>NC_088995.1:2095257-4495257 GCF_963932015.1 Anas acuta | reverse complement strand
GCAGATATCCCACAAACGGTACAGTCCTACCCTGCTTGAATCCCATCATCATCCATTTAAATCAATGCTTCCTAAATAGACAAGCATGAGTTTATCCCCCGGTGGCTCCTGCCGTGAAGGTCACCCAGGGTTGTTACAGAGGGGTGACAGTTGCCAGTGCACCTCTGGAAAGGCTTTATGGCCACTGTTTGGCTTCCAGAATATGTTCTGCCTCCCAAAATACTGAAAGAGAAAGTAAAAGGCAGCACATGATTTACAGGTTATCTTTGCCAGGACTTCATGCCTTCATTTGTCCTCTATATTGCCAGTTGTGAGCCTCTGTGTAGGCTTTAAAATGGCCTCACTGACTCCTCTCAAGACTAGTTTGGATGTTTGATCAGAAAAATACTTGTTTCCATATGGGAGACCCACAAGCAGCTCATCACACAAAGCTGACAGGCAGAAATACGACACCAGCCTGCCAACCCTTTTCTTTTGGCCTTGTCTTTTTGTTTACCAGTACAATAAGCTGATTTTACCTTCCTCAGAAATCCTTTGAGGGATCTGGAGGGGAAGACTTGTGGACAAAGGCAACCAAGCATGACCTGCAAGCACTGGCACAAAAACATATCAAAGGCTGAAAGCTGGGACAGGTGTCCCTAGGGTGCTGCAGTGTTTCAGGTCCGTGAGAGCTCACAGCCTTGTGTCATCCCATGATACTTGACAAAACTGGAGACGGAAGAGAGGGGTATGTGCCCCTGGAAACAAAGCACCAGGACAAATGTGGACAAAGAAGATCAAGGCAGGATGGATGAGGTGGGCACAAGTGGAAGAAGGACCCCAAAACAGGGCAAACAAAAAAGGCTGGTGTGAATATAGCTGAGCTCAGCCTGCTTGTGTTGCATTTCGGTGATCAACCACAGAGAAAACCACAGGATCTGAAAGGTTTGGCACAAGTCTTGCATTAATTCTTCATTATACCAATACTGCAAAATTGTGGAGAGTGCTCTGGGCAGAAAATGCTTAAATTGAGCCTCTCCAAAGGGATAGGGGCAATTTGTGGCTCCATAGTACAGAGTCCTAAATCCAGCCTCAGCCCTTACTGCTCCTCTCCACAGAGTAATGCCAGGAGGTTGTGGCCAGGGCAGGAGCACTGCTGCTAGAGGAGGGCTCATGCGTGGGGGACTCCAGCTCTGCCCGCTGCCCCTGCTCACGGAGACCTCATTTCTCCTTGCACTGTGAAAGCACAGTAGGAGCTGCCGGTGCCTAGGATGTATCTGGGTCACACAATTTTCAGCATAGATCAAAAGACATCACAGAAACAGTCATTCAAAGAATGTGTGTACTCTGTTTTCTTTATTCTGGAAAAAAAAAAATCTATTTTAAATTACGGAAAATGATGGTAAATGTGAAAAGAGAAGCACAGGCCTGTTGCCACACCTCAAGCAGAGTCCAAAAGCTCTAGCTTGGTTGTTCACTACCAGCTCTTGGATTTTCACATGATTTCCTGCATCTTTAGCCTCTAACATGGACCTGAAACTCCGCTAAGTGTCATCGTTTAATTGGGCTCCTTGGATCAACTGCTCCCTACCTGCTTTGGCCTCATAGTCCGCCCACAATTTCTGTTTGGGATCCACATTCCTTAGGAAGGATTTTTTCTGTTGCCACCCACCAATGCACTGAAAATGACCCTCAGCTGCAGACAACTCCAATTATACTACTGGGAAGATTTAGTCATATTGGTTAAAATTCATGTCCCCATTGGGTGCAGAGGTAATTAAATCTTACTATCATTATTGTGTAATAAAGGGCAACTGAAATTTATTTAATATGTGCTGGGTGAGAGGTGCTTCATTATAAAACTCAGTTATATATCCTTAGGGAGCAGTGCTCAGAGAGCAGAGAAATGGCAAGCAGACAGGCAAAGCTGTCTAGCAGGAAGGAGCGCATGTCTGGTGATAACATTGCTTTGGGGTGCAGTTGGCCCAGTGGGGTGCAAATGGCACTCTGAAGGGCTGGATATGACATTTTGGAGAGATGAGCTGAGGAAAGAATATTGTCACTGCAGACACCCCACTGAAGCTCTCCTACCTTCAGCAGGGATTAATGGGATCCTGCTCAGCGGCACTGGAAGCATCAGGTGTAACATGACTTGGTGATGCAGAAAGAAACCTGTGGCAAGTGTTTTTCAGGGCTCCCTACTAAAAACAGGCCTTTGCTAGCAGTCATTTAAATTTACCTTCACATTCTCAGAAAGCCTATGGATGAATATAAATGCTCACCAGCACTTCCAGCTCTTTCATTAGGGGGAATTAATGCCCCTAAGAAATGTGAAGTCCACAGGCAAAGATTTTTCAGGCTTCTAACAGGCAAAAATTTTTTATCAGGACATTGATTACTGCTAGGAAGGCACATGGTATGCAAAGTCTCCTGACTGTTTTAGTTATATATGTGTTGCGCCATCAGCTCTGCTGGGACTATTTCAGAAGCACTAATTATAATGATAACCCAGAGGATGAAGTGTAGGGATTGGTTGGGATTGTGCGGCTGATGCTATGACTCTAGCAGGTATCAGCAGATGTAAGCAGTTCCTAAGGCCTGTGAGTCATGGTCAGCCACCAGATGAATCTCTGAGCTATTATATGATTCAAGAACTGACTAGTAAGTTGAGTGAGCAAGACGAAGGAGCTCTGGTGAGCGTGCCTTTCACACATAAGCTGCATCACAGTGCTTGCTGCAAATGGGTGAGGATGGTGAGCAACTTGCACAGTTCCCTGGGTTTAAATCATCTTTTAATTCAAAACTTTCTTGCTTTTGATAACACAAATTGGATTTTGGAAGTTGCTTTAAGCTATTCTTTTACCATGGAACTAGCGTCATATATCCTCTGCGAGAATATTTCAATTGCATCATTTATTGATTCATTGATGGTAAAAGTAGAAGGAAACATTCAATCATCTGATTTCCTGCATGGCAAAAGGTAGGTAATTGCACCATCTGCCTTGAGACCAAAGGCTTTCCCCTGACTAACATACATCCTCCAGGAAGGTGTCCAGCCACCTCCCCTGAGAGTGTCTTTCTGGAGCTGAGTCACTCTCTGATCATGCCACGTGTTCCCAGCAGCACATCACTTCTTGCAGGAAGAGCTGTGGCAGCAGTCACCTGCAGCCAGTTTCTACTGTCTGGCTTGACACCAGCCTTTGACACACACCAGAGGACTTCTGGATACTCTATATTCCCCCGTCTGACCATATCATGGGAGGACATCCACCAAGGGGCCCTTATGGGGAACAAGCCCCTGATGTGGAGTGCAGACAAGGGACCAGAGAGCTGTTTGTCTCCCAGTAAAGATGGTTGAGTGTTTGCATGGATTTCCACAGGACGTGACCCTGTGGGCATTCTCACCCTGTGTACTGCATCTTCCTGTGCACCTAGTCACAACTGGAATTATAAATATGGACTTAAGGAGAGAGGCTGACTCCCAGGGAGCACACAGCCAGCAGGGATGGGCTGACGTACAGAACCGGGGGGGGGGGGGGGTTATATGGAGCCCTACAGCTGTCAATGGCAACACCAGACCTCCTGCTTTCAGGCTGGAGCCTCACCATAGGGAGGTCCATCCTTAGTTACCTGTTCCTTCCAAATGGATTATATAACCCAAAAAATCACCACTTGCACAAAGGTAATTTGGAGGAAAGGTGCCCTCCAACAGCAGCATTTCACCTCTCATTAGTGAGGGCATACTTATTTAGCCTTGATTAATCTCCTTGATGCAAATGGAGTTTTGTATTTGTCTTTATTGAATGGGGTGAACCTGAGTAGACATTCAGAGCCCCTAGTATTTAACAACTGCCAGCCGAAACAAGAAAGGTAAAACAAACACATAAAATGTGGCCATTGGCAGTCATTAAGCTGCTTTGAAGCCTGCCACCTAGAAGCAAATAGCTGCACAAGAGAGGCAGCCTGACGAAAGTGAAGGAGGGGATTCACTTGGCAAAAAACATCCTTGGATCAGGAAACTGTGTTGCTCTCCAGGGACAATTCTTTACTCCAGGGCCTGTTTCAGAAGCTGCAATGCTCACCTTAAAAAGTGCAGGACATGGCACAGATAATCAGCTGGATCCTGACAGAGGAAGCAGGAAAGCAATACTGATTTCTGCTCCTGAAATTCTGGGGACACGTTTCTTCAGTCCTCCACACTCTGTGCCTCCTATGAGACAGAGACTTTGACCTCATTACTTGCAAACTCAGCCCAGTTACAGAACTACCACCCAGTTACTGTGGCTGCTGCTCAAAGCACAACATTTAGGGCCCAAATGACCTGTTATTAAGAAGCCAAGGACTATGAGTTCCAGCTTCTTGTACACAGCCCAATTCCCACTGCATTGCACTGTATGTTTTGTTTGACTTCACGGGATGCTTACACATTTAACAAGCTCTAAACTATTCTGTCACTCACACAGCTGTTCTCACCAAGGCTGGAAGCTGGATGATGTACAAACCTCTTAGGTCTACTATTTCCTATTACTAATTAATCCAGCCAATTGGTCTTACTCGTGTCAGTGTCCTCATTGCCCAGTTTCACAGACAAATCTGTGCAGTCAGCTGCATAACTGTTCATCTCCACGCCAGGTTTCACACCAACCGACATGCTCACTGCTACTCTAGACTAGTGACACAACCATGACAAATGTGTCACATGTCACACATCTCACTGGCACACACTGGCCTGAATCCAGGAACACACAACAGTGTGCCCCTCTCTGTGGTCAAGACACTTTCCTATTTTGATTGAAATAAGACTTCTGGGGCAGACCCCAGGGTCCCACCAGCCAACAAGTGCTGTTGACATCCCACAAGGCAGAGGCTGGCTGTGCATGGGGGAATTTCCGTGAAACCAAGCTGGTTTATAAGTGGAGGAGCAGCCTGCAGCCTGCACACTTAATGAGCTGAATGCTCGGACATGCTCTGAATTCCCATGGGCAATTATTCCAGTGAGAGCCAATGTAGCTTGATTTGATTAGCAGTAACTACAGCGTTCTGTGAAGTGAGTGCAGTCTCTGCTCTAATTGCTCATGTAGGCATGAGATAGCTGTTTTCCTCATGACCTCCTCTCAAAGCATCCTAACCAAGAATTCCCACCTATATGAACGTATTCTCTGGGGTATTCCTCTGGTTTCTTTGCAACCTGCCTGCTGCTGCTGCCTAATCACTCAGAGTGTGACCGAGTGCTCCCTGGCATGACACTGCAGATCTGTTTCAGAGAGAGCTGATAGCCTGCCCTTGGGGGAACCAAGCCAGGCATGCCAAAGACCTCCTCAAAAACCTGCCCCACAGCTTGCTGTTATCTCTTTCAAGGGAAAGATTGTCTTATGACCCATTAAGAGGATGATTTATGAGTCATCAGGCTCCCATTAGTAAGAAGATGTTAATTGTTAGAGTAGAAAAAGGCATTGTCCAGAGTGCATGAGCATAGGAGTTTAAAAAGCTCTCACCTGCCATAGATGACTCTTCCTGTCTCCTTTATCTCCTTTTAGGCTAAAGCAGCAGCAGAAGCTTCTCCAGTCTCTCCCCATGCAGCCATATTTTTGTCATCTGATTATCAATGCTCTCTCCATGTCCTCTGGGACCCAGACCTGGTTGAAGGTGGCAGAACCAGACAAACCAAAAATATTGCTGACACCGGTGGGATGGAGCTGCCAAGGAGCTTGCCCTTGCAGCCATGCTCAAGACAGCAGCCTTGGTAGGGGTGACTCATACCAGATGCTTTGATATGGAGAAAAAACAGGTATGGGTATTCTCCTAGTCACTGATGCTCCAAAACTATGCCTGGTTTTACTGCAAGAACACCCTGTTTAACAGTCAGCTCACATCAGCAGGGTGCTAAGACTCCAGGACGGGCTATAGGACCAGAAACCAATTAATCTTGATAGCTAAATGAGGATGCAGGCTGCCAGGTCACTGAACCATCTGAACTGCTCTCTTCTCTCACTCCCCAAGAGAAGCTCAGTTAAAGGGATTTCTGCACCAGGTAGTCAAGAACCATCACAGGGCACATGGCTGAGTTGAGAACCCTCAAAGGGGATTTACTACCCCAAGGCGCTCTCTGTGAGCCTACAAGATTTTCAGAATAGACTGGATGGGCCCATGGCACCACTGGATAATCTATTCCCTCCATCGGTCACATACTTTGTTAAGTACTAACTCAAAGCAGGGACTGGAAAAGACCATCCAAATACATCATGTCACCAGCCATCACTGTTTTTACAGGTTGCCCTCTGCCCCCAGTTGCCAAGGAGCAGAGGAGAAGAATTAATTGCCTAGTTAAGCCACATAGCTTTGTCTACCACCTTTCTCTGAAGAGCAGGTGTACAAAGAGCTTATGGAAAGACGACCTGCAAATTGAGATGTGACAAAGCAAGCAGTGTAAGGTGCTTTCTCATGAACAGATGCAGTTCCTACACTCGGGTGATGGTTCTGTGCTAACAGTTTCACAAGGTCTGAAGTTCTTTCAAGGCTTGCTCAAGAATCTGTCCCAGGGAAGGAGGTGACATCCTTTGACCTGAGAAGTCAGAGCACTCATCCATGGATTTACACATACAGTGCAACCAGCACTGGTGAAATGAGCTCTGCATTGAGAGCTCAACTTCTTGCAGTGTATTCTCACTGGTGACAGCAGTTATCAGCAAGTCAATCTTTGTTGAAACATCACACCTGTGACAGCCTGAAAAACCCTATCAACTCAGGGTGTAAATCAGCAGAAGTCTGTCTGTCCAGCCTCTAAGCTAACAGCAGAAACACCACAAATCACTCCTGCAGGTGCTTTTCTAACTGCCAGAGCCCTTGGAGAGGTTTTCTTGTAGAACTAGCAATAAAAAATAAGTTCAGCTAATGCACAGAGATGTGACTGGTATGTGGAAGAGGAAGGGGACAGAGGGATGGTGTGGGTCATCTGGTCTGGCTTTGAGGTCTAAGCAGCAGAGCAGACAAAAATAATCACTGTTCCTCTGATATCCTGCTTGAGAGAACTCAAATTTTCAGGAACAACACTTCAAATTTGTGTGAAGCCAGGCATCATCCTGATCACACTCTCAACTGTTCTGTTTGCATCACAGCAACTCTCCAGATCTCACCACTGTCAGGTCAATGGGAAGTGTTACATCAAACACATTTTAAATGATATCTTCAGCAGCAGAAGTGATGAGGCATGTGGTAGCAATAGCCACACAACACAGGTGGTGCATCTGCTGTTTCCCAGGTCAGTGTCAGTGCTAATGCTGGCAAGCAGCAAGTAGCAGAGCTCATAGCCAATGTGGAAAGTCCAAGGGGGACAGCAAATGGCAGGGTGAATGGTCCCATACTAATTAAACCATACTAATTAAACCAAACTTTTCATAATACCTTCGTTGACTAGTCCCTGGGGGACATCTTGGCACATAGCAAACTACAACAGGGTGTTGGGTATCACTCTCATGAGACCACCCCTCTTCACCCAAGGTAGCTCCCTCTTCCACAGGGCTCAGGGACAGGCAGCTGCCCGGCACATCTAACACCCTCCTTCCTTCATTACAAACAAGCTGGCCCTGATTTCCACTGTGTGGGCAATAATTGACTTGTGACAACTGAGTTCAACACAAATTATCCTGGTTTGGAAAGACAGCTTCATTTGCACTTCAGACAGAGAAAGACAGTTAATCCAAGCAAAGGAGAAGAAATCATTAACTCCCTCTTGCTAAAAGACTACTGAGTCTTATGCATCTGCCCAGAGCAAATCTGACTAGTTTAAACCCACAGGTGCCTCTAGCAGTTAGATCACACCATCTTCTGTGTTGCCAGGAGCAGTGAGATGGTTGTGACTGGTGCTGAGACCTAACATGTCCACCCTCCATCAGTGCACCAGGGCCTTTGGTGGGTGTCCCTGTGCCATACAATTTTTTCAGGTCTCAGGTTCTGCTTTCCCAAGCTGGCTTCCCTCACTTTAATACCCCAGGTATTAAAGTGAGGTACCCCAGGTGTTATAACTGTGTTCATTCACCCAGGTGTCCCTGGTTTTAGCTGCGCATAGTGGAGTTTTCTTAACATTTGATATTTCTACTTGTTCCTTTAATTGAATGCAAAACCCTTATCTAGATGAGACTGGGTGAAATGCCCACAGATATTCACGGGGAATCAGTTGCAGAGGGACCTGCCTGCCTTGTTCAGCAGCAGACAGAAGAGATGTTGGTAGTACCCAGGGAGCAGCACCATGAGCCCAGCAGTACCATGTTCACACAGTGGGCTTCATCACCTCTACACTGCTGCCAACTCCTGCCATGCAGAACTGTTGTTGGTTGTGTTTTTGTTATGTTTTCTTAGTTGTTGTTGGCAGTGTGTTTTTTTTTGGCACACTAGGAAAGTGTAAATATTTATTGAAAGCATGTATTGTGGGCACTTAAGCCACCAACAACCATATCTCCATCCTGCCAGGCCTCTCAAGGGTCCATAATGTACCAGAAGTACCATAAGAAAAGATGATTTTTTCCTGAGTCCTCACCGCAGAGCTGCAGTTACAAATTTCTCCCAAGAAGCCATAGTCTCAGGCTATCCTGTGAGGGCGAGTTAATCCTTCCTTGAGCAGTGAACATCAGTACCTCTCGTCATCTGGGGGTTATCTACCCAACACGTAGCACTGCAAAGTCACCTCTTTTACCACCACTTGGTTAGTAGCATTTTACCTCAGAAGGAAATTACCTGGAAACTTCCCAGTGAGGTAAGGTTCTGCTGGGTCAGGAAGACCTGATGAAGCTTCAGAAACCATGCAATACATGTGAACAATGGGTACCCACCATTTGTACAGACCATGTCCTGGCTCTTAGGATCAAAGAGGCTACTCAGCTTCTCTGCTTCCAGTGCTGGAAGATTCACTCCTGTGAGAAGGAGCAGCTCCACAGTTCCATGGCTGGTGCCAGTACCTCTGTGAGAAGGTGTCCTGTGCAGTTAGCAAGGTTGTGTGTAGGTCACTACACCTCCCATGGCCCTGCAGCAATGAGAACAGCCCAGACACTCAGAGCTTTACTGGAGCACATGCCTGGGTCCACAGTCACTAACTAACTTGCTAGTCTTCGCCCTGCACAGCACACCAGACTACAAACCTCTGTTTCTTCTCCCTTGCTCTGGAGATAGAAATTCAGCCCAGAAAACCCTAAGGAAAACAAACCATGCTGATTTGATTTCGTCTATGTCCTGGCTGGTAACATGTCGTGAATCCTGGATTTACCACGTCTGGTTAGCTCCCAGGTGTGATGCTGTCTTTACTTTAACTTATTTCTCCCAACTCGTGACAAAGAGCCTCATATCCAGGTGCTTCCCTGGGCAGAAAAGTGATAAAAGAACATCTCGCTTTCCTGTCAGTTGATTCTGCAACTGGATGTTTGGCATCTAATACATGCCAAAACGAAAATATCCCAGCATTATAAGAGCTCAGAGAGCTTTGCATTAATGTTGTATGCAGATGATGCGTTAATATATTTATCTGATCCGGCTCAATCTCTCCCTAATCTATTAGCATTAATATCAGAGTTGGGGGGATAGAGCCAGATAGAAAACAAGCTGTGCAAAGCCTGGCTTCATCACCTCCAGACACTCTTGATGAAGTGTTTTGCAGCAACAGAATTGTAAATTGTCCCCTCCAAGTTCACACCACCTTGAATCCATGACAAAGCAAATATCATAAGGAGAAAAGCACTCCTAGCTAGACCTTTCACTGAGGGTTGTGGAAAGCCCTCCAGATTTGGAGTTTGATTATAAATGTAGGTTAAATATTTTTTATTCCTTTTAGCTTCAAAAAGTCTCTGGCACTTGAGCACATGTCCATGTGGGACAAACCATACCCCACCTGCTCAGACAAAAGTTTCTCCTTTTGCAATTCCTTGCAACAGCAGCAGCAAAGCTCAGAAATGTCATGGCTTTGCCTCTATGTAATATGGACAGAATAAAGCCCTTCCCTATCCACATGCGTGTGAATTTTGAGCTTTCCTGGCAGGTAGCCGTCACATGTCATGTTTTCAAGGATACACAGCAACAGCAACTCCCCAGATAATAATTGTTCTTTTTTATTTATACTTATTTTCTTTTTTGGAAGTAACTTTACAGCCAGTTTGCATGAAACACACTGACACATGCTACAACATAAAGGTCTGATACACCATTATAGTAAAGAGAGTCCTCTGTCTGTGCTGCAGGTCCTGGGAGGCAGCTCCCAGCAGCCTCCTACCTAAGCCTGTAGGGTAAACCCTTTGCAACTCCTCCAGATAAGACACAATGCAGACTATGGTGTGTTGTGACGTGATAGACTTCAAAATTCCCTTCCACTTCTGACCTATGGGCAGAAAGATGCCCCATTTTGCTCAATCAGGTACCCCATTTTACACAGCAGTGAATCTAGACTGTGAGACAGAAGACAATACTTCTACAAAAATAATGCGGACCTGCTTAAAACCAAATTTCTGTGATTCTTCTCAAACATCACAATGAGTTTAGCCCAAATAGATATTTCTTTAGTTTATGAATCAAACAGATATAGATAGACTGATCTGGTTCTGCAGTGTGCCCTTCACCTGAAATCAAAAGTCAGACATTTCTTTGTCGTGTAAGATAAGCCTTGGGTGAACAATGCCTCTGTTGTAAGCCCACATAGTTCCAAAATGCATAATACAAGCATGTGTAACTCTGATCATTATATTTACAGGAATTAAAAAGGTTTGGTTTAATTTGTTTTGGCTTGTTTTCCAAATTGTATTTGCCCTCTTGAAATGACATAAATTGTATGGCCTAAAAGAGAAATCAATGTTAAAAGATGCAGTTTTCTATTCATGACCTGTCTTTAGATGTTGCTGAAAATGAAGACCCACGATTAATGACCAGGACAGGTAAAGAGCAATGTAATCAATGGAAAGAACAAAATGCAAAACCTCTCTGACTAAGAAGCATGAGAGGTAATTTGTTAGACATTGCCTGTATGTGTTGGGGACCCTGCAGGAGCTCCAGGCAGTGCTAGTAGGAAACCGTGTGATAGAGACCTAAGGGCAAACCCTGTCTGGTACCTCCAAAACAGACTCCACAAAGTGAATGCAACACAGGACACAAGCAAGTCACTGTAAGACTCCCTTGTTTTCTAGAGGCATTTAGGGCCAAGAACAGATTGTTATATTCCCAAGGAAGAGCAGAGTCCAGAAGCTCTCAAAAAACTCATGCCAGCTGCCTAGTGGGATGTCCCCTGTCATACAAAGAAGGCAAGACAAGCACACCTCTATATTCTGCCTTTGCAAGGTCTTTCTGTACCTGGGCACTTACCTGTGAGATCTGATGCAGACTTCAGTTGATAACTTGTTTGATCACAGAGCTGTAGTGGGACAGCTTGTATGCCTACAAGGCTGCCATGGAGAGCTACATCCTTCTCAGGAACAGAGAGGCTAGGGAAGTGAGATGGAGGAGCTGCCCTTTATACGAGGGAGCAATTAGCGTGTACCCAGCTCCACCTAGGGGAGGGAGAAGAAGGAGTGGGGAGCTAGTGGGTGAGAATCAAGGGGTGGGCTGTTATGTGTGAGTGACACTGCTCTAGGGGGGTATTCTGCAGCTCACCAGATCAGGAGGAGGAAGTTGATGAGGCCTTCTACAAGCAGCTGGAAGTAGCCTCACAATCCTGGATGCTGGTTCTCATGGGGGATTTTAATCATCCAGAAATCTGTTGAGTAAGCAACTCGGCCAGGCACATGCAGTCCAAACAGTTCCTAGAATGTGTTGAGGATAATTTTCTGACACAGGTGGTGGAGGAGCTGATGAGGCAGGGGGTGCTTCTGGACCTTGTTCTTATAAGCAGGGATGGGCTTGTTAGGGATGTAAAGGCTGGAGACAGCTTGGGATGCAGCAATCATGAGATGGTGGAGTTGAAGATCTGGAGTGGAAGAAGTAAGGCAAAAAGTAGGATTGCTCCCTTGGACTTTTGGAGAGTCAATTCAGACCTCTACTGGGACCTACTTGGGGATATCTCATGGGCTAGGTTGCTAGAAGGTGTGGGTGCTTGTGAGAGCTGGGCAACATTTAAACAGCACTTCTTCCAAGCTCTCTTCAATGGTTTGTGGGGACAGGACAAGGGGTAATGGCCATAAAATGGGGCACAGGAAGTTCTGCACCAGTATGCCAAGGAACATCTTCATAGTGAGGGTGATGGAGCACTTCAACAGGCTGCCCAGGGAGGTTGTGGAGTATCCTTCTCTGGAGATAATCAAGAACCGTCTGGACGCCTACCTGGGCAACCTGCTCTAGGGAACTTACTTTGGGAGGGGGGTTGGACCTGATGATCTCTTGATGTCCCTTCCAACCCCTACAATTCTGTGATTCTGTGATACTTTTTTTTTATATTAATTTCTTCTCTATCAGCCCAAGAAAAATTTCTCTAAAATTACCTTGATCAATTGTTCTTGATATATGTAATGAATCCCATTCAATTCAGCTGTTCTAACAGCAGGGTCCACACTCCCAAATGTGTCATCATAAACACATTTACTCCTGGGAGAACTACTGCAAGGGTGAAAATATATCAGATACAAAAGACCTGAGAAATGGCAATTAAATGTGAATGCAAACAGAAAGCTCAGAGATTTGCTTTGTTTTCTGGTTTGCCCTCAAAACTGAATCTGTGTGTTCAGGCAGGCAGAATTGGGTGTATCTACATATTATCAGTGCATTGTTGATTGTGTACTTTGCTTCTTGATGAAGGAGTGAATCTGCAGATTTTGTAGGATTATTGAGTGTCCCAATTTGATAAACAGTGTCCCATGAAAAATTTGACCTGAAAAGATGCTTATGTTAAAATTACGCAGTAAACACTTCTAGGACTCACTAAAAAGGGGGTTAATTAAGCAAATTTATCTCTGATATCAGCTCTATTATTTATCCAGCTGAGAAATCTATATTCTTGCATTTCCGCTGTGCATCTGAACTGTCCCTTGGCCAGTCTACCTCCTACACCCTCTCCTGAACAGGGGACTGAGGCAGTCTGGAAAGGAGGTGGGGATGCTCCTTTCTGGAAAGAGTCTAAGAGCAGCACTTGAGAATGGGGTGTGCAGAGATTGCTCATTTGTCGATGTCCTGGTGTATAAGCCTTCATTTCAAGCACACCCATTGCACTGCTGCTAAGTTGCACTGGGTTATCTCTTGGACACATTTGTCTTCTTCTGCAGCCAGGAATACCACAAGAACATATTTCTCCCTGGCATCTGGGTTCACATAAGCCCTGAATCATGCTTAGTAGAAAGGCTAATTTGACACAATGGAAAATTCCATGAACACTGATGGAATCATTTTTCTGTGTCATATCGTTCCTGGCACATGCACTCAGGGAACTCTACACAATACACAGTCTCCTTGCTATTATAACACTCGCTGAATCCTTGCCAATGAGCAGTGCCCAGGATGACAACTCCTGGCCCTACCCAAGGACCTTCCACCTTTGTTCTTTTCCCAGTTGTGCACAGTGTGCTCTTTTGAATGCAGTGCTTTGCACATTCAGTGAAGAAAGGTCATGGTGTGCTCCAGCTTGCATTCAGCACAGCAGCAGAAACAGGGAGCAGTTGGAGTTCTCCTGGTGGCTGACATGGAGGAGTTCTGGGAGGCTGTGAGCCTTGACATTGCCTTGGCAGGTGGGGACAGAGGAAAGGGTGCCTCACAGTAAATAAGCTGCTCTACTAGAGACCTACATAACCATGGGGACAGGAGGGGCAGTGCTTGGTCTGTGGAGTTCATATTATCCTGTTGACAAGAGAACCTGGGTTTTGACGGTCTGCAGGGTACAGGTACTGCCTGGGTACTGCCAGCAACTGGCTCCCTGCCTGGGCTGCCAGTTAATTGCATTTTACATTCCCATCCACTGCAACAGCGGAGAGATGTTTCTCTAGTCACAGCTGAACAAACATCACTCCAGAGATCAGCAAAGGATACCAGAAACACTCTTCAGGGAAAATGTGGCATGTATATAAAGGGATTGCTTTGGTTTTTGTTGCTAGAGACAGGAGAGTGATCAGGATTTCTACAACAGACCTTGGCTCAGACTCTAATTAGCAACTCAAACATGTGTTTTCAGTTCTTTCAACTGTGCGAGAAAGATTCAAAAGCCTCATCTATTGCTCACAGCAGAGCTGAGTCTTAATGTGACATCAAGAGGCAGGCATGATAAGAGTCTACAACTCCACTTCATCCTTTAAAGAGATGTATAGGTGTGTTTTCCTTTTACTCTCTCTGTGCTCTTTCGCTGAGGCTACACCTCCTTGAGAAACACCCTCAGTCCATTACGCTGTGCTGGAGAGGAAGCAGAGCCACAGTCAGAGCATGGCAGAAGTTCAGAGGGGGACCTTCAGCTTTTCAAGACGTGAGAGGAGCCACAGCGGTCCAGACCTTCTGGGGACACTCCTTCCCTCCTGAATGAGCAGTCCTCTGATCTCTACTCTGCTCTCACTAATGGTATGCTCAAACTCTGCCCACCCTGGAAATACTGTGAGAAGCCTGGGGTTTTCATCCAGTCTTTAAAAACTCTGGAAACATTCATACATGGACATGGAAGCAGACAAGTATGTGCTGGCTCATCTATGCACATATGCATGCACGTGCAAGCATGCACACAATCCCACGTTCAATATATAAGATCGAAAAGCCAATCAGTAGTTAGAAATGACATTGCCTCTATAATCATCATTAGGCCCTCTTGTAAATACTTCTTAGGAGGCTGAGTTTAATCATATGATTATTCATCATTTTTTAAACAAAACACCTTTCTTATTCAGTAAGCAGGCTGGACTTGCCTGGGAATTAGTCTGGGCTGTGTCATAAAGAAATCTGCAAATTCTTGTGACTGTGATGTTGAACGCAGGTTTGGAAAAACACAGCCTGTCCCTGTTCCTCCCAGAGGACCACATCTCGTCCTCAACAAGTGACTTAAAGCAGGATGTTATCAAGTGCTCACAAATCTTACACCCCTCATTTTCTGGATTACCAGCATCATACTGTGATTTGCAGAAAAAAATGCGTACTTGCATCTGCACTGGTGCCAAGGTGATTTGCATGCTTAACGAAATGCAATGTTTTGAAAGAATTACTTCTGAAGAGCTTGATCCTCTCTGTCTCATCTCAAAAATACGGAGAGCTTGGGACCTGAGTGCCTGGTGAGTGCTGCTGTGCCCCTGGGACAGTGATGCACAACAGGATAAAACTTTCTGCAACACTTAGCATTCAGCCCTGCAGAAAACCCTGCAGGGACAATTTGAGCAGGGCAGGACTATGATATACAGTAAAGAAGGCCTGAAGCAACCCAATGAGGCAAAGTATTACAGAACTGCTCCTTTATCACCATCCAAGCAATGCACTGAATGAGGTAGCAGTTTGTGGGACAAATGGTCTGTGGCTGTGACATTTAAGAGTAGGGAACAATACACAGTGATAAAGGCACTGGAATTATTAGCACCCCATGCCTGGTATTTCACAACTGTTTTCTCTCTTTTAAGTCAAGTCTGGGAGTCACTCTCCTTCCTAGCTAAACCTAAAGACCCAGTGAAGCTGATGTCCAGATTTGCTGAGGATTTTGTATGATTCTTCCTGCCCTGCTGAGTCACATTGCAGGGCATATCCAACTGAATGCTCCCTAAATCAAAGGCCTTCCCTGAAACAGTGACTCATCTTCCTGGTTTGCTTTTTTTATTTTTTCTTTCCTGCAGCAATTGGCTCTGTTCAGCCCCAGTTTCAAAAGGCAGAATTCTGCTGACTCCACTAAACAAAACTCCCCGCTGAGCACGGCTCAGTGGAAGCCTTTCAAGAACTTGTTTCTCTTCAGGACCTTTCCATTCTTGGCACCCATTTTAGAACATCAACCTTAACTCACCCAGAGGGATATAATTTGTAGGAAATAGAGGTTGTCCTCCAACTGGAACAGTCCACAAGCTGCCAGCTTGCTCTCAGCAGAGCCACAGGTGTTGTGTTCTGTGTTGTCCCGTGAGAGTAGCAGCATTTGGAGACAGAGCTGTCCTAAACACCCACCAATGCCTGCAATTGATCCATAGGTGCCTGCGATAGGGACAGCACCAGCCCACACAGAGTAACCAGCACGTGGCAGAAAAGACAGAAAAAATACAGGTCTCAGTCCTCACAAGGTGGCACACATCAGGCTGAGAAGCACTTGCAGCATGATGTGCTGAACAAAATGATTAGCAATGAAGTCAAAGGGAATGTGTAGTCTCCTTTTCCTTGGAGAGCACCTTGCTTTACCAACATTCATGAACATCTGCAGCCTTGGGAAGAGGACTTAATGCACAGAGAGGGAATACCCCACTCCCTTGGTCATCCATCTGTTCTACAATGAACTTTCTGCAGAGCTGCAGTGACAGAAAGTGATGAAACACAGAGCCTGTTGCCTCTGAACAAATGTAGTTTTGTGTTTACAGCACACTACAACCTTTTCACATACCCTATAGCCAGCCAGGCGGTGTACTCTCACAGCAAAGTATACATGCTGCATTTTGATGGACTCTCCAGACAAATGCAGGTCCTTCAGCAAGAGCCACCTGGAACGGTTGCTTCTCAGCAGCAGGGAAAGGCTGGTTTCTGGCAGATATACCCAGGGCTCTTCATGCTGGAGAATCAGCTGTGTCCCTCTTCATGCCCTCATCTCTTTCCAGTCCTCACAAGGAGCTTCCTCATCCAACGCCTGACTCTTCCATAGGGCTGTCTATGCTGGGTGCAGGGGTGGATTTCCAGCTCTGCTACTGCATGTGTGATTTATAGCTTTCTTTGTACTTTACTTTTAGAAAGTAACTCTACTTTTTGGTGGAGATATCATTTGGGTGTGTACAGACCAGGGCAGGCAGTTGGATCAGCACACAGATCAATGGGAACTGTGGTTGTGATGAGATGCCTGGCCAGCACATGCGCCTGTCTGTTTGGCAACCAGAGAGACACAGACAAGCCCCCAGGCTTGCTGTGACCCATTCTTGTTGCAAAGATGATCCTCCATCATCTTCTTGTGAATTCTGCCTATTTTTGGAGTGAACAGACTAGCTGCTCAGGGCAAACTCAGCTCCTCTCTTCACATTTCTCAGCTGCCAGATGCTGCTGACACAGCCAGAGGTCCTAGCTGCAGTAATGTGGCCTTTAAACTCTAAACCAGGCTTTGCACAACAATTAATTACTTCCTAACACAAAATCAATCGGTGCCTTTATTTTGCTCTGAGCAGCAGTGATGGATAAGGCAAAGTTTCATCTTCTCTGCATTAAATAAACTTTTCCCTGGTATTCCTGATAAGGAACAAACCTACACATGGTCCTGTCAATCATTCCAGAACTTGGAGAAGACCATGGTTTAAGGTAGCTGATGGAGAAACCTTGCTGGAGCTCCCTAAATGACAAGGACTTCAAATTGCCACCACTCCGTCATTATTCTTATGTCTAAGATAAACTGACCACATCTTCCACTTGTATGGAGCTGAAATACTTCACAGTCCCAGGAACAGGGTTTCACATATTGCTTATTGATAGTAGATTTATACACTTAGTGTTTATGCTCATAAACATACAGAAAAGTTATACTATGGAGATGCCACTGCACCTGCATAGTAGGTAATTCAGGCCAAGCTGAATTTTGTCGTTAAATCCAGGATTCAAACTCTTTGTAATGTAGGAAGGAGGCTTCAAAGAGAGTGTTTTCCATGAATACACAATTATAATGGTTTGTTGCATTCTGCATTAAGACAAATATTTAATGAAACATAGCACTGTGTTTCAGGCCATCTCATTCTCTTGAATATGCAGATTAACACAAATTCTCCATATTTCCCTCTGAATTAAAAACATATGAAAGTGGGTTCTCTGACAACATTTGCAGTCTCGCTCTTCAGGATTAGAGGTTGCTGCTGCTGGATTTTATTCCCCTTCCAACGTTTCTTTTGAGTCGGAGGCTGATGACTGACATCGAGCTAACTTCTGTGAAGTCTGCTCTCTTCTAAAGGGATTCTGCAGCCCATCAGGCTCTGTGCTTTCTCCTTGCCCCAGCAGAGGCTCCCTGTCCACCTCTGGCCTCCCAGGAGGTTTCTGCAGCCATACTGGCATGCACATGGACATGACAGATGCTGACTTTGCTCTCACTACGACTGGAGGAGGCAGAGAGCAGATCCTGCCTGGGCAGATGCAGCAGGACCAGCTTCATGCTTCACTTCACCGTCAGGACCAAAGGTCCTCCAGAATCCAACTGTCCATTTCAGAGCATGAGGATACCTCAATTCCTGCAGCCAGTGTCACATGGAAGCAATCTGTCAGTTCTTGACTTCCAGAGGCAAGCTGCTGCTTGAACAAACAAGGGCACAAATCTTGCCTGAGATCTGATGTCAGAGTTCAAGCAGTACCCATAGAGCTGCCTTCCCTCCCTTTGTTTTATAACTGCATAACATGAAAGCAATCTCCCTGACACTGCTCTGGGACTAATGAGGATGAGAACAGGCAAATCTTGTGGGTGCTAGAGCCCTGGGTCAGGTCCCAGGAGGACCAGTTTGTCTTATGCAGTTCCCTGGTGTGCTATGCCTGAGTAGGGTTGTAAACTAGACACTGGACAGGTCAGCCAAGCCTTCCAGATGGTTCATGCCAACGCTTGATTGCATGGGAATAACACAGGCACTGCAGCAGCAGGCATCTGTAGAAGGCAGATGAATCTGGAAGGACAACTGCAATTAAAACAGTGAATGGGAAAGAGAAAAGAGGTTCAGCATCTGTTCATATACAGCAGGATTTTACCTCCATCATTACATGCTCCAGGCTGATATGACATCCAAGGCCAGATCAAGTCAAGCAGCAGCACCACTATTCCAGGACAGTGCCAGAAGAAGACTCATCAGCTTCCACCAAAAAGAGCTTTGTGAGGTTAGAGCTGACCGGGGACAACCTGAGGACACATGCTGGCCTCACAACATTACATGAAAAAAGAATGAAGGGACAGGCCATGCTTTGTGCAAATGGGATTGCCAGGCTCAGCTCTGGCCAGCGGCGGGTCCCTTTGGAGCTGGCTGAAACCAGCCCTTATCTACCTTGGGGCAGCTTCTGGATTCTTCTCACTGAGGCCACTCCAAGCTACCAAAACCTTGCCACATAAACCCAATACAACTAATCAAACAAATTATTTTTATATTTTTTTTCCTGGATACATTTTTGAGAGCTGTTGAACTGTTTTTTGTTGTTGTTGCTTTGTTTTGTTTTTGTTTTTCACGAAAATTCCAGAACAAATATATAAGCGCTTATCTAGAGGAAGACAATTGACATGGGAAACATCAGCCCAATCTATCAAAGTGTGACAAAAGCACATGCTACTTAAAATGGAAGAATCAGACAGCTTTAGCAATACCAGATCCATCTGTAGCATAGCTAGAGATTAGTTAGTTACTTTGGCTGAAGACAATTTTTTCCTCAGAAAATATACAATGTAAACAGTTTACAAAGCTGTCAAATTGCTCCAGTCAAAAGATGAAGTTTTAAAAATGCCCTCAAGATCTAAAATTTTATTGTTTTTCTGCACAGCAGGCTTTTTCCCAGAGCTCCATCCCTTCATTCTTAAGCTGTTAAGGAAAAACCAAAACAAAACAATAACAACAACAACAAAAAACACTACAACACACACAAAAAAAATAAAATAAAAATAAAAATGCACGAATGAAGCATTCCCTAGTGTGTTCTAGTAAAATATTCCATTGAACCCCAAATTATTGGACCAAGAAATGCAAAATCATAATTGTTTGCCCAGCTCTAAACAGGAATGCTTCATACATTGCAAATGGATCCTTGCCCTGAAGAGTATTTTTATTGGACTTCATCTGCTTATGTGTGTTTGGGCATTGGAGGCTATCAATACAAGGAATCAAAGGTAATCTGAGGTTAGCAGTGCTACTTACTAAAGTGTCAAATACATATACGTGTATATATATGTGTATTTTTTTTTCCCAGGGGTGAACTTAGAGCCCCCAGGTGCTGACACTATGTTATAGCAATGGTGATTACAGCAGTTAATCTGTAAATGTCTAATAAGCCACTTCCACTACCAAACCACTGAAGAAAGAGACCACCATTAGTGTTCTGTATTGTAGCAGTGTTTTCAAGTCCATCCTACATTGAGCTTTGAGATTATTTTTCTCCACATTTGCCACCAGCTCTCTTTAGCACTCCAAAATATTATGAAGCACTTTGAGTTCATTTCCGAATTCTATTTTCTGAAATCACAGCATTTTGATTGACTAAATAGCAATTAGCATCTGAGTTGTTTTTATTTCGTATCCTGCCAGTAGAAACATTTAAGTCAATATCCATCAGATTTGTGAAAAATGAATAAAACCTGGCCCTTTCCAAGCATAATTAGACTTGGGGAATGGTGCTGCTTTTATCTGTAGGTCAGTACAAATATTAGCAATTTGGCTGAGTCTTTTATTTTCACTTCTGAAAAAATCTTTTTAGGCCTAGACAGTTACATACTCCAAAAAACAGTCTTCTAGTTATGTTAGCACAACTCCACTAAATACAGGGTGCAAGAATTTTGGGCATTAGAAGTAACGCTGATAAAGCAAGTACAACCCAGAGCATGTTTGAGCTCGGGGTACCCTACTGACTCACCTCTATGGTTTCACGACCATTCCATTTTATGTCATGCAGATCTCATCATCATTCTAGAAAGAAATGTAAACCACTTCCAAATGTCAGGTGCCCAGGACAGGATGGTGGGAGAGATGGTACCTATCTTCTTTGCCTCTTTTCCTAGTAGAACGTATGTATGGGACAGACTCTGCACGACAGCACGGCATGCTCTTCCCCCTTAGAGCTGATAGAACAGGAATGGAAGGAAATGGTTGAAAAAGTGCCATATATTGAACTGAAGTGCCTTATTCCACCACACTTCCTGTTTTCTTTGACAAGGAGCCATGGCTTTGGTAATTATCAGTTATGTCAGTAACTCCTGCCCACAGAAAACTTAATTCACAGGCAAACTGAGCCTTCTCAGCTTTGTCCTGGTGCCAGAAATAAAGCTTTCCCATATTTGACAGGGAAAGCTCAACTGGGTCTCTCATGCCCCAAACAAAAATCTAGCCTCAGAGTGTTTCCCCATGTGTTTTACTGGTGGATTTTTCATTTCTCAAGCTGTGTTGCACTGTGTAACATATCAAGAATAGTTTATAGTTTTCGTACAGAACCACCAGTTTTTCTAAACACATGGCCATACACAAGGAGCAGTTTGATGACATACCACTGGTGTAGAACTGGGCTATGTGTTAGTCTACTGTTGCAGCAGTGGGACAAGGATGGAAACAATGTCTGTTTCTGCACAAGCCCCTTTTCCGAGAAAGAAGAGACATTAAATTTAGCAGCACTGCCCTCCTAACACAACAGAGAAAAGCCTTTAATTTCCCCAGAATGGAGAGGATGGGATTGCTACAGGCAGAGCACATGGGAGGTAGGCTGGGGACAGTTAATCCAGTCATTGCATTTCTACCCAGAAAGGTTTATAGGGCAATAATATGCGGTATCACCATGCCGGTAAGCCAAAATGCCTGAATCAGAGAGCTGCTGTGCAATGACTGTGTTATTCTGTTGATGAATTGGAGTGAGAGCCAGGCCCAGAAGCCTTGCTGCTATCCTGCAGGAATGAAGAACATCCCAGATGGCAGAGTCAGACAGATGGAAGAGAAAAACCAGTTGCGAATAATGTGCAAACAGATCCTCCTCCATGGGCTGCCTGCACTCCGCAGCCAGGTCACCAATACCATGCAGCTGGTTGCTTAGCAGAAAGGCAGAAACACCTGACCCAAACAGGGTAAAATTCAGGCCAAAAGCTCCACAGCCTAACAGAGATGGGTGGTGGGTAAGGACATGCCCAGAGGGAGGTGCCGGTGTCCCACAGTTGTTTGGGTGCCCTCCAGCTGCTCCTGGGAACTTGCAGCCCATGGTCCCTGGTGATTAGCATCCTGCTGGCATGGAGCAAATTGCTTGCTCTCTAGCAGCCCTACAGAAATCTGAACAAGGGACAGTGCTGACAAAGGCAGGGAGGCAGCAGATCCTGCTCAGGCTGCAAAAGGAGAACACAAAGCTCTGACACAACCCACCATCAGCTGGTACCGAGTGCCTCAGACATACCAGCAGGTCAGGAACTAGCTGGGAGCTGGCTTGTGCCAGGAGCCTTCACATATATCTTTCTCTCTGTTGTTTTCTTTGGTATGATGCTGCTCACTATGGCTTAGGTAATTACCTCACTTCCCCCTTTATGGGACACATTACTAAGAACTGGTATATTTAGGCAGTTGCCTTCATGCTCTCAGGCACCGTGTGCTTCCCTGGTTCTCCAAGCGACTGCAGATGAGCTGCAGCCAGAAGCTCCTCAGAGGCGACTATCCAATATACACTGTACAGGGCCAAAACCTCATGACTCAGGGGTGGGATGTACATGGAGATGGTTCACAACTGAGTTAGTAATTCTTTGAAAGATATACCCATTCTTAGGCAGATCTGCTCCAGCACTCTGGGATGTGTACAACCTGGCGCCCCTTCTTCTACCTCTTGCACTTCTCACTCTTCCCTTGCAAGCTGCAGATTTTTCATCTTTAAAACAAAGTCCAGGAACTGAGTCCCAAATGATTTAATTCAGAAACAGGGCTGAAGTGCTGCACTGAAGTTTTCCTGAGTTACCAACAGCCCTCCTTTTCCTTTGGGCTCATCTGGGCATCACTTTGAGACAAGATTACATCTGCCAGCACTCACAGAGGCCACTGAAGTTTCAGACTGACTCCCAGAAGCTGCCCTTTAGTCAGCAGGCCTTGTCAACAGAGGAGAGCAAGAGCACAGAGTGGTGAAATTGCATCTTGCAGGAGGCACATCAGCAATGTTTTGAAGTAAAATAAAGTAAAACAACACACAATTTTTTGTTCAAATAATTATGTTTACATGAAGCTTCAGTTCCTCAGTGGATTTGGTGTGTTTTTTTGTTTGTTTGTTTTGTTTTGTTTTTGTTTGTTTGTTTGTTTTTGTTGTTGTTGTTGTTTTGTTTTGTTTTTGTTTTTTGTTTTTGTTTTTTGCAGTCCTCCCTCACCTGTGATTTCCTGCTTTCTCTATCAGTTCTTCTCCATGGACTGTGCAGCCTGACTATGCAGGACTGCCAGCACACGCATCCTGGAGCTGGTGGACAGCTGGCAGAATCTGTCAGGCTGTGTTTGTCTGGCTGGTGGCTTGAAGACTGCACAGGAATATGCACAGAAGGCCTGTTAAATGCAGTTCTTCAAATACCTATTTTCACATGAAATCCCCTCTCCCTGTTCCCAGCTTCCATGTCTAGTATCAAAAGGGGAAGCAGGGTAGCCACTGTCCCAGGGTGTCACTTCAATCTGCCTGGTACCAAGGGGATCATTGCAGTCCCTGGTGATTAAACCCTTCTTTGTCCATCTCCTGGCAGTCTCCTCAGAGGGACAAGAACATTGCCACAGGTTTGCATAACGGCACAGACTTCCAAGCCCAGCAGTTCATAAGCAGAATGTGGTAATGAATGTCCCTCAGATTTTTGGAGGCTAGTCCCCTTAAACTTCTGACCAGTGTGGTACCTTACTGTTTCCCGGATCTTGCCTTCCCTCTGACATGGACATCTCCACACTATTGTGCTATAAACCATTCCAGATTTTCCTCTGTGGAAGAGAAAGAGCTCTCTGATATCTGTTCTAGAGAGCTGCAGGAAGCCAATTATCCTTGAAGGCAAACTGTCCACAGATAATTGGAAATATAGACTTTTAACTGATGGAGTGTTGACTAAACTCCAGCTATTGCTTCACGTGTGTCACATTGAATCTCTGAAGCTTCTTATAATGTTTAGCAGGTGCATTATCGTGTCACATCCAGACAGGTGCCACAGTGCTGCACCTAATTGGAAATGTGGTTTGCAGCATCCCTCCCACAACTGCTTCTGCATGAGTGTAACTGGAGGAATTTTGCTCCCTTCACACCCTGGGCTAAAAAGACACGGTAATGGAAGCTGGAAACAACTTTCACAAGTTTCACACTTGGCTGAAGAACATTGCTTTGAGAGCAATGAAAATTTGCAAATAAGACGGAGGATAAAGACAAGCCCATGCCAAAATCCTCCTGCCCAGAATCCATGCTCTGCTTCAGCTTAACTTGCAGAGTCCAAGGGGGAGGTAGTACTCACATCTCTCCTTGGTGCCTTTGCTCTGCCCAAGTGCTAAAGATCTCTATTAGTAATAAGCTCCAGGAGGAAGTCAAGCAATGACTTTGCTGTTGGCTTGCACAGAGTGATGTGAATCCTTGGGAAAGGAAAACTTGTGAGGGAAATTCTGCTGCTACCAGATGCTGAACTTTTGGCATAGGGATTGGAGATTTCAGGACTTAACAGCTTGATGCAGCAAAAGGAGAAACTGCTCCCAAACCCAGCTCCTATGGGCACACCTATCCACCCTGGTCAGGCTACCTGGGAAGACAGAGCCTTAGCCCCCACTGCTTCTGCAGATTCTGCACTGAGTCCTACATGGAGGAAGAACTGATACGCTTTTCAAGATGCAGGAAGGATGAATACTAAATCACATCCAGTGAAACCAGCTCACTAAGTGTCTGGCCAACAGTTGCACTCACTCTTGGCCATTTTAACTCACTGTAATTAAATAGACAATTGGGCAGGAGCCTTCAGCCAAAGGCAGGACCTATTTTTTCCACTATGATCCTGCAATCTTGTGCCTGTATTTGAAAACCCGCGTATCTCCCAAGCCAGGATACTGGTGTCATGTGGTTTAAACCCAACAGACAGTGACCTCTGCAAAAATACCATCAACATCACCAACCAACATCTGCTCTTCAACACGCAGCAACGAAAGCACAGTATTGCTGCGGTACGGATCATTGAGACAAACGGTAGTCACATTCCCCAGAATGCAGGGATACCTGGAGCTTTTCTTTCACTCTTAAATGCTCTCTGTTTCTTGGACAGCTTGCTTCAATCAGGCAATTAGTTACCTTTTTTTTTTTTTTTAATTATTATTTACCAGGACATTTTCCTCCATCCTAGCTTCTTCCTGGAGGAAGTTGTACAGCTTTCACCCAGTGAGAAACAAACTGCAGAAGCTATTTATCTGCATGTAGACCTGTACAGGGTGGTATGGGTGGCTGGTTTTGTCTGCAGGGCTGGCGGGAAGGGCTGCAGTGAGGTCACTGTATTGACAGTCAGAGTTTCGCTGTTCTCCTGGCAGCATAGCCCATTTGTGTTGTTAATTAATGGGTTTGCTGGGGGAAGATAAATACTCCAGCTTTATTGTAAAACAGACGTAAATTTTTAATAAGGTCCAATTAGTGGCAGTTTCCAGTGGCAATCAGCTCTGCACCTTCCCAGCAGTCTCCCAGGGAGGAGCAGAAAAGGTAGAAGTAGCTGGATGACTACCTTCATTAAGGCCCCCAGCCTAGCAAGTCCCTGTAGGATCTCTCTGATGAGGTGAGTCTCTGCAGCATCTTGTAGATATTCACGAATGCTCACATGTGTAACACCTTCCTCACAGAGCATCTGGGAGTTTGAGGACAGAAGAACATTTCTCAGTACAAGAATGTGCCTCTGTATTGTGGTCAAGTAATGTCTGCCCACAGTCCCCTGCACTAGTGTCCCAAGACCTCAGTGTAGGCAACATCACAGCATTTGGGCTGTACTATAAGCTTTTAACACACACCAACAACAATTTCTGGTTAGGCAGAAATCCTCAATGGATGAGTCAGTTGGTTGCGGGCAATTTTCTGTGTTTTCTGACAGCCCAGCACAATAGTACTGACAGAAGCATATTCCAAATTATCAGCTTCAAAAGTGGATTACGGTCATTTCACTCTGGACAAAGTGATATTTAAAGTCAATTGTTGATCCAACACTCTAGACAAGAGAAGTACAATGAGGAAATCACAACTATCTGCTAGGGACCACCTATGAATGTCAGAGAATCACAGAAGCATTAAGGTTGGGAAAGATCTCCATGCTCATTTGGTCCAACCATCACCCTACCACCAATATCACCCATTAAACCATGTCCCTAAGCACCAAGTCAAACCTTTCCTTAAAAACTCCCAGGGACAGTGATGTCACCACTTCCCTGGACAACCTGTTCCAATGCCTGACCACTCTTTCTGAGAAGAAATTTCTCATAATTTCCAATTTAAAACTTCCCTAGCTCACCGTGAGGCCATTCCCTCTAGTCCTGCTGCTGGTTATCTGCAAGAAGAGGCTGATCCCCAGCTCCCACAATTTCCTTTCAGGTAGTTGTAGACAACAATAAGGTCTCCCTTGAGCCTCCTCTTCTCCAGACCAAACAACCCCAGTTCCCACAGCCACTCCTCATAAGACTTGTGTTCCAGATCCTTCACCAGCTTCTCAGTGCTTCTCTGGACACATTTCAGGGCCTCGATGTCCTTCTTATAGTGAGGGGCCCAAAACTGAATGCAGTACTTGAGGTGCAGCCTCACCAGTGGCCCTTATGTAACATGCGGCAGCTTCTGGATTCTTCTCACTGAGGCCACACCAGCTACCAAAACCTTGCCACATAAACCCAATACAACAAGTCAAACAAATTCTTTTTACACTTTTTTTCCTGGACACATTTTCAAGAGCTGCTGAACTGCACCAATACATGCACAAAAGAGGAATCAGAAATCCAAAGGATGCATGAGCACCAGCAGTAAATGTTCTCTCTTCAAGACTCATTTGCTAATTATCCCAGCATCCCTGAAGATGTTTAATGTCTTCTCCTTATTACACAACAAAAACACAATATGGGTTTACAAACTATACTCTGTTTAAATATAACAACTTTTCTAGCAGCGCATTTCAAGCCAGGCTCAGTTATAAACACAAACACACACACACCTCTCTAGTAGGGTTTTAAGAGCTTCAACATAATGCTGCTTCATTTAAGAGAATCCCTCCACTAAGTATTACATCTCCAGCTGCAGTTATCCTTATGTATTAGAGGAGATTAAGAAACTCCTCCTAAATAAGGAAAACATGATTTCTGGGGAAAAAATTATTCCTGACTGCTGCAGGTGGTCGACTGAAGCCCAGAAGTGTGGGATTATTGAAGAGACATTTTCTCAGTGCAGAGCTGCTCTTTCCAAGCAACATCTCTTGTACAGCTTTTACCTGGGAGCCAGAAACCTTTAATTCTCTCTCTCTGTGCATGAACAGCCCAGTCCCAAGCCCTACGACAGCACTTCCTACTTCTCTGCCTTCCTTGACCAGCTGTTGTGGTGCCTGCTTTAACACAGTCAGGGGTATATGAGAAACCAGAAGAGCACAGCAAAGTCCCAATGACTGTTTTTAATACCTAAACTGAGCAATATAACTACAGCTGCCCTTGCACAACTGCTCTGGAAAAAGCTTCGAAGTACCAAAACTGGAGATTCTTCCTAGAAAGGAGTTTGAAATCCTTACAAGGTATTTGGTGTATAAAACTCAATTCTTAAAATATTTTTCATTATAATACTGGAACCATCCATATTGTAACCACCAAAATTATTTGTAATCATAGTTAACTATGTAAATGTTAAAGTCCTTTCATGTTTGTTAAGTCTGGCTTCAGCAATATCCTGTGATAGTTTGTCTGTTGAGTGGAAAACTTTTTTGACAATTTTGAATTTGAAACCTTTTACGAATTTGAATAACTTTGTTTTGTTTCATAACATGATGAGAACAATCTCCTTTCCTCTCACCATACTACTTAAAAACTTTAACTACAACATAATTTCTGCTATTGTACTATATGTACAAGACTGATTAATGCTACTTTATGGGATGCTTGAATTGTGTGAGATATGCTATTATTACATTAATTTCAGACAAAGCAATGACAAATGCAGGCACTGAGATTCCTATTAATGGAATTCATTTTGGCTTGATTTCACCTTATGGGGAGCAGTGTCCAGACTTAGCTGGTAATGGCATCATCTGGGGCAGCTGAGCTTTGGGGATGGTTGTACTGGGACCTTCAAAACCATGCAGGGAGAAACCACAAGCCCAAATTTGCTTCTGTTTAGGTAGTAAAGAAGCATGGAGGTGAGGGTATTCAGCAAGTCATGATTATGAAAAACTCAGAAAACTTCTCTCTTGCTTTCTGTTTTGGTGTCTGCACATGCCTCTTCATTTGGATGGCCAAATCACAAGTGGGAGAGTTGTTACCACAGACAAACAGCTGTTTTTTTGGCCCCCAGATATACCAGAATTTTAGTGGTCTCATTTAGCTCTAGTGAACTTTGTTTAGAAAACAGTTTAGGCATACAAAGCACAGAGGAAAGTGAGCATCCAGCCGGCAGCTCCCTCATTCCCTTCAGCAGGGAATCCACAGCACTAATGGGTGTTGTATACCAGGACAGAGTCCCAAACACCACTTGTACTCAAGAAATTAATTGCTTGGCTGTTGGCTGTCTATATGGTGTTATAGGAATGTTTTTACACTTGAAGCTCCCTGAAGGCCTCTATAAGTATTCTGCTCATAAATACAATTATAGCAGAGTTCTTGCTAGAAACAGCCATATATTATGGGATATTGCTGTCTCATCACCATACCAAAGTCAGTGCAAAATTCAATAGATCAAAAGCAGAGAGTTATCACCTGAGCACTCACCCTGGTGAGAAGCTCAGCACCTGAATACTGAAGATGCAGACATTTCTTAAAGTTTTACCTGCAGGATTTTGTAGGTGGAACCACCTTTCCTGGGCCTCTCCATACAAATATATGAAAACGGAGTACCTTGTTTCTTGCAGCTTTACTGGATATACCCTGATCACAAAAATAAAATTTGCCTCTTGGAGAAAACGTACTCTGATTAGGTGGAGTTCTTTAAATATCAGCAAAGAGGCAGCCAGACCATCCCTTCTGGAGGCATCTTAAGAATATCTCAATGTACCAAAGAGACTTTTTTTTGCCCAGCATAAAAATAAATGCTTTCAAATGCTCATTGTCATGATCTCCACCCTCTTTTGCTTGATGGGCTTTTCAGACTGTGGTGGTGGGAATGACAAACTCCCAGCCAACCCCAAACATGTGCGGGACTTGCTGCTCCACTGGAGGAGATGAGGAGAACCCAGGTACAAACATGGTCTAATGTATGCACTGGCATCTTCCAGGCCTGCAACAGAAATATCACCAACAGCATAGGGGATGAACCCCACTCTTTGGGGCAACTGTTTAGCCTCAAGTCCACTTCTCCCTTGAGATGCTTTGCCTTCAGAATATACTGTAGTTTAAGAGATTAAAGCAAACAACAGGCTTCTTTGTCACTTGCCACAGTTCATTAGACAACTATTAGAAAACAGCTCGTTAGAATTTAGAAAATGCTGCATTGCTGGTTTTTATCAGCAAACCTTTAGAAAACAAGTCAGAAGATGAGAAGCATAGAAGCCACGTGGCTTCCCCACATAACAGCAGTCCCTTTGAGCAGTCACCACTCCAAAGCAGTCCTGACCACGTGAGGAAGCGCAGGACACGTCACTTTAGTATCGTACAGGTAACTCCTGGAAGAGACAGCCTGCTGCCAGTAGCCACCTGGTAACTGCAGAGCACAGACTGGTTCCCTCCTCAGCCACCACTGTCCGATTGAGTAGGGTCATAACTAGCGGTGTTAAGCTCACTTCCCCTGAGGGATAACATGATGGCTGACGGCACCTGTTGGCTCCTGCTCATCCCTATGTGTCGGATGTTTTTCTCTCCCTACATGTTTTGTTTTTTTTTCTTGTGGTTTGCAACTTCCTCAGAACCACTTAATTGATTTATATCCCAATAATCTATCCCCTTCATTAGCTGCAGTGTACAGTCATTTATCATTTCCTGCACAATAACTGATTTCAAGCCCATTAGTACATGACCTGAAATGGTTATGGGCCTGAAGAATTTAGCACTTCAACCTGGCTGAAGGGCAACATCTGTGAGAGTAAGACATGGGCCTTGTGTGGCCAGTACTAATCACCAGCTATAACCAAACTTTACAGGCAGCACTTCTGCTAGGTCTGTGCACTAAGCACGCAGAACCCAGCTGCAACAAGAAATCAAGGCATGTAAATGTGCTATTCAAAATTTTGTCCCCATACCAAGTGCTTACAGTCCTTAAAACAAACACATTGTTAAGTCTTGAGGTACATCAACAGAGTTTATTTTTCCTGAGCAGCCTCGTCAGGGCATCCATCCACATAACATCTACCTACTACCCTGGGAGATTATTTTCACTAAGTATCTAATATCTGAATTGTAGCCCTCCTGATTAGAAAGCAACATCTGACATGTGAACCCCCAAACCTTACTGACAGGTTCAGGGGTTATCATGGTAACAGCAGATGCCACAGTCTTGGGCTATGACCTGTCCAAGGGCCCTGCAGGGTTTGGAGGTCAGCTTTGAGCTATGGCAAGCTGTGGTGGCAAAGCCCCCACAAGAAATCCTGGGCTGTCAGGGAGCACCTCAATTGGGGCTGCTTTCCAAGGGCAGGCCAGCCAGGATCCAGGGGTGACAGTGGGGCAGGCAGGGACAGGAATGTCACCAGCAAGAGAGCAGTCCCACATCACCCAAGCAAGAGGAGCAGATGTAGTGACAGTAATGAGGGTCAATAGCACAGATTGCTAGACAAGTCCATGGTGATGAGGCAGGACCAAGGTCAAATCAGCTAGGTAAAAAGCATACACACAACACAGCTCAAGCCAAGGCCAAAGGCTTGTGCCTAAGCTTAAATGCATCTCATTAGTCAAGGGACGGGTGCCCAAATGGAGGTGGGTCAGAGCAATGAGAGGGGCTGTAGTTGTGCCAAGCTGCAAGGAGCAGGCAGAGCTTCTGGACGTGCTGGTGCTCTCAGGATGCAGACTCAAGCAAGTTTGCCCACTAGCAGCACACATGCAGTCTGCTCAGTCTGCTCTCATGGATGGCTGAGCAGTAGATATTAGTCCAGCTCTGTATTCATTCATTATTCAGTCCTTCCTTGCAGGAGGAGACAGAGAGGCTTTCATGATGAATGTTGTGTTTCTAAAAATAATTTACTACAGCTAAAAATGCAGGAGCTAACTCTTTCTTCTCTGATGGGGTGTAAATTGGAGTCACCTCAGTGAAATCTGCAGTGGTACACAGAGAGAATAAGAGGAGACTTGGGCCCAAATAATTTCTTCTGAAGTCTGATTACCTACATCATCCATTAAAGGTACACAGACACATCCCAAAGCGCAGCCCAGCAGTACTGCTGCTGCATCTCATGTTTTCCAGATAACAAATAAGCAGTACTGAGCTGGGGACTCCCATCACTGGGACATGGCTGCTAATGCTGGCGCTGCAGCTGGAGAACAGACACACTTCTGACTCATTTGGCTTTTACAGCAGCATCTGGATGTGCTGGCAGGTGACAGACCTGCACGATGGTGGCCACTGACAGCTTCCAGTACAGTGTATTCAGTGTCCTCTAATCATGCTGTCCTTTACCCTCTTCTTGCCCATAGCCACTACTTTCTCCCTAATTCTCTTGCAGGGAGGGAAGAGGAGGCCTGGATGCTGTTGGCCTGGGCACACTGCCAGCTCACGTTCAGGTGAGCATCAGCCAACACCCCCAGATCTTTTTCCTCTGCACAGTTTTCCAGCTACTCTGCCCAAAAACCTGTAGTGTTTCTCTGCCCCCAGACCGTTAGTGTTGCATAGGGTTGTTGTGACCAAAGTGCAGGACCCAGCACTGAGCCATGTTGAACCTCATGCCGTTGGTCTCTGCCCATCAATCCATCCTGTCCAGGTCACTCTGTAGGGCCTTCCTACCCTCTGGCAGATCGACACTTCCCCCCAATTTGGTGTCACCTGCAAACTTACTGAGGGTGCACTCAATTCCCTCATTCAAGTCATCAATAAAGATATTAAAGAGGTGCCCATCACCTAACAATATGCATAATCACATCCATAGTATAGTCTGGAGAAAGATATTGCAGGTGCCTATGCTCTGCCTAACGGTGCTCACGTCCAAGCCATGATAAGAGTATGATCAAAACAGCTGGAACTGTGCTGATGTAGTGGCTGCTGAGTCCGTAAAAGATGCTCTGATATTGCCACTATCTGGAACCCACAGTGACAAGAGTTATTACCTTAACGACCTGAGCACATTTGCAAGTCATTAATGCCAAACATAGATTGCTGGAACAGTACAAAAAGAAGTAACTAATTCACATCTCTTGGTGCCACTGTGTCTGTATCTGGAGCTCAGCCCAGCCACCACTGTGGAACCAGGGAGATGTCTTGGAGAAGATAACCCCTTGCTCCTCTATCCCCAACCACCTGGTCCCATGCTGTCTCTCTGGGCAGGAAGCCAGGCAGAAAGCACTCCTACTCCTTTTCCAAATGAGGTTTCTCAGTTGTCTGGAAAATGCTCCCTGCTAAGGGCACAGAGCCTGTCCTGTGGCACAGACCCCCCTGTTGCATCCACTGCAGCCCAAACAGGTTGGTTGGTCTCCAATCCACCCTGTCCTCAGAGTGCTACTGAATTTACTGCAGAAAAGTAGTCCTCATCACATACAAAAATTATAGAAGCTACAGGAGACCTGAAGCTGAGACCTTTGAGGTTCTCTGAGTTCTGTCTATACAGGTACCACCAGTGCACATGCCACCTCACAATAAAGTTTTGTCACTCAGACTCGCTGTCTTTGTGCAAGGGGTTACACAGCTCCTGATAAGGCCATTGCCTCCAAACTGACTCCATCAGAAGCAGTCTGAAGTCCCTCGCAGGCAGCTATCCAAATGGGTCCTGCCGGATGAATGCAAAGCAGTCCCACAGCTCCTCTGTGAAACCTAGACTTAGGGTTAACTTCTTGAAGAGATCTCTTCTCTTCAGGGGAGAACAAAACCCTGCAGCTGCTGTCATTGCTCACTGCTGGGGACAGACAGCACCTGTGCAGCTGAAACCTTGCTGGGGCAGACCAGGCAGCAGCACCAGCCATGGTCTGCATGGAGCTGAGAGCTCAGTCTTAGCACCTCAGAACTGGCATGAAGGCACCCACCTCTGCCAAACGCTTCTGAAGACACGAGGTCTTTTAATTAGCAGTTTCTCCTAGTTAATTACTTTTGGGAAATGCTCCAGGCTCTGAATGAAAGCAGTATTTTCCTAGGAGAATGAGTCACCTCTCCTTCCTAGCAATCGTAGTAGCAGTAGTGCTTAGGGCTTGCGAGAGCACATTGCTTCTGAGGGACACAAAGCACTCAGCAAATGGCAGGAGACTCAATGCCAACTTCACCCTGTGGAAGAGAAAAATGAGGCCAGTGGACCTGATGTCTCTGCCTTGCTCAGCAAGGTCTGGTACTGTACCAGAAATGTAGTCACCACAGATGTTGACCAGGGCATCCTTGTCCTTGTTGAGTTGCCAATGATGTGACAGTGCTACTGAGATGGTGTGTAAGGCAGAGCCACAGCACTCTGTAGTACACCCATGACACCTGTATTTGGGCGCTCTGCAATCAGTGCAGCAACTGAGTGCCATCGGGTGCTGGAGGTAGGGGGTGTCATGGGGATGGAGCAGTGCTTACCTCTCTGGGAAACCTGCATGTCTGCAGCTAGCAGCAAGCATTTGCTGTGATTTCGTGCTTCTGAGAAGCACCTCTATGAAGCAGTGCAGCAATATTGAATTCTACACAGGACTTATCCTCAAACTGCCTTAATCAACTGCTGTGTTAATTGCTCTGTGCATTGAATGGCCCCTCTTTAAGATCTTGTTCATTAATGAGCGTGAGTTTGTGGATGTCGTTTACATTCGCATAATCGGAAAACCATCAGGAGATTTGTGGTTGAATGATTTCAAGGTTTTGGAACAGCAAGGGCCTGATTCAAGATTTCCCTATGCCCAGTGCAGCCAATTATTCTGCCTGTGACCCCTGGTAGCTCCCGTTCTCACAGCCCCTCGTCATGCATGTGGTAGGAAGACCTTGTCTGTGTCTACAGGTGGATATAGCACTGCCTGTGTCTCCCAGAGCTACATATCATGTTACCTTAATTCTATTAGTCCTCTCACCAGAGCTGTTGTTGTTGCGGGGTATTCTTGTGGATGTGTTCTCTATAACACTCTACCCATGTGTTGCTGGACAAAGACCTCACCCCTTTTTACAAGACCAAAATCAGTATAAATCAGCAATGTGTGGCCTTCTGTGAGATATTTGAGCTTGCTTAATTCATGCAAAACTCCTGATAAATGAAACTAAGATATAGGGAAAATGGTGGGAAGCAGGCAAAGCTGTTGAGGAACACTGCCCTGACAGAGACGAAGTCCTGATCTCACAAGTTAAAAACCACAGAAATCAAAGAATCACAGAATAATTAAGGTTGGAGAAGGCCTCCAAGATCATCTGGTCCAGACACCCCCCTACCACCACCATCACCCACTAAACCATGTCCCTGAGCACCACATCCAACCTTTCCTTAAACACCCCCAGGGATGATGACTCCACCACCTCCTTGAGCACCCTGTTCCAGTTCCTAAAATTACGGTAAAAGCACTGTGCCATGAACATTTTTGGCTTTTATTTAAAAACAATTACATTTTTGGTACAGATTTTAAAAAGCACATAATTATCAAGCAGAGCAGTCCTACGTCCTGCACAGGAGTTTCTGGAAGAGTCAGGATGAAAAAGCAGCCCATTAAAAGAGGGGTTGCAAGCTATAATCCCTTCTAAAACAATTCTCACTCAGCACTCCTGTATCACAGCAATCTGGTTTTCTGTCACCCATTTAGTGGGAGACCCATCAGGCTCTCTGATTTTCTCCATGTGTAACCACACCAGATGTTTGCATCTTTTTCATTTCCTACTACTCATGGACAAGTCTTGCCAGGATTGCACTCAGTGCTGCCAGATGTGCTTCAGGATCTTTGTAATTTAGTGCAAATTGATGGGCAAAATAGCCAATGTACATATCTAGCAGGTACCTTTCCCCTGCCGCAAGCCAGCTGATGAATGCAAGAGTGGAAGCCTGCAACTTAGGCAGGGATGCTTCTTAAAACCTAAATGCATGCTACTAGAAAGTGTAAATAGCTATCTAATAAATAGGAGATCAGGTCACAGATGCAATGATAACATAAATGAGAACATAAGAACATGCATAAAGAACACAAATAATAACCTTGAAGCAGAAAACACAATCAGTAACCATATCCTCAAGTGGGCCCAGCCAGGGACCCTGCCCAGACCTTGCTGCTTTATGGTCAGACACAGATAGGAAGTGACAGTCTCCTTCAAAATGATTTCCCAGGAAATCTCTGATTAAACAGGCCCACGCATTGCTGAAGGAAGCCCTCAGGAGCCCTATTAACTATCCAGCACTCAGTTCACAGAGCTCCCTCTAGCATCAAGGAGCAGAGCTGGAGAGGTTGGTGGCCTTGCTGCTACAGAAAATGATTGGGAGCAGAAGGTCAACCAAAAGCATGAGAGATGCTGTCAAACACCCCAACTGCAGAATGCAAAATCACCTACCTTGAAAGAGACACAGGCCCTTCAGATGAAACTGTCCCCAGAGGGTGAGACTTGTTTTTAGAAGGATTAAGAAGGTTTAGAAGGATAGTTTGTTTTCTCTCTCTTTTTGAATTCTTTTCTACTCATGTGGGTAACACAACCTTGCTGCCATCTCTCCCACATCAAAGGAGAAGGTGAGCCTATTTCAGTCGAAAAACCTCTCAGTACAGCGGTGCTCTAACACATGGCATCTCTACTCCAATGAATTTACAATCTGGGGCAAAGAAAGACTGTGCTACAGAAGCAGGTGGTAGGATCCACAGCATTTATCTCACTGGTGTTTAATATTGTAGCTATGAAATAGATGAGGAGCAGCTGTTTTCTCCTCCAGTTCCTCCCCATTTGTTGCAGGTACTTGTTGGAAGTCACACAAAGAGCTGGGATGGATGCTGGGTCTTCCCTAAAGTTCAAGCACGTCTTACAAGCACATCTGACCTTGCTTAAAGCTCACCTGGAAGCTGGGGAGTGTCACAGCTGACAGCTGAAAAATTCAGGTGGTTTGTGATAAGGCTGTGTGAGTTGACAACCCTGCTTTTGGCTGAGAAAAACTAAGATAGGTACTACCCACATGCATCTGAGTGTAGTTTCAAACTGATCTTACAGCTTTTAAAAACTGAAAAACTAGAGGAAAGTTCTGATCGTGCTCCTGTCCACTGGAAATAGTTGAAATGAACACACCATTTCAGTGACCTAAGAACCATGCCATGGTCCAGGCTGTGTATGGAGAAGGGTTTTGTATAAACCCAGAAAGACAAAGGCAGCTTTTCCAGAAGAGAAAATAACATTTTTGCATACCTGCTTTCTGTTTGTTTTAATTGATAGGTGTCTGGGTCTCTGAGGATTTTGTAATATTTCTGGGATAGGCTGGGCTTAGACCCATCCTCCATCTACAGATCTCCAAGGTATTTCTGCAAGGCTTCTGGAGGCCTGGGCAAGTGAAAAGTGAGAAGAAATGAATGTTCAGGGAATGACCATTCAGCTTTTTCAGGAGTATTTTTTTAGGTTTGGAATGAAGATAAAGCCCAGCAAGCACAGACACTGTGTTTAGTTGTTCACCTGCACATGCTCACATCCAGGTGATGACAGTTTCTATGGTGCTGTGCAGAGCCAACAGAAAGCTGCCCAGCCCTGTAATGCAACCTGCACATCTACCTGTGCATGTTGCTGTGGTGTCCGAGGTCCAAGCTTTCCATCTCTCTTGTCCTTTATACTGTCAATCACAAAAATAAGTGAGCTGTTCCACCAAGTGCACAGTGAGTGTGCAGAGCTGTGCTCCTCAATGGGTGGTTTCCATGGGGAAGTGTACATCTCTGAAGTTGCAAACTGCAATTTCATTCTGATTTTCATGCATAAAAACAATGCTAGCCCAGCACTGGTGTCTCGTGGCTGGGAAACAAATGTCCTGCAGCCTCTGTCTGTGGGTGCAGGAAACATGGACTCTTTTTAAGGCCTTGATTTAGGGAAGAATTTGTAAATCATAATTTTCCCCACACAAAGGAGTTTTAATTAAATTGGTAGGATTTCAGAGATCCATGCAGGGAAGGACCAGTATCTGCCATATTTCCCCGTTTCTGTGTAGAAAGAATGGTTTTGTTGACAGATTCTAAGCACTTTGAGACTTTGTCCCACTCCCTGGCATAGGGACCAAGTGGCAAGGATGGATTAATCCAGCAATGGCTGTGGGAACACCGAAGTTTTCCAATTTGTAAGAATGTGCAGAGAGAAGTGAAAACCGTCTGCTTCCCAGACTGAATCTTTTCTTAGTGTCTAATGATCAGAGACCAGAACAACTTCAGTTGTTCCCTTGCATCCTTCTTCCCAGTCTTTTTGATGGGGCCTCATTCCTTCAGAAAAGGCCATGCTCTGACTCTTGCCAAGTGCTTGGCTGCCTGTCCATGGTGACAAATTCCTTCAGGTATTGTATTCACTGGGAAATGATATGTACTATTTGTTCTGAAGCACCGTGTTTCTAAACCATTGTGTTCAAACCATATGATCCATTTTGTTACTCTTCATCAATCATAGACATCAAGCTTTCATCAGGACATGCATATTCTCTCCTTTACTAGAGCCTACAAAGAAGTACCTATTGTTTCCTCCACAAGAGCAGAAAAGAGCAGGCTCCAGTCACACATCACACAGTGCTGCAGCTGTCATGAGCCAGTGACCACCTCTGCTAGGAGCTATCAGAAGTTTAAACTTAAGAGGATTTCCTCTGACCTCCCTATGATTCAGTCTGAAAAATCTCACCCTGTGACTCCTGCCTCAAACTCATAACACATGGCTGACCTAAAGTGGTTCTTGTAGAAAAAAAAGCATCAGATAGCTTCTTAAGTCCCAGAGTGTTGCAAACCTTCCGTGGCTTTCAGTAATTGTCTCCTCTCCCTGTGAGGAGCACATTCCCTATTTCCAGTCTGAATGTTATCTCTGGCTGTCACATAAAAGAACTCCCCAAATCAGGAGCATTCTTCTAATGATCTTGTCACTTTCCCTGTGATGAGTTTAATACTGAGATCTCCATTCACCCCAGCAAAGACACCAATATTGCATGTCAGGAACATTTACTCAGCACAGCATCATCTTCCAGGTCTCGCCGAGGAGCTGTAGCTAATCTCAGCAGAAGGACATTAAACCAGGGCACTTCTTTTAGTGAAGACTCGTGCTCACTGGCTAGCACTTCTGGGCCATGGGAGATTAGCTTGGGAGTGTTTTGAAGCAGCAGAAAAATCTGCATCTTAAAGACATTATTTAAATTCAGTTCAGTCCAACCAGCCCTAATGATGTTACCCACAATATATCTTAATTTGATGTTGGTAATAAAGTTCACTGTAGCTGGAGCACTATCATACCAATGTACCAACATACAAATGAATGTTACCCATGTCATTTAGTACCCCTGGCTGTTAAGGTGTCACTTTAGCCATATATTTAATAAATAGGGCCTTTTATGACTATAATACTGATAAGTATTCAACTAATTTCCATGTATGTTGCATTCTATATGTTGCTAGGGATTTTACCAAGGCCGTCACCAATAGCAACTGGGACAAGGAAATAATAAATTCAGGAGGCATTCAGGAAGATCTACAACACAGAATCACTTTATAACAATACAGGATACATTAATCACATCGGTGGTTAATGGAAGAACTTGATGCAATCAGTTTAAATCCCCTCTGAGAGGGAGAAAAACCGCTTACTGCTCCACCCCAGATCTGCTCTCAAACTGGAGTAAAACTCAACTGGAAACTTCTGCCAGGTTCACGATCCCAGCCTATTTTTGTCTCCTTAGCCTGTGATGCCTGCACGATGATTGCGGAGCCCTGCAGCAGTACAAGGGAGGGCTTCAGAGACGTCTGGAGGCAGATAAGGTGCCAGAGAGCTACATCTCCCGGTGTGTGCCAGCGAGCTACATCTCCCGGTGTGTGCCAGCAACTGAACGGAGCTGCAGTGGGAGTGTTCGTTTTCCCCAGATGAAATCACAAGCTGAAGCCAGCGCCTTGCTAATTAGAAACTACCTGTGTTGCTGGCATCAGCTGAGATTTATTTCCATCCTGTTGTATTTCTGTTGTAATTGCTCCCCCACTCCAACACGTGTTGCCGTGGCGGCCTCTGGAGCAGCACACGCAGGGACGAATGGAGCCGGCAATGCTCGAGGAGGGGAGGGGAGGTGCTGGGGCTGGATCCCAGCCATAATGAGCGCTCCTCTGCTTCGAAGCACAGACCCCTGTGTCCTCCCTCGATGCTGTGCTGGGAGGTTGGTTCCTCTGTCACATCGCAGCTTCATTAAAGTGCACGGTGCCCACAGGATGCTTCGCCACGCATGTGCAAGGCAAGATCTGAGCAGTAATCTGTCACTGCGCCGCCATGCAGGCTGGGGTGGCCTCGCAATAGCTCATTATTTTGTCTCATTACAGCCACTCGTACCACAGCAGGGTAACCTGTCGCTGTAGGTTGGTAGCAGCTTGTCACACCAATCAATTACACAAATCCTCTCCCACGCAAGAGGGGTCACAAATGCAATCGTACTCAGCACAATTTTGGTGCGAGAAGGAAGAACAGCTGATAAGGACCAGGAAGAGGAGGAGGATGGGGGGAGGAGACTAAGGGGCCACAACACCTCTATCAGCATCTGTATGTCCCAGTTTGCAGGGCACAAGAGGCAATTGGATGTCTGAGACCATCCTGAGCTTCATCAGCAGAGCTTGGGGTGGGTGAGTCAGAGCTGGACTGGAGCAGCTACTGTGAATGGGAAAACTGGCACATCCCTTCAGTGGGATCTTAATCTACCCACTTTTGCACTTTCCTTCAAAAACACCTTCTGAGAAGTACAATGCATTTAAAACCACCCCAGCCCCGCTCCTCTGCACTGCAGCATTTGTCCACACCTCCACAGCCCACCTCCCGTGGTGACTACCACCTAGCCAGGACCATGCCCCTGGGACCAACAGAACCTGTGGGCAGGATCCCATCGGTACCTCCCTGCCATTTTCAGGGACACCTTTGATTCCTGTGATGTCTCAGGTGGCTGAGTTTTATGAAGGCAGAACCTGCTTGGACCACAAAATGAGAATGCAGAAAGAGCACAACAGACTGGTTCTGTAACAAAAACATTTGTAACAGGGCAACCCCCCATGGAAAGCAGATCCTGTGCACCCAGTACCCCTGCAAAGCACATGCCTTGCCCTGTCAATGCCACTCCACTTCTCCAAAAGCCCCAGCTTTGCCCCTGGGCCCACCCAGAAGCCTGCATTGGCTGCCTTGTGCAGTTCAACACCCTTTTGAAGACAGAATGCACCATTTGGTCATGTGTTCCTGCCAAGAGCAAAACTGGGTACTAAGGTACCTCAAAATATAAATTCCAGCTGCTCTTGGTGCCAGCTCCAGCATGGGATCTCTTCTCCCCATGCCCTCCAACCTCAACCCACTGCTTCCTATTTGCCTTGGCGCAGGAGTCCCTCCCTCATGTGTGGCTCTCCTGTTTTATTCTGCAGGAGTTAAAGCACATGCTCTGTGCAAGTAGCACTCAATTGTTGTCTTGGCCCTAGGTGGCCTGGTTGGTGGGGCTGCAAACGGCTCCTCCAGGTGGTCTTCAGCAGGCTCCACTCAGCTTGAGGCAAAACTTATATAACAAAAAAGGACACTCTCTTGTTCCCAAGTCTAAAGGCCCATTTGCTTCTTTACACTCCCAGGACTGGGGGTGATGCTGAGAGCATGCAGAAAGGATTCATGGCCAGCTCTGACAACCTACAGCTCCTAGACAGGAGGCACACATGAAGGGTTGCCCAGCTCATTGCAGCACAGCACTCAGCCAGAGGGACCATGCTCATCTGCAGTTTGTGAAGGCACTAACACACCAGGCGATGGCTTTCCAGAGTGCTGGAGCCAAAATCTGACATGGTCCTCGTGCCCCGGGTTTGATGCAAAGGGCACCTGTGTCTGGCAGAGAGGTTTCATGGGCTTATCCTTTGTAGTTCAAGGGATCCATTGAGCTCTCCCCAAATTCAGGAAGGTTTTTAAGAGTCTCTGTGCAGCAGTCAGGGGTGAGGTTTGTGCACTCTGTCCTGCCCAGTCGTGGGGAGATTGTTCCATGGTGACTCTCTCTAATGTATTCCTCGTGTGGTGCTGCATTTAAGCCACTCATTTATCTGCTCAGCTTGCAGCATACCAATCAGCCCAGGACTAGAACAGCAAGGTCAAGCTTGAACAGAGCTCTCCTTAGCCCTGAGAGTGATTCTGGAATATTCAGGACATGGTGCAAGCAGAATCCCCTGCTGTTTTACCTGACCTGTGGCCATACCCATTCTCCAGCAGTATTGGGAGTACTGTCCCAAGGAGGCTGGATGGAAGCAAGGTAAAGCCAATGGAGACAGCAGGTCCCTGGCATGGAGTATGACTCCTCAGAGCTGTCTGCAGCACCATCAAGACCGGTGTACCTTCAACTAAGCCTTACCAAGCACCTTCTGGCAGCCTGCTCAGCTTTAGACTGGTTCACAGCTCTGCCACATTCCCTGGTCACAGAGCCAGATCCTTCAGGTGACATTGGTTCCTAGGAGAATGATCTCAGGAGCCATTCTGGCTGCACCTGGCAGCAGCCCAGGCTGGGTTAAGCTGGTTCCTTATTATATATGGCACCGTTGATCCCCTGCAGAGCTGGATTGCACCAACCTGATAGTAGGAGAATTTCCAGTTCCCAGAGGACTTGTGAAGATACAGAAACAAGGAGAAACTAATTGATCTTTAAAGAGACTCCTCAGAAAATTGATTATCATGAAACAGATGGGGCACAAACTCTGAGTTAAGCAGCAAGTACCCTCTTCACTCAGGCAGAACTCCACACTTGCATCTCAGCTCAGCTACAAATACTGGGTCATCAAGCATCCCCACATGAACCCAGTGGCAAGTTTTGCACTGGGTGATATCATCCTACCATTTTATTTCATTTTTCCAATGAGAAGGAAAAAAAAATAAGAATACAAAATAAAAACTGAATGGAAACTACTACAGGAATTTTGAAATGTGTAGAAATTGCATTTGCTGGCAAAATCCTGTGTTAGGGAATGTATTCCTGATTCAAAATCCATCCAAGGAGAGATCGTGTGTCCTGCACCTATTGACAGTGCAGCAGGTTTTATGCTGGGTGATTCTGCTTTATGTCAGTCTGTTTTCATAAGTTCTGCTGCCCACATTCATTGCTGGTTGGTTTGGCAGTACTGTCCTCTGACTTACACTGAAATACTGTGGTGTGTACTACAGTTAATAATTACTGAGGTGCAGTAAAGATAATTGCCTCTTCTATAAAGAGTTAGCAGTTACATGGAGTAATTCATATTAAATACCTGCAAGTGAGCTAGTTGGGGTTGCATTTGTTAATTGATTTATTCAGTTGCTTCTATTAGAGAGTAAGCTATTCAGTTGCTAACTGAAAATAATGCTGAGTAATTAATTTGCTTCGGTTTTAACTTCTCCAAATCACTGAGTTGTGCGTGGTGCAAGCAGCTGGTCCCTGCACGGCTGTGCACTCACAGCATCTGCCACAGGAGGTCTCTCAGCTGCCTGGGTGTCCCTGGCTGCCACTGTGTCACCACCAGTCCTGCTGCTGCTCATTTCTACAGGCAGGGACCCAGCATGTATGCAAAAAGCCCATAGACTGCAGGTCAGCCTTGTACCACTGCTTTGAACCCACATGTAGAAAATTGGTTGCTTGAGCATCATCTACATCAATGTGAGACGACACCATGCAGAGAAAGGTGACCAGCCCACACTGTCATGGCCATCACACAACTGGGAACACTGGAAATGGCTGAGAGCTGGGCTGTGTGATCCTGAAGCACACAGCTCAGGTAAGTGCCTGGATTTACAAGGCTGATATCTCTGATTCACACAGAGTTGAGTTGTCTGACAGTTGGCCAGTCCCAGCTGGGCTCTACCTGATGTGGAGCTGCATGCTCAGGAGATTTCACAGGGGAAGCGCTCTGGGCATCCAACACACAATTACAGAGCCTTGTGTTAAAAGCCAGGGTGTGGGAACAGGGACAGTGATAAGCCAGGGATGGGTCTGTCAGGGAGGTGGGGAAATGATCTTGAAAGGGACAAGTTTGTCTGGGAACACTGCTACAGTGAGAAGGCAGAGGAGTCCTACAGTAGAAGTATGTGGTGGACGGGGGCAGAAAGCACTCGCTGCTGGGGGCCTGAGAACCAGGGGTCTGAGAGCTGAACATAGGGCTCCAGGTGGGGTCTTAGGAGAACAGAGGGGACAAATCACCTCCCTCAACCTGCTGGCCACACTGCTTTTGGTGCCGCCCAGGATATGGTTGGCTTTCTGGACTGCAAGCGCACATTGCCAGATCATGGAGCTGGAGCTCTTGCCAGTGACAACCAAGCCAAAAAAGTCACTGAGTAACTCAGCCTTCTCCATATCCCAAGTGACCAGGTCTCCCGTCTCCTTCCAGACAGGGCCCACAATTTCCCTAGTCTTCCTTTTATCTCTGATGTACCTATCACACAGCCAGATCTCTCAAGGGAGAATCCAAATTACTTTCCTAACGAGTGTTACTCAGAATGTATCAGCTCAAATAAAGGCTCCATCCCTTTGAGGTTTAGTATAATTTTTCTGTTGAATTACCACATGTGGATCTTACAGTCACATGGTTCTTTGAATAAATATAAAAGTCAGTGCATTGTTTCAGCAGTGAGTGTAGAGTATGTAGCCTGGACCTCAAGATCCAGGCCATGGAAGAAGGGGTACATATGCCAGCGCAGAGCAAAGAACACAGCTCAATGTGCCGTTAGCACAGATAATGAGGCACCTGAAACAGACCTCTTATGTTGACACATTTTATTCTAAATGTAGAGGGCAAAATTTGGAAATGCCAGAGTTATATCAATGATTGTCTTGACCTACATGTATTAGTTGAATCTTTCAAAGACTACAGCTTTCAAGCAGCTCCATCCATGAATGTAGAATTATTTGTGCTTGTCTGAACCTGCCAGGCACTCTTCTCCACCTGTAAGGCATTGTAGAGCAAAGGCTGTCTCTCTCTGAGCTGGGGTATGTGTGTGTGTTTGGAAGGGAAATAAATGCTCTTTTGAAACAGTGAAACCATCTATGCATTGACTTCCATGGTGCCATCTACCAAAAGATATCCCACGTAAGGGTTCAGTCATTGATCACAATAGGCTGGTGTGGTCTGCAATCAGACCAACGTGCCTGAGAACTTGGGGGATGCTGTCTGTGCTCCTCATTACCCACTGAAGCTTGCCACCATTGTAAAACAGCAGCTGATGACTACCTGTCAAACCCATAGCTTGCAGCCAAGTTGGAAACAATCCACCCATCTTTGGCAAGAATTGCCAGAAATTTTTTTTGCTTAAGAGCAATAAGGGAATATGTGCAGAAAATTGGCAGATAGCCCAGTAAGCATGCCAGGCCCCTGTAGGGACGTATAAAGATCTGCTGGACCCAGCTTGGGTGCAAGTGGGATGGACTCAGCCTCTCTATGCAAATCAGCCTGGTGTCCCATCAGATCCAGTTTGGGTTGGTCCATCCATTTGGACACCAGGTTCTCTGAGTTGCAGCCAGTCTCCACTTTCTGAACATCAGTCTGTCAATGGATGACCCATCACACATCAGTTTGGGCATGGCTGATGACCATCCCAGCCTATGGTGGATACCAGGCTGAGGATCCTTTAGACCACTGCTGCTTTTTTCAGACGTCCACGTCCTGAGCTAGGCCAGGATTAAACCCATCATAGTATAGAAGAGGTATCCTGTTGGACCTGAAGCATCCATTACTGTCTCTGTCCCTAGTTGCTTAGTAGTGCCTTGTGAGTGGGCTCTGGACTGCCAATGTACTTGGAATCATGGTGGTTTATTCACAAAGAAAAATCAAAGCTTCATCTGTCATCACCACCCTAACCAAAGGGAAGACTGTAACAGCCCATGACCATAGGGCGCTGAGAGCATGTGTCATGAGGCTTCTGACCTGGTCAAGTGGTTTCTGAAATCACAAGCAAAAAGAAAGTGAGTTGAAATGCCTGGGTTTCTTTAAACTTCACTTAAAGCAGACAGCGAGTCCCAGCTGACTTTCATGCTGTTCCTCCATATCGGGGAAATACTAAGGCTCTTAAGAAGTTAGTGAACACACATGTAATGCAAAAGTAAAGCATTAGCAAATCATAGGGCGTAGCAAACTCACAGGCAGAGGGCCACAGAGTTTACTTAAGGAATGGATGAAAATAATGACATTTATTTCTGTTCAGTTAGAGAGCAAAGGAAAGGCAAGACTGGGTGAAACAAAGCAGATGTGAGAGCCATCTTGAACAAAGCAAAACAGAGTGCTTTTGGCACTGAGCTGGCTGTAATATCTGCCTAATCCTTGGTAAACCAATGTACTACATGTTAAATATTAAAGGCAGGAATTTATAAACATCCAGGAGGATGGAACTGAGAGCATCAGAATCACAAAAAGACAGTACCAGAAAAAAATATTGCTTTTTTTTTTTTTTGATAGAAACCCCTAATTAACGCCTGAAAGGACCTTGATAGCAGCAGCCTGTCTGAATTTTATTAAAACATCTGATGCATTGTCTCATGAAGCCATACTTGAGAAATTAATTCAAACTGACTTGGCTGTAGCTAGAGTCACATGAGCTGTGAATGAATGGAGAACCACAAAGTGCAATAATAAACCATTATCTCTTGTACGGCAGCTCGTTTCTATACAAATGAACCTTGCTTTGTGTAAAACATGGGCCCTGCTCCGCTTTTACTTTGTCAGGCAGGAGTATCTCTGATGAAGCCACAAAGAACTAATGAAATATGCTCAGAGACTAGGAATATTGCACGGCAAAGTTGCTTTGTTCTCCGTCTCCAGGATTTGGGAAAGGAGGCTGCTTCATGGAATTGTCACAATTTTAACAGTTAGTATGTTTGTATGCTTGCTTGGGAATGTTTGCTGTCTATAATTCTCATGACTTTCTTTACATGTTTTACAATACCTGGTATGTTTTCTTTAAGCCCCATCTGCTGAATTCATGTAGTTATCATCAAAATATCAAGAGCAAATTTCCACCCGTCCTGTTTGCTGAAAAAGCATGAAATATTGAGTAAAGCCTCCAGAGCACATCAACACACAATCAATGAATAACTGTTAATTATTTTCTGCTGTTTTTGCTGTGTTTGTCAATTCTCTCCCAGTATTTTCTCTGCATGTGGATTACTTTTTTTTTTAGATGCTGAAAGCAGTCATGACCGTTTTTCACTCACCTTTAATTGTTACTCTCCTAGTAAAAAGACTCAGTAACCCAATAAAGGGATAGAAATTGTCTCAACTGACCTATCGCATGTACTGAATAGTAATTAGCAGTCAGTTGTCACAACAAAGAGTTTCTGGTAACCCTGGAGAATGAAAATGATTTACGTGCACTTACAGCATCCATATGAATAATGAATCCATTTGCAGGACTGAGTATCAGCTCATGAATGAAACTACAACCAAGGAGCACTGAGTAATACAACAAAGATTAATCATTGTGAGCTGTTTTCATAAATGCACAAACTAGAAGCTCAGAGGGGACCATCACTCAAGCTGGGTGGTAGAATGAGTCTAAGTAGGGTTGTCACAAGTTTTCCTCCTTAGCAGGAATGAGAAAGATTACAGAATAGCTGTGTTTTCCTTTGCAGGCTCTGTTTCCATTTCTGACATTGGTATTCGTGATTACAGCAAACTTTTGAGCTGAAATTAAGTACTTTCTTTAGAATCTCATTTTTAAAATGGAACATGGCATCAAAATTAGTATTTCCTATCATATTTTATTTTGAAAAATGTCAGTCGAAAGCTTCAGCCAGATGTAAATAAAAATTTAGACTGCTTTGTCAAGTACCAGAGCTGATTTAATGCCTTCTGTTTTCTTTTTTTTTTTTTTTTTTTTTTTTTTTGAGCATATTAGAAAAACTAAAGGTATGAAATAGTGTGTGGGGGATTCCTTGCTAGGATCAGAAAAATGTCTGATAAAAGCACCAATGCATTTGGTGTAAAGAATTACTGCAGATTTAGAAACTCACCATACAAGAGCAATGAGGAATCCTGTTGAAGGCCATGGGAGAGCCAAGGCTCAGAGAAGGTCTTTCCCAAGGAGAAGACACTGAGCTGTCTTCTAACAGAGCCACTGGCTCTGTAGTGGGAGTGCTGCAGGGTGGCTGGGAGGACCTAAGAGGTGACAGCTAGAAGACTCCTCAGCTGAACTGCTCTTGGAGGACACACAGGGTGCAGTCTAGGGCAGCACAGGATGGAAAAGACTTCATCCCACCTGCATGCTACCAGGTATGGGGATGAAAGGCATATGGAGATTTATGATGTTGCTGTTTGACTGTCCCTGTTGATGCAGGGTTATCGTTTTAGGTTCACCCTGACACCAAGCCCCCTCTGCTGTGGCAGTCTGGAAGCAGCACACTGCAGTTTATTCTCCTGACAATTGCTTTTGCCTAGCTGAAACGGCTGGTCTAAGCTTTGGGGAGGGGAAGGGGTCAGTGTCTTTCAATGGCTAGGGGATGAAGGCGAATCACTTAATCACACTGCTGCAGTACTGCCACTGACACAGAGATGAGAAAGTGCAGACCTGCACATGTGGGTCTGGTGTGCACTCTCCACCCCCTGATGGGCACAGACTGTCATTTCCCAGCTAATAAATAGTCTGTTTTAACACAAAGCAAATGCTGAGGGCTTTGTCCACCTGCAGAAGTGCAGGAATCTGCAGAGCTCTTCTCTTTTGGAAGGGATGGGTTGAGGAGATACCACCACAGCCCTACTCAGGCAGGCAGGATGACCATGTCAGAGGCCTAGTGGTGTTGATGCAGGACAGCCTTCTAATCCGGCCCATTTACCCAGCAGGTATCTTGGTCTGTGGACACAAGGCACACCCCCATGCCCTCAGAGTCATGCCCACATCTCTACTCACCGGAGCAGTCCACTAAACCCCAGGACACAGCTCAGCTGTGCTCCCTTTTACTGCCTGGCCTCCCCACCATGACACCCCAGGGGCACCCGGGGGAATGGTCTTCAGCACAGAGATGCCTCTCATGAGATGTACACGGACATGAAAGTCCCTATGCCAGTTTCCACACAGAGGTGTCACAAGGGCGATCACCCCCACCACAGCCAGCCAAGGCCAACAGCATCCAGAACCACTCACTGCCTGCCCTCTCACCAAACCACCATGGTACACCCTCACATGGCTGGCACCAGCCCTTTGCATCACCCCCAGATCTTACACCGCCCCTTTGCTCCCCTGCACCTTACACCCTGCACACTGCTGGTGGCCTCTGCACACATGCAGGGTCAACCCTACACAAACGTAGAACCCTACCTGGGTCCTGCTTGGTTTAATTCAGCCCACACCCCAGCACCCTCCAGGATGGAGCTCTCTATCCCATTATTCCCACTACCCACTATCTGTGTTACAGTGCAGCCCCGGATCAGAGCTCTGGCAGCCAAAAGATGGAGTTGCCTTAGCAACAGGAGTGGCATGAAAGTGCAGGGACTTGCTGGCATCCCTTCAGCGCCCTCACATCCACAGGCTGAGGCAGACAGCTCACACCCAGGTCAGAGGAAGGGAGGAGAGAGCAGAGCCTTACCAGCTGGAGTCATGCCCCAGTCACCCTGAGCTATTACACCAGGAATAAATTGCATGTAGGTTTTGCTTTGCTAATTGCTGCCTTTATCCCAGCTTCTGAGGCTGGAGTAGTAGGGTGATAACCAGGAATAAATACATTTAAATAACAAACGACAGAAGCTCCAAATTGCTGGCTATAATTTGTTGTTAAGTGCCACATAAGTGGGGTCAATTCTGTCCGAGCTAAAATAGGTTGCCAGGCAAGAGCCAGAACAAAGGGAAAGCCCCAGGAAGCTCTGGGGGGAAGACTCAGCCCTCCGCCTGAAGGGCAGTGCTGCCCAAGACACAGAAGCTCAGCAGGATCCCTATGTAAAGAGCTGAGCATGCATTTCAGTCTGGTGACGGACCACAGAGTGAAAAATGTGATGAGTACAGAAATCCATTCGCAATGTGCACAGGACTTCCCCACAGGGCTATCTCCAATTCACAGCTACTCAGAAGTGCTCTGGAAAAGCTGAGAATTGGCCCTTGGGAATGCTGCAGGCACAGGAGTCAAGCTGGAGAGCAGATGCACTAGAAGGCAGAGCATCTCCCTGGTCACTGCTGCTAACCTGCATGTGTCAGCAAGCACTCAGCCTGCAGGGCAGTGTTTGTGTGTGCACTGGTGTATGGTGCCATAATGGAATTACAATACCTAAAATAACAGGGGGGATTTCCACGCAGGAGGTCTCAAACTTCAGCATACCTTGGCTGCTCCTTCCCTCTGCTTGTCTAGGACTAGTGTGGCCTATGACATGTCAGTAAGAGGAAAAGCTTTATCTAGAGCAATAGACCGTAAGCTAGCAAGGGAGACTGACCATGACTCAATAATTATTAATTAATTAATGACCCAATTAATAATTAAGTTCATGAACCATTTATTTGGCTAGGGGTTCCAAGATGCTAACACATGGAATTGCAGCATCTGTTGGAAATATTTCATGGTAAAGACTGATGCTGCTCCTCAGGGTCCCAGGCCTCTGCACAGAGAGGAGTTGCAGAGATGTTAGGTGTGAATGGGACAGGAAAGTCAGTCTCAGAGCAAGCTATACATGGTTGTTAAAAATTGTCCCCCTAAAATAATAATTGCCCACTGCTAGGAAGTTATCCAATACTGCTAATTTTTTTCTTGCCAAAATATCATTTTTGGACAAAAGCCATGAAAAATTGTATTTTGCAATAACATGCCTGCTCCTAAAAAAATAAAAAAATAAATCTGTAATAGTGTCACCAGGTAGAGAAGAGAAGCTGCAAACATTCAGGTCAACTCCACTGCAGACTTTCAGTATTCATTAGTGTATCTTAGACTGCATTTTCAAGATTGCCTTATTCAGAGACAATACACAAGACAATAACAAGAGCTAAATTAGGATAAATTACATCTAGAAGCACAGTGTTTACAAGGACTGATAATTCACCCACAGCATCAGATGACTTTTATGGCAAGAATCTGCTTTTAGTGGGCTCAGCTGTTGTGAATGAATGATTCTCCATACCAATGCAGATTTGATTTACCTGGGAAGTGTTTAGTTACTCCTAAGGATGGGAGTATAAGGATAGATAGATAGATGAATGAATGGATGGATAGATGGTTGGACTGACAGACAGATAGGCAGACTAATACTCAATATAGCATTTGGTCTTCTTTGAAATGATGGTACAGAGTTGTATTCAGCAGTTTTAGAAGGTAAATGGACTAGCCACAAATTAAATCACAGACATTCTCCAGGAGTAAGCTGCTCTTAGAGAAATTAAGCACTTGCAAGAGATACAAACGCAGCTTTCTTGTTTCATTCAAATTAAAATTTCCAATGACGAACACAAAATGCTTGATTCAGCACAAAAAGGGATATCATCCCCAATGGCTGGATATCTTTCCAGATACTGTCAACTTAAAAAAAAAAAAAACAAAAAAAAAAAACAGGCCCCAATTACAGGAGCAGCAAGTTGCTCAACCCATGAAAGCTAACTGCATAAAGTCAACATGCATTTCTTCTTTGCAGTCCTGAAGCAGATTATCAGTCTGTGACATACATGAATCAGCAACATATGGAGTGAAAATACTTTGTCAGAATTTGAGAAAATATCCAGGAAATAATATGAATGTTTTAGAAACCTTGCAAAAAAAAATCTACATAAACAAGATGCTTAGATGGAAGCTGCTAGAGTGTGGGGATGACCTTTTCTGAGCAGATTTAGATGAAACAAACTTCTGAGTTGAGGTTAAGAAGATTTTGTGAAGATGGATAGGGAGGCAGAAGCAGAAAAGATGAAAAATTGCTTCCATACTGCTGCTAAAGGACATGCTAGATTATGAGATGAAAATAAAACGCAGTAACGCTTGGGTGGTGAAGACTGCATTCCCAACAGGAATTAAACAACATGCAGGATCAGCACAGTGGATCATGGATATGGCCAGTATTCATAATGGCTAGACAATTTGTCCCCCCCTGTAGCTTGGTTATGAACCTGACTCAGTAAGTGCTCCTGGTTACTGCCACCTCAAGACCCACAGCAGAGCAGTCCCTACTGCTCATCAAAGGCTACGAAATTTGATGGTGCGTGCACCAGTCCGCCCACAGCAAGTTCCAAGCTTGGCTGTGAGTTGGCAAAGTGCCATGACAGGACAGCATATCAAGACCTTGCTCTAATTTTATCACATGGTTATGCTAACGATGTAAAACAGCTACGGTTTGAAAGCATATGGTGCAGTATAAAAATCTCTATAGAATGAATTACTGCAACTTCACGCAGGAGATGCAGAAAAATTTAGAAAAGCATTTCAGCACATTTTAATATGAAATATCTTATAAAACTGCTCATCAGCTGATATAATATGATTTCAAAGTAGCAGTTACTTCTTTTAATTTTGTACATACAGATATACATATGCATCCCACAGATTGATGGCGACTGAGAGTCCCGCAAATGAATTCCTCTGTTGTGGTGACAGTGTGCTACATATCTTAATAAAAGTGCCACAGTTGGGCCTCAGATTGTGTAATATGATCTCATCATTGATTTTCATGTAATGGGATGCTAAATAACTTTGCCAATGTACAACAGATCAATGAGGAAGGTGCATGGTGCATGGTGTATCAATGTTCAGCATAAAGATTACATTATAAGCCTCGTTCATTTAAGCAGTGAGATGATCAATAGCAGCTAACTTCAATCAAAAACACATCAATTAATAATTGCTTTTCAGCTTCTGTCCTTTTTTGTCATTTCAGCTATTTGGCAGGTGAACTTTATGCTCTCCCAGCTATCAAGCTGTGGCTGATTGCCCAGGCAAGTATATCAGATAGATAGATCAGATTAGATTAGACTTTACAGCTATATACAAACTTCAGGTTCTTTGTCTAGGCCACTAATAACAAGTTAATAAAAACTTAAATTATTGTCAGCACTTGCTTATTGATACTCCCAGATGAAAAACACAGAACTTGTTTAAGAAGCTGTATTAAGATTGTTAAAGACATAACAATTACTCAGGGCAAATTTGGTTTGACTGGGCTTTGCATCAAGCTCTTAGGAAGAAATAAGCTTAAATGCAAAACGGCAAACAGGAACTTAAAACATAACTGTTAGAAAACTGAGAAAGGTACAAATAAGCGAAGTCCATACGAGAAAGATAAACACTTTGTGAAATTTACCCAGCAACAAACACACTCCGCCTCCTCACACCTTGTTGAGGTGGAGTTACATGAAGGAGTACTGCTTGATAACCATCTCCCATCTCCTTGGACTGGCCCATGGCCCTGACACTGAATAGTGAGAGCAGGGAGACCAAATTTCTTCAGATGAAACAGAATCTTCTCATTTCCTTTTTTTGCTTTTCTGTAGCCAAAGAATAGCTGAAATCATGACCAACTTGAGTGTGGTAGGCTGAACCAGGATGAGCTGACAAGGCAGGGCAGGAAACAATCTGGTTTCTGGTTTCTGCCACATTTCCTGGCCACATCCAGGGCATTTCTGTAGGTGCTACTGACACTTTGGAACGGGTTGCTTTTTTGGTTGGTAGGACGCTGCCAGTCCCTAGTAAATTCATACAGAATATCACCACTCTTACAGTGGCTGTCTTGATGGCACTTATCCTCCCAACCCTCCCTTCTTAAAAAGGTAAAATACCTTTCTGGGTGTAGCTCCTTTAAGAAAGATCTGCTATGTTTGCATTAGTGTTCTCATTTCCACATGTATTCCTTAGGCCATTTCCTTCCCACTGAAACAACTAAGGCATTGCTAACCTTTCCATCTTGGATATTTCCTCCAGATTCTGAATCTCAGCAATTTTTGCTTGCAAAGCCTCCAGAACCAGTTGCTTCCTGGAGGTGGAATGAAACTACAGAGGCTGAAAGGAAATGTGACGTCCATTATTGTCGATCCCCAGCACTCTTTTTTCTATCTATCTTCTCAGGGAGCAGTGGACACCTTTGGCAAACTGAGTTCCTCAGGATACAGAAACCATCCTGCCTGGCCCCATAACATGAACAAGGTTCCCAGATCCTAGCCACCTTCTCCCCAGCTTCACCAGCACCTCATGAACGTAGGGTCCTGCACCATAAACTGAGACTGAAGTTCCATGGGAAGATCCGATGACATGGGGCAGGACATAAAGGTTGAAGAAATGTTTGTGAACAGAGCAGTAGGATTGCACATTTCTCCCGTCGGTAGGAAAGAAACAAGCAGTATGGTCATTATACTTTCAGGGAAGCCCCATGCAGTGTAAGCAGGTCTGAAGCCAAACATCCCAGAGAGGGTATCCTACCCCTCCTGGCTCTGGACTGATCCCAGCTGTCCAGCACAGCACACATACTTTAAACCAGGTTTCTGCACTGGGATATAAAATTCACATCCACAATGTCCTGGCTGCTTCCCTATAGCATGTAGCTGAGGACTGGGAACATCAGTACGAAACTCGTGTCATTGCCCAGCATGGTGGGAAACCCAGACCTGCTGCTGGCTGCTGCAAGCCATCAGCAGACCTAGAGAAAATGTGTGACTAAGTGTGAATGAAGAATGGGCTTGCAAACGTAGCAACCTGTTCATAGAAAATTCACGAAGAGGAAGAAAGGCAGAACTGCCTGAATTAATTATTTCTTGCAGATGATTCACTTGCCTCTAATTATAGTTGAGCTTCTAAACACAAATGTCAATTAAAATGTTATAGTTCTTCCTGCAGCTGTCATTCATGTGCTGGTGAAGTGATCAAGGCCAGAGCTATTAAAATCCTTCAGAGTGAAAATCGGTGAAAAAGAGCCCTTGGTGAAGTAAAATTGTCAAGGAGTTTTGTCCTCAACATTTTAGGCCCACAAAGCTATTATCTGTATTCAATGCCAGCCGTCTGCTGTATTCCCAGCAGGCAATCAAGGGTTTTTAGGGATACTTTCTTATTTCTGTGAAAATGCAATGGTACGCACAGACCCCCTGCCATCTTTAAGTGGTGTGGGGGAAAAGGGCAGGACATGACTGTTACTGTCTGGACTGTCACCACAAGCAGGAAAGGAAGAAAGACGGAAAAAAAGCATGGTACCACCCGAATGATCACAGTAGGCTCCCTGCCTGTGTGTTGGCTGGTGACTTTCAAGGAGCAGATGTCTCAGAATTAAGAGTCTATTGTATTTTACCTCTGTTAAGTTAGCTATGATAATCTAACATGATAACTTATTCTATGATAAATTAACACGGTTTGGGTCAGCATTTTGAGGCATTTAGATGAGAAGCCCATGTGCAAGAATACTCCTTTGGGGCTGTTCTTCCCCTTCCAGTTTGGCCAGCTTTTGCCTTGGGTTACTACCCAGCAGGACAACTGGGTCATGTCCAATTTCCCTCACCTGGAGCTTGGACCTCGGGTTCTTGGTCTCCAGGTGGTTGGGGACTGCTCTTGGCTTCTTTTCAACAGGCCCTTCAGCTCAGCCACCAGGCTCCCTGCTGCAAGCACAGAGCAGGATCTCATGGAGCCCACACTCAAGGCACTGCCTTTTCTGGGATGATGTGTCTGAGTTATGTATTAGGCAAGTCAGGACCCCAAGAAGAGAAGAATCCCAGGAGGAAAGGCAGTTCCTTGCCCAGGACTTCATCACTGCAGAGGGAGAAGCTTTGTAGATCGCTGTGGTTGCCCTCATCACAGAATCAAAAACCCACAGAATATCCCACTTTGGAAGCACCCCACAAGGATCATCAAGTTCCACTCCTGGTTCCACACAAGACCGCCCAAAATTCAGACCGTATTTCTGAGGGCATTGGCCAAATGCTTCTTGAACCCCAGTAGGATCAGCGTTGTGACCACTGCCCTGGGGAGCCTGTGCCAGTGCCCAACTACTCTCTGTGAAGAACCTTTTTCTAACATCCAGCCTGAACCTTCCCTGTCACAGCTTCATGCTGTTTCATGTATCCTAGCAGGATGCAGGGTGCCTGTTACTGGCAACGAATTACCCTTGAACCTTCCGGGATGCCTGACCACTATTCCCTGTTACCAGCAGCACCTGGATGAGGAGTTTCCTGCCACTGAAGCCTCCATGCAACATCCCTGTAGGTAACAGAGATCTCTTCAGGCAGGTAGTCAGTTGTTGTGCCATATGAAGTAAAGCCCTAACTAGCATCTCTGCTTGTTCCATTATTTAAGCTTTCTCTTGGTCAAATGTGCCCAAATAACTCAGGTTGGATACTAGCCATTCAGCGAAGACTCCTAGAGCAAAATTAATAATCCGCTGCCTCCTGTTCAGCATGCTCAGTACCATCTCAGCTGTTAATTCTGCAGCCTGTGAGCATTTGGAGTTTACAGTTATTTTCCTAGGACAGATGGCAGACAGCACTGTAGTAGAGGGGCAGATGGCTGTGCACCTATGAGCAAAAAAAAAAAAAAAAAAAAAAAAAAAGAATAGAATAAAGAAAAAAAAAAAGAAAAGAAAAAACCTGCATGGTTAAGCTGAAAAGTAAGCAGACTCTGCTTCTGTTCTTAGACACAGCACGTAAACCCAGCTACGTCCATGTGACTTTCATCTCACATATAGAAGTGAGATCAAGATGATCAGGATGTAGCCCTTAGGCTTTATTAAAGCATGATGTGTAGAAGGAGACTCAATTTTATCACTGAATATATGATCTGAGGATAAGAAAGTCAGAGCAAGCCTGGGAAAAGGTGACAATGGGTAACAGCTTCATTGACACATGACAGCTGTGTGTGATCTCCCTCCTTTCCCAACTTGTGATGAATTAGGGAAGGTCTGATGAAGCCTGTAGCTTCCAGAGGAAAGGCAGAGCATGCAGAAGAAAGACACAACAAATGGCCAAGATGAGCTGGAACCTCTGAACAGGTCTAAGGGAAGTGAGATTGTAGAGAAAGCAGCATTGGTGCATCACATGGGAAGAGCAGCCCAAGTCCTTCTGCCTAGGGTTGAACTATCCCTCTCACTGTGGAGATGATGCTCCTAGGAGGTTGTCAGCACTTGGTGAAGGGCACAGAGGCAGCTCTCACCCTCAGGAAGGTCTTATTACATGAAATTGGCAAGACATGGTGAAAAAAAAAAAAAAGAAAAAAAAAAAGCTTCCTTGTCCATCATTAGCCTCTTGAATGATTCCTTCTCATGCATAAATCCACTCATTCCTCTTGGAGGAGCACTCCTTAGACTTTGCAGGTTCATTCACATAGATTCCTGAAAAGGTAAATCCAGAGCCTGAATGGAGAGGTCAGGAAGAAACAGTTATAAACATCTTAATTGCTAAAGACAGAGTAAAGGTGAAGTTTATTCGCTCCAGTAATTGCCCAGAGCAATTGCCTCAGTTTGGATCTAGGACCACTGTACCCTTTGCAGAAGAGAGTTGATGAACAGGCTGCATAAGGAAACAGAAAACTTCTCTTATGATTCCAAGCCACTCCTTTTGGCAGAGAGGAGATGGAAGTGGCAGGTTTGGTACAAATTTTGCTTGTCCTTAACCCATTTCCATCCCTTTTGTCCCTGTGCTTCTGAAGACAGGGCCAGACCTGTGATTCAAATGAATTGTTCCAGTTCTCTAGTCAGATTAATTTGAAATTCGGAAATTTAAGGTATGGTATGTTAAAGGTCTGATTTTTTTAATGCTTAAGGTAAAGAAATGTATCACAAGCTGCCTACTGCACCATGCATATATACAGTTGGATAACAGTGATGCTTCTTCTTTACCATTTGAATTTGATTTCTGGATAAAGTGTCTGCAATACAGGGTTATGAGAGAGGAGATAGAGCTTAAGAAATGAAATTTAGGGCTGTTAAGGAAACCTGGAGTGTGACAGACATTAGATATCTCAACTGTTCATGCCTCTGGATAGAAAAGGATAACAGGGTAGGAACACTAAGACAGGTATAAACTACCTCGTCCACATTACAATAAAAGAAACAAGGCTATACAGCTAAAAATTGTCAGATTCCACCTATTATGTAGTGAAATCAAATGGCCCAAATTTAAGCTTTATTGCTCAATGCAGAACATATAAGCTAATCCAAAAGGATAAATACTGTAAACCTGGGTGAAGCAGAAACCTTAGAAAATCAAGTAGAGATTTTTACCAGAAAGTCTTTTAACAGAAACCTTGCTAGAAAAAGGCACACGAGAAGACAGGGCTGACTAACTACTTATATACTCACATGTCCCACAGAAAAAAGTGGCTAAAAATCTCTAGCTTTTGATTAGATGTCATGTTCCTCTAAGAAATATTAACTTCCAATATTTGAAACCTCTTAAAAAGAGCAAGAAGGTCAGACCCACAAGAGCAATGTCCCTCTTGGTCTCTAACAAATTAAATGCCATCCAACATTAGGAAACCTGTGTGTTAAGGCATCTTTTGTAATTTTTACCAACTAATTCCATTTTTATCTACCCTGAATGCTTGTTTGTCCCTTTGGCTTTTGTTTTGTAATTAGCCTCTCTGGACAGACCTCAAATTTTTTGTTGACTTGCTCATGGAGAAATTACTGTTATCTAACCTTGTTCTGGAAGGTTTTAATGCCAGGCTATGTCATAAACTCAGAGAAGTTCCAAGAAATTCTTCTAAGAGTTGCTACCTTAACTTTGCACCAGTTATCTGGGCATAAGGCAGGAAATAGTAGAACATCTGCCCTCTTTGATAGCTCTTGGCAGGAGCTGCTGAATGGCAGAGCCCAGTGGTGCTTTCCATCAGTGATGCATGTGCTAAGCAGCAGTACTGAAACTCGAATTTTCCTTTGTTTGCTTATGGTCTGAAATTCCTCTATGTGAAATGTGAATGGAAAGAGTACAAAATAACAGCTCTTAAATGATTCCGAAACATGAAATTTGTACACATGTGGAGGCATTCAGAGAGACCTCAACAGGTCTCAAATTTGCTGTATTTGCCATACTTTTAAAGGATGGACTGGCCAAGAAATTTCTGTTGGGGGAAAAAAAAACATTAAGTATGATTGAAGAAAAAAATATTTACAAACAAGTGGATGGGAAGGAATTTAAATGAACAAATACGTGTTCATGTGTGGATCTTTATTTAAAATCATCCTGGATCTGAGAAATATATGATATTTGGGAATAGTGTTGGTTTAAAATAGTCCCCACAGCTCTTTCTTGTCCTCTTTAGAAGAGAGGTTTCTAGTACCATGAGACAGAAACATTTTTGCTGTGGAAATGAAGCCAGCTTGAAATTTCGGCTATGTTTTCATTTCTATTGCCATTTAGAAAATTACCAATTTTGGCTCCAAAGCCTTTTACCTTCTTACTGAAAAAATGAAATACATGTTATGCAATGATAATCTTTTGGTTATAAGAATTAGTTACTTATTTGCATGGAAAATGGAAGACATAACAAGTAAATGCGTAATACAAATGCTGTTTATGATGTCAATGAACCAATGGATTGTTAATATCTGTAATTTTACTGCTAATTTTAAAACTACTGTACACATTTGTTTAAAAAAGATTGAATTCAGTACAAGTGTTAGATCTGTGCTTCTTTGTATTCCGCATTGTTTCAATTTTAAAAATAACACATTTGCATCAACAGTGCACAGAAATTTGAAGATGCCAAAGTAATCAAATCAAATGGCTTTCACCGACCGATTGAAAATGTAAGAATAAGCTTTTCTCTACATCATTTTGCTGAGGTCTGGCTTCCATATCCTTTGAAGTAGGAGAAAAAGAAAAGTTCCACAATATTTCACACAGAGCCCTCCCTTCCCTTCTCAGTGCAAATTAAAGGGCCGTAAGTAAAAAGAAATTTGTTCAATAAACATCAGAATTAAAATCTATTTTCTTTAGATAGTTTCTACTCCTTGGCTGCATATCATCGGATTTTCCTCATGTCCTCTCTCACATTTTTGCTTTGACAGAACTTCTGAGTCACTGCAGAGACATGACACTTCCCCAAACCCACACACATGCAGCATCCCTAATTACATCCCATGTCCTCTGGCTACTGCTGGGCAAGAGGAGGAGCTCACTGCAATTCTCCCCAGTTGTGTGTGGCTTTGAGTGTTGTCTGGGTAGATGGTGGAGGACAAAGAGATGAAGTAATAATTAAGTACATGCTGCAGCCCTTTAAGCATGAACTTACCTGTCTTTCAGATCCTGTCGTATCCACCAAATTCACTTGAAAATGGTAAAATGGTTAAAAATGTTTAACAGACAGGTGTAGGAGTTTGGGATCTGTGGTGGTTTCACCCTGCTGGGCAGCTGAACTCCACCATAACCACTCTCTAGGTCCCTCTCCTCAAAGGGAAAAGGGGAGAAAATGCAACGAAAAGGGCTCAAGGGCTGAGAAGAAAATGCAGAGATTGCTCACGAATTGCCATCATGGGCAAAACAGCACACAGAGATCTGTATAATTTATTGCCTAACAGATTGGAGCAATGAGAAGCTAAAAGCAAAATAAAAACTCTTTCCCTCCCCATCCATCTTCTTCTGCCTCCTCCCCTGCAGTACAGGGGCATAGGGCATGGGGATTGGGTCAGTTCATGGCACTTCATCTCTTTCTGCTCACTCATCCTCATTCTCTTTAAGGAAGGATACCATCCTTCACGAACTGATCCTAGGGGGTGCTGCCCACAGGCAGCAGCCCTTCAAGAACTGCTCCAAAACAGGTCTGTACCGAGGGGTCCATCCCCCAGGAGCAAACTGCTCCCATGGGTGGGCGGCAGCTCCCCCCAGACCCTTTGCTCCTGCGTGGACTCCTCTCCACGGGCTGCCCTCCTGCTGCACGCACCTTGGTGTCTGCAGGATTCTTTCTCTCCCAGTTCTCACTCCTCTCCCAGCTGATGCTGTGCAGCAGATTTTCCCCTTCTACAATGTTCTAACGTCTCTCTTTGACTCAGCCTTAGCCAGTGGCAGATCCCTTTTGGAGCCATCTTATCTAACATGGGGCAGCTGCTGGTCTCTGCTCACAGGTGCTCCGCTGCAGCTCCCCTGCTACCAACCCCTTGCACTTTAACCCAAAATAGGGACGGAGTGGGAGGAAGTGATAAGCAGACATGCAGAGAAATTTGTAGATGAAAAGCTGGGGGGTAAGGTGTTGGGGGGAAGCTGATCAAATAATATCATAAATATAATTAGGAAACAGTCTGGAATGGGAGGGAGAAAAAAGAAAATATAAAATAATAATTAAAAAAAAAGAAACACTAGATAAAAAACTTACCACATACCTCAGTCCTAAGGGAAAAAAAAAAATACACACTTGAATCTATAACAAAATTTTGGATTTCAAAGCACTGCTGACAAAGCAGCTAGTATAATGAAAAGCAGCATATTACATTCAAAAAAAAGAAAAGCAGAAAAAAAATGGTTTTACAACAGGATTTGTTTATTACTAGAAATATTTGTTTATGACTAGAAAAATGTGGGACCTGGGTCACTTCAGTCTCAGCAGGGACAATGGGAAATCACCAACGTGCCTTACACGATCTCATCTCTAGAGAGGATTTGGGAAAATTTGAGCTCTGTTCTCTCACCTGCAATGAGCTTCGGAGATGAGCATTGGTGCAGACTATTTCTTCATTAGCAAGCAGTACAGGGAAATCAGTGTGGCTCCATGGAGTGAAGCTGATGATGCTGGAGACCCAACATCCATGCAGTGCATGTTGGATTAACTTCAGCACTGCTTAAGTCCAGTCCTTTGGGCTGAATCTCCACTACCCCCTGGAGAACATCAGATGAACTCCTAAAATGGGTAGTCTAATGCCATCCATAAAGAGTTCATGTATTCATAGAGCACTCCACAATGTCTGTCCAAGCAAGGTAAATGCAAATGATGGGAGGTATGCTTTAAAAGCTCATTTCTGATCCAAATTGAAAGCCTAGTAGTAGTAGAGTAGCACAGCCACACGACATCAAGTGTTTTAGTGTGGTCCCAAATTTTTGCTGGTCATCCTCTCTCCCTAAAAGACATCCGGTGTCCCTTTAATCCCAGCAGATAATTCTGGTGTGCTATCAATTTATTGTCTTTTTTTCTTGACAATCTGAAGAGTCGCTTGTGAAGCTGGGAAGTGTCCTTCAATGAAGGGTCAGGGAACAAAACAGGAATTTTGAAAGGTAGAAGCTGAAGAAGACAAACTTTCCACATGCTCAGGATGCAGCTGACCAGAACCTGTTGCTCTACAGATTTAAGAAAAATGTGGAAAGGATATGCTGTCAAGGATTTGCCCCCCCAAAAAAGCTAAAAATGTCCAGGCAATCCCCTAGCAGCCTATGACCCCATTACAGCCGGGACAGGAATCCAGTGGGAATAGCAGTTACTCTTCTACCTACTTGGAAAAAAAAAATACTTGGGACAAGGATGGGAGAAGGAGCCACAGTTCTAGCTAAGAACAGGAGCAAGTGATGTGTGTGAAGATAATTTAAATAGTGAAATGGTTTGAGTTAGTAATCAGGTCACCTGCTGAGAGAGCCTCCAGGTGAGCCAAACATGGGAAGCTTTACACAGGCAGAGAAACAGCAAACTCTTTGGAAATAAGCTCAAACATGGGTGTATGGGATAGAGTCCTGTGGGTAATGCTAAATAAAAGGAAGTGATAAGCCCCAGAAAGGAAAGGGAAATGCACAGAAAGCCTCTAAAATATATGCAGAAAATAATAAAATGCAAATTGCCCTGGTAAATACAGTCTAGGACTGTTTGGAAAAAATCATCCAAAACAGCAGACAGTCAACAGGAGGGAAAGGCAGCCAAGCAGGGAAGCCGAGAGGCTGCGAGAACTGCAGGGCAGCAAATTAAAGTTTCACAGTCTGATCTGACTGCAGAGAAAAAAAAAAAAAAAAAGAGCATAAGTCCTAAGCCAAAACACAGGGGTGCCAAGCCAACAGGGTGATGAGGGACAACACTTGAACAATGCTGCTCGTGTATGGGCACATGAAGCCCTAATAACCACAGCAAGCTACAGGGAGGGATAGAGAAGCAACACAGTTTATTGAGTACGTGGGGAGGATTTGCAGTACCAGGGCAAGAAGGCAAAGTTGAGCAGAACTGTTTCACTTGCTCATAGCAGATCCAGAGCAGTGAGGATATTAAATGGATTTTTCCAAGACTTAGAGGTCCTAGTGGCTCACTATTTCTCCTCCAAGCAAACAAGAGTGTTGGTAAGCCTGCCTGGACTCCCACTTCAAGAAGTTTGAAGCACAGGTCTAAACAAGGAGCTTGTTCAGAGGCAGCTTACTAGCACAGGAAACCCACTGTTACAGGAAGAGCTGCCAAGAGGTCACCTCCATAAAGTTATTCACCTAAAATCTCCTGCCAAAAGTTCATGTACTCCACTACCTCTTGTCAAAGCCTAACCACAGGTAGGTAACCCTTACTGCAAAGGTTCCTCTTCACATTGTCAACTTAACATACATCTGACAACCTCAAGTGACACTTCTGGGGTGTAGCTGCTGTTCTCAGTGAATTTTTAGCCCTTCAGTGAGAACATCTCCAGTTGTAGTTCTCGTTCTATAACCAGGTCCATGTCCCTAAAACACACAGGCTAATTTAGCAAAATGTTAAACAGCAAGGAATTAATGTGTTTCTTGTCAAATTAAGCCTCAAAATTCAGCCTTGCCAGCATGCCCAGGCATTCAGTCCTCTAATTTTCAGCACCAGGCTGAAGAGCAAAATGTTCCTTCATGCTGACAGATTTCTCCATGGTACCAGCTCAACCATCTCGGACCCAGGTGACTCCAGCTCCCAGCAGCCTGTTGTAGTCAAAGGGATAAGGAGAGCTGCAGGGAACCAACTTTTCCCCAAGAAACGGATTAATGGTTTAAATCGCCACTAACTCCAACCCTATCCACTGATGCATTCACACCATCAGATACACAGTTCAATAAATGTATGTACCAACTACCCCTGTCCATCCAAAAACACTCCCCACATGCCTCTTTTTCAATGTCTGCACTGCTCGCAGCAAGCCTAATATGCAGAGCAGCTCTCTCCTTGTCTGAATTTTTAGCCCCTGACTGACTAGAAGCAGTCTTGTATGGAAGATGAGAAGAGAACAGAGGAAAACTGGGCCGGTTGAGGTTGATTGTTGGAAGCAGAGAAAGAGACAACATATAGACAGTGGCAGGACAGCTTTCCTCTACAGAAGCAAGATGAAGAGACATGTAGTAAGAGCAGAGTGAAAGATTTCCTCTTGTTCTTTTACCAGGTACTGCTGTCCTGATTCAAGAATTGGGTCCTCAGAAGAAGAAAGCTCCACTGACCTGCAGATAACATCACTGAAGAGAGACCATGCTTGGACACTGCCAGACTCGGCTACAGCATCTACCCAGGCTACAGCAGGTTCCTGTGAGCCATGGTTACCCACTGCTGTAGCATGGGGTTGCTGTCCTAGAGATGAAGACCAAGGGAACCAATGGGCACCAAACTGGAGTCGTAGATTCATAGTTTCTGGGGCCAGGAGGACTGTGATCACAAAAGGATAACAGATCACTGAGGCAAAATATGCAGTGTGGGCTTGGCTGGGATTGAGCGTTAAGCTTTGGGACAACCAGTTGCTGACTGCCTCAGTGTTCAAATTAGGCCAAGCCCAGTACAGGACTTAGGCTGGGGATCAAGACCAGATATAAAAAATAAGACAATATTCAGTAATGGAGATGACTGAGGCAAGAACATCACACACACACACCATGCAACAGAGCTCTGATTTTCTATCTATAAGCAAGGGTCTTTGCCTATGGTTGTTGGGTTCATGTGTACTAGCTTTCAAAGGCTATTGAAGAACTCAGTTTCAAACATAGAATAACAGAATCATTAAGGTTTGATGGAAAAGGGCACAACAGAAGGAGAACCCACTTTCTGAGGCACCAAATTCAGTGGAAGGAGGTGTCTACAGTTTTCTGTGGCTTTCTACCTGTGACCAATGTGTCACCCCCCATGAGCTCTTCCACATTTCAATGTTATTGACTGCTGTTTCTCAACAGTATCCTGCCTCTGTCCAAAACACTGAATGAGCTCTACAATGTTAGAAACCTTCTCCCATATGGGGTCTTAGAAAACAGCCTGAGCTGCACCTCAGACTCCTTTCTAAAAGACTCAGTAGGCAAAGTGGTCTTTAACGTCCCATTCCACAAAGGTTTACCATACTTTTATAGATCCGTTCTCAGCCCTTTCTTCTTTACAGCCTGAAAAACAGTTCTGGTTCCTGTGTGATGCAATGTGTGCTGTTGTGATGGGACCCCAATTTAGACACAGCTTTGAGGTCTCTGCCTAACCTTTTTCCCCAAAATGAGATCCCCAAAGAAGATCAGTCAGTTCAAGAGACAGATATTATTTATATCATGCATTAACTTTTATACAGAAAGAAAAAATCAAAGTGACAGAATAGAATTAGATCAGATAGAATAGACATGAAAAGGCTCATTAACAGCTCTCCCCCGCCTACAGAGCCCTTGCAAGCAGGTCCCTGCTTCCAGGCTGGCTTTCAGTCAATTCAGCGACTTTCTGAGTTACAGCAGGCTCTGCACAGTCTTGGGAAGTTTTGTTCCTGGAAGTTTTATCCCCAGGCAGTTTTGCTTCTGTCTCTCTGGAGGCCCAGCTGTTTATTTCAACAGCCCATCTCCCTGCTGCGACTTCTTTATGCTCTTCCTCCCATCTTGCCGTTCAGAAATGTCTCTCCCCAGGCAGGCTTGGCTGCTCTCAGGACAGGAGCAATTTCCTCCCTCCTGGGGGTTCTGCTCAACCATTTCATTCTTCTTCCAGAGGAGCAAAACACTTAAGGAACAAAATGATCAAGCAGACACTATTGCTCAGAAGAGGGAATGCCACAACCTTACTTCTACTCCATGTTATTTCTACCCTATATCCCTCTCACACATGCAGGCACCATGGGGAGGGATTCATCCTGTTTATCTTTCCCCATCCTAACACTAGGCTCTGAAACCCGGTGAGATGGCTCCAGCTCCCCCCACTGTCAGAGGAAAGATGTTTGTCCTAGCATAACTGCCCTGTTCACAGCACCTCTCTTGGATGAATTAACCACCTCCACCCCTCCCCATCATCTAGGAAAAGGGCTGGAAGCCAGCGAGGGGGGTGATGAATCCCCCCTCACATCAGCTACTCTAGCCACAATGCTGCCCAGGTTGCCCAAAGCAGATGTTTTCTGTTACAAGCCCAGGCATCTCTGAGAGTCACTGTTCACCACGGCATGACCCTCCCTCCCCTAAATGTGGCTGATGCTCTTCATTCCTCATACAGCAGGCAGAAGTGTTTTTTTAAAAATATCTGCACAAAGGAAAATTGATTTTTTGTCAAAATGGGAAACCTCCATGGGAAACCTTATATTACAGTTTTCACATTTTTCACTGAAAATAAAACAGAATGAAAATGGAAATGTTTTGGAAAATGAGATGTTACTCTCTGACTAAACAGAAGTGCTGCTTTAGTAGTGTCAGTGCCTGACAACCATCCTGTACAGCTGCTGCCTCAGTCTCTCCACCCCACTCCTCAGTGCACGGTTCTCCACTTCCAGTGAGCAGCTCCATCTCAAAATCTCCAGAGAGACACTGCTGTTCAGGCTTCAACCCTAGGAAGTTGCCCTCGTTCCTGCTCTCTTATGTGCACAGAGCACACCCCTCCAAAATCTTCCTCCCAGTGTTCCTCATCTCTTACTGACAGGTCTCCTTACTGCAGTTACTACATTCCCATTGGGTCTGGACCAGTCAGGGGTCTACTATATAGTAAAGGAAAAGGAGGAGGCCCCTGGGCTGGGATTGAAGCTCTCCAACCAGAGAAGACAGGGACCAGAGAAACTGTCATTAAGGTCCAGGGTAAATAGTAGAAGCTATTCTGGGACATAGATATGGACAGCGTGGGTGTAAAAGGACCTGACAGCAGCTGGAGGAATCCAGGAGATGGTCAGAGCAGCCTTCATAGGATCACAGAATTGTAGAATGGTTTGAGTCAGAAGAGACCTTAAAGACCATGCAGTTCCAACCCCCTGCCATGGGCAGGGACACTTCACACTAGACCAGGTTGCTCAAAAGCCCGTCCAGCCTGGTCTTGAAACCTCCAGGGATGGAGCATCCACAGCTTCTCTGGGCAGCCTGTTCCAGTGCCTCACCACCCTCAGAGTAAGGAATTTCTTACTAATGTCTAATCTAAATCTACCCTTTTATAGCTTAAAACCATTACCCTTTGTCCTATCACTACACTCCCTGACAAAAAGTCCCTCCCCAGCTCTCCTATAGCCCCCTTTAGGTACTGGAAGGCCAATGTAAGGTCTCCTGAGAGAGGTGGGAGAGCACTGCCAGATGTGAAACCCCTTGTTCTGCTCCCCCTGTTTGCAGGTATCCCATTCCTCCACCATCCCATCTACATGCTGAGCATAGGGAGTGGTGTGCTTAACATGAAAACCCTCCCTGACAGCAGTCTCATGCAGATACACACCAGAAAATGAAGGAAAAATTAAGAACAGATTTGAAGGGAAGGTATTAGCCAAAGCACACTGTGCTTTAAATGGGCACTCACGGTGTAGACTGACTTTAGTTTGCAGTAGGCTAATCGAGCAAGTGGATTAACTCAAATCCTGAAAGTATTCCTTGTACACATCACCCCACAAGATGCTTTCTGCAACAGTGTCCTTCTGTAGCCCATCCCTGAGGTCGCTCTCCATCCCTGAGGTCGCTCCAGTATCTGCATCATTGGCTGAATATTAAAACCCAGACACTCTCCTTCCCTCCATTTGCCCCCCAGTCTTGGGGCTGGCTAAGCAAGAGAATACTGTGGAAATATAAATAAATAAAAATAATATATACTGATGATTTATCAACCAGTTTCCAAAGCTTTGAGTTGTGCTGTGATAGTAACTTCAAACTTCTCCATGGCCAGAGGCTTATAACGTTCCTCTGCAAAACAAAACCTGGTAACTACACTTCCTAGCAGGACTCCAGCCGTTGGCACCTTAACAAGAACCTCACCCACAATGGGACTTGTGACTCCATCCTGGGAGGTGACATTGCTGCCCCTTGGCAGGAGTTACCAGTTGTGGCTGTCTGGCAGGGGGAGCTTGCAGGCTCTCTCCCAGCTCCCCTAGCCCCCAGCACCTGCTAGGCACCCCAGGAGCTCTTGGGAATCGCCTGCTGTCTCCTTCACTAGTCAAAGGAGATGTACGTCAGTCCTCATCTCCTCCTGCTTTCCCTGTGCACCAGGAGCTTTTTACCCACACAGTTGCCTTTCCCCGGAGATGAATATTTTAAAATTTTCCTTTCTGCTATTTTACACAAAACATATAGAATGTTAAGTATGTGTCAACGTGTCCTTTTGATGTTTTCTCTCCTCTGCATGCCAGGGCTTCCTGGGCTTGAGCTCTGTGATTGATGTGGGAGAGTCCTTTGGTGCCAGGGACTCCCACCCTGGGCTGGCCAAGCCTGGGCAGGTGATGGCCTCCATTCGATCAACTGTGGCTAGCCTGGGGCCGCTGGATAATTCATGCCTTGCACTTCTCTATTGATTTATTTATTAGACCCTTTGCTCACAGGAATGAAGATCTGCATTTCTGTAAATTATCAAACTGGCGATGCTGGAAAACAGCCATAGTCTGGGCACAGAGCCACCTGCTGAGACACTCAGAGGTGCCTGCGAGGCACCTTACACACTGATGGACAGCCTCACCTGCTGGGAGGCAAATGTTGCCGATGCCTAATACAGCCTGACTCCTGAAGACAAAGCATATAAGAAATAATAATAAAAAGCACAATACAGTGATTTCTAAGAAAACAACAGTCCAGAAAGTCTAGCTCCTGGAAGTGAGTCCTACTGGGTATTATGCAGGAAGACCTGAAGCCCGATATACATTGCAGAGTGCAAATCTATATCATCAGAACAGATTGATTTCTTCCTGTCCCAGATGACTAGGCATGAGCCTCTACCCTGAAGATAGAGACTTGTTAACACATTTATTTTTTTTCTTCCTTGCTATGATAACTTTGGGCCCGGTTCTTATTCATAAAAAAAAAAAAAAAAAAAAAAAAAAAAGGCAATTATAAAGAGAAGCTGACAGAGTGCAACAAAAGGGAGAGAGACTCAGCGGTCTTTTTTTGCACCACCTCATTTGCTTTCATAAACACCTCTATTCCCTCCCCACATTTGCAGGTTACTCCCTCATTCATCCTGACTCCCACTGCACAGCTTTCCACCTCACCCCTCTGCATGCACTGCCATGTCCCCATCCATCCCATCTCTCAGCCTTCACCCCCAATCTCCATCTCAGTATACCACTACACGGGTATACTTGGTATACATCAGTGCATGGTCCTACAGGATGGGCAGTTTTCACCCTTTCTGATGCCCTTTTACCTTACTCCTCATACCTTCTGGGTTCTAATAGTCTGCTAATGTCCTCTGCATGATGTTGCTCTCCTCTAGCACCTGCCCAGGTTGCTAGCACCTCTTTGCTCTCATCTGCCTCTGCTCCCACATGTTCTTACTTACATCCTTCAGGGCAAGCCTCCAGGTCTCTCCTTCCTCTTCTTCCTCCTTTGCTTTTGGCTTCTTTGGGATATGCCTGGTCTTATCATACCCTCCCAACCCCAAATGTAGATTATGCCCTCCAGTGCTAGGCACTGCTGAGAGACCGATCAGCAATTGGCACCACAGAGCTGGAGGAAGGACCTTGTTAAAAATTAAAATCCCAATGTATAGCCATCTCTCCATGAGCTGGGGCCTACTTGAGTGGTAGGCACCGGAGATTTGGAGTCAGTGAGAGCAATGAATTCAAGACGAACTGCCCTCCAGATGCCACTGAGCACCTCCCATGGAGCTGCACCTGGACACCCGCAGGTAGATGTTTCTATCTGGATCTGAAACCCAAATTTGTTGCCACTTCCCTGACAGAGTGTCAGGACTGGGTGACACTGTGTTTCACAGGAAGGACGAAGGCTCGTTGCCATGTTGGTGCTGTGCAATACACAAAGCTGTTGTCTTGGGTCTCCTGCTCTATGAAGGGCAGAGCTGCCTTCAGGCTCAACTCCACACCCACAAGCTGCTGGGAAAGCTCATGAGACTGATTCCCATAGAGGGTTTCCTGCCAAAAGCAAAGGCACAACAGTAACAGATGTCCCACAGCAAACTCCCTTATTTGTGCCGTGCCCTCTATAAGCTGAAATGTGGCAGTGACACATCTGACTTGTGATGCTGAAGCCTCAGTCTGAATGATGACCTCGGATGTACAGAGTGACACAGGGAATGCTGGTGGACGTCCATTAGATTTTGTGCACAGACATAAACCAGTCTTCTGTCTAGGACTCATAAATATTGTTTTTCAGCTAATTAAAATGGTAGCAGCTGTTAATCATCTAAAGATCTGTCAGTTTGACTAAAGGTAGGTGGTGGCTATTTATTTTCCACATAATTATCTTAACAAAACTGCAAATATTCACCTGAAAAAAAAATTAAAACTGTCCCTTTAAAGATTCCCAACATTTTCTTCTACAAAATATTCGTTGATGGGACTGACTATTCCCTGGCTTTCCCTCCTCAGATCAAAGCCTTTGGCTCATGCTGGAAGGATGGTATTTTCAAAGAACCTCCCCCAGAAGAGACCTGCTCACCCAGCAAGCAAGCACAGGCACTTCTTGGCTTCACCACAATATCGTTAAAGGCTGAAAATAGCAAAGGCCAAACCTTTGCTATCCAGCCATTTTTAATTTTAACTGCTTTATCCATTTGACCACTAAAAAATTCATTACATCTAAAGTTTAATGAGAAATTAAATGGATGGATTGGCTGCTAAACAGCCTGTGTGCGGGTGTGAGCGCTGCCAGAGGGGCTGTGGGCTAATGAAATGTTTAATGCTGAGGACTGCAGCGAGCTTGGGCGCAGCAGATGCCGGGTTTGGTATATAAATAAATGCAATGATATGATCTCATGTTCTCTTGACACTTTCCTGAAACCCTCCTCCTCCTGCAAAAAGCTTCAAACTTCTCAAGAACTTCCTGAGCTGGAGGCTGATCTCAGACAGCTCTGTCTCCCCATCCTCCACCCACCTACATAAGTGGCCAGCCCTGCTGCACCCAGGCTGAGCCTGATCTTCAGAATCAGCCACTGGACAACAGCTGATCTTCTGATACTTGCTGAGGAAGTTCTGCCAGTTTTCCTTGGCTGGTCAAGGAAATCCTTTTCAATGACTCTCTGGCAGCGCTCTCTTCAAATATTTCAAGCAAATCTGCACACAATTTGGAAACCTCAGAGTCAGAGCTCTGAACTGTGGTCATCAGGGACCCTGTCTTCCTGCCTTTCCTGAAGGAAGAGAAATCCAAAGATCCGTGAGATCCAAACATGATGCAGGGAATCATGTGAAATTCTGAAACAGGGACAGTCAAAGCTTAAACCTGGGGCAATTTCCCCTTAATGGCTCTGTATCGAGCCACAGGCACGGGGCCAGGTAACAAGGACCCCAGGAAGTGCTTCAGAGCCAACAGCTTCCATACAGCACCTCAGATGAGTGATAACTCACAGTTGTCATCAAAGAACAGGATGTGCCATCAAATCAGATCAAGGCAAAAGTGCTCCATACGGGTACACAAGAGTGTGGGGGGGACGTTGTAGGTGAATGATGAGTAGCCAAGCCCAGAGGTAATCTCACAGCACACGCTGTGTGCCTGCATGCATGCATCCATGCAGGGAATATGCAAGGTTTTATCTGCTTTGTGTTGTCTAGAAAATTATGTGGCAAATATAAGTAGGACACAAGACTTATGCAAGCTACTTTGACTTGGGTAGCCAAGGCCCTATAATGGCACGTGTGAGCCTCAGACACCTGCTGGAATGATGGAAACCAGCCAAGCAGGAGGTGTCCAGCCTGGGCTGCTGCATGACCCTGCTACCAAAATAACACTGCTTGGCTCTGTGTCTTTGTGGTGGCAGAAAGAATCCTTTGGCTGTAAGTGCTTGTTGCTGCATCACTGGGTTTCATCTTATCACCAGCTCAAAAATAAAGCTGTCCTCCGAGTGAGCAGAGGAAAACTTTCTCTTGTTCTCCCAAAACATACATGGGAATGTTTGTGTGCTTGTTTCCCACAACTCGCTGGCATGGCTCTTTCCCTGTCAAGCTGAAGGCCAGTCAAGATCGTGAAGTATTGACACCAACCACGATGACATTAACCTTTTGCATGCAAGATGCACAGCAAATATGGCTGGGTTAGAGCTTGCAAGAATGAACAGGGATTTCCTGCTGTTTTCAGAAAGAGGTCTGCTTCTGTGAGTGGCAGGAGCGTTTGGATCTTTTCTATTACAAGTCCTTAATCTTATTGTAAAATGGGCTAGTAAGACTGAAGCCAAAGGCAAATCCCACAGATTCCCAATAGCATACTTTAAATTAGAACAAAACCAGTAGAGTTCCTCACTCAGAGTGGGAGAGTTTGCAGTTGTGACCTTTGTTGTTGCCTGATGATGTCTAAGCCTGCTTGCTTTTGATGGCAAGTGCCTTAGAGGAGCAGAGAACCCAGGGCAGGAGGCCTCCCCGCTCTCATCCCAGAAGGTATTTGAATCTCCCATTATGAGATTTTCTCCCACTTGCTTTCCTGGAGTCAGAACCACATGTTCAGATGGAGACGTGTCACGGGATGATCAAACACCCCTGCTTCCTATCCCCGTGTTCTCCCAAATGGCTTTTCTCCCTTGGTGGACACACAGCAGGATGACAGTCAAGTCATGGAGCAGAAGAGGCATGCCAGAGCAGAGGGGGGTCACATCATTCTTTTATGTCTCACAGCATTGTCAGAGGATGCCTTGGAGCCACAATTGCTCCATGTTTCTGAAAGGAGCCTCAGAAAATGAATGGAGTGTATACTGAATGGATAAGCCTGCTTCTTGTGCAAGGTTTCAAAATGTAAATGTGCCCTGCTGTGTCACACTTTTTGTGTGACACAGCAGGGATGTTTCCCAAGGGCTGATAAAGGTATTGGCTCTTGGCCATACATCAGTTAATGTTTTTAACAATAACCTGGAGAAGAGAGTAACAGGATCGTTGACAAGATATGCAGTCAGCAGGCAGACTAGAAGGGCTGATTAAACACAGCAAAGGATGGGTTAATACCCAAAACACTCTGGAAAATATGGAATTGAACCTGAGAAATGTCCAGATGTGAAACCACCAACCTAGGAATGAATAATTCAGACTGGTATGTGGAGGAGTGAGGGTGGGGGTCATTCCAACAATTAAGAAAAAGTTGGGGGTAACTAAATTAACTGAATTAACTAAAAATAACTAAATGGCAGGCAATTAATTGGGAGTGATTTCTATATATCGTGCTAAAGAGGCAAATGACATCTCTGAATTATCAAATATGAGTAAAGAGTCTGTGCTTCTGAGTTTATCACTGGTGGTATCACTGCTAAAATAGCATGGCCCATGCCTGAAGCACAGCGATAAACTGGAGAAGGTGCTGGAGGGAACCACAAGAATTGGTCATGGAGTCTCCCTCTGTTTCATTTATCACGGAGAAGGTCAAGAGTGACTTGATCATTATCTGCAATTGCCTGCTCAGAGAATGGAAATCCGATATACCAGAGCTCTTCAAACCAGCAAAGATCTAACAAGATACAAAGTGTTGCCGCGTTGAAACTAGCAATAGGGCACAGAAGTCTTAAAACTGAGATTTGGAACTAATTTGCCAAGGATTCTGGGGGATTCACCAACAGTGAAAATTCTAAATTAAAGCATTCTGCCTAAGAGATACTGGCTTGAAGCAAAAACCTGTTCAGGGATAGCTAGAGGCTGTTTTATTTTTGTTTGTTTGTTTGTTTTTCTGCAAATAATACTCGAGAGCTCATTTATGAATGGTTACCTTGTACAGGCTGCAACCTGCTAACACAGAGATGTCCGCCTCCACCCTGGATGGTTAACCCATAGTGTTTCTCATATCCTACTGTTCTTCCTGGCTACCCAGGGTTGGCTCAAAAGTTTAAAGTGCTTTCTTTATACCCTGAATCCCTTCCAAATAGCCATGGTTAATCCCTGTGATATGGGAAATACTCTTAAGTGTTAAAATAGGAATAATCTGAGTCAGAAAATGGGCAATGACAGTCACATCCCTACACCAAAAGAAAGAGAGCACAGCCCCTCCTGACCAACCCCATGCTGCAGGCTCAAAGTTATCCTCCCTTCACAAGGCCCAAACTGTCCCATCAGGATCATATCCCATCTACTGCATCCTAACACAGGGGCAGAAGAAAATTTTCTGGATGCTCTGAGAACAATCCCCATTCTCTCATCCATCCTCTGCTGATAGCACAAAAGTCCTGTTCCACCTTGAAGTGAATAGGCACAACACCTTACCCCATGAGGAGAACAGAGATAATACATCAGTCATAAAGCAGGTTCTTTGCCTTTATTTTCTTGAAGGAAGCCCCAGGGCTGCTCAGTTTGGCCTACAACATCATTTAGCTCCAAAACCCTCTGCTTTCTCTGCTATAAAGAAGCAGGGAGAAATGGTGTGGGTATGTCCATTCAGCAGCCACGTCCCACCATATGGCCAGAGGAATGCCTACCCGCGTGTGTGCACACGCGCAGAGCTAACTTTGGCACCCACAAGGCAGCCTGAGACCTTTCTGCTGCGATGCTGCAGCAGCCCCAGGTGGGCAGGGGGCTGGTGAGTCAGTCACTCCTTGGGAGCAGCCTTGCAAGGAGCTTACGATGCACGCGAGCTCTCCAGCAGGCTTCAGGAGTTTTAGTCCTTAGAAATCAGAGAGCTGGTGTCTTCTGAGAAAACCCATCTCCTGAGGAAAGTAGGAAAAGAGAAGCCTGGGGAGCAAAGCTTGCCAGAGAAGAAGTGGTACAGGTTTCCCATTACTCCTGCCGTTTTGTTGTCCCCAAAACTGCATAAAGCACAGGCAGGACCCCAGGAGTGAACTCCGAAGCTCTTCCTTGCACTACCACAGTCTGACACACAGGCACAGCTTGAGTTTTGTCTGGGTTTGGGACTGCTACAGCCACAATATGAGACAACCTCTTCCCCAGGAAAGGAGCTCCCCTACCTACCTCTCTACAAGGTGCCGAGTCCAATTTTTTGTAGCAGCAACAATAAAAAATATTTGCTTTGTACAAGTGCAATCAACACTGTCCCAAAGAGCTAGAGAGGCAGATTTCCCAAAGGTCTTGGGGTGAATACGTGGCCACTGACCTTTGGAAGCAACAAACAGCTGTAACAAGTAGCCTCATCACCTTAGGTGGTGCCATTGGCTCTGGAATGTTTTTTTCTGAGCCTTGCTGAGAAGGTGCCTGAGCTCAGACAGGCCACAGAGCTATGTGCATGTAGATGAGCACAGGCTTTAAGGACAAAGGAATCCCAGACAACAACAGGCCACTCTAGATGTGCTGCAGATTTCATGTTAGCAGGCAGATACAGCTCTGAATTCGGGAACTGGCAGTAAAATCTTTACAGTTTTGTCTTTGCCAGTCCTGTGAAATCTGTTCAAGGGACCTTTTGGTGGTCCCTCGAGACCACTCAAAGGATCAGCAAAAATCATCACTTCTATTAGCAACAGAGCAGGAAGGTAGGCAGCCTGTTCGGAGGTGCTTTGGGGTGGTCCCTGCAGGCAATGGGTTGCTTACAAAAGGTTTACTATAGGTGCCATTCATTCATGGCTGGTTAGTTAGGGGAAGCCTAGGGAATGCTGCATTAATATTAATTTATTGCCAACTGTTTTGCTGGTGTTTTTTATCCATGCTCACCCTCTCCAGTTTGCTGGTTAGGCCAGCCTCAGCTGCATGTCCATGTCCATGTCCAGCTGTTTCTCCCATGGCAGTCTCCTGGGGAATCTGTAGTGCCACTGCTCCCAGGGGCAGCAAGCGCCCTGCCCTGCAGCACGAACTGCGCTGCTCCCATTCCTGGTGGCTATGTGGGTCCTGCTGAGCTGCGAATGGCACCGCATGAAGCCTTGCTTGTTCCTGGGACTCATGCCGATCATTTGGTGCTTGCAGAAGCCCGGCAGCACCTCCCCTACAAGCAGCTGTGTTGTAGGTGTCTGCAGCATACGTGGGTGCTTGCTGAGAAAATGCTTCCCAAGCTGAGTGCCTCTGAGGGTGGATAAAGGGGCTCCTGGCTCCCAAACATGGGTGTCCTCAAGTGCCCAAGTCAGAAACCCGTTCCCAGTCCTGAGAGCTGAAGCAGGTTCCTGGGTGTCGAAGGCAGCAGCTCTGGTGCCTTCAGAGCATCCATGCTGAACCCTCAGGCATCTTCTTCAGGTGGGAGACAGCCAAAACCAGAGCACTGCACCCCAGGACCAACCTTACTCGGGTTCCCCTGGCCCACAATAGCACAGGGCTGAGGAGCTGCAGGAAAGCTGGCAGCCTAGGCAGGTCCCAGGAGCAAATCTGGAGCAGGGACCCCACACAGCCTTGGGGGGCTGGGGGAAGCTTGTGCCAGTGGTGGAGAGCTGAGGTCCCTGAGACGTGCCAGGCCAAGGGGAGTGCTGTTGGTTTCAGTAGGGCAATGTGAGTGAGAAGGAGGAGAGCTCTCATCTTGTGAGAGCAAGGAGGCAGCTTGCAGCAACACACATTTAAAATGACATTGATGTGAGAGGGAAAGAGGGAGGTGGGTGTCCAGCATACCTTGGGCAGGGTCACAAATAAGGCATTGCCCAGAGGGTGAAAGCCTGAGCTGAGACAAGAACACAGCAGAGTCTCTCTCTGTCCCAGGCTGGAAGGGTTGCAAAAGGACAGAACCTGCCATGGATGAGGTTCTAAAGCAGCAACTGAAACCCAGCAGCTGCTGCTGTCTTGGATTCATTCTGTTAACTAATTAAATGTGTGCTGGGCCAGGAAGAAGACGCCAGTTTCCCTGTAGCTTCTCTCTCTGGGAGTCTGAGGATGACAGAAAGGGTAGTGGGCTGTTTGCTCCCTCTTAATCCCCTTTCTGAGGGTTTCCCTCCACAGCTGGAGATCAAGGGGTAAGTGTGGTTGCTTCTACCTACACCTCTGCTCCCCAAGGGCAGCAGCCCCCGCTTAAATGGCTGTGCTGCCTTCAGCTTAATATCTGCTGTGATTCTTTGATCTTGTATTTAAATACAGCTGGTCATAAAGGAAGATAGAAAGTTTCCCAGCTGAGATTTGAGTTCCAGCCTCTCTCTCCTCTCTGTACTATCAGATTTTGGAAGATTGACTATTTCTTTGGCTGATCAAAATAAGGGGGAATAAAAGAGGAGTGTAAATTCTCAAGAACAATTACTTTCAGGTTAGTTTTCAATATTTCTTTTTTATATTATTTTAATTTAAACTTCAAGCTGGCTTATGTATTCTATGTATTGCATGTCCAGCCTTAATCACGGCAGCAAATGAGAAGCTTGTAATTCTGATAGATTTCCACCACAAGCTCTCTATCTTTCCAGAGACACTGCTCTCACCGCATCCTCTCTCCCATCCTGAACGTGTAACGTGTATTTCTGGTTCGCACATTTATGGCCTGGCATTTAGCTGCATTAAACCAGGGGCTGTTTTATCACATCCAATTTACTAAGTGATATAAACAACACCACCTGATTACCCCACTCTTGTCATTATTTACTGCTTCAGCAGTCTCTCAGTGTCATCTTCAAACTTTATCAGTAACGATTTTCTGCTTTCTTCCAGATCATTGCTAAAGATACAGAATAGCAAGGAGTCCAGGGGAGGTACCTGTGGGACCCAATTAGAAATGGCTGCACTGAAGGCTGATGTATCACCAACAATTATATTCTGAGATCTAGCAGTTAGCCAGTTTTTAAACCCAAGTTAATCATGTCATATTCGTTTGTTAAGTACAAATAAAAACAAAGCCAGGTCGAAAAGACCCAGATTAACTCTTGGCATTGGCAGCCCACTAACAACCCTATGAAGCTTCCTTGTCTTGGGGGCGGGGGGGGAGGGGAACAAAAAAAAAAAACTGTCCCAAGTCTTTCATTTCCAACATGACCTTCACAAGGCAGCATGTTAGTGACGTTAGTGTCAGCTTCATTCTCATGTCTCTTTCCTGCTAAGAAGGGTTCAATCTCCTGGTGCCCAAGAAGACGCAGGGACAAGGGAACTAATGAACAATAGAAAGGCACCTTCAGCACCTGCTCCCTTGGGCTTGGTGTTCTTGGCAAGCAGATAAAGAATTTTAGAGGCCCTTGGAAATGGGTGTTGCAACTCTATAAGAAAACCACCCTCCTTCATCTCCTCCATTACAAACAACGCAGGCCCCAGATCAACTATTTATTAAAACTTGTTAGCTGGGAAAACAAGGGGGGGAGGGGGGCAGAGGGGGGTTAATTAAATTAAAGGCCTCTCTAAAGAGAATGCAATTAGGATATTGATTGCAAGAAGTGCCAAGTTAATTGGGCATGTGACACATTGACATTTTTCACAATCAATAAACCTGCAACACCTTCAAAGAAATCTCAAGCAGCACACAACCACATCAGGGTCAAAAATGCAATAAATATCTTGAGCTGATTATAGCCGTTGGTTTCTTTCATGTTTTCTCAATACAGAAAGCTGTCTGACAGGGCAGCTCTTTCCCCATGTGGCTTTAATAAAAGTCTTTGATGGAACCAATGCAAGCTTTTCAGCTTTTCTCTCTCTCCCTTTTTTTTTTTTTTTTATAGAAGAAATCTTGTCAGCTTCAGTCAGCTTTGCCTTTCTGTTCTCTGCCAATCACCGGGAAGAAAAGGGCTGGAGAGGGCTGGATAAAGCCAATTAACAGAGGTAGCAGAGGAGTGACAGAGCCACTGGTAGTGGTGTCCCAAGGGCAGGCTGGTGCCTGGAGACTGCTCCAGATCAAGCCCAGCATGACATTGCATGTGTGCTGGGGAAGAGCCTTGCTGCAACAAGGGATGGGTGCTGTCCAAGGAAAGCCCCTTCCTTTTCTTCCTGTTTTATTTGTTTGGAATGGGCATCCATCCCCCCACGTCAGCCCAGGATCTGATTACAGATGCGTCCAGGGTGCCTCCTGTCTTGCAAGGGCAAGCTGCTTTCCAGCACCACCTGGCACAGCATATCCTGCTAAATGATACCAGTCTGGGCCCTGGCCCTGTTGCAGTGCACAAGTGCCTTTGTGTACGTACGGGAGCTGAGCTGTAGTCTGGCTGCTTTCCTCACCTGAGCCCAGCTCCCCTCCTTTTGCCTCTCCCTTTCATATGGGATTGGCTGGGTGTTGCGCTATTTCAAGATGCTCCAGGAGGACATCACTGAAAGCTGCCAACCTGACAGGGCTGATCTATCTCAGGATGCATATCAGAACATGTACTGAAACACACTCAATATCTTTCTTGTCCTGGGAGGAAAGGGGATTAAGGCTGGCTTTTCCCATCAGACAAATGCTGGGAGGTAGGAGGCGTGGGTTTCAGCTCCCAGAGACCAAGATGAGACCGAATTCAGATCTTCTGCCTCCCAGATGAACACCCTACACACAGTCGGTGGCTCTTCTGTCAAATGTGGTGGCTGTAGGGTCACCATCACCTCCTCAGGAGCTGTGCAGCAATACTGTGAGCTCTGCTCAGTCTTTCAGAACCAGTCACCAAAGCCACCTTAATCCTGCAGAGCAAGACTTCACTGGGAAAGGGCCAGGGGACAGATCCTGAGCAGTGGCATCCTACATCTCTTATTCACTGAGTGCTAAACTTAAAATTGCCCAACTCACTGATGAGGCCCAGAGGTCATGTATGCACAGTGTTATTTGTGAACTAGTGGAAATATAAACCCAGGCTAGACTAACTGCAAATTAAACTTTTCAGCCCTTTAAAATATTTACTAAGGAGACCTGGGCATTTTCCCTACTCTAACAGGATTATTGCCATGGTTAAGCCCATTGGTATGTCTGCTGCTTACATTTGTGACTCAGAAATTTTGTTTCCTATTGCAGTGCTATGGAACTTGCACTGAGAAATTATTGTGCTCTCTCAGAAACATCAGTGAGAGGATATCATAGCCACGACCTAGCATGCAGACACAGTTATTAATTGTCTGTCATTCCTGTTAACCTTATGTAAGACTACACTCAATAATTAACTTGTACAATTAGAACTTGACAGTGCCCATGAAAGAGGTGTCCTGCAAGTGCTGCCCAGCACACGTGCTGCCTCGTTAGTGGCATCACCCAAACCTTCTCTGATCACAGAGTGCCTGTGCTTTGTTTCTCTGGGCTTGACGTATCTCACCTTGTACAGAGGCATCCTACTCCAGGAGTTATCGGTGAGCACAGTCACTTAATTATGATGAACCCTGCAGCCTAATATTAGGAAAATTGGAGGAAAATTAGCTTGCTCCTAGGAGACACAGGCTTAAGCCAGACAGGCTCTCCGTTACCTCCCTCTGCATTGGAGAGGGAGGACAAAATCAGGTGAGCAATTTCCTGAAGCTGCCAAGGGAAAACTCTTGTTCAGGCTCAAGCATGCACACAGCAAGGGCATGGGGGCAAGGGAGGTCACAGAGCATGTCTGCTCCCCTCTCCGCAGCCTGCACAGCTGTGTTGTAGCAGAGTCTCTGGACCAGAGATACTGATAGCCCAGTACACTTGAAGGAGGACGCAGGGGTGACATCTACGTTGCTTCACGCTCATTCCATCCCTGGGGATAAGGAGACTCTAGTTCTGGTGACAGCCATGTCCCACCCTCAACCATGCAAGAGGAGCCAGAACTCTCCAGCCTGTGCACCCACCATGGAAAATGAGGATTCCTGAGAAAATTCCCAAATGGATGTGACTGCTATCAACATATTCCATCAGTCAAGAATAAAGAGGTTTTCCAAATCCTGAGCAAGGGTGACATCCTCCACACAGAAAGATCAGGAAGATGCCGGAGAGACAGAAAGGCAACTGTGCAAGACACCTCTGAGACACAGGATGTGTTAAAATGGACACTAGCCTGGCAGTCAGGACTCATGCACAAGGCTTGCTTCAAAATGTTGTTAGCTGTCATGAAAAGCTACAGGCAGCACTTGCAGTAAGCATGTGTAGGAGTCCAAGCCACGGACACCTTCAGAAAAAAAAAAAAAAAAAAAAAAAGAAGAAAAAAGGTTTTTTGAATCTGCCTGCACTACAGAGTGTTAAAGAAAAACCCTAATCTGGAGAGGCATCCTGTACCCAGAATTCAAGAATGGCAATTTAATACAAATTGTGTAAGGAGTGTTCAGAAAGCAGACACGACCTAGGCCTCTGGTGGGATAGTGCCCCCCTGTTGTCTGATAAGCCTAGGCATCATCCATGGAAAATACCTCTGCTGGTCAGGCACTCCTGAGTGTGTGCTCCTGGGTGAACTCTTGAGACTGAAAGTACCCTAAAAGTGGGTGTTGTGGTTTAACCCAGCCAGCAGCTCAGCACCACACAGCATTTTGATCCCCCCCCCAACCCCTCAGGACAGGGGAGAGAATCAGAAAAAAAACTGTAGGTTGAGATAAAAACGGTTTATTAGGACAGAAAAGAAAAGGAAGGAAAATAATAACAACAATAATAATTACAGTAGTGTGTACAAAGCAAGTGATGCACAATGCAATTGCTCACCACCCACTGACCAACGCCCAGCCTAACCCCGAGCAGCCGGTCTCCCCACCCCAGCCAACCCATATTAATTGTTCAGCATGACGCCCTGTGGTGTGGAAAACCCCTTTGGCCATTTGGGTCAGCTGTCCTGGGTCTGTCCCCTCCCAGCTCCCACTGCATCCCCAGCCTGCCTGCTGGCAGGACAGAGTGAGAAGCTGAAAAGTCCTTGGCTTAGTGTAAGCACTGCTCAGCAACAATTAAAACATCAGCATGTTATCAACATTATTCTTACCCTAAATCCAAAACACAGCACCATACCAGCTACTAGGAGGAAAATTAACTCTATCCTAGCCAAAGTCAGGACAGCGGGCTAGAAAGTCTTATACCTACTGCTTTGCAGACCCCTTCTAATTAAAAAGTTTCATTAATCTCAGTGCTGGATAGAGTTCCCTAGGGGTTCCTCTCAATTTCAGCACAATTTGGTGTTTTCATTAATGACCCAGATGATGGAAGAAATATCTGGCTTATTTCATTTCCTAGATAATGCCAGGTTCTGAGAGACAACATGTACACAGAAGGACAGGATTAGAATTCCAAATATCTTCATGAATTAGAGAAACAGGCAAAAAAAAAAAAAAAAAAAAAAAAAAAAAGAATGGAGTTCTGCAAGGAGAAGTGCAAGGGTTCAGATACAAGCAGGCAAGGGGCTTAGAAGTGTCCCAAAGAAAAATAAAGTCAACAAGATAAAGCAGCACAGGGAAGGAAAAAAAAAAAAAGAAAACAACAACAACAAAAAAAAAGGCTTCTTTCATTCTGGTGTCATGCACAGGATTGTCACTTGTAAAAAAAGATACCTTCTTCACTCTTTTCCCATTAAGGTACCGCTTGGAATACTATTTTTCTAATTGTCAGCACAGTGCTTTGTAAAAACAGAGGATCAGTTACAGGGTGTTCAAAAGAAAGAAACAAGCAAGGTCAGGGATCAAGGCAAACTGGTCCCATCAGGCAAGACTGAAAGGGTTAGGCAAGAGAGAAGACAAGACTAGGAGGAAACACAGAAATCTTTGTGAAAAAAAGGAAAACAAATTCTGTCCCACACAGTGGTGGAGACAAGAAACCATGGGATTACATGGCACCTTTTAAGATCAGATTTTAGGAAAATGCATCTGCCTGGTTGGTATAGGGAGACAAAGTATCTGGACAAGTCAGAGAATCCTTATCACTAGCGGATATAATGATCAGAATTTAAAATAAAAAAATAAAAAAAAAAAAAAATAGGAATGACCCAAGGGAATTGATCTTGCCCTGTAACAGAAGATGGACCAAAAGGCCTTTTTCTATTCTTTTTAATCATATATTATATGAATAAATCTTGTATTTGAGAGTTGGTGGTGAATTAGAGGAGAACTTGTAGTGCCATTGTGCTGAGAGTATATCTTTGGAACTAAAATGGAATAGAGGATATATCATTATATCACAAGCTTTGTAAATGAATGAATACATCCAACACATGAAAAAACCAACACACTTTACAGGTTCCCACATACTTCATAGACTCTGCCATATGGTATCTCCGGACCTCCATTTGGGCCAGCTCAGAAGACTGCCACTTCAGAGAGCAGAGTATGATTTAGAGACGGCAAAGATTTTCTTTCTTTATATCTTTGAGTAAAAACACCATTTTCATGAAAATTTATTTGTAAAACAGATGGATTTCAGTGGAAAGTACATCAAAATTAATACCCTTCTCTGGAAATATGTTATTTTCTTCATAGTTCTGAAATTTCCTTCTAATTCATCATTTCTACATTTCTAAATTAGAAATTCTTTTGCACGTTTTTACTTTGCTTTACTGCACAGAGCATAGTATAATATGCTTGTTTAGTTCACCTGGAATTGGGTTTGTTGACCTTTGAGATAAAAGCTTCAAAATAATTCTTATCAGCTGTGTTCTTTAATAATTGCTAATATTCATTTGTTACAATGGTTTTGTTCTGTAACTCACCCAGGGAGAATAATCCACCACAATATTGAGGAACAGGCTGGAGCAAGGGAGCTGAGCTCCATCACAGCACATGGAGCTGGCATCAGTGCTACTGCAAGAGCTACTCATCATCTAATCCTGCTCTAATCAGTTCACCCAAAAACTTCCAGTGAGATTTCTTTCACTTACAAAAAGACCTGCTTCAACATCTGGAATATCTCCATGGGCCAGACTTGGCTTTCAAGAGGTTGTGGCTGCCTCTTTGTTCAAGGCTTAGGGACAGTAACTATAAGCACAAGGCTTCTCATCTTCATCTTCAGCAGCAGCCACGCAGAGGCAAAAAGAACGGGAGAGGCCACACTTTGAAGAACCTAAGGAATAGGTGATGCCTATGGGATGGCACCCAGCAGAGGTCTGTGCTCCCTGGGAGCAGTAATTAATGCAAACAAGAGACAGACTCAAGCATCCAGGCAAGAGCACAGATCTGGCAGCTGGCTCCACGAGCCATCATGCAACTCTCCTCCAAGACTGAGCAAGACTGGCCCACTGCAGGGGTGGATTTTGACCCAGGGTAGCATGAGTTTCGCCAGGATGGGGGAAATCAGAGACATGCATCAGTGAGGGACTGGTTAAGTGCACAATCCTGACACCTCTCTGCACAGCACTCCTCAGGTCTGCTGTGCAACAGACTTCTGTGCCATCAGGCATGGCCAAGCAGGGAGAAAAGGATCTGACTCAACATCACCAGAGATGAAGAGGAGGCAGCGATACACAGTGAGAGGGACCCCAAGTGACAGGTTTTTTGGGGAGGAGAGGGTGGCTGCAGAGAGCACAACACCCCCATTCCCATATCTGTCTCATCCCTGGAGATGTGTTGGGTCTAATTTGTACATACAGCCAGGGATGATCTGGAAACTGTAAAGTTAAAAAAGAAAAAAAATGATATATATATATATGTTTGTATAATAAACTCCTCTTATGTGATTTACAAAGTATGGTGACAAGCTTAAGAATAATGCAGTGATCAAAAAAAAATGCTTTAAATAGCAGAGGTGACATTTCCCAAATGAGCACCATTTACATGGCAGGAGGAGAGTGTTTATTGCATAAACCCTGTGTTGCGACGTCAGTCATCTGCGTAAATGGTGTGTCCCAGGTGGTAGTCATGAAAAACTAGTGCACTGCCACTGTTATCAGGTCACTGGCATTCTTATATAACCCAAACTTCCTATGATATATAATGCATATTTTACTGGAAAGGTCTCAAAATGTATGAGGCATTTCTGAGGACAGATGTCCAGTGAAAGCTTCAACTTCAACTTTCCAAGCAGAGAGGAAAACAAGAGTGTGACCATATTTTCTTAAAATACAGTGAGACAAAACAGAAAAAGTAAAAAAAAAAAAAAAAAAAAAAAAAAAGGATTCCAGAGAACAAATTCTGTGTTCCTACTGCATAGAAAAGAAGACAAATCTTGGTTCTTCTGCTGAGAGGTGGTGTTTGGAGTAGAGGATGTTACCTTGTGATCATTCCTGGGACATGAGCAAGTAACAAAAGCAAACCCAAATTCAAATGCCTTGCTCTTTTGTGACTCCAGCTTGGTAACCAAATGCCTGATCATGTACTTTTCTGGATGCACTTGGTTATCATTTTCCTTAGTTTTGTCCAGTAGCAGGAAGGAAAAAGCCCAGGGAGATTTATCAGGCAGAAGTGACTTCAGCCCCAAGGAACGGATGGATTAGAGGGCTGGCTCAACCAACTGTGTTACAAGAGTTGAGCAAGAGCTGTGTTTCCTCCAAAACACTGTTAGAGACCAGTTGGTATGAGCTGGACAGGAGGAGATGGTTCTCTGAACACAGGCAAACTGTGTGTCTTTGCCAGCAGGATGTCCCAGGGACAAGTTGTGGCTCAGATTCCATTTGCACATCACACAGAGAAGACTGACGAGCCTCTTCTGGGCTGCTGTGGGGCACACAGCTGCAGTACAGCACAGGAGCACTGGAGCACACAGGACCCTGGAGAGGGGAGTCCTGCAGCCAGTTCTGTAGACTAGAACATGAGCTGTTCGACATGAAGCATCTTACCCCTCCCTCCTATTCAAAACTGATGTTGAGTTGCATCAGTGACGCCTTTGGCAGCTTCCAGAGGATTTTTCTTCATGTTTTGTTTAAGGATTAGAGAGTTCAGCTTCCAGTGAGGAAACAAATGAGACCTGTCTGTTGGCATGTGACCAGTAGGTCCTAAGATCCAGGCTGGATCAGAAGATAAATCAGCAAAGAAATATTAATAGGACAGAGCTGCTTTGTGCAACAGTGCACATATTTGTTCAGAGTGGAGTTTTCCCATTTATTGTTGATCGTAGCTGTCGGGACAGTTCAAACCTTCACAAGTTATTTGCCTGTGCAACACAATAGATATTAAAAAGCCCATTACATCCTTTCCTGAAGAAGCAATCTTCTACACATGGAGACTGTTGAAGGCAATCACAACTCTATTGCACTTAGGAGAAGATATTACCAGAAGTGAAGAACTGTCTGACCAAAATTTCATGCAGCTAAAATTGACTAATAGCTTTAAACTTTTTTTTTTTTTTTTAATGTATGTTATTGCTCACTGTATTGCTGCTATTACTTGATAAAATTCCTGCTTCTAAAAGTTGTTGCTGGGTTGCTTTCATTCCACACATAGAGAAGGTACAGATCATATATTTTAGACACAAACCATACAGGGACTATCCCTATGAACAATTAATCAAGCTGCATCTTAATGGTTGAAGTTTTTCACCAAGATCTAACAGGATGAAGCACAGGTGGAGTCCTCCAAGGAAATACAGCAGAGAGAAAATAAAACATTCCTGTCCCCAGACTGGACTTGCCCCTTCAGAAGTCTTTACAGCCTCTCTCAAGGGATGCATGTTCTCACGGAAATGCATCTGGAAGTAAGCAAAGAGTTTCTGCTCACTGTCCAACACCTGAAAAACTCACGACAGCAGCATTTGTGAGCCACGGCCCCTCTCCCAAAAGCTGTTATTGCCTGAAAATCCGCTGAGTTTTCACTGAGCTGAGAGCTGGACAAGGCATCACAGCCCCGTGGTGGCATGGAAAGGGAGTAGGAGCGGGGAAGTCTCTGATGTTCACCATGACAAGCCACAGCAGATGCCTGTTGCAAAGACATTTCACCTCTTCTTCAGAGGTGGCTTGGCTGTTGGTGTTTGTTTGTTTAGAGGGGGTTATGTTTTGGTTTGTTTGGCTTGGAATTCAATATGTTAAAACAGGCAGAGAAGTGAAAATTGCCAGTACCATCTGCTGGTAGCATTCAGCAAAACTCGCTGTTAATGATTGATCTTTTCCTCCCCCTCCCCGCATTGGAAGATATCCATATATCTGCCATCCTCACCAGAAATGGCTCCGAAGGCCTTTTACAGCAGCGCTGCTCCACCGACTCCTATTTCTGGAGCTGAGCACTTGGTTGGCAGGTCAAGAGAGATGAACAGGGAGTTTGCCACTGCCCACATGGGCCACAGCAACTTCTCCTTCACCAGTAATCCACTTCTCCACGCTAGCCTGAAGTTGCCCGTACAACCTGCAGCTCAGCCAGCCCTGCCAGCCCCCAGCGCTGCACTTCCTAACCACTCACCAGTCAGCCAGAGAAATAACACCAAGAGAAGCTGCTGTTTTGTAGTCCAATTAACCTCTGCACTAAGCTCTTATCTCCACCTGCTAGGATAAGGAAGCACGTGCTGAAGTGATTTACGGAGGAGTGAGCAGGGGCACTGACAAGAGGCGAGGCAGAGGGTCACTCGCTGAAGTCTCAGCTCACAGCTCACCACCACTGGAGATGCTCTGCAAAGCGAGCCGTCTCCCTGCACCAGCCTCAAACCCTTCTCCTGCCATACCCGGGGTGAATTCATAACAGGACAGGTCTGCACTCTGTCTCTGTCGAATTGATTGTTGTTGCTTCTCCCGTTTTCTTCCTCCCCTCCCCCTCTGCATATTTCCCTAGGAAAAAAAAAATACATTTTTGCCATGTGTCAAGCAAAAAATACAGTGCAATTACACATTTTTATAGCGTACCTTTCATAGCTTATCGCAAAGCTCTGCACATAAAAAAATGAATTGCATAAATTTTAAAGACATGTAATACATACACAGTTAAAATCATGCTGCAACAGCAATAGAAAACAGGTGTGTGCTTAAAGGGAGATTTAAACCGGGGACGTGAGTTGCACACAGGAGCTGCAGGGGTGAAGCAGCCAGGCAGAGAGGAGCTGCAAGCATACAGTGATTACTGGGATGGAGAGAGGGGCTGTAAATCTCAGCAGCGAAACAGCAAACCAGGCACCCAGGAGGAGAGCAGGAAGACAAGGGTAAGTACCTGGGAATTTGAACCCTTGCAGGAACAATGCTCTGCAGAGACTGAGTCTCCTGAGACTGACCTGGACAGGGAAGAGCTGAGAGCTCAGTGCAGAATTTTCTCCCGAAGTTCTGCCCTACAGGGATACAAGCTTAACTGGAGCCCCTGTGCACTTTTAAAACCTTGGGGACAAATATGTACGTCTACCTACAGTGCCAGCCCTCTAGCTGTTCCAAGATTTCTGTTCAGCTCTGTCTTGAAGATGGAAGTTGGGTGAATTGCAGGATCAGCGTCACCAGCACAAAGACTGAGCAAGGATTCAGACAGCATCAGCACACACAGAAGTCCCACACAAAAGACTGGCCAGAAGGCACTGCAGTTTGGAAATCTCTCCAAAAAGCTGGGGCCGTGGAAAAATTCTGGGTGGAAAAAAAAAAGAAGAAAAAAAAAAAAAAGAAAGAAAGAAAGAAATCCAGCTCCTAAATAAGGCAGAGGGTGTTCTTCAAAAAGCTACCTCTAAAGTAAAGGAGGTAGCTTTACTTTACTATGTAAAAGTAAAGGAGAAGATTCAAATCTGAGACTTGTATATATTTTAAGGTTTTTCCTTCCAGCATGGCTGTCCTGGTGAGCCTGAATGATGAGTTTCAACCTGGACCTGAGCTACACCAGGCTTATATTTTTTCCCAGTCATTATCGTCAATTTGTTGAAAACATTATGACACATGTTGGTCGCAATCCAGCACTTTTCTAATGAAAACCATTTTGGCAGGAAGTTCTTGACTGGCTTATGCACCTTGGGAATCCCAGCCACTAAGAAAGCCATTAAAATGGATGTGTGCATTCAAGGGGATACTTGACAATTGTCACAGCTTCTGCAGGATGCCCACTGAGTTCTGGCAGCCTGCTCCCCCCAGCTCCCGGGGCACCCAGGCATGGCACGACACACTGTGAGGCTGGCGCGCACCCAGTAACCCTGATTTGACAAGGCAAGATCTTCCTGGGCTCCCAAATGCAGACAAGTCCTGTGGATTAACGAGCTGATAGTCTGGAACAGGGCCTACCTGCCCATGCTGGTCAAGCATCTCCCATCTCTGGGAAGCAGAGAGTAATTTCTTTCCTCTGCACTTCCACATGGCATTTGCTTGTGGTGTTTTGTGGTTTTTTGTTTTGTTTTGTTTTGTTTTGTTTTGTTTTGTTTGTTGTTGTTGTTTTGGTGTTTGTTTGTTTGTTTCCCCTTTTCCCTCTTCCCATTTCCCTTTAGTTAAATCATTTAAATAATAATACTTTTCCCTTAATAATTATTTTTCCTTTCATTAAATTATCCTTAACTCAACCCGGGAGTTTGAACCCTTTGTCTGCATACAGCAGCTGGCACAGGCAAAATGCCCCTTCCTGTTGGTACCTCAGACACAGCTTTTGAAAGGAATATGTCATACAGGTGTGGGAAACTGCGAACAAGTAGACAAAACAGAAACCATCCATCACATAAGTGTTTGCTCACTCTCAAGAGCTCTGATAGGAAGATTTATTTCCCCGGCTTTCCAAGTGGGGGCTTCAGTCAGTGCTATTTAAGCTTTCGTGAGAACATATAGAAATCAATCTATGTCCCTTTCTACCAGCCAGATGGGTCAAAAACATATTGTTTCAGCCCTTTCACCTCCTACATCTTTTGACTCATCTCCCCACCACCCCATTCTCATCTCTACCACTCCACCATCACATGTGGTCTCCTTCTGACTCACTCCTTGTCCCTCATCAGCTACTGTTGTGCCCCAACTCCTCTTCCCCTCCCTCCCTTTACTCTCCTCACTGGTCTTTTCCCAGTGCTGTTGGCAGGTCCTCATTGTCTTTTGAAGGCTCAGCACCGGGACATTCCTCTCTTCCCTCTGCTCTCTCTCCAGCCATTTCAGCTATTTGTCCAGGGACGTGTTTCTTACATCCATCCTACCCTTGGTGACAGGGCTGTCCTAACTGTGTGCTATGGAGATCCCAGGGAGCAGCCTGCCTCCTGGGATGGGGAAAACCTTTTACAAGTACTCAGCACCTAGTGGATATCTACTGAGATATCCACTACTATCCTGTACTTCATGGCTAGAGGCAAAGCTGGGAGGATGCACTGCTGTGCTGCAGCTCTCTGCAGTGAATTTTCCAACACTTCAGTTTTCTAAAGCTCATTTTAAATGTTTTTTTCTTGATTATTTTAATCCAGTCATTGATTTATTCCTAAATCCCACTAACGCCTCTAAGTGCTCTCAAAGTCATTGTCTGCAAGAGCGCACTCCCAATGTCTCTGCACCACTTCTGGTCTTGCAGTGCTCCCTGTCAGTGGTCTGGGCCAACAACAAAGTCCTTGGGAGTGGTCTGCATCATCCCTAACACTCGATGGTCCCAGAGGGACAGAGCAGCATGAAGCCACAGCTTGGACAGCTTTTGAGGATGGACTGTCGAGAATCTAAACTAACATATAACATAAAGGAGAGCAACCTCAAATCAGCCTCTGCATTGGCCATGGGCCCACAGCATGGAGTAGGACTCAAACTTGCTGCCATATGCATGGGGGCCCAAGCAAACACCCACAGAGCTGCACTGATTCACCAAGCCCTCCTCTTCTGCTGTTCATGGTCTGGCTCTGATTTCATTCCCTGCATGAGAAATGTGGGGGTGTGCAGGGGGCCCACACTGGAAATGGAAGATTGTTACATGAGGGCCTCCCAGCTGCACATTTCATTTCATTGTCATGATTCTGAGATCTCTGACAGATGGTTATTTCAGGGCAATCCCATATGAATGCACTGAATGATCCTCCGGCAGGGTCCAGCTCTGGCGACAGGCATGGGTAAGTGTGTGGTGCTCAGATGAACACAGCCACATTAAGGAGTGGGCACGTGTGTCACCTTCTCACTGTGCTTTAAGTGGGAGCATACAGCACTCAGAGGCCGTGCAGTGGGTGATTTTCACCTGCTGATGCCACCTCATTGCCTTGCTAAGTTCCTGCTGTCTCTGTCACCCACCAGCACTGCTCTTGGAATCATTGGCACTTCAGTTATACAATGTTTTAAAAGAGAAAAACAGTCACAGAACATAAAAGCAAGGCAATGTAACCACAGAAAACCATTATTCACAAATTCAGTAACCTTCGAATGTAGCCAGAGGTTGCAGTTCCATTAAAGCAGGGAACAACTTCTCCACATCACAGGAGTGTGCACGGACTTCGAAAGCCTTGGCACTAAATCTGCAAGCCCACTTGCAGAAGCAGTTAATCACTGTAATGAAGACTGGTACCACAGGAACACTTAACAAACCTGCAAGAAAAATGCAAGTCTGAGCCAAGGTGTGCATGGGGATGGATGTGGAGGAGAGGCTCACAACCTCTTCCCAGAACACTGCCAGTGAAAATTTCAATCTGCATGGTGTACGTGAGTGGCTCATGGCCCAGTGCTACCCTCATGGATACCAAGGGCTCTCTGCAGCAAACAGTTAAAGCCAAATAACTTCCCACACTTATGGAGATGGTTTCGGGGCTTCGTTTAGCGCTCCCTACCTGCAGTCGACATCTGACAGATTCAGCTGGCCTTTTCCAAAACAGGATCCTTGCAGTCTGGGGGTCAGATGGAAAGTTAATTTTTATGCCAGGTTCTCATCTTGAGGTAAGGATCAACGTTTATCTGTAGAGATTGGAACCCCTCTCACCAGAACAAGCAGTGCAGGCTCTCACATTCTCAGTGCATATTCATCCTGGCCTGACACCTCCTGCAGATGAAAAGCACCAGCAGCAGGGTGACACAGAGCCTGCTTAGAAAGGTTGTTCACCTACACAAGATACGAGGCACTGTGCATCACCCTATTGAAAACTATAGGCAGGCAAAGGTGATACGCATCTCCCTCCCAATTTGTAAGCAAGACAAGGACTTCTGAAAAAAAAAAAAATCTCACATTTACACTACAATTGCTCTCAGATATGTCCTCATAACACCCGTGACAGTGGTGGAAGTTGCTCTGAGCATGGAGTCAGGTAGATTCTTCCTGCCAGGCTGTGGGCTCTCATTCTGAAGGCAGGAAAGCTCTGTTGATTTCACTGTGAAAACAGGCTCGTTAGAGCCTGCATGCTGCATGTGTTGTCCCAAAGTACTGTGAGAATTCAGGAATGTCCCTTCCCCTCACATCACCAGAACAGTTGTCCAGGCTTCCTGCTCCCATTTTGTCTAGCTTCTTGCTGCATCCTGGCTGCAGGTCCCCCCCCTCCACCTTGGCTGACTGAATTAGGGAGGAAAGGCATGACTGGGGATACCAGTACAGCAGTGCAAGAAGCAGCAATGCACACTTGTTCCCAGTTTTTAAATGTGTACTTCTTTCTGCTCTTTACTGATGTCCAGCTACAAAAAAGTACACTTGTTACCCATAAGGGTCCCAGATTTTTCTCTTCCAAAATGGTGCACTGAATTTGGTTGCTATCAGGTGGGTTTAAAGCAATCCTTCACTGCCATTCAAGGTGGTGAGTGGTAAATGAGCAAAGGCAACACTCAATGTCCTTTTGTGGCATGCTCTGAGAGCTGCCTTGCGTGGCTGCAGTGCTGCCATCCCAGCTCAAAAGCATATGCATCCTCGGACAGTGTCTGTGTAACTCCCCACCACAGTGTCCTCCATGTAATGCTAGCATCTGTGATGATACACCTGGCCCATGACATACTGCCAGGCACCCTGCAGTATGGTGCCTGGCAGTATGTCATGGCACACACTGGCCTGTGATATTGGAGTGAGCATGGCATACTAATTCTCAAACCTCTTCTGTATCTGTCTTCATTCTCTATCTATTAGCAGCTTCTGGCTAATTCCAGTTTTACAAAGGTATTCTGTCAGCCAGCAAAGTCAATATATCTTCTCTTCTAGGCAAGCAGCCTGGCCAATTATATGTTATTATTGTTTAATTCCATCCTGCAAATCATCACTGATTTGGAAAACCATGTTTCTTTTCCCTGTACCCCACTAGAGCTGACCTGTATCTGGCTCCAAAAATAGCTGCAGTCCTACCAGATCCCAGCTTCCCTTCTGCCATGCAATACGGCACATCCTGTGCAAAATTAAGAGACTATTCCTCTTTCAAGCACAAAAGATGAGGTTATTCTCGCTTCACTTCACATGTCTGCTGAAGTCTGGAGCTAAGCTAGTCTCTCAGGCTCCCGTGGCAGACCATGGAAACCGGGCTTCCAGAAGAAGCTAGACATGCTGTAGCAGGCCACCTCTCTGCCTCAGCACCTTGTACCAAAAGTTGCATCACTTCGTCAGCTTGGTGCTCTGTCCAAAAAAGACAGCACTTTGAATATTAATGTGAGAACAAATATGCAGCATGGTTACCCACACACAGGTTTGCATTTGGTCAGTGTGAACAGGGTAAGCCCTGGTATGGAGGATGGTGAAGCACAAATACATCTGCTGTAATCATGAACTTGAAAGTTAACAGTGCACCAAGCAGCCTTCCAGGCACTTACATCATGTGTAACAAGCTCCCACCAGGCCTCACTCTTCCGCTGCGCCTCAGCTACTGAAACACTATTTGCAGAGTGCATTTTACTGGTTGAGAGAGAGTCGGTGGTGTTTCTGGTCAGACATTGAGCAGCAGGTGGGTCAGTGCTTTAAGACAGCTGATCTGTGTTGCTTGTAAAGAAGCATCTCAAGAAAGAGAGGTCTGGAAGAGGGACCATGCTGTACCCCTCCAGAAGCAAGCTGCAGTGCTGGTCTGGACTGTGTGGGACTCACAGCTGCCCTGCCAGCCCCTCAGAAAACGTTGTTTTAATACTGAGAACGTAGTAACCTGGGAGGCCCAGGCAGATGTTTTACCAGACTGTGTTGTCTTTACATTGACAGGGAAAATATGTCAGAGCAGTTGTCTGGGAGTTTGGGAAGGTGAACACGAAGCCTTTCTAAACAGAAAAGCAGAGTACAGGCTGCTGGTATGATAAAGGAAGGGACAGTCAGCTTCTGCCTCCACCTCAGGCACCCCATCAGCTGGGGAAGAGCAGTGTCTATGCAAAACACAGGGTGGGAGGGCCTGGGAGGTGCGTGCCCCTGCAGCTGTTGCACTTGGGATCTTGGGCTTCCAGAACATAACCAAAACCCCGCAGATCACAGAGCAGGCTGTCAGCATAGTGGAGTCACCAGCTTTGAAATACCCCTCTGGCTTCTTCCTAAAACCTCATTACAAACTGCCACAGATGCCAAGTACTGTTAGTGGCTTAGAAATAAATCTGGGAATTGCACCATGGCAAGCTCTAGCATGAGATGGAATTGGAGCAAATAGGATTGATTTGGGTTAAATTTCAGTGTTTTAAGCCATTGCTTTGGCACTCACTCACTGCTGGAGCCTGGGCTCTGCACAGCTTGTTTGCTAGCTCAGTTCCAGCACTCATCTCCAGGACTCGTAGCCACATCTGACCAAGGCTGGATGCCCCCAAGTGTAGAAAGAGCACAGGAGACAATACTGGATAAAGAAGGATCTGGGATGAAAATTGTCCATCATGCCAGGACCCCTGCTTCACCCTCAGAGCTTTAGTAGGAGGACACTGTCCAAGCCAGAAGAGTGCTCCAGGCAGTGAGGAATGGAGAGGGGGCTGCAAAAATCAGCACAGGGGATGAAGTCATTTTCAAAGGGACTAAGAAGTGTGTAAAGGTAGACAGGGAATGGGAGTGGGGTGGTGAGAGATAGGGCATGAAAGAGCATAGTTTTTTTTACTGCTTTAATTACACATTCGTGCTCTGTTTTCATTCAGCTTCCACTCAATGCTTAGGTTGGACTTGCTCTGGGGACTGTATAACAAAGCAGTATCACTCATTCCCCGGGAAGACTAGAGAAGCTTTATTGAACAAAGCAAGGAATTGTATGAGAAGAAAGTGTATTCTCATGAGGATCCCTTCCTACCCTTGTATTTCCTCCAGAATTTGGAGCTGAGCTTAATTATATCTTTCTCATTTTCAGGGTCCCCAGTGGGAGAACCTTAGGGTCAAGTTTGCAGAAGTGCTGAACACTCAAAACGGAAGCCAACAGGAAGCTATGCTTTGAACAGACAAAATGTAAAGAAAATGCTACGTCCACAGAAAATCAAGCACCAGGGCCTGCTATGTGGTTTGGCATGAATGTATCCAAACTTCAATTCTTTCTTTTATTGATGTTCAGCTTCCTGCCTCAGTTAGGATGAAAATGCGAGGTCATTACAGAGGTGTTTTGTAGAAAATAAATTTGTTAGCACTTGAGAAGCATTCATAGACCCTGATGAGGGCAACAGAGGAACACCCAAGAGGAAATGAATAACTGTGTAGCCAACAGAGGGTTTGGATAGTGCACAGTAAATAAAGCCTGTGGCACACATTGAATGGTGAAGATGAACAGAAATATTGAATGATTACCCAAGCAACAAATGAGTCAGGGATGCTATGGAAAAACTAATATATGATCATGCAATTAAAGACTGCATCGTAATGGTCCTGCTCAAGAGGCTAGAGCTGAGAACAGCTTTAACTTTGGCACTGCCATCATTTGAAGCACTTGATATTAAGCATCAGCATACTTTGGGTGTAGATTTTTAAATATAATTCCACAAGTATAGAGGAAAAGTGACTTAAAGCTTAAGCCATAGGGAGCTACCTGATTCCCTGCAGCTGAGTATCTGTTACCTTGCAGAGGTAAACATGATATCCAGCATTTACCCTTATCCAAGAAGGCAAAGAAGAGAAGGGAGGATACATCAGCAGTGATTTCCAGCTATGGACAGCTGAGGGATGCTGATGGCTCTGAAATTATCTCGAAAGAAATAGTTTAGCTTCAAGAGATGCTGATAGTTTAAGCATTTTGTGGTCAGAAAAAATGCCCATCTATAAATGAAAGGTATTTCATTGCAAATATTAAATCGGTCATGGTTTAGCCATGTATTTGCAATTGTGTATGTGAAAAGGGTTGCATTCTGTGTGGGCATTGTGAGTATAAAAGCATGAAATTGGACTGGGATGCACATTATTGGGCACAAAAGCAAGGCTTCTGTCAGTTGGCAAGGGAAATGAGACAGAGCAGGTCCTGGAATGGGGAAGGGAGATGGACACACAGGGGGGATGCACAGAACTGGCAAAACACTCCCAACAAATGGGGAAAAAAAAGTCTAAAGCTCTTCAGTTTGGCAAACAGTAGCTAAAATTAATTGAGTTTTTCATTTTACAAATGCTAGAATGTTTTATTTGGATATTTCTTACCTTTATATTTTGAAAAATTCTTATGAATTCACCAAGGAAAAATGCTTCAGAGCTAAACTCCTCCATGTTGTACAAGACATTTGGGTACAATAGCTGGAGTAGGAATGAAGTACCACTAACAGGAGTGACAAGAGCAGCTGGTAGTGAAGCTATGCTGAGCCATGCTCAAAGCATGAAGCACTGCATGACACCAGGTTTGGGTAGTCCTGTGCCTGTACTGCTCCACCCTCCTTGTGCTGATGAATGCTGTAGGACGAGCTTAGGGACAGACAGGTTTCAGTGCTCAAGTAGACGAGTTCTTAAGGGGGAAATGAATGTGCAGGGGGAGCCTGCTTCCCACCAGTAGCACAGCATGGATGAGATCAGCCAGCCCCTATGTGTCTCAGTCGTACCCCAGGTACCTCCCTGCCAGCCACAGTGGTACTCACTGCACTGGGATGTGCAAAGATCAGGATGCAAGCAGCAGACACTGTTCCTGCCAGAGGGGCAGCACTCCCAGACTCTGAAAAGGCTGCAGCAATGCAGACTCTGACAGGTTTTGTTCATTAAACCCACATTACCATTCTCTGAGGAGCCTGACCTTTATTCCTCAAATCAAATGTCAAAGATTTTCAGCAACAGACTGGCCTTGTTGAGCTGCAGGGAGCTCCTGCTCTTCATGAGGTGGCAGGACAAATGCTGGGGGACATGGGTTCCTGTCTTCGTGGGGTGCTTGGTCCTGCTTGCTGTGCCTGTCAGTCACCACCACCATGTCTTTAGGGAAAGGGCTTGCTCCAGAGGGGTAACAGTGGGTGCAGTTGTCCTTGAATTGCTGAGTGGGCTACAGAGCACCCCAGAAGATCTGGGGACAGCCACGTGGTTCATCTGATCCTCACCGTGCCACTGCTTTATGCTCCCCGTGTTTTCATTTGAACCCTCCACCCTCAGCACCTGCAATACACTGCCACCAGACTTCTCACCGTGCTTACTTTCTGCAGGTTCTACAGGCTTGGACCCACCCTACACCCAGCACAGAGCAAGGTACAGTCCTGCTGACTTCCCTCTGCTAGTCAGCAAACAGTTTGAAAACTCCATGGAAGGGAGAATCAATCCTTGATCATTCAGAAGTGGATGGGGTCACCCTGAAAGTCTTCTGGAGGCACTTCCCTACCTTGCTACCATTATACCTGTTTGTGCACTCACAGGTGGTCAAGGTAGACCTGTCATCCAGGGCATAGAGACTGTTTTACACAATATCCAGGAGCAAGGCTTGGCTGGAAGATTAAAAACCTTTCCTAATCAGACAATAGTCACTACGTGTCATACAGGAACCAGAGGGGGAGAAAACTGCTTCAAGCGCTTCCTCCAGTAAGGACCCACAATGCTTCTTCTCCCACCACTGCCTGCCATGGGATGCTTGGGCCTCTCGATCTGCACTGTTCTAATCACATTCCTTTTATGTAAGGTTTATATATTTACAGCCTTAACTCTAAGCTGAACAAAGTTTTTTCTATAGGAATATACTTGTCAGTCCATCTGTCATAGTAACAATTCCCCATCTCCTAGCTGTCAGAGAGCTCCAATAAGCTGTGCACTTGCAGATTTATGTGTTGGTAATAACAAAGTAACATGGCACAGACTGCAAAATGTAATTTCCTGCAGAAAAGTACAATGTGACCTATTCCATCTCTCTACCCGTTGGTAACATTTATGGAGTGGCCGTCACCATCTTGTCTAGGCAGAAAGCATCCAATACAAGTCCAAGAAAAAACCTTAGTAGGCTCTCTGATATGTTGAAATTTTCACTGAGTCCTATATACAGCCCTTGCATTTTTTCTCCCTGTTCCTTCCTCAGACTGATGAGATACCAGTGCATCCCAGCAGTGAAAGCCAACAACATCCTGTACTGTACTACCAGGAGCATGGCCAGCAAATCACAAGAAGTCATTATTGCTTTTTACTCAGTATTTTTCAGACCACTTTTAGAGTACTGTGTACATTTTTGGGGTCCCCAATAAAAGAAATCTGTTGATGAGCTGGAGGGAGTTCAGCAGAGGGTCACCAAGGTGGTTATGGAATTGGAGCACTGGTCCAGTGAGACAGGCCACAGGAATGGGCCTTGTTTGGTATGAAAAAGGGAAGGTTTTGGGGGTACATACTAGCATCTTGCCAGTGCCTGTAAGAAGGTCATCAGGAAGACAGGGCTGGACATTTCAAAATAGTACCTGTTGGAAGAACAAGAGACAGCGAACATAACTTGAAAAAAGAGGGCTTCGGATATAAGAGAAAATGTTCTCACAGCTAGTTTAGTCAAGCCAAGAGACAGGCTGCCCAGAGAGGCACTGTAGCTTCTCTGTTCTTAGAGGTTTTTAAGACCTGATTGGAGAAAGTCCTGAGCAGCCTGTGTTATCCTGACATAGGAAAGATGTTACACCACAGACCCTCTGAGGTCTGTTCCAAACTGAATTATTCAGTGATTCTGTGGTTATAATTAGTGAGCATGGCTTTCTGGGGTGACTGAGAGCATCATGCAGACCATCTCGACCTGCTCAGCTGGATTGGGGGATGAGCACAGGCTTGTAGGAGTGAGACACATACCAAGGGATTCTTCTATATCCATAGACTGAAGATAGACAGCTATCGCAAGCTCTTTCTGGTATACATATCCAAGATGGTTGTCTTATAGATGTTACTATAATAAAATAAAATAAAATAAAATAAAATAAAATAAAATAAAATAAAATAAAATAAAATAAAATAAAATAAAATAAAATAAAATAAAATAAAATAAAATAAAATAAAATAAAATAAAATAAAATAAAAAATAAAAAAGCAACATATGTGATTCATGCATGACACTGTCCTCATGTAAAAACAGGACACCATATAATCCTAGTAAAAAAAACAGATCAAACAGTAGTGGCTCTTCCAAATGTCCAGTGTCCAAGGAAAATGGACTGCAAGTTCCCAGGAGATGCTCAGTGAAGACAACATCACACTGGTAACGGAGCTGTGCTGAACCAGTCCAGCTCAGGATCCAGGGTCTGGTAAAGACTGAGGCATCACCATCTAAGCAAGTCACATCTTGGGAGAAAATAGATATGATTCTTGAGACGTCCCCTGTGTACAATATATTCAGGGCTATTTTCCAGGATATGCACTGCATGCAAGCAACATTAAAGGGTTTGGCTGCTGTGGCTTGAGCTGTTAACATGCACAGAACAGATGGGAACTGCTTCAGTTATCTGAGCAGAAGACATGAGCTAAGGGGGAGTGCCAGACTCTGGAGACACCCAAAGGGAGGCAGGACCGCCTCAGGGCAGAAGCAGTGCTCCACAGGCACAAGATCCCAAAGGAAGATCACAGTTTAGCAGAGAGCTCCTACATAGAAGTCTCCTGTCTTGAGTAAGTGTGGGGTATGAGAAAGCTCACAGCAGGGTGACTAAAGGAGCATGGTTGCAGCAATAAAAAGACCTCCTGCAGTTCCCTCAACTTTTGCAAGTTCATATGGAAATAAGCAGCAAAATGCACTGGTATGAGACCCAGCACCGGTTTCCTGCTTCCTGGACAGGTGTGATGGAGAAGTACAGGGATCAGGAACCAAGGACTAAGATGAGTTGGACTGAGAGGATATCCCACACTGTGGGTGTGCCCAGCTCATGTGCTATTACTCAGCTGGGAGCTCCCATATTGCATGTATCGTGTGACTGCACGCAGTCCAGGAGCATGGCTGGGAAGCTCAGGCTTTGCTGGCTGGAGTCCAAGGATTCCCAGACTGGCTCTGTTTTCTGCTTTCAAGCTCTTGTCATGTGCCAGGTCTCTCTGATTAATGACTGATGCATCTTGGTTTCCTTTGCAGAAAACATGGTTGGGAGCTTGATTTGTTTACTGTGCATTGAGGAGGCTCTTGGTCTCTTCACTGGTCAACAAGCTTATCAAGCAGGATTTGCCAAATATTCACACACAGACTAAATCCTCATTAATGCTGCTTCTGCTTTGTCTTCCCACCAAGGCCCTGCCAAGTTCCAGAGGTCTGGTTCCAGAGGTCCACAGGCACCCTCTAACCCCTGATACTATGGAACAAATCTGATTAAAGCATTTTCATTGAAATGGGTTTTAAAACACAACTTAGGTTTTGGATGTTTCTTTTTAACCTAAACACCTCTGTTGTGTTTTTCCATGTGTCTGCCTGCTGAGGAAAATATATGGTTTTAGTCAAAAGTCAAATGTCCCAAACCGAACATCTCTACATGGATATTTTTCTGTACTGTATCTTCAGAGCTGTGTGTGGTTTCTTCTTCTCCCATCTCTCTTCTCCCTATGAAAAGAGATATGATGTATCTCAATGGATGCAGCCAGCCCAGGGGTCCAGCCATAAAAGAAGACCAAGACCACGAAGCAACACAACAGACATCTACACTACAGATCTAGTAGTGGGTTGCTTGTACAGATTTAGTGTGCAATCAGAGCCCCTGAGAATGCCCTTCCATTTCTATTTCCAGACAAGGCATAAGATCCCCACAGAGCAAAGCACAGCTGGATGATGGGAGCAGAATCTCCTGGATCCTCTGATGATGTCTGCACTGTCAGGCTTGATGGGACAGATACTGTGGGAAAAATAGAAAAAAAAAAAAAAAAAAAAGAAAAGGAGAGGTTGAACTAACATTGTGTATCAGGAATAATTGCAGAATTGGCTGCTGCTGATCCCCAACAGGGCTGAAGCTGGAGCAGGGGTTAAGAGCAAGGAAGAAATAATCACCTCAGCTCTTTGTCTGATTTCCCTATAGGTCCTGTAAATGCATGCACAGTTTTAGAGTACTAGAGGAAACGGTAGTGGAAGTGCAGTGTTCAGACAAAGTCTGTCCTGATAAAGAAGTGAACAAATGCTTTTATCTGAGGAATAAAACCCCTCCACTTCACATGTTCTGCAACAGAAAATCTTTGCCTGACTTTCGTCCATCCAGGTTTCACCCACCATCCCTTGCCATGCATGTCCCATTGTTTTCTCTCAGCACCTCAAGCAAAAGGTGCAGAGGAATGTGATCAATCCAGTGGCTAGACCTGTTGGAGCCAATGCCTTGTAGATCTGAGCTGAGATGTCCAGGAATGGATAATCCTGTAGTGTGGGTCTATTGCGGGTAGTGGGAACGATTAACCCTGGCTGTAACCACTTGCTGTAAGCACTCTTGGGTAGAAGTTGCCAGGGACCATGCAAGAGAGGGGCAATTTTGAATCACTTAGCAGGTGAAACACATGCCAAATGTGACAAGGATAGTGGCATTAAAGGCTTGGTAGGTCCAGCAGAGCTCTGAGCTGAGGTCCTGACACTGTTCAGATCCACACATCTGCAAATTTCATCCAGGAAGTCAGACTGCATAACACAGGGCAAGATCTTCATCCAGCTCTTTTCTTCCATTCATCCCTTCTTTCTAGGAAATGGTCAAAGGAAGGGAGAATGGGCCACCTCTCAAGGCAAGTTTTCAACTCTTCACTTCCAAAAATCTGCCCCTTAGTTCTACCCTCACTGTTTATAAGTCCTGCTTCTCAACCCTGGACACAAGGAGACCTTTTTCTGTGCAACTGAGGAGCCCTCTACTGTCAGAAATCTCCCTCCCATGCAGATAGTTACAAACCTCTATCAGGTCACTGCCTAGTACACTCCTGGATAAACAAAACAGGTCAAACTTCTTCAGTGTTTTGCTTTAAGGCAGGTTTTCAAGAAGCGTAGCTTTAAACAGGTATACTGTGCTGTTGGTGGTGACCCCTCAGACAAAATTTGAGATGTTGATCACATATGGTCATCAAAAACCTCATCAGTTATCTTACAAGATCCAGGGTTGTTAGCCTCAAAATCTCATCCAAATTCTGTTGAATTCCATGCCTCTCTTTATGGATCTTTTCTCTGGATTTTTGTGGGTGAACAAGTCAATTTCTGTTATGCAGCATTAATTCCCTGAAATCTTTACACTCCAAAATACCACTCTCTTTGACTCATGGATATTTGCAGAAAACCTCATAGATACTTGCAAGCAATCCATTGTGGGAAACGTCCCACCTGGCTACAGCAGCAATCTTTATACACGAACAACAACACCCATGGGCAGAAGTGAGTGGGAACCTGCAAGGCCAAAAATCTAAGTCTCCATCTGCCCATCTGACTATCTACTGTCTCAAGTTCCTCCTTCCTTTTGTAAGAGAGGAGTTCTAGAAGTTATCCTTCTCCCTCATACAGTGTGCAAACACCATGCAGTGGATAGGAGAGTTATATTTCCTTTCTACTGTAAGCAAAGAGGCCAAACTTCATCTTCTTCTTGATCTTCCTTGCTGCTTGGCCTCTCTTGGTGACGACAGGCATCACACAGCAGAGGACAGAAGAAACTACTCTGATACGACCTTCTGACCTGAGAGCAGACTAACGATCCAGCAGTGTGACAGCCAATCAATGGGGCTGATTAATTAACTCCTAATAAGTTAATCTGAGCACTGAGGCAGAGAGAAGGCCTCCTGGTGAAAGCAGCCCTCTGACGCCTTGCAGGCAAAGGAAGGAAATCGATTCCTTGCGTGCCCCATTTATCACGGTGAAACAAAGAGTTTCATTGAATAACCGTGCTGGATGGATGAAATGTCGCAGTGTCATTGAATGGAGATATGTGTGGGCCTGCACTCAAGCTGCTGAAGGGTCCTGGAGTACCTCTCTCCTGCGTAGATGATGAAGTGATATATAAAAGGAGGGATATAAAAACTTGTGCAGGAAAGGAACTGTGAATAGCAGTACAAGAGAGCCTCTTTCCTTGAGGCACTCCAGGAACCATACCCTAAATGTGGTCAGTTTTCACATGTCCCTCTTCACTCATGCTATCATTAAAGTTGTGGTTTCTGGAATTCAAGCAGAGGTAGATTACTCCAGACACAGCTCTATCTGCTGTCTGAGAGGACAGTTTGAAGATCCAGAAACAGCCCAGCTGTTATGGTTTAACCCAGCGGACAGCTAAACACCACACAGCTGTTCACTCACGCCCCCACCACCATAACGAGATGGGGAGAGAATCAAAAAAAAAAGGAAAAAGGGGGTAGAGGGGGAGACTGGGGGGAATCTGAGTTGCCTCAGATTCTTCATGCAGATCTTTGAAAAAAACTAATGTTTTGTGATTGCAGTGTCAAGTGCAGGCCTTGGAGTACAATATTAGGTCTGAAATCAGTTTAGTAAACACTGCAGTGACTGGGCTAAGAATGTGGTTTTACAAAAAGCATTGCTTGATTTAGTCATTACAACAGTATTTTTCTAGGAATTCATTTTTTTTCTGTGAATTGGTGAATGGCTGGTAAACTGAATCTCTTCAGGCATGTTTTTTTTGTTTTTGTTTTTGTTTTTTGTTAACATTCCAAGTATATAACTATTTGTACTATGTCTCAGGTTGTTAGTTGAAGTCATTTTTTGCTTACATAACTTGCATTTCTTAATCAGGATTGTCACAGATAGCAACCAAGGATTTATGGTTGAATAACCTCAAATTATACTGCTTTGTATACACCAGGATGTTTTCACAAAAACAAATGTTTGAATACCCAAATTCTTGTGCAGACTATCAAACATCTATGAACCAAAGTGAATGACATTCAGGGATTGGTCTCATGTATTTATGCAGGAACCAATTATTTATTTAAATCCAGCATGCACAATGGCTTGTAGAGAACTTCTGTGAAGAACTCATGAAGATGGACTCATTAGAAGCTCCCTTTCAAAGTGAATAAATATCCAGGCAAGCCCTTACCCATTATTTACTCAGCTTTCCACACTCCATCAAAGCAAAAGGCACAGAAAAGTCTTCAACAAGACATCTAACAGGGCCAGAGATCACTCAGATCCCTCTCTCCAGGCTGGTAACTCTGCACTTATCTCCATGTGTCTTCAGGCACAGAGCAAAGACCAAATGCTCTTGATCAGTTATTCCACCTTCCTCACATTTTCATTTCACATCTTATTTCAGCTTTTAGGAAGATAAAACATTTGCATGACACACTCAAATGAACAAGTAATTGACACAATGCCAGCAACTTTGGAGTGGTTCTTTGAGAGAAAGAAGATGCACCAGTCACACATTTGAGGTCCATATTGTGTTTCTGAGCTTAAAGGAGGTGGTGGGAGCATGCTGTGTCTCCAGCTAAGCCAGTCTCTCACTGTGTACACAGGTGCACCAGGAGAGGTCACACCACAGCGAGCAGATTATGGGAGCATGCTATAACCCATAAGACACACATCAATACAAATTATGCCTTTAGCTCTCAGACAACAGGCTGGAAAGCATAAAAATCATTTCAGATTCTGGAGGGACAAGCATCTACATGGATTTCAAAGGGCTCCAGATGCTCTTGCTTTATTAAATGTGCCTCAAGAGATAAAGCAAGTGTCCATACATATTTTTTTCTGGTCTCTGAGTACCTGCTCTAGAAATAATTTTTGGCCAGTTACTTTCATGTCTGATTAGAATCACATTAATCTAAATATAATGTGTGGTTTATCTGCAGACTCTATGCACCATAAAGAGTAATGTGATGATTGAAAACAAGACCCTTCTGCTTTAACTGCATCAAAAACGATCGTTTTACTACTTATTTTGCTATTAAAAAAGGTGGCAACACATGTAGATCAAATAAGCCACCACCCAGAAGCCCAGCAGCACCCTTAATGTTTTCAGCAAACATCTGCTCAAAGGACACTTAACCTTCAGGAGAGGCTGCTTTGTGCTCGGTGTAAGCTGTTGTATACACACGTGCTCACACTGGCCAGGAGCAGAGACTGCAGCGGTTACAGCAGCAGTTGCTGAAGGACATGAAGGCAGGTTTCCAAATGCCTCTCCACAAGTTCCCACTGCACAAGAGTTTGGGCCTGCCTAAGCTCCGTTCAGCTGCAGGTCTCCTTGTCACCTCATCCACAAGCTGAATCCACCTGTTTCCTGAGCAAGTGGTTCAAGTTCTCCATCTCCTGGAAGCCAAGCTGACACACCAGGGGCATAAGGACCACCAAAGATATCAGTTGCTCTATTTCTCCATAAAATTTTCAGAGACTAATCATGTGACTGAGCTGTCTGACAAGTCTAAGATACATGGAAAAAAAAAAAAGCAATTCGTAGAAAACAATTCTTCTCAGCTGGAAATGTCACATTTTGTGCATAGGGAACTTGAGGATGATTCAAGGCTTTGGTTCATTAGAAAAATAAGAAAGAAATATAATTTTACCCAGTACTTCTCTGACTGCCATACCCTTCATATCCATGACTGCTTGAAGTGTTTAAAAATAAACATCACAGTAACTTTTTTCCTCTTCTCAACTTCCAGAGGAAAAGTTTGATAACCTTATAATTTTATGCATATGCCTGCCTCTTTGCTTCTCTACTTCTCTGCAGGTCCATATATGTTTGTGTTTGTACACATAAATAATATATTGAGGAAAAATCCAGCTCAAGAAATGAACTTTGTAGTTTGTTTTGAAGGGGTCCAAGCCAGTAGCCACACTTCTCCAATGGTGCAGGGAGATACACAGCCTGTGGCCGGACTTTCTGATCTCTCTCTCACTGCATAATCACAGCAGAGGTAGCAACTGTCATCCTCATCCCACTGTGCATTTTAATGTTTGCTTTTCTTTTTCTTACAGTGTCCCACAGAGGCAATTAAACAGAGTGAGGAATTAAGCAGAGCTCACAGCATGTCTGCATTTCCATGAGGACGTTCTTAATGATGGTTTCCTGGCTGAAGTCTTTGCTGGGTCTGGGATCATTGCTTCCTTTTGTGTAGACTCCTTCATATGTCCTTGGCAAGCCAAAGCCCCCCAGTCCTGTCCCCACATTCAGTGGAATCAATATTGACTACCGTCACTCTGTTGCACTTTCTTGGAGTTGCTTTGCAAGCCTCAGACCTGTTGAGTGTCAAATTGTGAGCTACTACCAGAGGCAGGAATGTGCTTTTAGAGTAAGGGGAGCTTGCAGCCTGTGGGCAAAGTGGGATGAAATATTTGCTATATATCTCCACTAAGCAGAAGTCAGAAAGGTGCCCCCTCTTGCCTGGCTGTCTACAGCAGTGCTTCTGCTTGCTGGGCTCTAGGGTCTGGGGTGGGCAGACCTGCTTGCTCCCTCAGCCCCATCCCTTGGAACCAACCCATCCAACGTGCTCCTTTGTATACCTCAAGTGCAGCCTTTGCTTCATGGCAAGCCTTGAGAGATCGATGCCCAGCAACCACAGCGACACACAGAAGCACCAAGGAGCCTCTGACAGCAGTGCTCTTGCAGCACCACCCTCCTTCCCCCAGCTGTGTTGCTTCATGCTCGTCCAGCATTTCTTGTTGGCTCCTGATGCATCCCACCAGCCACACCAATGAGCCCCAATGCACCACTTCCAGTCACTTTTACTTGAACCTACGTTAAATATTCCAATCTACTTTAATTGAGACTAATGGACCTGTAAGTGCAGGTCTGTTAGCAATATGTCACAGTATGCCTGCCATATGTTACACATTGCAATCCTGAGGGGCCTCCTCTCACCTGCTTATCGTAGCCCTAACTGGACACACTTTGTTGAAACCACCAGCATTGATGCTACAGCATGAGAAGCAGGTCAACAGACAAACAAGCCATGGGGTCAATAGCTGTATTTCCATGCAGATTTGGGGCTCTGGAGGGGAGCAGTGCTGGTGCACAAATAGCAAAGTCCTTGTCTACGCATCCCATCTTCCCTTTCCCAGTACATAGAGGGCAGAGGAGGCCACTCACTAGGAGTCTGGGAGCAGGGATGGTTTGATAGTTTTGTGGATTGTAAATTCTCAGTATATATTTTGTCACAGAATTAAAGCTGACCTCCAGAATTCTTCATTCTTACTTGAAAGCTGAATATATCTTTTGGCCCAAATCTGAACACTCTTGGTCCGCCATTATTTCTGATGGAAATATTTACAGTTGGCGTGTTTAATCATTATTCAGCCTCCCTCATCCCACAGCACATGCTGGCCAGCTCAGGCTGCCCCTTTTCTTGTGTGTTTCTTTGTAATACACACAAAGGCTCTGCAGAGTCCATCTAATGTGACTGCAGGACAGGTACAAGGCTGCACCTTTGTAACCATCAGTGCCAGGGAGCAGCCACCCTTTTTGAGTATTTGCTTCAGAAGCTGAGCATTTCCAAGTGGTGTTTCAGGCTCCCAGACTCTCAGTTTTCCTCTCTCTTCCCCAGCTGTACTTTGTCTTTTAACTACAGAGGTTGATATTTTCTTTACTGTAAGCAACCAGAATGTCATAGGTTGTTCCTTGCCCCTGTTGATCTCAGCACTCTTGACTGCTGTGGACTCAGACCACCACGTGCACATAGCCAGATCCAGCCCATGAGATTGTGCTGCAGCTGTAAGTGTCCATACTCTGCTTGATGCACCTGCAATGAAAGATCCAAATGAACAAGGATGGCTTTTATTTCGCTCCTTTCCTGTAGATTCAGCTTGATGGAGTATCTCAGCTGAAAGAGAGAAGAGTTGTCTGCATGACATGACAACATCCATTTCCCTAGGGTAACCTGGTGTGTACCAGAGAGGAGCAATCATCCTGAGGGCACATGGGTGCACAGAAAGTGAAAATTTCAATCTGTTGCCAGGAAATGGAAGAGTCAGCAGGCGGTTCTGGAACTGGTGATTTTACATTTTTTATTTTATTTTGTTTTATCCAAAAAGTTGTTTATTGTTTATTTTGTTTATTCAGAAATTCCACAAAGCAAGAGAAAATACGTCATTGCAAAAAAAAAAAAAAAAAAGCCTAAATGTGCCCCAAGGAAGTATCTTCTTTATTCAAAGCAGGGCTGCAGCCTGCAGTGAAAAATCACAGTTCAAAAAGGAAAACAGAGGAGACAAGTTGTTCAAGAAGGAGTGTGGGTAGTTCGGATCATCAGTCCAGCCTCTTTCCTCTGCTGTAGCAGGGTACTGGATCTCCAAAGGCAGCACCATAGCAATAGGCCCACCTCTCTACAGAGTGCTTTCACACTTCATTTCACTGAGGCAAGATGTTCTGCTCCTTGAATGCCACCAGACAGTTCATTCCTCTAAAGCTGCTAATTACTGTTGATTGGCTTATTAGCTTGCTGCCAAGAATCCACGATTTTCCTAGGAAAGGCAATGTCAGCCAGATGCTCCTTGATCTGAGACCTACAGAGCTTAACTTCCAGGCAGGGCTGGCATTGTGGCATCGCCAGCAGCACCTGTACCTCTGGTGACCTCCCTGGAGAGCAATGTTCAGCTCTAATTTACACTTCTTCTTATTTTTTTTTTTCTTCAAAGATGTGCACATCCAAAATTGAATGCTGTGCAAGCACTTCTTTTACAAAAGACCCGTGAGTATCTGTGGTGGACTTAAGTACTAGGTTAAAGACTACATGGTCTTAGAGGTCTTTTCCAAGACCTCTAATCTGAATGATTCTTTGATTCTCTGTTCAGTTACTGCATTTCCAGACACATTCTTGGCACTTTATTCTGCTTTCCCAAGTGGGGTGCAGTTCCAAAAAGGAGACGATGGAAGCACTGACATGACCATTGATGGTGTCTGATGATGGACATTCCTCAGTTCATGTAGTCTCCAGACCTCTCCCCTTCCTCTTTCCTCTGGCTTAAGGGAACTGCTGGATGCACTGGACCATGAATGAGTGTGCCATGAGCCCTGTCCATTTCTTGCTCCTCAATAATGACATCCCTGCTCACCATGCCTTCTTAGCCTGTTTCCCTCAGTCCTTCTCAAATACAGAATACAATCCTCTCTTCCTCTTCTATCTGCTGCTCTTCTTTCTTTCTTTTAAAAGGAAACTGAGGAAATCAGAAATAATTATGTGGAGTGAAGAGCGTGACCACTAAACCCAAGGATTAGTAAACCATTTGAAAACAGGTCAGTCCCAATTTTCAGGGCAGTTCAGAGGCAATGAGGAAGACAGCACTTTCCCTACAAAAGTCCTCTTGTATGTCTGAAGTTGAGATGAATCCTAGCGCTTGCCCTAGATAACATCAACCAAGAGTGCGATGCGTCCAGGCACAGCTCCTGTACTGCCTACCCTGCCAAACAAAGCCAGCTGAAAGGCTCTATCTGGCACTTTAGCTTGGTTCAGGATACTTCCAGGACTTGTTCCTAGAAGACATGGACATGGACACCACCTCCATGGTGTCTCCTCTGAAGTGTTCAGCAGCACAGAGTCCTGCAGGAGCATCAGTGAAGCAGTGTGGGAGGAAGGGGGGCTGACTGCAACAGCACCCTTCCCAAAACTAGTGCTCCTGTTGGTTTCCAGCATTACCGCAGTTCCTTCCATGCTTTCCAAGATGTAGTCTCTCGCTATGTAATTGCAACCTGCACTCTTTGTTTCTAGACAGTGACCTTGCATCCAGCTTTATTATACTGCATCTTGTTTGATTGCATTTGCCGCACCAGGCAAGGCAGATTGATTGTGAACTATTTACTTCAGCTATTCACTCTTCATTATTCACAGTATGAGATTCATCCCATAAATGAGGGAGCTGGCTAGAATTGCTCTTTATTGGTGTTGTTCTCTGATCATGTTCTGAGTCTTTTATAAACAGGAGGAGGGAAATTACAGGTATTTCAAAATAGCCACACAAACATATTCTGCATCAATTTGTTTTAGCAAAGACATGCTTTCTGGACCTGATTCAAAAATTAGACAGAAAAAAAAAAAAATCTCCCTTTCTCTTACCTCTCCTTTTTCATATTTTTTTTCAAAGGTTGGTGATGTTTTTTTTATAAAAGCCAAATACATATATCTAAAAAATCTCCAACCACACTAGTGTGCGTTTGGGTATTTTCCAGACTTTTTTGTTTAAGAATATAAGAGAAAAATAAAATACCACTTTTTAGTGAAAATCAGATCCAGAGTGCTCTGATCCCATTTGGAAGTATCACTCTCCCTTCCTTTACATCTGCCAACACAGTGGTAACAACCAAGCCATGTCAAGTCTTCTGACTCCTTCTGTTTCTGTCTTCTACATTAGCTTTGCTATTCTTGGCTTGGTCTTACAATACAGGGAAATTCCAAATGCTTTCCCATTCAAGAATAAGACACATCAGGGACTGATTCACATCCAAGAGCAAATATGAGGAGGTACATTCAGCCCTCAGCTGGCCAAGGAGTCCAAATGATTGGGCTACTTAAGTAATTTCTAGGAAATGAGCTGGGAGGGCAGCGTTCAATCAGTGGCAGTCATGGACCCATTAAATGACTGTGCTGGCTGGATCCAGACAATGGTGTTATGAACTGCACAAACTTCAGGAACAGGTATTCTCACTCCCAAGGAGCTTACAGTCAAATTGACTTAATATTCGCTCTAAAATTTTCTCTCTGAAAAGCCCTTTCCTTCCAGAGAAGCCACTTTTCCAAGTGATGTGTCTGAGCTTTTTGGTTTAAATCCCCAGCACACTCAGATGCCTTTGCAATCATCAGCCAGTATTGTTCTTCACTTAAATCATGCTGAGCACAACCCAGAAATGCCAGAGCAATGGATTGTAAAGTTGAATTTGCACATCCGTGGTGCAGAACCCCAGTGGGATGGGAATTTATTTGGATAATGAGAATATCCAATTAACAGAGTTAACACCAACATGTTTTGGAAAGGTTATTACTAAACCTCCTGCAGCAGAGCTGAGCCAGTTTCTAACTGCTGAAGACAAGAGTGGGAACTGCATGGGAGGAGGAGTCCTGGATAAGCTCTACAGGTTTCCACTGCCAACACAAGGTGCTAGTGCTGCCAGACTAGCACTAGGAAGGCTGTCCTCCTTTCCGGCCACCCCCAAAGGATAGATCATCTCAGCATCATGTGGAAACAGTGTCTGCCATGATGTAGAGTCCACCAGATACCCAACTGAGAGGAGCACGAGGCAAGATGAAGAACGGTGATGCCGATTGAGGTCACGCTGACCAGCCCCTGAGGATGTGGGAGAGAGAGCAGCAGGTCCCTGCTCTTTCAGACGAAGGATGTGTTTAGGCCAGACTGGCAGTCCAGTGCCTTGCAGAAGCTGATCTCTGCATGCCAAACCTGGCTATAAAGGTTTTCACCCACGCAGAGCCCTGGCAGCACAGGTCTAGCCTTTCTCTGAGTGTTGGACAATGCTACCATCTATACTGCAAGGCCTGTGGGTGCTGAGCACCTTGTACCATTGCTAGGGATTTGGGCACAGGGTTTCACCAAGCATGAAAAAGCACTGTGTATCAAGCAAACTCCTCAATCCCAGCAGTGTCTCCTCTCACCAGGAAACTCCCTTAGCAGGCACGTACGTGTCCACCATCAGTGCAACGTCTGACAAACCTGCGAGGAGGAATGTGATGGGAATGTCCTTGCTAAGCACTGTGTGTCTAAGGAAGCCTTGTTTCCTGTCCACACAGCATGTTTCTTGGGATCACAGTGAGGTCAGTCTTCTCCAGGATGGACAGGGTTGTAAATTGGAATGAGTCTTGTCATCATTTCATGCCCCATGTTGTTTATCACTCCGGACTCCACTGAAAACTAGCTGCCCTCTCCTGAGAGAAAGGTGTCTTGGATCTCTGTTCATAACACTATTCCCCAATCCACACTCACCTGGCCTTGCTTCATGCTCTTTTGGTATAAGCCTATGACCCTGATTTTTTCATGTACTCCAGGGCAGGTTGGAGGGTGCATTTTAAGTGTGCCTGACATTGGTGTTAGAGATCAGCTTGCTTTCTGTTGTGTTCTCTGCAGCACTGCAAACAGCAGCCACACTTAACAAACAGATTACCACCACTGTTTACTCATAAAACATTTATGATAAATTTCAGATTTGTTAAATAAAAAAAAAAAAAAAAAAAAGACAAACAGGACTCTAAACATGAATAACAACTTAGATTAAGTGTTGGAGAAATCTTTCTTCCTGCAAATGCACAGAATTCAAATCTTCAGGAAAGAGCAGTACATCTTTATATCTGCTCATTTAACACAAATTCCGGGAGCTCCACAGACACATTCTTGCATGTTAACAAGGGGGACTGCTTAAAATGGCTCTGGTGACCGGGGAGCTCCCTGTGGCCTTCGTGTCTTCCTGGCACTATTACAAGAAATGACCAGTGACAGAAAGGTCTCCCAATTGCTATGTTTGTCTGGTTGTTAATACATAGATTGATGCTGTTGTGTAACATTTCCCAGCAGCCTCAGAGGTTCTTTGCAGCTTTAGTTCTTTGGCAAGCATTTTGAAACACTTGTCTAAATAAAGTTGAGCCCAAGTTCTTGATCATCTGCTGGCAAAGGACAACTTTCATACAGACTGACAGGGGCCCTGTTGCCATCTAGGCTGACAGAACATTTTGGTGATTTGTGCTGAAGAAGGGGGCAAAGTGGGACTAGGAGTCAGGAAGATGTACCTACATGATTTAGCAGGGCCTCCTGCTTGGCTTTGGTGAGAACTCAAGACCCAGCTTTGAGTCCGAACTGAAAGTTTAGGGAGCAGAAACCACTTCAGATTAAAAGAAAGAAATGTCATCTGTGGATGGAAGAGGTATTTTGTGTAGCCAAACCCTGTGCTCTGCAGCTGTGAGTGAAGGAGACCTCCCCCAGCCAGGGAGTGGGACTTCTGCTCCCTAGAGAGGGTCTTACACATCCTGTCTTTGAAAGTGTTTCTTAGAGCCTGGGAAAGAAGAGAGGCTCTCAATATTTTGCTTTGCTGAAACGTCTCCCTTAGACTGAAAGATCTAATTTGCATGCTTGGTGTTTCCCCATTACAGGTCTCAACACTCAGACATAGAAAGCAACATTAAATGTACTTTTACAAGGCTGGAGAATTACAAAGTGTTTTTGTGATACAGTTTTGGATAAAACACCATCTCCAGTGAGCACTTCGGTTGATGGTCCTCAAAGCTGGAAATCCATAATCTTTAGGAGGAATTCCAGCCTCTGTGTCTGTCTGTTGAATGTTTTTCCTGGGCACTTAGAGAGGAGGAACAGGCTTAAGAATATGCTGCGTAGTGAAGAGATGAGCACCAAAACAGGCATGTGGAAGGACAAGGTGAAGCCAATGATGCTGGCAGGAGCAGTCCCTTCCTCTGTAAGACCTTCAGTGCTACATTAGTTTCCTCCAGCAAGCTGCTGCAAATCACAAGCAGAGGTGTGGGTGAGCTGAAGGAACATTCTTTATGCTTTGGGCAGCACTTTTATGAAAGCTCATTTTATTTGTGCAAGGTATTTGTGTAACATTTAAACTTTTATGGAACCTTTGTCAATAAAAACCTTAATGAACATCAAATAGTGAAAATAGTAAAAATCTTAATTGAAGACAGCAATACCAGCTTTACTGTGAAATATAAACTACAACAAAAAGCAGTGTACATTTTATAGTACATAACAGCACAGATAGGTACATGTCTTTAAAAGTATTGAGTGCATATGGTCATGCTGTTCTGTTCCAAGGAGCAAAGATGTTGGGTTTCTAGATGCTGATCTTGTTGTGGGGTTTGAGTGAGGATGGGAGAAGTCACTGCTTAAATGTGATGACTAGGTGCTCTTGCTGTGAGGTGGGAAAATAAACTCAAGGGGCTGATAATTTGTGCGAACCTCATGAAGTCCAACAAGGCCAAGTGAAAGGTCCCGCTTTTTCCTGGGGCAATCCCAAGCACAAATACAGGCTGGGCAGAGAACGGATTGAGACCAGCCCTGACGAGAAGGACCTGGGGGTATTGCTTGATGAGAAGCTCAACACAAGCTGGCAATGTGTGCTTGTAGCCCAGAAAGCCAACCATAAGCTAGGCTGCACTGAAAGCAGCATGGCCCATAGGGCGAGGGAGGGGATTGTCCCCCTCTGCTCTGCTCTCCTGAGATCCCACATGGAACCTTGCGTTCAGCTCTGGGGCCCTCAGCACAAAGAGGACACAGAAGTATTAGAACAAGTCCAGAGGAGGTCATAAAGATGATGAAAGGGCTGGAGCACCTTTCCTGTGAAGACAGGCTGAAGAAGTTGGGGTTGTTCAGCCTGGAGAAGAGAAGGCTTCAGGGAGACCTTACAGCAGCCTTCCAGTACCTAAAGGGGTCTACCGGGAAGCTGGGGAGGGACTCTTTTATCAGGGAGTGTAGTGATAGAACAAGGGGTAATAGTTTTAAACTAAAAGAGGGGAGATTTAGATCAGATATAAGGAAGAAGTTATTTACTCTGAGGGTGGTGAGGCGCTGGAACAGGCTGCCCAGAAAAGCTGTGGATGTCCCATTACAGGAAGAGTTCAAGACCAGGTTGGACGTGGGTTGGAGCAACCTAGCCTAGTGCAAGGTGTCCCTGAAAGTGGGGTTGGAATTAGATGATCTTTAAAATCCCTCCCAACCCAAACAATTCTATGATTCTTTGACTCTATGATTCTATGATCTGAGCGCATTGAGATAACGCCGCTCTGCAGGACTTGCTGGATGCAGCTGGAAAATAGATCCGTGGCTTGAGTGGAAGCATTTCTCTGGATATTTTCCAACAGATTTGGTGGCTGTTACCTTAACTCAGCAACCGTTTCTGCAGACCCCTTATTTGTGAACTGCTGTGACTTGTTGACATCTCTTCTAAAGAAGATCACTTCTCTGTCCCTCTTTCTGCTCACCTCTTTCCTAGAAACAGACATGATATGTCCACATATTTTCTTGTTTTCCACACCTCTTTTTCCTCTCTAGGTTAGTCTCATGTTAAGGAAGACAGGACTGTTCTTAAGGGATCCAACATGTCAGAGGCAAGACTTGGGAGAGCCGAGGCACAACAACAGAAAGGTCTATCCCACGGTAACAGCAAGTATTACTTTGAGGGATAGATGGAAAGAGGATGAACAGTGCTTAGAGTCTTCCCATATGTAAATATTCTTTATATTTTTTTGCTTTTTAAAAGAACCAGTGAAAACCTTGGGTGGGGATAGGAAGGGAATGTATTAGGAAAGAACATTCATTTCTGTAAACAATTCATTTCTCTGAAGGATGCGATGCCCACACAAAGAGGTCTCATTCAGAGCTAGCAGACATACTGAAGGCTATGCAGATGCAGTATTCCTTCCCAGAGGTGCTCCTAAAGCTGCTGAAGTGAAAAGATTATGCTGCTGGAATGGGAAGCCTTGCCAAGGTGTCACTGCATTGAAATGTTCTTGCCAAAACAACATATTGTCTATGCTGTAAGTCCTCCACCAAAGTACCTGCCAACATTGAGTGTCCAGCAGAGACAAAGCAAAGTCTTTTGCTGTAATCCATCTGAACTAGAGGGGTTAACAGCTTGGGGAGTCCAATCTAAAATGTCTTGCAATCTCCACACATTTTGAAATGTCTTACTTTAGAAGATACATCTCATGAAACCCTGAGGTAACTGAAAGCTGAGGGCATTGTTCTCGCTATGGGGAAAAAAAAATCTTTTTGTACTGCACTTGTTCTTTTCCAATTTGTCTGCATTAAAGATGTTGGGTTTTTTAACCCCTGTGGCATAATCAACTTCAGCAGGTGGAAGAACAGAGGAATAAGAAGCCAGGAGGGAGGGAAGATTTTTTGATGTGTCAGAGAGATTACAAGTATGGGGTCGTCCTCAACCTAAGGCTGTAGGTAGCATTTTGGTAAGGAAAGAAAAGTCAACAAAGAAGGCAAGGAAAAGCAAAGGAAGACATGAAAGGGAGCTGGAAAATGTCAGAATACCTAACAGAGAGAAAGTACTAATAGTTTATAAAAATAACAGCCTGGAGCTCAATTTCTCTGCAGACACAATTTGGAAAACAGGAATTGAAAGAAAAGGCAATAAAACTGAGATCAGAAATCCTCTTAGCTCACATGCACCCAATATCACAGCAGCCACAGGGTGCTGAACTCACACACTTGTCAAGTAGTCATTGTGCTGTATGGCACATGCTCCCAACAGGAATAGCCCCCTTGCCAGCCCTGCAGTCTGAGCATCTGCTGGGGCACTGTCATCAACCTTCCTTTTAGGCTCTGGCACAGGGAAGAGACTCCAGAAATTGGGGAGGGGGAAGGGGGGAAAGAGAGAAAAAATAAAACAAAAGGCCTTACTTGATGATGTCCAGGGAAGACTCTCAATCCCTTAGATATTCCATGTGGACCACAAGACATCCAGGACCTGGAGACCTTTTTAGCACATCTAGTAGGCTGTAATAGCAAGGACAAGAAGTGGATTCCTTTTGAAAGGTTGTTGCTCTTCCTTATTGCTTAGGCTTCTGCTGGAGTTTGCTACCTTTGCTGCAACAACAGAACTTGTCCCACATGGGAACTTTTCACTCACATTTGCTTCAATTTATGGTCAATTGTCTTGAGATTCTCCAGGCTACTCTCAAGTAAGACCTTGACTGACCTCCAGATTTCAAGCAGAAGCATGTTCTCTGCAAAGGTAGATGCACAAAGTAGTAGTTGCAGTACCAAGAAAGGAGTGTTACCCACCAGTGTCATTGCAAAGAGGATTGAAATAGCTGTGCCACCTGTCCAAGCTGAAGGCAACCTTAGGCAACCTAAGGTGAATTACAACCCCAGATCAGTGAACAGGAGCCATGATAGGAAAAGGACTGGCTGATATGGAAACCTACATGTAGCTGTGATTTTGGTTGGGACTATGTATGGGGCAACAAGGTTTAGTGAAATACAGAAACAAATATTATTCCATGTGAACTCCTAAATCAATTCCTTCCATTGACAAACTAATTATATACTTTTTAGGAGAAGGCTGCTTAATGTTTAGAGAGAAGGATGTTGTCTGCAAAGATTTTTCAGTCAAAGAAGAAAAGAGCTTTCTCAGTGAGGACAACCATTCATGTCACTCCTCTTGAACATCTTCATCAACTTGCTAGACAATGTTCAGTGCACTTATGCTGTCCCATAAACCCATAAAATAGTAGAGAGGCTCTTTGTCATTGTTCCTAACAGCTGGATTACCTTGGATTTTGGAAGATTATCATCAACCAGAACTCAGCACAACCCTTGCTTGCCTGAACTTTTCTCTGAATTTCATTTCCATGTAAATCTTCTGCTGAGAATAAATTTAGTCCTCATCAACAAGATGCTTTCAGCCCATCCTCAGAGAAGCTGTTGCCAAGTGCTCCAACATCCTAGGCACTTTGTCTCTGATACAATGGAAATTGCAGTTATGTTGACATGTTTTTGTTAATAACATCTGCGTCGATTATTTACAGGTTTTAACCTTTTCTTATTATCCTTGTCTTTTTTTTTTTTTTTCCATCCATTAGCTCTGCAAGGTCTTGCTTATTCTTGTTTCAACTTACTTTTTCCCAGGATTGGTAGTTTTGTAATTCTTGTTAGCTCATCTCCACAAACACAAAAGGATGTGGGAACAATTACAGGCAAACCCCAACAACCCAGTCAGACTCAACAGAGTCCCCTACCATGGTTCCTCTCAGGGCTGTCCCAGCAGAGACATCAGCCCCATGGGCCAAGTGGGACACCCTCCAAATGAGTCAATAGGAGTGGCTGTCTCCAGATGTTGCCTCAGAGCCTGAAAGGGGTCGCTGCCTGGGGGTATGGGACATTTTATGTGATGCCAGGAAGAGTATTTGGGGATTGCACAAGACTTATCTGGGGATGCTTAGGGGAAGAACTAAAGGCAAGGAAGGGGAGGGAATACATGTGAGTCCTCAGTGCGTGTGTCTGCACATGCCTCTGTGTGAGGGGGTCTGAGCACCATCAGCTGCAGCAGGGCTGTGGGTCTCTGGAGCTCGTATGTACAGGTGCCAGCTACTGGAGAGAGCTGGGATCCAGGGGTAGACACTGGGCAGAGTGAATGCCTAAGCCCAGCTACTGGAGGGATCCATATTCATATGTGTCGTTTTATCACTGATGGTCTCTCATCTTGATCAGAGAGGAGACTAGGTCATTGTTCATAGCATGAGTACTCTGTGCCTTGCTCCTGTTGGTCTGTGTGGGTGGCTGTGTAAATACCTGTTTAGGTACTGTGTTAATGTGCCTACTGGGCATGTAGACTCAGTCTCGCTAGTGGCTGGACCTGGAAACAAGGAGCTGCATCTGATTTACCTCTGTTAAGCTATTGGGTATTCAATAATTAAATAAATCTAATAAATCTAAACTCATTAATAAATGAGAGGTTAATAAATCTAACCTCGTTTCTATATGCAGATTTTCTTTTTTTGCTGGTCTTTGCTATTTCAGCCGCTACCGGATGCACATATTGTGTTCTCCCAGTTCATTATATGTTTTCTATGCTTGTGTTGTGCCTTTGGATTAAATGTTAGTTTTGTTTGTTTATTTGGGGTGGGTGAGGGGGAAGTGCGGGGGGGGGGACACAGGGCAGAGCTTCCAAGTTTGAGCTGATGTAACTGTGCCTGTTTTGTTTATGATGTCATGCTAGCATAGGAAAGTGATTCAAGTATAACCCTTCCACAAGGGAATAAACGAATATGTTTGCGAAACCAGGGTCCTGAGGCATTTCTGGCGCTGTACTGTGCTACAGAACCACTGTAGCTGAGAGTTTCAGGATGATGTGTGCCTTGCAAGACTCACCACTTCTCTGTCACATCTTTTGCAGTAGCTGTATGTAAAAGCTGAGAGCACTGCAAAGATACCTAGCAAACTACGTGGGTTCAAGAAGAAGGGATCTGTACTCACAGTCTACTTCTTTACTAGCAAGGTTTAGCACAGTCCTACATATGTCCAGACTACCTAATAGTTTGCATGGCTCTTGGCACAGCTTTGGCCCAGGACCTCTAGCGCTCACCCAAAAAATGGCAAGACTTATGCACAACATAAGACAGGGAATGCTCCCTAAGAGTTTGAGCACAACCTTCCTACACGGGAGGAAAACCTGTTTAATCATTTGGGCATGAGTCATATCACAATTTTCAATCTCCAGGACAAAGAACAGTGCCTGGTCTTTTATTTATTGGTGTAGGCAGGAAGCTTGAAGAACTGCCTAGCCTCTACCCATCCCTTCTGCCCTACAGTCCCACAAGTTATTCCCGGTCATGTTCCTGAGCTCTGGTGTAAAATAATAAAGATTGTTTTGGTTTATAATGGAACAAAAACATTCATATTATTTTTACATATTTCACTCCTTCTTACCTGTAAAGAACTGCTTTAATTACTTGCTGCTTGTCTCCAAAACCTCTTTCACTCAGCCTTTTCCTCTCTGCACTGTCCCAACATCTTCAAGCCTGTTTTTCTCAAGGAATTGCATTGTAAAATTTTTGAAAATTTTTTGTTGTCTGGACTTTCCCCATAACAGAAAAAGCTGAAAGAATTGCAGCTGCTTCCGCTTCCCGAGTTGTCAACTTCATTAGCCTTGCAGTCAGTCAAGGATAATGTTTCCCTCCTAGTATAATTTTCTTCTGCAAGAACTTCATATCTCCACTACGCTATACATGTATTTCAGCACTATTTCTGATTTTATTGTCAATGGAGGTCAGTCACAGTTACATGTATACAACCCATAAATCTCAACTGAGTCCCCAGTCCAGTGGTCTTCTCTGGTTTTCAGTTTCAGAGGATCTTTCTGGCACTTCCATCAGACACTCTGCTGTTTCTTTTTTTCACCATGCTCTCAACCCAGCTTATAGTCTTCTAAGCTTGGCACAGCCCCAGGGGCATCCTTGGACTTGTACCAAGTGTAATTGAGCTTAACATATCATGTGCATCTCTCTCTTTTCTGGTTACAGCATGTATCTGCCATCACGCTATGCTCAAATAATTCCTTACTTGCCTTTTGGATTTCCCCTGATCCCCTAATAGAACTTCATCTGATTAATCCATTCCTCACTAAACTTGAGTTCATGCAGATGCACTAATATCACTGAACTGGAACTGAGATTTCCTGCTATCCCAACCCCACACACACTCCTCCACAGGAGAGATCAGTATCTTTTAAGGGGCTCACCTCACCTTGAGATGAGTTCTCCAGATGGTGATATTTTCTTCTGTGCACGAGGGGAAACTCTCTGAAGATGCAGTTCTGGCTAGTTTTTGTCATAATATGTCTTTTTCTCTGAAAATATGGAAAACAGCACCATCCTGCTGCATTAATCCTTGGCATTAGACACAGGGTAGTGACAGATGGATACAAAGTGGATGAGACTCAAAATCCTCTCAGAGAATTTCCTTCACATTGTCCTAGGTCTCAGTGATGTCCTGCAGTAAATCAAAGAGGCTCATTTTCCATAAGCAAGCTTTTATGATTTATCAGTTATGCAAATAGCTGATACCAGTTATGCAAATACCTTTTTTCTTCTCACACCTTATAAATTCATCTACCAACTGTAAACACCCAGAATTCAACCACTCTCTTCTTTTGTAGTTGAGAGAAAGAAATAAATGTGTTCCTTCTCATTCTAAATGAGACTATTAATATCAAGTGAAGCACACCCTACCAGAGTGACCAGTTCAGCTGCTAACATCTTCACTATAGGAGTCTGAAGTCCATTGAGACAAATCCAGCTTGGCATCTCTCACACTCAGTTTTGCCCTCACTCCACACTGCCCATGGGAGATGACAGAAAGAGGATGTTTCCACCACACCTCTGCCCTGCCTCAGTGCCTGCTGTAGAAGGTTTCTGTGTTTTTTCCATATTACACTATCTGCTTTTAATAGAGGAGAGCATTTTACTGAATATACCAAAAAACTGAAAACAAAGGAGCTCAACCCACTTAGTTCATCAGATAAAAGGTAAAGGTACTGAAAGCAGAGGTTTCTTCAGGTTGGAAGGCAAGCATACATAAGACCCTGTAGGTGAATTCTGAAATCAGATCAGACTAACTTAAATATGACACATTTTTTTTTGTTAGAATGGTTAGCCATTGGACCATCAAGCCAGAAGCTGTTCAGGACTCCCAGGTCCTTACAGTCTTTATAAATCTCCCTCTAAAAGTTCTGTTGCTGCTCACATTGAGATCAGGATTTATGCAAAGTCATAGGGCAGGAAAACCTCCATGGCACAGAGGGCATGAGCATCATGCACAGCATGATGTGGGGTCCACTGCACAGTGCTGCAGAGGCACACAAGACTCTCTTCCCATATGAAGAAAAACGAAATATGGAGGGACAGCTGGACACCAAATTGTGATGAAAATTATTGCCATAAATGTGACATTCACTCTCACATCTGGGTAGCCTGGGGATTGTTTAGGCCTGTTGTAGAAAAAAAAATAATGCAGGAGAGAAATCAACTGGAGCCTTCAGCAGACACAACAGCAGTCCTGCCTGGAGTGTTTGTCTCCCTGCCTTGACTCTGGATTGCATGTGGTCTGCAGCGCAGCAGTGATGGGAAGGACAAGTTTGGGCATTGCACTTTCATTTTGTTTTCTGCTTTCCAAATTGAATTTAATGTTGAGATTGACAGAAGTGATGTTTGAGGGTTTGTTTTCTTTTCAGAAATTAAACTACCAGTCTGATGGTAATAAAGAAAAGCAATATTGGGCCAAATTGATGTTTGGGTCAGTGTGACTCATAGTGAGATGGCAGCATGGGATCCACACTGACAGCCTGACTGCAAACGTCCAGGCAAACACAAGCTTGGAACAGACAAGAGCTCAGGAAATTCTGGAGAGTCTGACAGCTGTACAGAAACACCCTACAAAGTGCAGGGACACGTCCTTTGTTTTCATTGATTAGCTAATCTTGAATCCATAACCAAATTTCCTATTTAAGTGTGTCTTGATAGGGAACATAATGGGCCGCATTCAGGCTTTATGTGTACTAGGATGAGATAAGAGCAGTACATTCTATCAGCATCTGCCCTGTGCACTCAATGAATGCAGCTTCCAGTTCATGCACTTGCAGGTTTATGGAACCAAAATCATACCTGCAAGAGGTCTGGTGATCCTGGGTCTTCCTGGCTTTTGCCCCAAGAATGGCACCCCAATTGTTTTTTGTGGTTGGAGCAAACATCTTTACTGAAAAAGATTTGAGTTCTCCATGATTTCGCAGGCATGTAATTTATGAAATGTCACCTTGAATAGAGATTTAATATTTCATATCAGATCCAACATACCCATTCATTTTCCATCAAATTCAAGACTACCAATGCTGCAAAAGACCTAGGGGTTATACAGTGGACACTAGGTTGAATATTAAGATAACAGCTCTCTCCCTCTCATTGCAGAAAATGTAGCACTGTTTACCTAGTGAAAAGGTGGCTATTTCTCAGTGGAGAAATAGGAGCAGCCTGCAAAAACTGGAAAGGGAGCCATAAGGACCACAGAGGTAAACTCTTCTTAGCAGTGACAGACACTATAACAAGGTGCAATGGGCACAGGTTGTAGCTTGGGAAACTCAACATCAGGGAAAAAAAATTGCACTGGGGGAGGGGGAGCAGCCTTGGAACAGCAGAGAGGGCTGGTAGATGTGCATCCTTGGAGGTTTTCCATGTTTGGCTGCAAAAAAAATGCAATTGGCTTGACCTAGTGCTGGTCACAACCTTAATCTGAGCAAGTCACTGGACCAAAAGCCTCCAGAGGTGTTTCCCAACCAGCACCTCTTGGATTCCACAGTCTGAGCACCAGTTTCATGCTCTACATCAAGTACAGGGCTTCATTTTTCAAGAACCTAATCTACCTCCTGTGTTGCAGTTTGGCACACTGAAATTATGTCACAGTTTCTTCACAGCCAGTCTTTTGGGCCATTTCAGGACCCAGAAGCTGCATCCGAAGGAATTAAGGAAGCTGTTCTGTAAATGTCTCCTCTGTTTTCACAAAGTAGTCAGGCAGGAGTATGCTAACAGCATCACTGGGGTCTCTGAGCACAAGCTGGATAGCATCTGGAGACTAGAATAAAATTTGAATTAGCTTGGTGAGAGCTGGATTATCAACATTTACATTGCTGTAAGTCAGAAATTTACCTGGGGACCTTCACATTGGGTTTGTCAAGGTGAGTGACAAGCCACCTTGTACAGCATTTCAAACTACTGGAAAACAGCACCTAACCCCTGTGTCTTTATTATGACAAGGCAGCTGAAAGACTATCAGTCATTAAAAGTTCTTGGCCAAGCAGGTTTTGAATTTAAAATTGACCCCAGAAAAATATCTTCCTTTGTCCAAGGACATAAAGCAGCTGAATGATTTCAGAGTGTTCCCATGCCAAACCTGACCAAAGTTCAAGACAAGAAAACCCAGCTGAAAACATCAGAAGTCCTTTTTTAAGGTGGGAAAGGATTGCATTCCTATTTTGAAGGACTTGTGTCCCCAGCTGCGTCTCTGACCTGTCCAGATCAGCTGTAACCCCCCCAAAGGACACATAAACTTTTAACAGGTATTAATGTATAACTACACAGCAGTTACCCATCTCTCCTGTTTTTATCTCCTATGCTTTCATGAAGCTGCATTTTGGTATGAAACAAAATTTCTCCTGCTTCCTCAGCGTCAGGGTTTCTTTGTAGCTGGCACACATTGTCTCCAGTCCCTCTCTTGGATTTTCCAGACTTAAATGATCTTTGTGCACAATTTTAAGCAGGTTTTTCCACATCACTTTAGGGAACTCAGTCCTGGTGTCTTCCAAGCAAGTTCTGCCTTGTACTGAAGTACCCCTGTCAAGAAGATAATTTAAATAAAATTTGTACTGCCCTGCACTAATGCCTGAAATGACAGCACAAGGAGCTGCTCCTCCATGCATCCTCCATTTAATCAAACTCTGCCTGCATCTCCTTTCAGACCGTAAATGACTGATTTTTGATGAGACTGATATAGAGACAAGGCCATCAGATCACCAGTGCCAGTCACTATTATCACACACATTGTGCTCTATTAGCACAGTATGCCTCACCTGAAAAGTACTTCCCACCAGTACCAGTACCAAGCTGAAATATGGCAAAAACAATGAGGAAAATGAGAACAGTGCCTTAAGAGTTAATGATCCTGGCATGAAATCAGTTCCCAGATGGCCACTGACAAGAGGTGGGGTTATCAAAACAAAAGGTCTGGAAGAAAGCACAGATCAGACAGGAGCCCCCACTGCAGCCCAGGTTTTGCCTGCTCCCTCCCAGAATTGCACCCGTTTTGCTGAGCCAAGCCCTCCCAGCACCCAGAGACCCTGCAGAGCACCCCTACACGGCTGATTCTCCCTTGCTCCCAGTGCAATACGGTTCCCTTTTAAGAGCAAACTATACTGATGCAGAGGAGAGGGAAAAATAACAAGAGCCATTATATAATGAATAACAAAGCAGAACCGCACAGCAAATAGGAGTAAGGACACATGAGCACAGAGCATGTATTGTGGCAGTAGAATCACACCAGAATAGAAGCAGCAGTCCCAACATGCACCAGGCAAGCGAGGAGCAGAAAGGGCACCACAAAAGGCTCCAGAAATACCTTCAAAGTAAGAAGATGACAAAGGGAAGCCTAACCCTATGGTAGCACGACGACAAATAACAGATGACACAGATGAAGCTGAAGCATTCAGCGTATTCTTCAGCACTCGGACTAAAGAAATAATTGCAGCAAGCTGTGTAAGGCAATGCATTTTACAAAGAGATTAGACGGGCCAGGTGTGAGAAAGGATGAGTTAAAGATGACTGCACCAGAACAGAGGTAGTCAGATCTACAGCACCTGGTGACATCCCCCCTAGAGTACTGAAGGATTCAGCTGAAGCAGACTCTGAACTGTTTGCTATACCTTCGGGCAGCTGTAAGAGCAGGGACCGAGGGAGAACTATAATTTCTGTTTTCAGATGAGGAAGGAAGGAGAGGGAGGGGAAATTATAGACCAACTCCAAATTATAGTTCATCTCCAGAGCCTGGAGATTTTCAGGAAAACAATATTAAACAATTAGATTATAGTCACCTAAAAGATAAGGTAATAAAAATGCCAGGTATGGATTTCTGAAGAACAAATCATGTCAGGCAAGACTCATTCCCTTCTTTGCCATGATAACTGACCTACTGAGTGGGGAGATGCATTAGATGGAAAGTCGACTATTGTAAGGATTATTTTTGTATACCCTGTAGCTACTTTTAAAGAAGTTTCACATGATGAAATGTAAACTGGGAAGGAGGGTCAAAGGAGCACTTCAGAATGAAGGATAGAAAGAAGACCAGATTTGTGCTTTGTGGTATCTAAGGCTGAGTTCCACAGCTCTTTCCAGACCATTTATTTTCTTCCACCAAAATTTGGGATTTGACCCAGCTAGACAACTGAGAGCCCAAAATATCCCTACAGTTGAAACTCTGGTGGGACCAGAGCATCACATGCCTTTCTCACCCAAAGTATCCTCTGCTAAGAAATTTTACTTTTATTTTTTTTCCAGGAAAGGGTCTAGGTCTGACAGCTCAACCTTCCCCTCTCACTCAAGATCTAAGTAATATTTTGGTCTTACCTTGCATTCATTTCCTCTCCAGAACTGGATTTTTAGCTTTGGATTTATTCCAAGTTCTCTCTTTCCCTTTACGTACTCTATTTAAAAACATATCATTCACATGTTACATTTTTAGGCCTCTTCAGATGTCCTTGCTGCTGTTTCATGGTCAGCTGCTCCTTCTTCCTGAGCTAACAGAGAGCTATTAAAAGCCAAGATTACTATTGCTGTACAGAAAGGGTGCTGCTGACTCACCTCTTCTTTGCAAACACCCACAGTTTGCGGAGATAGGGTGAAGCCCTTTTCAAACCTCTCTGTTTGCTGTTCAAGTTTCCCAAGTTTCAGCCCAAGTGGGAATTAGGAATGTTTTCCCACCCCAGGTGTTTCCTTGATTTGCTTTGCCTTTGGTACAATGTTGCTCAGAAATTTCTTGAAGGCAGAGTTATCAATAGGCAGAGATCAGGTAGAGAAATACTCTGGCCAAAAAATTTTCTGCTGCACTGTTTTGCCTGTGCTGGATCCCTGGAACAAAACAAGCTGGATACAACCCCTTCTCCCAGAGAGCGGCAGTAGCTGGGGACAGGTGGTTGGCCCCAGATCAGCTCCATCCTCATAGCAGCCAGGTTTTCCAGGGCTCTCTCTGTCCTCACCACACGTGTGCCCTTATAGTCTCTCCTGGCACTCAGAGGGACAAAAATTCAAGCTTGTTATTATTCCCTCAGGAAGCTTTAGGCTGCCTCTGCTAAGGGATAAGCGGTTCAATGGAGCCGTGCTTTGCTCATATGCTGAGTTCTAATTCATTGGCTTTCATCCACTGTACTGCAAGGCGTTCAGCTCCACGAGGCTCTCATGGGAGTGTGACAGAGGTGCAGCCCTCCCTTGTCACCTTCTCTTCCTGGGGATGGGATTTCTGACCCTTCTCTGGCTTCAGAAGGGAAAGCTAAATCCCATTAAATTATAATTTTAGTCTTTAAATTGGTAGTGCTGCACCTACACTGGAGGAACTTACCCCTCCTACATCAAGTGCCTAAATCCCCTTTCTCTTCCAGGGAGGGAAGAGAGCCTAAGGATGAGTCTGTCTACTGAAGTCATCTGGATTTTAAGGTTTCACCCTAAAAGAGAGTTCTAGGTTAAAAGAGACTCTTCCCTGCTGCTGGTAAACTACCTCCACTGGAAGAGGGGCTGGGCAGTTGCAGCTGGTCAATGTAAGCGAATATCCATGTGTTGCCTTGACAGCCCTGAAAACTAAGGAGAAGTACTCCTAGGGGGCACAGAGCCTGAAAATGATGTGCTGCAGTCCTCAGCATTTGCAACACTTAAGACTCCTGGGAAATTTAGCTCCTGAGCTAGTCTGACATTTTTTTTAAATTTTGCCCTCTTTATATCTATTATAGGTTACATTTAATCATGCTGAGCTGGTGAGTAATATCTTTAAAATACTCTAGCAATTCCACACAATTTTTGAAACTTCTCACAGAAGAAAAAAATAAAAAAATAAAGGATACTGCTGAGGATGAGTCAGGCCATAGGAAACAGGCTCTGTGGACTAATTCTTGGGTTAGCAAATCATTTGTGAGTGAATTCTGATTGCTTCAACTGGGTCATTTCCTAAAAGGACTTTTGACTAGTTTTCATGAACCATTCAGAGATTCAGGATGCCTTGAAGAATTCGGCTGGCTACTAGATGCTTTCAACAATGGAATTCAGGGTGTGCATTTTGTCAATTAATTCATGCACATTTTCCCCACATCCCACCCAAATGGCTTGAGTGATGGCTAGAAATAAAAAGGGGAATAAATGCAGGGTGACTCTGGTGTAGATAATTCATGTCAAAAGAGGACAATTTTACAATTTGCTAGCAAAAAATGGCAAGCTCTATGAATACAAGGGAGAAATGATCTGATGCAGAAACTGAGCAAATTTTGTCAGTGATGTATTTTGTAGGAGCTGGCTAAGGTGCCAGATAGTATTGTTACATTAATTTTATATTCTAATAGTTACTTATTTTTATTAAACCAGGGGCATGCTCCAAGGAAGAAAAGTTGTATGATGCCTTAGAAGTTAGAAAATAAGTGCATGCAGCCTGGAAAACAAGGATTACACTTCCCATCTAAGACTACTGCTAGTAGCAGAGAATCATTCCTGTAACAGGGAGAGCAGTGGCTATCTGCAACCCAGGATATGCCAGAGGTGTATTGGTGTGTGTGCCCACATATCGCATTCACAGAGGCATGTGTCTAGAGAGGTGTCCTAGGCCTGTGGTGAGCCTGTGGTGGTGCTCCGGTGACACCTGAAACTGTTCTCACCCTTTCCAGGCAGGGTGGCCCAGCATGCAGAGCCCGCTCGTGGAGTTCAAGTTCCTCAGAGCATTAGCCTTCAGCAGTCTCCTGTCAACTCCAAGGGTGTGGTGGCCGTTTAATAAAGAACAGCCTCTTCATTAAGGCACTTTGTTAGGGATTTGTCCTGCAGGCAATAGAATCAGGCTGTGGATCAAAGCACTAACCCTTTGTGAGCCACCTTTGCTGTGTGGGTGCATGCTGCTGGGGTGCTTCAGAGCAGCTTGTCTGTGCAGGAGAAATGTTTCACCAAGTGGGGCATGCTTCTTACACAACAGTTTTATCTCAGTGCTTGCCCAAGGGCTAGAGCTGAGGTACTCGAACACAGGAGTTTCCACCCACCACTCAGACCAAGCTTCTGGAAAATTAACTCCCAGGAGTTAATTACATTTAAAATAAACTCCAAGCTCAAGCACACAAAAAAAAAGCAAATACTCCTGCTGCTCATACAATATCTTCTCTGCTGCCACCTCTCCACAAATCCAAACTGAAAAATGTCATCTCTCTTTTCCCCACTTGTCCTCAGAGATGAGCAGAGCTGAAATCCTGTACATAGCAGAACAACCAGGTGACACTGAGTCACAATAACAAAGTGATTGGACCACGTTTCTCATTCCCTGCTTTCTGATGCTGGTACTTTAACATACAAGCAAGTGGTTTTATATGGTCTTTTGTGCAAAAAAAAAAAAAAAAAAAAAAAAAAAAGGGTATTGCAGAATGTTCGTTAGCAGCCTGAGCTTTACATAAAAGCTGTGTTATCCTGTGTAACTTCAGGGAAAGCAGGCTAGAGAAATTATTTAAGACATGAATGAGCAGAAGCTCTTACAGTGCAATTCAGGGCCACCAGTTCTTTTGTGGAGATATGGGGTCTGAAGGGATGCAATGAGGGGGACTTTGTTTCATTCTCAGAAGCCATAACACCATATTTTACATTTCTCCAAAGATGTGGGATAGAGATGAGCGAGCTGGTCAGACTGAGAGACCCAGTGAAGTGAAACTGGCTTCTGAGGAACAAGGGTTTGTCTGGCAGGAATAAATGCCAGGCTGAAGCTGAACAAGGACTGATACAGTTTGGCTTGTGGAAGCAGAGCACTCTGCTGGGAGCATGAGGTGAAGCAGGAGGAAAGGCACTCTGAGCATAACCCACAGCAAGCAGACTGATCCATCACATCCCTGGGGGGAGTCAGACAGAGCAATGCTGCTCTCACAGGCAACAATTAGGCTAATAGGTTCAAACTTCCCCTGAAGAAACTGAACTGATATGATGCTATGTGTTTCAGCAAGATGGAAGCATCACAGCTCTGAAGAGGTTCAAAGTTAAGGGCGTTCTGAATTAAAGAGGAAAATGAGTCACGGTAGGTGCTTTGCACCGGAAATTCAGTGTTAGCCTTACTTTGCATAGCCATCATCTATGTGACACTGATGACCTGTAGGATTAGATTTTGTAGTAGAAAGGGGGGTGAGTTTTGCTAGAAATTTAGATGGGACTCATTAGATTGCAACAGAGGTCTAGGAAGTATTTCAAGTTTATAGAAAAAGTTTAGGGAAACTGCACAAGATGCCCCACACTTAGAGGTAGAGTTGACTCACAGCTCAGTTTGTCAACTCAGCTGTCAAATCTGCACACTTGCAAATCTGAGAAATGGAGGCCATAGAAACTGTGTCTCCAAGACAAACCCAAAGAGCCACATAGCACAGGCACTCCCTGGAGGTAGGGCATTCCAACTGCTAATTTCCAGATCGCCAGGTTTTCTAGGGTTGTCCTTCCTCCCTGGGTTATAAATACTTGATCTTGAGAGCATTGAGCAGTCCTGGGCTGCCTTGACCCTAGCTCCAAAGGGATTCACAGTGGACGCCAGCTTCTACTCAACATGCATGTACCATGTCCAGATAATGTGCCTGGAACACGTCCCCCAAAGGGAGACCTACCTGGGTAAAGTTGTGCTGCTCCTCATTGTGGTTATCACATCTTGTTAGTATATAAAGCGAAAGGAGCAGGTTCCTGCATGCCCCCCTCCCTTTCTGTCAATGCATCAATCCTATCAGCAACAAGATCTCAGGATAAGACGGGGAAAGCCAGGTTTTCTCCTACCACACTCCCATTGTCATGTCTTGGCAGCTTTCTCCCTAGAGTGCTATGCACCATCACCAGTAGTCGTGAGCTCCAGCACTGAGTGAAAACTCTTCAAGTGTCCAGTCACAAACTTTATGCTCAGTCCCACAGCTTTTACTTTACCTTTCAAGCTGATTCAGAGCAGACACATAAGAGTGAGTCCTCTTTAGCGGAATTGCAATTTTTCTCATGTGTACTATTTGCTACTGGTCCACAGATGGCCAAATCCAGGAGTTTAGTAAAAGCTCCAGAGAGCAGAGATGCACAAGGACCACCACATGTACAAAAGATTCATTCTGCTGTAACCATTGTGTCTGGGGGTTTAGCAAGCTGCATCAAGTGAAGTGATTTAGACCCCTGTCAGGACAGGTTTCTGACTCTAGAGTCAAAGTATTAGGTGATATTATGCAAGGCAGGGTGCAGCCCACATCCCTAGGATAAGACCACAGGGAAATACCTCCCCAGCCCAGCTGCAGTCTCACCAGCTAGCCCATGCTTAGTATGCAGGCTGTATTTCCTAGAAGGCTTTTGGAGACAAGATGCCTGTCACCATAAACTAGCATCTGAATGCCAACTGACAGTGACCAGACCTTGCCGTTAATTCACTCCACACCCACTCCATCTGTCTCCCATGCCTGCACTTTGTTTAACCAAGTGACCTCTGGTGGAATTTACAATCTTCCTATTGCCTTGATTTATTAGTTGCAGTCTCTGTGTCTGATGATTAGATGATCTGAGCCCAGCTCTATTCTTTTTTTCTAAGTGTACAGCAGGTTATTTGTTTATGACAAAGGCTGATAATAAAAAATACTCTGCCACTTATTCCAAATCACATCACCATGGCAACAATGATCAAAGTTTTTGAGATTTTCCTCAAAAGAGTTTTCTAGGGAGAATGTTTATAGAGATCTTTGTGTGTACTTGGTTGAAGGTTTCTACTTATTTATCTGGCACTGGGTTTATCAGTTATTTATGTATGTTTGTGGAGCTCGGCTGCTCTCTTCTGTATCTCTGTCCATCTCCCTCGGCCTCTGTCCTTCTCCACTCTTTGCACAGCTCTCTGGACCCAGCCACCCACTCTCCTGTCCTCTTCTCTCCCTGCCCAGCCCCTGGTTCTGGGTCACTGCTTCCCTTCTGCCCCATGTTAGTTAAGTTTCAGCCAGCTCCAACGGGACCCAACACTGGCCAGAGCTGAGCCAAGAAGCAATGCTGTTTGCACCTCTGTGACAGCATATATAAGAAATGGAAAAAAAATGGAGTGAGAACCAGCCCTGCAGACACCAAGGTGAGTGCAGCAGGAGGGCAGGAGGTGCTCCAGGCACACAGCAGCAGTTCCCCTGCGGCCCCTGGAGAGGCCCCTGGTGGAGCAGGCTGTCCTCCTGCAGCCCATGGGTCCCACATGGAGCAGATCTCCATGCTGCAGCCCGTGGAGAGCCCCCGCAGGAGCAGTGAGTCTGGGGGGAGCTGCTGCCCACCCTTGAGGGACCCATGCTGGAGCATTTTGCTCCTGGGGGATGGATGAACCCCGTGGGACGGAGCCGTGTGGGAGCAGTGCTTGAGGAGCTGCTGCCTGTGGGAAACCCACACAAGATCAGTTCAAGAGGGACCCCACGTGAAGCAGGGGCAGGGAGTGACTGTGAAGGAGCAGCAGAGACAAAAAGTGCTACGGACTGACCGCAGCCTCCATTCCCCTGTTCCCCTGCACCATCTTGGGCGAGGATGGAGAAGAGGGTGGATGGGGAGAAAGTGTCTGTAATTTGCTTTTAGTTTCTCCCTGCTCTTGTCTGTTAGCAATAGGCAATAAATTACATTAATTTCCCTATGCTGAGTCTGTTTTTGCCCATGATGATAATTGTTTAATGATCTCCCTGTCCTTATCTCAATCCTTGAGTCTTTTTCATCGTATTTTCTACCCCTTTCCTTTGAGGACAGGGAGCAAGAGAGTGGTTGTGGTGTATCTCAGCTGTCCAGCTGAGTAAAACCACCACAACTGTGGGTGCACTTTTAGGAGACATGGACTCCATCCTCAGCCTTGGATCTTGTAGGTCTTGGATCTTGTAGACCTTGGTAGGTCTGCAGCACAAGAGAGTTTGGCATCTAAGGCTATCCAAATTCACTTCAACTGTTGCCAGACGCTACTACCCTTAGGTGTCCTAAAAAGCCAACCATCCCAGAGGGGTCTGAAATCTGTCTTTCCCTGAATTAAGGTGTAAACAACCATTTCTCAACCTGTGCCCTCCTGTTCTTTTCAGGGTGCTTTCCCAAGCACAGCCAAGCACAGTTCCCAGCCAACTGACTGGCTGACAGCCATGGTTTCACTCCAGGCAGCCCTCAAGCACAGAGAATTTATCCTTGCTCACTCATTCCCTGTCTTGCTGCCCTGTGTTGACCAGAGCCAGTCCAGGCCCTGGAGAAGGTCATTTGCTAAGGGACAAGAAGGAGCCTCAGCTGCAGGTGGCTTCCAGAAGCAGGGCCCACCAGGGGACTGGCCTTGCAACACATCATAGGGTGTGCAGGGGCTGCCCTACTCCTTCCAATGCCCACTGCGGCACAAAGGAGGCAGCAATGATTCCACCCTCATCCCACCTAGTACTGGAGTTATTCGTGCTACTGTAAAACCTTGAAACCCTTCTCTTTTGCCCTCTCCCACCTCAGATGACAATGATGACAAGCCATCAGGCTCACCCTGCCCACACCCCATGGAGTCATTCACCCAGTATATTTTCCTAGGCTAAAATCCTCTTGCTCGTTTCTACCACTTTCCCACCTCATGTTCTTGATCTCTTCTGCAGGATCGCAACCCCATGCATGATAAATGTACTTTAGGCTCATTCTCCTGCACATCTAACACAGATCAAATTGAACTAAGGTGCCATCCCACACCCTTAGCTGCATCCAAGGTCACTGATTGTTGCTTTTTGGTAAAACTCACTGACATCTCTTTCTAGAGCAGCATGTATGTTTTACCAGCCAGGTTTGGGGAGCCTCACCTCTTGATTTGTTTTGCATCCTCATTATTATCATTGCTTTCTTTACACTGGTGCTTTATCTTATGAATATTGATTATTTTTTCTCACTGGTTAGTGATTGTTTATTCTAGACTAACATTTTCTATTCCTACATTTCTACACACTAAGGTGATTTATAAAGGCAGTAAAACAATGAGCGCTTGTTGCAGGGAACTCAGAAAGCTTTGCTGTGATAAAGGTTCCTGGAATAATAAATCAAACCTAGTCTTGAGTCAGAGTGTAATCCCTGCTGCATTCACCCTTAGTCCATCTGACAACATCATCCAGAGTTCCTACAGTCCACAAGACAGCTCTGTCTGCCCAAAGCTGCCTGCAAGCCTGCAGGTTCCCCCAGCTCTCTCACAGTCAGACCCTCCAGGGTGATTTCCCTCTCTCTGTGCTTGCCATTCACATCTGCCAGAAACAAGGGGGTGGCTGGACCTGCTGGAAAGGAGCTGCAACAACACAGATGTGGACTCAGAAGTTCCCCTAGCTGCCTTCAGGCTGTGTGAGGACAACCTGACAGCTCCTGTAGACATTGCCTTCTGCACACCCGTTGCCCAGAAACCATAGACAATGTCCACCTTCACCTGGAATACCACCTGCTCAGAGCAGGAGCCCTGCTGCACAGGAAGGAGCCCCTCTGCACACCCACACCGAGCTGCCCTAGCTCTCCACTTTTTGGATAGCCCCACAAGCTGCGAACATGTTTCACAGTGTGTGCAAAGATCCACAGCCATAATAGTGGAAGACATCCCCAGACAGTATTGTGGCTGGTGAGGAACAGAATAGGAAATGCTGAAGACACAATTCCCACCACCAGCCACACAGCGTCCTGCAAGCTCACCAAACCTTTGCTCACTGGTGTTTAGGTTCTTCATGCTCAGAACCCTCCATTCCTCCATCTTATTCAGGCCAATACAGCTCCTTCTGTCCATACATCAGTTCTAGAAGACTCTATCAGCATGAGAACATACCCATTCTCTCCATTTCCTGAGGGATGTGTGCAGGCAGCCCGATGCCACACACTGACAAGCAGGAATCTAGTAAAAGAACAGCACCCCAGGCCAAACCTCTTCTCAATGCAACTAATTTTCTTGGATTTTAGCCAAGCCTGGAAATCCCGCACTCTGCACAGCTGCACCCACAAGTCTGCAGAGAGAACCTGAGGGTGTTACCCCAGAACTGCATCTGGGTGTCAGTCTGGTTTGTGTGTGCGTGCAGGGGGGACTTAATGAAAGAGATGTGAAGTGCAAGACTGCTTAGAAATCAGTATAGCTGTGCTGTGTTATATAGTTCATCTTTTCTACCTCAGATACACATTTGCCTGCATGCATACTTGTAAAGCACTGGTGGCTGTATCAGTCAAGGCTGACTGTCAAAGCTGGCATCCCAGCTAGGACAGCCTGGTGGCTGTGATAAATCAAGGGTGATTCAGAACTTGCTATCAAAACCTGTTCTCAGTGAAAAACTAAGATTCTGGAAGAAAAATCACTGGACGTAGGAAACATACACTTTCCTTGAAATGCTGTCACTGTAAAAGAGAAAACTCGAGAATACCAGAACTTGAGTGGAGAGACATGGTTTAATATTAGAAAACTTAATGTTTTCTAGAGTTTTTCATCTCCCAGATCAGAGAAACGGGGAATTCCTGCTGTGTACAAAATCTTAAGTTTTGAAAATTTGTTTCCTTCTCTTCACTGATTCCAGAGGAAGCAGTGTATTCCTGCCCCACTGGTGCTTTCCCAAGGGAAGCAGTCAACAACACAGACTCTTTTAAAGGGTGGGCATCACTACTGCTTTTAAAGTTGGAAATGACCCCTCTTCACATCTGTGTGACAGCCAGGGTCTTGAAATGAGAGTGAGTGCTTGGCAGTCCTGTTTGAGGCCCATGCCAGCAAGGATTATCCTCTTTTCTCATTTTTTGAGCTGCATGAGCCCAGTCTCCAAAGGGAATAGCCTGGTGTCCACAGAAGTGGAGCTGTAGTCCCATGCACTGGCAGCTGCAAAGCTCTCTCATCTCCTTCACAGCAAGAACATCCTTTAGGTTGAAGGTAGGACTAATGGCAGAGAGGGCAAAAATCAGGACCGCACATATAATTCACAAAGCTATGTCAGTTCCCCACCCTGCCCTGATCATGTCGAACCAGGCTCAGCAGATGCTGGCACCAGCACTTGAGGCCATTCACACCAACCCCATGCTCCAGCCCCAAGCATGCATACCCAGGGGCTTGGTTTCCATGAATATGTTAGGTGTACACCAATTTTGCAAACTCAGGAGCTGTTGTGGAACAAAGTCACTGTCCTTCTGTGGCTGTGGTGAGGAATCCACCAAAAGAGGTGACAATGGGGTTGCACAGCCCTGCCTTGAGTACATGCACCCCTCCCCTCTCTGCAAAACCCAAAGGATGTGTGAATGTTGCTCCAGCTAATGGTGATGCCACTCTAGGACCAAGCAAAGACTAAAACAGACCATTTATTTTAATGCAGGCTGAGCATGGAGCTAAGTACCCTACTGCATTCATTCAACCCATGCTGCAGCCTGCACAGCCCCCTTATTCCTGGTAAGCAAGACAGAAGCTGGCTCCACTCTGTCCTGGGCTTCAGGGTTGACACACCTGAAATGAGGTGCTCTTAATTACTACCACATCATCTCCATCTGACAGTCACTCTCTGAACATCCCCTCTCCCTCTGGATGCCCCATTAGCCTCCTTGCTTATCTGAGCTCCTAGTGTATAGTTCCCAGCAGCCTCACAAAGGAGATGAGCCCTGGAGGAAGCAGAATGAATATTCATCATCACCGTGTCTGCAAGGTGAATGGAAGCTCTCAGCGCATCCACAGGCAAGCAAGATATCCATCATAAAATTCACATTCAGTGTCTTATTCCTCTTCCAGCATTAAATATTTAACAACAGAAACTTTCAAGTCTCTTTGCAATGTAATTACAGTGCCAGGAGGATTGTCTTCAATTGCTCAGCCCCAGCTCACCACCAGGATCAGCACAGCCAACAAGAGCTCTTGGGTGGTCCTGCTACAAATCCCATCTGGGCTTCCTGAGTGCCTGAAAGGACAGGCTTGCCAAAGGTGAAGAAAATGTTGTGAAAGGAAAGACTGCAGGAGCAGCACAGATGTCCAGGAAGATTTTAAATGGAAGAAATCTCTATTGCACTTGGTGCAATATGAAAATAATAATAAAACAAAAATAAAAAAGAATACAAAATAAATGGCAAGACCAAAAAAAAAAAAAAAAAAAAAAACTTGGTTACAGGAAGACAGGGAATCTGGAAGGATGGTGTGGACAGTTTGTTAAGGGCTGTGATTCTGGGAACAATGCAGGTGAGTTAGTGAAGAAGGAACTGGGACCAGAAAAGTGCAGGCAGTGCACACATAGCCCCAGAACTAGCCTGGCACACACCTGCCCCCTAAGAGCAGGATGAGGAGAGTTGCTGCTTCTTGTGACTGTATCACAAGACACTTGTTCAAGATGCCATCAGAGGCTGAACACACAAAGGGTGTTGCTATCTCCCTGTAATATCCCACGGGGAAACAGATTCAGTAGTGTATCCACAGTCCATGCATCAAGAGACTGTCGACCATCACTCAAGAGAGAGACATTCTCAGGAAATATTGGTTGCACACACCAACTGTGATGTAAGAGCACTTAGCAATTACCCTCAGATGATGACAAAAAAGGGAAAAATAGGGTCAAATTCAATATGTCACTGGGTAACTGAAGAATAACAGAGGTTTGCTTAGTATAAATTGATGTGCCAGGGCTGAATTTGCGGTATAGCATTCTCCAGAGATATTAGTCCTTGGCAGAGTAACAGCAAAGCTGATACAGGATTGAATTCATAATGAATTATAGGCTAGGAATATTATCAAGTCCAGTCAACATGGTTTTATGGAAAGCAGCCTTTGCCCAACAAATCTAGCCTCATTTGCAGAGGAGAGCACGTACGTGGTTGATAGGATAAAGAGGCCAGGCACAATCAGGTTTTACAGCTTTGGATAAAAAACAGTTCTAGACAATGCTGGTGAAGCTGATGTGTAAATATGCTGGATGTTGGACAAAAAGAGCTGATCTCAAAATGAGCAGGGAGTTCTCATTGCACAAGGGTATTATGAAAGGATTTTGCAAAGGCCAGCTTTAAACCATGGAACCAGAGGGAAGTGAGATGATTAGAGATAGACAGAGATAAAGATAGTGAAAACAAATTTACCTGTAAGACAAAATCAGACAGGTGTTCAGTAGTGCCAAGGATGGAGCAGAAAAACAAGAGGTCCAACTGCTTGGCCTATGTGGACAACATGCCAGGCGGTAAGACCTGCCCCAAGGACAAAGAGCACCACTTCCAGCAAATTCCCAGCACTGCAGCATCCCCAGCCCAGCAAGCCCTCCTCTGTTGCAGGGCCTGCAGACAATCCTGGGCAGGCGGGAGCTTTACTATCCCTATCAATATTTCCCCCTAGTTTGTTACCTCATGGTCTTCCAGCTTCTTTGACACACATTGGTACTGGTAGGTGAGGTGGGCCTGGTAGGTTACATAAACACCATGGCTCGTCATTAGCTATCCTATTCAAATCAGTGAAATAAAGGCTGCTAAGAGAGAAAATCCTTTCCCTTGCCCAGACTCGCCTCCCGGCAGCATTTGCCTTGCTTTGCTCTGGTCTCACCCTTTGACAGCCCTGGCTGCATATTATTGCTTAATTACCATCTCCTTACACCAGCCCTGGAACATTTAATATGGTCTGCACTCTGCCTGGCAATACTGTAAAAGCAGTTAACAAATGTAGCTGCATGTCTCACTAATCATACTAAAAACATGATCACTATTCTGTTAGGAACCTTACTAATGAATAGGCAGCTCCTAGGGACAGAACGTGTCTTTCTCTCCTAACCCTCCTGGAGCTCAGGCCACAGCTAAGCTGCTTCAGGAGGACAAGGAAGCAGATCTGACATGCAGCAGCCTCTGGGGCACTCAGCAGAACTCTCCTTCTTGACAGATCATCTTCTCCTAGGGGGAACTGTGTGATCCTTGGGGGAGCGTCAAGGAGAGACACAGAGAATTTTGATGTCTGCCTTCCACTGAATCCACAGAACAAGCACCCAGCACAATTCCAGGCCACCGGAATCAAACCAACAAAATAGTACTGCTAAAAATAGTGAATAAAAATAGTGATAATAACAAGTTCTACTAGCACAAGAAAAACTTACTGGCAAAGGGAGGAATTCTGCCAGGGTAAGGATGCAATGACTAGACAGACCCTGCAGAGTCTGTGATAAATGCCACAAATAGAGAACCAGAGACTGAGTTTTGGAAGCTCCTCAATGCCTTTAGGACCCTTGCACTGAGCAGCTTGTTGAAGGCCTGCACTGGTCCCTGGCCCTTTGCTGTCACAGAGACAAACCAGTGATGGGATGGCTGACCTCAGCCTCACGGTGGTGTGGTAGGAGATGTAGGCCAAGCTGTAGCTCAGTGCTTGGTATATTTGTGATGCTCATTATCCTCCTTCAATGTCATCAGCACTTTCCCCACCATGCAGCTGGATGCCGGAGCATGGTGCATGCCCTGTGCTGCCCAGGCCTCAGCAGCATTCTGCTCTGGCAATGAGTTTGTCCCTCATAATCGTGCACAGCTGGCAGTGGTGCAGAAATGCAGGCTATACAGACATCAGCAGCAGGAAAATGCAAGAGATAAATTCCTTCTTGTGGAGAAGACCTGACTGAAGCAGCAGAGGTGGGCAGGTTGCTGGGCAGCTGTCCCATGCAAATCCCTAAAGTGCTCAGCAGCCAGCTTCCTTCATGCACATATCTTGGGCAAAGCAGGCAGGATGTGAATGGAAAGCTGCCATCTAAACCACATCCACATTCCTCCAGCCCTTCACACAGATGCTTGGTGAGCTGGTCCTTCCAGAGGTGTGGGGAGGAACAAGATGATGTCCTTCCTCTGACCGAGCAAGGTTTGGCATTGTTATTTATCCTTATTCCAGCTGCTCTTTGGCTGCTTTTTTCCGGTCCTCATTTCCCATGCTCCCTCTCCCCTTCTTCTTCTGTTCCACTGATGCTCTCTTTTTCCTGATTTATGGAAGTTTGCGCTACAGGAGTTGTTTGTATCCATGTGTTTGCCAGTGCAGCATCATGTTGAGGTTATCCTCTCTACACTGCTTTATGACTGCACCATGCTGAAATAGATATGATACGAGAATAAAGTGTTACCAATATTTTTACTGAGAAAATGATCCGTATAAAAATATATCCAACTATTGATAGATCTCCCAAAAGAAAAAGCAAGGCTGCTATCGGAAAAGTGCATAATGCAATTTCTAATACCCAAGCAAATGAAACCAGAAACTGAAAGTTTGCATAAATATATATAAAATGTATGTTCATCGATGTGATTGATATTAAACAATAGCAATGTGCTTGATAGAAAAATGTCACAATAAAATACCACTGATGTGACAGCTCTCACCAGAATTTTATGTTGCAGTTTAATTTTAAACTTTTATCTGTCTCTGCAGATAAGGCTTTCCACACTTTCTCAGGGTTACTGAAGGCTGGCAGAGAGCATCCTTGTCACAGGATTGGATTTCTCAGGCCTGGCAAGCAGCAGAGGGGCAAGAAATATGAGCCTGTGTATGTCCACAAAAACTGCAGCAGTATCTGTGATATAACTCTGCAAGGTCTGAGCTTCCCCGCTGTATGTCCCTGCTCACTGCAGCACTTCAGTCTGTGCTTAACCCTAGAAAAGTGCTCAGGTCCCATTGGTACCAAGTACAAGGGCTGGCAGCAAGGGCTGGCTATGGGTTGTTACCTTGGGAAGCTCACCTGCTGCCAAGGCTTCTTGCAATTGCTGTTGCTTCTCTGTTTTGTGCACAAACACACGGAAAGCAGATTTTTTTTCCTAATTCAATATTCACATCCCAGCATATCACTCGATGTCAGCTTCCATACTGATGTATCTACCTTTTCACAGATGAACAGTAACTTAGTGCTGAAGGTGCTAATTCTACAGGTGAGCTTACCCATATGTTATGAAATTGCCATAAATAAACAACCTTGGGAAGCAACTGGCAAATAGCAGAGCCTGTGGGTATAACACTGGGCAGTGGACCAGAGTGCAGATCACAGATATCCAGATGAGCCCCAGCACCATGTCTTCATCCAGCACTGCTAAAACCCCTTTCTTAGTCACACACAGCTGGGTAGGTGGTGCTCTGAGTTGGCTTTTCCAGTCCCTTCACTCTCTATGTCCCAGGGATGTGGTGGGGAATGGGGAGCACCTAAATCTAAGTGCTTCACTTTGCAGTTCCCAGGATCTTCTTCTGAGCATCCTGTGTCCAGGGAGCATGAGCATGCATTTCTGTTCAGCCGTGCAGTGCAGAGCAAAGTCAGTTGTGTTGCTTCTGAGCCATCACCTGGGACCTGGCTGAGCTCAGCTATAACAGGAGCAGCTTGCACAGCCCCAACCAAAACCCTGAGTTACTGCTCATCCATCAGCATGATAGGAACTTGATATTAGGGAATTGCCAGGTGAACCTTTCAACTGTTCTGCTGAAGAAACTTCCTCTGGAAGGGCTGTTATCATTTCTGGTTAAGCAGAGCTGACTCAAAACTCCTTTGTCCTCATGGCCCTGTTGTTTAGCTGCTAACCCATGAAAAGAGCTGCAACAGGAATGAAAAAGAAATGTACCAGGGAAAAGTGCTCTGCAGAGCATGCTCAGTGCCCCGTGCTTTAATGTTCATAATTCTGCTATTTATGACATGACTTTCTTCAAACTTGTCACCTGCTTTGGTCCCATTTGAAGGCTAAGTGCACGGCAGACTGGAAGTCCTGAACAGGAGCAGCTTCTGCCTTACCTGTCATAACAGAAAGTCACAATCTCCTCTGAAAAAGAGAAACTGTCCATTTGTTTGCTGCTACAAAGCCAAACCTGCTAGACAAGCTGTTGTTGGTTTTTTTTTTCAGAATTTCTCAAAATTTTCTCTTGGGTGGAAAGTGAAGGTACCAGCCCAACAGGACATACAGAGATATATAGGTACAGAGAGAAATCAGCAGGAAATGAATGAGGAGGTCACTGCAAAATAACTTGTGTAGTGTCAGTTATGGAGTCACGTCCACCCCTCCGAAATTACTGCTGGTCTTGGCTGAGTGGTTGGCACACAGCAGCGAGGGCACGGCTTCAATGAGAAGCGCTGCAGCAGCAGGCAGGAGGCACCGTGCACCTCCAGGTTCCTCACAGTGACAGCGACCTTGACCCCTCTGCCTGCCCAGAAGGTGTAGGAAAGCAGTTTATTTCAGTCTCCTCTGTCTCTGATAAGCTGGCAAGGAGGATGGGTCCCTGCCAGCCAGCTCCCTATTAGCATTCTGCCAAATACCTTCAGGACAATTTAATTTACATGCCTATTATTTTTATGATACAGAAGATTCGTAGGGAAGTGTCTCACAGTCAGACAGCTCAGGATAGGGACAGGATCTCTGATCCACACCCTTGCTTCTCTGAAGACCTCTTGAAAGCTCCAGACATGGAAAAGAGCAAACAAGGACACAGGCTGGGGAGGAAATGGGCAGGACTGGCTCACCCAGTACAGCTTTCTCAGAGATTTCACAGGCTTTCCTGAATTCTGGCAAGGGGGTTGTTGTCTAGAAAGATTTTACATGATTTTTATGAGCAATCTGCACCCTATGGACTGCTGCAAGACTGTTCTATCCACTTCTTGCTTCTCTTCCTTATAGACCACATCAACCCAGGAGCCAAGTCAGGTCCCTCCTGCAGTTCTTGCTGGCAAACATGGGTAAAAAATAATGTACAGGTGCAAGTATTTAAGAGACAATTGGCAGATTACCAGAGGAGAATGGAGCAGATCATGAGCCATTCATCCAGGCAGTCCCTTGGGAGCAATAGGTAGGAGTCTGCAGGCAGGTTCAGCCCTCCTAATGTGACATGTAGCTGGCTTGCTCACCCTCGTCCTGCTCTCCCCTCCCTTGCATAAAGCTGGAGCCATCCTGCTGTGGAAGAAGTAAAACAAATGAGGGAACAGAGCACTTCATTCATCTGTAATGTTTGCAAAGGGAACAAAAGCTCAGGCTTGGAAAGCTCACAATACAGAGTAGCTGAGCTCTTGGCACCATAGAGATTTTGGACCCAGTCATGTCTGGAAAAAGCTAGTAATAATAATGACAATAATTAAGGGAAGGAGGGTGCCACCTGGCAAAATGTGGTGGGTCAGGCTGACAAACAGCCAGCTGGTCTTCCCTGGCCCTGCAGAGAGTCTGTGATCGATGGCACTTGGCACGTCCTTCATCTGCAGTCACTTCGTGCCGGTTCCACCCGGACTGAGCAGTCCTTCCCTCCGCCAGCCCAGAAGATATATCTGGTGAAAGAAGTTGCTCGCTAGGGTCTGCTAAAGAAAATATATTCTGCTCTGAAGCCTGGAGAGCCCAAGAGGAGCCTGTCTTTGGCAGATGAGCTCAGGGAAGAGTTAAAGCCCAGCACCACGCTTTCAGCAGAAAGAAAAAGTTGCTCTTCCTTCTTTCTTTCTTTTTTATCTCCTCACTCTTAAAAAATCGCTTCATTTTCACTTCAGTGAAACTGGAGAGGCAGGAAATAATGCAAAGGCTCTTTACAAAGCCCAGCTTCTTTCTTCTGTGGCATCTGCGCTGAAATATCTGTGATGGTAACAGCCTCTGCTCTCTCTTCACAGAACCCGGCTTCATCAAATATTCCCTCTCTCGAGGCCATGCTGCTCGGTGCTGGGATTCCCTCTCCCAGCTCCATTGCATTTCCAGTCACACTCAGAGCCACTTACAGAGCTCGGGCAGAGAAAAAAGGAAAAACAAGCCTGCTTTATTTCTCCCTGAAAGGGAAGGATGGGCTGGGATGATGGGCTCACTCTCCCCAGGAGGCTGTGCTTGAGCAGACCACAGCCATGAGCCACCCCCCAGGTACACTTGTCATTTTCCAGGCATATTTTAAGCCCCTTCAAACTGTACAAATATAAAAAAAATAATCAGTGCGGGGACAGTGATCCCAAAGTGATCATCTCTGTAAGGGAGGGGATGTAGTGAAGAGTGTCCAGCAGTGTCAGGTAGGCAGCAAAGAGGCCACAGCCCTCTCAGCAAGGGATGTCTGCACAGATGGGAGTCAGCTTCAGGCCTGACATAGTGAAGATGCAAATACCTATACTGAGTGTCAGGTCTCCTCCAGACAGCAGCAGGAAAGAAGCACGGAGCAGCTCTCGAGTAATAAAACCTGAGACCCTCAGCCACATTCCTCGGTCACAGAGGCAGAGCTCACCTGGCACCTGGTCACAGCTCCCATCAACAGCCACTGTGAGAAAAGAAAGGAGGAAGTCAATCTCTTCTCTGCAGTTAGGGCTTCCACAATTTCCACAGCAAAGATAACAATCTCAACTCAGAAAAATGAGGTCTCCTTATTTTTCAACCCAGAAAACCACCCAGCAGCAAGCACTGCCCCCAGCAGTGCTCTGGGTCCCAGGCAAAGAGCACAGCACATCCATCTGTATGAGTGCCTGTGTGTGCAGAGATATAATACCATGAGCAACAGGGGTCAGCCCCAAAGGCAGCTCAGTGTCCACAGCATGGTGTTGGCGATGATGGGCAGGCTGCTGCTGCCACTATCATAATCCTTCCTTCACTTCTCTGAGCAAACACCATTCAGGGAACACTTCTCTTCCCACTCCCACGCCAACCCCAAACTCTACAGAAGATTACACTCATGATGCTTTCTTGCAGAAATAACATTTTCCTAATAAAAGTGCTGCTGTTTTCACCTCTTCCTGGTGCAGGCACACTGTTCTCCTTCATGTTTTAATTAGGTCTCAAGTTGCTCTAGTATTTCCAGTGAAAAAATGACTCAGAACAGCACATTTTCGCTCCTCCCACAGGATCACAAAGGGACAGTTGCCCTCTTCACATAGTGGAGAGGGACATCCCATGTTCCCTGTATCCTCTCCTGGCTTTGGGGCATCCAAGTGTTCCTGACATGCCATCAAGAAGCCCAGCACCATGTTGGTGGAACCCAACCTCGATGGGTGCACGACATCTCAATATGTGATGGTGCACAATGTGTTATGGCAATGCTTGTGTTCTGCAGGCAAGACTGGGACAATGCAAGAGTGTTCTGCTCTGGGAGACCCTGCAAGCATGTCCTGGAGACCCTCTGCTTGGCCCAGGTAGCAATAGTGATGAGCCACAGAGGTGAAGGAAGTGTCAGGCCCCACCTGCAATCAGCAGAGAAGGACACAGATGAGGGTCAGGAGGTCTGATCCTGTCTTTGTACCTACTCCCCACACTTCAGCAGCCCTGGATGCTGCATTATTCCCAGGAGATGTCAGCAGTAGTCATGGAGAGCATGGCCAATGCCCGGCATCACCGGCCCAGCACCCAGTCCTGTACACCCAGGTGTGACCCCATGTGCATGACCCCAAGGACCAGACTGGCCCTGGAAGAGCCAGGCACAGCCTTGTGAGGGAGCATTTCAGGGTCAAACTCAACTGGGAAAAAATATGCAGAAGTACAAGCTTTTTTAAAAAAAAAAAATCTTGATTTTGGGCTGATGTGTAAAGTATTTGGGTTTCTGTTGGCAGCTATCCCCCTGTCCTCACTGGATGTCCTTGGGTCAGGAGCAGTCAGCCCCAAATGGGGCCAGCCAGGTGGCAGAACCCAGGCTGCGTGTGGAAGGTGCAGGGACATTTTCCTCAGAAGATTTCACCCCACAGAAAGAGCAGGACTGGGCCCAGCAGACTCCTGCTCTGCACCCAGGGTCTCTGCTGTGGGATGTTTACAGTGATCCAGTGCTGCAGTCATGATCAGCCCTAAATGTGGCCACACACCAACCAATTACAAAGCGATCAGCTGCACAAACACAGCGATTTGCACAAGGAGCCCTTGGCCTGCTCATTTGCAGTAATTAAGAGCTGCCTTGCCTCCTCGTTGAGGGCTGGAGTGTGCAGGTGCACAGCACTCTGTAAGAGCTTTGCCTGGTCTGTACCAAGGACCATGTCCCATGACAGACACAGGATGCCCATGGATGTCCCCAGCTCATGGGTGTCCCCATTCCCTACTATCTGTGGAGTCCTGCACCAGGTAACTGCCCACTGGGGTGACATTTGTGCCAGTTCAGGTGAGACACTGGTGCAGCAAGACAGAAATTGTCCCAGGTGTCCACCACGGCGGGCACCCCAGACACTGGAAAGCAAATGCAGGAACCCGCTACCCACCACCACATGCCCCCAACACAGGGTCATGGGGTGTGTTTGCTCCCAGCTCATCTGGATCACAAACCGCATCATCCTGCAATTATCTAATGGAACAATATCACAAGTTATTTACATATTTATGGAGTATTTACCCCAAACCTCATAATACTACCAAAAAAAAAAAGATCATACAGCTAGTAATTTAAATGAAAAATTGTTATTCATACATTTTCATTGTAATGTCACATGCCACAAAATATTACAGGTTCATGAGGCAGCCAGTGCTCTGCTAATAATTAGAATGCATTACCACTTTGATGAGGCATTTACACAAAACTGCAGAACCATCTCAGAACTGCCGAGATGCTCCCAGCACCCCAATTAGAATATGGCAGAGGCTTAAATTTATATTACAGATCGTGCAGCATAAATCTCACCTTTTGCCTGTTCCTGGATACTTTACACACCACAGAACGCAGGCGCCGACACCTCTGTGTCCCCTCACATGCCTGTGGAGCAGGCAAACACCCAGCACCTTCCCCACATGGGAAAAGGGACTGGGCACAAGGGGCCAGTGGGTCCTGGTGCTTAGGGGAGCATCCTTTCTGCACAGCCCTACTCTCCTCTTCGCTTTGTTTCCCAGCTTCCTACCCTCTAGAGCCTCTGCCCCCAGAACTCACCTCCCTCCTTTCTCACCTTCCACAGCCCAGTCCATACTCCTGGTCCTTCCACACAGACCACCAGCCATCACACCTTCTCTTGTACACCGGTCAGGCACCAGCCCCTTACCAGCTACACGTGTCCCCTAACTCCCAGTCACCCTGCAATCCCAGCAAAAGCAATAGGAATACCCCACTTGCCCTGCTCCCTGCTGCTGCCGTGACCTCTGGGCCTCTCTCAAACGCCTGTGTGGAAAGTGGAGGTCGAGGATGGAGGGCACAGCCCTGCCTGGACCCCTCAGCCTTGGAGCTGATGGAGTGCGGCTGTCCCCTGAGAGCTGCTGGGCTTGGAATACCCCGTGGCACATCAGAGTGTTGCTGACTAAGCAGACATCACTACACCCACCACAAAAGCTCACAGGTAGCATTTACAGGGAAATCTGGCACATCTGTGTTATCCTTGTCCTTTTGGTAGAGGAGGGAATAGATCTCATTTTTAGCTGGTAGCTCATTCCAGGCTGCTCGCTGAACTCAGCTTTTGGATTGGTCCAGTTTCCCGCTTTCTGCACCAAAATCCAAAGCCCAGAGTGTCTGTTCTGAGTCACCCCCACCACACAGCCAGCAGTGGCACAGTGCGGGGAACTGAGACATTCAGTGGAGAAGTAGATTTAAGCATTGTCACACCTTGAAGGAGCAATTACCAGTGACAGGCACTGCAGCAATGAGCTGTGAAGTTATGACAAATGCCCCAGCAGCACCCCTCTAACAAATAGCCAGAAGGTGAGAACACAGCAGGGAAACACCAGCTGAACAGTGAAAATGTGACTGTGTCTCCAGAAAACATCTTTCATGCCAATGGGTTCATTACGGCTTTGGCTTTTCTTAATGACATTCGAAGCCAACGGCGTCAGCTCCCAGGAGCTGCACACCTCTCCTAACAGCTGGCTCAGCATGCCTTGCTCTGCTCACCTCTGAGAGCCAGGACGCCTGGGCTGGAAGGACCTGATGGTACACAAGGGAAGGGGTGAGCTGGGTGACAAAGGAATTAAATCAGGGAAGGGAGTAAATGGCTGGGGCAGGATGCTGCTCAGGGATGTCTGAGGCTGCAAAAATCCCACAGCTGCTTTCTGCTCAGCTGGTGTCTCCGCCGTGCTGTAAATGAAAAGTGCTGCTGTGTTGCTGGCTGGTGGCAGCAATGGTCTGCTGGCGTCGTGGGAGGGAGCAAGGAGCTCCTCGGGAGTGCCGCTGGTGCAGAAGTGGGCTGGGAGCTCCAGCCCTGCATCTCGCTGCAGGGACAAGTAGCGTGAGTAGTATGGCCAGCGCAGATGCCACTTGAAGGGAGCAGGGAGGAGGGACCATGACATGAGAAGCACAGCCTTGGGCAACCCCTGAGAGCAGGAGTGGGGTCCTCTCCATCTAACACCATCAGTATCTGGGGTGCCTCAGCCAGCGCCCTCCAATTCCTTGGAAGCTGAGATGCATCCCACCCATCCCACTGCAGTGACCCCATGACCAGGGCTTGTCCTGCTCCCGGGAAAGCTCTGAGAAGACCAAGACAAACCCTAAGGGAGGATATTTGAAGAGAAACTTGAACTTAGCACCGAGTGATCCACTGCAATATTGCCATTGCCAGAGCAGGAACAAGTTTCTTCAAGGGACGGGGTCTTTGCAAGCAACTCTGCCACAGCATAGTCAGCACACCTCCGATGTCTGCAATGTGCTGTTTCCCTATAACTTTCACACCACAATTACAGGTTTGCTTTTGTACCTTCACCTTGTTGAAGCTATATATCCTACTGCCTTTTGTGCTATAGTTTGAAAGCAAATGATGTAGCATTGTCATCAGGAGTTGTGCCTGATGCAGAATTCTTTCCCAGAGTCATTAATTGCGCATTGTAAATGTACTGCATGGGACTAATGATACCAGGAGAAACTTTGGGTCAGAAGGAAACAATTGCATGATCACCCTCTTAAAAGCAAGACAACTCAGACACAGGAGTAACTCCAAGAGAAAAAAAATCCCAGACATTTACTGTTTAGAGGAGCCTGTCTTTAGGAAGAGAGAAGTGCTTTATTTAGGATCAAAACAGATGACCCCAGGGATCCTTAGCAGAAGCTGTAAAGCACATCATAAAAGTGGGGCAACTTTTACCCATGTTGGCAAAAAAAAAGCCTTCCTTTCTAGAATATTCTGTGTGGATTAGAAACTACTCTAACTTAAATGAATCAATTTCAAAAGCATGCTAACGTCTTTATTTCTCAAATGTTAAGTAGAACATTTAGAACTGGAGAATGCATTGTGGAAGACCTTTCTTGCATCTAAATTCATGTTTCTGCTTAAAGGTCAAAACTTTTCTGGGTGTTTTTTTCCTTGATAGGCTCCTTCAGAGGTGTTTATTTACAAATGATCTGCTTCCATATGTAAGCCTCATATAATAACTTCCACTGCTATTGTTCTCATTGCAGGAGATGGATGTGTACAAGAGTAGCAAGGCCATTTGGTGTTATAATTGGATCTCAATGCAAGCACTGTTTTGAGTACAGAACAGAGCAGAAGTGGGCCCAGCCCTGATCTAAATGGTGCTGCAGCTACCTCACCTGGCACATGCGTTTGGGGTACCCAGGCCTCTGCTTTCAGGTGGTGAAAGGGCCCACAAGCATTTGGGGACCTTCTTCTAAACTTCATTCCTTGCAGGGGAGCATGCTACTGCTTCAGAATATCAATGCAGAACAAGAGTCACCTCCAAAGGCTTAAATAGCAAAGACAAAGATTTCTGTAATGACTGATGATTGTTCTATTTCAAACCTCCCTAAGAATTAATTTTCTCTAAAAGACTGGCTAAGCTGAAGAATCATGGGAAGAACAGAGATTTGTCCCCATGCAAAGCAAAATGTCAGCTCCTTTTAATGCCTGATGAACTCAAGGGATATTCTAGGAAGTGGACTAAATCAGAGAAGTCAGCACTCTGAGGATGCTCTGGGACTCTGCCACCATAGCAGCAGAAGCAATGGCAGTAACATTGCATATACTCAAACGTGCTCCATATCAATGAGCAGACAATAGCAAAGCATCCAGACAGTGAAAGGATGTGAGAAACCACACTGTCCTCCTCACTTATGTGGTTTTGTTTTTTTTTTCAGGTAAGAAGCAGCTGGATAGCTAAAGTGCAAAGCAGTGAGCAATGAGGAGTCACGACACACCATGTTTTTAATGTGACACACCGCATTATTTCCTCAGCACTGGGAGCAATAGGAAGTTGTCAATGTTCTGGCAAGGAGTCAGAGTTAATGTATTCTCGTAATGAATTTAATGGGATAATGAAATGCTGTTGTAATTGAAGGTATTAACAGCTTCTCCTGTTAAATACCAACTTGCTTAGACCATGCGTTCCTTGAGAAAAGACATGAGCTAATCTTGGTAAACAGAGAGAAATAGTGGGATTTAGTTTGGATTTAGGACTCTTAGTATCCAGTCATTTTGTGGTTTTCAAGACTGCTCCTCTGAGTGACTTCTTTTAAGTAACTGATTTAAATGCTTTCTTTGGTTTCATTGGCTTTAGCTGAGATTATTCAACTTTGCATATGCAGATACCATTTAGATTATGTCAGATATGCAAAGAGGATTCTCCAGCCCTTGAATTCAGCTATTGTGCCCATATCTAAGCTCCTTTAATTGTTAAAAAAAGCATCAGGTAGAATTCACCAGCAGCTCTGGGGAAGGACGTGCTTTGTCCTCGGCTCACAAGAGGAGAGGAGCCCTCCGGGGACATGTGCTCCCTGCCCACACATCTCAATTATCAGCTCACTGCAGAGCTCTCTGGGGGTCCGGCTGCTGTTTGCCATTCATGTTCTGTCTCTCGTCCTCTCTTCTTTCCTTAATAACCAAATAGTCATGCTTAATAACAGTGATTATTATACCTGCCTTAAGCCACGATGGATAACAGGGACTAACTCACTGTCCTAGTACTAGCAAAGACTCTGAGGAAAATTTAGGTTGTGGTCATTCAGGATTCCCTTGGCTACACCTCAGTCTTTTTGTAAAGGGTATCAGTTAGCAATGTGATCCCCATGAGAGCTGGCCTAGGGGCAACAGAGCTTCAGTCGGTGGCATGGAGGGTTGGAGTTTGGTTTCACTGCTTACCACACAGCAGTAGACACATACAGGTGTGCAGCATGGGAGCAGGTAAGTGACACTGCATGAACACTGTCTGGCAAGCAGTTCTCAGTAACACCTTCCTATGTGTTCTAAGTAACACCTTCCTATGAGGCTGACTTCCTTCCTGAGATGATTCAGCTCAGGTGTGATAGCTTAGCCCAGGCTACGATGATGCACCTGCCAAGTGAATAAAAGCAGGTTTTGCAAAAGAATTTAAAGGTGAAGGCCAGACATTGGGTCTGCATGTGCCCAGGTCTCTTAGGGGCATGCTATCTTTTTCCTGGGAGTTGCTAGCAGAGACATGCAAAGTACTCCAGAGCCAGCTCCTTCTCCATGCCCTGACAGCTGGAGCCTGGGAGGGAAGAGGAGGGCTGGATGCACAGAGCATGGGTGTTGCTCCAGTGGGCTCTCCTTGTCCCCTCCAGCTTTAACCAGTCTCCTGGCAACCAGGAGCTGCTGAGGCAGTTCAGAGACAAATGAGCTGCCTGCACCTCATTTACAGCTCTGTAATTATTTGTTTGGGTGGCAGGCATATGGGCCGTTCACTAGAGCCTGGGATCAGTCTATTATTCTCTCTTCAGTTTAACACCATGTTCTGCTAAATTATGGTATCTGTATGGGTCTTTCCTTTAATAATAATAATAATAAAGTTGGAAGCCCAGAGTGGTGCAGAAAAGAACCACAAAGATGATTTAAGGTCCAGGAAGGACACCTTCTATGCAGAGATTTACAGGGTTCAAGCTGGTTAGCTTTAAAAAAAAAAAAAAAAAAAAAAAAAAAAAAAAAAGAGAGAGAGAGAAAAAAAAGAAGACTGAGAAGTGACTTCATCATTGCATTTAAATACCTTCGGAGGAGAAAATATTGTGCAATGAAGACTGTGACTTCACTGCAAAAGGCAGAACAAGAGCTTGAAGCCAAAGCCAGCAACATTTGAATTATAGATTAGACGCTTTTTGAGAAGGAAAGTGTTTAACCACCAATGAAAGTAGCCTGAAGAGATCTTTCTGAAAGACATGTTTCAGTCATATCCAAACCACTAGCTGCACTACATGATGAGTACAGTGAAATGTAACAGCCTGCGATACATGGGAAATCAGGTGTGATGATCTAATGCATCTCTCCAGCTTTATGCCCCATGAATCTATTAAATAAAACCATCACATAAGCTGCAAGCCAGCAACAAATTCCTTCTTTCTTGACACACACCTAAAAATGAAGAGGTGGCTGGAGCTCTCCTGGAGGCACACACTGCTCCTTGGAAAGTCAGGCAGATAATTTTATGCTCTTTGTCCTGCAACCTTTATTCTGCCTCCTGACACTGTTGGGAAGGAGAATTTGGAGGAAGGGGGAAAATCCTGCTTTCAGTCAGATTTGGGACCCATAAATACATAGCTGCTATCAAAGATACTCAGGCAGTTTTTTGAGGTCTTGCAGCATCCAGTGCCATGCTGCCTGGCCCAGGGCAGGTTGCTGAAGGGCTGTGGTCTGGGAGGGTCACAACAATATCCAGCTTCATGTCAGTCTAGGGACATGGTGTGGAGACACAGATGAGGCACCCAGAGGTCAGTAATGCTGTTGGCTTGGGGCTAAGCCCAGCTTAGCAGTGGCCTCTCTGGTGACACCTGAACTCGAAAGCTGATTTGGACCGTACAGCTCCCAGGCTGAGCCAGTGCTGGGGTTCACTTCATTTTAAAAAAAAAAAAAAAAAAAACCTCCTGGAGCAGTGGCACACTGTCTCCTAGGAGCTCAAGAGGCAGTCTAGAGCTTGGCAATGACTGATCCAAACCCAGAGTGAAGAAGTCAGCATGGTTCTGCTGGCTGGCCAAGCAGGACACTTCCAAGGGCAGGTGGCAGAGGACATCCCTGCTAACCTGTACTCGGAAACCTGCTGGCACGCTTAGTATTCACAGCACAGCACAGTTATTTACAACAGAAATTTTTCACTTTGAGTTTCAAGGTGTAATAAGGTGGTTATAAAACTGATTTAGGGATAGAAAAGTTTGATTATGCTGAGGAATTATTTGAAGGTTTCAATGAAAGGAATAAGTTGCTATGAAATAGTGGTCCTGTTACAGGAAGACATGCGGTGAATGAAGAGACGTTTTCCTGTTCACAGGGTATGGCAGCTTCCTCCGAGCCTGCTGCAGGGCACGTTGGGCAGGGAGGTGCTGAGCAAGGCAAACCTGTGCAGTGGGGTCTTGAGTGCAGGTGAGCGGGAGGAAGGGAATAGTTCTGTGCACTTTACAGTGCAATGTTTCTCCTGGGAAGCAGGCGAAAAGTGATGCCAGGGAAAAATGATGGACTAGTCTCTGTGAGCTGAGCTCAGCCCCCCGACAGACGGGGTGAGGAGGAGGGAGCTGGGAAACCAGGAGAACTCTGGTTTTCCACTGCTGCAGGACCCAGTGCTTTCATAGCCTGGTGCAAAGCATACAAAGCAGCTGGCCAGATGCTCCTCCCAAAGGTGCCAAGAAAGACATCAGCAGCCCTCTGCAAACTGAGACTTCACTGGGTCCTGCTGGGGAGGGACTGGTGCAGTGGGATGGTGGCAGGAGGTCCCATGAAACGTGCTGTCCCCAACCCCTGGAGGGATCCCCAGTGGTTTTGTATCTGGCTAGCAGCTTCTGCAGCCACAGTGACCACCATTTGCCAGGACAGTACCAAGTGGTGACAAGGGACCAGAGGTTGTGAGTCCCCAGGTGCAGGAAGCAGACAAGAGAGTGAGCAGGATTTTGGGGTTCATCCCACTTACAAGCATCTGCTGCATTGAAGTGCTCCAGGATACTGGAGCAGCATTCCTGCTGCTGTTGGGATGCAAGTAACACCAGCCAGTGATGTCCCACTGGGAAGGGAGGCAGAGGATTTGTCAAAGAGCACCAGTCAGCAGGCCTGTTATTAAACAGAGATGATGAAATTGCTAATAATGAGGCAGGGAAGAGAGGAACAGAAATACTGATGTGCTATGTGGGAAGGAGCCTGAGGATGTGCTGCTGTAACACGAGAGCCATTGAGCATTTCCCCTCGCTGCAGAGGGTTAAACCCAACCTCTCGCTGAGAAGCCCTTCCAAACTAATGATACCAGACAGGGTACCCCCAGTTTCCCACCAGTTAACAAGGAGATATCTGGCTTTTATTAATTTTGACTACATCAGGGACAACAGGGAGCTTCAGGAGATGGTGAGAATGCTGAGATTTTACTTCTCTGTGCCCCATGAAGGTCTCTAACCCCAAATCAGTTAAAGAAAATAATGGGAAAACTGACACAGAGCTCCGCTGATAAAGAATTAAAAGGTAGGATTAACACCAATCACTGTAATTGCATGCCAGTTGCTTGTTCATGGCAGGCTGCACAGAAAAGGATCAGAGCTGTACCTTTGCTTTAAAGATAAAGTACACGAGCAGCACCAGGAGCCACACAAAGTGTCTGCTCTCAGGTAGACAGCACTGTGAGCATCAGCGCAGTGTGCTCTGACATGGCCAGCACCAAAGGGTGCTCGATGGCAAATGGGATAGGTGGGTGGCTGCAGCCGGTGCAGTGCATGGCCCTGCCCATGGTGGATGTTTCAGAGGAAAAGCTGGGATCTAAGCAAACAAACACCAAAGCTGTCTCTTTGTATGGCACAGAGATTAAGGGTATGATAAATTCATTTTTTTAAAGCAATTGGGTACCCAGTTCCCACTATTAGGCTCAATTGGAGAGACAATGAGGACACGGGGTAATGTGACAGACCAGCCATTTTGTGGGAATGAACACATTCATTTCATCTGTACCAAACGGGCAAAATTCACTTTAAATTACATAACACAACAATTTGTCTTCATCATCCGTTACCTGCGAGTTCATAAGTGCAAATCTGTCATCAGCAATACAGCCTATGCTTGACTAAAGGCTCAGGACACCACCCAAAGTGAGGACAGGGATATCTGCACAGCTGTAGAGGCTCTGGTTGTCCCCAAGGTATATATAGAGGCCTGGTGACATAAGGCATTTTTCCAAATATACACACTATTCACAAAATCAGGAAGATTTCCTTCCACAGCGTGAGTCTAATCTGGACTTCCCCATTTTTTTCATCTCAGTGACCAAATTCTCCAATGATGGCGATTTTTTTGCTTGGTGAATTGTGATAGTTTTGTCAAGAGGTACAGCTGGGTCTTCTTATACATCATTTCTCGCTCCCTTTTCTCCCTGTGCTTCCTCCTTCTCAGATCTCAGTCACAGTCTTGCCTTTTATCAGAGGCTCAGCAAGCCCCCAAAATTGCAAGATTGGCTCTTCTGTCTAGATCAATCACAAGTAATCCTATGATTTTGTCTTCTTTGTGTGCCATCCGTTTAAAAGCTCATGTTTTTTATTTTCTACATGGACTGCAGCACTCCCCAATTTTCTGTACTACAGCTGGGTGCACTTAGCTTCTTCCGCTTGACTTGCCTGAAAAATGTGAAACTCTTCAGGAGCTTCAGAGAAAGCAATTGTCATGAAAAGCTGCCTTCAAACTTTCTCTTTTTTCCTGGTAATTCTTTCCTGAAACAAAATAAGCAATGAAACATTGCCTAACCATTATCCATTTGTTTTGAAACTGGTCATACAGCTTCAGCTCTTGTGAGGCTCTTTAATTGTGTGTTATTTTTGGTTTTGCTCCTAAAACAATGGGAGTTCAAAGGTAGTGAGTGCAAAAAAATATTAAAAGTGCAAAAAAGGACAGAGCCAGAAGCCCAGCAGAGGTTAAACTCTTCCTGGTGTTTGGGAAACCTTCTGATAATCTCATAAGAGCAGAGCACTGGAATAGATGGTCAGAGAAATCCTCCTAATCAGGGATTTGTTAATAATCTGCTAGGTAAGCATCCATTGAGCTGATCCACTTTGAAGGGGATAGATGGATAGATGGGCTCAATTCATCCTCATCCTATTTTTCTATATTCTGTTTCAGCTGACAACAGGAGACATTTACAGTCCCCTTCACACACATGCACTCGACAGCAGGGTCCTTCAGCCTTAAATTGACTATATCTATTTTTACTGAGCAAGTTGCAGCCCCAGCACTACTGAAGCAAGTCTGAGGGGTTCCGTGACTTCCCCACCATGTGCTATGAATTTTTCCTTCCAGTCAAAGGGACAGAGGATGCTGACATCCCGCTCTGTTTGCTAGGGCTGGCTCCAGGGGCTGCGGTCCTTCTCAGGACCAGGAAGGAAAACAGTGCTCGTATCCCAGCCCCAAATAGTAGTTCCCTTTGTGCATTCACTTTCTAAACACAGGCTTGTTCCTGTATTTCATTTCCAATGTCAGGTAATTAGTGAAGTTATCTTCAGAATGTTCCATAATCTGAATTTTCAATGTAAATACAAGTTTATAGCAGTGATGTTTGCTGGAGAAACCTGCAAATGTGAATCAAATGCAGCAATTTCTTCCCTGCAGCTGAAGGCAGCCTGAAATAATAGCTCCAAAAGAGCTAAGAAGAGCCTATTAATTGGACAGGCATTAATTTTGAAAATAAATAACATTAATCATTTCCTAGCTCATTTATCTATCACAAACATTCAGAGTGTGCTTACCTCAAAACTTTTATGTTCCATCACAGGTGAATCACAGAAATGTTAAAAAGTTTCTTGTTGCCTCGTATTTCCAAAAGAAAATTCTCTAATGTATCTTCAAAGTAACAAAAAAAAAAAAAAAATCCTTTCAGAAAGTTGCCTTCCTGCTTATTTTAGATGTAGTGCAATAATGTATAGCAGGAAATATTTCCCATGTCTCTGTTTTTCACAGCCCTTATTCCCAAAGTCTATTAGTGATGTTTTCCCTGCCTTTTAGAAGACTTGTGTCAATTTTCCTGCTTGCATAACTTTTAATTGCAGTAACTTCGTTTGCACACATCATACAGGTGTTTTTACCATTCCCTTCTAAGAGAGATTATTGTAATTGGACAAGCAGACATTTTATTTTAGCTTTTAAAATTCAGCCTCACTACATCCCTACTGGAGAACTAATAAAAATTATTCTACAGTTCACAACACCCAACTTCCCATGGCCAGGGAATTAGGGATGCCCTGATGTGTTTGAAATGAAATACAGACACCTATTGGAGCAGAATGTTTTCAGGTGTTGGCAGTAAATACGGTGTTATCATGCTGCTTGCAAAGCCATACCTGCTAGAAAAGCAACATCAAAGAATATAAAGAAAGGAAGAGGTTCATTGCCTGCATTAGATTAACCAGTGACCTACTTGAGGAAAGCCAGGCCAAATGGGATGTACTGATTTGCTAAAATGCATTGACAGAACTTTTGCAAAATCAATCAGGCTCCCTCTGGATCGTGTTGCAACATCTGAGTTTGGCTCCTTTCCTCTCCAGGCTGTGTTTGTTTACAGAGTACTTGGGGGGTAACAGCCCTTCTGCTTTATGATTCAATGAAATGGCCTAATCTTTTAGTTCTAACAACTAAGGCTCATCACAGCATGCCGGATGCCCAACGACCGTGCATTGTCACAAATCCCTGGTCCTCTTAAGATCAGTTGTTTTGAAGTGCCTTTTCATATCCTACCTCTGAAGTCCTCCCTCCGAATGCCACTCATCAGCCCCCACTCACTTCTTTCAACACTCCTAAAAGTCTATACTGAGCCAAATACTGCGTATTTGGGCTCCCAGGGATGTTCAGCCTTTCCTAAATTCCAACCCTAAATTCCCAAATTTTGAGATAAACAAAAAGGCTTTAAAACGAGAGTTTTACCAGGAAAACAACCATGAAGTTTATTCAGGCAACCTGAGGGTACAACACCCAAGCCTGAAAAAGTTGGTGAATGTCCCTGCCTGGCACCCCTGGTCCAGAAGACGGCCATAAGGTTGATCAGAGGGCTGGAGCACCTCTCCTATGAGAGAGCTGGGGCTGTTCAGCCTGGAGAAGAGAAGGCTCAAGGGTAACCTTATTGCGTCCTCCCTGAGACCTTTCAGTCTCTCAACACTTCCAGCTCAGTTTGGAACAGCTGCTAAGAGATGCATTCTAGGTTAGGAGCTGCTTTTCCTTTGCAGACCAAGCTGGGCATGGCCAAGTGCCCATGGCCACTGCGTCCCGTTGTCTCAGGCTCTCCTTGGCCCCCTCCCACGGCACATGCACAAGGACCAAGGGCAGAGCTCTGACAGCTTTTATAGCACCTGAATTCAATAGCTGTCAGCCACTTTTCTGTGCCTGCCTGGCATTTTGTGCCAGCCATATCCACGTATCCATCTCCCAAACACAGACGGTTGCTTACTGCCCCTCAATAACCTGAATCCCCTCTCACCCCTCTGCCCACCTCCCACACACACACGGGTGTTTCAGAAGCAAATTCTGGAATAACCACACCGGTGATGCTGGTGCTCACGCTGCCTGCCCCTGCCTTGCTCACCAGTGAAATCCAGGCTGCACCCAGCTCCCCAGCTGGCTGCTCCTCAGCTCTGGGAAGTGTCCCCTGCTCACGGTCTGCTGCTCTTTCTCTCTCTGGCTGCGCAGCTCTCAAAGCCAAGGACATTCAGTGCTTTGACATGAAGATTTTGCAAGCTTTTCTATCGAATACTTTATCTGAGCAAAGACGCGGTAGGTTTGCTGCAAACCCTTTGCCTCCTGACTCCATAATGGTGTCAGGGTTGAACTGAGACATGGGCTGGCTTAGCAAGTCGAGGGCTGCACTGTGAGAAAGACAACAGTCCCAGCAGAGGCAGGGGAGATGCCATCAGCTGGAAGGATTAGGGCGAGAACAGACAAGGGGAATCTCTTGGGAAAACTGCTTATGAAATGCATTGCTTGTGAACGATGGGTTGACAGAATAAAGATTTTTTTAAAAAATACAATGTATGTATCACTGTCAGATCAGCAGCGGTGATTACCCATCACAGTCATCAATTCATGCATTGCTCCTCGCTGCTTTAATGCCAGGGGATAGGGGGTGTGCTGGCAAGAGCTAGAGTCACACGTACGTGCGTGGGTTTGCCAGTGTGTGCTGACACGAAAGGGGGAGCGACCTGAGGAGCAGAAAAGCTTTGGAGTGCACCCATCAAAATTTGGAATAAAGGAATTGGCTACATCTGGGTGGCTTTGTTCCCGGTGCAGCTGTCTGCTGCCTGCCTTGGGTTTCATTATGATAATGGAATATTGATGTGATAATGATGCTGATCTCCGCTATGAGGCTGTGTCTGCCTGCTGGGACAATGCGGATGGTCCCGGCCTCGGGCAACGCTGGCTCAAGAGGAGACAAGTGAAATAAGGGGAGGAAAAGCCAGCAGGAGAGCTTCTGGGGAAGGACCTCAGTGTATCTCCCAACAGTGGTGGTTCCTCTGGGCACGGTGGGGCAGCATTCCCAAAGGGGTGGGCACAGTGTCCACCCACTTGAGAAATGCATGGAGAAATCCCACATAACGCCACAAATAGGGCCAGAAGGACCTGAGACGACAGGAGCAGAGCCCCATGTTGTTATGGGAGGGCTGCGTCCCACTCTGCCAGGCACTTTGGGAAGCGACAAAACCACAGAGTGCCTTAAGCTGCTGCAGAGGTCTATGGGATCACCCCAACAATTTATCACACAGCTTAGATGCATGAAGCAAAGACGAAGCTCTTGTCAGGGAAGGCTAAGAAGAGACAGTATCCAAAGCAATCACCCATCAGAAAGAAAACACAGGCTCAGCTCCTTCCTGCTACTCTAATCCCTCAGGAGGCAGTGATAAATCCTAGGATTTGGCTTGTCGTGTAAGTTTGCAACATTTTTTTTCTTTTTTTTTTCTTTTTTTTTTCTTTTTTTTTTTTCTTTTTTTTCTTTTTTTTTTTTCTTTTTCTTTTCTTTTTTTTTCTTTTCTTTTCTAAGCAGTAATACCAGCAGCTTTGAATAAACACCCTTTCCAGGCTCCAGGTTGCAGGATGCCTGTTATGTCCCACCCAAAGTGGGACCTGGACCATTAAAAGCTCAGAGATGAGAACACGGGCTCGCTGGAGGCGCTGGGTGCGCTGGGTGCCCCTCCCTGGAATCAGGCACCGTGGAGGTGGGATATGGCCATGCCCCTCCATCTCTACCTGCTGGTGCATCTGGCTCCAGGGCATGTGTGGGCAGGGGTCCCAGCAGCTCTGGCAAGTTTAGATGAAACCTTCCAAGCTAGCTCACCTTATCAAAGAAAACTAACAGGCTGGCTGCAGTGAGGAGCTTCTGGTCAGCAGCCGGCAGCTGGCTCGTGCACTGCTGGAGCTGCCTTTGTACACTCTGCACCAAAGCTTTCTGAATCCATAAGCTAGACACTTCCTAAGTCATCTGAAAGTCTGTTTTGCTGCTGGCAAAAAACAGGAGTCACCATTACAGGGGAGCATGGACATGACTGCCCAGCAAAATCCTGTCCCCTAGAAGTGGCTCTGCCCCTAAGCTTTTCTTTTTTTCTTTTTTTTTTTTTCAGTGTATCAGGATGTGTTTTGTGTTTCAAGGTCACTCAAATGCTACTACAGAGAAGTGAATGCAAACTCTTGCAAAATGCAGCAGTCCTGAGCCAATAAGCTGCCTTTCAGCACATTATAGCTGCAAAAAGGAGCAGAGATTCCAAGGATGACCCAGCATCGTGCACACTACGGCTGTGGAAGGACTTGAGGAAAAGGCTTTAAAGCTACACAGAAAACGTATTCTCTGTTCTGCAAGCCCCAAAACATCCAACATCTTTGCAGAGTTCACCCAAATCAAAAGTCACAGCTACCCTTATGACTGCTTTTAGTTACTTTTAACTGCACCAATCCCATCAACCCCATGTTTTAACCCTTGATCTCTGCCTAGGGGAAAATGCAATTTTTAAAGTGACACCACCATTTTTTAAGCAGCCTAGAGACAATATAAGGCATAATTTTGTTGCCCTCTTTCCAACTCTTCAAACAGTAGTAGTGACAGATGCCCCAAGTACAAACCTGAAATTAAACACAGCAGTGTTCAGTAAGGGAAATGCTATTCAGTGTCTCACCTGATCTCTAAAGGAATTTCCCATAAATTATAAAGTATAAAATCTGGGGGGAAAAAATGATGAAACCACAAAAAAAAAATGAGTGAGGTGGGGAAAATCAGATGTGGCTGAGGCTAGAGGGTATTTCATAAATCAGAAGCACCAGGAAAAGTAAGTTCATACTCCCTGCACAGTCCTAATTCCAGCATCCCCAGACTTTCAAGTATTTGACTTCTCAGCATAACTCCCAGCCTCAAAAAAATGGTGCTTTGTATGGAGTACACTTCCACAGAGTAACAAATCTCCACACGAATGAGCAGGTGGGGTGAGCAATTGGCTTTGCACTACGCTCCTCTGGAAGCTGAGTGGTCTGAGTTATAAGACCCAGGAGAGGTACGTGATTTATTTCAAACACATTTATGGCTCACATAAAGCTTTAAGATGGAATCGTGTTTAGTATTTTGTTTTTATTTCATTTTATCATGTCTGTACACTGTAAATGTAAATGTTTGGCCTGAACTCAGCAGGTGTAAATCAGGGTAGCCCCTTGGAAGCTAGTGATGCCACACTGACTTACACCCACTGAGGATTTAGCCAGTTCTCTCTTAATATATGTCCTGTTACGAGCATTTTTATTTGTGGTTATATTAACTGGGTTTTGCAAAGTTGCCAAATAAAGAAATGCTATCCAGGGGACAGCAAAATGCTGTTCTTGGCAAGATTGCTTTCAGCCCCTGGAACCACCTTGCTGGCTGTGAGCAAGCATGGACCAGAGCACTGCTCTGGAAAGAAGAGGGATGTGGGGAAAAAGAGGGAAAAAAGGCAGTGGGGAGGAAACAGAGCCAAGGTCCATGGGATGAAGGAGAAGCAGGGGGAGATCAGGCCCACCACAGTTTGTTTCATCTCCTTTCCAAGCTGGCTCATTGTGCAGAGGGGCCAAATGGCATGCAGAGTGGGGTCAGGCTTGAGGTGACACAGACACAGATGGAACAAGAAGTGTGGGGACAGAAGAGTGGGGATTGGGTGTTTTTGGTGAGCCGTGAGAGACAAGGTGCCAAGGTCTCATGAGGCGGAGCTCAGCCTCATGGGATTACCATTGTAAGAGTTTGAGAGACCAAAAAAAAAAAGCATGGAAATGAGGAGGCATTGACCAAACACTCCCAAGCCATCCCAGCGTGGGGCTGGTGCAGAGCCTGGTTTTGGCATGGGAAAGGCCCCTGGCTGTGCAGAGACATCCCAAGGATGTGACCATGAAGGACAATGAAGATAACATGAGGTGTTACGTACCCAACAGTGGTCCTGAGCAAAGGGAAAGAGGAGCCCTGGGAGGGGGAAGGATAAAGGATAGTGGGGCAGGATGCAGATGCCTCAGACCTCAGCAGCTGTTGGCTCTATAAACCTGGGGGGTTAATTGCCCACAGGATGGTCTTTTTGACCATGCTGTCAAGTGGTTGCAGACATTTCTGTGACTTTGAGCCCTCTGAGCATTCAGCTTGTGGAAGCCAGAGGAACACGTAGTCCATCTCACCCCTCTGGAAAGTCTTTGTAGTAAATATTTCACCTCCTCTTGCTCGGGGCAAGGTGTGGCCCTCATCTAAGCTGAAATCTGTGGGGTGGTTTGGAAGACTCATAGAAAAGCAAAAGGTTTTGATACAGCACCAGACCCACCAGCCACTCTGGAGAATCCCCCTGGGTGGGATTTTTGGAAATAACCTGCGCTTCTGATACATTATGCAGCCAACAGCCAGACACTACCATAAAGTCAAAACTGGAAAGGGGGAGCTGGCTCTGTAGTGCTGCAGGGAACTGAGCCACTGCACCAGTTTCTCTCCTTGGCGTTGGCACTGCAGCATGTTAAGCTGCCTGGAGATCCTATCTTTCAAACAAAAGTTAAATGAGAGGCCCTAATTATTATAACAGAGGCCCATGGTCATTAAAATAATCAGGATGGGGGCTTTTTGCAAGAGCAAAACTGCTGTTTCTAGTTACTGGCCATACTATAAGCCCATTATTAAATGCTGTCTGTCTAAATTTCTTACATCTTCTCATCTGGTTGTAGTGTTCTTCATTTTCCCTTCCAGATGAGCAGGTGCAGAATGGCTCTGTGTCTTGCCTGGGAATGCTTAGCCACCTGACGAATGGTAAGGTAATGTGCATTGCTGTTGTACAAAGAGTATATGCATTTGGCAAATGCGAAAATAAATATTGCTCATAGGATGCTGGAAAATCAATGGCACAATTTCTACTACAAGGATCTCAGTAGAAAAAAACCTGTTTGAGATTACTTGTGCATGCGTTTTTGTAAGTGGCTACACAGTGTGTGCACACTCCAGTGATCTGTCACTATTCCATTATAGAAAAGGAACAGGACCTGTCAAGAAACAAGGAACAAGCTAGCAAATTAGAAACTGAGATGGAATCCACCATAAGAAGATCAAACAAAAGGCCTGTGTTGCACAGGGGTGCTCCTGAAGCTGCGCCCTCCACAATCCAAATACCTCCCATCTCAGCCAACTTAAACAACGCATTCCCCGATGGGATGATGGAATCTTCTGCTGGACTAGGCTTTGTAGAGGAACTCCAAAGAACCTGGCACCCAAATCTTACTGCAACACTGTGCAAATATGCCTGACCGCCTGCAATACAGGGGTGGTACAACCAAAGTCAATATGCAGCAGCCTATCAGTGTAGCTGCTCTGAGAGTCCCTGCTAGGTCAGTTCCAGCAAGCAACAGACCGTGCTTGTTTGCTGACAACGTGCATGCCAAAAGGGGCATGGCTAGAAATGGTTTCGGCAGTGGCAGGCAGTTACCAGCTATCTCATGTGCATGCTTTATCTATGGCCACCCTGTTCCTCTCCAGTGACTCCTCTCCATCGACTGCTCTCCAGCCATAATTCCATTAATGGGTTTAGCAGGCATCCCTCTGCTTGCTGCCCACTTTCTCCCCTGATGTTTAGCATGCACCCTTCACCATCAGGAACATGTGGCCCTGCCAGGACCATGCGACACCATCTCCAAGCACTCAAGGTGGTGGTGCCTCACCCTTGGCCATTCAGGAACCCTGTGAGGTTAAAAAACCCCAGGGAAACTCAAGGTTTCTCTCTCCACCTCTTAAACAGCTGATAGGTTTCTGATCTTTCTGATCTTTCCATGCTCTGTAACAGACCAAAAATACTCCTGTGGATGTGGTTTAGGCCTCCATATCCAAATACATACTAAAAGAAATGCAGTAAATACCCACTCAATCTGTGGAAAACACATGCAGAGTGACTGCATACTACAGAAATTCTAGCACTGTGAGGCCAAACTCAGCAGCAAACTTCCTGATAAGTTTCTCTCACTGGGAGGCTTTGCTGGTGTTCATGGGGCATCCTAGTATGCAAGCAATTTTTTCATATTACCAAAAACACACATTCATGAGAGAGTGTCAAAAGCAGTAATGTGTAAATTCCAGGTAGATATAAAACCTCCTGCAAAAGGTGAAGAATTACTGTCTGCATTGTTGCAATTTCCCCGGGATGACATAGTAAGTAACTGAAGATGACATGCACATCCCTCACTTGATAATCATGCGGTGCTCACTTCTGCTGAGTGCAGCATGCTGCCTGGGGCACTGGGCGAGTGCATGTGCACAGCGTTTGCAAAACATCACACTCAATCTGGACCCACTCAGTGTGGAGAGACTGAGAGCTTCATTCCCTTAAAACTTCCTCACCCCACTTGCTTCTGCCTGGTTCAGACACCTATGTGTGTCCCCTACAGAATCGTGGATGCCCAGCACTGGCCACTGAGACCCTCTGAAATGTGCCTGGGCTGTCACAATGTCCTTTACAGAAGGACTGCAGCAGCAGCCAGTTACACCTGAGGGTCATAAGGTTTCTACACATGATAGCAAGCATGAAAGTAAACTCCAGCATTGAACTACGTTGGTTAGTACTTCTCTTCTGATACATCCCCAAATGGAAAGTGCAGAGAACTATAAAAGCCCCCACCTGCTCCCAGTGCCCTGACGTCTCCACAGTCCTTTTTTCTTAGGTCTCCTCCTGCACTGTGCTTGGAGAAACCTTTGTATTATCCTTTCTATTCTGTACCCCAGCTCAGCCAGGCATCCTCTGTAGGTGAAGTGATGTACACACCCTCCCAGCAGAGTGCTCCATGACACCCACTCAGAGATGCCAGCAATGCTCCTTTCCAGAGATATCTAAGGCTGGCAGAGCTCCCTGGGTCTCTCTTTCAGGTTCAATACCCTTGCATGGTGGGTGAATCCATTCTTCATGGAGCAGCAAGGATCCTCTCTGTCAGCAAACAGGGCTAAACAGCAGTGCTGGCATGAAGAGCCCTCTTGATCTCTGCCACTCAGCACTTAGCAGGAGGCACCAGGCCAGCTCAGGTTTCAGGGTGACATTTTTTTCTCATTAGCCGAGGTCTTGGCTGCACTTTAATTGTTAATGAGAGTTCAATAGCTGAAGCTTGTTACATGTAAATGGAAGGAATGTGTGCCAACTGTCTCGCAGCCTCTAGCTCGTGTCCAGCCATCCCTGTAGGAAGGCTGGGGCACAGGAACTCTTCAGACTCCTTTACTGCAGGGTGGTGAAGGATTAGGGACTGGTGCTTGGAGGAAAACTGTGCCATGCAGTGCTGAGCCAGTAAGCACAATGCCTGTCTCCAGGAGGCTATGCCCTGGGAACATAGCCGTGCTGGGGGCACCAGTAAAGTGGCTTCAGCCTCCCTCCCAGGGAACAGAGGTAAGGAGGTGTGGATCTGCTCCACCCAGCCCTTTGCAGCTGCCCTAGGTGTGGTATAAGCCTTGGCAAGCTGGCAGGGAAACCGTGGCTCAGTGATGATGACTGCTGCTGGGGAAGGTGCAGAGCAACCTTCAGACCCACTGGGTCTATGCCAGAAGGCTTCTTAGCCCCATGGACTTCTGATCTCATGCTTGGGATGATTAGAACAGCAAAGTCTGAAATGAAGAGGTTATGATCAGATTCACACTTAGTCCCACCAGCCAAACTAATCCTACCACTCCTCACCAGGGTCTCTGCCAGGCAGCTGATTTATGTCCCATAGCAGAGGAAGAAGCAGCAGCAGCACAGCCCAAGTGGCAGAGTCCATGCCTGAGCCACTCCTGCCTTCAGCCTCAGTCCTCTACCACTGTTACCCTGGGTTTCTGCTGTGTGCCCACCTCTTCCAGAAATGCAAGAAAAAGTAATTATAATTCATAAATGGACTCCAAACTCACTCTTGCTTTCCCACAGAGGAAGTCTGACTGACAGACAAGGGGACTTTCATTAGAGACCAACTCCTGGGTCCCCAGCGGATCACCCAAAAAATTAGACCATGTGTCTGAGAGCATCGTCCAAACATAATTTTGAATACTGTGCACAGCTCTGGTCAGATCATCTCCAAACTCAGAATCCAGGCATGAGCAGATTTCTAGAATTTGTGTGCACAAATACACACATGTTTTGTTTATGAAAAGAAACCATGGGGGCTGCACAGGGACCAAGCGAGTACCTGATTTACCCTTTACTCTCAGATTTACCTGAATAATTCCACTGATGCAGGAATTCCCCATGAGTTGCTCCAGTGGGACACAAAAGCACAAACCCTTCACCAAGCAACTTTTAAGAGGGTGCGTAGGGCTGTCCATCCCTCTAGCAGGTCCTCCTGGAGGACCGGGGGCAGGAGAGCTTCAAACAGAGCTGCTGATACCTCCTCCCAGACCAGGGGTTGTTGCCTTCAGGCTCCAGGCATGGTGCTTTAGCAAGCTGAACATTATAAATCCTAGAAGGAGTTCACACAATTAACGTTTTCATCAGATTTAATTTATAGTCCTCTCCCTTGATATTTTAGGAGGGCGTAAATATAGGAAAGCAACCCATAACTTAAAGTCAGGAATGTGCTAATTAAGTGTGCAAAAGGACTGCTAATTAGCAGAGAGTAAGTGAGAAGGGTACAGGCATGGTGCAATCGCAGAATGACTTCCAAGAGCAAGTCCCTCCGTCCTAACCCCGAGTAACAGCCCCTGTGTTGCCACAGCCAGATCCCAGAGCCTGTCACAGCCTGGGAGTTCAAAGCCTGGGGTCCCAGATCTGTCTCTGGAAGTTCAGCCTTTTCCTTTCCAGCTCCATTTCCAAAGCACCCTTCTGCACACAAGTTTTGGAGAGACCAAAGCTTTGGGGAAAAGGGGAGCAGAAGATCGGAGCTATGTGAAGCATTTTGAAACATCTTGGGTTTGCTGGAGCCGTGCTGCAGTGAGCACAGCCCGAGGCTCTGGATATCTGTACCTGTCCTCAAAACCCACCCTGTTCTGCTGAGGACCCATAGAGATGTCCCAGATCTGTTCTGACCTGCCCTAGATGAAGCTCAGCAGGTATCTGTGGAAGCGTTGCATGAGAGGATGTTTCTAGCTGAAACCCCAAGGAATACACCCTGTAGGAAGAGAGCTGGACTTTTCCATGTACACTTACAAGACATCTGCCCACGGGTCACCCAGCTGGCTCATGTCCCTCCCTTTGGTCCCTCCCTTTGGGCTGTGGGGATCACACCCAGGCTGCTGCAATGAGGCTGGTGCTGCTCGCCCCTGCATCCCTCAGCATCCAACCCAGCAAGAAGGGAGGCGAGGCCACAGCAGCCACAGGGCTGGTCCCAGCTTACTGAAGCCTGCAAGCCTGCTGATTGCACCCAGCTCCCTGTCCGCTGACTAATTACTAAATAAAAGCCGGCGATTGCCAGGCGTCCGCACGCTGAGCTGCGAGAGCTGATTGCAGCCTGGTTCTGTTAACATAAAGGGAATAAATGACAGAGCGAGCTGCAATTTCCCAGCATTTCAGAAGTGCTATTTTTCCCTCTATTACAATGTGTGAACAATGGTCAAGTGTCTCACTTCTCCATCCACAGACCTCCCAAATGAAAGGGATTACAAGTGTATCATTAATATCACAGCGACCTGGCAGCAAGTTGACAGATTTAATTTGGTGACAAGATGAGTGGCACCAGAATTCTCCCATCTCCCCTGAAAATGAAAAATAGATTCTGCCTGCTACTAGTAAATATTGCTGGTAAGTGAATAAAAATTCAAAAGGGAAAAAGCAATTTTCCTTCTGCTCATATTGTGTTTAGTTCTCAATACACTTCATGCAAGAGGCTCCCCTCACTGATGGATTCCTCCTAGATTATATCATGCCTTTGAATTTATATGCCCCAGCTCTTTAAAAGACTGTTTGCTAAGGCCTTTGCATTCCATGTTAGTCTGGTAACTGCTGACATTTGAAAGATGCCATCGAAGACAAATCCAAATTTTTTTTCTTTTTTTTTTTTAAGTTAGAAAAGGAGACAGACCCAGCAGGTAAAGGGAGATTAAAGATTTAGTCAACAACTGAAATCAAAGTTTTCATAAAGTGGTAATGTCAGGAGAAGTTTACAGGGCCTAATAGAGGTCTTGCATGTCATGAAAACCCAAATTAAGTTTGTTTTTTTTCCTCCAAGATCCGCACATGAATTTTTCAGGGCTCTGTCTTCTCTGAAACATCAGAGCAGCAAGCCAACACATGGCCCAGCAAGAGCTGGCAAGGGGCAGCAGCACTGCCTGCATTAGGCATAGAAGTCAGGAGGAAGGCTGCTTTGAGATCCAGCTCACATCCCTCCAACGAACAAAGGAAAATCCCATACATGGCCACTGAATTTGTATTAATTATCTGCTTAGAACAGCCATTATCTGATATGAAAGGCAGGGGGGACCATCCATTGTCAGCTCTGCTGCAGGGAGCTGTGCTCAGTCTGCCCCCACGGGAGGTGAAGTGGACAGCTGGAGACACTGGCCATGGTGGTGTCTTTTTGGGCAGGTCCTACATCTGCGGGACATGTTGGGTGATGTCCAGCCTTGATTGCTCCTGCCATGGGTCAGCACCAATGGAGAGCTCTGCCTCCCCCTCTGTACAGAGCATCTCCATGCACACACCCCCATTCCTTGCAGACATACATGTAGGACTTTGCAGACCATGGTCTTCACTCGCCCAACCCAACCATGGCCAAGAGATGCCTAAATTTTGGCTCATTCTTCATCCCTGCAGCAAAGCTTTGCCTTCCCAACACAGGTGGGACCCCTCTGCACCCTTCCTGGTCACCTCCCTCTCCCACCTCATCCAGTTCTCAGGAGGGAGTCAAGGGGATGGATGAGGGTAAATGATCAGTGCTGCTCAGTGCAGGAACTTGGAGGTGCCATACTAACATCTCCTGCCCTGGAGAGCAGTGAAGAATTGAGTTCTGTGTCTTCACCTTCACTTTTGTTAATAAAAAGATATTAAAAGCAAATCGGGAACTTTTCACACCTGCAATCTCTAGGCTGAAAATTGCCACCAGAAGGTGTGTTTCTAACCCTTAAATAAAAAGCTCATTAGCAGCAGTGCTTAATTACTGTCACTCTCCTGCCTTGGCCTGAGCTGCCCAGTGGAAAATGTGAATGATTTTTCTAGTTAAGATGAATGAACATACTCCAAAAACTGCAATTTAAGGAGCAAATCCAAATCTGAGTAATGTCCCTGACCTGGATCGCCATAACAATTTGACTAATTTTAGTCAAACTTTGCAAGAAACTTCTAATTAGCTTGCAGAGTGCACTCATCAGTCTTCAGAGCCACGCAGCCAGGTGAAAAGCTAAAAATAGGACCTCCACGGAAACCTCTTCTAGCTCTTATGGTGAAATGATGTGACACCAGTGTTGCAATGTGTTCTTCTGCATAGGGTCTGTGGGGCAGGACGGGGGGTGTCGTGGCAAACACTGGGCCGATCTTTGCCCAGCTGGGTGGAGTTGATGCCCGCAAAGCCACTTGAACCCCTCGGATGTGTCCTACTTGTCCCACTGCGCTTGCAGAGAGGAATATCTGCCCTTGGTGTGTGGTGGCACACACCTCTGAAATGTGTTAAGCTTTCCCTTGGGGTTGGAGGAGAGCACTGGCACTGCACCGCACACAGAGCTGGTGTTGCCTCTCTCCTGGTGTGGTCGCAGGTTTCCTCACAGTCTCCTACACCCATCCCTAGCAGCCTCCAGAATCCCTCCGATAATGAATTCACACTCTGAGCAGTTATTGCCATCCTGGGTGTTTATTTAAAAGCAAAAGGTCAAGAGAACTGTTCCTTTATAGTGCTGCTCTGCTCTAAGGAAAGGCACTAGGCAATCACTCCTATGTAACAGGTGCTCTGAATTGTTTTTAATTTCTGTATTCATTTTCTGTAATTTCTTTCAGAAGGGAAATGATGTGTTACTTGGCTAGAGGTCCACAGGATGGCAAACCCGTGTCTGTCATGACCATGAGACAGCGTAGCACTGACGAGTAGCACCTGATCCTAACTGCTTTTAACAAAGCTATTACTTTTAAAACTCAGCCAGCCTATTCATGTAATTCCCTATTATGCTCAAAGCGATGACACTGTAAACACTTCCAGGCTTGGATGATGTCCATAGAGGGCTGCTGCCTGTTTACATACTTGTCTTCTGCAATTATCGGGAGGATCAGAAGATTTTGGTGTGGCCTTTGGGGTGAGCAGTCTGCCCCTCCCAATTTCCCCAGATACTAGGAGCGTCAGGGATCCCACTCCCGGGGATGTCCAGTGCAGGGATTTCCACTGAACTGTGGACGTTCATTCACTGATGCCTTCCAGCCCCATGAATCCCTTGTTCCCAGATTACAGTTTTCCTGCTCTCATTCTATAGTATCTAAGTTGGTGGCAGGAGGAATTGCTTCTGTTAAAACAAAAGCAATCAGTCTATCCGCAAAGCCAGTACCATGGCAAGGTGTTGAACAATGTGGGATGGATCTTGAATGCCACGGGGGAGAATAGCTGTGTGTGGGAAAGAAAAAAAATAAATAGGGGGGAGGGATGGAGACCCTGGACTGTGTGTGCTTTAGGGTTAGTGAGGCCTGACCCTGCAGAGGAGATAGGCCTCTGCTACTTGGAAACAGTGAAGAATATCCCTAGAGAGGGACAGAGGCAGAACCCAAACTGGATAGCACACAGGGCAGCCACATCAGGATCACAGAGTGGCAGAAGTAACCCCATGAACCGTGCACCCAAGGCAACCTGGCAATGCCTCCAGGTGTGCTGAGACTCCAGTCCCAGCTGTTTGATGGTGCAGCCGGCAATTTGGACCTAGAGATGATGTGCTTGCACGTAATTAGGTGGCTTCCTGCTGCTACCCACAGGTCCTTTTCCACTTGCTCCATGAGGTGCCCCTGCCACACCAAAGGCAGTGCCATGCAGCTGCAGGTGGGCTAGGTCAACTTCTGACGAGCCGTTTCTGGTGCCGCCTAATTGTTTCTCTGCCAGTGACCCCAAGCCTCCTCCTCCCAGTCCCTTTGGGGCTGGTGAGACGGAGTTGCCCCACCGCTGTTTCTTTCTTTCTGCAGCTGGGTAATTGTCAGTGACACTTTTTAAATCACTTCAGGGAGGTTCAATGAAACCAACTAGATGGAAATCAAATTTCAAGTAACTGGTAGGAAATTGAAAAGAAAAATGTTTATAGAACAATTTTCTTTGCTTCCCCGAATGGTGGAAATTGTTACTGTCACTCATAAATTATTAATTTCAATTTGCCCTGCTCTCTTTGCAGGGTTCCAAATGCTCAAGGAGCAAGGGCTGTCCGTGGAGGTGTGCCCCAGAAGCGCTCTGGCTCAAAAAGGACGAGCAGGCACCAGAAACTCCCGTGGGGGTTGGTCCTTCCACATCACTCTGGGGCAGGAGTGTTGACTGGCTGCTTTGATACAGTCAGTACTGTGAATATCAAACAGTGTATATTGATGGCAAAAAACCACCCAAGGTGGGAACAAGTTGGTGTTGGGACCTGTTGTGATTGGAAGTCCACCTACAGACTCATTAACTTGGCTGAGAGATACCCATCTGGAAGGTGATAAGGGCAGTAATGCCAGCGTGAAAGTGGCCCAAAGAATCCTCTAGTTGTCATATTTGTAGAATTACTGGAAATGGGGCTAGGAGGGACTCTGAAAAGTGAGAGAGTCATGTTCTCCCCAGTGCTGCGGCAGACAGAAGGACCTACAGTCAGAAGTGCCTTGCATGGTGTTGCAGAGAAGGTGAGACATCTCCAGCAAGGAAGTAAATTGCAAGCAAAATTGAGTGGAAAGGATTAAAAAATAATAATAATTAAAAAAATGGAGTGAAAACACAGACTTTTCCTTAGAGGGCAAAAAGTCATGATTTCATAATCAAGTAAGAGGGCGTCTTCAGCCAGACGCCTGTCCTCTTCAGTGATGGAGGTAGCTATTAGAAATAATATATATATATACATATATATATATATAACAAAATGGAGTGGAGAGAAGGAAATAGATAACCATTGATTTTGAATTACATGTTATGAAGTACAAAAAATTGATTCAAGAAGCTACACTCATCAGTTAAAAATGCATGACTTAGTGAATGAATGACAGTGAGAAGGCTCAGGGAACAACAACAAAAAAATGGTGCAGAAGTTTTCCTTATAGAGATGACCAAACAGTTGATAAGGTGCAAATGTAATAAATGTTTCTGTGCTGTCTTTGTGTCAGTCTCGCAAGAGGATGCTGAAAAGATTGCCAGCATTTTTAAGATCAAGGACAGCATTAAATCACACTAAATGGGGTTATCTCATACAATGGTCAGGTCTGGAGAAGGTGTTACCTCACTTGGGAGCATCCCCAGTAAATCTTGGTCCATGGGGGAAGCTGCAGCAGACTGTCCTACTGGAGAAAGGAAGCTGGGTGATGCCTCTGAGCATCAGACAAGGGCGAAGCCAAGGGAAAGTGATACAGGAGTCAGATGAAAGGAACTTGGAGAATTAAAACCAATCAATATGGTTTTATGGAAAACAGGTCTTGTCAGCCCTCATTTCATTCACAGAGGAGATTATATGTTTGGTTGATAAAAGTAGCTGAATAGATGTGATATACTTCAGCATAGGGACTGCGCCTGATTTAGTGCTGCGTGACTGATTAAAAATGAGCACTCGACAGCATCAGGGAGAAGCACGTGAGACAGACAGAGACTTGGGTAAGAACTCAGACAGCCGACGTTGATGGGGAGCTGTCATTAAATCCGTGCATCTCATAATGTTTTCTAGCAGAAGGCTTAAAGTAGTCAATATTTTCATCAATGATTCAAAAATGCATATTAAAAACACGTTGATAAAAAATTTGTGGCTGACGCAAAGAACGGAGGGATTGATAAATCAGTCTGAGCTCATGGAGAGATGGGATCACCCAGGAAACCAGGCCCTTCACAAAATCAGAGAATCACAGAATATTAGGGATTGGAAGGGACCTTGAAACATCATCTAGTCCAATCTCCCTGCCATAGCTGGAACACCTAGCTCAGGTCACACAGGAACACGTCCAGGTGGGTTTTGAAAGTCTCAAGAGAAGGAGACTCCACAACCCCTCTGGGCAGCCTGTTCCTGAGCAGGACATACCCAACCATGACCACATTCCAGCCATGTGAGCTGGCCCACCATGCCTCTGCAACTGCCACTAGATCACATTCTCCTGACCAAACACGGATTTCTAACTCCTCCTGCTCATTCCCATGCCATTTCTAACTCCTGCTGCTCATTCCCATGCTATGTGCAGTGGTGTACAGGTGTACACCCTCACCCAGAAGTGTTGCGTTACAGCCAAGTGCTTCATCAAGGAGACCTACAGATCTACGCATGGGCTCTGCAAACCCTGTAAGCGTCATGGGGAGTATGTGCAGTGCTCCCTGCACAGTTTTTGGGTGAGCTGAGGGATAGAGAGAGGAGAGCAGAGCATTCACCTTGCATCTGGCTGCAGGTATAAGTGATGCGTGTGCTCTGCATCCAGCCTGCCTGTGCAGAGCGGAGGCCAGTCAGCAACTAGATGGATGGAGAAATGAGGGACTTGAAAGAGCTCTACCTGTTTATCTTGACAAATAAGAAGTCTGCAGGCTGACTTAATCATCCCACATAAGCACCTTCCTGTGGAGAAAATAGTTTTGTGCTGGAAGGAGCTTTTTCTAGGAGATAAATGTCCCAGAGAGTCAGCAGTGGAGGTAGGTGCTCAGACCTCCAAGGGGATTCCTTGAGTCTTCATATCTCTTGCGGTGGGCTGATGTCCTAGGGATGCTTTAGCTGAAGGCAAGTGGTATGTCCCCACACAAGGGATGAGTGGGTGACACGTGCAGGAGACTGGATGCCAGACAGCCACAAGGAGGCTTGCTTGAACTTCTCAGTCACTTGTTTCCTCTTCCCTGAGTATCTCCCTGCACTCTCCACCTGCCCGTGCCTCACACTCAGAGCATCCACAGCTGGCAAGGTGCCTCCAGAGCCTGCCACAAACCATGCACCCCAGCTGTTACCAGAAACCTCAATTTACAAAATGCCTTTGCCAGAGCACAGCGAAACTTAATCATTGAATGTGGTGCCACTGAGAAGTCACCTCTGGACCAAGGTTGTATCCCAGGGTGACAGACTTAGTAATCCATCAGGAGAAACAGCTTGCAAGGGGCAGGGGGAGCATGAGGTGTCTCTGGGAACACCAGCTGGGGTGATGATGGAGAGGACCCATGTGGAGCAAAGCAAGGAGTGGACAGGTGGTGGCACAGCAGCTCTCAGGGGTTTCTCATAACAGGGCATGAGTCTGGGTGTTACTGTGTTGTGCCTGCCTTGCACTGCCCTGGCCATTCCTCCAGGACTTTCCTCCACTCTCTGACCCCTTCTGGACCAGCCTGGACCTCGGCCACAACAAGGGGCCAGTGGCAAGCGGCTCACTGCTATGAAGAGAGCACCAGGATAGTCCTTCATACACGTCCCAGCACAGCCACATCCCAGCTTCTGCTGGTGCTCCCAGCCTGGTACAGCCTGGGAGGGTTCAGAAAGCTTTCCATGCCTTGTGATTGGCACTGAATCCTATCTGCCGTGTCAGTCACAGGCTGGGGCAAGGCAAAAGTGCTTGTGGGCTGAGGACGTGAGCTGCGGAAAGCAGCTCCAGATGGAGATAACAAACAGAATTTCCCTGACAACATGAAAATAATCTCCCCATTATGGACAGGGCATGCTGGTGGTCTCTGCTTGGATAGAATCAAATGCAGTCACCAAATATTTACAGAACGCATTGCTATCAGAGCACTTTCTATCTTTTTCACTCCTGGCAGCCTTATCTCCTATAGCAAACAATGGATCATTCAGAAAAATAACCCTGTTGCCACTCCCTCAGGTGGCAGCACGAGCCCGCACCAAGCCCACATGCTTGTGTGGAAGCTTGTGGCCAAAAAGAGTCCTGCCAGCATCACTGACCCACAAAAATCCCCTTACATGGCCCTCAGATCCTCTGGATATTGTAGTGAATCCTGGCTGGGGAGGACCCACTGACTTCATAGAAGTAGACTCCTGTTGGACTTGGACAAATTTATAACAAAGCAACCCAACATACTCAGGCATGCTGTGCTTGTACCAATTCTTTTGGCAGCACACTGATGGTGCTTGGCCTCTAGACAACCACCCTCAGAAATCAGACAGCCCTGCAGCAAGGGCACCTGCCATGAGGGATGCTGCATGCGATGCCCCTCCATGGTCTGATAGCAAATGTCATGGGGGGGCAGCTGAAAATCGTGGTTTGTGCAGTTTAAACCAAGTAAATAGAGACAGAAGAAGGCAGCAGAACTGAACTCATCCTAGGCAACATCAAGCTGAGACAGGAGCCCAGAGCCTGGGGCATCTCTGCTGTGAAGAGAGGTCAGACAGCCCGGGGTGCTTCTTTGGAGAAAAGATGGGCAAGTGAGGCATAATAAAATGATAAATGATCTAGGAAAGAGAGATTGGCACTGTCTGTTCTCCTTGCCTCATAACCGAAGGGCACACAGTGAAACTGGAAAGCAGCAGCTCCCAAGGGGAGGGGTAATGCTTTCCTGCACACAGTGCCAGTGGGACTTTCCAGCACCAGAAGACATTTTGGCCTTGGAATTTAGAAAGGCTGAAGCAAGTCTGGTACAGTTGCACACAGAATGAAATTATTCACGTGCTGTTGATTGCAACATCAATTCTTGCAGAGACTTTTGGCCTGGTACCTCTGGAGAAGTCTCTAACTCTCAGAAACCAGAATTATTATACACGTGTGACCACTGGTACTGCCCCACCAGCCCAGGAGCTGGCCAGGCCCAGCAGGTCCGCACTCTGACACAGGCAGTGACCAGCACCCAGCACATGAACCACCTACATACAGCATCTACAGAGTGGCTAGGGAATGAGGGATCCTGTGTGCCTGCCTCCAGGCTCTCCGTGGAGTTTGGGTCAAAGGCTCCATCCAGCTGGAGGTTTTGAGAGCAGGAATCTATAAGTGAATGATGGTACTTGCTCCTTTGGCAGTGAGAAAACCACGTAGCACCAAAGATGAGTCTCTCAGAAGGCAGCTTCTGCATAACTGCCTGCTCACAGCCAAGCCCAGCAGCTCCCAGTAAGGTCCCTTCAGCCAGAGAGCAGGACCACACATCTCCCACATTCACCCCTGAGTGTCTCCAGCCCTTTTCTTTCCATGTGAACACTTTCTGCCCTCTAATGGGAAATGTCCATCCCAATAGCAAGACTGCTTCTGCCTTTGAAGGCCCGTTTAACTGAGCACTCCCTGTCCTCATCCTCCACATTGCTCCCTCATTTAGAGAAAGCCACTGAGATGAGAAAGAGCTTCTAGACATCAGAGCTCTGCAGACAGCTGTAAAGTTTCCCTTATTAACGAATCACCTACAAGCCCACCTTCCTAGCATGTTTGTGGAGGACAGGCCCTATGGACCTGATCCCTCCCAAAGATGCAACCTGGTGCCATGGGTGATGTGGGTGACAGCTCTGGGTCTGTTCCCAGGGCATCCACACGTGCTGGGGTTTGCTCCAGCCCCACATAGATCTGCCAGCATCCTCTCCTGAGCTGGATCCCGAGAACCATGGCATGTGCTCCAGGAGTGTAACAAAGTCAGTAAACTCAAATTAAATTATCAAGCCATAGGAAACAGCAGGGTCAGAGCCTCCTCTCACAGGCACTGGGCAGGTTAATAGAGGTTGCCCTCCCTGAGTCCTGCGGTGAGGGGACCTGCCACCAGCTGGCGTTACCTTTCAGAAAGAAAGAGACAAATCCAAGTTGCCACAGCTGGAGCACGGAGAATTGAAATGCCCTGTGGGCTTTTCAGGAGTGCAGGCAGAGATGCCCAAAGCTCTGTCACACAAAGCAGGCTGGAGCTGGAGAGAGCACATCAAGCCCCTGCCAGGGCTGGCCACACAGGGCAGGGCAAAATGCTCGGGACACTCTGGAGGAGGAGATGGCGAGTGGCCAACCTCCTTCTGCACCACTCCCATCTCACCCACAGAGACTCTTGTGTGAAAAACTTCTTTTATGAGAAAAACGACACTTTGCTGCTTCACCTGTACTGTCTTTGGCTTAAGGATTTGCTTTTCTGACAACTCTTGACCAGGAATGTTTGTTCTTTTTCCTGCCTGATCTCATTTTTTCCTGCTCACATTAAGCACCCCAGCAGCAGTGGCCAGATGGCTGCTGGTGATGTCTAATTCCCTGAGTTGATCTGTGCCCAAGGTTTGTATCTGTGCCTGCTGATATCCAATTTAAGGAGTTCCTGAGTCCAGCAGGACTCCTGGGAAGCAGCTGACCTGTGTCTGCACAGTCCTGGCTTCAAGGCAGGTTTCCCAACTGGACAGTGACAACCCAGTCCTAGGGGTGACCTCTTTGTGGGTTGGCCTGGACCACCAATGAGCCACATAGTCCTGTGGAACAAAGTGCCCATTTCTTCAGTCTGCCTGACTGTGGTTGCGGCTCCCAGGAATAGGTTTATTGTTATTTATTATATTTATTGTTATTTAGTGTTATTTAGTGTTAGCAGTTGTCCTGACCTGACTGGTCACAGGTACACCACCAAAGCCAAATCCAGTACCAGCAAAAGCCATTGGGACCAAGGCACACACACACTTTGCAACCTGCTGTCTTGTATGGTTGCTCCAGTTCTCTTGGGCTGCTGGTAGGTTTTATTCTCCAGCTCAGCAGTGTCTAATGCACATGTCTAGCTTCCATCCCAGGTGTAACCTGCCACATGGTAATTCCCATGCTAATTCATAGGCACTTATATAAGTACTTCGCTGCCTGGGACTCTGCTTTGACAGTCAGGCATTTTGCTTGCTTCTTCCTGTTTTGGGATCAAGAAGAGTTATTTGCTCCCAGACCTGGGGCCAGTTCAGTCTATGCTCTCTTTATTACTCCTGCTTCTGCCTGTGAGGCTCAGAGTGCTTGCAGAGATGAGCCTCCCCTGCAGTGATGCTGCACCTTCAGCTGAAGGATTGCAGGCAGCATAAAACCACTAACAAGCCTCTGAACACCATGCCAGTTTTGCAAGCATGCGAATTCCTGGATTCCCTGACAGGCACGTTCAGGGAAATAACATTTATGGGCAAGAAATGAATCCTGCAGGAGGTGGAAGGGGATGTCCAGAGGTGTCACTCTGTGGTGCCCTGCCTGGGAAGTGCCTAAACACAGCATAGATTGTAGAGATCTCAGGTGGGCTCACTGCTGGTGAAGTGGTACTTCATTTTTTATGACAGCAAATGAGAGCAGCTGCATCTTTTGCAGAAGTTTGGTGAAGAGGAATATCTCTTTGTTCATCTGCATCCTGCATGCTTTTTTTTTTCACCCAAGCTTTGCTGACCACGCCTGAGTCCCATGTGCCAGACTCCACTGCCACTGCAAATGGAAGCTGCTCTCCAGAGCTGCACACGAGAGGCTCCGCAGCTGTGCACAGGCTGCTGCCAAGCACACGCTGTAGCTACAAACCCTCTGCTCCACCAGTGGGTGATAAAATTATTCTTTTCTTAATACAACGTGTTTTCCTCATGACCATCTAAAGGAGCAAAAGCCATTGTCGTAATAATACACTAACCTGTATATTTATTTCCAATATCTGACCTATCAGGCAACTGCTGAATTACTTCTCTAATTAGTTTTCCCATTTGTGAAGGACATGACCTTCCGCTCCAGAGAGAAACATACAAATGAGAAACGGTTTCTTGAAGGCAATACCATGAAAGCAGCAGTCATACTGGGGATAAACATGGATACAGTGTTCTGCTATTATAGCTGAAATAAAATCATTTCCCTTCAACGCTTAACAAATTTTCTCCATTTCCAGAAAGGGAGAAAAATAAAAAGAAATATAAAGATTGCCTGCTCTTACTCCCAGTCTGGGCTGTGTAAACCAGCGTGGTCAAGAGGGAGTTGCTGAGGTGTCACCTCTGCTCCCACTAGGAGGGGGACATGGGGACAACTGAGTTGGCATCAGTACGACCAGTAGGAGGGTGCTTTGCCAGCCTCCATGCTCTGCTCTGCAGGAAATAACCCCTGTGCTGAGGCAGGGGGAGAAAATTGTACCCCCGCCAGGTTGTGCTCTCACCCTGCACCACCCATGGCCATCAGCAGCAGAAGGCCAGTTTCAAAGCTCTCTGAGACACAGCCAGCGGTGCTGTGGGGGTGAATTTGTGTTGCCATGGGAGCTGGACACCTCAGGGGAATGAGAATCAGTGCCATGTCCCTTCCAGGCAAATCCCCACAGGAGCACAGCAGATGCTCACACCCAGCTCCCAGGACGAGGCCATGAGACCAAGACCCAGAAAGTTGCCATGCCCAGGGTCCTCCTGTCCAGCCATCTTCACATCCTCGGGGGGCATCAGGAGTTGGGGGCTGAAGGGATTCTCCACAGAGCTCTCAGCAATCCAAATGCAAGGCATGGACTGAGTACAGAGAGCAGAGGCATGAGCAGGTGGGCACCAGCAACAGGGTGGGGGGCAGCTCAATGGGCAGTGCAGAGCCAGGGGGGGCAAAGAGCTGTCTTGGCTCTGACCTGAGAGCTGCGCTCACTGGTTTGCCCAGCCCTGACATTGCTCCTGGGCAGCTTTTTATTAAGATGTAAATAAAACCACCCCTGCAGCTTGCAGACGAGATTATCTGGATGCCACCTTTGAACATTGCTTAGTGGCATGGCCTGGTTGCCCCTGTTTCTGTTGGGAAGCAATAGTGTGGACTGGAGCATGTTCCAAGCACTGTAATTGCCCAATAAAATCATGTTTCTTCACCATCCAGCTGAATTAGTGCCTGCAATATGTTTGAAAGCTTTATAGCCCAGTTAATTGTAAGGCAGTAACAGGAAGGGGCATTATGGCTTTAGAGAACACAAGTTGCATCTGTATTTAATGATATTAAACCCATAAGAAGCCTCTGTTCGAATAAAGTGATGACTGCCGGAGTGCCTGTAAAAGCGAGGTCTCTGTTCAATAGGAGCAGGGACGCCGGTGCCTGGGGCAAGGACACCTCACAGTTCTTTGCAGCAGGCTGTTTCCAGCATCCCCAGCCCACCCCAGCAGCCAGCATCGTGCACAGACTGTCACCCAACCATGGGTGCCCACTTCCCAGTTAAGGGAAGCCCCACCAACCCATCCTGACCTGTCCTCAAATGCCCACCCAGCAGCGAGCCGTGTCCTTCCCGCTGCTAGAAACCAGAGGGCTCCAGACTTCTTCCATGGCTTGGCGTGGTTGCTGCCAGGAATGGGACCTGAGGTGTGAGTATTCACGGGAGTATGCCTCACTGGACCTCGATGGTCCACCCCACCCTGCTGTACAGCCTGGGGGTCCACATCCACCCACCAGCCACTGAGGCTGGACACACAAAGGGTGCAACAAGGATGGAGAGCCTGGAGGCTGGCTCAGAACCAGGAGTGGCAATGGGGAGAGCAGGTGACAAGCCCAGGCGTCCGTAAAGCCTCTGTGTTTGCAAGCTACTCAGCTGCTGAGATTCATCCAACGAGCGGGTGGGAAAGGGAGGTGCGGGTGAGTTCATTTAGAATTAAATATGCAATCAGAGGAAGATTAATACAATTAAATTTCAAATTGTCCTTTAATGAAACACTTTTTTGCAAGCAGAATAAGAAGCGGGTGGAAATGTCATGGTGCTGCTTGAACACCCTGCACTCACCCACAGAGGCGTTTGCACCCAGAAAGCGCACACACAGCCCTCCCCCTCCACCGCTGTAATCTGTTAGAGAGACTCTAATTATATATTTATAGTTTATGGAAGTTTCAGCTAATTACACGATGCCTCTCAGAAGCCTGCTGCAAGGCCTTGCTTGCTGTTAATGGGGCATTGGTTATTATCAGAGTATGTGTAGCAGTGCTTCGGAGAACATGGAGTTGATCCACTGAGGAACACGAGCCTCTCCAGTGACTTCCAGCACCACTGCAGCAGGGCAGGGACCCCCCAGGCTGCCCCTCCGTGGCAGGTTGTCAGTGACAACAGATTTCCAGAAGGGCCATAAAACAGAAACCGAGGCTGGAGAAACATAACCGTCGCTGCGGGTTTATGTACAGATCCCAGGAAGAGTTGCAGATAAACGTGTTATTAGGTTAAATAAAAATAAAATGAATTCTGGATAATGTTTTGAAATTTATGATATAATTAAGCTATTAATTTAATGGTCCTTATTATTTGGGTTGGAAATTCATACAGGTTCTCATCTCATTCTCTTTATCGAACAACGAGCTCATCATACACACTCATTATGCATTTTCATAAACATTTGATGAACAATAACTGTGAGAAACATAAAATATTGTTTTTGTCCTTCAACTGTAATGACCATATGGAGACACGTTTTGCATTAGAGTCAGCAGTTGTACATCCTAGTTAATAACAGCTCTTGCTATTTTTTACTGTTTACAGCACAAATGCAGCCCTTTATGGGGGAGGTGAGGGGAATGGATTTAATCTGCAGGGTCTTTGCAATGATTTGTAAGAGAGATGCTGTGCCCACACTCCTCTGTGATTCAGTAGCAGCTATAATTACTCAGTATTCTGGACAGCTCTCTTACAAGATGTCAATTTATGTGTAATCGGAGCAAACGCTGCAGCTGGGGACGTCTTGGGCCTCTCCCTCTGCACACACACGAGCAGTTTACTTAGATTTGCAAAGAAAATATTTTACAAGGCGATGGAGCGAGGTCTTGCACTTGAAGCAGGGCTGCTGGAGGGCTGGCAGCCTCAGTTGGCAGCCGAGGGGATGCTGGCTACATGGGCACCTCACTGCAGGGTGGGGACTGAGCTGCTCCCTTGGGCTGCCTTCACTTCAGCTGTCCCATGTTCACTGATGCAGCCCCTGTCAGCAGGGCAGGGACCTCACTCTGCTGCCCCTCAGGCTGGATTTCAGCTCAAGCCCTGACGCACAGAGCTGGGAGCTTTTCCCAGAAGGTTTCTATGGCAGCAGTACCTGGCCACTGTCTGCTGAAGTGCTTGTAGAGTGAAAAAAAGACCCCTCAAACCATGGCCATCCCCTAAAGGGACTCTGTTCTACACACCAGAGTGGCCAGGGGCTGAGGCTGAGCAGCTTCGTCAAGGAAAAGGTGGGACCCTGCAGTGGGGTCCAATCTGGAGCCCATTTCATTCTTTCCCATCTGCGTCCGAGCAGGGATGTGGCTTGTACCAGAGCTTCTCTGTGAAGCCATTGGGAATGCAGCACTAGGGGGGGAAGGTTCAAAATAACAGGGGGAAGGAAGCAAAATAACAACAGAAGATGCCAATTCCTGTCTCCCCTCCCAAAATACCCAGCTCTCCTGCCCACAAGATGCACCAGGAGCAGAAAAATGCCCATGAGGAGTCTGGGCTACACAGAGCAGGCAGCAGAGCCTGCAAGACCTAGAGATAGATGTGCTGGAGCTCAGATGCATCTGGCTCACCGTGCGAAGCATTAATAAAGTTCCTCCCAGGGCAGAACACAGCTTCAGACACAATGCTTCCCCTTCAGCACCGAGTCCTGGGCCGGTGTCGGCCCCGTGTGGATTTATGGCTCCCCAGGCTCATAAACGTCAGCACTGCGGGTGATGGATGCAGGCCCTGGGACGCACTCCCCTCAACTTTGGGAGATTTCTTCATTTTTTTCTCGTCTTTTACAACAGCCATAAACCAGCTGCTGATTAGTGACGGGTCTTAAAACTTTAGGCAAAAGCTGTTGAAATCAGCTTTAAGTGCTAAGCTTCTCCGAAAGCAGAACGGCTTAGCATTTTCATTTTGAGGTCACATCTGTGACGTGCGGCCTGCTGAGCCACGGCCATTGCGGCGGGGGCTTTAGGGTCAAGGACCAGCCTGGCCCTGCGCTGCCCTTCCTGGTGGCACAAAAGCAGCAGATGCCCCCTGACAGGGACATGACAGTGTCCCAAGTCCCCTGCTGCCCGGTGGGCAGAGCCTGCTCTCCCTTTAGACCCGAGGAGAGAAGGGGAGTCAGGACAGTCCTCGCTGTGCCCAGGCCACATGAAGGCTGGCAGAGGCTGCTGTTCCTGGATGTGCCTGCTGAGCGAGTGGGCTGCCCACATCATGCTTCCTCGCTGAATAGGGTCACACACAAAGGCCACAGCTTTGTTTTGTGTTGACCCAGAACATGGCTTCACTTTCTGGGGAAGCCATTTTGTCCTCATGCCTCTCTGCACCCTCAGCTCCCTCCCATTTTGCAGCACCGTGGTGAATCCTCATCCTCCATCCCAGCCTCCATTCCCCGGTGCTGAGCTTGGCCTGGCTGTGCCCCCCTGGGCATGGCGAGCTGCCATGGCACCTTTAAACCTGGCTTAGTTTGCACCCTTCCACCTCCTTGTCTCAAAGGGTTGTGCAGGATAGACAGCCCCCTCCTCCCACACTGCGTCCTTAAAGGTGGCAGAGGGGTGGTGGACGGGAGAAGGGAGGGAAGGATCAATGGATTGTCAGGTTGGGGAACAGAGCAAGGGACGGAAGGAAGGACAGACTGCCTCCAGCTTTCTTCATCACCTAGAGAGCACCTTCCCAGTAGGCGTCCCAGCGGGGCCCAGGGGAAAGGACGGCCGCAAACCATCTGTCCACCCAGGGGCTGGGCACGTTCCCTCCCTGTCTGCTGCTTCTCTCGGGAACAGAAGTTAGTGAAGATTTATCGCGGCACTAAACCTCAAATTGAGCACATTTGAAAGAAGAACAATTTATTCGTCAAAAATATGGCTTCATTTTATCTGCAATTATTCTCAAGTTAAGGCCTCATTCAGCAAGCAGTTGGCTGAATAAACAGCAACTTTTTATGTCTAAACCATCTCGTTTTGACATACCACTGGAAAAATAAATACAGGAGGACATAACCTACCCAGACAACTTTTTGAAAGTTCCCTGGCTTTTTTTTTTTTTTCCTGCTAGAAAATGGTGGGATTGGGAACGTAGGGTGGGGCAGCTGTTGCTTATGATCTTGATTATGACCAATATGGAAGAACTGGTTGAGCATCTACAGAAGTGATATGCTGTGGGGTCAGCGGTCACAGACTGCATGGTTCATTGGTTTTGACATTAAAACAAAGAAAGCATCCTAAAAAAGACAGTTGGCTGCACAAACAGAAACTTAACAAACTCATGGGGATTGTTTACCACCAGCAAGAGTCCCCTGGGAAACTATCCTCAGGAAAAAATAAATTAATAAATAAATAAAAAGTTACTCAATGAGCATATATTACGTGCACAGCAGCTAAACATCTTGATGCAGAGAACCCACAGGAAAACAGTAAAAGACCAACACTGTTGCATCAGGAGCACTTCAGTGTCCTGAAAATCAAAAAGGAATCCTATAAAAATGGGAACGAGAGTAGAAGGATGAGTGTAAAGGGATAGCACAGGCATGTGAGGTTTGAATGAGAAAGGCTAAGGAGTTAAACGAGTGACAGATAGCGAGGAGCATAGTAAGCAACAAAAGAAGTTCCACAAATACAGTGGAAGTATAATGGAGAGAAAATAATGTTGACACTCATGTGTTGTAATGGAGAAGGTAAGCAAAGAAAGTGTACAGGGAGGGCTGAAGGAAGCAGTGCCTTCCTCGCCACGGTTCTGCACTGTAAGGCTGTGACTTGTGTCTAGGGCACTTAACACTAGCGAGGGCACAGAAGCTGAGGCCAGTATCAGGAAGGAAGTAGTTACAGGATGCTGCAATAAGCCAAATCTGTATGAGTAGTCAGAGATTGGGAAAAATTACCCTGGAAAATTTAAGCAACCTCTGAACTGTTTGCACGAGTCTGTGACAAATTTGGAAGGCTTGATCCAAGAGAAGTGCAAGAGCCAAATATAGCATCTATATGGAGAAAAAGAAAAAAAAGAGAGAGAGGGAGGATTAAGAAGTGGGAAGTTACAGATCAATCCACTTGGCCTTCATTTCCTTGAAAGACTTTGGAACAAGATGTCACACAATCCATTTGTAAACACCTAGAGGACAATGGTGTGGAAAAAATAAAGAATAAAAAACAGCCACACCATTCTAGGGAGAAAGAATCATGTCAAGGTGATCTCATTTCCCTCTTTGCCAGAGTCTAGTGGAGCAGAGGATGTCGTGGATGTGATCTATCATAGGCAAAGTGACCACTGCTGTCCGGGGTGGGAAGGGTTATAGGGAGGGTGCTACCAAAGCCCCCGGGGAATCCCAACCACCCAGCAGTGCCAAGTGCCCAGGGTGAGCTCCATCTGGGCAGACCTTTTCCATAGCAGTACCCCAAAAAGCTCCTCTCTGGGCAGCCCTGCTGCTTCCCGGCCAATGACAAGTGTTTGAATACACCCTGTGATATTTGCTTCCCCATTTCTTCAGCCACTGCCAAGACATGAAAAAAATAAATAAAAAAATCCCCATTCTCAGAACAAAATATTGCAGAAAAACGAAGTGACAAAATCTTGGAGTTCAGCACCATGGCTGCAGCCCCTCTGCCTGAAGATGCTTGACAGTTTGGACCAGGAAGAAGGTGTGATGCTGCAATGTTTCTTTGGAGGAAGAAAAAAAAAAAAAAAAAAAGGCAGCTTTTATTTTTAGAAATTTTAGCAGCCAAATTGTTGTCAGGCCGTCTGTGCTCTGCTGAGCAACACTGCAGCGTTGGGCACAGCCAAGACAAGTATTCTCACAGAGCAAAATGTCATGATAAAACCAGGTTTAATCAGAATCTCAGCACCCTTCAGAGAAAAACGCCAAATTTTGGACGATTTATCTATTGTTTATCATCTCTGTTGTTACTGTGATCCAGTAACAGGCAGGGAAATGTGGCTCTGGGCCTTGGTTGCTGTCGCTGGGGGTGCGCCAAGTTCCCCACCAATGCCCTCTGGTGGGGCTGTGCAGCGAAAAGGAAGTTTGGGGGATTCAAGCTTCTTTTCCACCTCCCCACAACAACCACCACCACCACCTTTGTCCTTCACCACGGCTGTCAACACTGTCAGTGCTCTGCAGCTGGACTCACTCCATTATGCCCATGTACTTGTCCCCCAGTCTAGTGCTGGGAAGCCCAGAAATGAATGCAGCACTGCAGATGCCATCTTTCTTGTCTTTGTTTTTTTAAAAACCAAAACCATGGGTCTCCAATAAACACATCGGACTGCAGGAGCTGTGCCTGACCAGAAGCTTGCACCCACAACTGTCCTCACCTCTACAAGCCAGCAGCTTTTCAGCCTGGGCCAGCCCAGTGGGGCCCCACATGCACTGGCAAGGGGCAGGCAGCAAGTACTGGTGGCACAGAAGCAGCCAGAAGCTGCTGTGCTGGCACATGGTGGAGGTTTTTCAAAGCCTGTCCTTGACACTGACTCCCAGGCACATCCAGTGAGAATTTATTGCTTCAGACCCCTCGTAAATGCCAAGTCATCATGTGATGGATGGGCTGGGCACTCCTCCCGGGATGCTTTTTGCAACAGCTCCAGCAGCTGTTCCCAGGAGAAGCAATGCAATGCCATTCAGATGCTGTTCAGACAGGGGTGAGGCACACAGGGCAGGGACTGGGAAGGGGGCAGCCCTGTGTGGGGCCACCCCAGGGATGATGGACCTGCCTCTGTCCTGCTGGGCACGGTTCCACACACATCCCTGCCACCCCCAGCCCTCTGACACACACGCTCCCCAATAAACTCCCAGCACATGTGGATGCACACACAGGTGCGCACACGCTTTGTGCACAGTCCTGCATGTGCTCATGCCTACACCCCCACACCTCCACCCCATGCACGTAAAGACACCAGTGGAGCTGGCAGACAACGTGCTTGGGAAGAAGGCTTGCTCGGAGAAACCTGGCCCTGAGAGCTGCTGTGCCACACGAGCAGAAACGAAGCCGAGTGCCCCCACCCCAGCTCCCCTCTCCCAGCACGCTGCAGCCTCCCTGGGGTACGAAGCAGTCGAGGTGGAGGATGGGGGGTGACATGGCACACAGCAGGAGCACAGACAGCTTGGGGTTTTCAAGAGAAATGCAGGTCGGGGCTGCGCCTGGCTGAGGAGTGGCACGGCACGGCTCGGCCCGGCACGGCTCGGCTGGCGGAGCCGCATCGCCATCCAGCGGTGCCGCCCGGTGCCAATAAATAAATAAATAAATAAATAAATAATGAATGAAAAAAAAAAAAAAGTCTCCAAGACTTGGAACGGCTCGGATCCGGTTTCCTGCTACAGCTGCTCCTCTGCCGGGGGAATTTGCTCTGCGTTTGCCCTCCTTGCGCGGGGGACTTGCTGGGGAGGTCGCTGTCACCGTGGAGCACTGCAGAGCTCCTCCTGCAGCAGAGGAGCTCAGCACCCTGACACCCTGCACAGCATCTCCTGCCTCGCAGAGACAGCCGGGGTGTCCTCCCTGGAAGACCCAGGAGTGAGAAGTTTCAGCATGTTTCTTGCTACTGGCAACCTCGTGCAAATCCGAGCCCTCTGGCCACCTCTGCGATGGCGAGGGACGGGGTGACAGGATGGCTGTCCCCACGGGATGCAAGGCTGTTGAGCACGGACATCTGGAACATCCTCAGCTCTAGAGGTGAGAAATGCCAAGCACTGTGCAACGTCAGCCTGGAGGAAGGGGTGACCCACTTGGGAGAGGGTCCAGGGTTTCAGCTGGCTACCAGTGCAGGCAAACCCTGGAGAAAGTTTTCAGCTGTGGTGGCAACGTCACATCTTGCAGCTGCAAAACATGATCCCAATGGAGCAGAGCCACAGAAAGGCTCCCCAAAGTGCAGAAACAAAAACGTCAGCCAGAGGAGCCACCATTGTTAGGTCTGTCTGCCAAGTCCTGCCTGGATTTTGTCTGACTTTACCCTTTAGGGATGAAATTTTCCATCCCTGGGTCTTTTCTTTTCCAAGTCTCAGTGAAAGCAGCCAGGGGACAGGGAGCACTGGAGCTGGGATGAGCAAGTGCCTCGAGGTCTGCCGGGGGATGGTGCCCTTCATGGGAGCAGCAAATGAGCTGAGAATGGATGGGAAGCTTTCAGGGAGCGAGCTCACTTTTTCCAGCTGTATCAGCAGGTCTAATGAGGGAAAATGGCTTTGTTTGGCTTGCATTAAAAAAATAAAAAATCAGTCACTCCAGCGGAAAGCTGTCACGTTGCCAGCTTGTGGAATGGGGACTTGGAGTGTTGCCTTCTCCTCTCCCCAGGAAGATCTGCAGAAATTTGGCTGATGACATCAGGAAATCACTTGAGCTCTCATCCACTCTGGGTGCAAGTTCTGGTGGCAGCTGCCAGGTCCGTTGTGCGTGGGTTCTGTCCCTGGTTCTCCTTCGCCCTGCAGTCCTGGGGGGCTTCACCACCACCAACCCCCATAGCAGCAGGAGCAGGGCTCAGGGACAGCAGAGCTGCAGGGGCTGCGGGCACCCCCAGGTCAGCTTTCCCACAGGGGAGTCACCGGTGTTAATTGGATCAGCGCTGGCCAGAATCCCTCTGAGGAGGGATGCTCCCTTCAGTACTTCCTCGGGCAAAACCGGAGAAACTACCTATAAAAATGTGACCGGAATGAATTTCAAACATGCAAAAGGAAGCAGTGTAACCATGCAAGATTGGATTCAGCCTCAGAAAAACAGCTTTCCTGGGCAGTAAAATACACCTCGAGGTGACACCAGCCACACAGCCTGTTTTTCACCAGCTGCATGCATCGTGCAGGCTGTGCACCTAGGGTTTCCTTGCCTTCTGGGTGCTCAGGGAGAGAGCCCCACTACTCCCTGTAGGGATGCCAAGGGCTCCCAGCTGAGCCTGCATCGATGGCAGCTGTGCTATGAGCGCAGGTGGATCCCAAGGAATGGGAAACCTGCCTCATTCTCCTTGGCTCCATCCTGCATCTCCATCCCCATCTGCATGAAAGGACAGTGCCACCTGCCCCTCTCCTGGGGGCTGGCAAAGCCTGTGCTTAGGGAAAGGAGAGTCTCACAGAGAAGTGGGGAACAAGCGGGGGCTGGTTTGGATGCATGGAGGGGCAGCTGCACGGAAAGTATAAAGGATATACATTAAAAATGTGCAGAAGTTTGTCAGCAAGGGCCTGCAGCCCATGTGGTGAGCAAGATTACGCGGTCTGAGCTTTGTAGGCCATCTCCTAGCTCTTACAGGAGTTGTGGAGGGGAAAGGGAATGAGGTTCCTTCCTTGCAGCATCCGCTGTTACTCAGGGCACCTCCTCCCTCATGGAGGAGGCGCTGGCAGCATCACACAGCAGAGGCTGCAGGGGATCACCTGCACCTGGGCATCAGAGCGGTGGTGGGATGCCAGGACCACCAGCAACCCCCTTCCTGGGATCCAGCAACCCACTGTCTCCTCAACAGGAGGTGAGACAACCCCAGGAATCTAGAGTTGGTCTGTTTTGGGGGGAAAGACTCAGCCTGCCTGGGATCTTGTGCTCCAAGGGGAGCATCAGACCCTTTCCGTGGGTGCTGTCCCTCTGGGTAACAGCTCCGTGCTTCCCTGGGACAGGAGAATAAGGGAAAGGTGTGAAGGTTCCTGCAGAGCATTTGCCTGTGAAGAGAGGAGGACAGGAAAACATCAACAACAGAGAACAGAATGGCTTGCCCCCTCTTCCTACAGACATCTCAAGAGGGAAAGGGAAAAGGGGACATTTTTCTTTCTTCTTTTTTTCCACTGAAAGAGAAGTCCAAGTGCCACTCGTTGCTCCCTGCTCTCAATTAAATACACAGAAAGTTAAGAAGCAAAACTAAGTGGCACTTGGTTAAAGGGAAGCATCAATTCCAGCTGCAAGCTGGGAATCGACCTGTCCCCCGAAGCAGACAGAAACCCGCCTGCCAAGGGGAGACGTCTGTGCAGTGGACATCAAGGCTCTGCGAGCAAAGGGGCTTCGCCGTGTCTGCAGCAGCCCTCAAATCGATGAGGTTTTGCTGAGACACATCTCTGCCTCCCAAGGCACGGTAATTAAGAGTGTATTTTTAGAAAAAAATGAGACACCGTGTTAATCAATAAGGAACAGCCGAGTTCTCAAGGGTAAAGGTGGCTCGAGTTAATCTGCCTCAGCCTGGAAATCTCTGCGCTCCCAGCCCAGCCATCTCTGGCTGTGTTTGGGCTCTGCAGGGAGCACCCCCTGAGCCCTGCACCTGGGGCTCTGCGCCACGGGGCCACGAGGGGCTGCAAGGCAGGGTGCAGGGCTCTCCAGCAGCATCACCTGGGAGGAAGGACAGAGGCTGGGGAGAAGCTCCCTGGAGAGCTTTCTCTGCGCCCCAACATGCTCCACTCCCTCCGTGCTGCTTTCCCAGAAATGCTCCCCGGTGCGAGGTGCTTAAATCATTTACAGCAGGCTAAAACAGGGCTGGCTCCCTTCCAGGCGCTCTGGCATCCAGGCTCTGTAAACAACCCCCTGCCACGAGAGGCAGCCTGGAAAAAAAAGACGTTTTGTGTCTATTCCCCAGACCCCACTTCCACAGAAATCTTCCATCGTGATCGTTTCTAGGCTGCAAGCGCAGAGAAATGGTTTCAGGCATTCACTGACCTTCCTCCTCCCCAGACGCTCTCATGGGCATCTCCCAGAGCTCACCCTCACCCTCTGTGCCAGGCAGGTGGAAAACCAGAGGGACCCTCTCAAAATGAGGTGAATCAGGGAAGTCTGATACGCCTCTCTCCACTCCAGATGTTTCCCAGGTAACCTTTTGGAGACAACCTCAATTTTCTGGATAGCTCCAACCTTTCTGAATATGGGAACTCACCCAGGTGTTTTCTCATGACTGCTGAGCTACATCAGACCTGCAGGAACTCAGATGAAGAACCTGGACCAGTCCAACGTTTATTTCTTCAATAAAGAATTCTTCAATTTGAATTCTTCAAATGCTTCAAGCAATTAACCAAAACTCTTTGGAATGCAGTTAGAAAATGGCAGGGATGGGGAGCACTCTGAGAGCCCAGTGCAGCCTCCAAATCCCATCTGTACTGAGAGAACAAGGTCCCAGGTGGTCGTGAGATGAGATGTGAGATGTGATGAAGGAACATCCTGGCTCCTCTTTCCACCAGCAGCTCTGCAGGCAGCTCCCAGCTGCCCTCGTACGGGCACCCAGTGCACCAGAGGTGGGACAGCAAAATTAGGCAGAGCTTGCAAGGGGCCTGGACTTTGGCACAAGCCAGAGCCACCTAAGGGCAGGTGACAGGGAGGCAGTAGGGCTGCTCAAATGGACTGGGGAGAACAAGCTCATCCCCTAAACACAACCAACTATGGAGCAAAAGTCCCAATCCTGTCCTAGTACTTTGAGTTTCCGCACACCCCACGGGGGCTTTATCCCCATTGCTGTGGGTGTTAGTGGGTCTGTGGGTCTCCCTGAAGTGTGGCACAGCAGAAGACTAAGCCTCTCCTGGGGAAAAATAACCCTCAACCATGTCGCACCCCACAGGGCACATCAGCAACACAGCCAGGTGCCAGCTGAGGGTCTGCTGAGGGTCCTCCTGCCAGCTCCTGGCCCTGGGCTGGAAGTGTTTTGGTAGCGCTGATGCTGGGCATGAGGCAAGCGTGTGGACAGTGTGAGGAATACCCAAGGGAGAAGGATCTGAGTCAGCATTCTCCAGGGAAACCACAGAGGACGAGTGCTGGAGCGCAGGGTGCGCAGCACAGCAAGGTCTGCATGAAAAGGCAGGGCTGGGGGGCTGGCAGAGCTATGGGGCTCCAGGTCCCTGGTACCTAGGATGGGGCAGAACTGCCATAGCCCCAGAGCCAAGGGCTGGATCCGACACCCCAACAATGCAGCAGCCATATCACAGGATGAGAGAATCACAGAATGGTCAAGGCTGGAAAAGACTCAGGGTCCAACTGCTCCACACAGGGCCACCCAGAGCAGGTTGCCCTGGACCATGTCCAGGTGGCTTTTGAGGATCTCCAAAGACAGAGACTCCAGCACTTCTCCAGGCAACCTGTGCTAGGGCTCCAGCACCTGCACAGTACAGACGTGCTTCCTGGTGGACAGGGGGAGCCTCCTGCCTTCCAGTTTGTGCTCATTGCCTCCTGTCCTGGTGCTGGGTGTCACCGAAAAGAGCCTGGCTCCATCCTCTCTGCAGCCTTCTTTCAGGTAGTTACAGACACTGACGGCCTCCTCTTGAGCCTCCTCTTCTCCAGGCTGAGCAGTCCCACCTCTCTCAGCCTCTTCTCACAGAGAAGATGCTCCAGGCCCTTCAGCACCTTGGTGCCCATCAGTGGGCTTTCTCCAGTGTGCTCAGGTCTCTCCTGTACTGGGAGCAGAGCGCACCCATGCCCACCTCTGCCAAAACACAATTTTCATCTCACATCTCCCTCCCAGGTGCGGTGAGCGGCTGCTGTAACTTGTTGCCATCTGTTATTTTCGTTGTGTCAAAATGCCTCTCTGCCAACCACAGGCCCATGAAATATGCATGCCGTGTCCTCCCCCTTCCCAAAGTGCTGCTAAATCCCCTTTTTGCCTATTGGCCTCGCATTCAGATTTGTTTCTTTATCTCTTATGGCTTCTCAGGCCATCAGCAAGAGACTCACCCCAGCACAGTGCTGGCAGCTGGGTGAAACAGGCTGGCTGCAGCCACCACGCTGCACCCGCAGCATCTGCCTGGACATGGTGGGACACCAGGACAGTGGCCTCAAGGGCTTGGCATGGCACCCACAGCATCTGCAATCATCCCTTGATGGCTTTCCAGCCATCGTCAGGGTGGCCCAGGCAGTGCAGCCCACTCAGGGAGCTGCTTTGTGAGCAGCGTGCTGTAGCTGGCTTGATACAAATACCACTAGGTTGAGGTTTTTTTGTTTGTTTGTTTGTTTGAGATTTTGTCTTTGTGTCCAGATCTGAGACTAAAGATTCCCAGGTTGACAACTCAAACCTGAGACTTCACGTGAGACAGCCTGTGGCAGCAAGAAGCTTCACATGAATTATTTCACTCTGGGGCATGAAAGAGTTAATGCAAAGCAGGAAATATTTCGGAGGAAACGGGTGCTTCTTCGCAACGAACATTTCATCCAGCTCTGCTGAGGGCAATGCCATTACCTGGCTCTGGGCCCTTTTTCTGCCTGACACTTGGGAGGAGCAGGACATCCCAAAAGGAAACCTTGTGACGGAGCTCAAGGAAACTCCACGCTTTCGTTAATTGCAGCACTGCCAGTGCTGGGGTGTGGAGGAAAAAAAAAAAACATTTGCCGCAATTAATTAATTCTGCCTGTTCCGCCGACCCGGTGGTGGCAACACCTCACCCAGGCAGCGTTCAGATCTCCGGTTCAGATGACCGGGAGATGTTTTGGAAAAGCCAAATCCTGCACCAAAGCCGCAGGAGCCCTCCCCCCGAGGGTTCCCACCCGAGCAAACCCCGCGGGCGGCGGCTGCCGTGAGCATCGCCGGGCACGAGGTGTCACCGGGGAGCCGGGAGGAGATGTTTTGGTTCCCTGCGGGGAACAACGGGGGCTGGCAGACCGAACGGGGAGAGGGGAGGTGGACCCCAGGACCCTGACCCAGCGAACTGGGGGCTCGGCTGAGACCCCCAAACCGTTCACAAGCAGCCCAGGAGGAGTGAACGAGGGGGCTCGCGATGCCACCCGCCCCGTGCGCGGTGCCCCAGCTCTGAGATCCCACCCCAGGTCGCCCCTGCGGAGGAGGCTCCGTGGGCTTGGCACACCGCAGGCTGCTCCCGGATGGCTGCGAGGGGACGGGGACCCCTTTTGGGGACCCTCGCGGCTCCCTTTGGCCCCGCACCGCTCTCCAGAAGCTGCTCCCGAAGGGACGGGGCCCCACCCGGCTGTGCCCCCGCTATCCCTCCGACCCTTCCCAAGGGGACGCGGCTCCCTTAGGGCCATCCCCGTCCCTGCACGGCTCCCCCCCGACCCAGGGCTGGCCCGGGGAGACACCGGGGCTGCGGGGCCGGAACGCGGGGCGGAGCGGCGGCCCCGCAGCCCCGTTGCCGGCGGGAGCCCGGCGGGGCGGCGCCGGGCGGGCGGTACTTAAGGCGGCGGGGCGGGCGGGCGGCACCGCCGGGCCATGGTTCCGCGGAGCGCCGTGCGGGCTCTCTGCGCCACCGCCGCCCCCCGGGGCGCCCCCCGTTCCGTACCCGGGGCCACCCCGCCGCCGGCCACCGGTAGGGGTCGGGGTCCCCGGTCCTCGGGTCCAGGTCCCGGTCCCGGTTCCCGGCCGGTGCCTCCTCCGCCGCCCGCCGTGGATTTTGGGGACCCCCGGGAGGCGTTCCGCAGCAAGAGCAGCGCCGAGCTGCTGCGGGGGCTGCTGGTGCTGGGGCTGTGCGCCGTGGAGCCGCTGGTGGAGCACAACCGGGAGGTGGGTACCGGGCCGGCCGCGGGGTGGGGCGGGGCGGGGGATGCCGGAGCCGACCCGGGGGTCCCCTTGAGGGTTTTTTTTGGGGGGGGGGGGTCGGAGCCCGGCGCTGAAGCTGCCGTGTCCGTGTATCCCGCAGCTGCTGCAGCTCGGCCGGCGGGTGCTGGGCCGGGCGCTGTTCGAGCGGCTGATGAAGATGACCTTCTACGGGCAGTTCGTGGCCGGGGAGGACCAGGAGGCCATCAAGCCGCTCATCCGCCGGAACCGAGCTTTCGGCGTGGGCGCCGTGCTGGATTACAGCGTGGAGGAGGACCTGGGCCCCGCGCCGGCCGGGCGCCAGCCGCAGCCGTGAGCGCGGGGACCGGGGCGGCGGCGGCGGCGGGCGCGGGCGCGGGTTTTGGCTGAGCCGCTATTGGCTGAGCGCGCCCATCCCCCTGCTCCCATTGGCTGCGGCGCGCGGGAACCCGCGTGCGTCACGGCCCCGCCACCCGACGGGGGCCTCGTGCCCCGACGCGCGCTGCTCCACCCCCCCCCACCCCGCCCCGTCCCGGAGCCTTATCGCCCCGCCGCAGCCCGGTGCTGTTATCGGGGAGCGGCTGCTGTCGGGGGGGGGCTGGCACTTGGCGAGCTGCGGCTGGGCTCTGCTGGCCCCACCGGAGCAGGTTTTGGGGGTGGCGGGCACGGGACTGCTGTCCCCGGGGGTGTCCCCCCGGGGGGGTGCTGCTGCCGGTGCATCCCGCACGGGAGGCTCTGCCAAGCCCTTGCTGCCGCGGTGTCACCGTGCCCGATTTGTTCCAGCAAATGGACGAGGCGGGGGGGGAGGGAAAAATGGCAAAAATGGCACGCAGGCGCTCAGCCTCGGGTGTCATCGTAGGGCACCACACTCTGCTCATTGCCAAAATTGTTGCTCTGCTCGGAGGTGCGGGACTGGAGGTGTCGGGCTCAGGAGCTGCTTTCTTCCCACATCTGGGTGCTTCGGGGCTTTTCCAGCGCAAACCAGCCGCAGCCGGCAGGTTTCTGGCCGCCTGATGCCATCTGCTGTTTGCTGAGCTCCTGCGCAAAGAGCTGTGTAGGGCCTCCAGCACAGCCTGCTCCCCTGCAGCCAAGCTGGAGATAACCGAGTGGAAATGCCTCAATGCCTCGCTGCCCCAGCAACGGGCTGTGGCTGCTCCTTGCAACCGGTTTTCCAGCTGGGAACAGCAGCATGCGGGGGGGCAGGCACCCGCTGAGCCTGTGCCCCTGCATGCCTTGCACAGGCTGGGTCCTGCAGCGCCTGGGCTGGCATCCAGCGCTCCGCCAGCTTGTCACGGGTGTCCTTGGCCCAGTGCTCAAGGCGCGAGTAGCAGAGCTGCCGCCAACTCACGGTGACGCAGCTGGAGAAAGGTCCCCTGCAGGCAGCACGGCCTGATGCTGTGCCTGTTCCCATGGGCTTTGGGATGGGGTCCAGCCCCTAGTAGGGCACGGGTGGACAGGGACTTTGCTTCCCATGGGAAGAAAGGAAGAGCCCCCCCCTCCCATCGTGGTGCTGCTCGTGGTCCCCTTGAAGCCTCCAGTCCTTTGCTGGCCCACGGCCACCCTGCACCAGGAGCTGGGCTGTGGCTGTGCTAATGTGGGTAGGGCCCCTCCTGCCCCTGCAGCAGAGGCTCCCTGAATGCTTCTGGACTCCCCGAGTGTCTGCAGCATCCCACCGTGTTTAGACTTCACTTTCCCTAGAGATTCCTTGTGTGGACCACTGATGTCTGTCCCAGCACAAGATTATGAACCAGCCTGGCCAATGAGCCACCCCAAAACACCTCATCCCCTTATCCTCCAACTCCCAGTGCTGGTGCCGGGTGCTGTGCCAGGGTGTGCTGTGGGTGCTGGGGGGCACAGGGTGCTTTCTGCTTCACCTGAGGATATGAACTGATGCTGTGCAGGGAGGTGCTGCAGCAGTCCTGCTGTTTGCTGGCAACTTGTGTGTGGGGCAAGCTTGGAGGACTCTATTCTGCCAAGTGCTTTGCTTGATTCCTACCTACATGTCGTTAGACCTCACCAGTAGTTTGAGTGCGGGCTTCCCCTAACCACAAGGCTTGCCTTTCATGTGGTAATTGAGGAATGACTTCTCCCTCATCCCCTCTGCCAGACCCATCTCCTACTGATGAGCAAAGCAAATAGGCTGGGCTCGTGGTAACCTCCAGGGTGAAATGGATTATCACCTCCTTATTTCTGACACGGGGAACGTTTGTGCTTTTCCTGAGACAACTTACTTGAGCCTGATCAAAAACTTACTGAAAGCCTGAGTCTCCTGTGTCAGCCACTTTACCTGTGCACAGCAGTCCACAGGCAGGTTTGCCCTGTGCTACTGCACTGATTCTTCCTTGTTAAAGCAGGATTGCATGCTCTTGCTCTCACACTTCTCTTCAGATTTGGTCTTGGGACTTTCTAAAGTTGAAAGTCACATTTGCTCGCAGCTGAGGCCGAGGTGACTTGCATCTGCCTTTGCATCCCACTGGAGCTTTCTTCATCACCTGCTTTGTAGCACACACAGGGCCTGGTTTGTGCTGGGCTCCACAGCACGTGGCTTGTGCGTGGTGGCATCAGCGTGCTTGCCTGGGCAAGTGTGAGCTCCCAGGTCCTGAGCAGGTCTTAGAAGTGGCTCCTTTCCAGCTGCAGCCTGCTGAAAGCATTCGGGCTGTGCTCAGATATGCTTCCTGCTCTGGGAGGCTTGTGGCCAGGTATAAGCTGACTTCTGCTGGGTTAAGTGGCATCTGCTTCTTGTAGCAATGGCTTCACTAGCCAAGACTAATATTGCAAAGAAAGCAGATGATATCCAGGAAGAGCTATTTCTTCAGCTGGAAGGAGCTTCCTTTATTTTGTTTGATGCAGAACAATAAAATGAGCACCATGGCACTGTTTTGAATGCCCCCCTCGGGGGTGATGGGCTCGATGCAGTCATGCAGCAGGAATGCTGCTGGAAAGGGTGTGTTTGTCCTTAGGAATACAAAACACTCCAAATTCAAGAGTGTTTTCTGCTAATTAAGTTGCACAGGGCAGGAGAGCTTTGTTCCTGCTGCTTGTCCCCAGCACCTCAGATGCCAGAGCAAGGTGTGTTTGGGGCTTCAGAGCCTGCTTCAAGGGGACCTTTCAGCTGACAGGGACTTTGCTACCACATCCCATCCCTCAGCACATGATGTCTCCTCTCCTTTCCTTCCCTCACCCTTCATATTCAGGGGCAGCAAGTTTCTTGACCTGTCATCCTAGGGGCAGCCCAGGCATGGAGCAGAGACTTGAGGGCACAACGGGTTGCAGCACGGCACCCACAGATCCCCATGAGCTCTGGCTGTGTCTGTCCCAGCTCACACGAGGCTTTGCTGCACTGTGAGCAAAGCAAAGCTGCTCCAGGGAGCCTCCAGCCGGACGGAAGGGCTTTGTCTCTGCTTGTTTGTGCTTCCAGCAGCTCCTAATCCCTGTCACAGGGTTTCCACGTGGGTGAGCACGTGTCCCCACTCCCCCGTGGAAGTCCCCTGGCTCGACTCACAGCATATTTCCCCATGGGGCTCCGTAGGGCATGGCCAATTTGGGGGCAGTGACTCTGGGGTTACACAAGGGAGAGATCTCCTGGGAGAAGGCAGCTCTGTGCTGCCTTCCAGGGGCTGGCAGGGTTTCCTCAGCAAGACCGCTGTCTGCAGGCTGGATTTAGGGTGTCAGAGAGGAGGTTTAGCTGCTTGAGCTCCAGGAGGAACTCATGACTTGGCCAGCACTAGCATGGGCTGTCAGAGCCCTTTATCTCCGTGGCAAAGGGCTTGGGCTTGAAATTACATCCGAGGTTGGCTGGAGCCAAAGCTGGGGCCGTGTTTGGAAGCTGTTGACTAACACCAAGGTGCAGAGGAGCGGGACAGCTGAGCTGCAGCAGGGTTTCTATGGCTTGATGCAAGCTGCTCTGAAAGAGCTCCTCCGTTTGTGGTCTGGTCGCTGGTGCCTGTGAGACGGGAGGTGTTCAGATGAGGTTTGGTGAGGGCCATGCAGATGGAGCACCAGTGCTGACCCTGTCCTTGCCATGGGGTGGGTGTCCTCAACCACAGCTGGCTTGGGTGTGCTGAGAACAGCTCCGGACCCAGGGTCAGGGCATCCTCCCTGTGCTCCTCGGGGTCCCCAGGTAGCACTTGCCTGGATGCTGAACCTCGCTTGTTTTCCATGAGAGGATTTGGGGCAACTGAGCTGCCAACAGAGCTTATGCTGAGCAGCGTTTGATCCACTAGCGATGGGATGGCAAGGGAAGAGCAGGGTCCAGCACCAGGCTGGCAGCAGGGGAGCCTTGGAGCTGCCCTGGCCACCAGCGTGGGGCTGCGAGGGGTTGCTGACCTGGCCCTTATCTTCCCTGTTTCTCTTCTTAGCTCCTGCACCTCTGCAGCCGAGAAGGAGAGAGGAGGTGAGTGACCCAGCCTCTCCTGCCCACAGGAGATAGCATCTGCCAGAGCATCCAGCCGGTCCGGGCACCACGGGCCTGGCATGGGGGAAGGGCCCAGCTCCTACGTGAGCTGAAGGAGGAACACGAAGGTCCTCAGCCAGCCCCGTTTCTCAGCAAAGGCTGAGCTCCCGCTCAGTCAGCAGAGCAGGGAGGGCACATTGGGGTGTCTTTGGGCTCCTGTGAGGTCCGAGGCAGGTTCCTTCACCCCTGAGCCCATGGCAGGAGCTTCCCAGGGAGGCTGGCAGGACTGGAGGCAACACAGGGCCTACATGGCCTCTCTCTGGCCTCTTCCACCGCAGGAGCAGAGCAGAGGGAGAAGAAGCAGCACCATGCCCACCGTGGATCTGGCAGTCACCGCAACGGGGTCGCCAGCCCCCGCACCTATTTCTATGCCGATGAGGCCAAATGCGACCAGCACATGGAAACCTTCCTCCGCTGCATCGATGCCTCAAGTAAGCCTTTGGTGTGTCCTCACAGTCCTGGGGACTGCAGGGACACCCGCACCCCCTCCTGTCCCCCTGGTGTCCTGGCCAGCTGTGCCATGGTGGCTTTCTCCAGGTGGCAGCTCAGAGGACGGCTTCTCAGCCATCAAGCTGACGGCGCTGGCAAGGCCTCAGTTTCTGGTGAGTGTCCCTCGGTGCCAGGGCCATGGATGATGTGGGTGCTGGGCATGATCCCTCAGAGTCTTGGCATGGCAGAAGGCTCCGAGCTGTGCAGCTCACCCAGGGTCCTGCCCCTACAGCTGCAGTTCTCGGAGGTGCTGGTGAAGTGGCGGCGGTTCTTCCACCAAATGGCCGTGGAGCAGGGCCAGGGTGGGCGGACAGCACTGGAGATGAAGCTGGAGGTGGAGAAGCTGCAGGTGAGCGGGCTGATATCCAAGGGGTGTGCTGCTGGAGGTGGCCCTGGAGGTCCTCAGAGCAGCCCTGAGCTGTGACACCTCTGCTGGGGTCTGACATCTCCTTGGCACTGATGTTCCTCTTGGTGGCAGGAGGCCCTGGCCAACCTCGGCATCGCAACCAAGGCAGAGAGCCAGCACTGGTTGACAGGCGAGAACCTGGGTGCGAGCGGGTAAGCTGTCCGTGACCTGCAGGGTGTTGTGGGGTGGGGGCAGTGAGGGGACCTGGGCCAGCCTCACCGTGTCCCTGTGACAGCTGGGCAGCAGCAAGGGGAATTCTTCAAAGACCAGCGCTGGCCTGGTGCAGAAACCAGGGGCTCTGAAAGCAGAGGGTTTTTTTTGTTGGAGGTGACAAGATGGGTCGGGGTGCCTCGTGCGTCAGGCTATGGTGTGCTGGTGAGACTGGGAGATGGTAGAGACCCCCAGAAGTCACCAGCATGGACCTGGCTTCCTGCTCACAGCACTGTGGACCTGCTGGCGTGGAACAGCCTGATCGACAGCCGCACCAAGCTCTCCAAGCCGCTGCTCATCCCCAACATGAAGGTGGGTACACACTTTGGCCAGGCTCTGCCCCCAGTGCCAAGAAGCTGGTGGGGGGGGACAACAGGAGCATCTGTGCTGGCTGGAGGGGCATTTGGAGGGCACAGGGTGTGTGTCTGCTGTCCCCAGGCTCTGCATGGCTGGTGGAGCAGGCACCCTGCATGCTGCAGTGGTCGGGGGATGCTGAGTTTGCAGAAGGACTGGGGGTGAGCTTCCCAGGGCATTTGTCTCCCGTGGGCAGCTCCTGGAGTGCTGCTCCCCAGGCAGGCTGGTGAACGGGCTCTTCTCACTTCAGACCAGGCAGCTCGAGCCTCTGTTCTCACACTTCACCGAGGAGGAGGACCAGCAGATGAAACGGATGCTGCAGCGGATGGACATCCTCGCCAAGGTCTGAGGAAGCTGGGGCTGGGTGCCACTGTGGAGGGGGGGGAGACACGTGGCAGGTGGCCCCAGCAGCCCACCCTGCATCATTCACCCACCAGAGAGCCACGGAGACGGGCGTGAGGCTGATGGTGGACGCAGAGCAGAGCTACTTCCAGCCAGCCATCAGCCACCTCACCCTGGAGATGCAGCGCCGCTTCAACAGGGAGCGGGCAATCATCTTCAACACCTACCAGTGCTACCTGAAGGTGAGGGCTGGCAGAAGCTGTGCAGGCTCTGGAGCGCATAGCAGGGAAGGGACCTGCTGGAGCAGTTGGATGAGCACCTTGGTGATGCTCTGGTCCATTTGGTGTGATCCTGGGGCTGGCTCGTGGCACTGATGTGATGAGCCTATGCTGTCTCTGTCACCTCCTCCCAGGAGGCTTACAACAACGTGACTGTGGACGTGGAGCTGTCACGCCGGGAGGGCTGGCACTTCAGCACCAAGCTGGTCCGCGGCGCCTACATGGAGCAGGAGCGGGAGAGAGCAGCAAAGTTTGGCTATGAGGATCCCATCAACCCCACTTATGAGAAGACCAATGAGATGTACCACAGGTAGGGACCTGCCCCAGCCACACTCCCACCTCCCTTCCCACCAGGTTTGGGCTTGGACACCCACCCCGCATGACCCCACGCTTCCCTGCAGGTGCCTAGACTATATCCTGGAGGAGATCAAGCACAGCCAGAAAGCCAGCGTGATGGTGGCATCTCACAACGAGGACACGATCAAATTCACCTTGCGGAGGTGGGGACTGGCGAGGAGGGGTCGGTGCCTTGCTCTCAAGTGGGATGTGGGGCACGCAGTGGCAGCGCTGTCTCTGCTCTTTTCCTAACACCAAGGTTTGGCTTGCAGGATGATGGAGCTTGGGATCCATCCTTCAGAAAAGAAGGTCTGCTTTGGGCAGCTGCTGGGCATGTGTGACCAGATCACCTTCCCCCTGGGTGAGTGCTGAAGCTCCAGTACCTGGGAGCAGAGGGGACGTGGCAGATGTGCTCCTGTCCCGTGCTCACCCTGAGGTCTCTTTGACCTGCTGTGGGGTCTGAAGGGCCGGTGGAGCTGGGCTGTGGGCTGTCACAAGGCTGAAGACGGTTTCTTGTTGCCTGGGCAGAAGTGGTGAAGCCCAGGAGAGGATGGCACTAGCAGAGGAAGGTGCCCTGACCTGGAAAACACTGGGTGCCGCAGGGAGTGTGTAGGGGGGAGACCAACAGGTTTCGAAGCTCCTGCGTGAAAGGGTAACCAGAAGAGCTGTGCTGGGGTGGGATGGATTAGTCCTCTTCCATCGCTGTGTCCGTGCTGGGACAGCTGCACAGGGTTATAGAGAGGGAGGGTGTAGATGAGGACTTTTGAGGTAGAGTCCAGTTGAGTGTCCATGGTGGCAGGATGGGGGAATTCCTCCTTCAGGCCACGAGCTGAAATGGGGCTGCTGGTAAATACTGGTGTGGTGGGAGCCAGAGCTCTTTGCTATGCGGACTGGCTCAGCCGAGGCAAGGCTGGTGGTGGCAGGTCCCCCTGTCAGCCACATGCCCAGACCTTTGTCCTGTACCAGGGCCCCTTCTCTGAGCAGCTGTGCTCCTGCACTGGCCCCACACCACCAGCTCTGGCACCCAGCGTGGGGTTCCCAGCTCCAGCCCAGGGCTTCTCGCATATTCCCTGACACCTGAGGTGACTTTCCCTGCTTCTTTGTGACCCCCGTGCCCCACAGACAGGCCCAGACACAGGCACTCACAGGTCAGGGCTGATCCTCCTTCCCCATCCCAGTCTCTGGAGCAGGGACCCGAGGCCAGGAGAGCAGCAGGAGGCAGGCTGGGCAGTTGTCCAGCGCGGATGCTGCTCTGTCCTGGAGTTCCCCCAGTACGCAGGGCTTGGCTGTGCGTCTGCGGCCTCCTCTGGTCATGCTGGAAAAATGTGTTAACTCGATGTTTCTGCTTGAATGCTTCTTGAATTGGCCCAGCCCTGGCTGCCGGCATTCCCAGGGCTGCCGGTGACCTCAGGGCTCTCCATGATCCCCTTCTCTTCCTCCAGGTCAGGCTGGTTTCCCCGTCTACAAGTACGTGCCCTACGGCCCGGTGGATGAGGTGCTGCCCTACCTGTCCCGCCGAGCCCAGGAGAACAGGGGCTTCATGCAGAGAGCGAACCAGGAGCGGGATCTCCTCTGGAGGGAGTTCAAGCGACGGCTCTTTGCGGGCACCATCTTCAGCCCCAACCCCTGACCCTCCTCCAGCCCCCCAGGACCCAGTGCTGGGCTCAGCTGGTGCCTGGGGATGGGGCTCTCGTGCCTTCGTGTGTAACCACTAACCCACTAACTTCCTCGTTGCTGTTTTTTCTCCCCCTCTGAGGCCTTTGCCTGGGGAGGCGATGTTCTCCTGTTGCTGTTTGAACCCCATCCTCCTTCAGGAGGCCACTACTGTAGGGCTGCCCCAGCGGGCACTGCCCCAAGGGACATCCCCTTTGCTGTCCCAGCACTGGGAGCCCAGGGCGAGCAGATCTTCCCCTCACGGCACATGCTGCTGCTCCCCTGCCAGCCCTTCCCTTCCCTACCAGCCTTGGCCAAGATTGTCCTGGTGTTTTGCCCTCCAAGCACAGGGAAGGCGGAGGTTTGGCCACCAGCTCCATGGCACACATCCAAAGCCCACGGGGCGGCTCAGCTTTCCCCAGCCCTCCCTGGGCCAGAAGAAGGGCCTGAGGATTACCACCAGGCTCCAGCTCTGCAGAAGGTCCAGCAGAGGCTGAATTTAGCAGCATGCAGAGGTGGCTGGGGCACAAGGGGAGCCCTGCTGCCTGCTCACCTGGGGCAAGCCTAAGCTTTTGCCCCATCCTGCTGGGCTGAGCAGAGCCAAAGCTCCCCAAGCTCTCGGTCTCAACCTCTTGCAGCAGCACTGGCCCTGGGGCACACATCCAGAGAGGGAGCAGGAGCCACCGGGTCCCATCCTTGTGCTGCCCCAAACGCTGCGGGGACGCGCGTGGGGCCGGAGCTGTATTGTGGGAAGGGGAAATCCGCACAGCTACTGGACACTGGATTTGTCAGAGAAATGGCAATAATTAAAGCGTGGCTGTTCTTGTTCCTGCCTCTCCTAGAGTCATCCCCAGGGGGAGCTGCGGAACCGAGCGGGAGGGGCTGGCAGCATCCGCGGCAGCACCCGGGGGTCCCCCCTCGCCTCCCTCGCGGTTCCTTCTCTGAAAGCCCAAGGGGTGAAGGGGGATGTTTAGGCTTTTCAGCTACGCTTGCTTATTGCTTTGTCTCCGTTTTTTTATTATTTTTTTATTAATATTATTATTTTTTATTATTTTTTTTAATTTATTTTTTTTTGTCTCCTGGTTTTGCCTTTCTGAGCACCCGGAGGGGCAGGCAGCGTGACTACAGGCTGGGGCAGGGACTCTGGAGCTGCGGGTGTTTAAAAGCAGGGTGCTGGTGCAGGTAGCAGCTGGGCTCCTGGGAAGAGAGGAGACGTGATCCCTGCTCCTGACCACCTCTTTGGCCCCTTCTGCTTGTTGTGGAGCGAACGACTTTTGGGATGCACGAAGAAATGGCTCAAGATGCCAAGACCCAAAGCTCCCTGCACCCTCCGAGCCCAGGGATGCGGGCACAGGGAGCAAAAGTTAACTATTGCAAAAATTAATCATGCAGCTCTGCAGCATGTCTCTGGTGCAGGCTGCTGTCTGCAGGGGTGATGGATGCAGGGATGAGGGGTGCAGGGTGCTGCCTGCTCTCTGCACAAGGTGCTGGATGGCTTTGCAAGCTTGGGTGCCTGTGCAACACCCCAAAGCCCTGTGCTCCCAGCAACCTTTACCTATGCTCAGACAGAAGCAGCAACCACCCCTCTTGTTTCTGGGCACAGTGACCTGGCTAAGCCCTCTCTTTATCTCAGGCTTTCACCAGCCTGCCCAGTTTTAGCCCTTGCTGCTGGAAGCTGAGGGAAGGGGAGGCACAAAAATCACTGGGTATGCCCTAGCCTGTGCTGCAGCCCACTCACTTGCAAGGGTGCTGGCTACAGCAGCAGGGGGAGTTGCGAGGGAGAGAGCTCACATCTGTGCAGAAGCCATCTCAGCAGACTTGCACTCAAATGCCGTGAGTGGTCCAAGCACACGTGAGCAGGGATTTCTTCCAAGAAGCAGAGCCTGGACATGTCCCCGCTGGACAGGGACGGGTGCCTTGTTATCGTATGGCTCCCCTGTGGTCCGCTGTGCAGCTCTTCCTGGTAAAACAGCTGCACAGATTTTTGAAACACGGACAAAACAACATATTTTTCCTTCGTTTTTGTGTTTGGAAATACTACAGCGCTGGAGTTTCTTTCTCTCTTTTGCTGTTTTCCAAAACACAGTTCGATGGGAGGCAAGCACCTGGTAGGGCATTGCCAGCCTGAAGTCGGAAAAAGAAACTGTAAACCGTGCTGTAATGGAAAGCATTGAGATGAGCTTGCAGAGCACCCACACAGCCTGATCTGCTCAAAGGCAGGGGCAAAAACCTCACTGGGACCAGGGGGAGAGCAGCGTTGGTGGAGTGCAGCATGACCCATGGGATGTGCAATCCCCCCATGTCTGCAAAACTCTTCCTGCCCGGTCGGGCAGTATGAGCCAGCCCAGCCCAAGCTGTCCCCAGCACACTGTTAATCCTCCCCCTCCCTGCAGCATCCTCAGGAGCTTCTCCAGCCCCAGGCTCCTGGCCAAGGGACAGGCTTATCCCCCATGCCGAGGTGAGCCACACTGCTGAGAAAAGGGTGGCTTTGGTTAGACCTGGTAAAAATGGAGCAGCACAGGACATTCTGCCTGGAATTGGAGAGAAAGCTCTTCATGGAAGCCAAGTGAAGAGCCAAAAAGTAAACACATCCATGCACGAAGCAACAGCGTGGAAAATGCGTGGCGGTGAGTGTCTCCTTTGGCTTGTCAGGAGCGGGGCCAGGGAGCACCAGCCCCACTCGGCACAGAGCAGAGGTAATGGAGAGAGCAGATAGGAAGGGAATCCCAGCCATGGAAACAGCCGGAGCGAGGCTGAAGCTCCAGGGGGGGCAGGCTGCCAGGGCAGGCAGGGGGCTGCCAAGCCCAGCTTCCTGCTGCAGCACAGCTGGCGGTGCCACGGGCTGGGCTGGGCACGGTAGCAGCCAAGCCTGGGGGGCAGCGTGAGCCCCCCTGCACCCCTCAGGAAGCACGGAGCAGTGTCGGAGCTTCACAAGCTCATCCCTTGGAGCTTCACAAGACAAGGAGAAGTGAATGAGCAGATGGTGCAGCCTCTGTGCCAGTGGCTTCATGGATCCATGCGCCTCTTGACCACCCTTTTCTGGAGCAAGCCCCCCTCCCCAGTCCTTTTTCCCAGACAGGAGGTGATGCTGAGCTCACTCGGTGCAGAGCATTCATCCTGAGGGAGTCCCTTGTGCCTTGGCACGGCCAGACCACTGCTGTCTCAGCACTCCTGCCTGGCCAAGGGGACCAAGTGCCAGGCGGTGCTGGGTGCCACCAGACAGACCCTGCCCGCAGGATGGGGCAGCTGGGGCAGCTGGACATGGTGGCAGAGTCACCCAGGCAAGAGATACTGGAGCCCAGCAACACAGCGTGGGGACGGGAATGGGGGCACGTGAAAGAGGAGAGGGTGGCAAAGAGGGGAGAGGGAGGGATGTGCGATGATCACCAGCCTGTTTGAAAACTAAGGTCTGGGAAGGAAAGTCGGTGGGTCACAGCAGGTAACCACCGGGGAGATGGGAGATAGTTTCTGGACAGATGGATGGAGAGAGCAGGAGGGAGGTGAGTGTTGCTCAGGAATTGTGCCCCCCACGTTTATTGGGATTTAACTGCCTAAGAGCATAGTTTCCACTGGTAAGACCACCGCTGACTTCCCTGTTGGGAACTTCTGTCTGTGTGGACTTGAACAGGACAGAAACCTTCCATGCGCGCCAGTCCCATGAACCACAGACATCAGAGGAGGTTGGTGGCAAGAAACTCTTCATCCACCCTTTGCTTGGTGATTCCCTAATCCTCACCTGAAGGATGCTGCCTGACCCATGCCTTATCTACAGGGGATCCATTCCCTGCGTGGGGAAACCGTGTAGGCGCATGGTCCTGGCACCCAGCTCTGCAGATGTACACAGTCCGTACACCATTACACAGCCCCTCGGACACAACAGCACTCAGCAGGAAACTGATGCAGTGATTAAACCTAAGAAATTGATTTGACTTCCCGGGAAGCTGAGCTCGCAGAGAGCAACAGCACTGCTGGATCACCAAATGATGCCGTGCATCAAGCGTGCTGCTACAACCTGCGTCTGTGCTGCCTTGTGGCAGGTGGCCGGGGTGTTCCCCCATCCATGCCAGGGGTGTAAATGCTACAAGTGCCTGCGTGTCCCCCGGGTTCCTGGTTTTATTCTTGCAGCGGGTTAACGAGTGGCTGCCTAGGCCCTGCAGACACCGCTTGGCTCCCGCGGGACAGCCAAAAAGCTGCCTTGGGGGGGCACTGAGCACCGGGGGCTGTCGGACCCCGGGGACACGGGACCCTGGGGCTGTGCCGGCCCCGGGGGGAGCCAGAGCCGGCCAAAGCTGGACCCCCGGGCCGAACAGGGAGAGGGGCAGAGAACTCCGCAGCCTCTCCCCATCGGAGTCCCCCGCCGCCGGCTCGGCGGAGCTCTCAGCCCGCACCCCCGGCGCCGTCGGGGCGCGGGGCCGGCCCCGGGGCGGTTCTGCCCCGCGGCGGGCGCTGAGAAGGCGGCGGCGGCGGCGGCCCCCGGAGCCTGGCCCGCCGTCAGGGGAACCAATGCGGAATTTCCTGGCTGGCGGCGGGGCCCCTCCTGCCGCCGCCGAGAGGGGCGCGGGGGAGGCGGCGGCGCGGAGCTCGCAGTGAAGCTTCCGCCTGCCCGAGCTGCGGCCAGGGCAGGGCAAGGCAGGGCAGGGCAGGGCAGGGCAGGGCAGGGCGGCACCGGGCACAAGCGTAGCCGGGACATCTCGCCCCCCCCTCCCCAGGGCCGAACCGGGCCGGGCTGGGTCGGGTTCCGCAGCACCGACGGCCATGGAGGCCCGTGGGCTGCGGCCGCTGCGCCGCGCCCGAGCTGGAGCTGGAGCTGCGCTGCTGCTGCTGCTGCTGGTGCTGAGCTGCGGAGCCGCGCAGGAGCTGAGCCCCCGAGGCAGGAACGTCTGCAGGGCCGGCGGGTAGGAGCGGCGGGCGGGGGGGCAGGTGGGGAGGGGGCAGCGGGAACCCCCCCCGAGGGGTAGGGTCGGGCCGCGGGGCGCTGCGGGGCGCTGCGGGGGGACCGCTCCTCTCCGCCGGGCGAGCCCCGGTCCCCGGAGCCTTCCCAAGCTTGCGCCGGGAGGTGGAGGGGAAGGGGCGACGAGCACGGTCCGAGCGCGGAGGGGACGGTTTTGGGTGTCCCGGGGTCGGTTCTGCCGTGGGGAGCCGGTGCTGAGTGTTGCAGGGGGTGGAGAGCACCGCAGGGGGTCCCCACCCCCCGGGCCTGGTGCTGCTGGCAGGATGCGGGATGCTGCGGGCGTCCTGGTGGAGCTGCCCTTTGGTGCTCGGGTTGGGTGCGTTGGCAGCTCCAGGACACTTGGGTTTGGGTTCGGAGGGTGGGTGCCAGCACTGCCTGGCTCTCCCCGGAGGTTGCATCCTGCTTGCTCGGCCACAGGCTGAGTCCTGGGGATGCCACAGCCTCTTCCCCGCTCCCACTGTGCTCCGCATACCGTGGACACCACGGGTCGCTCTACAGAGCATCACCTGGGGCCGAGCTTTGCGGTGCTCGGGCTTGGTGCTGGCCCTAGTAGCAAAGGGGGAAGAGCGCCCAGAGCTGCTCTAGTAGCAAAGGGGGAAGAGCGCCCAGAGCTGCTCCATCCTGCGAGAGGAGCAGGATCCCCAGGCCCTGCCCTTTATGGGGGGCCCCGGCTATAAATGCACCTTTACATCTCGCTCGTGAGGTCAGGCGAGTCCACAAGGAAAACATGTGCTGTGAGCTAGAAGGGGCCGCATAATGGCTCCATTCAGCAGGGCCGCAGGGCGCTGGTGCCCCCTCCTCAGATTACAGGCCGAGTTTCCTAAGGAGGCTTTTTCACGAGCCAGCACGGCCGCAGCTCCCAGCCCCGTGCTGTTATTCAGCAGGGAGATTCGATGGGTCTCTCAGCGGGCCTTCCTCGGGTACCCGTGACCCCTGAGGCCGGTACCCTACAAAACTTGCCCCCAGCAGAGGGGCGGCGAGCAGTGATCCCTGGGTTCCCGGCATCCTGGGGCTGGTGCTCATGTGTGCACAAGCTGTGTGCATCCTCTTCCCCCAGTCTGCAGGACGCAGAGCCAGGGCAGCCTGCAGCACACGATGTCCCCATCCCAACGCAGCTTGGTGGCCCCGGAGACCTGAGGCAGGTGATGCAGGTCCTACCACATACCCGGAGCTGGGAGCAGCGGTTCCAGGCGACGCTTGGAGAGGTGCCCGAGTCAGCCTGCGCACCGAGCCACCGGGTTTTGGTGTCCAATTTTCCCCCCCTCCCCCAGCTCAGCTTTCCTAGGCATTTGAATTCATTCAAGCTGCTGCTTTGACTCCTTGCCACGCGTTTCTCTGGGTGGTTGTGCGAGTGCCGGGCTCTGCCGAGCGTGTCCAGGCACCCCTCTGCGCTGGGGGTTCTACTTCAGCATCTCACTGCAAGCTCCGGAGACCTGGCTAGTGGGTAGCGATTCAAAGAGTCACTTAGGGCAGGAGAAAAGTGTTTTGGAGCGACGTGGTTTTGTGTACCAAATGTGACTGCTCCTCTTAAATTTGAAGCTCTTTTGTAAGCTGTTAACTTTCAGCATGACTCTCCCTGTAGCTTGAGATGCAGGGGTGCAGGGCTGGTGAGAGCAAGCCCTGTGTACATGGAAATTCCTTTACCTTGTCCTCCTCTCTCCAAAACTCTCCTTTGGTTTTTATTTTTTTTTTTAATTTCTTTCTCTATGTGAAGAGTTTCCTTTCGCATAGGCTCCCACAACTGCGCCGAGGCATTACCTGTCTGTGCCTGCACCTCAAGGCCGGTGGTTTCTGGCAGGATCAGGTCAGGGAGCTGCAGGGATGTCCCAGTCCACCGTGGATGAGCCTGTCTAGGGCCTGGCAATGCTGCACAGGGTGGCACCAAGTGGTGGGTAACAGAAAAAGGGGGCTCAGTGTCAGGGTGATGTGCTCCTCCCCAGTTTGGGCAGCGTTGTGCCAGCACTGGTTTGGCTGGGGGAGGTGGCAGTGGTGCTCTGGGCTTTGGGATTTGCAGCTCCTGATCCCTGCTGATGCTCAGCTCGTGCAGGATGCTCAGCCCAAAGCTCAGCACGATGCGGGATGCTCAGTGGGATGCAGCTGTGTCCCAGGGAGCAGGGGCAGCCCTGGCTCTGCCTCCGTCTGCGCTCCTTTTCCTCTGCATCAGTGAAATCCCCGTGAGCCAGCCACATCTCACAGGCAACGTCTTCTTCCTTTTCCCAGCATTTATAGCACTTTGAGGAAAGGAAAAATATAATGAAGCCCAGAGCGCTTGCTTGCTCAGGGCATGTCTGTGCTGGTACGTCAGTTTGGGTCAGAAGCAAGTTTTTAAACAAATTTCTCAGTTGTCCCGCTTTGAGCGGTTGTGGGGCACAGGGACTGAACCCCCTTCAGAGGAGACAAAGCCATGTGGCACATTTCGGAAACACATCCCAATAACCCACAGGTTCAGGTCATCTGCCACCAGCACGGGGCTGGATCCAGTCTGAGGGCTGCACTGGGAGCACCAGATACCCAGTGCCACGTCCCGTCTACCTCTCCTCACCCCGCTGAAACCGTAGGGCTGCGGGTGTGCTGCAGGGTAGCCACGCTTGGAATCAGAGGGACTTTTCGCCCTTTCTCAAGGGAAGAAATAAAACAGAGAGAGAAGGGCTGAAACCGGGCAGCGGGTCCAAGGGCATCCTTGGGGCCAAGCACTGGTCCCGGCACCGTCCTGGCACTCCGTGACCCATCCTTGCTGTGCTGTGCGGGCGAGGGATGCTGACCGTGTGGGGAGGGAACTGGAGCTGTGAAACACGAGCGTATTTATTTGCTGTCGGAGCAGCTGATAAATGAGGGGAGGCTGAGCACGGAGGTGTTGGATACCACGGCCAGGCACAGCGAAGGAGAGATTAGCTATCTGTTAAAGGACAGGCTGTAATCCTGGGTGGGGGGTGCGGGATGGGTTGCGGCTGGCGGGGTCGGGGTCCTGCTCGTGGCAGAGGGAGGCGTCTTCCCTGCTGCTGCCTGGCTTCGGTGTCAGCTCAGGGCGCTGGGGGCTGCCTGGCCAGGGCCCCCCCAGGTGTTTTGGTGCATCCAAGGATGCAGCTGGGTTGCTGGAGGTGCCCAAGTGGCTGCGGGTTCCTGGAGGGCTCCCTGCAGCAGGAGGGGGGAAGCGAGGAGCTTTGGGGTGCGCACGGGGAGGAAGGGGAGGGCAGTGGGGATTCCCCTAGTGGGGAGTTTCCCCTTGTGGACTTGAAACTGTTTTCACTAGAAAAAATCACCAGACACTGGATTTCTAAAGGCAGGGAAGCGTAGGGCAGGACAATCCCTGGTCAGCCCCGCTCCTGTCTATCACAGCACGATGAATTTCAGCCTGTTGTGCTGGAGCAGAGCCCGGTAGCTCGCTCAGGGCCGTCTTGTAGGGAAGAATCTCGCCTCGGGCCCACCCGGTCCCTGGGGAGTTGCTTTGGGTAATGCCCCCACCACCTCTCCTTGCATGCTCAGCCCCGCGCTGCTGCTCCCGCCGGGGGCAGAGACCCTGCTCGAGCCCCGGGGTCCCCGCGGGGAGCGCTGAGCCCGCTGCAATCGCAGCGCCGTGTAATCTCTTTGACGGACTAAATAGATGGAGCTATTTTGGTCTCCAGCTGCAAGGCATTTTTTCCAGGCCCTGAATCATTTTTGTGGTTCCTTTCTGCCTCCTGTCCAATTTTTCAACATCCTCTGCACAAGGCGGACGCGGTGCTCCTGCGTCCGCGTGCGGTGCTGCCCGCGCAGGGCTTGGCGTTGCCTGGCTCGGGGGGGGCTGAGCTCAGCCTCTGCCTTGCGTGGGTTTTGCTGGGGGCTGCCCTCAGCCCCACCAGCCTGGGACAACTCATTCTGGCAGCCAGACGCGGTCCTGTGACTACGCTGGGTTTCGAGCGAATACTTCCTTGCTGTCTCCTCCTCCTCTTCTGCATTTGTTACATATAAAGGGGAAAAAAAAAAAAAAAAAAAGGAAAGAAAAAAAAACCACATTCCAGGCTCTGTCGTTCATTGCTGGACCAACCCGAGCAAAGTTTCCCTCGACTGCAGCGTGCTTTTGGCCTGCTCCTAAACCTCCAGGGTTGCTTCCACCTTCAGCAGGGACTGGGTGGCTCATGCTGAGCGCTGGCCGAGGTGCGTGGGGCTTCCTCCAGGATCGCCCATGTTCCCAGTAACCCCCAGTATGGTGGCCCCTTGCTGGTTCTGGGGACAGGGAGCACCTTTTCCACGTGTCTTCGCTATACCTGAGTTGCATCAGTGTGTACTGCCCACCACGGGAGGCTTGGAAATAGCAGCCCTGGTTTGACTTGAGCCTGCACCTCGGATGGCATCCCTTGCAGACATCTCCGCACCTCCAAGAGGGCTCTGAGCCCCTGTCCCTGCATTGCGTTGGGTCAGGCCTCTGCCAAAAACATTTTAGCTGACGCGGCTGCTGCCTGGTGCTCTGAGACCTGGGGGCACCGGGGGTCTGATATGAGGGCTCTGCACTGGGATACCCAAGGCTCGGGAACCTGTCCCAGCCTCCGTGGAGCAGCTGGCGGTATTGATGGGTTCCTACGTGGGGCTGAGCAAGCAACATTTAGTGATGCTCAGAAAGCTGGCACAGCTGGAGCCCCAGGCTTGCAAGTGCTGCAGGTATCCCCAGCCGTGCCCTGCTGTAATATATCCCCCCCGTGCCGCACACCCCTGGGGAGCCCGGTGCAGAGGGCAGCAGGGTGAACGCAGGCAGTGCTGCTCTGAGGATCTGCCCCCTGTGCTAATCCTAAAACAAGCCATGTTGTAAGAGACTCTCCCAGAGCAAGGAGGTTTGCAGGAGCTCCTCACTTTCCAGCAATGAAACCTGCTGCTGGGGCTGGGTGGGGAGAGGAGCAGTGGCAGAATGGGGGCTGTGGGACCAGGCAGAGCATCCTTCACATCCAAGCACCTCTGGAAGCTTGGCTAGACCCATGGGGCAGAGCTGGTGTTTCTGCCCAGGACCTTTTTCCCAGGTTTGGGGGAGATCTTTTTGTTTGTTTTTAGCTGGCAACATTTGAAGGTGAAGTTTTTGTGCCCCTTGCCAAGCATCTGCACAGCAGAGGACGAGCTGGTGGCTCTCCATGCCTGAAGAGGATGTGGTGGTGTCACCTGCAGGCTGGTGCTCTCATCAGGTTTCCAGGAGGGACAGAGGCTCTCCGGGGGATCCTAATCACTTGTGTTTGCTTCCTGCAGCTCCTCGGTGCTCGTGTGCTGTTCGGGATGGAGGCAACAAGGAAGCGAGTGTTTGATAGGTAAGCCCCAGCATTTTGGCTCGTTAGATGCTGCTGGTCTGCCCGACCTTTGCTGAGTCCTCCTGGCCGTGCCTGGGGGCTCTGGAGCTGTGCAGCGCTCGGAGCCTGCCCCCAGCTCATCTTGTGCCAGCAGGCAGCGAGTGCCCGGCTCCGGGCTGCCCTTGTCCCCGTGGTGCTATCCCCTGGGTGCCGTCCCCCAGCAGGGTCTGCAGGAGCGTTGTCCCCAAGCTGGGGTGCAGCTCTGGGATGCAAGGGTCCACAAAGTGTCCCCAAGGGCTGAGCTGACCATGGAGGGACACTGGACAAGTGGGGCTCCCTCAGGTGCTGGAGCCAGGGCTGCTGGCAGAGGAAGAGGATGAGGTGCAGAGGGTCCCTGCCAGCGCTGGTGCCACCAAGCCCACCAGCTGGGAGCCAGGACCGTGCCTGGCATCACGGCTCCCACCGTGGGCTGTGGTGAGCCTGGCGCAGGGCTGCTGCAAGCCGTCAGCCTTCTGCACCACCGCCACGCAGGAGGTTTGGGGGATGCCGTGTTCTTCCCCGCGGTTTTGGCTGGCCGCAGCACTCCCCCTTTTTGCCCTGGCGCTGCAGTCAGAGCCGTGCATGCTGGCCCAGGGAGGCAGTGGTTTGCAGACCACGTAACCGACTAACTCACCCTGCACGCGCCCCGTAACCGCTCGCTGCATGCGGCCGGTGCCTGCACTTGGCGGACGGGACACAGGGAGAAGGAGATGGGGTCTCCCCGGATGGCAGAGGGAGGACGGTCCCGCAGCAAACTGTCCCCCGCCTCCTCTTCCCCCCTTTTTCCCCTCGACCTGTTCTAACCGTTAGACTCACTTCTCCTAACCTGTTTAATCTGTCTATTTTAGGGTTTTCTATAGTATCCATCACCGTAGGTCTAAGAACTGCCAGGTAAGGCGGATTGTGCGGGTTCTCTGCTCTCCCTCTCCACTGGCTGAGGAAGCTCTGTCAGGGCGATGGGGGTCTCTGCCCATGCCTGCTGGCACGGGGAGACCGCAGCGCATCCTGCCCCTGCCCCCAGCACCCACTCCCCTTGACAGGAGAGGGATTTCTGCAGGCTTTGGGGGGCTGCGGACCTGCCCTGCTGGGGAGCAAGGCACAGGGGTGGCAGTGTCCCCGCTGCAGGCTGCGGGGAGGACGGGGAGGGGGTGTCCTCTGCCGGTGGCTGCCTGCAACCCCCCCAACCCCACATCCCGCATCCCACCTGCAGCAGGCTCTGCTGGGGACGTGGAGCTGGGTGCGGGATGCTGGAGCTGGGCAGCAGCAGGAACGGGGCTGAGCTGGGTGGCAGGAAGCCGGTGGCAGGGATGGAGCTTGAGTACGGTGGCAGGGGGCTGGTGGCATCTTTCTGGTGGTGGCCCCAACCAGCCTGCCCAGCCAGGGCCCTGCTAGGACACTTGGTGCAGTGTCACAGCTCTGCAGCCCTCGGAGTGCCACCACCATGCTGTGCTCCCTGTCCCCTGCTCCACAGGGTAGGGGACAGGGACAGCAGGGGCAAGCCTCGGTGGCACTTGGTGCCTGAGGCCAGCAGGTGCTGTCGCTGTGCCCGTGCCGTGCCCTCACGCGTCCTGTTATCGGTCCAGCCGTCTGCGAAGGAAACTTCACCTGCAAGGAGAATGAGGTGTGCGTGAGACCCGGCGAGTGCCGCTGCCGCCATGGCTACTTCGGGGCCAACTGTGACACCAGTGAGTATCAGCGGCACCGGTGGTGTCACCGGGGGTGGCCCTGGGGACAAAAGAGCTGGATTGTCCTGGGGTGATTGCGGAGCAGAACACGGCACGGGCTGCCAGTGCTCCCGCTGTGCCCTTGCTGGTCCCCCCCTGGCTGTGTGCCCAGGGCAGCGTCCCTTTGGGTGGGTGACACCCGAAATGCACTGGGAGGTGAGGGGATGGTGGCCAGGAGATGCTGTTCAGGATGGGGCCCCGTGGCAGGGTTTGTCCCGCGGCTGCGCAGGGCTGTGCACTGCAGCCGAGGCTGACGACTCCGCTGTCTGTGCGCTGCTCGCAGAGTGTCCCCGGCAGTTTTGGGGCCCTGACTGCAAGGAGATGTGCAGCTGCCACCCCAACGGGCAGTGCGAGGACGTGACGGGCCAGTGCACCTGCAACCCCAACCGCTGGGGCCCCAAGTGTGAGAACGTCTGCCTCTGCAAGCACGGCAAGTGCGACCAGAAGACGGGCAAGTGCACCTGCGAGCCGAACTGGTGGGGCCCCCAGTGCTCCAGCTCCTGCTACTGCAGCCACAACTCCCAGTGCGACCAGCAGACCGGGAACTGCCTGTGCCAACCGGGCTGGTGGGGCCGCGGCTGCAACAACCAGTGCTCCTGCAACAACTCGCCCTGCGAGCAGTTCACGGGGCGCTGCCAGTGCCGGGAGCGGACGTTCGGGCCCCGCTGCGACCGCTACTGCCAGTGCTACAAGGGGAAATGCAACCAGGTGGATGGGACCTGCACGTGCGAGCCGGGGTACCGGGGCAAATACTGCCGTGAGCCCTGCCCTGCTGGTTTCTATGGCCAAGGCTGCCGGCGGCGGTGAGTTTTGGGACCCCGCTGGTCCGGGGAGGGGTGGAAAGGGGGGTTTTGGGGTGCCCCAAGGTGCCCTGGGGGTGCTGCATGCCGTGATGGAGTCTCCCTTGGCCGTTGCAGCTGTGGGCAGTGCAAGAGCCTGCAGCCCTGCACCGTGGCGGATGGGCGCTGCCTGACCTGCGAGGCAGGGTGGAACGGCACCAAGTGCGACCAGCCCTGCTCAGCTGGCTTCTACGGGGAGGGCTGCGAGAAGGTCTGTCCCCCCTGCAAGGATGGCCACACCTGCAACCACATCAATGGCAAGTGCTCGCACTGCAACCCCGGCTGGATCGGTGACCGGTGAGTGCCAGGCGGCGGAGTCGGTCCTCACCGGGTGCTGGCATCGTGCTGGAGCAGCACGAGCATCCCCGCTGCTCCCTGCGTGGGGATATGGGGTGGGCAGGCAGGTCTGTGCAGCCAGGAGGGGGTGGCAAGGGTGGGAGCCTGCTGGCACGGCCGTGGGACCACAGGAAGCCTGTGGTGACCCCACCTAAAAGTGGCTCTGAAGCTTTCGTGGAGTCTCTTTGCCCAGGGTTGGGTCTGGGGCTGACGTCTCACCTCCTTGCACGGAGCAGGCAGGGTGGTGTGGGGTGGCCATGCTGTGGGACACGGGGGGGAGGCCGCAAGAAACCCCACTCCCTGAAGCTCCAGCTGCCTGCCCTCGCCACCCCTAGGTGCGAAACCAAGTGCCGCAATGGGACGTACGGGGAGAACTGCGCCTTCGTCTGCAGCGACTGCGTCAACGGCGAGTGCCACTTCGAGACGGGCAGGTGCCTGTGCCGCGCCGGATCCCATGGCACGTAGTAAGTGAGCTGCAGCCCCTGCCTCGGTGCAGCAAGCACGGAGCGTGTTCTTGCTGAGCTGTGGTATCGGCACGGGAAAGCTGCAGTTTGGGAAGCAAAACAGAAATGCTGCCTGAAAAGGCAAGGAGTGTGTCCTCACCATGAAGGGAGGGTGCTAAAGGAAAGGTTGCTGAGACACCTGTGGTGTGCACAAAGTCTACCTGCTCTGCATCATTCCTAGAGGTGTCTGGACCCTCTTGGAAAAAAAAATAGCCTCCTGTGCTTTCCCAAAATCTTTTAGTCTGGGGCAGAAATGTGGATCCAGCTGGGCTGCCCTGGAAATATCCCTTCACCCATCGCCGTGTCCTGCCCCGTGGCTGCTGCGGCGGAACAGCTGCTGGGAGCATCTGCGGGGGCTCAGCGCCCGTTCCAAACGCTGCAGGCACGAGGCTCGGCTGGGGCAGCGCTTTGAAAGTTGGAGTAGCATGAAATGGGCTGAGCTGCATGAAGTGTGAGCGGGCTGGAGCGTGGCTTCTGCCACCTGGGAACAGCTGGCGATGGGGTCGGTGCCCAGCGGTGCCAGCAGCCTGCCCGAAATCGCCCTGGTGCCACAGTGCGGCGCCTGTCCCACCAGCCGTGGGGTCATCTCGGTGCCTTGCAGCCACATGGCTGGGCTCGGCTGATTATTTTTTTTAATTATTTATTTTATTCTGAACATGCTTTGTTCGAAAAGGATGCCTAGAGCCAAGTATGATAGGAGGGGAGAGAAGGAAAAAAATAAAACGAGATATAAAACACCTTGCGCTGTCATTGTCCCCAGAGCTCTGGGGGCAGAATGCAGGTCAGGAGGGGTCCCATGGGTCCCACCCTGCCGGAGATCTACGTGGCACCCCAAGCCCTGGCTCTGTCAGTGTGTGCCCAGCTTGTATTTTCTGTGCTCAAGCCCCGCTGTCTGTGGGAAGGCGCCTACACCTGTGTGTGCTCCTCACCTTGGTGAGAGCCCCCGAGGAGGCTGCTTTGCACAAGGAGGTTTGATGCCGACCCGGGAGGGTTCACCCTGGTGAGGCAGAAGCCGTGGCTCTTTGCTCAGACCGATCAGTTGTTTTCCTTTCTGTAAATAAAGCGAGCTGGGAGCTTTCCAAGCTCGTGGGCTGCGGGGGAAGGGCTCCGAGCCGCACATGCTCTGGGGCAGCACGGGGCGGCCCGCAGGGTGCCACGGCCACGTCACCGCAGAGCTGAGCTGGAAAAACCTGGCACGGGATGCTCGGGGCTGCTTCAGGGCTGCTGGGCTGGTGTCGGATGTGACCGAGGGGTTAGGGACACTTCTATAACCGCTGTGCCATGAGCCTCGTTGCAAAGCCTTGTAAAGCACACAGGGATGGGGAGGACTCTTTGGCCATGTGGAGAGCAGAGGCAGCGAGAGCAAACCCGGGGACACGCCAAGGTGGCTGTGATGCACCGGGGTCCTGACACAGTGGGGATCACAGGGTCCCCAGGGGGATTCCGTGTTGGAGCAGCCCGGAGTGGTGCCCCCCACTTTTCCCAGAGCCCGAGGGTTTAGGATAGAGAGAGGAAGGGAGCATCCCCGGGATGCTGCACCTGCAGTGCGCTCACTCACTCCGTGCCCTCTCCCCAGCTGTAACCTCACCTGCCCGCTCGGCCACTACGGAGCCAACTGTGCCGAAGCCTGCAGCTGCCACGACGGCACGTGTGACCCTCTGACGGGCGCCTGCCACATGGGTGAGTGCCGGTGGGTGCGGGTGGCTGGACCCCCGGGCAGCTCCCGGCTGAGCCTGCTCCTGTCTTGCAGAGGCCAACCAGCGGATGGGGGTGATCGGGGCAGGGGCCCTCCTGGCGCTGCTGCTCATCCTCCTGCTCTCGCTGCTCTGCTGCTGCTGTGTCTGCCGCAAGAAGGATGAAGCCCGCGGGTGAGTGTTGGGATGCGGGCAGCACGGGGTCCCGGTGCTGTTCCTTCTGGTCTTCATGGTGAACCCTGAGTGGGTGCGGAGGTGCAGGACCCTGGCAGCAGCTCCTGAGGTGCCCACGGCATCCCCCAGAGCGTTTCTTCAATTCCTTTGGTGTGCCAGCATTGGCTGTTTTGTTTTGTTTTGTTTTTTTTGTGAGTGGATGCTGGCAGGCAAAGGGAAAAATGGGAAGGAAAACCCAGGCTGGTTTCCCGTCCTCGTGAGGATAGGGAGAAGAAAGCATGGGGTGGGGGCAGGAGGACCCCCTTCCCTGCGCTCCTGGGGTGGCCCCTGGCTTTGTGTCCCACTCACTTCACTGAGATCCCCCTGAGTGTCTGAGGGTTAGAGCCACCCTGCAAAGGGAAACCCAGAATCCCAGACATCAACCTCCCGGGTGGTCCACGGGGTGAAGCCAGCCCCCCAGTCCCTGCTACAGGGGCAGGGATGGGAACAGGGATGGGCACTTTTTGGGGAGAAGGTTTGCACCGCTGGGCAAGGGAGGAGGGGGTTCAGGGAGCTCCTTCAGCAGCAAGAAAGCCTCCCCTGGTGCTGCCAGCCACTGCACGGGATTTTTCCGGAAAGCCTCAGCTTGCAGCTGTGCCAGCTCAACTCCAGCCTGGCACATCTGGTTTGGAGAGCCTGCGGGCTGCGTGTCATTACGCCGCAGATAAAAGCAGCCACTTCACAACTGCAGCAAGCAATACTTGGAGAAGTATTGCATGGGAAGTGGCTCCAAATAGTTTTCTCTCCCCATGCGGGGTGCCGGACCCCGTTTGGTGACTGCCGTGTCCTGTCCCCGAGCAGCCCACGGTGGCGGTGCCGCAGAGGACAGCGGTGGCCGGGTCCTGCAGCAGGGAGACAGCACAGGTTGAGTGGCGTTGACACGCTGAGCCTCTTGCTCCTGTGGCTGCAGATAATTGCTTGGGAGCTCATCCCCGAGAGGCTTCAAAACCAGAGAGCAAATAAAGAGAAGCCACGTGTTTGCTTGGGGTTGGGATTATTTTTTTTAATTATTTTTTTTTTTAAGCATTAATCATCTAATTCCGAGCCTTGTCTGGGAGCTTGCGGGTGTTTCAGGCAGGGTCTGGCCGTGCCACAAGGCTGCACCAGGCTTCAGCCACTTGAGCAAAATCTCTCCAAAGCAAAACCAACAGGGACTGCGCTCCTGGGCTCCCCTGCTGCATCTCTCCCTCTCAGTCCTGTCTCTTCCCCAAAACCCCTTTCCATTTCCAGCATCCCCGAGCTCCTGATTCAATGAGTGGCTCAGTGATTGATGCCCTCCTGCCCTGTGCAGCCAGCAGCTGGTGTCTCACTGTGCCTGATGGGGCTGTTGCGTTGTCTTGCAGAGCAAATCAGGACCCGGCAGCAGCCAAGAAGCCGCCGAGACGCCTGTGTGGGCGCTTCAGCCGGATCAGCATGAAGCTCCCGCGCATCCCCCTGCGCCGCCAGAAGTTGCCCAAGGTTGTAGGTAGGGAGCTGAGGGGCTGCAGGGACACCGGGATCCCCAGGAGGGCTGCAGGGCTTGGGGTGAAGCTGCCTGTCCCTGGCTGTGCTGAGGGTCCCTGCCACGCTGCAGGGCACTGGGTACCCCGAGGTTCAGTCCTTCCCTCTCAGTCTTTGGCTGCTGGATCCCAAGGTGGGATCCGGGTGTCTTTGCTTGCCGAGGGATGGTGCCTGGAGCTCTGCTGAGCTGTTTTGTGCATTTTTAGTTTCCCGCGTTGAGGAATGATCCGTGTTGCAGTAAAAAACCCCCGTCTGCATTTTCAATCCTAACCCACCCCAGTTTTGCGAGGGGCTGAAGCACCCCACGGTGGAGCAGCTGCCCCCCAAGGCGCAGGGGGCTGGCAGGGAGATGTCCTCCATCCTGGAGAAGTTTCCCCCCTTCTCTGCAAGCTGAGCCAAAGCTGCTGCAGGTCTGCAGCGTGGCTGGATTCCTTCCCTCCCTGGGATGCAGCAGAGCCCTACCCTGGAGCGGAGCGTGCTGAGGCCGGGGAAACATCCCTGCTGCAACCAAAACAGGGGCTGTGTTTGTGGAAGGGGCCAGGCAGGGCTCGGAGGAGGACAGAGGGGTCTGTGTGCGCGGGGCTCAATGGGGCTGTGTGCGCGTTTCCTGCAGCCGCCCCGTGGCACCTGGCTCCCACCCAGCTGCCCTGTGTAAACAGGGAGCCCGGCGGCCCCCATCCCTCATAGTTCAGCCTCGGCCTCCCTGACGGAGGAGTCTGCACTGGGAGATGCTCGTGAGGCTCGCTGATCCCACGAGGTGTCGATGCTGACAGCTCCTGGTCCCTCCGGTGCTCAGCCCTGGGTGTCTCTAGACCCTGCTCGGCATGGGGAGCCCTGGGTGAGGCAGCTGGTGGCATCTGCATGTGGTGGCATGGGACTGGCCTCAGGGATGCCGCAGTTTGGTGGCACGTCTCCCCATGTCCTCAGCATCCATCCCAGTGGGAAGCACAAGGCGGGGGGGTCCATGAGGCTCGGGTGCCAGCCCTTGCATGCATCGGTGCAAGGACCTGGGGTGCCAGCAGTGCCCACACCGCGTCTCAAGGCTCCAGGGAGCCCTCACATGGGGCCTCTCGTGGCTTTGTCTCCATCCTGAGATCTAACAGCACGGCCCCAAATGCATTTAGGGCTGATACGACTTCTCGTTCAGAAGGCAGCGGGTGCAGGTGACGTGGGGCAGGACTCGTGCCGCAGGTGGCATCAACGCTCCGGTCCTGCTGCCAGGCTCATGGAGGCGTTGGTGAGCAAACGGGCTCCTTGTTGGCCTGCAAGAAGTGAATGGATTTCTGCAGCTCCTGTCAGCCCCTGATTTATCAGCCAAGTTTCCCCAAGCCAGATGCCAGAGCAGAGCAGGAAACGCTGTCCCCAGGGGCATCGCACAGCGCAGCAGCCGCCTGCGCTCCCGGCTGGTACCAGCACCACTGCACCCTGCTGTGCATCCCTGGGCTGCACCCGGGGCAGCGTGGCATTCCTGCCGAGGGGAAATGAGCCTTGGCCAGACCCGACCCTGCTCCAAAGGCGTGCTCTGGTGGTGTTTTTTCACGCTGATGGGCTTTCCCAGAGGCCAGGCGGGAGCCCCCAGCTGAGCTCTCAATTGCTGCTGGTGCTCGGGGAGAGCCTCCCTTTCCTTTGGCCGTATCCTCTGCCTCATCCAAGTCCTGGAGATGCCTCGTGGCCATGAGTCCCAGCGACTTGTCACGCCTTCTCTCAGGAAGCATTGTGCTTCATCTGTTTCCAACGGTCTGCTTTTAATTTTCCCTTTTTGGTTTTTATTACAAGGAAAGTCATGTCGGAGCTGCTGCTTCCCCCTCTCTCGGCCATTTGCTCTTTAAATACCACTGCTGCTTTTGCTCTGGCACAACTGCTCTGAAGTTTCTCTCTGCTGCTGCTTCCTCCTCCATCCCCTTATGCAGCCGGGGCTCGGTGCCCTGTCCAGCCACGCTGGCACTGAGCAGGCGTTGGCGAGTGGCTCAGCCCCTGCTGCATCCATGTCAGTCCCCTTCCAGTTTTATTCCCCCTTATGCTCACCTCTGCTACCCTCTTTCTTACTTGCACGGTGGCGGAGGATGAGTAGGATGGCTCTCTGGGATGCACGTGGGGAGTGTGGCCCGTTCATATCATGGCTCATCCCCCCTGTTTGTCTGTCCTGCACTTACCCATCTGCTATTTTGCTGCATCTTTGTTCTTCTCCGAGAGCCAGAGCCCCAGGGGTGTCGCAGTGACCAGAGGTGATGCCGAAGCGTCTGGGTCAGGGCGCAGGGCGTGCAGGGAGGCACCGTGGGGCTTGCTGTTTGCGTTGGCAGGGCAAAAAATCTCACCCTCAAGGATTTATACTGACTTTTTTTTTTTTTTTTTTGGTGAAAATACTTAAATGCGATCGATGAGAAATAACAGCTGCTTCCCAGACTGGAAAACTCACGTTCACAGAAATGGGAACCCCCGCAGTTAACCCTGGCAGCTCGGTTCTGTCCCCAGGAAGGGGACAGTGCCCCTGAGCATTGTATAGCGAGGCTGCCCATGGTCACTTGTCCCCGAGCACGGAGGATATTTGTCACTGCCCTTGCAGGGAGCTTGGCCGCAGTGTGGGCACTCTGCTGGGACCCCCTGAAGGCGAGGCCGTCCCTGTGCCTGGGAAGCCATCCCCATCATCCTGCCGGGACCCCAATTCCCATGGTTAAATCGAGGGTGGAGCAGGGCTGGGGTGTGTTAGGGCAGGCACTGACAGCTGGTTCCCTGCCCTTGCAGTGGCTCACCACGACCTGGAGAACACCCTGAACTGCAGCTTCATCGAGCCACCCTCGGTGGTGGAGCAGCCCTCCCCGTCCTGGTCCTCCCGCGGCTCCTTCTCCTCATTCGACACTACAGACGAGGGGCCGGTGTACTGCGTCCCCCATGAAGGTGAGCAGAGGGGCACGGCGCTTCCGTGGGTGCTTTGGGGCCAGCTCCAACCCCACCGCGGGGAGATGAGGGAGGGGAGGTGGCACCGTGCCTGGAGAGGGCTGTGCGCTCCTCGGGCGCGTCCTCGCGTGACGCTTTCTGTGCTCTCCTCCCACAGAGAGCGTGGGTGACAGCAGGGACCGGGGGACGTCCTCCAGCCCTGGAGAGAAGCTGGTGGCCCCAGGCGGCGGGGAAGAGGCAGGCGAGTACACCTTCCTGAAGGAGACTGGCTCCGTCAAAGCCTTCCAGGCTGACAGCAGCGAAATGCCCCTGCTCAAGTCCTCGGACAGCGAGCGCTCATCCTGCGGGTCGGGCTCAGCCAGTGCCGCCCTCTACGCCAGGGTCGCCCGCCTCTCCAAGCAGTCCAAGGAGGAGGAAGAAATGGCAGCGGAGCCCAGGGGGGGCCCCGGGAAGCCACCGTCCCCGGAGAGAACCAAGCCCCGTCCCCCCGACCCATCCACCAAGCCCAAGGTGTCCTGGATCCACGGCCGGTACAACTCCAACCAGTCCAACTCGCTGCCGGCACCCGGCAGGTCCCCGGAGCAAGCAGCCACGCTGCCCAGCAGCCCCGAGCACAGCCAGGGCTTGGCCAAGAGGAAGAGGAGCCCCAGCGAGACGTCAGCCTGCGCGCACAGCAAAACGGAGGAGAAGGGCAGCACACGCAGCAAGGAGAGAACGCAGAAGCACCCCAAGGAGCCCGGGGTCCCCGAAGGCAAAGCCGGCCTCACCGTGGAGCCCCAGTCCCCCTCCAAGCCCAAGCAGAGGAGCAAGGCCAACGCGGAGCAGATGGAGAACATCAACGGGGCGGTGCAGAACGCCTTCAAAAAGATGGGCGGCTTCCACCCAGAGCGGCGCAGCGGGGAGGCTCCCCGCAGCCCCGGTGCCGGCAAGCCGCGCTCTGAGACCCTCCATCCCCACCTGGCCTCCGAGGCAGCCACGCTGCTGGCCGCCCAGCTGAAGGAAAAGACTCAGAGCCTCAACAAGGGGGAGGGCAGCGCCCGGCCCAACGGGGTGGGTGCCCAGCGGGAGAAGCCCACCCCGCCGCAGAAAGCCAAGCGCTCAGCAGCTGCTGGCAGCCAGAAGGCCAGCAAGCCCCTGCTGCCCACCTCGCCCAACCTGCAGAAACTGATCCCCACTGCGGCCGAGCCAGCGGCCGGGGAGCCCAGGAGGGCAGAGAAGCAAAACCCCGTTAGCAGCCAGGACCCGGCTCCCCAGAGCGAGCAAGCAGCCAAGAAGACGCCCATTAAAAAGCCTCCCAGGAAGAAGAGCCGAGAAGCCACCCTGGAGCCGCCCAAAGCAGCCGCGGTGCCCGCTCAGACGGTGCAGTAACGGGGAGCCTGGCACCCCGGCCCCATGCCAGCCTGCCCCACACCGGGCGTGCTTGGGCAGGAGGAAGGACGTCTGCAGGCACCTGGGGGCCTGGACTGGAGAGGGGGCACCGCAAGAGCCGCCCAGCCTCCTCTTTCCCCCATCTCATCCCTCATCCTCCTTTTCCCTTAATCCCATCTCCTCCCCTGCCCCGGTACCCGCCCTGTGCCCTGCTCCCCACTCCCCAGGCAGGGGCAGGAGCTGGGGGCTCCCCCCCACCCCCTTTTTGTTAGCAGTATTATCGATCGCATAAGCAGCGCTTGTTGTACTAGACGTGCCCATGGTATATTCTGCAGTAACGGAGCCACTCGCTTCCCACGGCCCCGCTCGGGGCCGTCGGTCCCTGCCGTGGTGGGGGCGAGGGGATGAGCAGGGCCGGGGCCGTGCCCCCCAACATCCTCGCCCCGTGCCCAGGCTGCTCGCACATCCCCGCGCTGCCGCTTCAGCTTCTCCGCGCCTGGAGGCGCAGCCCCCGGTGCCGCTGCCCCCCTCCCCGGTGCCGCCGTCCCTCCTCCACGCTGCTCCTGGCGCGGGGTCGAGCTGGTTTCGACCGATGTCCCCCCCCGGCCCTGGGGCTGCCTCTGCCAGGAGCAGCCAGCAGGTAAGCACTATTTATGGCCAGAGCCAGACGCCGCGCTCAGGGAGGCCGTCACGGCTCACGGGGGCCCAGCCAGCAGAGCCGAGCGGATGAGTTTGGTACGACAGAGCCTGGCATCTCTGCAGAGCGCTTTTCTAATAAAGTGTATTTCTACCACGCCTGGGTGCCGTCTCTCCGTGCCCCAGGCTGCCCACGGGCTGGGCGTTGCCTGGCCTCGCTCGGGTGCTCAGGACCCCGTGGTCCTAAGCAGGGCACGGTGGGGAGAGGGGAGGACCTGGTCCTAGCAGGGGGTTCTCTTTGCAAAAGAGCCCCCGGTGCCCGGTGCCTCTGCAGCTCTTTGCTGCAGCTGCTTTTGCAGGCTCAGCCTTTGTTGTGAGCTTATGTCCCACAACAGAGACCAGTTTTGGGGACAGAATAATTGGCACCCTGCAGGTGCCATCCACCTTGTAGTCAGACTTTCTCCGGCGAAGGCAGGGTTGGACACTGGGGCTCGGGAGAGCTCTGGCCACTGCACGCTGCCTGTGCTCTGTGTTGCTGTCTGGCTCCTTTGGGGCAATGTCTCCTCACCATCCAGCAGCTTCCAGCCTCAGCAGGAGCCTCCCCTGCCCATCAGGCTGCAGCCTTGCTCGTCTGCCTGGCTCTGCCTGGTGTCACGAGAAATAAAAGCAGGTCTCTTGCTCCGTGGGGCAACTTCGGGCACAAAGGATCCACGACCAGGCTGGTGGCCCTCCTCTGAGCCTCTCCAGCTCCTTCACATCCCACCTGAACTTGATCCACATCCAGACCCCACTGAGGTGCAGCTTTGCGGGGAGGACACAGCAGCTTTTGCCCGTGCCTTTCCCGACTGCTTCGCCACCCTCAGGAGCCAAGAACAAGCTGTTCAGCCCAGCATCTGCAGCCCCCAAGTTCTTCGTAGGGTCCCTCCAGCTCAGATGGGTCAGGCTCACCTCAAACCTGCACCCCAGGCCCTGGAGATCATCAGCAGTGCGATGGATGTGGCGCCGCCACACCTCGGCATCACCAAGGGCTGATTTTTCTGCAGAATGTGACTCTGAGTCCCTTTTCCAAGCATCTGCTGGGGCCTGCAGACTCTCCTCCCACTCCTGCTCCTGGGTTATCGCTAGCAGACAGCTCCACGTGATACACAGTGCCGTGTGGAGCTTGTTTTATGGTTTTCAGACTCTGTTGATTTGTGGACCCCTAAACAATTTCCCCTGCAGCTGTGATCCCCACTAAAAAGTTCATCCTTAGCATAAATAAACTTGTTTATTTAACCTCATCCCACCACTCTCTTAGACATACATAAGGCTTTGACCTCAAGGAAAGGAACAGCTGAATTCCATCACAAGAGGAAGCTGGAACACGGGACAATAACATGGAATAATGGAATAAAAAAGTAACCGAGCCTTCCGCTCTCCCAAGACCAAGCATCTCCTGCAGCCACCTTCCCTGACAGACCAGCCAGAGGTTTTGGGTGTCAGTGTCACATCTGGGGCAAACACGGATGAAGAGAGGCTGTGGATATGGCCAGGAGGAGCTCCTGGGATGGTGCAGAAAGTGCCCAGCAGCCACCAGCCACCGCCTGCAGCAGAAGTGATGAGCGTGGTGCTGAGCCCAGGGTGGTGGGCCACTCCTGTAGCGCATGGCACGCAGGAGCCTGGTGCCCCACGGCTGTCCTAGAGCAGAGGCAGGGGCAACAAAAACCCACCAGCAGCACCAGGCGATGTGGTCCAAGCGCGGGGCGACCCCCGGCCCTCCTCTCCTCCGCCAGCGCTGTGAAATCGGTGTTCTTCCCACTTCATCCCACTTTCCAAAACTGAAAGAGGAGTCGTTGGGTTGGAAAACAGCGCATTTGTTTTGGCTTGGCCAGAGAGCAGCAATAAAAGCAAGTCCGTTGCCAGCAATTCATTTCCTATTTCAGGCCCTACCAAAAATAAACTCTTAAAAGAAATTCAAATGAGAATGAAATATGCATGAGACAGCGAGCTCCCGGGATTATATAGAAAGCTCTCTCCAAGCACTCGCCGGGAGGGGAGCGGTGGTGTTTGGTGCTGAGGAGGGATTGCGAGGGGCCTGGGACACCCCAGGGGCTCAGCCAGCAGCAGGTCACAACCCGGGGGGGGAGGAGGTGTCCCAGGGTCCCTATCAGCCCCCATCAGGGTGCAGCTCAGGGACCCTGTGCCACCAGCCCTGGAGCTGCACAAAGCCCTGAGCCTTCTCTCAGAGATGGCAGAACCTTTCCCCAGCTGTTTGCATCCAGCTCTGCCCTTTCTCCATGCACCAGATACTTTCTGGTTCCTTTTTCCATGCTCCTCAGCCCTGCACAGCCAGAGGTTCACCAGAGCAGCAAGGCAGGAACACCAAAGCCAAACCCAAGTGCCGGTGAAATGCCTTTCGGCAGTGCTCAGCAGGGAAAAGGGGAGCTGAGAGAAGATGCAGCTCAAAATCCCAAAACCTGACCCAAATTGGGGAGGTCCAGCTGGCCCAGAAGCACCCCCTGTGCCCTTCCTGCTCACCCCATGGAGCAGGGGCAGCGTTCCCTTGTGGTCCAGGGCACCAGTTAGTCCCTGGTCGTAACAAAATGCAAGCAGCAAGCAGACAACTTGCAGCAACTCCAGTGCTTCTGGGCCGATCCAAGAGCCTGAAGCTTTATGACAGCTCTGGAAAGCTCTGGTCAGCATAATTTAGGAAAATCCCTCTTTTGTCTCGTGGAAAGTGCGAGGGCATTCACATCCAAGCACTGTGAGCGGGAGAGGCAGGACAAGTCGGCGGAAGGCAGGCAGAGGCATCTGCAGCGCCGCTACCTGATTTATCCCCGCGTCTGCGCTGGCCTGGCTGCAGCACGGCACGTTGCAGAGCACCCGTGCTTGTTTAGTCTGTATGGGAGCACAAATCACGGCACTATGTCATCGCTCTGCCAGGGTCTGGATTTCATTAGGAGCCACATGATCGGCCCAGGCTGCTGCTCGGGGATGGCCGCGCTCCCCCTGCACTGCGCAGGACGCGGAGGCGATGGCTGGGGCACGGCACGCAGCTTGCTCCCTGCCTGCAGGTGAGGGCCAGCAGTGGTGGGACAGGACTGCAGCAGCAGGGAGAGCGCAGAGAGCAGCCCGGCAGCCTCCACAACATGGGGTGGTCTCCCTGGGACGTCTGGAGACCCTGACGATATCCTCAGGGCAAGGGAGAGTGCTTGCGAGCGTGCCTTGGGCCTGAGGATGGAAGGGGCTGGCTGCAGGGCTTGCAGCTTTCGTAGCCCCTGCAGCCCACTGCATCCTTTGCATCCTTTGTGCCACTCACAGCCCTTGCACCCCCTGGAGCCCAGTGCATCCTTTGCACCCCATTGTAGCTCTTGCACCGTGCACGCCCCTTGCAGCCCCTGCACAACTCCCAGGCAGGCCTGCGTGCTTCTCCCTCTCACCCACCTCCTTCCCAGGTACCCTGCAGCGATCCCAGAGCACCCAAGGCAGCGAGGAGCCCAGAGCATCACTTGCAGAGTACTTGGGATTGTAAGAACGAGTCACCCAGACCTGAGGGGGGTCAGGGACACCCTCTCGGGCTGCTGAGTCCCAACCAACATCAGCTTGTCCAGATCTCCACCTGCTGTAGTACCTCCAGCCCCAGCCAGGGCAGGGCTGCAGCCCCCAGCTGCGTCAGCCTGGATGTTTCTCGTGGCACAAGCCATTTGGCTCCAGGGGAGAAAGCTCTGGCATGAAGACCCCATGCTCCCCCCTCAAAAAAATAACACTCGGACCAGGCAGGTAGGATCCCCCTAAATCCAGATCTTATTTTAGCTACAGCTCAGGCTGAAATTCCCCGTTCGGATGTTCAGCTCCTGAGGCCATAGCAGGGGAACACATTCACTCCGCAGCACTTGTCAAGTTTGGATAAAACCAGAGAGCCTGAGGGGGTGGCTGTGAGGCTCCCACCGGTCCCCTCCTCACCCAGGGGATGAGTGCCAGTGAGGCTGAGGCCAGCCAAAAGATTACAGAGGCAGCAGGAGGAAGGCAGAGAGCAGGGGCTGGGTGGCAAAGCCACCACCAAGAGCGACCACACGGAGCAGAACAGGCGGGCAGCGAGCACAGGATGAGAACAGAGAGGTTGAGGGACAGAGGGACAAGAGGGGGATCTCAGCTGGGCACAAACCAAGCTCGTGGTGGCCAACACATCCCTGGGCAGAGCTGGTGCCGAATCCCCAGTCTCTGTCACGGCTAGCCAAACCCGTAGCCGTGCCTTGGAGAGGAGGGCTGCGGGCAGGTTGCTCTCCGAAACGCAGCCCTTCTGTGCCCAGAGGATCTGCATCACTTCCCCTCCACCTCTACCGAGAAGTCTTTGGGCTTCTTGCTTACAGCAGTAAAGCAACATCTTGTGCAAACGCCGCAGTGCAGCTGCCTCTTTTGGCACAGCGGGCTGCCCGGTGAAGCCCTGCAGCTGTTCTCAGCCCCGGCTCGGTGACTCAGAGCCACAGCGATGTGGCTGCTGCCCCGCGGGGACACCGGGCTCTGGCAGCTGTCCCCTGCGGATGGCTTTGCGCTCAGGTTTCTCTGGAGGATTGCTCCTAATTGCAATGTTCTCCAGTTGCTAAAATGAGTCGTTGCACTTCATGCGTGTACACGTTTCGCTCCCTCTGCCTTGCCCGTTCAAATTGGGATCTCAGCAGTCCTGCACAGGCAAACCTGCCCTTCGGGGAAAGGTAATGACCACACTCCCTGCCCTAAATGTGCAGGGAGCACTGGACACCTGTGCAAATAAAGGCTGGGGACCTCGCTGCCCTGGGAGATGTGTCCTTGGGTGAGTGACCTGCTGGGAGCAAGGTGCTCTGGCAGTGCTACACCCCATGGGAGCAGCCCTGGGGCAGTGGCAAGACAAGCAGTTCTGTCAGCACAGCATCCCTCCAGCCCTCTGGATGTCCCTGCAAGCCCCGTGACTCAGTGCAAGGCTTTAGGATGCACAGCCACACATGGGAAGGTCCCATGCTTCCTCATCCCATGCTGCACCCCCTGAGCCCCCTGGATCTTACCCCAGCTGCTCGGGGAACCACTGCTGATGCCCCCCACCACCTGATTGAGTACTCCCACCCCAACGTGAGCCCACACCTCAGCTCAGGGCATGCTCCTTGCCCGTGTGCAGTGCCCTCATCCCCATGCCCATGGTCTCACACAGCCCCCCAGCAGGGCCCTGACCCCCAGCTCCAGCTCCATCCCCCTGGCTGGCTTGCTGCAGCGCCTGCCCCGCATCGCTCCGGGTGCCTCCCAGCCCAGCACAAAGGCAGCGTTGGCCCCACGCACCCCGAGCCCGCTGCCTCGTGGCGTGCACACCGGCTCAAATATCCGCGCCGGTTCCCACAAGCAGCCCAGCCTTTCCAAGACAGCCTGAGAGCTGGGAGGAGACAGCGCCCTGAGCCTGCCAGACTAATGAGAAGCGCATGGGACCCACATCTGTTAGCAATTGAGCAGGGAGCAGCGTTGGGAACGGAGGAAGCACATATTTCCTGCAGCACAAAGGAAGGGAGAGGAATGTCCACAGCAGAGCAGAGCAGCGTGGGGGCCCCAGGGTGCAGGGCCCTCCCACACACGGTGACTCCAGCCCCCTCCCTCCACCAGCTCAGCCAAGGCTCCTTCGATAGGGGTTGGGGCATAAAAGGCACAAGGGCCATTAAATCCGCAGAGGGTCACAGCGCCGATGGGCTGAGGCTCCCCCTAGAAAGAGTATTGGAAAGAGGGTGGAAAAGACAGAGCTGGTGAAGCAGCCTTATGGGCTGGAGAGTTCAAAACAGGGGCAGCTCCGTGACAAGTGAGACATGCTTGGGATAGGGACAAGGCAGGCTGCATTCAGGGCTGTCCTCAGCAGCAGCGGGCCCACACGTCTGGTGCTGGTACCGGGTGGAGTCCTGGCCCCACTACAGGGCAGGTGAGGCTGCTGAAGGGTTTGCAGGCTGCATGGCCAGGGGATGGATGCCCTGACACAGCCAGAGAGAAACAGGCCCCTGGCACAGCAAAATGCTGCCTGGTTGGGATGCAGGTGGGGGAAGGGCAAAGATCGAGACATCCAAAGTTGCTCAATTCCAGCTGCATCTCATCCCAGGAGGAAGCTGATTCAACAGTTCAAGACGGTTCAAGTCCCTGCCAGCTGGTGCACAGCAGGATCCCTGCTCTGCAGGGCTGTTTGTGACAACCTTGATGGCATGGGGACGCCAGAGCATGGGCCACATCACGGCCACGGCCACCTCCAGGGCTGTGCTGATGCAAGGCTCCAGGCTGTGCTCAGCAGCCCACCGGTGGCTGCTCGAGCAGAGCTGGTGCAAGAGGAGCACAGCAGCGAGCGGTGCCAACAGCACAGCCACAGCACGCGGGGAGCAGGAGGCTACAAGGACCCAGCGCGGGGATGGGAGCGCATCACAGCAGGGCTCCAGCCCTGTACAGCTTGCTCCAAGTGCCCAAACTCGCACATCAAGCAAGAGCTGTTATTAAATACTTGTGGCAGAGAATGGTAAGGTTTTGGGGGCTGAGCTAATAGACTAGCAGTGCTTTTATGCTGGTATTCCATGCTGCCCCAGCCGGAGCCAAGCACCACGGCTAATACCTTTTAATTAAAAGCCCGTGTTTTCCATTCCCTGGAACCTCAGCAGGCTGTAACCAGCCGGGCTCTGCGCCACGGCTCTGCCTCTGGCAGCTGCAGCTCAGCAAAAACGGTTTGGCAGCTCCTGAGAACGGGGTTAGGAAAATGTAGGTTGATTTGCTTGTTAAAAATACACTGCAGCCTTTTCCCAGAGACACTGCTGCACCGCTGCAGCCAAGCAGGGGAAGAGCAGGACAGACGGACACAGCAGAGTTAACTGTACAAAAGCATTGGTCTAAGCAGCCCAGAGGCAGAGGGATCTGTAATCAGCCCACCAAAAGCCTCTCCAGGACCTGGGATTTAGGGATCACCATCCTTGGGTAGAAATATGAGGCAACCAACCAAAAAAAAAAAAAAAAGACAATTTATATTCAGGGACATTCTAGGGATGCCCAATTTCTCTGGAGAGGCTAAGTATTCTTCTCTAAAGTGGACATTTCTACTCCCCTCGAATATACAATGCAGTTCTTGTAAGCTTTGAAGCAATATTAAATATTACACTTCTTAAGCTTTTTAATGCATTTCAGTGTATCTTTCATTTTGCTAACTCAAGTCAGGAATCTCTTCATGTGTACCACTGAAATTAATTTGAAACTCAGCCTTGCAAGAAACCTATTAAATATTGATCTCATTACCTGCACAAAAGTGCTCACAAAAAAAGAAAATATTTTCACTCCAACAGTGCATTTGAAGTTGAAATGCACTTAATAAATTCCATGTGTTTTAAGAAATTAAAAGAGCGAGGATCTGAAGACATTTCCCATACCCTCACAACACAGCCATAGCAGTCTGATCGCTCCCTCCTCAATGCTCCCCCAGTCAGTCCTCAAACAGCTTCCTCACCATTTCTAGCTCAGGCATTATAACAATTATAATGATTTCTTTAAAAAAAACACATCCTGCGTTTTTTTAGAGAAGGAAGGGCAGCAGCTCCCATTCAGGGAGGAGGAAGAGTTCTGCCCCTCGAAGATCAGCCGTGGTTTCTGGGCACTGGCAGATGCTCGGCACCTTTTGGTCCCAGCAGTGTACCAACAGGCCTCAGAATGGCCGTATAGTCATTGCTGCCAAGCTCACATACCTGACAGCAGCGCTGAAGATTTTTTGACAGATGAAGTGATTGGAAACATTTCTAACAGCCTACACGATGCAGCACTGGGATACTTTGAACGCGCTCTCCAGTACTGGGCAGCATATGAGACAAACCAGGAGCTCACAGAAAATGTGCTCTCATTTTTGAGAAGGGCTGTGGGTATCCTGAACCGCTTTAAAATACACCTCCAGATTCTAATGCTTTGGTGTTTTGTTTTGTTTTGTTTTATTTTGACCCTGTTGGCTCTTTACATTTTGAACCACCCCCAGAGCAGCACCATAGCTGTCCCCAAAATAACCGAGCAGGTCAGGGCTCATTCCCACACCAAGTGTGTATCAACAAGCAGCTCTCAGAAAAACTTCCCTGTTTCTGGGGTTTGGAAACCAACGAGTAGGAAGCACTTGTCTGTAAGTCCACAGCTATTTTCTTAATGATAACAAGCTGAATATGAGCCAGCAGCGTGCCCTGGGCCCACCATACCCTGGGGTGCATCGAGCATGGCATTGCAGTCGGTCGAGGGAGGTGATTGTCCTGCTCTGCTCTGTGTGGCCTCACCTCGAGCATTGTGTGCAGTTCTGGGCACCACAGTACAAAAGGGACATGAAACTGGTGGAGAGTGTCCAGAGAAGGGCTACAAAGATGGTGAAAGGCCTGGAGGGAAAAACGTGTGAGGGGCAGCTGAGGGCACTGGGCTTATTCAGCCTGGAGAAGAGGAGGCTGAGGGGGGACCTCATCAAGGCCTACAGCTTCCTCATGAGGGGGAGTGGAGGGGCAGGTGCTGATCTATTCTTAATCACCAGTGATAAGACCCATGGGAATGGTGTTAATCTGAGGCAGGGGAGGTTCAGGCTGGACATCAGGAAGAGGCTCTTCACCCAGAGGGTGGTCGCACACTGGAGCAGGCTCCTTAGGGACATTGTCATGGCACCAAGCCTGTTGGAATTTAATCAGTGTTTGGACTGTGCACTTAGCCACACGGTCTGAATTTTTGGGTAGAACTGCGTGGAGCCAGGGGTTGTGCACCAGTGATCCTTGTGGGTCCCTTCCAACTCGGGATATTCCATGATTCTGTGACTCTACAATTCTGCGCCCACTTGGGTGCAGCCAGAGCTCGGGCACCGCGCGCCTCCGTCCCGATAGGGCGCGATATCGCGCGATATCACCCGATATCGTGCGATACCGTCCCTCCGGCTTCCCCAGGCCCTCGGCACTCGGGAGCTCCCCGTCGGGGCCCCGCCAGGCTCCGCCCGATCACCGCAGGCGCCTGCGCCGGGGAGCGGAGGCCGGGACCGGGGCGGAGCGGGGCTGAGGGGGCCATGGAGCGGTTCGGGGGCGGTGGGTACGAGGCGGCGGCGGCGGAGCTGTCCCGGCAGCAGGAGCGGCATTACCGGCTGCTCTCCGAGCTGCAGGCGCTCGTGAAGGCGCTGCCAAGGTGTGTGGGGCGGGACAGGGTGGTATCGGTATCGATATCGATCTCGGTATTGATATCGGTATTGATCTCGGTGCCGGTACCGACCCGAACCGCCCCCCGCCAGCTCCTGCCAGCAGCGGCTCTCCTACACGACGCTGAGCGACCTGGCCCTGGCTCTGCTGGACGGGACCGTGTTCGAGATCGTGCAGGGGCTGCTGGAGATCCAGCACCTCACCGAGAAGAACCTCTACAGCCAGCGCCTCAAGCTGCACAGCGAGCACCGCGGTCAGCGGGGTGCCGGGAAAGGGGGACACTGGAGGGGGTGATGGGGACACTGGGGGGCGTGATGGGGACACTGGGGGCTGGGAGGGTGATGGGGACGCTTTGTGGGGCGGGTAATGGGGACACAGCCCTGTGGCAATGAGGGTGGGTGGTGGAGGCACTGGGGGAAGTGGGTGCACTGGGGGGGGTCACTGAGGAGAGGGGGGAGGGTGATGGGGACACTGGGGGTTGAGGAGGGTGAAGGGGACACGGGGTGGGGTGATGGGGACACTGGGAGGGGGGAGGGTGATGGGGACACAGTCCTGTGGCACTTTAAAGGTAGGCGGTGAAGGCACTGGGGGAACTGGGTGCACTGGGGGGGTCACAGAGGAGACGGGCCTGGGGCACCAGGGGGCTGCACGGGGAGGCTGGGAAGCCAGGAGTGGGGCTTCAGAGCGGGGCACTGGGACGCTGTGGGGACAGGGCGGGAGGGAGGGAGGAGAGAGGGGGTGCAGTAGCTGCAGGGTCCTGACCCTGTTCCCCAAGCAGGGCTGAAGCAGGAGCTCTTCCACCGGCACAAGGAGGCCCAGCAGTGCTGCAGGCCGCACAACCTGCCGATCCTCCGTGCCGCCCAGCAGCGGGAGATGGAGGTAAGGGGCGAGCAAGTGGGTGCAGTTTCCCTAGGTACCCTTCACGGTATCCCCTTCTCTGGGGCTTACGGCTGTTTTGCTGCAAGGTTGTTCCTAGCTGTCCCACCCAAGGAGCTGGTGCTGTTGCAGGGGGCGTCACAGCCCTTGGCACGTCCAAAGGGTTTATTTAATCCTCCTTGAAGCCTTGGAAGCTGCCACCATCCTGTCTGGCCATGCTCGCAGACCCCTGGGCTCTCTGCTCCAGCTGGGTGGTCCTCTTTCTGGCCCCTTTAACCCCTCAGTCCCTTCTGACAGAGTAGGTGACTGCCCCAGGCTATTGCCATCTAGTGTAGTTAGAGCCCAGACCTGATCTGACAATCATGGAAGCTGAGGAACCTGCTCTAAAAGAGCAAGGCCTTCTCCACAATATGCTAACGAGTCTGTTTGCTATATTACAAGCTTAAGCCTGCATCTGGATAGACAGCAAGTTGATGCAAAATATAAACATGCATAAAATCTACCACTATGTGTTAGAAAGTGAGAAAGCAGAGAACACTCAAAACTCGTGTTTTACTTAGTTACACTGATAAGGAAGAAATAACCTAAGAAAACTAAAACCAAAAATTGATTCTTAGTGTTTCTCAAGGCATTTCTAGAAAGGATCTTCAGCATGAGTGGTAAATTCATTCCCAAGGGTCTGAAGATCATCTTACCTATACATTATAAAACTGTCTCTATCTTATCACTAAAGTAAGGGAAATTACAAGTAGCTAGTTTTCTTAATTCATATAATTGAAATGTATGCATGAAATTACTTTACTACGTGTAAGGCAAATGCATAACTGTTTAAACGTAAGCAATTTTCTGACCTTTGTACATAACAACCGTGGTGTTAGAGCTCACTGTCGGATTTTTTGTTTTCACTTCCCTCATTTCTTACTGAGATGACTAAAGCCAGTGTGGACCTATATTAGACATTGTGTGTCTGCATAACTTTTACTTGCAGCACAGCAGTAAGTAATGATCTATATTGCTGATTATAAAGCATTTTTAATATTGTATTTGCTCAGTGGACTTGATTCACATTAGATCATAATCATCCATATTATGTGTTTTGTTTTAGCTTGTATTGTATCATGCACAACTTCCTACATATTTTTACCTTCCCCATGCCTTTTTGTATTATTTTTTCCTCTGTCAGGAGGAAGTTACTGAATTTACTTCTTCCCTTTTATACGTGCTGTTATTCTCTGACAGAATAACTGCTCTGTTATTCTAAACTCTGTAGAGCATTTTGGGAATAGGTCAGTAATCTTAGCAACAATTGCTGCATTTCTAATCAGACCTGCTCTCTGTGGTTAAAGGTTTTGAAGACCAGTTCTTGTGGAATAGCTTGGGACCAGTCACAGGAGGGACAATACAAGTTGTAGTTTCTAGATGTCCAGCTTCCTAATGGAATCTGTAGTACTTAAAATCTTGACTTAGCCTACCAGCCACTTGAGCCGAAGCTTGTGTTTAAGCCTTACTTTCTCAGAGTCTTTGTTACTTTTCTGTATGTCTACTTTAAACAGTATGCAGGTAACTAAATCTCATTTAAAGAGATTTTCAAGCCTTTTCAAGTCCAAGGACAGGCAAATCACTTCTTCAGCACAGGACTAAGTGAAGACAATGGTGTGGTACCTACTCCTTTGTCCCAAGGCCATCAGAGGAAGGAAAGTCCTTGGGGAATGTGGGAGCCGAAGGATTTGAATCTTCCACAGACAAGGATTATGAGCCTTCCAGACTAAAGAATTTATAAACACAGAGTTTTCTTAGGTTTGTGGGATAGTTAGTGTTGGAAGGGACCTCAGGAGGTGTCTGATCTAAACACCTGCTCAAAGCAGAGTAAGCTCTGAGGCTGCTTCAACTGGTTCACAGTTTGTCCAGTCAGGTCTTTGAAACCCCCTTTGTTTGGGTCAGGCCTTTTGGAGACAGCAGCTGATATTTTCATGCTACAGGACTAAGGCCACTGTCATTCAGATTCTGGCTTTTCCACAGGACTTGTGGAACTTGTCCTCCCTTTCAGATGGATCTGCCCAGGCCTTTTAAACCACAGTTGTTGACACAGGAAATCCCAGACCTAGTGACTTCTCCCTGTTTGTGCAGTGAGGATTATTTACTGCCCTGAATGTCTCTAGCTAAATGCTTGCCTTTGTTTACCATGTTACAAAGGAACAACATTGCATGGGTAAAATGTTTAAACTTGTCATTTAGTCCTTACGTGAGAAGGAGCCTTCCTTTATGTTTAGAGCAGATTGGGTGTTTCCTGACTCCCTGTGTCTTGAGATGGAAGGCTGTTGTTCAGTGCAGCCCAGTAAGATCTTATTGCCTTAGCTGTGCACGTGTGGCTTTTTGTTGGAGCTGGGCTCTCCTCAACCCCTGCAATCCTTCTGCTTTGCTCTGCCCTCTCTAAAAGTGTTCCTTTTAGCCAAGTAGGTTGATATTTTCTCCATAAGTGACTAGCCAAGCCCACTTCTGCAGCTAGCAGAACATAGTAGCCTTTGTAGAGCATGCTCTCAACACTTGATTTCCAGTGTGCCTCTGAAGTAGCAAATGATCACTGTGTTCCAGCTAGAGAGGATAACTTACACCCCACCATTATACTGCGTGTCCGTGGCAAGTGAGTTCCTGCTCTGCCATCCTGTGCTTAGGCAGTGAACCCATACCTTTACATTGCTCTGTTCTTCCATTCATTCTTCTGAGGTAATGCAGTTTTCTGCAAAGGCAAGGCGGGAGAGATCTGCTGGTAGGGCTACTTGGAAAGTGTTTGTTTGATAATATCCTTCATCTGCCAGAAATAGAGCCCCTACTGTAGTTCCAAGCAAAGCTTCAACTTGCTGTTGTCCATACAAAATAAGCTGACTTTCCTATTGCAAAGCTAGGAGTTGAGGAGCTCGACTCCTTAATCAATAAATGGGAACTGGGTCTGTTGTAAAGCTCCAGCTCTGTACATGTTTGTTCTCAGAGAACGTGGAGGCATCTGAACTGGCTCTGTGGTGATTTTCTGTGGCTTGTATTACTCCTCCAAGTCTTCCTGCAGCATCATCAGTGCTGCGAGGGATATGTGTTTTTTGGACTACGGACTTATTTAGCACACGTGCTGCTGGAGTACTCAGCTACATCCTGCTGCTCCTAAGGAAAAGTTATTCAGATTGTGATCTGTTGCTCGTGGTCTCTTTTTTAGCCTCAGAACGCACATAAACTAGGCTAAAAAGCTGTTTCCCTGCTCTTTCGTGAGAGGTAGCTTGCTGTAAGGCATGGCAGTCACTCATGTAAGATCTGAGGCCGTGCTTGCTGCCCTCTACTGTCTGTGGAAGAGTCTAGGCCGGAGTTCAGAGTCACAGTTGGAATTACTGAGGATCTAGTAGCTCTTTGGTTTTGGTAAAAGACTTAGAGATGAGAAAAATATACGAGGAAGGTGAATAATCCACTCTGCATATCATCACCTCAGGCTGTGGAGCAACGAATTCGAGAGGAACAGCGAATGATGGATGAGAAAATTGTCTTGGAACTGGACCAAAAAGTGATAGACCAGCAGAGCACTCTGGAGAAGGCTGGGGTATCAGGCTTCTACATCACCACCAACCCACAGGTAGGTTTGTGTTTAAGCAGCGAGCGTAAGATCTGGTAGTGCTCTTGTGCTAACAATTTTTTTTTATTGATTGATTTTTTAAAAATCTTACTCTATTAATGAATTCTGAATTGCTGGCTCAAGAAGAATGATCAGTCCTTTGCCTCATCAGCTGATGTGTAACATGCTCTGGGCAGGCCAGGTAATGGGTTTGAAGCAACAGAAACCCATTAGAGAGGGCAATATCCCCAACCTTCTGCAGTGTTTTTCCCACTGTGGATGGAAGAAACATTGTGCCAACAGCCTGCAGTCCTGTGACCCTTGAACAGGTCCATGGAATACTGAAATAAATAGATAAGTAGGTTTGTCATTTTTGTGATTAGCTTAGCTATATAAATTGCCTTCAATGTCTTATTTTTTTAAAAGGCATCTCATTAATTCTTGCCTGTGACTTACTGGAGATAGTTGTATCAGACTGTGATAAGAGAATTGTTCTGTGTTTCTCCAGTGCTCTTAAAACTTGAGAGCAGTTGCCTAGCTTTTTGTTGTTGTTTTTTTTTTTTTTCTTCTGTTTTCCAACACCACAGGAATGGAAAACTGAAAATTCCAAAGTCTCATTATGATGCCACTGAAGTTTGCAGAGAATGTGGGAACAGACTATTCTTAACTGTATTTTTCAGCTGATTAAATTTAGCTTTGATAAAAACCTACTAGAGAGAAAAGTTGGCTTACACTAAGTTAGTTAAACAGCGATTTTCTAAAACTCACAAGATTCCTGCTCGTGTAGCCTTGAATAAGTCCCCCCTTTTTTTTTTCTTATGCCACTATTACTCATACTGAAAGCAGCTCTTTGTCTCCCCTCCTGCCCCTGCCTTTTATGTTATTTTTATAAGTAGTAACTCTTACCAGGGTTCCTATTTGCTGTTCTTATTTATGTTTGCCTTTATGATAGCTGGTAAACCAGACCTTGACTTGCATCTTTGAATGCTGCCATCATACAAGAAATCACTGCTGAAATCTGTTGTTCTTCATACATTTCCATCAGCAGATGTGTTCTTCCCAGTCTGTTATATAAACTGCCTGTTTATGCTGTTGAGATATATGTATATAATATGTATTTACAAAAATAGGTTTTTATTTCCATAACGTAACATCTACAAGCCTGCGTCACAGAACCAGGGTTTACTGAATTAGATAACCTGCCATGTGCAGGGGTAATACAGTCTGCTTGCTAAATGGCTTGTGAGATAAATTTGAGTGAAGAACAAGCAGATGGCAAGGGGAGTATAAGGAAGCAATAAGCTGATGCTGGTGATTATAGGGGATGGTGATCTCAACTCAGTGGCAGTCACAGAAAAAGGAGTTTTTGAAGAATGAAAGAGGGGATTGTATACACCAGCACAGCAGTGTGTTGCACGTACCTTAGAAGAAACCAGTTGGAAAGCACACAAAATGTTTCCTCCTGCTTCCTTTCCTTGTCTCCTGCAAAAGGATCAGGCACTGGAGTTGTTGTTCAAGAACAATGGAGGCGAGCTGCACCTACCTGGAGAACCTCCTCCAGGGTGTGTGGCTCTGTGTGTGCAAGGGGACACTGCTGCTCTCCTCCACTGAAGGCTGTGTGGTAGAAAAGGGAAAACCTTCAAAACTGGCCAGCCTGACAGCCCTCACTGGATTTATTGTTCAACAACTGTCAAGAAGAAAGAACCTTTTTTAACCAATAACAGTTTGTAAAGCACTGGGATTCCTGATGCAGCTACAGTTTGCAGCAGATTTAAGTTATTAATGCCTTGTGTTTTGTAGAAACACTTAAGATTAAGCCCTTGTTTTGCATCTGCAAGCTTTTTCTCTTGTTCCCTTAGGACTACTCGTTCTTGAGTGGGTGGTACAAACCAGTCCTTTCTGCTTCCTGCATAAGGGTATGGGATCATTTTATTCTTGCAAAAATATCTTTTTTTGCTTTACAGGAGCTGACTTTACAGATGAACTTGCTGGAACTGATTCGGAAGTTACAGCAGAAGGAGTCTGAGTCAGAGAAGGCCTTCTCTTGAACAAGCAAATCTGCTGTTTACTTTCCAGAGTTTTCTTCTGAATTCCCTCTAAAGAATAGGCTGTTAATGCATTTGCTTTATATTATATAAGGAAGGGGTTACTGGTCTGCAGCTGTAGAAGAAATAGCTGTGTCCCTTAGGAAACCTCTAGAGATGAGAGAAGCAGACCTCCAGAGCAGAGTCCGAAGCTGGAGAGCTTCAGACTGCCTTTCTACTCAAAACAAGATGCATGTTGCAGTTCCTGCGGCATTGCAAAGTGTCACTAAGACAAGAGGTGACCGAGGGCATTAATCTGCCACGTTACAGCCTGCAGTGTCACTGAGGCAGTCTACTAAGTCAAGAGAGACTATTGTAGGCATCAAGTCAGCAAACCCAAACCGCTGGTGTATGGATGTTCTCTGTTATCCAGGGGAGTAAAGCTGAATTTGTGAGGAGTGTAATCTCCAAATTACAATCTCCTCTTCTGAGTCAAGGAGGAATGAGTGTCTCTGATAAGGGGTGGAAGATGTGAGCAGCTGTCCTATCAGACAGGAAGCAAAGCATTCCAATGCCTTCCGGTGCAGCCTCAGTGTGCAGATAGCTGGCGGGTGGGGGGAAAAAAAAAAGTTTATCTACAAGAAGATGCATTTGTGTGTGCTGAGGCAAAAATGACATCCTAAACAGGCAGACCCCTTACAGAGAGACATTTAGGCAGTTAACAGCATAGGCTTCTCCTCTGACTTTTATTAAGGGAGGCCTCTGTCCACCTGCACTGGACTGTGACGTGATGTCAGTGGTGTTTCCACCCGAGTCAGATAGCAGAAAAGGCTTCAGAGCTTTTGCTTTGTTACTTCAAATCAGTTTCCAAATGGATAGAAATAAAATATTGCGTACAGCCTCCTGGGGCTGCAGCTTTTTTAAATGTCAGCAATCACACAGTTTTTCCATCCTTGCTAGATACGCATGGGTTTGGGGCTTCACTAGATTAAAGCTAGAGAGCTGGAGAGTTTCTAAGAACTTGTAGGGCTGAACTGATTAACTCTTGGTTGCATCCCCCAGACTTGGTCCTCAGAAGGAGTCTGAGCACTTGCTGAGAGCTTGGTTAAAAGACATTGCACATCACCTGACACCAGCACATTTCTTGCACACCTGAAGCAATGTTGGGACCTCACAGGAAATGGGATGGGCAAGGCAGAGACTGAAAGCAGTTGCTTTCTTCATGGATGAACGGCCCTTCAAGCTAGAGCAGCTGCTGGGGATGGATCAAGGACTCTTACCAAAGTGTGTTCAAGGGCTTTGATTACACGAAGATCATTGTTGAAGGGTTCTCTAGCATTCCTATAGCAAAGGATTGTATTTGGGAGACTTCTCCTTTGTGTTACTGTTTGCTCTTGCCTGCATCCTTTGCTATTGCTATCTCTTTTCACAGTAGAAGGCAGTGTTAGAAGGTTCAGAATGCTGTTAATTGCTGAAGCTGGGAAATGTGTCACTTCTGTAAGCCCTTAGGTTCTTACGAAAGCAGATCACTGAAGCCATGGGGGTTTTCAGCAAATTGGGACCATCCCCAGCTGAAGCAAGGAAACTGCAAAGGTGTTGGGAGACTTTGTGGGTGGTGTTTCAGTAGGGTGAGGTGGTGGTGTAGCCTGCTGGTGTATGCAAATGCAACAGCATTCTGATTTTCTGCAACGCTGTGAGAAGCAAAGAGGCTTTTGCAAATTCAGGGCTGAGTCACGCTCCCATATCCATCATGACTTTCCCCCCACAGGATCATGCTACTGCGGTTCAGTGATCGGAGACAGAAGGTGTATCTTTTGTGGGATCACTATCCCCAGCTGGAAAGTAGGTTGATGTGGGAATTGCCCTATTGCAGAATCCCCAAGAATTACCATGAATTTTGTATCTACTTGACCCTCAGCCCTGCACTCAGCTGCTAAAACATCAAGGCTTTGCTGCCCTCTGCCCCAGGCTGCCTTTCTCCGGTGTTTAGGAACCTGGTTTGGTGGGTGATACTGGTAGCAGGGGAATGGTTGGACCAGATGATCTGGGAGGTCTTTTCCAACCTTAATGATTTTGTGATCAGCGCCTGGCAGGCTGCTCCAGTGGTACCATGACAACGGCAGCAGAGCTCCAGCGGGAGCACTTGGGCTTCGTGCTCCCACCATCTGGTTTCAGCAGCCTACGGCTCTGCCAGGCAAACAATCCAAGCTGAAATTTTCCATGTCTGCGGTCTGCCTCAGGTTGAGCTTTAGAGGGGCTTTCTGAGCAATGTGGAGGGTGGCGGGGCGCTCCGACATGGTTAATTGGTTGAAAAGATTTATTTTAAGAGAATAAATCATCTGGGATAGCTCGTGATCAAGGGAGCGTTTGATCAGCCCAGTTTCAGTGGAGGAAAATTTAGTCAGCCCCCACATGAAGCATTACTAGGAGGTATAAGGCTGAGAATAGGAAGATATTCAATTTTTTTTTTTTTAGCTGCAAGTTTTCCTTCTCTCTCCAGCCCCCCACATCAGTGCATTTGTGTCACTAGAGGGTGACACCTTCCTACAGGGTGATGCCTTTCCTGCCTGGTGGGTGAGGGAAAGGCTGTTGTAGTCTGCCCAGACTTAAGCAAAGCCTTTGACACGGTCTCCCACAGTATTCTCCTGGAGAAGCTGGCAGCCCATGGCCTGGAAATGAGCCAGCAGTGTGCCCAGGGGGGCAAGAAGGCCAACGGCATCCTGCCTTGTGTCAGGAATAGTGAAGGCAGCAAGGCCAGGGAGGTGATGGTCCCCCTGTACTCAGCTCTGCTGAGGCCATACCTCAAGTACTGTGTTCAGTTGGACGTGGTGCTTAGGGACATGGTTGAGATTAGTAGTAGGGGTATGGTTGGACCAGGTGAGCTTGGAGGGCTTTTCCAATCTTAATGATTCCATACAGGGCTGGCCATGGCCTTGTTTCTGTAGTGACGGTGTTTCTGCCCATGGTATTTGGGCTGGAGTCAAATCTTGTGAGAGTAATCCAAAGGAGCTGATCTGGCTGGAAATGCTAAAACAGATTATGGGCTTTCAGCTGACTCAGCTCCTGTGCAGCCCCAGAGCCCTCAATCGGCCATACAGGTGCTATAGGAACACACAGCTGGGGGCCTGCTGCACCTTTGGTTGCAGCTCAGGTGGCTTCAGCCACCCACAAAGCTGGGCCTTAAGCTCTGCCGAAGTCTCAACGCATGCCAGAAGCTGCGTGGAGAGGGGATGCACGAGCGTACTGAGCTACCTGTTCATTTGGCAGCAGGTGAGCAAACGGAGAGCTGCTGTGCCAGCCCTGTGTTTACTCATGAGCTAGAGAAAGGTCGATGAGCAGTGACAGGAAGGGACAAGGCCCATTTCCTGGTGCTTTGTTCTGTACTTTGCTGAGCTGAACGGGAGGATAGCAAGGTCCCCTACAAAGGAGGAGGTACGTTGAGCATGGATAGAAGCGGATTTATGCACGTGGGAGCACTTAGTTTCAAATGACAGGCTCCAAGTTGACTGTTACCACTCTGGGTATTTGGGGTGATGACTGACAGGTCTACACAAACATGAGCTTTCGTGCTCAGTCTCCATCAAATGGCACATCAGGAAGTATTAGGATGGGAGCAGAGGAGAAAATTAAAACCATTTTGCTGCCGTGAAGCTGCTGGTGCACCAAAACCCAAACCCTGCCCCCTTCATTCCTAGAGTGCAGCAGAGCTGGAAAATGTTCTGTGAGAGGCAGTGGGGCCTGGAGCACCTTCACCTCCATTCCTCCAGATGGAAACAGTGCCCAAGAGGGGTCAGGGCTGAGATAAAACCACAGGGGGGGAGCTTCACTCTCTTCAAACAAAAGTGTAAAAGGCAGGTTGGGGTGGAACAGGGTTGTTTGTGTGCCGGGCAGCAGAGCTAGGAAGCTCCTTGCTGCAGCGGGTGGGGGTGCAGAGGGTTTACACTGGTTTTAGAGGAGATGGGGCAGTTCTGGAGAAGAGGAATCACACACTTCAGTCTCCCTGCTGGACTCTGGGTACCCTTTTGCTGGGGTCTCTGCGCTCTTCTGCAGGCACTGCTTTTTGCTTCGCAGCATCGCTGCGAGCAGGATGGGCCAGTCCAGAACCTGTTTGCCACTGCAGCCCCTCCAGCTGCTTCCCCCTACTTCTTCCTCTCCTTGGGGCAGAGCCGAGCGTGGGGACGATCCCAGCCACCCCGCCAGGAGCTCCGGAGCATGGGGAGGACAGAGACAAAATCCCCCCCTGGATAGCAGCGGGGTGGAGAAGAGCAGCCATTCAGCCCTTCACCCCATCGTCTGTGTTCGTCTCCCGGGTTTTGGGACCACATCTCCATCCTCGGCTGCCGCCCACCTCTGATGGGGACAAAAGAAGGGGGGGGGACAGCGGCAGCGACCCGAGGGCTGCGGGGCTCCCTCCGCCACCTCCCGCTGCCGGGGACCCGCCCGCTGCCGGGGCCGCGCCGGCCTCCGCCCTTCCGCGGGGCTGGACCGGGCGGGGCTGAATCGGATCGGATCGGATCGAGTTGGATCGGATCGGGTTGGCTTGGATCGGATCGGATCGGCTCGGAGCAGGTGCGGAGCTCCGGGGGGCGCAGGGGCCGCCCGCGGCAGGTGAGCGGGGCCCCCCCCCGGTGGCAGCGCCGTGAGCGTGGTTCCCCACGGAGCCTCTCCCCCCCCTTAGGGTTAGGGGTGTCTTGGAGACCTTCCTGCGGCCCGGGAGGTTTTGGGGAGCGGTGTCGGGGGCCTGCTGAGCGCTGTGGTTTGGGGACGGCTCGGTGGGCAGCTCGAGGTGGTGGGATTTGGGAGGGGGGCAGCTGGAAGCAGGGAGCAGCTCGTGGGTGTCAGGCTAACTACAAGACCCCAGAGGGTCCCCAGCTCTGCATCGTGCTCCACCAGGTGTGGATGTCTCTCTCCTGGTCTGGAGAGGACACCCACGGCCTTACTTTGCCGTGCTCGGCCTCTCCATACCTCCTGCTGCGTCTCCCTGTCGTGCCTGGGCTTTCCCCGGGGAAGCAGTGAGATGCTGGGGGGGGGCGCAGACCCTGCACAACCCCTCGGTGGGCTCCTGGCATGCCAAGGTTTCCCCTGGGAAGGGAGGTGCTTAGTGAGGCAGGGGGGAAGCAGCAGAGAAACCTTCAGCGTGGCCCTGAGTTGCTTGGTTTGGAATTATTATTATTTATTTTTTTTTAGCACAGCTCCATTTTCAAATAGGAAAGGTGGGGAAGTGCTGCCCTTGAGGTGCTGCAATTATCTGCTTGCCTCACTAGTATGTCACTGGGGCATGGGCAGCTGGCTCTGGTGGCCCTGCAGGAGGATATGGGGTGGTGCTGGGTGCTGACCCCACCACGCTCTCTATTTGGAGCCCGCAGGTCCAAATCATGGGGAACATGCCTGGTGACTTTTCTACCCTGTCCCCAACTCTCCTGGGCTTGGCCAAGGTGCAGGATCTGGGCAGAGACGGTGCTGGGGCTGAGCAAAACCCTGCAGGGTTTTTGCAGCAGAATGCAACCCGGGCATTTCGGAGCTGCTGCCGCTGGGGCTCCTGATGCTTTCCTGCTCCCCCTCTAGGTCTCCGAGCAGGGCATCGCTGCCTCGGAGCCCTCGTCCTGCCGGAGAGCAGGGCCTGGTGCCTGCAGGATGGCGAGATGGCTGCCTCGCTCCGCGGACCTGACCCGCTTCTGCCAGAAACTCAACCGAGTGAAGACCTTGGAGGATGACATGATGGAGACGTCCTTCAACAGATGCCTTTCCACCATCGACTTGACGCTGCTGGGCATCGGGGGCATGGTGGGCTCTGGGCTGTACGTCCTCACAGGCACCGTGGCCAAGGAGATGGCTGGCCCCGCTGTCATCGTCTCCTTCATCATCGCCGGCTTCGCCTCGCTCCTGGCTGCTCTCTGCTACGCCGAGTTTGGGGCCCGGGTACCCAAGACGGGCTCTGCCTACATGTTCACCTACGTGTCCGTGGGGGAGATTTGGGCGTTTCTCATCGGCTGGAACGTGCTGCTGGAGTACATGATCGGGGGCGCAGCGGTGGCCAGGGCCTGGAGTGGCTACCTGGACTCCATCTTCAACCACAAAATTAAGAACTTCACTGAGACCCACATCGGCACCTGGCAGGTTCCCTTCCTGGCCCACTACCCGGACTTCCTGGCGGCCACCATCCTGCTGGTGGCCACTGCCTTCATTTCCTTTGGGGCCAAAGTGTCCTCCTGGCTCAACCACGTCTTCTCGGCTGTCAGCATAGGCGTCATCCTCTTCATTCTCATCATGGGCTTTGTCCTCGCACAGCCCAAGAACTGGAGTGCCCAGGAGGGAGGCTTTGCCCCGTACGGATTGTCAGGGATCATGGCTGGCACAGCCACCTGCTTCTACGCCTTCGTGGGCTTTGATGTTATCGCAGCCTCCAGTGAAGAAGCCAGGAACCCACAGAAGGCTGTCCCCAGGGCCATAGCGTTCTCCTTGGGGCTGGCCACCGGCGCCTACATCCTTGTGTCCATGGTGCTGACGCTGATGGTGCCCTGGCACACGCTGGACCCTGACTCTGCCCTGGCTGATGCATTTTACAGGAGAGGCTACTCCTGGGCAGGATTTCTGGTGGCCACTGGCTCCATCTGCGGTGAGTACGGACCGGCTGGTGGAGGTGGGAGCGTGCAGACCCGGGGCTGGGAGGTGGGGTGGTTTGGGCAATGCACCCAATCTCACATGGGTTCCCTTCCTCTGCCTGTCCCTCAGCAATGAACACAGTCCTGCTGAGCAACCTCTTCTCCCTGCCACGCATCGTCTACGCCATGGCCGAAGACGGGCTCTTCTTCCAGGTTTTCTCCCGAGTGCACCCCCGTACGCAAGTGCCCGTCATCGGCATTGTGGTCTTCGGGTTCCTCATGGCCCTGCTGGCCCTCGTCTTTGACCTGGAGGCCCTGGTGCAGTTCCTGTCCATCGGCACGCTGCTTGCCTACACCTTTGTGGCCGCCAGCATCATCGTGCTGCGTTTCCAGCAGCAGAAGGCAGGCGCCCCCACGCAGCCCGCTGGCAGCCGGCCCAGCCCCGAGCCCCGCGAGGGCCCCGCCACCGGCGAGCTGAAGGAGTACGAGTCCTTCTCCGACAAGCTCCAGCTGGTGGATAGAGACAAGAGCAAAGAGCACCGGGAGCCAGGGCAGCTGAAGGCAGCTTTCGAGCCCTACCTGGAGTTCCTCAGCGACTTCTACCCGGGCGAGGTGGTCACGGTGGCTGTGGTGACCCTGATGGTGTCTGCCGTCTGCCTCTGCTCCATCCTGGTGTTTGGCAACACCCACCTCCACCTGCCCACCTGGAGTTACTCCCTGCTGCTGGTTCTCTTCAGCCTGGGTTTCCTGCTCAGCCTCCTCCTCATCTGGGTACACGAGCAGCAGCACAGCACGCAGACCTTCCAGGTAGGTTTGGGGACCGTGGGCTGGGACGAGGTAAGGTGTGAGCTTCGCTGCCAGACCCTGGAGAGGCTGCGGTCACCCTGACCTGGTGAAAACACCGCAGCTGGTGGCCGTGTCCTGAGAGCAGATGTGCCCGGGTTGTGCTGGGATGGGTGTCCTCCCCGTCCCTTTGATGGGGAACAGCACACGCTGCCCTCGAGGGTCACTGCTGCCTTCCAGCATTCCTCCCCGTGTCCCCTGCAGGTTCTGGTGCTCCTCCTGCCCATCCCAGGTACCTCTCAAGCAGTCCAGGCATCTGGAAGGCAGTGTTGTTGCTCCCTGCCTGTGTTATCTAGCCAGGACCCTGTTGTCTCTGGGTTGCACTGGGTCTGCTTTGGTCCTCGTTCCCCTGCCTGCCCTGCCAGCCTGGCATACAGCCAGGAAAAAAAGGTTCTCAGAAAGCCCCAGTGACCAGGTACAAGTTGTCGTTCCCCACATTTGCTTGCCAGTGCCATTTTGTCTCTGTGGTTGTAAGGACAAGGACACGGCCCTACAGCGCAGCAGCTGTGCCTGTTCCTGGCAGGTCTCTCACCGATGGCTCTGGTTCTCTTGCAGATCCCCCTGGTGCCCCTGTCCCCAGCACTGAGCATCGTCCTCAATATCTATCTCATGCTGAAGCTCAGCTACGTGACGTGGCTTCGCTTCACAGTCTGGCTTATTTTAGGTGAGTGCTCTCATGGCAGCACAATCCCTGGGAGCCCGTGCTCCCTTCTGGGGAGAGGGAAGTGCCTGGTGTGGCCCTGGGGAGAAGGAGCAGGGCAGCAGTGGCCTCCCTGCTTTAAGCATCCCCTGTTGCATCCAGCAGAAATCTTTTGCATCACTCCTTCAGCATGTGGCGCTGACCAGAGTCATCTCCAGACAGGGGAAATCCCAGTTTCCTCCATTCATGCAAGGAAAATCCCTGGAATATCTTGGCCCAATCTGCCTGCAGGCCCCCCTGACATTGGAGATGTGTCCAGCACAGGGCCCAGCAGCTTGAGCACCATTGGGACTGGGCCACCAGGCTTGTGTCTGCCCGGGCAGAGGGCACAGCACTGGCTTACCTGGGCTAGTGATGGTCCTGGCCAAAGGTCCTGGGGCTTCGTGGGATCGTCAGGGGGAAGAGGGCAGACCCGGAGCCCTGCTGCTTTGGGTCTTTTTCCTCCTCTGCTGCAGCCACTGCTTTCCATCTCCTTCTGCAGGCCTGCTCGTCTACTTTGGCTATGGCATCTGGCACAGCAAGGAGAACCTGCGGGAGCCCCAGCTGCAGCGTGTCAGCGCCCACTACGTGGTGTTCCCCAGTGGCAGCCTGGAGGAGACGGTGCAAGCGGTCCAGCCCAGCCCTCAGCCCGCTGCTGGGCTGCCAGACACGGACACCGATGAAGCCAAGAGATGACGCCCCAGGGGAGGGGGCAGCTGGGTGGCCACAGCTCTGGAAGCACCTGCCCCCACCCCACGACAAAGCCAGGGACCCCCTTCTGCCCGGTCCCCTGGGTGCGTGGCTCCATCCAGGGAGGGCACGGGGACACTCGCCCTTCCCCATGTGCTTACTGCAGAGTGTGGGGGGCTGGCTGCCTCCGTCCCCAGCCCTGGAGCCGTGGCTCTTGGCCCCCAAAACCTAGTGCCTGCCATGCCCACGGGGAGCCTCGTACCTGCCGCCCTCCCCTGCGCGCAACCAGGGTCTGTGCAGCAAATCTCCCTTCTGCTGGCCCGTCCCCACAGCCCTGCACAGCCGGGAACACCGGGGCTGGGCCAGACAGCCCCGTGCTGCCCATCCCAGGCCTGATCCTGGTTCTTTCTGCAGCCCTGTGCTACCTGCAGCAGGAGCTGGCTGTCCCCTTGGCTGCCCCCACCTCTCCAGGGGCTGCTCTCCTGAAATGCCAGGGCTGCGGGGGCTGCAAGGAGCGGCTGGGGCTGTGTGAGCTGGAGAAGGGCTGTGGCACGGTGCAGGCACCTCCTTCCTAGCCAGGACCATGGCAAAGCCAGCGTGGCTTGCATGGTAGGAGCCCTGCTGCCTCTTCCCAGCTGCTGGTGCCTGCTGGTTTGGGGTGTGCTGGAGGCTGGCGGCCACACTGGGCAGACTGGGAGCCCGATTCCAAGGTCCTGTCGGGACAGACTTTTGCCCGGCCCTGCAGGAGGGGTGGGCACTCAGGAACTTGTCCCCTGAGGTGCCAGCAGCCTCCCTGAGAGCCTCCCAGCTCCCCCCTTACTCTGCGCTCCAGCAGCTCATCCCACACCATCACCTGCATGGGTGCAGGCACTGCCTTTTCCTGGCTCCTGGTGGCTCAGGAAGGGCTCTGGGGGTGCTTTTTGGTGTCAGCCCCTGCCCTGCACATGTCCCTGAGCGGTGGTGTTGGTGGTAGGGGGTGTCAGCACCCACCTGGCGAGGATGCTGTACTGGGCAATCCCTGCCTGAAGCTGAAGGTATCGGGGTTTTGGCATGTTTTGAAAGAGGCTGCTGATCCGCCAGGCCTCCAGCATGCACACCCTGCCCTGCCCTGCTGTAGGGTGGGCATGCAGCATCCCCTGCATCCCCCCCATGGGGTCAGCCCTGCCCTGGCAGGGAGCTGGTTCCCATTGCTCATCCCATCACACCCAGGGGTGCAGGGGCTCTGTGCAATCTGATGGCTCCTCAGTGACCCCCCTCCCTCAGTGGCACAAATCTGCTGGCCCTGCCCATGTCCTGCTTGCCCCCTGCGCTGTCGCTGCTGCCGTAGGGGGGGGGGCTGCTGTGTCCCCACCATGCTGCAGCCCTGCTTGGCACCTCTGTGTAGTGGCTTGTGAGCAATGGGCTGACTCAGTCACCCTCATAAACACTGGTTCTGCAATGGCTCTGCGTGTCTGTGCTGTATGTCCCCCCATAGCCCACCTCTGGAAGCTGCTCCCCCAGCAGGAAAGCCCCCAGAAGCTTGGGCAAGGGGAGTTTTGCACCACCTGTGAGAGCCTGAACCCTTTTGTTAGCTGCAAGGACGATGCTGAGCAGAGAAGTGTCCTGGCACCAGGGCAGAGGCTTTAATGCTGCCAAAAGTCATGACCCGAGCTGATGAGAGAACTTGTGAATCAGTGTAAATAATGTGAATTAAAAAGTCACAAGATAGCCTGTCTGGCCCCAGCCTCACCATCATTCGCTAGTGAAGCTCCTTTCCCTGATAAGAAAGTGACTTAATTTAAAAAAATAAATAAATATTCAGCAGCTGTCTGGGGAGGCAGATAGCTTTAAATCTCTTTATCATTTGTTTCCTCTTAACCTCCACTATAAATCTATTGTCTTCAAGATAAAGGCCAGCAGACAAAACAACAGCAAGATACCAGGGAGGGAGCCTGGCACAGGTTTGCCTGACCAGGAAAGAAGTAGAAGTCCTGGCAGAGCAGAGGAGGCTGACATTCGGATCAGTTTTCTGTTCTCTTTTGTCAGAAAGGTGCTGTCACTCCGTGAAATACACTCAGTGGTGGCGGGCTGAGCTCACCCTGCATGGGTGGTGTTTGGTACAGCTTCATCTGCTGTGATGACCTCAGTGATGCCAAAGGAGCCACTAAGCCACTGCTACTTAACCTAGTTAAAAACGTTTATTTGTAAAAATGCAGAGCGCTTACAGTTCCTGTTGTGCTGAGCCATAAAAGCCACGTGTGGCTGTGGGGACTGCGCACGAGCATGGGCTGGGCAGGCATCAGGGAGTGACGTGGATGCAGCTGGCAGGGAATTAAAGGATCAAAACGTAATTAGTGGCAGCCTGGGAGGAGAGCATGCCCTCTTGAGCACATTCGTTTGTTGTTTTTTTTTTTTGTTTGTTTTTACAGAGGATTTCAGAATTGGTCAGTTCATCTGTCCCATACGACATCCTATTGTACTAATGTGTCCTGGACAGAAGCAGAACATATATTAATTGATTTTAAATTGCTTACCTAATTATGCTCAAAACCAGCAAAGCCTGTTTTTATGTCAGCAGCCACTGACGCCAACGGAGCCCTCCCACAATGCTCCTAAAATTGTATCAGCAGGAGAAAAATCTAAACCAAAGCATGTCAACAGTGCTCTGAGATGTGGCCAGGCAAGCACCTTCAGCGGGGCTCAGCACGTGGCCATCAGCTGGGTGCAGGTGCATCAGAAATCATGGAAAAGATGTCAGCTCCCCTTCTGTATTCCCACACAGGTTGGAAAACAAACCACCCCCACGTGTGGCTCACAATTCACTTTCATAGGGCATGGGGAGGGAGGAGTTTGTTGTTTTACAGTGGGTGATATGATTTTCCATGGCAGTATCTTCCTCCAGATTAGTTGTTTAAAAGAAAAAGAAAATTAAGAAAAGGAAAAAGAAAACCACTTTTTTCTGAGACCCATGGCAATGGTCTGTTCAGCCTAGCTGGAGTTGGTGTAAATCAGTCTAACTCGAATATATCAGAGTGAAGTATGTAGGTCAGATATAAGGACCAGTGCCAGGGCTGTGGCAACCTGAAAGGGCTTTAGAGGTCGTGGGGCATAAGCAGTTCAGCACGTGTCCATGGCCAGGCTCTGCTCAGAGGGCTAACGGGATCCTTGGGGGATCATCCCCACTTGCAGCAGAGGCAGCAGGCAGGGAGAAGGCACTGCTGAAGTAGGAGGGCTCGTGGGAGCTGCAGGGCACTGCTTGTTTGCAAAGGAAGTTAAAAGAGGGAAGGCCGTACAAGAAGATGGAAGAAGACAAGGGGAAATGTAAATTCAGATCAGGAATAATACGGCTTTTGGTACTAGGGAGAAAAGTGGTGCCAGGGCTGCTTTACCTGGGAAAGGGTGATTTCACCGTTGTGACAGAGGTGGTGTCTCCTTCAGCCCCGAGATGCTGCCAAGGTTCAGACAGCTGTCGGAGGGTGTCCTGCCCCAGGCTGCCCCAGCCATGTCCAGAGATGACTGAAAGGGACAGCTCTGGTGAATGTTGGAAAGAAACAGGCTCACTGCTGCTGCCCACACAGCCACAGAGGAGCAGGGATGCCACACAGCAAAGCAAGTCGCAGGTACATCCCAGAGCTCCTTCAGAGACAGCACTGACCCGGTTACAGACCCTGTCCACACTGGAGGGAAGGGAAAGGGAGCCCCAGATGCTGAAAGAGGGTGGTGGGCTGGTGCCCAGGACACACAGCGGCTCAGTGCCCTGGTTAAGTCACTTCCCAGCCCCCAGCGCAGCTCTGCAAGCAGCACACACAAGCTGCAGGGCTCGTTTAAGGCTGGCTGTAAGTAATCCTCTTGTTATTCCACACGAGCCTCCCCTCCTCCTCCTCTAACAAACACAGCCAGAGGATGAGGTAAGCACCATGCTTCATTCCTAAGAGCAGCAAACCTGCTTCTTCTGGCAGGGCATTGAAATAGGTGGCACAGACCACGGGTGTCTTTGTCCCCCTTTTCCTTCCACAAGGTGCTGGCAACCAACACAAGCAGCTGGCTTGCTGAGCCCAGGGGCACCCAATGCATTGCAGAAGGTTTGTGCTTGCATTTCGGAAGTGTTTCAGCAGCCTGCATCTCAGCAGCTCCCCAAACAAGGCTGCATTTGGGCCACAGCTCTTCCCTGTCTCGCCACATGGTGCAGACATTTTCATTCGATTTGTCTAAGTGCAAGTACAACATGGTCCCATCACAGAGGCTCCCCTTCATACAGCAACCATTGTCTCCAACCTCCCAGCCACAAAACGACCGATATTCACCATCTGCACAGAAGACAAGGCAAGAAGCAATGGACTTAAACTGTCACAAGGGAGATTTAGGTAACAAACTAGCCATCGCTCCTCAGGGCGATGACAGCTTTGTCAGCTTATGAAATGTCTCTCAGATGCTTTCCAGGTCTGCAGGGTGCTGATCCCATGCTGGGAAGGACAACAGATTTCTCTCGATCCCATCTGCCCCTGCCTAGCTTCCCGCACCAAACTGGAAGTGCTTTAGGGCAGCACCAAGCACCATGGGCCCTGATGCTCAATGGGACATGAAACAAGGTGCCTTCCTGCTTGGCAGCACACCTGACAAATCCCTCCCTGCTCCTGACCTGCTTTTTACCTCCACAGTACTTAGGAGAGCACCCAGGCAAGCAGTCACCCTGACTGGATGAAAGTATCAGAGGGAATACTGCAGAAGAGATGGCAGCACTCAAAAAAACTCTTTTGTGCTGGCAGAAAAGCTCAGATTCCTGTACTCTATCACCACTAACAATGATGTTTATTAGTATCTACTATATCTTAATATGTTGTCATCACTGACGTGACCTGCACCAGAGGTGTTTCACATGGAACTGGCCAGTGAGCTTCCCTGGAGCTTTCACACCCATTTACCAGAAACAATTGGGCAGCTGAGGAAACGCCAGAACACTGCAAGAAGACAAGCTTGCTGAGCCTTCAGAGAGGTGAAGAGGTGCAAGGCGATGCCAGGCAGCAAACTGACACTGATCAAAATAAAAGCTGCTCAAGAATTAAGGAGAAGCTATCATTAATGCCCATTGACATGGATTTCTGTAACCTCTGTGCTTTGATGGGGTCAGGGGGTTACAAAAAGGCAGCAGTGCTGTTGTTCTACTATAAAGGCACTGAACTGCTACCTGAGATTTTTTAAGGGATCTTCTCTTGTTACACCACCTGGTAAATAGGAAATAAATTGGCATATAAGAATTCTTTACCTACCATATTTTTTTTTATATTATTTGAACTTGCATCCCTCTTTTGGAGAGTATAAAAATGGCTAGGTGCAAAGGAGTTAAGAGAAACATTAAATGATGCCTAATTCAACACATGGAATTTTAATCTTGAGGGAGTGCCAGGATAGTTATGAAATTTCTAGAAACAAACAATATTTACAGAACTTAAAACATGCAAGAGACCTCTCCAAGTGGTATGAACAGTTTATGAGTCCAAGGCACAGATGTGATGTATTACATACATAAATGTAAAATAATGTGTGCATGTATAGGACAGTTTCCATAAGGCAAATAGTAACAGCATAGAGAAATTTCCAGATAAAAAAGTTAAAACTCATCTTCAACTGAGAAATAACACGAAGTGAAATTTCATTGGTAGGCACGTTCCTTAGGTGAATGAAATACAAAAGTGAGCAAGGTGACTAAAATGCTTCTGTTCTAGGGAAAAAAAAGCACAAAGCAAAACACAGGGCACCAGCCAGCTACTCTGGGATGAGGCTGGCAGAAGAGCCTTGAATTCCAGCCCCTGCCTTAGTGAGCTGCCTTCTCAGGGAGGTGTCACTGCTCCCCTCCAAGAGAGCACTGCCTTGAACCTCATCAGTCAGCCTGTTAGCTGCAGAGAAAACCAAAACCTTAAAACACCTTGGGACAGACAAGGCTTGCCTAGCTGGAGACCCAAATAAAGCCAACATTGGTGCACACACTCTGCCAACAATGCCTGCAAACCTTCAGGAAATTAGGAAGACAATGATAATGTATATGGCTGTACAGCCATAAGTAGGGTAAGGTGGCACTGAACACTGCTGGGGGCCACCTGCACCTCCAGCCCATGCCAGACATCCAGATGGTTTCGTGTGACTGTCCTCAGCAACTTTCTCTCCCAGGCTGCCAGAAATTGCTGCATGAAACCACTTCTCATGGAGGCCAGGAGAGGGAGAGTTAAGCCCAGCTTAACTGCACAACCCTGTGACTCTTCTCCCACCACATGCTGCTCCTGAAGGCACTCACAACCCATCTCTGCCACCCCAAACCCAGGAAATAACAAGGCCAGTCATGACTTAGGAAAGGGTCTTTACCCTGGAGAGTATGGGCTCCTCATAAGGTTAAGGAACTGCACTAGGAGGCAGCTGAAAATGAGTCACCAGTGCATCTGACAGCCAATTCAGCAAAAGCAATCCTGGCTGTATAGCAGGAGAACAAGCCTAAGACAGAAAGCATCTGTTCACAGCACATCTCTGAACAGGACTTTACTTGCTACGTAAGCACACCGCGCTCTCGAGCTGTGCAGACCCCACTGCAGTGGGCCATGGATCTAAACAACAGCAGCCACAAGCAGCAGCTGTGGCACGTTGTGTTCTGCCAGCTGCTCCAGACAAACGCCTCTAGATAGAAAGATAGATGGTAAGACGGTAAACGTTTCTATGCAGAAATGTCTCTATGTAAAGAGGAGCCATGGAATTTCATCCATGGAGATGTTCTCGCATGTGCTAGAAGAGACTCAGAGCTGGACACAGCAGAAATCTTAAACAGATACAAAAAGTTCCAAGTGACAACCATGGTGAAGTAGCCAGTAATTCCACAGATTCTGCCTTCAGCAGTACCCCAGGGCATTCCTATGTCACAGCTTTGGTTAGTGGTACTGGGATGTTAGACTGACGTGCTAAAGCAGTCCCAAAGAGACTCACGTTAATCCACTGTATTCTGGGAATTACCCACCACTTGCATCTGAGTCTGAAGCTCGACCTTCAACTGACTCTTCCTCTGCAACTTTGTGTTTCCACCATGTCTGAGAAGTAGATTTGGAAAAAGTATTTTCACAGCATCACACAACTCTGCAAACTCTTTGCTCACAGGTATGTCCTAGAGGGGAAAATCAATGCAGGTAAGCAAGTGCATGTTATGATTTACCATCCCTCAGGAAAAAAAAAAAAAAATAATAAATTAAAATAAAATGAAATTAAAAATAAAATAAAATGAAATTAAAAATAAATAAAATAAAATAAAATAAAATAAAATAAAATAAAATAAAATAAAATAAAATAAAATAAAATAAAATATTGCAACATATTCTGTGCTCTCTTAACCCAAATACAAAATTCTACCACAATCTTGTGAGATCTGAGACTGTTAGCCAACACCACCACATTATGGGTAGGTATGAAATTTGAGCAGCAGGATCCTGCTCCCCTTCTCTGGCAAGAAGCACAAGAGCTAAGGTGATGATGGAAGCAGCACAGGAATCAAAGAAAGATATGGGTGCAAGCTCCTCACAGCACTACTGAAAGACAACGAACTAAGGCAGATAAAGGTGGGAAATGCCCTGTCCAACCATAGCTTAGCTTCATGAAAAATAGAACAGAAATGCCTCTGAAACTATTTGCATCATCAGAGTAAACAGAGCTCAGGTTACTCAGAGAAATTCTGAATTCAAAGGCCAGATTCCTCCCACCTTTGTGCTGAGAGGTGAGCCCTGCATTGAGATGCCCAGAAGAATGCCCAGAGCATTGAGTAATGCCCAGTTTGGTGCATTCATGCACCTCTTTTTGCTACACACATGCTAAGTGGGGCCTAGGCACACACCAACGTGTCCACATTTCCAAGCTGGGGGCCACTCCGGGTCCTCACTGACCTACAACAATGCCAGAGGTAGAATCCCTCTGGCAGCACTTTGTCATTCACATACTGCACATGCAACTTCTTCCCTCCCCTCCCTCTTCTTCCTGGTGTAACACTTACTGGCAGATCCAGGATCTCCACACCAGTGCCAGGATTTGCCTGGAGAGCTTTGAGGACCCCACAACAGCCTTCATTCTGCATGGGATTTCTGATCATCTGAAAAGAAACAGCGACAGGATGTATGACACCTCTTCTCCTCCCTAACATGTTTTTCTTTGTCACCATGGAAGCTTCAACTTGTCTCTTCAAGCTCTGCTTGTCACCCTCCCACAGCAGCAGCCAACCATCAGTCACACATTCAAAGCCTCCTCACGGCCAAAGGGCAAGAGACACGAGCTCCATGTCTCAAAGAGCACAGGCTGCAGAAATGGCTCCTAGTTGAACACAGACACCCCCAGGAGTCCACCCTTGAACAGGATGGTGTTGCAATGCACAGAGGAATAGTAGCCACAGCCCAGGAGCCCCCACATCAGCACAGCCTTGCTGCTGGTCCAGCTGCAGAGAAAGGGCACTGACGATGCTTGAATGTGGCAGGACAGGCTGTGGTTCACACCGTGGCAAGCTCACAGAAATCTCTGTTCACAGAAGAAACTGCTGGATATGAGCGCTCTGTCTCAATGAGGAAACTGCAGGGAAACACGGGAGGAGATGGGCTGGGGCAAGTGGCTCCCTGATTTTGCTGAGGGTTTGCTCTAGGAGGTTTCAAGTCAAGACATGGATGCATCAGTGATACTTAAACACACATAAGAGGCTCGAATACCTTCATAGGAAAGTTACTTACGTTGAGAGTCTTTAGAGTCTTGTTTTCTTTCAGGCCAACTGCAAATCGCAGAGCTCCTTCCACTGAAATATGATTATTGCTAAAAACAGACAAAAGGAACGCTGAGATGATCCAAATAAATACATGTATTGGGAGGCTGGAACTGGAAAGGAGTTACCAACTCCAGCAGCCTGATAGAGGCATGGCTGCCACGTCTCCATGTCCCCAGGTTCAACAAGTGGTGAGGCTCACCATGTATTTCCAGTAGGCAAATACACAAACATATAGAATCATAGAATGGTCTGAATTGGAAGGGGCCTTAAAGATCATCTAGTTCCAATCCCCCTGCCATGGACAGCAATGCCACCCACTAGATCAGGTTGCCCAGGGCCTCCTCCAACCTGGTCTTGAACACCACTTGTACACCACTCATCACTGGCCTCCACTTGGACATAAATCCGTTGATCACTGCTCTCTGGGTGCCAACGACTTATCCACTGAACAGTCCATCCATCAAATCCATATCTCTCCAATCTGGAGACCAGGATGTCATGTAGGACTGTGTCAAAGCAATATATGCAAAATAGGCAACATATACGTGCATGGCTGGGCACACGGACCAACAGAGACAGAAATTCAATATTCATACTTTGTCCCCCTCTCTTTCAATGCTTGCTCCTCCCCAAACCACCTGGATCCCTTTGACTGCCTTTGGTTTCTCTCCTAAACAGTTTCATCAGTCAGGCCAATTCGCTCATGACTCATTAAATCAGATATTCTTTACTTTCCAGGAGCCTGGAAATGCCCGCTAACCCTATGCTCTCACAAAATGGTTAACTGTCAACCCATCTGCAGGGTTTGATACTCTGCACAGTTCCTCCTGCTCCAGCCTTCCTCCGTCATGTTATTGTCATCCAGAATCATTTCTAATTAGATTAAACTCTCCATAGCTACACTCCTATAAACACAAGCTTGCACCACAGCCTTCCTCTTACCATCTTTGTCTCCTCTTTTTTTTTTTTTTTTTTTTCCTTCGCTGCGACAACTTCCACCTGTCATATTAATGACTATGAACTTGTTGAGATCTCAGCTTCTTGGCTGCCTGGCTTCCATTGCTGTTTCACAAGCAATCCAGTCCTAAGCATGCCTGCCTACAAGTCATGTGAAAACAGAGGCAATGGTCCAGTTCCTGCTCCAAGCATAAGATTTTTCTCTCGTGCTCTTAAGCCTCATTTCTGCAGGTTCTAACAAGCTGTTTTTTCATAACTGATCAATAATCTCATCAAGGCCCCTCTACCAGTTACAGCATTCCTTTCTCTCTTGTTGTAAGTTTCGTTGTTGTAAATTTTGATCCCATCCTTTGCCTCTCATACCAATCTTAAAGTATCTCCTGTCTTTGGACTGCGAGGCTGATGCAGAACTGGTGCCAAGGAATATGCAACTTGGAGATGGCAGAAGAAGTAACACAGATCAGATTTTATTGCACCACAAGCTTAAGGATAGGAATTGGCATTTGGGATGAGACCAGCAGCACTCACATTTTGTGGTGTTCCCCCGGCCTTACGCACCTATTACTCTCTGGCGTAGGAGATACCAATGGCTGCTGCAGGCTTTGCTCACCACATTTGATCTCAGTGCAAAATGGGAGAAAATGTGGAGAGGAACCAGAGTCAGACTCACCTAATGTTGAGCTCTTCCAGTACATTGTTGGTTTTGAGAGCCTCCCCCAAGGCAGCTGCTCCACTGTTGTCAAAACCATTGTAGGAAACATCCAGCACCTTGAGGAATATGTTTGCCTGTAGTTTGACATAATCATACAACTTAAAATCTTAAAATTTCCCTGTTGCTTGATGCAAGCTTGAACAGACTATTTCTGCGGACTACTATCCCTCCTATTGTCCAAACAGCAGTTGGAGGATTGCTGCACTAGTCCTTGGATGGCACATGTGATTTGTATTATTAAACTACTTTAATGGCCCCTTTCAGCCTAAGAGACTACAAGAACTGTTTCTTATTTTAATGAGAAATTACTCTTTTTTAGTAGAATAAAACTGTATATTGAATAAAAAAACAATTTCTGTACTGATTTATGAATCAGAAGTGCAATGAAACAATTCAAAACATTCATTACAATAATGTTTACTCTAAAAAGGGAGAGAAATAGAAATAGAGAAATGGAAACATAATATGTCAATAAACAATGGATAATTTTACTCCCTTAGTTTCAAGGTGTGTATGATCCCAGATCAGAGATGGCCAGTAGACAGACAACAGCATCATGCAAACAGCACACGATGAAATTCACACTCATTAAAACAGATAAAGCTTCATGTGAGATTTCAGAATTTAAAAACAGGAGAGAAATCCATTTCCTACCCCCAGGCCTCTGGCCAAAGCAGCTGCCCCTTCGCTATGGAAATGGTTCCAGCTGATTTTAAGTTCCTTTAGTCCAATGTTTTCTGCTATTGCCATTCCAAGAGCTTCACCTTAAGAAAAATATATGGTGTTGAACAGTTTAAGAATTAAACTAATTAGCTGCTTTGCAAAGCAGGAAGCTTGACTTAGGTTAGGTATATTTCTGCAACTGTCTGTGTTACCTTTGGGCAGGCAATTAGAGCTAGAACATATTATTTTCTTTTATACCTTGTTTACCATAGACACAAGTAGAAGCTGTCAGGCAATAAAGTGAATGTGTTCTCTGACTACAGGCTGCAAATGTAGCCTGTGAAGGAAAAATCCAACCACCATGCAACAGCCAGGATCTTCTGCTCATGCTCCAAGAGCTGACTGCTCATTCTCCAGCCTGATGGGACTCTGAAAGCTGAAACCCAGTAACAGGTAGCCTCCCACAGCCTCTCCTGCTTCCTGAGCTTTGGCCTCCAGCCAACGGGTGACACAGAAGCCAGCTCTGTTCTCTAACCACACCCCAAGCTCTGAAACCTGAAGAGACTTTCTCAGTAAATATTCTGCAAGCACCTGATGGAGCAGGAAATAAATGAGGTCAGCAACAAGCACAGAAGAAATAGAAGCCATGGCCGTGCCTGAAGACCAGAAGGCAGGAGAGCTGTTTGACTGTAAAGGCAGCAGGAGGTCAGCAGAATGGACAGCAGGAGTGGAGAGAAAAGCAGCCCTTGCAGCCTTCAAGGTAATAATGAGAAGGGAATAAATAAATAAATAAAAATAAAAATAAAAAGAACCCAAGTGAAAAGCTGGTGTCTTCCCAGTGACCAGAAGAGATGAGGATTATGGTTGTTTCCTCTCTTGTGAGCCAAAGAAGACATGAAGGATCTTCAAGGGGACTACATCAGGTGAGATGTGTGAGGATACATGATTGTAAAGCAGTAGGTGGAGAGAACACGGTGGGTTTTTTCACAAAAAAACACAACCAGGTGTGGGGAGAAAGAACATGGATCTGACAGACTGCATGGGATATGGCATGGGAGAGCAGAAATTCAGTTTCTCCATTTTCAAGCCTGTTTCCATCACAGACAGAGTTGGAGGTAACTTCTGTAGCATCCTTCTATATGCAAGGTACGCAGACGGCACTTTACCTGCTTTGTCACCAAACCTGTTGTAACTCAGATCAAGAATTTCCACTTTGCTGTTTGCTGTGATGGCATCTGCTAAATACTTTGCTGCATGGTCATCAAATTCATTTCCTGAGAGCTGGAGGGACACAATTGTATTGTTTTCTAGAAGCATAGCAGAAAGGGCCTTAGCTCCCTCAGTGCCCAATTTGTTGTCAGATAAATTGACATCTGAGGAAAGAAAAAAAACAAAAACATTATCAGATCATTAAATCATTCCCTAACAGTTGTCAGGAAGGTGCCTGACCTTTAATGGCAGAAGTAGTGTCAGGCTCAGAAAGTAAGAATGATGAAAACTGGTCTAACACAGTATTTTAACAGGAAAAACAGAACTTCGTTTTTCAATTCACAACCTGTCCCTAAGAAATAGCCCTCATTCATGTTCCACACATGAACACAGAATGAGTCAGAAGTGCAGAGCTGGCACAGAACCCTCCTCCCTGGCCACGTGTTTAACTGCGAGTGGCTGCTTAATTTATGAAAGGGGAGAATATTGACCCTGGAAAAGGAGGGACTGAAAACAAGATCTCTAGACACAGCACTGCCCAAATGAGACTTAACTATGAGGAAGCAGTGCTCTGCTTTTGCTCCCAAGTTACACAGAATTATTAGACATGAAGGGTCTCTGGGAAGAGCAGATGAGTGCTGCTGCCTGAACAAAGGCTTGAGATTCAGTGTAGATGTGCTTCTCTTTCACCTGTCCCTACTTAGAAGCTGTCTTCCTCGATGGCAATCCTGCAAATCCTACTTACAGAGCCTTAACCATTACTAACTATAACCTCTGAATGGTCTAAATTTCAGGTGCATGCCTTTGATCCACAACCAAAGCAAAAATTTGCTCTTTCTCCTGATAACTCTTTGCAGGAAGAACAGGACTGAGCTGACTCCAGGCAGTTAAATCATAACTTCCAGTAATGAAATCATAACTTCACAAAAATAAAGACAGATACAGACCCACAGACACAGATAGAGAAAGGTGAGAAAGCACCACAGTTTTAAACACTCACTGTTCAAACAGCACCTCAATTCCCTTACGCGTTTCACAAAAGCAGTCACCAATATAGTGGGATTGGCTAAATTCACAAACCCAGCACAATTTCCTCCTCTACAGCACAGCAGGAACAGATGCACCAAAGAAGAGCAGGAAGGATAATACAAACCTGAAATGTAGCAGTTTTCTTTCAGCATCTCTGCAATTGCAGCCACCCCTTCTCCCAGCAGCCAGTTGTCACCCAGGTCTAACTTGATGATGGAGGTATCAGCCACCAAGGAAAGAGCTAAGGCCTTGGCACCCTGCAACAAAAACCTCACAGTGGGTCATTTACGGTTTCACCAGGTTCCTGAAGCTCTGGTGAGCTTTCCTGTTTCAGCTCTTAGCCTGGCAGGGATCAGGGGGATTTCACAAAGCAATCAGCAGGATTTGGAAAAAGATCCCCCTTCCAAAATAATTTAAAAATGGACTGGAAAAGCAAATGCTGAATACAGCTTACATTTAAGAGCTTTCATTTATCTTGTCAATTGTGAATTAAGACCTCCTTCCATAAAAATCAGGAAAAATGCTTCCACTGACAATATTCATGACGTAGAGGAAAACACCCTAGCCTGTGTGCCTTTCTGGACATCACTTCTACCTGGCAGCCTGTGTGCACAGCCAATATGAGCACCCCCTGTTTATCGCAGGCTGCTCTGACTCCTGACCTCCACATGTAAGAAGCTTGGGTGCAGCCAATATCAAAGGAAATTTTTCATTTCAAAAAAAATCCCTAGAATTAAACAGAAGTGTTGCAATGATCTTGTGATTACTCAAGTTACGTTCTCCAGCCCTGGGTATCAGACACAGGAAATGAACTAGACGGAGGCTCAGAACTGTTGCAGATGAAATAAAATTACCAGAGCAAATGGATATATCAAAAATTACTAGGAAAGGCCGTGCCCTTTTTGTGGTCCAAATGACCAAAATGCCATGCACACTGAAAGCAGCTTTCCTCGGTAGAAGTAGCCAACAAGAACCAATGTGCACACTTAAAAATGATTGTAATTTCTTGTTTTGAGACACTAGAACAGGTTGCCTAGAGAAGCTGTGGACGTCCCATCCCTGGAAGTGTTCAAGGCCAGGTTGGATGGGGCTTTGAGGTGTCCCTGCCCATGGAAGGGGGGTTTGAACTCAATGACTTGTAAGGTCCCTTCCAACACAAAGCATTCAAGGATTCTGTGATTCTTTAAAATGTTGGGGTTCGAGCTATAAAATGCAGGACACCCCAGGGGAGACTGCACGCTCCCAGGCAAAGTTCTCGATCCCAAGGGAAGCGTGCCAAAGCGATGTTTGCACATCTCACCCTCCAGGTCCCGGGGAGGAGACGCCTTCCTGCTCTGAGCCCCCTCACTGCCACTGCTCCCCAAAGCCAGGTGCCAAACGGGAAGGGGGGATAATGAGGAAAGGGGGGATAACACGGGAAGGGGGATAACAGGGGAAGGGGAGATAATGGGAAGAGGTAATGGGAAGGGGGGATAACAGGAAGGGAGGACAATGGGGGAAGGGGAATAACGGGGAGGGGGGATAATGGGAAGGGGGAATAAAGGGAAGAGATAATGAGAAGGGGTGATAACGGGAAGGGGGATAAGGGAAAGAGGGGATAAGGGAAAGGGGGGATAATGGGGGAAGTGGGATAATGGGGAAAGGGGGATAATGGGAAGGGGAATAACGGGAAGGGGGGTTAACAGGAAGGGGGGATAATGGGGGCAGGGGAATAATGGGAAGGGGGGAATAAAGGGAAGAGATAACGGGAAGGAGGGATAAGGGAAAGGGGGGATAAGGGAAAGGAGGGATAACAGGGGAAAGGGGGAGGGGAAGGGAGGATAACGGGGGAAGGGGGTTAATGGGAAGAGATAACGGGAAGGGGGGGTAACGGGAAGAGATAAAGGATGGGGTATCAGGAAGGGGGTATAACGGGGCAGAGGACAAAAGGTGCAGACCACCCCCGGCCCACTCCAGGCTCCCCTCACCCGCGGGCCCAGCCCCCGGTGCCGCAGGGGGATGGCGGTGCCCGGCGGCCGCCGCAGGAGGCAGGAGGCCGGGCTGACGCCGCAGGCCCGGCACGCTGCCAAGTACGAGCTCCCCCCAGCCGCTCGGGGGGCTGCCAGAGGGCCGGGAGGACAGGGAGAGGCTCGGAGAGCTTCACCAGGAGCCTCGGAGGTGCCCGAGGGCTCCTCCGCCGCCATCTCGTGAGCCGCTGTGGGGCCCCGCGTTGCTGCTGCTGCTGCTGCTGGTGGTGGTGCTGCCATGGCGGCAGCGCTGTGCTGCGGGTTGCTGGACTACAAGACGGAGAAATTCGCCCTGACACGGAACCGGCGGGTAGGGCTGCTGCACCGCCTGCTGCAGCTCGCCGTCTTGGGCTATCTGCTCGGGTAAGGGCGAGCGGCTCCTTCCCCACGGTGGCCGGGTTGGGGTGCGGGGATGGGCTCACTGCACCGCACCGTCCCGTCCCCAGGTGGGTGCTGGTGGTGCGGAGGGGCTACCAGGACACGGACGCAGCCCCTCACGTCTCAGTCATCACCAAGATGAAGGGGGTCTCGGTCACACGGAGCAAGGACGCGAGCAGCCGGCTCTGGGATGTGGTCGATTATGCGAGTCCTCCTCAGGTAGGCACCGATCCCAGTCCCAGTCCCGATCCCAGTGGGTCCAGGGTGAGCACTGCAAGGCTGTGGTAAGGGCCCCGTGAAGGGAGCAGCTCCACAGCCAGCAAGGATTGCAAGCTCCGAAGCCTCCTGGAAAACTATACCAGTGTCGACGCAGCACTGAAGGTGTCTTCTTGCCTCCTAGGGGGAAAACGTGGTTTTTCTGGTCACCAACTTCATTGCCACAGCCAAGCAAGCCCAAGGCACCTGCCCCGAGGTAAATGAGCCGTGCTGTCGGGTAGCCTAGGCCTGCGATGTGTACAAGGGACAAACGCAGCTGATTTCCCATGTTCTAGTTGCTCCAAATTTTGCGTGCTTGTTTGCGCTCACTCGCCTCCCTGCATGAACCAAGGCACGTAACTGAGCAGTCCAGCCAGGACCACTTGAGACCAGAAGGACGAGGGACACGGGCTGCTGGGTCCTCCGCAGCTGTCTGGGCTTCTTGAAGGTTGGTGACGCTGCATTGCCTCATCCTTATTCCATATGTCCTAGCATCAGCACCATCATCGCTCCCGCCCTGGCTAATACTTTCCTGTTACCCGTGTACCTCCTGCAGTCACGTATGTCCTTGACTTCTTCACTCACCGTGAAGACTTACTTCTCTTACCTCTCTGTTCTGCTGTTTTCTGTGATACTTTTGAACACACACTCCATGGACACCTCTGTTTCCTTTTTAATACCCTACTGCAGTGCTAATATCTATTCATCATAGTGTCCTGCTCTTAGGAGGAATGGAACACAAGGACTGGGTGGTTTCCCAATCAGCAGTCACTCAGTGGTATATATTTAGTGAGAGAAATCTTCCCAGTAAGGCTGGATTCAGGCCAGCCAACTGTCCCAGGCTGGACCCTGTTTGGTAGACAGGAGCAAATGTTCTTTAAGCTAAGCCATTGCTGTCCCCTTGTGCCAGAGCCAAGCACTGTTTGTCCTAATGCTCCTCTTGGCTTTTGCTGTGGGCTGCTGTGCGGCTCCCAGCTCGAGGATTCCCAAAGCACTGATAGCTGCAGGGATGTCCTCAGAGGAAAACATGTGCCATAGAGTGTTTCAGAGCTTTGGCGTGGGTGGTCACTGGCATTTCTGGATGCTTATTTTTCCAGTCTGCCAGCCAGGTAGACAGCAGAGCATTTAATCCTGATGTTGATTGTCTGGATGCCTGTGAGAGCCTTCACCCTGTGTTGCTCTCTCTCCAGTAGCTTCTCAGTCCTGGTTTTCAGGCTGTAGCTGAAATGTCTGTTTGGAAAGCTTTGAAAATATAGCAGTGGCAGCTTTTGAGAATATTCAGATCCTCCTGCAAAGTTTAATTACCAAAGTACTCCTTGCTGGCAGATCAGGGAGCAGGTGCAGCTGGATGCAGGGCAAATTAACACAAAGGTGTGTTCTGATTGACTGATAAGCATTTGGCAACGTGTGTATTACTGGGTGATTTTGTTCTTGGCACTACCCAAGTTGCAAAACAAAAGGGAACTTATGCTGAAGTCATAGCCAGCACCCTCACACAGGTGAGGGTTTTTTAGAAGGTGATGTCTGTGCTGAGCTCAGTGGCATGTCTCCTAGCGAGAGCATTCCATACTGATCTCCAGTGCTTTGAGTGACTGAAAACCCTCTGCTTCTCTTTACAAGGAGCTCTGAAGGTTAATGAAGGTAACCAAAATAGCCTTAGAGCTACAAGGCATTAGTCAGCCTTGCCCAGACGCAAGCTCTGAGGCTAAAGGAACATTTCACATAGATTGTGGTGTTTAGCACATCTAGTTGTGCTCAGCTCTTACAGCACCAGGTGCTTGTGAGTGTCACGTTGTCCCATGTAATGGAGGACCATGTCCTCAGGGTGAGACGGTTGTTGGATTTTGGGGAGAAGCCTTATCCCTGGTTGCTCACATCTTATGCTACTGGTGGTTTGCTCTCCAAGATTTGATTTGCTTCCTGACCCTGGTGTGTGGCTGTCCAGCTGTTGAGAATCAGCAGTTGGGAATCATCAGTTGCTTCTGATAAAGATTAAGAGTAAAGTAATTCTGTACCCAAGAATATTTATTTTTTATTTAACCTTTCAGCTCTGAAGTTTCAACAGTTTATGCACAGCAGGTCTCAGATGCTTAGATGTTTTGAGTAGGGGTGAAGCTTTCAATCTCTGCTGTAAAGCTTCTTACGCTGTATTTGAGGACTCTTCATCCCATCCCTGGGGGAACTGTGGTGGTGTTTTACAAAATACTCTAGGTTCTGCCCAAAAAAAGTCCTCCCAAACCTGACTGTGCTTGTTCCCAGTGCTAGCCAAGAGGTCTGAGCTAGCACCCAAGGCTTCCCTTGCTGCCAAGGCAGAAGCGCTGAGCACCCCAGGCAGGCAGAAAGGATTGCCCTTTGGAAATGCCTCCCTCCTCAACCTGCAGGCTGCCCAGGGTGCTGTTTTGGAAATGGTGCATGTCTCTTGTAAGTGTTGGGAACATGCACAGAGGAGCAACTGCACAGAAATGTGGGTAAGTGGCTGCGTGGCCTTAACTGGCTGCGCAGCAGAGTAACAGCACCTCTGTTCTGTCTCTCTCAGAGCCCCTCTGTGCTAGATGGGATGTGCACAGAAGATGTGGACTGTCCCGTGGGAAACCCAGTGGTTCATGGCAATGGTACTGGGTGTTTTGCTAAAAATAATAGTAATAATTAAAAAGTTTTAATTCCTCATGCTCGTTAAACAGATTCACAGAGGTGCCTAACTGCACAAGTTCAGTGCTTTTGTAAGTGTGTGCTGAAGGTCTTTCCAACCATTTATTCTTGACAAAACCTGTTACTGCCAGGAGAACAGGTGGTTCTGGCAAAAGCTGCTGTCAGCAGCAAATATAGAGTTGCTTTGTTTTTGATGTTGGCTGCTGGAATTGCAAACAATGTGCTTTGTGTTCGGCAGGTTTTCCTTTCATAATAAAACCTGGATTTTATTTCATGCTGATTAATATTAGAAAGCTATGTGAGTTCACCTAAAAAATTTCACCTTTAGGTTGGTTAACAGAGCTTTGTGTGCCGGATTACCCCCTGCAAGTTGTTTCCCTCCAGGGAGTAGGTGGCTTCAGCAGCTGCCGGGCAGGAAAGGCACTGCTGGACAGGCACCAAGTCAGCAGCAGCACCCAGTTTCTTGTCTGTGTAAAACAGCCACCTGGCCTTGAAGGGAGAGTTTCACAGCAAAGTTTTTGGATGGGGGAAAACACTGAAGATCCCAGGGTCATCTTTGTGGTTCAGGAGCTGCAGAGGAAACATTTCATTAAGAGAGTGGTAAATGATGCACATTGTCTCATTTCTAGGGATAAAAACTGGAAAATGTGTGATGTTCAACGCAACCCATTCCACCTGTGAGATCTATGGCTGGTGCCCCGTGGAGAACAACACCCTGCCCAGGTACAGTACAGGGTCAGAGGATAGCGGGTGGCAAGAGCAGTCTGAAGAGCAGTGCTTTGATTTCTGCCTTTTGTGGTCTGCATAATTGGTATCCTGATCCTACCTGCCCAGAGGTAGCCAAGCTGAGGGTGGTCTTTGCCTGTGACGTTGACCTACTGGTCATTTAAGCCCAGAGGACTTCACACAAGAATGTTGCTTGCAATTGTCCATAGTAGCCCAAGTCCTGGGATCATGGAAGAAACTGTAGAGCGAGGGGAATGGGGACATGTCTTGGCCACTGTGCAAAAACTGAGTTCATTGGTGGTTGTTTTCCAGGAAACCTCTTCTGGCTGAGGCTGAGAATTTTACTCTTTTTATAAAAAACACCGTCAACTTCACCAAATTTAACTTCTCCAAGTAAGTACGATGCCCTTCAGCAGGGACTGCGTTTGCAGCATGGTCCAGCCTCTGTGCTGAGCTTGTCTGCCCAGAAGCCGAGCAGGCAAGATGTACCAAGAGGCCGTGGTGGCTTGGGCAGTGAAGGTTCAGGGTGATGTGTTCAGGAGAATGCTGGCTGCTTTGGCTGCATATGTTTTTGCATATGTAAGAGCCGTGGGATGGGGAGCCCCAGAGGGATTGCTGACCTGTCTAGAGCACAGCAAGCAGAGCAGGAGAAGGCCAGTCATTCCCAAGGCCTCATTTTGCCTCATGTTTTTGCATCTTAGTCCCTGCAAGCGCATGTATTGCTGAGGGAGTCATTAGAGCTGTGATTTACCAGTCATCTAAATACGAGACCTTAGCCTGTCTTGAGCGTAGCCTGAGGCAGTGTTGTCTGCCTCCCTCGTCTTATAAGCAGGTACAGTGTTTTTCACCCTCTATAGCAGCATGCTTCCTTGACTGCCTGCTTGAGTGCACAGCTCCCCTTATTGGTGGGAGAGGGGGGCTGGTTCCTGCAGGGGATGTTGTACAGGCAGAGAGGAGAGAGAGGAAGGATGAAAATGCAGCCCCAGTGCTGCCTTACTCTGGCAAGAAAAATGGTTTGAGTAGCTGAACTGCTCCTGCTGTCCCTCTGTGAGCTAGAGCTGGGTCATTACATCTCACAGGGTGCCTGACACCATGGGAGCAAGGTGCCAGGGGAAGAAAGAAGCATGAAGGCAGAGGTGGGGGGGGGGGGGAGCTGGGAGAGGAAGGAGCCTAGGCTTGACAAGGGGCAATGACTGTGTGTCCCTGAAGCAGGAGCATTTCCCCCATGCATCACTCTTCGGGGACACTGGGACCTGTGGAAGGGTGTCCTCAGTCTCCCAGCAGAGCACTGTGGCCTCCCACACCCTGCTGTACCCATGACATCTCTCTCCCTCTCCTGTTTCAGGGCCAATACTTTGCAAACCAACGACTCCACCTATTTCAAGAGCTGCACATATGATCCATTTTTCAACCCTTCCTGCCCCGTGTTCCGTATCGGCGATGTGGTAGAGGCAGCTGGGGAGACCTTTGGGGATCTCGCACTGCTGGTATGTGCTTTTCCTCTTAAAACATGGAAGAAAACTGCAAATTTCCCAAGGGTGTGGGTAAGGCAGAGGCTGGACTGACCCTTGAAATGCAAACGGCATGGCCTGAACTCTCTGTGATCTGTGAAAACCTTAACAGCAGAGAACTCAGCAAATCTCTGCTCACTGGAATAAAATGTGTGTTGGTGTGCTGCAGGGAGGAAGCATCAGCATTCGCATCGAGTGGAACTGTGACCTGGATCAGCCCAGTGCCCGGTGCCAGCCGCAGTACTCCTTCATCCTTGTGGACAGGAGGTACAATTTCAGGTGAGGGTGCCAGGACAGTGGCCACGTGGGTGCCTAGGATGAGCACACTGCAAAATCACTCAAGATCTTGGTTTTCCAAGAGCAGCAGGGCTAATGGGAGCTGGTAACCCAGCTTAGGGTCTGTCAGGTGCAGAGTGCCATGGCATTTTTGGGACCTCATAACTGAGCTCTGCTTGGAGGTGCACAAGCCATGACCTGGCTGAAGGCAGGGATGTGTGGCTGGCCGTGGTTGCTCTGGGAGCTGCTCACAGTGCCATGCTCCTCAGCTGGGTGGTGAGCCTGCTGCCAAAGCCAAGCTTGGGAGATGTGGCAGCACATGCATCACCCACAGCCCTGTCTGCTGGAGGAGACGAGGTGTGCGCAGGCACGTAGTGTCCATGGGAATCATGTGGCTCTGGCAGGAGTCCTCCTCCCTCACTCTCCCTGTGCAGAATGGTGGTGGTTTCCCGAGCTTTGTCCAATGTGTCTCCCACAGAACGGCCTCTTACTACTGGGACTCCCAGCGGCGGCCCTACCGGAGCCTGATGAAACTCTACGGCATCCGCTTTGACATCTCCGTGCACGGCCAGGTACCATATCGCTGGGAGACCCTGCACGCACAGAGCTGTCTTGCTTTTCACCAGCAGCGACTGCTTGCTCCGCTCACTGCTGCTCCCTCCTGCCACTGAGCCCTATTGTCATCTTTTGGTGGTGTTTCTCCTCACCCTGGTGAGTTCTTTACCTCTTTCCAGAGTTTTATTTCCCTCTGGGTTGATCGATGGAGGATAGCAGGAAAAAAAACAAAGGTCTCTCCCATGTGAAGAGAAACTTTTCACTTGAGGAGAGACAAGCATAGATTGTAGGGCAGGGTGCACCATTTCTGGGTGGTGAGACCAGGTCAGGGAAAGTGTGGAGCAGGAGAAAATAACCAGGAGAGACACAGGTACCCAAATATATATATATATATATATTTTTTTTTTTTTTTCCCAGAGGTGTCAGATCCATTTGAGCAGAGAGAGACACATCGCATCAGGGATGTTTGCTGTTCTGTAGGGTGTAGCTCCGTGTGTAGCAGTCTTGCAGCAAGACAAAGGCTCCCCCTGTGCCTGTAGGAGTTAGGTGGGTCACAGTTAGGTGGGTCACTCTGCTGCCATTGAATCATGAGCTGCTTCAGTTGCTTCTTTCACAGCCTGGTGGGTTTTGAATAACGTCCATAGCAGCCAGCCTCCTACAGTTGGGCATGGAGCAATGATCCTAGCTTCTTCCAGCACCTCCCCTTTCGCAGGACAGTAGGCTTTAAGCACGCTGCTTGGCTTTTCTCACAGCCCTCTCACTATTCTCTGCCCACTCTTTCTCTTTTACCCCCTCTTTCTCATCAGGCTGGGAAGTTCAGCATAATTCCTGCTGCCGTGAGTTTTGGCACTGGCATTGCGTTCTTCGGAGCCGTGAGTGCTAAATATGCTCTTTTCCTCTGATCCATAGGCTAGGGTTTGCTACTCATCTGCCGTTTCCCCTGTCTGCCTGCAGTGCCAAGCTTCTCTACTAAAGGGAGCTGGTGTCTGGCTCCAGCATGGATGTTGCCACCGCAGTCCCTTCTAGACCTGTCTGGCACATGCTGTCATGGCCCTTCCCCTTTGGCAGAGTAACGGGGAGCCTGAGCTCTCCTTCTGCCCATTTAATCCCAGACACAGTATCCCAAAAGACCACTTGTCCTGTCCCTTATGTGGCTGGGACCATGGCTCTACACTCTGCCAGCCCTGATCCTTCACCGGTGCATCACAGCCCAGGTGACTGGACCTGACCTCATGCATCTGCTGGCAGCAGGTTGGGCCAGAAAGGTCCTTTCTGCACTGCCTGGGAAGCTGGGCAGCAGAAAACTTACACATTGCCCCTGTGCTGCCAGACTGGGAGAGACTGGCAAGCATGGAGTGGCAGCCAGCCAGGCTTGTACGGGTGCCATGGGCAGAGGGCCTTGCACGATGATCCACTGCTGACTGCTCTCCTGCATGTGTTCTCCTCTAGGCCACAGTGGTCTGTGACCTGGTTCTGCTCTATCTGGATACACAGGCTGACTTCTACTGGAAGGAGAAGTTCGAGGAGGTAAGAACAGGCTGCAGGGCAACTTCGGAGAACTGAAATGAGAGTGAATTTTGGGAGCTGATTGAATTATTTTCTGCCCTTTGGCAGTTTGCAAGATGTGGGAAAGCCCAGGTGGAGCATTTCTCAATTTCTCCTCCCTCCAGCTCTTGGAACTCGGTGGCTAGTCTGAACTGCACCTGGCACAGGTTTAACTCTTACAAGATTAAAGACAACAGATAACTGAGAGGAAACAGGGGGACCCAGCTGGTGCCCAAACTGCAGGGAAACCCATCAAATAACAAGGAGTCCACAAGGACACAGCCAGGAGCCTGGGCTTCCCCAAGTCTCCTACACAGGAAAATTTTAAATTGTTCTTTAGCTTGGAATTCTGAACCAGCTCCACATTTATTCACCCTCTTCAGAACTGAATCTGGCCAAACTGTGTGTGAAAAAGGGTAGATCTTCACAGTGTGCTGGAGCTATGTCAGTGTCAATGCTGCAGTTCAGCATCAGATTTTCTTGTTGTGCGTGGTGCTTGGCTTGGCACTGCCCAGGTGAATCCCAGAGTCACAGAACTATGGACCAGGAGGCCTGATCAGAGTTCCCTCATCCAAACTCCCCATCAGAGCAGGACTGCTGCCAGCCCTAGCACAGGTCATCTTTGGCTTTATCTGGTTGAGTGTTGGAAGCCTCCAAGGATCCTCCAGGTCCTTGGTAAACTGTCCTAGGGCTGCACCATCCTACCAAGGAAAAAAGTTTTGTACAATTCCAGTCTGAATCTCAAGTTACAGGTTGGGTTAGAGTCTCAAGGAATGGATCTGTTTGCACGGGACTGAGCAGAGCAAGACCACCTGCCTAGGCTGCCCACTTGTACGTAGACCATGTCCCTGTTCATTTTGCAGGCAAAACCCCCCAAAGGTAAGACAGAGGCAGCAGCTGACCCACAGTGGGCTGACCAAGACATCAGGAATGCTCAGTGACGATCACTCTTCAGTCTGGAGTGACCTCCAGGTAGATGTGATGGGGGCAGAGCTGCAAGCCCAGTGGATATGACCTACTGCTGGCCTGGATGCGCATGGTCTGCCCTTCCTGGAGAAATGCTTGTATCAACAGGAGCCCTTGGCACACAGAGCATGTGTTGGGTGTCCCCTTGGCACAACACACAGCCGTGCACCTCCCAGGGCCGACAGGCATCAGCCAAGCACAGCCATGCCATCGAGCTGCTGTGGAAGCTGGAGCTTGCTGGGCAGTGGCTGGTCCATGCTCAACACAAGAGGCTTAAAGTACTTTGCGCTTCTTCCCTTCCCGGATGGCCCTTGGGGTTGATTTCCCAAGGAAAAACAGGGTTGCAATGGAATAAAGCTGTTCGGAAAGCGAGAGGTGGCTCTGCTCTGTCTTTAGCCCACAGGGTGGCTGTGAAGGTTTTGTGGCACTGCTCTGTCCCTTGGACCCCTGTGTCCTTGCCTGGAAAAAATAAAAGGGCGGTGCACCAGAGTCCTGGAAGCACTGGGCTGCCCACCCTATCTACTCCTGTCCTGCTCGTTGGGGAGCGTGTCACAGCGCTGGATGTCTCCATCCTGCCACTTGCCCGAATGGGAACTGGCCATACTGACCCCTCAATGAGGCTCCTGGGCTCAGCTGACTGCCCTCTGTGCTTTCCCTGATGTGTGCGCACAGCTTCAGCGTGGTTTCGGCTGGGCAGAAATACCTGTAACCTCGGTTACAGGCACACCCCGGTACCAAGCACCCAGTCTGCCCCATGGCCACACATGGCCCCAGCTCAGCAAAGGGACACGGAGGGCTTGGGGCAGGGCAGGGACAGGCTGGGTCAATGCCCATGCCCGTGGGGTGCTCAGGGAACCCCACAAACCCCGGAGCTGTCTGGCTCAGAAAGTCCACAGCGGCGCAGTGGGGGGGGTGAGCGCTGTTTAATGCTCCTTGCCCTCAGAAGATCTGACTCCAGCGGGGGACAGGTCCCATATCATCACCCTTGATCAGGCTCCTGCCCCGTCCGCCGCTCGTGAACTGCTGCAGGTAGAACTGTGCTGCCAGCTGCGTGGTCATCACCCTCAGCGCCAGGAAGGCAGCCACGACCTCGGAGACGAGGAAGGCCAGGAAAAGGCTGTGCACAGCCATCTCCAGTGGCAGCCGAATGATGTGGTCATCCGTCAGCAGGAACAGCAGCAGGGGGAGCTGGATCAGGAAGGATAGGAGGAGGAACCCAGCGAGCTCGGGCACCTGTGTGGGCAGAGGCTGCTGAGGGGGGGACGTGGGTGCCCTTGATGGGGTGGGTCCCCCCTCTGTTGGGGACCATGGCTCTAGGATTACCCTGCTAGGACCTCCCAGGACTTGGCACCCTTACCTTCTCCTGCAGGTTCCCAATGTAGCCCAGGTAGAGCCGGGCACCTTCAGTCAGCATGAGGATGAAGAAGGCAGCGAGCAGGAGGAGCTGGTAGTAGCGAGGCAGCAGGCTGTACTGTAACGGGGGCACAGCCTCGTCCCAGCCAGCTCTGTGCCCGATGCCTCACACCCCACGCTCTGCCAGCCCCAACAGTGCTGATGCCCCAGCCTTGCCTGCTCTGCCCTCCCAGTTTAACTTTCCCTGCCTGGAAAGTTAAGTGGTTGCTCTCATCGTTTCCATCTTCTTGGAAGGTGTGGGACAGGGCATTTTTATCCACGTGTGGGGACCCATTAGTTGTGTGTCACGACCAGCATCCCACCTCCATTTACCATGTCTCCTGCACATTAAACCTGTCCTGTGAGCTCCCCCCCCCACCTGCCCACCGGACAGTACCTTCAGCTGCAGCATCATCCCCTCGCCCAAGCACCAGAAGGGGAAGTAGCAGGCGTTGAAGTAGAGCATCATCTGCAGGGGGAGGCTGGCCAGCACCTCGTGGGCTAGATAGGGCAAGGCAGGGCTGGGCAGGGCTGGGCAAGGCCCCCAGCACCCCCCCCCAAGCCCAGCCTTGCTTGCTGTGGGGCTGCACCAGCTCTGCAGGAGCTTTGGCCACCTTGGCCCCCACCGTCACCTCCAGCAAGAGGCATTGCTTGCAGTAAATGCCTGGAGTTTGCTCCAGCTCATTGCTGGCTGGGCACTGGGACCCTTTGCTGTCAGCAGCGTTGACAAACTGAGTGCCTGCAGTGCTGCTAAAACCTCCAGCCCAGCTAAAACCTCTAGCCCTGCTCTGCTGAGCCCCCCCCCGGGGGTACCTGGGCGGTAGATGCGGGCAGCGCCACTGTCCCGTGTCTTGTTATTGATGAAAAGGGAGCTGCTGAACGCCGTCAAGCCCCACCGCAGGTTGAGGGGCAGTGGTGTTTGTGCAGCCATGGCCAGCGGCTGAGCCCCGCTCCGCCAGGATTAGCAGGAGGGTGGATAATGAGATGACAACTCAGGGTAATGCGCGAGGCCACCTGGCCATTGGCTCCCACGGCACGAGCCGGGGGGGTAAGACAGGCTCCTCGGCTGCAAGCAAGGAGGAGGGACGTGCCCCTTCTCCATCTTCACAAGGAAACACGTCACTGGCTGGGGAAGGGCATTTATTGCCATGGTGAGAGCTCCCGGTCACCCACACAGGAGCCCAAGGGTACAGAGCATCTCCCTTCCGTAGCGGCTTGTGGGGGCAGCAGCAGGCGGTGCCCATCCCTCCACCACCGTGACAGGGACGTGATCTCCCCATGCGCCCCGCACAGCGCTCTGCTCTTCGGCACCCTCTCCCAGCTGCATTGTATCAGCATCATTATTGCTTAAATTTCCCTGACAGACGAGGATGCCCGTGAAAGATGAGGATGTGCCCCATACCGTGAACCCCTTCCCTGCAGAAGGGCTGTCAGAGCTGGGGGCCGCTCCTTGCCAGCACCCACCCATGTTTCCAGTGGATCACCAGCTCCGTGGTGGTGAAGATGGCATTGATAAAATCGCGTCTCCAAGCTCCCAGACTCGTTTTACCCTTCTCTGGGATGGGCTGTCCCTGTCACAGTGGGGCTCTCGCAGGTCTCCGCACCACCGTGGCTCAGGGCTCCTGGGAAGGGCGGCGTGTTGGAGCTGGTGTGTGCCAAGGGGGTGGCTGAGCCAAAGCAGGATGGCAGAGGAAAGGGATGGTGTGCTGGGGCCTTCGTGGTTGGGCCTACACAACAGGCAGCGGCTCCTCTCATGATCTTCAGCCTCCAACCCATCCCAGGAGGTGCCTTAGAGCCTCTGCTGACACCAACAGTGCTTGTCCGAGCTACTGCAAATATTGAGACTATTGCAAAAGTGGTCGTTAAGGAACAGGCACTGGCAAGGAACATGAGAAAACAAATAAAAAGGGAATTCTTCTGTTTGCTAAAGCCAAAATGAAGCTGTGGAGCTCATTGTCACAGGCTGCCAAGAAGAAAGGGGTGAGCAAAACGTGATTAGACCAGTGCATGACTTGGTCATGCTGATCAAGGGCTCGGTCCTTGGTCCTGGGCACCTGTGATGGGCTAGTGCTGACTAGATAATCTTTAAAGTCCCTTCCAACTCAAACCACTCTGTGGTAACACCCCAGCATGGCTCCCACGATCCCACTCAGGACAGCTCCTTGCTTGTTCTTACAGCACCGTTGGGAAAAAATAAAAAAATGAAAAAAAATCCTTCACTAAATGGACTTCACAGGCAATCAGACCAGATATGGAAAAAAATACATCATGCTGTTAAGTGTTGGTCTGTTGCTAGATAAGGATGGTGAACTAAGGGAGGATGATGGATGAGAAGAAATACCCATGAGGTCCTTCTGGTCTATTTGGCCATACCTGGACAGGACATCTGGAGATGCTACTGGTGAGGACACACACTCCACTGTCTTGGGGAGGGTTCTAGCCACAACCAGTAACACTGCACATCAGAACCACTTCAGAAAAGCAGAAGGGCCCCCAGGGATGTGCACCGTACCCCAAAGGTGTTGCCACAGCCTCCTTGGGAAGCTGTACAAAGGAGCAAAGAGAGGCATGAACGCCAAGACATCAAGAAACAATGCTCACCCCAGCAACCAGCTTGTAATGCAAGCAAAGGCCAGGGCAGAGATCACAGGATGAAGGCTGAGGCCATGGTTAACAGCTGGGAAGCAACCTCACAAGAAGCTGTGATTTTTTTTAACCAAGGCTTAGGGTATAAATGAACTAAAAATAAGCCTATTATCCAGTGCTGTCATAATAGGAAGATTCAGAAGGTTCTTGGATGTACGAGAAGGGAACGTGCTGGGCCTAACACAAAGCTCCCCCAGGACAGAGCACTGGAAGCTCTCCACGGGGAATCTCCCCCCCAGCTCTGCTCGGCTGACAGACACGGGGCTCTGGACTGGCCAGGCCCACTCCTGAGCTAGAGACGAGGCCCTTCTGCCACCATGAGGGGTAAAACACAGCTGCAGAGCACTGACACGGAGAGCTGAGATGACACAGGTGGCTTTGTCACCACCTGACAAAGAGCAGAGGACAACCAGAACACAAACAGGGGCTTTCAGAACGCGAGGGAAACCTGAGGCCATCCGCATGCTAAATCTCCCCGGCCACCCGGGGTGCTCCTGAGGGCTAGGGACTGGCTGCAGGCAGGGGAGAGCCATGGGTGAGTGCTGCAGCCATGCAGTGTGCAGAGAGGGTGCGGGTACTGGCCTCCACGGGGATGCGCTGAGCCAGCAGGAAAGAGGATTTGGGGAGGGGAAAGGTGCTGGAGAGCACGTATGGGCCACGGAGAGCAATGAAAGGCACTCATGCTATTAACAGGGACAACAGACGCGCTCGGGGCTCTCATTGTGCTCCTTGACGAGCGTAGACACAGCTCCCACTGGCTCCCCTGACACCAGTGTCTGCAGTTCGCAGCAGCTCCTTGCCAGCCGTGTGGTGCCCACGCTGGCTGCTGGTGCCTCGCCTGCTATCCCCAGGATCTGTTTCCTGACTTCCCAGCGTGAATTTCAGCTGCGGACCCCCCAGGCCCGCTGGCTGGTGGGGCAAAGGAGCCGGCGGTTTGCACACACAGGAGCTACCTGGGAAGGTGACTGCTGGGTGAAAGAGGCCAGGTTCCTCCGAGTCCCAAAGGAAAATGATTCAGGTGCAGTGTTTGAGGTGCTCCACGCAGCTGCAGCTCTCTTCTTGAGGCGAGCGCAGCCATCAGGAGGACGCAGCCACGTCTGGCGTTAGGAGCCTTTCCCTGTTAGCCAGGACATATCGCCAGTTCTAGCAGAGACAGAAACAAGCAGCACTGTGAGATTTTTGCCCGGCATGCATAAGTGAAGCTATTCAGCATGCTTCCCAAGCTGCTGGCCACACAGGTCAGGTGCAGCTCTGCCGCAGCACTACACTGCACCAAGGCCAGGCAGCACCCTTCCCTCTGCCCTCGCTCCATCCCACACAAAACTGAATTCAAACAGTTATTTTTTTTTAACTTTTTTTTTTTTTTTTTTAACAAGCCCTTGTGGCATCCAGGTGAAAATTCATGGAAAACCACTGAATGACATACATTCTCAGGGGCTGGGAGAATTCAGCCAAATGGCAGGCATGCCATCCTGGCAGGTTTGGGCACCAGGGCTCTGCAAAGGGCATAAAGCAGCCTGGCACGGGGTTCTCCTGGCATGGCTCCTGCCAGCTCCACCACCCAACACATCATCATTGCCCACAGAGAGTCTGGGTTGCAAAACAAGCACACGGTTATAGTCAGCATCTCCATGCAGGAATTGGAGATGTGGCCCAAGCAGGGGGCTGAGCGACCCTTCTGTGAGCCCTACACCACCGTGTGAACTTGAGACCCAAAACTGAACGTACTTGCCGTGACGGACAAACAGCCTAAAAGGTGCGAATGCAGTAGGAGACAGAGAGAGAAAAAAAACATCTCGGGTTAGGTGGTTCTGCTTGCTCTGTGCTCACCGAGTTGCCACGGTTCGCCACAGCACAGGGGCCAGCAGCTCTCCCCACCTGCCACCCACAAGAAATGGCCTCCTTCCCAGTCCCTCCCAGTTCCAAACTTGGTGGTCAGCAACCACTGCCTGATTCCCAGACACCAAGCACAACTTCCCCCCAGAACATGCATCCTGGAAGCTGGGCAGACCCTTGATATGCTCCCAGTGTAAGCTGGGAGCAAGCTCAGGGCAAGCTTCCCTGAGCCGTGAGGTTTCCAGGCTGAGGGCTGCAATACTTGCACACGGGTGGTACCCCCAGCCTTTCCTCTGCAGGTGCCCCCAAGTGCCCAGAGGTGCCCTTGGCATCAGGCAGTGCTGTCCTGGTGGCAACAAGTGCCAGGCATGCCAGCCTCTAAAGCCAGCCTTTCATCTCTGGCCCAGGAGGAAACAATCCCATCAAGTCTCTGCAAGGATATGGATCCTGATCCTGGTGTTCAAGACAAATCCCCTGTGTGCATGACACAGTCTAGGAGGAGGCCAGGAGGCAGCACACAGGGTGAAGGAATGAGTGGGGTGAGCAGGGAGATGTGAGCAGTGTACAGGATGGGAAAGATCTGCCTGGTGCCGGTGGTGTCCTGGCTGGGGATGCTCAGCCTTGCCTTGCAACCGTGAGGGTAAGCTCAGCCCCAGCACCACCGGATCCTGCAGTGCACCTACTTACTCCACATCACGCTTTCGGATGGTCCTGCCGGCAGCCAGGACTTCAGCCACCTTGGAGACGATGGGATCGTAGTTCATGCTGGCCACAGCCACCACCTCGTCACTCCTAGGGCCAGGCAGAGCAGAGCAGTTAGAACAGCCCAGGGTGGCCACATCTCCATCACCCACGAAGCAATATGCTGGAGAGAAGCGGGAAGCAAAGAAAAACACCCTCTGCTCCAGGGCTAGGGAGGTGGGATGGAGACAGCTCTGGATACCCTGGCACCTGGGAGAAACACTAGAAAAGGTGGATATGGTGGAGAAAAAGCTGCAAGAATGCCCAGTGGTCACTGTCAACCACACAGCTTTGCTGCCCTGTGCTGAGGGAGCAGAGGGGATGTTAGCAGGGACTTCCCAGTGGCACACTTGGCTGTGCTGCTCCACATCACTTCCTGAGATACTCCTTGGAACAAGAGCGCCCACCTCTGAGCTTGCTCCACAGGCAGAAACAACTGCATCGAGGCTCAGGTTCTGAGCAGAGCAGGGCTCCTAATGAAGCACCAGGACAGCTGGGTGGCCAACTCCACATCCAGCAGCACATCCCAGTCTGGCTGACCTGATGGTCAGGATCCCATTGCTGGTGGCACAACACAAGATCGAAGGCTGAATGTGAAATGAATGAAGCAGAAGGAAGGAAGATATAAAAATGCTGGAGAAGATTTGGATAAAGATGAGAAGGCACGGGACAAATGAGAAGGGCACCTCTGCTTTGACATCTGCAAAATTCAGCCTGAGCATAAATCTGAGCATAAGTAAGTCCGGTTCAGGAGATGACTCATAAATAGGTAACCAAACAAACAATTCAATGACTAGAGAAGGTGCATAAGATATTAAATACGGGTGATGTTGTTGAATAAGCTGAGGAGTGGAAGCACCCAACAAATCAAGATCTGCTATTCAATCTGCTGCCAAGGAGCTCCATGACCAACAGAGAAAAGACCAGCGTGGGGGAGAAACACGTGCCTGGCATGAGAGGAGGAGAGCAGAAACCATGCTTCAGAGAAAACTTCATCTTCATGGAGCCAGGAGAGTTGAAGTCCTCTCTCTTAGCTGTCCCACAGAGCCGTGGGACAGCAGCATCACAGGCAAGCACAGAAATGTAGAGCAGAACATAAGCCTCGAATCTTCTCCAGAGACACTGAGCTCTTCCAAACTGGCCAGACCCAGAGACGGACAGACCTCAGGTCAGAGGCTGGACCTGTGGTTCCTGCCCAAATGCAGAGTCCTGTGGAGCCAGCACAAAACAGTAAGTGAGAGCCACCGCATTGACCAGATCTCTAGAGAGGCTTTGGTGCCACTGGAAATTGGGATGTACATGTACAGCAGAGGGGCATTTCTGATGGCATGTGGCTCTTCCATCCAGCAGACAAGGTAAAAATAAGCAGCAATGGATGAGACATACATTCACACTGGAAAACAAGCACCCACGGCAGGTAGGAAGGATAACTAACCACCCGAGAAGATCACAAAGCATGCGTGTGCTCAGCTGAATTGCCTGCTGGGCTGTTACATTTGAGGCCTGTTGCTGTGATGTAGAAGAGCTCTCCAACTTCTGAGCCTGGATCTCCTCATCTGGTTGGCCTTACGTCTTGTGCAACATGAATGAGGTCCTCCACTCTCCCCAGGACTGGACAACCTTCCCTAAGGAGATAACTCTCATCTGTGCAGAGACTGACAATTTTGTTTATGGAATACAGCTTGAGGATATTTGCAGCAGTATTTGACAGAACCGCACTGCAGATTTCCTCTTTTCCTTTTGCCCCGAAATTCAGAAATACAATCTACAAGTGAGAACCTTCCGCACCATCCCCCAGGTGCACCCATCACACAGATCCTGCACCACTGCTTGATGTCTTCAGTGCTCAGCACACAAAAGGCAGCTGAGATTTCAGGACTCCTGGGAGGCTCCATACCACCGCCACACCACAACACATGTTCATGACACTTCAGTGGTTTCCTCCGTGTGCCTCTGGCCTCTGTGGGTGACAGTGGGTGTGCTTTCTTTCCTCCTTCTGCTCTTCTTTCCTCCGAATGCTGTTTGTTCTGTGCCAGGATGCAAGAGGCATGCTGCAGAGGGAACAGTGACAGCACTGCACCAAGTGAGAGGCCTCAGTTCTTCCATTAATGCCTGCACAAAAGAGCATCCTGCCACTGGGGACAGCAGCTGAAACACTACGACCTCAGATGCTCTTGAACCCTACACTGACAATTGATCCAGGAGGTTCTCTCACCCCAGTGAGATGCTGTCTTGTACTGACGCAGGCAACCACGGTACATGGATCAGACGTGGAGATTTCAAAGCTTTGTTCTTCCTGAGTGCAGCTCCCAGCCATGCTGCTGGGGGAAGGAGAATGAAAGATGAAGATTTCTGCTCCCAAAGGAGAAACAAAGTGGATGGAGAGGGAAAGATGTGCTATTCTGAGGGAAGGAATAACCAAGGTAAGCAATGGAGAGCAAAAAGACATAATACTGCCAGCTGGGAGGTGAATGCAGCCCAAACGTTTCTGTCAGCAATAAAAGTGACAGATGGTCCTTTTGTGAAATAATTTGTAGGGCAACAGTGAACTGGAGAATCCCACATCAGCAGTGGCTTGTAAACATTTTGTCTGACAGACAGGGAAGGCCAGGAGGAGTCTCTTTTTTTTTCAAGTGGTCTTTTAAGGCAACAAGGGTGCCCTTTCTGAAACTGGGACTGTGAATAATCAGAAGTCTTGGCCTAAAGACTGAGGGAAGATGAATCGCTGTGGATGTGCACCGTGTCCATATGGCCTTCCCTTCCTCTGCAGGGTTCAATGCACGGGAAACTGCACCACGAGGAAGACAACCACAGCTACCCAGTGGATCTCCCATGATCTCCAAGGTCTTAGGGACCAGGGTGACATTGGTCTGTGCTGGAAGAGGTGCTGTGGTGAGCACAGTGTCCCGTGAGGACAACTGCAAGGCACCCCATCATGCACATCCCTGCACAGGGCCTCACGCTGACCTCTCAGCAGCTCACCCTCAGCTCTGAATGGGGGTAAACAAACAGTTTTGTTCTTCAAACTCTGGAAAATAAAAGAGTTTTGTTATGAAAGTTGATGCTGAGAGCAGGTTCTGGAAATGGGCATCACCAGTGTTTCATGCAGGAACCGAACCAGTGCACACCAGAAGTCCAAACCATCAGGTGGATGTGGAAAGCAGGAGGAGGTGGCCTGTTTGGGACAGTGTCCTCAATCCAAAAGTGTTAGTACCAGTAGCAGGACTATCACCAAACAAGAAGAAAAGCAGGAAATGCTCCCAGTCGCCTCTCACAGCTGGGCAGTGAGAGAGGAACCAGCCCGAGCCCCACCAGCTGCAGTACCTCTGGCTCTCTGCACAGGATGCCGTCCTACCACACCAAAGCCATCTCCTGGGGCCCCTCCTGGGTGGCAGAAGAAGGCAGCTCTCAGCACCCGCCCCATGTCAGTGCCGGACCCAGTGTGAGGCCCTGCACCACGCAGGGGATTAGTCACTTTGCTCAGGGCCTTCTTCTTGAAAGGGCTCTACAGATGTTTTATTAAAGTGGCCTGGCATTTTCTTTCTAATTAGGGTAGGGATAAATAGCTAAATCTGTTGTGCTCTGATATGGGAGGGAGGAATAGGGTGATAGTTCATAGATTGTATGCTGGAAAGAAATGGGATAAAGGCAACAAAAGAACAAACAGCAGCAAATATTCTGGGAATAAGTTTACAACACATAGTCTTTCCAGTCTAAACAGCCAGCTGTCTAAACAGCCAAGGCTATTGACATCCCAGCTGTCAACAGATCTCAGGAAAAGTATGCCCAGACAGTCTCCCAGCCTTGGGGATAGCTGCTTTTCAGTCCAGGTGTAGCAAAAGCTCCTGAACTCTTGCTAACTTTCACAGCTTGCTAATAGACGGGAGTTTTCAAAGCTTAACTTGTCAAACCAGAAACCGAAACTGCGGTGCCTGACTGGTCCAGCCTTGGTCACAAATACTAACACATTGTCGATATGGGAAGGAAATCTTTGAAGGAAATAGTGAGCGACAAATTAACAGAAGCCATTATTTGCTCTCAGATGATAGGTGAACAAATCTGGCAGAGATACTAGGTCCAAGGAACTCCTTAACTTGCTTTACACTCAGCACAACATTTCTCTAGTGCCTGGCAATAATGCGTCTGTATGTGCAATTTTATTCATGTCCTGCAACATCAGTGTCCAGATAGAAACAAAACTGACTGAAAAAATCTCCGGCAAAAATATTTTCCAGCCTAGCAGCACAAGCTGAGACAAATGTCCACTTAGGGACACAGAGAAGAGAAACACTTACTTGGTATAAAATGCAACGAACTTCAGTTCATCTAAGTCCCCTTGAATCACAACATCATCAAATCCTTCCCCGTGGCCTGAAAGACAAAGAAATCATGGGTTGGAGCAGGTGAGTCCCTGCCCTGCAGTCCCACAGGCAGGAGGATGGCCCTGGTTGTGCTCCCCTCCAGCCTCCCAGCCTCATCCTGCCGCTGGTGGGGAGTTTCAGCTTCACCCTGCTGCTGTCCCTCCTCCCCTGTGTGGCACCCTGAGGTGACACCTCCCTCCCTACATCTTCCTGCACCTCCCAGTGCAGTCTTGTGTGAAATGACCTGGGGACAACACCTGTACCAGCCTAGACCTCGATGTCGGGGAGAAGGAAAGGGATGAACCCACGCGATCACAGGACAGTTGCTGAGAAAGCAATTTCCAGATCAAATGTTTTGCTCTAGTTTTTATTTGCTTCTATCATGTGCCAGGAAGGAAAGCAGACCTGAGCCAGAGGCTGGCCCAGAGGGGACACAGACGAAGGTGGCTGTGATTTCTGTATCCCAGAGCACCTCCACCAGCACAATCTCTATGGCAGCCCTGGGGACCCCCTCACCTGCATATCGAATGCTCTTCCCAAACATAGCAGTCCACAGGTAGGGGATGGTGCTGATCTCCGTGCCATGGGCCAGCATGTTCAGTGCTGCTATACGGCCTGGAAAGCAAAAGCAGCAGAATAAGCAATAGAGCTCTGAGTCTGAGCAAGCATCGGGCCCTCAGGCCACAGCACAGCTCAGGGCATCAGCATCAGCATCTCTAGACCAGGAGCACAGAAAGACCAATTCCTTCTGCTTCAGCTAAAGTAACCATACAGCACAAGCACCTTCACAGAGGAAACCCAACAGATCCTCCATGGCTGGGCTTGGAGGAGTCGTCCAGCAGTGCAGCTCTTACTGACTCCTCAACTCCATCAGAGCTAACATGCTCAAGGTCCTGAGCTGGCCACTCGCTCTGGGAGCTATAGGATCCAGCCCTGGGCAGCCCAGCTGGGGACGTGTGCCTGCAGCCTCTCACCCTATGAGCTGATGAGTGCAGGATGAAATGCTTCTGACCCTCCCCGGGGCAAGGAAAAGATCAGGCTCCTGTAGGGACTGATCTCCTGGGGACACCTTGGTCTAGGAGTAATGAGCATCATGAGTGATCGTCAGTGTGTGTATGTCAAGAAGGCTGACAAATGAATAGGTAACAAACAGGATAAAATACGCATTTCCAAATGTTGAATGCAACTACACAGTTTCCATGTTCTCAGTTCTCATTCTCTTCTTAAAGTGTTGGAAATTTCCTGGGTATCAGGAAATGGCTCTTCTCCTCAAGCAATTTTTGCTGCTGCAAAGGGACTGAAAAGCACCTACCATGCATATGGGCCATCTGCCAGTGAGGAACGTTCACTTTCTTGTTGTTCCTCAAGGCCAGCGGGAACATCACAGTGTCACCAGCTGCAAACACTCCGGGGATGTTGGTCTGCATCATCTGAAGGAGGGAAGCAGAACTGCATGTTGGGGGGGTTTGCACCCTCCAGGAGCAGCCAACAGGGAACTGCCTGAGACCCACCAAGATCCCCAGGGGCAGGAGGCGTGTGTGTGTGGACACCCACAGCATCCAGGGCCAAAAGAGCTGGGGCTTTGCAAACCCATCGCTTCAAGGAGGGTGTGCTGGCCCAAGTGCATGGCAGTCCTCACACCTCAGCATCTAGGGACAGACTGTCACCGTGCTGGTGGTTCAGAGACCGAGGCAAGTCCAGCTTGGAGGAGCCAGTGCAACCAAGATAGCTGCAGCTCTAGGGGCTGCAACACCAGGCTCACCTTGTTGACCACAATGAAGCCTTTGGAGTCGATGTTGATGCCGCTCTGCTTGAGAAATCCCGTTGCTGGCACTGCACCTGCGGGGGAAAGCAAAGGGCTGTTTTTCCTCTAGCCCTCATATACCTGTTGTGGATTGTTGACTGTTGGGAAGCAGTCCATAAAACAGCAGGAGAACGAAACCGGAATCTTGTGATTCTTCCAGTTTGCAATGTTTAGAAAAGTTGCCATTAGTTAGGGGCTTTTTTCTCCCCAAGCGTCAAGGAGAAAATACTGTCTATGGCAGCAGCAATAAAATAAGATGATAAAAATAAATAAATAAATGCAACAAGAAAAAAAAAAGTTTGGACTGTAAGAAAATAAAAAATTGAGAGAATTAAATTTAATGTTTTTTCTGAAAAAAAAAAAATATATATATATATATATAATAAAATGAAACTTAATATCACCCAAATGTTTTCAATTTCATTTTTTGGATGTTAGGACCTAGGAAAGACTTTTTCAGCTTTGCTACAGATACAAGCATAGGGTGGAAGCTGGTACACCTCTACCTGCACCCTTCAGCCACCTGGCCAGGAGGAAGATGACTGCCCCATCTCCTCCAGCACCAGCACTGTTGAAGCAAAGCACTGCTGGCCTGATGGGACCAGCACTCAGCAACGCAGCAGCAGCCCCTTACCTATACCAACGACACAAACGTCTGCACGTAGGACCTTCCCACTCTTCAGCACCACCTCCTTCAACTTTACAGGAGAGAGGGGAAATTACAGTTATTTTAGAGACAAAAAAAAGAAAAACCCTGTAGCAGCAGCAAGTGAAACTAGCTTCTTGCTTCATTTCTGACATGCAAGTTGGCTGTAATTCCTTATACGGGGAAAAAGAAGAGTTTCAGAGACCACTAAGAGAGTCCTGCAGGTGCTTTCTAGGGACAGGGTTAAAACCATGCAGTGCTTCAGCAGGGTCACCCTCAATGCTCTCTCTGTCCCTCCAGGATCTCAGAGCAATGAAACCACCCCAAACACTGTGGCTGGAGCACACTTGCTCCTGGGGGCTAAGCTCAAGAATACGAATTTTGGGGGCAGGGAAAGAGAGAGGGCAAAAGCCCAGCAATGAAGGAGACGGCAGCCCCAGGGCGAGATGTGGCCACCTCTCGCCCCAGGGGAGCTTTTGCCACACTGTACCTTGTTCTCCTGCTCCCGCAGCTCTGACACCTCAGTCTGCATGTAGAACTTCACCCTGTGGTTCTCGAACATCTGTGGGGACAGCAGGCACATCACAGCCCCACGCTGTCCCACCCTCGTGCCTTGGCACCCTCTGAGCTCCCCTCCCTGCCTTCAAGTCCTCCCACGCAAACCCGGGTCAGGTCCCTTCACAGCAAGCAGCCCCCAGAGGGGAAGGTCCAGCCCCGTCTTCCTCAGGGGTACTACTGTAGAGCACCTTCACATCTTAATCAATAAATCAGCTTTTAGAATAACTGCATCAGCAAGTTAATGAATGCTATCGAATGGAATCATGGAATCATAGAATGGCTTGGGATGGAAGGGACCTTAAAAATCACCCAGTTCCAACCCCCCTGCCATGGCCAGGATGCCACCCACTAGGTCAGGTTGCCCAGGGCCTCCTCCAATCAGTCCCTGAACGCCTCCAGGGATGGGGCATCCACAGCCTCTCTGGGCAACCTGTTCAAGTGCCTCACCACACTCTGAGGGAAGATTTTCCTCCTAACCTCTAATCTTAATCTCCCCTCTTTTAGTTTAAAACCATTCGCTCTTGTCCCGTCATTATCTGTCTCAGCAAAAAGTTGCTCTCCATCTTTTTTGTAAGCCCCCTTTTAGAATTGAAAAGCTGTAATAAGGTCACCCCTTCTCCTCTGTAGGCTGAACATCCCCAGCTCTCTCATAGGAGAGGTGCTCCAGCCCTCTGATCAACTTCATGGCCATCTTCTGTACCTGCTCTAACAGCCCCACATCCTTTTTTTTCTGGGGGGCTCCAGACCTGGACGCAGTGCTCCAGGTGGGGCCTCACAAGGGCAGAGCAGAGGGGGACAATCCCCTCCCTCCCCTGCTGCCCACCCCTCTGGTGATGCAGCCCAGGGTGCACTTGGCCTTCTGGGCTGCAGGCATATACTTCTGGCTCATGTCGAGCTTTTTGTCCACCAGAACCCCTAAGTCCTTCCCTGCAGGGCTGCTCTCAATGAGTTCTTCTCCCAGTCTGTCCTCATGCCTGGGTTTGCCCCGACCCAGGTGCAGCACCTTGCACTCGGGCTTGTTGAAGCTCACTAGGTTCATGTGGGCCCAAATCTCAAGCATCCCCCTGTCTATGCCATTGATAAAAATATCAAACAGGTCCCAGGACAGATCCCTGAAGGACACCACTCATCGCTGGCCTCCACCTGGACGTGGAGCCATTGACCAACACTCTCTGGGTGCGACCTTCAAATAAACTCCTTGTCCACTAAATGGTTCACCCATCAAGTCCCTATCTCTCCAATTTGGAGAGGCATGATGACACCAGGCTGTCATGTGGAACCGTGTCAAAGGCCTTACAGAAGTCCAGGTAGATGACGTTGGTCAGTCTTCCCTTGTCAACTGATGCCATCACTCCATCGTAGAAGGAGTGAATAAGTGAACAAGTTCACATCAATAAGTGAAACCAGCAGAACCCACTCTGTCACCAAAACCACCCCCAGGACAGGAAAGCGAGGTCACCTTCATGACAGCGCGGCCAACCCTCTCCCCAAAGAACTTCTTGAAGGGGACTTCCTCCAGCTCGACCAGGGACACCGAGTGGGCCCTCTCTGCAAGGTAGGCGGCCACCTCCATCCCTGGGGAACAGAAGCACGTCCCAGTGGGGCTGCTCTGTGGGGACTCCTGGGCTGCAGCCAGGCCCCGTGGCCACAAAGGGCCCCACAGCTTTGCATGAGATTTATCATTTACAGAGATTTATTCTTAGAGGCAGAAGTCACAGGAGGACTTTAAAGATCAAAACAAGCAACCAGCCATAATGAAGTCCCAAGAACCCCAGGAAGCTTTTGTTAATGGACCTCAGAGGAAGAGAGAAATCTGCCTCTTATGGCTTAGCAGAAGTAATGAGCTACTGGCTGAAAACTGCCTCTGTGACTTCAGCTTTTTTGTTCTGTTCAGAAGAGACCAATTTTGGTGCTGGCAATTGCACGGAAACCTTCAGCATTTTCTTTCTATGATTTCTTTTTTTTTTTTAGAAACTGTTCTTTTTGGTGGTCTGCAGTTTACAATCAGTCCCTCGAACCACACATTTTGTTGTAGACAGGACTGACTGAACCTTTAAAGCAGGAAATTTCAAAAAAAAAAAAAAAAAAGTTCTCCACATTTTGAAATAAATTCCCTCCCTAACAATCGTTTACGCTTAAAGCTTGCAGGACATGCCAAAATTTTGTTACAGACGTATCAAACAAACAAACAAATGAAACATTAAAGAAATTATAAGGCTTCTGTGTATTTTAAAAATTCTCAGCCCTGATGAAAAGGAGAAGAGAAATAAGCCCACAACCTTTCATCTACTAAAGACTCTCCTATCTGAAGCCAAATCTGCACTTACACGCTGGATTTGAAAACACCTGAGTGACAGTACTGGACTCATCATATGCCTTCCAGACTGGGATAGCAATGCTCTTTGTCCATGCAAACTGAATTGCCCAGCCTCTCATGTAAAAATAATTTCTTCAGGTTTGAGATGTTTTTAGCACTTGGAGCTGCAGGTTGAACCATCCAGGTCCAGTCTGCGGGTGATTACCTCCAACAGGGTAATGACAAATTAGGGGAGGGTTTGTGACAAGCTGCAGGGACACATGGAAAGTTGAAAAATGCAAATTTGCAAAATGAGAGCTCACCAAGGAAGGAGGCACCCACTATAACCACATTCTTGCTGGTGGCCAGTTTCACCACCCGGTTTGCATCTTCTGGTGTTCGGATGTTGAAAACATTTTCCACTTCCTTGCCTTTACAGCTGAGAGCTTTGGGTCTGAAAATAAATAAACAAATAAATAAATAAAAAATGTTGAGGGCTGTCTAGGTTGGGCTTCTGCAGACACTTTGGCTTGGCTACCTGCTTCTGGGGGAGCTTTCTTTTTTGGGGGATGGGGGAATGACACAGATCAATAGACAGGAGAAGGCAATACGCTGCAGGATGTCACACTACAGCCAAAACACCAAATTTTGTCATGTTTCTCTGCAAAGTCACCCTGGATAGACACATAATATAAAAAATAAAAAATAAAAAAAATGCTGGTGGACAATGGAATGAGCCCCCAGCCCCAGTCCTCATGCAGCTGCTTGGCAGGCAAATGGTGCAAGCCTGGCCTATGCTGTGAGTAGAGAAATGGAGTGCAACGCGGGATGGTTCCTGCTATAATTTTAAGTTTAACTGCTGTCATGTGGTAAAATTTTCAGAAGCTTACTAGGACACAGAAAACTAACTCCATCCTTCGGTAGAAAATTCAGAGCCAGATTTTAAAGGTTCTAGAAGCATCTGCAGATGCGGGTTCTGTAGCAATTTAATCTTGTCATCCTTGTGTATTTACTGGGGCATATGTATTTTTAAATATCTGTCCCCTCCATATACATGTATATGACTCATGTCTGGAAATGCGAATGATGATCCTAAATAATTCAGGGATCTTAAAAACATTTACCCAGTGTACTTGGAGCTTATGCATAAGGATTTTGAAATTATTTCCAAAGGTTTAATCCTCTCTTGAACCTCATTAGGTGGAAAGTGCATTTGGCTGAGTACCACATCACCCAACACCAGGCCTAGCAGCTGATGTGGCTGCAGCTGAATCACAGCATCCCACTGGCAGAGCCAGACACCTGCAGATGACTGCAAGGAATCCAGGCATCAGACCCAAATATGAAGCAGCACCAAATATTGACAATTACCAGCGGCATCAGCAGTTTGCAAAGGGAGTGATTTCTCTTTTGCTCCCTTCCAACCAGGCTTGAAGCTCCCTGTACCACCAGACTGGAAGCATCCCTAACCCAGATGATAATTTTGCAGAGGTTGAATTTGCCCTAGTCCATTTTGTGCCTTTGTGGCAGGAGCACACAAAAAGGGTGAGCAGCCCAGGGGTGCCAGACCTGTGCTTGGGTGCCATCCTGACAGCCCCTTTTACACCAGCACAGCTGCTCAAGGCCTGGCACGTGAGGGATTCAGACACTCGCATTTGCCCCAAAACAGGGCAAAAAGTGAAATAGTGAAATATCCATGGAGCAGTAAGGTTCAGAGGCTTTGCTATAGAAAAGCCTGGTTTTGTCTACAATATTTGACATTTTCTGTGAAAATGTAATTTGCTCTTGAGCTGGCCCACAGGAGAGACTTTGGGAACAGTGCAGCATTAGGGTGCTGCTGGCAAATTCCTCCACCTTTGCAAGATCCAGTTTTCTCTCTGTATCTGTATGAAACAACTCATGAACTCAGGCTGCTTCAGCAGGTAGTTTTCACTAACAGTCTTTTGACCTTGACTTTGATCATGAAACCCCTGGGCAGCAGCTCCTGCGCAGCCTTCTTCCACACACCACAGCCCTTGGTGCTGGTGGTCCCCTGCTTTCTGGGCTACATTTGGTGACACACAGGCTCTTCAACTTTGGCTGAGCAGATACACCCACCATAGCTAGAGGGAGATACTGACATATCAAATATGTATTTGTTGCCTTTTCTGCAAACATTCTTGCAAACAAATTCAGTTTCTAAACGCAACTGCTGTGTTTGATCCCTTATCCCCAGGCACAAGCTCCTCAAGTTCTCAGATAAAATAGCTTCTTGTGATCTTTAAAATGTTTGTAGCTTACGTGTTTCCAGTCGCTATCAGCAGTTTGTTATATTCCATCTTAAATCCATCCTTGAACACAGCTATCTTGTTCTTGATATCCACAGCCGCAACCTGAAATCATTTCTAAATAATGTTAAGAGATGAAATCTCAAGACATTCACTGAGATGCTATGTGCTGATCCAGAAGCACCCCAATTGCACCAGCCCACCAGGAGCCTCTTACGGCACACTTTGCTTTGTTAATGACTGCAGAGAATGCAAACCATTTGTTACTATTTTCTACTTCTGAATTGCTTTCTTGCAGGGGATGATCAGCACCCACTAACGCACACAGGCTCAGAAGGGAAGACTTCAGAGCAAGCCTCAAGGCACCACCAAAATCCATAGCAGCAGCATTCCTTGGTGTCGAATCCCCTGAAATATGTAGGCACCAGTTGAGCACCTAGTACTTGTTTATCTTAGATTTTAACAGGAACTGAGAGCCAGGAAGTAATTCTGTGCTGTGCAGGTGACCAAGCACTGGAATGGGTTGCCCAGAGAGGCTGTGGAGTCTCCCACCTTGGAGATATTCATATGTTGCCTGGACATGGTCTTTAGTCCCCTTGGTTTCTGTCCCCAGCTTAGCCGACCCAGATCTTAAATCATCCTAGCTGCCATTTCACAAATCCTTGAAAATTCCCAATATGAATAAAATAATAGGGAGAAGTATTTAATCCATCACTGTCTGTGCTGCTTGCAGGCAGATTATCCTGATCAGAGGCCAGTTGGTCACCCCAAATCCATGTGAGGATGACGGGCAGATGGCAGGTAAGAAATGATGGTCTCTATGGATTTTGCACAGGAAGAAATTGCATTAATTATGACTTAGAAAACCACAGGCAGCCTGACCTTGGAGGCACAAAACAGCCCGGGGAATGAGGGAGACTTGGCATTTCTGCAATGGAAATCAGTGAGCTGAAAACAAAGACACAGACTTTGTGTGCCAGCACCTGGAGAATAATCTGCAGGCACAATGGTGAGACCACACCGTACAAACACGATTCTCCTCACCTGCATTTCAGTCAGGACTTCAATGTCGTATGTGCGGAAAAATTCCTTGGGGCGCAGGGCTATCTGCTCCGGGTGGGAATCCATTGACTGAAAAAAAAAAAAAAAAAAAAAAAGACTGTTTTTCTCTTAATACCTGTAAATTGAATACCTCTCCACTCCCCTTGTGAGGAAGCTGTAGACTGCAATGAGGTCCCCCCTCATCCTCCTCTTCTCCAGGCTGAACAGGCCCAGCGCCCTCAGCCGCTTCTCACACGTCTTCCCCTCTAGGCTTACGTCTTCCCCTCTAGGCCTTTCACCATCTTCGTTGCCCTCCTCTGGACACTCAGACACTTTCACATCCTTTTTGTACTGTGGTGCCCAGCACTGCACACAGTGCTCAAGGTGAGGTTGCACAGTGCAGAGCAGAGCGGGACAATCACCTCCCTTGACCGACTGCAATGCTGTGCTCGATGCACCCCAGGGTACGGTTGGCCCTCCTGGCTGCCAGGACACACCGCTGGCTCATATTCAGCTTGCTGTCAACCAAAACCTCCAGTTTTACTGCAGATTCTTTAAACACCTAACATTTACCAAGAGAGGAGCTTCTGACCCCACCACTTCAGAGTGCTGTTTCCCAAGCTGGTGCACAGGGAGGGCAGCAGGAGCAGTACACAGACCCCGAAGCCTCTGCTGCCATCCAGTGCTCCTGCGACAGGAATGGGGACACAGCAGCACAGCAGGGAGCAGATCATGGTCCAAAGGGCATGGAGAGGAGCAGTCTGGAAGGAGCTTGGGACAGGCTGATAATGACAATGCTGCAGTTTCAGGAGGCAAGAAGTCTGCTGCTTACAGCTTTATGTGCTCCTCCTCTAGTGACTCTTTCCAGTGCTAATACCACTCACAAGAGGATTAAGAAAAATCCCCCTTTCTTCACCCTGCTCTAGAATATTCTGCCTTTTTTTTTTTTTCATGAGTTTTGTGCAACTTCCGAAAGCAACTGCAGCCAGATATGTTTAGCGGAGAGTTTAACAAATCATGTATAACATTTCCATTGTATGAGGTGTTTTTACTATTTAAAGGAGATTGAAGCAGGCAGTTTAATGGTCACATGATGGGGATAAGCATTTCTGAGAGTTGCCTGGCCAGGACAGAGACTGTGAATTTCTCAGAGATGCCCAGCACAACCTCTGCAACTCAGCCAGCTGCTCCTTGCCCCAAGCAAATCTTGTCCAAGCAGAGCAACAGCTTGAATGCTCTATGCATGTTTGTGTTACAAATGGCTTTGTCCTGGAGATGGAAGCTGAGTCAGATGCTCTGATTACCTCTCCCCTAGATAAGTGTCCATGATGTAAAGGGGAACACACTGTCTGCTCTTATGTTAACTCTAAGCTTCAAGACCAATTGTTGCTGTTCAACCTGAGTTGCTGGTCTGTTATCAAGCAAAGCCCTGTGTCAGTGATAAAAATGTGATTAGAAGACCATCCTGTCGCTACAAATTGGCATTCAGAATGGAATGTGTGCCAGAAAAAGTGATCTTTGCACTGAGATGAGGCTATCTGATGAGCAATAATATTAGTAACTGTAGCAAGGTGCATCACTGCATCTTAAGAAACATGCACTAATAAAAATCCAGGTAGACAATACCATTTGTTTACAAGCCCCATTTCATTGCTTTAAAGATTTTGATCCAGAAACATAGGAAGCAGATCCATTTAGGTACAAGCAAGCCAAGACAGCTGCTTGTAGACCTATGGAGAATGACCTGGTTTCTATGCTGGTGAACTCTTGTTTGGAGTTTGTACAACTCACAACTCCTCTTCTGTGTTCTGACTTTCAGTCACTAACAGAAAAGACAGCTCAAGAAAAAAGAGAGACAGGACTAATAAGGAAAAAGAAACATGTTGGTGCAATGAATAATGGTGGAGAAAGGACATAAGGCAATTTGTAAAACTCAGGTGGCATCCTCAAGATGATACAAACCTTACTGAGCTTTGGTCTATCATAGGGCAAGTGTCTGTCCATTGTGCACATTACAATCCTGTCTGAGAAACCCTCCTGGCGCAAGGTCTCTGCACAGACTAATCCAGCTGCACCTAAAAAAGAAGGAAGAGACATGGTATTAGGTGGTCTGAACCCTTTGAATGAACTCTTTCAATGCCAAAGAAAAAGATGGATCTGAACAGTATCATGTTTTGGTCCATCTACAAAACACTGCTATCGATGGAGGCAGGGGGCAGTGGAAGGACAGGCAGCAAGGCAGTTGTCCTGTGCATGCTGCCTGGAGCACACTAAGCCAGGACGGATGCTGCACTGATACTGACTATGCAGGGCTGGAGGGGGAGTCTCTTCCCACCTAAGGAGCTTTGAAATCTCCCTTCCTGTTCACCAGAACAGACCTTGTTCTGCAGAAAGAGCTGTCAACGTAGCTGATCAAGCCTGAAAAAGCTCTTTCAGCAACAACTAACATCACCCGCTGAGCATATTGGCTCAGGATTTGGATGACTATTTACCTGCAGCCATGCTGTGCTCCCTAAAGAGCCCAGCTGCCCCTGGCCAGCAGGAAGGTCACACTCCACATCTCAGTCAACAAACACCATGGGCACAAGGAAGGGAAAAATGCTGCCCAGCAGCAAGGGAAGAGCAGGCCTGGCTGGTTTTCCCTCTCTACTCAAGCTGTGAGACATAACTTAGATGATAGGAGCAGCTGATCACAGCGTGCTGAGCATTCCCACAGCTTGCATCTGGTGACCTGAGGGCTATAACGAAGTGAGAACAACCAAAGTGCCCTGCGCATTCCCTCCTAGCCCCAAGGTCCAGCACGGCACAGCCTGTGCCCTCCCACCCTCTTCTTCACCGAAGGCACAATCCAGCCTTCCAGTGCAAATCAATACCTGCACCGATGATCAGCACGTTGGTACTGCTCAGGTTATAGTTGCTCAAGGAGATGCACTTTGCCATCATCTTTGTCCTCCTCTGTGTCTGAAGAGCCTACATCACCAACAGCAAGAAAAACAGTCATTATCCTTCAATGCAGGTCTCAGGAGAGCAGAACAGAGGGGGACAATCACCTCCCTTGACCTGCTGGCCTTGCTGCTTTTGATGCAGAAGCCATCAGAGGCCAAAATCCAGCACAGCCCTCCTCACCACATCCCACCTGCACAAGCTGGAGCAGTGTGATTCCATTCCAGTGACCTGTGGGGATCAAACCCCTCAGGTGGTGAAAAGGTCCAGTTGGGCCTGAGCACTGAGCCTCTGTATTCACACATGCATATATGCAAGTGTGAATCAGAATAAACGTCTTTGTAGAAAGAAAGATGGCACTGGCCTCAATAGGCTTCCCTCCCTGCCCACCCACCCCATCCCTCTCCAGTTGATGTCTGTGCAGAGATGACCTCTGCCATCACCACACTGCATTCAGACCCAGCTGGTGAGGCCACACAGCTGAAGGGAGAGGCCTGCTTCATGGCCCAACCAAACTACCGGCTGCTATGAGCTGAAGGAAACACGGCGTGAGTTCAGGACAAGCATAATCATGACATCCTGAACTCACAGACACCTCATACAGCTCAGGCACCCTGGAGCAGCTCCTAGCAGTCAGGGGAGTGCAGGAGGGTGAGGGGGAGATGCTACAGCTCTGCCTGGCTCCACTCGTGTCCCAGGGACAGACTTCAGGATGTTGCTTGAGACAGGGTTGGGCTAGGTAGACCTTTGGGTTACTCATTTTGGATGCTCACACATCCTTCTGCTCAGGTACTTCTTCCCCTGCCTTCCCCCATGGAGCCAGCCATGGGCCTTGTTTTTGGGGTGTCAGCAGTGGCTCAGCCTCTCACCTGCTTGCTCGCTCGGATGTACACCTTCTCCTTTTCGATCTTCACCTGAGGGTGACAAACAGCAGTGGTTTGCAGGACAGCAAGCGTCTCTGGTGTGAAAAAGGTGCCTGCTCCATCTGTGCACCAACTTCTGAACACAGAAGTGGTCTCACCAGCTCACATGCACTGCAGAGCTCATGAGAGAGCTGTCCAGGCCCCCAGGATGCGTTGTCTAACACCAACCATGCTCTGATGTTCAGTGCAGAAACTGCCCGTCTTTACCTGACTTTTCCCCCAGGTTGAGGGCTGTTTTCTCCTGCACAAGAAGCCTCCCAGACCATGCACCTCCACCCTCACCTTCCCAGGAGTGCCTGACTGGTGCAGACAGAATGACAAAGGAGATGCAGGGAGGATGGAGTGCTGGGTGATCTCCACTGGCCACCCCACCATGTGCGTGGGAAATATTTGCTCCACACCTCTGCAGAAGCCATGCTAACATTCATTTCCTCTGCTGCAGGAACAAAGGTTCTCACCTGGAACCTGGGCAAGCTGTCCAAGCCAGGGAAGTCCTCTATGTCACCAGTGCTGATGTTGAAGCAGGCTCCGTGCCAGGGACAGCGGACTCTTCCTTTGGACAAAACCCCTGCGTGAAAGACAGCATAGCCACATCAGTACGTCCCTGCCCACAGCCCACTGAGGTCAAGCTGCTGCCCCCAGCTGAGGGCACAGGGGGCAGAGGCCAGGTCTCACTGCCAATATGCTCCTACGATTCTAGAATTCTTGTTTCACCACAGCTGCTGAGCGAGGTTGACCTGAAGGCCAGAGGTTGCTGTCCTGAGCCTGCTGCAGTGGCAGGAGCTATACACCTCCACACAGAGCAGTTTCAACGTCCAGACTCTGAACATATCTCTGTGACACTCTTATCTTTACCTAGAGCTGTCATCTCTCCTACAGGGCACACGGCAGCTGTTGTGGACGTGGATGGTCAGCAGCATCTTGGCTGCTTCAGGTGGGCTTCTCCAGCTTGTGCATGGGACTGGTCCAGCCATTTGGGCTAGAGGGTGAGGTGCCAACTGGGATCCTGGGTGTGGGATCCTAGCTCAGATGCTCTCACTGAGAGAGCCCCTTCCAATGCCTCTGTGCACAGCTCCACCAGCTCTCTGCTGTGCCTACAGGATAATCTCACTCAGGGATCACATCACCAGGTCCTGCGGTCATCTCTACAAGTCCAGTACCACCACAAGCAAGCAGTGCCTCAAACAGAGCATCACATATTTAGAGCAAGCCTATGTCAGCACAGATGCTGACACATCAAGGAGTATGCATGCCACTGGAAAAGCACGGGGCATGTTCAAAGCAGTGAGGTCACTCCTCATAAGTATTTGCTCTGAGTCTGCTACCTTGGACTTTGTCTGTCCCTGCCTGGAAGAACTGGCTCGAGGCAGAGTGAACTGCTACAGTTCAGCTGTGCTGGGCTCATCCTGAGTTGGTGTATTTGCTTGCTGCACTGCCATGTCTTGTCACTAGATGCAGGGACTCAGGGGCCACCCCTCCTGCATCTCCAGTGAGATCACTGTGCAAGGTCACAAGGTTGTTGACAACAGAGGGGGACAAGCAAGGCCGAGAGCGTGCCTGCCTGCACCCAGCACTGCTACTGGTCCCAGGACAGCATGTGAGGATACCCTGACACCTTCCCCAGCACCCCTCCTTCAGCCAAGCGCCCACAGTTTAGGCACACGGCCAAGATGGCACTACCAGGGGGCCTTAATTCAGGCTTCTGGTACCATGAGGGCAAACCACTGTACATCACCCCACTTCCACCACTGACAACAGAGCCGTGTCTTTTTGCTGCTGAAATAAGTCCATTGGACCACAGATCCTTCCCTCATGAACATGATTTTGATTTATAGGGAGTTGTGGATTTTTGTTTTTTTTAAGACTGAGTGGCCTGAAAAATCATAAAATGCAAAAGATTGTTTTTTTGTTGTTGTTGTTTTTGTTTTTTTTTTTTTTTGTTGTTGTTTTGTTTTGTTGTTGTTGTTGTTGTTGTTGTTTTCCTTTAAAACATCTTTTAACTCCTTGATGGCTGAGAACCAATAAACAGAACAAAGCCCCATAAAACTCATCTCTGCTTGGATGCAGTGAGCTGAGGCTGTCTCACACAGTCCAAGAGAGGTTCAGACCCCAGCTGAAGAGACAACACGTAATGATGCTAGATGAGTTTCGTTCTCTGAAGTCACCCAAGCAAGCCTCAGGCCTGTGTCAGTGAGATCACCAGCAAACCAAACCCAAGGCTGAGAACCCTCGGAGGCTTCTGCACTGCCACCTTTCTGAAGACACATTTCCCTCACCGAGAAGATGCTGGGATGAAGTTAAGAGGAATGGCACTACCCACACTACCCCATACTCCCCACAGCACCCATGAAGGACCTCGGGGCTGTAAAGGTAAACGCTTTGCCTCCCATTTTTATGCGCACAGCAAGTGATACAGACAGACCTTTAACCAGCGGGGCCCCATAGTGAGGGCATTTGTGTCCCATGGCGTAGAACTCGCCGCTCTCCTTGATCAGCAGCGCCTTCCCGCAGCCCAGGTCCACCTCACGCATCCTAAGGAGGAGGAGCACAGAAGCAGGTGGCAGAACAGCCGGTGCCAAACCCCTCACCCTGCACTCCAGCCCCATTCCACCCTGCCCAGCTCCTCCTTCCTCCAAACTGCTTGCCAATGGCTCTGGGTGGCTCGCAGGTATTGCCACCCCTGCCACCAAGCTGGCCTTGGAAGTGGCTCTGCTGCTGCCAGCCCACACCAGATCCAAGCTGGGTCACCAAGCAGTGCCCAGGAGAGGAACCTGTGACCCTTTGCGTGCTCTGTGTCAGGGGCTGGGCTCTGGTCCTGGCCACGTCATATGGGGCACATTTTTCTGATAGAAACCCCAGGTCATCTACACCCGACTCCCCTGCTCTTTTCTTCTGCTGTTTTTGCAGAACACAAGTCATATGGCAACCTGCCCTCCTGCTCAGGCTGATGGCCCAACTCTGCATCACAGCGGGGATTTGTCTCCCTGCTGCCCCAGCACTCAGCTTCAGGCTTTTACAGGAGCCAACCTACGTGCAGGCAGTCCCCCAGGAGGCAGTCAGGTGCTCTTTGAAGCACAGCTGTTGCTTGTGGAGATACCCTGGAAAAAGCGTAATTAGCACAGCAAGCATCCCGTATACAAAGTTTGTGGTCTCACGATGGGTCCCCCACCAGCTACATCGGGCTCCAGCCCCAGCCACCCTTGCCCTAGCCAGAAGCACACTTTTGCCAATCATGCACCCTCTCTCCAAAGCAAAAAAACATAAAAAAAGCTACCACAGCATCCCCACCTGCTGAATGTGTGGTTAATGTTGCTATCAGTGCTGGGAAGCTGAAGTTTAGAAAATCATACAGGTTGCAAAAGCCCTTCAAGGTCAGAAGTCCAACCACCAACCTGACCTACCAAGTCCCATCACTAAACCACATCCCTAAGCACCACACCCACACATCTCTTAAATACCTCCAGGGATGGAGACTGCACCACTTCCCTAAGCAGCCTAGTCCAATGCTCGATGACCCTCTCCATGGAGAAATTCTTCCTAATGTCCAATCTAAACCTCCCCATTGCCTCACATCCTATCCCTAGTCACCCCAGAAAAGAGACCGGCACCCTCCTCACTGCAACCTCCTTTCAGGTAGGTAATTGTAGAGAGAGCTGCAGGGTGTTTCCACCTCACAGTCCTATCCAGGCTGCATTAGGTGTGCTGTATGTATCACTGGTGTGCACACAGCAAACCCCCTGTGCTCAGGAAAACTGGCCATGTGCGAGCCACGAATGCTGCGTATGCACCACACACCTTGATCTCAGACAAACGGGACTCACTTTGCATGCCCATTGCAGTTTGGGTAACATCACCCTAACCAGCACCCGGGCTGCAGACACACTTCTGGTGAAGAGGGGTGTGAGAACAGTGCTCAGTCCACAAGCATGCCCAAAACACCTGCAGACCTACCTCGGACAAGTCCTCAGGCACGTGCAGGCTTCACCTGCATGAACCATCCCACTAGAGGAACAGCAGATGCTGATTTTCTTTGCTACCTCGGTCAAAAGCAGCAGCAGAGCTCGTCACACTTGCCCTGGGAGCCATCCAGCCCTGTGAGCTGGCAGACGCCCTCCCAAGCAAGGCAGCTCTGCTCCCTCCCCATGCAGGACACTTGGCACTCGGGTGTCCCTCAGTCAGCACAATGGGGATAGAGCAATACAAGTCCTGCTGCATTCCTCAGCTGTGCAGTGCTTCAGATAAAACCTGGGGCTCTCGTTAAATGACAACCAAAACTACACAGGAAGATAAGATAAGATAAGTGACTTTACAACTTACCTAAGGAACTGTGTGATCTGACAGAGGGAAAAACAAGACCTGGCATCTTGAAGGCAATGCACAGCCACCTTCACTCAGTCCAAAGTGAGTAAGAGAGTGGCTGGCACTGCACTGCTCCCCACTGAGCTGTTTCCCCAGTGGGAAATTTGTCCTCTTGCCCAGCTCCCCTTCTAACCTGGGCAGCACCAGCAGAAGCTCAGCTCTGGCCCACAAAGGACGTGGCAGAGGAGGCGCAGGTGGCTGGGGGCTGCTTTCTGGGTGCAGCTCCCTGAACTAAAAACACTGAACTAAAAACTGTGTGCTCCCCACCCCGGGGCCTGTCAGCCAGCTGGGAGAATGTCTGGGCAAGGCAGCAGCAATGCTCACGCACTGGTTCTGCTGGGTCCATCCTGGTGCCAGAAAGTTCAAAACTAACTCTATTAGAAAAAGAGTCATTCTGAATTTAAAACGTCTGCTGATGGGAAGTCTGCTGCAGTACTTGGGAACTTGTTTCAGTAGTTAAATGCACACACAGTCGAAGTGTGAGCCAGTTTCCTGACTGATTACAGCTTCTAGCTCTTGCTTTAGCTGTTGTCTGTTCGACCAAGGAGCTTTCTGCTACAGCCACATATGTTCTCGCATGCTGCAGCCAAACCACTCACCCCTCTGCGACCTACAGGGTAAACCAGGCTCTTACACTCATTTTCTCTGCTATACTGCAATCTTTCCAGGCAATATACTTACCTAAGCCCTAGTTTTCCAATATGTTTCTTGCACTGGGGCACCAAAACACAGCAAACTCTTTTAGGAACACCCCGAACATGAAGTTAGCAGAAGCTGCCTCCGTGAGCACCTGGCATTTCCTTGGCTGCAATGACTACAGCAGCCACCAGGCTGCATCTGCTCCCTCTTGACTGGAAATTCAGTAGGGCAAATTCACTCTCAGGATCGCCCCTGTGCAACAAATATTCCCCAGGACTGTGTCTTTTTTTGGCTTTGCTCCAGCCAAAAGTCAATTCCAGCATTTGCCTGTCCTCTCCCAGGTCCTTCTCCCCCTGCCTTGCCTCTGTCCTTCAACTTTCCCAAAGCAGCCTTACTCCCACTGTGCCTTCCTTATGCCCAGTGTGTCTTTGCTAAAGCCTCACCAGAGGCCATTCACCCCCAGGTCCTGACAGACCTCCATCCTTCCTCTGAGCAGCAGCAGAAATTGCAGAGTCGGCCAAACCTCACATGAAGATTTAATCCAGCAGAGAGTCCAGTGCATCCCTTTGTAGAATGGTTTAATACATGAATTCCCAGAGATGAAAAGCACAGTTTATTCCTGGATGAACTTTGCTAACAAGAATTTATAGCTCATGATGCCCTGTACGTTTATCATGAAGTAGCTTGTATTAAATGGATTATTCTAGATCATCATCACGTATTATTCTAGAGTATCATTACATGCAATAGCAAATTAAAGCAAATGCTCCCAGATTCCAACTACATCCAGCTTCACCCAACTGCTCACTGGATTCAAATTACATTATTTTTCACACAGTTCAGCCTGTTTGGATTCTGTCATATTAATGGGACACGCTGCAGAAAAGGCTCATCTATCCCAGGTAAGAAAAATGTGCCTGTAAAGCACAGTGACTGGAACAGGCACTTTTCAGAGTTAAGAAAACTTGTAAATCAGGGGGAAATTGTGCACAGCTGAAGTGTGCTGCCATTAGGAAAACCTTTGGAAAATCGCATTTTTGGTGAATGAACAAGGTGAAAGAAATGAGCTCAGCTAGAGAAACAAGGCACTGCAGAAATGGTGGAGCACGCAGTCGACCCCTCCATCCCACACATGCACTATTTTTCAAGTTACCTATAAAGACTTTAGGCACTTACTGTCCGTTCTCCAGGTCCTTCACATGGCACACAGATGCTTCCACCACATCCTTTGGGTTGTGGTAAGGATTGCTGGCAATGGGGTGTTCCTCGAGATGATAATGCCGGGCAGTCCCATTGACTTTGTAAATCAATGGGCTGGCTTTCCCATTGGGTGACATCTCCTCTTTGCTTCTCTCCTTCTCAGGTATCACTACCTCAATTTTCACTTCAACTGCAGGAACAAATAAGTCTTCATTAAAACAAAGCCAGAGGTTTTGCTGCCATGATGACTCTCTCTCCTTCCTTGGACTTCAAAAGGGGCTGACAGATGTCATCAGAACTGACATTTTCTGTCAGCTTGCTTGGGAAAAAATATTTGATAGCAAACTTGGCTTGATTACTTGAGTCCATTATTCCACTGCTCTTTCTCAACTGTGCACCTTTGCATTCATAAAGTAAATATTCTTGCAATCAGGCATTACTCATTGGTGCAAAACAATCCATCTATCACAGTTCCTGTCCTGTTTAATGAAAAATAGCTTCAGGAAGTTAAGCGTGAGCATACCAACAACTCTAGGTCTCAAAGAGACTTCAAAAAAATCTTTTGATTATTCGTAAATAACATTAACTGGAAGTGAAAGCCATCACTGAATGGTATATAAAGCTGGTTCATTAGATGGAGACCATTTAATAAGGAACTCGTATTAAAAATGCTCAACATTATTTCTGTAAGAGTGTAGAGTGAATCTTCAGCATTAAAGGGGAAAAGCAAGAATTGTGTGGTTTACTTAAGTAAGTTTACTTGTCTGGTTTATACTGTTGAGCACATTTGACTATAAAAGCATCCCTGGCCATGTAAGGTCAATCGCCAGCTTTCTGGAGGAGATTCTCAGTGATTTCACTGAGGCTTTACATTCTGGCAAGGCATGAGGATCTGTGCCCAAGTGGGAGCCGGACAAGCACTCTTCTATTCTCAACCCCTCGGCTGAATGTCCGTGTCTGAGCCCTGCACCTGCCAGTGTGATCCACTCGTGCCTGGCTGGGCAGTGGCGATGTCCCAGCTCCAACCTGCACCTCCGACCCGTGCAGAGGCATGGGGGCACAGGAGCCCTCCCGACACCTTCGTGAGGATCACATCCGCACAGAAGTCCTCTGCCTGGCAGCCAGGAAAGCTGCTCCCTGTAATGGGAACCCCTAGTGCCCATGCAGTGGTGCTAGGAGTTGCCAGGAGAGGTGCTCCCACATCAGCTCGTTCCTAGACACTCCAACTTGTGAGTGACAGAAAGTTGAAAGAATTTCCTCGGTCATTGATGGTACTAGTCATCCAGCCTTTCCTTGGGCATGACTAGTTAGGGTCTCTGAGCATCACTGGGGTGCCACAGGAGAAGGAGGACAGTCACAGTACATGCCAGGGCCTTCAAGGAACTGTGTTTTCTTCTCAAATCAGTCACACCAGATGACAGCTTTGACTTTAAAAATATATATTTCAGGTCCATAGCTGTCAAACAGGCACAAAATATCACTTTATCTCCTCGGCACCTCATGAAACTAAAGCCATTAATATTTATAATAAACACCAGGGGATTTTATAGCAAGCTGGGCATAATTGCCAGAGACCAAAGAGGCACCCCAAGCACGTGGGTGAGTATTTAGCTTTCCCAGTCTTGTAAATGTCATGAAAACAAAGAGCTGTACAGAAGATAAAAATTAAAGCTCTCAACTGAAAGAGGTTAAGGACAGGCAAAACCAGGGGAATCCCACGTCCCAGTGTGGTGTGGTAGGAAACTGCTCCCACCACATATGGCACCAGCCCAGCATGGAGCAGAAAGTGGTCAGCTTGCTCCAGCCTAGCCAGGGAGCCACGGAGGACAGCAAGCACCTGAGCATGGAAAGGGCAGGGAGCAAGGGCTGGGCAGGTAGGAAATGAAGGTACTGAGAGCTACAAAATCAAGAACACACTGCTCCCTGATCTCTGGCAAAGCCCCACTGTTTCCTGCTTAACAGGAGTGGAGATGACTGCACATTTTGCATGTTTTCTCTCAATCCAGAAGCAGAGATGGGGAAAAGGCTGGTGTGGAGGTTACCCCATTGACAATCTTTCAATAAATGAGTAGATACCGGACAAATTATGGAAAACCAAATATTTTTCTCAGCAGGGAAGATGCCAGAGCTGAGGGAAGCAAAGGAAATCACCAAGAGATGATCTCAAAAGAGCTGCTCCAGCCATGCTGCTGAGGTCAGAGCACAAAGGCTGCCCCTCGCCCGCCTTGGCATGGCCAAGCAGACCTCTGCAGCTGTCTCCTATATAGGACAACCACATTTTTCCCCTTCTGGCACACTGGAAGCAGTAGCTTGTTATGAGGCCTGTGAGCAGCCACTGTCTGTGCTTTTCCACATCAGCACCTAACACTGCATTGTGCCCTACAACCAGCTTTCACCTGACAATATGACATCTGTGATCCTGCATGACTGCATGAGGTAGTCCCTGCACTCATCCCTGGAGCTGCTTTGTGTTGAAGCACCCAACCCTCACCATCATCACCATAGGTTCGTCTGTGGCTCTGAGGGACAGAGCCAGAAAAGTGAAGTTCTGTGCGCCTACGCTGAACTGATGGAATGACAGAAAATGTGAACTGCTGCTGCAGCACGGTATCTGCCATCTGCAGGAGTTACTGCACACAAACAGGTCTGGCTCTATGCACTGAAATAAAAAATGCTGTGATAAGCCCATGTCTTCCTGGTTCTCTCCAGGGGTACTGCAGTGACACAGCTCCACTCCAGCAGGCACCCAGCAAAGAGACTGCTTTTTCAGCGTGGCTGTCCTATAGCATTTGGAAAAGCAGGCATGAATTTTCCAGCACAGAGCTAGGCAATGTCATATACATCTGTTTATGTCATTTCCTGTAAAACACTTCCCGTCAAAGAAACATGAGAATCACTTCACACAATTATGAGGCTGATCAGTAATTCAGCAGGAGCTAACGCACCCACAGTTTCTTGTGACTTAACAGCTCTGTAGCAGGCCGTACTGGGGTTGCTAAAAATCAAGCACCAAAATGATGATAATTTTTGGTGTGCGTGAAAACAAAGTGCCCTGGACTGGTGTCTGCACCCAACTCACCCAGGGCTGCTGGACCCACAGCTGGGTATCACCATGCTGCTGCAGCCCCTTGTGCAGGATGATGCCTTCAGCGATGCTGATGCTGCTGAATTCTCTGCTCGTGACAACCCCCCTAGCAACTGGCCGGCTGTCTTGAAATTTAGTTTTCCAAACTATGTTTGGATCACGTGAGCGCACAGAGCACCTGGCAATCCATGAGCTTGCATGAATGAAGATGGAAATTTAGATCTGAGCCTTTTGCTTGTTTCCCTGTCAGAAAGATGCCTGCAGAAAGCAGCAGCTCTCTGGTACTGCTACACTGCAGCATTCTCAGCACTGCTCAGCTCTCATTGAGCAGGGACTCGTGTGCCACCCAGCTCTGAATAAATATCACCAAGGAAAGGAAGATGAAGCACCAGATCTTACCCCCACTATTTCAGGTCCCTTGTCTCCATACAGGTTGATTCTCTCTTGCCTCTCCCCAACCCTTTGTCCACCTCAGTCCCCATCTACATGTACACACGCTCACCCATGCCTCCTGCCCACATGCCCCTACCCAGCGCTTCCTTGCCCCAGCCTCCTCCCCCTCGACACTGCTCTGCCCTCTTTGTGGCCTGAAAGAGACTCAAAAAATGGTAGAGCTAATGACAAAATTGTAAGATCAAATGTGTCTGGTTCTACCGTTTCTCTACAGAAGTTACCAAGCTCCCAAAACCCAGGACATGGGCAGTGAGAGATGTGACAAACATAATAATAATAATTATATATATATATATATGCAGAGACTGAGGGCTAGGCTTCAGAACAGTATCTGGAGTCATGGGACTGCAGCACTAGAAATAACAGGAGACTACATTGCTACTTGAACATAAGTTCTTAATTAAGCAGTGATCTTTATATCAGGCTTGGTTGGGCTCTGCAGCAGCAGACGGACTTTGGGGCTGGGTGCAGCCAGCACAGTTATTTACTGCCTGCAGGACTCCACTCCTGCACTGGTTATCTGCCCATCGGAAGGTCTTCCTGGAATACAGAAGTGTGTTATCAAGGTTATCTTAAGAAATGCTGAGACTGTTTGGGGAAACTGAGGGTCTTTCTCATGTATAAGAAGATGGAGCAGATAAGGACCTCATGCAGACCTCTCAAAAGTCTCTAAATAAGTTAAATTCTATTGACTTCAGGCTGTACCTGAAATATTTCCTTCATGTTGGAGCAGTACTAATAGAGAAAACAGAGTTACTTTGTCCTTGCATGGCCTACTCCTCATTTGTACAGGGGATAGGTGGATTTTTAGAAATAGTAAAGTCCAGAAGCTAGCTCTGACAGTTCACTCTTCCTGCAAGGAACACGAAAAACAAGTGTCATAAAAAGGTTGTGAAACCTCTGGCAGAGCAGTCAGTATCTGCAAATCTGTAGTTGTTTATCTCACTGCACTCGGAGGCTTTACAACCACCAAGGTGAAGCACTTGCAGTCATTGGTGTGCTAACAAGGGCTGGGGAAAGGCTCATCAAGCGATCCTAAAGGCTGCTAATCAAAAAGAGAGTTGCAGGAGTGTTGCTTACAGGGTGGCATTTTCTGTCATTGGCCCTACCATGCAAATACAGCTCCACATGAAAATACACAGCTCAGGAAATGCGCCTGCAGAGCGCTTTTGTTTCTGCATCAGTCCAAGACTAAACACAATTTTGCTGATGGTATACAAAATAAAGTGGAACTGCCAGCAGACTTTGCTACAAGTTTGTTCAGTGATGGTGTTTATTCCTGGATGTGTTTTCACTTCTTAAAGACTTCAAGGAAGGCTATCAACAGTGTGGTTCTTCACAAAAGAAAACTTACAGTTCTGCAGGGAACGTGAAGACAGGAATTTGACCACACTATCCAATGCCGTATTATTTGGGTACCACAATCACCAGTGAAATAATCACAGCACAGGTCAGTGACAGAAACCACCCTTAATTTTTTCCTTTGTGTCTCAGAAACTGCCCACATCAGCATCAAAAAGAAGTATGCAAAGCAAGGGCAGACGACTTCAGTCTAGGCACACCTGGGGGCTTGCAGACATGACTTGTATCACAGCAACAAACTCTCCAATCCTTCAGCCTGAAATCCCCACTGCCTGAGACAGTGTAGACAAATTTCCCAAAAAAAGGTTCATAACAAGAACTTTTCCATCCACAACTGCTAAGATGGATGGATGGATGATCTGACAGATGAGTGCTGTGAGCTGATTTTACTTTCTTTTGGGAATGAGCAGGTGGCAAGGACAAGGAAGTCCTTCAGGTCCTTCTCAGGTGGCTAGGATGAAATGAAGGACACGAACTCTCCTTGGGAACACCAACCACAACAGCCTGACACCTGTGAGCCCTCAGGGACCAGCACCACTGCACATGGTGAGTGATGCAGAGCCCCAGGAGGCCACTGGGACTGGGTGGGATGCAGCTGAGGTCCAGAGTATTTGCATGGGGTCACGAAACCAGCTAGTGATGAGAACTGCAGCCACCAGGGCAGGGAGGTCACTCCGGGAGGGAAATGTTCCTGCAGCTTCTGGACGTGCCTCTGCATCCATGGTGGCTGCAGGCTGGGCGCGTGCCCTGCATTCCCCCCCAAGCCCCGCGGGACTCCCCACCGCAGCCAGAGCACAGGAATTTGGGGGATTAGTGGGCAGTAATCCTCCCCGCAGGAGCAGAGAATTAACATTCCCCAGCAGGGCCTGTGGAGCTGCTGCTGACCTACATCCCTGTCACCATGGGGCGGGCGCGATCGTCACCTGGCTTGGGCTTGGAGAAGCATCCTCCCATGGCGAGCCGAGTAGCACCTCGCTGCAGCCCTCGTGCTGCACAGGACACAAGCCAGGGACGGGGATGGTGGGAAGGTCAGCGAGGGCGCAGGCACATCCTCGCATGGCAGCCCTCCTGCTCACACCGTCCTGGGCTTCGGGCTTCCTTCACCACCTGCATGGGGGAGAAGAGATGCGTGAGAAGCGTGAGAAGCACCGCCTGGGGTGAGGATGGGTGTTGCAGTGATTGCTGCGAGACCCAGGCAGCCGGTGACACGATGGACAACATGAGACTGCGGCACCAAGGTCACCCTTCTGGGGTCCACCGGAAAATTCCATCACCCTTCTGAAGTTTAAAACTACAAACCCCATATGATTTATCTTCAGACTTCATTATACTTTCCGAAGCCCTGTCTTTGGTAATTAAATCCTTAAGCACTTAGATCTGAGCCCAAATGCAATGATTAAACCATAAATACAGTTCAGTCAGATTTCTGCTTTTATTATTAGATGATGGGGAAGAAAAAAAAAAAAGAAAAGAAAAAAAAAATCCACTTTACTCATTCTGCAGTCCCTTTCCATTAACACTTATTCCTGCAGAAATCCCATTCCCTTTGGAACAGTTATTTATCTGAGACAGGGTTTTCATTATCTTGCCATTTTGCACCAAAACCCGGTTTCAATACTGTTAGGTCAGGATATTTTATGTTTAAGTGGGATGGCCAAACAGAACTCCAAATTATATTTAGCTCATTAGCTTTGACAGATATTGCTCTCAGTTTTGGTACAGACTCTAAGAATTGGGATAAAGGTTTTAGGTTATACTCCTTGACTGGAAATAGTGAAGATCCACATAACATAACTGGCAATAAAATAAAGCATTTAATATCATTATATATATGTTATAAATATATATATATATTGTAAAAAATTTACCCATTTGCACTTGTACCTGAATTGATTTACCATGGTTTCACCATCTATTTTTTACAATGCCTTCCAAACTCAGCAGGAAGGTAAAACAGTTTCCAAAGAACAGATTAACCCAGGCAAAGAATACTTTTTTTTTTCAGCTTCAGTGCCAGAAGTACCTGAAGACCTTTCCAATCAGAAGAAAATACAGAAAAATAAGTGCCAGGAGACAGATACCAAGCATTGCAATTTCTCCCCAGGAAATGAAAACTTGGCAAAGGTACAGCAAAAAAGAAAAAAATTTAACCACTTGCTAGAGCCAGCCCTGCCCATGGCAAGCAAGGGCCGTGGTACAGCAAGTGCCCAGCACTCCAGCCTGGCTGATCTTCTGCTGGGTGGCCAGCCAGCCACCAGCACTGTTCTCTCTTGCTGAACGAAGCACTTCTGTGCACATTTATCTCCTGGAGATAAGATAAGAAACTACGAGGCGTAGGTTGCGCCCTGCCAGGGAGGTTGGTGCGCACCCAGTCTCCTGCTAGTTTTGAAACCCCTGGTGCCTCTGTCCCATGCCGTGCCCCATCTGGCTGAGCCAGGACCAGCTCCCCAGCACCAGTGGCACCCAGTCTGCTGTCCCTCCAGCAGTGGCTGACTGTAAGACACATGGCAGTGGGACATCTTCCTGGTGAAGCCTCCTGCTCCTCCACCATGGGCTCCAGCGATGGGAGACACAGCCACCATCACCACGGGCACCTCTGCAGAGCCCTGACAGCACCTTCCTCAACACAGACTACATCAAAGCATCCCAGACACACCCCTTCTTTAAACAACAGCTCAAAATATCCAGACGTCTCTCCCCCTTTCCAGCTATAATCCTCCAAAACAGACACACACAGTTCCACACGCCTACAAACTTCCCTTCTGCTGTATGTCTCATCCACGTACGGCATGCCCTCAACAAAGTCCTAGGAGCACCTTCAAAGCCTGAAATATGTGAAATTAGTAACCAAGACTGTAGAGGAACATAAAACTGGTGCCTTACCAAATGACATAAAGCATAAGTGCCTCATTGCCAAATCCAAGAGGTATGCCAATGTGAAATAGACTGTTAACAGGACTAAAAATGTACAAGTTTGCCTTCGAGTACCTGCTTCTGAGAGCCACATTCAAAGAGCTATTGGATATGCACAGAGCTACCAAACAAGCTCATTTGCAAAGGGAATGAAGCAGGGAAGAATCAATTCATTGAGTGGCAAGGGCGAGAACACTCAAGAAAAGCAGCATCCCAATACTTACGCAAGAGCAAATGCGAAAAAAAAAATATCAAGTAAGAAGGTGCATAAATGCAGAGGAAGATTTGGGAAAAATACAGCAGGAAAATCACATGCAGAAATTGCATGGACCTTTGCCAAAACTCACAGGAAGAAACGGAAAATGGTTTTGTATAAGAGAAAGAGAGCCTCAGCTGTTGATGTATTAGTGATACAGGACAATAATTTACTGTAAAACGGTAAAAACAAATGCCATGTAAAGGTTGGTAGGAAGCCAAAGAGGAGCAGCTATGGAGCAGAGCATAGCACACGCTTCTGGGTCTCTCTCCTCCACCCAGCCACATATCTCCATAAAACTTGCAGGAACTTAAAGGCTAAGAGGTTAAAACTTACAGGAGATAGATAGAAAAACAGGAGGAGACCTAACCACACATCCTCACCTCCCAAAGGCTATAAAAGGCATCAGTGGAGAAGTCCCTTCACCTCTTCCACTGCCAGATGCAGCACCCATAAGAAATGGGAAGTCAATATCTGCAAAATGGTCACACCACTCTCACAACATTTTGGAGCACCCACTGGTCAGATGCAGGGCCTGGAAAGGACTTTTTTTTTTTTTTTTCCTCCCTATCACTTCTGGAGTTTTCTCAGAAGCCCCTGAGATGCTTTCAGATTGATGGAGGAAAGGAGTTTGACATGCTGGTGTTCCTCGGTGGGCATGCCAGACCCCTGCCATGGGGCCAGCAGTCAGGTCTTGCTCACAAGCTCAGGGTACAGCCAATTCCAGCTGTGGGCTCAGGAAGGAATTATTTTCCCTAGGCAGATTGGCACAGGCCTCCAGAGGGAGTCTCCTTCTTCTGCAGCACTGAGCACAGCCCCCTGCCTTGCTCCTCCAGGCCATTTCAGGTCAGTGATTCCCCATTTTGCAGAACCAGAAGAAATCCAGCTGTGCCCTTGATCTCTCCAACACTCTTCCCCATGGCAGTTTTGTTTTTCTAGTTTTCAGTCATTTGTAGCAGAGATATTCTAAGGAAATGTCCTAGAGCTTCAAGCTCAACAGGAGCTGCTATTTTTTAACTGCCCCTGCATACAATAAAAATTTCTTTTCATTGTATCTCAGTTCCATTGTTTGCAAACATATGCCTGTTTCTGTCTCAAGAGCTTTGGCTTTCAGAAGTATTACAAGTTACTGCAGATAGTTTTCACGCTCACAGCATTGGAAGAACTGAGCACTTTCTTCTCAGGACATCCTTTGTGAGCATCTCTGAAGAGGCCAAGTTAGAGGATGTCAGAGGCATTTCTTTCCTGCTCAGTATAAGGATGCCTAAATGGGGTCTCAACAGCACCCTGTGCTTTGTACGCTTGGATATCACCAACTGCCACAATGCACCTAGGTCTGAGAGAGGGGAGAATAAAGTCAATGGAGTCTGTACCCAGGGACATTTTCCCAACAGAGTTTTTGGAAGGTGCTTGATGTCTACCAACAGTGCCCTTTTCCTACCTTACCCAGGTAATCCCTTATCTGGAAGGCCAGATAAGAGAATTTAGCCTTCCAGAAACCATCTGCAGCTGGGGACTTGGACAAGGAAACCCCTCCAATCTGCTCCACCACCCTGAACTGTCACAACAGTGCTGAACATGTGAAACTGGTTTTCTACACCCCTCACCCAAGCTCTCTAGCATAGCCTAGATCTCAGAACACCTCCGCATGGACTTTGTGAGACAGAGGAAAAAATGCAGAAGGGTGAGCACAAGCTTCTGGCTCCTCTATCCCCCAAATGAGCCCATACACAGCTTTGCAGTTCTTCCTCCACCTTCCCCATGGAGGCCCCCTGAAGGGTCCTTTAGCAAAGAGCACAGACCACATCACCTCCTGGCTGTGCCTTGTATAGCTATGGTGCTTTCAGTTCTGTCCATTGGGTCATCCAGCAATCTGGGCCCTCTGCAACCAGACAGTACACTGTGACACACAGCAGATTTTCCATCTCTACTCTGAACCGAATCTACGTTCAAAAATAAGAAAACAAAACTTTCCTGTTTATAAGCCTGAAGACATGCTGCCCTGTGCTCACCAACTACCAGCATGCAGTTCCATGTAGATCAGGGACAGGAGGGAACAAAATATGAATGGCAGCTCTGCATTTGCTCAAGACCAGATCCTCCTGGAAACTGTGCCAAGGGACATGGAAAACAAAGAGGTGACTGGTAATGGCCAACATGACTTCAGCAAGACGAGCAGAGAACCATGTGCCTTTGCTAGTGAGAGAGATGTGTGTTTGTAAGCTGTGCCCCCATCAGGAGGAGCAGAGGGCGGAGGCTCAGAGCATCTTGTGGCATTATCCGCTCTTGCAGGAAAGCGCTGGCTCTGACTCTGGTCCTCACTGTGGAAAAAAATGACCCTTGATCCCAAAGTGTACCAGATCTATTGAAGTGTTACCTCCTTCCCAACTCTCTGTACATGCACAATATTGTCTTTCACGCAGGGCACAGCAGGAACCACTGAGCAGTTCCAGCAGGAGACCTGTTTTGGATAGGCCTCGCAAACACTGTGAGGAACAAACCCCACCAGGGCACAGGGCCCAGCTGCACCACATCCCATCCTGTCCCGTCCCACCACTCGTGCTCTGCTCCCTGGGTGCCTCGCCAGTGGCTCAGCCACGAACTGGTGGCAGAAGGACCGACAAGGAGGGGGGAGCATGGCCCTCCCACACCACAGGCTGAGAGCAGACTCAGGCACTGGGCTTCGCTGTGAATCCTGAGGCTGTCCCTGCTGACAGCCCCCAGACCCCTCACCAGCTAACCACCACCCCCAGACCTGCTGGTGTCCCCCTTCCCGCTGAGTCCTGAACGATGCTGGGGCTCCAAGCCCTCCTTCCCCACCTGCAGCACACAGCAGCACACCCCAGCTCCCCATCCCTCTAGACATGCCCCCACCACATGAAAGGTTTTAGGATGGTCACTGCACATCCCCCCCTGTCCCAGATGGCTGCCCCAGGCTGTCCACCTCCATCATTTCCTACAGGTTAGCTCCTGTTTCACAGCAGAAACTTTTGCCCCCCCCTCCAGTCCCCAGCCTTGTGCACCTCTTCTCCTCCATCTCCCTGCTCAGTGGGGAGGTCCCAGCCACCAGGGATGCCTCTCACCATCCTTGGCAAATTTCATCAGCATCTGCTGCTGTGTGGGGCGGAGGTCATTCATTAAAAAATGTAAGGTGGATCCCTATTGGAATTCCATTGCGAGCGTCTCCCCAGTCTGACACCCTCTCCAGCACAGCTCTTTCCCTGCTCTTTCACCTTCAGTGATGACCAACACCCACAACAGCCCTTGTAGCCCACCAGCCATCACACCTGCCAAAATCATGGCATGAAGTGCAGCCAGCATCCCCAGCTGAATGCACCTTATTCTCTGCCAGTCATGGCATCTGTCCTCCACCCAGGGCACAGCCCAGTGGCTGAAGTCCCCACGAGAACTCAAGGAGCTCAGTGTCAGAAGCTCCAGTTCCGTGCAAGGTCTGGCTCCGTGGAGCTGAGCTGCCCCAGGGCTGGCTCTTGGCTCCATCTCCAGAATAACACAGGCTCTGCTGCCAAGGAAAGCAGGACTCTCCTCTGGACACACAGCTCCAAACACAGCCCATGTGTGGCCAGAGCATCAGGGGTGCTGAAGCACTGCCCAGCACCGACCCAGTCATGCTGCGTGCTCTGTGTTATCGAGGCAACGTGCATTTTTAGAGTTACTCAAATGTGTATTTTTAAAATAATCTAGGGGTGACAATATATGTGTCTCCAACCCGGAGGTTATGGTATCACCTCTTTCAGGAACTGTACTACAAAGTATGCACACGGGGTCCTACAAACCCCTGAGATCTGGCTCCCGGCGCTTACACAAACTGACCTCCTGGCACAGGGTGCACAAACGGGGAGGGAAATGCACTGGCTTGTGTTGCTGCCTCCCATCCCCGTCTCAAGGAGGCGATGCCATCCTGATGCCATCACACTGCCATGCACCAACACAGCACCCGACCACATCCCCTGCCCAGGCGGTGATGAGTGGAGTTCACAGAGGCTGGCGTGCAGGAGCTGCAGCAGGGACCCCCCTTTCCTCCTGTCTGCCCTGGTCCCATGCACCCCAACGTCCCCACATCTTTACCCCCCTTTTCTCCTCCCAGCAGCTCTCCAGACAGTTCCTCTCCCACTGCCCAACCCTCCCACTCCCAATTTTTCTGCCATTTTCACACCTGTCCCTGGGAGCTGACTTGGGCAGCCAGGGGTTTGCTTTGCATCAGCATGGATTTGGCGGTGTTGGGTGCTTTCTGATGTCCATGAGAAACAGAAGCAAAATTTATGATGCAAAATGCCAAGAATAGCTTGTGCATACCTGCAGCCCTACAGATGTGGTACAACAGCCCCATCTCTTCTGGCTCAGTCACTGAGGATGGGGAGAAATCCCCATCCTGGTGCACTTGCCACTAGAAGTGATTCCCAGTGGCAGCAAATATAGCTACAAAGCTGCCATTCAACATGCCCTGATGGCTCCTGAAGAAGCACAGCAGGAACACTCCATCAGACTACAATTAGCCACAACTGTTTTACTGGTTGCTGCTTCAGCAATTTATAGGCTCCAGGTTAAAGGCTCAGTCAGCAGTGCTCTCATTGCCACCGCTCTAATACATCCTCTGCAAGCTGGATTGGAAATGTTCTGAAATTAATAATTAAACAAGAGATTTGGTTCAGATCTCAAAGGTATGCCAATAAATAGAGAAATGCTGAAAAGTCTCCCAGGTGCAGACTGCTTGATGCAAAAATCAAAGTATTTCACAACACAAAAGAGGTTTAGTTCTCAATCACTCTGTTACAGCCAAGACCTTCTCCTGCTTGCCATCATTGCTGTTTCACTATTGCACAAGAGAAAATCGTGTTTCCTACAGAAGATGCACGCAGCGCAAAAGGAGTTTGTCATGGGAATGTTTTCCAAGGCTAACAGCTAAACACAAAACCACCAAATTTGAGCTTCCATCCATCACACTGGGAATCTGATGCTTTCAAAGAGAGAAGACCATGCAGTTACCCACTTATCCAGTCCCCCATTCACTCATGCAAGGGCAGATTTACATCTATATGTTTATCTGGATCATATGCATTTTGCCAGCCCACCAGCTGCTGGTCCATGAAACCGTGGCTGTTGGCCCAGGTGGGATTACGGTCCCCAGAGACGGACAAACCACGTCCCCCCAAACTTGGAGGACACGCTGAGCACTTGGCTCATTCAAAACTGGGGGGGATGGGGGTCACGAGAAACGTCAGCGTTTTCTTCGTCAGCGACCGTGGCCCGTATTTTTAGCTGCTTTGATTTCTTGCTGCATTTCGGAAGAGCAGGCGGGTTCTCCCGCAGTGCCACCGGCCGCTCTCCCTCAAGCCCCGCAGGTTGCTCCCGGTGCAGCGCAGCCCCCGCTCCGCCGTCCTGCTGGGCTCGGGGGACACCGGTGGGCACCCTGGATGCGGTCCACCCCCCTTTTTTCCCCCTTTTTTTTTCCCCCTTCCCGGCGAGGAGCCGAGCCCGGAGCTGCTCCGGGAGCGGCTCCGGTGCCCGCCCCGTTGCGGTTCCCCCTCCCCGGTACCTGGGCAGCGGCTGCGGGTCCCGGCGCGTCCCGCAGCACCGCGGCAGCGAGGAAAGGTGGAAGGGGGGGGGGGGGTGGAAAAAAAACGCGGCCGCCCCCGTGCGGGCCGGGCCGGGGCGGAGCGGGGAGGAGCGGAGGCACCGGCACCGGCACCGGGGCTGCGGGGCCGGGTGCGGGTGAGCCCGTGGGGTGAAGCAGGACCCGTTACCAGGCCTCGGAGGGGTGGAGAGGACAAGTCCAGCGATGCTCCGGGGCACCGGGAGGTCCCTGCCTGCCCCTCCGGGCTCGGTAGCCCGGTGGCGAGCGTCACGGAGCGGCGGAGGGGGTCGGGGCCAGCCGCTGCTGCTGCCCCGTAGCCCGGCCTTTGCTGTTCTGCTGCTGAAGAGCCAGGCAGGGGATCGCCATCTGCTGCCTGGGCACAGTTACTCCTGCCTTCTTGGAAACAGCCAGCCTCATCCTTCCCCGGGTCACTTATTTTACGTTGCCCTTCCGGATTTACAGTTTTCTACTCGCTTTGGAGACGGGGATCTATTCCCCCTCCTGCCTGCCCGGCATGTTTTCTGCTTTCCCCAATAAACTGCTTTCCTTATCCATCAGACTCCGTTTGGGGGAATGTCAGCATCTCTGTATGATGCCCCTGGATACATAGAAAGGCTTTTTCTCCCCTACACGCAGGCTGTCTTGGGTCACTGCTGTCTGATTATATGACTCCCTGATGCTATGCAGGTCGTTGACTGCCCTCTAATGCACACCTTTATTGCTCCCTGATCCAAACGATACGAAAGGCTTAGCTGGGCTGCTCATATACATTTTTTACAGTTGTTAAAAACAGCTTGCTCCCAAGGGATGCAGTACAGCTGGCAGCGGGGACCCATGGCTCCCTGCCCTGCCCGAACTGCCCTGCACAAACTGCCTGCACTACCTGCCTGCCCTATTAGCACGTCCTGCTCGCAGCACTCCTTGGATTGCACGTGAGCAGTGCTGGAATAGTTTAGAGAGAATCTGCTGCAGAGAGGCTGTGACCCGGGCCCACACTAGGCAGAATGAAGCCAACCTTGATTTAGAAGTAGGGGTTGAAATTATTTGATCTCCAATCTGGTTGTCTTTTGGGTGTTCCAGCTCCAAGCCACCACATCACTGAAAATGAAGAAATGAACTTGAAGATTATCCCCAAGCTTCCTCCATTCAGCTCTCTACTCTTTGGCTGCAGTTACCAGGTTTCTAATACATCTCACATAGTGATAATGCCTGAAGTAAGTGGGATAGTGGGATAGTTAGATATATAAAATAGATATATAGATAGATACATAAAATAGAAAATATGAGAAGTCTTCATGTTCAGCTGGATTCTACCACCAGAATGTCTCTTACAAGTTCTCAGACCCAGAGGTGCAAGAAACTGTTGTGATTACAAATGACAAAGGTACTTCATGATACACATCCCCTGAAACAGCACGGAGCCCACCCCAAAGCCATGCTGGCAAGGTTATGGGGGTTCCATTTGGTTTTCCTTATGGCAGAGATCATGAGGTGAGACCTGCTGGACTTGTTGTAGCTGCTATTCAGGAAGGATTTTCAAGGATGTTGACTAAGGTGTGGTCCCAAGTCCTTCATCATCTTGTCTGTAGTGAACTTATTTCAAAGCAGGAACAGGACCAGAGCGACACTTTTTCTCATACCTCTGTTACTGTAGAGGATGAGATACAGCTCATACAGTTCATTGTCCATAAATAATATTTAATTGGACTTTCAACAACTGGTAGAGTTGTTGCATCCCATACATTATAACAGAGCCAGGATCCTCTGATAGTTTCTATATCCTGACTGAGCAGCTTCAGGCAAAGGTACTTTATCTGATAGGACAGATACTGTGCCAAGAAACCCTTCACACTGGAGATGCTCCTCCAGGTAGGAAGAGTGGGGTTTAAAGATGGCCTGATGAGGGACAGAAATTTGCTTCTCACATGTTCTGTTGTTTCTATTCCATTTTTCATAGGAGAGAGAGCTTGAAAACACAAGGGCTACGTGTTTGCCTCTGCAGCCAGATGCACTCTGATGCTTGCAACCCAGTGCTGGTTTTCTGCTACCTCTTGTCCTGACAGGGACCAGCACCAAGCACACATGGGTTAAGGGAAAGCCGTGGGGATGGGAAGAGATCATTTAAATCTAGCCCTCCAGAATGACAGAAATAGTACAGAACTGGAAGTTCTGCAGAATATAAATTCCTGATGAAGCTCAAATTAAACCCAGCCATCTGTCCTCCCTTGGTCAGTTCTCCCAGCTAAGACTTTGTCTCTTCTCTCTCCACTTTCTCCCACACCCACACCATTTCTAATTTCTGACAAACTCTTGCTACCTTTTCTATCCTCTCCAACCAACTTCCTAGCCAACAAGCATTGGTCCCTGTGGCATCGGGTGCACTCTGCTCTCAGCCAGCTCCCAGCCTAAAGGTCTGGCATGCCCTGCCCAAGGACACAGACGTGGAGCTTTCCCACTCCCACAGGGGTGACAGCTCTGGGCTGGTAGGGGTGAGCCTGAGATCAGCTGTCAGCAGAGGGGACAGCAGGGTTGTCTGTCCAGCAGCTTCAGGAATTTCTGACTGAGGGCTTTTGCTTCCCCCTTGCTTCAAATACTGTCCGGTAGCTTTCATGCAGTATCCTAGCCTAATTTCTCCAGGGCCACAGCACTTCATCAGGGCCCAGCCTGGAGATGGATCTGGGTGCCCGTGCTCTGGTGCAAGGGGTGGCTGGAGGGGCGGGCAGGGAGGAGAAACTGGGAAGCACTGCCCACTGCATCGACCCTCGGCGTCAGCACTCTGCTGCCCACTACTGCTCCACGTCTTCACGAAGCACTTGCAGTCAGGATTGATTTCAGAGCTTCTGAGCGAGCTGTGCTCTGAATGAGAAGCTCCTTGTCTTGCAGGGTGCAGGGAGAGACAGCAACTTCACGTCCAAGACCTGTAGGAGCCCTAGATGGAGAGCCCCCCGGGCTGCCCCCAGCCTGACCACCCTCAGCTCTGCCTTTGTGTTCCCACACCCATCCTCGCCCTGGCTCCAGCGCTCCCAGTGATGGCGGTGGGAGCACCTTCTGCCTGCTCAGCCCCTTGGCCAGCGAGCAGCGCTGCTGCCGAGCAGGGAACGGGAACGCGCGGCGCCGAACCAGCGGAACCGCAAGGGAAGGCAGAAGGCGGCGCGCCATGGGCGGGGCGCGCCAGGGGCCGGGCGCGCCATGGGCGGGGCGCGCCGTGATTGGCTGGAGGCGAGAAGGGGCGCGCTCTGATTGGTGCTGCTCGCCGCGGCGGGGGCGGGGCCTCGCGGTTCTCGCGGGAACCGGGCGCCAGCGCGCCAAATTCCTCCCGCGGCGGTGGCCGGGATGCGGCGGCGGGGAGGCGCGGGGCGAGCGGAGCCGGGCGGCGGCGGCGACCCCGATCCCGAAGGGGCGAGGTGAGGACGGGTCGGGGGAGGGGGTGGCGACAGTGACAACAACGGCAGCCCCGGGGGTGGCGGCTGACGGTGGCGCGTCTCGCAGGGACGATGGCCCCGCGCTGTCCGCACTCAAGCGCCTGGAGCGGTCGCAGCGCACGGACCGGCTGGACGCGCTGTTCGGCTTCGAGCGGCCCTCGGAGCCCGGCGAGAGGACGGGCTGGCTCATCAATATGCATCCGGTAAAGGGCCGGTGGGGCGGTGATCAGCCAGCCCTGGGTTGGGGGGCGAGGGGAGGTCCCGGGGGGTGCCCACGGAGAGGCGCCCGTGGGTCCGGCATCGCCCCGCTGAGGGTGCGTTGCCTGTGTGCAGACGGAGGTGCTGGATGAGGACCGGCGGCCGGTGAGCGCTGTGGATTATTACTTTGTGCAGGAGGATGGGAGCCGCTTCAAGGTGGGTCCGTGCCCAGGTGCTGGTGGGTGCGGTGCCTGCCCTGCCCGCTGCCCCCGTAGGGTGCCAATGGCAGTGGGGATGCACGGCTGTCACCTCTGTGCTCTCTCCTAGGTGGCTTTGCCCTACAGACCTTACTTCTACATCGCCACCCAGCAGGTGAGAACGGGTGCGGAGCTGCGCTCTCTGAGCCCCTCGGGTGGCACAGGACCCTGGGGAGCTGCAGGGGCTCGTGGGCACCCTGGTTTGGGATGAGAAAAATGCGGTGACAGTGCTTCTGTCCATGGTTTCCTTGGGGTGGTTGGAGAAGAGCTGTGGTGGGAAGTGGCCATTGGCCATGCTGGGACTCGTCCAAGCTTGTTCATTGGGGTGAGGAGCTACCCCCAACACTGCCTGTTTCGTATTCTCCCCTGTTCTTTTTCTTAGTTCTCAAGTTGTTTCCCACAGCCTGGGCAGTGGTAACCATCTGCTCTCACCCCCCTTTTCATCTGCCATACCGAAATTAACCTTGTGAGCTGCAAACCTGGGCCCAGTCTGACCGCTCTGTCAGCTGGCAGCCAAAACCTCCCTATTGGAAGGGACTAGTTTTGGGGGCAGCTCCTGTCCTTACCTTGCTGTGCCAGCACCCAGAACCACTTTTGAGGCTGTCTTCTCTGGTAGAGCAGTGCCTGGCTGCGGTGCTCAGTCGCAATTCCTTCACAGGGCTGTGAGCGAGAAGTGTCCTCCTTTCTTTCTAAGAAGTTCCAAGGGAAAATTGCAAAGCTGGAAACTGTCCCCAAAGAAGACTTGGATCTGGTCTGTATTCCTCTGCACACTGTACTGTTGAGTAACATTTTTTTCTGACTTTCTATCTCTGCTGAATATAAGTAAAATAGAGAACCGTCCTGGTGGAAGGGATCTTCAAAGATCATCTAGTCCAGCTGCCTGACCTCTTTGAGGCTAACCAAAAACTAAGGCATGTTACTGGGGGCATTGCCCAAATGCTTCTTGAACACTGACAGACCTGGGGCATCAACCACATCTCTTGAGTGCTGAAGGGAAACTGCATGCTTGGCCTCAGTTTCCTAGCACTGTTTGCAGTGCATATCAGAAATGGATTACTTATTGCTTGTTGCTTACTGATAGTAATTAATATGCTTTTCCACCCTTATGATCTCATTACCTTGCAGCCAAATCACTTGGTGGGTCTGAAGCGGAATTACATCAAGCTGTCCTTCAACACAGTGGATGACTTGGTGAAGGTGCGAAAAGAGATTTCTCCTGCTGTAAGGAAAAACAGAGAGCGAGACCAGGCGAACGATGTCTATACGTCCATGCTGTCCAGGTGAGAGCTCTTAGGATGGCTGATCCCCGGTATTTAGTTTCCCTTGGATGTTTCTTAGCTCTTGTTTAGACAGGGATTTTCCTGCCTGGGAACTAAATGCATGTGTGCCACTGTCACCACGCTCCAAGATGATTCTTGGAGCTCAGTGACAGAGACATGCTGCACCTCAAGAGGGCCTCAAAGCCTCTTCGTGATGTCTTGAGCTAGTACCTCTGCCTGTAATCGTAAAAGATTCACTCATTCTTGAAAAAGATTGTCCAGTGCCTCCCAGATCACTGAGAATATCCTTATTACTGGCTGTGACTAAAGAAGGGAAAAAAAAACAAACACCTTTTTCTATCAGAATGACAAGCTGGACACTTGTTTACGGAACTGGAAACACAGTATAAAACACACTTCTTAAAGCCTACAAAATGCAAGTGAAAAAATTCAGCCTTCTTTTTGGAAAGTCCCTGAAGTTTGCTTTCAATTGAGACATATCTGAGGAAGAAGAGTCAAGGGAAATGAGCATTTTCTGCTCACCTGAAAGGTGTACTTTTGTTCTTCAGTTATTCCTGGGTTGCCCCATTATCTTTAGACTTGTTACCCTACTTTATAAATCCAGCTCTGTAGAACATATTCATTATACAGGCATCTGTGGGTTTTTGTCTGTACCTCTCCATAGATGTAGCACACAAGTATGACCAAAGGTGAGCTGCAGATGGGGAGTTGATGGGATGGTGCAGCACTGCCTCATGCTGTCAGTCCCGAGATCTATCTTTCCACAGTTTTTTGTATGAAGGGGAAGTGTTTCTCATCTTATTTACCATCGACTGCTCTTGGGATGTTGCTGCCACCATGCTGCTGTCCCTTACATTGCCAATGCTGCTATGTCTGAGATGTGCATCAGCCTGCTTACACACAGTGGCTGCTTTCCTCTGCTCCTCGCAGTGCTCTGGCTGGAGGCAGCCTGACCACAGAGGAGGAAGGAGCCTCAAAAAAGATTGCCAACCAAATGGACAACATTGTGGATATGCGGGAGTACGACGTGCCCTACCATGTCCGCCTCTCCATTGACCTGAAGATCCACGTGGTGCGTAAGGAATAGAGAAATCAGAAAAACTTTGTTTTCTTGCTGCTGTGCTCCTGAAGTGCAGGCATGATAGGAATTTTCTCCCTTTCTCTTCAGAACCTTTACAAAGGTGTCCTTGACAAAAAGTGAATGTGTAAAGTTCGGTCCTGTACTGCTGGGCTTTTTTCTCAGCTAATGACACAGAAAAGTTAAATGATTGTACGCCCACAGTTTGTGCCTTTCTTCCGAAGCATACTTAATTTGTGCAGTTCTGTGTGCAGTATACAAACAAACGCACTGCTAGCAGCCAGCCTTGCAGTAAGGCACTGCTGACCCTTCTTTCTTGCTAGGCTCACTGGTACAACGTGCGATACCGGGGCAGCACCCTCCCTCCAGAAATCACCCGCCGAGATGACCTCGTGGAGCGACCAGTAAGCATTTGTCAGGCCGGCTGCAGTCTGGCCCTGGACATGGCTTGTTTTCCTCTTAGAAGCTGGCTCGCAGCAGTAATTTCCAATATGCATCTGGTGTTACCCCCACAGCATTGGTGGGGCAAGTTTTGTCCATAGGCTTGGGTAGTGGTATTACTTTGGGTGGATAAAGCAGTAAAATGATTACAGGGGGGGGTTCTGGCTTACTTACTGCCCCACCACTAGGCCTAGCAAGCCTGATGAGAATCACTTTTACCTTCAAATCAGCCTTAAAATGTCTTAATGTGTTTGCCCTTACCCAGGATCCTGTTGTTCTTGCCTTTGACATTGAAACTACCAAACTCCCCTTGAAGTTTCCTGATGCAGAGACAGACCAGATCATGATGATCTCCTACATGATTGATGGGCAGGTAATGGAACAAGAGTTGTCTTTATGTTTCAGCAGCAGAGCTGGGGAGCAGGCCAGTGTTTCACCTCCAACCAGGCTTGCTTTGCTGCTGGCTGCTTGGTGTTTAGCCAATGGATCTGGAAATGAAATTAAGGTCTGAATGATACATGAGAATTTCATTTGGTGCTTCATGGACCCCAGCTCAGGCTGATGGTTCTCCTCCAAGGGAATCTGGAGGGCACAGAAGACATTTCTGCTGTCCTGTGTTGTCTGCCTGTGGCTTCCTTTGCTGATGTGCAGCTGTGGGTCAGGAGCTGATGCCCAAGCAGTTGCTCCTACCTGACAAAAACTCTGTCAAAGCATGCGGGGTTTATCCCCAGCAAGAGAAAGATGTTTCATCATTTGGACAGCATCTTCTGTTTGCCTGCAAACCTGTCTCTGGTGCACAAGGAATGTGAGTCCTCCTAATTGATTCTTTATCACCATCCTAGGGCTACCTGATCACAAACAGGGAGATTGTCTCCGAGGATATTGAAGACTTTGAGTTTACTCCCAAGCCGGAGTATGAGGGACCATTTTGTGTCTTTAACGAACCAGATGAAGTAAGTAGCTTCCACCTGCTAGATACAGCTGCTTCTTACATGTGTGGTTCTCTTGTTGGCCAAGGATAGCTTGTTGCACAGTATCCTGCCTCCCTGGGAAACATGGTGGGCCCTGTAGGTTCAGTCATGCTTTCATTTCTTGGTAATAATGGTAAGACAGATCGGGTTCTGGCTAGGTGGGGAGGAGAGCAGAAGGGTGGAGTAAATTGTGTTATGCCCAGTGGCTCTCTGTGAAGGGAGTGAAGTGATTTCCTATTTTTCTCCTGTTTCATACTAGGCTCATTTAATCCAGAGGTGGTTTGAACATGTCCAGGAGACCAAACCTACTATCATTGTCACATACAATGGAGACTTCTTTGACTGGTAAGATCAGGAACGAAATCTAACCTGGTTTCTGCTGGGGGAGTGTGACATGAGCTGCAGGTCAGAGTCAGGTACCAGCCTCGATATCTTTCCCCTTCCGTAGCTCACAAAGGGGCTGTGTGTGATTTGCTGTATATGATCCATGCTGATTATCCAGCTGGTATGAGTACCTCACTGAATCCTCTGTTCAGTAGCTTTGCAGTATGACCTTCTGTAGAGTCCCATTCACTTGGTCAGGGGATTGCTGAGCTAATTCTAAATCATTGTCAGTTTGGCAGTGGTTGTATATTGATGAGCCTAGTGTTTGAAGGTGGAGAACTGGAAAAGGGGTTCAAAAGAAAAGGGGAATAACAAGGAGGAGCACTGGCAAGCCTTTGGGAAGCAAGAGAAGCTAGGTCATAGAGCTCTGCCTTCTGGTAAACGATATAAGCAATTAGCTTTGCCTCTTCATTCATCCTGTAATTCTGCCCTAAAGGAAGCTTTCCCTGAGTCCAGATATGGGCTTCGTCTCAAATGGTTGGTGGAGATGAAGGCAAATGACTATTGTTTCTTCGCCTCTTTCCTCAGGCCCTTTGTGGAAGCAAGAGCAGCAGCTCACGGAATCAATATGTATCAGGAAATTGGATTTCAGAAGGACAGCCAGGGAGAGTACAAAGCATCACAGTGCATCCACATGGACTGTCTAAGGTATCAAATGCTACCACATGACTGTGTCTTAGATTTATATCAAATAATAGATTATAAAACTTTACAAATAGATAATAAATTATAGATTATAAATCTTTCTATTTTAAGATTTTATAAATCTTAGATTTATATAAAATACCTGAAGATAATGTATTTGAACACTGTATTCCTGTCTCTTCGAGGCTTGCACTTATCCTACCTCACTAGATGGGCATCGTAGTGTTTCTTTGCCCTGCTGCTCCCCTTGGCACACTCTTCACTACAGAAGCTGTGAAGTCTTCACCATACTAGCCTGAAGGGCTGATTCTGTTCATGCAGTCTGTCACTGGTTTACTGTAGGTGTCTGAGACCTGACTTGAGCAGTCGATAAAGAGCAGGGTGAGATTAGGCCATTGTGGTTGGGTAGGGACCATATCCTGGCTCACCAGCCTGCCTGGCACAGGGAGGAGAGGAAAGGACGTGTGCAAGAGACTGCGATCTGTCTCAGAAGCTAAGGTTTTTGTGGGGGTTTCCTCCCCTGGACCAGTGTCTGAGCTTTGGAGGATGGCTGGCTGGCTGTGCAATGCTGATGGCTTCTCTTCCTGTAGTTAAATCATTGAGGGATGAAGTGGGAATGCTGTAAATCTTAGCAATGGCAATGTTTGGATGTGGGCTTGTCCTGGTCAGGATTTCAGTGCATTAGGACAGATGCAGAATGTGCAGCCTCTTATTCCACCACTCTTGGATCCCCTGCTCTCAGCTGTCCCTGTTCTGTCCGAAGTCAAGGTCCTGTTTCCATGCCTGAGCCATTTCAGAAGGTAAGGGCTGGCTTCTGCGCACAGACTGACATCTTCATTGCTCTGTCCAGGTGGGTGAAGAGAGACAGTTACCTCCCAGTGGGAAGTCACAACCTGAAAGCAGCAGCTAAGGCAAAGCTGGGCTATGATCCAGTGGAGCTGGACCCTGAAGAGATGTGCCGGATGGCTACAGAGGAGCCTCAGGTATTCCCTCCCTGTGCTGTATCTCCTCTGAGCAACTGGAAAACGATCCATGGAAGCCTACAGCACCTGCAATATCTCTGACTCTTGAAGTGTTACAGAACGTCTTTGCTTAATGCAGTGATTTTTGAGAAATTAACTCAATCTGTTTCTCCAAATTTTAGATACCTTTGAAGCACTTGAGCTTGTGGGGAGAAAGGATGGGATTTCTTTGGAAGTGTTTCTAACAGTGGCATTGCACTGTATACTATTTACATGGGTGCAAGGTGTCAGATATCACCTAAATTAGGAACACCATGACTTTCTGGAGGGACATAAAGCAGGCTTACTGCTCAAGGTTGTTGCAGCAGAGCAGGTTATGGACAAAGGCATGGGGTGTATAGTTGGATGAGATGATCTTGAAGGTCTTTTCCAACCTGTAACTTCCAATTCTGTGATTTCTGCTGAAGCCCTCAAGGGTTCAAGCCCATCTTTGCAGGCCTCCTGACTGCAGCATCTGTGCAGATACATGCAATGAGCTCATCTTCACTATTTCTTTAATTGAAAACTGGGGTGTAGCTGTGCAATTAGAGCTATAGCAGGATGTCCTTCTAAGCCAACAGAAAATTATTTGCATCCTAGGATATGTAGAAGTATGCCTTTCCCTGCTGCCTGATGAGATGGGCATGTACAGCAGGAAATAGTAAAAGATTGTGTTCATTGAGTTGCTGTATCACATATGATAGGGACTAATTTTGCTCTCATCCCTACCCAACAGACCCTGGCCACTTATTCAGTGTCCGACGCAGTTGCTACCTATTACATGTACATGAAGTATGTGCATCCTTTCATTTTTGCGTTATGCACCATCATTCCCATGGAGCCTGATGAGGTGAGTGCACTCCTGAAATGACAAATCGCCTGCTGGGCAAAGAGCTGCATCTCCCACAACACAGCGATGCCCTGGCAAAAGGACAGATTCCTGCTGCTCAGGTCCATTCCCACCCATGACAGTAAAGGAGGGGGAGTGGATTTGGAGGCTACTCCATTTTCCTCCACAGTCCTTGGGCATTTCGGGGGCCTGTGAACTGGTGGTGCCCAGATTCAGCTGATTTTTAATTTGGGACTATAGCCATGAAAAGCTGGGTCTCCTGATCACTATTCTGTCCTTGGCTTTAGGGAGGATCATAGACAGGAAGCTGTCTATGCTGAACACATAGAAAATGTCCCTTTGTCCTCACACTGGTGCATTTTATAAAGGCTCCAGATAGTGGAGGAGGGTCAGAAGACAGACAACAGCAGACATTCAGATGTCTTTATGCTGTGATTATACAGAGACTGCTATGAGCTCTAACCCCGACAGTGCATCAGCCATCGCTGTCTTCCTATAAAGTATTCCTGCATAGGCGAAGCAAAGGAGTTTTGCTTTTTCCCCTGCTTTGCAAGTGGCCTTGCACTGCAGTCCTGCTTGCTGCATGGTGTAATCACAAGTTTGTCACCAGACGACACATTTCAGTTCACTGGTGTGGATACCACCAGCGCTCTGTACAGCACTTCTTTTTGTGCCCAAATTTGATGTCTCTCTTGCAGGTGTTGCGGAAAGGCTCTGGGACGCTGTGTGAGGCACTGCTGATGGTCCAAGCCTATCACGCCAACATCATCTTCCCCAATAAGCAGGAGCAGGAATTTAACAAACTCACAGAGGACGGGCACGTGCTGGACTCGGAGACGTATGTAGGAGGCCACGTGGAAGCCCTGGAATCGGGAGTTTTTCGCAGTGACATCCCCTGCCGCTTCAAGATGGTAAAGGGCCTTGCAACCATCTTCTGTCCCCTTGTGTGCTGAGTGTGGTGGTGTGGAATCATCTCCACTGGTATTAACGTTCCCTGTCTGCTTTTGCTGGGGTTGGGCAATACCTCCTGTGCTCCAGGAGACCCTATATCTTGCTTGAACACCTGAAGGTGCTTGGAGCTGAGCTGCAAAGGGATGGGAACTCCTTGTGGCCTCAAGCTGACCGTCTGCCCCATCACAGGGGGAGCCAGTGTTGGCAGCAAGAGAAAGGAATTAAGTGATTTTGTTTGGTTTTAAGCCAGTGGTCCTTGGAAGAGATGTCTCTCTCTTCCTGTGCACTTGGGATTCTGTCTTCCCTCTGTCCTTCTGCCTCCCAAACCAAGCTTCTTTTGAACCCTTGCTTGGACCTCTTTCACCTCGTTAAAGCTGCTGTGTTATTTCTGTCACCTCCCCCTCTGAGATGCATGCGTTGTGCTCATGGAATAAGCTTTTAGAGGCAGCTCCACTCTGCTGTGTGGTGCACCACACTTTGTTGTACACCTCAGTGGCTCTAATCTAAGAAATGATCACAGGGGAACATGCGCCACATGTATAAAAGGATCCCTCCTGTTCAGTTATCTCTCTCTCATGAGAGATGTCCTAGAAGCAGTGCTGTTTTTTAATGCCGTTCCCATGCCCCTGCAGAATCCTGCTGCCTTTGACTTCTTGGTGCAGCACGTGGAGAAGACACTCCGGCATGCTATTGAGGAGGAGGAGGGTTTGCCATTGGATCAAGTCACCAACTTCCAGGAGGTAAGTTGTTCAAGCCCTGATCTGCAGGGCATGTCTGGGCTTTCTGGGGAAAGCTGTGCTGTGAGGCTGGAGCTGCAGCGAGCCCGTGTCCTGTGCGCATAGGTCAGTGTTGTATAATGGGTGTCTTCAGCGCTGAGTTCTGCTCTGTGTATGTCTGTGACCTATTTCCCGTTTCAATAGGGAATATAGGCATAGGCTGGGGGCCAGGCTGTGATGTTTCCTTATCCTGAAAGTATCTGGTGAGAGGTTTCACATTTAAAGCTCCTATTTTGAAATCATTTTATACTCTGTGGAGAGAGACAAAGAAATTTTATCTACGACCACCTGCAAGGTAGATGATGGTCGTGGATGTTCTAAGCAGCCACCTCCTCCAGCCACTCCAGCCCAGGAATCTCCTCCCCAGCTGCTGGAACCCAGACTGGCCATCCAGGGTCTCTTGCTCCAGTTGCACGATTTGACTGCTACTTTCCCATTTGCAGGTTCAACCACTAGCAAAGCTGAGCAGAGATCTGAGAGACTGAATTCAGCATGAATTTGGCTCCCTACCTCTTTATCAGAGTTTCACTTCTTTGTCTCCCCACAGGTTTGTGATGAAATCAAAGTCAAACTGAATTCCCTGAAGGATGTCCCTAACAGAATTGAGTGTCCCCTTATCTACCATTTAGACGTGGGGGCCATGTACCCCAACATCATTCTGACCAACAGATTGCAGGTGGGTAACATCAGGGAAGTCTCTCCTATTTTGTCTTCCAGATCTCTCTGGTCCCTCTGATTTGATCCCCTGAACAGCAGATCCCCTCTTTGCTCGAGTCAGGGGCATCAAGTACGGGTGGGTCTAAAATTCAGTCAAACTGCCATGGTGTGCAGAGCAGAAAGGTCTGTTAGAGGTAGAACTAAAGGTTTGGGTAGGACTCTTCCAAACAGACAAATGAAACATCTATTGTTTTTGCTGTAACTTTAAGCAGAACTTACAGTATATCATCTCTTTGCTCATAAATGTGTTCTTTTGCCACCCAACACCTGATTTTGATTCGATTCGATTTTGACATGAATCATGGTTTAAAAGCAGAGCTGTGTCCTCTGACACCTGCACGTCTCTTACTTGTCTCCAGCCCTCAGCAATAGTAGACGAGGCCACTTGTGCTGCCTGTGACTTCAACAAGCCGGGTGCCAACTGTCAGCGCCGGATGACGTGGCAGTGGAGAGGAGAATTCAGTAAGTATGAAAAGGACCTTGGTCTCCAACTCAGGCTGAGACTAATTCCTGCTTCTCCCCTGGAAAAATCATAGTTGCCTTCCTTTGCAGTGCCTGCAAGCCGCAGCGAGTACCACCGCATCCAGCAGCAGCTGGAATCTGAGAAGTTCCCTCCCCTGTACCCCGAAGGAGCACCCCGGGCCTTCCACGAGCTCTCCCGTGAAGAACAGGCCAAGTATGAGAAGAAGCGACTGGCAGGTAGAAGTCAATGTCATGATCTGGAGTAGTGTTTTGCAACCTAAACTGTAAATGGCGTGCATCAATAGTTGCTGTTCTGGGGTTAGTTTGCTCGTGCTGGGTCAGAACGAGTCTGGCCTCAAACTATGCAATGAAAATTCTCCAGGATCCCAGCCTGGAGTGCCTGCACACTTTCCAAAGACAGGATGGGCACCCATACCTGTGTTAGCTTTTTTCTTTCCGTCTGCTGAGAGCCATGCCTTTGAGTTCAAACACGAGTGACTCAGTTTTGAAGGGTACTAATTAAAGACATTCATAATTCATGAAACGGAAGCATCACATTATCCCTGCACCTAGAGTGATGAAGCATCCAGATAGGTGGGGACTGTGAGCAGAGCCTGGATTTGTGGATGGGCTGTATAGATGTGCAAACATCAGGATGACTTTATTTCCCTGCCTGTCCCTGCGTCTCAGTAAAGAGATGCTGCTTCTCTCCACACTGCTGTATTCCTTCTCTTCCCTTAGCAGGACTGTCTCTCTGCTCACACACACCTGATGGTTATTTGTGCTGAAAGAACCTTTCCTGGACCGCTTCACTGTGGATCTGCTGGGAGTGCCCTGCTGCAGTTCTGTCCATCCTCTCTGTCCATAGTGGGGCACTGACCCCTGAGAAGCTCCTTCTCTTTATTTCCTTAACCAGATTATTGCCGGAAGGCCTATAAGAAGATCCACGTCACCAAGGTGGAGGAGCGGGTCACCACCATCTGCCAGCGAGAGAATTCTTTCTATGTGGACACCGTGCGAGCCTTCAGGGACCGTCGCTACGAGTTCAAGGGGCTGCACAAGGTGTTGGGCTTGAATTCTGGTTTTGTTTGTCTCCCCGAGGATGGGGAGTTCTCATCTCTCACCTGGGGCCCTAAAGGATGGTGTTGTTTGGCCTTTGTATTCAGTAGGGAAACGATGGATTTCCTGGCAGTAGTTACAACCTCCGATTTTACTGGATTTAGCAAATGCTTAGTTCAGCTGTTCTGTCTGGCCTGTGTTCAGTTTCAGGCATTCTTCTTAAGCTGAAAATGGGATATACTGAGAGCAAAGTGTAGACCTTGGGTTGAGAAAGGAGAGAAGCACATTCCAGTTCTCACCTTTTTGGAGCCTGTGATAGAGGGGACCGGGCCATGTTTATTCTTAAATTATGTTGAAGGAAATGACAGGGCCTTGGGACTCTGTCTATGAAAGAACTCATTAAGGAGCCATTTGCTCTGTGGTTTCTCCTTGATGCTGCTTTTGCCATGAATCATGCAGCTTGCTGAGAGGTTTATTCCACACAAGGGGTTCAGCTGTTAAACTAGATGCTATCTATTGCTGCAGGCAGCGTATTCAGGTCTTGCCCACGGGACACATGGTGCACAATTGATGCAGGAAGGAAAAAGAGTATGTAGTTAATGCTACATGTAATGTCTTCCCACTGTTCTTTAGCAGTGGTACTGGGCTAGAGCTCTAATGTCATAGTGGGACCTGGGGGGGAGCAGCTGGGTGTTCCTGCCAGCAGTGACGTGTGGGACTGCTCTGACTCTGCCTGTCGCTCCCAGGTGTGGAAGAAGAAGCTGGCTGCAGCTGTGGAGATGGGAGATGCCTCTGAAGTGAAACGCTGCAAGAACATGGAGATCCTCTACGATTCACTGCAGCTGGCACACAAGTGCATCCTCAATTCTTTCTACGGCTATGTCATGCGGAAAGGGTGAGTTGTTGTTGCTGGAGTCCTCCAGAGAGGATCCTTGAAAACCAGGATTATTTTAGGAAGGCTGTCACTTGCTTCACCTGCTTCTGAAGCACAAGATGATGATGGGTCATCACTTTTTCACTGGAACACTTTTTCCTCTTGTTTCTATTAATGGCTTCTAATCTTTGAGACCTTTCCCAGACAAGACCCTGTGGCTTTGAGTAACAAGTGTCAGCAATCTTGTCTATTAGCATTTTTTCAGCTTTTCTGATCATGAAGAGGGAAAGGAGAGCAATCTACCAAGGCCCAGTGTTGCTGTATTTCTTGTGCTTCTTTCTCTGCACATCCTCCTGACCTTTCCCATAGATGGGTTTGAGATAGCACTGCATGCTCATCACTTAAACTCCTTTGTTCACAGAGCTCGCTGGTACTCCATGGAAATGGCTGGGATTGTCTGCTTCACCGGAGCAAATATCATCACGCAGGCCAGGGAACTGATTGAGCAGATTGGGTGAGTACGTGCTGAGCTGGGAAAGAAGGGTGGTTCTGCATGTTGTGTGAGAAAATGGGTAAGAGCAGGATTGGACTATGTGGAGTAGAGGACTAGTGGGACAGATGTGGTTTGCCTGTTGCCCTACAAGTGCTCCCTTTGCAGAAGGGACTGGAGGGTGGATGCAACAGGCTGTGTCCCCTGTGCAGGCAGAAGCAGAGCAGTTCTTTGGCTTATTATCCGCTCTCCTGAGTGAGTTTTCTCCCTTCCTTAGGAGACCTCTGGAACTGGATACAGATGGGATCTGGTGTGTCCTTCCTAACAGCTTCCCAGAAAACTTTGTCATCAAGTCAACCAATGCCAAGAAGCCAAAGGTGACAATCTCCTACCCAGGTGCTATGCTGAACATCTTGGTGAAGGTGAGTCTTGCACACATCCAGGCCAGCTCTGCAGTCTGGGGGAAAAAATGGGGGACTGATAAGGAGAGAAAGTATTTTGCTTTTCTACGGGCCTGCGAGACACCTGGACTGTTCTTGCAAGCAGAGTTGGCAATAGAGGCAGTGGAGTATGCCTCTGTGTTCTGGAGTTTGGCCCAGCATGGAGAAGGGGCTCTGTTTTGTCTCTGCTCCATACGTAACAAGCAAATGTTGAGGCTGGTAGCTTTGCTTGCAACACAGATGCTCTCTGATACGGACAGCATCTAAGTGGAGGGAGAGGCTCTGATATCCGTGCAGCTGAGAGGGTGGCATACAAGAGGCTAGGATTGATGTGCTCTCATCTACCATAAAATTGTAGAATGGTTTGGATTGGAAAGGACCTTAAAGATCACCTAGTTCCAACTCCCCTGCCATGGACAGGGACACCTCCCACTCGACCAGGCTGCTCAAATGTTCAGGATGTGCCCTTCAGGCGCATCTCATCTTTCTAGAGAGATGCTCAGTGATCCCTTCAGACAGGATGTGCCTGAAGGGCATCTCTTGATATAACCAGCCCAGCTGTTGAGTGAAGCCTTCTCTTGGGGCTGTGCCTACAGGAAGGCTTCACAAACGATCAGTACCAGGAACTGGAGGACCCGGCCTCTCTCACCTATGTCACACGCTCAGAGAACAGCATCTTTTTTGAAGTGGATGGACCATACCTGGCCATGATCCTCCCAGCTTCCAAGGAGGAGGGCAAGAAGCTGAAGAAAAGGTAAGACTTCAAATCTTGAAATGCTGTTATGTCCCTGTGGTTGTTGGCTCTGAGCTGGCAGCATGTTTCAGTTGCTTTCTTGAAATGGCAAGCTCTATATGTCAGATCCATCTTTGAATCCAGTTATGTACTTGCCTCCGTTAACATGCTATAGCAATAAATTTTAGAAAATAATAGTAAAACAACATTTCTCCAGCTTGCTGACCCAACATATTCTCCCTGTTTAGCTGTAAGGTGTGCAGAGAATTTTGACTTTCCTTCTGAGGACTTTTAATATTGCTTATACTCGACCTAATGTCTTTTAAACTCACTAGTTCTGGTCTTTCTGTCTCTCGGGAGTTCCACTGATCATTTTCCATGAAGTTTCCCCTTTGTTTTCTATGTGGAGAAAGGAATAGGTCTTGCTGTTATTATAGGGAAACAGTTGTGGTCAAATCTTACTGATTTTTTTTCCACAGCATCCTAAACCATAATACCAGCAATCACTAGCAACAGGAGTGCCCATAGGCCTGGGTCTGAATTCAGAAAAATGCCATTGCCATCCTCCAGCCCCCTCTGTCCTTTGCCAGCAAAACAATTTGTAAGCTTCTTTTTTGGAAGCTTACAAACTTTTTTACTTTTTCTCTAAAGCTCTTCTCCACTTCCCCGCCCATCTTATCCTTTCTCTCACCTCGTGGCCTTTTTCTTGTGTGCAACTAAGAACATTTTCCTAGTTGGTATGAATGAGCTGGGTCACGAGCTGATGTGCTTTTGCAGGCCAAGCTGAAACAATTTGTAGAGCTACCATAAATTCTCCGAGATCATCCTAGCACAGAGAGCACTGCAGCTTAGCTTAACTTGCCTGATGTCTGCCCTGTGTGGCACTGCTGGGAGAAGGGCCCTGGCAGGAGGAGAGCAATTGGAGCCCTGGGAAACACATCCCAGGGTCGGAGGACAGGTTTTACATGGGCTGTGTGTGTCCCAGGTACGCGGTGTTCAATGAGGATGGGTCCCTGGCTGAGCTGAAGGGATTCGAGGTGAAGCGACGAGGTGAGCTGCAGCTTGTGAAGATCTTCCAGTCCTCTGTATTTGAGGCTTTCCTGAAAGGCACCACCCTGGAGGAGGTCTACGCTTCTGTGGCCAAGGTGGCTGACTACTGGCTAGACGTGCTGTACAGCAAGGTAGGCATTCCTCTGCAGGTTGTCTGTCCCTTGTGCATCCTTGCTCCTGGAAAAAAAAAAGGTGTAAAAGCTGATAGGACACTGTGGGAGGGTGGACATTGTTTGGAGGGAGGTGGTGAACCATTGTGCCTCTGGTCATTTCTAGCTTAATTCTGCCGCATTGGCTCTCTAGGGCTGCAGTTCAGTGTCTTTTAGGGCTGAGTGTTGTGCTTTTCCAGTCATCTCTTTCATTTCACGTTGACAACTGGAACAGCGGGCAATTTCCAAACTGATTATGAAGAGAGCCACATCAGCTGCATATGGGCGTTCCCTGTAGCTAACAGCAGCAAAGTTTGATCATTGGGTTCTTGCTAGCTCTTTCTGTGTCCCCCACCTCTCCTTTTCAGGCTGCCAACATGCCTGATTCAGAGCTGTTTGAGCTGATCTCGGAGAACCGTTCCATGTCTCGCAAGCTGGAGGACTACGGGGAGCAAAAATCCACCTCCATCAGCACTGCCAAGCGCCTGGCAGAATTCCTGGGAGACCAGATGGTGAAGGATGCAGGGCTGAGCTGCCGGTTCATCATTTCCAAGAAACCAGAAGGGTCTCCAGTCACTGAGAGGTAAACCTGTCTTGAAGGGGACGAGGCTTTTTGATAGCTTGATAGGGTGACTACGAGGGAAGGGCAGGGTAGCAGCACCTGAGTGAGTCGGTGCTGTGTGACCACAAGCTTGCCTGCCTGCTGGCTTGGACTGTGAGCAAGGCGAGCAATTTGTAACCCTGTGCAGCTGCTGTGCAGTGGAAGAAGAAAAGGAGAATCCCTGAGGGTCTCTGCAGTATGGGAGAGGGGATCCCGTGCAGCCAAAACCTTAGTCCTGCTGGGTAGTAAGTGCTTCCCTGCCTTTTCCAGGGCCATCCCCCTTGCCATCTTCCAAGCAGAGCCCACCGTACGGAAGCATTACCTCCGGAAATGGCTGAAGAGCCCCTCGCTACAGGACTTCAACATCCGTGCAGTGAGTTGAGCACCTCTGTGATGCAGCACGGCTCTGTGCTCCTCCCTTTGGAGGCACTGCATGGGCAGCAGCTATTTGTGCTCGCAGATTGCTGTGGAAGGTCCCTAGGGAAATGCCCGACCCTGCATCTTAGCAGCAAAACCTAAATTTGCACCCTCCTGCTGCATTTTTTTTTCACTATCCACTGCTCTGCCCTGCTTGCAGATCCTGGACTGGGACTACTACATTGAGAGACTGGGCAGCACCATCCAGAAAATCATTACTATTCCTGCAGCTCTGCAGCAGGTACACGAGTAGAGGGTTGCAGGTCCGTGGTGGTGGGAGGGGTGTGTGGAGGGCATTGGTCAGCAAACTCTGTAATTTGGGGATGTTCCCCAGGTAAAGAACCCGGTTCCACGGGTCCGGCACCCTGACTGGCTGCATAAGAAACTCCTGGAGAAGAACGATGTGTACAAACAAAAAAAAATCAATGAACTGTTCACTTCTGAAGGCAAGAGACAGGTAATGAGGGTGAGGAAAGGATGCTGGCTGTGCTGAGCAAGTGTTTCTACACGCACGTCTTCCTGCTGTCTTTTCCTCTCAGGTCCTTGCCAACCAGCCCCAAGAGGGAACGCCCAGCTCACAGATCAGCGACATGGAGGATTTTGGGGTTGCCAAGAGCCTTCAGCCATCAGTTCCCATCGCAAATAAACGGAAGCGAGTCCCTCTGGCAGAGGAAAGCCAACAGATGTCCCAGAGCCTGGAGCTATCCCAGTCCTGGCGAGAGATCCTGGGCCCACCTCCTCCCATGGGAACCAGCAGGGTAGGCAAAGCAACGGGTTAGGAGCAGACCAGAAGATGTCCTGGGGTTCTACCAGCTGGAGCAATCTGTGGGTCTTCTGAAATCCTCTCTACTTCCATGGCTTAGGGCTACAAAAAGAAATAAAACTGGGAGAGGCCCACTAACAGAAAATGGGGGCAGTGACAGCTTCCCAGCCATAGCAAGGACACCATCCAGCCTTGGCAGTGCACAGCTTGGAGTTACGTGGCTGGGAAGCGTAGCCTGGTTTCTGTGGCTCCTGTTCATGCGTGCTGTTGATCCTGTTAGGAGCAGCACCTGGTGTGGCTGCGCTACCACAAGAAGAAGTGGGAGCTGCAGGCCCGACAGCGGCAGGAGCGGCGGAAGCGGCGGCGGCTGGAGGATGGCAGTGTGGCCGCAGGAGGAGGAGTGGTCCGTGATGTGCTCTCCAAAGGGCTGAGCAGCTACCTGCGTAGGACAGCACGGAGCATCCTGGACTTACCATGGCAGATTGTGCAGGTACCAGGTGCCCACAAGGCCCCCACTGCGTGCGTCTGCCTCAGGGAGCAGCTTGGGGCCCGAAGCCTTGCCTTTGCAGGGATTACTGTTTTGTCTTTGCAAATGGGCATTCTTGATGGTGAATCTGGAAGGTGTGTGTAGATCTCCTCCGGCTGGGCAGCCCCAGGTCGGCCTGTTTGGGTTTGAGTTGTGGTGCCTGGAAGCATCCAACGTCAAATGTGGAGGCAAGGTGGTATCGTCTAGGCATGGCCTCAGCTGTCTGAGCCCTGCCCCTTGTCACACACCTCATCTTCCAGAAGGGCCTCGACTGGTTCAGAGCTGCAGGCAGCCTTTGCCTGACTGTAACTGTGAGGCCATACAGGACCCAAAAGTGCTCCATAGCACATATATAAGATCTAGTAATGTGTTGGATCTCCCTACTAATGCCATTTTGAACCCCTGTGTCCTGCAGATCGCTGAGACCAGCCAGCCAGGCCTGTTCAGGCTGTGGGCAGTGATCGGGAGTGACCTGCACTGCATCAAGCTGAGCATCCCCAGGGTGTTCTACGTCAACCAGCGCATTGCAAAACCAGAGGAGGGAGCAGTCTACAGGAAGGTTGGTACCTGATCCAGACCTGCTGCTTCTGGAAGGCAAAACAGCCGGTTGCATTGAGATAAGGCACTTCACATCTGCTGCAAGCAGGTATTAGGAGCATCTGCTATGCAGGGCTTCACTGTCCTGCCCTGCTGATGTTCCACATCCAGTCCCTTGTTCCTCTGCTAATCTTAACCTGCCCAAAAGCCAGAGTGTCAGTTATGGGAATTTGTAATGGGCATGAGCATAAATTTTCCTGATATTCTTGAGAGAGGAACACCAGGAGGTGGCTCAGCATGATCCTGGAGGTGCTCAGAGCCCAGCTCCTTACAGCCCTGCTCATGGGAGACACACCACCTGGTGCCAGGTGCCCACTAAGGGTGCCCCTTTGCTTGGCAGGTAAACAGGATCCTGCCCCGCTCAAATTTGGTCTACAACCTCTACGAGTACTCTGTCCCTGAAGACATGTACCAAGAGCATATCAACGAAATCAATGCTGACCTCTCTGCTCCAGACATCGAGGGAGTATATGAGACTCAGGTAACTCTTCCAGTGCTCAGTTTTCCTCTCCATTTTTTAAGGAGTATTGAGCGGTAGTTCCCTACTCTAAGTACCGGTGGCACAGGAGGATGCCTGGAAGTTAAAAATTCAACATCATGCTAACAGAGCAAAAATTGAACCTCCACAGCAGAGTACTCTGGAATATACGTGCTCTTGTATGGCCAGAGATGCAGAATGTCAGTATCTGGGTTAAGGCATGTCAGGGAAAAGGGTTTTGGTTTACCTGGAGCTAGAAAACTTTGGGAAAATAAGACCTATAAGCAGAAAGGGAGATCTTCCTTTAAACCAAACCAGAGCCAGCCTGTTAGTATTTAAACCATAAAAGATCATTTAGAGCAAAGGGGAAGGGTGGAGGGAGACTGACCCCATGTAGTTCTGGGTGTCCTGTCCTCTAAAATGACTATAAAGTCTTTTTATGCCAGATAAAAGAACAAGAACTTGACAGATAAAATAACTTGACATTTTTGGAAGAGCAAAGACCCATCTAAACAAAGTTCAGTTGTACAATGTACAAAGCAGTCAAGACAAAATTAAATGTACTAGTGCTATTAACGATGACAGCCTGAAAATGAAGATGGGAAACTGGAATGCCTACTTCTAAAGAGGACAGTGATTTGTTCAGCAGCTCAAAACCCAGTGACAGGAATGTAATTGAAAAGACATTGTAGTGTCAGGGTCTGACCTATATAGACGTATGGGTTGCACCATTTTAAGAGTGGAGCTGTGTGTTGAAGAAAGGGTAAAAACAAATGAATTTGCTATTGAAATGCAACATAGAACTATTAAGGTTTGAAAATCTTTGCCTAAGCAGGAAAAGCTTGGTCTAATCACTGGTGCTATTGACTACAAAATGCTTTATGAGATTCAAGATGCTGTAAGGGCAAAAAGAGCATCATAATGTTGGGAGACTTCAGCAACCTGAGTTATTTGTATAGACTGGGAAGTATTACATGGGGCATGATGCAGAGAAAACATTTTTAGCCACCATAAATTTCTGCTTTAGGGAAAGCTAATAACAATTACCCTGCAAGAGAGTAGGCTCAGGGGGACTTTATCAATGGGAGGAGGGAGAAGTAAAGAAGATTGAGACAGGCTCTTCTCGGTGGTGCTCAGTGATATGACAAGAGGCAATAGGCACAAACTAAAACACAGGAAATGTCATGTAAATGTGAGAAAAAATGTTTTCTGTGAGGGTAGTCAAGCTGGTTGTTCAGAGGGGATTGCAAGGTTTCGGTCCTTGGAGTTATGGAGAAACCAACTGGACATGGTCTGGGGGAAGAAGGGAAAAAAGAATCTTGATATGCAAAAAACTGCATTGCAATTCTGAACATCGTCTCCAAAAATGCGGCAGGATTAACACAGGAGAACATCAGGGGGCTAAGGTCCAAAACCTTAAGGAGGAGCTCCCCAGAGGGATGTGATTTCATAGTATCTCCGTTGGTACAGGTGCCACTGCTCTTCCGAGCCCTCATCCACCTGGGCTGCGTGTGCATGGTCAGCAGGCAGCTGGTCAGGCACCTGACGGGGCGAGAGGCCGAGACCTTTGACATTGAGCACCTGGAAATGCGCTCGCTGGCCCAATTCACCTACCTGGAGCCAGGTAAGGCCCCGTGGGGAGAGGAGCTCGTGGTGCACCCAGGAGCAGGCACCCGGTGGGCACTGCTGATGGCTGCTCTGTGTCCCTAGGAAGTATTCGCCACATCTACCTCTACCACAGCTCCCAGGGCACCAAGGCTCTCTTTGGCCTTTTCATCCCCTCGCAGCGCAAAGCCGCCGTGTTTGTGCTGGACACGGTAAGAGGGGGCTTTAGAGGCTGGGGGGGACCGTGGGGGTCAGGCAGCAGCATCCAAGGGGTTTCTCTGCAGGGGGCTGTCTCTTTGACCAAGTCTGCCTTGGGTGCAGGTTCGCAGCAACCAGATGCCAAACCTCACCAACATGTTCTCTGCGGAGCGCAGCGCGCTGCTGGAAAAGGTGGGTGAGGATCTGCTGCCTCCGGACAAGCACGTCTTCGAAGTGCGTGCTGAGACCGACCCCAAGACCATCTACAGAGCCATCCAGCGGCTGCTGCTGGGCTACAAGGTGAGAGCTGAAGGCATGAGGAAGGTCCCCGTGGGACTTTGTCCCCAGGGGCATGTGGGAGGGTTGTGGAAGGCACTGGTCCAGCAGTTCCAACAGCACCTGCATGTAGCTGCTAGCACCAAGTTCAGAGGTAAAAGTGGATGTTGCTGGAGGGCTCTGCCTTGCTTGGGGTGGCTTGCCTAGTGCAGGGAGGCTAGCTTGGCATCTCCCCACATCTCATCGATGGAGCTGGTTGCTCGCAGATTACTGCTTCTGGAGTGTGCTGTCCCCACCACGGGGAGCACAGGGATTTGCTGTAGGGGCATACAACACCGACAGCTTCCTGCTGAGCAGAGATGCTCGCTGGAGAGTTGCACCAGGACATGTTTCTTTTGCACAGGATGAGCGCCGGGGCCCCACACTGATTGCTGTGCAGTCTAACTGGGACCTGAAACGGCTGGCAAGTGGGATTCCCATCATCGAGGAGTTCCCGTTGGTCCCTGTCCGAGTGACGGACGACATCAGCTACTCGGTCCTGGACTGGCAGCGCCACGCAGCCCGCCGCATGATCCGCCACTACCTCAACCTGGATACGTGCCTGACCCAGGCTTTTGAAATGAGCAGGTGCCTGGGGTTGGCCACGTCCTCCTGCTGCACTTCTGGCTGGGTGGGGACGAGACTGCAGCAGAGACCGAGGCCAAGTCAAGGCCGGGTGCTTTGTCCCTTAATGGGACAGGCAGAAGTGGTGGCACAGCTTCTCCTGAGCCATGCTCATTCCTGGTGAACGTGCCTCTCCCTTTCTTCTAGGTATTACCACATTCCGATTGGGAATCTCCCTGACGACATCTCCACCTTTGGCTCTGACCTGTTTTTCTCGCGCCACCTCCGTCGCCACAACCATTTGCTGTGGCTTTCACCCACAGCTCGCCCAGACCTGGGGGGCAAGGAGGCTGATGACAACCGCCTGGTCATGGAGTTTGATGAGAGAGCCTTGGTGGAGATCAACAACCCCGGCTGCTATTCCACAGGTGAGGAGGGAGCAGGGTAGCACAGCATGGGGCAGAGTCAGGTGCTGCCCTGTGGGCACCGTATGGAGCTGGATGCAGTATCCGAAGTCTCTGAGTAGCTCTGTGGGGATGGTGGTGACCACAGCAGTCATCTGGGCCAGGTGCAATGGACACATCAAGGGGAAAAGAAGTTCTGCGTGCACTATCAAAGATGGAGAGCAACATTTCATACAGATAGATAGTGATAGGACAAGAGGGAGTGATTTTTAACTAAAAGAGGGGAGGCCTAGATGGGATCTAAGGAAGAAATTCTTTACTATGAGGGTGGTGAGGCACTGGAACAGGTTGCCCAGAGAAGCTATGGATGCTTCATCCCTGGAAGTGTTTAAGGCCAAGTTGGTTGGGGTTTTGAGCAACCTGGTCTAGTGGAAAGTGTCCTTTGAAGTCAGTTAAACAAGGTTTGAGGAGCAGCACAGTTCCTACACTGCTGCAGTACAGTGTGGGCTTTCACCATTTCCTGATCTAGACATCAGAGTGCTGCACACCTTGTGCTCTGTGCTTTTATATTTAGACCAACACGTGAAAGCATCTCGCAGCTTGATGCAACATCTTCTATGGATCATCCTTGTAACTTGTGAAAAGCACACTTGGCAAATGGTTGCACTTGCTGAGCTTGAGGTGTGGATGGTGTCCTTGGTGGTTCTTTGCCCTACCTGCCTGCTGAGAGGTTGTGTTTCTTCTTAGTATGTCTGGAGCTGGACATCCAGAGCCTGGCTGTAAACACAGTGTTGCAATCTCATCACGTAAATGACATGGAAGGAGGTTCCAGCATGAGCGTCAGCTTTGATGTGATTCAGCAGGCATCCCTGGAAGACATGGTGACAGGGAACCAAGCAGCCAACATCCCAGCCAGCTATGATGAAACTGCCCTCTGCTCCAACACATTCAGGTACTGCTGTAGGAGCCAACAAGACGTGGAGTGTCTGTTCACACCAGTGTCATGCCTCTTATTGCCTTCTGGTTTTAGCCTTTCCCAGACTCTTACCCGTGGTGTGACTTGTGGGGTACTCTAAAGGAAAAATTCCTGCCTGTAGGGCAGGACAATCAGGTCCTTTGCTTGGCAGAAGAGGGTGCTCAGCCCCCTGGGGTAGGCATCTTTTGAAGATCTTAGGCTCAGGTGGGGGTGACACTGGTCTCTGCTCCCCAACAGGATTTTGAAGAGCATGGTGGTGAGCTGGGTGAAGGAGATCACGCAGTATCACAACATCTATGCGGACAACCAGGTCATTCATTTTTACCGCTGGCTTCGCTCTCCTTCTTCGCTGCTCTACGACCCCGCGTTGCACCGCACTCTGCACAACATGATGAAGAAGCTTTTCCTCCAGTAAGTGAGAACTGGAGTTTGTCAGGCCCTGTGGATGAGAAGGACACAGGCATGGCATTAGTGAGCAGGACACTGTTGGCACCCACAGCCTCCAGAGAGTGGCCTCTGGGGGTTGCCACCTGCTCCTCTGGCTTGCTGTTCCCTGTCTAACTAACGGGGTGCTGAACAGGAGCGGTTCTTCCTGCACACCAAACCCTCTGCTCCTCTGCCCTGTCTGCAGGTTAGTGGCTGAGTTCAAGCGGCTTGGCTCTTCCGTGGTGTACGCCAACTTCAACCGCATCATCCTGTGCACCAAGAAGCGGCGTATCGAGGATGCGATCAGCTACATGGAGTACATCATCAATAGGTGGGGTGCACTTGGCTGCTCGGGGGTGTGTTTAGCAAGCCAGGCCCGGGGATAAGGCTCCTGGATCACTGAGCTAAGACATGGCTCAGGGCATGGACATAGAATGATGATTTTTGCCTTTTGCTGGGCCTCAGCACGGAATTTTTTGCAAAATTCATACCCTGTCTGGCTCCCAGCATCCCAGCCATGGTGTCCAGGCATCTAGAGCAGGCACCTCTTTGCAAGCACAACAAGCCAAGGCTCAGGCACGGCTTCCCTTGGTGTCCCTGCTGGTGACTACACTGCCAACTTTTGTGCAGAGCCCATATTTTTGAAGCAGGGCTGGAAGAGTGAGGTGACTCCTCTCTCCTTGCCAGCACCACCTCCTCCCTGGTGTGTCCCCCTGGAGAAGGCTCTTAACCAGGGAAAATGCTGCTAATGTTGTGGGTGACTGCATTCTCTTCCCTCCAGCATCCACTCAAAGGAGATCTTCCACTCCCTTACTATTTCTTTCTCCCGCTGCTGGGAGTTCCTGCTCTGGATGGATCCAGCAAATTATGGAGGCATCAAGGGAAAAGTGCATTCTCGCATCCACTACGGGGAGGTAAGAAATACGAAGTGCCCAATTCCCCCAGGAGCCAGGGGCTAGGGGTTGAACTGAGTGGGGAAGTGTTGGCTGGGTACAAGGAACTGCTGTAATGCCACTCGTTGTGCTCTGTTCCAGAAGGATACCAGCAAGAGGCAAGTGGCGGAGGAGGAAGACAGTGAGGAAGAGGAGGAGGTGGGGGAAGAAGAGGAGGAAGGGGAATCCAACGTGGAGGAGCTGCTGGAGAACAGCTGGAATATCGTGCAGTTCCTGCCCCAGGCTGCCTCCTGCCAGAGCTACTTCCTAATGATTGTGTCAGGTGAGTGCTCCCAGCTCCTTGCCTGGTTCCACTCCTGGAGATAAGCCCACGTTCCTCACTGCTTCATGATGCCTGCAGGGCTGCTGAAAAAGGCCTGATGGCTGATTCCAAGAGCCCCTTATGGCCGAGCCTGTGCTGTGCCATGAGCAGTACAGAGGGAGCCTCCTCTGTTGTGGGTGTTACAAGTTTGGGGGTGTTCCAGTTTGGCTGTGAGCTGTCCCGGGGAGGGAACAAGGTTATTTGTGTCTCTTGGGTGCCTGGGAGAGTCTGCAGCAGGCTGGCTGCTGGTGCAGCTGCCCTGGCATGGGCTGTACCAGGAGCCCCGTTCATGTCTCTGCAGCCTACATCGTGGCTGTGTACCACAGCATGAAGGAGGAGCTGCAGCGCAACGCCCCTGGGAGCACTCCCGTCAAGAGGAGAGGCACCAGCCAAGTGTCCCAAGAGGCACCGTGTGAGACAGGGGCCATGCCTGGTGAGTGCCCAGCACAGTCCTAGGGGTAGCAGTGCTGCAGCCCTGGGCTATACCCCTAGGCAGAAAGCCACCTGCCTTGTTGGCCCTGCATGCCACTGTGCTTGAGTGCTTTCTGCTCATCTCTCTAGGCATGATCACGTTCTCACAGGATTACGTGGCCAATGAGCTCACCCAGAGCTTCTTCACCATCACCCAGAAGATCAAGAAGAAGATGGCCGGTTCTCGTAATGCCACCGAGCCTTCGGACTTGTTCCCAGTGCTGCCTGGCTCCTACTTGCCGCTCAACAACCCGGCTCTAGAGTTCATCAAATATGTTTGCAAGGTCAGTGAGTCTGGCTGGGACTCTTTTCTGAAGGGTTATGATCGGGGGCTCAAATTCTAGTCCACGTGTGTGGCTCCGATTTGCCACAGTTCTGCTTCAGGAGTGTGCTGCAGATCTACAGCCAATTTGTTTTTCCCTGCCAGCACTCTTACATCCACATGAGGTATGAGTCGTCATTTTTGAGGGCTGGTCTCGGCTGGTAGGTTCACCTGGCTCTTTGCCTTGTAGGTGCTGTCTCTGGATGCCAACATTACCAACCAGGTGAACAAACTGCGCAGGGACCTGCTGCGCCTCATCGAGGTGGGCGAGTTCTCGGATGAAGCCCAGTTTCGGGACCCTTGCCGCTCCTACGTGCTCCCTGAAGTCATCTGCAGGAACTGCAACTTCTGCAGGGACCTAGACCTGTGCAAGGACCCCGCTCTCTCCCAGGTTCAGCCTCGTTCCTGTGGACATCCCAGCACAGCTGTGCTCTCTGTCTGTCAGTCATATTACTGCCTTCCCCTCTTAAGCCCTTTGCTTTGCAGCATTGCTTGGCCCTGTGCTGGTGATCATATTCATAGAATCATTAAGGTTGGGAAAGCCCTCCAAGCTCATCTGGTCCAACCATCACCCTAACACCAGTATCACTCACTAAACCATGTCCCTAAGCACCACGTCCAACCTTTCCTTGAACACCCCCAGGGATGGTGACTCCACCACCTCCCTGGGCAACCTGTCCTAGTGCTTATACCCCACCCCGTTGCTTGGGCCTTTCCAAGGCCGCTTTGTTTGGCCATCTCCTCATGTCCCCTGCCTTCCTCTTTGCCTGTAGGATGGATCAGTGCTGCCCAGCTGGGTCTGCTCCAACTGTGAGGCGCAGTATGACTCTGACTCTATTGAAATGGCGTTGGTGGAAGCCCTGCAGAAGAAGCTGATGGCCTTCATGCTGCAGGACCTGGTGAGCCCTTGGCCACCCCGCTGCAGGATCTTGTCTCAGGGACAGGCCCTGCCACCCCTCGGTGCTGCAGGAGGGGAGAGGATGAGCCTTGCAGCTGGGAGGAGGGTTTGGCTCCCATGCTGTGGCACAGCAGCAGCAGTTCCCTGCCCTCGTGCCACGGGTGTGCCCCTGATGGTGGGCTGATGGGCTTGGTCTTGTCTCCTGTCTCCTGTCCCACCTAAAACTGCTTTGACTCTAGGTGTGCAACAAGTGTCGTGGCGTGAAGGACACGCACATGCCTGTGTACTGCAGCTGTGCTGGAGAGTTTGCCCTCACCATCTCCTCCCAGGTATGCCCCTAGACCTGGGCCTGGGCCTTCCTGCGTGGTTCTCCACCCCCTGGGGCCACCTCGCTTCTCTCCTGCCTTTCCTCTACCTGCTTGGCTGCTGGGTGGGCAGTTTTAGGCAGCCCCCTTCCCTCCCTGCTTCCTTTTCCTGCAGGTCTTCATGGAGCACATCACCATCTTCCAGAACATCGCTCGGCACTACAGCATGGCCTATCTCCTGGAAACCATCGAGTGGCTGCTGCGTACAAACCCCCAGCTCCAGCAGTGAAAGCAGGGCTCGTCCCATCTCTGCTGTTGGTTAGGGTTCAGCTGTGCACTACGCCAGCCCCGGGAAGCTGCGTGCCCCTCCTGCTGTGCTGGGAGGGCAAAAGCAGCAGGCACAGAGAGGGGCCAGGCTGTCCTGCACCAGCCCAGCACACAGGGCAGGAGCTGTGCTCCATGGGGACCATTTACCCATGCTCTAGGTGCTGTAGGCAAGGCTGTACCTCTTTTTAATGTGGAATTTGTATAAATAAATAGTTTTATTTGTCTGGTTCCTGTGCGGTGGGAGCTGGGGTGGCTCCTTGCAAGGATCTGTCCCCCTTTGAACCCTGCCTGCCCCAGCCTGGTAGCACATCCCCGGCTGCAAGGGGAGAGCTGTGCCCCCCTCTCTCTTCCTTTTGGTGCTAGAAGCAGAGAAGATGAGCTGGCCTCGAGGGGCAGCACGCTCGCCCCCCCCTAATGTGATTGCTGCCCTGTGCAATCAAGTTACTGTCTGGCTCAGCCTCTGCTTCTGGTAACTGAGTCCCGGATGGCTGCAGCCAAGGCCAGGCAGTGCCTGGGCTCAGCCTCTGTGCTGCTGCTGTCCCAGGGGGGCCTCGTCCTGCTTCTGACAAGGGCAAGGTGGAATTGCAGGTGCCCCCTTGCAGCAGCACTGCTGGGGGTGTGCACAAGGCCAGCTCCCCCTCAGAGCAGGGCACCCAGCCAAGCAAAGCGACCTTGAGTCCCTCAGCCCTGGGACTCTGCCCACTGCAGCCCTTCCTTCCCCCCCCCCCCCCCCGACCCTCCTGAGCCCAGCTGAGCTGCTGGGGGAGGATGTGCTGTAATATGAGAGCAGAAAAACATCAGAATTATGCTCAGAAATGCCCCAGCTGGTTACCGCCAGGCGCCTGCTGCAGATTGTCTTTGGGCTCAGGCCAGCAGCACTTGGGGTTTGTGCTCCAGGGCCTGGGGAGGGGAGGGGGGACGACCCTGTCCCTGCCTCTTCCCGCACCAAACTGTGACACCAACATCTCCCCAGGGCCCACAGCCGCATGGAGCCCCAGGCACGGATGCTGAGCAGCGGTGTTTTATTGGGCTGCTACCCCAGGGCAAGGCTCCCCCCCTCCCTGGTGCAGCAGCAGCAGCTTTGTGGGGCTCAGAGCACACGCGGGCCTTGCCAAGAGGGAAACGGGGGCTAGGATGGGTCTGAGAGTGCCCGCAGAAAGGGGCTGGGAAGGGCAGCAGCTGGAGCCCCCCTGGACACCCCAGTTTAAGCTGTGCTTAGCCCTGGGAGCCCCCCCAGGCAGGATTTGAGCAGCCCCCGGTGTGACTCCGAGCTGCAGCAGCACTGCTGGGTCCTGCTGGTGGTCACAACCATCACATGCCGGCGGGCTCGTGGCTCACGGGGGCTGTAGGGCACGTGCCACCCATCCATGGGTGCAGCTCCACACGGGCAAGAGGGTTGCTGAGAGCTGAGGGGGGGGCTGGATGGTCTCGAGCTGAGCACGAGTTATCCTACCTGCAGCGGGACCAGAGGAGGGGCGGGTGGTTGGGGCTGCAGCATGGGCTGCTCTGCTGATGGGGTACCCCAGGGATGGGACCCCCACAGAGGAAAATCCTCAGCTGTACCCGCAGCCAGGTGCTACCTGCTCGAATTTCCTGCTGCTGTAGCGCTGCTCCTTGTCCATGCAGCACAGCAGGATCCAGTCACAGATGAAGGAGCCCTGCAAGGTAGGCGGGGAGGTCAGGGCTGGCACGGGTGGCTAGGAGGAACCCCCCCAGCGCCCATACTTACCAGTCCCACCGAGGTGAGCGCCGTGGCTAGGGTGATGATGGTGGGGATCAGGCTGAACTTTCCTGCCTGACAGAGAGGGATGGGGTCAGCTGTCCCCACCAGTGCCCCCATAGCAGGACTGGGCTGAGCTGATTCCACCCTCCCCAGCCCTAATGCCTGCGTGGTGCCACAAGGCTTGCACTTGCAGGGCATTACATGCACACAGGCACTGTAGCTGCCCCTTCCACCAAGCCAAGACAGAGCCCAAGGCTTCCATTTGGGGTATCTGGGATCCCCGTCCTCCTGCAGCAGCAGGCAGAGCTGCTTTGCTAGTACAGCCACAGCAGCACAAAGCAGAGGTGGCACACATGCATGCCCCCACTCCCAAAGTGGGGGACACACAGACACCCACCCCCGAACTGTCTCACCTGGCCATGCACAATCACATCCACACGGATCCCATAGGCCTTGATCAACACCCGCGAGCGAGTCCCATTCCAGCTGTAGTACTTGGCAAACCTGCTTGGGAGACGAGGGACACACCAGTGAGGGCAAGGCAGGGCCAGTGAAGGCTGCAGGGCCACCGTGGGGACAGGGCCATCACCTGTAGTTGTAGCCTGGGGAAGCCGAAACCCCTTTGGGGTCGAGGCGGCGGAAGGAGTAGTGGGGGTTGCACTCGGCGTCGGGCAGGTCCAGGTTGCAGTTCCAGGTGATGATCACCCCGATCACCCCACCCTGCAGCAGGGACCAGCAGACCTTGCATCAAGGAGCAAGCAGTGACACACAGAGCACCCGAGCACGTCCCCAGGAAATGAGTGCCCTGTGCCCTGCAGGCAAGACCCCGTGAGAGCCTGGGCCCTGCAGCCACCCGGCACACAACACCTTCTCAGCCAGCTCCGCGAAGTCCTCGCCCGCCTGCTCCACGAGGAAGCCCAGCTTGAAGATGGGGCAGTAAAGGGCAGAGGTGGTGTTGAACATGCAGCTCTTCAGGTAGCCTCTCTCAGCTGCCTGGATGTTGCCCCTGGGGGAGACCAAGCCAGAGACCTGTGTGTGAGAGGGGACACACCGAGTCCGAACGGGACCCCGTCACTCAATGAGCTGGGAATGGGAATCCCCTGTGAAGAAGCAGCCTCTCTCCAGCTAAGGACACCAGGGCCACCCGCCTGCATCTCCATCCCTTAGACCCACCCTGCGCTGACCCCACATTTCTGCACTCCTCGTGTTGCATCTCCCCCTCCCCGCTGCACAGTTCCCAGGGGAAGTGTCCCCGCTGCCCATTTTCAGGAAGGCAGCAGAAATGGGAGCCTGCCTCACCCTGCCTGTGCTCCCCATGTGTGTATGTGTATGGTGTGAGGGTGTCCATCCCGTCCCCATCACGCTGCACACCCAGCCACCAGCAAGGCAGGAACAGCAGGGCCAGCTGAGGCCAGCAGCAGGGCACCCGGGCTGCGTCCCCCACAGCCACAGATACTCACTTGGAGAAGCCAAAGCGGGGGAAGTGGATGTTGTTCTTGATGAGGACGGTGAATTGTGATGCCATCTCCGCCAGGGACTCGCTGCGAGGAAGAGGAGTGAGCACAGCTGCCCACAGGCATCCCCACCCTGCCCCAAACCCCTGGAGCAGCACCAAGGAGGCCACGCCGGGAGCATCCCCTTGCATCCTGCAGGACGTGGGAGATGCCAGCACCCCAGAGCCTGCTCTGACTTTCTGGCAGCCTCATTCCCCACCAGGGCCCAACCCCAGCACCGGTACCTGATGCTGCCTCCATCCACCGGGCACCAAGCCAGGACCTCGCAGCTCTTCCCGGTGCCACCAGCCTGGGGCACGCAGCGCCCCGTCCTCTGCCCTGCGGGGACGGGTGCCTGGCACTGCAAATCCCAGCAGGATTTGTCCTGCCGGCAGCAGGGTGGCTGGGCAGGCTGCTCTGCCCACACATCCCTCCTGACTCACCATGGCCAGACGTGTCCTTGTCCCTGGGGACGCAGTCCTGGTCAGAGCTGCACGTGGCGTTGGCGACCGCTCGGCCCTGCAGCAGGACGGGGAGTTTTGTTGGGAGCTGTGCTCACTGGTGCTCCCCCTCCCCTGACAAGTGCTACTCAGTCTCTTTTCGCCTCCCCCTGTGGTGTCACAGCCTCTGTGCTGCCCCCAGGCCAGGGAAGGCCACAGGATTCCTGCTGGGAAGGGCAGCGGCAGAGGAGAGCTGTGGGGACCCAGCACTACAGCCACCTGCATGTCCTGACCAGCTCTGTCCTGGGGTCCCCATGAGCAGCTCCTGCTGCTCTCCCCTGGCCCCATGACTGCTACTCCCCAGTCCCTTGTCCCTGTCCTCACCTCAGGACAGGTCTCCATGGCCTGGGCAGGGCTGACGTCCACCCGCGTGAGGATGCTGAAGGTGCTCCCACCCTGCAAAGCAGCCAGAAGGTGGGATACCGGTCACAGGACAGCACAGCTGTGAACACGTGGAGAGGTACAAGTGTATTTACACACACACACACGGTCACACACACACGTGTGCACACAGGGAACACACTGGGTAGAAAACAAAAGACAAAAGGAAGAGGATGGGGATAAGAGGGCCAGAATGGGGGGTCAGAGCCTCACCTCAGGAGGGGACACATACTCCCCAACATCCCAGACCTTGCTTGGTGACTGTGTCACACCCTTGACTTTGGTGATGACGGAGCTCTCTGGACCCGTTTCCCTCTCCTGGTAGCCTTTCTGAATGATGAACACATACCTGCAGGGAAGGAAGGATGGGAAAAGGAGCTTCCAACGGTGCCCTCCTCCTTGGCCCCAGGACCCCGAGAGCACGCTGAGAGCTGTGGGTCCGAGGAGTGCAGTGGGTGTGCTCAGCACCCACACACCTCACTGCGCAGCACAGGGCACGAGGGGCTCAGAGCCTGCCTGCACCACCCCTTGGACAACCCATGGGGGGAGCCCAGCCAGGAGCTTGGCCCCAAGAGCAAGGCAGAGGGGTCTGGGATGTGCTCGCAGGGAAGGGAAAGCAGAGGAAAGAGCAGGGGAAAGGGGAAAGGGCATAGGTATCAGCCTGTGAAGCAGGCTTCACTCACCCGGTGAAGTAGAGCAGGACCAGGAGCTGCAGCGCCCGGTACGCGGTGCCAAGGTGCCCGTTCCGCACCACCACCACCTGCGGGCTGGAGTAGCTGCTCACCGCCCGCAGGCAGCCCTGCACGCCCATGGATGCTGAGATCTGCTCGGCACGGCTTGGCACGGCTCGGCACGGCTCGGCACGGCGCGGCAGCGACCCCTGCGGGCCCGGATAAGTCTGCTCGGGGGGGTTCGGCAGTAGGGACCCCCCCCCGAAGCGGTTGTCGCTCCCCGCAGGATGGTTCGTGCTGGTGAAGGCAGAAGCAGGGCATCAGGTTGCGGTCGGGAAGGGGCTGGAAGCGGGTGCCCGTTTTGCAGTTTTGGGAGAGGCAGAGGTCGGGGCACACCCACCAGGGGACACCCGGACTGCTGGACCCATTTCCTCCCTTGCGCTGAAGCTATCTCAGGACCTTCTGAGGATGGCACAAAGAGCAGACCTGGCAGATGTGGGGAAAAACAAAACAAAACAAAACAAAACAAAAACAAAAACAAAAACAAAACAAAAACAAAAACAAAAAAACTTTCCCAGGCTGTGCATGAGACCAGTGGGTGCTCCAAAGCACTGGGAGAGGGCAATGACGTTACCTCCTTGAACAACCCCACCTCCTGTTTCTTATGGACACAGCTGCTGGCTCTGGAGAGGGAGATTTGAGGCGGTCTCCCATGCTGAGAATGGATTTTCCTGCTCTCTGAAGGCCATCAAGTCTTCAGCTCTTCCACCAATATCAGTGGGAGGAGAGTCCCATCTACCCTACGTTCTGCTGCTGTGGCAGGACCAAGACACCGGCTGTGTCCCTGGTCCCTCTGGCTCCCTGTCCTGTGCCAAGGTTGCAGCAGACACTCAGGGACTTTGATTTATTGTGTAATCTGGGGGGGCTTCTACCTTGTACACAGCACTGCTTGCTTGGAAAGGCTCTTGGAGGGGCTGTGACTATCAGAGATATAAACAAGTCATCATCCGACCTGCATTTATTCTTTCTTCAGGATCCTTTCTTCCTTCGATAGCAGTTTGGATGGATTTGCTAATTAACACAGTGCTTTCCTAGGCCAGGTTCACCCTCATGACACCTTAGTGCTGCTGCAGAGTCACCACCCTGATGAAGTCCATGGGACACCACCTTCAGATGGGGACAAAGAAGCTCCCAAGCCCAATCCCCTTTGCTCAACCCCTTGTGTCAACACAGTCACCTCGTCCCTGGGCCCCAGGGCTCACGACAAAACTTACTGCTCTGTGTCGCTGCCCTTATGTTACCTTTGACACCCTTTAACACCCTTGGACTCTGCCAGCCTGATCCTGCCACTGGTAAATACCTGCGATGTCTTTTCTTTTGTCTCTGTGGTGGGGCTGAGCCACCAGCCTGGCGTTGGCTGATGGCAGAGGATTGCCAGGTGCAGCCTGCCCTCTCTTCTTGTTGAATCCTGTTCATAGATTGCCTGACCGCTCTTCTCCCTGTCTGCACGAGCACTGTGGGTCAAGCATCCTGCGGGGCTGGGTGCCAGAGAGGGGTGAGACCAGGCTGAGGGGGTCACCACCGATCTCCAGACCCAATTAGAAGTCAAGGAGAATTCAGCAATGGAACTGCAGCAGCCACCTCCATCAGACTGAGACAGGAAAAACCCTGGGCTTGGGTACAGCAGGCTAACCTCTTGCAGGCCAGGGAGGAGAAATCTCAAGGCTGACTGAATTTGCCTTCTCCCATAGCCAAAACCGTGGGAACTGGCTTTATCAGTAGCTGTGCAGGGTTCAAGGAGGAAACCTCGAGCTTTTAGGCTTCTTCTGCACTCCTGCCCTGCTGCTGAGCTGTTGAACAATGCAGACGGGACATAGACGGCTGTGGTCCAGGGTGGCCAGGCCACGGCCCTGGCACCAAAAGGAGCCACGGTGCTGCTGTGATCTGCACGGAGCTGTCTGCACAGCCCGGACTCTGCCCAAGCTGGGAGCGATGCAGACATGCGCGCTGCGAGCTGCCAGCCTTCCCCTGCCGATTAATGATTCACCTGGTGCGATACAGCACTTCCTGCTGGAAGCTCCCGAAAATCCACATCAGCAACCGTTGTGTAAGTCAGAGACAACACACATAACATGAAGCAAACCCTAAGCACGTGGGAATTTTTTTTTATCTCTCCAGCTGTCCTTGCACCTTCCAGAGGGATGAAAATACCGGTGTGTACTTCATCCTTCACATGGCAAGTAAGGAGAATCTGTTTTCCAGAGATGCAGAAACACCCCAGCCTCACAGCCTTTTCTGCTCTCAGGCTTGTCAGCCCCAAATAATTTCTGCTGAGTTTTGACCCATGCTGACAAGCCAGACCCTGTTTCTGAGCCACAGCTTCTCACGCTGTTGTTCACCCCAAGCCCTGCTGACTCAACCTCACCCCACCTTCACCTGGAAGTGGGGTGATACATGTCAGGAAGGCACCGGCTCCTCCTTGCAAGTCTGATTCCTGCTAAGTATTCCCATAAATTAAAGGAAGGTACTCACTAGGGTGGTAAAACCAGGCACCTCCCAGGCACTGAGGTTTGCCTAGGGGTTAAGGGAAAGCAGAAGATAAAGGGAACTTTCTCCCAGCATCAGTATTTGACCTCTTACAGGGAACCCAGGGGTCTTGGGGAGGTTTTTAGGGAGCTTTCCTCTTCATTTTCTCCACTCCTTGGGGCTTTCTCTATTTCCTCTCAGGCACAGCAGTTTATCAGGGACTGTGGCTGGGAGCTGCTCGAGAAGCTCAGCACCGAGCCTTGCTGGGGTGGAGCTCACCCCGTCCCTGTCCCAAGCAAGGTTACTGAGAACAGGCTGCGGTGTGGGAAGGGAGTTACAGGGCAGCACCAGAACCTCGGGGAAAGCCTGGAGGAGGTCTGTGCTCAGCGTGGCCCTGTGCCAGGGCCTGAGGGTCTGCGGGACAGACAGAAGGTGTCACTGTCCCCAGGTGCCCCTGAGCCGCAGGACCTGCAGATGACTGGGGAGCCTAAATCCAAAGCCACACCATCCCCCAGCCAAGAACTGCACTGAAAATAGCTGATGGACCCAGCCCAGCTTCTGCATGGAGAGTTTGGAAAGTTTTGGAGAGGAGCTAATTTCCCCTTTTTAATTCTTTCTCCCGTAAAACTATATTAGAAAGGTTATGTGTCCAGGAGGAATGTCCCTTTCCTTCAGAGTCTGCTCTTCACATGCTCTGGGCTGCCAAGGGCTCATTCCTGCCCTTCCACATGTGGGATTTCAAGGGCACCCTGAGGAGCTGGCGGGGCAGGAGAGAGGAGGTGGCTGAGCATGCAAACGTGCAGAAAAAAACAAAGAGAGCAAACCCCGGAGCACAGGGGGCACAAGACGGGGACGCAAAAGATCTGCTCCGAGCACAACAGCCCCAACTCCAGAGTGAGGAGAACAAATCATGACCACGGCTGCCTCTCCTGCAGGGGCAGGCAGAGCATGGCAGGCAGCATGCACAGCACGCACGCTCGCAGGCCAGGGCTCTGCTGGCTCGCCAGGGCAAAGGGCAAGGCTGGACACAGGGGCAGCCAGGGGATGCACTGGCTCCAGGACACAGCTGAGGCCCCGGGTCTGGTGGCTGTGGGCACCCGGCCACCTGTGCAGCCCGGGTATCCAGCACATCATCCCACGGGAGGCATCTCCCTGATGCCCACGGTGCCCTTGGAGAAGGACTGAGCCCCACTGCAACCTGAGGGTGGGGAAGGTGAGGTCCCGCTCCCCCGGCATGCCCTCACACTCTGCTCCCATTACAACCACCTCGGGGGTCTCCACTGGCCCAGCTGCAGCGTGGCGATGCCTTTCTCATAACGGGGAGCCCCAGAACAGAACCCGGCGTGCTAGCAGGGGGGAAATATCACTCCCTCAGCCTGTCCCTGCACTCCATCCCAGGACTGGCCACTGACAGCAGGGCTGTCAGCACAGGCAGGGCGAGCACTCGGGTGTCTCGGCTCCATGCCAGCTTTGGCTGCAGCCTTGGGCCACGTCAGCAGAGCTGGGTGCGGGTGGTGCTGCCAGACAAGGCGGGTGGCCAGGGCTCAGCCCGCACCCCAGCCCCAGCCTCAGCCCAGCACCAGCGGGGTCTCGATCGCCTGCTCAGGCAGCTCGGTTACTCCGCATGGGGCCAACCCCGCAGCCCTGCTGGCTGGGGGCAGGGGGTGAAGGCCAGAGCGCTGTGCGTCCTTCTTATCCCCCGTTATCTTCCAGACAAACCCAAACTGAGGCACGGCTCGGCGGAGTCCCTGACGGGCTCGTACGCCGTGGCCAAGGCTGCTGCTCCATGCTGCCAGCGTGGGGCTCTCCTGCCAGGCACCACGGGGCTGCAAGCACAGCCTGGGTGTGGGGCAGAGTGGGTTTATGGGGTGCAGGGGGTCGGGCACGGCATGGCACAGCAGAGCTGCAGCAGGAGGGCTCTGCAGGGCCAGGTGGGCAGCTGGGGGACGATGCCAGGGGAGGCTGAGTCTTTCCCAGAGCCCCTTTCTGTGCCAGTTTCTCCCTAAGAAAAACATGGTGTGTTTTCCTCGGGGAGCTGTGGTACCCCCACAGGACCACGGAGGTGACTCTGCCAGGTGACATGGCAGCTGGGAGACCTTTGCGACACCTCAGGCAATGTCAAGGGCGGCGCAAGGCAGCCATGTCACAGCTGCAGAGCGGACTCTGCACTCGCCTGTGACATTGGCCTCTGTGCACACTGTTAGGGAAATCCTGATGCGATAAGCCACAGCTCTGCTGCCAAGCCCTTTCACAGAATCACAGAATTGTCGAGGTTGAAAGAGACCTCCCAGATCACCCCATCCAACCTCTGACCTAACACTACCCAGTCCTGCACTAAACCATATCACTGAGCTCTACATCTAAGTGTCTTTTAAAGACCTCCAGGGATGGTGACTCCACCACTTCCCTGGGCAGCCCATCCCAATGCCTCACAACCCTTTCAGTAAAGAAGTTCTTCCTAATATCCAACCTAAACCTCCCCTGGTACAACTTTAGCCCATTTTGGGCTAAAACAGACCAACCCCCACCTCACTACAGCCTCCTCCGGCAGGCAGTGGCTGAGCCGCAGCCAGCGAGGTGTCCTCACGGCCAAGGCCATCACCCGGGCAGAGCACGGCCAGCACCCGGGGGGCTGCATCCCGGCTGGGCTCCCCCCGACAGGCAGGGGAGGGGGGGGAATCACTGGGATGCTGCAAGGCCTGGAACAACCCACACGGCTGGACAGGCTGCCGGGACCGGGATAACGATAACACGGACAGCAGGCTGGGGAGGGGGGGGACACCCCGTCGGTGCGCACAGACACCTGCGGGGAGGGGACGGGAACGGGGCCAAGTGCCCGGGGCTGGCCCGAGGGGCAGGGGCAGGGGCAGGGGATGGGAAGGGGCAGGAGAAGGGACAGGGGAAGGGGCACCGGCGGCTCCCCCGGCCTCTCCCCCGGGGCGGGACGGGGCGGTGCGGGCCAACCTCCTCCCCACCGCCGCCCGTGGGCTTTAAAGCGGGCGGCGCGGGGCGCGCGCGCTCGGCCCGCGGGATGTGGGCGCGCACGGCGCTGGCGTGCGCGGCGGTGCTGGCGAGTGCGCGCGCCTGGCCCGGCGGCGCGGTGTGCGCGCAGCGGGTGGCGGCGGCGCCGGGCACGGGTGCGGGTGGCGCTCGCTACGTCGCCTTCCTCAGCCTCGGACCGGGACCCCCCGCGCTGGTGGAGAGCTCCTGGGCCGGGCGCGGGCGCCTCCTCGCTTGCTGGGCGCGCCGCGACCCCCGCCTGGTGCGCGCTTTCCGCGCCGCCTGCGCTCGCCGCCCCCCCGGCGCCCCCGGGGCCGCGCTGCGCAGGGAGCTGGGCGCGCTCTGGAGGCGCCGAGCCGCCTGCACCGACCCCGAGCCGCGGGGCGAGCGCCGCCGCCGCCGCCGGAGGGGTTGGACGGTGCCCGGCACGTTGTGGTGCGGAGCCGGGGACTCGGCCGGGAACGCCACCGAGCTGGGTACGGGAACGGGGACGGCCCCGTCGGGGTTAGGGTCGGGGTCGGGATCGGGCGGTGGCCGCCGGGCGCTGAGCGGTGCCGCCTCCCGCAGGTGTCTTCCGCGGCCCCGACCGGTGCTGCCGCGAGCACGACCAGTGCGAGGCGCAGATCACGGCGCTGCAGTTCAACTACGGCATCCGCAACTACCGCCTGCACACCGTGTCCCACTGCGACTGCGACGCCAGGTGCGCCGGGGCCTCTCCGGGGTCGTGCCGGGACCCCGTCGGGGTTGTCGGGGTTGTCGGGGCCGCTCCGCTCACCCCCTGCCCGCCCGCAGGTTCCGGCGGTGCCTGCTGGCCCTCAACGACACCATCTCCAACATCATCGGCGTCACCTTCTTCAACCTGCTGGAGGTGCCGTGCTTCGTGCTGGAGGACAGCGAGGAGTGCGTGCAGTGGCACTGGTGGGGCGGGTGAGTGTCCCCGCGCGTCCCCGCTTCCCCCTCTCTCTGCGACCCCCGGGGCTGTGCCTGCGGGGGCCTGACGCTGCCCGGTGTCCCCCCCCTCACCTTTCTCTAAGGTGTGAACGCTACGGTGTGGTGCCCCTGGCCAGGATGGTGCAGCAGAAGCAGTACGGCCACGGGCTGCCCGTGGACGGCAGTGACAGCGACCGGGGAAGGAAGCCCTCGGGAGCACGTCGGAAGCGCCCGCGGCAGGGGCTGGGACGCGGTCCTGGGCTCCGCCGTGCACGGAGGCCTGTGACAGCCCAGCAGGTGCAGGACACGGGTGCCTCGTCCCCTGCGTCTGCCAGGGATGAGGCTGAGCCCACTGCTGGGCACGCAGCACCTTGGGGTGAGCTGGAGCCAGGCCTGCCGACAGCGGTGGCCACATCAGGACAGGAGCTCACTGGAGGACAGCAGGGGCCGGGGACCTCGCCACAGCCCACCCTTAAGGCTGGCCATGAAGACAGCAGCATCGCATCCAGCCTCGTTACAGAGCCCTGTGAGGCTGTCCCTGCGCCTCCTGGGGATGGACACAGGCAGCAGAGTGAGTGGGGGCTTGGGGCAGCGCGTGTAGGAGCGGGGCTTTCCTGGGGACTGAGCGGGTTTGGTTTGGTCACTCTGGCTGTGCTCGCTCTCCTCAGGCCCGGGGAAGATGTGCAGGTGCTACAAGCGGCTGGATCAGTGTGAGCACCAGATTGCACCCCATGAGATGAAGTACCAGCTGCACAACGCAGACAACCGGACGCTCTTCCACTGCAACTGCACCCGCAGGTCTGTGTCCAAGCTCATGTGTGTACCAAGCTCTGGCCCCTTTTGAGCGAGCACTATCTGGGACTGGGATGTGCCCCAGGAGGATGGCAGGGCTTCCATCTGCCATCACGGGGCACAAAGAGATGGTTTGGGGTCAAAAGAGGTGGGACCCAGTGCGATGCCCACTCCAGCCAGCAGCTGCTGACTGCCATCTATCTGTGCCCACAGACTGGCACGGTCCCTGCGCAGGGCGAAGGGTTTCCATGAGGTGCAGGCAGCAGTCTTGGCTGACCACGTTGCTGCAGCTTGCTTTGTGTTGGAGCCACTCACCAACTGCAGCCCGGGCAAGGAGCCACAGCACAAGTAAGTGCAGAGGGGCAAGGGAAAATGTGGTGTGCTTGGGGATTCCTAACCTGCTGGGAAGGTGGGATGGATGCCCCGGGGCTGGGTGCTGTCATGCAGGTTTGGCTGTTTGGTGCGAGGCGGTCGTCACAAGCATTTGTCCCATTTTTCTGTGCCAGGGGCAGGAGTGGGGTGGAAGGCAGAGGCTGTCAAGTGCTACAGCCTCCAGTGCTGCTTTGTCACTCCTTGTCCTACTCCTCCAGCAGCTGCACCTCAGCCACCCGGGCTGTGCTAGTAGCACCTGCACGGCATCTCAGCAACATCCTGAAGCACTGGGGTGCTCCTCACATAACCTCCAAGAAGGTCAAGCATCGAGACTGGAAGACACGGGGCAGCGGCAGCACCCTCTACAAGCAGTGCCGGCACCTGGCTTTGGAGCAGAAGCTGTGTGCACAGCATCGTGCAGCCCCCCCGTGATGCCTGAGCAGCATGGGCATGCCTCGCGTGGGAAGGAAGACGTGCTGTGCAGCGGGCACTGAGTGGAGCTGCTTAATGTCTGGTCCTTGAGAGAAAGGATGGCACCAAGCATGGCTGCTGGCATGACTACGTGGAATTGGGGCGGGGGGGGGCACAGCTGGAAGGAGGGCAAGCAGAGGGGCTAGGAAGGCTCAGCTACCCCTCTCCTGAGGAGCTGTGGCACCAGCTGTGAGCATCAAAGCGAGGGGAAAGGAAGGGGAGCCCTTGGGTAAGGGGGAAGCCACCATCACCCTTCCCTTTTGTGCCAGGGGGCAGGGAGAATGCTCTGGGCGTATGAGCCTCAGGCAGGGGCTGGGGGGGGGAGGAGAGGGGCCTGAGGGATCTGGGGTGAGCCTGGCCCCCTCCTCAGACTGCTGGGCTGGGCTCTGGAGGTGAAGGGCAACATCCAGGCACAGAGCTGGGGAGGGTCAGTCCCTGTGTGCGGCACGAGACAAATAAAGGGTGGTCTCTGTATGGTGTGTGGTGCTGGGCCCGGGCCGTGCCTGCTGCAGCCCCTGTTTTCTGGGCCTGTTCCTCCGCTGCAGTAAGCACAGAGCATCTGGGGCAGGCAGGATGGTTTTATTGTGTTGCTCACGCTACGTCCAAGCCTGAGGCACAGTGGTAGTGGCAGGAAAGAAGCACGCTCCGCTCTCTGGGGTACCCACAGCAGCACTGCGCCCTGGGGCTAGGCCTCGCTCAAAAAGGAGTTCAAAACCGCCTCCAGCGCTTGTCCCTGCCCCTCCTCAGGCCTGCCCTCCTGCCTGACAGCCCAACACTCGCACCTTTGAACCTCGCAGGGGCTTCCCTTGGCCAATACTCCCCTGCCAACCCCATCCTGGACCAGCCTTCCCCTCCCCTCTGCCCCCCTCGCAGCCCCGGGAGGGCAGCGGCTCCAGGCCGCGGGGAGCAGGGGCAGGCAGGCAGCAGGAGGGCAGAGGCCTGTCACCGCAATAAATAAGGGAGAGGGACGTCTCAGCAGGGAAGTGGCAAAGGAAAGCACACAGCAAGCGCGCTACGGGGGAAGGGGTTGCTGCATTAGTGGCCCGTGGCACATCTATGGCTGCTGTCTCGCTCCCAGGGGCTGCTCCCTTCCTTCGCAGAGGTGCCATAAGGAGCTCCTGGGGGGCTTGTAGGGCTTACCCTCCGGCAGGGAGGGCCCTGCTCTGCGTTCTCCCTCTGTTTGCCCAAAGCCTGGTCGATCATCTCCAGGCGCAGTGCAGGCAGCAGGCCCAGGTTCCTGGGGTCGGCCCTGGCCAGGGCGTTGTCAGCAGAGATGCAGCGGGAGGCGCGCTGCTCCCGCACAGTCTGGTAAAAGGAGCCCAAGCTGCCCTCCTGGCTTTCAGCTGCCTGCCCCGCTTCCTTGGCTTTGGCTCCGCGGTGCCCTGTCTCCTCCTGGGGCAGGTGGATGGTGGGGATGTCCCCAGGGAGGCCTCGACGGCTCTGGGGTGAGGGGCTGCGACTGGTGCCCCTGTCCCGGCTTGATGGCCGCAGGATGAGGCCCTGGAATTTGGCCAGGCTAGGGCTTCGGCTCCGGTGCCGTTTCATCTTGCCTGGGCTGGGGCTGCGGGATTTGGGGGCCAGCAGGACAAGGGTGCTGTCATCCTCCTCTTCCGAGCTGCTGCCCGAGCTGTCTGTGGGGCTGCTGCCCTCCTCTGACCTGGGCATGGAGATCTGCAGCCTTGCGTCAGGGCTGCTGGCTGTGGCACGCCGCAGCAGCACGCCCTGTTCAGCCAAGCACCACCCTCACCCCTCATCCCTGCTCACCTGGAAGGGCTCCGTCACCCCTGCGATGCTGCTGGAGTTGTTGCTGTAGTACCCGAGGATGTACTCGCCTTTCCCCTTGGGCAGTGCCTCCTCTGAGAACAGCACCTGCAGGCCAAGGAAAGCTGATGGGCACCGGGGCTGGGCACAGGGGTATCCCCCACCACCTCCAGACCCAACTGAGAGCCCTGATGCCCACACAGTGGGGCAAAAGGGCCTTCCGTGCAATAGGGGAAGCCACTGATGTGGGGGCTGGTGCCTTGCCGTAGGGCACACACACACCCAGCATCTTGCAGGGCTGGCCGTGGCTCCTGGAGACGCTCACCTGTGCACACAGCTGCTTCTCGATGAAGCGCTCTCCATCATCGCTCCTGGCCCAGACGTAGGACACGTAGTCTTTAGGATGCCGAAACCCAACCTGCATGTCCACGGGAGAACAGAGGTGAGCTGGGGGCCATCTGCCAAACTCAGCACCCTCAGCCCTTGCCTGGCATTTGCTCTCCTTGCACAAGGGCACCGACAGCTGCCTTGCACATGCACACACTCAGCCCCAGTAACAGCTTTGGGCCATGAGAAACCCACAGAGCAGGAGGAGGAGGATGAAACCTCTGGATCCATGACTCCTGCAGCAGGGTCAAAGCCTGCTGGTATCCACAGAATAGGAGAGCAGAGAGGACAGGCTAAGGCCAAGCTGATGGGGACCCTCTGGTGCTGTGAAATGCCCCCCACCCTCTCCAGCCACAAGCCCCTACCCGGTAGAGGCCTATCCAGTCCCAGGAGCTCCGGTGGAAGCCAGCAGCCACCTTGTACTTGACAACTGCTTGCTCAGGCCTATTCCACTCATCAGCCACGTAAATCTCCACTGGAGGCTTGTCTGCCTTGGAAGCAAACTGATAAACATGCACATGGTGGGCAAGGGCCATATGCCAGAGAGCTGCCCCTGCTGCCCAGGGCACCCATCTGGCACCGGACCCTCCAACACACACCAAGAGCAGCAACCACCCCGTCCCCAGCCACAGGACTGAAGCTGCCTTGCAAAAATAAGGCAAGAAATCCACACCCCACCCCGTGCCGCACGCAAGAACTGGGCATCCAGGGCCTCGCGTGCCCAGTGGCCCCGGCAGGCGCTCACCTGCACTGCAAAGATAGCGGCTACCGGCTTGTGGTCGCTGACCGTGTATTCCATGTGGCTGCAGTAGCAGAGCTGGCTCACCGACAGGATGCCCCGGCTGGGCTGGCATCCACCTGCACCGAGCCCGACGCTGGGAGATTTGATCTTCCAGAGGATGCGGTCAGTCCAGGCTGGTTTTCGCTTCTTGGCACTGCAGGGCACAGAGGGGGGCATCTCTTGCCTGGCAGGGGGGCAGCGGGCTCCACCCCAAACTGCCTCCCCCTGGCACTACAGCACGTGGGGGCAGGGGACGCAGCTCATCGTGGCGCACAGCTCAGTGCAGCTGCAGGGACAGACCTGCACTGGCACCAGCACAAGAGCTGTGTCCCCAGCCTGATGTCCCCAGCCCAGCCCACGCCTGCCCCGGCATGGCCTCCCCTACCCCTCACCCCTCAGCCATGCCTCCTGCTCTTGCCCCGCTGTCCTACCTGCTGTCATATTTGTTGGTGCCCACATCGAACTTGAAGGTGGGTGGGAAGTTGAGGGGTCCCTCCTGGAAGCCGGTCAGGACAGGCCAAGTGCTTTTGGCAATGTTCAGCTGAGGGGAAGAGAGCAGGCGGGGAGCACACCAGGACCCCCAGCCAGACCTACACGCGGCCCCAGTAACCCAGCCCAAACCCTATAACCCGATAACCCCCACACCCTACGGGATAACAGCACGCAGCCACCCCCAAACACCCTGCTGAGCATCACGCAGGGTTCATCCGTGCTGTGCAGCAAGTCTGCAGGCTCAACATCCCCATTTCTTCCCAATGCTCCAGTAAAGAAAACACTGACGTGTGTGCAGCTCCAGTGACAAATATCCTAAGACTATGATGCCCACCAGTCCCCACACAGCAAGGAGAAACAGGGCCCTGTGTCTGCAGGAGGACGTACAGTCCCACAGCCACACAGGCAGCTCTGGTGAGGGCCAAGGAGCGCTCGCAGCCCAGCAGCACACCCGGCCCTCTCACCTGGTCCTTCTCCCAGAGCTGGTTCAGCATGTTGCTGTCGATGGCGTACTTGACGAAGCGGATGTCGAGGCTCTCTATGCGAAAGTTGAGGTCCCCAAACCAGAAGACGAGGCTGTGGGGTGGGAGGGCAGTGGGCTACCAGGGCCAGGGCCACCAGAAGCAGACAGCAAAGCCACTGCGCTGGCTCTCACTGCACCAAGGGACAATTTTCCAGCTCTCCGCATGCAAGACCCAACCTCCACGCCTTGCTAGCATACAGATGCCTTGGCTCAGGCTCCAAGAAAAGCAGCGGGGTACGCACTCATGGTCCAAGATGCCGCTGGCTGCACGTCCCTCAAACTGCTGCATGTGCAGGATGGTGGCGAAGTCCTCCTTGCGCTGCTCCGCCTTCTCCAGGTGCGCTGGCAGGTGGCAGTTGAGGAAGCAGACCATGTGGCCGAAGATGGAGAGGCGGACGCTCACCCCACCCTTGTTGCCCTGCACCAAAAAGCTGCCGTGAGCCCTCAGCGAGGCACCACCGCCACCAGCCTCACCGCTACTCACCCAGTAGCCGCCCAGCCCCGTGCGGGTGCAGTCCGTCTGGATGTCCTGCAGGAAGGGGAGGTGGTAGTACTTGGCAAACACGAGTAGGATCACGCCTTGCATCCGCACTGTGCTGACCTGGAACGGGAATTGCAGCAGGATGGTGGCTGCAGCCCGGAGGCAGGCACAGCCTCCTCTACCTGCAGACCAGGGGCAGCCACGATATATACGTGCCCCGCTTCCAGGGGCTCAACAGCACATTTTGGTTCAGAGATCCACGTACACCCTCCTAAATACTGACTGAGAAGCCCAGCGATGCTAGGTCTTAGGTACTCTGTGCTAGTGCCCTGGGATCTGCTCCTGAAAAATACAGGAGTGTTTTACAGCTAATGAAACTCGAGGAGTTAAAAGCAAGCAGCAAGATGTGTCCCCAGCATGCCACAGGGGACATCAAAGGCAGACAGAAAGCGAGGAGGTGGTGACAAAAGCTGGGCAGCATGCTGGTGGGGTGCCCCGCTCACCCTCACCTTCCACGCTGCTCACAGGGCTGCAGTGCACCCCTCTGGCCACTTCTCCCACTGCAAATCCTCTCTGTGCATGGCTCTGCCTGTGCATGGCTCAACCTGCCTCCCCCAGGGGAAGAGAACCCAGCCCCTTGGGGTTTTTCCTTACCAGCACAAAGTGGAAGGGGCTCAGGACGTCCATGAACAGCTCGCTCCACTGATCTGTGAACAGGGCGTCCTTCAGGCGCTTGTTTATCTTGCAGTTCACCTCCTGCAGCCTGGGAAGAAAGATGGGGACCTCTGCAGAGCCTGCCCGACCCCAGGCAGGTCGCTCAGCAGCACCAGGAAGGTGCCTGCATCCCATCCAGGGAATGCTCCTTGGGAGAGGTGCCTAAGGACAGCGCTGAGGAGTGGGGTCAGGGTCAGAAGGACGCTTCAGGGGAGTGATTTAGAGCACAACCTGGCTATACCCCTGCTCCAGCAACACTGGGCTGCGTGGTACACAAGTGGCATAGGGCCCTTAGCCCTTTAATCAGGAGCAGTTTAACTTCATAAGGCTAGGCAGCAGTCTAAAGCCTATCTTTAGGTTCAAGAAGAGCTTGCGGGGCCCGCCAGCTGCACCGATGTCTACAGAGAAGTCACATCACACAATTCCTTCAGCACAGAGCATTCAGACACAGCCGAGCCTCCCAGTTCAGAGCAGCAGCGACAGAAGGTTAACAGCGCTCCTACCCACTCAGCAATTAGCGAGCAGAAGGAAAGAGAGCGTCCCCAGAGAGCAGCAGGACTGGGAAACGCCTTGCCCAAAAATACCAAGTGCCCCAGGCATGAAGGCACAGGTTGGAGGAAGGGGGGCTGCCAGGCACAGACACCCTAGAGGCGAAGGGGCTCCCCGGTACAGCGCACCCTGCCCTGGCCAAGACATTTCCAGCAAGCCCCTCGCACCACACGTGCCCCCCCTGCCCACATCCAGGCAGGCAGGAGCAGCTGTGAAGCTGCTGGAGGCAGAGCTCTTCCACCTCACACGCACAGGGAGCTTGCCAAGGCAGAGGCTGTAAAAAAAAAAAAAGCAGCACATCCCCGGCCTTGGCAAGGATCCGCGTGCTCCAGAGCGATCCCCGAGGGTCTGGTTTTCCCTTTGGCTATGGCAGAGCTCGCGCTGCTGGCCACGCCAATAAAGCCTCACCACACCGCCGTGGAGCTGCCTTGCCAGCAGTTCAGCGTTGCCAGAGGCACGGAGCCAATCCAGCTGTGAGAAAGCAGCAGAGCTGTGCCCTCGAGGCCTGCATACCCACGGACAAAAGCCGAAACGAGGAAAATGCTCCCAGTGGACTCCGGCAGGCAACTTAAATGCCTCTACAAACCTGACCAAGGGACTGCCAGGGTTTGGCAGCAAGAACGGCACCTCCCAAGGCCAGGCTCTGCACGGCCTGGCTGGCTATGGGCTGCTCAAGGGTTCAAGGCTATCCAGGACTTGAGGGTTTCAGCTCTTCTTAGTACTCCCATTTTATTAGAAGCCAATCTTCCTTCACTCTTCATGATACCACACACCTGCGATGTCCGTCCCTCCCTGCTCCCTAAGCTCCAGGGCAGGCTGGAGCTGCAGCTCTTCCATCCTAAGCCCCCCGGGGTATGGGGAATTCCCCAGACAGGACCCAGGCTGGGGGCGGGGGCCCTGCACTTGGCTCACTCACCCGATGGCGATCATGTCTACATCGTTTGTCTCGCCCGTGTTGAGATGCAGCAGCGATGTCACATCGTTCGGGGGCATGGCTGTGCCCACGTTCCAGGTGACCACAGTGATGCTTGGGAAGAACGAGAAAGAACAGGCTTAACATTTGGGCTCAAAAGCCCATTTCCCACACCGTTCAGCCCCCAGCTCCCCCCAAGGAACCTGCCTGGAGCAGAAGCAGTTGCAGCAGAGGCTCAGCCGGGGCACACACACCATGTCCTTTAACCCCCGTTTGTGGCAGACAAATTACAACCTCCAAATTTCTCTGGGGTCTGCCCAGCGTGGCAGCCCCGCTGTAACCCAAGCCCCGGTGTAATTCCAGCAGCCAGCACAAACACAGCCCTCATTTTCATCTCAGTGCTGACTGCCACAGCCAGGCTGGCACAGCAGGGAGCCTGTGAGACAGGATACCCCCAGGAAACTGCTTCCCCTCCTCTTCCCGTGCACCGCTTGCCTCTTGGGTTCCCGGGGAAAGGGGCCTGGATCTCCACCCAGCAGGTCCTGCCCCAGAGCACAGCCAGCCTGAACGGCCCGGGCATCGCTTGCGACAGGAGTGCTGCAAGCCCAGCAGCTGTGTCCTTCACGAGTGCAAAGCCACCATCAGTCACAGCACATTAACACCATTACGCAGCACACAGCAGCAGCCCGCAGGCTCTCTCGGCAGCACTAGGACAAGCCTCAGTCACAAGAGGCACATTTCAACAGCGAGGCAGGGAAGCGCTGCACCATTTTGAGAGCTCAGGGATCGCGGCGGGGGGGCAAGCAGCACCTGCTCCAGAGCCTGTTCCTCTAATTCCACCTAGGAACGCCACCCCACCTCCTTCCCCCAAGCTGCTGCCTGCACAAGCAGCAGGCACTGGGTATGTTTCCCACCTTCAGCATGCGCACAGGACCCTACGTGCCCACAGACCCTCAACCAAAACCTTTTCCAGCTGAACACCATCCACAGCAGGAAGACCGAAGCGACTCCAACCCAAAGAGAGGCCTCGGTTGCCACTTTCCATGGGGACATTCCTCCCTATCCCTGCCCCGAGACGCGGGACTCCCCCTCTCCCCCACGCACCGCGGGCAGCAGCACAGCACCAGGCGCTCACCGGAACGAGCCGTCCGCTGTCGCCCTTCCCACACAGTCCAGGAGAGCATCGGAGGAGTTGCTGGCACTCGGCAGGCCAAGAGATGGCCCAGACCTCCCGAACAGGGTGAACTCATCCGGTTCTGCCTTGGCGAGGGTCCCGGGCTTGGACAGGCCGACGTGTCCTGTGGCGATGAACTCGCTGGAGACGGCCTTGGGCAGACCGAGGGCTCTGGGGGATGAGCCTGCCCAGGCCGAGATGTGGTCGCTGGACTCCGCTTTGGGCAGCGCCTCTCTCCGCTCCGCAGGCAGCGCCTTCCCGGGGGCAGCTCGGTCCACGGGGCTGAGTTCTGGGAAGGATGACCAGCTCGGCGACTGGCTCGGCTTCACCGGCGACAACGCAGCGGCACGGGCCAGGGGGATGCCCGAGCCTGGGGACAGCGGCCGGCGCTCCACCGGGGACAGCAAGGTCGGCAGCGGGAACATCTGCGGGACCCCGGCCCCATCCGCCGGGGCCCTACCGACGTCCAGCGATAGGGGCTGGGCAGCCCGGCCGGGGACCCTCTCCTCGGGCCACCCGCAGCCGTGCTGAGCCCCCTCGGGCTGCGAGCGCGGCGACCCGCAGGAGAGAGCCTCCAAGGCGGCATCGGGCCGGGAGCATCTCCGCGCACCGGAGCCGCGGCCGCCGGGGCCCGAGGCCGGCGGGGCCGTGCTGTCGGGGACGAGCAGCGCGGGGGAAGCGGCGGCGGCGGCGGCGGCGGAGGGCGCGGGGCTCCGCGGGGAGACGGGCCGAGGACCGAGGGCGGCCGAGCCCAGCTCCGCGCTGCCCCGCCGGGCCGGCTCCATCTGCGGCAGAGCCACGGCGCCCTCCGGCACCGGCACCGGCACCGGCCGCCGCCGGGCTCCGCGCCCCCTCCCCGCCACCCCCCCGGCCGCCGCCGCCGCCGCTGCTCTCACCTGGCGGCGCTCCCCGCGATGTCAGCGCCGCCCCCGCCCCGCGTCCCGGTCCCCCCCCCCTCCCTCCCCTCCCCAATTCCCCCGGGACCGGGAGCGGCGCCCCCTCCCCCGGTGCGCGCAGCGCGTGTGGCCGGGTGCGCTACGTGCGGCTGCGCGTGCCCGCGGCGCCGTGCGGGAGGTGCGGGGGGGGCGCGCACACGGCTGCACACACGCGCGTTGTGTGTGTGTGTGTGTGTGTGCACAGCCTGCCCTGCGTCTGCTGTGTGCGCGGTGTTTGTGTGCGCGTTATCAGTGTGTGCGCAGGGTCACGCAGAAGCGCAGCATCACAGAATATTAGGGGTTGGAAGGGACCTTGAGACATCATCTAGTCAAATCATCATCCTGGCGGGGCTGGAACACCAAGGTCAGGTCACACAGGAACACGTCCAGGTGGGTTTGAAAGTCAGCAGAGAAGGAGGCTCCACAACCTCCCTGTGCAGCCTGTTCCTGTGTTCTGTCACCCTCACCATAAAAAAGTTTAATCTCATATTTAAGCAGAACCTCCTGTGTTCCAGCCTGCACCCATTGCCCCTCGTCTTATCATTGCTTGTCACTGAGAAGAGCCTGGCTCCGTCCTCCTGACACTCACCCTTTACACATTTATAAACGTTAACAAGGTCACCCCTCAGCCTCCCCTTCTCCAAGCTCCCTCAGCCTCTCCTTGTAAGGGAGATGCTCCACTCCCTTAATCACCCTCGTGGCTCTGCGCTGGACTCTCTCAAGGAGTTCCTGTCCTTGAACCAAGGGGCCCACAGCTGGATGCAATACTCCAGATGTTGTCACCAGGAGGAGGAGAACCTCTCTCGCCCTGCTAACCACATCCCTTCTGCTACACCCCGGGATGCCATCGGCCTTCTTGCTCACAAGGGCACGGTGCTGGCTCACGGCCATCCCGCTGTCCCCCAGGACCCCCAGCTCCCTCTCCCCTTCACTGCTCTCCAGCAGGGCCGTCCCCAACTCATGCTGGTGTCTGGGGTTGTTCTCACCCAGATGCAGCACTCTGCACTTGCCCTCTTTATATTTCAGTAATTTCTCCCCGCCCAGCTCTCCAGCCTGTTGAGTTCCTGCTGGACGGCAGCTCGGCTCCTCCCAGCTTTGTGTCAGCAGCAAGCTTGGTGGCAGCACACTCCATCCCCTCACCCGCGTCACTGCCAAATACATTAAACAGCACCGGTCCCAGTACCGACCCCTGGGGGACCCCGCTGGGTGCAGGACCCCCACTGGGCTCCATCCCATGCCCCCAGCTCTGCCTTGTTCCCCTCCCCGCAGTGCCCGTGTGCGCGCAGAGCGCATCAACGGGGTGTTCTTGGGCGTGCTCACACTGGGTGTGCGCACACACGTGCTTGTGCACGCGCATCCGAGGCGCGCGCGCGCGCGGACGCGGGCTGCGCGCGCCTATTGCGCGCGGGTCGCGCGCCCAAGCGCTGCGAGCCGCGGACCGGGGGCGCGCGGGGGCGCGCCCCCGCGCCGCTGCTGTGCGCACGCGCGGCGGGGGCGCGCGCGCGCGCGCGATCCGCGACGTGGCGATGCTGCGGGCGGTGGCGCTGCTGGCGCTGCTGGCGGTGGCGGCGGGGGCCGAGCTGCGGGACCTGGCCCGGGGCAAGGTGGAGGTGGGTGCCGCGGGGTCGGTGCTGGTGATGGTGGTGATGGTGCCGGTGGTGGTGACGGGCTGTGCTGTGCTCTTTCTCCCCGCAGACGTGCGGCGGGTGACGGCTGAACCGCCTGCGGGAGGTAGGTGGTGCCGGGGGGGGAGGCGCGGCCCCGCGGCAGGCGCGGTCCCGCTCTGACCCCGGGTCCGTTCTGCCCCCAGGTGAAAGCCTTCGTCACCCAGGACATCCCCCTCTAGTACCCGATGGGGTTGCCGGGGGCTGCGAGGCACGGGGGGGGCTGTGTTGGGGAGGGGGGGCGGAATGGGGTGGGGATGGGACAGGGATGGGATGGGGATGGGGACGGGGATGGGAACAGGATGGGGACGGGGATAGGATGGGGACGGGAATGGGAACGGGATGGGGATGGGGATGGGAACGGGATGGGATGGGATGGGGATGGGGATGGGACAGGGACAGGATGGGGATGGGATGGGGTTGGACTGGGGATGGGTAAGGATAGGGATGGAATGGGGATGGGACAGGGACAAGATGGAGACGGGATGGGATGGAACGGGGAGACGGCAGGACGGGACGGGAGGGGATGGGATGGGACGGGACAGGATGTGGACGGGGTGTGGATAAGATGTGGAAGGGCAGGGGATGGAATGGGCTGGGACAGGACGGGATGTGGGGCTGCAGCAGGACGGGATACAGGGCAGAACAGGACATGGGATGGGAACAGGACAGAGCACGGGATGGGGTGATGGGACAGGACAGGGGGCTGCGTAGTCCTGCTTGGTGCTGCCCGCTCCTTAACACGCTTGCAAGCCATAACCTGGAGATGAAGCACCTGCCTGGCGCCGACCCCGAGCTTGTACTCCTCAACCACAGATATGAGGAGCTGGAGGTGAGTGCAGCCACCAGAGCCCCTGTGTCCCTGTGCAGGGCACGTGGGCTGGGTCTGAAGAGGCTGCAATCCCTGTCTCTGTGCAGAGAATCCCCCTGAGTGACATGACCCGGGAGGAGATCAACCAGCTGGTGCAGAAGCTGGGCTTCTACCGCAAGGAGACACCCGATGCCCCTGTTCCTGAGGAGTTTCGGTTTGCCCCTGCTAAGCCTCTGCCCACCCTGCAGCCCCCCAAAGCTCCTGCAGCTGACGGCGAGACCCCACCTGAACGTGACGACAAAGAACATCCAGACCTCTAGTGAGCGGTGCAAAGAGAAGTGGCAGAAGGTCCTGCAGCCTCAGTGGGTGAGGATGAGGGTGTTAGAGCAGCTGCCTCTGCCTGTGCAGCTGGGAACAGGTCCATGGGGTGACAAGGGTTTGACCACGATGCAGGGAGATCTTTCCAGCTCCCCCCACTGTTGCTCAGTGTTCATAGCCTCTTCCCCGGGGATGCCCTGAGCAGTTCTAGACTTGAGCAGAGGCTGCCAGTGCACCGAGGACATCCGAGTGAGCCATAGCTGCCTGTTATTGCCTTCCCCCACCCCAGCCATTCTGACACGGCCAACCTGAAGGAGCAGTAATCTCATTGTTCCTTTACCATGCCCCCGAGGTTTAGTCACCTCCTGGTGCTGGGCAGCGATATCCTACCTGCGCAGGACAGGATGAAACCCTCAGCAGAAAGCCCCAGGTGCTGAGAGTCGATGTGCTGAGTCCTGGAGGTGGGAGAGCTGCCCCCTAGGAGGGTTCGGCTTCACACCACCAGCAGGGTTGCCTCATATTGAGCACACAGTAAAACTTTTGCTTACAATCTGCTGCACCTTGTCATCTTTCCAGGGTGGGCTCAGTGGGGCATGCGTCAATGCCTGGAGCAGCTGGCAGAGGTGGAGGGGGGCCGCAGGGTCACCCTGGGTGCACGGTCACCTCTGGTTGGTGAGCCCTCAACTGGGGTGGGACACGAATGGTTCCTCTCAGCTCTGTATTGTCCCCGTGCAGCAGGAGCTGTGCTTGCACAGAGGGGGCTCCATGCAGGTGGGGCTGCAAACACCCCCGGGCAAAGGGAGGCAGCCTTGCACGCTGCAGGCAGGTTGCTCCTGGGGCTCCGTGCGGCCACGTTGCTTGGAGGGGTTGGGGAGAAGGACTGGAGGCAGAGGCATTGCCCTATAGAATAAACCTTTATTGTCTGGCTGGTGTTGGTACACGTGTCAACGCAGGTGTAGACGGTGATGAAGGGGTGAGTGGCACTGAGCACAACGTGCCCAGAGCTGGGGAGGAGCACGGGGGCTGCCTAGACCCTGGCCCTGGCCCCTCACGCCCTCCCTGCTCCCCTCCAGCTCCCCAGCACGTGGGTGCTGCAGGTCCCTGCCGTGGAAGTGCCCTGGGCACGTGAGTGCAGTGGGAAGCAGGGTGTCAGCATGGGGCCATCCCGGAGAGGTGGCACCAAGCAGGGACTGTGGTGGGCAGAGAGGCTGGCTTCCTTGCAGGGGGGGCCAGGAAAACCGCTCTCGGGCTGCCTGGAGACCAAGGCGCTCTGCCTCATGGAGGTACCAAAACCAGCAGTGCCCACCAGGGCCCCGGTTCTTGGAGGGGGGTCCGCGGGCTGAGCTGCACTTACGTGGACCCACGCTGGCTCAGGGCCCGAGGGCACGACCATGCCCCAGCCTCCCTGGGAAACAGGGGCACTGCCCACCTACAAACAATTCCTTTGAAAACGAATAACTTAATACGCTAGAGCATGGCGGGGGGGGGTAGGGAGGAGGAGAACCAAGCTGGCTGCAGGGAGGGTGGCATCCTGGGCAGCACCCGCCTGGCACTGTCCTGCCCTGCCCACGCCTTCAGCCGGGCAGAGGCCGACCGAGGAGCTCCAGCGAGGCCGAAGCAGGGGGTGACCCGAGTGATGGAGCCCCCCCCCTCTTTTCCCCAGGACCAGCCCCGCAGCCTCTCCAGGCCCTCCCGCCAGCCTCTGGAGCGGAGCAGCAGCTCCTCCGCACACCAGCGTCCCTGCGGGGAGGGGGCAGTGAGGTGTCGGGCAGCTGCAGGCCAGGGCAGGCTCTAGCACTCTTTCTGCCGCATGCGCAACTCGTGGCGACGCAGGTGGTTGTAGAGGGACTGCACATAGGTGAAGACGCACTTGGGGTCTGGCTTCTTCCCCATGATCATCATGTCTTCCACCTCCACCAGGGGCACGCAGTCTGCCAGCATCCTGTGGAGACGCAGGCCTCAGCACGGCTGGGCGGGCTGCCCCTTCCTGCAGGGGACTGGGATGGGGTCCGCCAGCGCTGGGTCCCTCTGTCCTTGGACTCACCCTGCCCTCCGTGCCCTTATCCTACCCCTCCTGCTGCCTCCGAGGCCGGGCAGCCTGCAGGCACCGCTCACCCCTGCTGTCCCCGTGCTCCCCTGCCACCCACATACACCCTGCCCCAGCTCCTGCCCTGCTCTCAGTGCCCGCAGTCACCCCCCCAGCCCCTTTGGGCACGCCTGGCTGCAGAGGAGCCGCTGGAGTGTCCCTGTCCCACACTGCCCTTTTCTCCTGCCCCACAGCCACATCTGCTTCACCAAGGGCTGTGCTGGGCCCGTCCCCAGCTGCTGCCAGCTCACGCTGCCCCTCTGCCGTGAGCAGCAGAGCCCCCCAGCCAGCCCCCCAGCACCCTGCCCCTGCCATCCCACAGCCCTCCCAGCGCCTGGTGCCACCCCAAACCCTGAGCTGGGGCTCCCGTCCTGTCAGGCTCCAGGCAGATCCTCAGCCTCGGGGGCTGCTGGCACCGCTGGGTCAGGTACGGAGGGGAGAGTAGGGTCAGCTCCCACCCCACCCCCTGGTTGTTGAGAGTTTAGGGGTGGCAAGGGGGTGCCCAGGAGCAGAGCAGAGCTTCTGCTGCCTGCACAGCTCCCAGCACCCCTCCCAGCAGTCCCAGCTGGGCAGCAGTGCAGGCTGTGATGGGACCCAAAATAACAGCCCCGTGCTGAGGCCAGGGCTGGGGAGGAGGAGGCTGAAGCTCAGCCTAAGGCTGGGCATGGAACACAGCCTCACTTGGGACCTCCGTGCAGTGATCAGGGCTGGAGATAAAATGCTTCCTGCAGTGCCTACACAGGCCTGGCTTCGTGGCTGAGTGGTGGTGCAGGCTGAGCCAAGAAGGGGGCTCACTGGGGCTGCTCCAACCCTACTGGGAGGATCAGACAGCTTGGCTGACACCCTTCAGCAAAACCCTTCCCCCAGTCCTCTCCCCCCCGTGCCAAGCTGCAGAGTCCCACCTGGATTTGCTGCATGCTTCAGTACCCCCAGCACAGGACCTGGAGGGGGGGACTCGGGTCTGGCACGGGCACAGCACAGAGCAGAACCACTGCTGGTGCCAGCCCTTGGGCAGGGAGGTAGGGGTGAAAGGAGCAGCGGGCTCAAGGAGAGAAATCCCCAGCTCCTGGGCTCCTCACGAGCGCTGCAGCCATGCTGGGGGGGTTTCAGGCCAGCCCAGCAGCTGTGTTGGGGCCCTGCTTCTCTGCCTTGCTCCTTTGGTTAGCACTGCAGAGCTGGAACTCAAAAGGCCAGGGAAGCAGCGGGCCCTGAGCCCAGGACCTGGCTAGCACCAACCCCTCCACGTGATCCAGCAGCAGCCCAGGGGGGGGGCCACGCTCAGGGCCTTGGAAAAAAGCACCCGCCTGGTCACAGGAGGCCCCTGTTATACCGCCAGCCCAACCGTGGGCCCAGTCCCAAGGGTGATGGAAAAGCTAAGGCAGCACGGGGAGACAGTCTCTGTCCTTATAAAGGCATTGTTTGGGCCTCGGTGTGCTCGTGCAGTGCGCAGCCGGGGGAGAGGAGGCTCCAGCGCCAGCTGGGATGCCCCTGAGAACAGGCACAAACAGTGCAAGAAGAGGCAGGACCGGAGCCTTGAGTCACACTTTCCAGGCTCCCCTCTCTTTCCCATATAAGAGCAGGCAGCACCTTGGCAAGGGGGAAGGGAGGGAGAGAACATCCTCTGCCACGCCTGACCCCCACATCAGCCTCCACCCGCCCAGGGCAGGCAGCCCTGATTTTTGGGGGCGAGGAGGGCAGCAGCAAACGCAAGCGGTGGGGCTGGGGGGGGAGGTTAGGGGGCGATGGGTGCTCACCCCTCACCTGGGTACAACTGCTACGGGTGAAACGCTCAGCACCCGGCTGGGGTGGGTGAGCAGGAGGCCAGGGAAGACCCCCAGCAGCACCGCTCCCACCGAGACCCCTGTTGCTGGAGAAGCATCGCCCCCCACCCCGGCTGCCACGCTCCCATCCACGGCCACCATCTCCCCCCCGACCCCCCAGGGCTATTCTGAAAGCAGAGAGGAGGGCTATCTGCCCTCCACCCTGCTCCTGGCAAGAGGGCCACGGCTCTGCCCCAAAAAACGCCACCAGAACTCGACCCTTGCCCACCAGCATCCCCCATCCTCTCCCCCAGCCGCAGCTCCCCGGGCCCTCCTGCCGAGCACATGGCCAAGCTGCAGGACGCGGGCAGGTGGGTGCGGGGGGGTGGTTAATTTGACAGCAAGGTTCTCACCATCGCTCCCGGGGGGTGAAAATGGGCTACGACTTTTTGGTTTTTACCAGCCCCTTCTGGACCAGGCAGCGATAGAATTCCTGAATGTATGTGTACACACACTTCCAATCCGGCTCGCGCATCCGGACCATGTCCTCCACGTCCAGCAACTGCGGACAGTCTGCGTGCTTCCTGGGGGCAGGGAGAGAGAGGGGCAAGCCAGTGACCGCAGCCCAGTCGGGGAGGGGGAGAAAGAGAGAAAACAAGAGACATATCAATGCAGTTCCCGTTCCTCGGGCAGACGTTGCTCTGCTCTCGCATGCTCTGGGGGTGCACGATGCAGGGCGGGACAGGTCCAGGCACCGCCACACTCCAAGGCCATTCAGGTGAGATTTGGGGGGCCAGGTCTCACAAGCGGGGGGACGGGAGGGTAGGGGCAGGTGAGCAGTGTGGACAGGCGTGAGGTCCAGAGGGAACGACAGAACAAGACAGAGGAGGGAGGGAGTGAGGTGTTCTGGCGCGCCTGGTGCTCGGGGAGCAGGTTCCAGAGCGGAGCAGTGTTCTATATAGCTCGTATATAGACTGGTCGGGAGGGCCAGGCAAGCCCAGCCCTCCTGCCCAGCTCCGCTTGGAACTGTACGGTACAGCCCTGGTGCAGGAAGCTCAGGAGAAGATGCTCACAAGAGCTGGAGGAGGAGGAAGGATGAGAGGCCACCTGGCTTCCAGGCCGGAGAGATCGATGGCTCTCTCAGTCCACGTACCGGTCCCCAATTAAGGCAAAAAGTCTATTAATAGGAGCGCCAAGACCCAGATAGACGGCCCCCTGTTCCTGCTTGCTCCACCAAACAGCACCACGGGAGCTCCCGGGAGCTCCCAGCTCATGCTGCCGCACTGAGCACCCGCCAGGGCAGGCGGGGACAGGACCCCCTCTGAAACCTGCCTGATCCTGCCCTGAGGCAGCCGCCAGCAGGGTGCTGGAGGGGAAGAGGAGTGGATGGGAGGAGAGACAGAAGGAAGGAGAGAGGGCCTGGCTTCCAGCCCTCCAGCTGGACGCGCTCCCGTCTCTCAGCACCCAGGAAAACCAGAAGCAAAAGGGGGAGGGAAGAGACTTGAGAAGCTGCGATGGTGTTTGAGCCCCTACAACTGTGAAGGAGGCACCTGGTACGTACAAACCCAGCTCCCCGGTCCCAGCTCCCCAAGTGCTGTAGTCCCTCACCCAGCACCCTGGAACAGGATGTACTATGCACAGCAGGGCAAGCTCAGAGCTGCTGCCATGCCTCGCAGAGCCTGCCCTGGCTTTGGGTCCTGTGCCCCACACCCAGGAAGCCCAGACCGCGTGCCCACCAGCTCCGCACCAGGCTGGGCTGTACCAGCCTCTCTGCACACCCAGGCACCGCTCTTCCCAGTGTCCCAACCTCATTGCATGGCACAGGAGAGCAATGCTGATGGGTGCTGAGCCCAGGGCACAGCCAGCTCCTCTAGAGCCGTTGCTCTTGCCCTGCCTGCATCCTCCTTGCCCAGTCAGCAAGGAGAGCTGTCCTGAGCACGGGACACAGCACCACGAGTTACGTACTCTGCAGAGGAGAAGGCCACCTCGAAGTTGTGACGGCGATTCTGGGGTGTGAGCTGGCTGTAGTCAAAAGCCTCCGGAAAGAAGTTGTGGACCAAAGCACAGAAGGCCATGCCGTCGCTCCAGCTGGATGAGAAGTTCTGGATGTCCACGTGCTGCGGGGAGGGAGAGTTACCAAGGGGCACAGTGACCGGCCCAGCCTGGCCCTGGATGGGGAGAAGGCAGCACTGACCTCATAGCCCCGGGTCTTGGCTCTGCACCAGTCCAGCAACATCTGCTTGATGCTGCTGGCGTTGGGAACACCGAAGCTGGAGGAGCGCTGCACGGCTGTGCGCGCCGCCGCAGGGTTCGGAGAGCTGTGGGAGAAAACACAGAGGGTAACACGCGCGTGATGTTTACCACTCCAGCTGTCCCGTGCCTGGCCTGTCCTCACCTTCCACCCTCCTTCTGCAGCTTCTCAATCATGGCCTTGCGAGCCTGTGAGGCAGATGTCTTGGGCAGGCTCTGAGCTTTCATCAGCTCCTTCTTCTTCTCAGCCTGGCGCCGCTCCAGTGCCGCCAGACTGCTCTGCCTTGAGGCAGTCTCATCTTCCCGGTCAAAGATGCTGGAAGCAACAGACAAAGCGTCAGTGCAGAAGGTGATGCATGCAGCCCTGGGAAGTGCACACAGTGTCCTCAGACCCTTGTCATCACTGGCACCTCAAAGACCACCCCACTGGTTCTGCCCCAGGAACGTGGAGGTGGCAGAACTCTGTGCTGTGAGTTTTCCCACCCAGGCTCCTGCCCACAAAAGGGAACCCCCAGGCTGCTGCTGTGAGGACCACTGGAAAAAGTGAATGTGCTGGCTTTGGGGGTGTCCCCATATGGGGACAACACAAGCTGGACCAAGAGTGTGCAACCAGACAGCTGACACAGACTGCTTTATCTGTCCTGCTGCGGGGCCGGTGAGAGCCCTGCAGAGGCACCAGCACTCACCTGCCTGTCTTCTTGGACGAGGAGCTGTAGGATGATTTGGTTTGAACAAATGTGCTGCTGCCATCTGCAAAGACAGAGAAAGAGGCCTCAGGCAGGAGCAGAAAGAAACAGAACTGGGCGGGCTGAGGGGCTCTCCACCGCATGCTCTGCCCCCATGGTTATGCCGTGGAAAAAGGGCAGCCCAAAGGGGCAGCAAAAGCTCTTACTGTCTGTTCTCTTCACATAACTCGACTCCATGGTTGTTGTACGGGAAGTCTTGGTGCCGTCATCTGCGAGGGGGAAGGCAAAGTGGGATCAGCTGGGTCGGGGTGACAGCAGCACCCACAGAAACTGACTGCTGCAAAGCACCCCTGTGTCCACAGAGCATGAAAGGGAGAAGTCCTGGACAGCCCGTGGGAGGAAGGGGCACAGCTACGTCCAGGACAGACAAGAAGGGCCAGACAGATGGCATGTGCCCTCCAGGCAGCAGAGACCAGGCAGAGTGGAGAGGCCAGGTGAGGGAGCAGGGAGGCAGGACAGCTGGAGCAGCTCTCAGCTTCAGTTCGCCAGCACGTCCAGGGATGCTGACAGCAAGAGGTGTGGGTGACAGGAGTGTCCTGAGGTGCAGAGAGCAGACAAGGCCTATGCCAACACTGATTGGGAGTACAGATCAGGTAGGGAGGCACTAAAACTGAACCCTTAAAGCTCAGGCCCCAGGCAGGCTCTGCGAGAGCCAGGAGACTCCCACGTCCTCCTGAAGCAGGAGGCTAAACAGAGGGAAGGCAGCAAAACCTGGCCCTAAACCAAGGTTCTGCTCTCTCCAGGGTGCAGCTGACCCCACACACCCACATTGTCACCTCCCTGCACAGGGAGAGCAACAGAAGGTGCCTGGGTCTCTGTGCTGGACCCTGCCCAGGGCTCTGCAAGGCCCCGTGCACACCACAAGCTGGGCTGATGATGGAAATGCCGGGGGTCCTTGTAGATGGTAAGCTCAGGCCAGATCCAGGGCAAGTGGAGAGAGTGGCAGAGAGAGAAACAGCGGTGAGCCTTGGCAGCAGAGCACCAGGAAAGCTCTCGGCACAGCTTCCCAAATGGCCAACACGCCTGCAGAGCCAAGCAAGCAAGGCTCCTGCTCTGCCAGACCTGCCCTTACTAGACTGGACGAGGCGTTCTGTTTTGGTGACAGTGCTGCGGGCTGAGCCATCGGCCGACTGGGAGCTCTGTGTGGTAGTGGTCTCGGTGGTGTGGCCGGCCCTGCCCGCTGTAGCCTGGCTCTTCATCTCCTGCAGCCTCTGGTCCCGCTCCTTCTCCCGCTGGTCTGCAAATCACACGTGAGATGGCACCAGCAGCAAGAGGCGAGGGCCGTGGGGTGACGGACATGGGCCCAGCCATCCCAGGGTCTTGCCAGCTGCAGCCAGTCCAGGACCATCCCGTCAAGGCCAGGGGTGCAGCAGAAGATAAAACACCCTCAATCTTTACTACCAAGATGCCCCTGCTCAACCAGGCTCCTCCTGGCTCCACCTGCAACACCTCTGTGGCTAACAGCAGCCCCACACACCCCAGCCCTCCCTGCAGCCCCGTGTCTACCATGGGTCGCCATCCAGCAGGCCCAGCAGCTGCCAGATACCTCGCTTGCGCTGACGCAGCTCCCGCATGGCGTTACGGATCAGTCGTCGCTCCTCAAAGTCCGTCGTCTGATCCAGCTGCAGGGGGGAAGGGGAGGTTAGCATTTCCCTTCTGCTCTTCTCTCCAGCCCGGTTCTGAGACCCCTCGCACCCCAGGCCGAATCCTGTTCTCAGGAGCCCGCACCACCCTCAGGAGCGAACCACGGTGAAGGAAGTACCATCTTATCCAGAACGTCCTCGTCCTCGATCCTGTTCAGCTCCTCAACGTTTAGCTTGGTCCTTTTTTCCACCTCCTTCACTTGGACCTTCTCCATGCCGTTGGGCAGCTCCGGCTCCAGCCTTGACGCCTGGGGCTGCTCCACCACCCTTGGTGCCTGGTGCTGCTCCACCACTCTTGGTGCCTGGTGCTGCTCCACCACCCTTGGTGCCTGGTGCTGCTCCACCACCCTTGATGCCTGGTGCTGCTCCACCACCCTTGGTGCCTGGGGCTGCTCCACCGCCTCTGGTTCCATCTGTAAGGACAGTGCCACACGCCTGAGCCTCACCAGCCCTGCTGCCCGCTCGGGGCTGCTCGGGGCCCAAATTCCCCAGGAGCCTTTTTGCTTGCACAGTACCACAGGCAGCAGGAACCGTGGAGGAGACGTGTGTGGTGTAAGAACCCACAGTTGGTGGGATTCTGTGCATGACAGCAGTGACCAAGGCAGGCAGGGGAGCGTCACGACCCCCAGCTCAGCACACCACAGCCCACCATGCCTTGGGAGACTCCAGGCTTTCTCTTATCTGTTTCTACTCCGGCTGCTGAAACGTCCCCGGACATTTCCCACTGCAGCCTGGGGGTGTCCGCGACCCACCACAGCCACCAGGGCCTCCAGCAAGGCAAGGGGGAACCCAGAGGGACCAGGCTGGGCCACACCACGCCTGGTGCCTCGCAGCCGGCAAGGTGCTGGCAAGGCCAGTGCGCACCATTAGCAGCAAGGAGATTTCCAGGGAATTAAGGGACTTAGTGTAAAGAAGAGCTTGTGGAGCAGATCAAGAGCCTCCCTGTCATCCCTGCTCAGGAACTAGGCCAGCTCAGCCCCCACGGGAGCACAGCCGGGATGCCAAGTCCCTTTCAGCGCGACCCCCAAGCAATGTGCCGCAGGCAGCTGTCCAGGCCCAGAATAGGGCCTGGAGGCGGTGGGCAGGAGGTGTCAGCGGGGGCCCGAGGCAGCCCCACTGCACACCTGGCCCCGTCCCATGGCCCTGCCAGGCGTGGGGCAGGCAGGCACACGCTTGCTGGCACCCGGCTCCCCGCTCAACCCAGGCCGGGGCCCAGCAACGCCTGCGCCCTATAGTGAAGCCCAAAGTGTGGCAGGAGCAGCGCAGAGCCCAAGGGCCAGCGCAGGGCGAGAGGACGCCTGCAACTCGAGCCCGCAACACGAGCCCGCACGGGGGCTGCGACAGCTGCCCCGCAGCAGGCAGCACGCCCTGCGGCTGGCACGCCAGCAATGCAAAGCAGGCAGGCACCATTGGCTCGGGCTCGGGGCCCTGCCCGGTGCTAGCCTCCCACAGCAGCGAGCCATAATCGCAGCTAATCCCGGTGACGCTGCCTGCCCGTTCCAGACACCCACTCTCACAGGCCCTCCTGCTGCCATCCCTCGCCCCCAAGGGCTTCTGCTCGGCCCCCCGGCTCCGCACCCGCTTGGCATGGGGGCTCCAGCTTCAGCTCAGCGCCCTCGGCCCCACAGTCCACAGAGATCCAGGTTAGGACAGTGCCACCCTCCTCCCCCAAAACGCCGCCCCCCCTTCAGGCTGGGAGCCGCCTGGAGCCCGGACCAGCCCTGCTCACACTCACAAAGCTGTTGCTCCGGGAGAGGTGCACGGTTGATTGCTGGCGTGTGCTGGAGAATGTGGGTGGATGGGCCACGGGGCTGCCGGGCTCCTCGGTGCCCTCAAAGTGAGCGCAAGGGTCCTGTGCTTCCAGAAAGAGGGTGCTGAGATCCTTCTCCGGGGGCTCCTGCGGCCCTAGCCACAAGGCCAGCACGTCCAGCCGGCGGCCCAGGCGCGCCAGCTCTGCCCGCAGCACCAAGTGCTCTTCCTCCAGGTCATGCAGGGCTCGGGCCAGGGGCTGCACTTGCCGCAGCGCCTGCTCCAGCTGCCCCTCCACTGCCCGCCCGAAAGCCTGCAGCTCCCACCGCAGCTCCTCCAGCTCGGCAGCCCCAGCCTGAGCCAGGCCCTCCAGGCTGGCCCCCGGCATGGTGCCGGTGGGCTCCAGGGCTGCGGGTGCTGCGGCGAGAGCCCCTCTCAGCTGTCTCCTGCTTTTTATACAAGCTTCGGGGGCACCACCCCCCCCTGGCTGGAGACCAGCCCGGCTCCACACGCCGGCTCGGCTATTCTTGTCGCAGCGGCCGGGGGTCCCGTGCAGGGGTGCTTAGGCAGGCGCTGACACTTGGAAGGATTTCCAGGCCCTAAGGGACCAGGTGGCCCAGTAAAGGGGACGGGGGGGTGGAATGACACTGTGGGGCAGGGTGGGTGCCAGGCAGCTGCTGCAGGAAACCGGGTCCTGCCTCTGCCAGCCCACGGCACCCTTCCTGTCTGTATGTAGGTGCCGTCATGGCCAAGTGGCACCGGGGCTCTGTGGGATGAGCCCTGGGCTGTAAAGCGAGGCAGGCAAAGGCAGCAGCCCCGTATGATCCACCCCAGCCGTGCTGCATGCAGACAGCCCCTCCTGCACACAGCCCTGGTAGCTCAAGAGACCGGGAGGGACCACCTTTTGCCTTCCTTTGTCCCTTCTGCCACTGCTGAGGACGCCGTCCCACGTCACCCACGAAACACAAACCTCTTCAGCTCCAGGCCAGTGAGGGTGCGGGGCCCTGTGCCACCAGCTGTGACCGTGGGACCCCACGGGGGGGACCCATCTCCCCTCAGAGCACACAGCCAGATGGCACACCAGGTCCCCACGCACCAAGCACCCCCAGCACCCCCAGCGTGCCAGCAAGAGGTGCACACCACAGCAGCCACTGTCCCCCAGCTCCACGCACGCCACGGGTCCCCTCAGACTGACCCCTACCTGGCAGGGCTGGGGGCAGCACAGCCTCTTCCTCCTCCACCTCCCTGCCCGCTCGCAGCACACCTGGAAGCTGCGTCTGCCACCGGGCAGCTGAAGTGTCCTGAGCCCCCCCCTCCCGGCACGGCAGCACTGCTAATACCTTAATGAGAGCTGACGGGCCGTTGGGGAGAAGCCTGTGCGAGCGCGTTAGCACAGGGCAGTCATCCTCCGAGGGCAGTAAGCTGCCCCCGGGCAGCAGGAGCTGCATCCTGGTGCAGGCAACATCTGCAGCCAGCCCCCCACCAGGCTGCAGGCACTGCCTGCTTCATGCTGGCAGAGGCAAAGGCTGGGCTGAGCCCACCACGAGCAAGCAACGCTCCGGCCACCAGCGCTGCCATACCCTCAGAAGCAGGCAGGCAGGGCTGGCATTCAGCCTCGGAGGGCCATGAGTTAGAGGCAGCGCTGCTCTTGACAACCCAGCTTCTGCCAATGCCACTGCGTGCACGCATGCTTCGCATTGCCCTAGATGGCCAAGAGCAGATAAAAGCACTTGAAGAGCTGTACACACCGGGCTGCCTCTTGGGCACCTCCGACCCATCGCCCTGCGCAAGCCCTGCTGCCCCAGCACCCCAGGCTGCTTTCAGATCTCCCCCCAGAGCTGAGCCCCGGGGGGCAGAGGTGGTGGTTCCAGTTGTACCCAAGAATCCCTGTGTGCCAGGTAGGCACAGCTTGAGAGCACAGAGAGAGGAATCGGTGAGACCCCAGCCCACTGCCCCACGGCAGATCGAGGGGCAGAGCCCCTAGGAGGTGTTTGCCACAACAGGCTCTGCTGTTTTATGGCCAAGCTCCGTTCCCAGGATGGAAAACACAGGGGTGGGTGGCTGAGCTACCACCACCCTAAGAGGTTTCTGAGATCAGAGGGAGAGACACACAAAAGCCTTCCACCTGCCCCCACCCCAAGCACCTGTATATGCTTGGCACAGACTGGAGCGCACAGGGCTCATCAGTCCAGGGACACAGATCTACACGCAGACCCCAGAAGCTCCCCCACCTGTAGGAAAATCAGCTGGAGCTTCCAGCTCATCCCGCCACAGACAGCTGCCTGCCCCGACCCACAGAACAGCACGGCTGCTCCCCACCCCACGCCCAGGACCCTGCACGCCGTGCCTGAGGGTAGGCACAGCCCTGTGGCCCCCAGCCCCTTTGGACACCACCTGGGTACACTCACCTTGACGACATTGCTGCTGATGCAGATGCTGCTGCTGCCACTGGGGATGGTGGTGATGCGGATGGGGGTGCTCCTAAGCCCCAGGGTAAGCTCTGTAAAGGAAGCCACGGGTACTCGGGGCTTGCTCCAGCCTGGCAGGCTCAGCCCTGCACTTATGGCTGGGGAGAGGCTCCGGCCCCTGCCAGGCTGTCTGCCTGCTGTGTGCATCCTGCCTCGGCAGCAGGGCGCTGAGCTCTGGTGCACGGAAAGGGCTCTGGGGACAGCTGATAAATGTGGGAGCTGTTGCAGGAGGGGGGAGCCAGGCCCCCCTTTACCATCCCAGCACGCCCTAACCCCCCTAAGAAGGACAATTTCCACAGCTCTCCTTCTGTGGCCAAGACTCCCTGGCGTGAGGGACAGCCCCGGGAGAACATGCGGAAGCATCCTGAGCCAGCAATGTCCTCGTGCAGGTTGGCAGGGCTGGACTGGGCATCGTGCAGCGACAGGAACGGGATGATGCATGGCTACTTAGGCCAGTGGGAGATGGCAAGCCTATGGGGACGTGGCACGGATATGGGGCAGAGGACTGGGCAGGATGCAAGGATAGGGCGGTGTTTTGGGGCCAGATGGGTCAGGGCAGCCCGTAGGGACAAGAAGAAAGAAGATTGTGGGAACAGGGCAAGGACCATGGGAGTACAAGGGAGTGTGGCAGAACAGCAGGGCCAGGGACAGACCTTGGGGACAGATGGCCTACGAGCACAGGGACGTGCTGAGCAGGCTGGGCGTTCCCTGCCAGGGTCTAATCTTTTGGCAGAGCCCACGCTCAGCCTTCTGGCCACCAGCACCCAAATCCCACCAGTGCTCACCTGCCTGCTGCTGCCCACCTATCCTACTGGTCTACCCCGACAGCGGCTGCCCACACGCCCAGTTGCCACCCTCCTGCTTACTGGTTTCCACCCGCTCCCCAGTACCCACCAGCCCCTGGCACCTCCTCCATTGCTCACATCGCCCCTCGGGGCATCAACCCTCCCGGCACATCCTGCAGCCCCTACGGCCGCTCCCTGCTGTCCCCCCCCGCCTTGGCACCCACCACCCCCAGCGGGTCCCCAAGTGCCCCCAACACATCCCCACCCGGTGCCCACCTGCCCGCTGGCTGCCGGGGGCGGCCACGACGCGGGGCGTGAGGGACTGCGTGAGGGGCTGCACGCGCCCATCCTTGATCTCGATGGTGAAGTAGGTCTTCATGCCGTCGTGGGCAGCGGCGGCAGCGGCGGCGGTGGCAGAACCGGAGCCGGTGCCGGAGCCGACGGGGCGAGGGCCTGCGGGCGGCTGGGCCGGGCTCTGCTCTGCGCCTCCGCCGCCGCCGCCGCCCCGCGAGTTTTGAGCGATCCCCGACGACGGGGCCGAGCGCGGTCCCCGCTGTAATTGGGCGGGCCCGGCCCGCCCCCCCCCGCCGCCCGCCCCCTCGGGGCCACCCGATGGGGTCGGGGCTGCCGGGGCGAAGCGCTGGGCGCGCTCCCGCACCGAGGAGGAGCGCTGGATGGGGCCGTCGGGGCTGGGCTCTGCGAGGGACAGCGCAGCCGGGTCAGCCCCGGGGGGGGCTGGCCGAGCATCCCGTCGAGTGTCCCACCCGTGCACGCAGCCCCTTAGGGTGCCCCCGCCACACGCACGCTGACCCCAAGACGCCCACGCCACCGCTGCCACCACCTCGAGGGGTCCCCACCTCGCGTTCTGCCCCCCCAGAGGAAACGTGCAGGCAGGCAGAGGCTTTGCCACGCGGCATCGTGCCACCACGAAGCTCCTCGCTTGCCTGGGCTCTGCTGCCGGGACACCTTCCCCCCCCTCTCCCCGGGGAAGCACGGAGAGAAAAGAGCCACCACGGGGACCTTACCCACGCGGCCGGCCGGTGCTTGCTCCCAGCGGTGAGTGTTCAGGCGAGACGGGGTCCTCGCTGCGTCCCGGGTGGGCGCTGAGGTTGGAGAGGAGCCAGGCAGACCCAGATGTGCAAGGAAGAAGAGGAAGGGAGCAGAGGGTGAGCACAGCGCAGGGCTGTGTTCTCAGCTGCCCCCGATGGGCACAGCACCCCCGTCACCCCATGTTTCCCAAAGTGCAGCACCAAAACCCACTGGCACCTGCAGTGCAGACTTATAGCATGAAAAGGAAAGGGAAAGACCAAAGCGTCCACACCCGGGTGGGCACCAAGAACCTGGGGGCTGTGCTGAGGAGCTGGGATCATCCCTGCCCCTGTGGGACCCTGTCCAAGCCAGGCCAGCCCAGCATTGGCTTCATGGGGAGGCGGGTGGTATATTCGCCAGGCCAACCACCACCAGGGACTTGACCTTTAGGGTGCCTGGGGCTGCAAGCTCATTTTCACTCTTTATTTCCTCCTGGCACAGCAGAAGGGAAGGATTTTCCCAGCGGCAGGACAGGGCATCTGTTGTTGCCCGACGCGATCTCTCAAGGCTGCCAAGAGGACTCAGCCAGGCAAGGAGGTCCCGGAGCGGTGCTCAGCTCCCGGACAGGCCAGCGAGCACAGCCCCGGGTGGGGGGGGAGGGTGCTGGGGCCAGACGGGTGCTCAGCTCCCAGCCTTATTGGGACAAAGAATGCAAAAGGCCGGGGTTTACTGCAGGCGCAGATTCCCTTTCATGGCCCTGCAGCAGCCCGGCCAGTAGCTGGGGGACTTGTAAACACCGCGCCTGGCACCCCACCGCCAGGACCGAGGCCTGGGCCAGCCCCACAGCAGCTGGAAGAGGGTCAGGCCCACAGCCAGGTGGCACGGAGTCACCAGCCACCGCGTCCCTTTGACCTGGCCGGTTCCAGCTGCTGCATTCCTCTCCCTGAGTCGCGTTCCCAGGGTTCATGACCCGTGGACTCCGTGGCGGCTCTGGGGAGGCTCAGCCCCCAAGCAGGGCAGCGCATCCATCCTCCCAGGCGGCCTCCCCAGCACGGGGCCAGCGGCTGCTTGCAAGGGCAGGGTTGGGGCAGCGAGGCCTGGCGCTGTGCGGGGTGCTGGCACCCGCTGCTGCTGGGGGAAGCTCCTGCCCGAGCTGCTCCACGTCGCCCTGTCGAGGGCTGTCCTTACCCGCTCGCTTCTCCTCCAATTTCACAGCCTTCCCCGACGCCTGGCCTCGCACACAGATGACAAACTGCAGGAGGGGAAAAGGGCAGTGCAGTGAGGTGGGGAACTACCCAACACGCAGCCCCCCTGGGCTCCCAAACCCCCTGCCAAGTCACAGCCCCCAGGGGCAAGCACTGGGACCAGCCTTGTGACAGCTGCCCCCACGTGTGGCACCTCCAGCCCCTGCTAAGAGGACCTGGGGGGGATGGTCTCAGTGGTTTCTAGCTTATGCCAGCATTCCTCTACCTGGTTGCCCTGGCTGACGGCACCGGGCTGGTGCTGGGGATGCTGCTCTGCCTGGCGGCTTTGCCCCGTCCTGCGTGGGGTCTCCAGCTGCTCAGCGTGAGGCTCCTGCGTGGCAGAGGGGCTGCGGGGGCTCTTGTCTTTCCAGGAGGCCTGGTACTGCACTTCGCACTCGGCCACGCGCTGGGTGCATGGCTGGACCCGCTCCAGCTCTGTGGGGTGGTCTTCAGGCTTTAGGGCTGGAGCAGGCTCCGGGGCTGGAGCAGGCTCCGGGGCTGGGTGCAGGTCGAGGATCACCAGGGCTCCCGAGGCTGTGCCTGTGGGGGAGAAAAATGGGCTCCATGCAGGGGAACCTCAAGCTGCCTGTGCAGCATCGCCACTCCCAAAAGCCCAAGCAGGCAACTAGCTTTTCTGACCCAGCCTGGGCTTTTAAGGGGATTTCCCCCATCTCCCCCTCATACCTCTCCATCCTCCTACTCCTCCCAACAGCCCAGTTTTCCCCACACTCCCAGGCACTGCTCCATACCCCGGGCAGGAGCCTGGGTAGGGCTGGGCCTAGGGTAAATGGCATTTACACGGACTCACCCTGGGCACTGGGTTTCTGGGGCCCTCTCAGCTGCTGGCTGTTCAGCTCCTGCGTCTCCGTTTGGCCATGCTCCTGCTCCACTGATGCGTCTTGCTCGTGGGCCTGGGGAGAGTCGGGGTAAGAGCCCAGCCATGCCTGCAGCTGCCCCCACCCTAGAAGGCTCATCGGGGACAAGTGTCCCTACACCTTGCTGCTTCCACTGCCTTCCCCAGACTACATTTGGCTGCTGGCAACCTGCTGCAGCACTGCCTGGGGTCAGAGGGCAGGCAGGCAGCACTGGGCAGGCTGGAGGGATGCTGTGTGCACTGGAATGTGATCAGAGCCCTCCTTCCTAACATCGCCGGGGCTCCCAGCACCCCTGTGACAGGCAGCAGGACACAGAGCTCCTCTTGGGTCCCCTTGTGCCTCCTGCTGCCTGTTCATGACACAGCAGCAGGTCAGCCTCGTCCAGCATGGATCGCAGGAGGTGGGAGGAGAGGACAGTTCCTGCCCCGTGCCCCTGTCCTGCTTCCTCATCTCCAGGTATCCAGAGAGCCCCATGGCAGTAGAACAGAACAAATCCGGGGTGAAACAGGCTCAGATCCTGGTGTAACTCCAGGATGGGGGGAGGCAGAAAGGGGACCATGCTCCAAAGTTTCACAGGAGAAACCAGTCCTCAACCCCGTACCCCACTGTGGACTCTGTCTAAAGGAAATGCCTCAGCTTTTGGAGAAATTGGCCAGGTAAAGTGGGACAGCCCCACTGGCTGCTTGGGAAATGCCCCTGCACAGACAGGGGCATCACTGCCAGGCAGGAAATTTGGGGTTGCACCCACTCCTCCTGGCTGTGGCCCTCTGCCTGCACCACCAGCTCAACCTTTCCCCACTTGAAGAGTCATCACTGGTGGGCTCCAGCCTAGCTCCAGACCAAGCCTGGGCCCCTTGAAGGTGAGCAGGGACAGCCAGTGTGAGGAAAGGGTGGCCAGCTGCAGCAGCAACTGCTGGACAGGCCCAGCTGGACCTGGTCCAGGGCAACATCTGACACTGGTCACAGCTTGCACTGGTGTCCTGGGTGCTCCTGTGACCAGCACAGCCACATCCCCAGCGTCCCCAGGCCCCCCCAGAGCCCTGCTTCACCCCCAGTGGCACCTGCTCCAGTCCCCTAAGGCAAGTTAGCCACATATGCATGGGGGTTTTTCCCCGCAGAAGGCTAGCACTGGAGCCCAAGAAAAGGGCGAGGAGATGTCTGGCAGTTCCCCTGCTAGCAGCACCCTGCACACTCACCACAGGACGTTCGAGCTCCTCAGCAGGCAGCTGGTCAGCATCTCCACCGTGGCTGCTCTCCTCCGTCCCATCCAGCACCGGCTGCTCAGCATCACCCCCGTGGCTGTCCTCCACGCTCCTGCCTACAGCCAGGGCCTCGGTGCTGCCCTGACAGCCGTCGTCCACGCTCCTCACTGCAGCTGGAAGCTCGGAGTCTCCTCTCTGGCTGCTCTCCCCATTCCCAGACAGAGCTGGTGCTTCAGCATCATCCCTCTGGCTGCCTTCTGCAGGCACGGCTGGGGGCTCGGTGCCGTGCCTCCGGTTGCTCTGCACGTTACCAGCCAGGGTTGCAGCTGGATGAAAGCAAAGAAGGCGTTTAGGAAGGAGCTGGCCGCATCCCAGCACCTCTCGGGTAGGTGTAGCAGCCTGCCCTGGCGGGGACACGGGGAGAACACCTCACCTTCGATCTCCTCAGCCCGCAGCTTGCGGATGGCAGCCCGGATGAGCTTGCGCTCCTCGTATTCGCTGGCCGCTCGCAGCTGCAGAGGCGAAGACCCAGGAGTGAGGCACAGGGAGGACCTTCCCACCGCAGGCTCTCCAGGGTGGGGAGCAGGGAAGCCTTGATGACCCCCGGCTCCCCCACACCACCCCGACCTCGAGGTAAGGGGCTAGGCACGGCCGGGCCAGACCCCAGCAGCAGCTACTCACCAGCTTTGTCAGCTCTTCCACATCGGTGATTGATTCAAGCTCCCGGGACAGGGAAGCCAGAGCCTTCTGCTGCTCTTCCTCCAGCTGCTGGGACCTGCACGGGGGCCGGGGCATCAGAGCAGCCAGCGGGCAGCCACGGTGGGTGCTTGGGGAGCAAAGCACCACGCAGCCAACAGCACCCCACGGGCAACGGGGTCCCCGCGCACGCAGCCACCCGGTGCCAGGCTGCTCCCAGCCCCGCACCCATCAGCGTAGGGGAAGGAGCAGGGTGCAGATGAGCGTGGTCCCCCCAGGCTGTACTCACCGCAGCCAATTCTCCTTGTTGTCCTGCCGGTGGCTGCCGCGCTCGGGTCGGAAGCGTTTGGACGCCAGTGCCTCCTCGTCCCTCTCCAGCTCCTGTCGCTGCAGCTCCCTTATGGCCGAGCGGATGCGGCGCCGCTCAGCCAGGTCCAGCGTGGCCTCCAGCTGGGAGGACAGGGCAGGGCTTGGTGCTGTGCTCCCCCCCGGGTGCCCACGCGCCGTACAATGGGGCCGTCTGTCCTGCTCGGCCCACGCGCGCGGCACACACTGCCTGGCACTGTTGGCCCTACACAGGGCAGAGCAGGGCACCCCCCTCCCCCCTCAAGGGACAGCAAGAGCTTGGCTTTGGCATGGGATGGGACACACGAGGCTGAAAATGCAGGAAGGGAGCTGGGCACCATGGCTGGGACCATGCGCAGCAAGGAGATGGGGCGCATGGCACCCATCAGTGGCCTGTGGGTCAGTCCTCTGCCCTCCCATGCCAGCAGCATGGGGCAAGCCCTCCTGCTCCCCACAGCAGCACAGACGCTGCCCAAACCCCTCTCGCATAGCCACCCATCTCCCTGGGAGGTGCTGGCACAGTGGATCCTAGCATCCCCCTCGGAAAGGGTCCCCCCAGCGCATCCAGCACCAGGCGGGCTCGTCACTCCCCTCCGGCAGCACTGAGGGATGGCAGGTGGCTCCTGGAGCCCAGGCCAAGAGCAGGATCTACCCCAAAACAAAGTCTGTGTCCACGCACGGGGTGCCAGACCTGTGGGGAAAGGTCAGGCACGGCAGACACAGCCTCGCTGCCTTCCCGCTGCGGGACATCAGGAGCAGTGCTGGCTCCCAGCGAGGGAAGCGAGGGGGTGATTTCCCATGGAGCTTGTTAAAAATAAACCCTGTGACCCACAGCAGCTGCTGTCAGCATCAAGCCCCAGCACGCTGTGAGTCACAGCATCCACAGCACAGAACGAGAGCATCGGTCCCCTTCCTTGCAGTCCCACAGGACACCGCCAGACCACCAAGCCAAGCACGGAGGCTTTGGGTCACAGCTGAGCGAGAAGACCAGCTTTTGTCCCCGAGCTGAGCCCATCCGCTCTCGAGCCAGGTTTGTGAGCAGCACAGCAAGCTTGGAGCAAGCCGGGGGAGAGCCTCAAGCCACTGCAGGTCTGCTGCACACCCTGCAGCTCCCAGCACGGGCTCTCCTAGCAGAGCCATCGCTCTCCAGCTTCTCCTCCCAGCACTGGATTGGGGGGAATATTTCCATCCAGGCTGAGGACCCTGGAGCAGAGCTGCCTTGCACTGCCCCAGTGGCAGCCGGAAACGAGGTACCTGGACAGCTCAGTGACGATGCTGGGAAGCCCCCAGATGGCTGCACCTCCAGGCTGCTGACCCTCAGGGCCACCCTGCAAAGCCAGGCAGCACGGGACACGCGGTGTTAAGAGATGAGGCTCCCCTCTGCCTCCTCACCTCATAGGCAGCAGCTCAAAGCACAGAGTTCTCCCTCCCATTTCCCTCCTGGCACCCCCTGCTGGGCCACCAGGCTGATATCAGCAGGCTGCAGCCAGCTGTCACATCCTGCACAGCGCCAGCATCCTCCTCCTGGGCAAAGCCAGGGGCTTGCAGCCCCGCACCGTGACCCCTACCCCACAGACTGGGGGCTCTCAGCTGGAGGTTACGCCTCGGCAGGCACAAGAGCAGGGAAATAGATGAGAAGAGGCAGAGCTGCTGTGCTCCCGGGACACGGGGAGTGTCAGGGCAGGACACCCAGGGAGGAAATCGGCTCCTCCATCCACAGGGCCTCCCACTTCCTATCAGAGCTCTGAAACTGTGCTCGCCTGCCCCAGCTGCTGCCAGCACCCTTGGGAAGCTGCTGCGAGGACAAAGCCACCAGCAGTGGGGCCTCTCCCCATGTGGGTAACGGGCATGGCACCCTAGAGACAGGAAAGATTTAGGGGGGACTCCCCCAAGCAACTCCTTGGCACATTTTTGCACGGAAAAAAGCGCCCAGAAAAGCTGGAGACCCTTTGGCCAGCTCGCTCTGTGCACGTTCCCCAGCAGCAGCTCTACCCCAAGCCTGAATGGAGGAGAGCTGCATCCCTTACAAAGGGGGCAGGTCTTTTTCTGCTGGCTCCACGTGCAGCAGAGAATTCGGGTCCTGGAACAGAGTGAAGCGAGCTGTGCACCACGTGGAGCCGTAACAGCATCGGGCCAGGCAGCAGGGCCAGCCCCAGCCCATCCTACAGCCGCACAGCCCTTGCCATGGCAGGCCCCAAAGCACAGACAGCTTCCCTGCTGCCTGCACCGGGGTGGGAGAAGCCTCTGCCCCTGCAGATGAGATGCCCTCAAGGCAGCAGGAGGGATCCTGGGGTCACCCTGTGCTGCCCAGCCAGGCAGGAACCCAGCTCGAGGTGCACAAGGTGATGCCAAGGGTCTGGGGAAAGAGATGGGGACCACACAGATCTGACCCAAACAAGGAGCCAGGTGGAGCAACGAGCCAAAAAAACAGGGACCTGCAGGCTCTCTGAGGTATCTTCACGGACCTGAGGCAGGGGGTTGGAGGAGGATGGGGAGGAACAGTGGCAAGCGAGGCTGTCTGCAGCTGTGCAAAGGCCGTAAGGACAGAAAAACTCTTTCCACCCCATGCTGAGAGGTGGAGGCCCGCACCATTCGCTAAATAAACTGCTGGCTGCACGCTGCTCGGCCCTGGCACCCAGCACAGGAGGCTCAGAGCCTCACAGCCGTGGTGCAAAGGCAGCTCCATGGCTCCTACAGGACCACAGCATGGTTCACATCGCAGCGCGGAGGACACCCTGCTGACCCCCAAGCATGCCCAACAGCCCCCCTGTGGTTCTTTCACTGTTACCCCGGCTTTGCTCTCCTCAGAGCAGCCTTGGCTTCTCTTGGGGGCAAACCCACAGCAAGGTAGGGGTGAAAGGCAAAGAAAAACCAGGCAGCAGCACTTCCAGAGGCGTCCTGCCTCCAGCACCCCAGCTGCCGCTTAGTAAGATGAAGTCGAGAGGGAACTCAGTGCTGGACAGAAGGGAGGGAAGGAGGACAACCGGGAAGGCTCTGCCCTGCCCAAGAGGCTCCGGATGGGATCTGACCTGCAGCTGGGTCCCGGTGGGTTCAGCACGCCTTTTCTCTGCAGGAGAGATGGCAGCGGAGCAGCAGCAGGAGCCTCATCCCAAGCCCACGTCAGCACAGAGCCAGGGCAAGGCAAACAAACGGCTCCGGAGGCTTTCGTGGCCAGCAGCGAGGGGAAAAGTGCCGGAAACCACAGCTGGAGCCAGGGGTGGGAAGGGGCCACGGGGCCCGGCCCAGGCTGCAAGAGCAAGCCCGGAGCTCGGGACATGCCAGGGCCCCACGGGCCCTGCCCAGCCAGCAGCAAATTAACGGTTGTGAGCAAACGCCCTCCTCGTCACACACACACACAAAGTGGCTTTGTGAGCAGGGCGCTGGCAAAGCCACCCCTGGGCTGCTTCCATGATGATGCCCAAGCTCAGAGCCTCGCCTCAGCCCCGGCCTGCCAGCAGAGGGCTGCAATTAGCCCCGTAATCAGCCCCGCAATTAGCCCTGCATCCACCCACCTCCGGGAAGAGGCTGAGCACAGAGGGGACACTGAGCGGGCTGGAGCTCGGCCATGGGGATGCTCAGCTCTGGGGACAGGAGCCAGGCGCATCCTCAGAGGTGCCACTCGCCCATCAAGTGCCACTCGCCCCTGAAGTGTCCCCTGCGGCCCCGCTGTTGTCACTTTTGGGAGGATGTGGAGAGCACGACTGCCTCCCAGGCAGAGGAAACAGGAAGGACAGCTGGGTGGCAGGGATGCAAAAGCTCCTTGGGGCTGTAGCAGCCTTGCCTAAAGGCTGTCGGATGTAAAAATCAGGGTTCCTCACACCTGTGACTTCCCTAGCTCAAGCCTGCCCTACCCCTACTTCTACCCGATAAGGGATTTGTATCCTGCCTAATTAACCATCCTGAGACCTGGAGAGGCTATGAGAGGAAGGTGTCCCCTAGTCCAGGGCCAGTAGAAGGCAGCCTGGTGCTTGGCACGGCTCCAAGAACTCCAAAATCCCCGCTGCTTCCAGCCACACATCAAAAGACCAGCCCTACAGCTGCCCTGCCAGCCAGCATCTGCTCCAGGCTCCTCCAAGGAGCCCGTGGGAGCCAGGTGGGTGGCAGAGGCTCCCCTGGTCACTCCTGGCCCAGCCCGCTCGGTCCCCACGCAGCAGCACCCCCAGGGACACCAGGCTGCTGCCGGGAGCTCATTTGCTGGGAGAAAGGAGGAGGAGAACAGGACAGAAGCTGAGGGATAGGGAGAGCGAAGGAGTGAGGAGGAAGCAGTGGGAGAGGCAGGCAGTTTTCCCTTATATGGGCTAATCCTCTTCCAGCTGAGTGGAGCCAAAACCTAACCAAAAAAAAAAAAAAAAAAAATCCTTCCCCGCCTCACAGGAGCTTGGGACGGGCTTTCCCCAGCCCGCTCTGCAGAGGCACGGGGAGACCTGCACCCACCACAAACAGCCACTGCAAGGCTGGGTGCAGCCAGGGCAGGAGGAAATCTGAGGGCTTAGGGGAAACAACCATCCTCCGGAGTCCCCCACAGCCACGGGGAGGAGGGGACAAGCCACAGCAGCCAGGGATGGAGGGGCAGCCTCACAGCCCGCAGCAGGATGGAGAAAAACACTCTGCTCATGGACCTGTCCACAGCCCCAGGAGCATCCCCGTGCTCTGAATCACAGGGTGAGGTGGGGGCAGCTTCTGCCTTGGACACCTGCCTGGCCGGGGAGCAGCACGCACAAACAGTCTGCTGCAGATTGAAGGCACCAGTCCCCACCCCGGGCTGCAAAACCCCATCTGGTTCAGAAGAAGAAAGCCCTAGGGAGAAGCACTGCCTGCTGCTTGGGTGAAATCTGCCTCGCTAGGCGGGCCAGGGACCCAGCTCCATCTGGACACTCAACCACCTCCCTGCCAGCACCCCTGGGGCCTTGCATCAATCCAAAGAGCTCAGCGAGTCTCAGGTGGGAAGCGGCAGAGCCAGGGCACTGGCAGGATGGGGACAAACCCAGACCAGCCGTTCCCACATCTCTAGGGTCACCCTCTGGCCCCTGCTTCATCTCAAGGGCAGCGGTGGGCTCTTTAGCTGAAGCACAACTCAGCCCATGAGCAACTCTGCTACCCAGCCAGCTCCTTCCTCAAGGATGCTGCTGGCCACAGCAGCTCCTCCGGTGCACAGGGAGCAAGCAGTAGGAGCCACAACACCCTGAGTGGCTAACACAGCATGATCCTAGCACACAGCAAGACCCCGGGATCGCTGTTGGCACCAACTGCCTTGTACAACAGCTCCCTCCGAGTCCTTACACCCCTCTTGCCTTGGTGAGCACAGGGGGCAGGTCTGCAAGCTGTCACCCAGAGGCAGGCAGGGTGGGAAGCTCTCTGCGGTACGGCCCCCACGCCGATCCCATGCCCCCAGAGGTGCAGCTCCCAGTTCCCCAGCGCTGCCCCAGCACCCCGACCTTTTCCTGTTCCCCGCAGACGTTCTTTCCAAGCTGACTCAGCTTCCTGCCGCTCACCATTCCCCAGTGCTGCTCCAGCGCTTGCTCCCGGCTACCCTGTGCTCAGCCAAGGCACAAAGGAAGCCCCCCAGCCCCGAGCTCACAGAGCAGGGGATCAGCTTTGGGGAGGCTGAATCAGCGGGAAGGCATTGGCTTGTCCCAAGCAGCGCAGCATCCTGCTGGGGTGTCCCATGTCTGAGCAAGTGACAACCCCGCTCCTGCTTTTGGGCCACACGAGTGTTAACGGCCCATGAGCGCACCCAGAGCTCAGCTCCTGCTCTTTCTCTTAGGGGACTGGAGCTGAGCAGGGCAGCAATTCCGCGGGGACTCTCGGGAAGTTGCTCCAACCGCTGCCGGGATGCCCGGCACAGCACCGCCACGGGAGGCAAGCGGCCGAGACTGGGAAGGGCTCAGCTCTCGGGGCAGAGAGGAAGAGGAGACCTCAGCCAGATAAAGCAGACAGCACCTTCCCCGCCTGGCAGCGAGCAGGTAATCGAAGAGGCAGCAGGAAACATCTCGGCTTGGAGCTGCCAGCCAAAGTGGCAGAGCCACCACGCAGATGTCACAGCCTGAGCACGGGTGCGAGCAGAGGCCAGCGCAGGAGGGCTGGGGTCTCCAAAGGCCAACAATGGGGCAAGAAGCGGACTATCACTAGCACTCCCTCGTGCCCAGACCCCCCCCTTCTGCCAGGTAGGGCCCAAATCTTCCCTTGGGACCCTTGGGGCCAAGGCACCCCTTTATCCCACTCATCCCACTCATTTCCCAAGCTGCGGAGCCCCACGCGTTGCAGCTCACGGATACGGGAGCAGGAGCTCTCCCACCCGGCGGGAGGACCCCGGCCTCTAGAGGGACCCCCGATCCCTCTCTCCTCCTTTACCGGAGCCCCAGGGCTGGGGCACACACCGATCCCCCCCAAACCCCCCCAAAAAAACACCCCGGGGCCGGCCGCAGCCCCGCACCAAGCTCTCCACCGGTGGCGGGGGGGGACTCACCAGCTTCCTCAGCGCCCCTTCGTCCATACCCAGCAGATTTTCTTGGGACATCCCGGCTGACCCCCCCCCCCGTCTCCCCGACGGCTCCCCGGGGTCGCAGCTCGGAGCTCGGGGTCCCTCCGGTGCTGCCCCCGCCGAGCCCGAGACAACGAAGGGCGGCGCGACCCCACCGCTCCGCCCCGCTCCCCGCCCGGCCCCGACCGGTCCCGCCGCAATTCGGGGGCGGGGGCGGCCAAAGGGTGGGGATGGGGGCCGGGCCTGTGGGTTTGAAGCTGCTCCGGGTTTCCTCTGGGTTTCCTCCGGGCTTCTTCCTCCCCCCCCCCGTCCCGGTTTTTGGCTGCCCGGTGGCTGCGGGGCGTGGAGGGGGAGGACCGGGCTAGAGGAGGTCGCGTCCCCGTGTGGCTTGGTGCTGACCCCCCAAGAGCCCCCTTGGGTTCTGATCCTGCAGGTATGGGGCAGCCCTGATGTGGGAACCCTCCCAAAAACCCCTCAAACTCCCCAAACCCCGGGGCAGCTGGGTTTGGGTTCATCAGACCCCGTCATCACTGGAGGTCAGCAAGGATGGGATAGGGAGGGTTGGTGCGGGGCTCAGCATCCCTGGGTGCTGGGGGATTGGGGCTGGGTGCTGCCCCCATACCCAATGGGACCTTTGTGGTGCAAGGCCCCAAATGGGTCCGGGGCCCATTGCCTACACCCAGTGCCTTGTCCACTGCTGCCACAGCACAGCGCGGTTTGTTTGTGTAAAAGGAAACTGTTTCGTTTGGAATTAGAAAGGAACAGGATACATCATGGAAATATTTCTGCCCAGTCAGCCTTTTGTGACAGCTTTTAGCAAAAACCCCAAATTTGGGTGTAAATCTGCCCGGAGAGTGCCCCTCTGGGCCGCAGCTCTTAACTCTTCCTTTCCTGAGAGCAACCAGGGGTGCATGGGCTTAAGGAGCTGCACGTTTCCCTGTATCACCCCCGTGTTTGCAGCGCCTGCATCCACCCAGTCAGATGTGTAGTGCCACATCCTGGTGTCACAGTGGGGGACCCCAAGCTCCTCACCTGTTTATCTGCAGCCCTGGGTCTCCGTTTTTTCTGGACAAGGTTCCCCAGAGGGAATAAAGCCTGGCCTGCCACTGCCCAGAAATGCTGTGGGCTCCCAGCTGCTTTCAGCTCCTGGAAGAAGGAGAGGACGTGCTGGCCTACAGCCCTACCCGGCAGCCCAGAGACCAAAGGGTTTCCCAAGATCAGATCTTCTGGGAGCTTCCAGCTCTCTGGGAAGGTTTCTGGGTGTGGAGCGGGACCACAGGAAAAACAGAAACCACTGCAGGCCACAAAAAAAGGGGTGCAATGGAAGTGCCTGGTTGTTACAGCAATTTCCAGGTCGGGAGTGCTCTTGGTTCAAAATTCCTACCCCGGGGACCATTTGGTGATGTGGATCTCCAGCACTGGCTACTGCTGCAGGGTTGTGTTGCTGTTGCAAGGGGAAGCATGCTGAGCTATAACAATAAAGCAGCCCTCAGCACGTGCAGAGGACTCCTCTTGCATTCCCTGTCCATCGGTTGTCACTGTACAGTGGTGTTTAAAAGGAGATTGCTTTCCTGTACCACTCAGCTCCTTGTTCTCCGCTTTGCTGTGCAGCTTCTGCCAGCTCGACATCTGGAAAGCGCGGGAACAACTCCAGTCTGATCCAATTAGTCTTTTCACCCCAGTTCTCATTAGATATGTACCAAATATTGCTGTAATCTCATCCCTGCCTCTGTTCCTGCAAGCCTACGCCTCTCTGAATTTCGTTTATCCAAGGTAATGACCCCGCTGCGTTCTTACAAGCCCAGTGCCAATGGGCAGCACAGCTCTGCATCCCTCCAGGCTCCCCATGGCTGTAAGCTCAGGGAACTTCTGCGTGTGCATCCAGCTGAACACAGCCCTGTCGAAGAAGACCTCGTTAGTCATGTAAAAGTGAGGCAAGGAGAGATTTACAAACCTCTGGGTGAGTGCAAGGAATGTGGCAGCAGAACTGGCTCTGGGGAGCACAGGAAAGGCTGAGGCTGCTACCGAGAGCATCAGCACTAAGCACGTGAGGGCGTGATCTCACCTGCACACAGAAGTCCCAGGGCAGCTGCCGTGTGCTGGCACGGGCAGTTTGCCCAGCAGAGGGGACAAAAAAACATCACGGGGGGCACGCACACTGGGGGTTGGTCTCTGGGGGCTCCCCCAGGCAGGGGACAAGCACAGCAGGGGAGGTGGTTCAGGAGTCCTTCGGATTCCTTTTGCTGCTGTAGGTGATAAATGAAAGGTTAGATAACAGCAACGTGATTATATTGTGCCAGGGTGCATCCGTGACTCTTCTGGCTCTGCCTGGGTGTGGAGACGCCTGCCTGACTCAAGGGCAGGACGACGGAGGCCAGGTGTCAGTGCCACTGTGTAGGGACCCTGCTGCAGCTTCTGGGAAGGAGAATTCAGTCTCTTTACAGCTCCCCCAAGGGTGCTGCTGGGCACCCCTTTGGGCTCTCTGTAAGGCACAAGCATCAGCCAGCTCCTAAGGGAACCAAAATTCCCCTCCTGTCCCCTTGGGGAAAAGAAGCTGAGCAAAGTACATCAGTACCGTGACGCTGCCACCCCTGCAGCACAAGCCCTGGATAGGACCAGCCACGGTGACCATATGCCTGGCAGGACTGGTGCCATTTGCTCAGGACGGGGCATTCTCACCTAAACACACGTGCCCATTACTCAGGCGTGACTCATGTCCTGCTTAGGGCCAGAGCAGCATCGTGTGTGATTAATTTATCATGTCCTGCCCTGGCATGGGCACTGTGCAGCCTCATAGCAGCCCTGGGGATGCTGCATCACCAAGGTGTGAAGGAGCCACGTGATATGGAAGCTCACACTTCTGCCTGAGGAGGAGGGATGCTCTTACAGGCACTGAGGACTCCACTTCTCCTGACCTGCTGGCAAATATGAGAACAGAAAGCACGCACCGCTTCTCTTTGTGTAAAAAGTGATTTAAAAAAGTGATTTACACTTGTGAATTACTTGTGACTTACACATGTGAATCTCCAGGGCCGAACACCTCTTGCGTCTATCACTCTGCACACAAGAAAGCCATCAACTTTGTAGGTCTCCAAGATCTGCTCTGCCAGGGGTTGTGCTGGGCCACCATAGAAGCCTGGAGCCTCTCCCACAGCAGCTTCCCCAGCACTAGCCGAGGGTTGCTCAGCCACAAGACCCTGCGTGTACCCTAGGATGCAGAGAGAAGCACCACCAGCTCCTTATCAGCCCCGAGCCAGGCTGCAGTGCCACACAGCAGCGAGCAATTCAGGGTACAGCTGCAGGCAGGAGGCTGGCAGGAGCACTGCGTCCGCTGGGAGAGGAGGGAGATGAGCAGAGGTGCTGCTCCACAGCTGTCAGCCAGGAAGCTCTTAATCCTGCTTGAATTAAAGCTGGTAAATGGCTGCGGGGGGCTTGCAGGCAGAACCGCACGCAGGGTGTGGTGTCCTAGCTCCTGGCCATCTCAAAAGCCGCACCTGGAGTTGGAGAGAAATCTGCCTGGCAGAGCAGAGGGAGGTTACGCACGTGCTGCGGCTCCAGCCCAGCTCCAGGAATTTGCACAAGGCCCTGGCCCTGTGTGAAAGGGAGGGAGGCTGCTCCAGCCTCTCCACGGGCAGGACATTCCTAAGAGGTGACCCGTCCTTCCCCAGAGCTGCCACCGCACCGCCCCCCCTCCAATTTCTTTGTCACACTGACTGAACATAGCTATTTTTTCCCTTTTTTGGGACACCTCTAAAGCCCATAAATTACAATGCTGAGATCTGCTGTAGCCAAGAAAGGAAGGGTTTGGAATAAGGACAAGGGGTACGGGGAAGCTACCAATCCTGGTCATTTAATAACCAGGTTTCAGACGCTCTCCAACATGATGGTCCTTCCTAAGAGCTTCCCAGAAGATCTGAGAGGCCATCAGCCTCTCCAAGGGCCTGGCCCTTCAAACAGAGCTTTTTGGACGTCAGGATGTTAACAGAGAGACAAGGAATCCATTTTTCAAACTGCCTTAAAAATTGGCTTCATCCAGCACTGCTCTTCTTACAGAAATGGGTTTGGGGAAGATCCTCAGGGTCACAAGGGCTACAGGAGGAACACAAAATGGTAGCCCAGGGCTACCCCAGGCCCCACTCTCCGCAGGGAAGGAGGCTGCACGCATTTCTCCTCCAGGGCTGGGCAGGGGAGCAAACCTGCTTCCCCTAGACTCACCGAAGCAGGGTCCCATGCACCCCATTTCCCAGCAACTGATCTCTCACGGGCTCGGGCAGCAAGAAACGGCACCACAGGCGCTCACGGCACGCTGCTCCGAAAAGGCTGGAAGCCTGTAGTGTCGTGGACAACCTGTAAGAGACTGGTTCTGGTATTCCTTACTGAGACCAATGATGCAGTGACAAAGGGCTCTTGCTGCACCCGGTGAACAGCCCCGGTTGTTCTTATTCCCTTGTGGCCACACTTGTCCCAGCCACAGTGAAATATTTCATATCAAATATATCATTTGTCACAGGAAATATTTCAAGAGCAGCCTCTTTTCTGGTCGCTTTTTCTCTTTGAATTCACGCTGAAATGGTCACAGGGAAACTTGGGTGAACCATTTCTGAGTTTGCACCTTCTCTTTTGGGCTGCGTCTCCCTAGGAGCATCCTCCGCTCTCCTGCAGCTTGAGCTGTGTCCCCTAGCATCTGCGGGCTTGCTGTGAGAAGAAATTTCTTGGCAACACAGTACCTTCTGTGTGCAAAACATCAAATGTTTTTCTAGTTGTAATAAATCTCACCAGTTACTGTTCTTTTCCATTATTTTTGTAGTTGCGCACAGACTTTTCTCTGATGCAGAGCTGGCTTGACTACTAACATCCTCCTGCTTCCCTCTTGCTTTGCACAGGCTCAAAAATGAAAGCCGGAGGTTGGAAACCGTCTGTGCAGGAGCAGCAGTCTTATGCCAGGGTTGGCTTCGTTTCTTCTTGTCTGGTCTAGACAGCTTATATAAGAAAGAACCAAACAGCTGCCTGGTTAGGAGTCCTTCCTGCCCAGCTGTGACTCTGCCAAGTCTTGCACTGGACTCCTAATCCTTGTTGGTATGTCTGGTCTGCTGCAGGCAGGCTGAGCTATACTGCATCTGAATGCCCTGTCTACACACAAAAAGATTGCTAGCACACTGTTTTCCATTGCATATGTTGTCTCAAATTCCCTTTGTAGATAGGAGCTGAATTTATCTACAGCAAAGCTGGTACCAACAGGTCCTTATCACACAGCAAGTGCTGCATGCAGTGCTCCAACCAGCACCCCAGGCAGCTCCTCACTCTCTTTCCCAGCACTGGGGGTAAAGGATGTGCCCAGAAGGGTCCGGTTCTCTGCTTTTTCAACATACCATGGGGATGGGAGGGAGCAGCTGCCTCCAGTTCATGTTGCTCTGCCAGCTCTCCTGCTCTCCACCTCTGCCACCATCCCACCACACTACAAAAAAACAGCGCTGGAAGCCGCAGTGAGGGGGAAGGATGCAATAGGCTGAAATAAACCTCATTTGAAGAAGTTGCTGGTGGTGACTTTGAAGCAATTTTGTTTTATTTTTTTTCTTCCATCCAAAGTGGAAGGAGTCTCCTTCTCTGGAGATATTCAAGGCCCATCTGGATGCCTACCTGTGCAACCTGCTCTAGGGAACCTACTTTGGCAGGGGGGTTGGACCCGATGATCTCTGGAACTCCCTTCCAACCCCTACAATTCTGTGATTGATTCTGTGACACTCTGGGTCCTGCTGGAAGCAAAAAATGTAGGCAGCAAGTCCCACCAACTACCACATACAACTAAGGACACCACCTGCCCAGGTCCCCTTAACAACCACGCACCATGCCTAGCCTGATCTCTCTCTGAAGGACTTACCCTCCTGCTGGCAGCAGGGTCATCCAGCTGACACTAAACTCATTAGCTACACCTCAGTAGCAGGCTGGGGTGGTGAACTTTCAGCCGGGCATTCTTCTCTGTGCTGGGCAGAGGTTACATCAACACGCTGTGCACCACTGCTCCCAACCCTGAGTCATCCAACCTCCAGTTTCTGCATCTTTCTTCTAATTTCAGGGAAATGCTTGTGGAAAAGATGCCCAGCTCCCAGCTCCTGGCACTCTGAAGGCAAGCCACCCAGGCTGCTGCCTGCTCGCTCCTATAGCTGCAGCCCCATGGTCTGATCACAGCTCTGCCACGGGGTTGGGAGAAATGAGAGCAGAGCCAGCTCCTCATGCCCCGGTGGGAATCCTGCAAGGGTAGGACCCTGAGCATCCTCAGCACTGGCCTGCACTGCCTGGTGGGTCTCTGGGCCATGAAATCAGCACACAGAGAAGCCCTGTGTTGCACAAGTGGCCTCTCTTGCACAGCTACTGTTCCTGACAAGTGTCCTCACTTCTCTGCACAGCCACTGCAGGTGTTCCAGGGATGTCTTTTCCACTCAATTTTCCTAGACTCTTCACACATGCAAACTTTTTCAGTGGAAAAGACTGTCAGATGAAAAGTTATTTTTGAAGATTAACCAAGGATAAACCCTCTTTTCTCCCCCTTGCTATTACAGTGCTTGGATTAAGACTTCATTCACATGTAAACAGACTGTAGCATGGGGAAAAGCCCTGGTCGTGCACAGAGCTCGGACCGTATAATCAGCAAAGAACAAAACCTCTGCAAGCAGGGGAAGGAAGTACTGTTTTAGAGCAAAATGTTTATATTTTGTGGAATATTGGCCAATTACAATATTTTTCTCCAAATAAAACATTTATAAGATCACTGAAATAAATATTTAAGGATGTGATATACCAAAGTCCTGAGTCATTCCTGATGCAGACGTTTTCCCCCATTGTTCAGGCAGCTTTTCCATGTAGGGTTTGGAGTTGGGATGACTGCTGGTGGCACTGAGATGCGCTGAGAGGCCTGGTGGCATGCATCTGGGAGTGGTGGTGCTCCTCCTGGCACGGCGTACCTCCAGATTTGAGCCAAATACCTGCACGTGCTGCAGAGATACAGTTCCATAAACCTTGAAGCTTGGCTATCGCATTGTCCATGTGCAGACAGGCAACAGAGATCTCGCCAGTACCAGTTGTGTAGTGCAGCCTGCTCATCGACACCACAAGAAGGTGGCTGCGTGTATCCGACCATAGCTTCTCCTGGCTCCTGGCTGCACCACTGACTCTGCTCCAGTGCAGATAGGAGCCCTGGGCAGCCTTGGGGACCTACGGCAGCACCACTGACCACAGCTCCAATGGTCATGAATGTGGGGAGAGAGGGAGAAAAGGCCTCTTTCCCTTTTACCCGATCCCCCTAGCCCTTAATTAGTAATAGCTTTGCTGAGTGATCCCTAAGCCAGCACCCACCCTCACTTTCCACCCAGGGGAGGTCTGACACCACCTCTCACACTTCTTTCTGGTTGTTGCTCCCTCCAGCAGCTTAGCTCCAGGTCAGGGCTGGCCCCACATGAGCCTCTCCACTTTCTGCAGCACCTGGTGGTTTCTTTCACTGCTGTTCCTCCAGTTAATCTCAGCCCAGGGCTGTCTGCCTGCCCACAACGTCACCCTTAACGTCATTAACGTTCAACTGCTGACACAGCTGCTGCAGCATCTGAGTTAACTTTCAGAACATGTACTACCTCAATCATTAGCTCAGACTAAAGACAGACTCCAAGAAGAACAAGAGCTCAGGATGTACTGAACAAGCATGGCAACATCTCCACACAGCCTCCAGATTAGACGCTGATGGGATTACAGGACTACTGAGGACTGGTCAAGTCATCACATGAGATGATCACACGATGCTGGTGCAACCCTTACTGAGCTGCTATGGTGCTTTTGCTCCATGTACCATCTCTTGGCAACGTGCTTGTAGTTGTCACATCGATCGGCTTCCTGCAGTCGCATCGTGCAGCTGTACAGCAGACAAGATGCTTTGCATCTGTGTAGCTCCTCTTATCCTCCACCACCAAAGCAGATGAGCTCTTTGACATCAACTTCACATGATGCAGAAAGGCATTTTAGAGTTCCGGGGTACTGTATCTGCCTGCATCTAAAGTTAAGGTAGATGAATGCCTTCGGAGATGATAAAAGACGTTTAACACACAGTAGGATTCATAAAACAGAGGAGCAGTTCTTTGTTGACAGTCACTGAGAGATGTTTTTATAGGAAGAGCCTACAGAGCCTTCCTCCCTTGCTAGAATGTCCCCGCTTTGTTCTCTTCCAGATGTGATCATTTGGCTGTTCAGCTTTTCATTTGTATCACAGCCCCATCTCCTTGGATGATACTTTTAAGAGGCAACTACACCTGAGATTTCCCTAAGCTACAAAATCACTAGTAGATTTGTGATCGTGGCAAGATCATGTTTTCAGTTGCTTGCAAGTTTGCCAGACTGAAATAATTTGAGCTGCTTCTGTTAGACATGTCCATGGGGCTGGTTTAAGAAAACACTTAACTGAACAGATAACACAGTCCACACTTTTCAAATAATGAGATAGGAAAAACTATTCATGAACAAAATAAATTCTGCTCATTAGTCATATTCTTAAGAAGCCCGCAAGCCTTTCCCCATCGTGGTAGAGGCCACTAAAATGTCATGCAATCAGCTTAGAAGGAAAGAAGCCTTCAGGCTTGGACCCTTCTCATCATTCCTGGGGGAAATCATGCAACTTAGCCAAACTAAATCTCTGATCAGTGCATGCCATTCATAACCCTTCCAAGTTTGTCAGCTAAATTCTTTTAAGACTCCAGTGCTGTTCCACATAGACTAGCTTTTCGTGGGCTCTTCTGTACATCATTCTCAAAAAGGCACAGAACGTTTTCTGGTTTAAGCCCAAGGTGGTGAAGAAGTGGTATACTGACATTTTGTGATTTTTTTTTCTTGTCTGTTAATTCCTTCCTTTGCTTAGTTCATTAGGGAAAGATAGACTGAGGATTGGGGAATCCTGACCGGTGCAGAAGGAGGATCCTCAACATCCAGACATTCTGCTGACAATTTCCTGGTTCTTCCTTCAGGATGTCTCCTTGTTCTCATCTATTCCTTCCCTTCCCATTCTTCCGCAAACTAATTTACAAAGTCACTTCTGACAGCCAGTGTCTTATTGAGAATAGCATCTAGATTGAAATAATTAATTTAAATCCATGGGGTGACTTCCCCATGAGACAGGCAAGCACGAGGCTGACATTTGGCACTACGGAAAAGGATGTTGGACCTCCCATACACGTTTAGGTAGACGCATTTGAACATCTTGGTCTGCATGTCTTATAAGGACTGACTCGCTGACTGCTCATTAAATGACTGTTCCAGAAAGGAGAAAGCCAGGAGCTATGTCTCCCCACAAATGAGAAACAGAGTCTTCCACGAAGAGAGGTGTCACTCCATGTCTACTTTGAATTAGTCAGCCAATTGTTCTGCTACTTGACTCGAACAACAGAGAGATGGGACGAATGTTATTATGAATACAAGAAGTGTGTCCACTCCAGATCACATAAGGCAGAACTCCTTGCTAAGAGAAACTATAGGTAAGACACTCGTTTTTATCTAAATTCCTGACTTTATGGCTTGCATTCTTGCATTGTCTTAGATTGATCCTGAGATATAACTCATGCCCAGGCAAAGTCAGAATGGTTTGAATAATGTTGCTCCTCTCTTTGAATGAGACAATCATGCTCCATTTAAAGAATATCTTATCCTGTTTTGAGAGCAGCACATTTCATGGCATGGAGAATGTCCATCTGTAACAGAAGGTAACCAGGGTGAATCATGGCGCAGAGCCAGCGTGCCTCACAACACAAAAGAACAAAAAGCTGCGAGTCCACAAGATGTTTCACAGCCCATTAAAGTAAGATACTTTGAAATTCCTTCTATAAATCCAGGGCAATAGAAAAGGGATCTGTGCAAGTTAGGTTATTGTGTCCCGTAATGCAGATGAACTTTTTGATAAGTACACTGAAAGTGAACACTCAGTGCAAAAACAACATGGTGGAGAACTTCAGCAGCTTTTGTCACAATGTATACAGAGGACTTTGCACACAGAGACAGTGCTAGATGCTGATTTTTCTTTCCAGAGAAAGGAAAGATAAAGGAAGCACTGGTAAGCCACTGAGGATCACTGGTGAGGTTCCCAGGTTTATTTTCCAGTACCATCACTGCAGGTACTACTCCAACAGGGAAAAGCACATTTATATAGTGCAAAAGTTTATGTTTCTTTGTGTCCATACACACAGAATAAAGCCACTAACTAGCTTTGGAAACTTCAAATAAGTGTGGGAAAGATGCTTTGTTGCCCTCATGGCACTTGTCTGGTGCAGGCCATAGCACTCACCACTACAGCAACTCACTCCTGGGGTACTGGCTTGTAAGTCAAGTTTCTCAAAAACTAGAGAAGACAAATCTGTTGATTCAAGGCCTGTGTAGGTATTACAAGCAGTTACCTCCACTTTTCAGAACAGGGGCCACACAACAGAGCTGTTGTTGAACATAGCCAAGTACCTCTGGCTACAACCCAGGCTAACAGGAAGATGCTTTGGAAATCCTGCACTAGAGTAAGGAACAAACACTACGCAGGATTCAGTAGGAACTCTCACTGAACCCAGGAACACAACTTTTGACCAGTGTGGGTTCAAAAGACTAGTTTCCCAAGGGGATTCGGGGATTACTTCAGAGTAGGAAAGTTGTACAGACTGAGATGTCCACATTCAACTCTGTGTGAGAAACTCAAATACAGGTTAAAGAAGAGCAGGACGGTTTGCCTCACGCCCCAGCCTGCACTGGCTGGAGGAGCCACCATTCCACAGATCATTTATCAGGCTAGTTGTGTGCATCACAGCAAGCTGTTGCTTTCTGTTGCAACTGAATAGCTCCTCAAAAGGGAGGGGGTGGATGACTTTGTCACATCTGTGGAAAAGGAAGTGATGGAAGATGCCAGATTTGTTCTGCCTACTGGGGTAAGATGTCTGCATACACACCCATGTGCTGAACAGGATCTCAAGAAAATGGTGCTGATGGCAGATGGAAAAAAAAGAAAAGCTGTTTGACAAAACCATGTAATAGAGAGACCTAGAACTCCTGAAAGTTTGGAGAGACAGTTCCTGAGATAAAAGTCATGCCCAGAAAAGGATGTAAGTGAATTTGCAATGGGAAGACTTCCATTTCACAAGCAAAGGAACTGAGCAGTTTGCAGCAGTGGCACACACGCAAAAAGAGCGCATCTCCTCTCCATTCACTGTCAGAAAGGCTGCCCATCAAATAATAGCTATGTTGTGGCCAAATCAGAGCTGTGGTGTGATCCAGTGTTGTTTTGCCAAAGGTAATTTCATTCTTCCTTGGATGTCTGGCAGCTCAGTGGGCTAATGAACAACAATATAATCCTTTATAGACTTCAGCAAGAGAAGCCAAAGAGCAGAAGACAGAAATATATCTGAAATCTACTTCAGAGCAGCTACAGAAAAAGTAAAAATGAATTTTTTATTTCTTTTTTGTTGGAGAAAATGAAAATGACTTGGAAGTCAACACCACCAATTGGTGGGATGGAAAAGAGTAATTTCCTGCCGAGGACTGACGAAATAAAATGGAACTGCAATGTGCCGGTCTTCTCCCATGGGCCAGGTGCTAAGGACTGGCATCCAACCCAGTCCTGGGATTCCATAGCAGCATCAATTAAGGCATCCAACTGCGCTGTTGCAGACTGACACCGTACTCTCTTGAAGCTGTTAAACTCTCTGTTGTCAGGAACGGAATGTTGTTCTTCCCCAAACATAAGATGATGAGACTACCACAAAGTTCCTGTTAGGAAAAGAGGGGATATCCTGAGTACCAAACAGGGCAGGGCTGACAGGACATACAAGTTTTAGATTCGTGTTCCTTAGTGACATGTACTTGGATATCTACTTTGCCCTTATGTTGATTGGGTTTGCATTGCTTTTGACTATCTGCTTCTCATACTGAGTGCAATATGATGCAATGAAAGCTGAGTACAATAGATAATGCTACAATCTTTAAAAGACCCAAGCAGATACTTGTCATAAACCTTCAGACACCTAAACACTGTTACTGCCAACAATTTTCCTAATGCATTCCTGCGGCTTGGATGTTCTGCCATGCACAGCTTTCAAAGAGAAGGCCTGAAAGAATCACTGCACACACATAGGCAGTCATCAAAAAGTCACTCTACACAAGCATACAGAGAGCACTCTGCTCCAGCAGCAATAACAGGACTCGCGGACTGGAAGGAATATTTAGATTTGAACTGATTGAGTTGAGGATGAACAGAACAAAAATCCTATGCCGGGAAGCAAAGTTCTCAAGTAAAAGCTGCAAAATCATCAGCTCTGGCGTGGAGATGTGTCTGGGGACAGACACACCCCACACAAAAACATAGCCCAGAAGGTGTTACAAAACAAAATGGGAGGCAAGCAACACAAACATCTCAGCCATTCACCTTTGAAGCTTAATAATTAGATCTAACTTTTCAGTGTCTTGCTCCAATGCAGTTTGCTCCACCTCAGTTTCTGCAGGCTGAATTCCTTCCAGTTTGGGACCTTTGGATTGCCCGGATTCCTAGTATCCAAGACACAACTGCAGCCGTCCCGTTTCAGAGTCCATTTCCGAAGCATTCGGCATTTTTTTCCACGCATTCAGCAGTACAATTCAGGCCTTCAGCATTCTTGGTGCCTGTGATTTCGAGAGGCAGGACAGAAGGAAGGCAGCGCAGCTTTGCTCTGCCGCTTCAGCTCAGACGAACCGCAGGCGCAGGAACGCGACAAGACCGTTTGCGAGCTTACATACCCTCCCTATTAAGATATTTTAAGAAGCGTGGAGACATCCAGCTGCTTCTCCTTAACGCCTCCCCGAGCTTTCAGCAGCCCCCGGCAGGCAAACCCAGGCGCGGCGTCACCCTAAGGAGAAGCCGCCGGTCCCCGGGCCCGCTTTGGGGGCGGCTCCTCCCGCTCCGTGCCAGCCTTGAAGCCGCCGCTGGCCCCGTTTCCGTTGATTTTTCCCCTCAATTTTTTGTCCCCGGTGGGGTCGCCGCGAGTCCCGTCACCCGCGAGCCCCCCACCCCCCACCCCACCGGCCGCCTCCTCCTCCTCTCCCCGGCCGAGGCCTCCCGTCAGGCGGCCCCCGCCATGGCTCCTCCGTCAGGCGGCCGTTGCCCGGCCCTAACGGGCGGGGAACGGGAACGGCTCCGCCTTTTGCGGGGTTGCTGGGGGGGGGCTGCGGGCGTGACGGTGGCGGAGACAAAGCGGGAGCTGGGCCGCGGGGGCTGTGAGGGGAGGGAAGGGGAAGGAGAAGGGGAAAGGAAGGGAAAAGGAAAGGAAGCGAAAAGGAAGGGAAGGGGAGCGGCTTCCCCAGCAGCACAGGGGGAATCTGTGCGTTATGGTGGCGACCTCACGGCGAGGGCGGTGATTGGGGTTGTGTGTGGAGGAAGAGGAGGAGGAGAAGGAGGAGGAGGAGGAGGGGGGTGGTGGTGGATAAGAAGGAGGAGGAGGAGGCAGCCTCGAGGGCGCGCACGCGGGCCGCCGCCATGTCGTGTGTCAGTTACAGCAGCCTGAACCGGGCGCAGCTCACCTTCGAGTACCTGCACACCAACTCGTGAGTACCGCCTGCCTTGGCTCTGTCTGTCTCTTTGCAGCCACCACCCGCAGCTGCAGCCGTCGCGGTGGGGCAGAAAGGCAAAAAAAAAAAAAAAAAAAAAAAGGCAGGAGCGGGGCCCAGCAGCGCGATAGGGCGGTGGGGAAGGGCTGGCAGCGCCGCGGAGCCCCGGGGCAGGTAAGTGCGGAGCCCGGGGGAAGCTTCGTGAACAAACTTCGCCCCCGAAGCAGAGCCCCCCAGGCTTGGCACCGAGGTGATATCCGGACAGCGGAGGTCCTGAGGAAGGATGCGTGATGGGGGGACGCAGGGAGCAGCTGCTGGGCCCGCCTGGCTTCTGCTGCCGTCTCCCTCCGGAGGAGCCTCGGGTTTCAGGCGGCTGTCGGCTTGTTTTATCTGCGCCTGGATGTCTCGTAGAGGTATGTTTCTGATGGTGAAAATCTTCGGATGGGCTTCGTGAAGGAACTGCGGCTGTTTTCGCTGTAGAGTCCCCAGTACAAAATCTCCAGGGAAGAGACAAAATTTCATCTGCTTTAAAATTGATTACTTTGGAATGGATGGCTAGGAAATGAGAAGTGCCGCTGGGAACGGGTGCTTAACATGGCTAAGCGTCCACCTGAGACATGCCTGGAAAAAAACAAAACAACAAAACACAGTAATATTGCTGTGTCATGAACAGAAGAGTTTAAGGAAGGAGCTCACCCTGGCCAAACTGTCTTGGAGAAGAAACATGAAGAAACACTTGGCATCTCTTCGTTTTGATCAACTGAAGACCAGCGTCAGGTTGTCTTCTAACGTTTTATGGAAGAGTTGACTCTGAACGTTAGCATCAGAAGATACCAAGAGCCACCTCATCCCTTGCACGCTACTTTCAGTGTATGAAGGCAAGCTTAGAACGAGGGACCTCAGTGGTCTGCAGCAGTCTAAGGACTACTAATGCACAAAACTGGCCAGCTTGATTTTTGAAGCAGATCTGACTGTGTTGGTGATGCAAGATATGGCTACAAGAGGAACTACTCAGACAAATCTCACGTGTGCCAAGAACGTCATCAAATTCTTCTTGCTATAAGGAAAGTAAGAGGTTCTGCACAAAAGAGTAAGATGGTAACAGCCAGATGTCACCCTTGGTTCCATGTCCAGTGGCTTTGTTCTCTGGTTTGGCCTGTAGCAGTTGCACATGAAGCAACCAGTCTGGTGCCCGAAGATAATACAACATTGAGTCAAGATCCTGGTGCTGTTACTGCCATGTGAAATTCTCATGTCTGGTTGTGGAAGGCATATATATGTTCATACGTGTTAGAAAACTACAACGTTGCCCTGGCGGTGGCTTGTATTTGCCTGTAGGGCAACAGGATTCTGGCTGTTTCGTAAGAAGATGAAGTCTGTGCCACAGAAAAGACTGAAGGTGTTGTTCCTGCCCTAAAGTAATGAAGTTATTTAGTATTGCCACTGTACTTCTTGTCCTGCATACGCTGCTGGTCTCCTTGTAGTATGCTGCGTTATAAAATTGTTAGGAGGAGTTGGAGGCTATCGGTCATGAATAAGCCAAAGCCAGGGCTTGTCATCCACTGTGAGTGAAGAGCCTTCTGAGATCGTGGGGATCAGTGCATAAGCCAATACTGCCTTACAAAGAGCAGTGGAAAAGAATGGAAATACTTTTTAAAATCAAAACCAAACAAACAGCAAATAAACAACTTCTATCTTTACCCAACAAGCCAACCAACAAAAACAACCCAACATACAACAACAGCATAAGGTTTTTGATGATGCAGGCTTGTCTTTCAGAGGAAAACTATACCATCTCAAATTATACTATAAACTATACTTTGCTCTCTGAGGAAAACTATACCATCTCAAATTTCACTTCAGTGTCAAAAGATGTTTCATAACGTGGAGGTAGAATTTCTTTAAGTTGTAGTTCAAAGTCAGCCCTCAGTGTTGAGCAGCAGAAGGAAACCGTGACTTGTATTTGCTCCTTTTTTAGGCTCTTTGAAGGAGAGATAAGTTGTGATATATCTAAGGGTATGCTCCGAAGTGCTTTGAGGACCAGATAAACTGGCTCCTGAAAACTTGAGGACTTACAGCTGATATTTTGAATGCTTTCATAATGCTTCCATGCCTCGTGGCAAATTTGACAGGATGTACCTGAAGCATTTCAGTTGCTTTTTTATTTATTTCTCAAATAACACTGATGTTATTCCAAGTGCTTTTATGGAACTTGAATAATTGAGCTATGTGAAAGTTCCTGTATATTATGCTATAATGTCATTATGCTGTAATGAAAGCCTGAGAGCATAAGCACATGAAAATTACCAGTGCATGATTGTTGTGGTTTTAACCTGGCCGGCAGCTAAACACCACACAACCGTTCGCTCACCCTTCCTGCTCCCTCTCTGGAATGGGGGAGAGAAACGGGATAGTGAAGCCTGTGAGTTGAGTAAAGACAGCGTATTAAGACAGAAAATAACAATAATACTACTAATAATAATGATGATAATAGTATTACTAATAATAATGTGTACAAAACAAGTGATGCACAATGCAATTGCTCACCACCCACTGACCGATGCCCAGCCTAACCCTGAGCAGCCAGGCCCCCCCCCCCCCCCCCCCCCCCCCCCCCGGCTAGTCACCCTTATATCTTGTTTAGCATGACCCCAGATGGTATTAAATACCCCTTTGGCTAGTTTGGGTCAGCTTTCCTGGGTCTGTCCCCTCCCGGCTCTTTCTGTACCCCCAGCCTCCCCGCTGGCAGGACAGAGTGAGGAGCTGAAATGTCCTTGGCTTGGTTTAAGCACTGCTCAGCAACAACCAAAACATCAGGGTGTTATCAGCACTCTTTTCATCCTAAGTCAAAAAATAGCATTCTACCAGCTACTAGGAAGAAAATTAACTCTGTCCTAACTGAAACCAGGACAATGGTCTTTAGGGTGAATTCCCAAAGCTACCTACCTGTCTTAACAATGATTGGGATTTTTTCCTTGAAAACGAGATGCTGCCACTTTAAAATGCTTCCAGGGCTATTCATTGAGATGATAACAAAAATGCATCTCATCTCAGCCAACTTTTTTTGTATATTTTGAATATTTCTAATGCACGATTGAAGGAGCTTGTTAAAATCTGAAGAGTGGAAATTGTCTTCAGTGTTGTATAGAAAGAGTTAACTTGTGATTGAACTTGAGGGTTTTTTTTCTGTAACCAGAACTCCCCTGTTAAACACAGCTTGAGTAGAAGCTCACTCAGATGAGAAGATTTCAGAATAACTGAACGGTGGACTTGAGGAATACGAGTAATAGACAAACAACATCTCCCCAGCTGTCAAGCCCTCACATTTCTACTTGTGGATATTCTGTATTTTGGCTTGAAACAATGCAGTAACAAGAGGATAGTTCTTGTTTCTGACACTGATGCCAAACTTCCAACTTAAATATTTTCCCAGATGTGGCCTCCTTCAGCACAAACATAAAGTCTTACATCTTTCATTAGTTATTAGGTACTTGTCTGACTATGTAGGATTGGAAGTCCAGCTGGGTTCAAACAGGAATGATTCTTGAACTCAGAACATAAGCTGCCTATTTCTTTTTTCATTCCCACCCCTTGGTATGCTACTCTAAATGGTTTGTAGACATGCTTGAAATTGGTCACGTTCTATGGAGTTGTCTGACTTGACTTTTGTAACCCGTATTTGAATAGATATACTGGCAGCCTTAGATGTCCCTGTTCTGTTCTTCCTTGCCCAGTTTGGCCTCCTGCATGGATGGAGCTGCCTTGAATGAAAGGTAGAAGTTGTAAGAGGGTTCAAAGTCAACCCACTTATGCCAAGTTTTCACTGAGGCTGCAGATTTTTATAATGCTTTCTTCCTGACTCCCCACGTTTCATTTAAGCAGTCTTATGATCCGTGATAGTTGTATTTCTCGTGCTTTGATTGATGTTGGTATTGCCTCCGATGATGATGATCTAGCTTATGCTTAAGTATGTCCAGGTTATGTACAAGGTTGTACAGCCTCAATTTTACCAGCAGCTTATCCTTGGATAAGGAACCAACAGTTCAAAAACAGTATGTTTTTGACACTTATGTTGCAATAAAATAGTCCTTTTTTATTGCAATTTATAGAGGATGGGGAGAGGATTGCTACCAGTTGATAATGATGTACATTAGGTATTTTAGGCACACTTGGTTGTAAGGCGAGATCATGGTTTTTGTTAGGCCAAGCTCTACGTGTGACTTCAGTTAGATATTGACAAGATAATTTGGGACATTTCAGAAGTCTTAGTGTTGAGATTAATTGCCTTGCATTAAGTATATTATAGTGTACATACACTTTTGTTAGTGGTAAATAGCTTGAATTGATTCTGCTTGCTTGTAGCAAGGTTTCACTTTACCTGGTCAGCATAAGAGATTCTATTTTTGGTAGGTGTTTCAGTTGGGTATGGTGTCATGCTACTTAGGAATAATGTTTTCTCTCGCCTTTCTTATCTTCTGATATTTCTTCAGCTATTTTGTTCCAATATCTTTCTTTGGAAATCCCTGTGAACATTTTTCCTTGATTTTAAGCGTTCTTTAAATTGTAGAGTGAAAGATATTTACAAAGCATATTTACTAGTGCTACAGAATCCATTTGTTTGTGGTTTTTCCCTGATACAGGCTAATTTTTAAATGTGTTTCTGGGATGTTGATTTGTAGAGTTAAACTAAATGATAGGGAGCACTTGAAATACATATATGTGCACGGGAAATCCTGCTCAAATGAAGGAGTACCAGGTCTGAGCTTCTGATGTGACTTTCTGACCGGTATGGTAGTCTGATTTTAGGTATAATTTGGCATTTTTGTGTAGTAGTGAAAACAGGTTGTATGTGAAGAGGTTTCATACAAACTCAAATACGTAGATAAAAAACATCTTCTGAGGACTCAGTCTCTTCATCAGCCATCCTAGAGGAAAAATAAACTGCATAAATCCTTCTTGGGTAGATTAAATTACTTGGTTCAGCAAGATCAACTGTTTCTCCAGGTTTTGTAGCTGCAGTTAATAGATAAGGGTAGATACATCTCATCTACACGTGAAATAATTGTTGGATTTTGAAAATGCATCAAGAAGTGCATCAAGGGCCTTCAGTGGAGATACTACATTAATGTTGCGGGCAACATATTGGAATCACTTTACTAGCTTTACTGTTTCCTCATCATGTTTTGTGTTTTGTTTTTATCAAGGTTAAGGTGCATAACTAAAGCCTTTTTATGGGTGCTGCTTATAAAACGTGGTAGTTCAAAGGCGAGAAGCTAAACATAGCTTTTGTGACTGTGCTAGTGGCAGCTGTCTGGATGATTTTAGCATCGAGTTTGGAAGGTGGTGTGGTACAGCGGTAGCAGAAGATTGTCTTTTCCTGAACTAGGAGCAGCTGCATCTATTGGAGGTCTAGCAGGATCTGGAAATTTCTCCATGTTAGAAATCATTTCTGCTATGTGAATATGTGCATGGTAGAGGTGGACTTTATGTGTAATATAAATCTGTCCATATTTTACATACAGACTGTGTTTAGTTGCCACAAAGAGACTTGGCAATGTGGTGAATGATTGAGGATTTATGAATTGTTGTCTTATTCATAGGCAGTGACTCCTTCACAGGTCAATAACTTTCTCTGTTATGTCTGCTAGGAATGCTTGCATTTACCACACGATGTTTTTCAGAACATAAAGAGAATGAGGTTTGCTGAAATGGACTCCATTGGGCATCTCTGCTGAGCTTCTGCTCCCAGCAGATAGTAAAACACTAATTTTTAGCCTTGTGTCAGTAGCAATTGGTATTGTAAACATGATTTGACTTGTTTAAAATATGTTTGAGATTAGTGTTTAATCAAAGGTCTCTCTTCCGTGTCAGTGTAACCCTGCTGATTCTGTTTTGTTGCAGAACTACCCATGAGTTCTTATTTGGTGCCCTTGCTGAACTTGTGGATAATGCCAGGTATGTTTCTGAGATTGCCTAATTCCCAAGGGAGATTCAGGAAAGATTTAATTAGTCTGTCTGTTTAGGAGATCTTGAGCAATTTTCATTTCTAGTAGACTTCAAGAAAAACAAAAATAGAAAACCTCATCATGGTTTAGTGTAAATATCAATAGCAGATTATGTAAACCATTAAGGTTGGAAAAGACAAGATCATCTGGTCCAATCATCACCCTACTACTACTGTCACCCACTAAAGCGTGTCCCTGAGTACCACGTCCAGCCTTTCCTTAAGCACCCCCAGGGACAGTGATGCCACCACTTCCCAGGGCAACCCATTCCTATGCCTGACCACTCTCTGAGAAGAAATGTTTCCTATTTTACAACCTGAACCTCCACTGGTGCAACTTGAGGCCATTCCCTCTTGTCCTATCACTGGTCACTTGCAAGAAGAGGCCGACCCCCAGATCCCTACAGCTTCCTTTCAGGTAGTTGCAGAGAGCAATGAGGTCTGCCCTGAGCCTCCTCTTCTCCAGACCAAACCATCCTAGTTCCCTCAGCTACGCTTCCTTTTTGTTTAAAGAAATTGGTAAAATAGTGATTACTGGAGCTAGGGACTTTAAGATCCTTCAAGAATCTTTGGCTCCTGGTAGTGATAGGATGAAAATGAAATCAGAAGTGGGATGTTGAAAAATAGAGCAAGAACAAGTAGAGCAATTGTGATAATTGAGAGACTTGGTACTTGGAAATTAGAGGTTTTAGGCCACATTTCTCATACTGCAGTCTATGGTGGCGTACCAAGCCTTGCATATTTATTCCTTCAGCTTCATCAAATATTATGATGTGATACTGTGGAAATGTTTTGAGATTATTTTCTCTCAAGCATGAATCGTCACACTATGCGGTTAGTAATGTAAGGAGCTGAACTGAAAAATTTATTTGTTGGAAAAAGTCTTTGTAGGAAGCTAGCCAGGACTCTGCGCCTATGTATTGAACTGCGTTTTAACTCAGATCAGCAGCTGTTGCTATTTTCACTTTTTCTACAACATAATGTAGCTTACTTTAGACTGAGGCTTTTTTTATTTTCAAACTCCTTATCTCTGTTTTCCTAGAGGAGGAGCTGTGCTTATACACTGTTAGCCTTCTGGGAAAAGTAGTTTTACTCGACTAGAGATACAGCTATGAAACAAGGTGACTTGGCATTTAGGAAGTAGGGTTTTATTGCAGTAGCACAACTGCACTCTTCTGATCAGTAAACCAAAGATATGTGAAGGTCTACATTGCACTTGGCAAAAAATAAGATAAAAAATTGGTGTGAGAAGGTGGCAACAGTGCTGTATGTGCTACTTTTTCCAATATACAGGAGGATAGAGCATATGAATGCCTTTAATTAAATGATCTTTTAATGACAGTTTCCTATGACAAACGTGAATGTATTTAGATGGACTTTCATGCAGAAGTTACTAAGCTTTTCCTAGAATAGCTTGACCAAAAAAGTTTAGGTGTTGATTGCATACAAGAGGGAGCTCAGAAATGTGTGCTTCTTTCTTTTTTTCCTTAGCATGATTTTGGTTAAAAAGTCACTGATATTCACTGTAACTAGGTTTAATTCTGTATAGTAACAATGTTTTTTGTTTGAGTTTGGGTTCAAATAGGCAAAAACTGGAACAGTGTGTGTTTTATTTGTTCGTTAGAGCTGTCTGCTATGCCTCTGTGGACTTTGATCTGTGCCGTTGGTTCATCTTGGAAACTATTGCATGTGCCTGGCTTTTAGCTTCATCTCTATTTGAGTACTGACTGCGTTTTTATTGCTTTGTAGAGATGCAGATGCCACACGAATAGACATTTATACTGGTAAGTCACTCCTGCTGCTTCATTGCATGTCATCAGCCAAGTCACAAGTTAAAACTTGGATTTAGGCTGCAAATGTGTGTTGCGCCTGGTAGAACGAGAGTGAAGGTGTTTATGCCTTTTGCTTTTTGTCCTGTGCCCCGATGTCTGTTATCTTTCAAAAAGTAGTGACTTCATAAGTAACTGAGGCAAGTTTGCTAGACCAGTTTTCAGATGAGGTTAGATAACAAAGTAAACAGCAATTTGTACTGGGTGTTCAGGAAACCCGCTTTTACAATACACCGTTGTTGTAGCATATATTTACATAGAAGTTAAAGTGTAGGAGAAATTAGTCATTCTGTTATTTAAAAAAAAAAAAAAAAAAAAAAAGGTGCCTTTTTTAGACCATAGCCGTATTAGGTTTATGAAAGTCCAGTTTATTGCATTACTTTTCTCGTGAACACTGTTTAGTTTGATTCCATTTTATGAAGCTCGAATTTCTGTATGGGAGTATTGAAAAATTCTTCTCTCATAGAACGACGAGAAGACCTGAGAGGTGGATTCATGCTGTGTTTTTTGGATGATGGAGCTGGAATGGATTCAAGTAAGTGACACAAGTTACATTTATATTTTCAAGATGAGGTTTCATTTTATGGCTGAAACTGAATTAACAGCTTGGTCCTGTTGAAAGAGGGAAGTTATGTGCCTGGGTATGTGTTCCTGCCTCTTCACTGCCTTTTTCAAGCAGTATCACTTATCAAACTCTTCACCTCTTCAGTTTGGAGTAAAATTAACAAAATTGTTGTGCTGCATCATAGAGATGAGTCAGCCTGGTCTGTAGTTTTCCAGCATACCAAAGTTGGCCTTGGGGCTGGAGGGAGAATAACGTAGCCAGAAAAGGGAAAAGGTTTCTGAGCATGTTAGGGGCTGCTGAGCGATTAGTTAATCTTGTCTCCAGTATGAAAGTGTGCCGTGACAAAAACGTCAAACTTGACTTCGAAAGCATTTTTCTGTTCTTTCATCATTATCATTGTGGTAGAGATCAATATTTAACAATATAAACTCTTAGGAGCATGAGAAGAATATAATAAATGCAAGTCTGCCTCATCATAAGAACTGATGTCTGTCGGATCTAGTGGAAGTAAAGACTTCTTGCAATGCTTTAGCATCATTGAACAGTACTCTTAATCCATACCAACTTCTTTGCATCTTGAAGATGGCAGCTCCTACTTAAACTGCAGTCTTCCTACCTTATGCTGTAGAGTCAAAAATCCTTCAAAATATTTGAGGATTCAGTGTCATCATGGTACAGATAATTTTTAAAAAGCAGTGCATCCCGCAGGGAAATATAAAAATATATTATAAAATATAAAGCTCATAGCACTGGTTCAAAAGGTTAGCTTTTTCATGGGGGACTACTAAATAAGAGACAATTAGAAAACCAAACTCTAGATCTTATGCTGCACATCTCAGGTTGAGATTTCTCATATTATCAGTGGTGTCATTGCTGAGGATACTTAGATTTGAGAAATTTAACCTACTGTTTGGACTCTCAAGGTGTTGCATGATTATAATGACTCAAAAACCGATTGTAGATTGAAGTCTTACAACTAACTTAGGAAGTAATCTGTAATTGTATTATTAAATGATAGAAACAAATGAGTCTTTAACTTGCTTTTTATCCCAGCTCTAGTAAGCTTTAGCTATATTTTGAAGTTTGGGAGCTCCAAAGTGCTTTCGTTTTACATACTTTGAAAAACAATGTTTAAATGTATTTGGGATTCTGGCAGTTTTTTTAAAAGCACACATACATGTTTTTGTGTGTAGTCAATGACACTTAGAGGACCAGTGTCAGAAGAGTGGTCTGCATATCTCTAAGGGTAAGTGTGTCTACAGTCTTGTTAGCACACTGAAGTTTCCTCTTGTGTTGATGTATTTTTGAAATAAATCTTTGGTTTCTTGAGAAACTTGTATGAAACTGGTTTCTCAATAATGAGCTGTGCTCAGTCATTTCCCTTAGATAGTTGGTTTGTATCTGTAGTTGTCAAGGTAATGAAAGATCTCAGAGCTTCTTCCTGCTTTTCCGCTGGCCCACGAAAAAGTTGACTGGAAATCTTGCACGCCACGTGCACGCAGCTGATGCACACCCACTGCGAGCACACCCAGGAACACCCCGTTGATACTCTGCGTGCACACGTGCACTGTGCACAGACCGCACGCACTGCGGGGAGGGAACAAGGCAGAGTTGTGGTCATGGGATGGAGTCCAGTGGGAGTCCTGCACCCAGCGGAGTCCCCCAAGGGCCGGTACTGGGACCAGTGCTGTTTAATGTATTTGTCAAGGACTTGGGTGAGGGCAACACTCCAGAAATAAACAGCTTTATCCCCCAGTTCTATATCCCAGCTGTTTGATGTTTCTTACTAGGATTATTATTTTTTTTTTTAATTTAGAATCATAGAAACACCTAGGTTGGAAAACACCTCCAAGATGAGTACAAATCTTTACTTAGCACTGCCAAGTCTTCCACTAACCATGTCCCTAAGCACCACGTCTACCTGTCTTTTGGATGCCTCCAGGGATGGTGACTCAACCACTTCCTTGAGCAGCCTGTTCCAATGCCTCACAACATTTTCAGTGAAGAAATTTTTCCTAATATCCAACCTCAACCTTCCCTAGTGCAACGTGAGGCCATTTCCTATTGTCACATCACTTCTTGATTGGAAGAAGAGGCCAACACCCACTCTACTACAACCTTCTTTGAGATAATTCTAGAGTGATAAGGTCTCCTCAAGCCACTTTTTCTCCAGCCCCAGTTCCCTCAACCACTCCTTACAAGAGGTGTTCTCTAGACCCTTTACCAGTTCTGTTGCCCTTCTGTGGACACACTTCAGCACCTCAATGTCCTTCTTGTAGTGAGGGGCCCAAAACTCAATACAATATTTGAGGTTCAGCCTCACCAGAGCTGAGTACAGAGGAACAATCACTTCCATAGTCCTGCTGGTGATGCTATTTCTGATACAGGCCAGGCTGCTGTTGGCCTTCTTTGCAACCTGAGCACACTCCTGGCTCATATTCACCCGGCTATCAACCAATACCTTCAGGTCACTTCCTACCATGCAGCTTTCTAGCCACTCTTCCCCCCGGCCTGTGACATTGTATGGGGTTGTTGTACTCCAAGTGCAGGACCTGATTCCTTTTCTTGGGCTTTGAATATCAATCTGCCATCTTCACTGAATTCCTTCAGATTGTTTTTTGTTTTTTTTTTTTTCTTGTCTGTTTGGCACAGATCACATCAACCCTCTTTTTGTTGCCAGGGAGTTTATTTTTAAAGTCTAGTAACTCTGAGACACAACAAAATGAACACAGTGTGACTAAAATAGTTGTAAGTGAAACTCCCTGTAGAGCCTTAACTAAAAATTTGGGAAAAAAAAATAAATTTATACCTTGATTTTTTTGGAGGAGTGTAAAGACTAAATTTCTCCCAAAGACAAACTGTAGCAGAGAGAGAAGCTCCCTCACCCTTCAGGAGTCCCCTCTTCTGGGTATTGTTTATCCTTCTCTTCCCAAGAAGAATCACCTTTTTAGGGTGGCTTTAGGTCTCCACCACTGAATGATAAACCATATGTTCACCTTGTCTGAGTGAGGAAATGCGCCAGGCAATTACTCCTTTCCTTTTTTAGGCTTCTGAATTTGTTCTTAAAAATAGCTGTTGATACAGCTTTTAGTACAGCAAGGGGAGAGGGGGCAGTAATATTCTCTTCTTAGAATATCCCATATACCCCTGTTTGACTAGGCTTTAAAACTAACACAATAATAATAACAATAAAATCCACATCTCCAAATATGAGATAATCTTCTAATGTTTGCTTTGGCTGGCAAGAAAACACCATAGGAGGCTGAGGAAAGGGAAGAAGTACTGTGATCCAGTCAAAATTTGTATTTGCAATAGTTGTCCCCTCCTCCCTTGCAGCTTGTATGTGCGTTGAGGGCAGTAATTGTTGTTAGCCTTCCTGTTTGAAGGATTGTTCCTGTTAAGGCACTTCATGTTCCCTCATCTCTGGAATTGCATTGCATTTCTCCCAGTAAATTCTATGGTGAAACGATTGCTATCTCTTGGCAGAAGGGAGTACAATTGTTCTGTCCTATGGATGATATTAAAAGGCTTTATACCTTGAACAATGGAAAGGCTTGAGCTAAAAATGACAATCCCTCTCATCTGTGAAACTATCATATCCTTTTGTTTAGTCCTGTGCTAATAAAATGCTCTGGCTTCCTGTGGTATTTGCTAGTACTGCTTGAATACAGCTGTCTTGCTGTCAGTTGTCCAGGAATCTGCTGCAAAAAAAATAGTTTTTGTCTTGCTAGTGCATTAATTGGTAGTAGTGTTCAGCTCAGCTCCATAAAGAAAATGTGCTCAGTTTATCCTGAATTCAAGACCTTTCTGTGTTAGTGACGTATGCCCTAGTACCAAGGGTTTTTATCTGTGGTGTTAGTAGAACCAGAGCTGCAGTGTCCCAGGGTTGGATTTTGGTTTATTTATGAGCACATTGGGAATTGTGATTAACACAACAGATCATCTTATTGACTTTTTTTTTTCTTTTTTGTAAAAAGAAAACATCCTTACCCAGTTCAGATGGGGTACTGGTCTAGTCTGAAACTTAAAACTCTTTTTGTCAGCATAACAGCATCTGTACAAAACTTCTGATGCCAGTGTCATTGACCAGTGTAGTTCTTACAGGGCTGGATGGCAGAACTTCAGGGTGAGACCTTGGCTTGGACTTCAGGCCTCTTCCGTGCAGCAGTCCTTCTGTGCTATTTAAATACAAACTTCTTCGTCATTGTAATATGCGCTTCTGTGTATATTAAAACAAACTTTGGATTTGCTACCTGTCTCTCGTTCCAGATGAAGCTGCCAGTGTTATTCAATTTGGCAAATCAGCCAAGCGATCTCCGGAGTCAACTCAAATTGGGCAGTATGGGAACGGCTTGAAATCGTAGGTATTAAAAGCCAGCGTCGTGAGATTATGGAGGTTAGAGATGAGATAGCAAATGTATTTTTTGCTTGGAGTGTGTATCTTTTTTACCAGAAAAACACTTGGAGATGAAATCTAAAGAAATATACAATGTTTTGGTATGCAGGAGCCCTATGGACAGAATGAGTAGAGAAGTGTGTTCAAACTGATGACAGTGTTTTCCATTATGTTTAAGTGATTCAGGGGATATGGATCAGCTGGAAAAATGAAAGAGCAGGAAAAATAAAACATCTTAATATGTCAATATCAGACAAATAGTAAAATCAAAGCAAAATAGTGCTGCAGCCTTTCTCTAGGAAGGTTGTCTGTTGGTGAGGCACTGGAACAAGTTGCCCAGAGAGATTGAGGATGCCCCATCACCAGAGGTGTTCAAGACCAGGTTAGATGAGGTCCTGAGCAACTTGATCAGTGGGTGGCATCCCTGCCTATGGCAGGGGAGTGGAACTAGATGATCCTTGAGGTCCCTTCCAACCTAGGCCATTCAATGATCCTATGAACTGCATAGAGATGAAGGGGAATGATGGTAGGAATGAGGAGAGGGGTGGGATTTAAGTGAGAGATGAACAGAAATAAATCTTGCTGATTGGAACAGATTTGATATGAAAGAGAAAAACCATTCACAGCTGTAAAACCTGATTGAGAAAGTTGGAGGACTTTTATAGATTACTCTATTTGTCTGTTCTGCCTTTATGCTTCTGGTCTCCATGTGGCTTCTTGATGTACGTTCATCTTAGTGGGGGAATCTCTGTGATTCAATAGATATCTGGGGGAGAACAGAAAGCAGGGAGGGTTGAAAGGGTTCTAGAAATATCATCAATCCAGCTTCAGTGCAGGAATAGATCCTACCTGTGCTCTTCCAGGGCAGAACTCTCGCCTGTTCTTAAACCTGAGCAAGGGGCATACTATATTGCAGCTAGGAATTGCAGACCGAAGCCTAAATGTGCAAAAGGAGATGTTTGCTATCACATTGGTCTAATCTAAAGAAATGAACTGACAGAACCCCTGATCCAGCTTTAGATGAAATGAAATTTTTGTCCATTAAGGGTTTTTGGAGGAGTTGGCTGATAGGATAAAGGAGAATATTGGGAAGGAGGGTCTTATTGGGAATATTGTGAGAAAAATCTCAAATAATTTTCTTCAGACAGGATCTTCTGTGAAGCTATTTTATTCACGATTGCAATGGCGGGCGTCCTGTCAATCAGGAGCGCATCCCAGCAAATAAATCATAACCTTGTATTCCCTATTACCTGATGCCTGATCACCTCCCCTGTTTCCTCATTGGCTGAGTACTACAGGTTCACAAGCTACTCAACACTCCTCTACACCATATATGTACAATTTTTCCTTTTTCCAACCTTTTAATTTCTCCTTTCTTATTTTTTGAGAACTTGTGAACATTGTTTAACTCTTCTCACACTGCTCATCCTATTTCTCTCAAACTTCTACTTTATTTTGGAACAGTGAGGCCTTCTACTGTCCACTAATCTACTTAGCATTTCTCCTTATTATGACTACACAACTATCTTGGAATACAGAAAATTAGTTCTCTGTTGCAAAAACACAACTTTGTTGCTCACAATTTGAGAGTTAGGAGGTGGAGGACTGTCCTTTTTGTGATAGCTAGCTGATGAGTTGAACTGCTGAATTGCTAATGTTCCTGTCACATTGGAAAATATATTGTCTCCCAGAAACTTGTCTACTGCTATTCATTTGTGTGTACAGCAAAATGAAGGCTGCATTCATTTTCTCACTGACTTACATTTTTGCTCATATATTTGAAGGTTATTATCACATCTCACTGTAGTCGACTTCTTCAGATTTAAAAACAAAACCTTTGTTTTAAACTTTCTTCATAGTATGAGTTTGGAAAGCTCCATTCTGCACTTTTTAATTGTGATTAGTGTTAAATGTTTTAGGGAAAGAATTTAGAGAACTCCATTGCTTCTTGTGAAAATGTCCAGATTTAGATGTGTTGTTTTTTTGTTTTTTGTTTTTGTTTTTTTGTTTGTTTGTTTTTTGGAAGGAACGATAGAGAGAGAGGGTAGCTGCTGTTTAAGTCTTTTTACCCATCTTAACCTGTTTTTGGTGTCTCATACTTGAACATAATGGAATGAAAACATAACTTGCTCTGCTTTTTAAAGAATTAGCATAAATTCTGCTAATCTGCTGAAAAGTATTGGTCAGGAAGTATAACATGCTGCTTGAAATCTGTCTCCAGGGGTTCCATGCGGATTGGGAAAGACTTTATCCTTTTCACAAAGAAAAACAACACCATGACTTGCCTTCTCTTGTCACGGACATTCCATGAAGAAGAAGGCATCGATGAGGTTTGGACATAAAATATTTTAATGAAGTAATATGGTGAATGTTGTTTCATCTGAACTTCACCCAGCTCTTGAAGGAGTCTGTGTCAGTATGGATTTCTACTGTGTTTTATTCACTGTATGGTTTTCTCTTGGGGATACACTGGTAGGGGATCTGCAAAGTCATGACTGATTTTTCCTTTTGGCTTTAAATCTGTTCAAGAGGTCTCTCTAAACTACTGTGGGTTTATAGGGCTTAACATCACTTTATGTTGCTTGTGCCAAGCTCAGGCTATGTCCAGACTTTCTTGTGTTTTCCTTTCCCACAAAATTTGATTTTGAGATGTAGTTAAATTTTTGTTCATATCTGATCATCTGTAGAGAATTAAAGGTATGATTGAAGATGCTTCCAATAGGTCAGAAACTCCCAGATGTATCTCTTTTCGCATCTTTTTAAGTCAAAAATCAGTATGGTTCTAACTACTGAGAATTTGTATATCTTTAACAGATAGTTCAGATACCATTGTGTATCTGAACTCTTAACATGGAAGTATTTTTATGCTCAAGTGCAAGTATTTTTAAGGCATAGCCAATAATGAGAAGATACGTTTTTGCACTGGCATAATATATAAGGATTTTCCATTTTGATAGTGGAGGGAGCTGTACAAAGAAGCTGTTGAGGGGGCAGTGCTTGCTAGTGGCTAGCTAGCAGTAATGTAGTTCCCATAGTGCCTCTGGAGCTAGAAGTTTTGGCTTGAGTTTAATTCTAAAATAAGGAGGGGACTCACTGTCCTTGATATACAGCTGCAGTCTGTAATTCTATCTCTGTTCATGTTCTAAACAACACAAAACCAATAATCTTGTTAGAATCCTACCAAGAAGAAAAAATGAAATCAGAAAAATAAATGAAGAATAATTCTTCAGTTTAAGAGAAGAGTTGAACACAGAGTTTGATGCTTCTTTTTTTTTTTTTTTAAGAAACAAAACTTGTGTTTTTTGTTTGTTTTTTTTACTGTTAGGTGAAAGTTATTACAAGAGGTAAAAATGATGTTGGTTGTGTTAACATTGAGCAGCCAATACCACACAGATTACTTTGGAGTGGTATCTTGTAAGACTAGATGTTCTAGAAAAGTAACTTGAAGGGTGGAAAAGAAAGGTCCTTGAGCACTTGACAGTTGTGCAAACTGCTGAAGAGTTAGGAAGGGCTACTGCACAACCTTGTTCCATGTAAATGGCTGACTAGAGTGGGTAGGTCTGAATTGCTCCTGGTACAATGCTATTTGTAGGTCATTGTTCCACTGCCCACCTGGAACGCACGGAGCCGAGAGCCTGTGACTGACAACATGGAGAAGTTTGCTATTGAGACAGAGCTGATCTACAAGTATTCCCCTTTCAAATCAGAACAGCAAGTGATGGAGCAGTTCAATAAGATCCGTGGTGAGAAAGGTATGTATCTGTGGTGCTGGTCATGGGCAAGGAATTTGGGGGTTTGGGGGGGATTCACCTGATCAACTTCTTGCTTGCTTAGGCACCTTGGTGATCATATTTAACCTCAAGCTAATGGATAATGGAGAGCCAGAGCTGGATGTGACTTCTGACCTCCAAGATATTCAGATGGCAGAAACACCCCCAGAGGGAACGTAAGTATGACTGATGTTACAGGATTCTGATCTAACTATATTTTGGGGCTTATCTGTATGCTGTGTGCATACGTTTGTTTTTTTCAAAGTTTCTCTTTCTGTGGTGAGTAGGAGAGTTTAGATGTTCTTTAGTTCTTCAGCAGTTTAGAGTTCATGCATTTACATAGCTCACAGATGTTATGCTTGTGTGTTTGTTGTGAATTTACGCCTTGACTTGTCTCAGCTTAGTCAAAGCAGGCAAACTCAGTACCCTTTTTTAATTATCTGTATTAAGGAGAGGAAGCCCTCAGCTATAGGTTTAATCTGTGCCAGGATATGTCACAGGATAGGGAAAAGTAGTGTGGGGAGGTGATTCTGTTGGTCTTTTTGAACCTGGGTACCAGTTTCTTGGGAAATACGAATCTTACAAATTTTTTCAACAGAGAAACTTGTTCATTTGGTAAGGGTAGAGGATGAGACTATGACAGTAGTAGGTGATGGCTGTTTTTTAACAAGAGAATAATTAAGGGGAAAAATTTTGAAGGAAAAGGAGGGACAAGGATGAGTACTCTGACAAATAAGACATTGGTTATTCGGGTAGTAAATTGATGGGGTCATCTTTGAGGTACATGGATGTAATAGGGAGAATATCTCCAGGTAGTCCTACAGTGAAATGCTGAACAAACTGATAAATATCTGTAAACATCCATCTCCTACAGAAAGCCGGAGCGCCGCTCCTTCCGTGCCTATGCTGCTGTGCTCTATATCGATCCTAGAATGAGGATATTCATAAATGGACACAAAGTACAAACCAAGCGACTTTCCTGCTGCTTGTACAAGCCAAGGTAAGCGTTAGACCACAAGTCTGCATATCTGTGCAGGAGTTCCCTTACAGAAGAGGTTTAGCATTTTGCTCTGTGTGTATCCTGCATAACTCCATGTTAAAGCCACAGAAACAGATCACAAGATTATAGGATGTGGGTTTGACATCTTGGAAAAACAGGAAGATAATGGAAAATCTAATGCTTTTGTAAATCAAAAGTAGCTTGTGCAATTTGTTTCCTTTAAAACCAAACACAGAATCATAGAATAGTTTGAGTTGGAAGGGATCTCAAAGACCACTTAGTTCCAACCCCCCTGCCATGGACAGGGACACGTTCCACTAGATCAGGTTGCTCAAAGCCCCATCCAACCTGGCCTTGAGCACCTCCAGGGATGGGGCATCCACAGCTTCTCTTGTCAACCTCTTAGAGTTGCCTCACCATCCTCATAGTAAAGAATTTCTTCCAAGTATCTAATTTAAACCTTTGAATTTGCACAAGTCTAGGCAGATGATATCAATTACTCTTCTCTTATCCACCAGCGCTATCATCCCATCTATGGTGACTTGTGAGGTGTGATTTGCCCGTAGTGAAGCAATGTTGGCTGTTGCCTGTCAAGCTAATACTTACTCAGCTTCTTAAAATTTGGAAAGTGGTATCAGACTTCACAGAAGTCACACGAGATTGCATCCCTTGCTCTCCCCTTGTCAAAATAGTCAGTCGTTTCATTTTTAGAGGCAGTCAATTTGGTACAGCATGACTTGGCGCTGTAAATCATGGTTTGCTAGGTGTCCTTCTGCTTGAAGTGATCATTTTTATGCTTTACATCAGGCCTTGGTAGGTACAGCATTCTGCTTGCAAGATCTGCTTAGGAAGATTGTCTTCAGGAGGCAGCGTATTCTCTCCTGTTTGTAGGGTTGCAAGTCAGCTTGTCTTCATCTCTGAAGGAAAAGCATTTAACAGTGACTTGTCTGCGGGTTAATTTTTGGTGTTAGAGAACAAAGAATGGAGATTTGTCAAGGATATCCAAGACCATAGAGGAAGTAGTTCCTCTTTCCAGAAGAGCTCCAGTTATCTTCTACCTTTTGCTAGAGATCAGTGCGAGACTTCTCAAAACCTTTCTGGAGCCTGTAATGCACAGAAGTCAGGAGCAGGCTGGTTTTGTGCAAATCATTCAGCAGCATTTGTAGGTGTGATACCACAGTAGCAGACTCCCTGGAAGCTGCTTTCATCTCTGAAAGAGTTACTTCATCTGTTTCCTCCCACGGTCACTGTTGGAACTTGTTTAGCAGTGCAGGCTGTACAGCTAGAAGGAGGCAGGCCGTTTGGCATGGCGCTTTGTATGTAAGCCGTTTGAACGGCCAGTGATCCCAGCAGACATCCAGTGTTGGTGGCCGCAGTAGTAGCATGTGCTGTTTTGCTTTCTTTGGCTGTTACTGTGAACCATGTGTTATTGAACCACGTGCAAGGAGTTTCCTTTTATGAGGGCACTCTAGGACGATTGTAATGAACCTCTTGAAGATGGATGAATGTTTTGCTATCAAATCATCTGGATTTCTTGTATATTGGTCTTACGTATGTCTTTGCTAGGTACGATGTTCCAGATCACTTAAATGTTGGCTTTCCTGGCTGTGGCCAAAGTCATTTGGTGTCGGAAACTAAAGTGAAACGTAATGACTGGCTGGTTTCTTCTTTCTTGAAATGGTTAGTCTCTGGGACAGTTTATCTGGAACCAGATCTGAATTCCAGTAGTCCTTGGTTTGCTTTTGGGATATTGAACGCTCCTGCAGGCACCTGAAGCTGGTACAGGGAGTAGGACTGGGGAGGAGGGCGTGGAGTCGGGATGACATCCTTCACTGCCTCTCTGGGTTGTTCCACAGCTGTGCTCTGTGCGTCGTATTGGAAAGGTGAGGTGTACCTCACTTTCTAAAGCAGTCTGTCTGTGGTCACGCTCAGGTACTTCTCTGTCTCAAGAGGTGTGTGTGTTGAGAGAATTCATCTTCACCCTGTTCCCTCCCAGCCAGGAAAGTAAGGCAGGATGTGGATGAGGTAATGTAATTATGCCAGCATGTTGAAGGTAGTTCTGGTTTTCAGAGTACGTTCTGGCTCTTGGCTCCAGGTAGCTTAAATCACCTTTTAGGTGGATTTGAAGAGACTGTGCCACACAAAACCTTACTCTGCATCTCCTGGTTCTTGGGTGATTTTCTGGAAGAGTTAGTGTGCATCTGCTTTATCTGCAATGAAGAGGTCCTTATGAGTAGCAGCAAAGGAGTTTACTAGATGCAGAAATGTGTTTAAGTGGACTGTGCTTGTGTTTTGAGTTTACTGGACTTGAGAGTAAAGGATTTCTGATAGTGAGACTGTTTCTGACATCTGAGCACGTACGTGTTCACACACAGAACCATATATAACCAATCTTTTTCATCTGTGAAAGGTGATTTCTCATGGATCTTGATAGACTGTATTTCATTTGGGGGAATCTTACCTCATTGGGACTTATATGTGCTTCCTTCTACTTTAATGTACTTCAGTCTACTTCAATCAAGCTCTAAGTTGTTACATTTTCCCATATGTAAAAACAGCATTTTTGTGGCTTTTACTTTTGGCATAATGGTGGAGAGTTGTTTTTCTTCTTTTTTTTTTCCCTTTTTTTTTTCCTCCATAAAAATGTATTTTAGACAGGATTTTCCTTTGGATACTTCCAAAACCTCATGTCCAAGGTGGCTCAAGTTCTTTCAGGCTCTGGTCATCCTTGGCGTCATCTCTTTCCCCAGTTACACACCTCTATGTAGAAGTGACGCATACTCATAAGCTTTTGCCTCTTTTACTCTGCAATAGTCATAGTTAGATTTTAATCTGCATTTGGCATTTCATGGTACAGGGAAGGTAAAACAAGTCACTGCAAATCAAACACTTTACAAGGTTGTGAGTCACATGTGTAGCATATGGAAATGTCCTGAAATTTTGAAGCTGCAAGTTGAAGCTGTGTTCAGACAATTCCTATACCACCTAGAGGCTTTGAGCTAACCCTGCTTAAAGACATGAACTGTGAAACTGCATATGTAGATGGCCATTTGCAGGAGAGAGGAAGGGGCGTTTGTGTAGAATGGGAGGATTTGGAGAAGTTTTATAAATACGTTCCGTCCTCTTTTTCACTTCTGAACTTGTTTCCCTTAACCTGGGGATTTCTTCCAAGAATATGGGATATATTGTACCTCCACTGGATAATGTAGAAGGGGGTATTGTGGTTGCAGCAACAGCTAAAGCATCTCTGACTTGTCCTAAGTACTTCCAAAAATGCCCAGTTACTGATATGTAAACCTCCTTCATTTATTGAATCTGTTGAAAAAGGTAGAGTGGAATGTGAAGATCTTACTCTCCAGGAATACAGTGATGAAATCTCGGTTTGACCTTACTGCTGAGATTGCTAATTAAGTTTTGATCATCACAGGATGTACAAATATACTTCAAATCGTTTCAAGACCCGTGCAGAGCAAGAGGTGAAGAAAGCAGAGCATATGGCAAGGATAGGTGAGTCTTTGGGTTATGCGTGTACATCCTGATTTTGCTGTAGCAAAAGAAAGGAATAAAAGAGGCTATCTTGCTGGATATGACCTGGATTGCTTGTTTCTGTGATGGCTGTGGTTGCTCAGGCAGTTATTACAGTGATTACAGGCGATTGAGACTTGCTTCCATGCAGTGGAGGGAATTTACATAATTCCCTAATACCACTTCCTATAGAGAATACAGGTACAGAATAACCCTTTAAATGCACAGCTCTCCGCTTGCTCCACCTGAAACCTCACCTACTTGTTATCCCATTGTTCTGCTCTCATCTTTTTGCATATCTTTAGCTTTTTAGTTCTCTACTCCTTCTGTGACTTCCCTCTTGAAGCAATTGTTCGAACACAAAGATTTTTATTCTATCACCTGATACATAGTGATTGATCTGGGTGTTAATTTTTTTTTTCTTGCTTCAAGACTACCTTTTGTGCATTTAGTCTGGCCTTCTTATTAGGTCTTGTCCTCAGGAGAAACCAAATTTGACAGTATTGGACATTCAGGATATAGAAATAACATGAACATATATATATATATATATATATATATATATATATATAGTGTATATCTTTGTTAAATTTCATAAATATAGCATATAAATCAGTCATCCCAACTCATGATGGGGAAAACCCATAGCAAACGAGGAATATTGAACTTGTACGACATGTTATATATGAATTATGTATTAGAGGATTGAATTGTGTATTATGTACTATGTAATATTGACTGTGACTGCTGATCAAGTTTAAGACAGCTTGTCAACAGTATCCTCTCATATGTAAGATTTTCTTTTGTACCTTTTTATGCTGCTTCGTCATCTCTCCCTTGTATATGTTAATCCTGTCTTTGGAAATCTCTTACCTCAGATGAATGCCTGATGATATAATGTCTGTACTAAATGGCTAATACTGTTCTTTCTCCTTGTGTTGTAGCGGAGGAGAAGGCTCGAGAAGCAGAGAGTAAAGCTCGTGCACTTGAGCTGCGCCTCGGGGGAGATCTTACGCGGGAGTCCAGGGTGAGACCTCCGCTATTCCAATGAGTTGGATTTTAAATATTGAGGGGGAAGGTTTAGAACTGTGCTTTTGGAGCAGAGAACTGGCTGATTAACATCTCCTTTTAGCACTTTGGTATGTGAAGCAGGTGGTGACTGCTGTTGGAGATATGTTGTCAGCAATGTTCAGTCCCAGGCAATTGTGTGGTGTCGTCACCACAGGACATGCTTGAACGTGTTTATTTTCCAATCTGAACAAGACGCACGCTGACATTCCCATGCATACAGCATACAATATCAGGTGGGAAGGCAATGCCTTGTTTGAGTTTTACTGTGAAGATGCTATATCTGATGTTCTCTGAAGAGTCTGGGTGAATGCTAAGTATTTGAACAGAAGTAAAATTGTTGGGTTTTTTTTTTTTTGGATATTCTCTCTGATTGCCTTTGCAGTTTGCTCTTAAGTTTTCTCAGGCTGTTGCTAGAGAGTTCTTTTTGTTTCCTTCTGAATGGTACCTTGTGAAGCCACAGCTCCTGTGCTGAGACCAGGGGCTTTTTGAAAGGTGGGTAAGGCCTAGGCCTAGCCAGCACTTAGGTGGAAAGAGGATTTGTGGGAAGTGCCAGCAGGTGATATTAGCATAAAATTACTTTCCTTCCTAATGACATCTAATGGGGAAGGAAAAAAAAAGCATTTGAGTAGCCCATCTATTTCCATTTTGTGTCCAACCATTTGCTGTGTGGTTTTAGTTACATTAGATGTTTAGTTCCCTTTGGATATTTTCTTCCAAGCAACTGTGTAGCTACTTAACCAAGGCAGCAACTGGTGCTACCCTAAATGTTTTGGTGTGCTAATTATTGACCTCCACAGCTGGTGAATTCTTTCTGAGATCTTTTTGAAGGGGAAAAAATTGTAGAAGTGAGTTAATTTCATGAATTTCACTGTGAAATACCTCTTGGCAGGTGATGTTACGTCAAGTCCAGAACACTGCAATAACCATGCGCCGGGAGGCTGATGTAAAGAAAAGGATTAAGGAGGCAAAGCAGCGGTGAGTAAAAGGCAGTTGAAAGCTCTGATTTTCTCAGGCTGTTCACTCCACGTGCTTTGAGTGTTTCTTCTGCTTTACTTCATGTGGTGGGGTGAGCAGTTCAGCTCAAAGCTTAAATACCTGTGAGTACTCTATATGCCCTGCCTGTTTAACCACAAGTTTGCTTTTCTGTTTACTTCTGCTATTCCCATCTTGCTGTAAGAAGTATTTGAATTTGGCTTTGTTGTTGTTGATTGGTTGGTTGTTTTGGAGATATTTACCTGATTTTCACATTAGGTTTTTTCATTGCTTCGCTTATCTGTTTTTCATTTACAGGTAAGATTCAGGGAAATACACAAGTGTCAGCAAGAAACAGTGAAATGGCTTTTAGAGTTGTAGGGTGTCTCCTAAAAGCTTGTTGAATTCTGCTGTAGTCTCTACCATGAAATCCTCAGATATTGTTGCAACTTAGCTCTGGTTACAATTAAAGCTATTATTTAACCACAGGAGTATTTCTCTTTTTGTATATCAGTTGTCTGCAAATTTGTCATACGCATTTGAAAAAAAATAGTTTAAATTAGTGTACAGTAATTAAAAAAATTAGTGTACACTAATTTTTAGTTGTGTATTATTACTGCATAGCGCTCATGAATGCACAGCTCAGGTTCTCGTAGTATCTGATGGTAGTAGTAGACAGTTAAGAGATCTTCAAGAATTTAAACTTTAAAGAATTCCAAGTATCTTCAACTAGCCACTTAGAGAAGCCAAATGACTTAACTGGAACAATGCACATTAGTGCTTAAAAATTTGATGATTAGAGGAAAAACAGGGGAGATCAAAAATCAGAGGAATGAGTAGGACAGTGGTGTAGACTATGCCTTTTAATTGTTAAAAAATTTGGCCTCATTTGATGATACCTTCAGCCTGGAACAGGTATCCTCATGAAAAACAATCTGTGGTTTTCATGAAAGCTGTGAAATCCATGCAAGTTAGTCTTTGAAGAGAAATACTTCTATTAAATAAAGAGGTTCTGTTTGATTTTACAACACTGCTAAATTTCTTGAGACTTTCTGCATCACAGGAAATACAATTCATGATAATCAAAGACTCATATTCAGAAAATCTGTATGTGCTCACAAACATAGTTGAGGCCAACTTCTGTTGAAGTCATCACAATAAGATAGAAATCATGCAAATTGCTATCCTGTCATTTCCAGGAAAAAAAAAAAAGGTTCTTTTTGGCTGTGTGTTGTATTCTCCAGCTTTCAAGCTTTGAGTAACGTTATAATAACATTATTTGAATTTGAATAACATTATAAAATTCTTAATTACGAGAACTTTCCAAGAATCTGAATATCAAAATTGTAGTTTTGTATCAAAATCTTAATTTTCATGCTTGATTTAGCATTTATTTCAGTCTAGAAGGTATGAACCAAAATCACATAGAGGACCAGTCTGTGCCTAACAGTACTTTCATAAGACTCAACTGTAATTTTTTTCAAAAATTAGATCTGAAATAAAAACCAAAGTCTATTCCTATAGGAGAAAATGTATCCAAATGAATAATTAAATTGCCTCAACAGATACTGTCCAGCCTAAATTGATGTCTGTATTGCAAAGTCATTTTTTTAATTAGTCTTCAGTTGTAATGTGATTCAGTATCATGTTTCAACAAAAATGTTTTTTTGTTTTTTGTGTTTTTTTTTTTAGAAATAACTGAATATAGGACAAGTTTTTAGCAAAACCTTAGTGCTCAAAGGTGCTGGAATTTTCATGCCCTTTTTCTAATAATTAGCAAATAATTTTGATTCCAAAATCTTTATTTTTAGTATCTCAAAGGTTCTGTTTCATTCTTTTACAGGGCATTGAAGGAACCCAAAGAACTGAATTTTATTTTTGGTGTGAATATTGAGCAGCGTGAACTGGATGGCATGTTCATTTATAACTGTAGTCGGCTGATAAAGATGTATGAGAAGGTGGGCCCACAGCTGGAGGGTGGCATGTGAGTTTTTAGAGATTTTTCAGCAATAATTTGCTTAAGTCTGGCATGTTCCCACACATAACTTTGGCCTTGCTATAATCATTCTTCATGAGCATGAGAGCTTTTCGTTTTATCAACCTTCAGTGTGGATTCTGGCAAATAAAATGTATTTTTATGTTTCTCAGTATTTCCCTAGCTTCCCAATTTAAAAAAAAAAAAAATTTAAAAAAAAGTTCTTTTTTATGACCACAGATTTTGGTCATACCTAGAGCAGTATGAGGCTTGTATGCTTGGTGTTGATGTTTGGGGCTAACAGATAAATACTGGTAGCAATACTACTTCATTCTAGGGACAGGGAGAATAGGTCTTGAAAGCAAATACAAATATTTGAGCCCACCTTACTTTTTTCAAAATACCAGCGCTAAGTATCAAGCCTGAATCAAGTCTGATTTAGAAAGCTAGTAAGTTCAGAATAGTACTACTGCAGGAACATGTGTGTCTGTAATCCACTATTTTCAATATTGCTTGTCTGAACGCTGACCTAGTAGTTTAATGATGCTCATAACTGTATGTTCCTCTTCCAGGGCATGTGGTGGAGTAGTAGGTGTAGTGGATGTGCCCTATTTGGTTCTGGAACCAACCCATAATAAACAAGACTTTGCTGATGCCAAAGAATATCGACACTTGTTGAAGGCCATGGGAGAGCATTTAGCTCAGTATTGGAAAGATGTAGCTATAGGTAATGAAGCTTCACCAGCTGCTTTTGCCAGCTGCTGGAAGGGGAGGCTTTGGTGGCTGGAAAGGAGCTAAGGGGGAGGACAACCAAGAGTGAAGGTGGTGATTTTTGTGATAATATCTCCGTACTGAATGGGGGCTTTTTGTTTTCCAGCCCAGAAGGGTATCATCAAGTTCTGGGATGAATTTGGCTATTTGTCAGCAAACTGGAACCAGCCTCCATCTAGTGAACTGCGCTACAAACGCCGAAGAGCCATGGAGATTCCTACCACGATTCAGTGTGGTGCGTCTGACCAGGCTGCAATTAGGAGGCTGGTCCTCCCTGGGAAAGGGAGAGAGGGAGGGAAATCCTGTCTGCAGTTGGGGAACAGCTAAATGGGTAGGAGATTTGAGGTGACCTCCTCTATCATTGCTCCCTTCTGGGGCTTGCCTCCTTTTGTGAGTTGCCCTTGCTTGCATCTGCTGGCATACTTTTAAATATCTTAAAGTCAGGTTTCTTTCCTGCACAGTCTTCAGGTTCTTCTTCAGGTGCACTTAGAGAATGGGACTGGTGTGGTCAGTAGCAGAGTTGAGAATGGGCTTCAAAATGTCATCTGAACTGGATTGTCTTTTGTTCACCCCTGAATGGCTATGGCTAAGTCCTTGTTCCAGCTGGAAGAAGGGAGATCTCTGTATAAGCACTTTCTCTTTTGATAGAGAACCATCAAACTTCCCAAATAGGACGAGCTTTCCTGTCATTCTTCTTGACTTTTTCTATTGACATCTGCCAGGGCCTGCGAAGCCTTTCCAGAGACTGATTTAAGAATATTTGCCTTTTCTTGGCAAAATGTGATTTTTAAGATGTTGATTTTCTGGTAGTCCAATCATGTTCTGGAAACCAAATCTAGTACATCTGTCTTATCTAAAATGTATTCAATTATTACCTAAGTTTAGTGGATACGTCTCTGAAGTGTTGGGTGTTGATACCAGTAAGGGACAGCCTGCCTTCTAAGATGAGTGGTGATTTCAGGACAGGCTGTTCAGTTTCATTTGTAAGTGCTATCATTACAGCAGTGAATGTGAAATGTGAATTCATCAAAGTACTTTGTGAACATGGAGCAAAAATTGACTTAGCATATCTTTTTTGTTTCTTTTTTTGCCACTGGTCTTAATTGTCATTGGATATATTTAGGAAATTGATGTGATCTTTGGACTTTAAATAGGCTTGAGAAGTGCTATGGGGTAAAAGCTGATTTTATGTCATATTTCTGACTTGCAAAGTGTTTATTACCTTAATAGATGTGTGTCTGAAGTGGCGAACGCTCCCATTCCAGCTGAGTTCAGTGGAGAAGAATTACCCTGATACCTGGGTATGCTCTATGAACCCTGATCCTGAACAAGACAGGTAAGAATCAGTTAATATAAAGAACTTTCTGCAGTGTGTCTTATTTGCACTATTTTTTTTTCCTAGTCATGCATTCTTTGAGAACTATTGGAGGGATAGACAGGAATTCTATACCTGTATGGTACACCTGTAAGCTGTGCTCAGAGTCTGTGAATGCATGATGATGGCATACCTATTTGGAGTTGAGACATGGATGGACACGGCACATTGCATCAGCCACTTTGCTGATGACACAAAACTGGAAGGGTGGATCATACGCTGCAAGAAGGGCGAAGTTTCCCCCGTCCTGTTGGGAAGGGTGGGTTGGAGGTTCAGGAGAGGGGACAGCCTGAGTCACCAGGACATACTGGGAGAGCCCAGCTGAAAACATCTCTGCAGAAAAAGACCTGAGGTCCTTGTGGGCACCACCCTGAGCATAAGCCAGCAATGTGCCCTTGTAGCAAAGATGGCCAATGGTGTCCTAGGCTGCATCAGGAGGAGTGTTGCTGGCAAGTACAGGGAGGTTGATGAGTTGAGGTATTAATGAGGTCAGTCTTAGAGAGTATCTGGTGCTGGGCTGCCCAGTACAAGAGATATGCACATACTGGAGGGAGTCCAGTGACGTACCACAAGATGAAAGGACTGGAGCACCTCTGCTGTGGGGAAACTCAGAGAGCTGGGACTGCTCGACCTGGAGAAGAGAAGGCTCAGAGGGGATCTCACCAATGATTTGTATGTGTCTGAGGAGAGGTGAAAAAAGGATGGAGCCAGGCCCTTTTCAGTGGTGCCCAGTGCTAGGGCAAGAGACAATGTGCACAAACTGAAACAGAAGCTTCCCCTTGAATATCAGGAAATTCAAGGTCATTCACCATGAGAGTGGTAATAGGCATAGGTTGTCCAGAGAGACTTTGGAGTTTGCCTTCTTGAAGTATTCAAAAGCTGTCTAGATGTGGCCTTGGGCAACCAGGTGTCCCTGCTTGAGCAGGGGTGTTGGACCAGATGGTCTCGAGAAAGTCCTTCCTAATTCCAACCATTCTGTGAAATTTAATTCCTTTATGGTTTTTCTGCAAAGCCTTTGGAGGTATGACTGTAGCTATAGTTTATGCATGTGAGCTTTACTTATAGGTAGCAACTGAAGAATAGTCCTAAGTGGAGGCTGGGAGCAACATGGGTTCAGTGCTCCGTCTTTTCAGTTGTCTCTGTTGCTGCTGTTGCTCCAACTCATTAGGCACACAAGCTGGAACAACACCTCTGAGTTGCAGTGAGCCCAAGAATGGCATTTTTTCACTTGAGGAAGCAGCACATTGATTCATACCAAAGGTGTGTTTCGTTATTATAAGACTAAGCAGAGTTCACTACTTCTTTGAATAAGAAAAATGATTGCTCTAGGCTTCTCCTTTCTGTCTGTGGAGAAAGACACTGCTAGAATTTGATTCTTATCTTTGTTGTATAATGAGAGAAGCTGATTAGGCTGTAAGTCAGGAGCCTTGGTTTAGTGTTTTAAATACAAATGAATCCAGGTAGAATCTGTTAATTGGAATCAAAACCTTGATATATCCATAACCAGAAGAGCTACAAAAAGTGTTTATGTTGATATTGGGAAAATACTGATTTTCTAGCTTCTTCCCTTTGGCACTTGTCACTTGAAAAGTATGGGTGATAACATCCCTGTAGCTCTGTGTGTTCATGCTGAGATGTGGTTGTAATGGGGGCTGTTTCACTCAGGATGGATGTCCTTAGATGAAACGCCTGGGGGCAGAGCCAAATCTGCAAGACCGACAAGAGGCTGCCCCATCTCCAGCACCCTGGGTCGAAGCAGTAGCAAGGCTGGGAACGTATTCCCAGTAGACAGACACAGATACACCACACATAGCTGGCTGTACAGCTCAACACAGACACTCTCAGCACTCAGACACAAACACGAAGCACACCGGTAACCTCATCCTGCTCTTTCTCCTCTGGTCAGGATGAGGACCATCCGTATCTGCTGCCCTCTGCTGCCTGTCTTGATAGCTACTTGCAGTGGGATATATGGGACCTGAACTCCCACAGACCCCCTCGTGTGGACAGATGTAACAGTCACCCCCCTGAAACACCCACACTGACACTTGCACACTATACACCCCACAGTTTTCCACCTTGGACACACTGTCCATTCGGTAGCAGATCCTGGATCTTTGCTCTTCACCGTTGTCTCCTGCCTAGAGACTCCCACATCTCTACCTACAATCCCACACCCCTCTGCAGCAGTTGGTCAGGACTCCCCATTCCCTCCAGTAAGCATTTTTTCTGAGGTCTTGCTCCCAGGCCAGCTCACCTCCTTGCTGCCATGTCTGGCCCAACGTTTGCTGTGAAGCACACGTTTCCTTGCATACCTGTACTTGCTGCAGCTGGTGAACCCCAGACACACAGGCCCCTATGAGCTGTGGTTCCACTTGAGCTGCTGGCACTCAGACCCTCATACACACACATTCACACAGAACAGAGCCCCTCACTCAAGAAAATAGCCAGAAATGGAGTTTAATGTGAAGATGGGACAGTGCTGATCAGGTGCAGGGCATGGCCCTACATGCGTACTGACCAAGGCTCCTCTTTACATGACAGCAATCCTTATTATCCTTTTATCTCTTTGTTTTCCCATGTTTATTCCTCCCAAAATCATCTGAATCCCCTCCTTACCCTGCCTTCGGTTCCCCCCCTTGATCCAAAAGATGCTTTGGAGAGTTATTCCCATTGACTGGACACTGGGGCTGAGGCTGCCCTTGGAAAGCCCTGCCAGAGCCCAAACGGGGTGCCTGTTCCTCTAAATACTTAATCTGGGTTCCCTGAAGTGCATTTGGGACTCTGTGCATGTGGGCATGGGCCTTGGAAGGGCTGATGACTCCTGTGATGGCCTGAGAGTAGCCAAAGCAAGGGTGTTATTCAGGTTTCCCCCACATTTGCCTTTGTGCTCTTTTGCCTATGTGCAGCCAAGCTCTTTTATCAATTAACCTGATGGAAATATGAATTAATAAGAAATGAAATTTCTTATATTTGCAATATCTTGAAAATCTGGAATGGTGTGGCTGTACGTTATATGAAAACATGTTGGAATTTCAGTTGGAGCATGAGTTGGAATTCTTTACTTTTCCACAGGGTGCACACATCCTGTTTCCAGGGAGGTGGGAAAGAGCAGGCAAGACTCCTTGGAGAGGTGATCCAAATTTCCGCTCATTTCACCTTCTTTGAAAGAAATCTCACTCTGGAGGGATAAATAACTCAAATATTTTTGTATTGAGTAGGCTCACTTGCCCTTTCTATCAGTGAGTGCCACTGTGTCCCTTTACATGAGGCAGGTTTTCTGCAGAAGATGTCGTAGAGCTCCTTTGCCTTTGTCGGTGCCAATAGAAAGCAGGGTGTACTTGCAGTCCCTGTGTTTTTGAACTTGCCTTCTTAAGTGCTCTACTCTCTGATGTTTCTTCCCGTTTCCCTGTGCCATGGATTTGGACACCCTTACTGCTGTGTTTTGGCTGTCCCCCAGCTATTCTGTTCCAGGTATTTGCATATTCTGAGGGACAACCGAGGCTTTGGGAAGCACTGCAGTTGCCAGCATGGGTCAGGGGCCTCCAGCTTGTGTGCCGTGAGGATTGCTGCCTTTGTGTAGATAATGGTGATCATCCTGTAGATGGTGTCTAACTTGGGTCACTTTCCTACAGCCTTTGCACTCCCCAAGAACCTATATTACAAGTCTCTCTCAGGGCAAGCTAAAAAGAGGTCCTTGGTATGGTGATGCAGTCAAATTCTTACCTGTCTTTGTATTGACCTGTCAGCTCCCAAACTTTGTTTACTGTGGCTCCAGGGCTCTGAATTGGTAATTCCCAGTGTAAATGGTTTGTTTCTTATTGGTTGTGGTTTTGATCCTTAAACATGTGTGTTTCCCAAGGAGAAAATGGCTTTCTTTGAGATAGTGGCCTCTGCAGAAAGGAAAGGGGGGTTTACTGCTGCACTGGGGATGGGACACGGGGATGATGCTGTGTGGGAGAGATGATGCAGGTTCTGCTGTCTTTGCTGAGGTTGTCTTACATTTCTTCGGTCCTAGATGTGAAGCTGCAGAGCAGAAGCAGAAAGTACCACTAGGAACTCTGAAGAAAGACTTGAAATCACAAGAGGAAAAGCAGAAACAACTGACAGAGAAAATCCGCCAGCAGCAGGAAAAACTGGAAGCTCTGCAGGTAAATTGGAAGGTCTCCTGCTAATCATAGCAGGCTTCCAGGGGCTTCCTTAGTGCAAGGAGGTGATGCTGAGAATAAAGTCTGTCTCAGCCTGTAATAGCACATGTGCCATGTGGCATTCATGGGCTAGGGGTTGTTTTATTAAACAAACATCTTAGATTGTATTTCTTGCTAGGAGGATGGGGGGGACTGCTGTATTCCAGGTCTTGAAAGACAGCAGAAAACACCTGCTTTGCAATTACTGATTTTTAAACTGGAAGACTGTTTGCTAGTATGGGTTCATGCAGGTTCTGACAGCTTTCAAAAATAAATTTTCTGATTTTTTTCATTTTTTAATAGAAAACCACTCCAATTCGATCTCAAGCTGACTTGAAAAAACTGCCTCTAGAAGTGACTACACGGCCCGCAGGGGAGGTAAATGGGATACCACTGTAGGCTTTGTACTCTTCTGTGCTATCCTTAATGGGTATTGAAAAGCAAAGCCTGACTTTTGTCTCCTCTCTCTGTACCCTAATCTGTTTTGGAACACCCAGTCACAGACTCGACTTCAGCGCCCGCGATCTCCTCCTTTACCTGATGTAATTAAAAATGCTCCCAGCAGACCACCACCAGCTACGCCTCTTCCCAGGTCTGTCAGTCAGCTCAAGAAGAGTTCTCCAGCTAGTCCAACTGTTAGCTCTCCCAAATTGGCAAGCATTCTCTCCAAGGAGGAGGCCAGTACTTCCAGGACACAACACCATACTGTGACAGCTGGAAAGTCTAATAGCACTTCAAAAACTCTTGCCAAAACAGCTACAGCAACAAAACCATCCACTGCTGTCCTGCAGAACCCCAAAAGCCCACGTGAGATACCCAGCTCAAAAACTGCCAAGGCGCCAACAGTAAAGAAATCTGCCACTGTCAAATGCCCACAGGTGAGATTCAAAGGGATGAAAACTATCCTTACCAATTTTTCTGCATAACCCATATTTCTCTGTCACGTGGGATTTATGGCTCATTCTCTGCACAGGACAAGATAACTCCTATTTTATTCTTGGGTTAGAGTGCCATTCTACACCTCTAATAAAGGCTTGTTTCATCTTTTTCCTGTTAGACCAGACTATTTCTCCAGACAAAAAGAAGTGCGGAATGGTAGACTTGAGGACTTATGTTATCATATGGCACCCTCTAAATCCTTGAAAAAACAATTAAGATATCAAATGAAGATACTGAGTGCTGATCTTTTTAAAAATTTTTAAATATTTGTATAAAAGATTTTGTCTGGTAGTGTACTTGAATTATAGCTAGTGCTTTTTTGCTTCTGCAGGCCTCCGCAACCCGGAAGAGGACCTTATATACCACAGAGGAGGTGTCTGAGGGGGAAGGGGAATACAAGAAGGAGAAGACAAAACGGGGCAAATTTGTGGCAGTGAAAGAGGAGAAGGATTCCAGTGAGGTTGTGGTAGAGGTGAGAGTGCACTGGTTTCCCCAGCAGAAGATATTTGTCAAGTGTTTATAATCTTGTCAGGAGACAGCTAATCTGAGCTCTCTGCTTACAGCTCACAGATAGTGCAGGAGAAGAAGAACTAGCAGAACTGAAGAAAGCTCAGAAAGGTGAGAAATGAACCCGTGAACTCTTTTCCAGTATATAAAATAATGAAAAAGAGCTCTTGCAGAACTAGATTCATTGGTTAAGCATGTCTTTCTGTTAAAGAGCTTTTTAAAACAAAAATTCATGTAAATTTGGGTACTAGACCATGAGATGACTCTTAAGTGAAACAAAATTTCAGGACCCCTTGATTGGACAGAAGTCGTTGTGGTGTAGGAAGACCCATAATATGAGAGCTGCATCATCTTAACTGTTGTGCTGTTCAGCTGCGTAGATGGATGTCATGCTGTGAGAAAAATCTCAAATAATGTTCTTCAGACAGGATCTTCTGTGAAAGATAATAGCAAATTGTCCTAGTCCAATACAAGCCTGAACAGCATGCATCAAACTGCCTAGAATACAAGAGAAACAGTATCTGAGAATGCCATATCATTTCCTTGCATATTAATGTTTCTAAGTAGGAGTTGAACTGTATGAACGTGGTGTTTTTATGGTTCATGTACTGCTTGAAAGAATTGTCACAGTTGTAGGTTCAGTCACAGTTGAGGGTGGCTGTCTTCTCTAATGACCACGCAGAAGGTGCCCTCCAGCATCTGAATTTGCGAACATCTTTACTGTCTTCTTCCCTTCAGATAAAGGGCTGCATGTGGAAGTGCGTGTAAACAAGGAGTGGTTCACAGGCCGCGTCACAGCTGTGGAAATGGGCAAGCATGCAGTGCGCTGGAAGGTGAAGTTTGATTATGTTCCCACAGACACCACACCAAGAGATCGCTGGTAACTATCTTCAGCTACTAGATTTTGGAGGCTTGTTTTGCTTTCAGGAGGAGGACCTTGTTTTACTTAACAGGTGCTGAAGACAAAAATATGTTGTTGTCATGTCAGGGAGAGTGTGTGTGCTCAGGACTGTCCATCTGCTTTTTAAAGAATGAACACAACACGCTCAGTACAGTCTGCTCATCATTTTAGTGTGATCTTCCTGTGGAGGCAGCTGTTGTGTAATCTAGAAGTCTCAGTGATGGATGTGTACAGGTTCTGATGAGGCTGACAGTATTTCAGATATGGCTGATGTAAGAAAAAAACATATGTATCCCTTCCCCCCCTCCTTTTTTTTTTGTCTTCAGGGTAGAGAAGGGCAGTGAAGATGTGAGACTGATGAAGCCTCCGTCTCCAGAGTATCAGCCTCCAGATACACAGCAGGAAGAGGGGGTTGTTGTGGCTGAACCTTCTACCTCAGACTGTGTCAGAATTGAGCCAGACACCACTGGACCGAGCAGTAACCAAGAAACAGTAGACTTGCTAGCTCAAATCCTTCGGTGGGTTCACAGTGCTGCTTGTGAGCTGCTGCAGCCTGATTGCTCTAGTCCTTCAATCTCAATCTCAAACTCTGGCTTTGCTTTTTCTTTCCTGCATAGGAATTGTTTGCGATACTTCTTGCCTCCAAATTTTCCTGTTTCCAAGAAGGAGCTGAGTTCCATGAGTTCAGAAGGGTTGCTGGCATTTCCCTTGGTGAGTTCAGTACATCTAGAAAAAAGAGTTGTTTTTTTTTTCCCTTACACATTCCATTCTTACGGCAATCCTGCATCCTATGGAAGTTATTTGTATCCTTAGCATGATTAACATAGTGGAGAAAAAAGTGAGAGTTCTTGAAGCATGCCTCAGTTTTTCTGAGAGAAGATTTTGATGAGGAATTTTTTATTACCATACATCTGTGTGAGAACCCTATTGGCTGCTACAGTCTGGAGTTCTTGTCCATTGCGGTTAAGCTTTAAAGAAGAGGGGCAGGGGCCAGGTTAGAAATACATAGAAATAAAACGTAGGCACATCTGTTTGTTATGCCCCAGTCTTAAAAGTCCAACTTATGCAGAGAAAATCTGAAAAATAAGAGAGAACGTGGACGCTAACGCCCCTTGTACATCTCCAGATATCCAGGCTCACAAAAATAGAGCAGAGTTTAAAGATTCACAGCCCACCTGTCCCCCATGATATCATTGCCTTTAAATTGGAGAGACATGAATTTGACAGATGGACCACTCTGTGGGTAAGGATGGTCATGCTAAAAGAGTTTGTAGTCAACAGCTCAGTCACAGTATGTTGGTAGCTGGATTCTTCTGGAAGCTGCAGGTACTGTGGTTTTCTTTACAGCTGGTGCCTTTTTTTTAAGGTACCATCTGTTGTTTTTTGTCTTCTACAGAAAGAATATTTCAAACAGTATGAAGTGGGTCTGCAGAACCTGTGCAATTCATATCAGACACGTGCTGATGCCCGGGCCAAAGCCTGTGAAGAAAACCTGCGCAACTCAGAGAAAAAGCTGAAGGAGACAGAAGAGAAACTGCAGAAGCTGAGGACTAACATTGTGGCTTTGCTGCAGAAAGTGCAGGAGGTAGGTGAGGAAGGGGTGTGAAACCAGAACTGCACCACAAGTAGCAACCTTCACCAGACCAAGGCCAGTTCAGGCACCTGAGATGTTTTAGTCTACGATTTAGCTGTGCTTCAGTTCTTACTTGGTTTGTTTCAACTTGGGCCCAGACCGTCAGAAGCTACTAAGTGCTGCTGTTGCTGCCCACCTTTCAGGATCTAGGCCTTAGTGGCGGTGAGGAGTGTTAACTTTTGTAGTTGGAACTTCCGTGTTGTGTACATAGCACACAGTTTTTATTAGTTTCTGCTTTGTGCTATTAAACACGGCACTGCAGGAATTTCTGTCCTGTTCTCATGCAGGAAGCTGGTGTTAGACTCTGAATCTCTTGTATAGAAATACAAGGCTTTAAACAATACTTCAAATAAAAAACTTTGATTAAATATACTTATTAAATATACTATCAAATATTAAAACTTTATTTTTAACATTATATTACATTAAATACTAATAAAGTCTGCCAGTCTCTGAGAAGGGAAGTTGGCAGTGCTTTCACAGCAGATGAGTGCAGCTGTGTGCTCCTGGAGAGTGCTGGCAGGCAAGATGCAAAGGATGATCAGGACGAATGCTGCAGAGGATGCTGTGCTGCTGTACAAGGAGGCATTTTGTTTTATTCATTCTTGCACTGCTCTTCAAGATTCACTATTTCACTAGTATTTCTTGTGCTTCTGGTTTCAGGACATTGACATTAATACAGATGATGAACTGGATGCATATATCGAGGACCTGATCACAAAGGGAGACTGAATAACCCCATTTTACATCCTAGGGAAGTGCAGAGGAGCTGGTTTCTTCTATGGAGATGTGGATTCCTGCAGTGGAGGACTGCGACAGCTGATGAGAGGAGAGGGTTTTTAGACAGTACTTCCTTTGTATTGGTGTACAACTCGTTCTTGTGACTTCACATGAAAAAGACATTCGTGCTTTTGGCAGGAAAGTTTTTAACATTATAGTTCTTTGAATCTATTACTTTTGTTTATAAATATTTATTTTTAAAAGACATGGGAACTGTGCCTGGTATGATGGGAGGGTTGCTGTATGTTTTTAGTGAGGTTAACGTGTGAGTACCCATTTTTGCATCTGGGGTATATGCTAAACCTGAAAGACCAGAACATCATGCCTAGCACATTGTCTCTAATAGGAATCTGACAGCAAATTACAATTAGGTCTTGAGTCGTGGAAGAAGTCAGGACTTTGACTTCCAAGATGCTGACCTGGGGTGAGAGAAATCCAAGCTAGGACTCTGAGCAACACAGAGGAGATCAAAACAGTATCTGTGGGAGCATGAGCAGAAGGTATGAAATCTTGAAGATTTTGGCAAAGCTGGATGTGGGGGTAGGGGATTGGCATTTGCCAGTGCAATGAGGTTGCTCAATAAGTCTCTGTAAGTAGGTGGAGTTGTCATGATGCTAACAGCTCAGAGGATGAAAATACTTTTAAAAGAGTGTGGCCTCCTCGGTGACTCTCAATGGATTGTGATCATTAGAGAGAGGTTTGTGTTGCTTTGATCCAATTGCTGTTCCAGGTAATTTTAATTAGAGTGCTGTAATTTGGAGCCCTGCACTGATGAATTGCATCTGGCTCTGGGTCAGCAACAAGGACGGTTGCAACAAACTGAAATCTACAGCCTGATGGCTTAAAGAAACACTGTGTGACCAAAATGTTCTCACCTTCAGGAACACCAAATGAAATGGGCCTTTGGAGTTGTTTTGGTGGCTGAATGTGTAACAGATGTTGTAGAGAAAAAAAAATTAATCATCTGTTGCACAAAAAATCTCAAGCAGTAATAATATATAGTACTAGACAACTCCTAAGTTTTACATACCATAGGGGGAAAAAAAAAAGAGAAGAGAAGGTAGATTTACTTATTTGCCTGCATTTCAGGTCAAGAAAGCATATTGCAAGAATAGCATAAATTTGAGACTGATCAGCTTCTTTCAGAATGTGTGTACCCTGACTCCCTTTATAAATGAAGGTAAGAAGCATCCCCCCAACCATTCTGCACATTCCTGGGTTGGAGGGGCAGCGTTCCTTAAATGCAGGAGCAAGCTCATTGTAAAGCCGTGGACGTGGTCTGTCTTGATTTCAGTAAAGCCTTTGACACTGTCTTCCACAGCATCCTCGCAGCTAAACTGAGGAAGTGTGCTCTGGATGATCGGGTAGTGAGGTGGGCTGGAAATGGGCTGGAGGGAAGAAGGCAGAGTTGTGGTCAATGGGATGGAGTCAAGTGGGAGTCTATCCTGGGGTGTAGCAGAAAGGTTAGTAGGTCGAGAGAGGTTCTCCTCCTCCTCTGCACTGCCCTGGTGACAACATCTGGAGTATTGCATCCAGCTGTGGGCCCCTCAGTTCAAGGACAGGAACTGCTTGACAGAGTCCAGCACAGAGCCACGAGGGAGTGGAGCATCTCCCTTACGAGGAGAGGCTGAGGGAGCTTGGAGAAGAGGCGGCTGAGGGGTGACCTTATCAACGTTTATAAATATGAAAAGGGTGAGTGTCAGGAGGACAGAGCCAGGCTCTTCTCGGTGACAAGCAATGATAGGACAAGGAGCAATTGGGTGCAAGCTGGAACATGGGAGGTTCTGCTTAAATATGAGACGAAACTTTTTTATGGTGAGGGTGACAGAACACAGGAACAGGCTGCACAGGGGGGTTGTGGAATTTCCTTCTCTGCTTTCAAAACCCACCTGGACGTGTTCCTGTGTGACGTGACCTAGGTGCTCCAGCTCCAGCAGGGGGATTGGACCAGATGATGTCTCAAGGTCCCTTCCAATCCCTCACGTTCTGTGACTCTGTGATATTGGAAGTTAATTGCAGTTTATTGGTTAATTGCAGTTGCACACTGGTTCATCAGGTGATGTTCCCTTTGTAGAGCCTGAATATTATGTTAAGGTCAAAAGAAATCTTTGTCCTTTTCAGGTGACCAGCAGGAATTCCGAACTAGATTTCATTAAAATACAGCTCAAAGATTATGCAGATTGCAATCTATTTCATAACACGAGGGAGTATGCCAATGTGGAACCTATAGTTCTCACATGTTTATTAAGGTTCATGAAACAGTTTGATCCCTACTCTTCCTCTCCTCTCCTGTTAGGAAGGCATTACACAATCTTACTCCTCTATTCTCTAGGAACATCTCTTTTCCAGTTTTAACTTCTCTTAAGGCATTTCATCTTTTTGTTCTCACACCAAATATTTTTGATCGAGTTATATTTCTTCCCTGGAGTTACTTTCAACAGTGCAACTGATGTGTAACTGTCCCCTCTCAATTTCCATGTTGCTAGGAAAAGGAAGGCAAGAGTGCTTATTTATTTTTTTTATTAGCTTTTAAGTGCTAATTAAAAACGTTCTCAAAACCTTTCTGCTCATCCTTCTCTGCGTCTGTTTAGAATATTTTTTTAATAACCTTGGTAACTAGACCTATATAGAGCATTAGATTTTTACTAATGCCCTTAGGAAAACAGGAACCAAGTCTAAATAACCTTCTGCTCCAAGCAGGATGTACTCAAAAGCTGTATCAGTTGTTCAAGGCCTTCTGTCTGACCTCATAAAATCTTCAAGGGTAGGAGTTGCACCGGTTTTCTGCATCACAAACCTTTCCAGTGATGGTGTTCTACCTTTGCATCAAGCAAGGCTGTCCCTGTTGCAGCTTTGGAGGCTAAAACAGCTGCCTATTGAAAACACCTCACCTGCTGCAGCCGAGGCAGCTAGACCTTGCTGTGTTTAATCATTAATCAAGGTGAGTGGGACAGGGCTGGGGGTAGTAAGGCCCTTCTAAGGATGATGTTACTGAATCCTGTGCGCAAAGTACTGGGTGCTGCAGAGCCCATCGCTCTCACGGGGAAGGAGGTGGCCAGACTCCCAGTGTCACAGGCAACTGGGACTTCAAAAAAACGAACAAAACCAAAAAAATATATATACATAGGAAGCCCTGTCTCAGCCTGGAAGAAGGGAGAGTGTCCAGGGTGTTTGCATAGCGGGTTGAACCTACAGCCCTTGTTTTTGCTGTCTTGCCCTCCTTAGAAGAGTGTGGAAGGCAAGGGGGAGGATCCAGGCTGCTGGAGGGAAGGAGCAGCTCTCTGTGCTGACCACAATCCGTGGCTTTGGCCTTGCCAAGGAAAGCAGGGGCAGCTCTGTGCGGTGCTTTTCATGCCCTCCCCACCCGGTGTGGTTCCAGCACTGGGGCCGTTCCCCTTCCAATCCCTCTGAGCCCCGGGGGAAGCTGAAAGGAAGCTGCCAGCTCAGCTGCCAGGTGGGGACTGCAGGCTGGGAGCCTCTGAGCAGGCTCTGCCACAAGCTCATGAAGCATCACATTGTCTGCCCGGGGGCTGCCAGCGCCTGGGAACGTGGGCACGTGTGGCTGTGCCAGCCCCTGGTGCTGCCCTGTCTCCGGGGAAACATCTCGTGATGGTAGAGGCATCCCCAGCCACCGCTGGGGCACCCCTAGCCTGACCTTGGCTCCGCAGTGTTTGTCTGGGAGGAAAGAGGATGAAGTCTTCCTTTTCCTGGCAGCCGTCAGCTCCTGCTGCAGCTGCCTGGAATCGGCTCCCTTGTTGTGAAAGGGGGGGTTTGGCGGCTGCCCCGGGGGAGAGAAGGGAACCACTGAGCATCACCATGAGCCCGAGGTACTGCAAGGCCCAGGGCTGGCAGCTTGCTGCGGGTGAGCGCACAGAGGGCCCTTGTCACAGCTACCAGAGGGGCTGTCGGCTTCTCACCTGCTGTGTGCTCTCCTGGCAGGAGCAGAGCCTTTGGCCACGCAGGACTCTGCCTGGTCCTGGGAGAGCCAGGAGCTATTTTGGGGGTGTTCCTGCTGCCAGTGTGCCCCAACTTTAGCACCGTGGCTCCCAGGGCACACATTCTGGCTGCGTCCCCCTCCTCCTTGGGACTCCACGTCCCTTTATCCTTCGGGGCCACATCCCCCCTTGTTTTCTCTCAATTGCCTCTGCCCCCATTGTCTTTCCCTGGCTCTGCCTGCCTTTGCGCAAGCCCCTGCCCCATCGTACCCGAGCCAGGGGGAAGCCAGAGTAGCATGGGTTGGTTTTTATCCTTCCTCCACCCTTCAGGTCTTGTGTGAGCACAGGAGGCTTCTCACATCCGTGGTTGCAGTGGGTTTACGTGGCGAGGTTTTAGTAGCAGAGGGCCGTAGGGGTGGCTTCTGTGAGAAGAATCTAGAAGCTGCCCCATGTTAGATAAGGGCCCCGCTGCCAAGCCAATAAGCGATGTTGTTTGTGCCTCTGTGAGAGCAGATTTAAGACAGGGAAAACAAAAACAAAAACAGTGCTGAGAGAGAGGAGTGAGGAACAGCCTTGGAGGGGCCAAGGTCAGTGAAGAAGGAGGGGGAGAGGTGCTCCAGGTGCCAGAGCAGCAGTTCCCCTGCAGCCTGTGGAGAGGCCCCCGGTGGAGCAGGCTGTCCCCCTGCACCCATGGGTCCCACGCGGAGCAGATCTCCACGCTGCAGCCCATGGAGGAGCCCCCGCTGGAGCAGGTGGACCTGCACTGACAGAGGCCTGTGGAAGACCCCTGCTGGAGCAGATTCTGGGCTGGAGCTGCAGCCCGGGGAGAGGAGCCCAGGGAAATATTGCACCCAGGGAACTGCTGGCGCATCTGGGTTCAAGGAATACACACTGAGCTCCTGCTCATGGCAAGCTGGGCCCAACAGACTGCAGAGCCCCCTCTGGGACGAGCATACCCTGCAGACAGCAGCACACCCACATCCTCAGCCACCAGCCCAGACACAATCTTTGACAGCCCTTTGACTCAGGGAGCTTTGGTGGGGGGGAGAAGAGCCGAGCCTCCAGCCGTGGCAGTGCACTGACGCCCTGAGCCCAGGACAGACCCGGCCAGAAGGGCCCAGGAGCTGGCTTGGAAGGAAAGCAGAGCCCGAAGCATCCCCACGCACGGCAGCGGCCCCACACAGTGGGGACACAGCAGGTGCAGGGGATGCCCCCGGTCGGGAACCCGCAGGGCTCAGCCTCAGCAGCCGGCACCGGACCGGGGGCCGCTGGGGGGGGGAGGCTGGCGGCGGAGCCCCCGACGGCCCCGCTCCCAACCCTCCCTCGGGAGCCCCCGGGGGGCTGCGGGGGCGCCGCCCCGTCGGGCGGAGCCGGACGAAGAAGGGAGCAGGCTAGGACGGCGGAACGGGCGTTTATTGGGGCCGCTACACCTTGGTGCCCCCCGACGGCACCTCGGAGCGCTGGGTCGGGGCGCTGAGCGTGGACGAGGCGGGGACGGCGGCGGAGGAGGCGGGCGGGCGGCGAGCCCCGCGCAGCCCCAGCAGCAGGCGGCACTGGGCTCGGAAGCGGCCGTCGAGGAAGGCGTAGAGCAAGGGGTTGAGGCAGCTGTTGAGGTAGGCGAGGCAGGTGGCGTAGGGGTGCAGCCGCGAGATGAGGCCGAGCAGAGCGCACGGCAGCTCCAGCAGCCCGGCGGCGGCCAGCACGAAGAGGCTCTTCAGCAGGTGAAAAGGCAACCAGCACCCTGCGAAGACGGCCACCAGCGCGGCGATCAAGCGCAGCAACCTCCTCCGGGCCGCCGCTTCGGCTCGGCGGGGGCGCAGGTGGCGGCGGACGGCGGCCCCCACGCAGCAGTAGCAGACGGCCATCAGCAGCAGCGGCGCCGCGAAGCCCAGCGCCGTCGTGCCCAAGCTGAGCGCCGCCGCCGCCCTCGCCGCCCCCCCGCCCAGCTGCAGGTCGCAGAGCGTCCGATTGCGGGGCCCCCCCCGCGCCTCCCGCAGCAGCAGCGCGGGGAGCGCCGCAGCCGCCGCCGCCGCCCAGAGCGCGGCCAAAGGGCCCAGGGGAGCGGAGGAGCCGGCGGCGGAGCGCCGGGGAGCGGCTGCGCTGCGGGGATGCGGAGGAGCGGCTCGGGTGACGGCTCGGTAGCGCTCGGCGCTGAGCCCCCCCAGGCAGAAGGCGGAGGCGAACATGTTGAGCAGCACCAGGTAGCTGCTGAGCTTGCAGAGAGCCGCCCCGAAGGGCCAGTGGAAGCGCAGCGCCGTGTAGGCGGCCCAAAGGGGCAGGGTGGCCACGAAGGCGAGGTCGGCCAGGGCCAGGTTGCCGATGTAAGCGTCGGCGGAGCGGCGTTTGGCCCGCGGGCCTCGCCACACCGTCAGCAGCACCAGCCCGTTGCCGGAGAGCCCCAGCACGAAGACCAGCGTGTAGAGAGCGGGCAGCAGCGAGAAGGACGCCTCCCAGTCCGCCTGCCACTCGCACGCCTCCCCCGTCTCGTTGCCCTCCTCCTCCTCGTAGTAGTAGTCCAGCTCCCCGTACTCCATGGCGCAGCGCTGCCCCCCGCGCCCCGCAGCGCCCCTATAAAAAGGAGCCGCCGCGCACCGCCCCGCACCGCCCCCCCGAGACCCCGCACCGGGCGGCCCCGCCGCGACCCCCGCCCCCCGGAGGCGCCGGGACCCCCGCCCCAACCCCGCCCAGCGCCCCGCATCGGTGCCCACCCGGCAGAGCATCGCCCGCAGCCCCCTCCGCAGGGGCAGCGGCCGGAGGGGGCCGAGGGTATTGGGAGAGGAAAGGCTCGGGTGGGAAGATTTTGCTTGGGAATTGCCTCTCGGAACGACCTAGGCGGGTGTCAGCTGCACAGCCCAAATCCCTGCCAGCCGTCCAAGGGGAGCGTGTGCTGTATGCTGCGGCAGAGCTGGGTGCCGGAGAGCCGGCGGGGAGCTGTAAGCCAGGCTAGAAACGTGCAGGGTGAGCAGGGAGGGCAGAAAGTGAATGCTGCGGGAGCTTCACGGTGAGCACGGCAGGGAAACGGAGCAGTGCTCAGCATGGGGAGCCTGTGGGGGTCCCTGCTCTGGGGGTGTTGGTGCCCCATCCTTGCACAAAACCATTCTGTTGCATTTATTGGTGATGCCAAGCCAGAGCACAGCCTTAGATAAGTAGGGCTGGCAGGTCTAGGGGAAGATGAAGCAAGCCAAAAAGCATCCTGACCTTGTGAAACACCATCCCTCGCCTCCCCATCAGTAACTCACGCCTTCCCCCAGCACTTCTCACACAGAAAAGAGGGAGAGAGGTGGAGGGGCATCCCAGGAGACCTGGACATTTACTGTGATTTCTCAACGGCAGAACTGAGTTTGTTTTATCTGTTTTGGCTGGTTTCTTGTAACAATTGTCAGGCCCTCATTCCCTGATGATAAGGAGAAAGTGGCTACTTCCTGAAAACAGAGTGCATGCGTAGTGTCCAGGAGGAGAGCATGCACAGTGCATAGTGCCTGCACGCATAGTGTCCACAGTGCCTGTACTGGAGCAAGAGAAAGAGCTCTTAGCATGGGTTGTTTCAGGTGAGGGGGAAGGTCGGGATGACACTATGGCTGAGTGTAGCTGGACATGTCGGGTCAGTCCCTGTCAGCAACATTCGGTGGCAGCAGAGCCCCTTTGTCAGGTGTTTACGCATTCCCCGGTAGGACTGGGCCTGCTGCACCCACGGAGCATCCTCGTACCCCCCAGCTGTGCCCAGGGTTGGGAACAGGCAGGATTGTAGTCAGGAGCCCTGGAGCCAGCAGCATCTGCAAAGTCTCCGGAAGCAAAATTCTCTGTCCGCTGGGCTGGTTTCCTGCTGATCACAGTCTCTGTGTTTCGGGTCTGTTTTTTCTTTTTTCCTCTTCTCAGACATGCCATAAAAACGTCCTTGTTCGGGGAGAGCCTTGCAGAAGACACTTCCCCTGTGTTGGTCCTGAGGGTGGCATGTGGCCAGCTGCAGCTCTGCCAGGAGCGGGGAGGGAGCGCTGGGCTGTGGTGGGCTGTTTGCTTGCAGCAGAGGTTTTTTTTTTCCCTCACTGGGACAGAGGACGTTCCTGTTCCCTGGCTGTGTGTTACTGCAGCACGATAAAGCAAGTTCAGCATGTGGGGTCTGATGCCTCACTGGCCAGCAGCGTTTGACAGGGGTGAGACTCTGCAGCCAGGTGAGCCAAAGCTTCTTCTGAGTCACCACTGTACATCTCCGCTGTTTCTTCCCCTGCAACAGGATTCCTTGGAGAAGTTGCGTCCCTCAAAGCAGCCAAGGCCTGTGGCCACAGTGGGACGTGAACAAACTGAGCTCTGAATCAAGATCAGTAAGTACCTGGGAGCCAGGAATCATGTCTCCCAGGGCAGCAGGGCCTTTCTGTGCCTCCTGTTCTCTGCCCAACACCATAAAGCCTTCCTTCCACCTCAGCTGCCCTGCTGTGCTAAACCTGGCATCCCAGGGGACTTCAGGGCAAGCAGGAAGGTGCCCCACACCTGCTGCAGATTGTAGTCATGCAGGGTTGTCTGCCCTGGAACGGTTGGATCAGTTGTTAAAGGCTGTGCAGATGAGTGTTACTCTTACCTTGCTCCAAAGGGAACCTAATTCCTGAGCAAATGAAATGGCAGCAGGTTGAAAAAAAAGCTTTTCAAGCCAGGAAATCCAGCTAAAAGGACTCTGGGGGGAAAAAGAGGGAAAAAGGAAAAAGAGGGGAAAAAAAATCAAAAAAGCACCACATCATTTTATTTCACATGCTTCGGCACAAAATCTCCAGCAAAGAAGACTGCCACCTGGGAGAGCAGGAGCTCGTTTGTCCTGATCCTGTTGTGCTGGCATTTATTTTTATTTATTTTTATGTATTTTTATCTATTTATTTATTTATTTTTGTAGTGGTGGATAATTCTGGTGTCCCCCTAGTGGTCCTAAAATTCAGTGTTCTGCCCAGTGCAGTGTCTGTAGCCTGGCTGATTTCCAACGGAGGCAGACAGATCACATATACCATGAGGCACATAATTTCCTCCCAACGGTCCACATTTCAGCCTCAGGTTGGGCTCATTTAGGAAGAAGGCAGAATACTGTAACCTCCCTGTGAGCCTTCTGCCTAAATCACGTTTGCCTGTCTTCTCCATTTCTCTTTCAAAACTGTTCCTCATTTTCTTGGTCCTTTTTTGAACTGACAACCAGCCAACACAACAGGATTTTGTCACTGGTGTGTGGAAAAGCATCCACAGGAAGTGTCACTTTCCGTCTCCTCCCTCCACAGATTTCTTCTGCTGCTATTTTTTTCAGCAGCAGCTGTACCTCCAATGAACTTTTCGTAGAGGCTCTTCAGTCTTCCTCTTTCCTTGAGATTGTTGCTCTACAACAGGCTGAAGATGCATGAGCAGTTTTTCTTCCCTTTATAATATCCCTGAATTTTTATGTGGACTGCTTTGCCAGAAGTGAGATGTAAACAGCCTAATCTACCTATAAAATGGTCTCTCACACTCTTGGCCCTGGGGCACTGTGGGCTTTACTAAGGAGAGCAGTCCTGTTAGAAATTAGGAGAAGGAGCCCTTGGGCAAGCCTGAGTGCTGCAGATCCAGCCAGGGCAACACCAGAGCAGAAGCAGTGAAGGTACCGTTTCATTGCTGATAGGCAAAGCAGAAGAAATGATGTCTTACTTTCCCAGGGCTGCTCTGATTCTCCAGGGCAGATTCTGTTACAGAGACAGGTTTGTCAGCTTCCTAAACAAATATACAGGCAGTGCAGTTAACACCTGGGGGCAATTACCTGCAAATATCATGAGAACAGTTTACAAATCGTAAGATCAAAAGCAAAATGGTATTAATTTTGTTCTTGGTTTATAAGCCAGCAATTGTCTACAGGTGCAAGGCTTTTTTCAAGCATATAAAGAAAATTTCTCTCAAGGAAAAGTGAGTACTGAGAGTCCTAAATATCCCCAGGGTTTGGGGAAAAAAAGGCATCAGATATTGTATTATCTGCCTACCAAAGTTGGTATTGCTCAATTTTTTGAAGGTATCTGACAGGGCTGGGGTTCTCTGTTTTGATCTGAACAGGTTACTTGTTGTACAAAGGTCCCACAGAACAAAATTCACCTTTTTCATGCTTTGAGAGGATTCCAAATCTGCGTGGCCAGTGCTTTGCAGACCGCTAGGACCCACATGACAAGGCAGCACATTGCAGGAGAGCCACATGGAGAGGCTTCGGGGATGTCTTCAGTGCAACAGTGAAAGGAGCCTGGTGAGCTGGGCAGGTTGGGCATTGTCTGAGCTTCTCTGCAGGAGGGCTGCACTTGGCTGCAGGATATCCTGGAGAGCAGGACAGAAGGGCCAGCAGTAGCACTGAGGAATGGGCTGGAGCTGGAGGAAACGGCTGTCAAGCCACACGCAAATTAATACACTTGTCCAGTGGCCTGGGGGAAAAGGGAGTTCCCCCAGCACACACTGTCAATTTTCAGAAGCACATCAAAATCATACACATTTTTTACAGGGGTTTCAAATGCAAGTCTGAAGGAAGACACTTTCACACTGCCTTTCTCTGCCACAGCCGGCAGATGTGCCTCTCCTTAGCTCAGGAGGGGCAGTTGGGGTGGCACACTAATGAGGGAAGGGGAGTAGGAGGCTGCAGGACAATCCAGGGGCCTCCTTTGTCTCGGCAAGCAACTGCGGTGAGGAGTAGGACACTGATGGAAAGGGAATGAGAGGATTCTCATTGCTTCAGCGCTCTCTAGAGGCATAAAACTTCAGCAAGGACACTGCTCCAGATTGCCTTCCCCTTTGGTGTAAGCTTCCAGCAGCTGGCTGCACACGGGAAATATTTTGCCTTTTACACAGCACTGCTGGAAAGCCCAACTCTGCAGCTGGGCTTGTCAGACAGCCCACATCCCCACTCTCAGGGACAGTGCATCCTACGGCTGGGATGTTGCAGGCAACTCTTTTTGCCCTGAAGGTGAAGTAGTTCTGGAGTGTTTTCCTGCTGCTGGTGCTCCATCCTCATCCTCGCACTGTATGCTGCTGTTTCTGTCTGCTTGTCTCTAGTCTCTGGTTTATTTTCACCAGAAAAGCAGCCCAATGCTGTTTCAGCAGGCACTGGGACAAAATCTGTGGTGGAAGGTGTGGCTTCAACCTGAGGATGGGTGCTATGGGACAGAGGGGACAAACCTGGGCACCAAACAGTCATAGGCTGCAGCTGCTTCCATTGCTTTCAGTTGCCTCCCTGCCAGTGGTTTTGCGAGGGGTTTGTGATGCCGTGATGAGACAGGCTGCTGCGGTGATCTGTGTGCTTACAGATGTCCTTGAAGCTGTTGCAGCATAGTGGGAAAGTCGGGTAGAACTGCAGGGATCCTCAAACCTACCTCTGTAGCATTTTTGTCACCCTCCAAGGAAGCACACTCTGTTTGTTGGTGGAATGAAAAAATACCCGGGAATCTTTGCATGAAGAGTTCCTAAAGCAAAAGACAAAACTGACATCATTGAAATTTAGATGAGAAAGGGCAGAGCTACTACTGCTGCTGTCAAGGGTTTGTCATTAGGCACCAGAGTTAATGTTGCATTGAGAAACCTAGGCAGAACCCATGCTCCTTTGAAAATCGCAGATGATACCAAGTAGGTGCATGTGTCGATCTGCTCGAGGGTAGGAAGGCTCTGCAGGAGGATCTGGAAAGCCTGGACTGATGGGGTGAGGCCAAATGTATGAGGTTCAACAAGGCCAAGTGCCGGGTCCTGCACCTGGGGCACAACAACCCCAAGCAGAGCTACAGGCTGGGAGATGAGTGGTTGGAGAGCTGCCAGGCAGAGAAGGACCTGGGAGTGATGGTGGACAGTCGGCTGAATATGGGCCAGCAGTGTGCTCAGGTGGCCAAGAAGGCCAACGGCATCCTGGCTTGTATCAGAAACAGTGTGGCCAGCAGGGCTAGGGAGGTGATCGTCCCCCTGTACTCGGCTCTGGTGAGGCTGCACCTTGAGTGCTGTGTTCAGTTTTGGGCCCCTTGCTACAAGAAAGACATGGGGGTGCTCGAGAGAGTCCAGAGAAGGGCAACAAAGCTGGTGAGGGGTCTGGAGAACAAGGCTTATGAGGAGAGGCTGAGGGAGCTGGAGGTGTTCAGCCTGGAGAAGAGGAGGCTCAGGGGCGATCTTGTTGCTCTCTACAGGTACCTTAAAGGAGGCTGTAGTGAGGTGGGGGTTGGCCTGTTCTCCCATGTGCCTCGTTACAGGACAAGAGAGAACAGGCTAGAGTTGTGCCAGGGGAGGTTTAGGCTGGATATTAGGAAAAATTTTTTAATGGAAAGGGCTGTGAGGTATTGGAATGGGCTGCCCAGGGAAGTGGTGGAGTCACCATCCCTGGAGGTCTTTAAAAGACGTTTAGATGTAGAGCTTAGGGATATGGTTTAGTGGGGACTGTTAGCGTTAGGTCAGAGGTTAGACTGGGTGATCTGGGAGGTCTCTCCCAACCTAGACAATTCTGTGATTGCAGCCGGCCGTTCCGCCAGGCACCTCTCGTAGCCTCCTCATGAGGAGCCTCAGGCCGTGAGGCGGCCCCGGCCCCGCTGCTCCCGCCCCCGGTTCCGACCCGCCCCCTACGGCCGGGCCCGGAGGCCTGCAGGCACCGGGGGGAGGCTGCAGGGCCCGGTGCTTCGGCCTCTTACCCTGCTCCCTTACTCTGGTTAAGGCTTTTAATAATTTACCTTTAATTCTTTTGCTTCCCTAGGCTGACACCGAGGAAGAAAAAGATGCCATTAAAACCATTTAAGTACCTGTTGCCTGAAACAAGGTTTCTTCATGCAGGCAGACTTGTGTATAAGTTTAAAATCCGTTACGGTAGCTTCAAAAGGTAAGAAAGTTAAAGCTGAAAAGTCAAGCTGCAGCTTGGTAATCATGTGTGGAACTGGGTTAATATAAGAACCTCGATACAAATTTTGGGGGCTCCTCATTTCTTGCCTTCTTTTGCTATGCAAGTTGTCACTTAAAAGCTGCTGTTGGGCTTTAGTTTGTTGTACACACGGAGCATCTCTGACCAAGTTCTGACTGGGAACCCTGAACGTGTTAGATATGAAAATGACTGCACTACCAAACCATGAATCAGAGAATACTTGCATGCCATGATTACTTATATTCCACTTAATTTACTTATTTTCAAGTAACAATTATGTGATTTGTTTACTTTTTAATGGATTCTGATTTTTTTAAAGACCTCATTTCTCACTGTATATCTTATTGTTGGCTGATACCTAGCAGCAAGCAATGTTTGAGAAGGTAGGTTACAAAAGGTGTATTTAACATTGTGAGAGCAAAGTCTGATGTAGGCAGTACACACTTACCAGCAACAAACACCCATACTTCGTGATGTGAAGCCCATTTCTTCAACAGTTCTGCATTGTGGATGGAATTAAGAGACAAGTTCTGATGGCTTCTTTTTGTCTCTTGAGTAGAATGGATAACTGATAGGTTGGAAGACAGAAGTGTTAGTTTGAGGCCATCTTGTCAAAAAGAAATCATAATAGTTAGTGGGGATTGACTGAAAAGATCTGACCTCTTATCTGTTCTGCCTGTATGCACACAGTATACAAATGGACACAAACCAAAAGAAACAGTCCTTCTGAAATAATATAATTTTTAAGAATGATGTTTTAAGAATTCAAATTCCTGCTAAGTATTTCCTTTATGTAGTGAGAATATGCCTTGTTCATGATGTTTTGTCATTTGAACTCTGCCAATGAATGTAATTCCATTGTTTTGTGACTAGGGTGGGACTAATTCTCTCTTTGTTTCACAGTGCTTCTGAATTAGATAACACTGAAAGTGCTGTCAAGGAGTTAGAGGTAGGACTAGGGTATAAAGCAGGGATACAGAGGGAGTGGGGAGAAGAAGGGAAAAAGGATAAGCAAAGCTGTATGTATCTAGAATGTGCTTTCCACAACTCATGCAAACTGTAAGGTTGTTTTAAAATTTTCCCAGTCCTTGAAACTGTACTTCACTATGGAATTGTGGTTATATTCTTAATATTATTCCCTCTTTTTTTTTTTTCCATCTTCTCTATCTCTAGGAAGCAATTCGAGTAATCCTTGGAAATCTTGATGATTTGCATCCATTTTCTACAGACCACTTCACTGTCTTTCCCTGTATCCTTTCAGCCTCATAAAAATAAATGAGTCAATGAATGTGTTGGGCATTACTGAATTCACCATTTATATCCAGTAATTTGCAGATCTTTAGTTACTTTGAGCTTCACAACTTTGCATTAGCTGAGGACTAAGCTCAGTTGTTGCCTTCACCAAAGAATTGATTTCAGAAGGGTGTTTTGCATTGTTTTTAGATTAATGATCTTACATTCCAAGTCAGATCTAGTCAGACAAAGCAAAAGTATATAAAGTATATAAAAAAGTATATAAAGTGTTTGTTCACAAAATTAGTACTCACAGATCGTATTTGCTCCTTTATACATGTGTTCAGTATGGTTTGATTTTTGAAACGTGTAAGGCATTCTCAGGACTCCTGTACTTTTAAAATGTTAGTGCTAGGTTCTTAAGTCTTAACATCATTCTCAGATTTGCGTAAGTGGGAGAGAGTGTCAAAAATGAGATTCAAACACAAAAATGTGCATCTTTCGCCTTATCCCTACATCTGCATTATGTACCTAGAACTCAACTCATTTCAGCAAAATTTATCTTTTGGTAAGTCTGTATGGTTATGTTTGGATAATATCTGGGAACAAATGTGTTGCAGCATGGTGCCATTATTGCTCTTAAATAAAAATATACTTTTCTACTCTGAAGTTAGCTTTGTCATTGAAACACTGGTGAAGTAATTCTGCTGCAGCTTTCAGATACATACATCTACATATGACGTTTGCCCTTTCAGCTAGTATTTTTCTGAAGTAATGACCAGTGGCTCCCAACATTCTCTGCTTAATGTCAGCAGCTGGGTTGGAGCCAGTACATGTATGTGGACAGCATTTTTTTAATTCCTTGTACTTTACTATGCTTGCTGACAAGGAACTCCACCTGCCATTTCAACACTTTCTTTGTTGTTGTTTTTATAAAGAAAGAACACATTTGTTTCTCTAAATAATGATAGTAATAATGGTAATGTATAACTTTTAAATGTTGTCACCTCATGAGTGTCTCATTTTCCACATTTTCTATGAATTCACTGAACAGGTTCAGGTCCCAGCTAAGGTCTGTGTGGGACATAACATTTATCTTTCTCTGTTTTGAAAAAATAGTGTTTATTCTTACAATTTCTTGTTCTAACTCGTTACTGGTCCCCAAGGAAAGCTTCCTTTTTTTGTCTTACAGCAGCTAATTGGATATTCTAGTCTTCTTTCATTTATAAAATGAAATAGTAATCTCTTAGTCTTACTCATTTGCTTGTGTTGTAACATCCCCTGCCAAACATAGCATGTTTTGATGTAAAAAAAAAAAACTTCTATACATGGAGAACTTGCTTACTTCCCTGCCCACCTTACTTACTCCAGTATTTAATTGCCCTCCCCAGATATTTGTACAACATTTCTATTCTAAAAATATGTGCAGCATAACGTGCCAAATTTCAGGCATCAATGTTTCTGGTTTCTGTTCACGGGGATTTTTTTTTTTTTTCTTCGGGAAACTATATATGGATCCCATGCATCAGAGGTTAGATGGACAATATTTTCTGGAGCCTATGCTCCAGATGTCCTTGCATCTTCTATCTGATGCCAGATCAGTGTGATGCTAACAGTTCTAACATTCATTCTTCTCTTCTAAAGGCTTCTTTCACTTTTTCAAGAATAGCATTTGTTCCCATTGCCATCAACGTCTGACATTCATTGGTAGGAATTCTAATTCTACAACTGTTCTGGAGTTGTATTTACAGTTTTTCAACTTCAGCATATCATATGCAAGTTCAGCATACTCTGCCTTGTTCTCAGAAAGTGAGGTACAAAAATGTACTTTTGAGTTGGTTAAAGAAACTCCAGTGTAAATATTCACTGAATTTTGTAATACCTCTGTTACAGGTAAAGAAGTACACAGCAACAGTTACGAACTTGTAAGTTGTGTGTGTGTGTTTTGAGTTTTATTTTAAAGAGTCTGGAGAAACAGAATGTATATATAGAGAGAAACTCAAGATTACAGACAAATGTATTTAAATATAGTTAATGCTGTAGTTCTGCAGTTCCTAGGTCAGGCAATTTCAATTGGCATTCAATTCTCAGCTAGAACCATTCAAGTCAGGTGAAATGCTTATGTTAATTCCAGTGGACTTCAGATGAAGTCCTGCCTCAGGACCTCAGCACCTTCCTGGCTTTAGTTAAGTGTACTTTCTACAAGTACACTTAAATAAAGTGTACTTGTAGAACTGACCTGTCAAATATCCTCAGTGTAAGAGTCTGTTTGAGGTTATTTCTGAATAATTGTTTCCTAAGTAGTGTATATGTCATCAACAAGAAAGTTAAGCTAATTTGGAATGCTTTTGTTTAATGAGAGCTCAGGATAGGTTTGTTTTCAGTATGGATATGTATCTGAAGATGGAGTTACTGAAGATGTACTGTCCAAATTCTCCCAAAGAAATTCCACTATCTCTGTTAGAATTACACTCCTACTAAAATCAAGGCACTCTTCTAAAGACAGAGAAAATACGATGCCCTGAAAGCACAATTTTGAGCTTTTAACTGTTGAGCATAAGTTTCTGGATGGCCTCTCTGCTTATCAACCCTTTGAATAAAGAAGCTAGTAGTTTATTCATGAATCTTTTTGTTTGTTTTCATTATAATTATGTGAACAATTTTGGTACATTTAAATGTATATTAACTTCAAATCTTGTTATAAAATGGAAAAGTCAAAATCAAATGTTACCAATGCAAAGTTTGTAATGTTTTGAAGGTCAAGAGAAGAAATGAGATGTCAGAAAGTACTGAAATGGAAGGAACAGTGAAGAAGAGAAGAGTTGAAGGTCAAGCAGAGACCTCATACCCAAAGTCATGTATCAACAGGTCAGTTGACTACAAAATATTATTCCAGGGTGTATGTAAATATTTTTCATGTGCCATTGACCATCCTCATACATCATTGCTGTGTAGCCCTTTGCCCCATTGTTCTTTTTCATTTTCTTCCTAGATGAAAGAATTTAAGCAGTATTGCCCTTATTTGGAGAAGACTTATCATATGCTTTCAGGTTCCAATGCCATTTAATAGGGGACATAAATCTTTCCCTTTAATTCCTTTGTCTTAATGTTGTATATAAAATTAATTCAATTGGCATGTCTCTTGGACATTTGTAAATACTTGAACTTCGTAAAATTCTTATCCTCTCTAATATTTTCTCGTCTGTTAAGTCTTATTTGTGTGCTCAGTTGTTCCTCAAAGAAAAACTATTCTTTAAGTGAAAATTTGAAATATGAGTACAAATAGGTATTAAGGATATATATATCATAGGCTAGAGGTTTATAATAAAGTACCTAGGTTGCTATTTACATGTTTGTTTCTTTTTCATAATATTTGGTTTATTTTTAGACCTGGAGCTGAGAGTGTTCACCATATAATTAAAGCAAAGCATGGATTTGAAATGGTAAGCTGCAGAATATTTAGAAAGACACAACAGCATTTGTTTAGTCCTTGATTCTTAAAATGGCAAGCATAAAAGTGCCTTCAGGTAATTTTTTTTTCACTTGCATCTGTGATGATAGAGAACATTTTTGGTTGGTGCTTATGAAAATTAGTCATATGATGAGTTTTACAGAGAGACCACATGTGCTTTTCTGATTCTCAAACCAAGAACAGTAGGGTTAAACTTTAAAGTTTAAAATCTTGCTTGAACCTGAGGTTAGTGCAAGAGGCAGTAAATCTATTCTTATATTATCAAGAGACAGTAAATCTATCCTTATATTATCTTCTCCGTATGACAAAGTTATATCACTCTCTTTTAAATAAACATACATGCAGATTCTGTTGTTTGTGGCCCTTTTTACTTCTGATATTCTGGCTCACTTCCTGCTTCTGACACTTTGCACTTCTGCCCTTTAACTGTCTGTCACTGTGTTGACTACTACTGTGAATGAGCATGTCTAATGTCTCGGGTCTGTTTTGTCAAGTGGCTGTTATTTCTCACAGCATTTCATTAAAAAAAAAATAAATCTATCTATGCCATACCAGCTGTTACTCTTTCAGTATGTAGTATTTTAAAGTCTACTAAATGAATTACAGCTTTACTTTAGGTCTGTGAATGTCCTGGAGAGGGAGGGGTAGAAATATATTGCTGAGGAAAGTTGTCATACTAAAATTAAAAAATAAACACAGAACAAGAGTAGACCTTGTCAAGTTCTTAAAGCAAGCAAATAAACAAAAATCTCATTTAAAATATAATTTTGTATTGTATAACACAATTTATGGATTGCTTTTCTTTTCAGAATTATTCCAAAGAAATTCAGTGTGAGCATAGTCCAGCATCCCTGACCATGGGCTGTAACCAAGAGAATTTATGTAAGTAAGAAATTCCTGGATTATTTCTTACGTTACATCATGTTGTTCATCTTAAGTCAAAAACTACAAGATATTGGTTTTCTTATAAAAAGAAACCAATTGGTTTTCCTTTCTTATTTGTATTGGTTTTCCTTTAAGAATCATGTTTGGTATTTTCTAGTGTCAGGAGGACAGAGCCAGGCTCTTCTCAGTGACATCCAATGATGGGATAAAGAGCAATGGGTGCAAGCTGGAACATAGGAGGTTCCACTTAAATGTTAGACAAAACTTTTTTATGGTGAGGGTGACAGAGCACAGGAACAGGCTGCCCAGGGAGGTTGTGGAGTCTCCTTCTCTGGAGACTTGCAAAATCCATCTGGATGTGTTCCTGTGTGACATGATTTAGGTGTTCCAGCTACTGCAGGGGGGTGGGACTAGATGATGATGATGATGTTTCAAGGTCCCTTCCAATCCCTAGCATTCCGTGACTCTGTGAAACTTCTTAGATGTCAGTCAGTGCTTGTATGTATCAGTTTCAAGGTCTGTCAGTCAGCACGCAGTGAGTATGGAGAGAGTGAGTTCATATTTTTGTTCTTGATCCTGTTTGTTACAGGGGAACCTGTGGAATATAATGTGGAACAAAGTACAGAAACCAGTCAGGCTGAAGGTGAAATGCAGCTACTGCAGCAGATGGAGCAAATCAGAAACAACAGAATTGGGCAGTCAAAACGAAGAGGTCTCTCAAAGTTCTGGAGAAGGTACTAACACTGCAGCTATGATCAGACGTAGTTCTTACTGAAAGCTGACTCATAGTCCATTATTTGTTTTCCATTAGTTGAGGTTGAGAACCTCCTGTTCTCATATTTCCTGATTATTTTTTGTGGTTAAACTAAGGTCATCAAGGTAAAGAAACATCCATTCATGTGCTTTATTCTTGTAGAAAGGTGCACATTCCTAATAAATGCCCCTTTTTTTATCTGTCTGTGGGGAAAAAAAAATCCACAGGGGATAGTTACTGACTTCAGTCACTGCCCTTGTATCACATAAAGAGTGCCATCTCAGTCCCATTAAGGTAAGGATGACCTTTATTTGGTCACTTAGCAACTTTGGCCTTTGTAGTTTTTGACTCCAAGATACCCCATTTTAAATAGAAGGTAAAGTGACCGTGTCAAGTAATCACACAAACAGTGACTGTGTGAAGTAACCATGCAAACGGTGGCTGGACATTGCTAAGAGTGCTCTAAAGCTGTAGAAGCTGCATGGCATAAGAGTATTCTATTCACTACACACAAGTCCAACAGCCACAGTAAGAGGTAGGTAACAGATTTGGAATAAATAAAAATCCTTCTTAAGCATAATGTATGTCAGTCCCTTTTAGCTACTGAGACTAGACCATTAAGGCATGAGTTATTCTTTTATTCCTCTTTTTTTTAGTCTTCTTCCAAATAGTTTTGTACTTGGAGTTATCTTATTTTAGTTATTTACAATTCTCAGAGAAGTATTATAAGTGTAATGTGCTCTTTTGTTTTTGTTTCCCTAGCATATTAGTTTCTCCACTACATCATCTTTTTGCTGGAAAGAACTGAACTTGAAGTATTAATTGTTATGGAAATGTAAACTTCTACTGTGAACGTCAGGTTGTATTGTTTCTTTTGCAATTCAGCTTTTCACATTGCTTGTCTCAGCTATTAAATGCTTTAAATTAAATTATCTGTTTACATTTTAAAATTAGTGTACCGAGGATGTTGGGTTAGCAGTAGTATGTCTTCACATCCTATAGTTTTTGGAAAAAGCTTTAATATTTTGTTCTTTAAGTGTGATAAGTGTTTTTACATTTTAAAATCATTATATGATATTCTAATAAAACAAACATCATCTTGGAACTGTGTGATATTTTAATAATCCTTGCCCAATCAGAAAAAAAAAACATTTTCCAAGAGATAGCAAAATTAGATTTACATGACTCTAATATAGCAGCAATTAAGCAATAAATTGTTATATACCTTTATAGCAAATAACAAAGTTAGATTATATGATTTTCATAGCACTTAATCAGTGTCTAAGTATTAGTCAATTAACACAATGATCTAAAGAAATTTGCTGCAATAGAAACAGTGATTTAGTGAAAGGTTTGTGAATGGCAAGTTTCACCCAAGACTTACTTGTAGGGTCCTGTGGGGGGTTTGAAGCCCGGTTGCATGCTTCCAAAATATCCCCTAGAATGAATTATTCACACTACTCTCTTGTCTGTGTTTGTCCACAGACAAGTTAGTTCTTTGAAGGGTTAGCTCTGACATGCACATCCTCTGAATGAGCTCTGTCTCTGCTAAGAAGCTGCCCAGTTCAAATAAAGATCAAATTGAAGCCTAGTGTGGCTCACACGCCTGTGCAAGACTTATACCAAGCACAGGAGCAGGGTGTACCCACCACACAGGAAGCAGAGGTTGCTAGTATTAGATGAATTCCTGTACTGTGGTTCACATGGAAGAGGTTAAAAATGGTGGAAATACTCTAGAGGAGATTTTTACCACTACACTACAACTTGTGTAATTATTTATGACTAAACAATAGCCTAAGATATCGTTACCTATATCATCATATTTGCTATAAAGAATTAGGCCATCTATCTATCTAATTAGGCCATATATATATAATTTTCTCTCAGGAATATACTGAGCTCATGTTCCTTTAAAGGTTAATGATGCCCAGCTTGTAAGTCCAGTCATGTTCAGTGTACTGAACTGTCACAATTATGGATTCCCAAATAACGTAATGCAGCCTCAGTCTAGTCACGTTCCATGAATTACCACAGCCACACTTGAAGAGTTCGGTCATGTTCAATGAGAACAATCACAGCTAGATTAATGAGTAGTGCAATTTATTAAAGCAACAGGTACACAGGATAAATAAATTCACTGTCTGCAAAGCACATGCAAGTACAAAACATAGGAGTAACACAGCCTGGCTACAAATGTGTTAAAAGATATAAAGTGACTCTATAGAGACTTGTAACTTTCCTGGGGAGGCACTTGGAATAACCAAGTGTTCAAGTATAACCCAAAGGCATCCCAGGGGCAAGGCGAAAGAGGTTCAGCATGTCAACTGATCCCAGAAGTCAGAAGGTATCTTTATCTTTCCTTACACAATGGTATCTTCCCTAACAGCCCCTCTCCCTTAGACTAATTTACACCATTTTTTATCTTTTAGGTGGAGTTTGAGTGACTCTTGTGTTACAGTTAGATTCTGGGGGCTGAAGCTGGTTGGTTCAGCTTAGCAAGGAGCCAGGCTTTGCCTTTGCTTGGAGCAGGGTGCGAGGACTTCTCGGGAGACAACTCACTGCCTTGATCGTGGGCTGGCCTGGCTCACACGGCTCTGTCTGCACTGGGGAAGTGATCTGAGCTGTGAGGGATGAAAGGTACACCTCAGAAACCTGAGCCTGTGTAGATCTCAAAGCAGCTTTTATCTACCCAGTTCAGTTACCAGCTGCTTTATTCAGTTAGCAGCAGCATGTCCAGCTCTGTCTGGTAGGGGACTGCTGACTGGTGACACATGTAAATGACATTTCCTGTCAGAGTAGTTAAAGCAATTTATTAAGTGGTGTTAGGCTATGCTGCTGGTATGTCTGCAGGTCCCTGCTGTAAGTAGCTCACTGGACAGGATCTCTCTGAGCAGCTATACTTCTGGAATACGGGCTGCACAGGGGTACCAGACCGTGACAGTTCCTGCCCCAAAGAATTTATAACAATAGGCACAAATGTGAGTGTTTGGGGCACAGGAAATCAGTATTTGTCAGTACAATATGTCCTGGTCTGCTAGGAATGCTGTCCTGCTATTCACCAAGCTTGTCTTGAAATCTTAGCAAGGGGTTACTTGCAAAGATGGTGTAGGAGAAACATGCAGTGGCTGTGCTCATGGAAAGCTCCTCCCTGCAAGGGAAAGCATTGTTCTGCAAGCTGCCAGACGTATTTAAGGACTGGGCTGCATTAGGGCCTAACATCTGCCTTGCAGTCTGAACACAACACAAATCTGAAGCTTTTGGACTGTGTTGCTCCACAATTTGGTTGTAAGGTTCAGAATTCAGGTACAAAGTAAAAGGTTGGACTAGATGATCTTAGAGGGTTTTTCCAACCGGAGTGATTCTATGATTCTATGAAATTCACCCACAGCGCTCAGTGCTTGGCTGCCTAGCCACATTAGATAAAGATTAGCATTGTACCATCTTAATTTATGGCTGTTATGAAACTATCTTCTCATGAAAGAGTGCCATGTGCCTTTTCAACTATTTGCAGACTAGTCCAGAGTGCACACCCCATAACTGAAGAATAAGCTTAGCATTATTTTCCAATTTCAGATGAAAGACCTATTAAAGCCGAAAGTCTATTCAAATACTTAGTTTATATACATGCATACATTGTAAACCACAATTACATTGTATACATGCATACATTGTAAACCACTGAGCAACCTCATTCTGAGCAAAAATCGAAAGACTTGTGGATTTATTTATTTGCAGATAAACCACCTTGGGGGGCTGAGCTGCTTTTTTTTTTTTTCTTTTTTTTTTAATGAGTGTTATTTCAAGGCTGTGTTTTAATATAAATACAAGGCAGGAGAGGCTGGGAAGATCCCTGGAGCACTCCCCTCCTGTAGGAGCTCCCTGTGTCAGGCAAACACAGGCCGGTTTCCTCCACACCAATCACGAAGCTGTTGCTGGGTCTCCGCTCCCTTCCCACTGGTGTGCACTGGGTGTCGTGTCAGCTGGGTAGGCAGTGTTTTTCTTTGGATGCACAGAAACGAAGGATTTTGTAAGCGGATTGAACCAAATGGCAGCCAGCGAGTCCTGCAAACAAAGCCTCATCTTGTCCTCAGCTCTGCCCTTGGATCGCCGGACGTTTTGACTACGACGGCACAGGAGCCAACTGAATTCAACACGGAGTATGTTCTGTAAGCAAGAACACAGTAATAAATAAACATTATTATTATTTCTGTTTGCGTTTGAGCCCTGAGCTGCAAACTCCATTACACCCCAGATGTCAGGAGCACGTTTCCAGGGGCAGTGCAGCACAGGGGGCCTAACACAGCCCTGCCCGCAGGTTTATGTGGCACTTTTGTGTTCTCTTTGTACTGATCTTGGCCCAGGACAAGGAGGCCGTGTGCCACTACTCTCCCTTCATCAACATGATGAACATGGGAGACCTGACTTGACTTTTTTTGGACAGAATTGTTTCCTTTCCTCAGCAGCCCCCACGCAAGCCCTGTGAGAGAACAGCCTCTCACCGTGCCCACAGCAAGAAAACCGAGGGACATTTGAGAAGGGAGGCGTCTGCTGGGGCTGGATAAAATCCCTGAATAAAGCTCTGAGGCTGACAAGAAGCTTTATTTAAACCCCATTAGCCGCCTCCAAAGGGAGGCGCAGCACTCCCCACCCCGCTCCGTAGGCTCCAGGCCGGGTTTTGCCGCTCGGCGCCGCTCCCCGCCCAACCCCTCAGAGCCGCATCACCTCTCGAAGCGCTGATCCCTCCGCGGAGCCGGGCCTCGCTCCCCTGCGCCCGCCCGGCGGAACAGCGGCGAAATAGTGCGCGGCGGAGTGATCCGCGCCGCGAGGGGGCGGGGCGCAGGAGGCTATATAAGGGGCGGGAGCGGCGTCTGTGGCGCAGTTGGAACCGGCTGAGGGCGGGGTGCGGCGCGCTGTGCCCGCGGGTCCTGTGGTGAGTGCTGCGCGGCCGGGCACCGCCGCGCCTCAGCGGGTGAAGGGGAAAGGAAAAAGGACGTGTGTGGGGCTGGGTGCGGGCTGAGTAGCCGACGGAGGGCTGGTTGCGTGCTGAGGGGAAGGAGGCGCGGGTGGGGAGGCGAGAAGGGAGAGGCGGCGGGGAGCGGGTGGGCCGCGGGCCGGGGCGTTCCCTGCCCCCTTCGCCCCCCCTCAGCGCCAACCGTTGGCGGAGGAGGGAGGGGGAGGGGGAGGGGGCCCGGCCCGGGCAGCCGCCGGCAAAATGGCGGCCGCGCAGGCGCGACGGCCCCGCTCAAGATGGCGGAGGGCGGGCGCGAGGGGCTGGAGCGGGAGGGGGCGGGAGAAGCCAGGCCCCGCCCCTCTGCCGGGTGGGCGGGGCCCCCATGGTGACGTCACGGAGCGGGGCGCGTCCTTTCGGGTTCCAAGTGCCGCGGGAGGGGGGCGCTGGGCTGCGGCCCTGAGGGGCAGTGCCTAAAGCTCGGCCTCTTATCCCCCAGGCAAACATGCAGATCTTCGTCAAGACCCTGACTGGCAAGACCATCACCTTGGAGGTCGAGCCCAGCGACACCATTGAGAATGTCAAGGCCAAGATCCAGGACAAGGAGGGCATTCCTCCCGACCAGCAGAGGCTGATCTTTGCTGGCAAGCAGCTGGAAGATGGGCGCACCCTGTCCGACTACAACATCCAGAAGGAATCCACTCTCCATCTCGTGCTGCGCCTCAGGGGCGGCATGCAGATCTTTGTCAAGACCTTGACAGGCAAGACCATCACCTTGGAAGTTGAACCCAGTGACACCATTGAGAATGTCAAGGCCAAGATCCAGGACAAGGAGGGCATTCCCCCAGACCAGCAGAGGCTGATCTTCGCTGGCAAGCAGCTGGAAGACGGACGCACCCTGTCTGACTACAACATCCAGAAGGAGTCCACTCTGCACTTGGTGCTGCGCCTCAGGGGCGGCATGCAGATTTTTGTGAAGACCCTGACTGGCAAGACCATCACCTTGGAAGTTGAGCCCAGTGACACCATTGAGAATGTCAAGGCCAAGATCCAGGACAAGGAAGGTATTCCCCCAGATCAGCAGAGGCTGATCTTCGCTGGCAAGCAGCTTGAAGACGGGCGCACCCTGTCCGACTACAACATCCAGAAGGAATCCACTCTCCATCTCGTGCTGCGCCTCAGGGGCGGAATGCAGATCTTTGTCAAGACCTTGACAGGCAAGACCATCACCTTGGAGGTCGAGCCCAGTGACACCATTGAGAATGTCAAGGCCAAGATCCAGGACAAGGAGGGCATTCCCCCGGACCAGCAGAGGCTGATCTTTGCTGGCAAGCAGCTGGAAGATGGGCGCACCCTGTCCGACTACAACATCCAAAAAGAGTCTACCCTGCATCTCGTGCTGCGCCTGAGGGGTGGTAACTGAACTGGAGATGTGTTGCTTGCTTCCAAGTAAAAGTTTCTCTGCACATGTTCATTCCAATAAAGTTGTTGCATCCACAAAAACGGTGTCTCTTAAATGATGTGAGAAGTTATTTCAGTCGTTTAATTGCAGTTAGATAAGGTATAATTACATACTTTCTGAACACAAAGGTATTATAAAACGCTGTTATGCAAGGCTTACATATGCCTGGCAAGTGTGACTAACACTTGTGACACTTCTCCTGAGGTTGTGTAAGTGTTCTGTAACTATCAGAGGAGTTCGGTGCCAGCAGCGGATGGTGTGCAGCTGGTAGCCTTGTGCAAACATGCGTGTAATGGGACATGAAACTGCAAGTCCTTCCTGAGCTGGAAGGCTTTGATAACACCGCTTTTCCTGGCCGTGGGCTGGGTGCTGCCCGTGGTGTTTATGCACCAATGTCACAGCCTCAGGATGGGGATCTTCAAAGGCCAACAACAACCTCTGGCTGCTGCACGGTGAGCAGTGGTGAGAGAGCTGGGATCCTGCAGCCCTTGAACCCGGTGCTTGATGCTCTCTAAGCCTTTAATCAGTGACTGGGTTGACTTTTTTTTTACCCAGTTCGAGCCTATTAAGCAGACTAACTTCGAGAAGTCCTAGCTTAAGGGCTACCTTGAGGAATGCACCTTGATCCCAGCTTTCCATGGAGTGGAAGTATTAGGGTATTAGTGAGCTGAAGTGTTAGGGAGTGGTTCTCACTCCAAGAATGCTGACGGAAGGGAAGTCTCCGCTATCCTACTTCGCAGTGAGCCGCAGGTCACGAGGAGCTGACAGCGCTGCGCTCCTGATTGGGAAATGGGCAAAAGGGCCTGGAGTTAAATAAAAAATCTGAAGTTTTCCAGGTAACACTGGGCAGTGTTAGGTGCTGGTGGGTAGAAGAGGGGGTGCTAGGGTTTGGTGTAGTGGGTTCAGCTGAGCACAGACCGCAGTGGGACGTGAAATAATCTTAAGAGTATGGAGATTGGGAGGGTGGGATTCCATGAGGGAAAGCAAGATTTGTCCTGGGTGATGTTGGAGGAGTGGGGGTAGAAATATTTTGGCACTTTGTGGTCTGTGAGGAACGAGCTTGAATGATCAAGTTTCGTGCTAAACTGGAGAAAGCCTTGGGACCAAATGGTGTGCCAGGTAAGCGTGCCCTGCCACCAGCGATGCCCCGGGTGTCCCTGCTGAGCCTTGGGCTCTGCCCTCGCGTGTCCCCAGCCCCAAAGGGTGATTCGCACCCGTGGGGTGGGAGCTTCGCCCCGTGCAGCCGCAGGGATGGACTGAGCTGACAGCCCCGAGTGGCTGCAGACACCTCGAGGTGCTCTGCTGTCTCTGCCCTCTTGAGTAACTCGAACTTTAATTATTAGCAATTAAAAATCCAGCAGCCCTTCAGTGGAGCTTTGGGTGGTCTGTAATGGGGCTCCTTAAGTGCAGGTCGCTGATTTGGGGGTGAGTGTATTGGTGTGAGTGAGGAGAGCTAATTAATCTAAAAAAATCAGGTGCTTCAGCCCGGTTATAGGTTTTCTGAGGTCCCCAAGGGGGGGACCCTGCTTAGGTCCCCTTCACAGGTCGGCGAAGCTTTTCCCTGCAAATCTGACAATTAAAATAATAATAACAATAATAATACATCTGGAAGAAGAACTGATTTCAACAGTCTTTTCTTGTTCTGAACAAAGACTGGCACAAAGCATGGCCAAAACGCCACGGCTCCACCCGAGCAGTGCAGCGCTCTGATTTATTTTCACCGCAAATAAGTGGGAAAAAAATTAAAAAAAATAATAAATAATAAAAAATAAACAATAACAACAAACCCCTCGTAAGCCGTACAGCCCCCGACCATCCCCGGGGGGGCTGCGGCCGGTGGGGGCGGCCCGGCCCCGGTCCTTCCCCCCCCCCACCCCCGGTCTCCGCCCCGCTCCCCGCCCCGCTCCCCGCCCCGCCGCCGCCGCCGGGCCCCGGCCATAAAGCGGCGGCTTCGGGCCCCGGCCCCGCTCCTTGCCCCGTTCCTCCCAGCCATGGCCGCGGCCCGGCGTAGGGCGGCGGTGGGGCTGGGGCTGGCCGGGGGGGCCTGCCTGCTGCTGGGGGTCTGCCTGCTGCTGGCCGGGCCGGCCATCGTCAAGGAGCAGGTGGTCAAGGTCAGCGGGGCGGGGATGGGGGCAGCACCCCCGAAATTAGTGGGGTCGGGGCTTTTGCAGCGCCCCCCGGCTTTTTGTGGGGTGCTGGGGATGGGGGGAGTGGGGCTTTGAAGGGGATTTGGTATTGCTTGCTCTCGCAGCTCGGTGTGGTGTTGGGGTTTTGTAGGTGGTTGCAGAGAGTGGGATGGGGCTGAGAGGGGGCTCGACCCCATTAGTAAGGGGTTTGTGTGCTGAGGGGTGATGGTGCTGGTGGTGCTGGGTGCTCCCTTCGTACCTACACATGTGGGCTTGCTCTGGCAGTGTGCTTTTCCAGCTGGTGGTGGCATGGGTAGCATGCTGGGGTGCTCTGCAAAACCCCTTTATGGGGTGTTCTCCGAGGCTGCGAGGTTGGAGTTGGCCCCATGAAGAGCTGCGTGACCCACGGGAGAGGTCCTGCAGCCCCCTGATGTCCCCGTGGTTGTGGGGTTGTGCCCCGAGGTGCTGCTCTGTTCAGGAACCGCTGCACAGAGCCCCAGGGAGAAGCGAGGCTGTCCTGGCAGGCAGCACACCAGTTAGTCCCAGTAGCGAGCCAGCGGGAACGGGGCTGCTCCCTCCCCGTGCTCCCCCCAGCATCGCTCCTGGCTCAGCTCTGCCCAGCGTTGGGTCCCTTTGGAGCCCGTGCCTGGCCCGGGGCAGCTGCTGGGCTCTGCTCAGAGGCAGCCCTGCAGCTACAGGATCCTTGCTGCCCATCCCAGCACCTGGGATTGTCCCCAACCAACTTTTTTCCCCCTTGCCCAGCTGCATGGCCGTTTCTCCAGGCTCGCACCTACCCAAGCCAGCCCCTAGCCGTGTGCCCCTGTGAACAGCGAGTGGCTGGAGCTACCCGTGCCAAAAAGTCTTTGCTGGCTTCTATTTAAATGTATCCTCCAAAAGTGCTGCTGGCTGGGCAAAGCCAACCAGGGCTTTGGCTCAAGCAGTACGGGTCAGTCTTTGTCCGATTTCACAGCCATCCGGAGCTGGTGCCTGCAAACAGAAGGCTGAAGGCACCTCCAGGACAGGGGTGATGTGCTCAGTGCAGAAAACTTCCTTTCCTTTAGATAATCTTGATTCTTTCTACCCAATTATCTAGTACCTTGCAATGAGAACAGAAGAAGGGGAAAAGACCAACCTTTATTCCTCCTCAGGTCTCCCTTCGTCTCAGCTACTTGGGCTCCGCATCTTCAGCATGACCCAAAGCAACCCAAATTTGTACACGGCTTAAAGTAAAATGGCAAAACTGACTCCTGGGTTGGTGTTCAGGGTGGTGGGTGAGAGGAAGAGCGGGGCCTCGAGGGCAGGCGGGTGGAGGCTGCTTCACCAGCCCTGCCTCGCTGAGCCCTGCACAGGGGGTGGGGATGGTGCATCCTGGTGGAAAACCACCTAGCGCAACGAGGCGGTAGCTTTGAAGGCATTTTTGGTTACGGAGTGTAGAGGAACTGCTGGGGGTGCCTATAGAGCTGGCCCTGCAAAACCTTGGAGCACCTGGAGCACTGTGGACCTGCCTAAGATATGGACCCAGGCAAGAGCCCTTTGGCAGATGTTGGCAGGTTCCTTCTCCACGTGGGATCTCCCGTGTTTTCCCACCTGAAAGCTGGGACCAGACTTGCAGCGCTGTCTTTGGATGAGATGAGTGGTAACCCTTCTCTTTCAGTTCCTGAGGAACACGGAGCAGCATGGTCAGGAGATGTCAGATTTCTCAGCGACACTTTGTAACCCATCGAAGTGGAAAAAATAATCTATTTTTATTGCAGACACATGACCGTTTTCGTGTTGACTTACAAGCAGCTTGACTCCACGGCCACCCTGTTGGGTCGATCTGGCTTAGCGGCACCCGTGAAGGAGCTGGAGCTGCTGGTTTGGATGGGACAGGGCTGAGAAAGGCAGCAGGGAGTTGGGATGCTGCTCCATCTGCCTGTGTGCAGGTTATATAAATGCATGCTTATGCAACGAGGAGTCTGGGGAGCACCAAACAGCACAAACAAGTAAAAGAAAGCAGATGTTGTTCAAGTTCTACTGGATGAGCAGGGGTAGGGGTTATAAAACAGCCTAAATACAATCTGGGCTGCTCTTGTCCTAAAATTCCTCCTTTTGTTATGAAGTCTGTGAGGCCGGCAGGGCTGAGGTTGGCGCGGAGGTGGGAAGGGTTTGCTGGGGGATGGATGCAAAGTCCTGCTGCTTGCATGTGGCACAGCCTGGCCACGGGGCACCGAAGGGAAGACCTGGGGAAGTTCCTGGCAGCTTACTTCTCATCCTTGCCATAGCATCAAACATTCAGGGCCCAACCAAGCTGCTGTGGGGCTGAGCTGCAGCTGGATAATGCTCAGACGATGTCACCAATTAGTGGATCTGACCCGCTTCCATAAGCCAGCTGGGTTCCTGACCTGTAGCAAGGGCTTGTACTCGCAGGGGTAGCAAAGCTAACGGTGGAATGGACCCAAAAATAGTTAATTAAGAGAGATCAAGCTGTGGGTGTGCCAGTCCGTAAAGCAGCCCCCAGGAGGCAGGGAGGGAGCGGAGACACGAGTGGCCAGGTGCCAGCACCTGGAGGTGCTGGGGAGGAGGTGGGCGTTTGAGTTTCTGCAGGCATTTCCCAGAAAATGGGACGGCGATATGGAAAACACAATCTTGGATTGCCTTTGACCTGCTTTATGACAAATATGAGTCACCACAGGATGGCAAGTGAGGAGAAGGAAAGGCAACTTGGACACAGTCTGGCTGCCATCGCCATTCTCTTTCTCTGTTTTTGGGCATTTAGTGGGTGCCTTCCCCGCTGGTACCCAAAGAGTTGTGTTGTCCAAGGACTGGTCATCTCTCCCAGCCCTTGCCTGGTTCTGGCTGTGTGGAGCTGCCAAACCTGGAGAGTGAATGGAAGCCTTAGGAGCAGGGTTTTTGTTCATGTCAGGCAAGTCAAACCTGCAGAGCTGTGAAGAATTCAGCGCCGGCTTGTCTAGCACGGTGAAAGCCTCTAGCACATCGAAACGGCTTTGAAACCCTGTGGGTAGGTGTCTGGCAGGCTGAGCCTGAATATATAAGCCTACAGACATCCTGTGGCACGAATGTGGTGCTTCTGCATACATAATTTCCCATTTTAGAACTGGCTCTGTCTGCAAAACACGCTGCGTCCTCTAGAGATCCCCTGCCAAAACTGCCTCCTTCGGCTGGGCCTGATGCTGGAGGCAAGGCAGGCTGTGCTCAGCTGGGGCCACCAAGCCTCTTTCTGTTTTTTCTGCAGAACGTGAGGATTGACCCCAGCAGCATCTCCTTCGGCATGTGGAAAGACATTCCGGTTCCCTTCTACCTGTCGGTGCACCTCTTCGAAGTGCTGAACCCCACTGAGGTCCTCGACGGAGCGAAGCCGATCCTGAGGCAGCGTGGGCCATACGTTTACAGGTCAGGTACTGCTTGTGGGCCGTCAGCGTGGCTGGGCTGCTGCCTGCCAGGCTTCTGGCTGCTTCCTTCAGGAGGGGAGCACTGTGCTATCACACCTGGCATGAGCCTGGTGGCACGGGATTTTAAAGCAACCCAAATGTGAAACAATTGCTCTGATCGTGCTAAAACCACGTGTGGGACCCCTGGCCAACAGGGTGGTGAGGTTGGTTGGTGCTTCAGTGTGAGTTGTGGAGCTTGGTCCTGTGCTGGGACACGGGGTTGGGCAACCAGACCCGGGCTGACAGGATCCCAATAGAGGTGTGAGGTTTGTTGGTATGGTGGTGGGCAAATCCCATCTTCAGAGCAGGCTTCATTTTTATTCATTTTTACCATTTATGAGTAAAAATGGACTGGACTGGACTCACCTCAATATGAAACTTCAGACTTCATGGATTGATCTAAGACTTCCCATCTAACATGATGAGATGCTGAATCTGCCTAAAAAGAACGATCTGGTCACGAGAACCGGTGGGGAGCACTAAGACTTGGTTGGGTCAACCTAGAGCAGGACTTGATCCATTTGCCATGTCTAAAGATAGTTGGAGATCTGGGATAGTTGGCCCCAGATGTCTCGGTGGACGTGGTATCTGAAGTAATGGGAGATGTTGAAATGAGCACATGAGCTGACCCATACATGACAATATTCAAGGTGCCGGTGCCTGCACATGTAGGCAAAGTCAGGTCAGCAGCCTAAGCAAGCTCATGCGGGCAGATTACTGGTCTAATCCAAAGCTGTTTGAGTAGTGCTGGGGGGAAGCCTGGCAGTATGTATATGCCCTCGTTTCCCCTCGGCTTGCGGGGTCAAACTGTAAGACCATGTGGATTCTGTATGTCGTGATCACGTCAGTCACTTGGCTTGGGGGAAAGGCTGCACTTACACTGAATAAGAATAAACAAAAGGGGCAAAGCTTATTAATGTCCTGCTGAGCAAGATTAGTGCCCTTCCCTATCATGGACCATAAAACAGAGGCTCCACAGTAAAGGACTTTGTTTCTGCGGGTGGGTTGAGCAGCAGCTCCCCAGGGAGCTGTAACCGGCTTGTGATGCTGGGGACAGCCCCGTGCCACGGCAGAGCTGCGAGGCTGGGCTGTCCCCACAGCGTGCAGCAAAGGGTGTGCTGCACATGGGGTGCTCAGACCCAGGAACCGCTCGGGAGCTCCCTGTCAGGTCTGTGTGGGCTTAACAGTGGGGCTTGTGCCATCTTGTTTGATCCCATCCTGCCGCGCAGGTTGCATCGGTGCGTGGGGAGGTGCGGATCTGCTTATCTGGGCATCTCGCTGCTAGGGCTGGGCTTTTCAACAGCTGTAGGAGAAGTGATAGAGGGGACTTATTCCTCCACCAGGAACAAATGCTTTTGTCTCATGCTTCTCAGCAGCTGGGTTTTGAGCTGGCAGGATACATGTGGTGGCTGCGGGCTGCTGCCGAATCCCATCCGTCGGGGACGTCTCATCAAAGTGCGCTGCTTGCAGGCTACAGTGTTCCCAGACACCTGGACCATGGCCTGGGTGTGCGACTGGCACCTGGCACACTGCCTCTACCACTGCCCTGAGGCTTTTTCAAGCTTGGGTTTGGTCTCCTTCCTCCGCTCAGGAACAAGGCTGGGCCTGTGCAGCCCATCCTTGCTCCACGGGCAATGCAGCGGCACTGCGTGGGGGAAGGTTCCCATGGTCCCTCCTGTCTCGTTGCAGAGAGTTCAGGTACAAAACAAACATCACATTCCATGACAATGACACAGTCTCCTACCTGGAATATCGGAAGCTCTTCTTCAGGCCGGACTTGTCCAATGGCACCGAGGACGAGTACATTGTCATGCCAAACATCCTGATGTTGGTAAGGATTTGCTCCCCGGAGAAATACTGGCTTCCAAGCTCGCCGGGAGGGTGGTGATGCTCAAGGCTAACCTGAAGCTTACTTTCTTGTAGGGATTGAGTCTGGTGAAGCCGTGGGGTGGTTAAATTTACAGAATGCAGTTTTCTGGGTGTTGGTGGTTGTGTTGGGCTGTTACGCTTCCAAAATCAGAATGTGTAGAGGGGCTGGCAAAGCAGCTGGGCTCGTGACTACAACTTAGCAGAGCATCATCTGGGGAAATGAAACCTCAGTGGCTGTTGCCACGAACTGTTTCCTGGCCAAATGTGGGATAAATGGTGAGCCTCAGTCTGTCCAAAGGATTTCTGCAAAACTGAAGAGTGCTGCAGCAGAGGGAGGTTGCTGAGCACTGAAGAGGCATTGGTTTCTCTTTGGTAATACACGGCTTTTGTCTCAGAGACTGATTTCTTTCCCAGGGAGCATCTGTCATGATGGAAAACCTGCCAAACTTTGTGAAGCTTTTGCTGAGCGGGGCCCTGGCTGGCCTGAAACAGGAGGCCTTTATGAACCGGACGGTGGGGGACATCCTGTGGGGCTACGACGACCCTCTTTTAGACACAATAAATATGATTGTTCCTGGCCTGATCCCGTTCAAGGGGAAATTTGGCATGTTTGTAGGGGTAAGTAAAACCTTGCTTGGGAAGGCTAAAATCACAGGAATACTGTTCTTGCTATTGAGAGTCCAGGCTGTCCCCTTCACAAACTGCTTAGAGCAGCAATGTGTGATTGATGGTTGTTGTGTAAGGCTGCCTTAATTTTCCCCTCAGGCAGAAACGTGTGTGTGTTGGAAGCTGTCTCTAGCAACCAAAATAAAACTTCAATAGCTTATAGTGCATGAAACACACCTAAAGCTAATGAAGCATGCAAAGGTGTTAACGTATTGCAGTATTGCCACATATAATGGATTAGGATTTAGTTTCTTCTCTCTACAGTTTAACAACTCCAATACCGGATTGTTCACTGTGTACACGGGCATGAAGAACATCAGTAGAGTTCACATGGTGGATTCGTGGAACGGGTTGAAGAAGGTAAGTGTCAGCCAGCAAACCTCTAATAGGGGGACAGTGCCTGATTCCTACGGAAGGAATGGCAGAGGTGAAAGCCAGCTCTCCGCCAAGCTTCCAGTACTGAGCTCCTCTCTCTGCATCCACCCCGCAGGTGAACTACTGGCGGAGCACCGGGTGCAACATGATCAACGGGACCGCGGGGGAGATGTGGCCGCCGTTCATGTCCCCGACGTCGCTGGAGTTTTACAGCCCTGATGCCTGCAGGTGAGGCTGCAGCAAGGCACGCTGTCCCTGTGCAGGTGGCAGGACATGCCATGTGCATGCAGAGTACCTGTGCAGCGAGGCGGAGTGCTGAGGACTAGTTTCTGTAGGTAAAGGATCAGCTGCAGATCGGTGTTGTAGTGTCTGAGCTTTGCAAGCGGTATAGTTGTCTAGCTTCATCTTGATAATATTTCTAAATACCTTTTAGATCACCAGGGAAGCTTATATGTTGGACGAGCAGAATATAACCTGGCCAGATAAGATGTGGGCAGATAGAGGGAGAAACAAGGGTTGTCATAAGGAAATGCTGCATTAGCCATTTGACCACAGAGCTATTGCAGCAGGCTAAATGCTTGCTGAAGCAGTGCTGGGGGCTGTGCTGCTGCTTCCAGGCTGCTTCATTTTTTTGTGAATGCAATACTTCATGGTCAGCTGTGCACATCTGTATGACACCCTGAGGTAGCTGATTGTACAGAGATTAAATACCCCCAGAGTCTGCCTTGTTCCTGTGGAAACTCCATGAGGCTGTAAGGAGGGGAAGTGAGGCAGCCAGCCTGGCACAAAGCCCTGTCCTCAGCTTGGGGAAGATAATGTTAATTTAGGCTTTGCAGTTGCTGCAAAACAAGCAAAGTGCTCGTGCTGAATAGAGAACAATGACCTCTTCAGCGAACAAGCAAAGTCAGCTGAGCCAAGCATTAGTGCAGGAATTCCTCTACACAAGAGGCATCAGCAAATACCAAAATGACCCAGAGCCAAGGACTTGCTGCAGGGAAACTTACTGGTAATCAAAGTTTAAATACATATATATGTTCTTGAAGAACTACAGAAGTCTTTCAGGGAACGAAGTATGTCTCCTGGCAAGGCATAAAATGAAGTGGCAAGCTTAGTTTCTTGCGAGCCCAGGAGATTGCTGCAGGACAGCGCTGTGGGTGTGGGTCCTGCGGAGGAAGTGGATCTGTCTCTTCACAAAGCAGAGCAGTCTGTTCACCCCAGATTTGGCACAGCCAAAACTGTCTTGAACTGCTGAATGTGCCTTGAATTCCCCTCCTCAGTCCTGGTGTCAGAAGGCAGCTATGGCAGTAAGCTGTCCCCTTGGCCTGCCTGGGATGTCTGCATCCACACGGGTCTTGCTTCAGCATGAGGGAAGCAAACTTCCCTCCTGGAAACTTGCTTCTATCCTGGACTTCTGGTATAGATGATGCAGTGTCAAATCTGGTCTGTTGTACCCCAAATAAAATCTTGCTGTGTAATGTAGTTCAAAAGGTAAAATTTTCCACTATGGAAAATGGATGGCCTATATGCTGCAGCTGTGCTGCAAAACAGATTTGGTCAGTGTCCGTCCCCTGCCACAGAGCACTTCTATCTCAGAGCCAGTGCTTGCTCAAAGAAGGTATTATCTCTGGCAGAGCAGCCGTGAGGATTAGTACATGCCCTTAAACAAATCATATCTGGATTCTGCAAACAGATTTATAAGCTTGTGTGTTTCTCTTCATAACTAGTCCCGACCAGCCCTTTATTTGTGCTTAAAACATGGAAAGCAAATGGCTTAGATACACATTCCTGATCCAAAGCTCTGTTCTGGATGTTTATCTTGATCTCAAAGTCTAAGTTACATTGCAACTGCATCTTATCCAGCGAAGATAAGAGCCCAGTTCTGGGCTGGGAACCTGTTGGCTAACCCTGATCCTTCTCCACTGAAACTCTTCCAGATCCATGACACTGGTGTATGAGCAGTCGGGGGAGTTTAAGGGTGTGCCCACCTATCGCTTCGTGGCCCCGAAAACACTCTTTGCCAATGGCACGGACTATCCCCCCAACGAAGGCTTCTGCCCCTGCAGGCAGTCCGGCATCCAGAACGTCAGCACCTGTAGGCTGAGTGAGTGCTCTCCTGTGGTTCCTCCTTGCTGTGCTAATATTAAATCCTACAGATATGTGAGGCAAGCTTACTTGTCTAAAAATTAGCTCTACTACCTTCTGGTGTGCTAAAAGGATACCACTTGGGTCTGTGTGCCCTTCTCTGAGAGAGGGAGAGGGGGGGAAACCCAAACTTTTGGAAACCCAAACAAGCGGCCTTGTTTGTGGGAAGGGCTGAGAGCCGGACGGGCCCAACACCTCCCCCAGGCTGGGAGCAGGCAGGCCACGTAACTGCCAAACTAAATTTTAACTTTGGACAGCGAGTATAGGTCACGCAGGAGTGAGAATTCAGGCTTCAGTGCCCTAACACATGTCTGTGGACGGTGAATTGCTGCTGTGTGGAGTGGTGTACGGGGGAGAAGGAGGCTTAGACACGGGCTCTTAACCTTCCCAGTGGAATAAGCTGCCAGGAGGGGAAGAAGGAGGGTATAAAAGCTTGCTCAAATATTTCAAGGGCTTAAAAATGTCAACATGAAATTCTCAGGCAGGGCTGGATGGGCTTAAGGTGTCCTTGTTCTCGCCCAGATGCACCGATGTTCATCTCCCATCCTCACTTCTACAACGCCGACCCAAGCCTGGTGAACGCCGTCGAAGGCCTGAACCCCAGCAAGGAGCACCACGCGCTCTTCCTCGACGTGCACCCGGTGGGGGGCCTGGCTCTGGTCTCGTCCCGTCGGAGGGGTCTCTCCTCGCAAAGGGGCCGGGTCTGGGCTGAGCAGTGGGGTGGGGGAGCCTGCCACTACGGTCTGGTGGCCTTGCTCTGCTCTTGTGGCGCTGACTTGAGCAGGTTCCAGAGTGCAAAGTGGCGAGGACATGTGCAGATAAAAACGTTAAAGCCATAAACTAATTGAATAACTGGCCAGCCTTCTAGAGAATTGCAGGACTAATTATAAGCATAATTGTTTTGATAAGCACGGTCAGCTTCTTTCCACTGACTCAGGAAGGCCCACAACACCAGGAGGTGTATCGAGCAGCAGCAGCCAGTTACACCCCAAATCTATAAACATGCCGTGCTGTGAGAGCTGACTGGCAAAGTCTGAAGACCATTTTGCATTTTGGGGCTGTGTTCTTCCACCATCTCAACTTGCCTATCTAGCTGGCTGCTTCTGTACTGCGCTGCCTCTTGCATATCTAAATGTAAGGGTGAAGTCACCACCCCAGTGGTGATGTTTTGAGGTGTCTTGAGTCATCTTTGTCCCAGCCGCTGATGGGGAGGAGACTTTGGGCTCTTCCACCCACGGCCCACTCTGCATGTGGCCATGGGTGGGACATTTCCAAACATTCGTTAATAGCTCAAGCAAGAAACCAATCTCCCTCTTGAGGCAAGGCAGGGTAAGCTTCTTACCTAGGCATTGGGTTCTCTGCTTTTCTTATCACAGTTACGGAAATCTAATTAAGTTTATTACAGTATCAAACCTCTTCTGATAGCAGTACAATTAAAGTCTTATCTAGCTGCAGTCTGCTTTGAACAAGCAGGGACAATCCAATGAAAACTCTCTGCCCTTAATGTGTTGCAAAACTGCAACATCATGAGAAACCAGTGCCAAAAGACCCAACTTTGAAGTGTGGTGTCTTTGTGTTATTGGACAGTGATAGCTGTTGATATGTAGTCCTAGTTATGAGAAACATTCAGTGTCCTTTGTGTGCATGAATCTTGGCATCGGTGTATTCTCATTCTCAAACCTAGTGCAGGAAGGATGAGCAATGGAAGAGGCTCATCAGACTTTGAAAAAATGAAGTTTCTGTTAAAAACACTCTGCCTAGGGAATCACTTGCAGGTTGCATATGCTACTTGGTAACTTCAACTTGCTTAGGTTTGGTCCTACAAGCATTGTGTCACATAAAGCACCTCCCTGCATTCATGCTGTCTGCTTGTTGAACGTGTGCTGCCTTCTGCAGCATTCCTTTCTGTTTAGCTTAGCTTTTTGCCTTTGGACCACCCTGAGGGAACTGATTCCTTCTGGATGCTGCTGCATGCAGCTCACTGACTGGCTAGTGAGTCTTCAAATGCAGGGAACAGACCCTAAAATGCCCTGGAGACATGGCTGCCCCCCCCATGAGCAGTCATCCCCAGATCTTGGGGAGCAGTACCTGGTTTACCAGTGCTGATGTGCTGGTGGAAACCCCAGCCTTGCTCCTGGCCCCATGTGCAGCAGCTGCAGTGGATCTCTGGGTGGTCTAATTCATTGCTTTGGAAGGCGGCACCCAGAGCAGCTGTGATGGAAAGCAAAGGGCTGCTTTTCTGCAAAGCTCTCGTGATAAATGTGGGCTGTATTGACGAACTGTTTTTCCTCTCCTGTGCAGATGACGGGCATCCCCATGAATTGCTCCATCAAGCTCCAGCTGAATCAGTACTTGAAGCAGGTGTCTGGTATAATGTAAGTGATCATCTTTTACAAATAGCCATCTCTCCCTCAAGCAGGGAGTGCTGCTGGCTCTGGGGTCACTGCAGAGCTTACTCTCCTCAAAGACGAGGCAGCTTTGACATTACCAGTTGTCACCATTGCAGAGGCCAGCTGGCTGATGTGGTGAAATGTCAGCTGCTCCAATGACCTCGAACTGCCATCCTCTACCAGTGCTGTGTGTGCCTGCCTGTTTGCTCAGCCCCAGCAGTGTTTTGTGCACCCGACTGGGCAGCTGATGAAATATCGATGCTCTGAATGCACTGCTCCTGGTGAGGCACAGTGGCAGTTTGCCTGCATTGTGCTGCTGATCAAGAGTAACCTCCGAAACAGGGAGACCAAACATGCTCAGTTCATGGATCTGACAGTTGAATACTTCTTTTCCAAAAAGAGGCTTTCAGCTCTGTTGTGGAGATTGTCTGCTGCTATATGGCAACCTTGATGCTGTGAGCTTGGCTGTATCACCCTGTAGTACCATGCAGGTGACTGAGATATCTTGAAGCTGTGTAAAGTTCATTCCCGTTCACTGAGTTAACGTACTTGGAGCCCAGATCTGGCGTGGCACTTATTGCTGCTGTTGGGCTGTTAAGCTCACAAGGAAATGTCACCTCTGCTCTTGCATGGAAGTCCCTAGATGGACCTGATCCCTGGAGGGGAGGGAGCTCCCTGCAGCAGCAGGAATTGCTGCATCCTTGCACCAGTAACCTGACCACTGCTGGTCTGCCAGGCCCTTCTCTTTAGGAAGGATTATAGTAGCTGTGGCCTAATCAGCTGAGAATATCAATGTGTATTTCTTTTTCCCATTCCTACAGTCAAACAGGGAAAATTACGCCAGTGGTGCTGCCGCTGCTGTGGTTCGCAGAGGTGAGCTGCCTTCCTTGACCTGTTTCTGAAGATTGTCCCGTGCAGGAAGGGGGAAACTGCATTGCTGGGGAAACTCCACTTTGATTAAAGCTTTAAGCCAGACAGACTAATTAAGCAGCCAACAGCAGGCTTTGCAATACTTGGCTGCGTGGTTAATCCCTCTGAGCTGAACAAACCCTGCACTATACTGGGTGAACTTCTGGCTCTGCCCTAGATGTGGGGTTAAATAGAGCCCAGAGCAGTGCTGGCAGCGTCTGCATGCTAACGTGGGCCAGTGAGTGTGGTCCTACAGCTGAGTGCATGTCCAGCTATTTGGTAGCAGCTTCTGGCCTTAGTAAGGCTTTCCCAAATTTCCTAATCCGTGGTGGGAGAGGAATTGCACAGATGGTGTGTCTCGGCTCTGGATGCAAGCGAAATGCCTATAACAACTTTGCTTTCTTGGGCAGAGTGGCAACATTGAAGGCTCAGTCCTAAACCAGTTTTACACCAACCTGGTGCTGATCCCATCCATCCTAGACTACCTGCAGTACATCTTCCTTGGGCTCAGCGTCCCGCTCATCATCTCAGCTGCTGTACTCACGATGATGAGTCAGGTAAGACGTTGCAGATATCAAATGGGAAATGCTGTTAGCCAAATCAGATTTAATCGGATGATGTAGATTGGGCTGACAATCTAACAATCCTGATGAAACATTGGCTGATGCCGTGAATCTGTTACAACCTAAAGCAGAACCCTGTCCTAATGGTGCCAGTACATAACAGCAGGACTTCCTCAGCTATCAAGAAATTGGGCTGCAAGTCAATAATATAAAAGCATTTCTGGCCATCTCAGCACACAGCACTCACTGACGTGGGCTCCCATAGGAGGAAACATTTCTCAGCTCATCCCGCTAATGAAAGAATAAGCCTAGCTCTTCAATCTGGTTTCCACGTAAAGCAGCAAGTCTGTGCTATCACCCAAACACGTATGTCTCTGCAGGGTCCCAACCATTTTCTCATCTAATCAGAGCCTTCTCGAGGGGATGGCTACTTATGTTCAATTCATTCACAAATGCAATGTAGTAGCTGTGTTTTCACAGGAAGGACACAGATACCACGGCTGCTTCTCAACCCAGACCAGACTCTGTCTTTCCCTGAAACTCACTTGTTTCTCTACAAGTGAAACTGCCCAAAATAGCTGTGGAAGTTAGACCCCCCCCAGTCCTTTGTGGGTCTGAGAAGCCAAGACCTCTGAAGGCTGCAAGGAGCTGGCAGCTTGGTGGGAGCTGCCCCATGAGGGGAGAGCAGCGTGGGGGCCTGGCTGGCACATGAGCCTGATCCATCTGGGCATAAAGCTGTGGGGACAGAATATAAAACAGCTCAAATGCTTGATGGTGATCTGTGTCTCCAGCTGCAAAACACTCATCTGATAAGAGCTAAAGCTTTTAGAGAGCTTAGTGCTGAAGTAGAGATCTAGTTCTCTACCCTAACCTATATCAAAGCAGGCTTATTTAGCTTGGCATTACAGTCAAATGGCTTGAGCTGGCTCTAAAGCTGCAGATAAGAAGAGGCTACATGCCGGGATGAAAAGGCAATGATTAGAATGAGTGGGCTGAGGTGAGAGCATGTGCGAGAGGCTGCTTTTGCTCAACCTGTAACTGCCCTCACTGAAATGCTAATACAAGCCCATTTTAAATAGCTCTAGGGTTCTCCAAGTATCACGTAATTGGATTTTTACCAAGCCTACAACTGCTTAATTGACTTAAACACATGATTCCAAATCCCCTTGTTCTTCCATGGGCTCCCCTGTGGTGTGAGAGCGATGCTAGTGGCTAGGGCTCAGCACTAAACCCTTATTGTGCTCTGAAATGCTCCGGCTTTGAGTGTGCCGAACCTTGAGGCTCCAGCAAATACAAGTGGGCTCAGCGTAGTGCCAGCATATCTGAAAAAAGTCAGTATGTGCTGGGCAGCTGTTTCTGAGACCCGCTGCAGCCCTGGGCTGGCATTTCCTCGCCCTGCCTTGTGCAAGTTTTACTTCCTGGTATCAAAGAGCTCTAACTGTGCCAGCTGGGGTCAGGAAGAAAAGCTGGCTTTAAAGTTCACTCAGAAGCAGCTGCCCAGTCTGTTTGAAATGTCCCAAACCCAGGTATAAGACAAGTGTATTTGGGTGCTCAGCCAAAGCATCGTGAAGTGCTGGAACTAAAAATAAACTGCAGGAAGCGTCTGACTACCTGAAAAGTAAATAAAAAGCCTTAATGACTTTATAAATCTCTAAGGAAGCTATGCAACAGCACATTAAAGTCTCAGCCTAATGAATAGATAAGAGCTTGTAAACTGGACGACAGCAATTTGCAGCCAAGGTACGTTCCTCTGATTGAAGTGTTGCTGATCTAGTGATGATTGCTTAATCGTGCACAGTCCTCCCTCTTGGGGCAAGAGCTGATATCGGAGGGGACACTGAAGAGGGGCATTGTCCACACCTTCACGTGTCTGCCAGTGGGAAGGTCCTGCTTAATCCAGTTCCTTCCTAGAGCTTCTTGCATGTCTCTGACTTCCAGAGGGAGCAGTGTGCTGTAAAACCAGTCCAGATGAAGTACTGTGAGACACTTAAATCTTAGTCTAGTTTACAGTGGAGCCACTTTTAAAATGCATCTGTTGGACCTGCGCTTCCAGAAGTGTGCATATTTGTTGTGCAGGCATAAAATGTGCCCAAATGCAGCATTGTAGCTCTCCTCTGCTGCCATGACCTACAGCCTGTGTAATGACACATTTAAAAGGCAAACAGACCGTTTTAAAACTGGCTTGATGCTGTCCGAAATCTTAAATAGGGCTTAGTTTAACCTAGATTTTGAAATCTTCATTAATAACTAGATCATAGTTAAACACTGATTGAAACTTCTTTTAAAATCTCCTCCTGAAATTGGACCCTCCATGGATTTCATGTCAAAGTGCACCATAAACTAGCCTGATTATCTTCTAGGAAAAATGCTCTTTATTTTGGAGTAGCAATAAAAAGAACTCAGACAGTAAAAAGGCCAACCAGGCCTCCTCTGCCAGAAAGCTGCCTCCAGTTAAGGTGTTGCGGGAAGCCAGACTGTAGGTGGGTACCCAGTCAAGGTAACACACTCTTCTCTCATCCTGCTTTGATTAAACTTTGTTCAAAACCAATCAAATGGAAACGTTCATGGTCCACGTGTTCCAGAGGTGTCCTCTTGGCAGTGTTTGATATAGCAGTGTTGTCTCCTGGCTTTATTATTCAGGATGAATATCTTAATACTAGCACTTACCCAGGCTGTAAGAACATGCTTATATTGTTTCTCCCTGTGTACCTGATCTAATAATATCATCAGAGATTGAGATACAAAAATAGGTTTGGTGTGAGGAAATGTTTTTCTCACCTTTTTGCCCTGCAAATGTTTGAGATCCAGAGGTAAGTTCTTAAAAGGGCAAAACTCATTGGGGGTAACAGAGGCACCCATCTGGTGGGTTTTGCTTCGCTTTTGCATGTAGGCTGCCTTGATGGAAAGGCTTTCAAGAGGGAGTTTTATGTATCAAATATCTGGGTTTGTATTACAGAAACACAAAGTCACAGAATCATTGAAGTTGGAAGGGATCAATGGAGGTCACCAGCAACACCCCTACCCAAGCAAGGCCACGTAGGCCTGGTTGCTCAGGGCCATGTCCAGATGTCTCAAGTATCTCGGAGATACCCCTCACTGCTATGTGCAGCATGTCACAGTAAAAAGAAAAAAAAAACACACAGATGTTCAGCTCAAACCTTTTGTGTTTTAGTTTGTGCCCATAACATCTTGTCCTGTCCCTGGACAGCACTGAAAAGGGCCTAGTTCTGTTGTTTTCACACACTCCCTTCATATACTTAAATACATGGTTGAGATTCCCCCTGAGCCTTGTCTTCTCCTGGCTGAGCAGTCTAAACTTGACCTTTCCTCACGTGAGATGCTCCAGTCCCTTAATCATCTTAATAGTCCCGCTTTGGACTGTCTCCAGTAGCTCCACATCTCTCTGGTTCTGGGGAGCCCAGAACTGGACGTGGCACTTCAGGTGTGTCTTGAGTGCTGAACACAGGAGAAGAATCACCTTGGGCTGCTGGCAGTACTTTGCCTGGTGCAGCCCAGGATGCCATTAGCTTTCTTCACACCAAGGGCACATGACTGGCTCATGTTGAGCTTGGTATCTAGCCACCAGTGCCCCCAGGTCCTTTTCTGCAAAGCTGCTTTCCAGCCAGCTGCCTGCGGCTGTTCCTCCCGACATGTAGGGCTTTGCACTTGCCCTTGTTGGAGCTTGTGAGGCTCCTGTTGGCCCATTTCTCCTACCTGACGAGGTCCCTCTGGCATATCAGCAGCTCCTCCCTGCCGTGTGTCACCTGCAAATTGCTGAGGTTGCACTCTGCCCCCGTCATCTAGATTATTAATAAAGATCCTAAACAGGGCCGGAGCCAGGATTGACTCCTGAGGTACACCAGCAGTTACTGGCCTCTGGTAACTTTGTGCGCTGATCAGCACCCCCTGGACCGGGCTGTTCAGCCAATTTTTAACCCACCTCGCTGCCCATCCAGTTTCAATGTGAGAATCTCACAGGAGACCATGCCAAATGCCTTACTGAAGTGAAGGGAGGCAATAGCCATGCTCTGCCCTCATCTAATGAGCCAGTAATTCCATCAGATGAGGTTACCAGCTTGGGCAAAGGTGGCTTTTCCATGGCGAAGCCATGCTGACTACTCCTGATGATGTGGTGTGCCTGGAAACAGTTCCCAGCGCTTCCCAGTGTCTGAAGCGAGGCCAACTGGCCTGCGGTTCCCTGGGCCCTCCCTGCCCTACTTGAAGATAGTAACATTTGCTTCCCTCCAGTCTTTGGGCACTTCTCCAGTCACCATGATTATTCAGAGATTATTGAGAGTGGCCTTGTAATGCCAGCGGCACTTGTGGGTGTGTTCTGTCAGGGCTTGTGGACTTAACTTTGCTTAAATATGCTGACGTGATCCTCTTTGACTAAGGGTACATCTGCCTTGCTCCAGGGTCTCTGGGGTTCCCTGCTTCCTTCAGCAGCAGGCCCACGTCTTCCTGTTGTCACCTGTGTGCTTATAGCAGTACTTCTTGTTGCTTTTGAATTCAATCCTTTGCCGGATTGAATTCCAGTTGGGTTTTGAATTTCCTAACCTCATCCCTGAATGCTGGGACAGTCTCTGTATTTCCTCCAGCTTACCTGTCTCTTCTTTCACCTTCTCTTTGTTTCTTTTTGGTATTTACGCTTGGCCAGGAGCAGCTCATTCATCCATATGCTGGCCTGTGACCATGAGAAGATCCTGCCCATCTCCTTCTTGCCTTCTCTGGTGCTGTGCAGCCTGCTGGCATACCCCACAGCCCCTCTACCTGGTGACACAGCCCTTCAGGCTGGGTGTTCAGGGGTGCTACAAGTATTGGGGGGCAGGAATGGGAATAATTTCATGCTGTTAAGAGAACAGATTAAAAAAATCCTCAAATTGAGATGCCTTCAGAAAAGGGTTCTTGGCCATGTGGAAGTCCAGGGGGTTTGGGGTGCAAGTGCCCTAGGTGGGGATGTGGGTGATGCGCGTGCTGTAGGGTCTGACTGCGGCACTGCTGTGGGGTTGTGACTGCTGCTTTCTCTCCTCCCAGAGACCCACCGACGAGAAGAGCCTGTGCAACCCCACCACACCAAGCACGCCGCCCCAGCTCTCCGAGACAACACCGCTCCTACAAGACACCAGCACGTCGTGCCAGGACGCCGCCGAAGCCTGAGCTGCCGGCCCCGGCATGCTTCCCGCTGAGGCGTGTGGGGCGAGAACCACTTTGGATCCCCAGGGGTCTCTGGAAGGTGACATTGTCCTGGGCAGCTCCGCAGAGACCCTGCACTGCTCAGCAAAGCCACGGGCCTGCGCCTCTGCACCAGTGCTCCTGCGCTGGGCACACAGTGAGGAATGTCCTCGTCCAGCCCCCCGAAACACAGTGTTCGAGAGCCCTTGGCCAAAAGGGGCCCACGCTCACCGCAGTCCCCCTGTCCCTGAGGGCAGGCAGGACTGGAGACTGCTGCTGGCTGATCTGTTGTTTTGCAATTTAAAACTGCCTATTGCCAGGAATAAAAGGCACTTTAATGGGAGCCTTTAGAATAAACAAGGTTTGTATACATAGCGCTGGTGGGATTTAGTGATCTTTTTTAAAGCCACTGTTCATCTCACACAAATGGGGCTTGCTGTCCCGAAGCCACTTATGGTTTTATTGCCACTTGATGTGACCAGGCTACACTATAAATCAATTCTGGGTGCTGTCACAGCAGCCATCTCTCTCCTAAAGGCTTTCCAGGGTACCTGGAGCCTGCCCAGGCTTGCTTTTGCCTTTGCTTGTGTTGGAGAGCACAGTGGTGATTTTTAAAGCCCCTATTCTGTGCCATGACCTTCAGCTCCAGTGATTCCAGTCCAGAGCCTTTTTATTCTGAACTGCTGGCTCTCTCCATGCTTCAGGTGACAGCGAGATGAGCCTTGCCAAAAAGCTCTTTGGCATATCAAACCCACCACATCGCTCCTGCCAGACCAGTTTTCTGTGCTGTGTGCTCAGCCCTGCAGTGTCAGCTCGTCCTGGCCATGCACCATCGGTGCTGTGAGGCCATCGCCTCGCTCTGCCCCCGCCACCAGCATGTGGGTGGGGAGCAGGCAGAAGCCGTGCCTCTCCTCGAGTGTTAAGGAAAATACTTCTGCTTTTGAGATGGAGGAAGTCATGTGCAATAATGAAAGTAACAATCGCCTTAGTGGGATTTGGCAAAACTATTCCAGATTTCTGAAATGAGGTCTTGCGGGATCTGGGGCTGGATGATAGCTGGGGATGGGGGTCACCCTCTGGTGGGAAAGAAGCTCAAAGCCCAGGGCTGCTCTTGGTTAACTACCTTGGGAAAGCCAAAGAGGACAATGCTGGTGCCTCTGGCAAGGAAAGAAGTCAGTGGGGCAGTCCCTGGTCTCTCTTGTACCAGAGAACGTCTTACACATCATGTGGCATGGATGTTACCGTGAATTGGAAACCACTGCAATTGTCTAGACAGCCCTGTGACTCCTAGGGAGCTAAACAATACTTTTCCTCTTACGCCTCCGTCCCTCTTACTGGGCAGAAAGAGAACAGGCGATGAAACCACCACCATCTCCTGAGCTGCTGTGTGCCTTACCGGCCGTGTCCCCAGCTCTGCAGCTGGGCTGAGCCTGATTTACCATGGCAATAGTTGTGGTATAGCCCAGGTGATAAAGGGGGATCCCAGCAACCCAGAACTTGGTCCACAAGCCGAGCTAGATGCCCAAACCACGTCTCACAGGCAGGACGGGACTAGCCAAGTCTTACGGCCAGCACTGCTGGACTATTTCTGAGTCTTGAAACCAAAATTATCCACCTGCGACCTGTGGCTCTCAGCCTGCCACCTCAGCAAGCTGCGACTGACAATGAGCGACCAGCGCTCGCTGCTGTTGTGCAGGTAAGACCAATAAAAAAATGGAAAAAAATAAAAAAAATTGCAAGAGCTTTTTGTCAAGATGGATTCTGTGGGGGCACCGCCCGGCCCTTTGCAGCCCGGGCGTGCTGGGGGTGGGCTCGTAGGGTACTTTGGGGGGCTCATAGGGTGTTGGGGGGCTCGTAGGGTGCTGGGGGGTGTCTGGGGGTGCCAGGCTGCCCCAAGGGGGAAATTTTGGGGGTCGGGGCCCTGCTGAGCCGCTCTGAGGCCGCCGGGGGGAGCTGTGGTGCTGCGGAGGCCCCGGCCCGGAGGCTGTGCGGCCTGTGGAGGCCATGGCTGTGCTCGGCCTGCCCTGCTGCCAGCAGGCTGCGGGCCCCCCCCCGCCTTGCTGTTAGCCCCAGGGATCGCCACAGCCAGCTCCTCTCCATGCCCACAGCCCCAAGAGGCTGCCCCATCCCACCCATCCCACCTCCCCTGGCACCCCAGGGCTAGAGGGGGGGGCTCAGACTTTTGTGGGACTCCCCCCCCAGCAAGGAGCAGCCCCCACGTTACCCCCACCTGTGCCCATAGGGCTGCCAGGTGCCCGCCTGGTCCTGCTGGATTCAAGCTCGGCAGGTGCTGGGCATTAAGCCTTGGTTTGGGAACAACTTATTGTTTTGCCCCAGGTGGTGTGATTGCTCCACTTCCACCCTTTGCATTCAGGTTTGCTCCACAGGGCCATGGCTCTGGTCTCCCGGGTGCAGGACTCGCAGCAGGGATAAACTCCTCCGGCGATGAAGGGTGGTAAGTGATGGCAAGAGCCCCAGGGCTGCCTCTGTGCCCTCGGGTGCTTCCTCCTGCTTTTTGTCTGCCTGGGAGGGTAGCCAGGCTCTAGGTAACCTGCAAGGCTCGTATTAAGCTTCCCTAAAGCTCCTATATGCGTGTGTATAGTGTGTTTCTCGTGGGGCAGAGTGGTGGTACCCCATGATCCAGCCCAGCTGCTGCCTCCCCAGCACCCTCCTGAGCCACCCAGGCACCAGCCTCACTGCTGGACTGGGGAGCTGGGTGCTTCCCTGGGCACCTGGCCTTGGAAAGTGCAATGGTTGTCTTGGGGCACAGTTACAGCCTGGGTGCTGCTCTCCTGTCTGTGTTTTTTATTGTTTTAAAGTATGTAGGTAATGCAGTTATAATTATGGGGTGGCGTTGCGATGCAGGAGGGTGCTATGGGGAAACCCACAGCCACTATATGGGACTGAGCTTTATGTCTATGCAGCTTACTGTGTGGGACTGAGGATCCCAAAGCCCAGGTAGGAGGTGCCAGGAGGGGATTAAGGGCTTTGTGGAACCTGGTTTGTTTTACACTGAGCCACAACGAACAGCTCTGTCCAGGTGGGAAGTATCTGGAGGGAAGACAAACTGCTCGTGGGGGTTTGGAGCAGAGCCTGTGTTGCTTCTCCATGGCTGGGCACTGCGGGGTTTGCCTGTGGTCCCATGCTGCTTGGTTTTAATCCTGTTTTGGACAGGGATCTCTGCTGTGTCACACTGTGGTGCAACACTCGGGTCCTGGCTGTGCCTGTGCTGCTTAAACCAGCATCCCTCCTGCACGCAGGGTAGCGATCCAGCCTGGACACCTCTCTCTCCAGACTATCTATGTGATCTACCCTGGTTTGAGCCTTTTCTCAGTCTGAGGCTGAGCAGAAAGCGTTTTTCCACTCCGTGCCGCAGTGCTGGCACGAGCGGTGCCCGGCAGCCCCGGCCCCCAGCTGCCCTCTGCGCCTTGCCAGCGCAGCGCTCTGCGCAGCCCTCTGCCGCCTTGGCTGCAGCCCAGCCTGCCTGGTGGTGCCCGTGCTGCAGAGAGCTCTGTCGTGTCCCTTCCCCTGCTGCAAACAGAGGGACAGAGCTGGGAGACCCCAGCATGAGCTGTGCCATGGGTACATCCTGCGTGCCGAGACCTGCTTCGAGGGTGTTACCGTCGCAGAAAGCAAATAAGGGCTGCTGGGCTCTGCCAAAGAAGTCTCTGCTCCCAAGTGTGTGTGTTGGATGTCAGTGCTAAACCTCCTGGTGTTCACTGCCTTGTTTAAGTAGCGTGACTGAACTTCTCTATTCCTCCTGATAGCAGGGACGCAGGAGCTTAACTTCACCGCCTCGCTAGGCACCAGAGTCAGGGTTGGGCCATTTCTAGGAAAAAACACTTCTGCGTGAGCTCCTCCACCCTGCACTGTCAGGAATTCTCCTGCCCTTTAAAACGGGAAGGAAAAAACATGACATCCCCCCCGCTTTGAGAAGTTCCTTTTAGCAAGGTGTCACCGTGCCCTGGCGGTGAGATCCGTGGCCTTACCCCATTGTGCGGCGGGGTGCTCTGCTGGGGATGCTCCATCCCTGCTGCCGTGGGCAAGGGGCTCCCCGTGGTGCTTTGTGTGTGGAACCCCAGCCAGGGTGAGACGATGCAGGGACCCATCCCGAGTCCCCATTTCCCCTTCCCATCTTGGTGTGGTGCCCGTCGGGGAGGTGCCCCCAGGGCTCGGAGCGGTGACGTGCGGCCGGCGCGCAGCCAGGGCTCCCTGCGCTCGGTGGTGGCTCCCTGGGAGCGCTCGTTTTCTGGAGCAAGAGAAACAATTCCTAAAAAGGAGCAGTGGGATGGAAAATTGATACCAAATGGTGATATCAGTCCCCTGAGAAATAAGGTTTGATCTCTCAGCCCGTGGTTCCTGGGGGTTAGCACACGAGCACACAATGCTATTTTGGAGGGATTTAAAAAAATATATAAAGTTTATTTTCTCCTTTTGTAAGTTCACAATTTTCCCAGACTTGAGCTGGCTTTGGATGTGATGCTGATGGCACAGGCTGCACATCGGGTGTGTGTGGTGTCCGCAGGATGAGGAGGGTCTGCAGGGCTGTGCCTGGCCCTGCTCCTGCTGCTTCCCTGGTCCTGCAGGGCCAGGGGATGTCACCTACAACAGTGGCCCTGTGACTGCTGCTGAGCACCATTTCTGGGGGTGTCTGGCTGCGTGGTACTGAGCTGAATTAATTTCATTATATTTAATGATGTTGCTTGTGGCTGCACTGCTCTGTTTTATTTAAAAAAACAACACTGTGACCCGTCTGCTTTCTGCTTTTTCCATCTGAACCAGTTTCTGGACCAGTTCTTGTAGGAAAATGCCTGCAGAGCCACTGGTGCTGCGGCCAGGAGGCTTCCCCTTGTGCCCACAGCCCGTGGGTCGCGGTGTCCCGCTGCTCGTGGTGCTGGCAGGGGCTGGGGGGAGCTGAGCTTTGCAGCTGAGCTTCCAGGGAAGGAATTTCCAGCAACTGCAAATCCCTTCCCCAAAGACAGCATTTCAAGGAATTACCCTCTCCCCCCTTGCTGGAGACTTCCTCTGCTTTTCCAAGTAAGCCTTTGGCTCGGGGCCATGTGTGTGGAAACCAGAGCGGAGCAGATCCATGGGAACGTTGGGGGCTGGAGCCCGGTGCTGGCCAGGTTCACAGTGCACGGCTCTTATCTGCATCGAGTGCCCCGAGTCAAGAAGCTGAGCTGCTCCCTCTTAGCTACATCCCTTGTGAGTGCTGTTTCCAGTGAGCTGAATACCACGCGGAGCAGCAAAGCCACCTCTGGAGCCAACAAAAATAAAGGGAGATCGGGATTTTTTTTGGAGCGCTGTTCTAGCAAATAGTTCCCAGTGTTTGCTAACTCCGTCCCCTGGCTTTGTCCTCCCAAAGCAGGGCTGCTGTGGGTCCAGCTGTGCTGAGCATCCTGCAGCGGTGTGGGGAGACCCCCTGTGGGACCCTGCCTGCGTGGAGCTGCCAAACAGCCCCATGTTTGCTCTTCCCTCTTCTCTAGAAGCTGCTGTGTGCGCAGGACTCATTCCCATAGGGTGAGTGGGGCAGGCTGGCCTGCACCTTCACAGCCAACAGCCCCCTGCAGCCGGGCTCGGGGACCTCTCGGAGCTGGCACACGCACGGCAGGAGCTGGGAGGTTCTGCTTTTGCCAGGGGTTGAGCCTTGGCCTCATCTGCTCCTGCTGTGCTGCTGCCAGCCCCGTGAGTGCTGCTCCAGCCCGGCCCCAGCCCTGTGGGGAGGGCTGGGCACTCTGGCTGCCCTCCCGAGGAGGCAATCGAGGGGTGGAGGCTGGGATCTGTCCCCCCTCCCTGCCTAATCCCCGCTCGGTGCCCTGGCGGGCGCATCCCCACAGACATACCTTGTGGATTTTCTTTGCCTCGTAAATACTCCCCTGCCCTTCCCGGTGCCCCTGGCAAATAAATTATCTGAAGCTCCGTTTCCCCGTTTCAAAGCCTCGTGAAAGAAACCAGAGGGTTTAGCAGCCGCGGCTGGCTGGGGTTGTTCACATACCATGCACCCATTTGCATTTGATCTACTTCATCCTGCGTCAAGTAATCCCTGAAAGCCGCGGTCGGTCGGTTGGCTGCAGCCCCTCTGCGTGCCTGTAAATCACTGGGGCATGTCACTGGTGGCTACGCGAGCGTGTCTGACCCCTTAATCCCAGCTGAAGCATCCCCCTGCCCCGGGAAGAAACCATCCTTCGTAAGGCAGAAACTGCAGCCACAGCACGGGCTCTCTCTCGAGTAATAAATCAGAGATTGTTCCCTTCTTCCCCATTGCCTCCACCCAAAGGTGGCTGGTGCTCAGCAGTGGCCTGACTTTAATTGCTAGGTGCTGTTAATTGGCTTTCCAGGAAAGGTTTCAGTGTTTAAAGTACCATGTGGCTCTGATTGATTCTCTCGGTGCCTCCTGTGCGTGAGCTCTGCTGGGCAGGAGCCCTTGGCCAGGTCTGGAGCTCGGTGTGCCAGTGGTGTGCACCCCAGGGGCTCCCAGGCACTTCCCCTTGCCCAAATGGGGCCTCGTGAGCTGCTCTGCCTGCATGGGGGTGGATTTGAGCTGCTGAGAACGAATTCCAAGGGGCGATGCTGAAATAAAGCAGATGGGCTGATTGCGGAGGTCAGAGCAAGCGAAAGGGTGCCCTGCCAGGCATCGCGTGCTGCAGGCATCCTGGCTGCTCCAGCAGCTGTCAGGAGCCTGAACGAACGAGGCAAGGTGCCCAAGGAGTGCGCGGGGATCTCGTTTACCTGGTAATTAATGGAAATCGTGAAACAAATCAACACAGGCTCCCTACGGAGATCTTTGTGCTCCAGTTTCAAAGGGAGAACCGGGGAGGGGCTGAGTGTGAGAGCAGCACGTGGTGCCGGCACCGTGGGGCAGGAGCTGGCCCCTCTGCCCCATCGCTTACCCGAGGGACCGCCTGGCTGAGGGGTGGCACAGGGCACCTCTCCCCAGCCGAGGTGTCCTTGGAGGTGCAGAGGGGGAAGGAAGGTGTAGCAGTGAGCCTGTTGTCTCCCTCTGTGCTCTCTTGACCCGACACATCACTGCGGGTTTTCCTGCTCCAGCCCTCCTGTGTGGGCACCAGCCCCGGGATTTATTTTTCTGCTTTGGAGAAAGCGCGTCCCAGCACAAGGTGCCGTGCTGCTTCTTGGAAGTGAATTAAGTCAGCTCAATTTAAAGATTAAAAAGTGCTGCTCTCTGATATTTCCCACAGCAGTTGCGGTGCAGTGCTCCTCTGAAGGGAGCAGACGTGGTTCCTCTGGTTCAGGGCTTTAAGGACGAGTGTTTTGTGGTTCCCCATCTTCTTGTTTATTCTCTGTGTGCAAAACGGTATTGCAAAACCAAACCTTGCAAACAATTAATGCCAATTGGAGCTGCTGACAGCCAAGCCCCAGCGGCTCGGAGCATGGGCTGAGCACACAGCAGTGCCTGGGCTCTGGATGTTCCTGGGGGAGCCAACCCCAAAAAAGCAGAGGTGAGTGCTCGCCTGTGGGTCCTCTCCTGCCAGTAGGTAGCAGCTGACAGAACCCCTGAAGCATAAGGCTTGAGAAAATCCCTTGAGAAAAACTTCACCTGAACGTTAACTGTGTTCTGAGGTATGGTAAATGCCAAATCCCTGTTGAATCTCGCTAAAGTCTCGTTAAAAATTATGCAAACATATAAACCTTTGTCTTTCTAAAAAATAAAAAAAATAATTAAAAAAAGCACAAAACAAAACAAAAAAAACCCTACTTCTGCAAATTTAAAACCAAAATACCTTGCTCCTGGGTATAGATACGCAGCCCTTCAGTGAGCACGAACTGGCGCAGTGATGGGAGGGCAGCGCACGCATCCTGCCCCTCTGCCATAGCTCATCCAAGTGCCGTAGGGAAATCTCTCCTGGATACCCTGACAGGGCAAACTGCACGAGCTCTGCCTGAGGAATTGGTGGGCTCTTGCTCCCTCTTTGATATCGCTCACGTTATAATTAAGAGATAATGTCAATAGAATAAAACATTGTCTCAGGATAATGGTCTCCTGCTGCTACAGAAGTGTCAAGGCGAAGTCAAATCATTTATCAAAAATGAACGTTGAGGCAAGGCTGGGACGTTTGTTTTCACAGCAAGAGGCATTAATCCTGGGACAACAATATTCCGGGGCTGTTATTTCTCCTGCGCCCGGTGATTGATGCCGGAGCATCGCTGCCCGAGCGCCGCGGGTGCGGCTGAGCGATAGGCTCTCGGTGCAGCGCTATTGACCAGGTGAACGGGGACGTGTCCGAATACATAACAGTAAATCGAGGGGCAGGGGACGGTGAGGGGGCACGTCAGCAAGTCTGGGTTTTATTTCTCAAGCTGAGCAGTGCTGGGGCCAGCCGGGCTGTGTTTTGGGGCTGCAGCATCCATGCAGGGCTGATTCTTTCTTTTCACCAGCGCAGAGCCTGTCCCAGCCCCATCCATGCACCCGAGGCAGAAGCTCACTTTGGGGCTTTTTGAGCACCTTTCTGGGTGCGAATAACCCCAGTTTGCATTAGGAGAAGCTGCAAGGACACCACGTGAAATTAAAGATGCGTAGTGGCAATTAGACTTGAAACATGGTCCCAGGAGACTGTACAAAACCCTTCCAGACTTTTTTTTTTTTTCCTCTGGGTTTGTTAGTGGAGAGAATTACACATCTAGCAAACATTTGGGCAGCAGAGGAACACAAGTGCTTTGTACCGTCTCCAAATGGCACGTGTTTTTCCGAGGCAGCCTCTGGTACCCCGTGCACAGAAGCTGCCTGCTTGCACGAGCACGCTGGGGGACACGATGTCCTACAGGGGACAGCCCCCTCCTTGCTCTGTGGGTTGATGAGGCTGGACACTTTATTTTATAAACGGGAGAATTGTGTGGAGCTGGGGTTGAGTTTGTTACCCCGTGCTCAAGGGCTCCCTGGCGCTGTATCAGTCTCAGGGAGTCGGATGGGGCTTGAGCCCCGTGGAGGTGATACCCAGCCACGGGAGCTGCTCTGCTGGTAAATCCTCTCCTCTCCCTGCTCCCTTCACCCTCTGTGCCTTGCATCGCCGTGAGGTGCCATCAGCAGCTTGGACGCAGGACAAGCTTTTGGTGCACGGGGGCTGCCAGGCACAGGCTGCCATGGTGGGTGCATTTCACACATCTGGCTTAAAAAATAAGAACGAAAAACGAGATTCCCAGATTTAGATGTCCAAATCCATGGGTTTGGCACCTTTGCAAGAGGACAGAGGAAACAGTGAGCTGGTTCCCAGCTGGGTTTGAGGGCACTGAGTCAGAGGCTTGCGACTACAATTATGCTTCCATGCAGCATGGGGCAGGATAACTGAAAAGCAAGGGAAGAAACTGTGTTTTGTGGGCTGTTGCTCACCTTTCAGGCCACAGAACTCCAGTTTGTTTGGAAAGGGACGTTTTCCACCACCACCTATCCCATTACGCTCAGAAAGTGGGCACTCAGACCGCGCTCAGGTACGAGGTGGGCACTGGAGAGAAAACACAGCCCAACGCTGTGGTCTGTAGCTGCCAACAGCAGCCTGAGGCACACGTCGTGGTGCTGGCAGCTGCAGTGATTTAGCCAGGAAATGATTCAGTCAAAACAAGGGATGCTCAAGGGCGTCCCGAGCCCCCGGAGCACCCTGTGCCGGGCAGCAGAGAAACGCAATTGCTTGTCGGGGACGGCGTGTGCAGTCCCTCTCTGGCACCGGCGTCTGCTCCTGCTGCAAACAGCGATAAAGATGTCAAGCCGATGCATTTGGGGGAATAAATCACGGTGTTCTCTCCTGTCCAGAGCAGCAAGGTGTCTCTTGGTGCAGTGTCGGGGATGCTCTGTGCTGCCTTGCTGCAGGGTCGCCCACTTGGGGTGGGTGTGGATGGGAGCCCCCAGCCCCGTGGCTCTGGGTGCAGGGCGCTGCCGATGCCTGATAGTGATCAAAAAAAAAAAAAAATAATAAAAAGGTGGTAAGCTTCAAATGATGGAGTGCTTCGGGCCAGACCTCTGCCGTCACTGTGAAGCAGCAAGCCCTGATTTAAACAGCCCCTTCAGTGCCTGACCTACACCGAACAAATCCATTTACAGTGTCTTGTTTCTCCTCACTGTTTAACTACCAGAGTTCAGAGACGATTCCTTAAATGTTAATGGTGCAGGAATTTGGAAACTTTCCCAGAGTTGCTAAGGGAGCCGTGTAGGAATATGTCTGACTCGCTTCTGCAGTTCAATTTCCTGCTGAACATCAGACACGCTGTTCTCGCCTACTGCTTTGTAATTAAAGTGCTGAAAAACCATCACTCTTTGGGGCTGGTCGGGCTCGGATTCACCCCAGGTGAGATGTCCCCAGGGAGCTGTGCCCTGTGCAGGGGGTGCTGGTGGGTCTGCCCCGTGTCGTGCACCCCAAAGTGGGTTTTCCTCGGGGATTTGGCTGGCCACGAGCACGGTGCTGCTGCCAGATGGTGTTGGCTGTGCTGTGGGTTTGGTCACCGGGGCTGGGGTCTGCTTGCTTTAGGGTGTGTGCGTCCATCTCCCATGGCTTCCGTGCAGTGGGGAGAGACTTTTAATGGGATTTGAAGGTCTTGTGTTGGCCTGGTCGCTGGGGTGAGTTTGGGTTCTGCCTGGAGGCATCGACACTTCTCGAGAGCCCCTTTTCCAAAGGGCAGTGCCCAGGGGCTGTGATCCTGACGCTGCTCTGCAGTCCCTCCAGGCAGCGATCCGGAGGGTGAAACCTACAGAAGAAGTTTTGGGGGCTCAGAAGTGCTCGGCTGGTGGAAACGAGGGCTTTAAAAGAAGCGGCGAGCGTGGGGCTGGCACGGCCTCCCCCCTCCCCTTCGGCTCTAAACTTGGACCCGGCTCCTTCCCCTGTCTCGTTGAGAACAAGTGCTTGGCCCAAGCTGCATGGCAAATTCTGACATTTTAAAAATTGATGCCTTTTTCTGCTCATAACTTAAGCTGCCTGGTTTATCAGAGACATATGGAAAGTTTATTACATTCTTATTACAGATCCAGCCAAGTGAGCTGACTAATGAATGCGATTTTATTTATTTATTTTTTCTGAAGCTAGGACTTGGCGTGAGAGACCTCCTCCTAAAGGCATTAGCTTTGCTTCAGGACATAAATCACCAGGAGTTTTCTCCCCCCTGTGCTGAGAGCTCAGCTCGATGGGGGAGACAGCAGCGCCCGCGACCTGGGGCTGGACAGCGAGGTGGGGGCTGCCGAAACGCGGCTGTGGTCGAGGTGCCAGGAGGAGATTTTGGGTGCTGCACCCTCAGAGCTGACAAATTGCACACATCCATGGGAAATCACTGCTCTGTGCCTTAAAATCTCTGGGGTTTTGTTCCCAGGCACCAAGGGCGCAGCCGTCCCATGGGGCAGGCGGGTGGTGCCTGGGTCCCCGCACGGCTTTTGGCGGCCGAGGGAAGCGTTAAACTCCTTCCAGGCTGCTCGGGGAGAGCTCAGCCTGGTGCCAGGTATGAGAGAGTGGAAACACAGCCTCACGCTGGCCGGCTGCCCGAGCCCGCTGCCTGGGGACACTCCTGGGCTTTGCAGCGGATGCACGGCTCCGGCACGGCTCCGGCACGGCCACCACCGCCCCCGGCAGCCCCTGCCCATCACCTGGCTGCCCGTCTGTGCTCATCTCCAGAGGCTTTCACCACTCCCAGAAAATATTTGCTGGGTGCCACGGAGCCGAGGTGACACCCAGCAGTGTCACCCAGGCAGTGGCTCTGCTCCCGCTGCCTTCGGTGGCCCAGTTTTGTCCCCAAATGGCCCAGCAACGCCTGAGAGCTTTTTGGCTTTCTTGCCTGGGAGAAAGGAAAACTTTCCCATGTTCCGTGGATGTCCTGGCAAAAGGCTCGACCTTGGGCTTTGTCCTCTCTAGCTTTGTCTTGGATCCTTTCAAGGCAGGAACAAGAAATAGCCGCTTACGTGGCTCGGGGAGTATTTTTAGGCTGAAGGCAGCGTGTTTCTGTGTGTTTGGGCTGTGCGTGGTGACAACGGCTGGCTCTGCCTGTCCCCTCCGCTGCGCCCCCCGTGCCAGGTGAGCCACGGCTGCACGCTTGCGTTTCCCCAAGCTGCTGCCACTGTTTGACACCTGGCACCACGAGCCAGTTCTCTGGTTATTTGGGCAGGAGCACGCCCTCCTTTGCAGGCTGGGTGTGCCTCTGTTCCCTTGGAGAACACGGTTTTGGTGTGCAAACCATGAGCTCCCCGCTCCCCTAAGCGTGGTGGCCCAAAACCCATCATGGTCTGATCCCCCCCGGGGGCTGTGTTCCCATCTCACCTCCAGCCCGGGGTCCCATCCTCAGGGATGCCTCCATTTCTAGCACCGCCGTGCCCAGAGGATGCTCAGGGCCCCAAATCTCAGCAGCTCCGGGCAGTTTTGGCTTTCCCTTTCCAGCAACCACACGCAGGATTGGGGTCATTTGGCTGGTGGGTTCGGTTGGTTCTAGCTGGAATTATCGTTGGGTTTTTACTACCCAAAATATCCGCCCGTATCCTCTCTCTGCTGTTGTGCAGTTTATAGTGCCCGCTGGGATTATGACAGCAGTGCTGCAGAATGCAAGTTTTTGGCTTGGCTCTTGTGGTTTTACTGCCTCGCCTCGCGTAATGCGCAGCTCCTGGGGCCAGCTCTGTCCTGCTCCACAGCTGGCATTTCGTGGCTTGCTGGGTGTCTCTGTGCCACCTCATCTGGCAGCCGTTCCCCCACCTGCCCCATCCATCCCACGCGCTCTGCCTCGCGTTTCTACCATCTATAGGCAAAATTTCTTCCTCTGACTCAGTACTTGGTGCTTTCCCCCCTGCCCCCCTTCGGTCTATAGACTTTGGCATAAAGTCATCCCGCTGTTAGCATGTGGGGGCACCACATGTGGGACGCATCTGGAGAGAGGATTTTCCCTCTGACACACTAGGGACAAGCCTTTGCTGCTTCCCCCTCCCGTCCCTGCGCCTTGCTTTGGTGTGACACAGGTGTACCTCCCCGGGGAGGCTGCCAAATCCCCTCTCCTCTCAGCTCTGCTTCTTCCCTCGGTTCCTTTGCAGACCAGGCTCACTGGCCCGGAGCACTTTTGCAGGTTTTGAGCCAGGGAGGCGTTTTACACCAGCTCTTTCTCCTTACAGCTATGCCCTGGCTTGGTGCGAGGTTGCTCTGCTCTGCTCCTTGTCCCTGTTCCTCACTGACAACAGATTAGCGCATCTCCTAACATTGGATCACCCCAACAGCAGCCATCTGGTGCTCTTTAACGATACAAAGACCTATTGTTTGCTCAGGAATCCTTCTTTTGGCAAGGCACCTCTGCTTCTGGAGCGCTCGGCGGGTTTTGCCGGGGTCCTTCTGCTCTGCTGGCAAGTGCAGGTGCCTTTGGAGCGGCCGTGCTCCCTGACGGAGGCACCACTCGGGCTTCACTTTCCTCTTTTGCCTTTCCTAATTGCAACCCTGAAGTTTCCCACGGTGACCCTGCACTGAAAAGCGTCCCCACCTTTTGGCAGGGACGGGACCTGGGGTCATCTTTGTGGGAGAAATATCCCGAGCTTTGGGTTTCCAGCCTCACCATCCTGCCCAGCGTCAAATCCCTTCGTGTCCTTCAGCACCAAACCCCTCCTCGGAGCCAGGGCCGTGGCCAAAACGCCGTGCCCCTGTGCAGGAAGGAGAGAGAGGGGTTAAAAGCAGAGGACGGGGATGCCAGCTGGGACGCTGCTGCATGACAAATGCGGCTTCTGCATTTCACTCTTCAAACCAGCCCAGAGCCACCCTAATTTCGGAGAGAGCCGCCTCTGAAGCAGCAGTGACTCAGAGGAATTTATCCGGGAGGCTCCGTCCTGCAGGCTGCGGCAGCCGCTTGCAGGTTTAATTTGTAAATGCTGACACATGGCATTTCCTCGCCGTCGCGCTGGGAAGGGCGGCGTGTCTGTCGGCACTTCCAATTTGTCACTGTCAGCACCGGCCTCGTATCCTGCTCGTCTCTGAAATGTCTTCTGATCGGCGCCGGGGAAGTTATTGGCACGCAATTCATCATTTAATATTACCAGAAGGGTTTCTTCTCCAAACATCCCCCCGAATGATTATCCAGATTATATGGGGTAGTTCTTCCCTTCACCTGCAAGCCTCTCTCTCTCGGCTTGGTTTTGGTGCCTGAGCGAGTGCTCGAGGCTGTCGTGCCGAGGAGAAAAACTGCCCTTGATGCGGCGCCTCCTTCGCCGAAAAGCCCTGATGAGTGAGCAGCCAGCGCTGCCTGCACGCAGGTTTTGCAGAAGGAGAAGCTGCAAAAGGGCTTCTTTAGGGCTGCACCTTCCCCTTTGCATCTCTGGCAGCCACGCCGTGCTGGGGGGTGAGCAGGGTGCAAGGAGGGGCTGTGCCTTTCCTCCCTGACTCTCAAACCCCTTCCAGCATCCCTGGCACAACTCGGGGGCAGTGGCACTGCCTCCCTCTTGCCTGTGGGTTTTGCCACAGCACGGTGCTGCAAATACCCCGGGGTATCCTGCTGCCCCCAGCTCCTTGCTGCCTCCCCGGCTGTGCCCTGACCCCCAACAGGCAGCTTTTCTCGGAAGCTCGCTCAGGGTTTTATAGCTCTGCTTTGCTGGAGACATTAAAGCCATTTGGTTGTCGTGGCTGTTTTATGAGCCGGGCTTCAAAGGACGCAGCTCCGCAGGCTGGGCCAAGCCCTGCCTGTACCTTGTGGGGAGCTGTGGAAAAACCCTTTTGGCAGATCCTGCTCCGCAGCCAGGCTGTTCCTCCGGTAGGCTGATCGAAATGTCTGATTTCTGGGGAGGAATGCCATAAAACAAGGTCATGGGTGCCTGTGGTCATTGTCACCTTCCTTGGCTGGAGCCCAGGCGCTGTGAGATGCCAGGAGGTCGCTGCCAGGCTCTGTGTCCTGCCCCACATCCCGTCCCCGTGGCATTTTGGCTTTTTGGGTGAGGGGTCTCTGGAGTCCAGACGGTACCCGTGCCACGCTGGTCCTTGGCACGTCCTCTGGGCTGGTCCTCTGTGTCACAGCGCAGATGGTGGCTGTCCCTACAGCACAGCGAGCTGCCCCTGAGCTTCCTAAAGCAGATTCTTCCCAAAAAATCCCCCCCAGCAGCGCTTCCTGCTGCAGGTGGCGGCGAAGACCTTGCCCTGGCAGGTTTTCTGAAGGGACTTTTTGGCCCTTCCTTTATGGTGCAGCTCGTTGGCACGGTAGCCCCTAGCACAGCCCCCTGATTTGGGGGCATGGAGCCGTTTAAATGACCCCATATCCTTCGTCAAAAGCAAGCACTGGGCACGGGGAGGCTTCCTGGGAGGTGTGGGGCCCAGCTCCGTGCCCTGGTGTCACTGCTCATCCCCGAGCTCTGCGTCGGCTCCTCTGCACCAGGAAATTCTGTAAGTGTCTGAGAAGACCCCGAGGCTGGATAAAAGTTCAGCTTGTGATTCATTTCCTTCCTCTTCAGGGATAGGCTAATTTGAGAGTATGCGCCGCACATTAATTACCTTCCTTGCCATGGTTTCCTATCCAGGCATCCTTTCCCAGATGACTTTCTGCTCGCTCAGGTCCAAGGCCATAAAAGCTCCCCTATTAGGAAAGGAAATATTTTACATCAGGTTTATACTGTATGCCTGAGGTCATCAGAAGTACAGATCGAGTGGCAGAAATACACACTGCGCTCTCCCTTTCCAGCATGAAAAATGAATCAATAACTCATTGATTTAAATTAAAATGTCTTCCTTGCAAAATGCCTGCGAGCACTACTAATATTTGCAGCCCCGTCTTTTGTGACTGCCATCGGAAAGCTGCTGCCCCTGCAGGCACGGGGTCGGGGCTGTCAGCGGGCAGGATCCGGCCCCGTTAATGGTGTGAGCTTGCTGACACCCCGAAACCCACGGTCCCTTCCCCGGGAAGGATGCAACAAGGTGAACTTCTGGAAATCGCCTCTCCCGGCACGTGAATTCTGCAGCCACCACGCGGCGGTCGATGCATCAGGCTTCTCCGCACGGTAATTAAGGATAAACGCGGCAATTCAGGCAGAACCGCTGCCTGGCGAGGGAGGTGAACCTGACCCCGTGGAGCTGGTGCTTCGACAGGGAGACCACCGGCCGTGGGGGGGTGCCGGGCTCAGCCCTGTCCCCCTATAACGCCCAGCACCACCCCGGTGCTGACTCACACCCTGGAGCCCCGAGCGTCCCGCGACGCCCAGAGCTCTTCTTGCGAGCTAATTAAAAAGTGGCTGTATTAGCGAACACATTTATGGTCATTAGCAAACAGTCAGCTCACTAATTTTAAAGATTTATGGCGCTGGCAGCAGGTAAATTATAGTCTTTGGAGAGTTTTCTCGCAAATGATCTGAAAGCAAGGTTTGCTCTCGCCTCGGGGAAACATAAAGGAAACGCATTTAATGACCGCAAAACGGCTGTGCCGATGGTCTCAGGAAGATGGTTACTGTGTGCTCGCAGTTTTAGCGGGTGGGGAAGTCCGGCAGCGAGCCCGTTGTGTGTCCCCTCCACCATCTGTGGCTTTGCTCGGGGACCCGCTGCCTGCAGGTTCTGCGGCCCCGGGGGGGATTTCCTCCTCTCACCTGCTGGAAGGATCCAGCCAGGGAAAAGCTGTGATGTATTAGGAGTAAGCGTGTGCCTGTTGTTTCCCAGATTTGGTTATAAAAACCTGCTAGTCTCCAACTGTGACACGTATTACGGTCTCAGTTTCACAGTTAGAATAATGTTTAGCTTGGCAAGGAAAGCTCCGAGTGTGCTTATAGGGGAAGAGACACTTGCTGCACTCCCCAGGAATTGCTTTCGGCTGCTCTCAGCTTTATTCCCCCCCCCTTCACCTGCTCTGGCAGGGCCCTGCAGCATCTCCTGGCCTTTGGCTACTGCTGTTTGGGGTGTGCACTGCACGTGCTCTGGGTGGTTTTGCACTTTGGCTCACTGTTAATTAGAGGACACGCTCATGGCATTAAGGTTTCCCTGCCGTCCTCTCCCTCCCACGCAGCAGCGATGCTCTCGGCTCGATAAACGCTCGGGATGGGGCTCTGGAGGCTGGAGGAGGGCAATGTGCTGCGGTGCCACGCAGGATGAGGGGCCTGCAGGACCCCATGGGGCTGTGATTCTTCATCCCCTCACCACAGAGGGGTTTTATGGGCCTGGGTGCGTGCCCAGCTCCATCAGGTTCCTAAATAACCCGGTCACTCTCCGGGGAGGATGTCCCCAAGGAGGCGGCTGTGGGTGCCTCACTGCCAGGGGCTGAGCAGTGATCCGAGCGTGCCTTTATTTTGGGGTGTTGGCTTTATGATGTCTGCATTTTGGCAGAGGTCTTGGGCACCCCAGACATCAATGGGGGGGGTTCAGGAGGCACAGGGCAGCAGCCCCGACGGCGCGGGGAGCTGTGGATTCGCTGCCTGCTGTGTTTTATAGGGTGCCTGTTCGTCTCGAGCCTCAAACGAGGCTTTTCGGGATTTAGATAACTTGCCTGCGCCTCTCTGCCTCCTTCTCCCTCTCTCTCCATAAATGCTGACAGTGGATTTCTGCCATGCCTCAAAACCTGTTCGAATAAAGACATTAAAGGGAGCAAATTATTTAAGAGCTGGGAGCGCGGGTGGGAGAGGCGGCAGAAGGCCAGATCCGCGCTTTTTGGCCATTAAGCCGCATATCATGCTTAATATAGCAGGTGATAGCTTAAACCTCCCCGCAAGCTCAGGGCAAGAGCCAAGAAACAGGGAAACTGGTTCTTGTCAAGGCCGACCTGCTCTTACGGGATCGCTCCCCCTGAGCACATCCAGACGAGTGGCTGCGGGGCGCAGTCGCTGCCCCACAGGGGACGCGTCCTCATGGCACGGGGCAGCCTCCAGGCAGATGCTGCTTCGCTCACACCTCTGGGGATGCCTTCAGGTATCTGATCAAGTTTTATAGGGGGTTGTGAGAGCAGCCAGCTCGCTGTGTGCCCCTGCTGGAGGGGCTGGGCCAGGCCTGGGTGGGCTTCAGCGTGGGCAGGGTGGTGGGGAGGAACGGGGCGCTGCAGCCGCCTCATGGCCCGTGGGCAAGTCCCGCCTCGCTCTGTCTTCAGGCCCAGTTTGCATTTTTGCTGCTAAAGCGATCATAAAAGGCTCAGCAGAAGAATGTTTGTGCGTGCTGGTACACGCAGACGGGCTTTTTCCACGGCCAGTCCTGCAAACAGCGACGGGACCGAGGTGTCCTGGCACCGTGGGCTGCGCAGCGCTCCTCGTACCACCGTGTCAACACATTTCCTACGACCGTAATTCCCCGTGGGATAGCACCGAGGTGCCAAGGGTTCTTAAACTGTTCTCTTCCCAACACTTCTCTGCTGTTTTTGTCCTTTCTCAGAGCACGTTCCTCACGTGGGGGCCGTGCCTCGTGGTCCCCAGGACGCCCTGGTGTAAATGCGAGGTCCTTCGCACGCCCGTCCGGCGGGGGCTGTCAAGGCAGTTGTTCTGCACTGCTCGCTCTCATGTTTGCAGCCTTTCGGGAGGCTCACTTTCAGCATTAACAGGTTTTAAAGATTTTCTTTGGCTGCTCTCTTTTTCGGGGGCTCACGGAGCGAGGGGCTGGGGGCAGCGAGAGCTGACAACTCCTGGCGGCGGTGCTGGGGCGAGGAGCAGCCCCCGAGGCACCGGCAGGAATTTCCTCTGCGCAGCCCAGAGCAGGGGCTGGCCCCTCTGCTTTTCAAATCATTTTAGTGTGGAAATGACCTAAAATTCACAATCCCACAAGGCAGAGCGTGGGGGAAAGGAGTGAGGGGGCTGCTCGTGCTGGTGCCAAGAGGCCCTGGTGAGAGGCGGCCTCCCCGCAGCCTGGGGCAGGATCTGGCCCAGCGCTGCCCTGCGCCGTGCTCCTGAGTGGGAGCCTCCCCTTTTCTCTCTCTTCCTTTTTCCCTTTTTGTGCCTTCCCTTGAAATCGTCAGTCGTTTCTGCGGGGCCTTAATCTTCATTTCTGTCCTTGCAGAAGATGTAATCGCTCCGGCGTTACGGCAGGAACATTGCCTTCTGCTTCCAGCACTCGCCGTCCCCGCAGAGCCCCCTTGGTGGATGTTGCTGCAGCAATAGCCTTGCTTTTTGCTTTTGTAATTTCCTCTCATTTTCCAGTGCTGAGCTGGGAACAGGGGAGCTGCTTTGAGGCAGGGGCTGGGCCCATCCTGTTCCCCAAATGACGTGTGCCTGTGGGGTAGTTCAGCGTTGAAGCCCAGGGGTCTCCAACAGGAGCCAAACCCCCTGGGGGTGCACTGCCAAGGGCGTTGAGCTTCATGTTAATGCCTGATTTGAGTCAATAACCGGCTTCTCCCCAAAATGATGCTCCTAAATTGAGCTTTATCTCCCCTCTGTGCATCGCCCTGCAGGATTTACTGTGAACCCACGGGTGGGTGCTGAGCCTCTCAGCGAGCCGCCCGGCTCCTGCCTCTGCTTTCCGATCATTTTAATTCTGGAGCAGCAGCGTCCCCGTCTATTAGCTTAACGTGTCGCTCGTGTGACACCCTTGGTGCTGATTAAATTAAAGAATGGCTTCTGCTAAAACTGAGATGTGATTACGTGCCTTAATCCCTTTTTCCCCACCAGTGGAGATGTTACCGGGAGGGCTCTCCCGCGGTGTGGGGCTTTGCTCCGTGCACGGTGTGAGCACCTGAGGGATTAGGGCAAAAAGAGAGAGATGTGGCACAGCTTGGTTAGTCAAGGAAAAGGAACGTTTCCTCCCACTTTATACTTGTCTATATGTCTTCAAATTAAAAGGTTTTGCTCATTTGTCTCTTTAAAATAGGTGATCCTGTTGGAAATTTTCACTCCCATCGCATTTTGCTGCGTGAAATTAAGGTCAGCTCTGGCTCGCAGCCCCCCACATCCTTCTTCGGGTTGGTTTTCCCATTAAACCCATGGTGGTTTGGGGCATTTCAGAGCTCTGGCTGGGGCCCTCACCTCGTCCTGCTCCCGAGGGGGACAGCACAGTGTGGGATGCTCCAGCAGCCAGCGGGCCCGGGGCTCGGCTTGGTGCTCTGCCCACAGGGGAATTTCTCCTGCCTGGCCATGGAGCTGCAGCGGGGGCTTTTCAGGCACTTTGCGAGCTCCTGTTAAAAGGTGCCATCAAAATGACAAATGTTATTTCCTCGCTCTGGCCCCACCTGTGACTCATCCATCTCTATTACGGCAGGGAGCCAGAGTGAGTTATGGGAAGCCCTCGTAAGCCTCGGGAGAATTTTTTTCCCTAATTTTGGGGGCGTTTTTGCTCACTGGGGGGGGATCTAGCAGAGGGTTCTCATGGAAAAATAGTTGCATGCTAATATAGTGCAGCATTTCATGGAACGGTTGAGGTTGGGAGGGAGCTCTGGAGGTCATCTGCATGTGGCCCGGCACTGGGTCTCAATGGTTTTTGGATGTCTCGAGGGAAGGAGACTGCCCAGCCTCTCTGAGCCGGTGCTCACTCACCCACACAGTAAAGGAGCTTTGTCTTGTGTCCAGACAGAGCTTCCTGAGGTGCAGCTCGTGCCCATTGCCTCTCGTCCTACTGCTGGGCACCGCTGAGAAGAGTCTGGCCCCATGCTCTTGCTGCCCTCCTTTCAGAAACTCTTACACATTGATCAGATCCCTCCCGAACCTTCTGTTCTCTGGGCTGAGCAAGCCTGGAAATATTTTTCGCTTCAAAGACTCTATCAAAGGCATGAGTTTAGAAGCCAAAACCGACTTTATCTGAGCACTGAACCTTGTCGATGCGTTATCTGTCTGCAGCGGGCAGCCAGCTCTGAGCGGGGTTCCCACCAGGGCGGCTGTTTCCATCCCCGGTCAGGGAATGAGATGACCAACTTTAAAAAAAAAAAAAAAGCTCATAAAAAGTCAATATTTAGCTTGGCGTTAAAAATTGAAGCCTCTTCCTTGTGTGAAACTGCTCACTCCCCGGGACGCTGCTGACCTCGGGGGGGTTATTTTCGGACCGTGATTGTTAGGCTCCCTCGCACCATAGAGGGATGGGGCCAGAAAATGGGATCTGCCCCCAGCACATTGCTGGGGTGGTTAAGGGCCATTTGTGCTGCTCAGACACAGAGAAAAACCTTCCTGAAGCTCTCGTATTGGGGAGGAAGAGAGGAAAGAGCTGCTGTGAGGGCAGTGCTGGTGCCTTGCGTGGGACGGTGCCAGGGCTGCCCCTTGCTGGGGTTTTTTGGCTCCAGGGGTGGCAGCGGGTGCTCTGGGGACCGTAGTGCAGCCCCGCTCTCCTTCATACTCCTCAGGCCCTTTAGTTACCTACGTGATGGGTTTGGAGCGTTTCTCTTTAATTTATGAAGTTGACGTGGAAGGGTATTGAATTAAAGCAGGGATTTGCCAAATCGGAGCGCCTTGCTGAAAGCTCGAAATGAGTTCTTGCTTTGGCCTCCCTATTAGAAAGAAATATTATTGTTTGCTGCGGAGAAGGGAGGGGGAAAAATCTATACGTTTCTGGGTTTAAGCTGAAATGAGAAAATAAAATATTCCTCCGTGCTGCTGGCGCTGGTGGGAGCCGTTCGCTCAAGCCCCATTTGCTGCTTCCTCTCCTGCTGTGCAGCGATCTGGAGGGGGACACGTGTGTGGCGAGGGGGGGAAAGTCCTGTGGGTACAAAGCCACCCCTAGGGACACGTCGCTGCCCCATCCTGCTGGCGGGGGTTACCCATTGCTGGCACTGTTTTCCATGCGAAGCGGAGGGAGGATGGAAATCCCGGCGGAGAGACCCTCTCCGTGTGCCCCCGGGGATGCTGGCACGCTGCAGCACCCCCTGTCTAACGTCAGAGCCTGCTCGGGCTAAATAAGAGCCCTTTTATAGGAAATGGGAAAAGTTCAACGTATTGGTTGGGTTTACAAGCCCTCGTTAAATATTTGCTGCTGGGAGGCGCTGGGGTCCCACCCGCTCTCCATCCTGCTGTCAGGTCTGTTTGAAGGGACGTAAATAACCCCGGGGGGTCTCCATGGCCCCAGGGGCACAGCCCTCATGGGGTGCCTGGGCTGTCCCCTCTGTCCTGCTGTCCCCTCTGTCCTGCTGTCCCCCTAGTGCCCCCCACCCTGTGTACATCTCACCCCCGGCGGGCAGCGGGGGGGCCTGGCCCCGTTCCTGCCTCCCCAGCAGCGCCTGATAAAGCAATAACTCAGCTTTATTGATTATGTCAAAGGCAGTAATTCAAGAAAGCTATTTAAATTCACAAGAGGAAGCTATCGCAATTATAAGTGTCTGCAGCAGATTATTAATCATTTTTGTTATGGCTATCAAGCCACGAGACAGGCATTTTCTGTAAGGCTTACGTGAGAGCGTGCTTTTCAGTAATGACTTGGGTTTTGCTTGCTTATTGGTTCGTAATGTGGAATAAAAAATAAGCAAACTGCTCTTTATATAAATCATTGTACATAAAGCTTCGTAGGATGTTGCTGTAGGAGCGTATGAACTTCCAGGAGTTTAGATTCAGGTGCTGTTTAATCCAGCTCCCCACTCCCTTTTCCTCTGTTTCTCAGCGTTATTCCTGCAATAATGCTGCTTTTTGTGAAATGAGGTATTTGCCGATGCCCAAGCACTAAAGAAAGGCTAAATGTGGAGTGCTTGGTGGGGACGATGCTCTTGGAAGGGGCTCCTGAGCCAGGCTTTTGCCGGGGAGGTGCAGTGGGTCTGGACAGGGCCATTCCTGGGGCTGGGATGGTTTTGGGGGATGGATACGGCCGTTCAGCTCTCCTGTGAATATCTGGCTGTTCCCACAATGAAATGGGGCTTTTACAACACTCCTGTAAATTGCTGCTTCCCCTTGGTTACCGGCGAGAGCCCGGAGCTGATAGCACGGGCAGGTTAAAGCCGGGAGCCTTGGCTGGGAGCCAGTCCCCATTTACACCGTGGACAGTTCTCTCCCCAGCAAGGCAGTAAAGCAGAACATTTCTCTATAAAAAGCAGCAAAAGAGATCAGAGCAGCCCTCCCTCTCCTCTTCCATCTCCTTTGCTTAGTGACCTAGAACTAAATGTTTCATTATTAGAAGGAAACACACACATATATATATATATATAAAATACATATTCGCGGCAGGTCTGTGGTGCAGGGTTTTGGGAGGGCTGTTCTCTACAGCGAGGCGAGGTGGTGCTCGTGTGGGTCACCTGCTGAAGAGGATAAGGGGCCTGAGCATCCCCTCTAGCAGACCAAGCTCACCCCATAAGCACGCCGATGGCTCCAAATATTCAGCTGCTCCCCACAAACCCAGGGCTTTGGGGCAGCAGCTTTGGTCTGGGAGGGCACGGGGCTGGCTGGGCTCCATGGCCAGGTGGGGTGGGGTCCCCACGGGATGACATTTGGGGCCAACCTTGGTCCCTGATGGGCTTCTGAGGAGAGCCTGGGACGCAAGGCCGGACTATGGGGTGATGCAGGGAGGGTGCCCCAGCTCCACGGGGTGGTTGGGGTTGGGTGCAGACCCCATGGGCAATGGGGTGAGCTGGCCCGAGCTGGGGAACCTCATGTTCTCCGAAACGCAGGAGCGTGCTGCCTTGGCACAACCCTTTTTCCTCCTCAAACTTGTGCTGGTTTTGATTAAACCCCTCATCAAACGTTTATTTTGCCTGAAAGGAAGCTTTTGTTCTCATTCCGGGACCTTTCGGTTATAAAAACTTCAGCAGAAAGCACTTAATTAAAAATGTATTTTTCCTGCTCTGTGCATCGGGGAGGTTATTCCAAGTCACAGGAGTGCCGGGGAGCATAACTGGGTGTCTGAGGCAAAGCCTGGGTGTGCAACCTGGACACGAGGCGTTATTCACAGCGATGGAGAGGGGGACGTGCTGGAGGGCGAGTGCCGATGGGCTGGTGATGGATGCAGTTTTCCTTCCTTAAATGTAAATGTCTCTTAAAAAAAAAAATGCACTCGCTGTACCGCGGCTTGTGTTCCAGTCATCTGGCGCTTCCCTCTCCGTCCTTTTACACCTTTTAGCGCAGAGAGGGACCGCTTGGGCGGCACAGATGGGAGGAAAGCCAGGCGGCAAAAGCGTGGTAATTTCCCCTCTCCTTGTTTAAAGCTTGTGAAAGCAACAGCCTGAGCCTACGCGCGGCGAGCGAGCCTCTGGGCGCTGATGGGTGCTGCCACCTCGCCACGCGTGGCTTTGATCAGATTTTTATTCCCGTTACGCACGCTCTTCCTTTCATTAGCACCGAAGCGTTTAGGTCTCAATTTCACATAAATTTTGCTGCGTGGTAATGCCGGTACATCTGAGCCATGCAGGCAGACAAAATTCCCACCGGGATGGTGCTGCTGGCACCGAGGGCGAGCGGGGAAGAGCCCAGGGCAGGGCGCGTGCTGGGGAGGAGGCGATGGAGCAGGGCCTTGGGCAGGAGCTGTGCTGGGCACCGCCGAGGCACCCGCTGCACTTTTCTCTCTTTCATTTCATGCGAGACGAGGACTGAGTGTGGTGTGTGTTCTCTGCTGCACCAGTTCTCGAGATGTTAAAAAAAAAAGAAAAAAAAAAGGCTGCAAACAACCCCCGAACAGTCTGTTCGAGATGGAAATCTAGCGACTTGCTTAATACGACCTTTTTGGCTGTGGGGAGGGGAAGGCGGGGTTGTGCTTCTAGGGAGAAATCCCGGAGAGCTGCAGGCGGTGAGGAGGGAAATGCTCCTAGAGAGCAACGAGCACGGGGCCCTTCCTCCTCTTCGGCAGTGAGGCCGAAGATCTGCAGGGCATGGGCTTGGATGAGGGCAGGGGCAGGTGCTGGAGACAGAGATTTTGAGCTGCCAGGGAAAAATGATGCTCAGAAGTCTTCTGTCTTGTGGGATTTGATGAGAACAAGTGTTTCTTTCCCTGCTTTTTGCTGGCTCTTGAGGTCTGCCTTCCAGCAAGGCAGCCTCGTACCCACAACCCCTCTTCTCTGCAACGTGGGCGAGCTAATAATGCCAGCACCAGGACCCAAACTGCAGGGATTTACCCCAAGCACGAGCGATTGGACCCAACCTGGCATTTTTTTGGCTCTCCTGGAGCTGCAGCAGCATCGTGGGCATCAGAAGCGACCTGCCTGGAGCCCTCGGGGAGCCACCTGCCCCGAGCCAGCCCTGCCCCAAGCCAGCCCTCATGGGGCTGCCCCACGCTCGCCGCTTGGGACCGCGTCAGGGGTAATTCATTGCAGGGCCATTGTGCTGCTGTGGCAGGCCCTGATTTATAGCCCAGGGAACAGCTTCTGGTTCAAAGTGCACATCCGCCCTGTTAATGCTCCATGATCTTTACCCCCTTGAGGAAACAGGCAGAGAAAGAGGAGATTATCGCCACCAGACCGGGCTCCTGGTATTACCATGATAAAGCCGGCACAAAGCAGGAGGGAGCTGTGCCTGCAGAGCAGCTGGCCCTGGGCGCCCTGCAGAGCCTGCCCGTGGCTTCCCTGGGGTTGGTGAGGGGCTGTCAGCAGCGTGGTTCCTGGGCCCGCTGCTCCTCGGGGCCATTTTTCATTTTTTTTCTTATTTTTTTTATTCCCCTTTGGTCTATTAACTGAAGCTAGAAGTCACTTTAAGACACGAGTGAGATGAGGCAGGCTGGCAGCAGTGGAGAGAAGAGAGTCAGGTGGTTACCTGGCTCTCTCTGGGCTGTGGGCTTCCAAATTCCTCTGAATTCCTCCAAATTCCTTCAAATTCCTTCAAATTCCTCCAAATTCCTCCTTTGCTCGGCCTGGCCTTGAAGGGGCAGCTTAGTGCTCTGCTGCCTTGTGGCATCCAGGGGTGCAGTGCAGGTCCCCGCTTGCACAGGGCGAGTTGTGAGCTTTGCAAGGAGCTCAGCATCACCTTTTTGGCTGAGCTGGGTGCTGGAGATGAACCCCCCTGCATGGGAATCACACCCAGGGCCCCCTGCACCGCTCCTTATGCGTGTTTCCCTTGGGGTATTTATCAGGATCAGCAAGGATCCCCTGCAGGATGCAGCCCCGGTGGGGAGCAGCGATGCTGGCTGCTCCTGGCATCATCAGGGCCATGAGCATGAGCCCATGGCAGGGACATCCACTGGGCTAGGGGTGTTGTAGGTTTGTAATTTGGGGTGATTTCCTCTTTATCTGCCTATCCCTCTGGAAGGCAGCCCCCTGGGCTGGCATCGCCCTGCCCCGTGCCCGTCCCCGCAGCGCTGGCAGCAGCAAAGAGTCCCCGGTGCCCGCGGCAGGGAGCAGCCCCGGCTCTCCTCGGGGGCTGCTAGGTGTTAGCCTAATGCTAATAATTAATACAGCCGTGTCTGTAATCCCGTGCAGGGAGAGCTGGAGCGTTCCCCAAAGCTTCTTTGCATCATAAAACTCCTAATCGAATACAGAATAGATCCCTGCCCTCTCCACAGCTTTAATCCCACTTCTCTTCCAGAACTAAATGGCTTTAAATTCCTCAGCCCCTGGTGTATTCAACTGCAGAAGCAAAAACTTTGCCATTTTTAAATCCTTCCCTAGTGCCAGACCAAAATCTCTGCAAACACAGACTCAATAATCCCCGCTAATTTATCAAAGGTGCTCGCAAATGCAAATTTTCATGTGCCGCGCTCCTGGATCAGAATTACAATTGATTGACTATAAAATGGTAATTATACACTGGGAGCTTTGCATTGTGTAAACACCTTAAATTGATTCTCCTGCTCTGCCAATTGTGAAATTCTTTCCATAGCATGCTGGCTCTATCTGAGATCGAAATGATTGTGCCTTTTAAAAACTTTTCCTACCATGTATGGATTTTCTTGCTCGAACCAGGCGGCGAGCGCGCCTGCTCCCTGCGCAGGGGCTGACCCCGGCGCTGCAGGAGCTCTGCCTGCACGCAGCGAGCGGGCACGGAGCTTTTCCAGGGTGACAAATGAACCGGGGCAGCGGCTCAGGAGCTTCCCTGGGGGCTCGGGGAGCTGCCAAGTGCCATGGATGGGGTGAGACAGTCCCACGCTGGCCCAGGCGAGGCTCTGGAGGCTGCAGAGGTGGTGGCAGGAGGTGGCACGCAGCATCACAGGCGTCTGGAAGTGCTCCCACTGCTTCCGAGGTGGCCACCAGCACTGTTACACTGATATCCCTTTGGTGGCTTTGGTGCATCCAAGGATGTCCTCGCCAGGACCCCTCTGGGTTTCCCCCAGCCTCCCTTTTCCTGCACGCATGAGGCTAAACCCCACTGAAACGGCAATTTTCCCCTGCAGAAATGGGCTCTTGGCTTTTAGGGAAGGCTCCTTTTGCATCACTCCTCAGGCTATAAAAAGAATCCCAGCAGTGTCGTGGCGCAGGGGAAAAGCCGCCCTCCGATTTCTTGGCACATCTGTATTTTTAGTCCGCGGCTCTGAATAGAAGGAAATATTCATGCAATCTGTCTCCGCACTTCAATGTTTGTTCACATTTCGCATATTCCAGGGAGGGCTCTTTCCTTGCGAAAGGCATGAAAAGGCATCCCCAGACGGCCAAACCATCTGGAAAACCCAGAGCCCTGGGCTGAGCTCGAAGGCTCATCCCGTCCCCACCCACCCAGAGCACCGTGGGCGCAGCGCGGGCAGCGCAACCCCGCCGGGGCCAGCCCCACGGAGGTTTTTCTTGCTCTGCCTGCTAACAGGACGCTAATGTAGCATTCAGAGGGCCGCGCAGCTGAATCAATATTGCAGCAGCATCATTTATTTAACTGCTCATGAGCGATGCTGCTTAATGGCTGTGCAGCGCCGCGCATGCAGGAGGAGGATGCTGTGGCGCGGGGGCTTGGGGACAGCAGTGGCACGGGGTGGCCGGGACAGATGCGGGGTTAATGCACACCCGGGACCCTTCGGGGCTGGGGGATATCCCAGGGAGAGCAAGCGCTGAAGCAGCAGCTCATGGGAATGCTCCGAACTGGCTCTCCCCTGAGAGCAACCACTTTAGCAGCTGATTTTTTTTGGAAATCTGTTCGCTAGCTGTTCCCTTCGGTGTTTGTTGGATGCATTCCTTTTTTTAATTTTTTTTTTTTTTTCCCTTAAAGCTCCTTCATCCAAATTCTTCGCTCTGTTGTTCCCCTGAGGAGCGTGTTTGCATTTGGCAAGGAGGGAGCTGGCTTGGTAAGCACAGCCCTCGGTGATGCGGAGCCGCGGGGGCCGCACGCAGCTCTGCGTACCTTCGCGTGCCGCTCCGAATCCTGCTCCTCTCTGCCTTCCCCACACAAGAGGCTGGGCACGGGCACCTCCTGGCACCCTGCTCGCTGGTGAGGGCTCTGTGCCCGGCTGTTTTGCCTGCAGGAGCTGTGCGAGGGCTTTGGGGGCTGTACTTTGTTACTTGCTGCCTTCCCGAGCATGCAAACAGCGCTGCACCACGTGGCTGCCTGATACACGGCCCTGGGAGCAGCAAGCTGCTCTGGTGCAGCAGTTTTTTATCTGGAGGAAGGATGTTATTTCTAGCAAGGGCAAATTTGGAGCCCCAAATCGGTCTCTGTCCCATCCTCTGCCCTTTTTGGGAGCAGAGGCTCCTTCCCCAGCCAGGTTGTGCTGGGCTCTCAGCGCTGAGGGTCTCGGGAGGGCAAGGGGAAGAAACCCCCAGCTCCTCCACGGTGTAACCCGGGGATTAGCAGAGGAATGTGAACAATTTGGGACGAGCTGGCGGTACCAAGCCTGCCTCACACCACACCAGCAAGGCAGTGAGAGGGGCAGGGTGCACCCAGCAGCTCAGCACCCTCATCCCTTCCCCTGGGTGCTGATGCTCAGCTTTTTCTTCCCTAAATGCGTGTTCCTCCTGTTGTTTTGGTGAGTTTTAACACGTGGCCGGCTTGGTTTTCCTTTCACCTCCTTCGAAGGACTGATATTTACACCCATTTGGGGTCCTGGCCCGGATGAGTGATTCAGACCTGCAGTGACACCAGGCGGAGGGGGCCGAGTGCCGGCTGCGGGATGCGCACTTGGCACCGGGGGCTGGAAAGCAGCAGGGGCTCAACCCCGTGGGGTCAGGGAGCAATTACATCTCTGAGAACAAATCTGGTGAAGGATCGAAGGGTGTTTTAATCAGCTTTTGTGGAATTGCTTGGCTATCAGTCCCTAAATGCAATGTGTTCCTCAGTGCTGTTGGTGCAGGCAGTGCAAGGCTCCCGTTGCCTCCCCGGCTGCTGATGGAGGCGGGAGCCCCTTGGCTTGTTTGTGTGTTTGGGATATTTGGGAAGTGATTTTGGTCAGTGCTGCTGCAGGTGCTGCTGGATTTGGGGTTTTTGGTCCTGGGCTCAGTCGCTGCCAGCAGCACTCTGGGCTTTGCTCCGGTTGGCAGGGCAGCTTCTGGCTGGCCTCCAGCCTCAAAGTTTCCACAGAAGCCGAAATTGAGCACAGAAGCAGGTTTTCTGTTCCTCTACTCTGGCCAAAACATCAACGAAAGGGTGCAGGTGGGGTCTCCTGGGTGGCACTGAAGAGCAGAGCGGGCTCCTGGCTGGGGGCTGCATGGAGAAGGTGGGCACCTGCCCCGGGCCAGGGCTCCCTTTGGGCATGGTGGGGCCACCTGGCAGACCACCAGGGATCCTACAGCTCCGCTGTGAGGCTGTTTGCTTCAGGAAGGCACTCCTGAAGCTGTTACCCAAGTTAGCCAAACCTGTCCTGCTCCCAGACCCCGTGTTGGTGTGGTCCAGACCCTGCTGCGCCGGGGCAGTGCCTGTCCTGCACAGGGAGGGCACAGCCACGGGGAGATTTCATCCCCAGCACCGTGTTGGATGCCGTTCGCATTCAGGACAGGGATGAATTTGCTGGGAAGATGAATTTGGCCCAGGGATTTTTGTTCAGCTGCATTGAGTTACCGGCCATCTGGCTCAGCGCGCTGCAGTCCCTGCCTCCTCTGAGCCCATCTGGGGAAGCAATGCTTTTTTTTTTCGCTGTGTGTGTTACGTTTCCCAGAATGTATGGCCCGTGCATTTAAAATATTTACCTCCTTCAGCAGCAGCTAACACCGGAGCAGTGTCTGGCAGCCCTGGAGCCAAACCCAGCCCTGCCCAGCCGTTTGTGCAGGACCGGGGTGTTCTCTCCAGCTGTTTTGTAGGGGATGTTTCAGGGCATCGTGGGCATCGTCCTCTGAAACGCAATAGATCCAGACAGGGCTCCGATAAACACCGAGCATTTAAAAATATGTCCGTGGCATAATTTTATACCCAAACTACGCGGTGGTGGTGGTGCGCTGCACAGTTTGGGTGAATGATTTCGTATTACCGTGAATCTACGGGCAGCTCAGCTTATGAAACGTATAACTCATCCGGTAGATGGAAAACCAATACGTCTTCCATATGGGCAACAAATCAGAGATTATTATCCTTGGGGAAAAAAAAAAAAAACGGCCGTGCTGCATTGAGTATTCGGACTTGGAGGAGACACAAGTTTTCATTCCTGCTTCATGACTAAATTTCCTAAGCGGAGCAGTCGAATAAAATGACCTCAGCCTCTCCCCGTGCCATGCTGCAGGTTTGCTGAGAGGCTCTGGCTTTGCTGGAGCAGCCCAGGAGGCTGGGTTGTAGCTGGGGGGGCGGCGAGGGCATTGCCATCATCACCCCCTGTGTGTTTGCTGACGGGTGCCAGGCTCTCGGTGCCTCCCTGCTGCCCTTTACGGCTCCGGCACCACCGGTGCCTCCTGCCTCCTGCCCCTGGGAATCCAATAATGTGAATTCTCCGAGGTTTTTGGCTTGGCTGAGGTTGATTTCCCGAGCAGTGGGAATCGCCCCGGGGCCGGTGGGCACGGCCACGTCCTTGCTGCTGGCCGCGGTCCCCTCCTGGCACCCGGTGGTAAAGACGTCAGGCTCGGAAGATGATCTCGTTATGGGAAGATTATGCTAATGAAATGTTTCCTGAGATCAAACTCATTTTGTGTTCAAAAGCATTAAAATAAATGGCTTCTAATTGAATCTTATAAACGGTCCCCTCCTGATAATGAGCCGCTATTAATTATAATTGAAGGAAGGCAGAACGTAAACACAGCGGCAGCGCGGGGGGAGGCGGGGGGCGCGCCGGGGCAGCCGAGGCTCTGCGCTGCCCACCCGGGGGGGGGTCCCCGAGCCCCCCGACCCCTCCTGTGCTGCTGGGACCTCGTCCCCTGGGTGACACAGGGGGACTTCGCTGCCAGGGCCACCCCCCAGAGCCCGTTTTGAGCCATGCTCTTTGGCAAAAGAGGGCACAGGGACGTGCACACAGCCTGCGCTCACCTTCCTTTCACATCTCAGTCCTGCATCGCTGCTATTATTGGTACCTCCTTTTTTTTTTTTTTTCCTTAAAAAAAAAAAAGGCCTGCATCCCTCTCGCCGCAGCATGTTCTCTCCAGCAAGGGTGACCTCATCTGCTTCAAAGCAGAAAATGGGCATCTGAGCTCAACCAAAGAAAATTTACAGGAATTCATCTGTCAACAGGGACGTTTCCATTTAATAAGTGCTCAGTTTGAGATCACATTAGCCCCTCAATTATTTATAAGCCGAGATTGTACAACTTCTCCGTTCGGGTCTAAAAAAAGCTCCGAGTGTCTTTTATTCTCCCTTCACCCGTGCTGTGAGCTGGAGCCCAGCGTGGCCGTCCTGAGGGGCAGAGGAGACGAACACCTCGTGGGGCTGCAGTGATGCAGGACTGGGGGTGTTTCGGGTGCTGCAGGCAAGGGATCAGCAGAGAAAGCTGCTGAGGATGCTCAGCCCTTGGCTGCTTTTTGCAGCAGGTGCCCCTTTTCGCTGGGGTGGGGTGGAAACCGGTGGTGGGGCACCCTCAGCACCCGCTACCTCCTTGCTTTTCTCCCCGTGACATCTTTATTTAAGTGCTGCTCCCTCCGGCGTGCCTCCTGCCTCGTCCAGCTCGTGTTTTGGTCAGCCTGCAGGGCTAAGGCCGTGCAGATCGCTCCGGAGTCACTAATGGCCTCTGCTTTTGTGTCTCATCTGCTCGAAGGGATTAAAAGGGAATAATTCAACAGCCGGCAATGCAGCGATCGATAGGAGCGCGCTGGTGAGGATGGCAGCGGTGCCACCAGCAGCTCTCCTGACTCCAGCACAGCCCGTGGGGGCAGGAGGCATTGCGTGGGGGTAGGTCGTGTCGGAGGAGGCTTTTTGGGGAGATGACTGGCTGTTTGTGTGTGCACACATGGCTTTTAGTGTGCTGGGGCACGATACTGGGCAAGGAAACATGGGCCTGGCCCCCGACCCCAGAAGCAGCCAGGACCCCCAGTGCAGCCACCTGTAGGTGTGTGGTGGTTCCCCCTCGGGATGCTCACAATCTTTGTGCAGAGACCCTGTGGCTACAAGTAAAAATTTTGCATTTCCTCAGGAATAATTTTTGCTCTGTCCCCAGCGATTGAAACCCGCCGTGAACTTTTACCCGAGCTCTGTGCGCCAGCAAACGAACTCACAGGAGCTCTGCTTGCACCAGGGTGCTTTCTGGGTGCTTTCCCCTCCCTGTGTTTATTTTCCTGCCCTGTGTTTGGGGTGAAACCCAGCTTTCCAGGGCACAGGCAGCGGGGAAGCTGCAGAAGCACCGGGCGCCTTTGTCTCCAGCAGTTCCTGGCGATCCCCCCCCTACTGTTTTATGGCTGGGAAAGCCAGCGCTAATGTGCTAATGAGCTTTAACACCCGGGCTAGGAAAGTGGCAAATTAGCCGGAGTATCACACTTCGCCCCCGCTGGGGTCTGGTTCCTGCACCCCCCGGACCCACCGCGAGGTCCTGGCACGGCCGCGCTCCCACTGAGCCCCCGGGGAGCTTTCAGGGTGCGGGGCTCTGCCCCATTCCCGGTGCCTCTTTGTTTGAGGCACCCCAGTGGGGTGAAACCAACGGGATGGGAGAGGAGATGAGGGTCAGTGCTGCTCCCATCACCGGCACAATCCTCCTCCCGTGCCCATTGCCCTGCCTGCGCTCTGGGAGATGCTCCCCGAGTGCAGGGACCTCACCACCGGCACCACGCAGCGGCTGCACGAGCGAGAGGCATGTTTTTTCCTTCCTTTTTTTTTTTTTAAAGTAGCACATAAAACCCCATCCTGCACTGAATCAGCTGCTCATTTCAACAAGATGTGGCAGGGATGGTAATTGTATGTTGAGTGCTCTCCGGTTGATTAAGAACATATTTATTGAAGTTTATCTACTGTAATATGTATGAGTCTCTTATTAGATAATTGCTAAACCTCAAACACCTGTTTAACAGATCATATATATAACCCATTACATAGTTGTTAAACCACACTGGTTTTAATTCATCAAACGCGAATGTGAAATCCATTTGAAATTAAATTCCTTCCGAGGCACTTTCGAGGGGGCCTTCTCCCCCTTCCCCTGCGCACAGGGGATGTGAGCGCCACATTTCCCGATGGTGACGACGGGCTGGGACAGCTCTGCCCTCCGCGAGCAAATCTCTTCCTGGTGAGCAGGCAGCTCAGAGACGGGCGAAAAGCAGCCAAATTTTTCCTTGGGAAAGCAGAAATCAGCCCCCTGCCCACGCAGGTGGGCAAATCCCGCTGTCCCGGCACTGCGAGGAGACAGCTCTGCGCACGCTGAGCCTGGGCTTTGTTTTCTCCCCTCTTTATTTAATTGTCCCGTGGGGGGATTGCTGAGTGCCCTTCGCTTTGCTGTGCAGAGCTGGTGTTGACACGCTTATTTATTAAACGGGGAAGGGGAAGGCCCTTGGGGACACTGTTTAAACAAGGGAGAAATCTCGCTCCCGGTGTAGGGATGAATAAGCGCACGTCGGTCTCAGGGAGGAGGCAGGTCGATTCCCATCCTCCCTGCTTATTCCCATCCCATTTCTGGGAAAAATGTTGCCGAGTGTTATCCATGTGACAGAGCAACAAACCGGGCTGTGGAGTCGCAAAGCTTCAGCTGTTCAAGGCAGACACCTCCCTCCTCCACCCCTCCGAGGGCACGCGCTGAGATCTGCATCTCGGGGGATCCGAGGGCAGGGCAGGGCTGGGACCCGGCTTTGCTGCAGCCCCGCTCGTCGCCGTCCAAGGCTGTGGATGCTTTATCAGGGCTTTTGGCTTCAGGCAGCATAAATCACGCAGCTGGCAGGCTCGCTCTTTCTGTCTCTCTCTGGTTATTTTCTGTTCACGATAAAACAATGTGGAAAGGAAGCACGAAAGCCAAGGGGAGGGTGAGAAGAAACAAGATCCCTTATCTAATGCATGCCTGAGCTGCTCAAATGTTTCCCTATCAGCAATTATTTTGCCTGGCTTGGGGTTTTCACAAAGCTCTTGAGCCTTGAGAATGTGATCCGAGATCACGCTGGCGAGCTGCAGACCCCGATTCTCCTTCCCTTCTCCCGGCATCTTTCAGGAGCCTTTGGATGAGAGCCGTGGCACGTCTCGTGTGCGCGCTGGGGCGGTGGAAAGGGGCTGGCAGGGGGAATTTGCTGGGCTGGGGGGAGATGCCAGGCCTCGTACGAAGGTATCACACCGTGCAGATTTGCTCTGTGGGCAAGCACTGCGTGAATGACTTCTGTGCACGAATCCACGGCGGCTCAGCCCGCTGGTTTGGCGTTGAGCTTGCAAACTTCATGCTAAGTAGCAAGGAAAGAGAAAAACACGCCTTACTATTAATAGGAAAGGAATAATATCTCTTTATCCATGTCTGAAACCGTGTTTAAAGCTATGTGAATATGCTACATTTCAACTAAAGCAATATGCAGCACTCAGAAAAGCATTATCCCTGAGCTCTGCTCTAGTTCTTGTGTTGATTTTGATATTTTTAATATCGCATCCAGACAACGGAGTCTGTCAAACACTATGTGAAGCATTCATTTAACTAAACCAATTTAAAATGTGTAACAATTATAAAGAGATGGGCTCAGATGAGTCAATTTGTCTCGAGTGTTTTCTAGCTGAACTTAATAATATTGGAGATGTGAGAGAAATTGGAAAAAAATTCACCCTCTGCTTTCAATTCTTTTGAGAAGTCGAAATACCTAATTCACTCTGGCAAATGATAAATGTCCCTCCCCTCTTCTAATTACATCTTGCCTTAGTCACAGCGGTGTCTAGTAAATCTCCTTTTGAGACTGCACACATCACATAGTGCCCTTGTTTGAGAAAGGGGAAGAAAGGAAAAGTTCTTGATTAGATTTTACTTGAGGGCGATTCATTCCGCGCACGCAGGCGCTGGCGTGGGCTTTTGGCTGCGGACGCGGGACACGCAGGCTTCAGCGAGCTCCTCCGTGCCGCGTTCCTTCCTCTTCGCTCCGCTTTCATTGCTAAATCTGAGGTTTGACTGAAAAAAGGCAAAGTTTCAGCTGATGGAAGGCGTTGGGCTGGGGGCCCAGCGGGAGGTGGGGGCTCAGGAATCAGCGTTGATGCGGATTTGGAAGGCGAGCTTTGCTCGGGTGATGTCTGTGGCTCAGCGTAGACGTGATCGTTCCCCCCAGTTTGAAATCTTTGCCGTTTCAAGGCACAGTACACTTTAAAAAATACATTTCCAGTTCACAGGAAACTCAGGTTATTCCAACAATACGGATTGTGGTGCGGGAGCTGGATTTGGCTCGCTGGTTGGGTAGCTGGAAGGGAAAGTGCTCGAGCCCCTTCGGCAGCCAGGAGCACCCGGCCAGTGTCCCTGCCAGGCCCTGAGGCTGATGTCTAGAGCAGAAAAAAGGGGCTGAGAAACCTGCTGGAGTCTGCTGCCGTGACAGCCGACCCAAAGCTCAGCACCCTCTGCCCTCGGCAGCGCCCGACCCTCGCCTGAGCTGGGAGCGGGGCCACGCAGTAGCCACGGCTGCTATTGGGGCTGTTTGTCTTGGTTGGTCTAATTATGCCACGAAAGTCATTATAATTTTATGCTCTTTGGATTAATGCTTTTGCCAAGGGCACCATAATTAGTGTATGGTTTGTAGCTTAATGATTCAGAGCACAGTCAATGCAAACTTCCCAGCTGTAAATCGGAGGACTCGGGATGTGGGGATGGATGCGGTGGCCACGCGGCTCCAGAAATGGGGATTTACCCATGCATCCGTGGGCATGCTCGTGCTCTCACTCCATCCCGATGAAACCATGATGCTGTTGAGGAACTGCAATGAGCTGCGACCCCCTTTTTGAGTGCAGAAATCCTCCCTGGAGCACCTTCTGCCCTGTGGGGCTCAGGCATGGTGCTGCGCTATGGGGCCAGGCTCCCCGAAGGGACCCTGCTCGGGGTGGCCGCAGCATCCCCGGCTGCCCAGGCTGTGTCTTTGGGGGTTTGCCCAGCTCCCTCCGAGGAGCAGGCGATTTGGATAATGGTAATCTCTCCTTTATCCCTGGATATTGGTTGCTTTAAGCACCTTGAGGTTTTTGATATTATTGCTGATGATGCCCAGGGATGTCAGTGCCGAGCTGGAGCGACTGCCCCGTGGTGCGGGGCTGGCTTTGGAGGTGCTGACGGCCAGGTTTTGGTAGAGAAGCCCCCATCCAGCACACTGAGCTCACCCAGAAACCCGCATCGATGTAGCCAGAGACCCCCGGCTCATCCCTGGCGTCCGCGGTAGTCTTCTGCTTTCTTATTTATTGCTCGTTAGGCTGGCCATGAGCTCAGAGCCCGCGCGAGACGCCAAGCGGCCAGACTGCAGCCGTCGTCCTGTGACGGATTGCTTGGGTCGGCTCGGGAGCTCCCGGGAGAGTTTCACAATCTCTTTTCCACTGGAAAATTTCATTAATTCATTACCAAATTGTTAACATAATCAGGGGCTCCGGTTTTAACCGAGGGATATTCTCATGATAAATGTCACGGCTTTCCTTGAGTACAAGTCCAGGAGGAGGTTAAAGAGCAGCGAGAAGGAGCCAAAGCCCGCGGCACCGAGCCCTGAGCACCTCTTGGCTGTGAGTTTTCCCCCCAGGTTTCCCCAAGCAGGTGCTGGCAGGCTGGCACTCACCCACGGCGTGTTACAGGGACCCGTGAAATGCCACCCGTGGTGTTTTAGCAGCTTTTGTGTTGGTACAGCTATAGACTTTCGCACAGGGTGCCCAGCTTGGGTGCTCCCACTTCTTTGACCGCAGTTCTCACGAGGTGGTGAATTTTAGGAGGAATCAGGACAAAAGCTGGGCCCGAGGTAACCATTCCCATTAGCTGCACGGCTGCTAGCAGCAGAATAAAAGGTGACGAGGCGCTTCTTGCCCCTGCCACAAGGAGCAGCCACAAGGTTTTGAGCCAGGGCGATTCAATTTTCACCATTTTTTGCAGGGCTGGCTTAAAAACGAAGCGTTACCACCAGGCAGGGGGATGCAGGGAGGGAGAGGTGGCTTCGCTGGCTGCCAGGGCTCCCGTTCGGGAGCGATGCACAGCATTTAATAAGCAAGGACCTTTTCTAATTCTTTTTGCCCCGGAGCTGGTCTGCAGCCTGGCAGCTGGGGCCGCGAGGACACGCTGTTTGTTCTGGCTCTCACGGTCCAGGCTCAGCATCTCCGTGAGGCTCACTGCCCTCGCTGCAGCTGCCGGTGGCCGGCGCCGATTTCCCCTCTCTCCGCCTTTCGCTGGGGTTTAGCACCGAGCCTCGCCTCGCAGGCACTGCCGCCTGTCATTCCAGCCGTGGCTGCATTTCAGGGAACTAATGAAGTGATGATTTTCCCTAATTGGCCCCTCGGATTTGCTGATCTCGCTCGAGGATCGCAGGTTAAACATGAAGTCGGTGCCTGTTGTTACTGGCGAGGCAGGCACGCTGCACTGCACGGCCGGGGGAGCGCAGGGGAGGGTTTTGGGGCATGAGTGGTGCTGGGCTCCTGAGCTGGCTGTCCCAATATCACACGTGCTTGGCAGTGACAGCACATCCCAGCACCGTGTGCCACCACCAGCCTGCCCAGCAGCCCACGAGGCATGCGCAGCACCCCTCAGCCCCCCTGGCAGAACTCAAGGTTTCAATGCCCCTGAGCGCATCCAGGGGACCACAAGTTTCTGGAGGGAATAGCAGGAAAAAAACAGGCATGGGGAGAGGTCACCTCCTATGGGGTGATCCATCAAGGGTTTCGTCTTCCTGCTGCGGTCGCGTTCGTGCTGCTGGTTTGCCGTTCCCCCATTTCTCCCTTCCCTCACCATTGCCTTTCCTTCTTGGCTCGGTGCCATCCATCACCTCATCCTTCCCTCCCTGCCTTTTCTGCATCTTGATCACAAGCCCTTCGGGAGGGACAGATACCCAGAACCAGCCCTTGGGGATGCTGCTTGTTTTCCATCCCTTTTTTCCATTTCTTTGGAGTTCTTTTTGCGTGGTTCCCTCCCTAGCCTAAAATACCCACTGGGATTCCAGCTGGGGCAGCGATGCCCGTGAGTGACACCATGTGCCTGCACCCATGGGGACGGTGTCCACAGCTGCTGAGAGGCAGGGACATCCTCCCCAGGAGGTCGTCACCTGCAGGGGACCTGCCCCAAGACATCCTTGAGCAATGGCAGGAGGAGGGACAGCACCTTGGGAGCTCTCCTATCTCCGTGGGTCACCTCCAAAAAGCAGTGCCATGATTTGGGGTGAGATGTGTGTGTTATGGCAAAAGGGGTAACTATTCCACAGGAGGGCTGGGGCCATAGCTGATGCCGTGGCACGAGCTGGGCAAGGCTGCTGAAGGCAGAAGGGAAAAACCAGCTCAGGCAGTGCAGAGGGCGGGGATCCCTCCCCTAGGAGTTTTTTTTTTTTTTTTTTTTTTGGCTCATTTGGGCAATGGCAGCCCTGGGGCAGGGCAAAGGGGATCTCAACCAAACCGTGCCCGTGCAGCCACCTCGGTATGGCCCAGAGGAGACATCCGTGAGCAAAATGCAGGGCCGGGCTCCCTCCTCTGCTGGCATTTCATTCACAGCGAGTGCCCGGCACGGGAAGCGAGTTTCGGGAGGAATCCGGTGCCTGGGGGAGAGCGGCGGAGCCCTGGCGGCGGGGGAGCAGCTGGAGCCCAGCCGAAGCCACAGCTGCGGGGAGTTGAGTTACTCAGCTTCCAAAATGACATTTTTCTGTGCTTCCCTCATCAGGACGTGGAATAACGCCGATATTGTGAGCGCAGCCGGGCGGGAGCACCCAGCCCACAGCCGGTGCACGGGGGCTGCACGCGGGGCACCGACCCCAGCACCCCTCCTTTGGCAGCAGGGGGACACCGAAAGGTGCAAAAAAAAAAGCCCCTAAAGTGCACCGAGTGCCCTGAAGCCCCTCAGGCACCCCGCTCAGGGTGGTGCTCAGCCTCTGAGCTGTGAGCTGGACACACAGCCCTGCGGGAGGGTCCTGAGGTTGCCCTCGGTGGCATTACAGCAGCGGGGGCTGCACCCCACCACGCTGGGTTGGGCAGGACAGGGGAGAAACCTGTGCACCCGTCAGCATCAGCTGGGTTAGACGGGGTCTCCAGAATCTCCAACTCCTCCTGTTGCCTCCTGAAGTCCCAATCTCTCCTCATTTCACAGCATTTTGCTGTGCTGCCCAGCATGCCCCCTCCCAGGGCGTTCAGGGGTGTCTGTATTGCTCCCAAAGTCTGGATCCTACAGGGTGCACTTCCCAAATGTTTGTGCTTCGCTCCAGACAGCAGCTAATAAATGTGCTCACAGGCTAATTAGCAGTAAAGGAGCGTGAGATAAATGATGAGCTTGAGCTCAGCCTGGCCCAACCCTCGTGGGGCTGGCATCGAGGGGGGCAAGGTGCTCCGAGAGCCGTGCCCCTCGCAGATGGACACGGCTCAAACGTCCCCAGCAGGCGCGGGGAGGCGAGGCGGGGAGGAAAGGTCTGGTCCCGCCACCCAGCGAGCGCCGCGATTCCAAAATTAAATGCAGTTGCCATAGAAATATTAATTGGGAGGAAAATCTGGAGATGACACTTGAGCAGAAGACGGGAGCATTACGGAGGGATGAGGACAGCGATGAAAATAGAACAGTCAAAAGGAAAAGTCTTCAAAGGGAGTCTCACGTCGGTGCATGCTTAACGCTCGGCGGCAGGTCGCCACGTCAGCCGCGGGGGGAATATTGTAGGGCGAGGGATGGGAAGTGCTTGCGGGAGGACCGAGTGCTCTTATCTCTGGCAGAGGTCACCGGGAGCTGGAGGATGGGGCTGAGGATGGATCAGCAAGTTTCTGCTCTTGCTGGGAAGCAGGAGCCAGCCGGGTGCCTTCTTCCCTGATGGGCACCAGCCTCTGAGCCGCTGCTTTGTAACCAATCTTCGAGGCAGACGAAGCACCCGACCCAGACCCACGTCCTCCTCGCAGTCTGCATCCTCTGCCTCCGGGCAGGGGCTGGAGGGAGGTTCCCAGCTGGGTCTTTGCCTCCTCCCTGTAGGAACATTTGCCTGGAAGCAAGGAGAAGCACCCGTCCCTGCCAGGCAATGCAGGGGAACCGGCGCTTTCAGGTCCCTCTTGCCTCCAGGCTGTTGCTTTGCCTATTTTTTGGGGAAACGGGGCTGAAACGCCCATAATCGGAGAGGTCTCCTGAGGTGAAGCAGGGCTGATGCAAGGCAAAGCGGTGTTGGGGTGCCAAAGGGAGCTGCCATACAAAAAAAATCCCAATTTAATTAAAAAAAAAAATAAGAAAATGATAATAACAGGTGGCCTTCTCTTAGGATAGGATGGAGATGGGATTGGGATGGAGACGGGGACAGAGATGGGGACAGAGATGATAGGGATGGGGACGGGTGTCTCATGGAGGACCGTGGTGCCCTGCTGTGCACGTGGTGGCCACAGGCGATGAGAGCCCAGCCGTGGCCCCTTGCCCAGCGGGGTGGCACTGTGGGGTGCAGCATGGGGCTGGTGGCCCCACTGCCCTGGCCTCACACCATGGATCAGCGCGGGGGGCACGGGGCAGCTGCGACCTGCAGGGAGCGGCGGCTGCCTCGGCGCATCCATCTGCACCGCTCCTTCCACTCCAAAGGAGGGAGGATTACAATGAAGTCGTACTTTTCCCATGAACCACCTCCCACTGTGTTATGCTCCGAAGTTAATTGCAAATGAGGAGATGGAAATAGCTTATTTTGACTTTTCTTAAACAGTGCTTCATTGATTTTTTTTTTTTTGCCTTATTTTTTTTTTTTCTGTCTCAAGAGGCAGGCCTGTATCTATTGGAAAATAGCAATTATTTCTGTAATTCCCTAGAATTAGTGGAATTAGTTGAATGAGTAAAATCTGAAGTGAGATGCTGATTAGAAATACACTGGTGTCGGAAGCGCCGTGTGCGCCGTGCTGCGGCGTTGGGCACTCCCAGTCCGTCCCTGGGCACGGCTGCGGTAGGGACAGCTTCGTCCCGAGCTGCTTTGAAGTCCCTGAAGCTTTCTGGCCTCAGCGGGAGCAGGCTGCTGGCTTTGCAGTGGCTTTTAGATGGGATTCCTGTGTGAAGTGGTGATGTAGTGAGCCCTCAGGTGGTCCTAAGACCGGTGTTTTTCTCAGGCTGTGACGCACCTGGTTGAGCGTGAGCTCTCCGGGGAGCGCTGCCACGGGGGCACTGAGCAGCCAGCCCCAAATGTCGGGGACTCATCCCTCTCAGGATGGTGGCTCTTGGCCCAGGGAAGGTGTCCTGGAGACCCTCCTTGGAGCAAGGCAGGAGCACAAGGGCTGGGTGAGAGGTGTTGGGAGCCTGCTGATGCTCCGTCTGCCCCCCCTGTGCCGTCCTGTGCGCACCGGCCTCGCCGCTCCAGCTGAGGTTATGACAGCAGCTGGACTCCATCCCCTTGTCCCACATCAAAAAAAGGAGGAGAAAAGTCCAAAGAGCTTCTTTTCCTAAATGAACCCAGGTTGGAGAGGTCCATCCTGGGCGCCTCCTGCTGCGTGCAGGACACGAGCCAGGTCTTTGGGTTCTTGGCTCTGCCAAAGAGTTGGGGCTCACGGTACGTCATCAAAAAAAAATAAAAAATGGTCCTGTGGTATTTTTAATAAGCTGCTGGTTTAACTCAATTATGAGAGCATAATTAACTTGCTGAGATGAAACGTGAGATAAACCTTTGATTTTTTTTTTTTTTTCTTGAAGGATGCTGCAGATAGATTTTGAACTTTGTATTCAATTACTTAGAAGAGAAAAAAATTAACAGGTTTCTGATGAGAAAAGCATACTACCTCCTTCATAAAGAGAGATTTATTAAGGATAGTGAACGAGTGTACCTCAGGGCTCAATCATCTACTGTTTTTTTTCAAGGGGTGATTCAATTACTTTAAGATGTGTTGCCTAAAAGAACAAACCAGTCTCTGTTACCCGGCAAATTAATCAAGTTCCTTCAGTGGTTTCTCTGGGTTAATAATTTCATTTAGGCGGCCTTCTGTTCCGTGGTTTCATCCCTACCAAGAAAACTCTCAAATGAGAGGGAGGAAAAAGAAAAAAAAAAAAAAAAAAAAGTGCTATTCATTTGCTGGCCTTAGCGCAGAGCACAGGCAGCACATGGAACCGCGACGGGAGGAGTTTGTAAAAGATCAGCCTGCTCTGAGGTGCCTGTGAAAGCAGCAACTGGTTGGAAGATATTTAAAAAAAAAAAAACGTGTTAAGGCTAATATTTTCACTGTGTAAAAAGGCCATTTGGATTTGTTGTCATCCGTGAAGAGCTGTGGATTTTATTCGTAATTACTGTGAATGATGTTCTCTGGATAGTGCAAGCGAATCCTGAAAATGTCACAAATTTTTAGCACTTTTTTTTTTTTTCTTCTCTTTTCTCTTGAATATTCATAGCTGCACTGTTCGATACAGATGGACCAAGCGCAGCAAGGAAAAAGACATCCCTGACGTTGGTGTGTCCGGGTGTTTGTGCGATCCCAGCCCCTGCCCCGGGCTCCGAGGGTGCAGGGGCTGCGGCCGGCCCCGCTGCCTTATCTGCTCCCGGGGCCATCTCAAGGAGCACAGTAAAAATTTACGATCCCCATCACATCGTGCTGAATAAATACCTAATCCCCTTTATTCTTAAGCAGTAATGACTAATGAATTGCTTTATGTACCGGAACAGCGAGGTCGGGATCTGGAGGTTAAGCAGGCTCGCACGCCCCACCGCAGCCACGGCTGTGCAAAACGGGGTCGGGGTTTTGGTGTTATCCTCCCCCTGTGGCTTCAGGGAAAATGTTCTGGCTACTGCTGGCCCACGGGGTGACACTCCTGGGTACATGGCTCTTCTTCTCCCTTCCCCTTCCCTGCCTCGTGCAGCTTGTGGGTTTTTGGGGCTGGCTTGGAAATGCTGCTGCAGGTAACTTTGGAAAAAGGGATTCAGAAACCTGCGGGGCTTGAAATGCCATCCCAGCCCCGGTGAGCTCCGTGGGCTCTGTTCCCAGTGCGAGAACCCACCGCAGAGACGCTTTTGGCAATGGCTCCTGGGCTATTTTCATACATCGTTAACCAGCTCTCAGCAGTTCACGTACAGTGCGGTTGTATTCTCCCGGCACAAACGCGAAGAGCAGAGGTGAGGACTTGACCCGCAGCCTGGGCTGTGCTGGCTGCACATGGGCTGTGAGCCCCAAAAAACCTCGTGCACCATCCCGACACCGCCCAAAAAAACTCATGCACCATCCTGACACCGCCAGGCACCAGGCAGGGACGCGCTGTGCCACCTTTCTGCATTTTTGGCACACTCACGAAAACGTGAGCGGTGTGGGCACCCCGGGCGGCTCCGAGGGCTGAGATGTGGCGGACATGGGGCATGCAAAGCCTCCCGCAGCCCCGTTAGCCCTAACGAGGCAGCTTCGTTAGGGGCCGGCTGGGGAGCGCCTGGCTGCCTGCGCGGGGCAGCGGATGCTCGTGTCATGGCTGATTACTTTTCATTTGGGCAGGGTTCAACCGGCGATAAAGCTAAAGGGAGGGATTGTAGCTATTCCCAGAACAAGAGGTCATCTGTTTTCTTTCAGGGAGCTTGGCTCTGGCTCCAGCGCGCTGAGGAACAGCGAGGCCCTTTTATCTGCCGGGGAGGGGAAGGGCTTTCGGGGGGCCGCGCTGGTTTCTCTCCCCGTGCGAGCGCTCGCTGCAGCCCGAGCATCGTGCCCGAGCTCCGCGTGGTGCCGCGGTGCCTGGGGACGTTGCAGAGCCCATCCGAGCCCTGCCCCAAGGAGCACGCAGGTGCAGGAGCATGGCAGTGCCGATGCCCTGTGCCATATAGGTGCCACATCATCCTTTATACCTTCATTTTCCACAACACGTCTGTATAGCTCCTTTTGAGGCTCCTGGCCTCCACCTCCCAAACACATTTTGGGTACAAAGCCGCGTGCTGAGGTGTGGTGAGCATTTTCCAAGCAGCTGCCTGGCTCACGGAGCGAGCACACTCCGGGTCCCCAGTAGCCCCTTGCCACCCCCAGCCAAAAACACCGTGCGCCCCTGGGGCTGGTGTGGGTGCAGAGCTTCGCAGGCAACCCCAAATGTTGGCGTTGGGCACAGCTGGAGCTCCAGCAAGGCCAGAGGGGCCCCTCGCCTGCCTGCACGCTCCCACACAGATGGGAATGGCTCCCAGATGTTGCACAGAGCCCACCTTTGAAAGAAAAGCCTCTAATCTTATCCTGAGGACTCCCAGCATTGCCTTCTCCCTGCCTCGCATGCAGACAGCCGTGCTTTGGTGCTGCCTGTGCAGCATCTCGGAGCCGGCATGGCTTTGGATGGGAGCTGCTGTCGTTCCTGGGGTGTGCTGGCTCCTTGCACTGCTCGTTTGGGGTAGCCTCAATCGGCTGCTGGTTTTGTTAAAGCTTTCCCACTTAAATTCACTGCACATTATCCTCTCTCTCTGTTTTTTTCTCCCTCCACTTCGCTACAGGAGCTGGTTGCTTTTCCCACGTGAGCGAGGCAAGCAGAGGAGCTCTAATTATCGCTGTCCTCCTTGAGCAGAGGGTTACTGACCCAGAGACAGCCCCGCACCGGGGCTCAGCCCCAGCAGTCCCCTCTTCCAGCCCCGGTTCCTCCCGTTCCCATTTCTGCCTCATCCCCGATGGGTTGCGAGCCGCTGCTGCAGGTTGCATGAGGGCCGTGGCACAGCCCTGGGGCCTCGTTTGCTCTCAGGCTATTAAGGCAATTTGCAAATACAGCCCCGTGCGGGGCTGGCTTTGCCCTCTGCTGAGCGCTGAGATGGGAGCAAGGAGCCAGAGCGGGGCTGGGGAGCTGCTGGAGGTGTTGGGGGGCGACCAGGGCTCCGTGCCCCCCGCTCTGCTCGGCTCTGCCGGCCAGACCCCCGCTCCCGCAGCCTGCCGGGGGATTTGTCGCTGGAGAGATGCAGTGCTGGTGCTGAGGAAAAGTAGGGCATCCGCTTGGCAGCTCCAGAAATAATGGGAGATCGGTTTAATTATTCTACAGAAACGCTCAGATTGCGCAGATGCCTAACTTAGGTTTAATATAATTAAGATAACTCATGTCTATAAACATGTCTGGGACTGAGCGAGGTGTTGGAGCCGCCGATCCAAGCTGGTGTTTTCCCTCTCAGACATCAGCTGGAGCTCCGAGAGCCCACGGCCACCAGGACGTGGCCGTGCTGGCCCCCGCCGGGCCCTGCTGTGGGTTGGGGGCATGGAGAAGGCACCGACACCTCCCCGCACCCAGCTCTTCTTGCACGAGGGCAGGGGAGGCTGGGTCCTGTGCTGGGGCATCCCCTGTGCCGAGTGGATCGGGACAGCAAAGAAAAAACCCTTTGGTGGTGATACCAGTGTGCTGGGGATGAGTTGAGCCTCTTCCTTTTTTTTAAAAAATGCATTTAAAATTGCCCTTTTCTCCCCAGATTGCAGCTGGCTGCCCTGCCCAGGGTATCTTTGCACCCTGGCTGAGCCCAAATGCTTTTCCCAGGGTTGACGCACGGGATCTGCTCTGCAAGGTGGCCCAGGCACAGCAAACCCAGGCATTTGTCAGGCACCAAACATCTCAAATTTTGCCTTATTTCTCTTCACCCCGCTCTGAGCTCCTTCCTCTTTCCCCATCCTGCCTTGTGCACCCCTGGCTCATTGCACCTTGAAGCCCTCCCGATGCTCTCGTTGTGCTCTGCAAGCCCCAAAACCCAAAGTCTCGGGGATCTTGCTTGCTAACGAGCACTGCCGGGACACTTGGGGAGTGATGCTGAGAAACACGGGGCAAAACCCAGCTCTGAAGGCTCTGCTCTCATCCCACCTTACCCCTGCCTCTGCAGCCCCGTGCGGCACCGCAGCGAGGTGGCTGGAGGACGCCGCACACCGAGTAATTAGAGCAAAGGCACACACACACAGAGGCGCAGCAGTACTGATTTCGGCATTAGCATGATAATGAATGTTCTCACTAGAAGCTTGTAATTATGTTTCCTCTTTTTTTTTCCCCTCCCCCTGAAAGTATAATTAATTATGAATAGAGCCAGAGTTTGACGCTAACGCATATTTTTTTTTTTTTTAAATCCCTTTTGGTTCCATTTCTGCCCTATTAAAAATTTATGAAGGAACCAGAGGTAAAGTCATTTTCCCAGGCTGTTGCTCCTATAAATTCAACGGGGATAATATTAAAAATAATACTAACAGAAGAAGGCAGGAGGGCACTTTGCAGAGGGTTTCTCCCCTCTCCCTTGGGCCACATCCTGGGTAAGAAGCCAAAAAAAAAAGAGAGAGAAACTGAGTGGTGGGCAAGGAGGCAGGAGAAGGGGCTCAGCCGGGCATGGGCCAGGCACCAAAGCCTGGTGGTGGCACTGAGACACGTGCACCGTGCTGGGCATCATCCTCAGCCTGCTGCAGGGCACCTCTGGGCAGCTGGAGGCAGATTTTGTTCCCATTAGTGCCCTGGGGTGATGAGGCATGGAGCCCATGAGCACAAGGATTCATTGCGGGATGGGGCAGGGGGATGGCAGCCCTGGGGATGGCAGCCCTGGGGGTGGCAGCCCTGCAGGTCCCCTCCCCAAAGCCACCGGGGCTGCTGAGGGTGGAGAAATGCTCCAGGAACATCCAACCTCATTTGCTTAAAACAAGCAAAAATCAAGCAAAACCCGCAAGCGCTTTCAGTACCTTGGGAAATGGTTCAGGACTATGACATGCATGCTCACAAACTTCTAAGAAGGTGCCTTTCTCTTCCCATCTGCTCACGCAGAAGATAAAGGAGGAAGGCACAGGGGGCCCTTGCCCCTGCGGACGAAGGCGCTCCTGGTCCTCCTCCTCCTCCGCCGGCTGCCACTCGTACCGGCGGCCTTCCCTTGCCGTAGGTGGGAACTGTTTTTCTTCTTAAATTGCATTTATTCTAACAAATGTCTCATGCAAACACAATTGCAGGTTTGCTGGAGGGAGATGCTATTTGCAGGCAGCCTGGCACAAAGGCGGATTTATTCTCCTTCCTTTCATTCATTTGAAGCTAAAGTAATAGCTCTAACTACATCTGACTTATAATAAGCGCGTTCCTGGGAACAAACCTGCACTCTGCATGCATTTCCCTCTTTGTCAGCTCTATCCAGGCACTTTTTCTCCTTCTCCCTCCCTCTCTTTTTACAATAACAAAATCAGAGCCTTGTCAGTTGAAAGTTTATATGCCCTATTTATAGCGCTCCCCCGTCTCCCGGCTTTCACGTCCCGGCACAAGGAGCTCCTTCCCCTCCTCTCGCAGGGAACCATCAGCACCATCCCTAGGCTCTGCCCTACGAGGTTTGCTGGCTCTTTTTGCAAGTGGGCCCACGAATTTGGGGGTTGCTGTTGGAGAACTGGGGGTTTTGCTGGGCACGGTTTGCTTCTCGCAGCTGTTGAGCATCTTGCTGGTGCCCGTCGGGCCCGGGGAATTGTCACCAAAGCCTGGCATGCAAATTTGGCATCCACCTGGTGGCTTAATTAGGAAAATAGGAGTGTTTTTCCAGAAAGCCTCACAGGCTGATTCTCTGGGATTTGTTTTTAAGCTGGAAGTTCGGTGTGCGTGTGCGTTTAGGAGGCCTCTGCAGATAAATCCAGGTAAATCTGGACTTGGCACCGCTGTGTCTCTGCTAAGGGGAGGTGGGCGCCCATCGCTGCCATCCCACCCAGCACCTGCGTGCTCTCATGGCTTTTCCTCCCCCGGCAGAGGCACAGCATCTCCATGTCCTCGCTGCCGTGGCGCTGGGGGGCCCAGCAGGGCTCTCCTGTTTGTGCCAGGCAAGAAAGATGAGCAGGAACGAGGCTCTTGCGTCGTTCTCCCTCTGGCGAAATCTAATCGCACCGAAGGGAAAACTGAGTGCCAAAAAACATCCCCTCCACGAGGGGTCCTGCTCCCACGAGCTGTTTATGGGCTGAACAGCCATTAGGGCCTGATAACGAAGCGGTGTTTGCAGCACAGGGCAGGACTCCGGGGCTGCGGGGAGGGCGGCTCTGCCGCCACCGCCTTTCCTACGCGGATTTTTGCTTGCTGAAGAGTCGGCCCTTCTGTTAAATATAGCTCATGAGCTGTTCTTGAATTGCACCTAATTACGTCTCCTCTCCAGTGCACGCTTCCTGCCTGTTTGCAGCTAGAAGGAGCTGGGTGATTGCGGCTTGAACTCCTCGGGCTCATTCGTTATCCTTGCGTCTCATGCTTGGAAGGAGGGAGATGAAAAGTTGAATCCTCTGAGAAGGGAGGGGAAAAAAAAAAAAAAAAAGAAAGAATCCTGGCGAGGTTCCTTTTGAGCTCTTTGCTCATTAAGATGTCAAAAGGTTGGGTGCCCTGGCAACTGCTTCTCCTGGCTAAGCAGGACTTGAAATTGCTGCAGTCACCAGTCGGAAAATCTGCAGGCGCTCGCCCAGCTCCGCGGCCGTGGGAAAACGCCCTCAGCCGGGTGCCCAGCGCCTGGCACGGTGTGCGTGTGCGCAGCACAGGCACGGTGTGAGCTTTGCCTCCTGCGGGAAGTCCCGGGGGGCCCATCCCCAAAAGGTTTCTCCGATTTAAACAAATCGAGCTGCTCGGGGCACCGCGCACCGTGTCACCGCCACCTCGCCCCATTCCTCCTGTGCCTCTTCTGAGCCCTCCCAGCCACGCCGATGTTGATCCAGGCCCTGCGGGTAATTCCTGCGGACTTCACCTGGAAAGAGTTATTGCATGAATGTTTGAATAGTTAGGGAATGACTCCCAAACATCACTTCAGGCTTACTGGTTCATTTTTTTTAAGCCTTTGCCCGTTTTCGCCCAGCTGCTCGCCAGCCGCTCAGCCCGGCTCCCTCTGCAGACCTCGCAATGTTTCTGCCTCAGTTTTGTGGCTCATTTCTGGGATATTTTGTTAAGATCTTTTGCTCCTCCAACCCAAAGCAGGGCTCTTAGTGGAGTTTTAGTGGGTATAGAAGGGGGAAATACCTTTTCCCCGGCCCCTAGAAAGGGGCTGCCCTGCATGGATGTGAGCCAGGGCATCGCCCTGCTTGGCTGGATGAGCTCAGCGAGGGAGACACAACAGTGCTTTAACTAACTGCACGGCAAGTTTCTTCCATGGAGGAGAAAAAGAGCCAACATGACCGAAAATATGCAAAAGATCAACTCTCTGGTTAGAAGTGGCCTGGCTACCAGTTTCAGTCTCAGGCACTTGGCTTTGCTGTGGGAAGCCCTCATCATTTTCTACTGTTTTACTCATAGCCAAAAATATGATGAAACCAGAACTGAATGTGGCTTTTTTTCTGTCTTATTACAGTAAGCATCATAAATTATTCACCCATGAGACTCAACCGCATTTCTTACTCAAAAGGAGCTTCCTTTTGTCTCCAGACGTTGGGACCTCGGATTTGGAGCAGCACCCAACGAGGTGGCCCAGCGGTGGCTGTCCCATCCACAGTCCCCTCCCTGGCACGGGGAATATCTCCGCTGGCTTCTCCCGGTGTCCTCATGATGCCCTGGGCCCAGCTGTCCCCACAGTGGGGACACATCTTAGGACGTGGGACCCCCAATCGGGGCAGCCGTGCGCACCGACGCGGAGCCAGCTCCCTCAGAAGCCCGCGTCCTAGGACAATGTCAGTCTAATCAGCGCCCTCTTCGTTAGCGGGGACCTATAATTAGAAGCAGCAGCCAGCCATCTGCTTTTATCTCGTCACATCGCACCGTGCCTCTCTGCTGCCCTTTATTACCGGCCGTTGTTGTAGATCAACATTTCCCTCCCCCCCCCCAGCCGTGTCTTATCTCGCTTTCCTTATCGCCAATGAATGGCCCCAGAAATGCTCCGTGGTGAAGGGGAGCGGGCAGTGCTGGAGCTCTGCTGAAAGGGGTCCGTGTCCGGCACCTTCCTGCCTGTTGTTCCCATAGAAATGGTATTTTGGGGGTTCTCCACATTGCCGTGGACCTTCCCGAAATACCCTCTGCCTTGTGCCAGGCACAGGCAGCAGGGCTGAGAATAGGAAGGCACGGGGAAAAGGGACCCGTGCTTACATCTTCTGAGGTTCCCCAGCTTATCAAATGCTTCCTTGAGTTTCTCCTCACATCCTGCTCCTGAAAGCACTGCACCCTCTGGGGCAACGAGTGGGACATCACCTGTGCCACCAGCCACCCCTGGTGTCCATGCCACGTGGCCTGGGACAAGGAGAACCCCCTTTAAAGGATCTTAAAACTCGGTACCTAGACAAGAGCCTAAGACATATAAATGGATTAACAGCCATGGTTTATTAGCGCTCCTTAATTCACTTCGCAGGGCTGAGGGAAAAGTTATTAGCAGATGTATGGCCAGTAATAAGCTAATTATAACCCTGTCGGATCAGAGATTTGAAGAGGTGGGGAGTTTTGTGTGTGAGATAACTGTAATTGTGTGCTAAAGATTATGAATTAATATTGATTTAATAAAGCTGCAGCAATTCATTGCTGCAGGAGAGCTCAGGTATTCACTGTGGGAGCTGCCCTGGTGGCACCCACCCCTGTGCCGGCCAAAACGTGGGCTGGCAGGTGTCCCCATGTCCCCTTATCGTAATGTCCCGACATCCCTATGCCCCTCATTTTGCAGCCCCTCCGCTGCCCATCCCCACTGCAGGGCAGAGGGCAATATTTGCTCTTATGCAATGGCTGTGTTTGCTGCTTTTATCTGAGCTGAAAAGCCAGGTCCCCTGCTGATCCTACGAGATGTGGCCCTTGTGGGTGCATGTCCCGGGAGCCCCGCAGCCCCACCAGCCCTGATGTATCTGCCCTGCAGCGTTTGCCAGAGCCGAAGGTATCCCTGGTGCTTCTTGTTCCCAGCCTACAGCTGCCACCCAGCATCATCTCAGTTTTTCTCTTCTCCTCATGTCGCTGAATGCGAGTGGCTGCGGGGACTCGGCGGGGACGCTGGCGTGACCGAGGCTGGAAACGAAGGCAGTGGCTGGGTGGAGGACTCCAGATGGGGAGGTGGGCATGGAGCAAGCCCCTGCGCAGAGCAGCACCAGAGGCATCTTTCCTTTTTGGCTTTTCGGAGACTTCTTTCCTTTTTAGCTTTTTGGAGACGGAGCCTTTTTGGCTTTTCTTTGGAGATGGATCCATTTTCCCAAGGTGATCCCCAGCCCTGGCACAAGCCCTCCACACCATGTCGGTGATGCTCCAGTGGGGCTGCGTGCTGGAAGTCCTCGTGGTGTTGCCCTCACTCAGCCCCAGCCCCCCAAGGACACAGGCGCGCTGTTTGCAGGACTCAGGCCTCTCTCTAACTTTGATAACTCAGGACCTGCCAGCTGCCATGGGCCACGCATATTCCTGGAGGGACCCCCCCCTTCCCCTGGAGTGGTTTCCAGGAGCATTAGTTCTAGTGGGCTGATGCTCTGATAAAGGCAATTACAGGATGACTTAGTTTAAAGGCTGCAGCTTGCATTAAATTTAATTACTTTCCCCTGAAGCTTTCCATGGGAGGGCGGTTTCAAAGTGCGGGTGGCTCCTGTTTTGCATCTCGCTGCTTTTCCTGGAGGAGTTTAGGTGAACCCAAGTGAGAAAATGCCCCAATTTCTTGCATTTGTGCCGGGGATCAGGCGAGTTTAATGCCGAAACACTGCAAGACAAGAATACGAGGCGGGACTCCAGTTTTCCGCTGAGATCTGAAATCCCCTTCTTTGCTGATGCGCCGTTTCAGAGGCGCGCTGCATTACCATTTTATCTGATGGAATAGCTATCAACGGCCGCTTAGAAGTGAAACACTACGGAAAATCTGTGTAAGCTATCTCCAGCCTCGCAGCGCAGACACGCTGTGATTACAGTGGCAGCCCTGCTCTTTCTCGGGTCTTTCATGTGCAGGGATGTGGCTGGCACCAAGACCTGCTGCCGGTGTCCCCTGCTCGGTGTGGTGCTGGGGAGGCTCGTCCTGGCAAGGCCACGGCTCCTGGCACCTCGTGGTCCTGCCACAAACTGCTCAGGGATTTCCATGGAAAAAAAAGAAACTCTCAGCTTCCGCCTCTGCTTGGGAAAAAGCTTGGAAACGCCAAGCTGGGAGGCCCTGAGAAAGGTTGTTAAGGATGGGGTGTAACGAGGCTAGCACCATGCAGAGCAGGACACCACTCACTGCTTGTTCTGTTTGGGCCCACAGGACAGCCAGGAGCAGGGGAAGACGTAGAAATGCAGTGAAACCATCCCCTCTATTACAAAAGCAGTGCCACTACTAAAAGCCTGTACTGATGCTGCGATGCCAGCCCATCTCCTTCGGGACCGTGGTCTTCCAGACTGTAGAAATGCAGTCAAAGAATCCATCTGTGCTCTGGTGGGATAGGCAGCCCTGCTGAAAAGTGTGTTCAACCCTTAGGGATTTTTTTTTTTTAAATACATTTTATTATAATGTTGTCTGAGGTCAGTAGAATCAAAACGCCTGGCTCCTGGCTGCAGTAAAATCAACGGCTGAAGCCTTTTTGCAGTGGTACGGGACTCGCCACCCATTCATTAAATGAAACACTGCAGATAAGAAAAAAAAAAAAAGAAGGCACAGCTCAAGTAATGCTAGGCGGCTGGAGCAGGGACACCCCACAATGCAAGGCTGATAGAGCCGGTCCTTTATCTGCAGAGATAATCACATCTTCCAGGGGAAGGTTTGATCCGCCGCGTTGCCTCACAAGGCGCTTGGCCTGCCAGACGGACACGTACGACCGAGGACTGGAAAAAAATAAGGAAAGGGGCACGTGGGCTGCCCAAAAGCTGTGAAAGGTCGGCTGTGACCTTTGCAGGGACGCATGCCTTTGGTGGTGCCAAGCTGGAGCAGGTTGAGGGAGGTTGCAAGGTTTTGGGGTGTCGCATCGCCTGCTGGCATGCACATGGGGCTGCGAGAGGGTTGAGAGGGGCCAACCTCATGGAGCTGAGGATGGACGGGGAGCAGGAGGAGAAGTGCTCGGGGGTGCTGGTGGATGAAAGGCTGGACACAAGCCAGCACCGGGCAGACCTCATTGCTCTCTGCAGCTACCTGAAAGCAAGTTGTGGGGTGCTGGGGGTCGGCCTCTGCTCACAGATTACTTGTGGTAGGACTAAAGGGAAAGGCCTCAAGTTGTGCCGGGGGAGGTTCAGGTTGGAAATGAGGAGACATTTCCTCTCAGAAAGAGCAGGCAGGCGTTGGGCCGGGTTGCCCAGGGAGGTGGTGGCGTCACCGTCCCTGGGGGTGTTCAAGGAGAGGTTGGACGTGGTGCTTGGTGGGTGACATTGGTGGTAGGGGGATAATTAGAGCGGGCAATCTTGTAGCTCTTTTCCAACCACAGTGATTCCATGATTTTAAACCAAACAGGGCAGCTTCAGATAAGCCACCGGGGCTAAACTCTCCACCACGAGCACAGCCAGGCCTTGAGGCGGGCTGCCCACAGCCAGCACCCCTTGAGCCTACCCCACCTCGGGCAGGCTGGAGCCGCGAGCAGCCCACACGAGGCCACCGGGGGCTGCCCCCAACCTCTCCATACGACCCCCTAACCCCCCCTCAGCACCCCCAGGAGGGCAGCACCCATCTCTGCAGGCAGCCTCGGCTCCTTTAAGGCAGGCGGGCGGTGCAGGGAGCGAAACCCGCCCGCCTCCTGCCCGCCTCCCTCCCTCCCTCCCTCCCGGCCGGGCAGGGCACGGCTCGGCTCGGCTCGGCAGGGCGAGAGAGGGGAGCTGCAGCCCCGTTTAGCACAGCCCAGCCCGGCTCGGCTCGGTTGGGCTCCCCCAGGGGCTGTTTTGGCCCCCATGGCTCTGGATTTATAACCGCGGCGCAAATGGCGGGGCCGAGCCCCCGCGCCCAGCGCTGCCCCGCCGGCCGCTGAGGCGGCCCCGCAGCGGGAGGAGGAGGAGGAGGAGGAGGAGGAGCAGAGGCAGCACCCGAGGAGCGGCCATGGGGGGCGGCAGCCGGCGGCGGGATTAGGTAAGGCAGGAGCACCTCAAAGGGGGGGGGGGGGCCCAGCCCCGCAGAGCACCCCCCTCAGCTAATTAGCGCCGCCCCCGCTAATTAATTAGCGCGGGGTGAATGGGGGAGGAGGGTTTAAGGGGGGTGGGCTGCAGCCCGGCCACGCAGGACCCGCTGGTAGCCCACGGGGGTGGGTAATGGGAAACGTGGTTATTTTTTTATTTATTATTTTTTTGAGGGGAGGGGGGGGAAGCAGCGTTAATTGCTGCTAATTGCGGCGCCCAGGGGCCGAGCGGAGGGGCTGCCAGGCAGGTAGGTCGGCGAGCCAGCCGCGGTTACGTAAAAATGAAAATGTGCACCCAGAGCGGCTGAGCGGGGAAGAAACTTTCTTTTTTTTTTCTTTTTTTTTTCCTTTTTTTTTCCCCTTCTCCTTTCCCTTTCCCCCCACGGAAAGCCCCCCCCCCCACGCGAGGCAGCCTGGCGGCCATGGGGGGCTGTGGGGACAGGCTCCCCCCCCCCCCGCAGCGTGGCGGTGCTTTTTTTTTGGCTGTTTTTTTTTTTTTTTTCTTCTCTTTTAAAAAAATCCCTTTCAATTCTGCTTTATTTTTTCGGGCTCTCGCCCGACACACATGTTTGAAGCTGCTGGTTTCGTGCTCGCCGTGAGAGCCCAGGGAACGGATCCGCATCAGAGACCCGGTGCTGAGTGGGGTGAATCCAGCCCCAGGCCAGGCTCGGCCCCGCTGCCCCCAAAACGGGGTCCTTGGGGGCGAGGAGTGACCCCAAACCCCAAATGTGGGGAGCTGCAAACTCCAGAGCTCACCCGGTGATGCGTTGTTCCCGTGTCAATATTTACGGTGGGTAAGCAGGGCCGGTGGCTGCAGGCAACAAGTGTACGCTCCTCTCCCAGCCGCAGCCGTTGGAGCGATGCTTTTTTTCCCTGCAGATTTTCCAAATTTCCCCCTTCCCACTTCTCCTGCTGCTCCCGTAACCCTGGCCCTGCACAAAGAGCGGGGCCGCGGTGGGTGCGGGCAGCTGCCTGCCATGTGGGCTGCTGCACGGCCCGAAGGCTGGGGGCTCGAGGCTGTGCTGACCCCATTGAACCCCCTTCATGGGCTGTGCTGACCCCTCTGAACCCCCCCCCATTGCCTCCCGCTGCTTCAAACCCTCTGGAAGCCCCGGCCTGTGCCCGGCTGGGTCTGCTCCTTGAACTTTGTGTTTTGGGTCAGCTCAAGAATTTGCCCCGGAGGGGCCGTGGTGCTGGAGGTGATCTGTGCAGCGGGTATTTCCCCGGGCTCGCAGGCGTTTATGGTTTGAACTCTCCTGTGACCTCTCCCTCGGCATTCTCACGAAGCAAAGGTTGGGGCTTCGAGTGCCTGAAGACGGCGGGGTTTTGCTGAATCCGGTGTTTTTAATCTGACTTTGGAGGTGGTGTTGTTCCAGTGGTGTTCCTCGGCTGCGTGGGGTGAGAGTTTTGGCGTTTGGCTGAGGTTTTATCAGCAAGGTTAAGGTTTGCTGTGTGATTTTCTTTAAAGAGAAGGGTTTGAGGGTGATGATGATAATTCATAAAGGGAAGGGAAGTGAGTTGGGACAGCCGGGTTAGCATTTCCAACTCCTCTGAAAGTGGCGACAAAACTTCTGGATGGCTTTTATGAAGTTGTGCTTAAATCTCTGAATTTCACCGCTGATGTATTTGGTGGCTCTGGGGCTCAGCTCTGCCCTCCTGGCTCCGCAGTGCTCCGAGGCCGTGCCTCGTGCGGGGAGGGCAGAAAGGTTGCAGTCCGAGTCCCGAGGAGCCACGGGAGGGAAGGGAAGTTCTGTGTGTGACAATATTTTATAACTTCAATTGGGTAAGTTTCAGTATGAGAGAGACTCTTGCAAAACGCGTTCAGTTTATTGAAAGCAAATGCACTCAAACCCTACTTTGTTGTTGCCAAAAGGGAAAAAGTAGAAGCTATTTTTGGTGCGAGAGAGGAGATGGGGCATGCACATGTCTGGGGCAGGAAAACACTGGTACTTTGTTCTTCTGGCTTTATGTGGGTGGTGGTTTCTGTTATTTAGCTGTGTGTTTCTGCCAAGTTGCAAAACGTACCTGGTTCTGAGAGCCCTGCAGAGGTCAGGGCCTGCTGCGCAGCTCCGTGCAGGGCCGCCTCCCGCGGCGGGGCTCCCACGCTGGAGAGGAGGGTGGATGCTTCTGGCTTCACACCTTGGGTGCCAGGGAGGTGACGGGCGTTTCTTCACGACAAGATCTGGACTGAAACCGTCGACTTGCTTCACTCGAGCCACCACCAAACAGCTGCTGCTTGGCACTACCTCGCCTTCGCTAACGGCTGCGGCTGGATTCGGACCAAGCCGCCTCGAGTGGAGGTTGTACCCGGCCCCGGAGCCAAATCCGAAGGGGGGCTGGTTCAGCCGTGTTCGTGTCTTGTAATTACAAGACCCAGTCTGAAGGCAGTTCTGTTATGATTGGCGATGAAGGCATGCGTGCAGCTGTGCCGATAGCGACACGTGGTAATAATAGAGCTGAGCTGCCCGACTCGTCCCCGCTGCAGCTCCGGGCTGCGCTGGCTGGAGTTGGTCGGAGCAGATGTCCTCGTGTTTCGTGACATGCACGTGTGTTATTTGGCCCTTTGATGCCTTCCAGTGCTTCTCCTGCTGCTGGGTTGGTTGGTAGTGACCCAGGGACGTTCCTCTGCCGAAATGCAGTCCTGGGTGCAGGTGGGTCGCGGTGGGAGAAGCCCACTTAACGTCAGCCGTAACCTGTGTGTGAGTGAGCATCATCTTCTGGCTCTAGGGAGGGGAGGAAAGATGTAAAACTGGGGAGATCACAAGAGTGGGTAGGAAAGGAGGGTTAAATGGGTAAAATTTCCGGAATGGGCTTTGGGCAGATGATTTGAAGAGTGGCAAAGTGGTGTTGGGTTTGAGAGGTGCAGCGCTCCCTGGCCCTGACCTGATGGCTCATTCCAGCCAGATCGATGGACACGTCTGAAAATTGAGGGCAGAGAGGCGGCGTGTGGTTCAACGCTTTGAATTGTTTTCCTGGTGGAGACTCTGCCCTCACTGCGAGGGTTCCCTCTTGCAAGGGGCTGATTCTCCTGGGTTTTGTGGCTGCGAGCAGCGATCCACCAAACGCAGACCACGGGCTACGTGCAGGGGTAGATGAGGATGGGAATCGAGGACAATGTGTGCTTGAAAGGACAGTTTTCTTCGTGCTGCAGCACTTTGGTGAGCTGCAGCACGCTTCAGTCCTCGCTGAGAGATATGAGCAGAGAGCAGGGTCGGCTCTGATGGAGCCGGGAACGAGGCGCAGCAGCACCCAGTCACTGCTGTGATCACTGTCTGAGGCTTTCGCAGCTGCTGAAGGATTTAGGCATCGTGAGGCCATGGGTTCTCATCCCGGATGCCATGACATAAGCTTCGGTGTGGCTTTAATTGGGGTCTTTGCTGTGTAGACGTGTTGGAGTCGTGGAGAATTGCTCCTTATGGCTGGGGTTGCCCTGGCACACAGGTGGCAAGGCCTCGGATTTACCCTGTGGCGCCCAAGGGTCAGATTTTTGTGTTGTGGAAGAAAAATGGAAATGGGTCTCGTGTAATGAGCGTGACCAGAGCTGCTTCCTGAAAGGGAAGCTGGCGAGGGGAGGCAAACCTCTGGATCTGCGGGCATCAAAGTGCCCCCAGAGCCTGGTCCAGGCGAGGGAGGGAGCTGCTGGGAAGGGAAGGAGGGCAGAACAGCAGCAGGAAATGCGTGATTTGGACGTTTTGGGAAGTGAGCCCTGACCCACACGCAGGACTGTACAGGGAGTTGAGAAATCCGGGTTGTGCCCCCAGTCCCCTGCCCACCCCTCTGCTCACTTCCCTTCTTCCCAAGGCCCCCGGTGAGCCTCGGGGGCACGGGCTGCATGACTGAAGGCCAGGAGCGTGCCCGGGGGGGCTGCAGCCACCTGGCCAGCGGGCTGAGTTGGGCTTGGGGGTATCCAAAAGGTGGCCAGGGTAATGTGGAGGGGCTGCGGTTACTGCCCTGGTGTGAGGGCTGTGGGATGGGGCGAGCAAAGCAGGCGGCGTGGCTACGTGTCTGCGGGGAATGCCCCTGACTGCTCTGAAGCTCGGGAGCAAACCTTAACACATGTGAGGGATGGCAGCTCCTTCTAGTTACAGGGAAGGGAAGTTGGCTCCAAATTAACTTTATGATCCGTGAAAGTGAAGGTTAGTTAAAAAAAAAATAATAATGCAAATGCTGAAGTTGTGCAGAGTCGCTGAGTGTGCTGCTCGCTGTTTAATGCCATCCATTATTTTTTTTTTTTTCACTCCCAGTCTGTGTTTTTGGCTTGGGAGCAAATTACAAGCAATATCAGCTTACGCTTGGATTTGAACCCGCATTGCTCTTAGTCAGCTGAAATATTTCCCCTTATCGCCGCTCCCATGATGTTTATTTTAGAGCGGATAGCATCGCTGCTTTTCTGCTGGCTGCAGGGGAGAAGCCAGCCTCTGAAACAGCCCAACACCTTGGAAAGAAATGATCTCAAAGCTGGTTCCGTTTCTGAATGAGATACAGCTCCATTTTCCATGGAGAGTTTTATGCAAGGCTGTATCCCGGAGCCGCTCGCAGCATTAAAAAAAAAAACAACCCAGGAGGCAGCAGATGGATGAATTGCTGACAGATTTAAAATTGTCTGACAAACATAAAGCATTCAGTCGGGAGGCCAAGGCTGGAGGGAGGTTGCGGAGAGGGGGGGAGGAGGCAACAGAAAGGTTGAGTAAGTTATTCTGGGCAGGAGAAACGGTGCTGGGGAGGCAAACTCCAGCAGGTTCAGCCTGCAGGGGGAAGGGAAGGGCCGGGCCCGGCTTCACGTGGAGGGACGTGGCGAGGAGCGTGTTCCCATCAGGGAGGAGGAGGAGGAAGGGCTCTGAACGCAGCCTGGGCAGCAGCAGGATTTGGGACGAGTGGGCTGCCCTCGGAGGAGACAATGTGGTGGGGCTGAGATGGTTTCCTCCAGTGGGAAGTGCTCCAGGGGAGAGTGCCAGCGCCTGGGGAGAGGCAGGGGATGTGCTGGGCATTGTCTCGGGGAGCTGCGGGCCCATCTGCAGCCCTCCGGTACATATGGCGAGGGAGGGAGAGCCGGCAGGATTTCCTCTCCGCGGTGCTGGCTCCCGAGTTAATAACTAACCAGGCAGCCCTGGGTTTATCCTTTCATTGTGGAGGAGAATTATTTACATAATACCACTCGGCGTAACCTTTATTTAGCATTGTTTCCCCGCTGTAACGCCGGACCTTGTGGCGGTGCCCAGAAGCGCGGTTTTGGCCCCAAATACCCGGGGCGTTAACCCTTCCCGCCCAGCCACTCTTTTTCCCTGCGTGTGCAGGCAACCTGCAGGAGCTCTCCGCTGCTGTGCCCATCTGTCGTGTGGTTTTGGGGCTGCTCCATCCCCTCCGTCCTGCTTTCTTCAGGCTCTGGGTTCGTGCTCAGCGCCGCGATCCGAATGCCTTCCGTCGTCTTCCCAAACAAGACAGCGTTTGTCCTGTGCGTGTTTGGGCAGAAGGGTTTGTGCTGCGAGCCCTTGTTTTTGCCATGGCTTCACGTTAAAGAAGGCAAAATGAAAGAAATGTGTCAGCCCCGTGGGTGGGGGATGACGGGGTTTGGGAAGGTTCCCGATGGGGATCATCCCGTTGTCTGTGCTCGGTCCCCAAGGACTTGCATTCCCTGGGCAGCCTTCATCCTCCTCGGAGCGTGTCGCCGTGGATTTTGGAAGGGGAGAGTGAAGGGCTGTTTGGGATGGCACGCAAAGCCAGGCTTCCCGAGAAACCCCACGGCCCTGGCTCGGAGGTGGAGGATCTCTTCCTCCCCGCCGCAGGATGCGTGGGCTTCTCATGGGCTGCAGCAAACAATGAGAAGTCAGCTTTCCATAGGAAAATGTTTCAAAACCACATGAAATGACCCCAACAGCTAGGTTCCTATAGGACCAGGTCTCAGTGGCATGGTACATGATCACTTGGTAAATATCTCGGGCTCTGCAGGCTCCCAGGCTGTGCTCTCCCAGTGCTGCAGGAGCTCTGGTGAGCGCGTGGTTTATCGGTGGAGCAGCAGCACTTTGCAGCCCTGGACAAGTGTTTACCACCAAGCTCTTGCCCTGACGATGCAAGGAGCTGGTTTTAAGGCTGCAAGTCCCCAGGAATTTATGGTGGGCCACCCAGTGCCATGCCAACGTCCAGCTTGGCCCACGGGCAAGTGGTCAGCCCTGCTGGGGGCGATGCGCAGCCTGTGTCGGTTCTGTGCCAGCGCCGTGGACGCTACCTGACGGAGCCTGAAACTTGCTGGAACAGAGGAGAAGCTCGTTAACACCCTCCCCGAACCAATTAGAACTGGCAGGGTGAGTCTGTACTGGAGCCGCGCTGCGAGACGTGTGGCTGCAGCGTTCCTCAGCCGCTGCTTGGAGCCCTGCAGCTTCGGCTACGGACTCGCCAAGCCCTTGCCATTACAGTCATGCGTTTCGTGATCTCATGTGGTATGTAAATCTTGGGCGTGGAGCAGCCCTGGTGTTTGCTATCAGAGCTGGGCGCTTGGGAAGTTTCTCTACTCGTTTGCTCGCGGAGCAGGGGGGGGTTCCTGCACCGAGGCTTTAAATAACTGCATCCCTTCTGCTTTGGCACGAGGCTTCCTTCTCTTTGAAGGGGGGCACTCCTACCCCTCGGAAGAACCTCCTCGACCAGGTGTTGCCCTTGTTTTTCTGCAGGTACCGTGTCCTGTACTTCCACTTGGTAGCTGCTTTCAAAATGGAGCCTGGAAAGCTCTCTCCCTGCCTCTTTCTGCCTCTGCTGCAGTTTCGAGCTCATGCCAAAGTCTCCGCTTCATTTCTAGGTCACCCGTCTGCCCTTTCATTTCCCCCCTTCATGCTGAAGCTGGCCGCCTTGTTTTGATTTGGTAATATGTGAGGTGGTGTCCACAGACACAAACAGGCAGCCCAGTGAAATTCGTGTTTCCCTGCAGCCTTGTTCCTGTTGTGTGTGCGTGTGAATAATAATTTCCAAATGCTAGACCAGAGCCGATTAAAAACCGTCGAAGAAAGAAAACGCAGCAAAGTCTGCACATCATGGGAATCTGTGGATCCAGTGTTTGGGGAAAAAAACTCTGAACTGGCAGTGGAAAAAGCCATCAGTGTTATTCCTTGAGGCTTTCTGGTCTTAACTAAGTCATCTAGTCTTAACTAACCCACTTGGAGGGTGCCAAGGAGGTGGCCCCGTGTGCCTGTGCTGGACGCTGGCTGTGTGCTGGGGTTGTTGGTGACTGTGGTGCCTCTGCGTGTGCTCTGCAGACCTGGTGGCCACCCTGGGTTGCATTTGAGATGTTTTTTGCACAGCTCCTGTGCTGCTGGCTCGGCTGCGTGCCTGTGGCTGGAGCTGCCGAGCGTGACTGGTGACGGGGTGCGAGGCTTCTCTGCGCCCCCAGTGGGTGCTTGAGAGGAGGTCAAGAGCCAAAAATTGGACTGGGGAGTGGCGTACGGTGCTGAAGTGCTCTGGGGGAGTGTAGGTGGTTGTTGGTTATTGAGCTGCGAGGCAATGGGTATTCAGAGGGTTTTGTGCAACCCTGGAATTGGGGCCGTGGAGCAGTTGCCATGTGCTGTGTGCGCCGAGCATCGCGCTGCGGCCTTGTTCTCGGAGGAGGTGATCCTGCTGACAGCACGTACAGGAGGTGTCAGCCAGCCCTTGTTTCTGCTTGCTGTTTTTCTCTTCATTTGTAGGTTTGAGTCTTGGCTTTGTTTTTGCTGTCTCGACGAGGTAGCTGCTAAAAAAAAAAAAAAATCTTTATTTTTTTGGCGTTTTTGGGGCTCAAGGTGCAGTGATTAGAGAGGCACGGAAAGAGCTGCTGCGGTTTTGGTCCAGCACCCAGCCAGCTGCCTGCAGTGCTCCTGAGGGCTGCGTGGCGATGGGCTGAAGTGCTGCAGGAGTTTGGGTTTTCTCCAGCGTTATGAAACGAAAGCAGAGAGACGTGAGTGCATACCTTAAGGCTCGTGTTTTTGTTGTCGGCTCTCGCGCTGCGGGAAGCTGAGGCTTGCATCTCCATCGAGACTGGTGTTCCTGCAATCCAGAACGCTTTGTGGATGTCTTTAAAGCTGGGAAATGGGGAGTTTGCTCTGCCCAGAGCTGAAGGAGCTGTGCTGTGGAGCCAGACCCAGGTGTGCAAGCCCTCTGCTTGCTCCTGCTTCCCACCACGTGCGTTTTGCTATCAGCTCCACCAGGACAAGAACTTTGAGTTCTGTCTGCGGCACTCCCCCCGCCCCGTTTTTCCTCCGGTCGTGCTTTCGAAAAGCCTGCGGATTTCTCTGCAGGAGGCTTTTGCTCCCCGCACAATGCGCCGTTGTGCTCGCCTGGCTCTAGTTCCTTGTTTCATGCGGAAACACCTTGAACCTTTGGCGGAGCTGGAAGGCGGGTGCGGGGGCAGCCCCCTGGCCGCAGGCACGGGGCTGTTCCAGGAAGAACGTGTCCGTGCACGACGGCAGCCCCACGTTACCCGGGGTCGGACGTGCCTGGCTAACACAGGTGCTCCCTGCGCTGGGATCGGCGAGGCCACACGCCTCGGGTGTCGTGGAGAGGCTACAACCAGGAGTAAAAACGTTGGCGCTCGCCTTCGTGAACTTGGAGCACTTGCCAGCGAATTTGGAGTCAGGTAACTGAGGCTAAAATACCTGGTGTAAAGGACGTGCCAAGGAATGTTGCTAACCTGGGGCCTGATCCTGCCTTCGGTGGATCCGGTTTTGCATAAATGTGATAAAGGTGCCCATGGTGCCGTGTCCTGGGTGCCTGGATTGCCACCTTGGTGTGCAAAGCAGAAGAAACGCCTAAATAAACCCAGCAGCTTTGCCTCGCGGTCTTGCCAAGTCAATTTGGTGTGCACGTTGGGAAGTCAGAACAATTAGTTACAGAGACAAATGGGTCTGCCCTGCGCTCTGCACCCTCGTCACACGGCCGGCTCGGAGCCTCGCGATAAGCACAGCAGTGAAATCTGTATGAAGCAAGCAATTAAGGCATCTGCAAGAGAGGAAAAAAAAAAAAGCAGCAGCTTACCATTAACCTGCTGAGAAAGGTGGCGCTGAATCGCGTTCCTTAATGGGTTTGGGGCTGTCTGTCAAGCAGGGCTGAGCTTTTTGACTTTTTCCACTGCCTTTTGCTGATTTTAGGATAAATTTCAGGGCTGTAGGGCTGAGTTCCCTACCGTGCTGCTCCTCACCGTGTCCCTCTCGTAACGCCTCTCCCTCCAGTTACTTTTGACCAGTTGTGGCCCAGTTAGGCACTGGATAAACAGAAGATGGGAGAGGGAAGGGTCCTTTCCCCACTTTTGGAGGAGCTTGGTCGAATTGCAAATTGCCTTTTCTCTCCCCCTTCCCTAAATCTGCCCTTCTCCCCCTCTGTGAGCAGTGGGGTGTTGCTGGCGTGCCTCGAGCACAAGGATCAGTGTGTGCCGCAGCGTGGATCTGTGAGCGACGGCAACGATGTTGATCATAAAAGGGCAGAGTGTAGCTAATGACACTTAAAATATGTGCTTGTTTGGGGAAATGCTCTAACTCTGGACTTTTTCCAGGCACCGGAGCAGATGAAAGAGATTTGGCTGTGTGTGCGGGGAGACGGGCAGCTCTCCGTCGCTTCTTGCTGGCAGGGGTTGGGTTTTTCAGAGCACCCAGCATCTCTCTGGTTGTTCACACATCCACGGGGCAGTCTGGGGGGGGCAGATCTCGCACGGGTCCTGTTTATTTCCGCGTGTGGCTGCGTTTTCTCGCCGTGCCATTAACCTGTTTGCTCTCCAGCACTATTTTTAGCAGCCGTGTGATGTGTGGCCAGGAGCCTCCCTGCGAGCGGTGTTTGTGCAGTGCCGAGGGCCAGCAGCCCCCGGTCCCGAGCAGGGACACCCGTGTGCAGCGTTCCTCTCTGGGCACTGTGGCTATGGTAACCGACTTGGTTACAGCAAACTCGACTAATTAACCTAACGAAGAGCAGTTTCCAGGCTGAGGCTCTCCCCTTGGATTTCAGGGCAGTGCTGCCTGATGCACCACCAGCCTTCGCAGCCCGCACTTCTCGGCGTGCTCTCTGCAGCAGGTTTCCTTCCTAGGACCCCGTGAGCTGGGGCAAATGCCCAAGCTACGCTGATGCAGGACCACATGCTCTGCTCTGGACGCCCACCCAGGTCATCAGCAGCTGTGACGTTCCCAGGAATTAGAGGAGGAAGGTCCCGAAGTGGGTGAAACTCGCTGCGATTTCCTCCTCGGTCTTGGCGGGGTGAAAGGAAGTTTTAAGGACACTTTTCTGCATCTCCTCTGTCTCTGTGCTGCACTGCGAGATCCCTGCCGTGCCGACGGCGCCGTTAAAATCCAGGCAGATCCAAAATCCAGGCAGATCCGCAGGCTGGAAAGAAAACAGCACGTCCTGGAGGTGCCTGCGCACGTCTGCAGGTCTCCCCGTCTTAACGCACTAGTTAAGGGCATCGCTGCTTTGGACCGTTCCTCCTGGGTTTAATTATTATTTCAGTGATTGGAGCTGACGACTGCAGCAGGGGCTAAAGGAGTTCAGCCTCAATTAAAAGCCGCGCTGTGGCAGGCAGCACTGCAAGTCTCAAGTGTCTTCGGCAGGCCGTCGGAGCGCCATGTGATCGGTTCGGTTGAGAAATCCGAGTAGGCAGAGAGCAGTTTCTGGGATAAACCTTGTGAGTGCTTCTCAAAATAGCCTGAAAGCAGGGTTTTGCTTTCCACAGCCCCTGCGAGCCGGTCAGAATGTGAGGCAGATCACTAAATATTGTTAACCTCTGATCTCCAGCAATCACGTGTGGCTTTCTTTATTTTTTTTTTTTTTTGATGCTGCCTCTGGCATGTTTGAGCTTAGAGGATTTGCGTATCCGTGTCTTTTTAGTTTTAATTGTACGGGCTGGGAACTTCTCGCTCACCATTTCGGGATTTTGTTTGTTGCGCTGGAGCTGAAATCACCGCGCAGCCGCTGACCCCGCGGCTCCTCGGGTTTGACCCTTGGGAGCCTCTCGGGCAGCCTGGCAAACAAATGCGCTGGGAGAGGAGCACATGAGAGCAGCCTGAGCCGCTCCTCTGGTCAGTCATTGACTAGGACTCTTGTTTCCATTCCTTTTGAAGCTCTGCCTAATCGCTGGCATCGCGGCCCCGTGCGCTGGGCACCTGGAGGGGATGCCGGCTGCTCCCTGCGCGGCCGCGCGTGACGTCCCGGGTGTCAGGGGGGGGTTTGAGAGAGCCCAGGGCTGGAATTGGGTTTTACTGGGGAAGAGATTGTCATTGGTACCCCTGGGATCTGGCGTCTTTATAAATACCCTCGCCAAGCTCGGTTTGAGCGTGTGGGTTCACGTCGGTTCGTTTGCCTCAAAGAGGGTCGGGAGCATCCCAGGGCTGTGGGCCCTCTGTGTAATTCCTGATGGCAGCGTGAAATGTTGGTGCTGGGGAGGGCAGATCGAAGGGTGGCAGCCGCTGGGTGGAAGCGACTGCTTCAGATGTGGCTGATCTCGGGCCTGGCAGAGAGATGGGGATGAGAAGTGTGCGCCTACAACCGGTACTGCTGCACGGATGGGGACTGGTCCCCGTGCACCTGGTGCCGTGTGGGTGACCGAAAGCTTGTGAAGCAGCTCTGAGGTTCTTGTTCTGCCTCTGTTTTCCATCCTTATTTCCCTTAAAAGCTCTGGGTGACACTCAGGACATGCTGCGGGACTTGATTCTGCCGCTGAGTTCACGCAGAACAGAGAATTGCTGCTTTTTGTCGGGGATAACAATCTGCTCATATCCCACGCTCGCTGTCTCTCCAGCTCGTGGGTTTGTAACCTGGAGGGAGCTGCTGGTGAGCTGACGTGGGGAGAGGTGAGGTCCCTGTGTCCCTGGCTTTCCGTGGGCATTACTTAAGGAACTTGCTTCTCCTTCACGTTTTGCTGCTGGAACCAAATTTTATTGCAAAAATGCGGTTTGAGTGGATATTTGAATTCACCCTGCTGCTTGCTACGGGGCTTTTAGGCCAGATTTCCAGCAGCATCCCCACTCTTGCTGCGGGCTGTGCTGCTCTGCTCGGCTCTCCCCCTCTGGACCCCGCTGCCTGCAGGGAGCAGCTCGTCCTCCGTGTACGAACCCAAGCCCATGAAAAATGTGCTGCGGCCGCCACTGATTTGGAGTAGCCCTAGAAAATCATTTTCTGCTGGTGGATAGTGCCAAACCGTTTCCCTCCGCTTCCCTCCGTCCCCCCCGCCCCAAAACAAAAGGGGAGATGAAAGGCTTCATTAGGAATTATTCACTCAGCTCTGCCGCCTGTCTGAGATCTGGCTGTCTACTTTCATCCCCGAGCTCGGGAGAGGTCAGAGGGCATCTCCCCGGGGAGGATTTGCTGTTGACTGAATTGCACTCTGTCATTATCCTCCCGGATAACGAATGCAGCGGCCTCATTGGCACCGGCTTCAGAAAAAGCACGGTCATCTGCATGCGGCCTTGAGGCAAGGGGCGAAAACCCGAGGAGGGCGGCGTGGAAAACCTCCAAACCTCCCCGTGTGGGAAACGGCGCGGGACGGAGCGGCGAGCAGGATGCCGAGAGGTCTGGAGCAGCTGGGGACCCTGCTGCGTCCCTCTCCTCTGCTGAAACGGGGGGGCACACAGCGAGGGTTTACAGGACAAAAAACCTCTTCGGATGGGGTGGAGAGGGTTGGATTTGTTCCTGCTTGCCTTGGTGGAAAATGTGGCATGCTTGCGACACACTTTGAAATCTTTTAATGAGATTTAAAGCAGCTTTTTTTTTTTTTCTCTTTTGTTTTGTTTTCAGATAGGTTGCTTGAAAGAAAAACCTAGAAATCCCCCTGAGCTATAATTGCTGGGGTGATTTGAATTCAGCTGCTATCTTGGAAGAGCTTTTCCGGCAGCTGATTTGAAAACAACCTTTGCCACGGGTTTGTGGATTGTCAGGCAGCGCCGAAGGATCCCGAAGTTGCCGGTGGGGAGGAGAGAGCTGTTCGGTTCGGTGTGCTCTGCAGCTCCAGGTCGTGTTACAAAACACCCAGGCACGTTTGAGGAAGACCTGAGGGGGAGAGGCAGTTTTTTCTTTCTGGGGCTGGAGGGATGAAAGTTTCGCTAGCTGGAAATTAGTAAGAAGCAGCTGCGGGTACCTGAGCCCGTTGGGCTGCCTGAGGGAAGTCGATAGGCCTGAAAAAAGCTTTCGTTTTAAGTCCTGATTCCAGATCCCGCTGCCTGGTGCCTTGCTCTTGTGCCTGCCACACTCGTGCAAGGCTGTGCCCTCCTGGGCTGTGGCTGCACGTCACTGAAGCGCCTGGGGGTGGCCGAGGGTGGCCCCGTGAAGTCGAGCTATCCCCGTAAAGCGAAGCGTGAGGCTTCAAAAGTTGGCCCAGGCAGCCGCCTGGAAGATGCTGCGATAAAATTGCTGGCCCAGGTAATTTGCATCCTGACAGCGTGCGGCAGCGGAGGGCGAGAGTTTGTTTATTTCTGCCATCTACCTCGCAATCAGCAGTTTATGAAGTGGCCTTTTTGTGCCGCGAGGCGGTGTGTGCAAGTGTGTGTTTAAGTGGTTAGGAAGAATATCCAGTTGTGAGATTGGGTCAGATTACAGGCTGAGAAATGCAGGCGGTGGCTCACATCTGGATGCCCTGACGGTACAATAGAGGGGTACAACAGGAGGGGGTGGTCGTGGCGAGTTCCCCTCTTACACCTGAAGCAGGGGGGTAATTGCTTGAAATCACTGTAATTCTGCCACCGGCCTCAGATGAGGTGAAATTATCCTCTGCTGTAATAAGAACAAAACAAAAAACACAGCAGCCTGGGCAGCTCTTGTTGGTGTAATCCGGCACAGAGTGCGTGGGGCTGGCCGTGAATCGCTTGAATTGCTTCTCGGGATCCTCCAGCTCCTCGCTGCTGCAAGAAATCCTTCTCGGAAGGGCGATTTTCTTTGTGGCCGACTGCACGGTGCGTGCCCCAGCCGTGGCTGGGAGCCTTGATGAACTAGGGCAGAAGTAGCTCCCTTTATTCAGGCAGCCCCGTTTAAGCCTTCCCTATTCTATCCCGGGCCCCCATTTGCCTACGTTATAAATAAGTGTGTGGCTGCGTGCTTGTGTGTGTTTCTTTTTTAAGCCGAAGGCAACCCCTTAAGCTCTTTTCTGCAGGTCTGTTCAAGCTGGGGCATGGGGAATTCCTAAGAGGATTATCATGGTTTACTTGATACAGAACTTGAACTTGAGCAATGGCTTATCTTATCAGTGATAAAAGACATGGAAATGAAGTTTACGTAACCGAGGAGGCCTTGAACATGGCTTTTTTTTCCTCCCCCCCCTGGAATGACGGATCTCTCGAGTTCCTTCCCTCCAGCACTTGCCGTGTTTTCTGCTTTCTGGCACGTACTTCCCAGGTACTGCTGGCCTTCGGTTCTTCCCAGCGCCACGTCTGAGCGTTTTGCAGCAGGTCCCAGCACCCGAGGAAGCGGTGGGAAGAGGAGAGCTGCGGAGGCTTGGTGAGAGAGCTTGGGGACTTGCTGCTTTTGCTGGAAAGCATCGTGTCCAGGCTGGAGACCGGTGCTGGTCGCAAGTTTCTGCGTTGTTCTGAGCTTCACAAGGCCCTCGACAAGGCGTGTCGGGGTGGAACAAGGTGCTGGTGATCAGGGGCGGAGAGGTGAGGCAGCCACTCGTGCTGGAGAGCTCTGCGCTGCTCCCGGGCGTTTTCTCCCCTTCAGCTCCACCAGATTTGGGTGGATTTGCTCGCCTGGATGTCCTAGCCCTGCCTCTGCGCTGCGTGGGAGGAATTTCATTTCTGCTGTCGCAGGCTGTGGCGGTGGCACCGAGGGCCCGGCAGCGCCGTGCCTCCCATGGCAGGGCTCCGCGGGGCTGGCGGGCTGACAGAGCTCGTGAGAGGGAAGCGTCAGGAAATGCCTGCAGCCCTCGCCCAGCTTGCTGGCTCCGGGCACACTCAGTATTTACACCACGCTTCTCCAGTTTCCCTCGGGGCCCGCAGCCGCCTGCCCCACGGCCCCGGGGCTGCGATAACAGCGGGTCTGTCTGCATGGCACTGGGTTTGTCTCCTGTGGTGTCCTCAGGGAGGTCCCTGTGGGGCTGGGACTGAAAAAAACTCAGCAGAGTTTTTTTTTCACGTTTTTGTGCAGTGTGTTTGGGGTTGGCCTCTCTGCCCCAAAAGTTTGTAGCTTGTGCATCTTCTGCGTACCAAGGGGTGACTTTCCCTGTAGCAGCCAGGGAAAAGTCTGGCGGCTGAAGCTGACCCTCCAGCTTGTGTGAAACCCCCCTTTAATGCTGTTTACTCCCAGCAATACTTATTTCAGGAGAGGCTCGTTGCTCAGCCCTGCCTGCTGGGGAGGGATGGACGGGCTGCCCCGAGCTGCAGGCTCTCAGCCCTGTGTGCCCTGAGCCCCCAGCTCCTCCAGCAGGGATTTAATTTCCACAGTGCTGCAAAAGCTTCCCCAGTGCCCGGCTATCAATTGGAAAGCGGTGGGGGGGTCTGGGGGGCAGTGGGGAAGGACTCGTGGTGTCTATGGCAACCCGCAGGCGATAAAGGGATCGATGATGTGCTGCTCTGCACCGCCTGAAACTCCAGCGGGGCTGCCTCTGCCTGCCGGAGCCCACTGTGGGGCCGTCAGCCTGCCTTCGGGGCTGCTGCCCCCGTGTCTTCACAGCCCCCAGATTGACTTAACAAAAGGAAAATATTGATCTTCCCTCGCTGCATTTTGTACAGACTTACAGCATCAGAAGTTTCCGAGCCGCTGCCTTCACACCAGTCCTCCCAGTACAGAGGGCGTGGCTCGGGGGGCAGCCCCCCAGGACCGGGGTCCCAGGGGTTGCGGTGCCGCAGGTGGTGGCAGCCCTGCAGGTCCTGCATCTGCTCCTTGCTCTGCTGGCAGCACCATGAGCTCATCCCAGTTTCCCCCAGGACTTCTGTGATATCTGGGATGAGGGCTGGTATCTGTAGGGCTCTTCTCACCTTGATTTCCAAATGCCTTTCAGCATGATTGGAGGGACTGGGATTCCCCAGCCGGGTCAGTTTGGGCAGGGGCATTTTGCTCCTAATTCGCTGTGTTATGTTTGTAATCTCGTTCATGCAGACGGAGCGACCCGCTGGCTGCAGCGGGGTGGAAAATCCCCCAAGCATGCTATGAAATCCCGCGTCTGTCCTGGCTCTGTCTGTCCGGCTCCTCCTGTAACCCCCAGCGTGCCCTGCAGTGCTGTTAATGGGGTGGTGGCCCAGAACCCATCCAGCACCCATTTCAGGGACCACTGCTTGCCCGTGGGCCAGTCTGGCCAAAGGATCCGAGCCCCTAATTCTGCGCGGCGCGCCACTGAAGTGCCCGAGAAATCTGCCATCTCCGCTGCCTTGTGGAATAATTCATGGCTCTCTTGACTCCGAGCTCGTACAAATCGATAACTTTTCCCGTTTTTCTTTTTTTTTCAGTAGCAGCTTGGTTAAACTCCCTGATTCCTTTGAGCTGCTGGTGTGGAAGGGCCCTGACTCGCTTCCCTTTGCCGTGTGTGCATCTCCCAGCAGAACCCAGGCAGGTTTGCATGGAGCTGGCTGTCCTCACCGGGACGCCTGGCTCGGGTTCCTGCGGGCAGATCTGGCCTCCCAAACGCCTTCTCTGAGGTCTGTTGTGCCTGCCCTGTGTTCCCCAGTCTCTGGGTTGGTGCTGTTCAAACTCCTGCTCGGAGGCAAAGCTGCAGAGGTAGGGAAGGTCGAAGTGTTTTGCTTCTCCACTCGAGCACCGCGGGACCAGCTAGCGAGAGGGAAAGGCGCTGCGGGGAGTGACTGGTGGTAGCGGGAGGCCAGCCCCTGCCAGCAGCTCGGCAACCCCTGCAGCCCAGTAATTTGGATATGGATATGTTAATTTATTCCTGCAATTTCGAGGCCTGTCTCCGAACGCCGGAGCGCTCCGCTGATCTTTGCTCCCTGTCAGACGCGGAAACGGAGCCTGGAGTGTACCAGTAGCAGCTGTGCCCTTCGTGTTGGGTTATTATCCTTTCAGAATTTAATAACGTGACACCCCTTTTTACTGGGTAGCTTGTCCTTCCCTCTAGGAACAGATCGATAACAGACCTTGTATCTGCTATTTGGATGTAATTGCCGGTGTCAGCTGATGTCTGGTGCTGCTCCTCCGACCGGCCCTGGAAGCACGGCGAGGATTTCATTTCCAGGCTCCTGCTGCATCCCCGAGCCTGGGAGGTGGGGGCTGTTTTAGAGAAGTTTCCCTGCTCCCTTCTCTCCCTGCTCGCGTTTTGTGATACGTGGGAAGGGGGGAGAGCAGAAATGAACCCTCGGAAGGTCGTGGCAGATAACTGTGTGAGCCACGCTGCTGCGTATCGATGGCTGCGAGGAAATTAAAGCTGACTGCCTGGCGCTGGCCGTGCCCTGCGGAGCATACAGATTGCTGCAGGCTGCGGGAAGGGTTGGGCTCTGCGTGGGGAGCAGGCGAGAGGGCTCTCCATTGCAAACAATTATTCTTCCCGAGTCTTTAGGGTAATTGAAGAGGGTAATTGCTGTACTGCCATGCGTGTAATCCACAGGTTGCCTGGGGAGGAAGGAGGAAATGATTCGAGCGCGTGCAGGTAGTGACAAGGGGAGGGTTACTGCTTGCACCCTGCCTGGTCCTCTGCTTCCTCGCTCAGGTTGCCATCTCCCTCGTTACAGGGAGCGTCTGCGGGGTAATTAGCGGGATGCGGAGCTGTGGGGATGGAGGCGGGGTGCTGTGCTGCTGCTAATTTGAGGACTGCTTTCCAAGGGAGCAGGGCTTTATTATTATTATTTTTTTTAATAACTGCGTTTGAGGTGAGGTTTTTGTGCATAACAATCCAGGAACACAGTAACTACAAAAAGTCTGCGGCGTCCAGAGCTGAAAAACTACTTCATAAATATTTCCTAGCGGGAGGCTTCGCCTGCGTGATCCCCCCAAGGAAGGAGAAGCGGTGATTAATGCCTGGCTCCATCCCGCCGGATCCCTCGGCGTAGCGTGCCATATTAAATCTGCCTGGCTGCTGGTACCTCACCCTTAAAGGCAGGCGCAATATTAGGTTATCCGAGGTCTGTGCAGCGGGTGGTGGGAGCCCAGGCGCTGAGATTCCTGCCTCGCTTCAGCCCCTGGCCAAAACTCCCTTAGATGGAGCCGAGGCCGGGCTCTCGCTCTGTGTATTTGTTTAATCGCCTCGTCTCCAGAGAGCGCAGAACTGCCGGGAAATGCGAGCCCGTTTCATTAAGAAGCCTCGATGCCCATTTTCGTAGCTGAAAGCCCTGTGCCACCGTGGGCACCCGGAGAAGGGGATGAGGTCCTAAAGCCTGGGGCAGGGGGGTTTAGGAAAGTACAAACCACCGAGCAGAGCTGTGACCCACCATTGGCCTGCGCCGTGCTTCCCCTCCACCCCCTCTTTTTTTTTTTTTCTTGCTGCATTTTCATTATTATCTCTATTTTTGTACCCAATTAAAGCGGGAGGTGAAGGGGAGGGAGAGAGCGGAACAAGACGGACGGATATAATGGGGCTAAATCCTGCCCAGCTGTTTTCTCAGCAGCCGTCTCCCTCGCGCTCCCAAGGAAATAAATGCTCCTCTGGAGGGTCCTGGTGCTTAATGATGGTTTGAGGAGCGCACACACACACAGCTCTGCAGATGCAGCCCGCCTGCGCCATTCCGGTCGTGCGGAGAGCCCTGGGACCCCGCTCCTCTCACAGTCAGTGCGGTGATAAATCATTCATAGCCTCAGCAAATGCAATTCTCCTCCTCGCTCTGCACATCAGCGGTCCAGGACCCTGAAGAAAGCCTGCCTCTGTAGTCCTCTGAGGCCGAGGCAGGCGCTGCGACAGCTGGGAGCGTCTGAAATTAAAGGAATGGGAAGGGCTCCGAGTGCCGCGTCGGAAGAGCAGCTCTGTGGGGGTTTTTGTGTGGTTTGTAGCAGTCCCGGGGTAATGAAGGGAAAGCAGGGATGTGTTCCTCTCATGGGCTGATAAAGCAAGGTTCGTGCTTGTTTTGTAGGGATCCGTCCTGCTCCCAGTGACGGGAGGTGAAGGAGGGCAGGTCATGAGCTCAGTGGAGAGTGTGGCTTTGTGCAAGCCGCCTGGTTTGGGGGTATTTCAGCTTGAAACGAGCAACAGACTGGCTGGGTGAGCCTGGAACTGGTGACAGCTTTGGGAGTAGCCTTGTCCAGCGGTGTCCCCAGAGCTGGGGAGGGCAGCGGCTGGGTCTGGTGCCACGGAGGAGGGCGAGAGAGGAGTGGGACCTCTCATGGGGGCAAGCAGGCCTGCTGCAAATGCTCCTGCTCTCCCTCCCAGCTGGGCTGGTCCTGGGCACGTCAGCACTTTCCTCCTCTCTGTGTGCGCTGCTTCAGCCGGTTGGTGTTGGGCTTTACCCCTCTGGAAGCCCCAGGTAGGAGGGATGCCCTCTGATATTAACCACTGCCACCAGCACCTGTGAGAGGGGAGGTTGCTGGGCTGGAGAGATGCAGCCTCTGGCTGTTTCCGACAGAAATCCAGCCCTCAGACTTCGCTCCCTTCTGTGGCTGAGCTAATTTGGGTTTCTGGTTATGAGCCTCACACAGTGAGGTACTACAGGGAGAGGGAAAAACACAGACGCACCTACACATGCTCTAGAAATCTGTCAGAGCCGGGCTTGCTGAGAAATTCAGGCCCAAGCATGACCTACTTAAAGGCTGTTAAAATCTGCAGGGGAATGCCCTCTGGATTAGATCAGCATGATCCTATCAATTTGCGCTTTGGGCTGGAGGAAGCAGTGACTGAGTTGCTTATTTTCCCCTGTTGCACATGAAGCGAGGGAAGGCTGTGTGTTTTTTTTTCTCCCCCAGCCCTCAGACTCAGGAGCAGAGGAGGTGAGTTTGGCAAGCACAACGCCGTGGGCTCCGCCGCTCCAGCAGAGCTGGGCTACGTGGGACACGGTCCTGGGTGCTGAAGGAGGAGGTGCTGATCTCCCCAGCACCCTTCTGAGACCCGGCTGCTTGGCTCTCTTGGTCAGGTTTGTGCTTTTAGTCTGATCTGCTGCACCCTGAGAGCCACCTCAGTAAAACACGAGGAATATTCCAGCCCCGTCTTTCCCCTCTTGTCACCAGCCGTGGTTTATGTAGGAGCAAGCAATCTTTATTTTTCCCAGCTAACAAATTACTTCCAGAGCTCAGCAAGGACGTGCATGTCCGCGGCGAGGAGGAAATAAACAGGGAGGCTGTATTTAATTTCAGCGTCTGCCAGAAAGGGGGGAACCGAGCGCTTGCCAAGGAAAGGTTTTTTTGGATTGGAGGTGCACCACGCTTCATTTTCCAGGCGACTTTCTGAAAATAAAGACGCTGTGATGGAAATAAAGCTTGCTGTGATGAAGAGGAATCGGTACCTGTTGGCCGGGCGTTCGGGCTTTGATTACAGAGGAAGCTTTGCCTCGGGTGGCTCTGGGGGGCTTTCAAAGAGACTTTTCTGCTGCCTGCAGTACCTGGCACGGCGCAAGGAGCAAGGGCTGCTTGGTCCGCCGGTGTGAATTGTTCTGCCAGACTTCAAAGAGACGTGGAAATACCCAATCTGTCGCTTTCAAAGGGAGGAATAAAATATTCCGAGAGATTCTAAATGGAATTGCAGCAGCGGTGCCTCTTCCACCCCATGCCTTTGAGCTGTTCACTGATCTTTCTGATTGGGGTAATGCGGTGAGGAAGATACAGTATTCCCTGGAGGGGAGCAGCTTGTGAACATTATTGCTCAGTCAGCCTGAAAAGCTCCATTACAGGCAGATTTAGACCCGTCTTTGTACACCGAGAGGCACAGCCTGACGCCCGGCAGCGGGCTTTGTCTGGAGGACAGGTGCACGTTGAGCCCAATTATGTTTGGCCTTTGTGTGTCCTGGGTGTACCCCTTTCACCTGCCGCCTCGGGGGGCTGGCCGAAGGCTCGGGGCAGGCTGTGGTTCCCCGTGTGTGTCCCAGCCACGAGGCAGCCCCCAGCAGGACCACAGCCTCGCCTGCGTGGTCCCATCTGTTCCTGGTGGCTGCCAGGCACTGAGTGAGCCATCCTCGGTGACACCAGGAAGGTGAGGAATGAGCTGAGCTGCCAAAAACCCGGCTGGTGTGGATGCCCTTCAGCTCTTCAATGTCCCTGCCAGGCTTCTGTGTCATAACCTGGTGGCTGTGGGTTGTGCTCGCTGCTAGTGGGGCCTCAGGTGTGGAAATGTGGCTGATGTTGGCCACTTGTCTTTCTTCCGTGTGCTTTTCCATGCTCTGACCCCTGAATTTCAGTCCTGAGAGCGTGATCCCAGGGAAAGACAGCGGAGACCGCGCTCGGGAAGAAGTCCCAGGAGGTCTTCATTCATCCTCGGGAGCTGCTGAAGACGAGTGGTGGAGATCAGCCGGGGGATAAACCATCAGCCTCGTCAAATGCGCTGCGAGAGCGTCTTCGGGGTTTTGTCTGCGCTTCCCGAGCTCTGTAATAGCTTGTGCTGCTCTGGAGGGGATGTCATGTAGGAGTTTTTTGGAACAGCATGAATATGGAAAAGAGAGAGGATTTCCTGAAAACACAGTACAGATTGTTCTTGATGTCTCACAGCTCCGCTGGCGCATTGGAGACACGGAGCTTTTATCTCTCCCACTGCTCCTCGCGGCAGGCCCCGGAGGAGCTGCAGCGGGGAGGGTGGAACCGCGCAGCCCCTCTGCGCCTCCCTGCGGGGACAGACACGGCTCTGGAGCCTCCCCGGCGGCCTGGAAGGACCACGGCAGCAGGGCTGGAAACAGTGCTACGAACCGTAGAGCAAGGGCTGGCTGTACAGACACCGCTGGATTGGGCTGCCTTGGACACAACGCTCCCTGGGGATAACTCTGGGATGCGCCGTGGGTGCGCTTGGTGCCCAGGATGCGATGCAGGATGGATCCTGCCTGTGCCTTCGAGCTCAGCATCTCCGTACCATGCTCAGAATTGAGTCCACGTGGTGAGTCCTGCTTATAGCGGGCAGGACTTCGCACGTGGGCTGCTGCATGGGATCCGCTGGGGGTTAGGGTGGGAGAACAGCGCGGGGGCAGCGGCGCAGCTGCGGCGGAAAGCCCGGCGCACACAGCAGCAGCGAGAGGAGCCCGTGGGGATGGCCTGGCTCCGGCCAGCCATTGTCCCCAGGCACAGCTCCGCCGAGCAGCCTGCCAGATCCGGCTTAGCGTGGTCGCAGCTGTCGGCTTGGCTGCCAAAAGGAGACGGCGAGAGGCTGGGGAGGGGTGGAAAGGAAGGAGAAGTTCCCTTTGAGCAGTGGCAGCGGGAGAGCAGCGAGGGTGAGGCCTGTTGATTACACGCTTATCTCGGGTCCTTTTGTACCCGTGCTCCAAGGCACGCTGCGTGGACAAAGCGGCCCCGTGCAGCGCTGCGAGGAGGACGGGGGTGGAACGGGGTCTGGGAGCTGCAGCAGCAGAGTTTGGGCTTAAAACTTCCCAAGAGAAGGATTTTGTGTAGGCAGAGGGGATGTCCCAGGTGGGACAGGCTTCCTGGGAGAAAGCTTTGCTCTCACCGTGGTCTCCGCACTAATTCAGGCACTTGGCACGTGTGCTCGCTGAGTAGCTCCGAAATGTCGAGGATTTTTGTGTGTCATCCATGAGAGTCCTGTTCGTGCAGCTGGCGGTAGGAAATGTAGAGGACCTCTCCTGCCGGGAAGCAGTCTTGCCCCTGGAATGAGAGAGCTGGCTCAGCAGCTGCACGGCCTGGGCTTTATCCTGCGTTTAAAGGCTCTCTCCAGCCCTGAAACACTTCTCCCAAAGCCACTTGTGCCGTGTTGGTGTTTGAGCACGTTCCCTTGCATTTCAGCTGTCTGCTTGCCAAGCACAGCACAGGTGAGGCGGGGAGGGGGCCGTGAGGCATCTCCTGAGTGGGAAAGCTGAGAAGCAGCAGCGGAGCTGCTCACCTGCGTGGGAGCCGGGGGATGTTTTATCCTCCTGACTCCCATTGCCTCACCTGGAAGGGGGCAGAGGCTCCTGGAAATGCCCCCTTTGGGTATGAGAGAGGAGTGGAGAAACCAGCTGGTGCCCCAGCCATAAAACTGCGGTGTTGGAGGGTGCAGGCTGTGCAGGAGGGTAGTTTTGGGGGGGTGTCATCGGTGGGAGCAATGTATGGAAGCAGAGTTTTAGTCCCTTGTGCTAAAAACACTGGGGTGGCTCGGGGAGGGTCTGACACGTGCTGGAGAAGCCCGTGTGGGCGCAGGGGCACGGCAGCAGCCTGGTCCTTGGGGGAAAGCCAGCAGGGACCCAGCGGGTGGCAGGATGGCTGGTGCAGCCCCCTGCGAGGTGTGTGTCCTCCTCCTCTGGGTGGGCAGCTCCTGGTGGAGCTCGGGAGCATGCAGTGCTCCTGGTGGTGCAGCTCCTCCCCAGGTTCCCCGTGCGCTTTCCTTCGCGCCGGCTGCGTCCTCTGCGTGTCACTGACCGAGTAACACACTTGTGTTGTTGCTTTGGAGTGGGAAAACAGAGCTGGAGTGGGAGTGCACATGGCAGATGCCTGTTTTCTTTCAGAAAGCCTGAGGATAGTAAAGACCTAATTAGCATTCTTGTGAAGGCAAGTCAGAGGGAGACTCCGGGATTTAGTTTTGCGAGGAGGGAGTGAGTCTGCATCGGGGAAAACAACAGATTGCTGGAAATGTGCGAGCGAAGTACTCGATGCTCCGGTGGAGGAGAGGAGACGGCACAGGAAGGTGGTGGAAACACTCAGGTAGGTGCTGCGAGGGCACGGGTTTTCTTCAGCACTGCCTGAACGGTGGCTGCAGCCCGTGACCCGGTACTGCCTGGTGCTTTCCATCCCTGTCCCCGCTCAGGTGCGGCGGTGGGAAGAGCTGCCCCGTGATTCCAGCCACGTGGGGAAAGTGAGCTCCCGGACGTCACCAGCCTGCGAAAGTGCCAGGCTCTTGATCGTCAGCAGAGGAGCTGAGGGGCCGCTTACTTCATCTCTGCAGTCCCATTTCATTTGCAGCTCTGGAAGGCTTTCGTTGGAGGTGATCCAGGGATAAATTCCTTGTGCGAGGCAAGCGTTTTCCAAAAGCGCGTTGCTGTTGGTTCCCCTCCTCGCCCCCCCCATCCTTTTGTCTCTGGAAGGAGACTCTACATCTGCTTATGTTGGCCGGGAGAGATGCTCTTGGAGAATACAAATTAATGTTTTAAGACGTTGAACCTCCGGTGTTCGTCTAATCACCGCATTTCTGCGTTTGCGGCGTGTTCAGTGGGCTCCATTTATCATGATGAAGTTTAGTTGCGCGCAGCTCTCTCGCTGGTCTTCCAGCCCTCTGCCCGAGGCACATATGCTTCCATTAATTTTCTGCTATTATCCACTCAGGTGTCCTGTGTGATCCAACATGCTTAATTTCATTCTACCGAGCGCAAGCTCTTCCGATCTGAAGTTAGCAGCGTGATTTGCAAGCATCATAAGGAAATGAATCTTTCTTTTCTGGAGATAACTGCTTCCTGAATTTCTGTTCTATTTGTAATGCGCTAATAACCTCCATCCACCAAATCCTGCTCGACTGGAGATCCTGTTTGCGTCCCTTGGGCTTTGAACTGGAGCGCTCCTCGCCGTGTTGGAGTTGCATCCAGAGCCTGCCGAGGGCTGCTGGGGCTTGGGGCCGGGCCAAGCAGGAGCTGGGCAGTGCATTAGGTCCGACGTGGCTCTCCGTAGCTGCAGCAAGCAGTTGGAAGACGTGGGTGTAAGAGGCCTTGGGAAAAGGGAAAAAAAGGCCTGCGTTGAAAGAGGCTGAGCGCACGAACCCAGGGAAACGTGGTGATGGGCGTGGTGTAAACCTCTCCTGCAGAAGCAAGCTGGTTATATAAAAGCTGACTTGAAACGGGCCAGGTTTCAGAGCTGGCCTCCCTACAAAGCATGACCCGGGGCAGAGTCTCTTTGGCTGTCAGGAAAGCTTTGAGAGCTGTGCTGCGGCTTCCCAGCTGGTTGTGCTCTCAGAGCACGCCTTCAAAGACGCGGGGCTGTGGGTGTCTCCGGCCCTGGGGGAGGAGGAGGAGGCCACATCCCTCTGGGCTCTGACACCCCCTGGTCCTCCACAGTGTCCCCGATGCCTGCGCTGGTCCTCGGCTGGAGGAGGGGCTGTATCTGACACCCCGTGATGCACCTGCTGATTTATTTTGGCCACGGGCAGAGGCCGTATGCACCCGCAGCTCTGCCCCGAGCCGTGGTGGTGCAACTTGGCCCACTGGAGATGTGAAGGGCTCTCATTTGGGGTGCTGTTCCTTGCAAATCTGTCCCCACCGTGCTCAGATCACTTGGCTTTTTCCCTTGCTGCAGAGCCCACCTGCTCCATTCCAGGATCCATTTGCCTCTCCTACCGGGCAGAACTTCCCACCCGAGGTCCAGGCTGAATCCCAGCGTTTTTCTCCGAACGGGGAGCCTGGCAAAGGCAGCAGGAGCCGGGTGCTGGAGGAGACAACCGCGGTGAGACGGCCTCCCCGGGTGACCGGGTGTGTGAGGGCTGCCAGGGCTGCCGAGGAGGCCGGGAACGAGGTCATTTTTCATGGCCTGGGCCTCCGGGCTGGGAACGCCCGACTCGCGGGCCCTGCAGAAAAAATGCAGAAAACTTGTGGGCTGAGCAAATACCTCCCGGAGCAGATGGTTTTGTGCAGGGGAGTGAAGCTTAGAAGCAAAAGCAAACAGGCGCTGGCTAACGGAGAAGGGTGAGGCCGGGGAAAAACGCTGAGACACGTTTGTCTGCCTCTGGAGCCATTTCTGTCTTGGCTGCTTCCAGGATTTAATGCTGACGCTCCCGGACTTGACAGGGCAGCGTTTTGGTAGATGCTTGTTAAAGCCCTCAGCCGGTGCTACGCACTTAAAAACCCCACAATTTATGGTGGTTTCTGCCTGCACAGACACTTCACGGGCTGCTGAGACCTGGAGCTCTGCTCCCCTGGGACTCAGGAGCTGCCGGCCGAGCGCTGAGCCGGGGCCGTGGCGCACTCGTGTGCGTGCTCCGGAGGATCAAGGAGCATCCTGCCCCCAAAATCCTGGGGCTGGGTTTGTAAACCAAGGCAGGAGGGTTGTGTGACGACGGACCCGGGTTTTTCATTAGCTAATGAGGCTCTGTAATGTTCTGAGAAGGATCTCGGAGCGTGTAGGCAGCGGGAGGAATGTGTCTGTGCCTCCCCTCCAGCCTGCTGCCGATGCGTGCGTTAATCTGTTTGCATTCGCTCTGCAAAGGCGTGTTTATATCGGGTTTTCAGGGAAGTCTGTTTCCTTTTAAACGGAATGAAGATAAAGCAGGGACACTTGAGCCTTTTATGGGTAGGATCTGTAATCCTCCGCGCGAGGGAAGTTCTCTTGGAGGCTTTGTTTAATGGCGCGGCGGTACAGTGTGCTGCTGCCTATTCTCAGCCTGCTTTGCATACCTAATTAATTTGTCCCCTACAGTAATTTCTCTGTAGCGATAACGCAGCGCTCTGAACGCCACGCTCGTGTGGTTATGGGAGAGTAAACGGAGAGCAGCCACTCGTGTGAGTGAGTGCGGTGACGAGGCGGGCGTGTGGATAACGCTGAACCCCGAGAGCTACCAGCACGCTGCCCTGCTCTCAGCCCCCGGCACAGGTAGTTCGTGCCCTGAACAATTCCCAGCCCGAGCCCTGATCATAACGAGTACAAAGAGCACGCGTTACGCTTGGGAAGTCTTTTCTACAGGTGTTTTCCATTTGACTCTTTGAGCGGTGAGGTTTCGCTCGCTGTTTTTTCATAGACGGGGAAATTGAGGCTTGGAGACCTGAAGCGGCGCGTTCCAGTTGACACAGGGAGATGGTACCGGAGCCAAGATGAGCCATCGGGTATTTTGTGGCTTTCCATTCCGTGCTGGTGCTGCTCAGCATCCTTGCAGAGCGTGTGGCCACCCAGGGACCCGCTAGCTCTGGCTGGATGGCAGCAGGCACAAATGCCAGCATCGCCTTTCTCCTTCAAGGGACAGAAAACGCTGACGTGAGTTCGCCTGCAGCAGAGGAGCCCCTTAATGGAAAGGGCACGGTGTGTCATCGGGCTGAGCCGAGTGTCAGCTGCTTCCTGCTCGGCTGGCATTTGATCTGCAGCAGAGATGGAGCCCTGGTGACGCAGCCCATTGATGCTGTTCGAGGGAAGCCTGCGCTCCTGATTCATGTGGCTTTCGGAAGCTGTCCCACAAGGATCTGTCTGAGGGTCGCCTCGTGTTTGTTTTTCCTTCTCTGTGCTTTCAATCTTCTAGACATCCTCCTCGCCTGGCGTTCTTCAAAACCAAATATTTTTGGTATTCTCGGTAGTTTGTTTAAAGGAAAGTTGAAAGCCAACAAGAAGGCTGCTGTTTTGCATGCGTTCCTTTCCGTGTGCGGGGTTTTCACTGCGGGGTTTTCACTGCGCGGTTCTAAATGGCTGAGTTATTAAACTTGAAAAGCATCTGCTCTTTAGAAACCCTTCACGTGTGCTGTAAACATGACGGATAACGAGGCAGAGCCTGGTCTGACTGACACAGCTCTGCTGTAACGCGGGGTTGCACGGAGCCTAACCCTCTGCTTTCTCCATCTGGCTGGTGGCTGGACTTGTGAAGCCGTCTCCCCTCCCCGAGCAGGGACTCCTGAATGCCAGGCCTGCCTTTCCTTCCTATCCACCTCCTCCTCAGTGCCTCCGAGCCTCCTTTTTTCTGCTCCATGGCACGAGCAAGCAGCTCTGCCTGGGCAGAGTGGGAGCCTTGTGTCCTACCTACAGCATTTCGGGGCGGTTTTCCTCTTCCTCCCACCTCACCCATGAACCAGCAGCACCCAGCACCGGGCTGCCGGTGGTCACGGGGGGGGCTTTTTGGGGTCGAAAACCTTCCCCATGAAAGGCTTTGGCAGTGCCAGCAGCGGGGAGGGCAGGAGGCGGCTGCGCCGTGCCAAAGGGCTCTTTCAGCTCCTTTCAGCTCTCCCCGTTAGGGGTCCTGGCTCACGGCACATTGGATGCCTTGTGCAGATGTCTTGGCTGGGAAAGAAGAAATGGCCCCTTCTCCTCCCCCCGTGAGCAGATAGAGGGAAGCTATTGATTTGCTCGTGGTGAAAGCGAGCCCAGCCAGGCCCCGCGGAGGTTTGTTGGGTCTGTTTTAGGGCTTTGTTACTGGGGAGCCGGGGGAAAAATGTGCAGAGGTTTTGCTTGCTAGCGAATGGCTCGCTGGGCAGTGTTTACCTGCTGGTGATTTCCTGAGCCATGAGATGTTGTGCGCTGCAGAACAGCTCTGCTTTTTTGGCCCGTGGGCTCTGCTCCACGTTACGACCTGGGGGCTGTGTGGGGTGGCAGGAGGCCAGCTCCACGCAGGCAGGTGCCTCTCCCGCTGCTGGGAACGGCGGTAGGATGCTCAGTGTTGATGCTGGGGGTGCCAAGGCGTAGCTGGGGCACCGGGCTGTGCTCTGTGCCAGCCCTTTGTGCCGGCAGCTTCCCCTCGGCAGCAAGCAGAGGCTGCCCTGCAGCAGCTCCCTGTCGCTGCTGCTGGGGGAGGACCGGAGGAAGCGGCCTCTGCAGCTCTTAATCTGGGCTTTTTATGGAGCACTAAATTCAGCCCTGAAGGCTTTTCCCTCTGGCAAGCAGGTACTTTGGAGAAAAATGAATTTGGGGGAGCAGCGTGATTGATGCACTCGGTGCTCTCCTGGAGAAGTCTTTAATGTCTGCGTCGTGCTTCTGCTGGTGCCGTGCTCCTGTCCCTGCCCGCGGCATCCGCACACACCGGGCACCGTGAGCAGCCAAGCAGCACCCCGGGGAGGTTGTCAGAGGGCAGCCAGATCTGCACACAGTCCCTGTTGGCATCGGGATCCAGCTAAACGTGCTAAATTTCAACTCTAGCTGCTGGTGGGTGCAAGCATCTGATGGTACCCGGTGCTTTGTTGATCCCAAAGGCTGGAAACCCTGCTTGGTGCCCACAGGGCGAGTGGTTTGGCTTTCCCTCCTGGAGCAGAGAGGCTGGCTGTGTTCAGTGTCTGCTGCTTGTCTGAATAGTCCTGCCTCGTGCCCGTTGTTTTGTTTTCCCGTCTGGAGCAATTTTGCTTCGTTGTGCTGGAGGAAGGAACCACACCAGCTCGGCTGAGATGCTCCCCGTGGGGGCTGGTGTCATCGCATCCTCCCTTTGCTCACGTCTGGTGGAAAAATAAAACAAACATTCCTTGTACGCAGGAAGGGAAAAAGGAGAAAAATATTTTCTGCCTGTTTTCAGTTGCTAGAGAGCCGCCGAGATTTTAGGGGTCAGGTGCCCCCTAACCCGTGCTCATGGGCGGCATCGTGGCCGGTCACCGGCCCGACTCCTGGAGCAAGTGGCTCGCTGCGGGGCTCGAGGCTTGGGCTGGCACCGTGCAGGTTACCCGCAGCCTCTGAGAACCAAACCTGGTAATTTTAGCAGCTGGCTCGGCCCCGCTTGGGAGCAGACAGACTCAAAATAAATAAATAAAAACACGGGCCCGCGTTTCCTGTGCGTGTCAATACGGGAATAATTGGAAGCGGTGTGTTTTCCCCCGGCCGCTGACCTCGAGTTTATTCCATTATTGACTGCCGGGTTCCTGGCTCCGTGCGCGCTGCGGCGAGGCTGCAATCACTTGGCTGGGGCGGTGTTGCTGGGCAGGAACTCGCATCGGGCTGACTCAGATCGGGGTGAAAGTGTACCCTCCGGCACCGCGACTGCTGGGTTATCGGCCCCCCTCCCCCTAATAAACGGGTTAAACAACATAGTGGAGTATTGATCCCGCTTTCATCTGGCGGCCCCGGGCTGTAGCAGTTACCTTTGTGCCACATTCCTGCTGCTTTCCCAAGGCTGAGGTATGTGCTGCTCTCTGCAGGGCTGCCTCCTGCCCCGCTCTGCTGGGCTCTGCTGGCCCCGTTCCTCTCCAGGAGCTGGCTCGGATGATGCCCTGGGCACAGTGGCTGCATCCTGATGTTCTTCCCCAGTTGCCCGTGGGTTATTTGAGCTCTGCCTGCTCGGGGAAAAGCTCTGCAGCACGGGCAGCAACACACCGGGCAGCAAATCCCCGTCGAGCAGTGCTAACCCAGCCAAACATCACCAACAGCCCGGGGCAGGTTGCTTGGTGCTGTGTCTCCAGCCCCTGTGCTGTATCCTGTATCAAAAGGCACCTTTTATTTGAAGGGGAGGTTTGCTTATTTTTCTTTCCCCTTAAGCACGAGCTCTTTCCCTGAGCTTGCACCTCCTGCCTGTGGCTGCCTTAGGCTTTTCTGGCTTTGGTTGCTGCAGAAAAGTAGCTCGAACACACAAACGCTCACAAATATTGTTCTGTGTGATCCATCCGTGTTTCAGGTCTAATTAGGACTTGATCTTCATTAGTGACTGATTTGCTTGTCTTGCCAGCGGGCCGTGGGGGTGTTAAAAAGGCCTCTCCGTCTGCCGCTGCCCCGCTCTCCGCAGCGCACATCCATCATCTTCAAACGGAGCAGGGGGAGGCGGGTGGTTCGGCCGTCTTGTATTTTTGGAGCCACTGGTATTTGGCATCCAAATAAACAGGTGTCCTGGCAGGGGAGAAGAGGAATACTTGTCCCGGAGCTCCTGCCTCCCGTGGCAGCGTGGATCTTCAGGGAGCTTCTATCAAAGAGCCGGGTCGGTAATTTCTATAATTTATTTTCTTTCTGCCAGGGGATTGGTGTGGCTGTGGTAGGGTAGACTGGTACGGGAGGTAAACGTCTCTGGAATGCAGCCCAAAAATTTCCTTAGATAGAATTTAACTCGGAAAGTAAATAGCACGGCTGCTCTGCGAACCTCTTGGCCTTACCAGGCAAATGTTTGGGACTCGTCAGCCCCGCTGGAATGTGCCGCGTTCAGACGAGGTCGTGCTGGCTGCTGCAGGTGGATGGACGGCTGCTGGCTGTAACCCCTGAACCTCCAAATACCCGAGGTGAGGAAGTTTTGGGGAGCGGGGATGTTCCTGCCCCCCCTGCTCAGCCTTCGCTTTGTTTCTTGGCTTCCAGCAGCCCTGCTTCCAAGAAGAAGGCAGGCGCTGCGGTGATGCAGGGACCCCCCTGACGTCAGCCTGTGCCTGTCCCTTAACCCTGGGGACTTGGGGTCATCTCTCTGAAGGCTGGGCATTGAAAGCAGAGAGCCCAAAAGGGGCTTGGGGTCACGCCAGCCTCTGCCTCGGTGGGTCAGGAGGAGACAAGGGGCCGGCTGCTGGAGCTGAGCAGGCCAGGAAGGTCAGCACAGATGAGTGAGGGCACAGGGGTTTTGTACAGCCCCTCTGTCTCGAGCCAAACGTCTCTTGCAGAGCTGCTGATGGGCCTCTAAACGCTCAGCTCCTCCGCAGGTTTATCTGCCTGTCCCCAGGGCGCTTTGAAACCCTCTGGGGTGCCTAAAAGGAAGGAGGCACCCAGCATCTGTGCTCAGGGTCAGCTCTGCAGCACAGCACACTTGGTTTTATTTCGTTCTTAAAATGCTGCTGCTCGGCTCTGGGGCTCTATAGAGCAAGCAGAGAACCAGAAATAACAAACATTGGGCTTACTTGGGAGCAACGTGGATTTGCTTTGTGCTGTAAAGCCCAGGAGAGCAGGAATTGTCACCTGGTGGGACCGGCTCACGAACCAAAGCATCTCCAGCGCCTGCTCACCAGCCTGAGAGCTGAAGCATCTCGGTGCCGTGCCTGATGTTCCCCGAGCCCTCTCCTCTCCCGTGCACGTGCCGCTTCCTCAGTGCGTTTTGGCACCAGGGGGAAGGTAGCCAAGGGGTATTTAAAATGTGAAGGATTCCAGATGTGAACACGGCGTGGACGCCGCTGGGGGAGCGCTGTGCAATCCGCACAGGTGTTTACATCATGGCACGGCCACATGCACGTGGGGATAAAACACACCCCAGCTAAAGCTGCTTGCTTTCCCAGGTTGGTTTCCTCTCTTCCTTTTAAGCTGTAATTTGAAATCCACACCCCGGGGAGCGTGCAACCGTATACCTGTTAGCTTCATTCCCTGCTGCGGTGTCAACTTGATGGTTGGAGCTTCGCCTTCTTAAATGTCAGCAATGAGGTGCTAGAAGTTCCCCTCTTCCTGCTGGAGGAGCTTGGACGAGGCCCCTGAGAACCATTTGCCGTAGGAAGCAGCGGTTGCCAAGATCTCTGCTGCTCTGGAGTCTGCGTGATCTCTTCACCCTCGGGGTGGATGGAATAACCCTGGCCCTGCCACTTCAGCCCTTTCCCTGGCCGGAGAGCAAAGCCTGGCCCTGCTTGTGATGCAGGGATCAGCCTCTGCTGCTATCCCCTGTGCAGGCAGGGCGGCAGAGGTGGCTCCTCCTTCCCTATCAGAGGGAACTCGAGCACTGATGTTTCTCCTAACATCGTGCAAATCCTTCCGTGGCTTCATCCACGAGGAACAGGCAAGTGGTTCATGTTACATCTGCAGGAGGCTGCCTACGAACGAAGAAGAAAACTGGATTTTCTTGGCATGAGATTTAACTTTGAGCACCTTGAGCAAGCCACACAGAGTTTTGGTTTTACTTGAGCTAACTGGAAAACTCCTCGCTCCTGGTGCTGGTGCGCCTTGGAGGCCTGCAGGCACTGCGGTTCTTGCTGCTGCTGGCTGCGTGTTGGCTTCGTGACGATCGTCAACCCATGTGGCAGTGATTGCAGCCCGTTGTTTACAAGTACCATCACAATAAGAGATGCTCTCCGTGGGTCTGTATCTTCCCTGTTAACGCAGCAGCTCCCAGCCCACAAGCGGGGAACAGGCTCTCCATCAGGCTGCTCCTCTAAACAGCGTTTGCATGGCATTTTCAATTGTGTTGAACTCCTAAGCTCTTAAATTATTTTTTAAGCTCTTAAATTATTTTTGGGTCTGGAGTTAATTTGGAGTGTGAAAAACGGGTATCACAACAGTGTCTCCGGGACACGGAGGCAATGATGTTCTTCCCAGGGCGTGCCTGCAGCTCGTGCACCTCGTGGCAAGCGGTGCACCTCTGTGCTGGTGGGGTGCACGGGGTGCTCCTGGCCGTCCAGCTCCTCTTGAGTTTTGTGGGTGCTCGGGGTACCCACAGCAGTTAGATTTAGAGATGAATGTTGAATTGGAGAAGGAATAAAACAAATCCAAAGAGGATCGTGCTGATTTCAAGCTAGTGTCTGTAGCATTTCACCCTTTCTCCTGTCGGTGATGCCTCTCTTTAGAAGTACGGATTTGCTGTGACAGACCTTGCGTGATTTTTGTCCTGATCTGGTCTGTTGTGCTCTGGAGATGATAGTTTTGTAAGTGTAATCTTGGACAGTGAGTGAAGTGCTCTGATAAATAACCCCTCGGATCTTTAGGGTAATAATTCTGGGTATTTTTAGTTGAAAAAGAAGCACGTGGCAATTACGCAGGCGGCTGCTGTGTTGACTGGCATTAACAACGATAAATCTATTGTGTGTCTTTGGCCATTTTTTTGGTGCTTTTTTTTCCTCCTGAGCTCCTTTGGGCTTCTTTGCCTTCAGGTAGAACAACAAGGGCATAAAACCCAAGACCCAGGAGCTGGGAAATGCTTCTGTCCCAGGAGGTGCGAGCAGTGGTGTTGTGCTGTACCGGAGGGAGTTGGGGCGATTTCAGCCTCTGCTGCTTGAAGCTGTGATTTCCCTTCCTGCCAAGGGTTTCTGCTTTGTTCCTGCTGCTCTCCCAGACAGGCCCTGGTGGCTGTCAGGATTCAGGCAGCACTTTTAGAGGTGGCTGGGGAGGAGTCAGGCCGTCCTGGTGCTTTTTCCTTGGTGTCTGTGCCACGCTGGTGTCTCTCAGGCTGTCCCCGTCCTTCCTGTCCCTCCGCATACCTGGGGAGTTGCTCCTGGTTTTGGAAAGCAGCTGGGAGAGGGCTCGAGAGCCGTGCCTGTGGCAAGGCTTGGGGACACGGCCGGACAAGATGACTTAACCCATGGTTTTATTTGAAAGTAATCTCTTAATTTCCATGTTTCCAGGCTTCTTTCAAGCAGTGCTTTAAAGGTGCGTGTCAGCCTGTCTCGGAGCAAGCACTGAGCTGGGGCAGGAGGGCTATTTTGAAGGGGAGGAAAGCCGCTGAAATTAAAGACACTTGAGAAGACACAGCCATCACAGCTGCCAGAGGAAATTCTCCTCCTGCCAGACAGCACATTAGCAGCAGTCTCCTGCTATCCTGGGCACAGTCCCGCGGTCAGGCACTTAGTGCATTTCGAAGATGGGCTGTCAAGGCCGGAGCTGTCTATGGCTTGCAATTACTGACCTTTGAGGTAATGTGTCCTTAATAGAAGGATGTGAGTACATGAGAGAAGGAATTATCGTCATCAGAACCATCTCCTCACCTCTTTGGAGGACAGTTCTGTTAAAGGACCTGTGCTCCAGCGGAGCTGGTTCTGCTCCTCCTGGAAGAACAGCAGCGTGGGGAGGAGAGGGACCCCAAATGACCACGGAGCTCTGTTAGTGGCTTGTTAATTCATTTTTTTTTTCTTTGTTGATAGTTTTGGGCTAGGGCTTGTGTATGAAGCCCTAGACGGGGTCTTCAGGGTAACGTACAGCTTGTCTGGGCTTGGGGATCCACAGCTGGCAGCGCATCTCAGGGAGGGGAAGGCTGCTTGGGTGAATCAACGTGGGCATTGCGGAGAGACGTCTGGGACTGCAGCTACAGGGATGAATAATAAGAGATCATGTCATGTTTGGGCAGAGTCTGCCTCTTCTTTGCTGATTGTCTCCTTGGGAAAAGGGACCTACAGGCGAAGAACACGAGGCCTTTGCGCTCGGTTGATTTTCTCCAGGGATGGCAAACGCTTTGCGATACGTTGCTCTGTGCTTTATCGGAGGATCTGAAGGCCCTTTGCAAACCTGTAATTAGGCACCTTCGTGCCTGCCGCCCTTGTGGCAAGATCCTTGCTACCCTGCCTCTGCCAGAGCGGGGTAAGGGATCAGAAGGATGTCGGCAGGAGCCTGCAGGAAGCCCGAGGAGTTCAGCAAGCCACGAGGTCTCGGTGACTGATCCAGCTAAGTGACTCGCACGGGTGCAGTGACCTGAGCAGGGCTCCGCACATTTCATGCACAGTTGCTTTAAAGGGATGCTGATCATTTTCAGCATGACCTGCTAATTATTAGAGCAGATGAAAGACTTCGTTTTTTTTTTTTCAGTCCCCCTCCCACTGCATGTTCTCTTTTCCCTCCTCCTTTCCCAAGTCTTTATCCGAGCTAATCAACATGATACAAACAGTCTAAAAAGCGGTATTGTTACTACAGCTATTAACTGGGAAGGAGACAGCAGGCATCTGGAGCCTCTCAGGAAGGACTTGCCGGGTATAACACATTATTTTTAACAGCCGAAGTGAGAGCTGGAGAGTCAGACCAGAAAAGGCTTTAACATCCTTTCCTTTGAGATCCTGCTGCTCAGTGACCTGTATCCTATGATGGAGATTTTTAAGAGCCAAGTATGGAATTTCAGTAGTGATGAGTCTTTCCAGAGATCTGATACATCCCTGATTAAAAATAAATATCTATATCTGTATCTTTTGCTGGGGAGTGTTCGGATGGTGAAGACATGTGGCTGGGTCCTGCAAGGAGAATCTTCCCATCCCGAGGGACAATTTAATGTCCATAGGGTGCCCCTAGGCAGCAGAAGGCAGGACTTGGGAAGGGAAATGTTGACGTGGTGCTGTCCCTATGATGGTGTCGAGCTGGAGGCATTGGTTTTTCTCCCATATTTTAATATTTTCTTCTCTAGAGCCATGGGATAGGTTTTCCAGAGTCCTCTGCTCTTGTTAAATCAACACCTGATTGGGTAACGGAGGCTTTTGGGCTAAGGTAGAGGATGAAGTTGTCTCCGGGATTTCAGCTGTGGTGGTATCTTGGAAGGAAGCAGAGCAAATGGACACGATGTTTAAAGACTGTGTCCTGAATTGCTTTCGTTTGGTTCGTATTTTGTAAGCCATTGGCTGGGGTTTCTGTCCTTTCAGAAATCAGCAGCTTCTTATGAAATATGGAGCTGTTTAAAAACAGACAGCAGCTGCTCCATCCCTGCGTCAGCAAGGGCTCAGCAGAAGGAAAGGGGAATGGTAGACGGTTGTTTAGCTGTGATATTCCTCCCTTCATTGCTGTTGTCATATTGTGTTAACAGAAGGTCTGATCAAATGTACACCAGGAAAGTAAGCCTTAATGTTTCTTTGTTCTCCTGGAATGGTGCTGGGAGGGAAGGGGGGAATGTTTGAATGAGACTTTTATTTATGTGGTTCAGAGAGCTCGGTGTTGCCTGTGTCGGTGGGTATGTTTTTCTGCTCTTGTTTCTTAGGCTATTTCTCGGTATTTTTAGCTGGGAAAAGTCTTTATTTGTTTTCTTTGTAGAAAACCTCCGCTGTGTGACATAAAAACCTCTTGGGGGGTAAATATTTGGTGGAGAGAGTAGGCTCCGTTCGAACCAGCTTCCTAACTTGTTTTAAATTCTTTTTGAAAATCTCAGCCAGATTATTTAAAAAAAAAAAAAAAGAAAATGAAAAATGAGGAACATCGTTGCACAAGAACTGGAAGGAACCCAAAGCGTTTGCTTACTGTTAAAATTGCGACATGACTGAAAACATTTGGTAAAGAAAAATTAATTGCCTGGTGTATTTGTGGTTTCCTGTTGAATCTCAATTTCTAGAGGAGGTTGAAAAACCCATGGATGTTTCCTGAGATTACTAGATAGCATTATACCTTGTGTGCATGATCAGCAAAGTGTGCCAGATGTCCACGGTTTGATGCAGAGGCTCTCGTCCATCCTGAGCGTGGCTCTTTGCTCCTTTTTAACTGGGTGAGCAGAGGTGAGGGTTCAGTTCTGCTTCACTGAGTGAGCTCTGAACCTGGATGAGACCTTTGGGGCCATCCTACCTGTCCTGGAGTTAGTGTTGGGCAGGGTTTCTGAGCAGTTCCTTACACCTTCATCGTTCTGATAACGATCTTGTACAACTTTATTCCGATCCAAAAGCTGCCCAAAGAAGGATGCTCCTGTGGTCGTTAGCCCCAAGATGTGCCCTTTAATGGGCTCTAAAGCCACAGACGGGACTGTTTCTTAAGGGAGGAGAGGATCAAGCAGTCACGCAGCAGAGAAAGGGCTCGAACCTGGTTCAAGATCTGCTCTGGTCCATCTTGGAAGCATTAAGGTTGGAACAGGCCTTCATAGCTCTTGGATAACGACCCCGTGCCTGTTGAGTTGCGGAGTGAGAGCTTGAGAGAATCAGATGGGAGAAATACCAGGGCTGCTTGGGGTCCCCTTCAGGTGCTCGGGGACAGAAGAAAGCTGCCCCGGTACCATCCTGGGAGCTGTGGGTTAAAAGCAGAGCTTGTCAGTGCAGCAGTGCTCGCAGGCACCCCGGGGTGGCCGTGCCGCTTCTTAGGGCGCCTTGTGGACCCCATGGGTGCTGTGGGGCTGGAGCCCCTTTGGGGTGGGCTCAGAGGGGCACACGGACTTCTGGGGAGCCCAGAGCCTGGGATACATCTGAGGGCAGCCGGGTGAAGCCCTGGGCTCGAGCCATCGTGGCGGGGGCAGGCCAGGCGACCGCAGCTCCCCTCTGGCCCGCGGTGCGCGCGCCTTGGCTGGATCACGCAGGGGGTGGCTGTGTGTAACGGGTGGCGTCACCTGGCTTAGGGTTGTGAAATCCCCGAGGCTCCACTGGGTATTCCTGCGGGAAGGGCAGAGTTAGCCCTCGGGGGATTTGTGTGTGGGAACAGTTAATTTGGGAAACGCCAGGGCCGGCTCTCTGAAGGTGAGGGCAGGGGCTGCGGGGGGAGCGTGGTGGGCGCGTCAACTGGAGATGGGCTGAAACTCATAAAGGAAAAACGAATGTAGGAGTACAGAGCTGGGGACGAGCGTGTTCAAGCTTTAATTTGAGATTGCTTACTGAGATCGAAATGAGCTTCGGTGCAGCTACACCGCTCTCGGGGAGCTGAAGGCAGCTTTTGGGCTGGATGTTGGCCCCGCAACTGCAGGCAGCTCGAGAACACGCACAGTTGCTTAATATCTGCTTCTAGCTTCGCTGGAGCACTGTAAAATGTTTTTTTGGTGTCGTTTGAAATAATGAAAAACGTATTGAAAAAGTAATGCTCATCCAACCCTTCGGCTTTCTGAAAGTTTCCCCCCCCCAGCGCGCGACGTGCTTGCTCGCGGGATGGTGGGAGTTAAATTTTCCTCTTGACTCAACTGTGGAAACTGTCTCCATTTATCATTTCCCAGTTTAGCTCCTGCATTGAAATTATAGCAAGGCTGGAGTTTATTTTTGTCTTGTGTACATTTATCTCCTGTGTATCCTTGTGTCTATTATTAGCATCCTGCTCTATTGCTAAATGGATTGGCCGAGCTCTTGGGGACAAAATATCGAAGCAGATGACTCGGCTGCAACATCCCTCGGCCGCTGCTTTTGCAGTATTCATAGTGACTGGGTTTGCCCAGCATTTGTCAGAGCGTTCTTATTTTAAACCCTGAGGATGCAGTGGGCAGAGGCGGCAGATAGGAGATCTGAAATGGCATCTCTGTGTGAGGGGAAGCAGGGGGGCGTGGAGGGGAAGCTCTGGCTGAACACAAACAGAAAGCAGCCGTGCACTCCGGAGGCATCGCAATTGTGTGGCCAGGCTTCAGCCCTGCCCTCGGTTTGCTTTTCTTTTTTTTTTCTTGATGGGATATTTCCACTTTGGACTGCAAATAAGGGGATGCTGAATCCTCGGAGAGAGGATCGGTGTGGTGGTTGGTAGGATCGGGGCTTACTATTTCCTGAATTAAGAAAGAAGTTGGAAAAATTTTAAAGATTTCAGCCTTGTTTTAAAACCCGTGTGAAGCCACTGCTGCTGGGCGGTGTCTGGACGTGGGTCCTCAAATCTGTACCTAGCTTCATGGCTTGCACAAGAGGGATTTTCGTACTTCCTCTGATCTCGCTTGCCTCCTGTTTCCACATCCAGCCCGAGCGAGTTGTTTTTTTTGGGTTGCTCTGGGATTTGATATGTTTTGTAACCGGCTATCAAGTATCTCCTCCGTGTTCTCGCTTTGCTTGCAGCGCTTGGGTTTGTTCAAGTGGCCTCCTGCATCTGCCCTGCCTCTGTCCCACGGCTCAGGAAGATGCGCGGGGTCCCGCGTACCGGGGCGGCGTGCCTGGGGGGGGGAATAGTTCTTCACGCTGTTTTAGTTTTTTGAATAGCCTGGGCAGTGCCTTTGGCAAGGGTACAATCCAGAGCTCCCTGAAACAATTGCGAAGCCTTATTGTTGTAGCACAGCTCTGGATCGTGTTCTTGATGTTGTTTTTCTTCCCTTCTAATTTGTTGCTCTAAAAAGCATGATGAAACGCTTCCCCTGCTCCCCTCTTTTTTTTTTTTTTTTTTCCCTTTTTCCTTTGAAGCTGCCTTCCTACGCATGTGGATTTTCTCCTTCCGTGGCTCTTTGCCATGTGCCAGTTCGGGCTGTGTGTCGGCTCGGTTCTGCTCCGCTGGCGCGGGCTCATTGAACGCACGGGCTGCGCTCTGCTGCCGCGTCTCCCGATCCGGTTTGGGGAAGGCTGCCTGGGAATGCCAGCTCTTGCATCGGTGCCTGAATGAGTCGTCTTTTTCCATCTCCTCCCTTCTTTGTGTTCCTCTTCCAGCATCCTTCGGTTCCTATGGACGTGCCACGTGTTTCCCCGGTCTGCCTGTGTGAGCAGCGTTGCCTGACGTCAGAGCGGGTTCCTGACGACGCTCTTGGCCCACGCCGAGCTTTTTTTCCCCCGCAGGCTCCACTTGTAGGGGCAGGCAGGCCCGGTGTGCATCTCGCCTGGGGCTGGCTGTGCTTTTGAAGGCTTTGGCTTCCCGAGCCTTGGCCGTGTGGCTGCGCCTCTGGGCTGGGGGCAGGAGCTCGGTGGCTCGGTCAGCGCGGGGCTGGGTTGCCCAAGCGGTTTGGTGCTGTGGCCACAGCTGCTTGGCAGGACGGGGAGAGTTGATCAAACAAAGCTGCTTCCACTAATTGTCAGGCTTTTGTATTTGTTTTTTTGTGACTTTTTTTTTTTTTTTTTGAGTTTTATGAACTTTAAGGCATGCATGACTGAGCGGTTTAATTAGCTGTGGGAACTGCTCGAGATAACTCGCCGGGATTTTCTGCAAACCTCGCTGCCCTTCTCGTGTTCTCGGCGGAGTGGTGGTGAGCGAGGAGGCAGCAGTGGCCACGAGCACAGCGCCGATGAGATGCTATCACCGGGACAGCGACGGAAGCGACTGCAGCTCGCTGGTGTATAGGCTGGGTGGGAATGGTCCCCAGTGCGACAGGCAGGCTCGTGGTGGGGACAGGGTGCTCTGGGGACACCCAGCTGGAGCCCTGCGCCTTGTGGAGCTGCCCCTTTCACCCAGGTCACCTTCTTGCATGCCTTTGTCTTGGGGAGGAGGCCACAGGCATCCTTCTCCTTCCTGAACTGCACTTGAACGTTAGTCTTGAGGTCTCCTGCGCTTCCACCCGTCACCCCAAAACGTCTCTGGGGCTGTGGAGGTGCCAACAGGAGGAATACCAGCAGTGTTGTTAGAACTGTACAGGCTTCATGGAAACACGGGGGCTCATCAGCAGCCCCGTGGCCTCCCAGCACATGGTCAGAGGTGATATTGCTGGACACCAGCCTTGAATTCCTGCTCCCCGTGCAGTGCGTGGAGGCCGCGCTGACTTGCAGAGTCCTGGCATTCAGCCCAGGGTGTTCTCCACATCCCATCAGGAAAGGCATCGTGTCCGGACCCCTTGCTGTAGCTGGAAGTCTGTTTTCCAGAGCCTGGGCACTACCTGAGCGGTGGCAGCACAACTTTACACCACCGCGTGCGGCTCCTCTCCGGAGGGAGCAGGGGAAACGAAGGCCGACCGTGCAGTGCTGGTGGTTACAACAACAAGATTCTGGCTTGTGGTTGCACAGCGTTATTAGCAGCGACCAAAATGGTCTTTCTGATGTATTTCATCTTGTGCTCATGGTGATTTTCTGTGGTTGAATCTGCTTGCTTCGTGTTTTGTCCCGAAGCACGGATGGATCGTGGTTGGAGCTGGCTTCCATGCTACGGGGCCGGCTTTGTCCTGACACCCGGAGCTGGATGGGTTCTGGTCTTGCAGCCTGTCTGGAAGCTGTACGTGATCAAGTGTTTTCAATTAGTTTTGAATTGTTAAGGGTCATGGATATTATGGCAGAAGGTTCGGTTATAAAAAAAAAAAAAAAAGCATCCTGTAAAAGGTGCTGTTGGTTATTTCCCTTAAATCCTTAGATTTGGGGTTTGAGAGGAAAAATCATTAAATGATGTCTTAAAGCTGAATAAAGAAGTCAGTATTGAATGTTTTAATGTCTTACAGATGCTGTGGGGTTGCAGGATTTTATTTTAAATTTAACAATGGGAGTTGGAGCGGCTCCAGCGCTGTAAAGAATAGCCTCTTTAATTAAGGGGCGAAGCTGGAAGAGCGTGCGTGGTGCGATGCCATTTTAAAGTTTAAGCGGGGCTTTGTAGTTGCGACTTGTTATTCCCCATTTTGGATCGCACATCCGAGTGTCTGGGGTTGTTGTGGGGATGTTCCCTGCCCAGAGAAGGAAGGCTGGTCTGGGGCAGGGCAGCGGGGTTTCTCCAGAGCTGCTCTGACCTCATTTTCTTCCCTTTCCTGTGGCCCCTGAAGCCTGCTTTGAAGGTCCTGTGTCTTTGCATGTGATGCCTCAGAGCTGGGAGAAAACATCACCTTTTTTTTTTTTTTTCCCAAAGAGCTTGTATTTTTATTATTATTTTATTTTCAGACTTTGGGGGGGAGAGCATTTTGTGGCCACGTTTACTTAAACACCATCTTGGTGATGGCGAGTGTTGGAGCAGGTTGGGGACGTGGGGTGGGGATCGAACGCCGCCTGTTCAGGAAGATATCCCCAGACCCACTGAGATTTCACCCCGGGAGCCAAGTCTGAAATTCAGCCAAATGTCTGCGGTGTTGGGGCAGGCAGGGCCGGATCCCGCCCCGAAGCAGCTCTCTGGGTTTCAGTTCTCTGTGGTTTGCTCGCCTCTTACTTACCGGGGTGGAACCCAGAAAATTGGTCATTTAAAAAAAAACACAAAACAAAACCAAAAACTGCGCTTCTCGCCTAGAAAACACAAGTGTTCCAGACGTGTATGTGACAAAGCAGCGTGAGGAGAGGTGACGGCCAAGTCTGGGCTTCGATTAACCCCGAGCTCCCAGGACCGCGGCTCCTGCCCCGTGCGTGGCTTCGCCTGGCGCCGCAGTAGCACAACGTGTGTTCAATTATCCGAGGCAACAACTGCTGCTCGTGGCCATCTCGGAGGTTTCGCTGCAAGAACGAGCATCTGCCAGGGTTTGCCACATCCTGGTTTGTGCTGAGAGGTGGAAGACAATTGTTTGAGTTTTGTTTTTCTTTTTTTTTTCCTTCCCCCAGATAGTTTCTGTGAGAATTCAGCGCTACAAATTGAGCTCCAGCTTGGTGCATCCCGAGGGGTAATTCCCACTCCGGTGAGAATTGCTGCTCTGTGGTGCAAGGAGATGCAGCCTTGTAGCAGGGGCTGAGCCTGCGAGGCCAGGTACCAGGAAACCTTGATGGCCTAGCGCGTCCTCGTGTGTTTATCCCCATAAAATAATTAATTGAGCTGGAGCTCCAAGCAGCATTATCACCTCTGCGCATTAAAAAATCACAATCGTGCTCTCCAATTTAATGAGATTTAGAAAGAAATGGGTCTTTTCTGCTCGCCTCCTCGTCTCTGAGTGCGAAAGGCTCCCCTGGGTCACACATTCAAGCCTTTCCTCCCAAGCGCTCTCGGTGCTGGCTCCGCAGAATCACCAGAATTGGGGCCTTTGGGTTTCCCAGAGCTGCTGCCAGGCTTGGAGCTGGGTCGTGAATGCTGGCAGCGCTATTTCGAGCGCTCACCAGTCAGCTAACTGTGTTTTTGCGGTGGCCTTGGCTCTGCTTTTTATTTTTTTTTATTTTTTTTCTCTTTAATTTCTATTGTTTTCCTTGCTTATTTGCTAACTTGCAAAACTCGGCAGATTGCAGGGGATCTCCCAGCCCTTGGGGTGAGCGTTCCTTGGAGCTGTGGCAATCCAACTCGGAGGTGGACGTGGGGCTGTGGGGTTGTCCTGGGCAGCTTGCTGTGCTGTGGGAGGCCCTACACCGACTTCGTGGGCTTGGGAACTGCCCCGTGTCCGTCAGCCTCTGCTTGTGGTGGAGTTGGATGGAATCCAGTCACTAAACCCTGAAATTGAAACTCAAATTCAGCAGTCTGAAGTGTGCCATTGACTTGGATGTTGCCTTGAGTGTTGTCTCCTCCTCCCTTCGAGTCTTGTGTCCGGCTCGGGCTGGTGTGTTCGTGCTTTTCCCTCGTCCTGCTGTAGGACGTGCCCAAACCGCGTGGGGACAGGGGGTGCCCGGCGTGCGGCTGGCTCTCCAGGGCTCACTGCAGCTCTGCAGATCCAGGAGGACAGGTGAGGTCTCCCAGGACATGCTAAGAAGGCCTTGGGAAGCTGCTGGCTTGCTGCTGCTCCAGAAATCGTGCCCAGAAGCCCCACAAACCCCATCCCTACTCACACGAGACAGCGAGGGCGGCGTAACGCGCACCTGAGCATCACGAGAGGAGCACCTCATACAGCTTGATGGAGTGACAACGTCAGAGAAAACCTACCTGCAGAGCAGCAGCCTGAAAGAATCCAGGAGAAACCCAAACACCACAAGCTGCTGCAGGCCCTCCTGGCTGGGATTTTGGCACAGGATGAGGAGAAGCCACCGAGGGCCTCGCCTGGGGTGCGAGGGAAGCGGGAGCAGCCCCTCGCCAACCATCCCCGACCCCGGGACCGGCCGTCAGGAAACAGTTAAAGAGGAGAGAGGTTGTCGAGTTGGGTTAGCCATAAGATAGCTCATATTTTAGAGGGTTTCAGAGCTAAGCTATAAAAAGGCCTCGCAGTATTTCAACTCACCCATTGTCTGCTGGAAGCCAGCCAGCGTTGCCATGGCTACGAGGAATTATTACTTGCTGCCAGAGCTGGAGGAAAAGCTCATACTTTTGGCTTCAAAACAGGAGGGGTGGACTTATGTAATCCACTGTGTTTATAGGCTGAGACTGGCAGGAGCATTGAGAAATAATTACAGGCTTTCCATTTCATTTCCAGCTCAGTTTTAAGGCTGTGTGGCCTCTCTTATTTATTTATTTCCGAGCGGCGACGCGGGCTGCTGACGATGCGGGAGGTTGCGGAGGTGATGCGGGGATGCCGCTAGGTGAGTTCCCCCCCCCCCGGGGCTGGCCGGGCTGCTTTTGTTTTGGTGGCGTTTTGTCTGGCTTGCTTGGAGCAGGCCGGGGCAGAAAGAAGTTCCTGTGAGAAGCTGGGACTTGGCCCTGCGACACGGGAGCAGCCGGCGGCGCTGGAGGCTGGGAACGCGCTCCTGCGGCTGCCCGGAGGTGGCCGGCCTCTGGCTGGAGGAGAGGAGCTGCGAGGGCTCGCGAGCCTCTGCTGCTCTCAGACGTGGCCGTGTCCCTCAGCCCGTGCTGGCTTGCAGCATGGTTTTTTTTTGGGGAGGAGGGGAAGGTAGTGAGCAAGCAGAATGGGGAGAAAAAGTTTGTGTTTTCCTTTTTTTTTTTCCTCTTTTTTTTTTTTTTTTCCCCCCCGAGTGTCTTGGTCTTCCACATTGCTGTGCCGGCTGGAGACGGATTTGTCGCTGGGATCAAAGCAGTTGTGCTGATGTTTCGTGCTTTTGAGAGGTGAATTGCGAAGTTAGCCTGTAATTAATGTGGGTTTGTTCGTCCCTGGAACAGTCAGCAGACGACGCTGTAATTTGGGTTTGCCTGAAAAGCAGCACGCGGTGTGTTTTGACTTCGGTCAGGCCAGTGGGAGTTTGCAGCTGCTGTTTTTGTGCTGGCTGTTGCAGAAAGGGAATTATTGCCGGTAAACTCTGCCCGCAAAACTTGGAGCTTGGACGGCTTTGCTGCTTCCAAGGGTCGTGGCACCGCAGTCCCCGGGGAGGATGTCGGTGGCGCGCTGGGAATCCCGTGCCCAGCGGGACGGGGGCTTGGGGGCAGCGGGGGGAGCTGCTCCTCGCTGCTTCCTGCTCCCCTCTCCTTCAGTGAACGAGAAGAACAAACTGTGACTGCTTAAACCTCGCTGGGGCCGGGTGTAAAACTGGAGTGGATGAAGCCCATGTGTGGAGGGGGCATGAAGAAAAATGCTATGATATGCCCCAGACTTGCTGTAGTGGGTAAAACCCAGGTGAAAGCTTCGGTGTGCTGGGATTTCGGTGTTTTCCCTCATCGCCTGGTGACCTGCTGGGGAGTTAGGTTCTCGGTGGTGCTGGTTGGGCTGACTTTGTCATCGTGGTGTGGGGTGTGAAGAGGAAATATCTGAACGGCTGTGACAGTCCCCTCTGGAAAACACAGCCGGCTCTGGCCAGCGTGCCGAATTTGAGGAAAAAACCCGCTATTTGGGTACAATTACAGCCCCACGTGAACGTGTTTGGGCCCTGACTTGAAACACGGAGCAGGCGTGGAACCGATTGCTGTACGGGAGGGGCTGTCAGAGGCACGCTGCAGAAATAAATGGCTTTTCCCAGTGTTTGCTGTGGTTGCTGCGTGTGCGCGGCAGTCACAGGCAAAAACTTCAGAGACGGGGGGAGTGCTTCAGGTCGGGAAATGCTCCTCGAAACAGCAGGCTCAACTCGTGTTATTGGCGACACACGGGTGTGTTATACAAAATAATTCAATAATTTAATGATCCATAATGCTCCTCTAGCTCCTACCACAGATGCTGTTGGACTCGAGTTAGATTTGTTACTGCGAGGTTGGATTTTTTTTTGTGTTTTTTTTTTTTTTCTTCCTCTGGGATTCGTGCCAGGACGAACTGTATGTTCTGTTCTTAACAGTTATGAGTAATGTATGTGTGAATCTATAACATAAGTAATACGAGTGCATAAAATGTGTGAGTATGCAGGATTCATGCGTCCCGTGTCTGCGGCGCGCGGCGCACATGCCGTGTGTGTGTGTTCGGGGAGGCTGCACGGCGTGTGGGGCAGAGCCCAGGGCATGCCCTACACCCGCTGCTCACTGCAGAGCCGTGGCTGACGGCCTGCTACCAGGTACTTGAACCCCAAATGCAGTCGCCAGCCACGGTCTGTGTATATGATGGCCCTTTTGGAGAGGTTACGTGGTGGAGAGGGCTGCAGGTCCCTACCTGTGCTTGCAGGGGAAGTAAATCTGCCTGGCCGGACAGCAGAGATGCTTGTGCCGCAGCATCGTGCCCTCCTGAGCTGTTTGCAGAACCAGGGTGTCCCCAAAGCCATGCATTGGGGTACCCGTGGGGCTGTGGGGCACCCTTCTGGAGCTGCGGTGCTGCCGCTGGGGGCTGCGTGAGTGGCGCGCTCCGAGGCACGTTCTAATGGTATTTTTTTTTCCTTCTTTTTTTAGACTAATAAAATGGACTTTCTCTCATAAATTATTTTTTTTTTTTCCTAATGTGAAAAATGAGAAGGTGGCAAGTCGCCAATTCCCCCGCCTCCCTCTTCCCAGCTCGGATGAGGTCATTGCCTCTCCAAGTTTGTACCACGCATTGTGAGACACGGCTGGAGAAGCAAGAAGTCAACAAACGCCTCTCGGAGCGGCTGCCAGCCCCGGAGCGCTAGCGGAGCTGTAAGCGAGGGTGCTGGGGGGGGTCTGAAGACCCTGCGGGACACAAATTTGGGTACAAGGGGACCTCTCCATGGCCCGGCCGCTGGTGCCATGCTGGGGCGAGATGGGAGCTGGGTGTGGGTCTGCTCGGTGTGAGGACCCCACGCGTGCGAGGGGCTCGGCGTGCGCTTAGGTGTAAGGCGATGGGCAGCCGGCCTGGCACTGCTGGGCTGAGCTCGCTCTTGCGCTGCCTGACTTTTTCCTTGGGAATTTCCTCGGCGCTGTTTTTGAAACCAGGGTTGTGGGAGTTCACGACCCAGCGGAGGATCTCTCCAAGACCTTTGTGTCCCCGGCTGAGCGGCGGCGTGGAGAAGTTGTTTATTTTCTTGAACACCACGCGGAGCTGCTCGCGAATTCCTGAGCTATTGTTTTCTCCCCGTCTGTCCCCCCCAGCCCTCCCTCCCCTCCCGCCGTCCGGATTCCTCTTCCCTCGGCGGTGGAAGCGGTGTGGGGCTGCCTGGCCTGTGACGTGCTCCCGGGGGCTTCCCGAGGAGATTCAGCCCCAAAGTTGTAGGATTTTGGACCTTCTGCTCGAATCATTGGGCTGTGGCACACCTGGTGCGGGTGCAGTTTAAAATGGGGAGGCTGCTGAATTGTCACGGGTCTGAAACAACAATTTCCTAAGTCCCATAACGAATGAATTACCGAAATGGTGTGAAAGCATGCTTGCTGCCTCGTGCCTTTGCCGTGAGTCTCGTTTTGGCCAGCTCGCTGTGCACTGCAGGGGTGCGTGGCGGTGGGGGTGCTTCGTGCATCTTTATTTTTTGTCTTGGTGCCCCGTGATGGTGCTGGGAAGCGATGTGCTGAGTCGGTTCTGCCCGATCCCAGTGGCAGAGCTGGCCCAGGGGGGTTGGGTTGTCAGTGCTGGGGTCTGGAAATGAAATCTTTGCTGCGTAAGAAAGAGGAATGACGGCAGGTGAGAGAAGGTGAACAGATCGTCGAAAAGGTGAGCTGGGGAGGTCTGCAGGGAAGGCCTGGGGGATGCTTCCATGCACGGACACCAGGATGTTACAGAAGTTTGGTTTTTAAGAGGAAAACCAGTGGGCAGGACCGAAGAAGCGCATCTGGAAGGTAACAGAGGGGCTTGGGATCCAACGTGCTGCTGTGGTTTTTGGCAGAAACTTGAAGGAGAAAAAATAAATAAATAAAATTGCCGTTCCATCGCAGCTTGTCTGTTCTCTGGAAACCATTTAAGCATCCCGTTAATCCATTAACAGCAGCTGCACCTGTGCTGCCGCACCCCAGCACTGTCTTCTGCTCACTTTCTCTTTGTCTTGACGCTTCTGCTTAGCAGCCTCGTTGATTTTTCCTGTCGACACAACACAATCGCTCCTTGTTAGCCTACCTTGCTCTTCCCTCTTTCAAGGAAGGGAAGGAGCAGGGGAACCAGATCTGATAATTCCAGTGAGTAGAACTGTTCCCCTGAGCCCTTTATAAAGAAATAAAAAGGCTCTCCTTCTCTCTGCTTCTCTTTGAGTACAAGCACTTTACCCTCTTGGATTCCCTGCAGGCTCCTCGTACTGCTAAAATTGAAACATCAAGATGTCTGAGGCAGCAGGAATTACCATCAGTGTTTTGACACCTGGAGGTACAATTTCTATTAGCTTTTATATAAAAACAACACCAGTTTTGCCAACAGAGTTCTCATTAAATAATGCATGAAGACCCCCGCCTCTGACAGGAGGTATTTTTCTTTCGCTTTCTTGGACTCTTGGATAATGGCTTAATTTTTGTGACCATTGGGGAAAAACACGCATACACTCACCGGCAGGAATATATCTGTGGACTGGCTTATTCCAGGCACAGAGTCAATTATCCTGTTTGCTAATTAGCGTGGGGAGATGGGGGAAAGCAGATTAAGGTTGGTCTGTTCGGAAGGTTTGGTTTCTTTCACTTATTTTTAATTTTTTTTTTTAGGGAATAGAACATAGGCTTCCTGAGATGTTTGATGGTAAACAAGACGTAGGTGTAGCATGGGACAGACCCGAGGAAGAGGCCACGTGTCCTTGAACAGGGATGGGCGCAGGGTCATGGGAAACACCAAACGCGGGGCTTGTGTCGTGGTGGAGACGGCGCTTGGCATCGAGCATATGCTCGGCGCCCGCTTTTGGGGGAAATGAAGTGAAACAGAAGGGCACAGCATGTGGATGTGACTGCTAATAGTTAGAATCAAAGTACAGTTTTGACATTTCTAACCTAATAAGTGGTGCTGCCTGCGAGAGCCTGCTTATTTTCCTTTTCACCATGAGATGCTTTGACAGAGGAGTAAAGTCCCATTTTGACATTTCTGTCATTTTAACTAAAGAGAGAGATTACAGTAAATTGGATTAAGTGAAAATCTTCTTCAGATGTTTGTGGTTTGGGCTGATTTATGGATAGATGTCATTTGAACGTCATTCTGCATTTTTTAAGCATCTGCTTGATGGTTGCTCTAATGCTGTTGCTGCAAATAGTCCACGCAGGGGGAGAGCCGGGCGAGGAGCAGCTTCCCGTGACGGATCCGCTGCTGGTGAGTGGCACAGGGACAGCAGGACACTGACACTGTCCTGAGCACGTTCCCAGCTGCTGCCTGCCAGGTTCTGTGATGGCTGCTTGCTTTTCTTTGGGATCCTCGTTGTGAAACTCAAGTTACCTTCTGCTGAGAGTCATGCCTTTCTTTTTTTTTTTTTAAATAATCTTTTCTGAGTACTTTTCCCACCCTTGGAGAGGTACCTTATCTTGGACTTGGCAAATCCTGGCTCGCCCCTTCCCACCACCAGCGATGTTGTCCTTGGTTTACGCTCATGCAAAGCCTTGGTCTCGGCCGCCTTGCTGCGGGGTCCCTGAGTCACAACGCGTGTGTGTCACTTTTCCTGGAACCAAAACATTCATGAGCGTGTGCTGGCTCACTGACACAGCAGTGACGCGTGAAAATACTTTGTCTGCCTGTTGATCTTTCCAAAAGATAGCGTTGGAAGCGCTGCCACTCAATGAATAGCCTGAGACTTCTTAAACACATGTCCTCCGTGGCTTCGTCTATTGAAGTTGTTTAATTTAAGTTATTTAGAAGCTGCTGGGGCCTCTTTGGAAGCCGTGTGATGTCTCGTGGGTGGTGATGCAGCCAGCCCTGCAATCAAATCCGCCCGGGATGTCACGGATGGAGTAAGTCCACTGCTGCCTGGCACAGCGATGAGTGGGACGAGGCGATGTCTCTGTGCAAATGGTGCTGGGAAGCTGGGATGTCTGCAGCTCCAAATTGTGTTGTTTACACACAGAGTTCCTAATTTCCAGCACAGTTTCAGAAAATACTTCTGATCCCACCTCAAAACCACCGGATTTGAGTCCAGGAGGTAGAGGTTTATGGATTTCAGTTGTGGTCTCTGAAAGCTTATTTGCAAGTTGAGTGTTGGTTTGAAGCTTTGTACCTGCCCCGGGAGCTCGGGGGGTGGTTTTCTGCTAGCTTAGCTCCTCGAGCTGCTTCTGCTCAGTGCCAAGCAAGGAGCGAGAGTGTAAAAAATGCCTTTCATCCTCTTCAGGGGTTGGATCTTAAACCGTGCCGGTATCAGCTTTGGCAGTGCTGCGGCAGGAAGCTGCTCTCCACATCTGAGCTGGCGATACAGCGGGGCGGTGCTGCCAGAAGGCACAGAGCACCTCAAATCCCAGCTCCCGATGGTGCACGGGCTGGTGGTGCTTCAATTCTTCCTCCGAACCGAGCCCGGCTGGCTGGCCGTGCCCCTCTGAGCGCTGCCTGCTTTTCCTGGGGCTTATTGGTGACACCAGAGCCGTGGTGCTTTGCTTCCTGCTCCCCATCCCAAAACTGCTGGGGGGAGAGGTGCAACATCAGAGCCATACATCCACAACCGCCCCGTGGTACGCGTTGCCCTTGCACTTCAAAAGAAAAAAAGCTCTGATTTGTGTCGTGTGGGTGTTTTCGTGCTCTGCGAGCGGTTCAAAGAACGGTTCTTAAAAATACCTCCTGTATTATTTTCCGTGATACGATTATTTGTGGAAGATCACACTACTGAGGGAAGATAAATTTGTAATCCCGCTTAGGGGCTGATCTTATCCTCCCTGAGTAGCTATTGTTACGTAAGGGACAGTGACCCCAAATCCACTTCCTAAAGCAGTGGACGGGAGATGCCTTCCCCTTGTGCCCTTGCGCACAGGAGCATCGTTTGATCGTGGATCCTCCCGGGGAGGTTATGGGGTGGGAGTTTGGGGACAGGGCGTGCACGCTGCTGAGCAGGAGCCAGTCCCTGAGGTTTGCTGCAGGGCTGTGCTGTCGGCAGCGCTCAGGACCAGGGGCGTCCTTCCTTTACCCAAGGTGATGTCCTAATGGCTGGCAGCGGGCAAGAAGGAAGGAAGAAGAGCTTATTTTTTTTTTAATCTCTTCGCTGTGGGTGAATCGGTGTTGTCTGTGATGGATCCTCACTGCGACAGGCTCTAAGTGGCAACTCTCAGGGGAAATTAGCCTGCAGCTTTTGACTTTATTAAATATTCTCCAGTGCGATCCCGGAGGACTGCTCCTGAACGTTGTGCGGTGCTTCAGCTGTATTTTTAGCATCACCTACATGAAATGTGGCCGCCTATCGCCGGTATTTACATTAAGGTCTTCATAGGAATGGTCGAGAACTGATAGATGGCATCTCCTGTCCTTCAGATCAGCACCGTGAGGGTGTCTTATGGGCAGGTACAAGAGCCTTCGTTGGTGATATTGTGGGTTATTATGGAGCCTGATAGCTCTCTTAGAGCTCTGGCTTATAACGATGGATTTACCTGTTTATTAAAACACCTATTTAATGATTGAGTGCAGTGATCTTCGTGGAGCATCAACAGCGGGGCTGCGCTTGGGCTCTGGAAGCAGGGGCTTGGCACAGAGGTGCTGCCTGTGTGACGGGCTAACAGGGCTGGTGTGGAAACACAACCCAGACTTTGCAGGGGCTGGGGGCAAGCTGCAATTTATATTTCTTCCCGTGCTGTCAAACAACTCAGCGTTCATTCGTGTGTTTGCTTCCAGAACCTGTCTGCGATATCTATCAGTTCGTTCCATCTGCAATATTTATCTGCTCCTGGAGATTTCCTACCAGTGGGCAACCAACCGTGCCGGAGGAGACGTGGGAAGAGCCGAGCGTTGCGGGTAGGCTCTTGACGGGCTGTGCTCCTCCTTCAGCCCCCAGCCAGCTGCTCGGCAGCTGTTGTCACTGCTGGGACCACAGGGATTCGAGCTGGGAGCTTCCCTCGCTCCCCAAGCGTGAAATCCCCGTGGAGCCAGGAGCCCCAGCGCAGCGAGGCAGCGGCAGCAGCCGCGTGCTGGGCTCGGGGGGACCTCCGCAGAGGCCCCGCAGGGTAAAGCACTGGGGTGGCTTCCCAGGGTACAGCGTTGCTTACAGTTTGCTTGTTTAGGTGAATTCACGGACTATTTCAGGCCGTGTGTGAGACTTGGGTCCGTGGGCACTTGCTTCCAGGAGGACTGGGTCTGGCGAAGGTTGGAGATGCGTCATTTGTCCCATCTTTGTGCCAGCTCTCACTGATCCTTTTCGCATAAACGGGCCTTTTGGAGTGGCAGATTTCCTCTAACCTACAGAACTGCTGTTCCATAGCCCTGCAGGAATAAAGGAGGTAAATGCCCAGCCTGGCAAAAGGCAAACACAGCAGCCAGTGGCTGGAGCAGCTCAGCACTCCCCGTGGAGGGAGGCAAAGGCGCCCCTTGCCCGGCTGGCTCCATCCAGGGGCACGGCGTTGGGTGCTGGTGTGGGTTTCAGGTGAGATGTGATGAAGAAAGGGAAGGTTTCTTTGCCCTGTCTGACTGCTTGAATGTTTTTCTTGACTTTTTATCTGCAAAGCGTGTGACTTTAATCCCTGCCTCAGAATTAAGCACGGTAGATGCTGCTTAATTGCGAGGGGGGGAAAGCAATGAATTCCCCGGTGGGTAAGAGTTTACCCTTGGTGCCCTGACCTCGTTAAAACACATTAACTCAATAAAATCCCGAGTATTTAAAGACGAGTGACTTCTTCCTACCTGGAGGGGCATAATTAAGCCATTCCACACCCCTTAAAGCAGAGCTGTGGGGAGGAGAACAGAAGAGCCCCCTGTCCTGCCTGCGTAGGTAAGCGAGCAACTTCCCAGTGGGGTCATTTTGGCTCCCCCAAGCAGCACCCCACAGCTGGGAGGCTGTCAGCAGGCGCTGGGACAGCCTGGCTGTGATTGCAGAGGAAACCCAGAATTTCCTGAGTGCTGCTGAGTGACAGACACCCTGCCTCTGCAGGGCACGCAGCTCCGCAGCGTCTTGCATCGGTTGAAATTGTGGTCAAGTGTTTTGCATTAAAACAGACAATTTCCTGGACAAGGCATGCAACAAAACGTAGCGGGGGAAGGTGGGGGCGGTTCAGTTCATCCATAAAAATTCCTGCGCAACATAAAATTGGAGTGTTACCCCTTCCTTGGGGCTTCCTTGTTTAAACATTCCTCGGATGTTAGCGAAACGCATCTCAGTTTTATCCATGTCACAGAACAGACCCAAAGCACCTTCACCCCTTGATCTTTGGGGATTTTAAGGGAAATGCAGGAGTTTTCTTGACTGTACGTCTCAATTTGGCCATGCTCCCTCCTGCTCAAAGCCCATGGCTCAGGCACCACCACGGCAGGCGGTGGCTCTGCTCCTTCTCTGGGTGCAGGCGGTGGCAGCTGGCCCTGCTGCTGGGGCACCGGGGGGACGGGGTGCGGATGTCCCCTCCCCGGGGAGCCCGACAGAGGCCAGCTGGCAGTAACTGGGGGGGCTGAGAGGGCTCGGAGGCCTTTACGAGCTGCCTCGTGGTTATTTTAAAAACATTGTGCATTGTTGTGTCCTTTGGCTTGGGCGGTGAGGTGGAGCAGGGCTTGATTCCCCTGGGCTCTGGACAAGAGGGGAGCTCACACGAGGTGCTGGGGGCGGCCGTGGCTGCCAGTGCCCTCCCCGTGCAGAGTCCTCATCAGGACCACAGCTATCTGAAGCTAAATCCACCGTCGTTGGCTTCTTCCATGAACACGCCAGGGCTGCTGGCTGCAGTTGTTCCACGAGCAGCTCAGCCGCCCAAGCGAAGGTGATGGAGATTTGGGGATGGAAACCCTCCCTTGTCCCTGTGCCAGCCCGGTACCAAGGAAAACTCGGAGAAGTTTATTATTCTGTAACTTGTTCCTGTAGCTCCACAAACACCAAATTTGACCTTGGGACCGTGACTGCTGCTGCCTGTGCTGACTTCCCTGGTGCTTTTGCCCTAACCAGTTTTGCCCGAACTCGTCGACTTGCTGCTAGGGCTCCTGCTCGCCCACCAGAGGAGCTTCCCAGCCGGCGGGGAGCGCTTTGCGTCAGACGTTTCCCTCGTGGTTTTTCTTCGTTCCTGCCATGTGGCCGAGGGTTGGAGGATGAGTAACCAGCCGAAACCTCAGCCCCGGGGAAGGTAGGCGCAGGGTGACCGAGGGTACCTGCTTGTGCCTGCGCTGCCTCGGCAGCGAGCTGGGCTAGTGACTCATCCGAGGAGTGACTTGGGTGGCTGAGGGTTTTTTTTTTTAGTAGCAATAGTTGTTAATAATAAATAGCTCTGAGTTCAGCGATTGCAAAACAGGGCAGGCCGATAGCCCAGGGACTGAAACGGAAATTTCACCAGGAAACGAGGCAAAGTTCGCCCCTTCCTCTGGTAGCAGGGGACGGGTGGGTCAAAGGCTTCAGACCCCATCCAGGTGCGTGCCATGAGGCTGGATTTGGGCTTGTTGGCAGTCGTCACCGAAGACACAACACCCATTGCCAAGCTGATTTCTTGCAACCTATGAAAAAGCCTTTGTGGGATCATGCTTTTGGTTCCCGGGACAGAAGCCAATTCAGAAACTCACTTCTTGAATTCTTGGGAGCCAATTTTCCCTTCCTCAAGGTTTTTACCTGCAGTGCTGTTGACAAAAAATGTGCGTGCGGCCCCAAGAAGCTATGACAACCATCCCTTGTGAACAGTCCCTGGTAGGTCGGATGGAGTGAGGTAAAATCTCACATCTCTCATTAAGAAACAGAACGGAAGGGAAAGGAATTTCTTCCTTCATGTGCTCATGTTGCTTTTTATTTTCAGATGTGCCGTATGTGTAGCCGAAGTTGTTGAAATGTGTTTTCCTTTGTTTATTCTAACTTACAAATAGCTGCAGCAGGTACAGTTTGCAGCTTTCTAGGCTTAACGTCTCAGCCTTTATCTTTGTACAAGCTCCTCTTGCTTAACTTTGTAGCTGAAGCTAAGATTTTCATGAAAGTGTGGGGTAACCAAACTTAAGTATCTAAGGAAAAGCAACGTCCTGCTCTCTCAAATGAACAAGGGAGTGTAAGAGAGATGAAGTTGTCTGGGTTTGGGCAAAGAAAAGGTCCATTGCCTTTGCTTCCTCTTTACAGGCTCAGTTTGAGGCTGTTGAGTAAATTTCCAGTGTGTGGTGGTGTCAATTATTGGGATTTTAAAAGCTTAGCACGAGTCATGCAATATGTGGCGATCAGAACGATGTTTTCCTTTCCCCCCCCAAGGTTTACTTTTGCAATCTGTATGTTGTGCAAATCCCGGGAGAAATTTCTTAAAGCTCTGCCCAGGAAAGTCCCGCTTGACAACGGGACTCAAACCAGATCTGTCAGCCCCTCCAATTCGGGGAGGCTTTGAGCTTCCTCGTGGAAGGGCAGCCCCTGAGACGTGTCCTGTCTGCGGAGCAGGAGTGGAAGGAGCCCTTGAAAAGCGACTGAAGAAGAGTTTGCAGACTCCCAGAGGGCTGCGAACCACAGGCTCAAAATCACTGCTTCGAGCCTGGGAAAGGGAAATTAAACAGGTGCCAGCTGGTGGAGCAGGAGGAGGATGAGGAGGTCGCCTTCTCCTGTCCCCCTTCCCTCGCCGCAGGCTGTCCGGCATCCCGCGAGCTGCTACGCCTCAGATGCAAGCGGTGAAGTTTTTTTGGTGCCTCTAGAGAGGCTTTGACTTTCTGTCTAGAAGCTATTAATTACCCAGCCGAGGAAAGCAGAACACAAACCCAATTAATGGCTCCCACCGCTTAGACCTGTCTCCCCGGCTGCTCTGCTCTGAACTAACGAGCGGCTCCTTTCACCGGGCCACCGGTGAGCCTGAACTCATCGCAATTCCTGGGGAGAAATGAAAGCAGCAGAAACGCGCGGGAACAAATGGCTGGAATCTGGTCATTAACCCGGGCTGAAAATTGACTCAATCTACCAGTAATTACCCGGGGAGCATTGGGAGAAGGGCCTGCTGGAGGGTTCGGAGCTGGTATTTGACAGACGATCACCAGCAGTTGAGTTAGCATCGCTGAAGCTGCTGTCCGGCATCGCAGGTGCGGTGACGTGCGGGTGAGTACGGGGCTCCTTCACCCCAACCTGGAGCAAAATGGGTCAGTCTGGATCAGCTCCGGCCTCGAGTGGCTCCATTCTTCAGTGATATTTTATGGCCCAGCTGCACAGCATCTCATATTTTTGAGTACCTTAGTTTACAGGTCATTTAATTTATTTGCAGGCTTTGTTTCAGTTCCCTAGGGTAATTTTGCTCCTTTGCACACGCCTTCCTATGGAGGCATTAAATTGTGCCGTTTGTCACAATAGTTCAGCTCTTAACGCTGGCAGCCGGGGCTCTTCAAAGATGCTTGTGTGAAGTTGAGACTCCTGAATCATTAGAGGATCATGAAAGAAAAAGAATAATTTAGAACAAGGAGATGTTTTGTCATCTTTGAAACTGGGAAGCGTGCAAAAGGAGAGAGTGTTTAGCGGTGCGATCCTCCTCAAAGAGCTTATCTCAGGGAATCCAGAAAATGAGTTTCCCTTCTTTATGCGGGATGTAAATAATCAAAAATGTCACTCCCGAGCTGCGTAATTTGTTCAACAAAAGAACCTCGAGGAGACGACTCCCCGGGCTTTCATGGTGTGCCCGAGACATCAGAGGACTTGTCTCGGCAGCGATGCGAGCTGAAGTGTTTGAAAACCAAATGAGCAGCAGCGTGTGCCGGGCGAAATAAATAAATAAAGCTCCCAGGTGCTTGGTAAGCTCCCTCGCAGGCTGAAAGCCGTGTTTATCTGGCTAGGCTGGGGGTTAGCTTAGCTCCTGGGAGCTGCGAGGGGATGCAGCGAGGATGTGGTGGTGCAGCGAGGGTTGTTAATGTGCTGTTTAATGCGCTTGGAAGCGGGGCTGAAGCAGGCCCGCAGTTACTATATCATTATCGCGTGTTGGCAAGGAATTGCATTTTTTTTTTTTTTTTTGCCTTGATTTAAAGTTGCTTGCGCGTGTTTATTAAACTGAGATTAGTACGGCATAACAGTTAGGATATTTAAGCACATGTTTAATGTAAGGGGGGGCGCCGAAGTGGGAAAGATCTCACAAATATATGCGGGGTAGGGGCCGGGTGGTACATGGGAGGGGGGCCCCGTGGCTCCCCCCCAGCCCTGCGTCCCCCAGTATGGGCACGCAGCTCAGACTGGGCTCTGCTGGAGGAGCAGGGGCTTTGCCACCCACCTGCACCCCGTGGTCCCCCTGTCCCAGCGGGGGCACCTCTCGGTGTGAACTCACCCGGAGTGTTTGGGGCTGGAGCTTTTGGCTGCGCTCCCATCAGAAATCGGGCTTGTTTTCAGCATTTTTTGCATCCCTTGGGTTTTACCAGGCGCTTCTGCTGGTTCCTCCTGTTGTCCTGTGCTGGGTTTTGTACCTCTTTCTGGCTGCCTCTGTCCCGTCTGTGCTCTGGCACTTGACCATCACTCCTTTCCCTTCCTCTCCTCCTCCAGCCTCCTGCCTGATTTCCCTTTGCAGTCCCAGTGCCCGTGTGTGTGCGTGTGTGCTTTTTTTTTTAAAAAAATAATTCCTCTTAAGGCATTTCCATTTGTCTTTGCAGATCATCTTCAACAAAGGCCTCGCATGCTCTAATTTGTTTTCTATTTCCAGCCTACACTTAAAATAACTCCTTTGTTTCATGAATGGCCCGTGCCTGGATCCAAATCCCCCCCTTTTTTTTTCTGTGGGGTTTCTTTCCCACCCCCCCGTTCCTTGTCAGTATCTTTAAGTGTTTGAAGGGTCCCTTTTGGGCAGGCACTCAGCAGCAGCGTGCTGTGTGTGGCCGCATGCCCGTGCACCGGCACTCGCCACGGAGAAAGGAGCGAAGGGGTTTGGAGAGGTGGTGCGGGAGCTCAGCCGTGTGCTTTTGCGCTTGGGACCCCTCAAACAGACCATCAGCCCTGGGGCTGCCGAGCAGAAGGAGTTATGGCACGAGCTCAGCGTGTGCTTTGTGCTGTGGAGCACGAGGCCCGTCCTGTGCCGCTGCTTGGAGCGGGACCTGGCGCAATGAAACCCTCCGACCTTGCCCCGCACGGCCGCAGTGCCAAGATTTGCTCGCGAACGCTGGCAGAGGTTATCTCGGGGCAGAGCTAAACGCGGGTCCTGCGCCCAAAATAGCTCGGAAAGATTGAAAAGCGGTAACACCAGTCCCAAATCCCGCTTTGCTGCTCCAGGCAGTGACAAGGGCAGGGCGGAGAAGTCTCCTTTCCTCGGGGCTCTGAAGCGGTGCCGCACGGAGCCACCGGTGCCACTGCAGCAAGGACGAGGCATGGCGGCACGACGGGCACAGCTCCCGAGCTGCTGCCATCCCCTCCGTGGCCGTAGGACCCGCTGTGCCTACTCACGAGGGTAACATCCAGCCATCGTGGTGCTGCGACCCATCAGGTTGTGCTGAGCCCTTGCCTCCTGCTCTGCTCCTCCGAGGCAAGCACGGTGCTGGGAGATGGCACGGGGTGAAGGGCCCCGAGCCCTGCCGGAGGAGCTCGGGGCGTGCCTGATCTTTCCTGTTGACCCTGTGCTGCTATTTTAATTTAAAACCTCTGTACCCCGCTGTGATTGAATGCTACTGTGGATTCCTGGGCTGCAGACAGTGACATTGTTTTCTTTGTTATTCTGAATAGAGCCCTAAATTTATGGCAGACGGCCGGCTTTCCTATTGAAAGGCCTTAATAGATACAGTACATACAAATATTTGTGGATAATGTCAGCTGTCTTCCAAGAAAATTTCATGCACATATTGATTAGACAAATCCATTATCGTTACATTGTGGTGCGCTCCTTAGGAATGTCCCTCAGCCCATTTTCATTACGTCTTAATTATTTTTCTGCTTCCACCAGCGCTCTAAAGAAAGCGGGGGCAGGTCTCCGGCTGCTTTTGAGCTCTGGTTTTGATCGGGGGCCGTACGGCATGTGAATGCCATTACGGGCTGCGGGGCGGCTGCCGGCAATAAAGGGGCTTTTCTGCGGGGCCGCGCACACGTGCGGGCTGGGGCTTCGGGCATGGCTGGCTGGTCGGGCTCCTGGAGGTGAACGCTGTGGCTCGGTGTTAATTAAGCGTTATAAACGAAGGTCTCCTTGATTATTGTTTTGAAATGCAGGAGTTGACTGGAGGATGCATATTTTTTGAGTGTGAAGAGGAAAATCATCACATATTCAGTGTCCGAGTAAAGAGGAGCTGATTGCTTTTCCCAAAACTTGCATCGTTTTGCAGTTAAGCATTAGCTTTCGTGCCAATACTTTCCAATTAAATGCACCCCGGTGAGCGTATCCCGGGCAGGGGATGCATGGTGGGGGGGGTCCGGGCTGTTGCCTTTAATAAATTGTCTCCTCTCGTTGTCTTTCTGCTGTCATCTTGTGGGCTACCTTCTAACGTCTCCTGCGGACCATCACGCTCTGTAGACCACAAGTTGAGTAACGTTACTCTGCGCTTCAGAAACAGAATGGTCTGTTAATCTCATTTCAGCAGGTCTTTGCTTTTTTTTTTTAGCGTTTATGTTGCAGCTGAGCAGCCTGTTCTCACTGAGAGCTTTACGAGTGCTGTAAGCAGGGCTGGAGCGGGGCTTTCGGAGCGCTGGGCGTGCCTTGCTCTCACCTCTCAGCTAGACGAAGCCCGGCAGGGTAATTAGGGCAGCTCACCCACGCTCCTACCCTGGCAGCAGCAAGCCGGGGACCCAGCTGGGAATCCTGCTGTCCCTTGGGATCACGGAGCACATCGCCGGGCTCACTCTGACTTTGGAGAGCAACAAGTGCGTTGAGCGCTTTTAATTGTTAGCAAATCAGCTTTCTTGCAAAGGACTCGTAAATCTTTTGCTGCTTTTGCTCAGCATGGGCAGAATCCGTGTGTCGTGCTTTTGCTGGGGTCGGGGCTGTGCTGCGGGCATGCACAGCTCCACGGCCAAGTGCCAAGAGCCTGTCCCATGGCGAGGGGGTGTTGAAGGCTTCAGCAGCGGGGCAGGGTCCTGGGAGGCTCCCAGATGGGAGGCAAGAAGCGGGTTCAGGAGCCCCTGCAGGTTCTCGCCTCGTCCGCAGCTCTGTGCTGTCGTCCTGGGGCTGGATTTGCCAGGAACCTCCCGCTTTCTCCTGTTTCTAATCAGGCTGTAAATCTCCTCGTACCTAGCACCGTAATGGCTAACGCAGGTCTGTGGATAAAACGTGCTCTGATCAGGGCTCCAACCAGGGGGGAAGAAATACTTTTCCTGTGAGACAATGTCTGTTCCTCATCAAGATCAGTTGAGAAAAGTAGTAACCAAACAGCCCGGCCTTAAAGATTTAAGGAGCCTGGCTGCGCTATTTCTGTTTCATTTCCCATTAATCTGCCCCTATTGTTTGCATTCCTCTCTTACAAACAATTAATTCACGGGGACCGGCTGCTGGGGCTGGCTCCCCTCGAGGACCCGTCCTGCAGCCGGGGAGCTGCCGCTCTTTGGTGCTCCCCGAGCTGGCCTGCCAGGAGCTGATGAGCGTAAAGATGGCACCGAGGGGGAAAACGGCATTTTTCCCCCCACATCTCCACCCCTTAGAAACTGCGGTCTCCAATATCTGAGCTCGGTCACTTCCCCGTGCAGCGCGGTGCCCGCGGATCTGCTGGTACGGTCACCGCTCGCCGCCGCGCCGAGAAGTTTGGGGAATGTCTGGAGGGCTTTGATTCTGCTCGCCGCCTGCACAAAGAGAAGCAAAAAAGCCTTTAAACTCTCCTGAAGCGTGACAGTGTGTCTTGGCAGTTGGCGCTGCGTCTTAAAGCTGAACTTGTGATCTGAAGAGGGCTGTTTTGTTTTGTTTTGTTTTTTTAACAAAAAAGAGAAAAAGCCATCGCGTTTCTTCCCCTGCAGACAGCTGCCGTGGTGTGCTCCAGTCCTCCTGGTGAGCTCTGAGTGGGGCACTTGGCTCAGTGCAACCTGCCAAGGGCTCCGGGACCCCTCACCTTGGAGCATGTGTACGGACATGTGTGCAAATTAACCCCCAGGTGGCTGCGAGCAAGGATGCCCGAGCTCAGATCTGTTGTTGGGAAAGTACCTGAAACTTGTGCAGATCCCAGCTGGCTTTCGGTGCTCTCGAGTGCTGCGCATGCTTCCTTGGCAGCTGCAGGGAGGTTTGGGGCCGGCGATTTGGGGACACGGCTTGTCCCTCTGGCCACGTTTCCAAGCCCTGGGAGCGTGGTGGCCACGGAGGTGAGCGAAGCAGGTGCCTGACCGCCTGCTTGGGGGGGTTGTGGCTCGCATCACATCCCGTCAGGATGCACAAGGGGAAGCAGGGCACTCAGAGTGGAAGTGGAAACGTGTCCCCACCGCCTGCTGGGTGTCTCTGAATTCCCCCACGTGCTCAGGGGCTTTCCTGAGCCCTGCAAGGCAGCTGTCCTGTTCCCCATCAGGGGCAAACCTCAATAGCCCACGTCGAGGTCATCCACATTTCTGCCATCCTTAGGCCTTAATGGGAATAATTTGATTTTTTTTTTTTTTCATATAACTTGAGCCCTCTGTAAGGGGGATTCCTTTGCTTGCCGGGCCCTGCTGGGACCGTTGGTTTGGTTTGATTTTGTGTCTGGCTGCCGAGCCGAGCATGGATGCAGGCGCAGCAGCGAGGCGGCCCCGTGCCTGCTCGTCGCAGATAGCGAGTGGTTTATCAGCACGGGCTGATCTGTGGTCTCGCAGGGGGAAAAGAAATAAAAAAAAGGCTTCCTCTTCTTTTCTTTTCCCACCCCTTTTTGGTTTTTGTACATGCCAACTGCTGGTTCAGTTGAAATTGCGTTGGCTTGGGCTTGCTGCGCGCCCCGGAGAGCGGCGGGGAGAGGCCAGCGGGTAGCTCGCAGCGCACCAAGCTCTTTCTGCTGCTCCGTGTGTGCTGATGAAAGAGTTTGATACCGCTGCGGAGCTTGCACAAATCTGTACTTAATAAGCACCTCCGCTGGGGAGGAGGCGCCGTGCGCGGCTCTGCGTGAGATGGAGGAGGAGGGAGCGGTGCCGCAGCTCTCCCCGCGCGGGTCCGTGGTGGCAGCATCCTCAAATCCAGGCAGCCGTGGGAATTTACACTGTGTGTAATTAACCATTAACAGGAGAATAATCGTTAGTGCCTCCTGAACTGGCAGCACGTAGACGTTTGTTGCTTTTTAGTTGGAAACCTGACCGAGTGGAGGCCTGAGACCCTCTCCAAAGGCGCCACTCGCAGTGTCTGTAACAATCGGCAACTCGTAAACCTCTCCTGGGGGCGAGGGGCATCCTCCCACTCTGCTGGTTTTCCTGACTGCGTTACAGCTGCGAAAGGGATTGCAACACATGATCAACCATTGAACATGTGGGCGACGTGTTTGTGAAAATACCTCCTGGGCCACACCGTCTTCTGTGGCACTTGATCCTAATCGGCAAGGCTGATTCAGTACTCGGGTGGCTCTGGAGGTGACACAGGGTGGCCCCGAGGGCTGCTGGGCAGTCCGGTGCCCAGTTACCTGCTGGGACATCAGGCTTGGCTCGCTGGTGGAGAAGCACAAGTGGTCAGGTCCTGGGGATCACCCGAGGCTCGATGTTCAGCTGTTTTACAGGACTGTGGTCGACTTGAGTTCTAATCTGCTGCTTCCCTCTTTTTGCTCGCAGTTGTTGCGTGACGTGGAAGGCGCGCTCACGATGAAGAGGAGCTCCCGGCTCTCCTAATCCTCCGTCGGCGATTTGGAAGCAGCGAAGGCCGCGTCTGCTCTTTCGACATGTCTGGATCTACCCAGCCGGTGACACAGAACTGGCGTGCCGCCGAGCCGCGCTACCCCCCGCACGCCATGTCCTACCCGGTGCAGATCGCACGGCCGCACGCGGTAAGCAGGGCACCTTCCTTCACCTCCTGCGGGGCAGGGGCTGTCCCCAGCCACGGGGCAGTGCTGCAGCTGCACGGGCTCTGCTGGGGCTGGTGCAGAGAAATCTGGCTGCTTCTGCCTTCGCGATACGGGATTTCATCCTTCCTCTCTCATGCGATCCTCTTCCTTTCCTCTGCACGGTGCTTGCAGCTTTTCTCCTCCTAGCCCTTGCTGTGATGGGCTCCGGCTCATCACCTCTGAGTGCTGGAGACCAGTTATCCACCCAGGGAGCTCACTGGGGTGCTGCTGCAGCACTGGTGAGCACTGGGGGGAGAGGGGAGGCGTGGATCCGCAGCCCACCCGGAGCTGGAGCACGCTGCCTCTGGCCTTTTTCAGCGTGACCTTTTTCGCCCTGCACCACGAGGGGAGCAGCATCTTCACCTGGGTGTGGGCTCATCGCTCCCCAGCACGCCTGTCCTTGGCCCTCAGGTCCCCATGATCTTTTCCATCTTATCTTTCTCCCTATTTTTCCCTCCCTCCCTCCCCTTTGACCTGTGCTCTTGTCTCCCCATGGATCAAGCCGTAAGCTGAGCCGAGCGCTGGCTGTGCTTTATCGAAGGCACTGGAGCTCGCACGGGTTAATTCACCCAGATCCGGCCTCTCCCTTCTGTGCCCTGTCACTCACGTCTGTGCTTGCTCATCCTGGATGTTTGAATGCTTTAGGCTTAAGCCCTTAATGGAAAAAAACTCTCCTTAGTGGAACAGCTTTAGTCAGCTCAGGCTGCTTAAATGAATCTTATTAGGTGCTGGAGTGTGGCGCGCACTTGTCAGGCTGCTCTCTGGAGCCAGCTTGGTGGCGAGCTGCAGCCGGGAGGGCGCTCAGTTAGCGAGGTGACCTCGTCTCGGGGTTACCTGTCTGATGGTGAAGGCTGCTGAACTGTAAAGCTCCTGCTGTGCCGAATTTAAGGTTTGACTTGAAAGGCTGGCAGTCCGAGGTATGTCAGTGTAGGGGTGAAATTCCCCTGTCTGCCCTCTTTGGGCTTCAGCAGAGCAGCGCGGAGAGCAGAGCCGGAGTTCGGAAAGGCTTTGAAATAGAAATGTAAGGAGGGTGCAAGGCGAGCTCTTGGCTGCATTAACTGGCTCATCTAGCTTGCTTGGGGTCTGCGTGCTGCTGCACAAAGAAGCTTTTCATCCAGGGTATGAGACAGGCTGACCTGGTTTGATCCAGCGGAGATTTGCTTCCATCAGTGTGAGCGTGTTTATTTGGGAGGTGGGATGGAACGAGAGCGTTTGTCTGAACAAGAAAATCCCAGTTCTCTTTTTATCAGGAGCAGAATGTGCCCAGGTGAGCAAGATCTGCTGTTGTGGCAGAGCCGATTTAAAGACAAATCCCAAAGCCTGAAGACCCAGGGAGGAGAGGGATTTTTGGGAGAGCACAAGCGGCTCCTCGCCTTGGGGTTGAGCCCTCGTCTCCTGCCAACACACAGTGCTCCCCTTCGTGTCGCAACAGCGGGACGACCCAAATGGGGCAGCTGTTTGCAAGTCAGAGCTCTGGGTTTCTCCAACCTGTCCTGCTGCCTGGCTGGAGTGAATACCGGTTTTATTCTATCCTATTAATGTTGGAAGACGCTGCTGGCGTTTGCTCCTAGAAGCTATTTTTACAGCCGGGCGCAATCTTCCAAAGTTACGCGATACCTTTCGGGTGTCTGCGGGCAGGGGAGGTTGAGGTTTTGGGATGGACGGCCAGGAGGATCCTGTCGCCCGCTCGGGGGAAGCGTGCCAGCCCCGGGGGATCGAGCACACCTTGCTTCTGCTCGAGAGGGTGCTTCTCGGGCTCCTGTCCCCATGCCAAATGCCCTCACTCTCAGCCTCTCACCCCCGCGAGCATCTCACCTGGCAGTGCTGGGGCTGGGGCTGGTCCCTGCTGGGGTCGGTCGGGAGAGGAGAGCCCAGTCGCTTTGAAGTCTCCGCGCTGCTTAATATTAAAAAAAAGTCCGTGGTATTTGCTCGCATGTCTTGGCCAGGTCAGTCCTGTCATGGGGTGTGTTTGCACAGTGAGAGCTTGTTTGGAAGAGAGCGAGGGAAGCCAAAACCAACCCAACGCTAGCGTGCCTTGCATCTAATTAGCTCTTGGTTCTGGTTTGCTGCATCCCACGACAGCCTTTCATGAGAACCGGGAATTTGTCGGCCCCGGGATCCTTCCCTTGGCTGGGGAAACTCCCTGGGTCACCTCCTCCTGGGCACGTGCGTGGGGCTGAGCACAGCAGGGCTGCAAATGCCATTATAACACAAATAAATAATTACAGCCCAACTGTGACGGTCGCACCCAGGGAGATGCGGTGCGGCAGGAATACTGAGCTCAGAAATGAGCCGTGACATTATTTTAGGCTTGGAGACACTTTATGAAAAGTGATTTAAAGGATTGCAGCTGTTCGATTTCACAGATGAGGCAAGCGAGAGTGGGCGTTGTGGAGGGGCAGCAGGCAGCGGAAAGCAGGCCGGGCATTTTTTTTCTCCCATCGTACAAAACCTGGGGGGGAAAAAATGTGTTTGAAATGAGCAAACAGAAATGTGCCGTGTACAGATGGGCGGCATCTCCCGGCAGCCAGGTCCAGGAGTTGCTGCTGTGTTCGTCGCCGATGGAGAAGATCCAGCAGCGGTTGAGCAAGGAGTTTGCTGCCTGCTTTCGCTCCTCGCTGCCAGCTCTGGGGTTGGGCTGTGGGCCCGTGGGCCGGATCCAGCCCGAGCTTTGCAGGGTGATGCAGAGAGCTCTCGTCTGCAGGTTGGTGCCCACCTGTACCGGGGCGTCCTGCTCCTCGCTGACGGGCACCAGGTGCCAGCAGCTGTCAGGGAGGCAGACGTGAATTTGCTGCACTGCCTTACAGTGACCGCAGGTTTCATTCCATCTTATTAAAAAAATTACTCAAAAAAAAAAGACTGACAAATGTGCGTGCTTTTAAAGGTAAGAAGGAAGCTTGGTCAAAAGTTTCTGGTTTAGTTGGACTTCTTAATTTTACTTTAAAAATCAGTAGGGTGGGTGGGTTTTTATTTATTTTTTTTTTCTGAAGAGGTTACATGGTTCTTGGCCAAACTGCAGGGGAAACATTTTTGTTTTCCATATTAATTAGCTGTAATATTGGGGCGCTGAGCCGGTTTCTGTCGTGCTCAGCTGGGGAGCAGCAGAATGGTTTGAATGCCCCGCGACCTTTGGCTGGAGGTGCACAAACACACGACTTACACCCTTAACCTTCTGATGTGTCCGAAGTTCATGCTCTCAAAGGAAACCTTGGCACGAAGGATTTTCGTTTTCAGGCAACCTGCAGGTATTTTCTGTAAACAGATCCATGTCCCACGTGCGTAGCACACGGCCCCTTTTCCTCCAAAGCCTCTTGGTGATGGATGTCCCCCGAGGGCAGAAGGGTTCCCTGCTCTTCCTCCCCGGGTGTCCAGCCACTTGCAGTGCCCCGGCGGTTGTTGTGCTGGTGGTGCCCTGATGTTTTGGGGTCCCATTCCCTTCAGGATGCTTCAGCAAGGTGGAAACGTGAGCTTTCCTCTTCCTTAACCCCATGCTCCAGCTTTCAAGGACTTCGTGCTTCTTGCCGTGCCACCTCTCCTGTGTTAGGAGCAGCCCTGTGAGCCTCTGTAGTTCCTGCACTAAACCTTTGTTTGCAAAACAGCACTTGTGCAGCAGCCTCCCCGGCCGATTGTTTGTTTTTTGGCCAGTGATAACTTCTGCCCTGTGTGCCTGAACCAGCAAAGAGCTCGGTGCAAACTGGTGATGTGCTGTCCTGGCCAAGCGGTGGCCTGGGGGGCAGCGTGTGCCTTCCCTGCCCAAACAACTCCTGGCAGCTGGAGTAGAGCAGCTTCAAGCGAGTGTCTTGTCGTGGAAGGAGCTGAAAGTTCCTGAGGTGGCAGGAGCTGGCTCGTCTTCGCAGGGAAATGATCAGTGGCAATGTGACATCAGGTAAGCCCCGTAGAGAGGCAGCGTGCTCGGCATTACAAGCACAAGGCGCCCTTGCTGCAGCGTTGTTTTTCTCGGAGTGGTTATTCACTCCTTTATCTACTGGAAGCAAAATGCCAGGCTGTGTCAGCGCTCCTGGAGCTTGCAGAACGGAAGAGTTCACAGTGCCAAATGCTAAAATCCCCCGGGCTGCAAGGAGCCTTCTCCAACCACCTCCAAGAGCGGACAAGAAAGGCTCCTGCTACCGGCTGCGGAGCTGAGCAGGGGCCGATTCCTGCCTCTGTCTGCCAGCCTGCAGCTAATGGCCAAAGGAGGGCAAAACCCTACCTTGGAAATCCCCCCCTCCCATCAGCTCTGTCACGAGAGCTCAGAACCATCCCTCCTTCACTGCCCCTGAGATTTGCTCCAAAGTATTTCACAAGATCGGAGCAGCTTGAGCAGCGGTTTTAGCAGAATTGGCTTTGTGCTGCGGGATCGGGAGAGCTGGAAGGGAAGGAACAGAACACCTAATTCCCTGCCCTGGGGTCTCTCTTGCAGTGCCAGGAACAAGGAGCTGGCTTACGGGAGCTGCTGTGAGCAGGGCTCGTTTTCCCCAGCACACAGCTCTTAGCCAAAACAGCTCTTTTTCTTCCAGCTATTGCAAATGTCTGTGGCTGCTCCCTAATCTGCTTTTGGGCATGGCTTGATGTAGAGGGTACTCCTTTTGCTTTTGATTGATCTCGAGGTTGTAAATCCGCAGGGAAGGAAAAAAACCTGTGCTGCCTGTGCGGTTTGGCATCGGTGGAGACCCACTAATGCCCCTTTTGGAGACGTGCAGCGGGTTTTCTGTGCTGCCAGCCTGCCTCTGGCTGTGTTGCTCCACCAGCCTCTGCAGCCAGCGGGGTGGAAACGCCTCCTGCAGGGTTTGGGGCTGCTTCTGGTTGGCACTGTTGGCACATTTATTCAAACCAGCGAGCAGGTCGGGTCCCTTGACCTGAAGAACTTGGTGTGGGGGCAGAAGGAAGCGTAGCTGAGGGCTGAATGGGGGACGTGGACAGGCAGCAGGGTCCTGCACAGCCCCCCAGGTAGGTGATGATGGGTGTTACGTGTGGTGGGAGATGCTGGGGGGCTTCCTGCACAAGGGCTGTGCTGACGAGCAGGGCAACCTGGTGTTTTTAAGGTGGAAATTTTGGGTTGTGGTGTGAAAGGGGTTGCTCATCCCACAGGAGCGTTCGTGACCCCGACCATCTTCTGGAAGCAGAGCGTGCGTGAGGGATGGAGGAAGGGCAGGTGGGACGCTCGTGGCTCAGCGGTGTTGTCCCAGTGGGGACAAAAGAAGGGACCAAAAGTCTCGTGATGGAGAGAAATCCACGTGCAGCCCTGCAACGACCGTGCTGCTGTTCTGTGCGCACCTCTGGCAGTCAGGGGTGCAGGAAGGCAGCGTCGCTGAGAGCTGCCCCCACCATGCCACGACCTCTTGTCCATGGATGGCACACTCAGGACAGCAAAACATCGCTGACAGCTCTGGCTCGCTGGAGAGGGAGGGAGAAAAGGCGTCAGGACGGGTGCGTTACTGTGCAGCTGCTGCAGGCGCTAATGGAGCTGGCAACAGCCGCGGCCCCAGCGCGGGGATGGCAGCAGAAATCGATGCCTTCCAAGAAGAGGCCACGCGCAGTGTGGTCACCTCCTAAAACAAAAGGCCAACTCAGCAGCGTCTGAGAGATGGATGGCAACGAGGCCGGGTCGGAACAATGAGGGCGTTTGTCTTCTCGGCACATGTTGCATCCCCGTAGGCAAGATAAAAATGCACGCATTCAGGCAGGTTTTTATTGCTGACCTTATCTCCAGCAGGAGAGCTGATCGTGGAGGAGCTGTTTGTTTGTTTTTGTTTTTTTGTTTTTTTGACTCTGCAGCGAGCTCCTCCCAGCGTTTTGGGGAGGATGTGGGGCAGACAGCAGCGTGCTCGGGGCCAGCCTGCTTTGATCAATAACCACCTCCTCTGCGCTTCAGCGGTGACGATCTGCAGAGGTTTCCTCTTGCTCCCGGAGTCGATGGCTCTCTGCTGTGCTGGGGCAGCAGCGGGCGCTCTGCCACCGTGCTGGTGCCTCCCAGACCTTCCCCCTTCCTCCTACCTGAATCGGATTTGGGCAAAAAAAAATTGTTTTCTCCAGGCAGCGGCTAAAAAGTGCATTTCTCGGTCTGATGAGCAGCTGCTGCCAGCGCCAAGGGGTATCCAGGCACCAGAGAGCTTTTCCTTTTATTGCTAAAATAGGTCACACTTGCTGCTGGCAGAAAGAGATTTAAAGCGACTTCTGTTTTTCAGAGTACAAAGCGGGGGGTGAGGGACATCTCCTGCACCTCGGGGACCCCCCATTTTGGGCTGGTCTGCTCGGTGGCACTGACGGCAAGCCCAGCTCCTGCTCAGCCAGGGTTAGGTAAAGCATCCTGAGCAGCATCTTAGCGCAGGTGGTAGCTGCTGGATGGTCTCAGGGCCTCACAGGTTTCCCGTTTGGGTTTGCCGCTCGGTGCTGGTGGTGTGCTCGTGGGTGTGGGAAGCTCGGCTCAGCCTGCTCGACCTGCTGCATGCTGTGCCGGGCCGGGCGCTCGAGCCCCAAATGCCACCACGTTCAACCTCTCGGTCTGGCGTGTCACCTCTGGCTGGCCTGGTTGTCTGGGGTGTAGCTCAGGGTGTCAGAGGGTGTCCTTTGATGTGGGGAAACGAGCTCTGCTGGGAGGCGAGCGGGGCATGCCAGGGCAGCAGCCAAAAAGTGCTCGGCTCTGCTGGCCCCGTGGGGACACCAGCCCCGCCAGTGGGTTCCCCACGGGTCAGAGGCGTCCCCAGGACAGCACGCGTACAGCTCGTGAGGCCTCATCATCTAAAAATCAATCAAGGGACACTCCACAGATAGAGGAACAACCAGCAGTGCGTTGTTTTTTTGCCTCCCCTTTCTCACAGCACCACCATCACCGGCCTCATTCCTGCCCAGCCCCAGCAGGTGGCTGCGAGGTGGCAGCTCCGTGCAGCGCAACGCCGGGCAGGCTGGCGCCGAGCAGCCCCTGAGATGGTGCTCGGAGCCCTCGGCTTCGGATTCACAGCCCTGGAGGCTCTCCTGCCTTTGGAGAGGGGGAGCCCAGGGGCCGGGACGAGGGCGCTGTGTGCCGGGAGCCCCGTGCCGCGGCCCCGGGAGCTGCCGCCGCCTCCGCGGCGCGGCGGAAGCCGTGATTAGAGGCGGCTGCTCCAGCGAGTGCCACCCTGCGCGCGGAGCCGGCTCAGCTGGCGGATGTGGTGAGTGACCCCGGGACCGCTCCTACTGGGTGTCGGTGCAAAACAAGAAGAGCGGTGGTTTGAAGCGGAGCCGTCTTTTTATTTGCGCACTGAAACTCGGAGGGGAGCTCCTGGTTGCTTTCTCAGCTGGAGACGCGGTAAGCGGCCGGGGAGGGAGGTGATGCTCCAGGCAGCTCGAGCTCTGTCGCAGGTGCTCGCCTGGCTGCGCTCGACATCTCCGCGGGCTCGTTCCTGAGCTGCTTCCCCAGGGAACCAAAAGCGCTGGGTGTTTGTACTTTGTTTTTCTGCTGGTGGGAGGAAGAGAGGAGGAGCGGTTCAGTTTTGTTGTTGCGAGACCGGCTCTTCCTTTCCTCCAGCCTCCTTTCTCTGGGGTCTCGTATTCAGGGGCTGATTCGTGGTCGGACGCTGCTGGCCGATGCCCCGTCCATGTGGCTGTGCTCTTTGTGCTGCGGGTCAGAGCCCGGGGCGCTTTCAGCGTGGCTCTGAAACCTCCTTCTCCTCCTCTAGCTGGAGGTCAGGCAGCTGCGAGCAGGGGGAAGAAGCGAGGCAGGCCAGCAAGTGCACACGGTCAAAACAGAAAGCGAGAGGCGGCAGCGAGGCTGTGCGGCTGCGTGCAGTCGTTGGTGTGGTACGTGGGTTATCCCGAGGTCAGAGGACACGCAGGATTTTGCTGGAGAGCTTACGGTAGGTGAGGCAGCAGACCAAAAGCTCCTGAAAAAGAGTTTAAAGATAAGAAAAAGCTTTTCTTTTTTCCTTTTCTCCCGTGGGGTTGTCTGTGTTTTTGTGCCACTGAAGGCTTTTCTGTAACGGCGCATTCAGTCTCCTGGCTTCAGACAGTTTGATTATTGTATCTAAATGAGCCTGATAGACTCGGGTTATTTAGGGTCACAGGAATTACCAGGAAGGGGAGGGAGACGGCGCTCTCGGTGCTGCAGAATTGAGTAATAACACAAAAAGACCTTGAGACTGAGCGCTTTCATCAGCTCCCCCTCCCAGCACCTCCAGGCAGGGGAAGTGCAAGCGCCTCCCGCCTCCCTCGCTGGCAGCGAAGGACAGCTTGCTGGAAGGCTGACGGTGCCAGAGCACCTTTTCAGTCTGCTGCATGAAGAAGTGTATTTTAATGAGGCTGCTTTTGGCTTGTTAGCATTTTATTTATCTAAAGGCTGGCCATGCGCTGTACCGCGCCGTGGCGGTGATTTATGGCGCTGTAGGCACTCCGGGTCTGCCCGTTTCGGGCGATGCTGTTATTGCTGGCTCGGCCCCACCGGCCCTTTTTTGTGTTGTGGGGCCAGGAGGAGCTCAAGGGGGTCTGCTGGGGAGTGAACCCAGCCCCTCCGGAGAGGCCAGGGGCTCGCAGCAGCCTCTTGGCCTGAAGTCTGCCCGAGGCTGCTTGGGGCCGCAGCCTGGCTGCTAAATCACCGTGCAGGGTGCGCCGCGGGCACCCAAAATCTGAGATCCTGCAGCTCTGCCATCAGTGGCAGCTGTCTGCCTGCGTCCCCTGCCCCCTTAGTGAGTTTGGTGTCCTGGTGGGGAAGGGCTGCCCCTCCTGGGGGGTCACTGGGAGCTGTGGGGTAGTGCAGCAGGGCACCGAGCCCTGGAGAGCTCGCTGCTGGATTTCACCGAGGTGACTTGTTCCAGCACTACCACAGGTGCACAGCTTGAAAGTGGATAACGGAGATTTTCCTTGTCATTTTCTAATTTTACTTAGCTGGCTTCGCCCTAAGCTTTGGAGATACGGCCTGCTGGTTTTGAAGTGTCTGTTCCTTGCACGCGAGATTGATGGCCTGGGCCGGGGCAGCGATCCAGCATGGCGTAATAGCAGGTGGCTCGTGAAGGACGAAGAGAGCAACGCGTTTCTGGGCTGGAAGACGGAGACAGCTCGGCCTCTTCGCTGCGCCTGGATGTCTGGCTGCTCCCAGGCACAAGGGTCCAGCCTTTTTCTCCTGGCTGGATGATGTCCACAGTTTTCAGCCTGCCCCCTGGCAGGGTGCTGCTGCCCGTGGGTCCCCACGCCTGTTCCTAAGGACAGCTTCATCCCCCCCATGCTCTGTTGTAGAGGCGTTTTGGGGGGACATTGCTTAAAAAGCTGACCCCGTGGGGTGCTGTACAGACTGGTTTCCACCTCTATGGGTTGGGATGGCTGCCCCCGGGCTGTGCCTAATGCCAGCAGTGTTCTGGTGGTGTGGGGCAGGAGCGTAATCCCCAGCCTGGGAGCTCAGCCTTGGCATCGCCTTGCACGTTCTTGATCCGTCTGCGGCTCCAGACGGTACAGTCATGGTAGAGAGGAAACTCTGGCCAGTTTGTTTATCCTCTGCCTACGTCGTTGGAGCTGACAGAGTTCCTTTCACCCAGGGTTGTATTTTTGGGAAGCTGCTGTTTTATCAGGAGAGTGATAAGGTCATGAATTTGAAACTTCCCAAGTGACTTCGGTTGTTTTGCTTTGGTTTTGTTTTGGAAACATTCTCCCTCTTTTGGGGCCGTAAAGAAACAGAACTTCTATCAACACGAATGGAAAAGGTGCTTGATTTGACCTTTTGCTCATCGTCTCCTTCTCTTTGCATCTCTTCCTGCCTTTGGGAAACCCCCCTCCTGCTCCCCAGAGCTGTTGATGTGTCGGTGGCATTCCACTCTTTTTCTCTTTTCTTAATTTCTATTCCATGATGTTTACAGAGCTTATGAGATTCTGTAAAACTTCCACGAGTCACAAAGTACATCTGTGTGCGAGCACCTGAACCAGAAGGAGCCACAGGAAGGAACAAAGGAAAGGAACAAAGTCCCACCAGGAGGCAATGGGCGAAGGGGTATCGAGGGCCATGGAGAAAGTGCTCTGACCCCTCAGTGGGTTTGGGGGAGTGGGAGGAGGCTTTGCAGGGGGCAAGAAGAGATGCAAAGAGACGAGGAGGGAGAGCACGAGCAAAAAGTGTGAATGAGCAAGACCCAGCAGAACAACAGACAGAAGAGGAGCAATGTGCAGCTCAGGGCTGCGGAGTTGTGAGTTGCTGAAGTTCAGTTGTCCTTGAGCAGCTGCCAAAACGGCCCCAGAAACTGTGGGTCCGGCTGTGGGGTGAATCACATCGTGCTGTGGTGTCGGGGCACTGCTGGACCCTGCTGCCTTGCTCCTGTCCGTGCGCGGAGGACACGGCATCGCTGGCAGCAGGGTGGCTCCTGGTGTCTGCCTTCAAAACGCGGCTGAACAGCGTCAAGGTCTCCTCTGGAGGCAGCTCGTAAACCTTCCCGGCACTCGCGTCTGAAAAACACAGCCGTAGCTCACAGTGCAATTTACTGTAGTAACTTTCGGAGCAATTAATCCACCTACGCTGTGCCAGGTCTCCCACGGTTCCTCTGACAGTTCGTCACGGGGCACAGGAATTTGTCAGGTTTAATCCCCCCTCGGTAGCTTTTCGTGTTACGTTTTTTTTTTCTCGTAAAATCGAGCGCCGATGGGAGAAGTGGAGCTGAGCGGGGAGCATCGGGGGACGCCTGGAAGAGCAGAATTGGTGCCCTTGGCGCTGGTGCCAGCGAGCTGTGCCCGTGGTCCCGGCCCCGCGGTGGATCCAGCCTCTGGGCCGCACCAAATCCTCTCCTGTAAGAGGGCAGAGGAGGAGAAGGCGAAGAGTGTGGGCACAGGGAAAGGAAAAACAGATGGTTCTCGGGACACTTGAGCCTTTTTTTTTTTCTTTTTCTTTTTCTTTCTCAAGGGCACAGCCTCCCAGACGGGTAATTCTCGTTTGTACGCCCACAGCAGGTGCCTGGCCTGCTCGCGGGCCCGCTGGCGCGCCTTCCCAGACGGCGCGTGGTGGTTTTGTGTGCAGACGTCAGGAGCTGCACCGCTGGCTTTCCGCGTTTTGTTTTAACACTGGGATGAGTGTGAGCGGAGGGGAGCTTGCTGTATGTGGGCAGCGACTCTGCTTCGGCCGGGATGTGGAAATCCAAGTGCTTGAAGTGCTCCTGCCTGTCGGGTGTTGGAGTTTCTCCTGGCTGTGGCTGTGTTTCGGTTCTAGGACCTCATGTATGGGGACTGCAGAGCTAAGAAAAGCAGCATGGCAGGGCAGCTCCCTCTGTAGTACCCGGATTCACGTCAGAAGCCAAAAATCCCTGATAAAACGAGCCGGGCCTGTCCTCCTCGTGCCGTGAGGCCTCCCTTGCTCCGCAGCCTGGGGCCGCCTGGGGCCTTGGTTCCTGGCCTCTCCTCAGGTCGGTCAGGGCAGCAGCACCACAGCATTGCTTCTGATGCTGGGGAAAGATAAACCTGGCTCCCAAAATACCCTGCTGTGCCTTTCGGACACACATCGCCCCCCTTCCTCCTCCATTTCATCTTTGACCTTCTTGGCTTTTCTGTGAGCGAGGCTGAACTCGGGGCCGGGGCTCCGGTTCTCTTGGCTCCCCGTTAGGAGTGTGAAGCGTTTTTATTTTGCTTCCTGGCTTTCCAGAAAGCCGCTGGGCAAACACGTAGTTTTATCCTCCGTTGGCCAAAACTGTTGGGCCTTGATTGGAGCTGGAGGGGAGCCTGGCTGGGTGCTGGGTGCTGCATTCACCTACACCTCGGGCAGGGCTCTGGAGGTGCCGCCTGGTGCACTGCAGGCTCCAAACCTTCCTCTCCCTGCCACTCAGCCTCGCTGGGGCTCGTCCCTGCTGTGCTGGCGTTTATCAGTCTTCATTACATCTGATCAAATAACGTCTGCTGCAGCTGTTCACCCTGAGAGGTTTTTCCCCTCCCAACTGCAAGTACTCGGTGTTTTATTTGTTGGGTGGTTTTTTTGTTTTGTTTTGTTGCTGACCCTGATGTTGCTCTCTCTTTTTGAGGCAGTTGGAGCTGCTTTTTCTTTTCTTTTTTTTTTTTTTTTTTTGGTGTCATTTTGGGTGAGGACTGTTCGAAATAGACTCCCAGGTGGGATTGGTTCTAATGTAAATATGTGTCAGTGTTGCCACGGGTATTCTGTGGCAGGGCTTTCTATGCCATTGCTGAAGGTCTCAGTTAATTAGATGATTACTCTTCTTTTCTGGTCAAGTATCTATCTGCAAATAAAAAATAGCAATTGAAACGTAGCTGCTGAAATGCTGTTGCTGGAAGCAGTCTGTGGCACAGAGCAGGAGGGCTTCTTATTTAATTAAAGTCAGGAACATACTGTACTGTACTCTCCAAGGGTCAAGGAACAAAAGGGACGTGCACATAATAAGTAGCGAACTATCCTTTCAAACCCCTTCAGCTCAGCCCAGGGGAGCTGTGTTTAAAGGGACCTATTGAGATAACATTTGTGCTTCTTCCTCTTTTTTTTTTTTTTCCTCCTTTTTCTCCATATGGCTGTGTGGAAGCTGAAGGTATCCTGCGACTTCTCATTTTATCCTTACCTGTTCTTAGTCTTGGGTTTGAAGCCATCATCAGAACTGCTGGGGGTGCCAGAAATGCCAGCGTGCCTGCCCCGGGGCTGGGGCTGAGCTCCTGTCTGGGGGCTGTAGGGCATTGGCACGGCTCCTTCCGAGCTTTTGGGGTTCACAGCTTTCCTGAAAGTTGCCCCCATCCTAACGAGCTGTTGTGTTTGTTCCTGCAGGATGTCGCGCTCTTAGAGTACCAGCATCATTCCAGGGATTACGCTTCCCACCTCCCGCCGGGGTCTATCATGCAGCCGCAGCGGAGGAGGCCGTCCCTGCTCTCCGAGTTCCAGCCGGGCAATGAAAGGTACCGGGGGCTGCTGTGGGGCCATGGGGCACAGTGACCATGTCAGGAGGGTCCACACAGACCTGGGCAACTTAAAATTACTACCTGGTTATTTACTGGTACTGACTGCACGCAGGTGCTGCACCTCTCTTAGCTAATGCAAGCGGCACCTTTGCCTTCTGGCTTCTCCCCTTGCACTGTCATACGTTTTAAAGACATCTTAAACAAAAAAAACCCTCCCCACCACACACACACACACCATCTGTGAAGCTGCACATCGCTGTGTAGCTACAACGTGCTGCGTTAGCTCTCTCCAGCAGAGAAAATGTGCCGTTGGTTTTGGTGTGCGGCTCCCCGGGCTGACGGGAGGGATGAGAATAGCTCGTTGCCATTGTGCACCTCCGCTTCCTCTTCTGTTGCTCTTCCTCCCCGTTTTCATTTGGTTTTGTTTCTCTTTCTGTATTCCCCTCGCCACTTTCTCTGGGGTGCTGCTTTCCCTGCCCGATGCCCTTGCGGCTGTCCCCGTGTCGCTCATCGCTTTCGTCGCCTCCTGCGCCAGGCTCTCGGTGTCTGGGTGTGCAGCTCAGACGAGTGCCATGAGGCTCACGGTGCTGCATTAACCGCGGGAGCTGCTCTGTTTTAAAGGCCATCACTCTCGCTCTCTGTTTCATCACAAAATGCTGCTCTCTCACAGTTTCTCTTCTGCATTTGATGCTTAGTGGTTTTGCAAAAAAAAAAAATTGCCTGGAAGTGAAATAAGAACCTTGCAGCCGTAGGTTTATGCAAAGCATTTTTTTGATGCTCGCTCCCTAGGCTAAGAATAAAAGTAGTGCAGAGTCACTGAGCCGCTGCCTGTGGCCAGCCAGAAATGAATCTGCTTCTCTAAAATCATAATGGTTAGGGGAGAGGAAAGGCAGTGGGACTGGATGAGCTTTGAAGTACCCCCCCCCCAGCCCGACTATCCTGGTATGTCTCAGGCTGCTGAATGAGTAAGGGTGCAGAGTAACCAGGGCACCAGGGGCTTGGCTGGAAATGCCGACAGGCCCCTCTGTTTTTAGTGGGATGGATCCAGCCTGGTGCTCAGCAGAAACAAAACCGTGATAATTTGGAGGCAAAAAAACATTCTCCCAAGTTAGCTTAGCATTTGCCCTACTGGATGGGCTCTTCTGTGTTGTGGACAGGCCCGTGACCCTTGCATGTCCAGAGGGGTAATGTCACTTTGACAACGAGTCGTTCACGGCTGCGTGACACGGTGCCTTGGCTTGCTTTGGTTCCCCAGCGCCGACTTCTCCTTAGCGCAGTGTAACACGGTTAAGTTGGAAGCGAACCAGGCTCAGCTAAATACGGGGGAGATGGGTAACGAGGACCTGGCAACATGTTCCTGCCTGCTTTTGCTTTTCACACTAATTACGGTTTGCAGAACGGAGAACCAGTTCTGCTCTCCAGTAAAACGAAGGTTTCAAGGTCTGAATGTGCTGTTTAAAAAAAAAAAAAAAAAAAAAAAAAAAAGATCTTGGTGGTTCTGCATAACTGAAAAAACAGCTGCAAGCCCTGGTGTGTGCTGTGCCACACACCTCATCTGTTGTGGTCATCCAAGCATCGCCCTTCAGCTTACAAACGTTTCAAACTCCCCAAACTTATTTTTTTTTGTTGTTGTTGTTGACAATCACGTGGATTGTGGGGAAATGTAAATTGGGGTTGTCAGGTACACAGGATACGCATCCAAGCGGTTGTGGTGGTTGCCTCAGCACTTTCAACCTGAATGTTTAAGTTTTGGCTTGCTATAAAAAGAATTCTTTTTTAATGACAGCCCCAACTTACTTTGCATCCTTTTTTTTTTTCCTGTAGCATCTGAAGAATTGAACTTTTGCAAAAATTAGACTTGATAATAAAGCTAGCGTTGCCACTTCAGCTTAGCTCGGTTGGCATCTTCTGCCAAAATGCAAACTTAAAAAAAAAAAAAAAAAAAAAAAAAAACAAACAAGAAACAAAACCTGAAATTGTGCATCTGGGGACGCAAAATGAAGGGTCTACAGAAATTTTCAGCCTAGTGTAATTAATTATTGAAGTCATTTTAAGTCACGTTGAGGTCGGGGAGGTGCTGGTCTATCTCGCAGAGCCGTTTCTCTGCATCTTTAAGTGCTGTGCTTTAAATCCTCTCCCATGGCCTTTGCTTTTCCATTTCTGTAGCGTGAGGATCCGCTGTAACACCATGCCTGATGGAGCGTAAATGGAGCCCTTGGGGAGCGTGGTGGCTCACCTGAGAGCTGCGGGGCCCCGGGGCTCCTGGAACGGGTTGAGCTGGATATTGGTATGTTGATGTTCCCCCCCAAAAACCTAACTTTGGGTCTGCCTGCAACGGAGCAAAGGCAGGAGGAGGGAGGGCGGTGAGAGCAGCCGTCTCTGCAGCTGAGTCCCCTTTGGCAGGTTCACGCCAGGCGCATCTGTAAGCACTTTGGCTTTGTTCCTGGGCTGGGATTGATGGGTTTTGAGCAGAGGCAGCTGGCTCTCAGCGTGAGGGGCTGGGAGGAGGGAGCGACCAATGGCAAACAAATAACGTCTGCAAAGCGGGCACGGGGGAATAAATAGAGGGAAGCACAGGGTGTGCTGTGTCTGAAAGGAGGAATCTCATCTGGGGCGAGCTGTGCGATGCCCTGCCTGGCACGCAGCGCTGGTGGGCGTCAGGCATTTGGTTATGAATTTCCAGGCTGCTTTTCCTGCCTTCCTCCTCCTCCCCTCCAAGCAAGTGTCGGCTGCAGGGGGGGGGGGAAACCCTCCCAGTCCCCTCTGCTTTGGGTACTGGAGAGGAAGCAGCCTGTCTGGTGGTGGTTGTGCTGTCTGAAGCTCTTCCAGGATCACTCCCACCCCTTGAAAGAATAAATCTGTGAGTGCAGTGCAAGTGGAAGGTGGTTAGATGGGCTTCCTGGAGCACCGCAGGATTTTTTTTTTTCCCTTTCCAGGCTGCTGTCTTGTTGTGGTCACTCAGGAATAACCCGGTGAAAAGGGAATTAGCAGTGGAGCATTTAATGATTTTTTAGGTACAGATCAGCTGCTTGTGGCAAAAACTCGAGTGGCAACGTGCCGCAGGGACTGTCTCAGGGCCCCATTCCTAAGTTTTGGGTCAGTCAGCCCTGAGAGTTGTCATCATCCCTTGGTGGACGGGCAGAGACCCGAGCTCCCCGTGTAGCATTCCTGGCTTGGAAGAAGGGAAGGAAACCTGAGCCCTTCGGCATGCGCTGCTATAGGGCCGCCTGGCTCCGTGCTGCTCCGCAGGGATGTGCTGCTTTCCTTGATGACTTTTTTGGTAGCAGGCTTTTTCTTGGAAGGATCCAGCGACTTCCCCTTAGCTTGTTCAGCCGGCTGTGCCAACTGGACTGCAGGAGCGAGGAGAAGTATTTCAGGATCCGCCGTTGGTACAAGTCGTACCATGAATGCCTGCAGAGGAATGTCCTGGCAAGGTGACAGGGATTAGGTTTTTTTTTTTCTTCCTCTTCTATGTGTATTTTGATCTGAGAGGAGACAAAGTGGATTGAGTTAAACGGCAGGTGCCAGTGGGGCGAGGGGGCTGAGAAATCAAAGACCCGGGCTTTTCTGGCCTCGTGCGAGTCGCAGTTTTGAAGCGAGATTCCTCGTCAAGGCAGGAATGCTGGGGTGGATTATGGCTTCGCTGGCAGAAAACGTGGCCCTAAATAAATGGCATGCATGTTAACGCGGTGCATTCCGCCTTTGTCCAGAAGAAGATGAGTCACTATTTTCGTCGGAGATTATTTTACCAATTGATGAGACCGTGCTCTCTTCTTGGAGTCTTTCTGCTCAGCAGTCGGAGGAGGAGTTGGAGAGGAGTTGGCCCAGCCTTCGTCTGAAGCATGATATTTGGGATACGTTGAGCAGCTGCCGTGCTCCTGCAGCCACCCGAGATGGCCATGTGCAATCCAGCATGAGAGCAGGCCTAATTACTGCGCTTATTGGACGTGATTAATCCTTCTGGCCGAGGAGCCCGAGGAGTTGTGGGAGGCTGGAGCGGGTGGGGAGCCGGTGCGGCGTGCGTGGCCGCTGGAAATACAAGCAATGTGCACTGCTCTGCCTTCATCTGCGCCGGGCCAAATGGCACCAACTGCTCCGGAGTTAACGGCGTGACCAATCGGAGTTTATTTATGGCCTTTAATTAAAGTTTCCATTTTTAAAGGTGACCCTTTTCTCCGGAGCGAGCACCGGCGCGGCTGAAATCCCCTGCAACCGTAGATCTTGGTGGCTTTTCGCACTTCAAATCGTGTTCTGGGAGATGGATTTTTCTCCCTCCTTAAATGAACGTGGGAAAATGTTGGCTGGAGAGGGCAGCTGCTGGTGCCTGGGTGCTCGGTGCTGGTGTCATGCTGTGTCCCACAAGCACCCACTGCTCTCTGTGGGCTGTGGACGCATCTGTGTGTGGGCACAGAGGTGACCAAGGGGCCTCGGAGGAGATGTGGGGACACCAGGCTTCGTGGGACGGGTCCCTGTGCCACGGCAGGGAGGTGTGAGGGGGAAGCTGGGCTTTGCCTTGGCTGCCGTGGAGGTGTAACAGCTGATGGAGCAACTTCTCCATGCGTAATCTTGAACCAGATTTGTTTCTAGGGAGGAAAGGTGATCTTGTGCTGCGGGCAGCAGGTCTGGTGAAATACGGGATGTCCCTCAAGTCATTAGGGCAACGAACGCTCCAGCAACCCAGGACTGCCAAGAGGTTTTTCCAGCAGGACTCCAGATTTGGAGTGTGTGAAGAAAGGTGAATGAGGAGCATGTCGGGGAGCTGCAGGGACGCACAAGTATTCATCCTCCTGAGCGAGGCCGTGCCACTCTGTGGCATGGCGCTGAAGCTTTTCTGCTGGTCCTGGCCATGAATAATTCAGGCTCCACGCACGGCCCTCTTAAATATGCACGTTTTAAAATAAAGCATCTGCTCCCATCAGATCGCAGTTGGCTCAGAAGAAGTTGGCTGAGGGGTTGCGTGGGGCTGCCGAAGCTCAGCCGCCTGCCCGTGTGTGCGGGAATGCAGGAGCACAGCAAGGACACGTTGGGGGGAACCTCCTGGCAGCGGGGACCTGCAGGGCTCGAGCTGGTGTCCTGGAGCATCCCGGTGAGCCGAGCGTCCTGCTCGGGGCCGTCCCGCACATTCGGCTTGTGAAGACACAGCCCTGCTGCTGGCAGACGTGGCTCAGGGCGTGAGAACTCCACCTTCCCTACCCAGACAAGTCGTGCTGTTTTTTTTTTCTCCCCCCTCCCTCTCCAGCTGTATGACAGAGGGAATATATCAGCCGGCCCTGTGCGTGTTTTTCGAGCTGCCTGGTGGCAGGTTTGCTCCTACGAACCCTCTGGTTTCTCTCTTTAACAGGTCTCAATTTGCGCAGTCTCCTACTCTGGATATCATTGGCCATAAAGAGCTTGCTGAAACCTCTTGCAAATCTTAGCATTGGCTATAAATAATTCACTGCAGCACTGGTGGTTTTCTGTAGTGCTCGCTCATTTTATTGTCTGTCTGTACCTGTGGGGGCTGGAGATATTTTTTTTAGACTTATTTTTGGAGACTGTTTCCCACCAAACCATCTCAGCCAGAGGAAATAAACAGCTGCAGCGAGGCTATCGTTTACCTTCGCTCTTGTTCCAAGAGTCGGCGAGAGCCAGTTTTCCCACCTGCCTGTCTTTGGCCCCGCGATGTAGGGAGCAGTATTTGTGGATGGAAGCAAAACTTAAAATGCAGCATTGCTGGGAAGTTGGTGGGAGCCTGCCTGGAGCTCCTGTTGGTGTTGGGAGCCCCTGGTGCTGAGGACAAGTCTGGGTGAAGTCAGAGGGGGTTTCTGCTTCGGGGTCTGCCTGCTGCTGCCAGCTTTGGCTTCTTGGAGGAGTGGAGAAGGGGAAGATCTGAAGAAAGGAGGGGGTTGGTGCTCTGCAGAGCAGGGCAGTGCTCCCGAGGTGGGTTAAGGGGGTGGGAAGCTTCTCTTTGACCTCAGGAAAAGTTTGTACTTGCCCATTTCCCTGTGATTTAGCTTCAGCAAAGTAAGGAAGATAAAGGTAAGCTCCATTTAGATCTAATCAGGGCTGCTCCTACAAACTCCCCGAGGGCAGCTCGGGATGTCTGCTTGGAGCCTCTCTCCCAGGTGATGGATGCGCTCAGCCTCCTTTATACCCAGCTAGCACTCCAACCCCTTTTTAACCCGTTTTGCGCTCAGGTGGTTCTGCTGGAGGCACGACGTGGCAGGCGGTGTTTCCCCAGGCTGCAGGGAGCAGGCTGTGCTGAGCACCTTGCAGCTGCACGATTCCAGCCATTTACGCCAGGATCTGCCGGGGAGAGACTTGGTCTGTGAGTCACCCGGCTCTGCAGCTGGCGGTGGGCAATTAACTTTTTAGATTAGCAATAAACCAAAGGTCTCATCTCGGGTCATCCCGGACTTCTGGCTCAAAGCAGAGCTGCGTGCAGACGGCTGGCCACGAGGGCAAACCCTAACCCTGGTGCATCAGCGCTGCTCTGCTCCTGCAGGTCGAGTTGGGTTTGTGGGGAAGGCTTCCAGGTGAGGACTGACCTGCCCCGCTCCGTAATTAACACTGGCGTTTGTTTTATTTCACGTAATGATGCCTAACTCCCCTGCAATTACAAACTCTCTTTCCCTTCAGCCAAGCAGGGATCTCTGGAGTACGGCAGCCAGGTGGGAACTAGTTGGAAAACGCAGCGAAACCCCAGGCTCGGTGTAACGGGACGGCGGTGTGTTAGGCAGGGCTGTTTTTATGCTGATGGCAACGTCACCGCTGTGTAAAAGTGGGTTGGAAGGAGCTGGCTGCGGGTGAGGATTTGAGGAGTGAAAGGTGTGAAGGCTTCAAGCAGGAGCCTTTCTGCTCGCAGCCGGGACAGGCTGGGCGGGTTGTGCCGGGCAAAGTCATCCTGGGAGCGGCTGGAAATTCCAGTGCAGGGAGCTAACAGCTCCAGTGGGACGTGGAAATGGAAATAAAATAGCACCCTGCAACGCTGCAGCTGTTCTCCCCGGCATGGCCCCAGCCTCAATGTAAGTAAACTGCCTCCACGAAGCCGAGCGCTTAAAGCCGCGTGCGTTCGGTGCAGCGCGTTGCAGCGTGCTCCTGGCAGCTCTGGGAGCTGTCCTGCAGCAATTAGCAGCTTCTTGGTAATACAGCCTTAAAAAAAAAATAAAAAATAAAAAAAAAGGTGGGGGGGAAGAAGTGAAAATAAATCCATCTGATTTTTAATTGCCGTGGTACAGCGGAGCCTTGGGTGTTGGAATATTTTAACACCTGCCCAGCTCAACAGTTGCTCATTGTTGCTGGGTTTTGCAGCAGGGCCTGAATCGGCGGCGTGCAGCTGCGGGCGGGCAGGGTTTGCACAAGGGGTTGGGGCGAGCCAGCAGGAAACTCGAGAGGTGCCACGGGATGATTCTGGGCTTGCTGAGAAAAGCTCTGCGTTGGGAGCGGGAGAGCGTGCAGGTGAGCTGTGTTCAGTGCCAAACCGAGGGGCTGCTCTGCTCTCAGCCTGCATTGCTTGTGTGCTCGCTCTGTGTGCCCGCAGCTCGGGGTTTGAGTGGTAAAAGCAGAGGCTCCCTGCTCTCCCATCCCCTTTCTGCGGGGAAGGAGGAAGAGGACGAGCCAGATTCTGTTTCTGTGTGTCAGCAGCAAGCTGTGCCCGACTCTCAGCGCGGCGCGCCTGTGCCAAACCCACAGCAGCAGAGTTTGGCCTGCGCCTGCTTTGGGACCGGTGCTGGTGTTTAAATGGAAAAAAAAAATAAAATAAAATAAAAAGAGGGGGTGAGACAGAAGCAGCCGTGGCTCACGTGCCCAGAGCTGGGCAGGGTTTGGTAGGGGAGCACAGCGGCTGTGCGTGCTCCCCAGGAAGGTCCCCAGGAAGGAGGTTTGTGCCAGGTGCCACCTCCTCGGATGCAGTCCAGAGCCCTGACAGCTTCTGGGGGAATTCCACTGCCTTCAGAGGGCTTTGGTCCTTCCCTTTCTGTCCTCCTCTGCGAGGTGTTTAATGAGCTAGGTAAAACAGAGTCAGCAGTCCCTGCTTGTGGGTGGGGGCCGAGCCTCATACAAGACCCCCATCTTCTGTGCTTGCCCTTGACAAACGCCTCCCTCCCTCCCTCTCCTTTGAGTAGCATCAAAGGCATCCGCTCGTCCTTTGGTGGCTGGGAGGATGCTGGCACCACACAGCTCAGGAGGACTCCAACAGTCTTGCTTAAGGGAGAAAAAGGAAAAAAAGCCTTTTTTTTTTTTTTTTTTCTTTCCAATCTTTGAATCTTCTGTGTTTCATTTTAATTTTTAAGAGAGACATCTGCATGAGGTGTTAAAAACACCTCTGGAGCTGCTTCAGCACAGCTGATCCTTGGGCATAGTAAAAGGTTTAGTGTATTTTTGTAGGATCCCATTACAGCTCCCCCAGGAGAATCCTGCTAGGAAACGCAGAGCTACAAAAAGTTTTATGCTTGTTTAAAAAAAAAAACAGTTTCCAGGTATTACCAACTGCGTCGTATTTAACAGGTGAAAAGACATTTGGGCCTGATGTGAGTGGTCAGTACCGCTGCTGTCGATGGATAACACCTCGATGGCTTGCCATGTGTTGGGTACACGCAGCTGCACGTGGCCCCTTTTGGTCCTCCTCTGTTTGAGGAAATCAATCCCTACCCTCCAGCCGCAGAGGAGGGTGCGTTTCTTCCTCGGGATGTCATCTTTGGTACGAGATGCTTCATCCATCCTTTGGGGGACGGGTGAGCCCTCTGTCCTGCCCGAAGGGCTCATGCCTTGGAGCTGGGTGCCTGTTTTCTCAAGTCTCCTTTCCTCTCTGTCCCCAGATCTCAGGAGCTGCACCTGAGGACCGAGGCGCATTCCTATCTCTCCGACCTGACCAAGCCGTCAGACCTGGAGTTCATTGAAACGAAGCGGCCGCGCCTGGATCTGCTGCAGGACCCGCTGCTGCGGCACTCGCCTCTGCTCAACCAGAGCCAGCAGGCAGGGACTGAGGATCTCTCAAAGGTACGGGGACAGCGCCGTGGGAGCTCTGCACCTCGGGATCCCTGCCTTGTGCAGAGGGGTTTTGGGGGCTCTGCCGCTGCTGAAATCCCTGCAGGTGGTGGTTCCTGGTGCGTCATACGGAGCTCGGCGTTGGTGGATGGCATTCAGTGAGATGGGGGGGACAGTTTGGGGGAAAAGGAAGGCATATAGGGTTTTCTCCTCAACCATTATAGTCGTGGTCCTGTGTTTACCAGGCTATTAGATGCACCAGAGCGTTTGGGAAGTTCTGTTGGCTGAATTAGGGTTGGTCGTGTCCGGCTTTTCTGGATGCTGTGCCTTGATTTGATTTTTATTTGACCTTTCTCATTTATCACATCTCTTTTATTTAATATTGGTGTTTGAAGGGCTGGAATTGGTTGCTGGTGGTTCCTTAATATAATCTTCCCCAGGAAAGCCTCCCTTGCCTTAGTCTCATGTAACACAGCAAATTGTTTACGTGCAATTGTCTCCTCTGCATGTGTGATGAATAGTACAAAGAAAAATCTCGTGCTCGGGTGCCTGTTTGGATTTAGCTGTGTGCTGTCGGGGTAAGTTGGCTTTGGCTTTGCCCTGAGCTCGGATGTGTTTGTGGCTGGCAGGAAGGTGCTGCCCTGGGGCTCCAGCACCATGGGCACTGGGGATTAATGCAGCTGCAGGCTGGGTTTTGGGTGTTTTTTGAGCCTCCAGTGAAAGGGAAGGGAGGCTGGCATCATTACCCAGGGTGAGAGGGATGTTTTCCTGTATCACGCCGGGAGCTGCTGCAGTAACCTGTGGGCAAGCAGCTCTGCTTGGCAGTGCCAGGATATTCAGACTTCTCCCCTAATGGGGTTGGTGGGCATGGTGTGAGGCTGTCCTGAGTGAGAAGGAGGTTTAACCTGGGGAAAATAAGGGCGATTCGGATTCTGAGGGAGGTGTGAGCACATTCCTCGGAGGAGAGGGCTGCGGTGGCCGAGCCGCTGCTGCCGAAGAGCCGCGTTTGAACCGCGAAATGAAAAACGCACCAGACACTTCAGCTCTCCCTCCTTTCACTCTCGATAGCGTGTTGCCTTGGAAAAGATGCCTCTGAGGGGCCGTGGCCCTTTTCCGTTCCGTTTTTGCTGCTCCCTCGGAGCTGCATCTTGATGAGGCGGTGCCGAGCCCAGCTGGGAGACTGCTGCCCCTCGCCGCGAGCCGCACCGCGGTGGCGCTGAACCGGGGAGCGTTCTCTGCGGATGCTGGGCTGGGTGGCTGATGGGGAGAATAAACTGTTGGCCCTGAGACAAAAAAATATCCTCTCTCCAAAGACGTGAGGAAACCAGGACAGCTTTTCTGTCTGCACATTATTTCCATCAGCAGTTCTGTGCTGCTTCTCACCGGAAAACCACGTATTGTCTCAGCTATTTGTTCCTAATAGGCAAAGCCACTCTTGAGGCATTAGTTGCCGAGTCGAGGGGCTGCATTTACTTCTTGGTCTGTGACACATTTCCAAGAATTACATGCGTTTTATGGGGCTTAAAACATTTGTTAATGAAAGAGAGAGAGAAAGCTGGGCGAGACAATTCAGCAGGACAAGATTATGCTTTTAGCGGAGTCATTTGTAATTTCTAAGTCTGGGAAGAGGAAAAAATGATTGGGAAGCGTCTGAGTGGAGCTCAGAACTGGCAGGGCTGTTGCCAGAGTGAGTTTGACTGCGGATGCTGTGAGACCGGGCTGATCTCGGTGCTGTTAAGTGGCTGGGAGCAGCAGGCAAGCCTGGGGTGCAGGACCACCCCTCGGAAGGTCTTGCTGCCTTTGCAGCTGTGGAAGTTGGGTTATTAGCAGTCTTCTGGCTTCATTATTGAGCAGCCATCCTTACAAACTGCTTGCAGACATGAGGGTTGTGATAAAGCTCGTGCAGTTAATCCGTGCATCGCTCTGTTTGAGGGACACGTTCTTGGTGTGCTCGTCCAGGGGAAGGGTTGAGAACTGGGACCGATCCTTGGCCGTGAGCGCTGGACGCGTGCATATCTGGGCTGTTTACATGTCTAAATCTCCTTTTTGCCTCCGTGCTCAGCCAGCAGCAGCAATAGCTGATAAGGACCTGATGAGCAGCTGCGCAGGGCTCCATCACTGCTATTAGTCGCTCTGCGTGTCTGTGTGACCTCCTAAAATGAGACAGCACAGTGCCTCCCTTCCAGCAGCTACCCTGCCTCCTCCAGCAGACGCTGGCCCTCGCTTTGCTTCTAGCAGCACCTTCATCTCCCTGCTCTCTCATCCCATCCACCCTCCCCGTGGGCACGGGGTGTTGCTGGAGGGCTGGCACAGCCCCGCAAGCTGCACGGTGGTCGGAGCAGATGCAGGATGCCTGGACCAGCGATGGGAGCATGCAGCCTGAAACAGAGAGAGAGAGAGAAAGAGAGGTGCTATTCCTGCCTCCGCTGCTGACTCAGTGCGTGACGGAGGCAGTCGATTCTTTATCTAGGGCAGCTTTGCAAACTGTTTGAGCTCTTGGGGTAAAACGCACCACGTGAGGCGAGTATTACCAAACACACTGGTGCTTACTTAAACGGTGTCCTAGGAGTCATCCGCTTACCCCTCACCCCATTCCACGGTGCTGCAGTCACGGCGTTGCGAGGAGCTCCGTTTGTTCCTCGGTGCCAGGAGTGCTCTTTGTGGTGGTTTTAGGGATGGAGCTAAATGTTGCCCAGCAGAGCGCTCCCCAGCCAGCACCATTTTAATGGGGGTTTCTGCCTTTTTTTTGGGGGCTTACTGGCCTCTGTCAGCCCCGGGGAGAAGTAACACAGCCCTGCACGTTTCCAAGGCCATTGGTTTGGGCCATGAGCTGTGCTGTGAACGCTAACAAAGTAATTGACGTGGCAAATCCTGGTAACAGATTCCAGAGTTTTTCCCATTAACACCCCCAGAAAAGAAGTAGACCCTTTATGGCTTTTATTCATCGCTTCCTCATCTGTCTCTTTCCCAAATACAGCCAGGCCCCTTTTACCCCGTTCCGGATAACAGCAGCAGTAAGGATGGGTTTGTAAGGCGAAGGCGATGTCTGTTATTAGATCAGCTCCGTACGTCTGGAGAAAACAGGCGTGCTTTGGGCAGTGAGCCTCTCAAAAACAGCAGCTTTACAGCAAAGTCGCAGTTGTTGTAGCAGAAAGACATTACCTGCTCATGTGAACCTTGGTTTGCTCATATCCTTGAGCACTCGTATTGCTTTTCAAGCCAGAATCAGAAGGCTGTCTTCCTGCCTGCTTTTCCCCACTTGAGCATCTCTTTCCCTGGAGGCGAGGTGGCTGTCACGTTGCTGCAGGGCACGGAGCCCGCTGCTGCTGCTGCTGGATGGAGCCAGGTGAGCTCAGGCTGCGTGGGGGGAAGAGAAATGAAATCCCCCCCATGCCCTCTGTGCTGGCATGGGCTGACATTGCCTCCAAGAAGGTGCTCCCTTGAGCTAGCTGAGAATAGCCAGGCACAAGTAAAGCAGAATTGCTTTTTCTATCACTGGGAGCTTGCCGAAGAGCTGCTGTGCCGCGGATTTGCTGGCCATGCTCTTGGCAGAGGTGCTGGAGCTGGCTCCCAGGACCCTCGATGGCGTCTGTATGTTCTCCAACAAAGCCACGGACCTTTGTCACGTAACGCCAGATAAGAACAGAGCCGGCTGCTCCCCAGCAGGCCAGCCGTGTGTCTGCGTGATGCCCTGTCTCTGTGCATCCGCGCGTGCTGGTGCTGCGGGCGGTGCTGCCCCGGCTCAGCGTGCTGCGCCTGGCCGCGCAGAGCCTGCTCGCTGCTCTGCAGAGCTGGGGGCCAGTCCTGCTTCTCCCCTTCCCTTCCACCTCTTTTTATTCCCTCTACGCTTCCACTTGCTCTTCCCATTTCTGAGACTGCTTTTCCACCACGTATGTAGCTTGCTGCTCTTCCTATAGGATGTGAGTCAGGCGTGATCTGCATGTAGTCCCCTCGCCAGGCTGGCTGGCTGCACTTCTCGGAGCCCGTTGCTCCGGCAGGGCCGTGCTGCCGGGGAGCCCTGTGGGATCACGGCTACGGGGCTGGGCGCAGGAAACCCGAACCTCGCTGCCATCCGCCCTGGCAGGCCGCTGGTCACCGGGTAAGTCTCTTCCCCTTTCTGTGTCTCAGATTTCCCCGTCTGTAGCAGGGACAATGCCACTTCCCTCTTTTGTACAAGAGTTAACAGCTATCGGTGGAAAAAGGCTGTTAACAGGCCGTGTGGTGGTGGTGCTCGGGCTCGGCTTTACATTGTTGGAGGGTTTTAATTTCTTCCCTTTCTGCATGAATGTTTGTGTGGCGCTGTGCACTGGAAGCTGGGATAGGAAAAGAGAAGGTGGGACTCGAGGAACAGGCAGCAGCAAGGCCAGGAAATATATATGGCAAGCAGAAATTAGGGCAAAGGGCATTATGCTTTGATGCACATTAATGTAGCTTTAAAAGCAATTAATTGGAAAAAAAAAAAAGGCTGAATTAACATGTTTAAAATGCATTTTTAATGATGCGTTGCAGCCAGCACCGTGCATGCCAAATTTCACACCGGCTGCCCATTGCAGAGCCCCGTTTTCAACAAGCTCCTGGAGCTCTGCGGTGCGGTGGGAGGGCGCTCGGCCAGCCCCTGCTCTCCTACCCCTGCCATGCACCGAGGGCACTGCAGGAGCCTTTTGGGAGCCCTGTTCCTGCTCCCTGCTCCCTTCCTTGCCAAATGTGCCAGGGTTCGGGAGGGATTTGAGGCTGGGAACTCCAAAAGCAGAGGCTGCGGCTTCCCTCCTGCAAGGGTTTTGCCTGGCTTCGGCTCGGGGAGGTGCTGGGGGGACTCGGCGCTGGCTGGGACCCAGTCTGCAAGGCGAGAGGAGGTGGGTGCCTCCAATCCCAGCGCCGCTAGCCGGGCTGGTAAATCACCAGGCTCCTCTCCGCTCCGTGCTTTCTGCCTGGCTTTGTTATGGGAACATTGATCTGTTGCTGGGATTAACCTCTCAGAGTTTCCAGTGGGCTGGTCTCACAGTTATTAATGAAACTGGCTGGAACTTGTGTTGACCTTGGCAGAGGCCCCACTTGGCTAGGAGGGAGCTGGCAGAGGCATAATCTCTAATTGAGTAATCCAGCGCAGGGGGAGGGGAGCGGAGGGGGTGGAAGCTCAGCAGCGCTTTGAACTCGGCGAGCTGCGGCGCTCGAGCAGGATGTGTAGGAGTGGGGCTCGCAAACTTGCTGAGCACGGCGACCTGCGAGGGAGTGAGCGAGGAGAAGCGAGGCGACGGCGGTGCGCTCACATCAGCTGGGCGGCTCGGGCTCCCCCCTTCAAGCTCTGGCCTCTTCCCCCCGCAGAAAGCGGAGCTGGATCCCGGTGCCTCCCCAGATTTATTGCCGTGGAACAATGGCACGAAGCGGCGGCATGATAGAGCAGAGCTGCGAGCCTCGGCCCTCCCTGGGCGCGCGTCCTCCTCCCGTAGCCTCCCAGCCCGTGGCATGGATTGCACGGGGCTCTCCCTTCCTCTCCCCGGGTTGTTTTGCGCTTGGCAAAAACAGCTCCAGGCTTGTTGGTGGGGCTGTTGATGAAGCTGGGGAGCCAGTGGTGATGTGGGGCTTTTCTCCTTGTCAGATTTACCCCAGGGGAGGTGATTTCCTCAGGACAGGACCTGGTGGGCAGGGAAAGGCCTTAGACTCTGTGCCCAGGCACGGTGGCCACAGCCTTGCAGTGCTGAGCCACAGGAGATCAGGCTCCCAATGGAGAGAGGACACCCCAAATACTTCCAGCTCCCTGCCCTGCGACAGGTGAAATGCCTCAAGTGTTTCACCACTGCTTCTGGCCCCCTTCCCCAGCAGGGAGCAGCGTTTCTTACCAACTCCCTTTGCAGCCTCCTTCTCCGGGACGTGCCTGGGGCTTCCCCCAGGACCAACTGGTCCCAAACTGGTGGTGCAGTTGGGCATCCAGCAGGAGCGAGCAGCATGGGGCTGTCGAGCTGGAGAGCTGTAGGAGCACCCCACCTCAGCACGCTGAGCATCCACCCATCTGCCACGCGGCTGCTCACGCTGTTGTCTTGTGCCTGATAAAAATCGAATTGCAGAAACGATCCTGTGGGGTGGGGGAGGACTTTGCGTTAGGGCAGCAATGATTCAAAGCTATTTCTGGGAAGATGAGGGAGATGTTGTCATTCTCGGTTATTCCAAACATATTTAAAAGCTGAAATATTTGCATTGTTCATGCTGTCACGCTGCAAACACTTCTGGCTGGGTTCCTCTCTCCTCTGCCTTCTCCTCCCTCCCCAGAAGACCGTTTCCAACAGGACGCGGGTGTGCGTCAGCCCTGCCCACCTGTGCATGAGCACACACGTTGGGCAGCCTTGTGCAAAGCGTCTGGCACTCGTGGTGGGTACAGGAGGTTGGTTCATCGCCCCTCGCCAAGCTGGAGAGCTGCGAGGGCTTGTCAGCAGCCCCTGCTGCTCACCGAGGGACAGGCACTGAATGCACCAAGCAGCTGGAGGAGCATCGCATCCAGGAGGGTTGGGCAGTGCCACGCGTGGGCAAAAAACTGAGCTATGGCCTGAGAGATGTGGGCATGGCAGGGGAAGCCCTCGTGAGCCACAGAAACGCCCTGGAGATGAGGTGTAAGAAGTGAGCTCGACCTTCTCCCAGCCGGCTGTCCTCTGCCCGGCTGCTCCAGTCCCGCTGCCGCTGGAAACCCGCAGGTGAACCGGTCGTGCCTCGAGCGCAGGTGGCTGGGCCTTGCTTCCTCCGGCTCCTTTGTGCTCATCGACATCGAAACGACCTCTTAAATTGCCTTTCAAACTGAGAAGGCAGCGGGACGAGGCCGGCTGCTCCCTGGGAACTTGCTTCGTCATTTACATACATTTTTTGTTCCATTCGGCCAATGTTACAAGGCTCACGTAGTGTGACATCTCCCCGATCTGCTTGGGGGAAAGAAAGTCCCCTGAGTTCCTATGCCTCACCCCTGTAATTGGAAGAAATAGAGCCAGTGGTTGTGCTTGCAGCAGGGCAGCCTGGCGAGCTGTGTGCTGCATGGCTTCACAGTGATTGTTGTTTTTTTTTCCCTGTCTTTGAAGTGTTTGTACATCTGTTACGGAGTAAAATGCTTTTGAAGCCCATTTTTTCTTTAACAGCAAGGATTGTTATGTGCCCTGCTGTTATTTCCTGAAAGCGATAGCCAGAGCTAGTTTGCTGCTTAACTTTGAGCCCTCAGGTGGAGCTGAGGAGCTGGGGCTGGTGTCAGGAGCTGTGCCCTGGCTGGGAGGCGAGGAGCAACGCAGGTGACGAGGGCTGTGCTGCCCGCTGGTGCCGGCCGCCCACGGTCAGTCAGAAATGTCAGGTTTTGAGCAGTTGGGGCGGAAAGAAACCCACGCCTGGCGCACATTTCCAGGAACAAATTCAGGCCTGGTAGCGAGAGGCTGTGACATTCTGGCTGTTTCTCTTGCCCCCTGCAGTTTCAGCCCGATTTTGGGATTCTTCGCTTCTAATCCGCTGGCAGGGGGCTGTGTGTGCCGCAGCTCGCTCCGGAGGCATCGTGCTCCGGGACGGGGTATGTGATTCTTCCATGGGATCTGCCCAGTTCGTGCAAACGATGAGGCAGCAGGAAATTATTACCGACTCACAAGCACGTACATCTTATCACAGATGAAGCTGGGCTCCCTCAGTCGGCACGGCTGCGCTCCCCTCCTCGCCGAGGGGCTTCGAGAGGCCCTGGGAGCGCTTCAGCATCGCCGCCGTGAGCGTACAGCACCTAGCACATCTGCCCGGCTGTACTTTTCCATCGTTATGAAATGCAGTAAATTCACAGTTCTGACTCATGCAACAAAAGCCAGCGAGTTGTGACACCGATCAGATTAATTTTGCGTGCTGCCTTTCTGAGGAGGAGGGCATTTCGTGCTGAATCCTTCCACCGCCGCGCTGGGCGGAAAGCGCCGGAGCTGCAGCAGCGATCGATGGTGTTCGCCTGCTGTTGCTGGAGGGGATGGAGTGGGGGAGTGATTTCAGAGATGGATTTGGCAGCGAGGAGTTGCTGCTCTCTGTGCCTGTGGTGCTGGGAGCTGTAATAACATATTGAACATGGCAACAGCCCTTGCTGAAGCTCGGGAACTTCACCTCCGTGCTTCGTGGAGCCTCATCTCCTAACAACACCCTCAGCGTTGATAACGAGAGGAGTCGTCGAGTGCCAAAGGCCCTCGTTATAATCACTCTGAAAACCTCCTTGCTTTTTGGACCCAAACCTGCTTTTTAAATGTAAAAACTCTTTGGCTGCGTTCTAGGCAGAGAACAGTCGGAGGGTTTGCTGGCTTGCTCCATGACAAAATGCATCGCAGCTTTGCGCTGCGGGGGGGGGGGGGGGGCGAGGGGCCGATGGACACTTGTGTGCGTCAGGAATGCTGGCTGCCTGCTCTGCGAGCAGAGGGGTTGTTTTAGGACAAGCTGACAGGCCCTTGGCTTGTTCTGCTGCTCTCAAAAAATGTAATTCTAATTCTTGGCACCTTTCTCCAAGAGGATAAAGACTGAGAACGCGGTGGAGCCTGTTCCCTCTGCCCTTGGAAACGTGCTTTTACCCAGCTGCAGAGCTGGCTTGGGGCAGGAGCACCGTGCTCCGTCCTGCCCTGTGATTTGGTCAGTCCGAGGAAGGGGGGAGAAGCAGCGAGGGGTGAAATGACCTGGGACACCTCCTCACGGTCCTGACCCGCATCTGGTTGTGATTGTCTCTGGTCATCTTTGACCAAGCATCTTCTGTGCGAGCACTCTGCCTTCCTCCTGGGCTGTGCTCGTGCTAGTTTCTGGTCGGGCCCTCCCTTAGGCACGGTGCTCGGGGGACAGTTTGTCTGCTCAGACAGCTCAACGAGCTCCCAGCCTGCGGCGCTGGAGCCTCCGCCGTGCCCCCAGGGGTGCCCCAGGCTGCAGAGCCCACGGTGCTCACCGCAGCCAGCTTCTCCGCTGCCTGCTGGGCACTTCTCCTCCCCTGCCGGTGTGCTGGCAGCAGGCATGGCTGGTTTCTTCCTCCCCGAGGAGGAGCACTGATAGCTCCTCTCCTGCCTTCTGGCCGCCGCCTGGGATGTCGGCCTTCCCGTGGCTGCTGAGGAGAGAGCCATCGCCTGGCGCAAAGCAGGCCGGCCCACGTGGTTACGGGACCAAAGCAAGCGCAGGCTTTTATTTCAGCCTGTTTTTCAGGTCTGCCTCATTTTATCTCGTGCCAGCAATCGCAGGTATGACGTAGGGCAGATAGCCCCCAGCAGCTAACGTGTTCCTGCCTCGGCGGCAGGCGAGTGGCAGACATAAACACAGGAGCCTCCAAGTGCTAAAAGCTACTGGAGAACATGCAGGTATGTGATTAAATGTATAGACTGTTCTGTTAATAGCTTCCAATATATTTGGGGGGTATGTAAATTATACATACGTGTTCCGTGTCTATATTTTTCACAGTTTAAGTAATTGAACAATCTGCATTCGTGTGTATGTATACACGCATATATGCTGCCTTCTACTTGCAAGCTGTGTTTTCAAAGGCTTCTTGTAGCTGTGCTGTTCAATGATCCAGCCTTCAGCAGCCACATGAAGAAAGGCTTATAGTCTGTAGCAAAGCTAAATATTGATTTGAGTCGATCTAGGTGCACTTGGAGACATCACTGGTGTTCATGAATACAGCATAATCTCTGATTGGAGTGGGGAAATTTCATCATAAAGGCCCCAAAAGGGAAGTTTATTATTGCTTTCTTCCAAATGCCTGAATTTTATTAGCTTCAGTCATTCTTGGCAGGGCAGTGGAATGGGATTTTATAGTTAGCAAAGGAAAAGTAAACACAGTAATCATTTCATAGCCCTGTGCCTGCCAAACCGAGATGGAAATTCCAGCCTTGGTGGGAAGCTGCTGCTTTGCTAACAGATAATACCACATTCACTGTGGGCTTATTCTTGCCATGGGAGCTGAGATATTAAGTTTTTTTCTCTAACGTGCTGGCCTGGAAAGGCAAGGGTGCCTTCACGTTGTTCTGCAGAACGGGCCCAGGCCGGGGCCTGCATTTCGGGCCACTCCACAGGCCTTGAAGCTAGGCCCGTGCTGCCCCTGGGCCCTGGAGAGCTGTTGTCCTGCCTTCTTCCCGCTTGGTCTTTAACCTCAGGCAATGCCCTGATGCTCGAGGAGTGTCAAGTTTGGGATGTGGTGGTTCCTAAACCCTGTGACCACGTCTACCCGAGCAGGGCTGCCCTGGGCCTGGTGGTGGCGGGGTCCCGGGGGTCTCCAGCCCCGCCAGGCCTCGGGATGTGGCCTCCTGACGGAAAGCAGGGCAGGAAACGGCTACTCAAACAAACAGCCGGTGTCGAGGCTCCCCCTTCCACGTGTCTGCACAATTATTAGAACAATAAAGCATTGAGCCCAGCCGGCGGCCGGCCGTGATTGATAGCGCAGCTGACGCTCGCTTTTACACCACCCGTGCTCCGCTGTCAGCGAATATCCCGGCTCTGTGGGGCTTTATTTGGGGTTGTCCCTGTTCCCCGAGCTGTGTCGGGGCTGTGTGTGCAAGGGGTGGCCGCGGGCACTGCTGTCACAGCGGGTGCCTTGTCCCCGTGTCCCGTGCACGTGCTGGGGATGCCTAAGGGGGTGATGCCGGAGCAAGCGGGGAGCTACAAAAACGGTGCTGGGGACCCGCGAGGCCACGAGAAGCTTCATTAAAAGCTGTTTGAAGGGAGGGCTGTTTTTCCCCCAAGCCTATTCATGTTGGTTGAATTTGTTTTTTCAAAAGCATCCAAGGCGCTGTGCGCTTTGTTTCACACTCAAACAAGTTTCCCAGTGCAGCCACCGCTAAATGGAAGGCAGACCAGCTCGGATTCCTGATCAAAACGGGGCTTGTTTTTTTTGTTTATTATCTCAACTGGTGAAGTTCACAGGTCGCGTTCACCACTGACCCGTAGCCGTTTCCAGGCTGTCGAGTTTGCCTCCTGTGTCGTGCGTATATGAGTCTTAAAAGTTGTGTGTGTGTGTGTATGTACTGAGCTGCTCCGACAGAAACAACAAGACCTCGCTGGTGAAAATTGAGCTTTGGAGATCTAACTAGATTTTGGGAAAGAAAAGGTCTTTGGAGGATTGCTTTTAAGTCCAGTTTTCTGGCAGCCTTGGAATTTGTGGTTTTTGCAGACAAGACCTGCGGTCAGATAGTTTGCCATGGGGTGGGTGAGTCTTGGAGTCAGAAATTTGTTGAAGACTTCCCCTGGTGCTTGATATGAGGGCATGGCTGGAACACACCTGTGTGCTGAATGGCCCTACAGGTGCCACAGCAATGAACTGGTGGTGTGGGGTTGGCGAGAGGAGCTCGGTGGACAGCTCTAGGAGCAGCAACTGATGGCTTTCCCTGAAGAACCCACACGGTTTGAAGAGCAGCTGCTAGAAAAGGGCAGGACCTCGGTGCTGGGACACGAGTGTCTTGGTGCAAGATGCCAAGAGGAGAATCAAGCTGGGTCTGCAGCACGCCTCAACCACTGCTAATGCCATCACAGGTCTTCATTGTGCTTCCCTTCTCCATCAGTCGAGCTCTTTCTCGCAGCACAGCGCCCTGGCTTTGGTGAAAAACAATTTGGGCAGTTGTTGCCCAGGGGAGAATGGAGGAAGGGAACGCAGACAGGGCAGCCTTGGAGGATATCTTACTTGCAGCGCTTAAATAGAGCTGTCTTCATTCATTGCCTTCCCTGTAAACCTGCTGCCCCTTGCAGCCAGCTTCCCCGTGTTCGTGCTGGTCCTGATGAACTCCCTGACAAATCCCCTGCGCAGCCGGCTGGGTGCTGCCTGAATGGGCCCCGGCGTTTGAATTTGCATGGCTGAGGAGTCCCCGCTCCCTCCTTCCTCCTTCCTCCTCCCTGGCAATAGGAGGAAATTCAAATGTTTCTGAAGAGCGACATTTCCATTTCAAAAGCTGTTCGCTCAAGTGCGTCTGGAGTGGGATTTCTCTCCCCCCCCACTCCTCTCTGAATGGCAGCTTTAGAAGTCTCATTTCCTCTGCTTGATAACACCAGGCTGAGAAGGGCTTTTGTCTTTCCATTTCCCCTCGTTTTTTTTTTATTTTCAAACGAGCGAGGTTTTCAGAAGCGGGCCGTGGTGGGCTTCCCTCCCCCGGCTGCGTGGCCCCGTGCCAGGATGCACCTGGTGGCACCAGGGAGCGAGCCGGGGGTCCCAAAACGGCGGTCCCAAACCGGGGGGCTCAGCCGGGCAGGTGACAACCCGGGAGCACCCTCTGTGAGCAGAGGAGGAACAGGAGCACCGTGGATATCCTGGCGTGTCCCAGCTCCTGCAGTGAGTGCTGAGCTGGCTCAGGACCTGGCCCTGCGTTCGCAGCCTGTGTCGCCGCGCTGTCTCACATGGCGCTGACTTGCAGCCCGCTGCCTTTTTGGCTGGAATAGCCGTGCCAGGTGGGATGGGTTTCTGCTTTTTGGCTTCTGTGCCATGCCTAGTGGAGGGTGGATTTAAGAGGATGCGTTTGCCTGCCTCCTTCTGCAGGACTAACACACGCTGCTTGTGGGATGGCATTTGCTGTGAGATGAGGGCTGTGCTAGCATAAAAGCAGAGAATTGCTTCTGCAGAGGCCTTTTGACAAAAGGCAAACTCCAGCACGCTCTCAGCGTGGCACACAGGGCTTGAGGGCTTCTCTAGCTTCTTGAGTGCCGCTTAGGACATCGCAGGTTTCCAGGGAACAGTTCTTGCGTCCTCAAATGCTCGGTCAGAGGGAATGTGCCTGCAGGGATTAGCGGGACCTTGGCGCTACAGCCCTGCGTGGCTGGCGTGCTGGGAAGGCTCAGGCCTCGCTGTGCTGCCTGTGGCAGTCAAAAGAGGACAGGTGGTGTTACAAAACCAAAACCAAACACAGGGAGGCTAAAATTTTCAGTGGCGTGAAGTGATCGAGGTGTCCATATCCGTATAGACAAGGGGCATCTCGAGCAGGGATGGCTGGAGGAGTTTCTTCCCCTGTTTGTCCACTGCACCCAACTTTGGGGACAAAGCTGTTCGGTTTGGTGGCAGGATGCTCCTGGGGCCACTGAAAGCAGCGAGCAGATTTCCTGTACATGTTGTGGTCCTCAGGGTTTGCCTGTAGAAACCCCATGAGCCATGGGGCTGGGGGGATGACGGGCATGTGGGGCCGTGCCACCGTGCCCTGCGCTTCTGTGGAAGGCCATGGCGATTACTCAGAGGTTCCTGTGAGAGCTGCCAGAAGCTGGCCGGTTCCAGGGAAAGGGGCTGCTTTGAGCCCTGGCCATGGGGCGCCTTGTGCACGAGTCCTGGTGGGAAGCCACAGCACGGCTTTCTGTGGGCTGGCTTTTCTTCCTTAGCCTCTCAGAAAATCCCCCCTGTATTCTTCCAGCAGCTCCTAATTTTTGTTTTGGTTTGGTTTTGATTGTAACTTGGTTAGCAGGAGGCCCTGCTTGTTTAAAGGGATGATCTGAGGTTAGCAAAGGCCGGGGCAGGATTTGGGGTTTGTGTGCTACAGGGACAAGGATGTTCCGTGCCATACATCGTTTGGTGTGGCGGCAGCGCAGGTGAGGTGATGCCCTGGGTGGCTGCTGGGCGCATGAATTATTAAAAGCTGCAAAGTGACGAGTTCGAGGGCTTGTTGCTCTGGGGGTTACGCTGACAACCTCAATTTCTCCCCCCTGCTTTTTTGCTGCAAGCAGCAGGATGCAGCCTCTGCTCTCTGTGACCCGGGCTTTGCTTTTGGATCCTCTGCGAGCAGCAGGTGGTTTGCTCCTCAGCTCCAGCCCCGCCGCCTGCTGGGTGGTCTCGGGCTCCGTGCGCCCCCCCAGCCCCAGCCCTGCATTTCCTCACAGCTTTCATGGCAACTTGCTGCTGCCGGCGTGCCAGCAAGCTCCTTCCCCAGCAGGCAGGGGGACCACGAGCCCTGCTTTGCAGGCAGAGAGGGGCTGGGGCAGGGCTGCCTTCCAGATCCGTGTTTTTCTCCCCAAAATACCAGCTTGGAGCCTCGCAGGAGCGCAGGACCCGAGCCTCAGCTCCCTGCCACCTGCCCCCTGGGGACAGCCTTTGCTCGCTCAGTTCCGAATCACTTCCACTGAGCCAAGCGGGCATCAAAAGGAGATTTTATTCTTCTTGACTTGGGCATTTCATTTTTTTTTCTTCCGAGTTAGCAAAAGGCACATCGCTGGCACGGAGCAGCCTGCCAGATGTATCGACTCCGCTCCGTAGCTTCGGGCTGCTGAAGATGCTCAAAGAAAAGGTTTCCAGAATTTTTCTCAGCATTGCAGAAAGGCATATTTTCCTCTAAACTTGTTCTTGGAAAAGGCAGAGTTGTTTTGGCTGAAATTTACTATTTAGAAGGAAAAAAAAAAAAAAGGAAAGAAGAAAAAGCCTGAAGCAAATATTCAGCATGGAAAATTTCAGCCCAGATAGCTAATTTCTTAACAAACTTAGAATCAGTGGAAAACCCAGGATTTTCGGATAGGAAACGTTGGGCAATCCTTAATGAGAGGCGGAGCCATTAGCTCCTCGTCCTAATGAGGAGATGGGTAGGTGAGAATTCATCACTCCTGCGAAGTCAGTAGGGAACATGCGAGTTCAATGCAATTATTATCCACTAATGGGGAAATGCGAGGAGGTAATGAAAGGCGCAGCATCCATTTGTCAGTATAATGCCTTAGGCTTCGGTGGGAGTTTGTCTGAGCAAGGTTTTCCCGATCTGCCCCGTTACCCTGAGCTTCTCGCCGCGTCTATCCGCCCGTGCTGCTGCTTCGGTAACATCCCGCGATCCGCAAGACCAGAGGCAGCATCTGTGAAGGATAACGCTGCGGAACGGCTCTTTTAAGCACGAGCAAGTTTTGCAAGATGAGATGCTCTGCTTTGGTTAGTGCGTTTAACTGCAACACCGACTGGGAAGGTTTTACCACCCTCGTAAATCTGCTGGAGGGGGTGGGGAAGGGAGGGAGGGTCAGCATTTGTTCCTGGTTTTGCAATTCAATTGCTTCAAGCTGTTGAAACATTGGGGAAGTTTTTTGACCTACTTTCGTGCAAGCTGAAAAATTGTTGGGATATTTTCTGCCCCGGCTCTGTGGAATTCAGCTGGGTTACAGGGGAAAGGAATTTCGTACGCCTTCTCATCGAGTCGCATTGCTTTAGAAGAAAAATAAAAACATTGGGGGAAAAAAAACAAAAACGACTTTGTCTTCAGACAGCTCCTTCATCTCTGGCTTTGTGCAGTCCCCTGAGACCTCGTGCTGGGCTGCGTTGAGGGAAGGTGAATGTATTTTTTGGGTACCTGCCCTGCCCACGCATGCCCTGCTCTGTGGGAGCGGAGGCAGGAGGCGGGCGATGCCTCGGTGCTGCTCGGGTCTGCAGCACCGTGGTGAGCCCGCTCCATCCTGCACCGCCTCATCCTATTCCCCCGGGTCCTGCAGCCACCTCATCCCATTCCCCTGGTCCTCGGGAGCTGCTCAGCCTTCTCCTCGAGTATGGTTTTGGCAGGCGGTGCCACCAGCTCGCCCAGCAGCCGTGTGCTCCTCCAGCCTGCCTCGCCTGCCGCTGCGGGGCCGCGGCCGAGCTGCGAGCCAGGAGTAGTTAAGAATTAAAACTCCGTTTCAAGGATTGGGCTGCTGAAAGAGCCATTAGCGCAGCAGATGGCTGCAAACAAAGGAATTGTAATAACTCGATGTACTTTTCACTGCTCGGGCTCTCTAACGCCGTGTTTGTGCTGCTCTCCGGGGACGGGGGATGTTGGTTTGGGGCCTTTTTGACGTTTTTCTGCTGTCAGCATTAGTGCAGTGCTGTCACACTGGGGTTGCTGATGGGGCAGGTGGTATTTGACGCTTTTCCAGTTTAAAAAAAAAATCCTTTGGCCTGTATTTAGCTTTTCTAAGCATTTATACACTTGTTTTTGCCTTAATGCCCAGGAGGTGCGGCCCTGGGGGGTGGAAATGAAAAGAGAAGCACCCCCGAAGCCTGGCCTTGCTGTCTGACAGCCTCCCAGTGATAACTGGTTTCCTCGCTGCCAGCATCTCCTCCTGCTGCAGGGAGGTGCGTGCAGCTCCTGCCCCCTGCTCGCCCACCCTCGTTACCGTACAAATCCCATAATAATAAGGCCAGGAATAAACAGGATCTCCAGTAGCTGTTAGCCACGTATAAAAACAAATCGCACGGAAACGGTGTAATTACTGAGAAAATACCAACTTGAGTAATGCAGTAATTGCTTTCTTCCCTGCAGCAGACTTATTCCAGCTCTCCCCCCTTGTGCTGGTCTCGAAGCCTGTGGCTCCCCGTTAATCAGAAGGATTTTAGGTTCCGTGCTACGCTTGTCCCAACCCTGGTTGTGATGCTATCTGAAATGCTGGCGTATATTTTGACTCGGAGGGTGAGGAAGCAGCAGTGGTCCAAGCAAAGCCACCCCCACCCATTGGCATCCCCAGGTCCTTCCTCGCGGGCATCCAGGTGCCCGCCCCGGCTGCGGGGTTTGCGCTGCGAGGGATCAGCACGGGGCTGATTTTTGGCCTTTGGTTTTGTTTTTTAATTCCTCTCGCTGCTCCTCACTTGAGGTGGAATGACAAGGACCAGTGATTTGAGGTCTGGGGACGCTGCCTCTATTTATTGCTGTCATCATCTCACAGTGCCAGATGATGATGGGTTTTGTGCTCTGACTTGAAGCTCTTCCCCTTACACAGCTTTGCTGCTATTTTGCTTCACGTTCGGAAAGGTAAAAGGATACAATTTTATCAGAAAAGTTTACCAAAGGGTTTTGTGCCAAGTAGCAGATTAAAAATGCCCTGTCTTGTGTATTGGCCAACACGAGAGAGTATCTTCAGTTCCCCGTGTGCTGTGGGAAGCCTTTCTCTCCTGCCTTTTTGGCAGGTAGCTTTCTGGCTTCTAGAAGAGTTTACCCACCTACAAGCCTCTGCTGCTTTCTCTCCCTGTTTCTTAATCTGAACCAGATTACGGGAGCAACCGATTGCTTTTGCTTCTTGCAGTTGTGCTGCTCCTCTTGGCTTTAAAGAAAAACCAACACAAACCCCACACCTGTGGACAAGACATTGAACTTTACATCCCCGCTGCAGCAGGCCGACCCTTTTTGGCGTCTAAACCTAGGGCTGTAAAACGAGATGGGATCTGCTTTTGGGATCCTCCAGAAACTTTCAGTGTCCCTTTAGTTGCCCCTTTGGAGGGCTGCTGGCACCAGCCAGCTCAGCCCACCTGCTTTGGGTCCGGTGGTGGGACCTGGCCGCTCGCCCGTGGCCGTGAGTCAGAGCGGAGGGGAGGACGGCAGCGCCAGTTGGTGCAGAACAAGGTCGCCTTTGTCCCCACGCTGTAATTAAGGTAGCGAGGTTGTGTGAACTCCTTCCCTTGTTTACTTTCCCTGTCCCCTCCCCTCCCCAGCAGCTGCAGGGTGCTGTGCTGCAGTCTGGCAGCGGTTTAGGGTTACAAACCAAGCCGCAGCTCCTCTTCCCCGCTTCCTGCCCCCTTGAGGGGGAAAGAAAATCCATCCTCCTGCTCGGCAACCGTAGAGATAAAGGTTTAATTGAGGTGTTGGGCAACTGCCAGACGGGAGCGCAGTGCCCCAGGTCAGGGCGTGCCGGGGTCCCCTTGGACCTCGCCACAAAGCCGGGTCGGGGCAGGGCTGGTGCCTGCAGCCACGGTGCTCTGGGTGTGCTCAGCGCCCTGGACCTGGTGCTGCACATCCCTCGGTGACCACGCAGGAGGAAGCATCTGCACCAGCTCCTCCAGATTCGGTGATACCCTTCTTGCTGCGAGTTCCCCCAGCTGCTGCGCCATCCATCGCAGCTCCCCTCCGAAGCGGTCACCTCGAGCTGCTCGTGCTCGGACGGGGCTGTGAGCACCAGCAGCTAACAAGGACAGTGCCGAGCCCTTGGAGCAGCTGCTCAGGAGGGAGAACGCGGTTTTGTTTGCGTGGCCGGTTGCTGTCACGCAGCTGCTTCATCCCAGGTGCATTCATCAGGGCTGCGTGAGCTCATCCAAGCACAAAACTCGGGGCTGTGGGAGTCAGGCTTACGAGTAATTGGGAGTTTGGGGGCGAAGGGCGGTGTGTGGGTGAGGTGTTGTGCCTCTAGGGTGCTCGTGGGGTGCTTGCTCGGTGGCATCAGCAAAGTCATCGCTTCTCTGAAGAAGAAGCTGAAAGTTTCAACGCGTTTACCACGAGCTGGAGGCAGAGGGGAAATGAGAGAGCTGGCCTCTGCGACGGCCGCGGAGGTTTTGCTGATCCATCTGGTGTCTGATTTGAAAGGTCCTGCTGAGCAGAGAGCTGCTGTACCTGGAATTTGCAAGAATCTGTTCTCCATCACTTCCGTTTATTTTTATCGGAGCTGACCTCATCCGTCTCTGCGGTCTCCGTTTCTGGAAGGATGTTGGACATCTCGCACCTGGGGCTCCCCCCACCCTGCCAAGATCTTAGGGAGGTGGAGGGGAACCCGAAGGAGCTGGGAGTCCCCTCGCCTCCTGGGGCCGCCCTCATAGCCAGTGTGCTTCATTATTTTTTTTCCCAGCGTGTTTGGGGCTGTGTGAGAGGAGGACGAGCCTGTGGCTACCTCATTTTCGAGGAAGCAGAGCCATGAGCTGGCTGCTGAGACGCGAAGGGATGGTGCTTAGGATTTCAGCCCTGCAAGCCATGGGTTTAGTCCTGCAGGACTGCAGGTGATGGGAGCCCTGGAGGCTTTGGCAGGAGGTCAAGCTGCTGTAGCATCCTCAGGAGACCAGGCTGGTGCCCTCTGGAGATGCTGAGGGTTGCAGCACATGGCAGCGATGGGATGTAGCAGCTGGTACCGCTTAGCCAGGCGTTTTGAGGTGTGTGTGTGTGTCTTAGAGGGCTGGGAGCGCACTGGGGAGCTGCCACAGCTCCTGTGGGAGGGTGAGAGAAGGATCCCAAGCCTGTCGGTAAAGCTGACCTGCTCGTTTTGTGCTCCTCAGGATCGCGGCCTGCCTGGCAAACTGGAGCCCGTGTCTCCCGTCAGCCCTACGCACCCCGATGCCGAGCTGGACCTGCTGCCGGCCCGGCTGTCCAAGGAGGAGCTCATTCAGAACATGGACCGCGTGGACCGCGAGATCACCATGGTGGAGCAGCAGATCTCCAAGCTGAAGAAGAAGCAGGTAAGAGGCTGGGGATGGAGGGGAGAACACGTCCTCGCTGCTGCCTGCTGACTTGCACCCTGTCCCTCCCCGTGCACGTCCTCAGAGGAGAAGTGGCGGTGCCACCAGGTTTGTGTCCCTGCTCCTCGGGATGTGGGGACGTGGCTGCTGTGCTGACAACCCGGGGCTGGTGGCTGCGAGATGAGGGAGCTTTGGAAACTCAGCTTTGGGCTCTCTTACACATCAGAATGTGATAAAGGGAGAAAAATCTGTATTTAGTGACTCGCCCACGGTCATGCAGGCAGTCAGTGGCAGAGATGAAATGCAGTCCGGGTTGCCCGAGTCCTCTGTGCAGCCCAGCACCAGACCTTTTCTTTTCCCTTTCCAGCAATTGTCTTTGCCCAGCGCTGTTGCTGCTACTATTGTAGTGCTGGGCTATTTAAAACATTGCTGCTGCACCCTAACGGCCCCGCACGCTCGAGCCTTCCCGTGCATCCAGCCCGCTTCTCCAGGGCTCTGCAGCCACGGGCAGTGCCCTGACCAGCTGCGGTCAGAGCTGTGCCTGAGCCAGGGACATGAACCTGATCCCAGGCAGTGCCTTTCCTGCACAAGAGCACTCCCCGGCAGAAGGATCACCCGCCTTACTGTAGCCACATATACAATTACCATAAACCCATTAAGAGATTAATATGACAAAACCTTGGGGGATGTCTGGAAAAACCCATGGACTTAAAGGCTTTCACTTCCTAAACCAAATCACTTCTGTATCTCTCTTCCCAGTTGTTTTTTCCTTTGCTCGTGGCAAGTTGCTAAAAACCCTGAGGCCGGTAATCCCAAACTGCCTCTCCCGAGGTTTGTCGAGAATTTGTCAATGGAGCAAAACGCGTGCTTGGGCTGTCACTGTGTGTGAGATGGGGACGAGGCCAGTGCTCCTCGAGGACAAGTGTGCTGTTGACCTTCCTCCCCATCTGCACAAGTGGAGCAGGAAGAGGAAAAATGAGCGTGGAGAGCTGGCCCGAGAGGCTTCACGTGCTTCTCAGGCTCCCAACCCCCCTACCTATAGCCCAAATCTGTCCTGTGCCTGGCTCTTTTTTAAATATTTTGAATGCAGGAACACCCCACGTCTTCTTTCTTTGCTGGAGCTGGATTTTCACACACCAGCTACTCTCCCTTTCTTTCCTGCAAGCCAAAGCAGGATGTTTTGTCTTCCAACAACATGGTTTAATTCATGTGAGGGACCTTTTTTGTGTTGCATTTTATCTACAGATATATCAGGGTGCTTAGGGAAAGGGAGCTGAGATCTTGGGGGAGCTGCAAAGGAGGTGCAAAACACACTCATGTCCCATTCCTGCAAGGTGAGGGGCTTCCAGAGGGGGGCACGTGCCCGCTGTGGTGGCAGCCGAGAGACCTGGTAACTGCAGAGCCGCTGGGGGCTTGTTTCAGGGGCTGAGGAGCTGCTGCTGAAGTAGATGGGAGCAGCATATGCTCCTTGCCGTTAAAAGCAAGCTGTCCTTCCATAAGGAAAAGGAGTGTTTTTTTTTTTATTGTTGGCTGCTTGGTTGGTTTATTTCTTTCCCTCTGAACAAATTTTACGATTCTCCCTCCCCACAAGAATGCTCTGATGAGTGGGGAAGAAGGCGAAAGTGGTTGTTGGCAGCAAAGTCATCCCCTCCGCTCCTTTATTTATTTATTTAGGCACGTGGAGGGAAAGCCATTTGGTATACCCGTGGCAGATCCCCACACGTCCCAGCCCTCTCGTCCCTTCCTCCAGGAGAGCGGGCACACGGGGGCTGCTGCGGGCTCCTACCGGAGGGTCTGCGGGAGCGCTTTGTCCGTCTGCGCCTCCGAGCTGTCAGTGCAGGAGAAGCACGGGAGAGGGAAAAGCAATCAGCCTGAAACAGATCCCGCTCCTCCCGGAGCAGGGGGTGGAGCAGGGGAGGAATTGTGCACGGCCGTAATTTCCTAATGCTTTTCCCCTCTGTCTTCTTTGGGAGGCCTTCTCGGGGTAATTAAATACGTTTGTAAGGAAAGGCTGCGCAAAAGAAAAATAAATTAAAAAATTAAATACAACTCACTATTCCTCTGCCTTCGGTTGTTCCAAAAATGGCAACGAAGGCTCTGCCCGGCTTTGCTGGCAGGAGGGGTTTCAAGAAGCAAAAGACTCGAGCAAGCTGAGAAACCTTCCCCAAATCCTGCGCACCCCTGGCAGAAGGCCGCTTTGCTCAGCCATCCCCCGCTCATTCATGTGCCATATGTGCTTCCATCTCTCATTGAGTTCTTTCTCCCCCCTCTTTCTGACAGCGCAGGATAATCTTCATGCATTTATTCCTGGCACTGGCACTGGGAATCTTAACAAGAAATAAACTGCTGGGCTTTTCTTCGCAGTTGTGCCTGAGCCTCCCTGGATGCCGAGCTCGGCGCAGGGCTCTCCGGGAGTACAACACTCCCACCTGGTGATGGAGGTGGAGCCGGCGGCTGCACGGAGCCCTGCGTGGTGGTGTCCAGCTGGGCTGGGAGCTCGGGGCCTTCCCCTTCCATCTCCTGGATGGATTTTCTCCTCCTCTCCCCCAGGCTCTTGGAAGGAAGTTCTCAGAAGCGCGTGGTGGCCGGGAGCCCTCTCCTCGCCGCCGGGCAGCCCAGTGCCCATCAGGCACGCCGTGCTGGGTGCGTAGGACATGCACGTAACCACCTTCCCTTCATCAGGCAACGTGGGGGCAGGTTTTTGTGCAGGATGGGTCCTTCCTGAAGTGTCACCCACCTTCCTGAAGTGTCACCCACCTTCCTGCCAGCCCACCGATGCTGGCTGAGGCGCAGCGCCCGCCAGGCTCTGGTGGCCCCTCTGCGGTGCCAGGGACTCCTGGCCGGGGATGGGACAGGACAGGACATCTCCCTCACTTCCAGTCAGGCTGGCCTGCAGGTGCTGGGGGAGCCAGCGCCACGGCTCATGATGACATTTTGCATCCCGTTGACATCGCTGCTCTGGCTTTTGGGGAGAGGAGAGGACTTCCAGGCAGTCGCTGCTGGGCGTGGGGAGGGAGAGAGTGTGGAGCCGTCAGGTCTCATCTCTCAGCCCACTCCTCTCCCGGTAAAGGTCACAGTCCCAGCCTAGCTTTTGTGGCAGACCTTTAAGAAATCCATTTTGTTCGTGTCTGAGAACCTTGACCTATTTCGCTTTGCCATTTCCCACAGCTCCCAGGGGAAGCTGTCGCGGGCTGAACCTGCTGAGGTCAGGTTTGCCGTTCCAGCGGGCTGCGGCGCCCGCAGACTCTGCCCGCATCCGTAGCCTCCAGCATCTGGCCCTTTAATAGCTGTGCAGTGTTACGCCATGGAGAGCGGAGTCTAATTCTCCACTGTATTTCAGCTATAATTAGATTTGTATTTTTTTTTTCTTTTAACGAGCTGCTTTTAATGAGCCTCCACTTACTGGCAAACTTTCATTTCCTGATATGCCATCAAATCCTCTTGTCTGAAATCAATTACAGCCGAGCCGACCACTTCGCAGAATTTTTGTGGGTTTCCAGAACAATGCAGCCAAGTTTCTGACATTTTTTTTTTTTATTATTATTATTTTTTTTTACCCAAATATTTTCCCCGAGAGGAGGAGCGGATTGACTGATGCCTTTGCGGCTCTCTCTTCTGCGTTGTTCAGAGCTGGGGCTCTGGGGTGCCTTTGCTAATCCACCAACACCGCGGCTCCGGGGGAGCAGCGTGGGAGCGGGGAGGCACCTGGGAGCCCCGCTGCGTGCTGACAGCTCCTTGGCAGCCCGAGCTTCGAGCTGGGGCTTCCCGAAAAGCTGGCGTCCCCCTCGTGCTCCGTGAGCCACCTGAGGAACAGCTGAAAAGCTCCTCTTGCTTTTTGTCGGCGTGCCTTGGTTGGTTGTGGGCACGAAGGGATGGATCCTGGCTGGGTTTCGCAGGGAGTGTGGTCTGGCAGCCTTTTGGGTTGTATCAGGGTGTTCACTGTGCTGCTGACCTTCCCCGCAGAAGAGATGGCCACCCGTGGGAGGGCAGAACCCACTGAACCCCATGTTTAATTTAGAGGCTGGGAGTTATCTCGGACAAGCCACTAGACCTCGCTGCGTGCTTAAGGGTTTTCTTGGACTGCATCCTGCGGCCCAAGCAGTGCTAAAGCTCATCAGCAGTGGGGAGCGGAGGTGATGTGAGGAGCTAATAGGTGCCCACCCTCTTCTCAGACCAGGAGACACTGCTGGCTCTGGAGGATGGTGGTTTCCTCTCCTCCCATGAAGGCAGCTTGCTCAGTCCCAGGTGCATTTTAATTCCCAGTAAGGGATGTGGTCAATTTTTCCTTTGCTTCAACAGGGAAAGCTGCAGGAGAAAATAAAAAGATTTTGAGGTTTGGGGCTGAGCGGAGAAAAAAAATATCCTATGGGGCTTCTGAGAAACCTTCCCTCTCTGTGTCTGCCCTGCACCGCAGCTGCCGTGAGCTCCTTGTCTTCGCAGGGAGCCGCTGCCACAGGAGGAGCTTGGAGGAATCTGTTATTTCCTCTTCTATCCGAGCAGTTCCTCAAACGGGGTGAGAGGGCTCTGATGTCTCCTTCTGCCTCGCAGCACTCAGGAGAACCGGAGGCCCAGGTTGTACAGGGAACGTGCCTGCCGATGGCGGCGATGTTCGAAAGCTCTCCTTTAAACCCCACGGTTTATAATTCACGCTTGCCGTGGCCTGAGCAGCTCACGGGTGGGTAGGAACACACGAGGAGGCTGCTGGGCTCTGAACACGGGGACGTGGCGGCCCCCGTGGTGCTGGAGGGAGCAGCACAGTGTGGTTTTGTTCGCCTTTGCCTCTCCCGTTTGGCCTCCTCTGCCCTGCTCAGGCTCATCTGACCGCACAGGGGCGGCTGCCTCCTGCTCGGAGCAGAGCGGAGGTGCACGAGTCATTGCACTGACACCAATCATCCCGGGGTGTCTCCTCCAACCGCAGCACCAAAAGAGAAAACCGACAGCAGAGAGCAGCCTCGTCACTCACCCTCGCCCTTCCACAGCTTCCCTTGCAGATGGCAGCTCCGGAGGCAAGCAAGAGCTGCGGCTCCCCTCTAGGATTTCGAATAAAACCATTATTTCTAGCCTTAAACCCCTCTGGGGGGCCTGCTGAAGGCTGGTGGTCCTCCTCTGCCCTGCACCGCCCCACCAGCACGGGGACAGGGCAGGCCAAAGCTGCGCTGCTGCCCGCAGCCCTCCTCCCCCTTCCATGTCACCGCGGCCTGAAGCTGCCCGTGACGGCTCACAGGAACTGCTGTGGTGGTTTCTGCCTCGGTCGCAGCACCGCAGAGAGTCTCGTGTGGACGGGGACGGCTGCCTCCCTCGCTGTGACTCACTCTCCTCCTCCCCTCTTTTTCCTTCCACAGCAACAGTTGGAGGAAGAAGCAGCCAAACCACCCGAGCCTGAGAAACCCATCTCCCCCCCTCCGATCGAGTCCAAACATCGCAGCTTGGTGCAGATCATCTACGACGAGAACAGGGTGAGTCTGGAAACGATGGAGATTGTGTGGTTGTGCTGTGTCATCCCTGCTGGGGATGGAGGGGCTGGGTGAGGGGCAGGCGGGGGAAAGCCCCCAGGGGGGAAGTTGTGATGGATGGAGCCCCGTTAGCACCGTTAGCCCTGAGGTGCTCTCTCTGCTGTGTGGATGAAGTGCAAACGTCTTCTGAGCCCTGTGAGAACCTGCTTGCAGGGGTTTCCTGTGATAAGTGTTAGATTTGAAGCGTTCAGGAGGTGCTTCAGAGCCGTGTCTGTTAAGTAGCTCGCTTCATCCTCTCCCCTGGAGTGAGCCTAGTCGAAAATTGCCTCGAACGCTGGGCTTCGGCTTGGTGGGGTGGGCTGCGGGGAGGTGAGGGATGTCTGTGATGTCTGAGCCCTCCTGGCTGCCCCTGAGCCACGGGGCTGGAGCAGAAAGGACGTGGATGCAGCCCTGGCTGGATCTGTGGATATTTGATGCTGTAAATGGCATTAGCAAAGGTCACGCTGGCATCAGTGCCTCTGGATCTCTGCCTTGACCGCTCATTTGTTGCGCTCAGCCATCGCCTGTAATAGCAGCCTGAGGAGCCGTGGATTTTGCTGCGCGTTGGAGTGATGCTAGAAAATTGGGCCCTTTGGTAGATAATCAAGCACATTCATTTTCATTTAGGTGTTGGATAAAAAGGATGATTTTGCATAAAAGGAAAACTACCAGTCGCTAATTATTTTGAATTGCGAGGCCTGCGATTTCCCTGGGAGCTGCAGAAATCCAGGTGCCTGACTCCAAAAAAAAAAGCACGCCACCACCACCAAAAAACAACAACAAAAAAAAATCCACGTACCCTGCGCTCGCAGGCAGCGCAATTTTCCCGGTTGTACTTTTTCCATCTGCTTTTCTCCCTCGGCAATCGGAAGCCCGGTGCTGGCACAGCCTGTTGGCCTGTTGTGCAAGTGGCCGAGGGCTGAGGTCGGCGCGTTTTGAAGCGTGAGCACACACCAGCTGCTGGTGGCTTCACCACACGGGTCTTTGTGGGCAGGTGCCGAGCGCTTCTAAAGCGCTTCTCCCCTTGGCACCACCGAGTGCCCTTCGCAGGAGGCTTGGGCTGGGTGGCTGATGCATCCTGTGTGAGGATTGGGCTGACAGAAGGAGATCTCAAACACTTTAATCGCTATTCAGTTGATCGCATCCTCCCTGGACACTGTCATGTACCTGGCCCATGTTAAGAGGGGAAGAAATGGGTGATAACAGTGAGGTAGGGAAGGAATCTTTAGATGTTGTATTTCCAAAAGCTTTTGTTGGAGTGGTCCCCATTAGCAGGATGTGGTGCAGAGCTGAGTGTCCTGCTGGGCCCTTGTCCTGCTGTGTCACCCCTCATTTCCACCAGCTCCTGCCCCAGCAGTATGGGCACACGTTCCCTCCCGTCCCTCCCAGCTGTGATCTGCTCCCAAATCCCTCGCCAATCCCTCAGGGCTGCTGGCGGTCCCATAGGTAGTGTCAAAGAGTGCAGGAATAAGTGTGGGTTTTCACATTTCTCCTTGAAAATGAATGGTTGTGATGCTTGGGAAGGTGTCACACACACTGCCCACAGCTGGTGGCATCCCCTTGTGATGTTCCTGACGTGGTTCCAAGCTATGCTGACCCTCAAGGCCGGGCTGCAAGCAGGAGTATTTTTGTTATTAACCTTCACAAGAGGGTGCCCACCTTCCAGGTGGGTGTTCAGTGAGGGAAGGTCACGTCCGGCACCAAATCTCTGTGTAATTTGGAGTTTGGCTCTGTGTTTGTATCTGTGTGATCTCTGTGATGGGTAAATGGAGGTTCCTCCTCTGTGTTGTGGAGTCCCGTTGAGAATAGCGTGTGAGCGAGCCTGTCTGTGGGCAGGAGGCTTGGACCAAACAATCCTTCCCTTCTGCTTGATAGAAACCATAGCAGGCTGGAGTTCCTCCTCTGAGGAAGACAGCAGGCCACATGGAACAGCTGAGGCTGAGCGATGGCAGTTTTGGAACACGTTCAAAGTAGCAGAAAGGCCCTGATTTTCCCCACATTTGGACACGGAGCACCCACAGTGAGGCCCTCACACGGAAAATGGCCGCTGGTGGTCTCACACTGGGTTCCTTTGGTGGTGGCATCACCACAAGCGGGGTGACCCCAGCCCTGTGGGACACGGGGTGGGCCCTGTTGTGTTGCAGCCTTACTGCGGCTCGGGTGGGCTGGAGGGGTGAGTTGTAGGACTAAAGGGCTGGGAGCTGAACAGAGATGTAATGATTGAGGTCAGGGAGCCAAATTTTGAGAAGTTTTGCCTCTCGTGTGGTGGAGAAGCAGCGAAGGCCTGCTGGGTGCCTCGAGGCCTGCTCGCAGAAGGAAGGTGCTGTCATGGGCCTGCTGCCGGCACACAGGGGGAGCACAGCTCGGGGTGAGGGAGGCTGCCCTGGGAGAAGCACAAGCAGCAGGAGGATTCAGAGGCCTGGGGATGAGGCGAGAAAGCAAAGCACCCCAGAAGGGCTGGCAAGGCCCCGGCGGGTTGTTACCAGGCCATATTATGGCCGGGGGAGAAAGCCTGCGCTTGTGGAGCAGGTGGGAGGCGGCGCGGTTCGCGCGGGGCCGCTCGTCTGGCTCTGCTTTAATGAATTCCCCCTGAAGCACGGCTCTGTGCTGCCCCCGGCACGCGGGTGCTGCCGTGCCCGTTCCCACCGCCGCTGCCAGCCCCAGGCCGGAGCCGCACACTGCGAGCAGTCACGGCGCAAACAAAGGAGGGAGCGAGAGCGGTGCCTGGGAGAGGGGAGGTTATGTGAGGACAGAGCGGCTAGAAACGCCGGAAAATCGAGTTAGCCAGCCGTTCTCTGACCTACTTTTCCTTTTGGCGATAGCTGCGGCTTTTCAGGGGTGAATGGTTGCTAATTTTAGCCCAGGGTTCGTCAAGGAAGCCTGTATGGATTTCTCACCGCCGTGCTGGGTATGGCCGAGGGGTTGAGGTGCGGGTTGGTGCTGGGGTGGCTGTTTTTCTGAAAATCCAGGTGCTCGGCTGCTTAAACACCCCTCAGGCCGCTTGTCCCTCTTGCGACCTACTTAACGCCTGCAATTTGGAAAGTTCCTCAGTGCTGGAGAGCGTAATTGTGGAGAATGTGACCTGTAATCCCCTCTCGCTACACTCTGCTGGACAAGTAATTGATTTCCAGAAAAAAAAAAAAAAATGACTGTACTGGTTCTGGGAGAGAGAAAAGCTCTTATTGAGCACGGTGAAATGCTGCCTTGTGAGGCTGCGGCTGCGTTGGGGGAGGTTTTCAGGGTCTCAGCTCTTACAGAGAGGCAGCTGGTGGTTTCGTTCATGGTCTCTGATGTCTCGGTGCCTCCTGCCCCGGACACTATGTGCTGAGCAGGGCCGCTTTATCTCGTCTTCAAGATGAGCTGAGAAATTGCACCTGAATAAACACCTCTTGGGAAATGCCTGCAGTGCAATGCAGAATAGCGCACACACACCTGTCCCAAAGCCAGAATTTCAGCTGTGAGTGTAAACTGTCTAAACAAACCTAAAAGGACGTATGAGAATGCGATTTAATATTTTTTGTTATTTTGCATAGACAGAAACGGGAATGAACAACAGGGCAGCATTTTCAAAAGCATCCGAGTCCTATTTTCAGAAGTGGTTTTTAGCCCTTGAAGAGACAGAAATATGTTCAAAACCAGTGATAGGTGCTGGAATGGCTGAGGTGCTTTAGAAAGTGGTAGAGGGAGCCTGTTTGTGAGCGGAGGGGAGCTCAGGGCCACCTTGGCTGGGTGCCATGAGCCACAGGGCAAGTGGTGGAGTGGTGGGGTGCAATCTCCAGCCTGCTGTCACACCCAGAGCTGGGCGTCAATGGGGTGGTGCTGAGCTATCCGGAGAAACCAGATTATGATGGGCATCTGCTGGTAGAGGTTGACTGCAGTGCAGCCAGGAGGGGTCTCCTAAATTAAACCGTGTGAGCGACCTTCAGTGTCTCCCCTGTGGGAGAGAAGCTGATTCCTGCTGGGTCTGACACCTCTGTGGCAGTAGCTGTGGCACGGACTGTTCATGGGCTTCAATTTGCACCTCTGGGATGTGTTATTATATTGAGGGAATTTATCTCCCTTTCATGTCAGATCCCCATAACCAGGGCAGATCCTCTGGCTGTGTTTTTAGCCGTGGTTTTATTCTGCTGGGTTGTTCGTGGGATTCCTTGCGTCCGTCTTCCCCTGAAATTGCTGTGACATACCTGGCCTTGAAAACGTTTCTGTGCTCTGAGCTGCAGCGTGCAGCTTGTTAGGCATGCAGGGAGGGCACTGTGCCTCTGAATTGCTCCCTGAACCTGTCTCAGGCTCGCCGAGCTCTCCTGCACCGGCATTGCCTGGAGGAGGCTGTGCAGAGCAGCCCGCAGCCCTCTGGTGCAGGGCTTTGGGTTAAAAGCCCTCAGAGTCCCCTTCATACCTAGATTCCCCATCAGCTGCCATGCACACGTGCACATAGATGTGCTCACACTCGCTGTCCCACCCTTGTGGCAGCGTGGATGTGCCATCTGGGTTCCTGCAGGCACTGCGTGGAGCAGCGGGGGTGCCTGGTGCAGGCAGGCAAAGCCCTACAGCCCTGCGCACCGAGGCCAGGCAGGATTCTGCTCTCTGCCTGCCAGATAAAAAGCAGCCTCCATCCCTGCAAACAAGTGCACGCCAGCTTTCCTCTAAACTACCGAGTTCCCTTTTTGATCAGCGAGGTCGCATCAGGACGCAGCGTGCCTTGGCCCTGCGTGTCACCGCCGTGCCGGAGCGGGGACACCGAGTGCTGCGACCCGCGGCAGCGTGACGAGGGCTGCGGTGAGATCCCCACGTACTGCGGGTGCCGACGGCTCACGGCCACCCCAGCCCTTCCCCGCTCTGCTGTCAGCTCTCCGAAAAACCTGGTTTGATGCAGTGCAGGCAGGGGAAGCAGGCAGCAGCGCCTGTCTCGCTCTGGGGATTGAGTTGGTGGAAATCAATAAGATTAAATTTTAATTCGTTTTCTGTCTCGGTGCTTGTTCCTTCAAAAGGGCACAGCTATCTATCTATAAATTCAGCATTATGCTGTAAAATTGGAATTCAAAGGGTTGTTTTGAACTTTTTCCACCCCCTGCTGCTGTTGTGTCTGCGCCGAGCGTATTCCTGGCTATCCGCTCACCCTCATCCGTGCGTTCATGAAGCATTAATGCCCCATCCATAAATACGAGAATAAATAAATGAACGCTTTTAGCATTGCAAAGTATAATCTAGCCTTTAACTACTCAAAGGCACAGAGCGTGACTCAGATCCCATGGTGATTTTATGTCTGTGTAACTGATTTTCTATGAACTCCTGATTTACATTAGAAAGGGAAGAATCAGGCCTGCGTCGTCAGCACGGAGCTGCTGCAGTAAATAAAACCTTATCAGTGAAACGCCATCTGAACATTAAATCTGCAGGGTTTTTTGTGTTTTTTTTCCAAGTTCTGGTTGATGTGGTAGCCAGGATGGGGGCATTTTGCGCTTGGCTGCTGGAAGGGCCTCATTCATTTTGCTTCTGTTGGTGATGACTTCCACTCTGGGCTTGCCTCACCTCGGCTCAGTGGCGCACGGTAATCCAGGGGAAAATCGGAAAGGTCAGAGGTCAGGAGCTATTAACACCGCTGCCTAACAGCAAGATTTCCCAAAAAATAACATTCAGATGCTTAGCCTGGAGTGATTCAGATTTCTTTCACTTTTCCTCAGCTTTTAAAGAAAATAGCCTTTTTTTTTTAATTGTTCTGGTGTCTATTTCTAATAATCTGCTTCAGATCCGAAGGTCGTGGCGGTGCACTGCCTTATAGGCTTTGTATGCGACCAGTCCAGACCAGATACCGTGTGTCATGCATCTTCAGGTCCTGGAATTAAAGACAAGAGGTGCAAAGAACTCAAAATACGTCAGGAGGGAGGAGCACAAACCCTGTAGCACTCCTTGGATGGAGTCCCCAAGCTTTTCCCGTAGCAGCCCCGGTGCCGAGCCTGATTTCCAGAAGCCCTCTGTGCAGTCTCGTCAGGCTGTGCCCACCACATCAGCACATCACTTTTCATATTTGTACGCCTTTGCATGGCATCATAGCCCTCCAGATGAGCGTGGTGCTGTGTTTGTGTGTGAGCACGTGGAAACCCAGCCCAGCCCCGGAGCAGGATTTGCCCTTGCTGGGGGCAGAGCAGGAGAGCGCAGAAACCGGCTGGCAGTGCCCAGCCACGGGGGGACAAGAGAGCCACCGGCTTGTCACGCTCCACACAGGATGCTCGAGGACGGGTATGAGCACGCAGCCGCCTTTCCTCGGCTTCCTTGCTCTTTGTGAGTCATTTGTCACCTCCCTTACGTGCGTCGCAGCGGGGAGTCCCCGGCGGTGGATCTGCCACCGCTGCTGCGGCAGGAGGGGTGCGAGGGGAGTCCTGCAGGCTCAGCTCCTGCCTCTGGGAGGGCAGCGAGCTCTGGGCTGGTTTTTCTCTGGGAGGAAGGGGGCTGGGACTGCAGGGGAAAAGATGGGTAGCCTCAGTCCTAGGAATTAAAATCCTTCCAGGTGAAACCAGCGCTGCAAGGTGAGGGTCTGGTCCCAGCAGGGCAGCGCACACGTTCTCCTTTTTGCCCAGCCTGTCCACACTGCTGCCTCTTTAAGATTTGCTTTTCTCCGTGCAGGACAGGCCGGGTCCCAAATAGAAATGCTCACATTCCCCAGCACGGCCAGCAGCCTGCTGCCTACGGGCTGCTATAAATAACCCCGGGAGCACAGTTCAGCGGCAGCAGCGCGGAGCGGCTTGGAGTGATGGCTGGAGCAATTCCAAGAAAATGCCGCCTCCTAATTTCAGATCCGCTTTCTCAAAATAACCCCCGTGTTTCCTTATCTTCCCGTTTTAAACTTCGCTTTGAGAGGAGCCCACGTGAAGTCCCAGCCGCTCGGCTTTGGGTGCGGCGCTGCCTCGTGGGGTCAGCTCCTCGTCCCCATGGGAGCTCACGTGGCTGGGAAGCTGCCCTCCTGCCCCCTTCCCCTCCCACTCCTCACTTAAGTTCCATCCAAAAAAAAGAGGCTGGAGTTTGCTTTGAAGCCAAATGCTTTTTAGGGGAGAGCAGAGGTTTTTGTAGTCTGCAGGGAGGTTTTTGTTGTGGGTGAAGATCCTGTTATTTCCAGGTGGGAGCCCAGTCCTGCAAGGTGAGAGCCATCTGCACATCCCTGCCCACGGGAGGAGCTGGGGAGGGAGGTTTTGGGGGGCAGGTGCTGCTCCTTGCCGTGTCTGCGGGTCCCCTTTTGTGTCCATGGGACCTGCGGTGACACTGGTTGACATTTGTGGCTCAACCACACTTCTTGAGACCCTCCATCCCTCGGAAAACGTGTGTGTGATGGGAAGCTCCACCCGTCAGCACGAACGGTGCCCACAGATTAGAAGGATGTGCCCCCAGTTTGCTCATGCCCATGCTGCTATGAAACCCTGAGCAAAGCAACCAATGTAAACGGGAGCAAAATTCAGCCTCGGGGCTTCGGTTCTGCTGCGAACGCCTCCTTGCTGAGCGCTCTGCAACATTGCAGGATCCGCACCAGCTCCGGAAAAGGGGTCATTAGCTGCGGAGCAGCGGAGGGGCTGTAAAGCAGCGGGGACCTTCGGACGTCTCGCTGGAAGTTATGGTTAGATTTGCTTCCTGATCGTCTCCCTCTGTTAAATAACGGGGATTGCTGGCGGGGGTTGTTCAGCAGGTGGGGATGAACTCTCTGGTTTCCTCCTGGAGGGTCAGCCAGGAAACGTCTTCCTCATGGAATCAGAGTCGAGTCCTCGGTGGCTGTGCCTGTGGAAAGGAAAGGATTCAGCAGGGCTGGCCCTGGTCTCCTGCAAGGATCCTGTGGGTGCAGAAGGAGCTGGGGCCGGCAGATTTGAGGTTTGCCTAAATTCCCCGAGTGGGTTTCAGGTAGCTGGGCCACGCAGGAGCAGGTTTTCCAGCAGCTGTCTGTGCTCTGGCACGAGGCGCGGCGCGGTGGGACCCATCTGTAGGAGCCATCCGTCGTTCCTGGCTCTGCCACCAGCTCCCGCGTGGCTCTGCCTGGCCTTCCCGACAGCTCCGTTCCCATCTGATAAATGCAGCAAGGAGCAGCAGCAATTACGGTGCGTGTCAAGTGTTAATTGGGCGGCTTTCATGATAGAGGCATCGCTTTGTGCGCGTACGGAGATATGACGTGCTCGGAATCGCTTTCCCTCCTGATCTTTCGTTCTGGAGACGTGCGCGTTACAGGCAGTTAATGCAAGACAAATCATGTCATTCTTCCTGATTCGCCACATGTTCTGCCGATGGTGATTTGCCTCTGGGCTGTCTCATTAAGTTGTCTAAACATGGCAAACGCAGCGGCTGAGGACGTTCAGCCTTTTCTCCGCGTTGTTGGCGCTGTGCGCGCAGCCCTCCGGCAGCACCCACGCGTGGCTGGGGCGTCCTCGGGCATCCTTCACTGGTGCTGCTGGGAGAGGCTGCGCCTGCAGTCCCCAACCCGCAGTTATTTAACCTGCCTGCAATTAATCAGGCGCTGGTTTTTTGTCCTGGGTACGTCCTGGAAAAAGCTCTGCTCAGAGGATGTGTCCCACTCACCGGGAATTGCTGTTGTGGAGGATGGAGCTCGTTCACATCCCCTCTTGGAAGCAGATCGGGGGGTTCTGTACCAGTTTTAGTGCCCCCCTTCCTTCCCTGCCCAAAGTTTTACCCCGATTTTAATTAAGATGTCCTAATGTCACCATGCAGATGGGCTGTGAGATCACCAGGTTTTATCGCTCTCAGAGACTGAAGTATTAAGCTCTGGCTACGAGTTCTCCGTAGCACCATGAATATTTCAAGCAGGCAGGTCCCAGGGCAGGCGTAGCTCCTTCCCGTTAATGAATCCTGGTGCACAGCGGTGGAAACACTCGGTGCTCACCAGCCTCTTCTGGAGAGCCCTGCAGGGGCTGGGTTTGACCGCGTTGATATTTTTGATTTCCCTTTATTTCCTTGTGGGAGGCCAAATGTGACAGCTCCCTGATACGAGTGGCTCAGGCATGAGTTAGTCTGCAGGCTCGTACGCTGCTCTGCCTGATTTTGTGGCTGAAATGCCCTCGGAGGGCAGGAGGAGAGGCAAGGGGCAGAGCTGCAGCCGCAGACGGGCACGGGGCGTGCGGAGCCGTGCAGGTTATGCAGGCTGAGGCCGCTGGGGGGCTGCAGCCCGGGCTCGAGCTGTGCCTCTGCGGTGCCCAGCTGCAAATTGCATCCCAGGCAGGTGTCCTGCTCTCCTGTCCTGGTCTGGAGCCCAAAATTTGCTGGTTCAAAATTTAGGTGGCTGTGCTCTGCCCCAGGAGCCCGTGGGAGGGGTGAGGGCACTGCGAGCATTGGGGAGCGCAGGGTTCAGGCTTAATTTTGCACGGGCTCTGCCACCCCAGCTCGTGGTTACGGCTCTGGTAGCATCCTTGGGGGCACTTCTGAATCTCACAAAGCTTTGCAGCCTCCCAAGAGCGGTCAGTGGAGGAGCTGGGGGCTCCTCCTCGTCACCCACCCGGCCTGGGTTGTGCATTGCAGGGAGCAGCAGCGTGGCTGCGGGCACGGTGACTCACGGCTCGGGGCCGGGGCTGCAGCAGTGCCTGCCTGCAGCTCAGCCTGGGTGTGGGTGTGCAAAACCCCAGCCAGGAGCTTGCACACCCACTGCCTGCATCCGTGCTGTGGGGCGGCCACGCTTGGCAGCGGGGTGAAGCTTGTGGCTCTCAGGGTACCCACAGAGGTGTGGGTTTGGTGAGATGTGGGGTATCCTGTGTGCCTGGAGGGCGCATCCTGCTGGGAGCTGGCGTGGGGGGTGAAAGGAGATGGAGGCTTCCTCTCCCCCTATCCCACGTGTAAAATAACCCATTTCACTGAACAAACACCTCTGAAAATCCATCTCCTTGTCCCTCTCGCTGCCAGGTACTGGGCTCTGTCGGATCAGCCCCGTGCCTCGGCGGCGGCATAGGGAGCTCTGGATTTATCAGGCTGTTAGTAACAGTACTGGAAAAGCCTGGCTTTGCGAGGAAGTGCTGTTTACTGAAAATGTCATCTTTTATTTAGGCTCCTGCCGCAGCGAGCCCATGGCTCTTTTCAGGCCTGTTTAATTAGTAACCACCCCGCAGCCCCGCCACGTGTTCGGGGTTTCTCTCTAAGAGGCGCGGGGAGGTTTGGCTGGGGAGGGAGGGGGCAGCCAAGGGCTCCCCGGCTGCGGGGAGGGGAGGGAAGAGAGAGCAAAACGAGGAGCCAAGGGCAGCTCGAGTAGAATGATCACATGCTCGCGGAGCGATGAATCCTAGAAAGGGCATCTCTGTGTGCATGTGGGCTCGCCCGCCCTCCTCCTCGCACTGCGGCCGCGCCGAGGTAACGTGCACGGTTCAGCAGCTCCAAAGCTAGAGGAACCCGGGGCTGCGGGGCGAGGATGGGTTTTGGGGCGGCTTTGGGGGACTTTTTGGGGTGCTGGGAAGCTCCCAGTGGCATGTTGGGGTAACTCGAGCTGCCGCTGCCCGTTGCCTGCAGGGATTTGTTTGGGAAGGGGTTTTGGCACAGGTGGGGCGCTGGAGCAGAGGGCTGCGGCTGTAAGCAGCAGCAGAAATAACTTTTCTCCCCCCTCCCTTCTCTCTCTCTCTCCTCCCCTCTTTCCTTTCCCTCCCTGCAGAAGAAGGCAGAGGCTGCCCACCGGATCCTGGAAGGACTGGGTCCCCAAGTGGAGCTGGTGAGTGCCACCTCTGCCCGCGGGGGGTTTGGAGCGGGGCCAGCCTCGGAGAGCTCCCCGGGAGGCGAGCGCCCTGGCGGTGTGCGTCTGAGCCATCAGAAGGAAGTGTGCTGCTGGCCAGGACGTCTCGCTGGCGCGGCACCAAGGCAGGAAGCGAAGTGGCTGAGATGGGTATTGAAACACACACACACACACACAGCCCTCTTCGGAGAGCGTTAACCCTTCAGCTCCTCCGTCGCACGCCGCGGCAGGGCAGGGTGACACGGGGGGGCTCTGGCACCGCACAGCCCCACAATGGGACGCTGGCACCCAGGAAAGGGGAAGGAGGGTGCTGGGGAAAGGGCTCTGAAAGCACACGCCAGTCACAGCCACAGCTGCCTGCAGGTATTGGGACCTGCGCGCGTCCTATTTCTGTCTCATGCACACAGAAACCGAGAAAAACACCTTTAATAACTTGTCATTTTGGGGCTGCTCCAGCATCCAGCACAATTTCGCAGGAAGTCAAGCAGCTGATTGCTGGAGGGGTGGCTGGAAACAGCCCCTGAGGGGCTGAGGATGAGAAAGGTGCTGGAAAAAATGATGCATCTGCAGTGATGGTGCAGAGCGAAGCAGCTGAAAGGGTCAGAGTGGGCCGGATGGGGTCTGGCAGCATCCCTTACGCTGCACCAGCCGCGGGGTGCAGCAGAGGGAGCCCGTCCTGCCAGGGTGGATGTAGCAGCCCTGGCTGTGCTCATCAGCTGTAATTTGGACTTGCTGTGCGGAGGTGGGACTAATCACTGTCTTCCCCAAGTGCGGAAGGGAGAGGTCACAAGGGAATTAGTGGTCGCTGCTGCGTGTCGCAGCCCGCTTCCTCGCTGGGGAGGCAGGGCGCGTTATTTTTCCTCTGAGTCACCGGGGTCAAACCCTTTGGCCTTTTGCTGAAGGTTGGCGGTGCCTGGGACTGGTGCTTCCTCATCCAAAAAATGGTGCACTTCCTTTCCTTCCCCCACGCACCTTTATTTTTTTTCTTCCCCTCTTTTTTTTTTGGATTTGCTGATGCTTTTCCCTCGGGCGCTGACACTCCAGAGCCAGCCTGTGTCTTCGGGGGAGTTTGGGAGCTGGGCCAGAGCCCAGAGCAAACTTTCCTCTGCCTCTCCGTCCTGTTCCTTGAAGGGGAGGGGAAACCTCTGCCAAGCAAACCCTGCCAGCCCCTCCTTGTGCTCTGTGTGCCTCGCACAGGCTGCCTCCATCTGCCTGCCCAGCGAGGGACCCTTCCCAGCACCCAGGTCCTGCCAACAGCATCAGATGGAAGAAGGGATTTTGAGAGCGATCCGGGATAGAACAAGCAGGGACTTACCCGGGGGTTTGGGGCTGTGTCATGGATTTCCCCTCGGTTGGAAGCTGCTGGGTGCTGGCCCAGCTCTGGTAGGAAACTCTTAGCTCCTGACTTGAGTCTTTTAAACAGCTTTTGGGCTACGAGATCTGTGCTGAAATTTGTGTCCTTGGGAGCTGAACATCATAACGAAGCAGCTCCTGTTGGCTTCCTGTTCCCAGCTGCTTGTTGCTTTGAACCTCCAAGCACCAGCCCTGCATTTTTTGCCTTAAGAGGTCTGATTCATGTCTGATTCTCTTTGGAGGATCCTCATTTCTGTGCTCTGCAGGTTTTAAACGTGCAGATTTGCACCCCAAGCCCTTTGCCCATTAGTGGTGCTTTTCCAACCTGTCTGATGGGCTTCTGGGTGCCCTGACACCTCCTCCCTGGGCCCCAACATCAGCCCCAGCTGATGCAGGATGCTCTGGGGAGCCCAGTGGTCGTGACCCACACCAGGGCTGGGCTCCCTGGCTGTGAAATCACCCCCCTGCACTGGGACCGGGGGCACCTGGCAGCACGGAGCCCCCCGGGGATGAGCATGCTGTGGTGATGGAGCAGCCAGGGCCCCCGAGGCTGTGGTTTTGTAGTGGCTGGTGAACGTGAGCATCCCCGTGTTATCCCTGCCGTGTAGCTGAGACCATTTTACAATGACCCCGTGTTTCCCCTAGGGAGAAATTTCATTGAGACTTGCGCTCTGAATGCTGCAGTGACCAGAAAGCAATCGAGGGCTTCCATTCTGTTTTATTTTTAAAGAGCTTTCAGTAAATCCACGGATTTCCCAGTCACAGCTTGCCCGGCGATTTTGTTTTTCCTAAATGTCATCCCCAGAGGGACGTGGTACACATTGCTTCCCGTGCAGCAGTGCCGTGCACGTTGTGAGCGTGTCCCCGTGCCATCCAACCCCTCAGGTTTGCTTTTGCTTACTCATTTAGAAAGTTGTCATTCTGGGCAGGTTGCGGACAGCTCAGAGGAAGGAAGGATGGTGCCTCTCGCTCCTCTTTTTAGCATTTAGGTTTTTTAGCATTTAGTTATGGGGTAGGTAAAACTCATCTCCTGGCTCGCTGTGCTGCAGGGGCTGAGTTATGGTGCCGGGCAGTCAGAAATCTCCTCGAGGTGCTCTCGTTGTGTGGAACTTGGCTTTGGGTCCCAGTCTCTTATTTCTGAATGGCACAAGTGCTGCGTGCAGGGGCTGCCCGTTAACACCCGGGTTCCCTAACTGAGGGTGTGAGTGGCTGCTCGTGTCCCAGATAAGGAGCAGTGGAAATATTTCAGCAGCCTCCAGTGAGCTGAGCAGCATCAGGGCATCGGTGACATCCTGTGTGCACAGGAGTCTTCTAACCCAGACAGAAACCAAAACATGGGTGCCTCCCCTTCTCTCAGAGGACATTCGCACCTTGTCATGTGCCAGCCTGTTTGCTCTGTTTGCTTCCTCCCCGGGCAGGAGACCCCACTGGGCACACACCTCCTCCTGGGGCTTGTCCCCTCTCCTGGTGCATCGCCAGCGCGGTGTCCGGGTGCGTTGTTCTGGCAGCCGTGCAGAGTGCCAAATGCCCCACTGTGCCTTCAGGGCCACGCTGGTTCCTCTCCCCAATTCTCTCTGCACCTGAGGGATCACTTGTGCCTCCCCAGCAAAGAGGGACGCATCCAAGGGGAGCCGAAAAAAGAAGCTGGCAATGTGCTGGTGCCAAGATGCAGCAGCGATGGGCTGCAGGGGGTGGCTCTCCCCACACCTCTCACTGCTCTGTGCAAATCACCACTGTCCACACGGGTGCCGGGGGGCTGCGGGGACGTGCCCAGCTGCCCTCCCACCCCTTGCACTGCTGGAAACCCCAGGGGCTCAGCCTCATCCTGCCTCCTGTCCCTGCTGGTGGCTCTGCGGGGAGCTCAGGCGTGCTGCTGCCGCCGCGTAGACATAACAACGCGCAGCGCACGGGCTGGCTCTGCCCGCTCCCCGGGCCCCCCTTTCCCCTCGCCTCCCCCGTGTCGTCTGTTCGGAGGCGCCCAGCAGCCAGGCACCGCGCCGGGCCGTGTTTTGTAGGCATTACGTAGCAAAAACGCTTCCAGCTCGGGCGCTGCCTGCCCTCCCACGGGCTGCGCCGGGATGCGCGGGGACTCGGCGGCGCTGCCGGCAGCCAGCTCCCTCCGGCAGGGGACACGGGGGGCACGGGGACGAGGACGGGGCCGGGAGGTGCTGCGGGTGCTGCTGTCCCTTTGCACCCAGGCTGGTGAGGCTGGGGGGGGGGGGACGGGAGGCAGTTGCAGCCAGGATTAAGTTTCTAAATGTCAGGCTGTACCATTTATGCCTTCATTTTTCTTCTTTATTTCAGCCGTTATACAACCAGCCTTCAGACACCAGGCAATACCATGAAAACATTAAAATGTAAGTACGGGGCAATAAAGGCTCTTCTAAATGTCAGGTTGTGTGCTAGGCTGCGGCGGGGGACGCTCGCTCGCTCCCAGACCCCGTCCGTACCTTCCCAGAGCTGCTGCCTCGCCGCTCGGGGTGCCCGAAGCACGACCCATCTCCGGGAGCTGAGACGGATGCTGAAGGTGCCGATTGATTTTCCTGGGGGTGGTGGGAGCAAATCCTGGCTCCTCTCTCAGGGCTTTCCTGCAGGGCTCTCACCCTGGCTGCAGGGGGCTGGGGGGCACAGCCCCGTGGTGCTGCAGCTCTGCCCTCCCCGGTGCCACGCTCGGGGGCGGCTCTGCCATGTGGGTGACGCCGGTGTCCAGGGGTGTTTGGGAAGGAGACGAGCTGCGTGGTGCTTTATTTATTTATTTTTTTCATCTCGTTTCACGCATGCCGAAGTACGAAATCAGCTGCCAGCATGCGCGTGTGTGTGTTTGCATGCGGGGAAGCTGAAGTGAAATGAGAAGTTGCAATTACAATTAGATTTTCCTGAAGCACCTCTTGAATGTCTAATAACAACTGGTTATTTCAGAGATACTCACTGAGACTTAGCAATCATGTAATTTATGACTTATCACCTCAATACATGATTTAATCATCAGCTTGCATTTAATAACCACAACGACTTCCTGAACACAGAAGAAATATAACAGATAATGAGAATAGTGATAATTGTGATTATTGTTGGAAATTTGAATAGGCAAACCAGATCTGAAACTTTTATCTGGCTTGAATGAAGCGATGATTGCTGTGAGCGGGCTGCTCGGCGCTGCCTGCAGCAAGTCTATTTCGGTACGGGCTCGGTCAGCTGCTGATAATCATCTTTAATAATCTATTAACAAAAGTTAATAATCTTCTGCTTTTCAGCAGTATGTTAATTGGTGCCAGGGGAATTACAGGGAAAGAGTTAACGGGCTCCTGCTGTTGTGCTCTGCTGCCGGGGCTCAGGGGAGCGCGGCAGGCGCTGGCGGTGTTTAAATGCTGCTGTCCCCAAGCACCAGGGGAAGGAGGAGGCAGCAAACGTGGCTTTGGTACTGCGTTTACCCCAGTTGGAGCTCGGCAGATGTTGCCAGGAGCCTTGGGCAAGGGCTGCCCAGGATTTTGGTGCATGCGGTGGGCAGATGTGTGCCCTGCACACTGGCTGCCTCCCGCAGCGCGCCGCGCTCAGGTGTGCTCTGCTAGCTGTGGAGATGTGAAAAAGGGAATCAGAGCCACCCCTCAAGCTTTTACTGATTCAAGCCGTGAATTACGAAGCGGTGCTGATTATACCCTTGGGAGAAGAGACGATGCCTGGCGCGGGGTCTGTGCTCACCGCGAGCCTGCAGCCCCCTGCTCTCACACCTGGGTTTGGCTCTTGGTTCGGGGAGTTGACGGCTGATAAACCATTCTGCGCAGCGTCGGTGCTGGCCCAGGGACGTGCCCTTCACACTGCAGGCTGTGACCCACCCCAGGCACTTGCGGCGTGTGGATGCCACCATCTGCCAGGGTCCCCCGACCTCCCCTCCTCTTGAAGCTCTCCATCACCAGCCGGGCACTGGAGGTGGCGATTTCAAGCTGGCTTCGTCCACGGAAGAACGAGTTAAAAGCAGATCCAGCTACTTCACCCACTCTCCATTCCCTTGCCAATATTTGTGGTTTCAGGATGACGTTTTCCTGCGATTTAAATGATTTCCTGCCCTTTGTTACCACGTGGAAGATGGGCACAAGCAGGAGGGGACGGTGACTGCGCAGGGCAGGAGTGAAACTGGTGATGGGGCTTGAAGTGTTGTGGGAGCAGCTTCCAGCACCTCCCCAGCAGGCTGTCCTCTCCTCTTGGCGTGTAGGAAGGGAAGGTCGTCCCAGCCCTGCCGCGGGCTCCCCTCCCTCCCTCGTGGCCGTAGCGGTGATAAACCAAGGCGAGGTTGAAAACCAAGGTGAGGTTGAAGCAGGGAGCCCTGGGGTTAATGTTCTCGGTGATTAATGCTGCAAAAGCATGGGAAGGAAACCACACGTTTTAATGAAAAGCCACCATCTCCTCCTTCCAGAAACCTTGCAATTAGCTGTCTTCAGCTGGTTATTGATGCCAGCCGGGTGCATTTACACATCTAGGTCAGGGAAAGGCCCTCGAGCTATCTGGGCTCCAGATGCTTGCTGCTTTTGACCGTGGGCTTGTCTCAGAGGTCCTGGGGTTTGGATTTTATTGTGCTGCCCGCAGAGAAGTGCGGGGAGATTGGTGAGTCCTGTCCTCCCACCTCTTGTGTCCTTGCTGCACGGTAGAGGATGTTTGGGTGCCTGAGGGCCAGGCACAAAATCGAGGTCTCAGCAGTTGCAGCGAGCAGACACTTCACGGTTGTGTGCCCAAGGTGAGGAGGTGTTAAACTTGTGCATCTTGACAAAATCCAACCTATAGCATCCTTGTGGGCATTTCTGCTCTGGAGGAGCAGCTTCTGCTCCCTGGCCTGGGGTGGCTGCTCCCCCAGGAGCCCATGGGGGGCATGGAGGTAGCAGCCCGATGCCTTGCAGCACCAGGGGGGAGCTGCCAGGGCACCGCAGGCTGCGCTTTGCTGGGCTGGAATGGTTCTGCTGGTGCAGGTTCTTCTGAACAACCTCACCGTAAGCAGGTTTAGCCATGATGAAAAAGCCTTTTGGCACCTTGCTGGGTGATTCTGTCCCTGAGACCTCACCGTTTGCTGACTCCATTGCCCTAAAAATAAACGGATCCCATGGGAGGTGGGTTCGGAGCCTCCTACCTGGCCATGCAAGGACGATCAGGCTGCTTCTACTCACAGATGCCTTTTTTTCCCCCCCACCAGCTTTTCCTAGGGTGATTTTTTTTTTCTCAGTTGAATGTTTGCAAGCGTCAGTGGGAAGGCATTTGAATATCACAAAGCCAGAATTCCTCGATTTCTCTGCAGCGATACTCTGCGCGTTGCAACACTGCTTTAATTCCTGCTGCTTGTTTGCTTTGCTTTTCAGCGGGGATGAGTCACTTCTGCTCGCAGAGCTGACTGGGGAGTTACGGGAAGATTTTCTGCTCTTCCTCAAACGTTCCTGGTCTCTTCTTTTCCGCGGAGTTTTATGGCCTGTCTCCTATTCAGTGCAGTTAAAATTAATTTCATGCCCCAGTTCATCCCAGTGTCTGCAGTTTCAGAAGCTTTTAAGTCCTGTTTGACTGCCTCGCTGTGCTCTGCTACCCGCCTGCTCGGGTCCCTCCGGTTCACCTGCGAGCGCAGGCTTCCAGCAAGCGTGCTGAATTTTGCATGCTCCAGCTGCTGCGGGACCCAAGGCACAGCCGAGGGCTTTGTGCCGAGGAGCTGACCTACCTGGGGCAGGACAGGGGCCCTCGTGCCCGCAGTACCTGCTTCATTGGATGGAAACACAAAGCACAGAGAGCATTGAAGTGCTCTTACACCGAAGGGGATGGCGTGAGCTTGTTCCCAGAGCTAGCTTGGCGCACGCTCGTTCACATTATGAATTTTCCAGCTTTGCGGTGTGCCAACTGGAGGCTGCTTGATGGATTCTGCAGCAGGTCAGGGGATGCGGAGACTTCTCGTGGTTTGTTTTTTTTTTTAAACCTTGCTGAAATACAGGACGCCTAATTGTGCTCCAGTTCAGCACCACCGCATCTGTTCTGTGCCTCGTCCTGTTGGTGTTTTGCCAGCTGGTGGATGTGCAGGGTGAGAGCTGCTCTTCCTACCCCCAGTAGGGTCGCTGCGTGTTCTCCAGGCTCCTGGCCCCAAAGGCTTTAACCTTCGTTCTGCCAAGTGTCTGAGCAAAGGCGAGGCGTGCACACGAGCAGGATCAATTACCTGCTGTCCTCCTGGAGAGAGATTCTCCGAGGGGGCCTTCGCCTCCGCTGCAGTGGATTCCGACTCGGTCAGCCGTGAAGAGCAGCCCGGTAGGACTCTCCTCCCCCTTCTCGAGGCAGTCATGTTGAAATCGCAGGCTGTGGGATTTGTGTTGGAAAGCAAAACGTGAGCTTCTGAGCCCGGAAAAAGCACCCCAGAGGAAAACTGAAAAGCCCAGGGTAAGCACGTGCAAGGTGCTGCTTACAGAGCTTGCTTTAAGCCCTCTTTGCAAGGGCTTCTCCTTGCTGCTGTGCTGCAATTCAGAAATCCTGGGCTGAAAGCAGGCAGCGTTCCCACGAGATGCCCGCAGAGGTGTCTGAGTTTACATTTAGCACAAAACTGATCAAGAGCTTTGTGTGGTTCTGATTTTCTTGCACGCCGAGATGCAGCGGCAGCCCAGCTGTGTGTACTGTTAGCCCGTTTGTGTTGCTGTCTGCAGCTGATGGCTTTTCTTGGGGGGAAATGTGCGGAACGGAAATCTTTCATCTGGATGTTCGGAGAGGTTTAGGGGCTTCTGAATACCTTTTTCTTTTTGAGCTGCCTCTTCCCCTTTTTCCCAAAAGCAGAACAGCTTTCTTCTGAAAATCTGCTGCTAACTACAGCTTTCCAAATCACTTGTCACTCCGGCAAATATAAGTCATCTTTTCATTACTGGCTGTTTAGGGGGTTTAGTAGCAATGGATTGCCTCTAAATTCATAGTAAAAGCCTGACATGTAACACAAATGCTCTTCCAAACCCTGCAATTACTAATGCATTCTCTTTCAGCTCTTTTTATTAGAGCTTGTAGACATTTTCCTCATTAGAAATTCACCTAGCAGCTCCCCGCTCATCCCATTCAAGGTTTCTCATCTCTTTTATTCTCTATTTGCACGTACCAGGGCAGGAGCATTTCCTTGTGATGAATTTCTAAAGGACGGAGCCATCCTGCAGCCTTCTGCTTGTTGCTCTTGCCAGTCCATGGTTCTCTTGCATGGACTATCCTGAAATGCTTGGGCTTCAAGGGGAGGCAAAGGCATCAAATGTGTCCAACCCATGTCCAGAAGTGCTTCTGCACTCGCTTGGGTTTGTCTCCTGTTGGTCCTAAGCTCCTAGGCACTAAAGAGGCAGGGCAGGAATTTCCAACCTGACGTTCAAAGCCATGGCCGTGGCTGTACCCGCTGTCCGAGGGAGGCGTTTGGGCATCTCGCTGGGAGCATCTTCATGAGGGGGTGGCACCGCAGGGACCTGCCAGGCTGTGTCACCAAGGCGCCCCCTCCTTGGAGCGCAGCAGTCTCGCTGCCCTCGGAGCTGCCGGGTGAATCACCAGCACCAACTTTTTCACATGTGGATGAATTACGGTGATGACTTCGGGCCTTCAAATCTGAACGCATCATGGGCCTGCAGGACATGATTTAGGAAGCTGGCAGACCTCTGGATGGCTTCTTCCTCTGACTAGTTTCTAGGCACAGCTGCGGGTTGCTGGCTGCATGACCGGCTGCCTACCTCCACCACTGCCTTCTCAGCAGCATCAGGGTGCTCTTGGTTTAGCCCATCAAAACGCTCCAAGGCGAATTAACTGAAGATCTGCTTCGCTTTTCTTCCCCAGAAAGAGCTCCTGAATGTTGCAAGAAAGCTCTGAACAGTTCGTTTTCCAGGAACGTGACCTGCCTGTGGGCTAACAGGTGACGCTGCATCGCTGCGCCCCGGCCATTTCAGAGCGAGGGAACGACTGAGTGCAGCCACCCATGGAAAGGACATCCTGCTCCCTGCCCTCTCAGCAGGGCTCGGCACCCTGCTGCCAGCATTAAGGCTTGGCACCCCGCTCCCAGCGTTGCCACCAGGGACACAGACATCTCGACATCTCTACGTGTGCCCGCGCTGCTCCCTTGTCTGGGTTAACCTTGGAGCGTTCTTGCTGTGCTCTGCGGGTCCTGTGATTTAAGATCTGCAGTCTCGCTGGCAATGCTTTGTTTGGGTCGAGTTGCCAGGAGGCTTCTCCGTTTCTGGCCCCGCACGATAAATCTCGCCGTACAATGGGTTTGCCAGCTGCTGGCGGCCTCCTTCCCGTCGCTCTTTGCAGGCTTGATCCCGACTCTGTTTGCACTGGCTGGCTGATGAAAGACGTCCCTGGGTAATTAAATACCCGTGATTAGTTCTGATCAAATAGCAGACTTCCTTTCATCTCCTCTCGCCCTGGCCCAAGGTCTCCTGGGCAGGTGTGCCGCAGTTCGTGGGCCCTTTGTGTCCTCGGCAGTCTCACCCCGGCGCCTCGGCAGCGCCTGCGCGCACCTCCGCCGGCACCGCCGCGCGTGCGGCTGCGCACATCCTTACGAGGCTGCAACCCCCAGAAGGCTCGCAGCCAAGTAATTCATGAGGACCCGAGCCAAGTGACTCAGAAGTCAGAGTTACAGTTTCTCTCCTTGACTGGCCCCATTGTGAAAGCCAAAAAAACAAAAGCAACCTTGCGCCAAGGCCGTTAAGGTGGAAGCGGCGGCTTCCACGGGGCTCCCGGCTTTGCTTAGGGGGGGGGAGATGAGATGGGCTTTTTGTTGGGCACTTGGTGGGTTGGAGGTCGGCTCTGAGAACCCTGCTGAGGTGTGGGACCCACCAGCGAGGTCAGCGGGGCTGTGGGACGAGGAAGAGTTACGCAAGGACGTGCAGTCCTTGAGGCACACCCCAAATTACAGATACCCGAATCTCGCTTCCTGCACCGGTGGCGGGTGACGCTCGAGCAGCACGCTCCCGGTTTGGTTTAACTGGTTGAGCCTCTGGTTCCTTCTGTCCCTGCTGCTCGTGGGAAGGTGCTGGGGACTGGTGGGACCAGGGTTCTTGCTGGGCTCATCCAGCTTGCACACAGCCTCTGAATTGGGCGGTTTGCCTCCAGAGCTGCCTCCACACTGGGCATGGAAACAAACGGGCCCCGGTGTGAAATATCCGAAATCACCCACAGCCTCCATGGCAGGCTGGGCTTTCTATTCCCGGCAGGGATGGAAGGGGATTTATCGCTGCTTGAGCTCACCAGCAGCGGGGACCAAGATCCTTGGGGAGCTGGGAGAGCACTCTGAGAGCAGCAGCAGCTCCGGGCTAGCGGGGAGAGCAGAAACACTAATGTTTGTGAGACAAGTTTACAGAAGGGAGCTGCATCGAGGGCTATCACGTACGAAGACGTGGATGTGCCACCTGGCAGCCCCAAAACCCAGCTTGCCAGCGGGCTGTGTCCATCCCAGCCTGGTTCCTTTTGCCGCAGCAGCTGCACACGGGACAGGGACCCGAGCGCTTCAGCCTGCCCTGGTGTGTGTGACGTGGGTCTTGTGCAGCACAGCAGTACTTGAAGCTGCCCACAAGAGTCACTGTTGCTTTATCTAAGGAGCCTCCCTTCCCTCTGCCTGCGGACTGCGTGGTTTCTCCAAGCCAGCCAGGTCTCCAGATGCGCTGCTTTTCTTCCACACTGGCAAGCCTCAGGCGGGGATTTGGAAGGATTCAGGCATCCGCTGAGGATGGTGAAGGAAGGTTGGCACGCTGCAAGAGCGACCTTTCCGACAGGCTGCTCCACGCTGGTTGTGTCTGTGCAGGGCTACCAGCAGACAGCCTTTACCTTCCCTGGCTGTGCCGCAGGAATTTTCTTTCCCCGTTTGATTCGCCCAGGGAGCACAGCGTGTGCTTCGGAGACGTGTGGCCTGAATTAACCTCCCTGCAAATGGTTTCTAAGTAACAGCAGCACATGTAGCAAGATAAACTGTGAAGCCTATTTATATTTACCGAGATTTTATTAACCTTTCAGAGGTTGACCTTATGCAAAAAAAAAAAAAAAAAAAAGAAAAGATAAAGTGGCAAAAACATTTCGGGTACTTAGCAGGGGGTGGTTGTTGTTTTTAATCACTCCTTGATTGTTTCAGCCTTGGCAGGGGTAAACATCCACGGGCGTTCAAGGCATTCCCCATTTTTACAGCTGCAGAGCCATTAAATCTTTGTCTCTATTAGCACTCCCAAGGTCAGCCATGATGCAAAACTCAAGGCAATGCATCAGCTGTGTACGAGCTCCTGATTTTCCTCCCTTACTCTCCTGCCTGCTGCAGGCTCCTGCGGCGGATCCAGCAGCGGTGTCAAAGTCCCGCACCGCTCCTGGGCTGGCACGTGAAGGGCAGGAATTGATTTGGCTGTGCTGGCCCTTCCAGGGCCAAATCCTTCTCCTATAACCCATCGCTGGGCTTCGCTTGTGCTGGTGGGGCGAGGAGGAAAGGGGTGAGCAGTTTGCTGCTGGGTGGGTTTGCTCTGTTGTGTGTGGGCACGATGTGCAGCACGGGGCTGCGCCCCGCGGGGAGCAGTGCTGGGCTCTGTGCTGAGCAATGAGGGCTTTAAAAGTGGTGGGGTTGCTGTAATAGTCACAAAAACATGTAAAAGAGCGTTACAAGCCAGGCACCTTTTAGTTTGCCTTTTGGTTGTCAATTTTTTCGTGCTTCAGGCTGTTTTAGTACCCCAAATTGACAGGAGCCCAGGAGGGAGGCGCATCTCAGGAGTCAGCCCAGGGCTGTGCCCAAGTTACCGCCAGGAGCATCGCTCCAGCAGAGTTTCCATCGGAGTTGGAATAAACAAGCAAACAATGGGAATGTGTCTTTTGGGCACGGGCTCCTGTTGGAGCTTTCTCACACAGAACTAAAGCCTTGGAATGAAATCCATCAGCCGGGTCCCTGCAGAAGGGCCGGCTGCCCGCTGCGGCACCGTGCAGCGCTGGAGCCAGAGGAGAAATCTCGCCGGGCACAACAGGACACAGGAGCACGCAAGGAGCCAGGGGAGGAGAGCCTGCGGGTGCCTCAGTTTCCCTAAGTGTTTAGGGCAAGTGATTGCCGTTCTCCCAGAGCTCAGCAGTGAGGTTTCGCTCAGCCCCTTGCCTGCCAAGCCGCTCTGCGGCTCCTCGGAGGATGGTGCCACACAGACAGAGACAAAAGACAGTGGCATTGTGCGATCCAGCAGGGAGAAGCAGCCCTTGGCAGTGATATTTGTTAATATGCCCAATGAGGTGGCCTCTGATCTTTGCAGTGCAGCCTGGAGCAACAGTGGGGCCTTTGTAAGCGTACCGTCGAAAAAGAGCAGAGGCAGAACGTGCCCGTCTGAGGGTTTATTAGCTTCCCCCCCCCCCCCCCCCCGATGATCAATGCCCCTTTGATTTCTGAAATGGAATGGGAGGACGAGGTTTGCTATCCGAGCCCTTGCTCAACAGATCGTGGAGGCTACGTTTAGGGATGCAGGGGGAGAGGAGGGTGCTTCTTGTTCCCAGCCAGGGAGGGAACTGAGGGGTCGGTGAGGGTGTGTTTTCGTTGTGCTAAATCCCGCAGAACGTGCCTGCGTGATGCTGCTAAGCTCCTGGCCAGTAATTACACGCTGCAGCTCTGCCTCTAATCCGGAGGAAAGACTTCAGGAAACTCCTTTGTCCCCGCTCCCTACCTTTAACCTAGAGATTTTATTGCTGTGACTGTAACAGGAACAACTGCACCAGCTCAGCTCTCGGTTTCGTGCAGCTTCTCCAGCACCTCGCTGCTTCGGTGGGTGTTTCTCTTCTGCAAGAGCGTTTCGTGCTAACTTGAAAAAGCAGAAAGAAGAAGAAACCGAGGAGGTGTCTGGGCAGACGCTGGCTCGGTTGTGGTCGTAGCGGCTGGTTTCTCTCTTGAGGTCACACTTCTGCAAGTGGCCGGACTTTCCTGGCTGGTTTGTTTGCAGCTTTGTTAGGCACGGCTCCAAGCAAGCAAGAGGTCAGGAGATATTTGCTGCCAGCACTGCTGCAACCCGGCCTCCCTATCAGCACGGCGGTGCCCGGGGTGAATAACCCTGGGGTGTGTGTGTGTGTCTGTGTTGCTTCGCCGATGCCCCGTTAGCCTTTGTAAGCTCAAGCACAGGAGGAAACAGGAGGGAAAAGTTGTTTTCTTGAGGTGGAGGCAGGGAGAAGGCATCGCCCTCACGTCCCAGCCTTCGTGCCCCTGCCCTGGGTGGCGTGCGACGGCCACCAGGTGCTGTTGGGACTCTGATCCGTGCTGAGCGCACGGTAACTGCTAGCAGAATTGGGATTTTATGAGCTTAGCTCTCAACCTTGGTCCTGGTTTCGCCAGCAGACGTGGTCGGTGCTCCTCGTGTTCGAGAGTTTGTTGATCTTTCCATAAAGCTGGCGCAAGGTCCCCAGATAACCGCGTTCGCTGCTCTGACGTTGGTTTGGCTCCAAGCTAAGGTGGAAGCGGCTTTGTGACCTCCTGGCTGAGCTGGGAGTGCCTGGCGTCGAATTTTAGCCCACTCATTAACCAGATCTCATCTTTTTTTTTTTTTTTTTCTCTTCCAGAAACCAGGCAATGCGGAAAAAGTTAATTTTGTACTTTAAGAGGAGAAATCATGCTCGCAAGCAGTGGGTAAGTGATTCCTGCGTACCCCGCTTTATGAGTTTAAAGCAGCGTAATTCATTATGTCAGAAAGGAAAGGGATTTTTCCAGCAGAGACCCGCTGAGCACTTTGTCTGCTGCATTGTCTTTTTCCTTGCCGTGGCATCTCTGATGCTAACAGCAACTCGGACGTAAAGGAGAGGTCCCCGGCCCTGCTGCGTGCAGCACCTCCCTCCACGAGCACCCCGCACGGAGCACGCACACGGGGTTGGCTCCATCACGGGGGAGCACAGCGATCTCAGAGTGACTTTTCCTAGGGTAAATGTCTGTTTTGTGAGTAATTGAACCCTGAGAGATTCGTGAAAGAAGCTGGCTCCGCTTCTGATAAACGATCAGGAGGCTGAGCTGCCTCTGGTCACCGAGCGATGTTCTAGGAATTTGTGGTTCAGAACAAAACCGGGCCCTGGGCAGGTCATTTCTGGACAGCCCTGCCTGCAAGATCGCTTCCAGCATCCTTCCAGGAGGGGGTTTTTGGTTGTGTCAGGGGGAAGGTGGGTGTTGGTAGGAGACTTCAGAGCGCTGTTCCAGGGCCCTAGCAATTAGAGGAGAAAGTTCAAGTGGGATTTATAGAATTGCTGTTTTCGGTGCTGCCAGTTGCCTGCTGCCAGCGGGAGCTGGAAGCCGAAAGCAGCTGCCTGGTTGTGCTGCACGAAGGAGGGGAAATGTCAGAAGCAACCAACGACCCCAGCCGGGAAGCGCGGGGTGGATTTTGTGGTGTCTCGCTGTTTACGAGCACGGCGGGTGATTCAGCTCACCACGCAGGGCTTTGGGTTCACCTGCAAGGTGCCAGCACCGCTTCCCGATGTGTGTCTGTGCTGGGTCGGACTCAGGTGCCAGCGTCAGGGTCTGAAGGTGCAAATGTTGTGGGTTGGAGGATTTCCTTTGGTGCTGGTTTCTCTGGCACTGCTCCAGGACCTGCAGCGGTGGGCAGAGGGTCGGTGTCCCCTTCCTCGGGGCAGAGCTGGCTGTCCTTTACTGGAACCAGAAGGGAACCAAACGGGAGCTGTGCCGAAGCAAGACTGAGGCTGCTGTGAATATCAAGGAGCTGGGGGGAGAGGTGTAGTTAGGCTGCAGGAGCACGGTTCCTGAAATACGGCCTGCAGTCAAGTCGCCTGTCATGCAAAATAGGTGAATTTCTGCCAGCCGGTTTATTCAGTGTCCTTGAAAGGGGATTTTTCAGTTTAGGGAAGCGTTTTGCCTATTCTACAGAACAGGCAACAGAAGGTTGCTGAATTTGCAGAGCGCACACATTTGCTGATGCTGTTTGCAGAACGGGTGTGCTTAGCTATTTTTCTGCCTATTTTGTAGCGGGCCCTATTTTTAGCAAAGCCCATCGACGTGCCAGCCTTCCTTGCTGGCTCTTGCCCTTGCTGCTGCCTTGCCACTGCCCGGGGCCAGCTGGAGCAGGGGCTGAGCACACCCCTGGGTTCGGCCACGAGAGCCCCCCCGGAGGAGCCCACAAGGATTCCTCTTGCTCCACCAGGGTCGGCGCAGCAAAAGCTTTTTATTTCCTACCAAATCGGTGATGCTGCAGTGAGAGCAGGGCACAGGGAGCCCTTCTGGACACAGAAGGTTTATCTCCATCAAGCGGGGAAGCCGAACGGTGGGGCTGGTGTAGGATTGGAGCAGCTCCTCCTGCCACCCTCGCTCTTCTCCTCCCCACTGAGGAGCTGCGGGCGCGTGGGCTGCGGGCAGGCTTGGCGCAGCCTGCAGCCTGCCTTCAGCTGCTACGGCAGCGTTACTACTCACCCGCTTTTAGCTCAGCGTGGCAGGGCCCATTTGGCTCGCCACCGCTCGTGGGATGGAGAGGCTGGTGGGAGGATGAGCCGGGAAGGGGAGGAGAGGGAGCGCCGAGGCCAGGAGCCGGCGCGGGTGTTTTTTTTGGGAGTGGACGCGCTGGCTTGGAGAAGGATGAGGTGCTCCTGCTCCTGAAGTGCCTGACCCAGGAGCCTCTCCTGGTGCTAGAGCTGCGAAAACCTGGGCACAGAGTGCTGTAAGGGGCCTCTGAATAACAAATTGCATCAAGGAAGCTAAAATAAACCCTCCCCGAGCCCTTGTCCTGGGTGAACTCGGCGTCCCCAGGCTCTGTGGGGCCGGAGCAAGGCTGGCTCCCGGCCACCAGCTGCCTCCCGGCGCCCCGGCTCGGTAAACCCTGCGGGGTATTTTTATCCTCTTCCCAAACGCGATGCTCCGAAAGCGAGAGGCTGCAGCAGTGCTGGCAGGATGGGAGCTCTCGTTTGTCATTCGGGAGGGGTGAAAATGCAGCAGCTGCGATTCCCCCGTGCTGTGGGAATTAATTGATCTGGGGGCAGAGGGTTAGTGTGCATCACCCCAGGGTTTGGAGGTGCTTTGCCTGTCCGGAGTGCCCTGAGAACTGCCCCCAGGAGGCTGTAGGATCACAGGATGGGTCTGCTTGGGCCACAGCCAGGCCCTGGATGCCTGGGCTGAGCCCGTGAGCCAGGATGGGAGCAGCACCAGTTGTTGCTGCTGGTGCCTGGGGCCGTGGCACAACAAATCCACTTGGCTCGGGGTCACCCAGCTGCCTCCTGGGCTGAAACTGGGCGTTTCCATCCTTTTGGTGGGTTTAACCTCACCCTGCTTTTTTTTCTTTTTTTTTTTTTTTTTATTCTGGTTGCTAAGAGAGTGAGACGAGAGCAGGGTGCATCTGGGAAGTCCTGTGGCACCGGACTTCCCTCCAGCCGTAGGCTGGTGGCGGCGAGAGATGAGTTTTATTTCTTTGAAATCTCGATTCGCCCCGGTGCTGCCGCGGTGACTAACGCGCCGGCGGCTCCTGAAACCAGCCCGCGGACTCAGCTCAGGAGTGCAGGGGGAGGGAGGCAACCTGGGGTTTGCCATTGATTATTTTGCAAAGCGCCATCTGCTTTCGCTTCCTGATTTGGGGCCTGCAAGGCACTTGCTTCGCTCAGAACGAAACCTTAAAATCCCCTCTGCTTGCCCAGCTGCTTTCACGTGAGCGTCCCTCGTGGCACGGGGCGGGGGCACGGCACTGCAGGCACCTCGGGCACACGGGCTGGCCACGGCAAGGCAGAGCAGCTCGAGGCCACCTCATCTGGCAGTGCAGGAAGGCTCAGTTTGTGCTGCAAACAGCATTTTAAAGCTCTGGGTACCTGTCTGTCCCCCAAAAACCCCTGGGGAGGAACATGGTTGGAGTGTGGGGTGCAGGAGCCGAGGGCACCGCGGCCAAGGGCTGGCTGCCACCGCGCCGTGGCGCTGAGTGCCAGCGCTGCTGTGTGTGGGTGGCAGGGGTTGCCCGTCCGTGCTGCCACTGCAAACCTCTCCCCGGCACGGCGAGCTGTGGCCAGGGGAGGAGGTGGCGTCTCCTAAATGACAGCTCTGTCGCTGCCTGACGTTGGGGAAGTTGAGGCGGGTGCCTTCGGAGCCGCGGTGCTGTGGGCGGGCGGTGTGCGCACGCCCTGCTTGCAGCCTGCGCAGCCTCGGGCACAAATCCTTGCCAGGAAGCCCAGATCTTTGGGGTCTGTTTCCCTCCACCGCCTTGCCCCCGCGCTGCAGTACCTTGGAGGTTTTTATCTGGCATCAGAGATCTCCAACCCACCCAGAGGGTTTTGCTTTAAGCGTTTGGAAGCGGTGATAATGCAGAAGGCATCGCGTGAGCTCTGATGATAGTAATAAGGACGGGGCCATGCCAGGCACGTGCTGCATCCCAACAACGTTGCTAGTAATAATATTAAACCACACATTAGCATCTGAGAGCTAATCCTTAGTGCCGTGAAATCACACTGTCTCACTGACTGCAGCAGGAGGGTTCCGTGCACATTTAAAAGCTTTTTCTTTCCAAACCTCCAGCCGGTGAGGATGAGTCTGAGCACAGCGCCTCTGGGAGCACAGCCCTCACTGTGCCTGCGCCCAGTGCTTTGGGAACAGCAAGCTGTGCTGTGCTCGAGCTCCCCGTCCATCTGCTGAGATGTGTGTGGAGCTCAGCTCCGTGGACTCGGGAGCAGCCCGTAGTGGAGCTGCAGAGGAGTTTCGCTGGGGCTCTGGCTGCTGAATCAAGCACTCAGGGTGTCGGAGGATGCTCAGCAGAAGGGGTGGTGGGTGAGCAAAGTCACGCTTTTGTTTTTACCAAAAATCTTGGGCATGGGAGGGAAAAGCCTGAGGGCACCCGATGGGCTGGACTGCCAATCTGCCCTTGGGCTGGCCCCAGCCCCCGGAGCGTGCCCGTGTCCTGCTAACCCGTGTTTCTCCCAGCACTGTGACTCACGCTCAGCCATCGAGGGAAGGGCTTTGAGGAGCTGCCCTCTCCAGGCACATCTCCTGACCTCCCTCTCGCTCTGCCCTTCCAGGAACAGAAGTTTTGCCAGCGCTATGACCAGCTGATGGAGGCCTGGGAAAAGAAAGTGGAGCGCATCGAAAATAACCCGCGGCGCCGTGCCAAGGAGAGCAAAGTGCGGGAATACTATGAGAAGCAATTCCCAGAGATCCGGAAGCAGCGGGAACTGCAAGAGCGCATGCAGAGGTTAGAGGAGAAGCGGTAGGAAGGGGCTGGGCCGGTATCGGACAGCCTTTCTCTTTTGTTTGTCGGCGGGAGGACGGGCTGGGATGGCTGTCAGTCCCATTTCTCCCCTTCTGGTCCCATAACTCTAGGACACACCAAGTGCAGGAGCCAGCAGACAAGTCACTCGCTGCTTTTTCCCCAGGGCAGCTCGGAGCAGCTCCAGCAGGAGAAAAAATGTCAGGAATGTGGCTGCCCGCTCCCCTGGCTGCTGATTTCCCGGCTGGCTGCAGCAGAGCACAGAGGCAGCTCCCTTTTCTGGCCACCTGACTGGGATGGCACTAATTAGTTCCTCATTGCTAAGCCCAAATGACGATGTACGAGGCTTGCAGATGGATTTGGTCATGTCAGGGATTTGAAACACGCTCGTGCTTTGATGGGAGCGTGGGCAGGAGGAAGAAACATCTGCAGAGGTTATAGGAACGACTGCAGATGCTATGAAAGGAGCAGCGTCTCCCTGAAAGGGGTGTCCCTGTCTCTGCTGTCCCCCCTCTCCATTTTCTCCTCCTCACTGAAAGCACAGCTGAGGTCACGTTGTTTCCTGCCAGGAGCTGCAGTTTTGTGATCCCCACCCTTCTTGCTGAAAACTCCCCGTCCTTCCCACTCCAGCCCAGGGACACCTGCTGTGCAGAATCCAGCTGCTCGTGTCCATCACTGCCTTGTGCCCCGCAAGCAGCTGGATGCATGAAAAATTCCTAATTCGTGGCTTTATTTTATCTCAAAGAGAAGGGGACAAATGGTACTGACAATTGTTTTAAATTTGTACCTGCTTAATGAGAAAAGTTTGAATTGCTTGGGACACGTGGCTGTTATGTCGGGTGATCCAGGATGGGAGGTAGATGCTGCTGGCTGACCTTGATTTCAGCGTTCCTGCAGCATTTGCAAACCTGACACAGCAGCACAGTGCTGGTTGCTCAGTCCTGGCACTGGCACCTTTGTGCTATGCTGTGGGGCGATGAAGTGGGCATGAGAAAATACGGTGGGAGGGCCTGGTTGGGTGGGAAATGTCCCGTGGTAGCCATGCAGGAGGTGGCTGATGGCACAGGTGAGGAACGAGGGGCACGGGGGGTGTTTGGCGTGGAGCACAGCACCAAGCAGAGCACCAGTTTCTGAATGTTCCTTGCCCTTTCCCAGCAGGGTAGGACAGAGGGGCAGCGGAGGGCTCTCCATGTCGGCTGCGCGCAGTGAACACGAGGTGTCAGAAATCATTGATGGGCTCTCAGAACAAGAGGTGAGGCTCTTCCCTTCTCCTCCTCTTTACCTCCCACTCTGCTCTTCTCCAGGAAGGCCAGGAGGAGTAGCACCAGGCCCCACGGTGAAATCAGATGCCAAATCCCACCAGCTCCAGGGTGGGCAGGCTTCCCTACTAGCTGGTGGCCAGTAGGTAGGAGTTAGTGGTGTGTGACTGCCCCTTAGGGACATCAGACCCTGAGCACCCCACAAACACCTCACTGCTCTTGGTTCCAGCTGCAGGTGGAGGTAGGAAGCGAAGGGAGCCGGTGCCCCGGCTGACGGGCAGAGGGGATTTTCTGTTTCCTTGCATTTTGAATGGGCTGTGCAGCCTGACACAGGGGAATCCTATGGAATGAATGGTTTGTACGTGAGCCAGTTGGCCCACATCTTCTGGGAGTGCTCCATTCATCTTGAAACATCCCCGTGACCTTGGCTTCGTTTTGGATCTGGTTTCACAAGGGTTCCACTCACTTGGCACGGAGGCGAGCTGCAGTGAATGGCTTCGCGCTCGGGAGGGGAGAGAGCAGCCATTGCCCGGCAATAGCTGAGATGTTTGCTGCCTGTGCACGGTGCCGGGCTGCAGGCAGCTTGCTGGTAGCAAGTTCAGGCAACCACGTGGAAGGCGTGGGGCTGCACCCCCAGCGCATCCCGAGCTGCCCGTGGCTAAAGGGAAGGTGTCCCAGTGAGGGTGAGGAGTGTGACAAAACGAGCAGAAGTGTCTGTGTCCACGCTGAGGGCAGCGTTTCAGGAGGAGGTGGTTGAGTGGGGTCTGTCCCGCACCCCCGTGTCCTGCAGTTGTGTGCTTGGTCCCAGCAGGCAAGCAGAGGGCTGAGTTTGGCAGCTTGCAGGGAGGGTTGGGCAGTGTTCTGCAGGGAACCAACATCTCGCTGTGAATTAAAATATGTTTGGGGCCTGGCCTTCCCGGGTCAACAGCTGGGATTTATGTCCCGAGTGCCATCCCGGGTGGCAGGGAGGACTCAGGGTTACGGTGCTGAGAGCAAACAGAGGAGGGTGATGAGGTCCCCTTCGTCCCCACATTGGGGATTTGTGCCAAAGGACCACAGGCAGCACAGCTGGAGGGGCAGAGCCAGCGTTCAGGTAGGGGACAGCGCAAGTGAGACGTCATTTGGCCACCGTGTTGGACATAGCTGAGGAAACCAGTGTGCCCAGTCCGTGCTGGCGTGCAGCCTGGGCTCCGGGCTTCGTGCTGGAGCTGGATGGAGCCACGGGTGTCAGGTTGTGTGCCGGGCTGTGCTGCTAGCAGGAAAGAAAGGAATCGCAGCCCCGTCACGGCGACATCCGATCTGCTCACGGGGCAGGAGGAGGTGGCCGGGTGGTGGGAGAGCAGCTGCACAGCTGGCAGGAGAGGGGTGGGAGCTCACGGGGGATCGATGCTGTCAGCGATGGGAACCTGACCCCCGGGGGCAACCCGGAGCACGTGGAAACGGAGCTTTGGGGGCCTGGGGTAGCTCAGAGACACTTCAGGTTGAACGGAGGGAGGAAAGGCAGAGACTGTGCCGGGAGGCATCCTGGGGGGTTTCCTGTGGGTCAGAAAAAGGTCTCCTCCCTCTGCGCACCCTTCAGGAGGCTTTGCAGGGCTGACCCGCTGCCCGGGCGGCTCAGAGGGGACTGGACCTCCACGTGGCCGTGGGTGTGATGTCTGCTCCCTGCGCCTCTGCTGCTTTGACTCGTCTCGTTGCGGATAGGAGCTGTTTTCCTTAAGTCAGGCATTTCCACCCCGCGTCTTTAAAGCCTTTTATTCCAAAAAAAAAAAAAGATTAATTGCTTCCTGGCTGATGGCAATAGCCTCTTTCAGCGTTTAATTTACAATTACTCCAGCACTAAAGCTGCCTAGCGCTTGCTTTTCAGTTCTCCCGTTCCTCCTCCTGTCCTTCCCTCTCGAACATCTGTCCCCTGCGGTCCCCGCGGGCCCGCGGTGCTGACCAGCTGTTCTCTCTGCTTTTCCCCCCCCAGAACCTGGAGAAGCAGATGCGCCAGCTCGCCGTCATCCCGCCCATGCTCTACGACGCTGACCAGCAGCGCATGAAATTCATCAACATGAACGGCCTGATGGACGACCCCATGAAGGTCTACAAGGACCGGCAGGTGATGAACATGTGGAGCGAGCAGGAGAAGGAGACCTTCCGCGAAAAGTGAGTGCAGCCCGCAGACATCTATCTCCGTGTAGCCCTCGGGAGCTGCGGGATGTGACCCGTGCCTTGCTTTTGGCCACGGCCCCAGCCTGCTGAGGCAGAGCGTGGTGGTTGCAGAGAGCAGCCCCAGTGCAGGTGCCCTGGGGGAGTTCCCAGAGGATTCATCTCGCACCCAGGGACCCGGTGTGAAGACAGAAGCTCGTGCTGCGGTGCAGCCTCTGTCGCTCTGTTCGCTTTGGACCTGGGGTAGGGTGATGCAGGTGGACACAAACCTGCCCACCAGGCCTTTGCATCCGTTTGGTGTGTTCGTGCCCGTGTGATTTCGCTCTGCCTGCTCCCTGTAGAGATCTGGGAAGCTGCTGCTCCCAGCAGGGAGAAGGCTCAAAGTTTTTTTGTTTTCACTCCCCCTGTTGTATCAGCCAGTTCAAGTTCAGAGCCAGAGAAACTCAGAGCTGCGTGCAGCGTGGTATTTTTGGATTACCTGCACGTCCAGGGGGATTCTCGGGGCTGCCAACATCAAACAAAGCCACGCAGCCCACTCAGGTTTCAGCCTCCATCCGGTGCTTTCCCTCAGCACCGTCCCGCTGCCTGTAGGATTTGCCACCAGCTGCTGTTTCCATGGCTGCATTCCCACACCAGAGAGTGCAGCAAACTCTCTCTGCATTGTTTGCTCCTGTTTGCAAGCAGTGCTTGAGAACAGCTTGGCTCGAACGACTGGGATTGCTTTGGGGATTTCTGATCCCAGGGAATCGCTGCGCTGCCAGCCGAGCGCGGGTCCCAGCTCAGCCCCACATCCAGCCTCCCCCTCACCTCACACCGGTTGCACAATGCAGTGGGGTGTACTGGGTGCCCCCAGTGTGCTATAGGTGTCCTTAAAAACCGAGCTGGAGTTGAGCCTGCAGCAGGATGAGCTCTGCTGGACACACGGAGCAGGCGCTTCCCCGGGAGGTTGCAGTGCGTTAGGTGTGGCGGGCGGGCTGCGTGTTTGGGCACAGCTCTGATCACGAGGTGGTGGTGGCCAGCCGGTGTGTAATTTAGATGATCCACAGCACTCAGCAAGAGCCCAGGAAGCCACCCAGGTGACCGAGGGGAGCGCTGACACCAAAAGCCACTCCGTGCCAGAAAGTCTCCTTCCCTTCCCTTCCCCTGCCCGCGACAGCCCCTGCTTGGAGCTGAAATAAGTCATTGTCGGGACGGACCAAAACTGAACAAAACAAGCAAAACAGCTCCAAGCCTATTGTAGAGGAGAGCCCTCATTGCTAATTACCCTTAAAATGTGACACTCCAAACAGCCAGGCTTGCACGCAAATGACGCAAAGGCTAATTAGTCGCTCTTTAATGGAGGGGCCATGCCTGGCTAATGGGGCTGGAAGGATCCACACCCAGCTCTTGCGTCCTGCTGTGCACGGTGGTTTCTGTGTCATCGCTGTGGGTGATGCGGAGCTCAAGGCATGAATGCAGAAGGGTTTTGGGGCTCTCGCAAAACTCATTTGTGGAGATGGGCACTTGGGAGCTGGAAGCAAGGCCCAAGGAGGGGCTGCCCCGGCGCCCTCCCTGAGCCCAGTGCGCGGAGAGCTGAGCTACCTTGGGTGCTGGCCTGGGGTTTTGAGGTGAGCGTGGGTTGTGCTCTCCGTGGTGGTGGCTCGGAGGCAGCATCCTCAGCCCGTGAAAACCTGGCGTGGGCTTTTGTGCAGCCCTGGTCACAGGGGCTGTCAGAGAAAGCAGCTAGGCATTGCACGGCCTGCAAGCTCCAGCCCTGAACCCAGTTTAACCATCAAAACCACAACCATAGGGAAGGTTCTGATTTATTTCCTGCTGGGCAGCATTTCAGGTCTTTGTGTAAGCACGTCACTGGCCTGATCCCAGGCAGACCGTGGTTTTCCAGGAGAGCAGCAGCAGTGGCTGTGGGACCCCTTAACCCAATCCAGCACCGTGTCCCCATGGTATTGGGCATTGTGAGAGCTGCAGCATCCTGACCTGGCAAAAAAAAACACAGGGTTGCCCTCTGATCTGTGTTATTGTCATGGTTAACATGGCCATGAGAACCCCATCCCTTGCTCAGCCCCTGGTTTGTGCCACACACAGCACGACACGCAGGATCTGTGGGGTGATCCCAGTCTGTCTGAGCAGCTCGGGTCCTTTTTTCTTTTTTTCTTTTTTCCCTAGCATCTTTGTTTTTTTTCTTTTTCATCCACATACTTACTTAGTCACATGGCCTGGGGGATCTCCCATGGGTGTCTGTGTTATATTTGGATAAGTTTTGCCCTTCAAAACACTTGATGAAAGAAAGGCTGCAGCTGGACGTGGGACGGAGTCTGGAGTCCCTGCGACGAATCCCGCTCCCATGGCTGCCCTCCGCGCTCCCACGTCCCCCCCACTCCTCATCGTCACCCACAAAAGCCTTGTGCTGGCTGCTGCGGGGATGAGGTCCTGCATCAGGAAGGGTGCTGGAGCATGGGTGATGCCTCCCGTGCCGTGCTGGGCTGGAATCAGCCAGGCCAAGCCCCCGGACCCAGCCCGGAGCCCTGGCAGTGGCTTTGGCAGCGGGGCTGAGCAGCAAAGGGAGGTGGAGAGAGCTCAGCCAGCAGCCTGGGGGATTGCCTGCAGGGCTGGAGGAGCCGAGCTGCTCTCCACATCTTCCCACCTCGCCTCCCAGCTGCAGCACATCCTCTGCCATCCTGCTCTGCGCCCACCCTGCCCTCGGGATGGATCTGGGTGGCGGTGGGACCGAGCAGGGTGACAGGCAGCTGTCGGGCACTGCCACCCCCAACCTGCACTGAACATCTGCCTTGTTGGAGCCACAGCTCTCTTGGGCTAGATTTAAAATCTCTGTCTTTCTGGGAAGCTGAGCAGCAGGCAAATATTTTCTTAAATGCTCAGGTCCCCCGAGGAGCTGGCCTCGCTGCTCCGGGCGCACAGGGCAAGGCCACACAGCAGGCAGGGCTCACACTAACCCTGTCCCTCTGCTCCTGCAGGTTCATGCAGCACCCGAAGAACTTCGGCCTTATCGCCTCCTTTCTGGACAGGAAGGTAAGCCTCTATGCGTGGCTTTAACCTTTTTCACACTGCCTTTTCTCACTCACACCTCCTTCATTGCTGGAGCAGCCAGCGGAGATCCTTGGCCCCTCGGTGGCGGTGGCTCAGGGCCCTGGGGGTCCCCTCCTCGCCCCAGGGAGGGATCCTGAGGGTGGGGTGACACCTCCTTTATGCTGCTAATGGGGCAGAAAGGTTTGGAAAAGAGACCTGAAGGAAAAGCACGTCTCTGTTCCTGCTCTGAGCGAGGCCAGGTACCTGCTGGGGGACAGCCCATATGGGCAAAGCCTGGACAGACCCAGCCTGGAAGGACAGACGGGCCAGGTGCTCTCCTGAGCAAGCAGCCCTTGTCTGCCCCGGGTCTTGTGGTCACTCGCATCCTTTGCCCATCTCACACCATGTTTCATCCTCACAACGTCTGCTGGGTTGGGGGGAACCCTCTGCTTTCAGGGGGCTGGGCCCAGTGGCCTGCGAGGTCCTTTCCAGCTTCAATTGCTCTCTGATCCTGCACGAATCAGGCTGGGGAGATCATTTGTAGGAGCTCAACTTCCCTGTCCAAAGCAGCAAGCAAGCCGTGCGGCAGCAGCAACCTTCTGTTGCCATTCATGCTGTAAGACACCAGGCTCTTTTCAGCCTCTCTCACTTGTTAAAGCCGAAAGTGGTGGGACTTGGATGATGCTCACAATCCAGTCTGTGTTCCAAGCTGTAAAATGTCTTCTAATTTTATTTGTACTCGTTTGTAAATCAGGCTGTAATTATGATACAGAACACATCCATTATCCCGTTGGAGAGAGATGCAAAGTATGGCTCAATGTAATGAATTAATAGATTTTTAAATTGCATTAAAAAAAAAATTAGTGATCTTAGCCCTTGGAACAGATGACTGTAAGTTTTTGTTTGTGTGTGTGTGTGTGTGTGTGTGTGTGTAATCAGGGCTAGATTAGAAAGGGATCCAATTAACGCTTTAAAAGTTACAATCTGTTGTTGCACATGGTTCCACTCTTGGTATAGGGATGGGGACAGTGCAGCCCCGTGCAGCCTGGACCTCTCCTACAGGGGCAGGCTGGGAGCACTTGGCATCACCCCATGCCTGGGTACATGCAGCTGTGGGGTCTGTGGGGTTATTTCTGTTTGCACACCCGCTGACCCCCATGCGAAGGCACAATTCGGGTGCCCACGTCGGTAAGGGAAGGAATTGGCACAGGGATTTTGTCCTTTATGTCCAGCTCCGTGCTGCTGCCCAGGAGCAGAGCCGTGTCCCAGCCGTAGCTGCTGGTTTCCCACCCCAGGACCCGAGCAGGCTGTGGGATCTGGGGCTCGGGAGCGTGCGGGGTGTCGGCGAGGAAGCCGGGTGCTCTCCAGCCAGCGAGCTCGGTGGCTGGAAGTAATGCTGGCTGACAGCCGCGTGGCAGCTTGTGCGGGGCATAACCACAACAGAGGGTGACAGGCAGCTCTCCTTGTTCTGCTTTTAGTTGCCACAGTCATCTGGGGTCAGCCCTGCCCCCTGCCCCGGGGTGGCCCCGCGCTCTGCTTCGCACACAGGGTGCTCATTGTTCTGCATCCCCACCTCCGAGCCGGCACGCTTGTGGGAAGGGCCCCGCGTTGTCACTTGGAAGCTCCCCATTTTTATTTTTTTTGTTATACCAGGGCAATGTGCTTCGTCCCCTTCTTCCAGCGGGCACAGCCCACCCCGGCATCCCAAAAGGGCTGCTGTAGGGACGCGGAGGGAAGCCTGCTGTGGCTGCAGAGCCTCGGGGGTGGCAGGGTGGCTGAGAGCTGCAGGGTCTGAACGCTGCCGGGTCCCTCCGTGCCCTGACTCCCCGTGTCCTTGCAGACGGTGGCGGACTGCGTCCTGTACTACTACCTGACCAAGAAGAATGAGAACTACAAGAACCTCGTGAGAAGGAATTACCGGCGGCGGGGGAAGAGCCAGGTAAGAGCCGGAGCAAAAAAAATGCATGGAAATGTCTCCGCTGCAGCTTCTCGGTGGCACTTTATGGCTGAGCATCCCCACCCCGCCCCGTGAGCGGTTACAGGCTGCGGCGGGGCCGTGATTTTGCTCTGTGTAAGCTTTTCGGAACAGGCTGTTTTCTGTCGGTTGATGTCTGTCCGTCCCCATGCCAAGGTCACGGTAGCTTTAAAAAGCAAACCCTTGAAAAAAGGGGTTGGAGCGAATGCAGAAAACCTGGCCACGCGTCAGGAGTCACCCGGGGTGGCCTGTGCAGCCTGCCCGGAGGAGATGTTGGTCCTGTCTGAGAACCGAGCAGTTCCCCTCTCCCCTCTGCTCTCGGTGTGCCAGCGGGACGGTGCTGGGCTGTGTGCTGGGCAGGGGTGCTCCTGCCTGCCAGGGACTGCCCGAGGTTCTTCTGCTGGTATCAGGATGGGAGGGGAATGGCCTGGGTGACTTCTGGCCGCTGAGCAGGGGTCTCTAAAGCCATCTGAAATGCCTGAGGGTGTCTGAGGTCTCTTGGGGGCTGGCAGGTTTGGTGCTGAAGCTAGAGGAGACCCATAACCCGTTTGGCGTGCCAGCTGAGGGCTGGGCAGGTCCCTCAGATAACACGAGGTGCCTGGGGGTAGGTGATGGATCAACCCGTGCAGTTACGTGGCCTAGATGTGAAACGAGACGTGACCTTGGCAGTGTTGCTGCTGAGACCGAGGTGCCAAGATGAGCGCTGAGGGCAGGAGCTCTGTCCCAGCAGATGCTCGCAGACAGAGGGAGGTCCCCTGGTGAGCCCCCAGGTTGGTGAGGTGAACGCTGATCCACGGAGTGAGGAGAGCGAGGTGATGGCACGGGGGATCTCTGGAAAACGTGGGGATAGGAACGGAAAAATTGGCCTGTCCCACACCACCGCTGACATCAGCAGCTCCTCGTGCTGCATGGCCATAAAAAGCAGCACTTGGGTCTAGATGCTGATTGGGAGGCAGATAGGTAGCCGTGCTCCAATTTGATTTCTGCAGCATTAAGCCATCAGAATAGTTCGCACATGACGAATGTCATGGACGGGGCCCAATTTTCCCTTCTTTTTTTTCAGAGACATTAGAGATGGATAAAACCCTATTAGATTATCCAGTCCCTCTCCCAGCAAACACAGGGTGGTTCCCTCCAGTACATTTTTATAGTGTTTACCATGGTCTGTTTTGTTAGATCACAGCAACTAGAACATGAGGCCACATTTGTTTCTTGTTAGCAGTGGAGACATTTAGCACAGCTCATTCTGGCTCCAATGTTAAGTTGAGCAAGGAACAAGTGTGGAGGGAGAGAGGCAATCTGCCGCCCTGCTCTGCACCAGCCCCGTGGCCACGGACCCGCCGGTCCTGCGCTCAGCAGGTACTGCTCGCATTTCGCCTTTTCCAAGTACCCGAAGGAGCTCCGGCCGCAGAATTTCCTGGGATGCTTCCCCTTGCTTGTGAGTCCGGTCCAACGGGGGCGGTGGAGAGGTCGTGGGCTGCCACCGGGAGCCTCGTTTAGGAAGCCGGGACTTGCTGCATCCTGCATCGAGCCTAACGAAAGGCAGGCGTGCTTTAGCAATTAAGGGACGGCAAAATTTGTCAGTGCATTTTGTTGGTGGAGCAGAGCTCGAGCAGAACATCGCTGCTCATGAAGGAAAAATCACCCTGCACCTCGGCCTCGTGTCCCCTCCCGGCCTTCATGCCGGGTCCCTCCTCACCGTGCCACTTCAGCCAGCTGTGGGGCCGTCTGCTGAGCTGGACGGCGAGGACCTAATCCCAGCTGTGGTTAAGTGCCAGAGGTGGGATTCATGGATTTAGTGCAGGGGAGGGAGCCGTGCGCGTTGTGGGGTGAGAGGAGAGGCTGGGGTCCGACACAGAGTGCTTCACGAGTGGCCCCGTGTCGTTGTCCTGCTGCTTTTCTCACGGAGAGCTTGGTGGTCTTCTTTGCTCTCGGAGGCTGCGGGGAGCTTGAGAGAAAAGCGGGGATAATGGCAAGTAAAACCGAAGCTGCTCTGGTGTCAGGCTTATCATCGTGGCCTACTTATTAAAAGTACATTAAAAAACAAGGATCCCATTGCTCCCTGGCTGATGGTCCCCTGGCAAAGGATATTCCTCATAAAGCTGCTACTTCTTGCTCAAATTCTCCTGCCAAGAGCGGGGACTTCACATGATTCTGCTTCCAGTTTGTCATAAAAACAAGCAGGCTCCCGGTCCAAGGCGCGGCGCATGCTCCCGGCGCTGCCTCCCCTTGAGCGAATGAATGAAAGGCGCACGCAGCCGAGGCATCATTATGCACAACGCTCCGGCTCCCGAGCTGAGCTGAGGAGCCTTTCTAAAATAATCCTCCGCATTCGGGGAGGAAAAATGTCATTTAACCCCGAAAGGAGGGAATCGGTGCTAAAAGTAATCGCTTCCAAGCGTATCGTTTCTCATTGAAGGGAAAAAAAAAAGTTTGAGTCATGGTAAAAATGATCTGATCCAATACTCAGTGTGCAGTAATAAGCATAAATTAGCATGATCGTGTAATGAAAGCTGCGCAGCGCTACCCCTTGTGTGGCTGTGATTCCCGGGGGGGCTGTGGCAGTCGCTCTTTGGGGTATTTCAGGGAGCGTCTCTTGGTTAACGCCCCTAATCCTGTGCCGGGAGCGGGGCACTGATACCGAAACTGCACTTATCACCATGTGCCATGCTGGTCGGGCAAGCTGTTCAGCCCGGCTGTAGCAGTGCCAGCATTGTGCCAAAACCGTGCTGGAGGAAACGCGTCTGTTTCACCGCAGTTATCCCATGCGGGGCTTCGATTCCAGAATAAATCCGCGCTGCGTTTCGGAGCAGCGCACCCGCGCGATGGAGCAGGACACGGCGGTGGCGTTACCCGCACAGTGCCGGGGGGTTCCCGGGGTTGAAGCCACCGTCCCCACGCTGTGCCGGGGGTGACTCAGGGCTGGATGAAGTCAGACGTGGTGGCAGGAGGACACAGACCCTGGCAGCCCCGCGGGATGTGCCGTCACACAGCGCTCACATCTTCCACGGCGAGTGGGACATCACCCAGTCGGTAACGCTGACGCTTTCGAGGATTCGCCCGGCGCTGCTTCTGGAGCAGGATCCCACCCGAGGGGCCGGACCCCCACGCAGCCCCCCGGCTCCACCAGTGGCTGGGCAGCTCCCGTGCCCCACAGCGTGAGCGGCTGGGCAGCGACGCGCTCCCCTGCCGGGGCTGACAGCTTTCCCAGGCACCCCCCCCTCCTTCTTCCGTGCCCCCTGCCAAAAACCAAATCGAATTATCTGTACCGACGGCTGGCCCGCCCTCCCCCGAACGCAAACCGTTCCCATCCCCACACGCTGGTGAGGATAAACAGCCCGAGCCCGGGTTTTTATAAACAAGCCCTTCAGTTTTTTAGCGTAAACACGGTGCGTGGCGGCACGGCTTGCCCTGCTGGCAGAGGCTCAGCCTGCCAGGCGGGCTCCGAAGGATCCGGCCCCGGGGCGCTGCGCTGCAGACGGGGCTCATCCCACTGCCTCCTCTTCTCCCTGTGCCAGGAGCAGGCCTGGAGCTCAGCGAGCTGCCTCGCAAGCTGTAAATCCTGCACGGACCCTCGCTCCGTTAACCGCACCGGCTGACGAGTTGAGTGCTGGGTGTTTATTTCTGGGAAGCATTCGATTTTCATCAATCCGGGGAGCGGTTCCTTGTTAACGCCAAGGGTTTGACAAGTTCCCTTTCAGACCAGCGGAGATACTTGTCATAAAATGCTGCTTTAATAATGCAGCACATCACGCAGAAACGTTCCTGGATGTGACCAGCAGACTTCGCTGCCACAAATACCGATAAATTATCCCATGGGCATTTACGTGTGTGCCGGCTCCTGCACTGTCTTTAAGCAGCACCGGGATGATCAGAGCAGGGGCAGGGCTGCAGGCTTGTGGCTGCAACGTGCCCCGTACAGGAGCAGTTTGTAGGGCTGGGATTTTGGTGCTGGGGTATGGTTTCACACCGTGCTGCTGGGATGCTGTGGTGAGGTTGCACAGCCCCATTTTCCGCCCCGTCCCGCACCGTGCACACTCTGGGTCAGGCTGCTCGGGCACAACCCAAATTTCTTTTCCTTACGGAGCTGATTTCTCAGGCACCGGCTGCAGGAGGTGCAGAGCAGAGCCTGTGGGTGCCCTGCCACTGCACCCCTGGGACCCCCCAGCTGCTTCTGAGCCTGAGCAGGGCACTGGGATTTTGGCAGACGCATGGACTTTGGGCTCTCCTGGCTCTTTGGGAACACATCTGTGTTAAAGCAACAACCCCGCAGATCTTGTTGATTTGGGATTTTTGGAGGGGATTGAATTTGGCTCGGTATCCGGACAGGTTTGCAGTCTGACAGCACTGCTGGTGGCCAAGGAGGGCTGGAAAAATTCCCCAGGCTTGGCTGGGGGTGAAGGACCCATGAGAAGACGTTGAACCTGGATGGATGCCATGCTCCTGGTCGAGCTGTGGTCTTGTGGAGAGAAACATCTTGCAGAGCATTTATCCCTTGGGATCTCGTGTGTGCTGCCAGGTGCAGGTGCTCACACTTTAAAACCACATCTCCTCGTAGCCAAAATAAACCCAAACGAGACCACCTAACCTCCAGAAACCTCAGATGTGCTCCGAAACCTCGTGCTCCAAAAATCAGCGAAGGCAAGGGTCATGCTGGAGGACACTTGGAAGTGGTGGAATGCTGCAAAAAAGCCGGTTTTGGTTAAGGAAAGTGGCTGTTTCTGGGAGAACAGCCTGTCCCTCGTGCTCTTCCTGCAGCTCAGCGCCTTGGAGTGCAAGCAAGGGCTCGGGGCTTTTTCTGGGGTCTGATGCCCATCGCATGCTTCGTCTGAGCAGGGGACGTGCAGAGGAGGTAGGCACGGTGTGAGGTGTGGCCATGTTCAGGCTGATGCTGTTCTGGCCATGGCAGCAGGGCAGTGGTGAAGATTTCTTCCCATCTGGGCTCCTGATGCTCCAGAATCCCATCCCTGGTCACTCCCCATAAGGTGTCGTGTCCCCGGTACGAGGCAGTCGCAGCCTTCCCACAGCCCTGCCGCCCCTCCAGACAGCGCAGGCGGGCAGACACAATGGAAACTCACATTCCTGGAATCCCAGCTGCATTTTGGGGGTGATTACACCAGAACTCCGTGGCCATATTTGGGAAAAGAACCCAAGGACGTGGTGCTGCGGGAGGATCCCTGCTTGGGTCCCGGACCCCGCGGCAGCCTCGCAGGCTGTGCCGGGACGCGGGGATGCGGCCACTCCATCCTGGTGGCACCGGCACGGGCTGCCCAAGCACCAGCTGCTGATGGACCACGCAGCCACGATGTCTGGGCTCTTCCGTGCAGCTTAATTACATCTCGGCGATAATAAAACATCTGCGTAGGAGCCACGTGAAGCCTCACACCAGCTCACCCCACGCTCGGACTGGTGTTTCTGCGGCTGCAGGTCCATGCAGCCCCTGGGCGAGTGCCCCACGGCGCCTGCGCTCACGTGAGTAGTGCTGGGTGCTGCAGGGGGCCGGGAGCTGCCTGGGGAACACAGCGTCCTCCTCGTGGGTCTCAGACAGGGAACGGATCTGGGGATAAGTTGTTTTATTTACAGTCGGGATCCAGTTTTGACTGGGAACCATGCGTGGCTTGGAGCCAAAGGGAAACAGGGAGGCAGGTCACGGCGTGGCTGCGGTGCTTTCTGAAACGGGCACAGCTGAAAATCCCAGAGGGCTTTCTTCGCCCCGGTGCGTGTGCGTGGGGCCCAGCAGCTTCTTCCCCAGCCCCTGCCCCTGTTTGCACCGTGCTGGGGGGGGGGTCCCTGCGGAGCCGGAAAGCAGCCGGCGGAGAGCTGGAGCCTGGCAGCAGGGCAGAGTGTGGCAAAGCAAACCGCAGAGAAGAGAAAACACGTGTTCCCTGCCTGGGACGGAGCGGGGCTCGTCTTCACCACTTCCAAATGTTGTGCTCTCTTCCCCCTCGGGTCATTTTCCCTTCGTAAGCAGTCAAATCACTTTTCAAAAAACTCAGCAGTGACCCAGAAAAGAAACATTTCCTCTTATGGAAAAGCCCTCGGTGATTTAAGGAGGGATCGCTCGAGCAGGGTCCTGTAAAATCGCTTCCACGCTGGAGCAGGATCCCGGTGCAGTAGGAAGGTTGGGAGGCACGTGCCCGAGAGGCTCCCAGCGTGGAGAGCCCACACCCAGGTGCACGGCCCCAACCCTACTGGTCCCAGTCCTACATCTGTGCTGTGCCCAGTGCTGTCTGGTGCTGAGCAGTGGTTGCGTGGAGCAGAGAAGCAGCACGGCACCGGGGCTGCCCCGCGCTCCCTGCTGGGAGCCTTCCAAACCGAGCGAGCCCCGCGCTCGCTATCATCTTCCTTATCAAATCCCAGCTTGGCCCTCTGTTCTCTGACTTGCTTCCGCAGCCAACAGCATCAAGCCCGAGCCCGGGCTGTGAGCGATCAAAGCGGAGTAGCCAGCAGACCTCCTTCCTCCCCTCCGTGTTTTGGCAGCGGCTTGTTTTGATTTGTGGTTTCTCCCATGAGCGGAGGGTGCTGCGCGCGGTCGTGAGAAGCCAGGCTCCGCGGCTGTGGGTGGCAGCGAGGACTGAGGCATTCCAGACTGTCAGATCAGAGGCTTTGGGCCTTGGGAGTCGCTTACGTGATGCGTATATATATATATATATATATATATATTTATATATTTATAAGCCCTCCCGCCTGCGCGCTCTATCCAGCCTGGCTGCGAGCTCCCTGCAGGGAGGGCGACGGGAGGTGCTGTTTGTAGCGGCTGTGTGGGATCAAACCTCGGTGGCAGACGGGCTCGAGCCTCTGCTGCGGGGCTGGCAGAGGTGGAAGGATGCTCGGGGGGGGCTCAGGAGCCTGGGCAGCTGCCTGGTGGTGGCTGGCGCTGCGGGTGCTCGGGGTGGTGGCTGTGCTTTGGCAGGGCACTCAGGGGGTGCTCAGGGTATGGGGAGAGCGTGAAAGCAAATGGAAGGATGCACAGGGAGGGGGAGAGCAGTAAAGCAAACCCCAAGCATTCCTGGGCCAGCAAAACATGGGCCTTTTGCCTTGGCTTATCTCGAGCTGGTTTTAATTTGCGACTCCCTGATTGCGTGCGGTGACCTCGGCCTGAGCGTGCTGCGCAGCCGAGCGCACCAGGAGAGCGCCGTAAATGCCATGAGTCTGAGGTCACCCACGGGAGAAGGGAGGCACCAGCACCCGTACGTGGGAGGAGGCACGGCCGAGGGGTCTGAGGTCTGCAGGAGGGAAGGGGGCTTGGCCTCAGGTGGCTGGCAGGGCACGGCTCTACCCAAATTCCCCGTCAAGGCAGGTTTGGCTGCAGTGTGGGTGGGGAGAGTGTTGGCACACGTCTCCAGGCTGCTGCAGGAGGCTCAGAGCGAGCTGGTGGCAATGGCAGGAAAGTCACCTTGGAGTAAAAGTCTCAGAGCTCATCGCTGCGATGCCTGGGATGAGTTGGAGAGGTAAGGAACCAACTTGGCCCACGGGGCAGTCCTGGCACGCACGGCTCTGTGCAGCTGGCATTAGGGATGGCGGTTTGCTTCCTGCTGCTGTGAGGAGCAGGCAGGAGGAGGTGGCTTTGGGCACGGGGCTGGAGGTGACGTGACCCACCTGCCAAATGGCATCCCTCAAAACCTGGGGTGAGAGAGAGGAGGCAGCACCTCCAGCCAGCTCTCAGGACTCACGGCGCTGTCAGCCAGCCAGTCCCCCACCTGCACATCCACCAGCACACGGCGTGGCCAGACAGGAGGAGCTGGCCAGGAGTGAGCTCATCCATCCCTGGATGGCCATCCCTGTCCCCCTCCCTGTGAGCATGAGTGCTGGGGATGCAGCTGAGCCTTGGTTTGCTCTGCTGGAGCTACAAAGCATGGGGTGAGAAGCACCCCAAGCATCCCTGTGGCTTTGGAGGAGAGCGGGTCCCTCAGGTGCAAGGTGTGCGGGGCCAGCAGCGAGCTCCGGGATGCTCCAGGGGCAGCGAGGTGCCTGCGCCTGGCTCTGGCACTGTCCCTGTCCCCCTGCCACAGCCCCGTGTGTCTCTCATGGAGGGGACGGGGAAGGCAGGAGCAGTGGCTCTCCAGAGGCTTGGAAGTTTGGAAAATAAATAGCCCTGCGCCGTAGGTTCGGCTTGGCATCCTCGCAGATTAATCACGCTGGCTGCAGCCAGCACTGAGAGCCCCGGTGACGAGAGCTGTGGTTTATAGATGATGATTCATCGACTCGACTTAGAGCGACCACGTTATTCCAGCAGATTGCAAAATCATAAGAGGAATGTTGTGGTTAGTTTACGGCTTAACTATGCAAATCGTCAGGAAGCCTTCAGAGCTGGAGAACGTAAGGCGCAGCGAGCCCGGATGGCTGGGCGCTGAGCTGGGGCCGGGAGCCGGCGATGGGGCTGTCGGGGACCGGCCGCTCGCGGGAGCCCGGGGCCAAAGAGGTGAGCGCCAGGGGGAACGAGGGGCTTGGGAGGGCTGCTGAGCATGTGGTGGGGCGCTCGGGGAGCCGTGGGGGGGGCGTGTTGTGGGTCGGGAAGGCGTTTCTGGCCGGTTTCTGGCTGGATTCCCCCCTCTCTGTCCCAGGGCGTCTCCGGCGGAGCTGGGGAGGGCGAAGGTGGGGAGCTGCTTCCCACCTCCTGCTGCCCTCCTGTCCTGCCAGAAGCAGGCAGTGCCTGAGCGGAGGAAGTAAACAGAGTGGGAGGAGCTGCACCTCTTCCTCGCCATGGCTTTTTCCCTGCCAGACCCAGGGCCTGTAGCCGGGGAGGGGGACACGGGGGGGGGTGCGGCAAGCGCTGCCGGGGCACGCGGCGACTTGGGCGCTTCTTGGTGGGGCCAACGCTTCGGTGGCCGGGACCTACCTGCAAGCCGGTGTTCCCAGAAAACGTGCTCGGGCACGACGTGCCAGTCCGACGGGGTGGCTGGCTAGGGCGAGCGGATTTCCGCGAGCCAGCCACGCATCGCTCCGTGGCCTTGGGTGGGTGGGTGCGAGCGTGCCTGCCTGCCCGCGGCCCCGGCCAGGGGGCGGCTGGAGGCGCACACGCTGCTCCCGGCGGGGCTGGCAGCGCTCTGCTCCTCTCCAGCTGCTCCGGGGCCGCTGGGGAATTGGGGTAGAGGTGAGCAGATGTTTGTAATTAGGGAGCAGCTCGTGCCGGAGCACGGCGTTCGCTCCGGGAGGGAGGCAGCACGGCTCCGCGGGCTCGCTCGCACCCCGGGGCTCGGAGCAGGATCAGCCTCTCGCTCACGCGTCCCGCATGCGATTTGTCCCGGGGCCTTTTTAAATAAACAGGATGTGTTGGCAGCAAAAACAAACAGCAGCGATGCTGGGGAGGAAGGGCGGTCCAGCAGCATAGAGAACACTTGACCTGGAAGGGAGGGACGGGAGGGGACGGCCCTGCTCTGCCACAGGCTTCTTCCCAGGCCTCGGGCACATCCCTCAGCCTTCTGCAGGAGGCAGGGAGCGGGGACCTGCTCTTCCTCCTGCACTTTTTGGGACAGGGCTGTCGCTGGAGGGAGGCTGGAGCTTGCCAGAGTGGAGCAGTTCCAGTCCTGGCCCTCTTTTTTTTCCCGATAAGAGCCAGCCCACCTGCCGGTCCACCTCTAACTGGGGCAGTGTGAATCAGAAGGAAACATCATCTGGTAATTGGGGAAGCATTTCCTGGCCCGTCACGCTTCGGGATGGCGTCCCGTCCCTTGAATCATGCAGAGCTGGTCCGTGTCCAGAGCTAAGAATAGCCTCCCCGTGCGCCGCGGGGGCAGCCCGGTGCCGGGCAGGGTTGGGGACCGGCCGGCGGGGGGCTGGCTCCTGGCTGTGGTTTCCCCCGTGCCCAGCAGCTCCTGGTGCTGTGCCGGGCTCCGACACCGTGCGGTGGGAGGTTGGAGGTAAAGGACATAGCGTGGGTGGGCCTGGGCTGCCATCGGCCCTGCAAATGTCAGCAAGGAAGGAGAAAATGCAGCTCCTGGTGGAGCAGTTTTCCCCAGCGGGGCCTGGGGGTGACAGCGCTGCCTGCTCTGTGCCTTTGGGACACGCAGGAGAGCGCAGGCACGCGGGGCATTGCGCCCACGCAGCATTTCTGCCCTGTGAGATGTCACTCCTGGCATCGGGCACCATGCCCCGGCCGGCCCAGGGCAATCACTAGAGGGCATCCGTGGATTAAAATGCTCCTCTGCGGTGGTAGGAGAGCTGGTTTGGTGTCCCACCACCTTCGATTTGAAACCTCCATGGGATGAAGCCAGGAAATGGGGAAACACAGCGGGACTGGCAGCCCCACACACCGCACATCCATCCCCTGCAGCCGGGCCGGGGGGCTCTGCAGCTCCTGGGCAGGATGGAGCTCGGCCGGTGCCATCCTAAGAGGTGTTTGTGTCGGGGCATGAGCCCCCAGGGCTGCTCGTGCCTCTCCCTGCCTCTCGCAGCCCTGTGCCTGCAGGTTGGCGCGGGGAGCTCATTAGCATCGCCGCGATCCCAGCCCGTTACTATGGGGAAGAGCTGCGATCGCTGCTCGGGGTTACAGCCCGCTGCCTCCAGCGAGTGCCGAGACGAGATGAAATGATAACGGAGCTTCCCCCAGGAGCCCCCGTGAGCCTGCTGCCGGGGCAGGGGCTCCTGCAGCAGCAGGGGCTGGTTTAAGGCCGGAGGAATAGGGCCGACTGCTGGTGGATGGTGTTTGTAGGGCGCAGGGTTGTGGACGGGCACCCGCCCCTCTGAGCGTGATGCTCTTGTTCCTGCTTCTGGGTGGGGAAACCTCTCCGGCAGTGCCCCGTTTCCTCGCTGTCTTGTCCTTGGTTCGTGTCTCTGGGGACTTTGTTCGGGCTAGGTGTTTTGGGGGGGGGCTTAGGACAGGCAAACTGTCCCATGAGTGTGTGTGTAGGGGCAGCTCGGTGCTGAGGGCTATTCCTCACCCCATGGAGCTGGTGTCTCAGGGCTGCACGGTTCCCCTCCTCCCCCAGGAGAAAACATTCGTGGAGGAGCAGGAGAAGCACCGGCAGCAGTCGAACTGATTGGGGCACTCGGTGAAGGGAAGGAGCATGGGTGGTGACAGCGGGGGGCCGGGGCAGAGCCTGCCCAAAATCCCGTGCTCTCCCCACACAGCCCAACCCTGGGCCACTGGGGCAAGTCCCCGCCGTCCCCTCGTGGCCCCGTGTCTGGGCTGAACCCGTGCAGGGTTCACCGCCGACCCGCGGCGTGACTCAGAGGAGTCAGGGAGTTCAGGGCAGCGCATGTGACGGGCGCCCCTTGCTCCCCTGCAGCCCATGTGGGCTCGCCAGCCTCCGAGTCACAGCGAGGCTTCTGCCGACTGCCCCCGTGCTTCTCTGCAGGTTTTTGGGGCAGCACCCGGCACGTCAGATCTGGTGCTGGTCTCGGCCAGTTGCTGGGTTCAATCCTTTAAGCCACGCACTTCGAAAACCTCCTGCCTTGGGGAAATCCCTGCCCTGCTCAGGGAATTCGGTGTCCCCAGGCTCCCAGTTGCATCCCTGGGCTCTGTGCTCTCAGGTGCTGCCCTCGCAGCCCCCCCAGCACGCCGGCCGATGCTGACACTGATCCTACAAAGCACCGAGCGGGGTTAAGCTGCTCCGCACACCTCAGCAGCCAGCCCTGTCCCAAAGCATTAGAGATTTATGGGCACTGGAAGATCCTCAGCATCCAAGTGCTCATCCCAGCCCTCCCGGTGCCTTGCACCCCGTGGAGTCGCCCCCATGGCACAGCGGGGTGCGGGTGGGTGCAGCTCGGGCACTGCTGGCAGGGAGGTGCCGCAGGGGCCGGGAGGAGCTGAAAGCCCCCGGGGTTTCAGCTGATGGCAGCGCGGCGTGCCTGCTTTAAGGGCTTGCGTTGAGCTGGGGCCTGGAAGAATAAGAATCCTGCTTGCTGAAATGCTCTGAAGCCCTTTTTGACGGCTCCGTGCTTCTAATTTTAGCAGCAGCCCTTTGGGGCTGAGGGTTGAGCTCACGCTGAGCGCGGCTGCTGCGGGGGAAGCCGCTGCCGGAGGCAGCCACGAGCTCGAGCATCGCGGAGCCGGGGACAGGCTCCCGGGACGGGGCACACCTCATCAGCACGGCACTTTCCAGATGCCTGCGTGGCTACCTGGGATCAGGCTTGTGCTGATAAATCCCCTTTAAAAGCCAATTTCCCCCCTCTGATGCTGCCGAGCCCTTTCTCGGGGCTGGGGGGAGCGCTGCTGCTGGGGAAGGGGCTGGGTGAGCCGGGTGGATTTACTGCAGCAAGCAGCCCTGCGTTAGCCAGGAGCAGGAGGGTTTTAATAAATCATTTCCGTCTCTAATTTTTACTCCTCTATGAAATTCCTCTCGTTTGCTGGTCGCCAGAGGGAAGGGAGGTCAGGGGAACCAGGCCTCCCCAGCATCCTCCTTCCTGCAGCTGTTGAAACAAAACCCAGAAATATTCTAATAGGCACGTCCCTCCCTCCCCCCGGTAACACGCCGTGGTCGGTACCAGTGCCGGTGGTGGCGTCTGGCTGCTGGTGCACACATAAAACTGCAAAAAAGGGCTCAGCATCCGTGTCCCTGAGCCTTGGGGTGTCTCCGGTGCGGGTGATGACCCACACAGCTAGCAGGGAGCACAGCAGGGCTGTCCCGCTGCCCTTAGTGGGACCCAGAGCGCGGCTACCGTGGTTGATCCCAAACCCCCTCGATCTCCCCGTGATGCTCTCGGCCCCTGGCTGCACCCTGTCCCGCAGACGGGCACCCCGTGGTGGTGCAGCACTTTTTTTTCCTCTTGGCCGCTGGCCCCCCGGCATTGTTTGGCCGTGTTTGTTTAGGTTGGCCCAGGTGCTGAGCTTTATCTGCCCCGCCGCTGAGGTTTGTTTTCTTTTACGTCCCTTGTTTTGCAGCAGCAGCAGCAAATGCCCCGGAGCAGCCAAGAAGAGAAAGATGAAAAAGAGAAAGAAAAGGAGAAGGAGGGAGAGAAAGAGGAAGACAAACAGGAAACAGAAAATGACAAAGAAGAACTGACAAAGTAAGCGCAGCCCTCCCCTCCTGGCTCCCCTCCGCCTGCAGCGAGGGCCGTGCAGCACCCCGGGGTGGACGCGGGGTGGGACGCGGCACGGGGCTGGGCTGCGTGTGCCCATCTCCTCCTGCCGGGAGGGAAGGGGGAGAGCCTGCTTTCCTCTTTGTTCCTCCCCCCTGCTGCTCCCAAACTTGGAAAACAGCTCTCTGATGTGCTTTTTATTTTTAAACCCGATCAACCCGCAAAGCTGCTCTGATCCTCGGGCTTGTTTTGCTCTGGCGAGAACCTCCCCGAGTCGGAGGAGCTCTGGGAGCCCAGCCGAGCGTGGCGCTTCACCTTTAGTGTTATTGATGTCAACATGAGAGCTTCCAGATCAAGGGATTCGACCAGTTTTATAACCGCGCCTGCCTCCCTGCCTGACACAATCATAACTAACAGGGGAGCATCAGAGCCGCGGCGGGGAAAGGTTGGCACGCGGGCTGCTCGCTATCTGTAATGGGATTAATACTTGCTTTAAAAGAACATCTGGCTTCATTATATCTAGGCTGCTAAGACATTTACCAGCAGGTCCTTTTCAGGAAGATAAATGAGGAGGAGGCAGTGATGAATTTGAATGGCCTGGTATTAAACCTGTCTCTGTCAGGTCTCTGCGTGCACTTGGTGGTGGAGCTGCAGCCATCTGCAGAGTGCAAACCCCGCCGCAAATAACCCCGACGCCAAATTAGCCAGGGAGGGGGGCTGTGCGTGCAAAAAAAAAAAAAAAAAATTAAAAAATAAAGCAGAGTTTCCCCTCCAAAAGACCACAGCAAAAATTCCAAACCCATGCAGGGAAATGTTTGACCTCCAAATCCTCCCGATCCGATGGTGATGGGAAAAAACTCCTTGTTTTTTCTGCAGGGACAAGAACGACGACACGTCCGGGGAAGACAACGACGAGAAGGAAACCGTCACCTCTAAGGGCCGCAAAACCGCCAACAGCCAGGGCAGGCGCAAGGGGCGCATCACCCGCTCCATGGCCAACGAGGCCAACAACGAGGAGGCGGCCGCCCCGCAGCAGAGCGCAGAGCTGGGTGCGTAGCCGCCGGCACCGGGAGCGGGGAGGGGGCACCGCGGCGCGGCTCTTGGGGTGCCTGCCCTGCTCTGCTCCCCGTCCCCAGCCCCCAAGGGAAGGTTTTCCTCATGCACCCCCTTTCCAGGGGCAGCAGGAAGGTTTCTCTTGCCCAGTTGTTATCCTGCTCGCCCAGGTGAACCGGAGGCGTTCACAAGGGCTGTCCCGGCTGAGTATTTGTGTGTGTGTTAGGACCCTGGAGGGAGGGAAAGTATTGCAAAAGAGGAAAAGGGAAGGCGTTGTTTTTAGCAGTGCATTTGCTGGGCTCGTGCAGGGCTCATGCTCCTCCTGCACTTGGAGGTGTGCTTCCCTCTGCCAGAGGCTCGGGCTTTCAGTGCCCTCAGCTGCTGGGGCTGCTCAGCACCGAGCCTGTCCTGCCCTGCTGGGTGCTGGGGCTTTTCCTGGCTCCCCGCAGTCCTCCTGCCCCTCTCAGCTGCCCAATTTACCTGGACCCAGCTCTGCTGCAGCCTGCGGGGTCTGTAACCCCATGGCCTTGGGAATCGGGCTCTTCCTTCCTCATCCGTGCCGCTACCCCGGCTGCTGTGAAGGATGTGGTGAGGTGGCAAAGGTTCATTGCTCAGAAACCTCCCCACTGCCTGCGTTCCTGCCACGCACCCCGGGTGCCACTTGTTTGGCACTCATTGCCCGTGCTCATCCCCAGTTCCCCCGCTCATCTGCCCCATCCGTGAGCCAGGCGAGGAGTTCGGGACATTCCTGCCCATGGGGCATGGCTGGGCTGTGTGTAGGGTCTCAGGGGTGCTGAGCACAGCAGCAAGGGGCACAAGGTGAGATGGATGAGGCAGAGCATGCTGCCCGTAACGTGGCACCGCCGCCGGCTCGCAGGGACCGCGGCCAGCGCTTGGCCGAGAGCAGCAGTCGGGGAGAGCTGTCTGGGGGCAGACAGGAATTCACAACATCATCCCCAGACACACCTCGTGTGCATCTGCCTCTGGCATTTGCAGCTCCGGTAGTGGTTACCCTTGGAAACTGCTCGTGTATTGACTTGGAGAAGCAAATACATCAAGGAATTTGGCTGATTTTCCGATGTTTTGTACTCTATCAAGTACAAAATTATTGCTGCGCTACCTAAGGCGAGGCAAAAATAAAAGCAGGGTGACTCCTCTCGGTTTCCTTTCTTTGCAGTTTCTTGCTTGTTCTGTTCCATGTGCTATAAATCACTCGGAGGTGTTTCGCCTCCCCGTTCCTCTGCTGACAACTGGCTGAAGCCTTGATTGCGAGCGCTGTTTTCATCCAGGCGATATAAATAGTTCCCGGCACAACGGAGCCCTGATCTCTGTCTCCAACTTGTTAAGCAATGCTGCAAAGAAGGAGCAGATAATGCCAGGGACTTGGATGGGATTTTTTTATCCCAGCATCTCCGAGCCCTTGATAAACTTCACGGCAGGCAGGCAGAAACGACTTCAGACCGTGTTAAATTGGGAAAAGGAAGCGGATTGATTCCAGTGGCATATCTGAGCGATTGGTTACACTTTATGTCTCTCCACTAGTGCTTTAATTTAGGTTGGCTAAGAAAGTTATTGCATTTTAAATACCAATTGAACATTGAAAAACAACACAAAACCATATTGTGGTTTAACTGCAGCGTGCTGGAGCTCCCAGTAGGCATCTGTTACATAACTGCACAACCTCAGTAAATATCATTAATCAAACCAAACGGGCCATTTCTTTGACGGTTCTTCACCATACAATAACAGTCGTCTCAAAGCTGAGTTAGGGGCCTTGTGAAGTGTGTTCGGGACACTCGATTTGAAATAAAGGAGAGCCACAGCCCCAAATCTGCCCAAGGCAGGGGGAAGCAGCAAGGGGACACCTGTGGCTGTGCTCAGCCGGCTGGGAAGGAGATTCCTCAGCCTGGCCCTGGTGTGCCCTGGGCATTGAAGCCCAGCTCGTCCTCCTGCAGGGTCCCAGCTTTCATAAAACCCCTTAGAAAATGCCTCCCTCTCCTCTCGCCCGTATCCTCTAGCCTAACCTATCCGCCTGCTCTCCATTCTAAAAGGCCACTGTCAAAACATCTCTCATCGCTGTTGAAATAACGCTGTGCCTGTTGTTTAGAGTAATAACCCGCTGGCAGCCTGAACCGGAAATCTGTTTCCTTACCGAGTTGTTTTTTGCCTCTGACTCACACCCTGGTTTGTTATTGTAGGGTTTGCTCGCCGGTGCCAGGCCGCCAGCAGGATTGGCGCGCAGCGAGCGCTTCGCACAGGACCTCGGTGTCCCTGCACCGAGCGGGGTGTGGGGACAGGGGCAGCAGGTGCTGGCGCCCTCCTCTTCCTCTCTGCTGGGAGCAGCGCACCCATTTGACCCCAAACTGCTCCGGGCCCCAAATCAGCCGAGCCCCTGTCCCTTCTGGACGTGGCTCCGAGGTGTTGGAGAGCACGGTGACGGTGCCAGCTCTCCGAGGGAGCCCGCTGTTAGCAGGGCTGGCTCCCTCGACCGATGCAGGTGGCAGGCCAAAGTGACCGAGGTGACGCGGTTCCTCCGCTGCGGGTGACGGTCCCACCCCGTGTCTGCCACCTCCAAAGCACGCAGCCGATGTCGGCTCCGTCTTAGGTACCTGTTGTTGGCGGGCCAGAGAGCGTGGCAGCGATTCAGCAGGAAATATGCTGCCTCCCTCAAGCCATCTGGCTTCGCTTCCAGTCCCTAAGAAACCAAAGTGGAGGCTTTGCGTCACCCAGAAGCAGCCCGGGAGGGTGCTGCCACGGGGGTTATCGTTGCTGTGCCTCCGGTGACCAGGGTGCAGGACAGGGTGCCCACCGGGTGGCATCTGGGCTTCTGTTGGGTTAAAGGGTAGGGACGTTTGGCAGGACCCCTTGTGTTCCAGCCTGTCCTGAGACACCGGAGGGGCTGGGGGCGGTTTGGTGGGATTTGAGCAGTGCCCAAGTTGGCAGTGTTAAGTTGCATTTGGTGTATTTAATTAACACCAGCCAGGTGCACAAACAGCACAGTGCACTTCCAGCCTAGCAAACGACCGGTGGAGTTTATTGAAGCCCCAGGAGCGCAGGTTCTTTGGGTAGCCGGTGATAAACGCACTGGCTGCAAAGTGCATGCAGATACCAGGAATGCGACCAGCAACCGACTACGTGGTAGTTGGTAACTCGTGAAACAACTCAGTAGGCAGCATTAGGTTTCTCGGTATAACCGAGAGATCGAATCTCACCCACGAGGCCTCTTATGGGGGTAGAGAGGTTCAGCCCCGCGGCTGACCCCACAAGTCAGCGATGTCCTTCCAACTTGTCTGCGATGGTGTCTTCCCTGACACTGTCCTCTCCTGAGCCATTTTTATGCTGTTTTCTTACCTTTAGGTGGAGCTTGAGTGACTGTAGTCATACATGTCTTTGTTGCGATTGGTGTAACTTCTTCTTGCTTTTGGTTTGAAGGAGAAATTCAGAGCACATGCTCAGTGAGGGGTGGTCGCACCTCAGAGGCAGGTGGTGTTTGGGATGGAGGTGTGTTTTGGCATTATAACGAGGTTATAATGAGTGAAGTTCACCCAGAGGACATGATTCGGTTATCAGTTAGACTCAGGCTGCCCATGCAGCCTGTCAGATCCATCGTGCCATCGGGTTCCCCATCCCTGCCAGCACAGAGCCTGTCTGCAGGGGCTCCGCTGCGCACCTGAGGCTGTGAGTGATGCTGCCGAGGGGACTGGCATGGAACAGATTCCTTGCCACATCTCACCCTGAAAGTTCCCTCAATGCTGAACCTTCTCCTAAGATGTGGACATAGCTTTAGCCTCACTAAATCACCTCTGCAATTACCCACTGCTTCCCTCCGCTGCGCCCCTCGGAGCTCGCCGGGCTCGCTCGGCCCCAGTCCCCACTGACCTCTCTCCTTTCCTTCCTCCCCCCCCAGCTTCGCTGGAGATGAACGAAAGCTCTCGCTGGACTGAAGAGGAAATGGAGACGGCTAAAAAAGGTAAGCCACTTGTTTTCTTTCTCGTGTTGGTGCTGCTGGAGCCAACCCAGCAGCTGGCGATGCGATGGAGGGTGCCTGACCGCAGGGCGGTGGGGCAGATCCTGCCCGTCTCGCTGCTGGTTTATCGCAGTACCCTCAGGGGGTGGTACGGGAGGAAACAAGAAGGGTGTCAGGTGTTGGTGCGCGGTGCTTGCCCAGTTTCTGCAGCACCAGGACATCTGTGCCGGCGGTGCTGCGGCCACAGCCCACGTGCGTCCCCGCGAGAGCGGAGCCGGCCGTAGGAAATGGGGAAGACTTTTCATCTGCTGCTTCCTGCAGCTTGTGCTGCGTGTAGCACGAGGTTTCGCTCCGCGTCGCCCTCTGACGCCTCGTCCTATCTGTGCGATCGGTTTCAGACCTGCCGAGGGCGTCCGCCTGTGTTGGTAACTCTGGTGTTCAGCAATTTGTGGGTGGCAAACCCCGGCGCTCCGCGGCGCGGAGGCAGCTGCGGCTTCCCAGCCCTGCCCGGCGTGCAGTGGGGAGCTCGCGAGAGCTGCGGGCAGGAGCGGGGCTCTCGACATCCTGAGCTGATTCAGAGCCTCTGCTGAGACCGTTTTGAAAAAGTGCTGAGTGTGGCACAGCCCTGCTTGCCACTTCCCCCTCCCTCCGCGCAGCTCCCGTGCCAGCCCTCTCGCTGCTTTAATTTTTTCCAAAGTCACGTCCTGTCGATCCGCTGCCGGGTTCACATCCCCAACCCGTGCATCCTGCTTGCGTGGCTGCTGATTCTCCTGGCCCGGTGAGGATTGTAAATGCGAAATTAAAATGGAAATGAGCGCCGTTCGGGGATGGCAAGCGCAGGCAGGCGCGTTAGTGGCTTCGGCTCGGTTTGGAAAATGCACCTGCTGCAAGGATGGTGATTGCACGTCCTGGAGCTGCGGCTTCCCAGGTGCCGGTGGGAGCTGTGGACTCGGATTACTTTGCCTGTGAATATCCCAAAACGTTTGGCTCGCTCGCCTTTGAGCTGTTCCAACCCTCTTTGCAGCCCGGTGCCAATCTCGCGCGTTGCTGAGCGTAGCTCTCTATAGATGCAAAACTTAATGGATAGACTTTAATCAAGCAGCCTGGCCCGGAGCCAGGCAGCAGGGTGAGCAGGTGCCGAGCAGGGGAGTGCTGTTGGAGGGATCTTTTCTGAGCGCTGCTTTGTTTTGGAGATCGCATCTGGTTGGGAAAAAAAAAAAAAACGCCTCTCGCTGTTTTGTGCTGGATGCTGGACGTGCGCTTAAGGAGTCCTAAAACCAGCCGCCAAAGCCTGCGTGGAAGATGAAGTGTGGGAGCACGTAGTGGTTCCTGCTCCTGCGTAAGCTGAGCCTGACCCCGTTATTCCAGCCCGGGGGCCAGGCTGGGGCAGGGGGATTTGCTGTTGCAAAGCCTGGTTGCTGGGCTGACGTTCCCCTGCCTGCTACAACCTGGGAAACCGAGATTTCAACGCCAGACTTCTGCAGAGAAGCCAAATTCCCCTTTGCCAGGAAGTAGCCACGCTGCTGCTTCGAAGTGGCTCTGTTTGGCATTTCCAGGGACTGGCAGGCTGGGGGTTTCCGACTCGCAGCGCGACCAAACTCCGGAGGTAACTCAGGGGCTGCAGGAGGCTGCAGAGCCGCTGCGGGTTAGTGCCTCGGTGCGCCTGGAAGGAGAGGAGGACGGGGACCTCTGCTCTTGGCACTGGCAAGTGGGTAGATCAGTCTCGCCATCAGCTTCTTTGTGCGTGGCATGAAACCCCCCTCCTCTGCTGTAGGGAAGGGTCGGGCAGGCACATCGTGAGGGGAAGCAGCCCTGGGACAGTGAGACGCCAGAGCCGAGCGGCCACACCGAGCAGGGCTCTGGGAACAGGAGCTGGAGAGCTCTGGAAGGGCAGAGCTGCACGGAGGGCTTCCAAGTAGGAGAAGGCAGGACCGGGTCTGCGGGGAGAGACAATAAAGGGGAGTACCGTGTTATTAAAGTTAACTAGGGGAACGAAAACCTAGCGAGAGGAAAGTTCTTGCTTAATGACACTTTTATGATGCAATAAACTTTGATTCACTGGTCTGTCAAAATGTGCTGAGATTGGGGTAATTACGGGGTAGCGAGCGTGTTTTTCTGATGCTGCCTCCTCATCGCGCAGGGGCCGCGATTCCAAGTTGGAGGCAGGAGGTTTTCCTCACCCGGAGCTCTGCGGGGCCGGCTGGGTGCTGCTCCTCACAGGGCAGTGTTTAGGCAGCTTCAGCTTTTGGGGGGGACCTGCAGGGCTGGGAAGGGAGCCCGGCAAGCACCAGCAGCCAGTTGGGGTTGTTGCCCCCCGGTCTGTGTGCCGGGCACGAGCAGCGGGTACGTGCCCAAGCGGGGCCGCATCGCACAGCAGCCCGTGGTAGCAGCGGAGCTGAACCCAATGAACCAGGAGGTTTCAGCACGACCTTCGTTACTCTTTAGTCTCGTATCTGTTCTCACCCTGGTTCTGGGCTTCCCCCCCCCGCCCCCTGGAGTCTAACAAGTGGTTTTGTACTCCGAAAAGAGGCCACATAAGAATGGCAATGTCTTGCTCACCTGAGTTCCTCCTACACCGTGCCGAGGCTCTGCGCTCCTCGCTATCGGGGCAGAGCCAAAATCGTGTTCCTCGCGCCTTTCCTCTGTGTGGCCTGGCTGGGGAGAGCTGGGATGGAGGCACTGGGATGGAGGTGTCACAGGGATGGGCATGGGCAGCACGGTCCTGCCGAGCCCCACGGAGAGTCCCCATGGGACAGAGGGGCCGTCCTGGGCACACAGCTTCTGGGCGAGCAGGGCTGGCAAAGGAGATGGCACGTGTTTGATTTCTTTCATAATAAATATATAACAGCAGAGAAAAAGGCTTTGGGTAGGGGCCGAGACTCTCCTAAGTTGTATCGGAGGCACTGATGAGCGGTGCTGGCACCGAGAGGACAGCGGGGCTGGCGGGCCAGCCGTGTGCATGCTGCTCGTGTGAGCATTTTGATGTTCATTTCAGAGCGTAAAAAGCCCATGTCAAAGAGCTAAATAACCCATGAAAACTCCTAAATAGTTCATTTTGGGTGGATGCAAAATATTTCCTTGGATACAGGTTTTCTTTTGAGGGCTGATTTTCACTTCTGCCAAAAACCAACTTAGAAAGCGAGATGAATTTTGGACCAACCTGGGCCGTTCTTTTATTCCCCAGTTCCATCTTGTCCGTGAAACTATAAAATAAAAAAATGAAAATAATAATTAACAAAAACCTGCAGGTTTTTTTTAAATGTTGGTTTCTTCAAATTACCACACGGCCAAGCCCAGCGACACGCGTGCCCGTGGCAGCAACCAGCCGTCTCCCATCGCCTTCCGAGCCCAGCTGTGTTTCAGCACGCTATCGCGCTGCACAAGATTATTTTGGAGCCTGCACGGGTGTGTAAACACACACAAGCATGCGCTCTTCCAACCCTAATTTGGTTTTGCACTGTTATTTGAACGAACAGCTGGCTGAGCGGGGGGAGGTAGGTCTGTGTAGGTCTGCGCATTCTTCCTCCATCGCTTCTCCCTGGCAGGGCAGCCTTTGCTCTTAAAAGGAGTTGGCTGCAGCGCGGTGCGGAGCAGGCAATGCTGTCTTCTTGGGAAGCTGGGACTGAGCCCTGCCCCGCACATTCTTCATCTTCCTTGCGCTCACACTGGTGCTTTTCCCTCTCCAATATGAAATTTTAAATACTATTTTAATATTTTTTTAAAAAATAGGTGATGATGATAATAAACATAGGCTGGAGAACTGGGTTTGCAGCCTGTGCCCATCGCTGCGTGTTGTCCCTCGTGCTGGGACCAGGCAGTGGGGTGGGACGAGCTATGGGGTCCCACCATCCAGGGAAACCCCATAAGTGCTGCTGAGGAACCGCGTGCATGCCTCAAAGCGCGTGTGATGCTGCGGGGAGGCAGCAGGCAGAAATCATCAGGGCGATTTGGATGGTGCAGATGGGATGCCACGAGGGCAAAACCACATCCAAGGCGTGAATTGGCCACGCTGCCCTTTGGCCAAGGTGTTTGGCAGCATGTGTTGAACGTGGCCCCCCAGGATAACGCCCGTAACGTCGCTGCCGCGGTGCCCCCCCGGCGCTGCGCTTTCTGCCACAGTTGGCTGAACATTTCTCAGGCATGTAGGAGAAAACTGCGAGGATTTGCTTAGTGAGTGTCAGCGAATGAAACACAAAAGGCCTGTCAGGGGGAACTGCTGGGTAATTACTATAATTTACAGCCTACATTTTAATTTTGAGCATTATTTTTTCAACAATAAGGGAGCAGGAATAATATCCGAGCCAGGTGAAGGAAGAGCACTTGGGCCCGAGGGGAGCGGCGGCTCCGCGTGCGCTCGGCCGCGGGTCGGAGCCTCCGGCATCCCCGGCAGGACGGGGGAACCGCGGGGAGCAGGGGGAGCGCCCGTCCCTGCCAGCGGGCTGCAAGGAAGGGGACGCAGCACGGAGAGAGGAGAGGCGAGGTGCCTGACGGTAGGAATACGAGTCGGGGAGCTTCAAGCACGGAGGAGTGGAGCGTGGCAGGAGGCTGACGCTGGTGCTGCGCGCCCGAGGACGGGCGAGCGTCGCCCTGCCTGCCCCGTGTCCCCTCCCGCGGGGACGTGGGCCGGCCGCCTGCGCACCGTCCCCGCTGCTTGGCTTGGTTTGGCACGGCGTCAGGAGCCCGGTGCTCGCCCGGCTCTGCCACCCACCGCCTGCGCGGCCCCGGAGCGGTTACTCACCTTCTTTGTGTCTCGGTTCTCCCACGCGCGCCCGCACGCTGCGAAGCGCTCTGAGATCAGCGGGGGAAAGCATCGCTGCGACGCGCTAATTTGGCTGGCAGCAGAGCGCTGGTTGCCAGCGACGCCGACCACGCTTTCAGGATGCCATGGTTTGCGTGGTGCTGGTCTTTCTCCAGGGCTGGGTTACAGTTTTGGCTGTGCCAGGAGGGTCCCCATCCCCTGCTCCCCGAGTGGGGGAGTTGGGTGCGAGGGGTGCTGGAGGATTGCTCTAGGCACCGTCAGGCGTAGGGGAATGAGATCACTTATTTTTTCCCTTGTAACCCCGTCCTGTTAATCCGCACGAGCTCCCATTAAGGGACCCTTTTACGGGCTCCCTCCACCCTCTCCCAGAGCTGGGTGGAGCAGGGCGGCCGTGCCGGGGAACCTTGGAAAGGATCACATAAAAACCCACAGCTGCGGAGAGCCAAGGGGCCGCAAGCGGCCGGCTCCCACCCACCCCGGTGCCCCCTCATCTGCCCCTCCGAGCACACGTTGAGGTGCTCCCAGCTCTCCAGGCTCCTCTTATTTCCTTCTCTGCGATGCTCCAGCCCCCGTTTGCTCGCACCAAGGCAGAGGCCGTGGTGGCACCGCTGCCCACACAGCCCCTGCGTTGGCTCGGCTCGGCTGCGCCGTCCCGCGTCCTCTCCCAAACCTCTCCAGCAGCGCGGGCTGCGGGGCCAAGCCACGCTGGGGGCACGTTGTCCCCGCTGGGCTCGCCGGCTGTGCACCTCCCCAAAGAAAAGCGCCTTTGATTCACTTCAGAGCGGAGGAAACTATTAGCCAAGCTTTGTTTTCCTGGATCCCTCCCCCTGCCGCTGACATTCAGATGAGAGCGAGGGAGACAGAAAGTGAGAGAGGGAGGGAGGGAGGGAGCCGGTGCCAAGCGGCCGCACCCCTTGTCAGCTTGGGTCAGTGCCACGTTCGTTATTAATGCTCTGTCTAGAGGTCACATTCAGATGCAATGAGCCCTGGGTCAGCCAGAGGAACAGATTAGAGCTCGCTCGCTGCTCCGCCACATACCGACGGCACCGGCTCCCCGTCCCTGGGCTGGCAGGAGCGGAGCTGCAGCGCGCCGTCGGCTGCTCCCTCCCCTGCGCCTTTCTGCTGCTTTTTTTTTTTTTTTTCTTTTCCTTTTTTTCTCTGGGTTTATTTATTTATTATTCTTTCTTGGCAACATCGGGCATCTCCTGAAACTGCACAGCCTCCCCTCCCCGTAGCCCCAGGCTGCTGAGCGAGGAGGTTAGGGGAGAAAATACCGGAGGCGCTTCCATCCACCTTAACAACCGCGGCTGCAGCCGGCTGGAAAAGCTCCACCGCGAGCAGGAGGAGCGGGAGGACCAAGCGCCCGCGCCCCGCTGGAGGAGAGCTGGGGCCAGAGCATGTGTCCCCTCCAACTTCTGGCGCTGGGGTCAGGACTCTCCCGCCTGTGACCCGGTTTCCAGCCTCGGCGCCCGCTCGCCGCTCTCCGCCGCCCATGGCTCTGAAATCCTCTCGCCCCCAGGATTTAAGGAACCGGCTTTGCTTTCTTCTCTTTCTCCGGCTGCTGCGAGGGAGCGAAAGCAAAATGAGCGGGGCGGGCGTGAGCGGAGCACTCGCAGCGCTTCGCCGCGAGCTGGCGTGCCCGGGGGGGCTTTGAAGCGCGCCCCAACGCCCGCGTCCGTCCCAGCCCGCCCGCTGCATGCTCCGGGCACGCTCCCCGCCCGGCGCAGCCAGACCCGCGGCATGTAAGTACGGCCAGGGGGGTGCTGAGGATGGGGTTAATTAACACTGGGGCTGGTGCCTGGCGTGGAGCTGTAGCTGCGTGTCCAGGGGCAGACCCCGCGGTTGCAGGGCCACGCCGTGCCGAGCCCCCACACCGTGCCGAGCCCCCACGGCACGCCAAGGAGCGCAGCTCTCGGTACGATCTGATAACTCAGTTAGTCATAGTTTCAGTTGTGCTGGGAAACGAACGGCCGTGCCGAGCCGGGCTGGCGTGCCGGGGAGCACTGGGCTGGGGGCTGCCGAGCCAGGGGGCGCGTGGCGAGGGTACCCGGGGGCGTATTTCGGGTGATCCCTCCCGGCGGGGCAGCAGGTGCTGCTGTTTTGCTGTTCTGAGTGTCAGGAGGAGAGCGGCTGGGCACCCCGCTGGGTCCCACAGGCTGCCTTATCCTCGTGAGCCGGGCACGGATGCAGCCACCTGCCCGGCCAGCTGCGAGCTCCCAGCGGAGCCGTGGCAGCGTCCCCGCGGCGCTGGGCAGAGTGGCACAGCCAGCACGGCAGGGGAGAGGGCAGCGGGAGCTGGCACCGCACAGCCGGTGAAGGTCACATCGTGTGGGGGACCACAGGCAGCACAGGGACCCCCCCGTTTACCGGGCTGGGTCCCGTGGCTGCTTTCAGGGCACCGCCAGGAGCGGGGGCAGCGCCGGCGTTGGGAGCCTTTGCCCGGGGCGCAGCAAAAGGCTCCAGCCCCGGGTGCTGCGCTCGGTGCACGGCGCAGCGATGAGCCAAGGGGGCTGGGAGCCTTGTTTGCTTTGGCCACGGCGCTGGGTTGTGACACGCGGGGGGAGGACTGCTGCCCCCGGCTCGTTACCTCTCGTGGTTGGTGGCCGGACATCCCTTTTTTTTTATTTTATTTTTTTTTTCTATTTAAGAAGCCCCGGCCCTCCAGCACGGCGGCGGAGGTCGTGGGTTTCGCAGGAGCGGCGCTGGGAGCTGCAGAGTTAAAGCTCAAACTTGTTTCTTGGCTGGCCCCGGCCTTTTGTGGTGCTCAGCGCTCTGTGTGATGCCTGCGTGTTGCGTGCAATTTGATAAGCCCTGGTGCTGGGACAGGGCAGGATACAGGCACGGCCGGGCCGTTAACTCTTGCCGTGCTGAGTACAGCTGCTTTCCTCCGGGAGGGGTTGTTTTTTTTTTATTTGTTTTGTTGTTTTTTTTTTAACCTGTCCTGAGGAACGTGGTGCCACCTACTCAGCGCAGACTCACCCGTGTCCCCCCCAGGCATGCCCTCCCCTTGCACGTTTCCTGCTCAGAGGTGCATCCCTCGGGCCCTGGTGCTGAGATCACCCCGTGCCCTGCTGGGCACGGCTGCGTGGCTCTCAGGAACAAGCAGGGCTGCTCACAGGAGCCCTAGGGTGGGACACCGGGGTCCTGAGCCCCACGGTGTCAGGGCTGGGGACAACAAGGGAGGGGTGTGGGGACAGAGGTCGGGGACACGCAGGCAGTCCCCGTTCCCAGGCTCTGTGGCTTGTTGTGACCTCTGGGCAGAAAAACCCCGTAGAGAAGAGGAAGGTGCCTTGGGCAGGTTGTTCCCTGTGGGTTTTCAGCTCTTGAAGTCCCCGTTGGTGGCAGCGCCGTGCCCCTGGGCTCAGCGTGAGCCCGTCCTTTACACAAGGTGCTGGGGAGGACCCGGGGAGCTGTGCCACGCGCTGCCCTGCCACATCCACGGGGTTTGGGGTCAGGGACACCCCATTCACAGGCTGCTTGGCCCCAAACGTGCTGTCCTCTGCAAGAGCTCGTGAGCTGCCAGGCCAGGGATGGCCCCAGATGGGGAAATCAGGTCATGGGAAGGATGGCAAGCTGCGAGGCTTTAATTGTCCAGAAAGCCCGGGTGGCCCCAGCCCAGGTCACCTCCAGGAGCAGGTGCCGGTGTGCATGGCTCGGGGCTGCGGCTCCCACCTCCGATGTGTCCAGCAGGCACCTCGCTGGGCTTGGTGATGGGGCCGTGTCCCCCCCAGCCTCCTGCACCGTGGTGTTCCTCCCAGCCCGGGGTCTTGCCAGGTCTGAGCCGTGCAGCCCGAGCACCTGTCCCTCTGGGGTGGTCGCTGCAGGCGTCTGTCCCACCCGTGACATCCCCAGGAGCAGGGCACGAACCCGTGGACTTTTGAGGTCCCAGCGGGGACCCCACCTGCGTTTCCTGCCACTTCCCTGCCCAGGCTCTTCCTCCCCACCTGTACCAGGACTCCAACCCACCGAGCCACCTTGTCACCCTCGTTTAAGCCACCAGAGGGGCACAGGAGGTTGGAGAGCGCCGCTGCTTCTTTGTAGGGCCTCCTGGGTTCTCCTGGGCACAGCAGCGCCGCCTGCTCCCGTCCCCAAGGGCAGGCAGCCCCTCCTGGCCACCCGCAGTGCTGATGTGGCTGCGGGATGTTTTGTTCCTGAGCTAGACAGCCCAGTGCCTTTTTTTTTTTTTTCCCCCTTGGAAAGAAAAACAGGCTGTTGTAGGTCATCCCCTGGCCTAGGAAGCCTTGCAGACGGGTGCTAGTGACCATATTGTTCCTGTGGAGTTTGGCTTGCGCAGTGGGTGTTTCCCATCCTGTGCGGATAATGCTGCCCTTGTGCGACTTTATCTGGCCTTAAACGCTTCTCCCTTCCCTCCTTCCACCGCAGGTCTCCTTGAGCATGGGCGGAACTGGTCGGCCATTGCCAGGATGGTGGGCTCCAAGACCGTGTCGCAGTGCAAAAACTTCTACTTCAACTACAAGAAGAGGCAGAACCTGGACGAGATCCTGCAGCAGCACAAACTGAAAATGGTGAGGATCCCCCCGCTGCCCGCGCCAGGTGCCTCGGGCACTTCCCGGCGAGGGCCTGCCCGGTCCTGCAGCAACGGGGGAACCGTCTCGGTTCGGAGAACGTTCTGGGGTGAAAACACCGGGGATTGGGGGTGCGAGTGATGTGGGACGGGGTCGTCTGCCCGCCTGGCACCCGGGGAGCTGTAGGAGGGGAGGTGCCGTGTGGGAGCGTGCCCCGGCTCCCGGAGCACGGTGTTAACCTGAGGGGGAGGAGTAGACTGAGGGCAGCTTACCCCAAATAAATGCAGGGTTTTAGGACAATGCAAGGAAAAGAGGGGTTTAGCCCAGAACTGCGGTGGTGGGACAGGTATTGTGCAGAGAAGGCTGATCCTGATGTGGATGTTGGTCGTCTTTGTGGCCATGAGCAAACACAGGCATCGCTCCCTGCCTCGGTTTCCCCGTCAGAAGGGGCTGACGCGGCTTTTCTGGCCTGAAGTGCAGGGCATGAATGAAATAGGGCTCATTCAGCCTTCAGGAGATAGGGCAGACTGCTAAGAGCAGCTAAGGATTATAATTATTTCATTTGTAGAGTATCCTGGGGTTCCCAGTTTCTGGCTAATAGAATTCACATGGCTTAAACCCCCAAGGGGTGCTTTGAAAATGCAAAGGACAATGTTCAATGCAGGAATCTCTCCAAGCAAGCTATTACAGCAAGAGTAAAAAGAAAGACAGGAAAACATTCAATGACTCACCCAGGAATTTAATATCCTAGTCAGTCTATAGGAATGAGAGAAAGAGAAGACATTGGCGATTCTTTTTTATTAATTCTCTATGCACAGAGACACTCCTGTGCTCCTATGTTTCACCGAGTTGTTTTTAGAGACAAAGCAAACAAACTATACAAAAGACCAAAAAAAAAAAACCTGTAGAAAGACTGGAATTAAACGTGCATAAAGCCCTCCGAATATAAAATGTTATGTTATAAAGATACCGTTGTTCATTACCGAGGAGGATCTGAAATCAGATCACACAGCCTAGCTGGCGATGGGATCGGTGTGTATTAATTTACTCTGCTTCCTAACGTTTCAGAAATTATATCACAGAAGTGTTTTTCTGCAGAACCACATTTTTCCCTGCATCCGTCCCTCCAAGGCAGCCGCTAGACTGCTCCAGTCTAATTGCTCACTCTCACTTGCAGTTTATATCAGCATCATCATTTTATTTTTTGAGCATTCGAGGCTATGGGATTCGGTTTTGTAGAAGAACAATGAACGTTCAGCTGTTATTTATTGTGCTCTATTGTTTTGTGGCAACAGCAGATGCCAGAGAGCTGAATAAAATGAAAGAACAACTGAGATTAAATTGCCATAGACCTTCCTTCCTGACTCCTAAATATATTCACGAGCAACCCAAGCCTCCTAATCTCCTATACCCAGCAGTCAGCCTTGACCTCTGCCGAGCAGGCATGTGGCGAGCCGGTGTGTCGTGGTGGAGGTTCACCATGAAATCCCCAAATTACTCCCTGACCTCCCCACCGCCAGCTAGTGCCGATCGTGTGTGAGGAAACAAACCGGCGCTGCTTTTCTTCCTCTTGCTTAATGAGAGTAAACTCAATTAGCAGATCTCATTAGTTCCCCAAACGGGGCTCGTTAATATTACAGCCTCCTCCTCCGGGTAGGGGTGACAGGGCTGAAGGGCTCCCTCCCGAGCCCAGGTTTCCCTCTGGTTTAGCAGCGTGCGGGTGATTTGGAGGAGCTGGGGGTGAGCAGGTGGCAGTCCCCAGCTCGGGATGGGACGCAGAGCCTGGGGACATCCCTCCTGCCCCAAAACACATCAGGGTTCAGCACAGAACCAGCAGGGGACCCCCCACTCTGAGCATCCAGCATCAGGGAGAAAAAGGCTTGGGGTGCAGCAACAGTGCCCGGAATTGCAGGAGTTCCCTTTCTGCGGGGTCCATCGGGATGTGTGCAACTGGTCCTGGTCCCGGGAGGATCGGGGTGCCCGAGGGACAGGTGTCCTGGTGGTGCTGGGGCAGCATCAGGCCACCTCGAAGCCTCGCTTTGTCTGTGCCGTGGTGTTTTGGCTCGCTCTCGCTGCCCAGCGCCTCGGGTGCGTCGCTGAGCCCTGACCTTCTGCGTGCTGTGCTCTCTAATCTCGGCGCTGAAGGCAAGCGGGGCGTGAGGATACGGGGTGTCCTCCCGGAGCCGCTCTGTTTGCCGGCGGCTGGAGATAAGGCGCCATCCTCACCAGCAGCTCTTTGCCGGGAGGTTTCTGCTTTGCCCTGCTGGCTGCTCGGGCTTGTTCTGGCTTGTGGAGCCGCGGCGGGGGAGTTATCACCGCTCTGCTGCTGCGTCTCTCGCTCGTCTCTGCTAGCCCTAATTGGGGCTTTTGGGGAGCAAAGCAGTGGGGGAATCTCCCGTGTTGCAACACAGAGCCTGCGAAACTCCAGGGGCTGAAGGGCTGACCCCAGGGCTGGGCCTGGGGGTGCTTTGTCACCCTGTGGTTAGATCGGTCCCAGCAGTGTCAAATTCATGTCATTGGCACCGTGTGGGAGCGTGGTCACCCTGACGAGAGGCTGAGGCTGGGAGGTGAACCCACCGATGGGTTTACCCCATCAGTCGCAGGGTTTGACAGCTGGTTTGGCCGCTCCAGCTGCTTTGCTTGGTGGTGGCAAGGAGAGGCCAAACATTTTGGGATTAAGCAGAGCACACGGTGGTGGGGGGAGATGCCTGGATGCTTGGTGGGCTTCATGCGGGCTGCAGGAGCTCCTGCCTGGTGTGCCCGTGGTTGTTGGCAGGACGGGGACCCTGTGTCCCCAGCGCTGGGGGGACCCTGCCCGCGAGCAAGGCTGGGCGAGTTGCACGGAGCTGCCGGCAGGGCAGGAGGCAAGGAGGTGGCCTCCAACATGTCCCTGGATTTAGCTGGGAGCTGCTGCTGGGTTTCACAGCGGGAGGGACCCGAGGTGCCCCGGGGCAGCTCCACAGGCTGCAGCCAAGCGCGGTGTGGAGGCAGGGGCTGCTTCCCGGCTGCTTCCCCAGCGAAGAGCCCGCTCCCGGCCTCGCCTGAGTCACGGACCCGTGAGTAAGAGGCAGAGAAGTCTTTGCCATAGTAACGTCGGAGCTTTGTCATCGCATTAGCATGACGGGGAACTGCTGCTTCAGACAAAAACGTGCACTTACCGAATCGCTGCCCCGACAGAGGTGTGAGCGCTGGGGCACCGTGACCGCCGCCACCACGGGTGGCACCGCGGTGGGACGGGGCACGGGGGGGCCCTGCCCGCCTCCCACGGTGCCACCAGCCCTTCGGAGAGCAGTTTCTCAAGTGTTGTGTTGTGTTTTTTTTTTTTTTTCCCTCTCTCCTGCCCAGCCTGATAAAAATAGACTTTGAGCAAGCAGCGTTTCCAAGCAAAAAGCCGTTGGATTTGTTTGTTTTATCTGGAAGTTTTTTAAAGGATTGAAAAGTTGGGTTGGAGGGGAGGGACCGGCTCTTCCCAGCGCAGGGATCCAGCAGCAAAGTTAACGTTTCCGCCACGGCTTTATCTTCTCATCCATGTAAATAAACGTCCTACACACGTCATCCGTGTGGGGCTTGCAGGGAGAGCCGGAGATGATGGGCCTGTTCCTACTGGTAATATTTATTCAAGCAACAAGAGCAGGAAACAATAGCAGGAGCGAGACTTTTCCTTGAGGCCGGCGGGCGGGAGGGAGGGAGCGGTGTGTGCGCGCCCCGTGGCCGCGGCACGTGCCCTGGAGAGCAGGGACGGTGCTGTCCTAGGGCAGGGCCGGGGCACGGGGTGTCGGGGCCCCTTTGGGATGCCGTGACGCACCCAGTGTCCCCACCAGCAGCAGGAGGCAAAGTCCTTTGGCAGCGCCTGCAGCAGGACGCACGAAAGGCGGTGTGCTGTGGTGTTGGCTGTGCTGCACGGGGGTCATCAGCTCTGCTCCCTGCAGGGGGGGGGGGGGTCAGGATGCAGCCGTGGGTGTTGGTGGAGCTGGAGGTGGTCCCTGGAAATCTGTGGTACAAACAGGAGCGAGCGGCCCTGTGCTAGTGGCTGCTGCAGGCGCATCCTTTGCCCATGTGTCAGTGCTGACCCTGCCCCGGGGGTTTTCTGGGGCTCGAGCTCTGCAGGAGGGGGAGCAGGGGGATGCTGCACCCCGACCACGGCAGCGCTAGGTGGATCCCACACCCACCATGCAACCCCGGGTCTGCTCCTTGTGTGGGGTGCAGCATCCCCAGGGAGTTGTGCTCCTTCCAGAGGGGCAGCCCCATGTGCAGTGAGTGCCTGGCGTGCGCCCACGTCCTGCTGTGCCCCGAGGGTTTTGGCTGGACGAGACCACGTCCTGGGGCTTTGGGCAGGCGAGTCTGGTCCCGGTGGCCACTTTTTGTAGGGTTTTAATGCAGGGTTTTGCATTAGGACTCAGATCTGGGGTCACGGTGGTGTTAGTGCCCTTCTCATCCCTTTGGGCAGGAGGGGTGCTGGCCGCTCCTGTGCGGCTCCCGTCCCGCTGGGCTTTTCCTTCTCACCTTCCTCTGCCTCTTCCCCCAGGAGAAGGAAAGGAACGCGAAGAGGAAGAAGAAAAAAGGCACCGCCGTGCAGAGCGAGGAAGCTGCCTTCCCTCCCGCCGCCGAGGACGAGGAGATGGAGGTGTCGGGGACAAGCGGCAACGAGGAGGAGATGGCCGAGGAGGCAGAAGGTGAGGCGGGTCGAGGCAGGCGACGTGCTCAGCCACCCCATCATTGCCATACAGCCACGGCAGAGCGGTTCAGGGGCCATCCGTGGCCTTTCTGGGGCCGCAAATGTCACCGCTCGCAGGGGGCCGCGTTGTGCCACCCTGCAGCTGCACCGAGGTGACGCCGTCCCGCAGCACGAGGCGCTCGTGACCTTTCGGATGCCTCGGGATTTCACGCTTGCGAGGGCTGCGCTGGATCGCTGCCCTCCTCCCCTGTCCGTCGGGAGGGATGTTTATTTTGGGAAGGTTGTGCAATGCAAGGGCTCGGTCACCAGCCGGCCTCTTTTGGGGACCCCCGGGGGTCTCAGGAGTCAGGGTGTGCAGGGAGAGCAGCTCTTGCTGCTGCCTTGAGCTCTTGAGGACTGGGGGGTGCCGAGTCACTGCCACCTGAAGTCGCTGCCATTCCCAGTCCTCCCCAGTTCAGCTGTGGTGTGATGAAGTCCTCTCCTCGTCCTCTGCGCTCCCCAGACCCCTCTCCACGCCGTGCGCACCTTGTCCCCGCAGGGTGGCACCTGGGTGATGCCCAGCGGCTCCTTCTCACCCCAGAGAAGCAAGAAGTACCCTTCTTGCACCAGTTTATTTCCAGTTGCCATCAGCGCACGCTCCCCAGAGCATTGGCTCTTGTAAATCAGCTTTCTTCTTGTTTTCCTCCAAAAACCAGGCCCTGCACAGCTCGGCAGGGCGCAGGGCCGAGCCGGGGCAGACTGCAGGCACTGCGGGGGCTCGGGGAGAGACCCACGGGGAGGCTGCTGGGGGAAACAAAGCAGAGAGCCCCTGGGTGATGCACAAGGATGGATGCAACCCGCTGGGCTCCCACAGCCCATTCCCATCCCGTCAGGGCATCGTGGCCACCACTGCCCCCCCCCCAGGCAGCTGAACCCCCCCCCAGGGCTGCCCCAGCCCCTATCCAGCAGGGCTGATGGACCCCAGCGGGTCTTTTCCTCCCCATTCCCTTTTTAAGGGCGCGTTTTCCTCTCTCCCAGCCCTACGAAAGGAAGGAAACAACTTGAAAGTGACAATTTTCAGCTATTTATCGCTTAGAAAGCGCGGCAGCGAGTTGGGAGAAAATGTGCATAATTTTCCAACAATAGCCCCATTTGACTTTTGTCAAAGTAATTTAATAACTTAACCAGCACTGCTGGCACCCTGCTGCTTCCTGGCCTTAGCACCCAGGCTAATGGGACTTGAAATTGGAAATCTTTTCAAATCATTGTTGGAAGTGACTCATTACAAGGCAGATTCCAGGTAAATCTTTGTGCGAGGTGATCTGTGACTCAGAGGCGCGGAGTAAAAGGTAGTTATTGCTCTTTGTGAGAGCGGCTGAGAGGAAACAATGCGGTTTTGAGCTTAAAGACAGATCTCTTGACACTCGCTGAAGCTTTGCCTTCCTAGAGCCCCAATCCTCATTTCTAATTCCTCCCGTTGGGCGGAGGGGGCCTGGTTCCGAAGGGGGCTGTTGAGCGGAGCGAACGTGGAAGCCGAGGTTGATGAAATGTCACGGGCACAGAAATGTCAGAGCTCTGCTCGGGAAGGTCGCGGGCTCCGGGGTGACATTTGGAGACACGTGGGGAGCACCTTGGGGCTGGGGGCCACGCGGCAGGCCCTGGGGTGGGCAGGAGGACTTGGCACGGGTTGTAGCGTGTGATTAATCGCCCGTGCCCAAGCGGTCTGCTTGCGAATGCGAGGCACGTGTGCTTGTTCGCCCGGTGCTCGGGGCTTTGCAGCCAGCCGGGTGCTCCCCTATCCACCCAGCTCCCTTCCTCGCCTCCCCTGCCACAGATTTGGGGTCCAGAGCGCGTGCAGCAGAGCCCAGCACCCGGCTGAGCCTTTTTGAGCCTCGGCAGCCCGTTTCACATCGGGTAGCACCGGGTATGGGGGCAACTGAGCAGCTGCACAGCTGTGCCCAGGAACTGGAAGACTTTGGGTGTGCTCAAACGCCTGGCTCTTGGGACAGCCACATCTTTGTGTCCCCTGTTTCGCTGGTGTTTGAAGCCAAATGTGGTGCTGTGGAGAGAGGCAGGTAAAGGGAGAGCTGGGAGGGAGCCCCGTTACCCATTTGGGACCCAGGAATGAGAGCTGTGCCCCGAGGGGCCATGCCAAGGCATGTCGGGGGCGATGTGTGGTCGCCTGGCCCTTGCTGCCTTCCTCTGGATAAAGGAGACCTGGAGGGGAGCGATCCCCTTCCAGCTGCAGGCCCCTGCTCCCCGCAGCACCTCCATCCCTGGCCTTTCCAGCCCCTTTTCAAGCCGCCAGCAGATCCGAGGAACGATCCTTTACATTTAATAATTAACCTGTCCTGCAGCACTGGCAGAGCTTTGCTCTCACCGACCCTGACCTCCTTTCTTTCGCCTCTGGCGGCTTCAACGACAACAAACAGGCGCAGTGTTTTGGGATGGTCCCCAGCTGCCCTGGGGGTGGCAGTGCCAGGGACACGCGGTACGTAAGCCGGCGGCCTCGCCGTGCCAGCAAGGACGGGCAGCGAGCCGCAGAGCTCCCGGGCCCGGCAGAGCAAAGCCGAGCTCCAGAGCTATGGGTGAGGGCGGCCGGGAGCGAGCAGCAGGGTTTTGGTGGAAAACCCAGTCGCTGGGAGTGTGGTTTGGGGTTTGGGTGGGGGCTCGCTCAGCAGATGCTGAGCTGGGCAAGCCGGGAGACCCCCGGTGTGTCTCCGGGGCATCCCAGCCCCGCGCTGCCAGCCCCGGGATCGTCTCCCCCTCGGAGCAACGAGGGCGTTCTCCTCCCATGGGAGGGGGCGGAGGCAGCGGTATGGGAAGTGAGAATCTCAGCCCGATCCTTATTTTTATTTCTTCCCTTTTCTCAGCTGCAGTAAATAACAGCTCCGACACTGAGAGCATTCCCTCGCCGAGGCCCGAAGCCAAAGAGGGAGGCGAAAGCGGGGCCAAGGCACCACCCGGGCCGGGAGGTGACTCCGGCGCAGAACCGGCAGTCAAGTTGGAAGAGGCCCCCACGCCCCCCGACACTGCTGCTGCCACTGCCGGGCCCCCGGCCCCCGCCACCAACCCCGCTCCTGCCGCCAGCCCTCCTGCGGAGGCGGCTCCCGAGGCGCCCGGCGGCGAGGAGAAGGCCCAAGAGGAGCTGGTGGTGGACGTGGTGAAAACGGAGGAGCCGGAGGAGAAGGCGAGCGAGGAGCCCTGCAAGAGCGAGGTGAAGAAGGAGGAGAGCGAGGACGGCCAGGAGAAGGACAAGGGGAATGACAAGAAGGCGGAAAGCGGCGCCGGCGGCGGAGGGGCGGCGGGGGCGGAGGGGACGCCCAAGGCCGAGAAGAAGGAGAGCCACAAAGGCAGCAAAGGCCCCGGGGTGAACCCCGACAGCGACTCCAGCGCGACCTGCAGCGCCGATGAGATGGACGAACAGGACACCGTGGACAAGAGCAGGTAGGGCTGGGGAGAGGCGCGGGTCACGGCGTGGCCACGGGGCCGGGCGAGACGTGCCCACGTGCTCCCTCCTCCTGAGCTCTTCTTTTAGGAACGTCACCGCTGAGGTGCTCCCCAGGCGAAGGGACGTGCCCGGCTGTGTCCCCGCGTGGCCGCGGCCCTTTGGCCATCGCTCGCGAAGGGTCCGTGACCCCGCGGGCAGCGCGATGTCCCAACGCGGGGGTGCTGCTGGGCAATGGCCCCAGACAGGTGTTGGGCGCAGAAGCGCTGAGTCTGCTGCTCGCAGCCCTGCGGGGTGATGCAATGGAGCCGGACGTGCCCTTGGGGACAGCTGAGTTATGCAGAGGCGTAGACTGGGCTGCCTGCATCCGGGGCTGGGAAGGGTTTTTCTGTCTGAGTCGGCGCTGGCAGGGGAGCAGTCGCTTCGGGGACGCGTTCCCAGCGCAGAGAGAGGGGGCGAGCTGCTGCCTCGGCGGAGATGCTGCTGGGATCCGCCAGGGTGAAATATCCGCCCCGGCCAGAAAGGGGGCAGAACGGTGAGGGATGTGCGAGCTTTCCTGCAGAAACACCACCGGGGCTTCACCTGAGCTGCTGCGGCCCCGAGCCCTGCAGCCACCCTGGCCGGTGGCCGAGGGGGTCTGTGACCCTCCAAGGGTGGCTCCTGGCACAGGGAGGGGAAACATCGGCCTCTTCGGAGGAGAAACGTCCTGTTCCCCTCCCGTCTCTTCCCACCACAGCAGCGGAGCCCTCCCCACCCAAGAGCCTCACAAACGGGACAGGGTTTCCTGTTTTTTAAAGAATATATATAAATACGTGCCTCTTTGTAGTGCTATTTTCTCTAGTGGCTCCCGCTTCCATCCACGCTGGCTCCTGGGCCGGGAGGGACCTCCTGCATCCACCCGGCCGTGGCACGGGGGCACGGAAACCTCTCCAGCCTCCTGCCTCTGCCTTGGCCGGTGTCCTGAATCCAGCATCCTGCAGCCCTCCCGAGGGCTTGCAGGGGGCGGTTGGCAGCCAGACGGGTGCTTCAAGGCCAGGCAGGCTGCATAAAAAAAAAAATAAAAAAAGAAAGAAAAAAAAAAACAGATGAGGAAAGCAGCAGGACGAGGTGGCAGGCAGCTGTGATCTGCCACCCGTAACGGGAGCGCTGCTCCCAGAAGGGCACTGCGGTGGATTTGGGAGCTGGTGGGTGAGTGCTGCCGGCACAGGAGGGAGCAGGAGCATCCCTCGGGAGCAGCCCTCGCTGGAAGCAGTGCAGATGCTGATGGGGGCGCTGGGGATGCAGCTGGCTCTGGCCCCGTGGTGGGGCCGGGGCCTCTTGGCTGTGGGGAGCTCCTCTCTGGCGTGGAAGGAGTCCAGCACCACCCCTCCCCGCCCTCCCCTTCCCAGCTGGGAGAAACCTCCCTGCGAGGGGGAGCGAGGCCAGCAGGGCTCTGCTGCTCCGCTTTGACACGAACCCAGCCGAAAAGGGGACGGCAGCAGCTTTTAGCAGCCTCCCTGCTGCAGAGGAACAGCTCTTCTCGGGAAGTTTTCCACCCAGGCTCAGTGCAGGTATCTCAGCCATCAGACAGCTCCCAGGAATATCAGACAGGAATTAGGCATCCCTCTGCTGCCCAGGTGGGAAGGCGCAGGTGATGGCAGAGCCTGAGAGCAGGCTCGCACCATGTCCTGCACCCAGTCTGCAGGGGCTGGTACCCGCCGTGGTGCCCACGGGGATGCTGCGCGCATCCTCGTTCGCTCCTTCTCAATGCAATCTCACGGGAGCCAGAGGCGTGCCTCCCGGTGTGTGCCTTCTAACAAGCCGTGGGCATCCAGCTGCCCTGGTTCCTCGCTTCTCCAGCCCGCCGAGGCTGCGTGCCCGCGGGCGGCTACCGCAGCCCCAGCGCCGCGTGACTGCGAGCACGCGGGCAGAGGCGACGGAGAGGACGGGGCTGCCGAGATGCCGCGTGAGCCGCCCCGGCTGGGACAGCACCGGGCACGTGGGCGATGCTCGCCCGCCCACCCTGCGCTGCCGAGCTCATGAAAGCACCGGGGTGGCCGCAGCATCTCCCAGAAGAAGGGGACGGGGGTGGCTCGAGTGTCCCTGTGAGCACGGGGAAGGGGCTGTCGCTGGCCGCCGGGGGTCCTCCTGGTGTTAGAGCTGGCAAAGGCTAGGCTGGGAGAAGGAGCCGCAGCCTGAGCTCGTCAGAGCTGAAGGAGGCAGCTGAGTGTCCGTGGTTACACGCAGCGTGTGCTGGGAGGGCTGCTGCGAGCACGGCCAGTACCGTGGTTCAGGGGGAGGTCAGGGCAGAGGGAAATGTGCGAGGCCCCGCACGCTGACCCCCTGGGGGAACCTGGGGACTGCCCCCAGTCTCTGTCCCCTTTATGAAACGATTGCATGGGTAAGAAATGGAGTTTGGGCCATCTTAGTGGGGTCATGGTGTATTGGGTTGTCCCGCAGTTCGACCAGTCCCTTGGTCTCAGACTGGTCCCCGTGGTGAAAGCTGAAGGATTTGGGTGGATGCGGTGCCCCGGTCATCCCAAAGCTTTCCGCACCACCCCGGGCTCACCCCGAGCATGCTGACACTATGCAGAGGGCTCGCTGCTCCTCCCAGTGCCCTCACCCACACGTAGGGACTGGTTGTTGGGTTTGGGGACCCCAGGTGAGAGCTGCTGAGGGATGTTTGGCCCCTGTCCTGCTGTGTGTGGACAGGACCAGTGCCTCTCAGAGCAGAGCATCCACCCGACAGAGCTGTGCCTGCAGCAGGGAGAGCTCCATCCTCTCCCATTGCTGATGGAGCTCGCCAGGCTGCAGAAAACCAGGCTGAAGATTGGCCTCTTTTGGGTAAAATCAGAGCCCAAACTGCCAGGGAATGGGACCCAGGGCTGCAGAGCGTGCTGCCCCCGTGGGCTTTCCCCAGTGGTCTCCGGTTTGGGAGCCCCAGCTGTGCTATCACCCCACCTGTGCTATCCCATGGGCGGACATCACCGCGATGGTCCGGAGAGCAGCTCGGGTGAGCTGCCCCTCACCTGGCTCCCCCAGAGCATCCCAGTTCCCCCAGGGTATCCCAGTTCCCACCCCTGGGGCAGATCCCGAGGTGGGTCCCATTCCTGCACCGATGCAGCCCCAGCGCAGCGCTGTATTTATTCCCCGCACATGGCCCGGCCACGCTTGTTTATTCATCCAAGGGTGAGCATGGAATGACCTTGAAATTTATAGGCTGAAGAGAGCAGTGAAATAACAGCTAAAATAAACAAATCACGCTGTAAAAACTTAGAAACGATGAACTGGCTTCAACAAATGGGAGCTGGGAGGGAGAGAAAGTGAAGATGTCCTGGAGCGGCGTGGCCCTGGGGTCTCAGCACAGGCACATCTCGACCCGAGGGCTTTGCCTCTCTCCTTTCCCATCCCATTTTGGGGGGAAGGCACCGTGGTGCTGGTAACACCCCGGGAAAATGAGGCATCAGCTGGACCCTACAGCTGGGAGCTGTGCAGTGGGGTAGGAGGCAGAGATCCCAGTGGTGCCCAAAATCCCCTTCACCCTCCTGGCTGCATTTGTGCCCTTGCAGGAGGGATGTGATGCTCGGTGGCAGTGAAAACCCTGTCCCAGGAGGAGAGGCAGAGGTTTTGAGGCACGGGGGCTCGGCACAGCCATCCTCTGAGCATCCACCCCACAGCTCAGCCACGGGGAAGAGCAAGCAGAGAGGGCACGGGGTTGTGCAGCCACAAGGCTGAGCACCAAATCCCATCCGAATCCAGCCTCTTGCCTTTCAGGTGATCCAGGCAGCCCAGCTGCGTGTGCGTGGTTGCTTTCCCAGGCTTTAGAGCCTTGATAGAAGACAGACAGTCCTTGAAAAGGAACGTGAGGCTGATCTCGAGTGCTGGGTGATGCTTGAGTGAGCTGGGGAGGGTGGCGTGGCGCCCAAACGCAATCTGCACAGGTCGCCCTGCTCCGTGACTCCGGGCTCCGCTTCTCCCTCGGGCTTATTCTGGACAACAGCAGCAGGTTTGCTAGAAATAATTAGCATAGCAGCCAAAGCAAAGAGGAACTGAGAGCCTCTCGAGGCAGACAGAATCGTCTCAGAGCACGGAGTCCCACGGGACTTGTTGTCTCTGGAAAGCAGGACGTGGATCCCGGGCCTGGTTATCCCACGGCAAAGCTGCCAGCGCTCTGCAGCTCGCTTGGTGCTGCTGCTCTGCGTCTGAGAGTGGGTCCCCAGGGCCCTTGGAAGACTAAAAGGAGCTGAGGCACCAGCAGCCCACCGAGGTGGGGGTGGCAGGCACCTCCCCGGGGCTGCAGGCACCCCGTGCTCCGGGCAGTGCATGGGGGTTCCCTGCTGAGCAGCCCCTCTCCAAGCCTCAGGGTGACCCCTGCAATCTGTGACATGTTTGTAGCCACCTGAACAGCTCTGGGTCCAGGCAGAGGATTGCAGAGCTAGGAGCACAAGTGCACAGTGTGCTCAGGAGCCTGGGGTCTCCCCAGCTCAGCAGCACGAAGCAGGGGGGTGTGGGACGTGGGGGAGCGATCAGACGTGGAGCTCGTGCGTGGCATTGCCCCCGTAACCCCTGTTTTGTGCTCAGGTTGCTGTCCCCCCGGCCCAGCCTGCTCAACACCGCCAGCGAGGCCAGGCTGAACTCCTCGCCGCAGAAGCCGCTGGACCTGAAGCAGCTGAAGCAGCGCGCTGCTGCCATCCCTCCCATCGTAAGTGCCCGAAAAAAAGGGTTGGGGCTGGGGATGCAGCACGTGCCTTGCACATACACTTCTACTAGGACATGTCCCCCTGCCTGGCATGCAGGTGGCTGAGCCCCGTGCAGGCAAGGTGCCTTCTGTGCGCAGCGTGCTCCCCGCTGCTGGAGAGCCTGCCAGCGATGTTTGGATGTCCCTCGAGCTCTTCTATCAGAGAGTAGTGGGAGGTCTGGACAGAAAAAGCTCCTCGCTGCCACATGACTGCAGCCTCCCTTTGCTTTAAAAAGCAACTGTGCACCCTCCCAGCCCTGTGCTTCTCCTGGTCTCGTGCTTAAAGTCACCACGTAAAACATGCTTCTGCTCTTCCTCATCCAGAAGCTCTCCTTGGCCTCCCCTTTTCAGCACAAGGCTACTGGAGAGCCACAAAAAGCTGATCGTTCCTGGCTGGGGCCGTGACAAAAAGCACCCTCTTATCTCCAGGGTCAGCGCCAGAGGAGGAGCATTTGTGGGCTGGGGAGAGAAAATCCCTGCTTGTGTGTGCTGGGTTTCAATACTCGGGAAAGGCCCGTTCCTGGGGCTCTTTCAGTTTCCCTTCTTACAGCAAAAGATGTGGCTGCAGTCATGTAGCTGCTTGCAAAAGCTACGGGCACTTAACTGCAGAGTAGAGGCTCTAAACAAGGGAGGGCTGAGGCTCTCCGCTGGTGTCACCAGAACAGAGCTGGAGCTCTTTGCTGGGGGATTTTTAACCTCCCATGGCTGGTGAGCCTTGGAGCTCCGTTTGGGATGTGGGGCTCTGTAACACCTCGCTGCCTCCGCGGCTGTGAGGGGCGAGTTTCACCACCTCTTACTGTTTCGTTGCAGATTTCCGAAGGTTTCTCAGAGGGGATATTGCAGAGTGGAAGCGTGAAGCCTCAGGTGCCTCCCCACGCCCTGGCCCTCTACCAGCAGCAGATCACTAAAGCCCACGAGTCCTCCCGCGAGGACGTGCCCCCGAGCAAGCTGTCGCAGGCCCAGCAGCAGCAGCAGCAGGCGGACAAGGAGCAGCAGCAGCCGAGCAGCAGCCCGAGGGGAAAGAGCCGGAGCCCCGCTGTCGGGGACAAGGAAGGTAGGGCGGTGATGGTGTGCGTCGAGCCGTGCCACAACGTGCCCCGTGTGCAGCTGCACGCAGCCAGCAGCTTGCCTCCTCTTAGGTGGACGTTTGCTTCAGCCCTTGAAAGCTCTTTAATAGCGTCTCGAAGCGGGACCGGAGAGGCATGGCTAATTTCCCATGTTCATTAGACAGTACATCATGTCTCATTGAGCCTCCAGCAAACACCGAGCTAGTGTCGAGTGCCGAGGAGGTGAAGATTGCCTTTATTAGCGTCTCTGCCATTCACTTGAGAGCAAAGGGGCCTGGAGGCGTGCCAGGGCTTTGGGTACAATGGCTCTTTTCTACCTTGCTGGCTTTTTATAAAGAATGCTTTTAATGCTCAGCAGGGACCATTATTTCATTTAAAATCAATGCTAATACTGTGACTTGGAGTCCAAAGGTTCCTGTAAAGATTCCCAGTGCTTTCTCCCCGGAATAGCTCTGATGTGGTTTGGCTGCCTAATGAGCAATCCCGAGTTTCCCACCATAGAGCAGCTCAAGTGTTATTAGCTGGAGCACCTGGGGATCAAGGTTAAGGAGAGTCGGGAAGTCCTGATGAGACTATCCTCTAAATGTGTTTTTAATCTCGGTGACAGTCTGTTCCAGTTCAGCGTCGCCGTCCCTGCCCCTCGTAGCCCGCTGGGTGTCGATGAGACACTGCCACCAGCAGTGCCATCAGAGGAGCCGGGAGGCTGGGTTTTGCGGGGGCGATGCCCCCCAGTAGTGGGTCCTGCACTGGGATGGGGGGGATGAGGCCGCGTGGATGAGGCAGATTGGTGCTGGTTGTGGTCATTGCTGGAAAATCGGTGCCCTCATTCAGCCCCCAGAGCAGCCACGTCCCTTTTTGGACAGGAGGATGTGCTTGCAGGAGGAGCTGGTTGCTGACTCTTGGCCAAATCTTCGTTTTCCTTAAACAATAAAGAGCAGCGTGTGTGGATCAGCCCTCCAGAACGTTTTGCATGTAAGCCGGGAAGGTGACTGCTCACCTTGAGGAAGGGAGTTTCCCCTGAGTCACGGTGCTGCCACCCATGAGGTCCCATCCCAGCTGATCCCGCACCGGTGCTTGCTGCCTGGGCACATCAGCTCCCTTCCAGCCCTTCCCCACCAGTGGTGGGTGATGGGGTAATGGGGTTTGATCTCCTCCTGCACCGTAACCCTGTGCAGATCTGTCTTGCACGGCTCAGCTTCGTGGTGAGCCGCGTGGCACGGCCAGTGCTGGAGCCTGGAGCTCAGCACCACCGCACCCCAGTAGTCGGGACGGAGCACTTCCTTCTCTGGGCCACCTCCGCAGTGCTCCAGATCTCTGTTAATGAAGCTAATTACCCTGCGAGGTGCACAGCACCTGGCCCGTGTCACACAGAGGCATGGAGCAGGCTGCCCAGGCTATGACGAGGATTAGGAGCAGAGCAAACATCTCGGGGGATCTCCAAGCCCCGCTAACCGTGCCCGTGTGCCGGTACCGCTGGGAGCCTGGGTTGCACTTGGGCCCTCGGGAGTCTTCGTTCCATGGTGTGAATGCATCTGTGGTGTGAAAACCAGCAGGCTTGTGCTGAGAGGCACCCCGAGGGGAGAAACCAAGTCCCCAAAGCCCCGTTTGAATGCAGCAAAGAACTCGGCTGGTGGCTCAGCGCTGTGTCTGCGGCCAGATACCCAGAGACAGGCAGGGAAATCTGTGTACCAGGGGGGGTTCCCCTTCCCTCCCCGGCTCTCCAAGGCCTCCCATGGGGCAGCAAGTGCCCACACCCCACACGTTGTGCTGCCACACCGCGTCTACACGGCCCTCGTTAAACGGGGAGAGTCCAGCCCAGCCGGCAAACCTCAAACAGAGCAGCCCAGAGCCTCCTCGTAGCCAGGGTCCAGCTTCCCCGCAGCAGCTCCGCCGCCTCCTCCGCGGCTCGCTGAGGCCCAGCTCGATAAGAGAGCTCCAACTCCTGCAGCCGCTCGGGGGATCGACGTCCTTCGCACCGTTCTGGATCCGCTTCAAAGCAGTCTTGCACACATCCTGGCCAAGGCGTTGGCTGCCTCGCGGCTCCTGGCTGGGTCCGTATCGCCTTGGAGGGCGGCCAGAGCGCGGGGACGAGCCGCGGAGCGCGGGGCCGGGTAGGGGCAGGCAGACGGATCCCTGATCCCTTCCCCCGGTGCCCAGCCGCCGTCGGGCATATCTGGGGTTATCGCACGGCGGTTTGGTGTGTGTTGATTTAGCCGTGTTTCAGTTGGCCTTCGGAGGAGACGGGGAGCCAAGAGCATTAATTTGGATGACGGATCGTATAAACTCTGACTCCTTCGCTCCGATTCCAGGGGCTTGATAAACGGTAATAGGAACTCTCTCTTCCCCGCGTAAGTGCTATTTTATCAAAAGCTGGCTGAGTTATAGCCGCCCTCTAATGCGGGGGCAATTAAGAACTGGCCACATTTCACAGGCTCCAGAGGCACGGAGGGGAGGGAGAGGCACCCGCGGGGCGGGGAGGAGGACGTGGCTCTCCGGGAGCCATCCAGGGGGCGAGGAGCCTTGGCTGGTGGTGCCTTGGCTCCGGAGAGCAGCTCCAGCTGGGCCATCCCAGCGCCTTTCAACCCTGCACACCGTGGGCTGGATCAGCCCCATGGGAGCTGAACGGGGCTGAGCTGAAAGGGAGAAAATGCAGGGATGCCACGGCCCCTCCGTCAGTGGGGAGGATGCTCCTGGATCCCTTGTGCCAGGAGGATGCTCCCTGGGATCTGGCATGGGATCTTCACGGGGAGGGAAGATGCTGCAGGCGAGGTCTGACCCCGCCAGGCTGCAGCTGTGTGTGTGCCCAGACACCTCTGCGTGCTGATAATGGATTTCTTGTCTCACCGAAGAGGACAAGAATAATCTCCCAGCTTCTGAGTACACTGAGCATTAATAATGATAATGCAGTAAAGCCTCATTAAATTGGGCCTCTGATAATCTACTTGCCCTATTATTAGGCTTAGCAGGATTCAGGCATCTATTTTTATCAAAAATTGATGGTTAAAGGCTGGGTTCATTTGTGACTGCTATTGTTTACTGCCCAGTTTCTAATTTCTGGTCAATGCAGGTGGGTCTGACAAAGAAGGGCAGTGCAAAATTAAGTGTTTATCGATTAAAAGCAAATCCTACCAAACCTGCCTCTAATCCATTCAAAAACGGCTGTCTCATCTGCCTGCTTAGCGAAGCGTTCCTGCGTGAGGATGCGCTCGGGATGGAGCCGATAAAGCTCCCCTCCCCAGCACCCCGCGGGGCACTCGGGTCAAGAAGAGAGCTGCTCTTTAAACCCCCCCCAGCACGGCTCTTCAGCCAGCAGGCACTTCTTGGCCTCGAATCAGCCTTTTTATAGCCAGGGCAAACCCAGCCTGGCATCCAGCAAAACCTGAGCCAGTTCATTTCCGAAAGCTCCCCTGCCTGCAGCCCAGCTGCCTTGCAGAGGACGCATCCAGTCGTCACGCCGAGCCCGTCTTGAACTTCATTTGCCTTTGACGGTCTCACAAAGCACGCTTGTCCCAGGTGCTGGGAGAACAGCTGGTCACTTCAGGCTCTGAGCATCGTCCCCTTGCCATCCGACAAGCTGATGCCTTTATTTCTGGCCCATCAGCAGACCAAAGGGGTTGTCACAAGCGGGGCAGAACCCGCTGGATGTCCCTGCGTGCCGGGGGACGCGGGGTGCTGGCAGCATCCAGCCCCCCAGCCGAGGAGCCTGGAGGAAGGTTGTTTCGCCTCCGCGTGGCTTGGGCTGCTCGCTGAGCCTTCCCTTCTCGTGTCTGCCTGTCCGTGGGGTGCCGCTGAGCGAGCTGTTTGTCTTCCTTTTGCCTTGCAGAAAAGTCGGTGCACTTCTCATCCATCGCAGAGGCCCAGAAGCTGAGCGCGGAGCCGACGGCCGCCTCGTGCTGGCCCCCTGTCCTGTCCTACTCCCGGGATGTGATCAAAACCTCTCCCCAGGCGGAGCCCCACTTGTTCCAGTATAACTCCCCAGGCAAGTGCAATCCACCATCTGCACGGCGCGTCCCCTCTGTGCCCTGACCTGCGGCCGAGGACAGAGGCTGCGGCTGCAGCCAGCATCACGGGTTGTTCCCTTAAATCAGTGCAGTTATTTTCTTTTTGGGTGGGAGAGAGGGCTCAGCAGAAAGCCGCCAGCCCCTTGCTTTGCTCCAGCACGGAGCAGCCTCCCTCGCAGCTGGTGGGGCCAGCTGAGAGCAGCCAGGTGGGTGTCCCAGCCCTGACCGGGGCAGGATGAGGGACGTGGTTCGTCACAGACCACCACGAGTGTTCCCTGCACCGCCCTTGGTGCAGTCAGGAGGGTTTTAGCCCTCACTCTGCTGTCCCTCTCTGGCTGGAGGGCACACGATTTGGATGCAGAACCAAAAGGGAAGAGGCGATAACTCAAACTAGTCCAGTCCTCTCCAAAGCGATTGTCTGCTTGGATCCTAGAGCCACGTTGCTGTCCCTCAGTTCCCTAATGCTTGTGTTTTCCGTGCAGGACACCCCATCCCGCTAAACCTGCATGAGAGCTCTCGCTCAGGGCTGCAGCGGCTAGCGAGCATCTCCAACCCTCCTCCCCTCATCTCCTCCACCAAGCACCCGCCTGTGCTGGAGAGACCCGTGGGCTCCATCTCCCAGGTACGTCGGGGGGCGAGCGGCAGGGACGGCCGGTGGGGGCCCCCAGCTGCTCCCTGACCCCTCCTCTCGCACCGCAGGGCATGCCCATCCAGCTCCACACACCCTACAGCTCCGAGCATGCCAAGGTCCCCGTCGGCTCCATCACCATGGGCCTGCCCCTGACGATGGATCCCAAGAAACTGGGTAAGAAATGGGGAGGTGAGGGAGTACAGAGGGTGCAGATGTGATCCGAGGATGACAGCAGTTGTCTTTGGGGAAAGCAGAGACAGGGAGCTAAATATATGCAGTGTAGGAAAGGGACAACTCAGGCAGGGACACTTCCCAGCCTATAAATACCCTCTGGCTAATAATGGGATGGAAGGAAGGAAACATATTGCCACTCCCCAGGCTGGTGGGATAAAGAGCAAATGGCCTGAAGTGAACACGGAAAGTGTTCAGCCTGCAGATTTGAAAAAAAATCTTAATAGCATAAGGAGCTGGGCAAAGGACTGGGTCTGGATGGGGAATGTGGGTGCCAGCCCTGCACTGTGACCCCACAAAGAGGGATGGGATCAGTGCGTGCTCCTGGGCAGCACCTGCCAGCCCCTGCCGCTTGCAGCGGTGCTGGAGGAGGCTCTTTGCCAGCCGTGGGTTTTGCAGGGAGGCTTCCAAGTCCTCCTCCTGGGCTCCCCACCAAAGACCTGGCTGTTGGTCCAGCCAGTCCCCACTCCTGCCTCTGCCAGGCACAGGAGCTGGTGCCAGGCGGGGCTGAGATGTGATCCTGGTGGCCCAGGACACGGGAGGTGCCAGCTGGAGGCTGTCGGAGGCCACGCTGATCTGTGCTTCGTGTTTTCCAGTGCCTTTTCCTGGAGTAAAGCAGGAACAACTTTCTCCTAGAAGCCAGGCCAGCCAGCCGGAAAGTCTGGTGATGCAGCCGGCCCAGGAGGGCTCCATCCTGCGGGGTGAGCGTGCGGCCGTGCCCCAGCGTGGGAGGGCAGGGGGTATGCGTGCTGCCCTGGGAAGGTCTGGGTGGATTTTGGGGTTTCTGCCCAGCCAGGGGGGTCTCTTTGCCCCTTTTCTCCAGCTGTTCAGATTGCCAGGGCGGTGGCAGATAGGTCTGTGCAGCATCTCCAATGGGACACCAAGACATTTCTAGCCACAGCCCTGCATCAGGGCTTGGGCTTTGATCCTGGCAGGGGTTTTGTGTGCACCCCACAATCTGTTGCTCAGGACAGCAGAGCAAGACCAGTTAAATGCCATCGACTGGTTTTCAGTGTTGGGGCTGCAGCTGGGCAGGGACCACATTTCATTTAAATCTAGTGTTCCCGTTTTTCCTTAGAGAATGAGTATCGATGTGTTGTTTTTAAGTGATTTAGGTAATTCTGCTTTGTGAAATCCCCGAGCTTACTGCAGGCAGAGGCAGGGTGTGCAGTGGATCGGCTCCAGGCAGATAACACACAGCAGAGCTCACACCACCCGGAGCTCCATCTCTCTGGAGATGTGCTCCGACCACATCAGCAGAGGCTGCGGCAGGCTGTGCTTTCTCTCAGCCCCATAAATCTGCCTGGCCCCTCCACAAAGGCAGCAGGGAGGTGATAGCTTCAGAAGAATCGTTTGCACCTCCCAGCCCCAGGGCTGGGTCCCTTGGGGGCCAGGGTGGGAAGAATTGTGCAAAGCTCTGGATTTAAGGCTGACATCTCCTGGTGGGCTTCCTCTCGGGTCCCTCAGCTCGCCAGAGGTTGGGTCGAATCCTGCTGGCTTAGCCATCACCATTCTTGGCCCCGCAGGCGTTGTGCTGAGCAGCAAATGCAGCCTCCAACCCGCTGCCTTTGTGTCCTGCAGGTACTTCCCTCGGCTCTGCCTCGGGAGGGAGCATCACCAAGGGGACACCCACATCCAGGCCCCCTCCGGAGTCGCCCATCACGTACCGAGGCTCCATCACGCACGTAAGTCCCTTGTCTCCGTCGGGCTTTGCTTTTCCCGGGTGCTGGTCACTGCAGCTTGGGGTGCCGGTGTTTGTGGGTGTGCTGAGCACGTGGCACGGGGCTGAGCCACCTGCAGCAGCACAGAGCCCTCGCAAACAGCCTCAGCTCGGCTTGGCACAAGCCCCGTCCCATCAGCCGAGCCTGCAGGAGAGCAGAGCCCGGCGAGCAGCGATGCAAAGCGTCGCAGCGTCTGAGCTCCCCCTTTGCTTTCAGTAGCTGTCAGGAGCACGGGCGAAAGCAGCATTAAATGGCTCTGGGAAAATAATCCTGGCAGGGCAAGCAAGCAGCGAGGAGGAGGAGAGGGGTGGAAGGCCCTGTCTGGGCAGAGGAGAGGAGGAGGCTGCGAGGGGCACGTCAGGTAATGAGGTCTGCCAGTGCTGAGCGCGCTGCGCTGGGGGTCCTGCCCAAAGGCTCTGTGGAGCAGGAAGCTGCTTTGGCCTTAATCTCCACCATCCATCTTCAGAAGAGCAGCTGGCAAGCGGGCGATAGTTTTTTGCCGTGTGAGTTATTGCTCATCTGGTAACGGAGCAGAGAGCATAAAGAAAAAAAATCACCTGTTTCCCTCGGGGATTTTATCTGGCCGTCATTCAGGTATTCAAAGCCACTCGTGCTGAGATTTTTGCCTGCTTCGTTCAAAGAGGGTGACCGTGTTCCCTTTGGCCCTGGGGACCTGAACCTAAATCCTGGCTCAGAGCAAAAGCTTCTCCTGCCAGGTGCCCTGCATCCAGCAGCTGCCAGGAGTGGATGCTTGACAACTGCAAATAACCCCGTGGAGCAAACGCATCCCCTCGTGCGCCCCTGCAGCAGCTGTGGGAAGCCACGGGTGGGCACGAAGGGTCCTGAGCCCCACGTGCCAGAATTCGGAAATAAGAGCAGCTTGTACGATGCTGTACATCCAGCTCTTTAATCCGTCTGGATTCCCTTGGCTGGGGAATTAAGGTCCCGAGGCCAGAGCAGGCTGCCCCTTGCTCCTGGCGTTCCCATCCCTCCTGCTGCCTGGCACCGGCTGGCCTGGCAGCCTGCGTCCCTGCGCTCCCGCAGCAGCTCCCGGTGCCGTGGCTGATATTTGATCTCGGATTAGTCAGCCAGTGTGCAGGAGGCAGATCTTGAATATATGCTCTGTGCTCTGAAGCCATCTGTCATCACTTGCTTTCAAATCCCCTCTGAGCACGTCCGCGGAAGGAAGACGACTTTACCTGGGGCTGGGAGAGCCGGCACCAGGCGCACCGGGAGCACCAGCAGTCAGGGCCCTGATCCCACACCTGGGCACATCCCAACAGCTGTAGGGGGGATTTTTGGGGCTGGTGGCCCTCAGACAGCTTGGTACAGAGCAGAGGCATCTCCAGGGTGGGGTGGGAAAAAGAGTCTGATGAATCCCAAACACCAGCACGGGAGGGTTTTGCTCCCCAGGGCTCCTTGTGGGCATCAGCCCTGGGAGTCGGTGGGGTTAGGGTGAGCAGGGGGGTGTCAGCCAGGAGCAGGGCTCTGACAGCACCGCCCTGCATCCCCTACAATGGGCAGGTGGGGGACATCATCCCCCAGTGTCTGTTCCCACTCAGCACCGAGCAGGCTGTGATGGCAGAGCAACGTTAATCAGCAGCGACATCCTCAAGGACAGCCAGCTCCGAGGATTTCAAAGGGGAGTCGGGGAGGGCAGGTGCTTGTGAACCACGTTCCTGTGTGCCCCTGGGGAAACAGAGATTTCTGCTCATGCGAGTTTGTGTGAGGAGCCTATTTTTGTTGGAGAGCCCAACGGCAGGCATCGCTCCCCCACCTGCCCTGCCTCGGTGGGATGTCTCACAGCTCGCAGTGCTGGGTCTGGAGAGCAAAACCCAGTGCTTGCCAGCCCTGCCCCACACCTGTGGGATGGCAACAAGCCGGGTAGCTTGCTCCAAAACACACAGCAAAGAACAGAGCTGCTGCTTTAGAGGCCCAGGGTCGTGGCTGCCCTAAGGTGAGGACCACGGCACCGACACCAGCACCCAGCCAGAGCCAGGCTGGCCCCGGCACCTCGCCCCTTTCAGCCTGGTGCCTGCCGGCCCCGCGCTGCCCTCACCCCCACCTCTTCCCAGCAGCCTTCCCCGGCTCACGTACCTTCTTACCGCTCGCCGTTATTGTCCTCATCAATAATTAAGCTGCAGGTTTCTCGCTGCTGGCTGTGTCAGGAAGCGGAGGCCGGGCGCGCTCTCCTCCGCTCGGCTCCCCCGGCGGAACAGAGTGTTCCTGTGTGCGAGCGCGCCTGCTTGCTTAATTGCTTGTGACACTGTTAAATATGGATCTTGGTGGCTTTCCAAGGGCACCCCGGCAGAAGTGCTGTACAAAGGAACCATTACCAGGATAATCGGAGAAGACAGCCCCAGCAGAGCGGAGAAAGTGAGGGAGGATGCCCTGCCCAAAGGACATGTCATATACGAGGGGAAGAAGGGCCACGTGCTGTCCTACGACGGTAAGTCGGAACCCGCTGCCTCTCGGGCAGGTGCCGCGGTGCTCGGGTGTCGGGAGATATTTGAGGCAAGGCTTGACCATGTGCGATGGGATGACCTCGCAGGTTCACTTCCAGCGTGGGGTCTCTCCCGTCCCACCTCTCCCCCCCTGCAGCTGGGTTTCCCTTTGTCCCGTGCCATCGTCTCACCTCGGAGGCGGTGCTGCTGGCACACAGGGACGTGGTGCGGGATGCCCGTGGGACATGCCACACCGTGAGAGGGTCCCCAAGGTCTTGGGCCAAGGTGGAGCCCAAAGAACCTACAAGATGGAGGCAAGTCAGATAGTTTGCCATAAATATTTATCATGATACCAGGCTTTCTATTCATGGGCATCATGCAGCTTTCCAGGCGTGGAAACTGCAACCTCTGGGGCACTGCAGCACCGTGCCTCAGTTTCCCCACGGCACAGGGGAGCTTGTGGCTCCCCGATCATCGTGGGCCTGGTGTGGGGCACTTGGTGTGTCCTTCCTGCATGGCCTGGGTGGCACACAGCCCCGACCTGCGCAGGGCTGAGGAAGAAGCAGCAGTGTGGATGTGAGCACGTTCAGCTGGCTGCGATGGAAGCGACCTCGCTCACGGAGCTGTCTGCGTGCAGGGTCGTGGCTGGGACTCCTGTGCCTCTGGCTGCTGGCATCTTGTCCCGTGTCTCAGGAAGGACGGCGCTGGTGCAGTGTGGCACGGATTGACCTGCATTAAAAATCGGGAATGAGTCAGCCCCTGGCTCCTCCAGCTCCAGCACGGGACGGAGTCTGGGTGCCTTATTTGTCACCAGGACCACGTTACGCTATCCTGTGAGCTCTCTAAAGCACCCGTAGCCATTGGATGGGGCAAGGCCGTTTCCTCACCCAGCAAGGAGCCTGTCTGGGTGATGCATTTGCCTGTTCCCAGCTACCCAGAGGTGCAGAGCCATGAAGGACCAGCCCGGAGACACTTGTTAACCAACGTTACCCCCAGGCAGCCGGAGAGCAGTGCAGCAGCAGGACTGCCAAAGCAAACGTGGGCAGGTGGCTGCAAGGAGCCTGAGGACCAGGATGCTCTCAGGAGGCTCTGGGAAGACCCGAAAGCTGTGCTGCAGCCTGCACCCCTGCTGTACGGGAACGCTGCCTCGGTACATGCCCAAGCTGCCTCGCTGCGTTAGCGGCATCAGCACGCAGCCACCAGCTGTTCCTCCCGCCTCTGCGCCTGCTCAGCAGATAGCAGCGCTGGCCATAAAAGCCTGACTGCAAGCCCCGGTGGCTTCCATTAGAGATAAGCAGATGTTCATCTCCAGTGAAGCTGGAAACGACTCCTCCGTGCTCGCCTCTCGCTCTGCGCCGGGCCAGGCACGGCAGGGCTGCAGCTGCCCCTGGCACGGTGCCTGGCTCCTCCTCGCCCGGGGCTGGCATCGGGAAGAGCCGAGCTATGGGCACCGCAACCCCGCAGCCCCTTGTCCTCTGGGGCCTCTCATCCCTGTGGGCTCGGTGTAAAAACAGCCAGATGCTGGAGCCCTGGCACGCCGACAGCCATCCAGCAGGGATGTGTCACTTCTCCTCTGAGTCAAACTCACGGAGACGAGCAAGATGCTGGTGGCACTCGCCTGTCTCAGCAGGTATCGCTCCCATCGGCTGCTGTGCTCGCACGCCTGCAGGCTGCATCCCCCCGGGGGCAGAGGGTGTCCAGGAGCAGCCCTGCACAGCCAGGAGCTGGTTTCACCCCTGGTGAAACAGCATTTGGTGACACAAATTTGGGTCATGCCATGGGGAAGGCTCGTGAGGTGCCACCTCCCTGCAGGTGGCTGCGGGGACCTGTGGGGACAGGGCTCTGCCTCCTGCTCCCCACGTGGCTGCCGCCTCGTCCCGCACCCGCCCGTGTTTGCTGTCAACTCTCGCCCAGATAAGAAGTGTCACCGCAGGAGACTTGTGTCTGCGCGCCCTTTGGGACACTTGGCAGGACTCGTCCCAGCGAGGACGCGGGAAGTGTTTCGGGACTTGTTTGTGCAACGAGCTATTTTAATCTCCTCTGCCCGGGTTTGGAGTCGAACGAGGCTGGGCACAAACGTGGTGCCACCAGGGCGGGGATGGGGGAGGCTGCCTGGCAGCGGGGGCTGCCCCGGCCCCTGGGTCCCGAGCCATGCACCGAGAGGGGATCCCACACGGGGCAGAGCTGGGACCCAAAGTTGGTCCCATTGCATGCACTGCCCTGTGCCTCCCATGGCCAGGATGGCCAGAATAGGAGGTTGCAGCCCTCTTGGGGACATGTGTGGGTCTGCAGAGCCACAGGCAGGTGATCCTTTAGGTGCTGGGAGCATCAACGAGACCTTTGAGGCTGGGTTGAGGACATCACACCCTCCCAGTTTCTGCTTTGGACTTGGCTGCTGCAAAAGGGGAGCTGAGCTCCCCAACACCCAACCATCGCCTCTCATCCTACCCCTTGTGGGGGACACGGAGGAGGAATTAATTCCTTCCCCTCCACGGCAGCCTTTTCCATGCTCGATAGCATTTATCACATCCTGAGTAATCCCGTCTGCTCCCGCAGCCCAGCCAGCCCCGCTGCCTCTCCTTCCCCCCTGCAGCCTGGCAAGGCTTCAGAGCCTGAAGCCGAAGAGTTAAAAGGGGGGAAAAAAAAAAAAAAAAAGGAAAATGAAATTGTTGGTGATTATGAATTTTGGCAAGCAGAAAAAAAAATTGCAAATTCTTTAGTGTCATGAGGGTGCTTAAAATAAAAGAGCTGTAATGAGACGAGATCCTGTAGCATGTGCGAGCTGAATTGTGCTAGATTGGTTATTCTCATTCCGCATATGATTGCTGAGGGCTTCTGCAAGGCAAGGGACGTGTTTTTGGAGTGATTTGCTTTCTGTTTAGTCTCTCTCCTCCCTTGTGCCCTCCCCCTGCTCCCCCGCAGCACAAAGGGTGCCCGGGGCCGTGTTCCCTTCCGCACAGGGACTTCTGCAACAGATGTGCCTTGATGACAGGGTGTGGGAGCGTCGCCCCTCGTCTGCCGCAAGGTGCTTGGCTCCTTTCTGAGCGTCACCCCCGGATTTTTCCCCTTGAATGACATTGAAGTGAAGGCTCAGAGCCCAATCCACCTCTCGCTTCCCTGCACGCAGCCCCAAACCCTTTCTGGATCGAGTGGATGCTGATGGCAGAAAGCACCCGTGGGTGTGAAGTTGTGATAATCCCGTTTTATTAATGACTGGCTTTTCAAAGGGCAACTTTTATTCCCAATTGTCCGCGATGGAATTAACGTTTTTAACTTCTCCTCCGTTTTCCTAATTGTATAACCACATTCTCTGCCCATGGAGAGGAGGATCGGGGCACCAGCAATCCTTGGCAGGCGCGGCCAGGCCAGAGATAATGGGCAGAGGCGTTCCTCTCCCCGAGCCAACATCCTCTCGCTCAGTGCTGGTTACATAAACACGAGGCATTCAGCTGGATCGCAACCGGCCTGTGAGATTCACAGCTCGCTGCACCCGATGGAGGAAATTGGGCTCAGCGGATGGGTTCGGTGGGGCGGGCGCGGAGGCAAGGCAGCGGCTTTCCAGGTCACCGGCGGCTGCGCTGGCAAACCCAGCACTCGGGCATGGCGTGATGCTGCCCGCCGCAGGGAGACGAGGGCTCAAGCTCCACTTTGTAGAAAAATCTGGTCCGAGTTTGGATGAGGACGTGGTCTGTGGCCTGCAGTCACGCCAGTGCTTGCTCCATCGCTCCGGCTCGGACCCGTGGGACTTCTCGCCGTCTCTCGTGTGCGCTCACTGCTGCTTCAAAGGATTTCTCTGCTTTGCCTCTCCCCTCTTGCCTGTTTTTCTCACCCAGGGAGTGTCTCAGCAAATATTAAGACTGGACAAGATCCCAAACAGTAGGTGTCTAATAAAAATCAAAACAACAACAAAAAAAAAAAACCCTCCCCAGCACTGCAGGGCTGAGTTCAGTGGAACTGCAGCTGCTGACACCAGGGCTGTGCCGGCTCCGAGCTGTCCCGCTGCCTACGTCTGGCCCACGCAGGGCGGGAGGGAGCGGGACACGACAGGGCGGCTGCTCCTACCCAGGCAGGAGGCACAGATCTGGAATCTGAGCAGGCAGGGAGGGGAGAAGACATCAGCTGAATTTCTTGGAAGCCAACCTCATGCGACGTTTCTTGCGGTGCCGAGCGGTGGCTGGTGCTCAGATGGGATCTGACCTTTTGGTAGCACAGACAGACAGTAGTAAACACCCTCCTGCATCAAGTGCCAGCTTTCTGTGCTCCTCATGTTGCTTCTTGGTGTTCTTTTCCCCAGGTGGGGTGGCTGCTTCTCAGTGTCCCAAAGAAGACAGCAGGAGCTCAGGAGCTTCGCATGAGACCACGGGAACCAAGCGGACCTACGACATGATGGAGGGGAGGATCAGCCGGGGCTTGTCAGCCCGCGATCCGCTGTCTGCCAGCATTGAAGGTGGGTCTGGGGGAACCTTTTTACCCATGCTGTGTCAGCAGTGACCTGCAGAGACCCCATCTGGTGTCCTGTCTACACGATGTGCCTTCCCACACCTGTGTTTTGGCAGTGGTTAGCTGGGATCCCATGGCACGTCCCAGCAGGACAGCGTGTGACAGGCATGGTAGGACTAGGGACACAGGCTGGCCTCTGCCTTTGGCTTCTGCCCTGGTAAACCAGTTCCAGGACTACAAAAAAGGAAGCACGTTTAAAAAAGAGAAATCAAGTCATTTAGAAACTGTTGGTATTTTTTTTCTCCCCGGAGCCCTGGTAACACCGTCCCTGTGCGTTCTTTTTTAAATGAACTTCTGTGTCACAACCCAGCTTTCCCCCTTGGATCTCTCCTAGGTCTCATGGGTCGAGCGATCCCTCCAGACCGACACAGTCCCCATAACCTAAAGGAGCAGCACCACATCCGCGGCTCAATTACACAAGGTAATGCCTGCAGGCAGGACAAGGCCATGGCCAGAAGTAACACGGGGAAGGGTCTCACACGCGTGGCCCCTTGTCCTTATCGTCAGGTTAGAGCAGGAGGAGGAACACAAGACGGACACGTTGGGGTCCAGCTGCAGGTCTGCTCTGTGCTCAGACAAGCTGTTAGTGTTGCTCAGCTTCCACCACCCTAAGCTCTCACCGAGTCAAGGGTAAAAATCCCAGTGACTCGCATGAGGGCAGGCTGAAAGTAGTGCAAAACGGGTCCAGAAACTGATGGGAACGGGAGGGGGTCCTGTTGGGTTAACGATGTAGTTGCATGTGTGCTCAGCCCTTGAGTTACCTGCATTATCTGGAGGCCCCTGGTGCTGAGCATCCCTACGGGGACTGGGAGCCCAGTGCGTGGCTGGGGACTCACCCTCTGCTTTGTCTGCCCGGGGGCTGCAGGAATACCTCGGTCCTACGTGGAGGCGCATGAGGACTACCTCAGAAGAGAAGCCAAACAGCTCAAGAGGGAAAACACTCCGCCACGGGACTTATCTGATAGCTACAAGGTCAGGTCTCACGAGGGCCTTACTCCCCTGAAAATGAAGCCAGCCCACGAAGGGCTGGTGGCCACGGTGAAAGAAGCGGGAAGGTCAATCCATGAGATTCCCCGGGAGGAGCTGAGGCGGACCCCAGACATCTCCCTGACGAGGCCTCTGAAGGAAGGCTCCATCACACAGGTATGGGCTCGCTCCTACCCAGCCTGCTGCCCTTGCAGGATCTGCTCCCAACAGGAGAGAAGAGAGGGCTTTGGGGTGGCAAACTGCTCAGTATTTAGGCTTGCTTGGGTATGGGTTCCCCTTTTCCATCCTCAAGCAGATAAATACAAAACCTCCGTGCTCCCTGACATGTGAGGAAGGCAGTGCTCTGTCCATGCACACTGGAGTAGCCTCATTTGGCTCACGTTCAAGGCCAGAGGCGACTCGGTGCCCTCGGCAGCTGTGACTGGGTGTGCATAGCCTTGGTCTCCTCGCTTTATGGGCAAGAGTCAACCCAGCGAGGCCAGCGTTTCGGATGAAGCATTGCATGCTGTCTCCTGTCGGGCTGCAAATATTTGGAGGGTTCCCATGGCACCTCGCAGGCCTACCTCATTTCGCAGCGTGTGTAGGAGCGAGGCGTGATGGGCACAGCCAGCCCTCGGCAGTGACTCATCTTCGTCTTGTTGTAGCACAACACGACATGCAGAGCGGGCACCCCACCCTGCCCGTTTCGGTGCTGTTCTCTCCGCTGTGCTGATGGCTGCTGCCATTTCACCACGTAAACTGGTGTCACTGGTGTCCCGACCCACCGAACTGGGAAGCACAAGCCCCGTTGAAGCTCGGTGGGGTGCAGTCGCTGCGTCCCCCTTCTGCTCTGTGCCCCTTTGACATCTCACCTGCCTTGTGTCTGCCCGCAGGGTACCCCGCTGAAGTACGACAGCGGCTCTTCTTCGTCGAGTACCAAAAAGCACGACGTGCGGTCCATCATCGGCAGTCCCGGGAGGACTTTTCACTCTGTCCACTCTCTGGACGTCATACAAGACACGAGGAACCTGGAGAGAGCTTACGAAGAGAGCCTGAAAAACAGGCCGAGCCCAGTGACAAACTCGGGCGGATCGATCGCCAGGGGGGCCCCCGTGATTGTGCCTGAGCCGGGAAAACCCCACCAAAGCGCCCTCGCCTACGAGGACCACCAGGCAGGGCACAGCACGGCGTTCAGCAGCCACTTGCACAGAGGGTCTCCGGTCTCCACGAGGGAATCCACGCCACGGCAGCATGAAGGTACTTGGCAGCCTTTTACTGGATGCAGAGGTTTGCAGCAAGGTGCACGGGAAGTGGCTGCTGACCCCACCTGTTCCCTGCAGGTGCCCGTCCAACCTGCTCTCCTGTTCTCCCCAGCTGGGGCTGACTCACGGGAGCTGGGGCATGCCTGCGCTGGGGTAGCTGAAAGGAGACTTTGGTGAAGCTGATGCTGTGTAGAAAGTGTCTTCCCTGTCCCGGAGTTGTCCCTGAGCAGCCTTGTTTCTAAAGGAAAACACTTTGTTATTTCTAAAGGAAATAACAGTGCTCGGTGCGCTGGGCAGGGGGATTTTCACCCTTTCACCGATCTGGTGTTTGTTTGCCTACCTTGTGTGTTTATCCATCACCTTGGCACCCAAGCACCTCACTGCCAGGTACACATAATCCTCCAGAGCTGGTAGATCCGGGCAGTTTGGCTGGCAGCTGGGGTCTGCTGCCTCCCCAGCCTGTTCGGGGGGGGTCTCCCTGCTCCCCTTGGTTCCAGTCATCTCCGGGGCTCCCAGGGGCCAAACACATGCTCAGGTCTGGTGATCTGGTGGGATCCACTCGGATCTAGAGCCCAGGAAGTCCTCTGGCGTTATGGCACCTCCGTGGGCAGTGCAGACCCCAGTCCCTAGGACACTTTGTCATCTCTCCTGTTAGCTACGGGGAGCTGCAGCAGCCCGGGGCACCGCTCTCCTCCAGCTCTGCGGCAGCGTTCTCGGGAGGTTCGCATCTCCCACCTGCAAACCCTTGTCCTACACCAAGAGTCTTATGATTTGGGGGCGTGTGGCACAAGGCACTGCAGGCTGCCGAAAACCAGGGCCAGGACACGGCTCCCCCAAGAGGACCGTGAGATGGGGCTGCAGAGGGCAGAGCTCTCCAAAAACCCACCGGCATGACTCGTGGCCGGCTGGGCACACCGGGAAGTCTCCGTGGTCAGCAAATCCCATTGCTGCAGCCTTTTCTAGCTGTTTTTCTAGCTAGGTCAGTGCTGCTGGGGAAGCCTTCAGCTGCTTTGCAGCGCTCTGAGATTTGCACATATGGTGAGGATGGCGCGGGGGAGGCAGCACCCAGGCTGTGGGGAGGGATCCCAAGGGAAAAATCAGCGTTCCTGTAAAGCGCCAGCACCAAAGTAGGTTTCTGCCCGTCTGGAGATCACGGGGTTTGGGGACGCAGGAGATCTGCAGGAGTGGGGCCATACAAGGAGGAGTCATAAATCGGAGCTGGAGTGCAACTTCCCACGCCAGCTAGATTTTCCTCCTGCCCTTGCAGGAGGTTTGATTTATTTGTGGCCACACCAAGACACTGAGGTTTGTGAGAGGGGCAGGCGTGGCGGTGTGCCCAGCCTGTGCTGTAGCTGTGGTTATTTCCAAGTCCCCACCAGCGGGGCTGGATCCAGCACACGGAGGCGGGCAGGGACGGCTTGCTGCTCTCCGAGCCAGGGCTTGGACAAACATCACAGTCCAGGTCCCTGCCCCTCTGCAGGGACGGGGCTTTTGTGCATGTGTTTGGCTGATGGGGAGGGTCAGGCTGGCTCCGTCTCTTTCTGAATGGCTCTGGGCTCGTTTCTGTGCAATTTGGTGCAAGAGGAGTGTGTTCACGCTGCTTTGGGGTGGCTCTGTCAGCTGCTGTCCCCAGCCTGTTAGGAACACCATGAAATGGTGCCCTTTGTCCCAGGTGGGGCGAGAAGTGCCACCAATGCCCAGTGCAGGTTGGAAGAGCCGAGGGAAGGCCCTGACATTGATCCAACCTCCCTCCGGGTGTTGGGAAAGAGCTGACAGCTCCAGAGGGCAGCTGGTGCCTGAACCCTCTGAACCACGTTTCATCACCATGGCCGGGAGTTTCTGGGGTCCCCGGCTCTGCCCGGCAGCCCTAACCTCTTCCTTGCTGGTGTGCCAAGGAGCACAGCAGCCAGGCTCCATCACGGGGTGCTGGTGCAGGGCAGGATGAGCCTGCAGGATGCACGGTGTGCATGGGATGGATGAATAGGAAAGTGCTGGTGTCCTCCTCGTGCAAATGCTGCACGGACAGCCGTGCCCAGGGGACACACACAGCCCTGCCAGTAGCACAGGGCTGCCCCGGGTCTTGCATGACCCCATTCCTGGTGCTGTTGTAGCAAAGATGGGTTAGCCCAGCGTGTTGCACCTTGTACCCGTGCCCTGTCCCGCTCCTCTGCTCGTGGGAGGTGGAAGGTGAGAGCAGGATGTCAAAGGGAGAGGTCCGGATGGGCTCTGTTTGGCATAGGCAGTGGAGGGTGGGAACCCCTTTCCATTTCTCATGGGGCACGCATGGGAGGGTTTAGGACGGGCTTCTCCTCCTGGCTGTGACTGGGGCTCGGTGTAATGCAGCGTGGCAATGCAGCAAGGAGGGAAGGGTCCCTTGAGTTCAGGAGCCGTGGGCGTCCCTTGAGGAAACGCTTGGCAGGGGGTACCCCGCGGGGACGTGGCTTGGCCGTGGTGCTCAGGCTCTGACTCATTTCCTTCTGCTCGCTGCAGGGAGCATCACTGCTGGGAAGCCGGTGTCCCAGGACCGAAAGATCACCCCCACGTCAAGAGAGCTCACCAACTCCAAGTCTCCACACGCCCCCGTGCCCGACCACCACCACCCCATCTCCCCGTATGAGCACTTGCTCCGTGGCGTGAGTGGGGTCGACCTGTACCGAGGACACATCCCGCTGGCTTTCGATCCCGCCGCCATCCCAAGGGGAATCCAACTGGAAGCAGGTACCTTCAGCAGGGGGCACGGTTGCTTTGGGATCTTTTTTTCCTCGTCGTGCTCCAAAACCTGAGGTTGCACCAGGCCAAAGCACGGCCTGCTGCCTCCCAAAAACCCATGAGTGGGGAAAACCACTTCATTTCTCCCTCCTCTTTTCTCCCAGCTGCTGCTTACTACCTGCCGAGGCACCTGGCCCCCAGCCCCACGTACCCCCACCTCTACCCCCCGTACCTCATCCGGGGGTACCCGGACACGGCCGCCATGGAGAACCGCCAGACCATCATCAACGACTACATCACGTCCCAGCAGATGCACCACAACGCCGCGGCCACGGCCATGGCGCAGCGGGCGGACATGCTGCGTGGCTTGTCGCCCCGAGAGCCCTCGCTCGCCCTCAACTATGCAGCAGGTCCTTGTGAATCCATCCTGGGGGCTGGGAGGGGGTTCCCACCTTTTGGGAGCTGTGGCTGGGGTCAAGCAGCAGCAGCTCAGTGTCACCCTGACGGCCCTCTCACTGCTCTCTTCCCAGGAATCATCGACCTGTCCCAAGTGCCGCACCTGCCTGTCCTCGTGCCCCCCACCCCCGGCACCTCCGCCACCTCCATGGACCGCATCACCTACATCCCCGGCCCCCCCCAGACCTTCAGCAGCCGACACAGCAGCTCCCCGCTCTCCCCAGGTAATGCTGCAGCTTGCTTTTCCCATTGGGTAGGACTCCCTTAAACAATTCGGGGCCATGAGCTCGGTGTGCTGGGGCAGAGCCCAAATCCATTCCCGCTCGGGGACCAGCGCTCCGGCTCCCTCTCACCAGCTCCTCTGATTCTACTTGTTGTGAGCTTCGTTGCTTTTCCTCCTTTTCCCCCGAAGTGGCAGCTGGCAAACAGCTTTGTGGAAGGTCACATCCTGGAGACGGCGCCAGGACAGCTATTGCGTGATCTGCCCGGGCTTTGTCGTGCTGGTCACCCCGGGCTGTCCTGCTCCAGGTGACCTTGGATGGAGCCGTTCGTTATCTGCTCTGCAGACACAGCGATGTGAAGGGCAGGCTGTGTTCCCCGTGGGGAATCGTGCTGTCTGCAGCCCTTTCACTGCCTTTCGGTTGGGTTTCAGGAGGCCCCACGCACTTGACCAAACAGTCAGGATCGTCGGTGTCTGAGCGGGAACGGGATCGGGAGCGTGAACGTGAGAGGGAGCGTGAAAAATCCATCCTGGTATCCACCACAGTGGAGCATGCACCCATCTGGAGACCCGGTAGGCTGGGGAGGAGCCCGGCTCCACATCCTGGGGCCCTTGCTGGGTGTGGGTAGGGTTGGGACTCCGAAACAAGGGGCTGAAACCCTTGCTTGTATTTGCTCCCAGGTACAGAGCAGTCCAGCAGCCGTTCCTCCTCGCACTCTCACAGCCACCAGCACTCTCCCGTCTCGCCCCGCACCCATGAGACCATCCAGCAGCGCCCCAGCGTGCTCCACAACACCAACATGAAGATCATCTCCTCGGAGACCCCCACCCCTTCCGTCCTGCGGTACGTCCCCACGCCACGCTCCCTGCCCTTGCCCGGACTCCTTCCAAGGGCAGATGTAGTGGCTAATTAATGAGCACCACGCGGGCACCTCGGAGATGCAGCAAGGGTTGTTTGGGCCTTGTGGTTTAGTGGAGCACGTGTTAGTCTCAGATCATAGGTTGGACTAGGTGATCTTGGAGGTCTCTTCCAACCTCAGTGATTCTGTGATTCTGTGATTCAGTCTCAGCAGGAGCAGGACTGGGGCTAACGGGGAAGTTGTGATGGGGAGAGATGGGTTTTGGTATGCAGAGTCTTTGCTTCACGTGGTGGCTTTTACTGCTACCAGGAAAGAAAGCAGGATGCGTCCAAGCACAGGTATCACTGCTCTTGCTGAAAGCTTCCTGGTTGTGGCTTTATGAATGTGTATGGGCTTGTCCCGTGGGTTTTCTTCCTTGTGGTCAACCATCCAGACCACAGCAAATACCCCATGGCCCATTATTGTGGGTGGCAGAGGTTTCATCCGAGCCTTCCTCACCTGCTCCAGCACGGGCCAACTCTGTGCTCAGAGCAGCTTCGAGTACCTCAGCCAGACAGGGCTAACACCCGGGCTAAACACTTGCGCTCTGCCAGCTGCTTAGCAGCACTCCCCTCTCACCACATGCTCATCTTTGCTTCGTCCTCTGTCGCCTTCCAGCTCCTCATCCACCACTACCACGTCGCCGATCCGCTCCGCGGGCTTCCCCTCGGCCTCCGCCCTGCGCTCCTCCATCGGCGCGGTGGACGGCTACGCAGCCATGATGGACCCGGCCGTCCTGCAGAAAGAGGCCTCGAGGGCGCGGGAAGGCAAGGCCGAGCGATCCCAGCCTGACAACAACGTGTTCACCTCAAAGCTGCCCAGCGGGGCCGCCCTTGAACAGTCGCCTTCGCCTATTAAAGCCATGGAGTCGAGGCCTTTACCCGCCTCCGGGCCCGGTTCGTCTCATCACTATAGCAGAGGACAGGGGAAAAGCCAGCAGCACCATCACCCTCTGGACCAGCAGCACGCAGCCTCAGGCCCCGAGCAGCACAGTAGAGAAAAGAGTCAAAGTAAACCCTTTTCAATGCAGGAACAGGAGCTCCGAGCACTCGGTAAGACCACCACGACAGCGGCCAACTTCATAGATGTGATTATCATGCGCCAAATTTCTTGCGATAAGGGGCAGCGAGAAAGAGGCTCGCTAAGTAACGACTCCACTAGCGATGGTAAGAAATTGGAGGGGAGGGGCGAGACAGCTGTGGCCTGAGACTGATTTGATTTCGTTATTTCGTATTTTGAGTTGCACGTTTTGGCTATTGGCTTTGTCAGCTCCCTGAGTGTGCTTGTCCCGCTCCCTCCCAGTTGTTACGTTATTCCAGTCTTTATTTGTGTGTGTCTCAGGGATCTTCCCTTCTCCCACACTCTCTTAGTTTTTTTTCCATTGCCAAGCCCTGTTTTGCAAATGTTGTTCAGTTCCTGGTACTGCTTTTTACAGACAATAGCAATTTGCTAATTCCGATTTCCCCATAATTAGCAATTCCCAGGCAGTCTGTACGAAACAGTTGTGGGTAATAAATCAAAGGGGCTAAGATGAGAACTGGGTGTGTGTGAGCGTGACAGGGCTGCTGGCCACCCGACACGTACGGCCCCGCTCGTGGCTGTGCCACCCCCTGCAGCATCCTCGTGGGCTCAGGGGCTGCAGCAGGGGCGGCACGAGAGGGAAAGGTGCAGAGAGCTGCCATTTCGGGGGTCGTTCCCCCAGCAGATTGCAGGACCCACTGGCTGCGATCCCACGTAGGACACAAAAGCAACAGGAGGAGTTTCTCCAGTGGCAATGAGATGGACTCAAGGTGTCATCTATTTGTCATGGGGCAAACCTTCCCCCAGAGCAGCCATCTGGGCTCCCAGCAGCAGGCAGCACACGGGGGCAGGGGGTGGACTCTTCTTCACATTGCAGCATCCACCAGGGCCTGTTGGCCACCAGAAGGCTTCATGAGGGTCATGGGGGTGAGGGTGGCTCCCCCCAGCACGTGCCCATGCCGGAGCAGCACAGTCCAAGCCGCTCCCGCTGGGGCTGGCAGGGGCAGTGGGGCAGTGGGGCAGAGCACAGCCCGGGCACCGGGGCCTCCCGGCAGCACCGCGGGTCCCCTGCCAGCTCAGCCTGCAATGGGGCAGCTTCTAGGAATTGAGCAGAAGGAGGTTGAAGGTCTGTGGAGGCAGAAGTCGTGTTACCAAACCCGCTGAGCTGGCAGGAGGCAGCGGGTGCCTCCTCCTGCTCCCCTGGGGCCTTTGCCCCTGGTGGTTGGAAGCTTGACCCGGCTGTGCCTCAGGTTCCTCCCTCTCTTGGAGGGTAATATTCGTCTTTCATTCCATTTAAAAGGCAGAGAAAGGTCAAGGAGCCTTCTTGCCCCTGCAGCAGGGAAGCCTGCTGTGTTTGCAGGAGGATCCTTGCACCCCGTGGGAGGGCCTGAGGTCTGCAGGGACCTTTTCAAGCCCCTGCTGTTGGCATCATCGGGGATTTTTTTGAGATCTGTGCAGCCCCAGGGGACCGTACATTCAGCCAGACCTGCCAGGCCTCTCCTGGTCTCTTTTTTCTGCCCCCTTTGCTGCCTGTACAACTGCCCACCAGTGACCACGGCCGCAGCACCAGGATTTAACGCCCTTCTCCCTTTCCCCAGGCTTCCACGGTGGCTACAGCCCTGAGCGGATCGAAGCGGTGAGTCCCGTCAGCTCGCCCAGCCTGTCCCACGAGAAAGGGGCCAAGCTGCTGCAGGATGCGGACAAGGGGCACGGGGAACACGACCCGAGGCAGAAGCAGCAAGGTGAGGGCAGGGACCGGCGGTGTGAGCCTGAGGCTGGCACGGTGGGCTTGGTGCCCCGGTGCCGTACCAGGATGGTGTTCGGCCATCGAGGAGGGGGACACGGGTGGCACCTGGCTCCAGCTCTGCTCTTTGTGCCTCCTCCAGCCTCGCTGAAGGCCTCGGCCCCCGAAGCAGCCCACCTGCAGCACCTCCGGCAGCCCGACGGCCCCCAGTGCCAGCCCCTGCAGTCCAGCCAGAGCGTCAAGGGCATGAACCAGCGGGTGGTCACGCTGGCCCAGCACATCAGTGTAATTCACCTGGTTTTTTCCTTCCTCTGGGGTGCACGGGGAGGAGGGAAGGGCCACATCCAGAGCCGATGTGAGATATTTCTGGTGGGGAGGGCTGGGAGCGATGCTGGAGACCTCAGCACTGCTGGCCTAGGGCTGGAGAGAGCAGGGTGCATTGGGCACGGTCGTGCCATGTCCTTGCATCAAAAATAAAGCCCCTCACAAGAGCTACTGCTGGCAGGAGGCAGAAATTACAACCCTGCAAGAACAAAACCTGCCTCATTCCTTCCTGCTTGCCCTTAGTTATGTCCTGCAAAATGAGAAGTGGAGACCAATTCTGCTTCTGACTCAATGGTTTCTTCTAGGAGGTCATCACCCAGGACTACACGCGCCATCACCCTCAGCAGCTCAACTCCCACATCCAGACCCCGGTGTACTCCTTCCCTGGGGCCGCGTGCCCCGTGCTGGACCTGCGTCGCACCCCCAGCGAGGCTTACCTGCAGCAGCAGGAGCACGCAGCAGCCTCCAGGATCTCCCCGCAGAACGAAGGAGGCAAGAGGTGAGCTTAGGGAATCAAGCCACAGTGGATCTGCCAAGCCACGGTGCAAACCCTGCCTCCAGTGAACCAGGGCTGAGGAGCTGGCAGATTCCCTTGGTTACGTGGCACCCCAGTGAGGTGCTGTGTAGGGCAGGCTGCCATTTGGCACCGCTGGATTTAGGATCCTCAGCTTGGGGCTTGCACGGATCACTTCTTTACATGGTCTAGGGTGTAAAGCTGCCTTCTGATCCAGGTGTTTTTGCCCTGTGGTGCCTCTCTTGCCATCCTTGTAGTTCTACAGATGCTTTCTGGACCCCATTAGAATCTGTTTGTGATCCTTTAACAGTTGTTTAGGTGGGAAGGGACCTCCTGAGATCCTCCAGTCCAACCACCTGATCAGGCAGGGGCAGATGGAGCCAGTTGTGCAGGGGCCAGTTGGGTTTTGAGCATCTCCACTGATGGAGACCTCACAACCTGGTACAAAAAAAAACCAACAGAGAAGCATGTTTACCATTGGTTCAGAGTTAATTTTCTCTTCAGTCTTAGTGAATCAGAGGCTCATTAGACACATGCCATGTCTCAACTCTAATTGCCCATTTAAAGCAACACCTTTATTTCTTTTAAAGTCACTTCTAAATCACGCAGACAGCAGCACGAGGAAAGTCTGATTGCTGCTGTGCTGAGTTGGAAAAAATGGGAATCTTTGCCTGGGAATCTGAGAAGGGGGTTTGTGCTCCCTCCCTCAGTCCAGCGGTTCAGTGAGACCCAGATGTGTCCAAGGAACAAGGAGGTCTCCAGACCTGTGGTTCCTTGTCATTGTGTGATTAGTTACCCAGCTCTGCATGGTCTTAGAATTGGATTCGTAACATTAGAGGAGAAAGCCCAGCCCTGGCCACCCAGAGATGAAAAAAAAAAATGAGAAAGAAACCACAGAAAGAGCAAAGACGTAAATTCCCAGAACTGGCCGTGAGGAATTCCTCACGGGCTCGACCCTGGCCACCTCCCAGGCACCGGCTGCACTTGGAGGGCTGCATCCATCCCCTCCGGGCTGCCTCCGAAGGGATCGGGATGCGCTGTGCAGCCGGGGGACGCTGGGGCTGAGCCAGAAGGTGCCAGGGCTGCCCCCTCGCATCTCCTGGGATATTTGGGGCAGCTGCTGGCTGGCCTGCTGCCTGGAAATGTGGGCCACAGCTCAGCCCTGCTCTGCACGCCTGTGGTTCAAAACATGCCCGGGGCTGCGCTGCTCCAAGGGGCTCGTGTCAAAAGGCGGCGTGAGCCCGCAAGGGTGGGGAAGGCTTTGGCTCTTCTCCCCGCAGTACAGCAAGCTATTTTAGTCCTTCCCCCCAGCCCCGTGCGGAGACAGAGGATGTTGCAATAAAGCGATTGCATCTCATCCCCAGGTCCCCGGAGCAGAGCAAAGCCTCAGCCAGCGGCGGGCCGGACAACTGTATCGAGCCCGTCTCTCCACCAGACGGCGTGGGAGAACCGGAGCACGCCAAGAGCGCCACGTACCCGATCCTGTACCGCGAGGGCGAGCAGATGGACCAGAGGTACCACAGGGCAAGGGGACGGTGGTGACAGCCTGGGGATGTGCCCGGCCCCCTGCTCACCTGGAGCAGGAGGACAGCCAGCCTTTGCCTTGCCTTAAGACATAGCCCCGTACCTTTTCGCTTGGGGCTCTCCCCTCCTCACAGCTCCCATAACCCAGCAGCAGGGGCCAGCTGGCTACCGAAACCTTTCTGAGGAGCTGGCCTCCATGCTCATCCTCCTCCTAGACATACAACCACAATTTTGGCTCTGCACCACAGCCCAGCCACGTCCTGTCCCCCTTTGTCGCTTTATCCCAGCAGCCCCCCTGTGTCCACCCCAAATCCCCTCCCCTGAACGCCTTCGCCAGTCCCAGCTGAAACGTCTCACTGTAGAAATTGTCTCCCTGAGTGTTGGGCTGAGCAAGAGATCTGCTGGTAGGGAGCTGAGCTTTAGGTCTGAGAAGGGCACTTAGTTGGGCTCGGTGGGAAGTACTCAGGCAGAAGATTTTCTCTTGCATCCAAAAGCAGAGTCACATCCCAGATCCTTACACACCTGTAAGGGTGCTGCAGCTCTGTGCAGTACATTCATTGTAGGGACAGGGAGAAAGGTTGGAAATCCCAAATATCTCAGAAGCCCCAGGCTGATTAGGAAGAGCTGCCCTAAAGGAAGAGGCCTCATGAGGTGGGACTTTGTGACTCTGGCCTTGCAGAGGTTGCTGATGGCTTTTTGCTTTGCAGGATGGGGTCCAAGTCCCCAGGAAACAACACGCAGCCTCCAGCGTTCTTCAGCAAGCTGACAGAGAGCAACTCTGCCATGGTGAAGTCCAAGAAACAGGAGATCATCAAGAAGCTCAGCACGACCAACAAAAATGAGACGGAGTACAGTAAGGACGTGTGGGGAGCGTATATGGGGGCACTAGGGGGAAGCTTTGAGGACACATTAAACAAGGGAGATTTGGGAACAGGTGCTGCTGCGTTACAGGCTGGGAGCTCCCAAAACCACCCCATGCTTTTTTGGGCAGTGCAAGTGCCAAATGCTTTTTAGGTTGAGCCTCCCCAGCCCTGCTGGTGCCAGCAGTGGCGGTGTGCATCTGGGAGGTTTCCCAGCCGCGCATCTCCCTGCTGTGGGGCTGTCAGTCTCACCCGTGTGGCAGTGTCAGATAACCTCAAGAGGAAGGAAATAATGAGCTGAGCATGGAGGAGACTTAAGAACAATTGATATTTTAATGAATGGCCAGCCAAGCTGAATCCTCCCTCCTTGAGATGCATCTCCCCCAACCGTTACTTTAATCCTTACATCAATATTGGTATAGCTCTGTAAAACTAACCAGGCTGGCTTATATTAGAAATTCAGCCCATTCATTCATTAACCACTAATAGAGTAGATAGGATCATAATTTAATTTAGCCCAGCATTATACAGTCAATACTAATTCAATTTGAATCCATCTTACAACAGCTGCATTGGATAAGAGCGACCAAGCTGTCTCGTCTCCTGGATGGTGTTACCATGAGCCAACAGCATTGTTATGCCCCTTTGGGGACGTGTGGCTGAACCCTGTGACCTTCCACACATTTCCTTATCAAGGGAAAATATACAGAAATAGGAAACACCTCTCATTTGATGAGGATTTCTGTTATTCTAAGGAAAGCGATATCCAAGCCAAACAGCTCAGCTAAAAGGGAAAATATTGATTTAACGTTCCTTCTCCTCCTCCTCGCCCTCCCCACTGCCCAGACCTGCTCCGTGGATGTGGGGATGGGAGCCTTTGGAAATCCCATAGGCAGGAGAGGCTTTAACTTCACAGAGCTCGTAATCCGCAGGGCCGGAGGGAGGGAGGGAGGGAGGGAGGGAGGGAGCTCAGCACTGAGCGTGGACATCACCCTGGGTCTCTGGGCTCTGCTTTTCTGCCCTTGCCCAGCTGATGAGACGTGCCTGCTGTGGCCCAGGCGGTATTTATGGTCCCGGCCAGCACCTGCAGACCTGCTCCTGCTCCTGCCAACCCCTCGGTGCTGTGACGGGCTCAGCGAGGTCTCGTCAGGGCTGGCAGGGCTGGGCCAGCCTGCGTGCGCTGCTCTGCGTACTGAAGAGCTTCTTTGTTTTTCTCCAGATGTTGGGCAGCCTGGGACAGAGATTTTCAATATGCCAGCGATTACCGGAGCAGGTAACTCTCGCGCTGTCTCTGTACCGTACCTCACTCCATGCAGAGCTCACCGCTGGGACGAGCAGGAGGCTCGGTAGATTTCGGCATTTCCTTGTTTCGTTGTGCTATAATACCGAGCGCTGTGGCTGGTGAGAGAGTGGAGCCCTGGTACTCTCTGTAGCTCCCAGTGCGATTCCTCTGAAAGCCTTGCAGGGTTTGAGGAGAGGTTAAAAGCTGAGCTGAAGGGCAAAGCAGGAGCTGAAACGGGGGGTTAGGGGCTTCCCGAGAGGCACCGCACCCTCCCCAGGCCTGCTGCACCCGTGGCTTTCTGCCCCGCTGGGAGAAGAGGAGAGAGAGAGGCTCAAGGAAGGGGTTTTGGCAAAAAGGGGCCGAAAGCAGCTCCATAGGGTCGGGCAGGCAGCGTGGGCTTCCCAGCCCGAGGCAGGAGGGTGGCATGGAGGCTGTTGAGCTGCTGCCATCTGCGTCCTGCACAGCTGCAGAAATGTCGGTGTGGGCACGCAAATGGCACCAGGAGAGCCTTCTGCGGGGTTTCACAGCAGCACCCAGCCCTTCCCATCTCATCTGTGTGAAGGTCCCGTGGCGTGGCTGGGGCTCTGGGACCAGGCTGCTGTCCCAGAGGGCAGGAGGTACATCCTATACATCCTGCCTGCCCCCATCACCCCCGGGGATCCAGCCCTGCCAGCAGCGCAGCTTTCTCCAGTGAATCCCCACTGACGAGTATTAATTAATACTTAATCAAGTATTAACACCCTCCTACAGCGGGGACGCCTCCAGGTTGTTCTATTAATAATTAAGAGGAGGAATGACCAAGGGGAGGAGCCGGGGGCTGCACAGCAGCAGGGGGGTGCCACACACCGGTGCCACACGCGCTTCCCGTGCTGGTCTGCATCCGTAGCATGCTGATATGTCCTGGGGTGAGGTCTGAGCCCCGGTCTGGGGGCAAGAACTTGTAGGGTAGGGGCCAAGGACTTGTGGGGTAGGAGGGCAAGGATTTGTGGTGCAGGGGGGCAAGGACTTGTGGAGTAGGAGGGCAAGGCAAGCTGTCAGTGGTGTCCTCCTTGGGAAGAAGTGGCTCTGGGACCCAGTGGTCCGTGGCAGACGGAGTTTAGGGGTGAAGCCTGACCTCCCCAAAGCCTCCCCTGGTTAAAGCTGCTCCTGCTGTGCCGGAGGGAGGAGCAGAGCGTAGGGAGCCGAGGAGCAGGGTCTGGCTGGAGGGGGACCTGGAGAGACTTTGCCCCTTTGCAGGACAAGGGGAGCCGTCCCTTTGTGAGCGGAGAGGCAGCGATCCCAGCACAAACCCCCCCAAGGACGGGGCGAGCTGGGGGGGGCTGTCGGGGGGCTTCCCTCGCCAGCCCGCTGTTTTTGTGTCTGTATTTTGCCCTTGCTTGTTCCCTGTAACCGCCGCGTTGGGAATGACGGTCGCGTGGCTGAGCCTAGTGCCCTCTGGTCCCTGTGCGGCGCTGCACCATAACTGCATGGCTTCTGACACTCACAACCACTCGGACACCACCACCTCGCCTCTGCAGCCTGTCCCGTAGCCACGGCCGAGCCTGGGAGGGGGCCCTGGTCCGCCGCGGGCCCCCAGCCCCATGGGGAGGAAGGGAGTGGGATGGGTGAGGGGCTTGCGCGAGGAGGGCTGGAAGGACTCTGCCCTCTCCCCCAGCATAGCCTGGCCCCGCGGGGTCTGTGCCCCTCCCCGGGGGCTGCTCCCCACCTCTTAAGCCAGGGCCAAAACCTGGGCACCTCTTTCCCATCCAGTTCCATGGGGTTTTTCCAAACGCCCCCTCTTCCTACCCTGTCTCTTCCTCCATGGAAAACTGCCCCAGCCTCAAAGTTCTCCGCACACCTACATTTACAGACCGCAGGGGGGGTCTCCACCTCCCCATGCACTGCTCCCAGCCGGGTGGGGAGCGCAGCCCCCTTGGTGCTGCCACCCCCCCGGGGTGCAGCAGCGACCCCTCTCCCTTTCCCCACTTCTTTCGAGCCCTCCCCAAGCCCCTGGCCCCAGGCAGATGGACACAGCGCTCCCTTCCCACCGCCAGCCCCTGCCAAGCCCTGGGGTGGGATGGAAAAGGGAGGAGGAGGAGGAGGAGGAGGAGGAGGAGGAGGAGGAGGAGGAGGAGGAGGAGGAGGGGGGCCAACCCGCGCCGAGTGCTTTGCAGAGCTTTACAGAACAAGATGACAAAGTTTGTTGCTTTGCGAGAATGTGCTGACTGTTTGTTTCTTCCCTCCTCCCTTGTCTCCTTTCTCCCCTTTCCCCGTCCCCCCATCTTTCTTCTCATTTGGCCCCCCCATCTCCCGCCCCCCTCTTTCCTCCCCCTCCCGTATCTCCCAGGGCTAATCAGTTGTAGGAGCCAGTCGGTCCAAGAGAATTCCAGTACCAACATGGGGTTGGAGGCAATAATTAGGAAAGCCCTAATGGGTAAATATGACGAGCAGTGGGAAGAGCGCTCACCTCTCAGTGCCAATGCTTTTAACTCTCTGAATGCCAGTGCAAGCCTGCCCGCTGCTATGCCCATAACTCCTGCTGATGGACGAAACGAGGACGTGCGCTCCTTGCCAGGTCTGCAGCCCTCTCCACCTTCGCTCTCTCTGTGTTATTAATTCTCAGCCTTTGTTTTTTTTTTTCCCCTGTTGCGGGTGGATTTATTCCCCCTCCGCCCTCCCGTTTTTGTTCATTTTGGTTTTCTTTTCTCCCTGCCCCAGCTTTGAGCTTTGTGAATCCGCTGATTAATCCTGGTCTTGTTTGATGTTAATTTAATAGTCTCGGAAGGTGCTGTTGCTTTCTCTAAACCACTGACCGTGCTCTTTCCCCGTCTGTTACAGTTTTTTTTAATATCTCCCTTTTTTAAAATCACGTAAAGGAGGGTGGGGGAACCCCACACCCAAAACCAAAGCCATAACCTAAAAGAGCCACCCCAAACCGCCTGTAAAACCCCCTCCCGTGCCCAGTACACCCAGCAAAGCCCCTTTTGCTGTGCCTCGGCCCCAGGCAGCAGGACGGGATGCCAGGTCCGAGCGGGCAGCGCGTGCCTGGAGCTGGGCTTCCCAAAGGACAGGCGAGGGGACACTGGGCAGGGTCACGCTTCCCTCCCCACCCTAGGCTCAGGGGTGTCAGGGCAGGGTCTGGCTGAGACAAACAGGGCCTGGAGCAAGAGGAAGAGCTGAAGGGAGCCCGAAGGGACAGGTCAGGGACGTCTTCAGAGACCAGGGCTGGAGGCAAGCCCCTGGGTGCTCGGAGCCTTAGCACCTGAGGGCCCCAGCCAGGCACTGCAGAGGGGTCGCTCAGCTTTGGGGGGCTGGAGCAGGGCCAGGAGGGACATTCTGCACACCCCCAGCTAAGGAAGACAGATCGGGGAGAGCTTTTGTCCCCCGCACACCCACTAAGGGCACGGTGATGCCGGGGGCAGCCTCAACCCCGCGTGATGCTGGGGCAAAGCCACGGGGACACGTGTTACCATCCAGGCCAGCTCAGAGCAGGCACTCCCCGGCTTGCTGCAGAAAAGCTTCTCTGGCCACTGCATGATCCCAGCAGCTTCTTCCACCCGCGCTTCCCTGCGCCCGGCAGAGGCTGCCCAGGGCCGGTGGGGTGGGACACAGAGCCCATCCATCCGTCCATCCGTCCCCCCTTCGGGAGCTTCCTCCTGCTTAGCTGGGCTAACGTACCCAGCACAGGCTCTTTTGGCCCTTAAGCCTTTCAAAATCTGGCTGATTTTGCTATAAGAACTGATTAAGGACCACAGGGACGGGGAACACACTCGGGGCGGCGGCACCCTCGTGGCCACGGGGTCCCTGTAACTGGCCACAGTGTGTGGCACGTGGATCCCTGTCCCTCCCGCGCCACCACCCGCAGCTGCAGGCTTTCAAACCGCGCGTGGTGCTGGGGAAGCGCTGGGTGCATGCACTCCTCCCCCCCCCTCCCCAACCCCAAAAATCCATCGCGGCCCGGATCCCGCGACCGCCTCCCCGCGGGCCTTGGTGACGAGCGGGCGCTTCTCTTTGCAGGAGGAGGGGGAAAGCCAAAGATCGCTGCCAGGCCCAACAGCCGCAAGGCCAAGTCCCCGGCGCCGGGTCTGTCCTCCGGCGAGCGGCCGCCGTCCGTGTCCTCGGTGCACTCGGAGGGGGACTGCAACCGGAGGACGCCCCTCACCAACCGCGTCTGGGAGGACCGGCCGTCATCCGCAGGTAGGGCCCTGGGGGGGCCACGTGTCCCCACAGCAGCCCCCTGGGTGAGCCCCACGGCGCTGACCCCCTGCTCTCTCCTCCCCACGCAGGCTCGACGCCGTTCCCCTACAACCCGCTCACCATGCGGCTCCCCAGCGGGGTGGTGACGGCGGCCCCTGCCGCCCCCCTGCCGCAGGGGACGCCCGGCAGCCAGCACCACGCGTGGGACGAGGAGCCCAAGCCCCTGCTCTGCTCCCAGTACGAAACCCTTTCGGACAGTGAATGAAGCGAGCCAGGGGCAGGGAGACGGCGACCAAACCGACGGCGCGGGGAGCGAGCGAGCTGCCCGGGGCGAGCACCCAGCGCCCCGGCCCCGCTGGCTCTCACGAGCAAAGACGCAGGAGCAGAGCTTTTTTTTTGGGTTTTAATTTTTTTTTTTAACCTTCTCCTCCCAACCAGCCAATTTGGGGGGCGACAATTTTTTTTGTTGTTGGTTTATTTTTCCTTTTTTTTTTTTTGTTTTGTTCTCAACATCTGGAATTTTCTGCATCCTCTTCAGTCTAAAAAAAAAAGAAAAAAAAGCCTTAACGATACAAAACCCAAGGATCCCACCTTCGTCCTTGCCAGCATGGCTGAGCGGTGACCCCGCGCTCGAGAGAGGGACTGAGCGGCCACGCACGTCCCGGGGCCGCGCGCACACGGACGCTCTGCTCCCACGGCGCCGAGTGAGGGGCTCCGTGGGGCTGTGCCACGGAAACACAAAACCTTGAGACGGTTTAAAAAAAAAAAAAAAAAAAGATTTAAAAATGTTGAATAGGATCAAACCCGGTTTGGTTTCCCCCGGCTGATCTGAGGGTGTGGGGAGCCCATCGTCCTGGCCGCACGGGACGGGACGCGTTGGCCTCAACGCGCTTTGAACGCGGCTGGGAGGAGCAGGGGAGGGAGGGAAGATCCGTTTCTGAAAAAAAAAGCTGGTCCCTTCGGTGATGGATATCCCGGGCTGCAATTGGAGTGGGAAGAGATTTCCCCGGGGGGGGCTCACGCGCTGCCTGGGGACGGGCTTGGTTGCTTTAAGTGCATTGTTTTCTGAATGGTGAGAAAAGGCAATTGTAAATTGTATTGGTCTACAGGGTATATTTTTGATACCTTCAGTGAATTATGTCAATATTTTACGCAAGGAAGGACTTAAACAAAACACAGTATTACATGCTGTAAAAGAGGTTCTGTTCTTACACACAGGCTTTGATGTGTTTGTCCATTGTATGGAAATGTTTAAAAAAGAAAAAAAAAAAAAAGGTAAGAGTGATCCATCAAAGTTGTCTGTAAGTCAGGAGAATGTATGAACTTAGATTAAAAAAAGAAAATCTTGCCATGGTTGCAGGGCCCCCCGTTACACACACCTCTGCTAATTCAGCAGAATCCATTTGCTGGTTGCAGTCGTTGATTCTCCAGAGCCCTCCAGAGCTGGCCGGGTGCAGGGGCAGCGTGGGCAGGAGGCCGGCATGGCAGGGAGTTCAGAGGAAACTTTAAAAAAAAAAAAAGAAAAAAAAGAAAAAAAAAGTTTTTATTGTATTTTTGTGATACACACGAATGCTCTACTTTACATTATTTTTTTTTCATTCCATGATGTTGGATCATATCTGCAGTTACATGGTTAAAGAACAAAATATTAGACTTTTTTTCATTCACTTCTGCTTTCTCGCTCTGGGGGAGAAAAATGGCAAAAAAAAAAAAAAAAAAAAAACACAAAAAATGTATTAAATGCTTTGCATTCTATACGCTAGAGGAAACAAGACCACGGCACAGACTTTCCGCCTCTCCCGCTGCGGGGGGAGCCAGCCCGCGCCGCCTTCCAGCAGCTCTTTGATCCGCCGCGTGTCAGACAGCGAGGATCGCCTTGTCACGTTCTCGATGGTTATTTCTTTTCCCCCTGCAATGTTCCCAGGGTGATTCTGATTTCAAAGCAAGAGAATGATGGTGTTTGTTGTTTGTTTGGGGCTTGTTTTTTTTTTTTTTTTTTTTTTTTCCCGTTTTGTTTTGTTTTCCGTTTTTTACAATGTACAGGTTTTTAATGTTCATCAATGTTTGTGTCTTTTCTGTTGTGCTTTTTTTTTTTTTTAAGAAAAAAAAAAAAACGAGACAATGCACAAGCGATGTGGAAGTCTTTCAGTTCCCAGGTTATTGCTGCTGGTGTCTTCATGGCTCTGAGATGTAAAGCTAACAGAGCTGATGTCTGGGCATAACGCTATTAAAGTGTCGCAGATTTTGCTGGGATCCAAAATTCGACCCATCTTCAAAGCCGCCTCCTTAACCTTTTCAGACAGAGAAAAAAAAAAAAAAAAAACACAACAAAGAATAAAGTTACCACTTGGCACAGTAGCAATACTGTGTGCTGCTTTGGTGTCTTGAGGAGAGGCCGAGCCAGGGGCAGGTCGCTGCTGAAGAGCGGATGCGGTTGGCAGGGCCGCGGTTCCCAGAAGCGCGGAGGAGCGATGTGGAGGTGGTGGAGCTGGCGTGAGGACAGCCTGGCTCGTTTTCTCCATGGCTGGGGCTCGCTTTCTCCACCGAGGGGACAGCCCCGGCCTCACAGGCTGTCCCAGCACCAGCCCTGGCTGTGGAGATGGCGCTGAGCTCAGGCGGCGGGATGAGGCGCGGGGCTGCCGGCGCTCCCTCACCTTGTGGCTCACGAAGGGAAGCAGTGGGTGACATTTGGGTTCCCCACCCTTGGTGTCGCCCTCACAAGCCCTGCCACCACCCAGCCGGGGCAGTCTTGTCCCCTTCTGCCCCAAGGCATGGCCCCTCGGGACATCCCACACCAGCCAGAGGTGATCCTGAGGGCTGGGCTGGGCTCGGGGCCTGCTGGCTGAGGTGAGGAAAGGCAGCGAGGAGCTGCTGAGGCACCACCTCACGCCACCGTGCAGCAGGAGGAGGTGACACAGCCCCATTCCCTTTTCTTTGCCCTTTCCACCACGGCTTCGTGTGCCTGGAGGAGGGGTTGGAGCTGGTGGGGCTCGCCCAGAGGCCTGGGAGCACTGAAGCAAAGCCGAGGCCCGGCCCAGGGCTGCGCTGTGAGGGACTCACTGTGTTTTCAAGAGGTTTGTGAGGTACTTTTTTTTTGTCGTGAGGCTGATGGCTGTGTGGGTGTGTAGCCTGTGCAGGGCGGTGTTTTGAGGAGGGGTTGGTGGTGCCACAGGGCTGGAAGGGCCTTGGTGGCAGCGGTTCCATGCTGGAGGTTTGGCCCTGTGTGGGGTACGTGTGTGGGGTTGGCTTCAGCGGGGTCCTGCCCTGGGGGAAACCTGGAAGCAGGGAGCTGCTGCTCCTCCAAGTCACAAACACTGCAAGCGACACCCCCCCGTCCTGCCCTCACGTCCTCCTGCCAGCCAAAGGCTCTGTTTTCACGCGCTTTTGCCCCAAATCACCCAAGTCGTCGTGCTGCCGGCCGTGATGCATCCCCATCCTGCAGCCAAGGAGGAGAAAGGCACGTTAAGCTGTTAGAAAAACAAAACAACCCCAGTGTAAAGGTAACGTTACCCAACTTTGTAGTTTGTACAAACTGGCAAGCAAATTACTGGGCAATTTATTGTTTCAGCTGTACCGAGGGGGGAAAATATCTATCTTTTGTACAAGCAAATTGTGCATAGCTGTTTTGAAGTGAGTTGTATGATAGACGGGGCTGTACATAGAAACCACAAGGTGTAAATATTTACGCAGCTTGCTCTGAAGGGGTGGTTTTCTTCTACTGGAGGTGAAGGGTTTGTTCACTGTTATTTTGCTCAGCGCGCCCACCAGCAAGCGGTGTGGGCAGCAGTGGCCGAACACTGCCTGACTGTTTAAATAATAAAAAGGCAAACAAACAAACCAAAAAAAAAAAAAAAAAAAAGCTTCTTTGCCAGCAAAATACAGCTCTCCTGCTTCTTTCCGTGCGTAAGCCCAGGAGGAGCCAGTTGATGCCGCAGTGTGGGTGGGAGCAGGGTGGGTTGGGGACCCCGTGATGGTGGGGTGCAGCTGGGGAAACCCCCGGCAAATTGGGCTGAGAGAGGGGGAAAAAGGGCTGCTGGTGGCTCTGCAGGTAGGAGCAGCGGTGTGTGCCCCGGGCTGGCCTTGGCACTGGCACAGCGTTGGCCCCACGTTGCATCGTGTCCCCCCCAGGACCCAGCAGTGGTGCCTGAAGGACCCTGCCCAAGGTGGGCGAGGGGGGAGCTTGCTGGCTGGAGCCCGAGGGGCATCGCACGCTTCTACGGCTTGCAGGTGGGTGCGCTGGCTGAGTCACAGCCCCCTCTTTGCCTCGGTTTCCCTATCTTTCCCCATCATTAATGTGTCTCCCAGCAGCCTGAAGCATCTCAGAAGAGGGATTTTTCTTCTTCCCCTATTATTATTTTTCTTATTTATATTTTCATTTTATTTTACTGAGATGCTGCCTGCAGCTCCCCAGACATCAAACAGCCCCCGGGTTCTCCTGGCAGCAGGATGTGTTTGGCCACCAAGGCTTCTTCCCCCGACCCTGCGTGCCCCAGACTGTTTTTGTTGGCTTTTTGCAGGGGAAACAAAAAACCCTCCCAAAACAAAACAACCTCCTGGAGCTTTGTTTGGGCCTGAGGAGTGGGGAACGGACCCAGGGGCTGGGGGACCCTGGGCCCCAAGGATGGCTCTGGGACCCCTTAACCAAATGCCACCAAATGCACCCCTTGGTTTCGATGCTCCTTGAATATCAGCCAAGAAAAACAGTGTTGAGCTGTGGTTGGAAAAAGAAAAAGTTCTGGTGGTGGATAAACCCTCCCAAGCCCTGTAGGGAATTACTGGGGAAGCTAATTAGCTCTACCTAATTAACAGCTGGGACAGAAGCGCTGGTAGCTGTTTGCTGCTCTGGATTGCTTTACCCCTGATGTCTGTCCCGTGGGTTTTGGTTGACTTTGGCTGGAGCCGCAGCCATCAGACCCCCACCCACGTCTGTACCCACGGGATTCTTTTTTGGCATGGGAGGTTGTGTTGGAGGGTGTCTGGGGGCTGTTTGGAGCACGAGGGTTTGTGCTGCTGTCTCAGAAAGTGGCCCACAGGAGGAAAGGGGCCTGGGGCTGTGCTGCAGGGGGATGTGGAGGAGGTTTTGTTTCACAGGGCAAGTGGTGAAGGGGAACTGGAACGGGCTTCCCACTGAGGTGCTGGGGCTGAGGGATATGTGTGTGACTGTGGAACTTAACCCATTAGAGGGCTGTTACCGGTTTTGCACTGAGACCCTTCAGCTGCCTTTTCTGTGGCTCAGAAATGGGTTTTACACATAATAATACAATTTTCCTTCTCAAAGGAGCAATGGGCATCTGTGCTTGCAGGTATAAGGCACAGCATTTAGGGTGTTTAAAGATCCATTCAGGCTGCCCCAAATCGTGGGGGATGCTCCTGGGCTGTCTGTGGTCCTGTGCCACCCCCTTTGTCTGTCCCGGTGCTCATGGTGTCCGAAAGGCTCCTGTCCCTGGGCTGGAGAAGGATCCACGCCAGCCTGAGAGCCCTGCCAGCACCCAGGCACAGCGAGCCTACAGCTGCATGCACGAGGTAGAGATGTGCTGGCTCCTAAAGCCTGAAGGTCTCCGGGCCCAATGAGAGTGGTTTCTGCTGAAGTTCCTCCTGGAAAGCCTTGCTGCTCGGGAGGCAATTAGAAGTTAATAAATAGCACAAACAGAAGCCAGGCTGTTCAGCTTCCCGCCTCAGGATTTCAGTGGTGATGAGGGCTGACAGCAGTTGCCCTGGTCAATAATTCACACTGATACTGAAGGAACAGAAGGTGGGAAAACGCTACGTTCAGGGCCAGCACTCATGATTTAATGATGGAAAACTTTAGGCCTACTTGAAAAGCTCTTACATAAGGAGATGAAAATGAAATGGGACAAAAGCAGATGGCTTCAAAAACCAGCAATAAAGAAAAATGTCAGAAACCCAGACTCACTCAGGTTTTGGTTTGGTGGCAAACAGGGATTTTTGGAGGGGAGAGGAAACATAAAAGATGTTCCCTGATGGCTTTGCCTTGGACAGAGGCTATAAGGAGATGCAGGAGCACTGTGACCTTCTCCTGGTGGTGAACTGATGTTTAGTTAGGTTGATGGGGCTGGTGTTTTCCTTTGTTTTCTTTTCTTTCGGAAAGAATTAAAGCAAGAGGAAGATATTTTTTTTTCAGACAGGCCTGGGCGAGTCAGAAGAACCATGAGGAAATGGAGTGAGACAGCGGTCGTCCTCCCTGCATCTCTGTGCTCCAGCTTCTCCATCGCCCCGTGTGCCCCGCTGGTAGCAGGAAGAGACATGGCTGTGGCACCCAGCAATGGGCTTGGTAAGATAAATAAAAACAGGTAAAAACACACCAGAATACAAAGGACACTTGTCCCTGAACTCTTCACAGGAGGCAGGTTGTGCCCAGCAGCCCCTAAGCAGAGCACGGGATTGCAAAGTGAGGAAAAAATTGGTAATGGCTCCTAGGAGCCCTGCAGCAGGAAGCGTTTCCTACTGTCCTGGCAGTGGCAGTCTACATCACTGCTTAGTTCTTGTGATTTGCCATGAAATTATGTATGCTCTCTGATAACGGTGTGGAGGGCTGAAGAGATGATTTTGGCAGTTGATGAGATGTCGCAGGCTGGTGAGTGGCTTGGAAGGAAACCAGAGAGCCTTTTGATGCATGCCTGGCTCTTGTCGGTGCTGGGCAAGGGCACAGGGAACTTTGGCTAATGCTGTCTGGTTTGTGAGCCCAGCCAGGGAGGTCTGGGCTCGCATGAAATTTGGGAAAGGTGTCACTGTGTGCGTGTAACAGCTGAATTAATCGTCAGGTTTGTTTATCCTCTCATTTTTGGCCTCCTGTAATTACCAAACTGGGTATTTGTCAGGGCTCCGGGCAGCGGAGTGGCAATAAATCACTTGCCACTGACTGGAGGTTGAGCAGTGTCTGAAGCGAGGTCGGTGTCACCGCCAGTACAAGTGCAGCAAGGAGCTACTGCTATAGGGTATTCTGCTTTGAAGCCGATGCTGCTTTAAGCTCAGCAGGGTATTCAGAAAAAGCAGCAATTGTCAGTGAAGCTTGATCTTTGGCCAGAGATTTTTGCTGCCCTCACCCAGCTTCTTTTCGTATTTATTAGTCATTCGCAATCTCTTTGATGGCTGGCTGTGTGCCAGCTGGGAGAAAACTCTGTGGTGGTATTGCTGAGGAGATGGCAGGGGCAGGAAGTGCCACCACGCTCCCATCCGAACGTCTGCTCCCAAGGATGCGGCATGCCAACTCAGCACGGTCCCAAGCTCTGCTTGGAGCAGCTCCACTGTGCGCACTGCGACGGCCCCAAATCTGTTCTGGTGAGAGGCAGATGCTGAAGAAGTGTGAGCTCCTCTCTTTGTGGAAGGCTGAAGAGCACGCAGGCAATCCTGGTCTAGCTCTGCCCAAGATCCAGGGAATGTTTTCTGCTGCTGCTTCGTCCCAAGCCCTGTAGAGAAAGCGCAGTGGCTGCCAGAGGTCAGGCCCGAGGAGCCTGGCCGGTGCGTGCCTGGAGGTGGGCGCCAGGTCTGGAGCTGGATTCCAGTTGGACCGAATCAGAGCTTCTCCCCACAGGGATGTTAATCCTGGGCCTTGGGTTAGAGCCATCTCCAGCTTTTGTGGTTTTGGAATAGAAAAAGAGCTCCGTTCTGTTCAACAAATCCTTATGCCCCGTCTCCAGACCCAGATGACAAGTCACAACCATTTCACGTGGTGCTGGCCCCTGAGACATGAAACCCATCTCACTGCCCTGCACTGGGCCCACTTTTAAGCTACCAGGCAAAGTTCAGTCCCCGTGGGCTGCCGGAGCGTCCTGCAGAGCTGCTCCTCCATCCACTGGAGAAGGAGAAACCCAGCAACAGAGGCTGGAACCACGCAGCAGAGGTTGCTCCTGGGTCTCTGTGCAGGGGGAACAACCTTTTTATTAGGTCCAGATGTTCCTTTCTGCCCCGGGCCGTGCTGGGAAGTAAAGCAACGTGTGTTAATGTTGGCTGGAAGAGCCTTGCTGGAAACAGGCTTGAAGGAAGCGGGGTTTCTCCTGCCCCCCGTGTTCTGGGTGCACCAGGGCAATGGGCCAGCTGGGGCCAGCACAGGAGGCACAGGCACAAGCGATGGGGGCGATCTGAGCAGCCCTGCTTCTTTTAGTGACCAAGAACCTCCCAGCTGCAAGCAGGGCTTTAACCAGCCGCCCACCTCCCCAGGGCTTTCTGGTAGCCACTCGGCCACTTCTGCTGTCCCCAGGCCACCAGCAGGTGCAGGAGGGCCAGCACAGAGGAGCTCGTGCTTCCCTCTGGGTGATGTCCTGCCGGGTTCGTGGGGCGATGTGGTGAGCCGCTCGCTGCGCAGGGAGGACTGTGCGTGAGGGGCAAGGCTGCGCTCCAGATGTTACTCCTCACCATTAGGCAGTGTTTAAAAATATAGGAGATTTTTTTCTTTCTTTCTTTCTGAGCGCGCATCGAGGAGAGACCTTTGGAGGGGGTGAGCGGCAGGGAAGGGGCTGGGCATGGGCACACAGCAGGGCTCTCCCTGAGCCGGGTGCTTGCCCCTCTGCCAGCGGAGCTTTGCCAAGAGCTGCACCCAGCACTGCTGGAGCCGGGCTCAGCCGGGTCCCCAGGGTCCAGTGCCAAGCCTGGAGGCTGTCGAAACACATGGCTCTTTAATAGTGCGTTCGGCTACGGCTGGGGCTTGCGCACAGGGCTGGCGCTGCCAAAATGTTTACAAGTGCTGGGGGACTCGCAAAGGGCCCAGGCTGCAAAGTTGAAGGGCAGAGCCAGAGGCAGAGCAGCGCTGTGCTTAGCAAAGGACCCCGAGCCTGGGGTGCTGCTCGGCTGCTCCCCACATTCTCTTTGACAGTGGGCTCCCGCTGGAGCTGTAGAGGGTGGAGATGCTCAATTCCTCTCCCAGCTGACAGGGAGTGGGTGGCTCTGGGTGCTGTATCCCCTGGTTCCATCTATATTACAGGGCGAAGCCCACGAGCAACCAGCCAAGGATGTTTTAAGAGGCCTGTGCTGCTGCCATCCAATAGAGCCCCACTGGAAGCTGGACCCGAAGCTAAAACCCAATTTAGGGCCAGCTCTGCACCACAACATGCTGGTAGCTCCATGGCACCCGTCCGAAACACAGCAGTGGGCACCAGCACCTTGAGAGCATACAGGCACTGGGCAGCCCCTTCCTAAAACCATCCTACAGCGAACGCCCTGGAGGGGCAGGTGCTAAACAAACTCCGTCGGAAGCACGGCAAAAACCCATCTGTGAGTGGAAGAGGTCAAAGAAGAATACGAAGGCTTTTATTTCCTGAGGCATTTGTCAGTAAGACAAATGTGTTTTCTTAAATTTGCTGCGTTCTCCTAGCTGGCCTCCCACCCAAATGGCCTTCCACTAGCATAAAGCAGGGTGTTGGCTTGTGTCCTTTGTAATCCAATGCTTGTGGACTCAGATGAGGAATTGGTTGGATCGCTGCTTATTATCAGTAAGTGGGGCATGCATAAAAGAAATGGGCAGATTTCAACACTACATCTATAGATGGTTTCCTGCCAGCATGTTCCTCTTGCCCTTATTATTTATGTTAAAATGATAAATGGGGGATTGATGGTTCTAGCTGGTTTATGAATAAGCAGATTTTTTCACTGCAGAGCCCCAAGGGAGGGTAACGTTTCGACAATCCCCCATCAAAGAGAAGTTTGTACTCACGTATGCCTGCATGCATGTTTGTCTGTGTGTGTGTTTCCCTTTCCTCCATTGCATTGCACTTGGGGTGCTTTGCACTGTCCCTCCTCTGTGCACCCCTACTGCATGTCCTGGTGCCACCGTAGGTTTCCCAGGGCACGTGGCCCCTTGGCATTGCCTCCCAAAACCATGAGCAGGGCACCTGGAGCAGCTTGATCCCCAGAGTGGTGGGTGATGTGCTGGGGGGCTGCATGGCCAGGGAGCAAGCACAGTGCTCTACGTGAAGCAGTGGGCCCCTGACTGCAGTGGTCAGCTTGGAAAAACCCTGATCCCATTTGTATTTCAAGGAGCTGGAAATAGCCGCTGGTCTCAGGATCTGCTTGTGAGAGAGGAAGAGCCCCAGGGAACTGATTTGGATGTTTATGTGTACAGAAATGTCTAATCACCGGGCTAGGATGGGCTCAGGAAGAGAATCTGGAGGTGGTTAACTGCAGAGGAGGATATTTTTATGCTAGAAATGTGCTGTCCGCCTGTTTGCTGGGTAGGAAGGATACGATGAGCATCAAAGGCTTGGCAGGACGAGCGTTTTCATCCTCATAGATGTGAACTCCCTGTCTGCCTTGGACTCTGAGGCGTGGAGCTGTTTGGATCCAGCATCATTATTAGAAGCAGAAAATGGAGCTCATAAAAACTCCATCCTTATGCCCCCCCCAAAAAACAATTCCAGGACCCTCTATCCTATTTGAGAACAAACTATTCCTGCATCAGTTGCCCCCTGTGGCTGAGCATGTTGTCAGAGGAAGGGGACTCGGTGCAGAAGCTGTGCAGGGCCGGGCAGGTCCTGGCCTTCTCTGCAACGAGCCAGGAGGGGCAGGAGCAGGCAGGAGTCGGGTGCCAGCACTTATCTGCCACTGGTCTGGGAGCTACCACAGTGCTGCAGTGACAGCCTGCCACCCACCCATGTCTGCTCCCCACAGAGCTGCCTTCAGTGGCCGTTCAATGTCCTGTGCTGCAGCAGAGGCAGTCTGTGCCTCAGCCCAGGCGTGCTGCTGGTCGTTCCTCTGCACAGGCACAGGCCTGTGACCGTTCTGAGGACTGTGACACAACTTTCCTGATGTTTGGCACTGCCTAGATCTTCCAAAGACACTTCTGTGGATCCAGGCTGTGACATTGCCATCTGCAGAGATCAAGCCCAAGGCCTCGCACGTGGCAGTTCCAAGCTGGCAGACTGGCAGCGGGGTTTTCCTACTCCAGTATCAGGTCGGGTTCTTTTTCTGTCAAATCCCTTCACTGTTTGTTGGCTGTACATAGCTGTGGAGTTAGACTGATAAAGGCATCGGTGGAATTAGGATCCCAGCATGTGGGTTTTTAGTATTATTAATTTGTTTCTGCCCATTATCAGCAACTTCTCTAGGTGAGGCTTTTGGCACTTCAAACGCAGCATTCGTGCTGTCTGTAAAACCAGCCTAAACCTTTCCTTCTGTTCATAAAGGCATCTCGTCCAAGCTCAAAGTCCATCCATTATAACTTCAGCACCTTGTAATCCCTCAGAGATATGTGCAATTACTCTCTGAAATATCCCAGGAGCAAAACTAATACCAAGCATCATCTGCTTAAATTTACAACATCCAAATGGCACAGTAAAAGCCACTAGGAGTTAGCTCATCAGAGTGCGCTTGCCAAAACACATATCCTGCATCTAATACTGCTTTTGCTTCTGAGGATTTAGCTGCCACCTCAGGAATCTTCATTGGACGGCATTCATGTCTTACGGTTTTATTTAAATAACAGGAGTGGATGCACGTGTCCTTCGTCTGGCGTTTGGGTTTCGACCATCAAACTCGCCCAGTCCGTGCATCCCCTGCCTTTGCTATGCTGTTGCCATTCCTCATGTGCTTGAGCATGAGCATCTCCCATCCTTCATCCTAGGAGCAGTTCAGCCATAATTTGTGTCAAAAAAACTTGGGATGAGGACACGGGCATTTCCTGTGCACCTGAAGCAAGCCTCTTGCGTAACGTGGCTTTCCTTCTCCTTTCCATTCCTTAGCATTTAACGGCCGTTTTCATCCAAGCCTATTGACTTCATCCCTATAAATCCAATATGATTTTTCCATAAGGATTAGTGTCAGATTCTCCCTGCAGACATCTTAGGTCTTGGAAGACAGCTGAGAGCTCTACTAATAGCTGGCTGGTGAGCCCCAGGCATTTATAGCAATGGGTTTAAAACATATTTCATGGCTAGGCAGGGTTTTAGCCCTGATGCAACCCATCTGCCTTCGTGATTTGGAAAGCCAGGAAGTAGCATGGGCCCTGGCAGTGTACAAGGATGTGGGTACCTGGCCATGAAAGAAGCATTACGGTGGTTCTGCCTGCCCTTGAAGGGCATGGAAAAGCTGGGAGAGGAATTAACTAGACTGAGCACCAGGGCTTCATAGCTGGGTAGAACAAGATTGAGCAGGAAGAGGGAAATTTAAGATGAAGAAATTGTAAAACTGCTGACCAGTAAAATCTTGAAGAACAAAACGGCCTCTGCAGGAAGCGTGAGTTTTGTGCCCTTTACCTCAGTCACTTAAACTTCCACTGGGCACACAGGACAAAGCAGGTGTCAGGTCATGGCACTGCCCGTATGGGTCCACAGCCTCCCAACCTGGGGCAGCTGGGCTAAATCCCATGGGCGAGGGAGGAAGACACCAAAAACATTCCCTCTGGATGGGAAAGCAGCATTAGGCACCAAGAAAATGGGTAAGGAAGATGAAGGAAGCTCACATACATCAGCATGACAGTTTGCACATTTTATTATGATATATAAATTTTGTCTTCTTAAATTACTCTCTATGAGTTGAACAGGAAGGGATTATTGTGGAGATGGGGAATATACAAAAATAAAAGGATATTGAGAACTACTGCATCACCACATATACAACAGTCAAGTACTTTACAAGCACTTAGAGAATCAGACTTACAAAAATAAAAATATGACACATCCTTCTGCATTTCCACCAGTAATATGTTCTCCCTTCTCTAACCCTCAAACATCTTTCAACCCCATCTTCAGGTCACGATTCACATGGCAGGATACTTTGCTCATTTTCTTGGCCATCACAGTATCTGAAGAGGAATGAGTGCCTCCCAAGACATCAAATACAATGGTTTTTGGTGAGCTGCAGGGGATATGTTCAGAACTTGTGAGTGATGGGGTAATCCTCAGGGAGCAGACTATCTGGCAGTAGAAATGTGAATATCCCACACCAAGATCCATCATTATAACTTGTTCCCCTTTCTGTACACAGGCACAGCTCTGCACAGAGTCCCCTGCAAGCCTGGGGAACGCTGAGGTCCGCTGACTTCAGTGGGACTGAGTGACTGTGACAGAGGATGGACCTGACTTTGTTTCAGCTCTAAAGAAGGCAAGGATGCCCTTCCCTGCAGGGAAGGGAAAAAAGGCAAGTTAAAGTACAATGGCTAAGTATCCTAGCTCACAGTGCTCACACACAGAACCACTCACGTCTACCTCAGATTCACACAGCCTTCAGTCCTCAGTTTGCTCTGCAAAGACTTTCGTTCATTAACCTTCCAGTGACCCTTCCTTTTTTTTTTTTTTTTTTGTAAGACTCACTCAACATAAATAGTAAATAGCATTCACTTCTCTGACCAGCAGTTCACTCAAACACTGCTATCAACACCCAAACCTCATTTTCATCATTCCCAGAAAGTCTGCACCTAGGGTGCGAATATGTTTCACATTGAGAAAAGTAGAGCTGGCTTAGGAAGAAAGAAAAATGGAAAGAAAATAGAAAAACATGAAAGAAACCGTAAACTGTTTTGGTCAAAGTTGTTCTCTGCATTTGTGCAAAGTATTATGCAGATTCTTGAAGTTCAATATTTAGCTAGGGTTCCCCCTTTTTGGCCCCAATGCAATGACAGCAATGCAGGCAGACCAGATACTAGCATACTCTGTTGCATTTAGGGGTAAAACCATCACAGGCATGAAGGGGATACAGGGTAAACCCCTCACCTTTCAGAGAGTGACCTTCTGAAATGTTCTGTTCTGATGTAAAACTGCACATGAGACACTCCTCCACCCCCAAAAAAGCACAAAAAAATAAAAATAATTAAAAAAATAATAAAACATAAAAGAAAACCAAAACCCAGAAGCCTTGTGAGAAAGATTCTGATCCCAAAATAACTATTGGTGGAAAATAATTTTTAAAGGCAGAATGTGATTTACCCACCAAGCATGCAGGGCTGTGGGCAACAGGCATGTTAGGATCCTGGGGAGAAATCATGTAGTCACAGTCCCAGCTGCTCAAGGAAATTCACCTTTCTGAGCAGCATTTTCCATGGGCTAGATCTATCATTTGTATCTTTGAGAAAATACACCTGAACAAAGATCTGTTGGTTGAGATAAATAATGCTCCATTTAAAAGAAAAGGACCTCTCTAGTGGAACTAATCGTTTCTTCTAGACGCACAAAACATATTGAAGTAAAGCACTTGGTGCCTGGGAGTGGTTTATTGGCAACATGCACCCAAAACTCAATTTCTGGTGTTTGAGCAAAACAAAACAAAAATAATAATAATAATAATCAGCACTCACAAATTCAGAGCAAGATGACTTTTGTCTCTTACCACTCCCTCACCCAGCCACAGGGCTAGGAGCAATAAGGACAGAGGGTGGGCAGGCAGGGTGGGATCCGTGCCCATTGTGGTTTTGCACAGAAGAACAAAGTCTCTTTCCACTGCCAGCTTTCACGGAGAAGAAAAGCAGCTTGTGATGGGCCCGACAGAGACACCATCTAAGACGGCATTTTTGAAAAATTCCTACGGGCACTTATTTGGCAATATCACAGTTTTGGATGTGGCCCATGGTGGTAGCCCACCACAGCCTGTCCCTGGCTATGCAGCTCGGTGTGTTTGGTAGCCTAGAAACCCAAGCTGCCTGCTGGCTTTTTTTTCCTGGCATAGCAGGACCAAAAAAAAACTGCTTAAGCTCAAAGGAGTGGGAGCTTGTTAGGTCATTCCTAGTCTATTTGCAGAGAAAACAAAGTGTAAGGCTTCAAAGCAGCCTGGGAGGGTGGGGACCCTGTACTGCCAAGGATGCAGCCCTCCCCTGCACCTTCCTGGGGGCCACGTCCACCTGTGAGACGTTGCCTTAGCAGCCCCTGTCCCTGTTGGGTCAAAGACCAGGCTGTGGTGGATATAAACCCACTGGATTTGTATTTGCACACTAGCTTTTTAATTTTCCTTTTCCATTGCAGCCAGTGTTGAGGAATCAGAACAGCAGACAAAGCAGGTAGAAGACTGCAGTTGGCCAGGATAAAAAAGATCACGAGATTAACCTGGTACATTGACTCTGTCACGTACAGGACAGGAAGAACTTGTAGAAAAGCTGAAGCCAGGTCTGTCAGGCTAAATAAACACGTGGCAGAATTCCTGAAAGTGCGGGGATGACTGTGTGGGACTCGTCTGCTTGGGAAGGCTCATGGCTGGGCAGGCCTCTCACTGTGACCCAAGGAGACAGACCTTTGGGGAAAACCTGCCCTGCTCAAAGATCAGAAACTGCAGCTTTGTGCTTGGAGCAAGGGACTAATTCAACTGTTAGCAGCAGAAAAGCCTGATGTATGGTCAGAGTAAGGAGTCTCAGGCAATCCTTCAGCTTGGAGGCCCACGGCACGGGTTGCTTCAGGAATTGATCCCCATGGGGGCAGATGTTGCTTTTCTGGGCTTTTTTGCTGATGGTGAGTGACAGCAAAATCTGACCAGTAACAAATACAATCCTCCTTTCTGTGTTGCTGAAAATAATTTTGCAGTAGGTGGAAGCCTTGGAAATCCTATGAGACATTTCTCCCTACCCACATCTAACTCCCAGACAGAGGCAGAGCTCACCACTACCATATAATACACGTTTCAGTACTGTTGATGCTTCAATTGTCAGGATTGTTGTATATAAAGACTTTATATTTACCTTTGGTTAAACACAAAAAAAAAAAGAAAAAAAGTGCTTCACTTTAAACAAGAGAACTCTGTTTCATAAAGGTCACAGTTCTGGTCACACCTACCATTTGCCTTTTGAAATTGATGGAAAAAAGTATCTTTGTAGGTCACCATTTTTCTTAAAGTTTGTCAGACTGTTTTTTGTGGGATTTTTTTTAAATCTCTGTGGGTTTGTGCGTCAACTGTTCTGGGCAATCAGCTGTGTCTTGTTGACACTGTTAATAGGTTTTCTGACTTGGCTTCTTAGCTGCATTCTGAAATAACTCAATCAGACTTGCAGCAAGTCAGAAAAAAATGGAAAGTTTAGAAGAATGAACACTGGAAATTAATTTCCAGATCTATGTGGTTATTTTCTAAGTCTGGGCTCTTCTGAGCAGCATGCAAAAATTCTTGGTATGATTTTTGGAGACAATTCCATACCATTTTCAAAGGTTATATGTCTGTAGGAATCCAGGCTCCTGCAGCTTTTCAGCAAGCTAACGAAGTGAAGAGATACTGGGAGATGTGATTCATGAGTGGGAATGGTTTACCTTAGGATGGCTGTAGTGACTCTTGTTATCTCTGGGCTTCTTGATCCTGTTGCAGGGACAGCCCAGCTGTTTGTGAAATACCTGTTTAATTGCTACAACCTGGCTGATCAAGAAAATCCTGCACAGATTTTGCCTCTTCAATACTTCAGGCTCTACACAGAGACAGTCTGGATGCTCCTCCACAGTCAGGTAAGCTGTCCATGACACAGGTATGGAAACTACTGAGAAGGTGAGAAAAACCTTGCTCTTGAGTTAACCCTGCACCAGCTTTTTTAAAGCTAGATAACATTTTGCTGTGCTATGCTCCTCTCTGCAATATCGTGAAACTCAAAGGGTTGTGAGTGCATAAAGATCCCTGTAAATTGGGTATTAGGTAAAACAAACAGCATGGCAACATTTGGGCTGCCAGTACTTCTGAAAAAGGGCTCCTAAGCCCCTTGGACACTTTTAGAAAACAGCCCCATAGCTATTCAGTTTCCTTAGTCTCCCCTGCATCCTCGTGGCTAGGCTGGGGTTGCAGAAGAGGTGGCTGTGGGTCAGGGTAGGCCTTCCTCCCATCACCTGCTTGTGCCATGCCTTGTTATAGTATGTAAACAGCTAGCTGCTGGCAAGAGCACTGTGCACCTGCTTTCCTCCTCTTTTTCTTGGTGACAGTCCCCACTCCCACAAGCAAGTTAGGCCTGATATTCTTGCAGTGGTACGATATTGCAGCTATCTCCCAGGTAAGCTGTTGGATGCAGGATGTGAAGTATTTACACAAATATCTTCCTCTGCATTTAAACTCCAAGAGACTGGGCTTGGTGTGTGCTGGGCAGGCCGGATGCTGACTCTGCAGTTGGTCTTTTCTGAAGAAGACCAAAATAGCTCTGAAGTGAGTCTTGCCTATGTGCTAGACAAGACCTTCAGAGATCACAAGGCAGCACTCTGCTATGGGTAATAGGGTCCTTAGTCATCTTGATTTCATCTAAGCACAAGTCAAAAATAGATATGCTTGGAAAAAATAAAATAAAATAAAATCCAGATCACGAATGTCAGGAACGTCGCAAAATGCAAGCCAGCCTTCCACTGATCAAAACCATCCCATGCCCTGCAAGCCTCCTCCCAGCCAGTTCATCCTCACCCAAGATGACGTTTTCTCCAGCCATTAATATTTAGTCGTCATCAGTGAGGGCCCAACCAGAGACCCAGCAAAGGCCACAGCCTCCTTGAGGTCACAAGGTTGCCAGCGGCAGGGTGGATCAGAGGTTCTCACTGTAGATGACACACGGGCTGGTTTCCTCGCAAAGTTCCAGCTGCACGCTGGAAGAAAACCAGCGCTTGGCACAGCCCAGGCTGTAGTTGAGGGTGGTCCGGTAAATGTTCTTGGCACGCTTAGGAAAAATGATGGTCGTGCTCTGAAACCTCAGTGGCTTCTGGCGAGGCTCGAAGATCAGCTGGGACTTGTAGTTCCGCCAGGTGCAGTTGGGTGCAGCAATGACGGTCTCGCTGTAGGTGGTGACGGTGGGAATGGGGCCGTAGAAGATGTCATCCCGGTAATGCTTCTCAGAGTCGTACTTCACCTCGGAATTGCACCTAGAGAGGACAGCAAGGTGTCAGATGTCATGAACACACGCCAGGCAGCAAAGGAGAGACTACGCAGGACTCCTCTAACCATATGGAGCTGGGAATATCTGGGACCTCTTAGTGCACAGACACTGGAACTGATGCAAACCCTACAACCCAAAGCAGAGAGCCAAGAAGACTCATTCCTGCTGGAGCATCTTGGTGGAATCCCACCTTTCTGGGAAGCTATCTCAACATTTCTGCAGTGCATGTTCACAGAGGACATAGCCTGCCTGTTTGTGCCAGCACAGAAAGGACCTTGTTGCACAGGCTCCAGGCAGCTGCTGCTTCCTCTGTCTTCCTCCATGGGTCCACTGGGGCTTCAGCTCAATCCTGAGAGCTATGCTGGAGGTAAATGTCCCATTGGGGTCAGGGGGCATCTAACTTCCCTGCACAACACACCTGCTGCTGCTTTCACAGTCCCTGCTGTCTATGCAAGCTCTGTTTCAGCAGGAAAATAATGCCATAAATAAGGTTTTCATGGGTGGCAGAAACATGGTGTAACAGACACTTGTTGTCACAGTTGTATGTTTGTCCTTTTTTTTTTCTCTCTTTACATTGTCTTGCCATCACAACACAAAGAGAAACCCCAGCTAGCCAAAATCAGGGCACTGGGAGGTGAGGGGTGAGGCTGCTTATTGGGGCCTTCAGAAAATACAGGCAGTGGTCAAATAGCTGATAAAGCAAAGAGGTGCTGTGGGCTGTGGCTGACAAGGATCCACACTGTTGGGCTCCAAAGAAGTGGCAATGATCAAAGCTATCAGATGAAGAACCCCTAGAATGCAGGATGTCGCTGCCCTGCATGTTCTGTGCTGGCCTCCAGGAGGGATGGATGGAAACCAAGCCAAATAAAGTGCTCTTGCTAGAATCTCTGGTCATGGGGAACTGCAGGGCTTTCAGTTGTTTTCCCCACTCCCCAAACGCTCCTCTGGCAATCAGCAGCCAAGGAATGTGCAGTTCCACGTAAAAAAGATTAAAAGCTGGGTGTGTGCTTGTCATTACCTCCACCCGGAGGGGGGCTGACTGATTGTGCACTGCATGTAATCCGAGCTGCTGTAATGTATTTTGCACAGCTAGGGTGTAAGCAAGTCATTCAGCGCACATAAAACAAGACTCCGATGTAATCACCATAAAACCATGCCCGCCGGCAGTTCCTCAGCAAGCAGAGATTTACTGGGGTACATTTCCAGAGAGACGTTCGCATAGGTTGTGCGGGGTGGGAACTGGGTTTACAGTCCTCCCACCGTCCGTGCCCCAAGCTGTGTGTAACCGCTCCGTGCTGTTTGCAGAGTACATTCCATGCCAAAAGAAGAGCAGGGAACGTTTATCCACAGGCCACTGCCTGCGGTCCCACAGGAGGTCAGAACACCTCGATTGCTGGCTTGAGGAACCACCCTGGCATGAGGAGGATAATTCTCTGTGAGCTAGGCTAATGTCAGTTTCTCTGCTGCAAGGGCTAACAAAAACAGGTGCCAAGTATAATGATGTTGCTTCTTCTGAGGATACAAGTCAGCAGGCAACAGGATGAAGACCACTAGGTTGCTTAGTACAGGCTGGCAGGCCTACATATGGTAACAGTTTTCTCTCATAGCCTTGGAAATGAGCTGGCCTTGGAAGTAAAGTCGTCTTCTCCTACAGCCTCCTCCTAGTTCTTGCCTGGTTGCCTCCACTTCTGCTGCTGTCAGTGTCTTTAATTCAGGCATTACCCTCCTACCTGTCCCTCCCTCCCTTTCCATCAAAATAACCATGACTCCCATTTTTAAACACATTTATTATATTTTTTTTTTCAGAAGAAAAAGAACAAGGAGAAGGAGAGAAATCCCCACCCACCTACCCAATCCCATCTGTACCTAATTTCCTGCACGGGCTCAGGGCTGACTTCAATGCTTTCTCCAAAAAACACCGGGTACATTCGAGGCCTCATCTCCGGCATGGTCGGGTTCAGGAGCAGGTAAGGCATCTGCAGGGAAGAACAGCACAGTGAGCGTTGTGACACAATAGATGAGGCTGGCACAGTTTTTAACATGCTGTGGCTAAGAGCTGAGCAGTCAGGAACAGCACGTTCAGTATTGGCAGGGGACACCAGTGCCTCCAGCATTGCTGAACTCGGTCTCCTCAGAATCCTGCGGGGGACACTGCAGGTGGCAGGCTCCTCAGCAATGAAAACACATCAGTGCAGCAGCACTGATTTTAATTGCACACAAGCTAAGCTCGCCTTGCTGATTATCTCAGCATCATCCAGTTCCCTCTTGTAATCCCTGCTCTTTCTAGGTTTGTAACAAGGCCCCAGGTGAGAGGGGTGCTCATCACAAGGAGGGAGCCACTCCTCCCCATGCAGAAAGCTCAAAGGGAGGACCACTGTCAAGTTGCCAAACAAACTAACAAGAAGCCTTAGGATGGTTGGCATGGAATGGGACCATTAATCCCTGCCCTTGCACAGACAAACCTCGCGCAGGCCTTGCATTTAAGACACCTCCACCCTCCTGTCTCTGTTTGCAGCTGCCTTCCTGCACACAGGACTGATGCGGCGCAGCGAGCTGCCCTCTGGACCCACCAAGACCGACCTTGCTCTGCCCAGTTCACCACCCAGGTAAGTGACTCTGCCCAGACCTCTGGCACTCTCTGCTGCAGTATCTGCTCTTTGAAATTTAGCCTTTCCTTTCCTTCCTCCTTTCCCATTTCTCATAAGAACTGCAATTCTTTACATGTCATCTTTAACCCTGGTGTTGTTGCCTTCTCTGTTATGAATTATCACAGCCTCTCATGAGCTAGGTTTTTAGCCAGGACTTCACAGGCAAAACAGGCAAGGTTAGCTGCTTTCTAGACCTGGTTGTAGATGCAAGCTTCAGGTGCTTAAGTGAAGTGGAGTTTTTTAAATGTGGTTTTTAAACTTGTTTGCAATGGTTGGTACATCTGTGTGAGGAGCTGCAGTCTGGCTGACGAGTGGAGACAACCTCCTCACTTCAGTGCCCAGAGCACTTTAGAACTGTCCTGTATAAAATATTTCAGAAATAAATGTTTTCTTGGATCAACCAGGGGGAAGTTCTGCATTACCAAAATGCAAAACAAAAACTGTTCTTCTGCCTGCGAGTTCTTACAAAGACTCCAAGCATGAAGAAGGGCTCGAAGTCTGATGTAACGCAGAGAGAGGGCCCAAGTCTGCTGACTTAAAGGATGTGGTTCTACTTAAGTGCGTAGTGCTTCTATATGTTTTATACAGACACATAAATAAATGTGTGCTGAGAATAATGTATCCCTTGGAACGATCGAGTGGGGAATGTGGTAGATGAGCTGTTGCTGAAGTCTTCATGCCAGGAGCAGCTGGCTTGTTCCAAGGGATGTTCTCGTTAACCATGCACAAGTGAGCGCAGGGTGAGACACTGGGGCACCCCGTGGCCGCTGCGATGCAGGGAACCAGTTTCAAGCCAGGACTTCTTAATGAATGGAGCTGCTCCAAATCATGCCACTGAAAGTGGGTTCTTAAGATTAATTTCATCCTGCAGTTAATTAGTCTGACAAATTGTCACAGTCCAGCCTAGGCTCCCCTGCCCACCACAAAAATGAATAATCCTGCTTCTCTAGAGTGGAGCGCTCTTAAACATGAGTTCCCACATACAGGGGTCCTGTGTCTGGTGTCTGGACCCAGCCCAGCGGCTAATTAAGCCTAATCCTGGAAAAATGTCATTGTGGGTTTTGGTCCCTGCCACCACTTTTCTGTCAGCAGTGATTTATGGCACACAGGGACATAGGGTCTCTTTAAAGGAGATGGCTGGCAGCCACTGGGCAGGGTTGAAAGGTCTCTAGGTGGCTGAAAAGCTCATGGAGTTTTTTCCACCTTCCACCACACGTTAGCCATATGTGTGCTGCAATCACACTGGTTTTTCATCGGTCTCCTGGTCAGTAAGATCATCTCAGGCCTCATGGTGTCTGCTGAAGGTAGCTGAGGACACAGAGCAATCGGCTTGTTCTTCCCGTGCCATTTCCCTCCACCTTCCCCAGCACCTTCTGGTTGGGAGGAACGGGGGCAAGCCCAGAGCTGTGGCCCCGTTCCTACTGCTGGTGCTGGGTGAGGTGCCTCCCCTTGTGTCCTGCCCTATACAGCATAAAGATCCCCACGATGCTCACCAGGTCAGTCCTCGGCTGCTGTTAACTGGCCAAACTTTGGAGTCCGCTCGACAGTGTCAGCTCACACTAGCTGAGGTCTGGTTTTCTCTGGTGGCTTGGGCTCGCTGCCTTAGGCTAAGGCAAAAAATGTCATTGCTTCATCTGAATTCTCCAAGCCCTTCAATTCTGTGTCCCAAAGCCACAAAGCCGTTTACTCTTTCCATACTGAAATATCCCTGCGCTTTACTAGTGTGTTAAATTGTAAGGTAAAATGGCCAGCCACTCTTCGTGACTGAGTGCTCCTAACCCGCTGCCAAAAAAGGACAATATTTGTACAAGGGATGAGGGGAAAAAAATGGGGAAATTTGTATGGGGGGAGGAAAATGTGTTCCCTCTCCCTAGCAAACACTGGCTAAAAGGCAAAGTTCATTCCTGGATTGCTTTCAACACTCTTTACAGGGAAGGGCAAGTTGTAAATAAAGCCCTTTCCTTCAGAAATGTGAATTGTTTAGATCCAATAAGCCTTACTTCATAAGGGTGCAAATCTCTTGCTTTTAACAGCCTGCAAACATCCTGTGCTCTTTCTAAAGACATCTTGTGCATGAGAAGAGGTTCATTTGGGTGTTGGAATCAAACCCCATGTGCACATGCATTCGTGGGCTCTGCTGAAGGCAGGCAAACTGCTCTCTTGGGGGGTCACCTGCAAAGAGACGCAGATTGTCTCAAGTGGTGAAGGCAGAAGGGCCGGAGATATGTGCCCCTCGTGCAGATTTTCTTTCCTATGTAAAAGAGCCTGTGCTACAGCTGATGTTTCTTCCATGAAGCTGTTCTGGTGTCAGACAAACACGCATGCCTGTTTCTATTTGCGCCTTTTCCGTAGGGAAAGTTGTGAACAGTTGTGGATTAAGCTGCTTTTCAGCTCCAGACTAGCTTGCTAGAACACCAAATAACGAAGCTGGAAGGGTGGTAACCATGACCGTCCTTGCTGGATTAACACAAGAGAAATCCAGATCTCCTGAGAGCTCTGCAGAGGGTGTTTGTAAAGTGCTGTTTTAAAGAAACAATTTTAAAGAAGCAACTTCAGTGCTCCCAGGCAAACAAACCTTCCCACTTCTTGCTAACATATGCTGACAGTAAGCATGCTCTGAACACCCCTGGAGACAAGGATGCAGGAGGCAAGGTCCTTTCTGTGGCTTTGCAGGAATGTTTGTGGGCATCTGGCCCCCAGCGTTTGTAAAGGAACAGGTTCTGCAGACTGCTGTGTGCCAGGGGTGCTGCTCTGCCAGAATGTGGGGACAGAGTGCAGGAAGGAATGAAGGATCTCATGCTTGACTGCAATCTATCAATCAAAAAGTTGCCACTGCATTTGGTGAGAGCAGGATTTGCTTCTCTCCATGTTAGTTCTGGCATACATTTCGTACATGTATGCTGTAAACTAGCATCAACTTCAGACCTGCAGACTAAGCCTGTTAATTTAGAAAGTTTGGACAATTGTGCACATTGATAAGCTGAAGCCAGTGAGTGACTTGTGCCACCCACCAGAGACCATTACAGATTCACACTCATCTGCCATGAGCAGTACCAGCAGCTGCTGCAGGTGGGAAACCTCAGAAGTCACCTGGAATTCTGCAGATGGAAGACGTAAATACCTTACAAAGGATGGTCTAAAAATTAAAAATCGTCAGCAAGACCCTGCAGTCTGCTCCCCAAGCAGCTGAGCTGCTTGCACAGGGTGCAAGGGTCAGTAAACAGCGAGCGCACATATTACAGAGCAGCAACTAAAAGGCACTTCAGATGACTTTTTGTGTTGCCTCCAGTGATGTTCTGAAATACCTGCTCCTGAATCTCACTTGGAGTTTGGAAGCAAGTAACAGGGCATCCAAGCTTTCCAGATTTGTCTTTGGGGCTGAAATGCCAAATGGTTGACACACGCCAGAAGTTGGCTTTTTGGCAACAGTTTGACAGCAGCTCCTTCCAGTCTATTTTAAGGTAAAAACAAAACAAAAATGTTCTGCCTGTCAAAAAAAAACAAACACCACAAACAAAAACTGATGCAATTCTTTTTCCTTCTGCACAGGAATGGTTGAAAGAACAGAAACACCGGACTGCTGACCTGCCCTGAGAAATGACCATCCTTGGCTCATCTCTAGCAATCATCCAGCAATCTCAAGACACTTCACAATAAGGTGAGTTTCTTTGTAGCCCTGCGCAAGCCGTTTAGAGCAGGCTGCCCACAAGTCAAGGTCTGTCTGTTCAAAGAAACCCCAGGATTGCTGTGCTGGAAAGCTATGGCTGGGACTTAATTAATCTGTCCCCAGTAATTAGAGCTGTGTTGCTACTTAGCAGATGCTCAGCACAAAACTGAGCAACTCATCTAACGGAGCAACTACCATCCTCCACAGCCCAGTAGAAGCCACCACAACCCCGCATCTTTATGCAGGAAGAACATGAGCCTGGGAGTCCAGGAAGGTTGAGGAGGCAGAAGTACAGATTATGCCCTTAGGTGAATGAAAATTAAGCAGTAAATAGGTCAGCATTTTTATTTCCTTTCCAGTACATATTTTTGCCTTAACCAGCGAAGGGTTAAAGTATTATTAAAAAAGTTGAAGTGATTCTTGTTTGGCTGCATTTTTCCCCCTGCCTTAACTCTGATGCTTTTCAGGCATGTAAAGGCCTGGGTAGCTAAGCTCTGCGTTTTTCAAGGAGTACATAAATAAATACACATAAAATCAGTTGCTGAACAGAATTCAACCCACTGCTAATCAAGAGCACTTCCTTTGTGCTGACGTTAGTATTGCAGAGGACTTCTTGCTTTAGGCCTGATGCACAGCCTTCAGTGACTTGTTCCTGGGGGTATTCAGACCTCAGAGAACAACAGCAAAGATAATACGGTGGGCAGAACAACCTTCTGTTACCCCTAATAATTAGAATCAGTGGGCTCTGTTACGATGCTTTTCGCTTGGGGTATTTTACAAGAATGGAAGCGGAGTTATGGTAAATAACGTGCCATGAAATGGGCCTGCAGTCTACTGGCTGTTCTTGTAGCTGCCACATTCCAGGCAGCAAAGCAAAAAGAAAGGAAGGAAATTAATGTGACTTGAAAAAAACAAACCCCCCAAAAAAACCTTTTCCCCAGAAAGCGAGACAGACCAGAACTGACTCCTTTAGGTATGGTAGTTATGTGGAAGGCACCAGGATTTGGCATTAGATCCCTGGGGACTGAAAGGGGAAACGGTTTTCCAAGCATCAGGGATACAAACAGGATACAGCTTCCCAAATTCCCAGCTCCTAACTTCGCTAGGGCATAAGCAAATCTCTCACCACATTTTCCCACTATGGTAACATGTCAGGCCCATGAAAATGTCACTTTACTCAGCTGTTATTTACAGCTGTAATGAAAGATCTGGCTGAGTTATTTGACACACATCTACATTCTCTGCGCTAGCTGATAAGCTGTATTTGTTTTACAGACCATTTATTTTCCCAGTATCTTTATGTATTGCACATTACAAGTAATTTATACCAAAGCCGGATGAGATTTTATTTGGAAGTGATAACAGTAAATGCAGAGCTCAAGTATAAAGCTGGGCTTTATTATTTCAAAGAATTAATCCTTCCTGCCTCTTCTACTTCAAGTGGAAAAAGTATTACTCCACTTATGGTCCGGTGTTAGAGATGCAATAGAAATTAAACAGCTAGAAGACATCACTCTAGCTAGAGCCACAGTTTTAGCACAGGATATAAGACTCCCATGACTTTTTCCCTGCTTGCCTTTATCACAAACTGCCTGAATCAGGAATACCTGCCTGCCGACCCCACAGCTGCTGCAGAGCACACCAACTTATGTGTACTGACACTACCTTCTCGTTGCTAATTGCACCAGTGATGCAGACTGATGTCTGCTGAGAGATTTGTCCATTTCCACTTCATTTGAACAGCATTTGGGGTAAAAAGCACCGTGCCAACTCTGCACAAGCCTGAGGCTTTCCTCAGAGCTGCTGGGACCCATGAGGACTTGAGAAGACGTGTCACCTGCTGCGTGTGTGGGCTATAAGCTGGCTTAGGTTGGGGGTGCTGAGCCTTTCTCTCCAGGTGCTTTCCCTGGAGGGGGTGGCAGACCTGGAAACATTTTGATGGACACGTTCCTCACCCAGACCTCAGAAACCCCCTTCCTGGAGCTCTTTCAGTGTAGAGCAGGATATACACTCTGTAGCCCCAAAAGCTCTTCAATAAGTGGCATTGTCAGGGACAGGTGTTTGTTGTTATTTTTATTATATTGACAAAAAATCCAACAGGCTTGGCACACATGCTGACCTGGACTCTATTGATAGGATCATGCCCATGAAAGCTACACCAAGAGGCAAGCTACACTCCTCCTCCATGGTATGTAAGATGAAGCTGGAATCTCTTCCCACCACAGAGGGCAGATTCTGGCACCACACTGTCGTCAAACAGCTCCTGAACGTAAGTAGAAATTCCCTATGTGGGGGCATTCATCTGAACACTGATCCACTGGGGTAGTCCCACAGAAGTCAGTACACGGTGAGGCTGGTTGAATTCATAAATATTTAATCTTTCAAATGAAAAGGAACTCATTGCAGTGGCAGCAGCATTGGGAGGGGACAAAAAGTGTGCTGCTTCGAGAAGGCACGATGCATAGTTTTGCAGATGAATGTGGTCCTGATCTCTTCTGGTATCCATTAGGAGTGATGCCATCAGATGCCAAGTCTTTATTTTAGTGCAGCACTAGAAAGAGCTTAAAATCAGTCCTTCTAGCCTAAAACTATATCACAGGGCAACAACAAGAAGGGAAACTAACCAGATCTGGCTATCGTGATGCCATTTCATTCCCTACCCTTCCAGCAACTGCTTTTTTGTGTGTATTATTAGACATTTATTCCATGGTATGTGTGTTCCCCTTGCCCAAGCATTACAGGAAAAGCCTAGGGAATTCAGTAACCCAAGACGAAAGATCAATTTAATCATGTTTCAGATTTAAAAGGCAAAACTAGGTCAAAGTTACCTTCTATTTTCATTAGGATATTTGCACTTAAGCACAAAACAACTGACAAATTCCCCACATAGACTTTACTTGAAGAAATAAAAGTAAATTCCTCCTGCACTGCAAGTAAAATTAAAAAAAAAAAAGTCCCTAAATGGTGTTGAACTTGTGGTATTTATGACTCTGGTCCTAAATTGCCTTTCATATTTTCTTGGATCCCAAAGCTGTAGCCAAATTGGCTGGTTAAATGTGAATAAATGGTGCATTGTCTTTGAAACAAAGTCGTGCTTATTAAAGAGAAAAGAGTTTACTTTTTCAGAATCAGTTAATGACACAAAGCAGGGAGAGCATGGATTTTACACACACAAAAAAAAAGTCTTCGATAAGGGCTTGCAGTCTCATTTTGGTCTGTATGAGAAAAGTTATCCTAGAGCAGAAAAATTCAACATATTTGTCAAGTTGGAGCAAAATAGCTGACTGCAAAAGAACGCAACTGGGTTCAGACTGGTGGTTTTGATAGGTCTGCAGCAAGGAATGGTAGGAAATCCTTCCCCCAGATCTGGAATGTTGTTTTGTTCACCTGACAGCAATTTATTGTAACTGTACATACTAGAGTTTTGGCCATTAGTAAGTGAGCTTCCATATGGTTCTATAGTATTACAGCACCACGAGCGGTGACTGCATTCCTGGTTTTGTCACGTTTATAAGCAAAACAAACACTAGCATAATAAGCAATTAAAAAAGCATGTGTTGGTGTGCAAATAGCTGCAATTATTGATTTGCCAATTCTGCATGCTCTGATGAACAGCAGAGTAGTGGAGTTAAACAGAAGCACATTCATGGATTGCATAATTGCTCATAGATCTGCAAGTCCTTGTTAAATCGTAAGGTTAAAGCTAATTAGACACTGAAATTTAGAAGTACAAAGCAAGCAATGCTCTCTGTATTTTTCCTGTTTTCTTAATAGCAGCTGCAAGTACAGTATTTGCAGGCTGTAAGTGAGAAGTGAAAAATCTCTGTGCAGTCAAGTGGAGTGAGAACTCCAGCCTGGTTCTTTATTTTGCAAAATACCAAACAGTTTGAGAGCACAGTCCTGCACCACTCCAGATAATGCACTCAAATTGGCTTCACTGTTCGTACCTATGCAATGTTCTGGACCTACTAAGGGCATGGAAATATACACAGTATATGAAACCCCTACCCTAACAGCTGGGGCCCAAGGCTACCCATGCTGTTGCAACGTGATACGAAAATCAGAAACATCCACAGTTTTGAGTTCCTCTGTAATGTTAAAAATACTAATTTGCAATCAATAAGAAAAGTAACTTGAAAATGTAGTTCTGCTTTACACAAATCACAGGAATAACTTTTTTCCTCCTCTAGGAGCACTAAAACTCTCAATCCAAGCAGCTCAAGAGGTAGATTTTTCTTTTATTACAATCTTTCACCTTCAATATCTAAGGGCTTTCTTGAGAGGAGTGGTGGCTGACTGTCACAGTCACTGGAATGGAGGCTGTTATATCCTCATCATGGAGCTTCACAGACACCTCCACCCCAGCTGTTTTCTGGTCCAGCAAACCTTCATTCATCATCCTCCCACATTTTATTTTACAAATGCACAGCAACAGCTTGATCCTGCCAAATCAGAGGCATGCGAGTAACTCTTTGAACATAAGCCGTCCCATCAAGACAACACACACGCCCAGGCAACAGCAGGTAAGGCTGCGAAGTTGGATCCGCAGTCAGTGGTTGTTAGAGGGTTTGGGATTTTATTTTCATAATTAATCTCACACCCTACCCACCGTACTCTGATGAGATGGAGTCATTGTTCTTGGGGATGGTTTTGGCATGCTTGGGAGTAAAAAGCAGTTTTCAATAAGCTAAAATAGCCTCAGAACTTGAGGAAGAAAATAAGGCTGTGCTAAGTTATTGCAAAGTGTCTCTACTGGGAAGAAGTCTCCGAATTGTCACTAATCCATTGGCAGATAAGTTTTCCCCATGGAAAGATTAGTGTTGCAGTTTTTATTCTGCATAGCAGTCAATTAACTGTATTGACTCCATCTACAAAAGCCTTTTATATGTTAGGGAAAAAAATCTGAAAGGTCCCTGGGGACGAACTTTCATCGTTCTTTAAAAACTTCTCCCCCCATCGCTTATGCTCTGAACTTTGCGTTTTATAGAGGCTTTCTATAGCTGAGGGATGGAAATAAATATAATAACGCTGAATAATAGTCACAGGAAACCTACCAAAATCCTACCTCACAGCCAGCTGCTTGCCAGGCACCACATCAGGCTAACCAGAACCTATGGTCCACCACCAGACCAACCCTGTCCGTGCAGCCTCACACCCCAAAACCCTGCTCCAGCAAGGGGCAGGGAGCTTCCCCAGCCCATGTCCCCACACCAACTCCCCGGACAGCCGCCTGTGCCCTGTCCTAACCACCTCTTCCCTCTCTCTTTGCAGCAGGGGCTGCAGCAGACGTGGCTGCACTGCGGGCCCGGAGGAATGCGGGATGCAGGCGCGCAGCCGATGCTGGAGGCAGCCGGCACGGACCTGCGTGTGCTGCAGGAAGGCACCGAAGACCTGGCTTCACTCTCCGGTTTGTTGTCGCTGCTGATGTCCCCCCCCTGCGGTGCCACCACCCCTGAGCACAGCAGAAACCCCCCGGCGGTGCCCCGCAGCCCCGGGGGAGCCGAGGGGGCCCCCAGGCTCCGCGTCCTCGCTGTCCCCCCAGCTCCGCGGCTCTCCCGGCGCTTTTCTCCTTCCCTCCCCTCTCCGGCTCTTACCACTTTGCCGTCCTTGGCTTCTCGCCGGTGCCCCTGGGCCGGGGGGTCCGCGCCGCTGCCGCCCCCCCCGGCTCGGCCCTCGCCGGGCGAGAGGGAGTAGAAAGGGGGGCTGGGGCTGGGGGGCAGCCCCGAGTCCGGGCTGTCCAGCAAGCCTTCCCGGCTCTTCTCCTTCAGGCTCTCGTCCATCCCTTGCAGCTGGAGGTGACCTACCATGTCTGGGGGGCAGCGAGGGGGTCGCAGCGGGAGAAAATCCTCCAGCGCCTCCCAAGGAGGGAGGGAGGGAAGGGGAAGAAGGGCGCCCGGGGGCCCCCCGCCCCGAGTCCCGCTGGCCGCCACCAGCCTGCCGGAGCCCGGGCGGGACGGGCTGCCCCGGCTGCCTTCCCCCAGGCGGCTCCCGGGGCAGGGAGGGTGAGAAGGGAAGAAAAGAGGCGCAATCCCCCGGCCCCACGGAAAGAACCGGGACGCGGCGGAGCCCGGGCCGGCCCCGCCGGCAGGGAGCGCTGGGCGCGGCGGGGGAGCCGAGGCCGGAGGGGCCGCGCTCCGCCGCAAGCTGCTGCCGCCCGCCCGCCGCCTCCCGCCGGCCCATTTATCCGGAGAGGGTGGGAGGGGAGCCGGGGAGCGCCCTCCCCTTTCCCCGGCCCCCCAGCTCTGCCCCGGCCCGACATTTTCAGGCACTTCCCAGGCGGGGAGCGCCACGGCCGCCTCCCGACCCTCTCCCCCTCAGGCTTCGCCCCCCGAGCAGCTCCCCCCCGCCATCGCGGAGCTGCGATTTCACTACGCTGATTTCGCTCCCTTCAGAGTTTTTGCTCCCTTTAGAGTTTTTCTTCACTTCTGTCAGGTTTTTTCCTTCACTTCTGTCAGATTTTTACCTCACTTCTGTCAAATTTTTACCTCAGTTCTTTTGCTGCCTTCTGCCCCCCCCCTCTCCCCCCCCATCCCTTTGCCCCAGCAGATTTTTCCTTCAGCGTGAAGGCGTGTGGGCATGAGGGAAGAGCTGTTCCCAATGGCCATCGTCCCTCTTCACCTCAGGACAGCTTCAGAGGGGCAGCAGGTGGCCATGGCAGTGCACCCAACGGTGTAGGAGCCCACCATCAGCCCCTCTCTGTCAGCCCAGCCTTCCTGGCTGCCCTTTGGGCTCAGCACAGCCCAAAACATCTCTTTTTGTAGCCAGCTCCATGGCTGCTGGTCCACAACCGCTGAGGAACTGGCCTCAATGTCCCACCATCGTGTGCTTGGGGCCACCCTAAGCACAACAGGAGTCCAAAGACCAGCGCAGCCGCTAGCAGGGAGGAGCAGGGTGTGCCGGGGCACTGCCAGTGCTGAGGGAACAGGGTGTCCATGCAAACCCTCGGGGTTTGGAGAAGCAAGCAGTGGTTAAACAGGTCAGGCTTGGAGAAGCCAAGATGGACTTTTATTGCACAATAACTGGCTGATGTTAACATTACCTTCTCCGCAGCCCTGCTGATGTTTTTCTCATCATGTTTTCTCTCTATATAGAGGCCAGACTGTGAGAAATCTGGGGCAGGCCCACTCAAAGGTCTCGGCTTGGTTGACCTTTATTTATGGCAAGTAGGCTTCCATGGGAAGCTGCTGACATCCAGCTGGTCACCTCCTCTTGGCCCAGCACTGAGCAGAACAGGACCGTGGCTGTTTGTACTACACTAATAACAATATTAATGAACACAACATTTGTTATGGCAGCTGATGAAAGCATGAGGCATCTGGTATGGCACGTGGTGTTGAAGACTTTCATGACCAAGCCCTGAAGACGGCACGAAGTCCTTGGAGATAGGTTTGATTCTAAAAGATCCTTCACTCCACCATCCTGAGGGAGCAGGTCACGCTTAAGGTGGTAGCTGACCTTGCTAGTTAATAAAGCTGGATTTGTTTAGGCTTATTCTGCACAAGTCAAAAGGAAAGGCCAAGGATGCCCAAATCCAGCCTTCACTGACATGAGGGGCCCTCCTCAGAGAGACTGAAGCAATTTGTATGCACTGAGCTGTGTAGAAGAATGTCACTGATTTATAAATGTCAAACAGGCTCTGAGCAGCCCACACACGAACCTCAGTGAATTCTTACCTCTGACCCGCTCATTGGCTCCAGCAGCGGCATGGGCTGATTTAGAGCCCCTTACTGTAAGAGCTTTAACATCTCACACAGGCTGTGGCTGATCTGAATATGTCAAAGGGGACTGAAGGTCAAAATTTCCATAAATTAGGCCTTGGATTGTTACCTATCATGTAATAGGATTCTCTGGCCAGTTAATGCTGTGAACTACAGACATTCAGCGCAGCAGTTCCCCTGCAGCCCAGTTCCCCTGCCCTTCTACTGAACTGGTGAGGCTGTATGTCCAAGGAGAAGGAGCGTCTTCAAAGCTGCTTTCCTCCAAAGAGAAAAAACGGAGCAGGACAAAGGACTGGGACTCTAGGCAGGGGTGAGTATGCAATCCTATTTAGAAATATTCTAATTTAGGGAGCAATTGGAGGGGGGGGAATCTGATTCTTGTTTTGAGAAGCTATAATTCAGTTTTTCCTGGAGCTAAATAATGTATATTTTTAAAAGCAAATTTCATCACAATATGCATGGTCAGCACAATAGTGGGTGTTCATGGTTTTAGGGTTTGCCAAGCTCTGAACTGTTGATGTGCTAGGCACCACTGAGCAGCCCCAAGCCTTTATAAGGGTATTGACTTCACTTATAACTGGCTAAACTGCTGCTGGGTGCTGCAGGGCATGCGTATACACGTATGATGGTGTTATTATTTGTCTGTTTAAAGTTAGTACTGTGTAGCTTAACCAAGATGGAGTGCTCTTGTGTAAATCACAGGGTGGCAGATAGTAAGAAATGCCTCCTGTCCTGATGGCTGTGACAGAAATGACTTGTTCATTGGTCAGAAGTCCTCCTGAAGCCACAGGGTCTGGTTCTTGGCCAGTGAAAATTTGGCTGAGTAGAAACTCAGTGAAGGATACAGCGTGCAGACGCAGATGTATATATGGGGCCGTAGAATTAGCCCTGTCAAAACTGAATGTAAATATTTCATGGTGCCCTACTGAAGAAGAAAAACAGCAAGCAGGGGATTTTCAGTTGAGGCTATGTAGCTCTACTGAAACCCTGCTTGGTTCAGCAATTCCTAATTTGCTGGAGGGAATCACTGGGGACTAGTGCATTCCTGTGTCTTGGCTTGGGAGCAGGGAAACTGGGCCCTTGTGTGCACGGTGGGACATGGAGGAAGGAAAAGTCTGGAGGGAAGTTTTCTGAAGCAGCTGAGTGTAGACAAACAGGTGCAAACACAGTGATACAAGGGCAGCAGTGTGTGGAGGCACAGACTGTGGCACAGCGGTCTCTACTACCAGCACTAACTCTGGAGGAATAACCCTACTTAGCTGGGAATTTGAGTGTAACACAACAATAAATAAGGAGTGGCAAGTCAAGCAGCAGAAAACCAGGGAAAATTCCAGCTGGACTGTATCTGTTAAGATTCACACTCAGACAGAGGTGTATTTCTGCCAACATTGATTAAAGAGGTCTCTATGAAACACAGTTCTTACAGCTTCTCCAACTTTTTTTTTTTTTTTTTTCCATTGGTCTGTTTTGTTCTAGAACGTGACCCCAGGCCCAGTCCTGAAACGGGTGAATATTTTCACATGAAGAAACCTCTGAGCTTTTGGAGGAGCTGCAGGGGCTCGGTGCTCCTCAGGACCAGAGAGAGACCTGCTGTGTGCCAAACAGATGATACTGCACGGGGCATTGACAGCTTTTCTCAGGTAATAAGCAGAGCATCAGGGATGCAATGTGGGCTGAGCCCAGGCTCACCAGTCTCTGTTTAATTGTGTCTGAGGTTTCCAGGAGAGGCTTTACAAACCAAGACCTGCTGAGGGCTATGTGGTCTTCACAGATCCCTCAGTTAAGTGCTGGGACTTTGTCCCCATATTTGTATGTTCATTTCCCCTTGCTACTGGCTGCCTTGCCAAGTACCATGGCACTCATGTCTGACACTGCTCCTACTGTTGGTATTCCTGGATTCCCCTTGCAGCTTCTCCACCACCCTGACCATTTCTCTGCCTCCCTTCCCTATGTCCAGGTTCTTGCAAAGCTCATCTCTCCAGCACAATTGTGCTACAATATCCAGCAGTCCTTCACACCCAAGAATACCCTACAGGTAAGACATCATGAATGATCAGATCACTAGCACAAAATGATGTAGTGCAGGTGGGAATCAATGAGAAGGGGACTGCGTGGGCACTGGAGGCAGGAGCCCAGACAGCCTCTGCCTCCTATTTCCCTAGCTATTCTCTTAGCTAGGTTTGAGTACTTTAGGAATCTGCAGTCCCACAGACATGGCAGAATGTCAGCATCACGTGCTAAGTTTCCTTCCACTGCTGCCAGGCTTGAAAGACAAATACTGTGAGAGAAGAAAGAGACAGGATACAAACACCTACATTGGGACTTTTTCTGAAGCAGGCTGGGTGGCAAAATTGGAAGAATGCTAGGAATGTCCATTCTGGTTCACAGTCGAACCCGATCCTTCAGAACACCCACAGCATAACTAGCCTCAGTAAGAATGGCTTGGGACACAGTTGGATGTAGCTTTGCTCTTTGGTTTCTTCCAAAGAGGTGCAGCCTTTCTTCTCTGCAGTGTCTTCGTGATCATGGTATTGAAAGGCCCCAAAGCAGCACATCTCTCAAGCTGAGGAGAATGCAGCCACAGAGCAGGATCCAGGTACATCAGGTGCAGATCACCCTTGCCTGATACCTCCTGGATTGTTTTTTTACCTCGGCAAAAATTGTTCCACAGCACGAGGGTGCTATACTGCCACTCACTGTACAGGTCCAGATGATATTACGAGCAGCAGGAAGCACATCCATAGTGCCAGACCTGGAAACCACATGTCAATAACAATTCATTTTGCAGAACAGTGCGGCAGAGTTCAAATTAAGGGAGCCTTTTGCCTGACAAGCAGAAGCTGTTTATTGGGAGATGAAAGCACCTCTCTCATGAGCAGGCCCGCTCATTCGTTTTTAGGCAGCCCCCACATCAGAAATTCTTGCAACCTGGAGTCCTGGCTGTCTGGTCAAGTGGAGGCCACAGCCCAGAAGGAACCAAACTAACATAAGCAGTTGCTTCTCCTTGGAACATTCTCATGCACAGCTTTGCCAAGCCACCTCAAGGGCTTGTAGCTTGTTTCTGTCTCCCTTTAGCAGTGTGTCAGTACTGTACTGTGGGAGAAACCAGAATGCTGCAAAGCTCCCTCAAGTTGTGGCTTCACCTGCCTTAGCCCTGTTACCTTCACCAGATAAACATTCTCTCCTAGCAGTGACCTGGAACAAACTGTCTAGCAAGAAATGGAAAACAAAGCCACAGAATCTTTTCTGGGGTCAGGAGTGTCTGTTCTTGGCAATAAATCAAAGGTAGCAAATTTCCTTTGAATATTCTGGGCTTGACAGAATGACAGTGTTTCTCCCAGACAAGACACGAGACTTATACTGCAGTCAGGAAGGATGATCTCTGATGGTTACATTGCAGCAAATGTTACTATCTCGTTTTTGACTGCAGTTTGTACGGTTTGTGCCACAACCAAGGCAAAAAAAAATAACTGAATGCTATATTACACAGAGAGCAAACGGTCCAAAGCCCAGAGAAACCATCATAAAGAATTCTGCTGATTCTGCTCGCCTTTGAGTAAGGTGCTGCATGTAGTCTGTTCAATTGCCTGTTGAGTCCAGTCAGCATTTGCTGATACTGTTACACGCTTGAGTCAAAACACACCTCACTGCCTCACTGCCTTGGCGAAGGATCTACCCGTTATCCTGTGAAATTTCCTCTGCTTGTCTGTCAGGGCTGACATGCTGTAATCTTGGGGGATAATCAACAGCGAAACCATTCATAAATCACAGCTAACAGAAAAGACGCCGATAGGGTCTTAAATTTCAAGCCTGCGAAGCCATCATTTCAACAATGACAGTCAAAGGGGAGATTAAGAATTCTTTTACATGGAAAAGTTTTTCTTGGAAGAGCAGCCCTCTCTTTGGTTGCCTATAAATACAGTCATGTGGATTTGATTTTTACATGGCCCTTCTGCCCGCTTGCGGGGAGCGCTCTGCAACCCCAATGGGCCTGTTCTCGCACCAAGCAGGCGACTGGAGGGACTGCAGCAGGATTGGAGTAAGGCATCAAAAGCAAAGAACTAAAGCTTTGCCGGGTGCCAGCAGAGGCCAAATGGGGCATCTGGGAGGCAGTGGCAGGATGTCCCACAGAACAGAGCCTCTTAGCTCAAGTGCAGTATGCCTCTGGGTCTGATTGCGGAAAGGGAATAAGACCAGTGCCATTTCATGGTGCAAGTAAAGCATTCAGAATTTATCTGTACTTGCATATCGTGGTGTTTAAAGCTGTAAGGGTACGGTGAAATCTGTAGCCAAGTGTGAATGCAGGGCTGGACTGACACTCCCGCTGCAGGATAGGTGCTTGTCTCTGATCCAAACTGTGTCTTGTCTTGCTTTGTTTATTTGAACTGCTATGCCTCAGAGGAGGAGGAGAGGGAGTGCTTCTGTGCAGTTCTTGCCCTCCCTGCCATGGATGACAAGCAGCACTCACAGCATCTCTCTTTAGGTTGAGAAGAGCTAGTCTTAGGCTCTGGAATAATGCTCTTGGCTGTCCCCAGACAGCCCAGCTGGAAACGGATCCTGCCTGCAAGTCATGGATAACAACTGTTTACAGCATATTTTCCTGCTAACTATAGCAAAGTCTATTTGAATTACTCAGAGTGATGTTTGACTCTAGTTGTCTCCATTTCCATCCATAGGGCAGAGTAGGAGAGCTAATAATGACTGGTCAGATGGGAAAGCCAGAGAAGAAAGACCACATGGAGGAATACATGTACAAGCTGCTAAGATGTCTAATGTGCTTTCCTTTGGTTACTCTTCCATTCAGAGTGAGAACTAGGTCGCTTTCTGCTGGTATGTTTACACTCCCTGATTTCCAGACATACACTATGTTTCCTACTTCTGTTTTTCTATCCTACTTAATTTCATGGCAAGCAAGGGAAAAATACTGTTCTGGGAAGGACAGTTTTGTTCTAAGCATGGTTAAAGAAAAATAAGCACACCAAAAGCTACCCTGGTGAATTAAAAAAAAAAATAATTCAAAAAAGCAAGTGATTCATAGCTTATGATTTTCTGGATTTTTTTTTTTTAATGGAAGAAGCATTAATAACAGTGAGGATAACTCTTCCCAAGAATAAACATTTTTTTCAGATTTTTTGGTGTTTGTTTAGAATGCAGGAGCAGAGGGGAGATGTAAATCCTCACTGAGCAACTTACAGATTAAATTCTTGACTCCACAAATGGATGTTATTGTAAGGACTCCTATAGTTCATATTCTTGGCTAGTCTATTGGTGTAGTGTTGTGTCTCTTTGATTTACGACACATTATTCCCTCTGTAATGTCTCACAGTCAATGGCACATTTCTTCTCCAGGTATCCACCCCATTTAGCACACTTATAAAGCTTGGAAGGACAGCCACAGCTCTCAAATTGCCTGCTGAGACATGGCACGTTGAAAACAGGGCATGACACAGTAACACGTGATGGACAGTGGGGGAGATGGCTTCACTGGTCTCCTAGCTCTATTTCCTACAGCTCTAAATCAGGTATGACATGAAAGAAATGATTTGTGCACCATATGGTGACCTGAGGATTGGAAGGCCATCTTCTTCCAAGAGCAGTAGCTGTCAACTTGTCACTTGTGGAAGGAAGCCAAGAAAAGCAAGCCTATAGTCAGCTTAATTCACTGTACAGGAGCTGCATCATTGCTGAGAGTCCACAAATGGGAAAAAAAGTTAGAATCCACTGTCCTAGGGAACTTTTCAAGTTAAAAGTCTTTGGTTCTCGGATAATATCCCACTGAAAACTAGTTGCTTCGTGATTTCGGCATCTTTCCTCATGAAAGAGTGGAAGCTATGAATTGAACTTTCTTCAAGGATATCAGACCATAGATCCTGGAAATCGGTAACTTCATTCTTAGAGGTCACTGAGCTGAAAATCCATTTTTCTTCTTGTTTATCCTTATCAGCAGGCTCTCAGGAGATTGCTCTCACACTGCTCTTCCCCATGGCTATCCAGGAATAACCCTGTATCAATGGGAGTCTCTTTTGATTTCTGTAATAATTAGAGACAGACTGACCCCTCTGTATGTGGTGCTCAGAGGGACTGACCTAGGTCCCTGGTGTCTGCCTGTGCTGTATCCAGCTGCTTAGCAGCTGGCCTGAAACAACAGTCCCATACACAGGATGGAAGCTTGAGCTTGGTCAGTCAAAGTCCTCTGAGTCTACTGAATTGCCTTCCAGAATTTAGCAATGGTGGATGGCCAGGTGAGGTCACCTGTCCCCAGACAATCCCCTCAGCTGGGTTGAGGCCACTGGAGTCATCAGCTAAATTACCTTGAATTGATGACCTGCAGATTAAAAGCACTACAACCCAGTCCCCTTTATGCACAGAGCCCTCATTTCCGTTTGTATTTCTTTAATAGAAGAATAACAGGAAAAGTAATTACTGGCCATATGAAATTTAAGTTCATACAATATTTCCTATAAGGCTTTCAAGCAACTCCTTGTTAAAGCAGATAAGTTAATCTATCTTTTGGTTCAGGTCACAGTAGGTTTTCAGCTTTAAATCACCATGGCACAGTAACTAATGGCATTTACCATAGAAATGATGTTGAAAAAACAAGGAACCTGGGCAATTATTAGGTGTATATTTCCAGTGAAAACAACCCACATAAAGACAGTGTCAGTAAAAAAGGATGATTGATCATCTGGATTTTGTTCCCTTGTGTTTTCTTGCCTACTTTCTCTACAATGTAGTATTAACTCCAGTGCAATTATTGTAATGAAATCTGCTGGCGGATTTTTCAGCATGAGGAACTCTGGCACTGCCAAGAGGGGCACAGCAGGGCTTTCTGCCCCTGGAGGCTGAAACTGCACAGCAAGAGGAGCATGGTCCCTTCAGGCATTCGGCTTTCAGAAAGACCAAAGGTATGAGCTTTGGCAAAGGCGGGGTTTTTTCCACTTTGAATTCTTGGTAAAATTCTGTATGTTCCATTCTTGGCTCAGAGCTCGTTAAAGTCAATGCAAAGACTCTTAGGACTTTAATGAACAGTGGTTTGAACCCTGAAGCTATTACATGATCAAAACTCCCACTGAACTGTAAATATGTTGGTGCTTTATTTGCATCGCAGATATAATATTTGGCTACGAGGCAGGGAAGCTTGGGATTGTTCTCTATAATGGTCTCTGTGCCTCTTTCAGATGACCGGAATTTTTACCGGACTGTTTATAATTATAATCTTGTTTATTAGGTTAAATAAATTGGCCGGACTCAATCACAATGTAAAACAGGAGCAACCAAAAGCTACTGAAGTCAGTGAGTGAAATTTGGCTTCTCTCACAGTATGTATAGTTTTGTTCGACTGTTGGCTACTGCTGCAAGAGAGCTTGTTTTCATGGTACATCTGGTCCACCCACATGCCACAGCACCATGAGAAAGGTTCTAACACTACAATACATATTTTGCACTGGGTAGAGCAAGTCTGTGGAGCAATGGGAAGCAAAGAAAATCAATGTGCAATAGAAAAAAAAACACACGATACACACAGAGATATTTTCTGTTCAGAAAAAAAAGTCAGGAACAAAACCAAAGCTTGGAGCTCAGAGCTCCTCACTGAGTGGTATCATTCTACACAGCCTTTGGAAAGGTGTGTCACTTGTTCTCTAGACTGCCACAACACCCTGGGATGCTGTAAAAATAGCTGGCAGTGCCTGACTGACAGGCGAGAGACGTGTGACCCTAAATTATGATGTTTTCCTTTTCATGATGAAATGAATGCTGCCTTAGACAGAGGCTGAAACACATCTGTTTGCGGTGGGAGTGCCATTTTAGGCCCGTTTCTTTTGAAACTGGGGTTGGAACTGCCAGGGATCAGCAGAGCTCTGGGCTCACAAAGAGGGCACTGTCTTTGAGGAATCTTTACATAAGCCCTGCACAACCAAGGCAACAGGAGTTTGCACAGCTGCTGTTGGAAGCAAACATGTACTTTTAGCTGACCTGGGCTGATGACTTCGGGCGTTAAATCTGACGCTTTCCAGATGTATGGCCTTCTCCTTCCACAGTCCCCAAACATTCAGTCCCCAGGTAAAAAGGAAAATAATAACAATAATAATAACAATAATAAAAGGGTGCTGTAAATAGCACACTGTAGTGTATGTTCCAGAGCTGACTTTTATAGATTGCATAGTTTGTCCAGTTTGAAGGTGTGTGGTATTACCCTTTCCTAGGAGCCGTGTTTTGATTAAGAGCTAATTAGTGTTACATCTACCTTCAGTCTCATCTCTGGCTGAGCACCTTCTTCAGACCAGGTGTCTAAATATCAAGAGCTCTTTTTTACATGCTGGGATTTGGTGAATATTGCCCTTTAAGTGTAAGACCCCCAGGGAATAGCCCCGTGATGGGTACAAGGAGCATTCACAAGGACAAAGGCATCTTGCGAAATAATTAGCAAATATTAAGCTTTGTGCTTCATGGCAAAACAGAACCTAGCACATCAAGGGACAGATTTACTAGTGAGGACATGATGAGATACTTGTGAAGTATTTACTGCTGGATGAGTGACATGGAAGGGGTTGGCTGCTCCCCCACACCGTGTCCTGACTGCATCTCTGCTGCTGCAAGTTACAAGCTGTGCTGCTGCAAAAGTCACTGCTGACTGCACAGCAGGCCCTGGGATGACATTTTTCACTTGATTATCTGTAGGTAATGGAACCTTGTCCTTGCTCCAGAGCCAGCATAGTTTTCTTCCACATATTAGTTATTTTCAACAATAATTTCTCTCCCCTGTGCATCTCTGCAGCCCTTGGATGTCGAGATGTTCTTAGGGAGGATGATGGAAGGGCGTGGGGTGCCTGAAGAGGATCATTTATTTTATTCCATTTTATTTAGGTGTGGTATTTATAAAGGCTCCAAAATTGGCAGCAAGAGAAAGGCAAATATTCTGCTGAACTGGAGACCGCCCCAGCACAGACAGCTGCAGCCCAGCCTCTCCTCAGTCTCCCTGCCAGTTCTCTCAAGCATGACCTGGTTTGAGGACCACCTTCCATGAGATCAAAAGGTGATTTTCCCAGTGCTTGCTACACATGCCACTTTATTGCCTGTCAACTGGGTGGTGAGTATGTGAGACTGGAGGACTGCTGGCCTCCCTTAGATGAACCATGAATAACTCCAGGGAAGAAAATGGTGCAATGAAGGTCAAATTGATTTCTCCAAAGCCCTAGAGATGCAGCCTTCCATGGTGTTCTAGGGCATCCAGGGAAGTGGCTACTCAAAACTATCTGCTCTCTGATCAGCTGGCAACTTTCAAATCCCTCCAGCTCGGGGGATTGTGTGTTAACTTGGGAAAGGACCCTTGAAATACGGGACAGACAGCTGCTGAGAGAGGGTAGATGTTTGGTGCTCAGTTCTGCAGGGCTTTTCAGCTACAGAGCAGTTAGCTTCTTACATCTTTCTGTCTCACCATTCTTATTTCTTGGTACTTGCAATGACATGAAGTTTTGCTTCCTTGTAGCATTACTGAGAGTGAAATAAAATGCAGAATTTCTGTCTTGGGAATTTTTAACCTTTGTTTCCCTCTTTGGCTGTGAAAAAACACTGATGTTTCCAAATTTTTCATGGCAAAAAATTTCAAAACATCTTGGTTTGCAGAGGTCAGTAAGTTTTGCTCTGACATTTTTGGATCAAAAGTATGTGTTGCCGTGCTCCAAGTTGACATGCTTCCCTTTAGTTTGTTCAATTAACCCATAACGCTTTGCTTGAACTACATTCAACCCTGAGCATCAGCCTTGAATCGTATTTCCTCCTGGCAGCTCTCATCTGAGAATTTAATACCCATATTTCTCAGGGGACAGTGTGTAGCTGCTATCATGTCTCGCAGACCTTGGAGTCCACTCTGCATCAAGGAGAATGGAGTCCTCAAGGAAGGAGCCTGTGGGAAAGATGAGACATCTAAACCACAACCCCAGTGAAGCAGTGTACTTATAGGAAAATGAGGTTTTAAAGGTTTATTGAACACATTCAAACCAAAACATAGTTTTCTGATTTTGTTCCAACTGGCCCTGTAGAAAATGCTGCTTCTTGACTTTCCTTAATTGAAAAAAAAAAAAAAAAAAAAAGTGTATTTTTATTTCTTGCTTCTGAAAGGTAAGAGGGTTCAAAATCAGGATGTTTTTCTCCCTGAAAATTTCAATTTTGTGAAAACCACCTCTTTACTGGGCAGCCTTCCCAAAGGGAATCCCCAGCCAGCCCCAGTGCTAATATCAGTGCACACTCTTTGGAGCTGATCCAAAGGTCATTCACGCCATTAGACATTTTTATCGTGGACTTGAATAAACTTTGGACCAGGCTTTTTTGGCAGGAATATACACAGTCTGGAAACCTAAAAATAAATCCTGATTTGAAGCCATCCACAGCTTTTTAGCCACCACGATGGTATGAAGGTACGAGCTTGTCAGAGAGAAGATGATGAGATGATTTTGCCACCTCTGTGGCCAGTTATCTTCTGTTTGCTGAAATAAACAAGGAGAGAGAGAGCATTCTGCAAGCTCAATGTTAAGATCTCTTTATGTATAATTTCCCTGTGAAGCATCAGCTCCAGATGGAAGATGTTGTCTCAGGAGATGATCTGGTTTTCTGCTCAGGAGGTTTTGCAGCAGTAATAGCTCCTGGAATATGTAATGCTGTCATCCTCAGGTTTAGGAAACGGAGAAGTCCCTCCATGATGCAGTTTGTCTGCACCAGTAGTTTTGGGGGCCAGCAAAAGGTGCTGTCCCACAAGAGAAAAAGAACTGCTCAAAGCACAGAATTTGTGCTTTCTATTATTTGTATCCTGTCCGTGGTCTCACAGGTTCACTGGAATGAGAGAAAGAAGAATACCCTTGATTGCAATGAATTGTTATCATCTCATTCACCCCACCCATTCCTCTTGCTATGCATCATGAAAAGATTGCTCTACAAACACTGACAGCGAGTCTCACACTGTAATTACCACGCCTAAACTCTTTCATCTGGAGCCTGCTCCAACTGTCTTTAATGGCCTGAATCTGACCTGTGCACAGAAAAAGCAAAGTGTTTCCAGCATTTCAATTCATCTTTACCGACACAAGAGTTTAACAGTCCGTCACTGCTTGCTGATGAGTCTTTAAAGCTGAACACAAGTAACTGGTCACTTACAGTTGCTGAGGTTGTACAAGTGGCCACATGTTCTGCAGCACCTTCAGTTGAATCTTCAGTTTGGTTGGTCTGTTTCCTTCCTACACATCTTTTTACATCCATCAGAGTACTGGATATTTTGTTTCCTACCCATAACTGGAAGGAGAGTGTTTGCCTCGTCCATGAGGTTTATAGCGGCCACTCTTGCTTCCTCCGTCCACTGGTTGCTGCAATTGTCTTGATTCCCAAGGCAGCTCTCACAGCTGCAGCAGTTTCTGTTGAAGGGTGTTAAGTTGTGGCAGTAATAATGCTGGCTCTGGTGAGAATACAAACGTGTAGTTTGTTGATCCTGGACTGCAGAGCAGTACTACTGCCTGGCAACTACACCGCAAGAGCTGGCAGGCAGAGCTGTTTGCAGCACACTCCTCTGAGAGAGGAAAGGGTGTTTTCAAATTTCTTCTCTCCCTCCCTCTCCTCCAAGTCAGAGCCTGCCAGGAAGCTTTGGAGAGAAGCGCTGGTGCTCCAAGTTGACTGTCTGGGCTCTTGCTGCAGGACATGGACGCCCAGCAAACTTCACTGGGTCTCTGCAGTAGGTGTGCATCATTGTAGGCCAAGGATGGCACTGGGTCACTGGACATTGTCTGCTTTACAAGGAAATCTGCAAAAGCCTTTTGGGGATCAGCATATTGTCCTAAACATACTCAGTTGTCCAGCGCATAGAGCATTTAAATGCGCGTGGTAGGTGCTAACTTTTCACTGAAACCTGGTTCCATTTCAGTCTCTCTCCTAATTGTTCAGTGTTCAGAGGCCTGAGATAAATCTGAGTGAAAATGTGCCAGGGAACCTCACTGGGGTTATTCATCAGCAGAAAAACAATGCCAGCAAATTAGGGGGAAAACAAGCACCACATGATCCATTCTTACCCAACAGCAACCTTAGTTTGTGCATTCTGTTTGCGGTTTACCATGGGTACACATACGTTATCCCATCCAACCAGCTACAAAAAAATGTGGATCCTTTCTGGCCTCAGAGGCCATGCACTATCTTTTCTTGGGATGTAAGCAAAATGTTTATATATTGTTGTGAATTAGACACTGCTCCATGTGACCACTGAGGAGGGAAGGGGCAGTATGTTCTCTGCTTATAGCTACAGCATGGTTTTGACATGGAGCTGGGTTAGGATGTCAGAGTTTGCCTGACAGGCAGAGTTGCCACGAGATATAACCAGGAACACATCAACAGCCCCCAAGGTACAGCCACCTCAGGGTGAAAGACAGCAGCTGTTTCATCATTCACAGAAACAGTGATAAAAGAATATAACATATGGCTGAAACTTCAGAGGGAGATTTGTGTTGACAAAACTTAGTTGCCCTGTTTGGAAATGGTCTAGAGAGAGAGTTTAATGTTCAGGGATTGTACAGTCACAACCTTGATTTTCCATCTGCTTTGATGTCTCAATTAGCAGAACTTGGAGTAAGGGTAAGGGGAGCAACTTCATGGCTGTTTCCAGCTTTTTTTTTGGTAAAAAGGGTTTATTTATTAGAATAGGCAGGTCACAATTTAACTGAGAGTTTGTTAAAGGAATTCAGAGCCTGTGGGATTTATGACAAGGTAATGAAAGAGGAGTTCTGATAGTTACCCAATAAGCTTCTTTTTGCAAGAACATAAAGTTAAAGAAAAAAAAAAAAAGATTTAAAAAATGAGGATTATTTTTTTTCATGAATGGGTTCTTGTAGTGTGCAGGCTGCTAACACTATCAACATTGTTTCTGGGGAACTCCAGACATCTAATCAATCTTCATTCTGTAAGAAAACGTTCCAAATTATACGAAAACCACATGGCTTCTCCTGTTTGTAGGGAAAAACCTGACCTGACCCCATCTGTGCTCCAGAATGGTTGAGTCCCCATCTTAGGACTAATTCCAGCAATGGTTGTGATCCATTTTCATTGTCCCAGCACTCAGCAGAAGGCATTTTGTGTAAGGATGCAGCTTTCCTTAAGTAAAGAGAGAGGTGTTCCAGGGAACACGTGGAAGAGAAGATGGAGCTGGAAGCACTGCATTGCACATCCAGGCTGTTCCCAGGCTGTTCGTATCCTTTAGCATGTAGAGGTCTTGGCAGATGCATGCATGATCTTTGCCTGGTGTAGAGAATGCACCATTTGCCTCATTATGACTGCACTCTCTTGCTTCAGCCTCTGAGAATTCTGTCCTGTTGTTGTTGTTGTTGTTTGTTTGTTTTTGTTTTTTTTTTTTGGTGGGGCCAGGATTCAATGTTGGGTCAGGACAGTATCACCACTGTTTCTGAGGCACCTCTCATCTGCCTCCAAGGCCAAGTGTGTCACCCATCGAGGCTGTGAATGGGAAGCACAGCTGTGAGCGTGACCTGAGGCTGCCCTTCAGCACACTGCAATGACCAAGCAATCCTGCTCAGGCAGGCAGATTGCTTCCCGGGATGCCTTGCTATAGGAAGGAGGCAGAGAGATGAGGCCAGAGGCTGTATCCAGGGCCATTCTTCAACCCTCTCTGTAGCAGCAGGGGAGAGCATTAAGGATTTTTTGTGGGGGGCAAATTAGGAACATTCTGGTATTTTCCAGATAGATCTAGTCACAAAAGGGGCGTAGCAGGGTAGAGTCACCACTTCCCAGGGCAGCACTGCACTCCTGCCTTTCTAATTATCTGCTTGAGCTTCTTTTCCTCGGAGATTCCTTGATGGCAGAGTTCCCCCACAGGTTAAATTTCTCTGGCACATGCTGGTTTGCTGTCTGCTCGCGCTCCAGCACTGGACCGTGGGAGGCCAGCCCCTGCTGGCTGCTTCCATGGAGTGTGTGATAATCCCTCATTTGGTTGTGGAGGGGCTGGGAGCAGTTGTCTTCAGACAATGCGTCTTCCAAAACTTTGAGGACAATTGCTTTCATTTGACCTTTATACACACATCATGCAGACATGATAAGTGTAAAATAAATACTGGTTTTATTTATAAATATACATAAAACTATATATATAAATGCAAGTTTATAAGGCAAAGGCAAATTTCTTTGAAGAAAAGGGACTTCTGCTAAAAAGCTGTTATCCTTTGAAGACTAGTAGCTTGTCTCATAAATTACCCTGCTGGTTCCTCAAGATCTGGTGTAGAAGTGTGGTGCACCCTAGGTACTAGTTTCAAAGCCCCATTCAAACCAAAGCAAACTGCAACAAGTTGTCTCTGGAAAACAACTGAACTATGAATAGACCTGGAGATTTAAAAAATAAAAATAAAATATAGAAAAGACAAATTAGTCAGCTATTTAGCTGTTTTGAAATAGGCTTTAGTGATAGGGTTTGCATCCAATTTTCAAACTGCAGCAAGCATGGAGGAGGATGTTAGGTTCCAAATCTTGGTCTATGAGGAAGGAGAGCAGTGTGTAAATAAAATTAAAGGCAACATGATGTAACAGAGCACCAGACAGGGATCCCCCAGGAGGCTAGACCAGCAGGGTTACTGAAACTTCTCTGTGCCTCATGTTTTCCTGTTGTATCATAGAGGTCATAGTACTCTCTTTTGCTGTTTGCTTTAACAGTGATCAGTTCAGTTTCTCTCTTTAGCAAACAGATGCAGATCACCATAGTTGAAACAAGGAATGGTTTGGAGAATGAGAACAACACAATATCTGACAGAAGCTAGAGGAGCTGCTGGTAGCAGGATCTATTATTGAGATATTACAGACAAACCATTTACCAAGTTTCAACCTGCCAAAATCCTCATATAGGAGGAACCTCTTCATTTATTTTTAGTATAAACTCTAATCACATGAGCTGAAATCTGTCCTCATGTGTTTTGTTTTTTCTTTTTTTCTTTTTTACAGTTGCAGCCCCCACTTCTACCCAATCCACCAAGCTCAGGCAGCCAGCTGCCCCTGACAACATTAATAGGCCTTATTAATCCTGACCAGCCTCACCTGGGGCCTCTACCACCCCCTCTCTGCCTTTGTGCTGCGTGGCAGTATATAACCTCAGACCTGGGCCTCTATCTCTTTTTCAGGCTTTCTGTAGTAATGTGTGACCTGCTGCATCAGCATTGTTTTTTTCATGATGATCTGGACTCGGCTGAAGTTGCATGCTGCCACCACGTCTGCCTTGCTTGCCCCTTACAGGTATTGTGGGGCTGGGAGTAGGTTTCCAGGGGCCTGGCACAAGCTATGCTTGAAATCTGGTACCCAGCCCTGTAGGGAGCAGCTGCCTATTGCTGCTCCTTGCCAGATCTTTGCATGGAGGATGCCCCCTTTAGTAAGGGAACTATCTTGAATAAATATAGCCTTTTAGGTCACAGCAACCTCAGACTTCTCTTGCTTTCCTGGCTGGATCTATGTGAGGCTCTCTGCCTGTTTCAAGACTGGTTTGCTCTTGCTGCTTTTTGAACAGAGCATCAGGTGTCTGGAGGAGTCTGACAGAACTTTGTAGGTGCTTCATAGGACTGTTAGTGATGTGCTGCTCAGTTTCTTAGACTGTTGCATTTGAACTGTGTTTAACTGCTCTCTCCAGCCTTTTGACGTCAACCCTGCAGAAATGTTTTCCTATTGCATTAATGTTTTTCTAAATATAAAATACCTGCCATCTGGCTAAATGCACCTCAAGGAGAAAGAGGTAGTGTCTGTAGCAGGTAAGGCTGCCTGGGCATTCTCTACCATGTTTGGAAAAACACAGTCAAATGGAATATCCTAATATTGGTGCCTCAGCACTGCTATACTGGTCTCTGTTGCCCTGAAAACTTTGTTACCAGCATTCATATGACCAAACTGATCACCTGCTATATTTATTGTTGTGTACAGGCTCAAATGTCTCCCAGATGGTCAGTCTGAGTCACTAGCTACAAAAACAACTGCCTTGGCAGAAGTCATCTGAATGCTGTGCTAAAAGTAATTTGGTCTAGGTGGGAGCCTGAGAAACTTTCCTCCATCCCGATACCCCTCTGGCCTTGGACCATGTTTATCTTTCTCCTGATAATCAACTTTATGATTTTCTGGTGTTCCAGGATCAGATATCAATAAAGGCTCTGGTATTCAGTGTGCTACGTGCCAACTCTCTGAAAACATTTTAGGCAGATCTTTGGGAGATACTGAAGGTGTTTTGGCTTAGGCAGGTACAAAGGCAGAGGCACGTGTCCCTTTGTGACTGATTGTGAGCCGTATGAGCAAGTGGTTTGTCCTAGGGGTAGGGTGGGGCCTAGATTGCCTGATTCCTGGTTCTTTCCATTCTAACCTGTGTGCTATTAAAACACAATTCTATTTATCCAGGAAACTAAGGCTGGTCTAAGAGAGCCAAACAAGTCCCCCTAAATGAGGGGAAAAAAAAAATCTTTTGAACCCTTTCTGTGGAACACATATTTTCTCATTCTTTCTTAAATAATGTCAAGGAAAGATGAGAAAGATCAGCAAGAAATCTGTCCTGCCCTTTCTATGTCTACCTTTGGTGTGTTTTTGTTTCTTTCCAAAACAGTTAAATTTCCGGACAAAGAGAATTGGGACTTTGCTTTGAGTTTCTTGGCTCTTCTCAGTTCATGTCTCGCTGGCTATTCCTTTATTCAAACAGAGGCTTTTGTACGCAGTATATGAGGTTGAACCGACAGCAAATATTATTACAGTCTCATATTCTGAATCGACACCAGCCAAGCCGCCCTTCTGCACCGCTCTAGCAGGATTTCATGTCAAGTTGTTCCCCTTCTCCAAAGATCTGATGACGGTGCCCTTCAGCACAGTCATTTGAGTCCCTTGACTCCACAGGGCTGGGCTGTGAACAGTGCTGTCAAGAAAAAAACAGCGTTGCAGTTACTCGCTGCCTAACTTGGACTGGGCTGCGCAGCTGAAATCAGGTGCTTTGTCTGGGTGAGCTGACTGCTGAGGTTTTGAGTGGCCTTCTCAGTCAGAAGAGAGAAAGCACCAGTGAGATCTGGGCCCTGTTCATGAAGCAGAGTGTTGAGAAATTAAATAGGGTTGAAGGAAAGCAGCTCTTCTAGGGACAGGGTTGTTGTAAAGAGAAACCTAGAAATAACTGGAGGATAACATCCAAGACAGCCTCAAAGTTGCTAACAGACTGTTCATTATCTCTCTCATTATCTCACTCTACTTCTTGCATCTGTTTATTGTTTTGTTTGTTTGTTTTACACTGTGCCTTGATGCCTTCTTCATTCAGCTGTTCCACAAATTACTTCCTTGCTTTAACTTTCAAGCCATCAGTGGCTGTTATTTATTTTCTTTTTCAGCTGGTTAATTGTTAATTGTTTTCATCCTTTTCTCTTCTCTTTGGCAGGAGAAAAGAGGAGATGGCAAGCATGAGAAGAGGTGTAGATGGAGGAAGTCAAAGCAGCAAGGAAGCTAGTCCCATCTCTTTATGAAGAGACATCCTGAAGAAACTCATCCTGTAGTCAGCATTCCTCCAGTGGTGATTACTGACATCTGAGGAGACTGACCTGTGGCATACTGTCACTGCAGCAGAGTATCTTGCTGGGAGAAAATTTTGGTGAGTGCCTTTTTCAGTTTCTCAGGGGTTTTATCCATGTCTTTAGTAGTGTGTGAACTGAGATGTGACAGGAGTACAGGCACTACTAAAGCCCTAAGATATAGTGAAGTGCTAGATTTGATACTGGAGGAGAGGGAAGTCAGCGTGGCTGCCTCTGGGCTTTCTTTCAGAAAAGGGTTCTTAACTTCGCAGTTCAGTGGAATATGAAACATCGTGAGCCAGTAACCGCAGTGTCCATCCCTCGGCTTCCTTGTGTGTCCACGTTAGGCTCCACTGATGTGCCTTTTCTTCCCCTGCCTTGCAGTTCATAGTTCAAATGCAGCCTTCACAGGGCATGTCTTGTGGGAGCCTGGAGACAGCTGTAGCTAGGCATGGGTCTGGCCATCCCTGGGAGATGGTCCTTCTTAAGTGAGACTTATCTCTGGGGCTTTTCGGTAAGACTTTTCTAATCGCATGCACTTTGGAAAGTTTCCAGAATCTCTCTGCCCCTTGCAGACTCAGAGGCTAATATGCACATTGCTTTAATTTGTTCTTCAAATGAAATCCAATTATACCTGTAGGTGCCTGGCTGTTAAGTCAGTAATTTACTTCACGGTAGCTTAGCATGTTTTTTAAATGCCTGTTATGCTAGGGGTTTCTGTTCACTGCAGGAATGTGCAAACCTGTAAAATAATACTGGAAAGAATTTCTGTGGGGGAAAAGAGGCCCAAGGTGAACCATACTTTTTTCCCCTATTCACCCATAGGGCCATAAAAGAGCTAACTAAGGAACTATAGGGTTGGTGCTACTTTACAAGCTTTCTTAACTTGTCAGCTCTACCGTAGTTGGTGTGTGTACTGGGTACAGATCTGGAGAGAAACAGAAGGGGCAGAGGATGCAATACAGGACTTCTTTCTGTAATATCAAAATAGTATCTCTGTGGTTTGTATGGGGTGGGATGAGCTTCAAGTGTAAAAGCATTTCTAATCTTAAAACATCTTCCCAGCCATGCTAGTGGGCTTAGAATCTCTCTCCTTGTGTGAACTGCCTTACCTTTTCCAAACTCCTTAGTGACACTGCATGTCTTCATGTCCTGTCCCTCTCCCCTGCCCTTGATTCGAGCTGTCCTTGCCCACATAAAGCAAGTTTTCTGACAGAGATGGGACAAACTTCCTTGGGGAATTTTCATGCCCTGTTTTACCACAGTTGTAGAGACCTACTGCACAGGTTGGACCTGTGCTTTCATACTGAAGGAATCAGAACAGTGCCACTTAAATCAGCGAGGTAGTGCCTTGGGAAAACAACAGAGATAGGGAAGGACTGAGCAGTGAGCCAAAGAAGGAGGGATTTGGGCTGAGAGGTGGTGGGGAGACAGCGTGTTCCATTCTGTTCCGTGCCAGCAGTGCTCTGAAGCCATGGGCAGAGCTGCAAGGAGTAAATGCACTTGGAGGAATCCGAGCAGCAGCTGCTGGCAGCTGCAACACCAGTTGTGCTGGAGTGGAGGAGGCAGCCCCGCACAGCCTATGAGGACTGCAGGAGCAGTAGTAGGTTTATGCTGCAGCAGCCAAAACTTAGTTTAAACAAACCAAAAGCTGTCTAACCTCAAAGCTGCAGGCATTCATCAGCCTTCACAGAGGCAACGTGTCTGGGGGCCAACTGGGACTTTTGCATGAGGATTTATCCTGCAGGAGCCTTTGGTTCTCAGCTGGATTAAAATTCTAGGCAGTCTTCTGCACACAGGCTCAGTGATCTGAAAGGATCTGCTGCTGAGGTTGTTTGAAGCAGGACCAGGGATTTTTGTGGAATAATTTTAAATGCCCAGCATGGACAGAACAGCACTAGTTGTTCTACAGTGGCTAAATTGGAGTCCTTTCCAACACACATGCTTTTACTCGGTTCTTGGGGACTTGTGGTCCCCAAATGTAACAACTCTTCCTCTGATTCGGTCTGTGTTTTTTCACAGACATCTTTAAAACTGAATAGCAAAGTATTTCAAAGCTTTCTCAGTGTTAGGACTGTCTTTCTGGGCGGTGTGGCTGGATTGCTGTATTCCATGTTACTCTGTTCAGTAATAAATGGTATTTACTTCATTGGCAGCATTCCCCTCTTTGCTGGCTACCCACTTACAAAGTAATCAATGACACTTAGCTTTAATAGGAGGCTCAAGCAGTCTGTTGGGGCTGACATTTTTCAGATGGGATGAAACGAGAAGAGAATCAAAGGACACTGCTTTGCTGGGAACAGGACAGGGTCACCTCTCGATACTGCGATGTTCTGTCGGACTTTCTAAGAAGCAAACAACACTACACTTTCAGTGCTGAAATCTTAGTAGCCTCAGGCTTTTGGAAAGCTCAATTTCATTTAGATTCTGGCATTTACTTTTGTTTGCTTGGACTATAAAGACCTTTTTATTCTGATCCTCAAGAACTGTTTACCATTCAGCACATGTGGTCTGCATCGCTCACACTAAAATCTTTTGAGGACTTGGCAACCATTTTTAGTTCTCTGATCAATGCTGGCTAAGGAACAATGGCAAAAGCCTATGGAATTCTGTTGCCCAAAATATGCTGCCCCTGTCCTGATTAAGTAGCAAACTCAGCTGAGGTGTAGGGGTTGCTGGCTTGATTTTCAGTGGTGCTGGTGTAAATCTGGAGTCACTCTGCAGAGCTGAGAAGAGGTGTGTCGGTGTAAAACCAGAGGACAACTTTGCCAGCTGCTTATGTGTCTGCATTGGGAGTTAAGATCTGGGCTTTGCCTTCTACCCTGATTTACAGCTTAGTGCTTCTGCACGCTCGGTGCTTGCCTTTAGCCAGTTCTGTGGGCAGTTGCCTTCTAAGGATGCACAGAGCTGGCACCAAGGCCTGAATCCTGTAGGATCCAACCTGGGCATACACTGGATTGAGCTTAATTGGAATCTTTTCATGAAGAGCAAAGCTTGGGCCTTGTAATAGCTTTTCTCTGAGCTCTTGGCACTCAGGGTATCAAAGGACCAAGACTTGGCTTCAGCAACTCTGCGTAGTTGATTGTAAGGATGTTAATCCAAGGGGAAAGCTCAGGTAGAATCATGCTGCTGGAGGTCCTAGAGTCCTCCCTGTGCCCTGACCTGCTGGGCAGGGAGCTGTGAAATCAGAGAACGTGAAACCATCCCCAGCCAGATGGCTTCCAGTTGCAAGAGCACTGCACTGAAGCACAGTCATAAAACAACTAGATGGCATTTAATTTCACTGATGCTTTTGTGTGGCCTTGTAGAGGCCATAGCTTAGCAAGGCACCTGCCTAAAATCAAGCACATGACTACCTTTATTCACTGCTTTGCTTTATTAGTGTAAAAAAAAAGAAGTCTTTCTCTTCCTATCTGTTTATTCAAGAAGCAAAGCTAGATAACTGTCCACTATGCTTGCTTGCTGTGGTTTGCTTACACCTCTCAGACTCTGCTTTTAAAAAAAAAAAAAATCTTGAAGCGGGTAGGGGAGGGAAAAGTCAGTCACTTCCTCAGGAAACACCTATAACAACAGCGCTTGGAAAAAGTATTCAAGAGAGCCTCTCCTGTTTTTGATTTTTTTTTAAACCTCTGCTCTAACTCCACAGCATTCTCCTTTTATTTATTTTTCTTGAGATGTGGTCCAATTTTTTAAATTTTCTCTGAGGTAAATGAGCAATAAGTAGTTTTCAGATGTTGACATAAAGTTAGGTGTACACCTGCTGACTGCCTCATAAAGAATGAAAATGCTTTTATTTAAGAAATGGCAAGTAAACTAAAATACAGCAATTAAGTTCCTTAATAAGAAACCCAAGCAGCTAAACTATATATGTATTTATTAAATCACACAAGATTTCTGAATGACCTTTTTCATTTGATGGTGCTTGATAAAAGCAGTTCTGATTTCAGTTCTTATTCAAAAACCTGGTATTCTTCAAGGTTTGGCCAAAGTGTGTATTTAAAGGAGCTTTCGGATCAAAGGGAGATGACCAAGGTTGCACATCAGTGTAAATTCTTAGGTCCCCAAGACGGAGTATATGCCAGTTCGGCATGCGCCTATTTTGTTATTGATACCTCCTTGAATTCTTAAGTTATAAAGTTATCACTCAAAGCAGAGCAGGTGCGCAAAGCAGCTAAAGTGTAAAACGGAGAGGTTAAGGTTCTTAATGTAAGTACTAATTCCTTTCTAGTTGAGAGCTTTTGAAGGGTTGTTCAGATGGCTTTCAAGAAATGGTGTTTCAGAGAAAAGTTAATCACGATGGGCTGGGCTGCTGCTGCTGGAATTTGACTGTTTCCTAGAAGGCATAAGGCCAAGCAAAGATGAGCTTTGGAATGGTGAAACCAGAATGTGTAGTGTGAAGCCAGAGAAGAAAGAGCAGCAGCGAGATGGGGAAGAAAGGAGACAAACACAGTGAGAACATAATCTTGTCTGTCTGCTATTGGAAGCTCTCACTGCTGAAGCTGGGAAAATGCACAGGCATGTGATTTTTCCTTGGATACGTTGCAGGACAGGGTAATATCAGTCTGATGGAGACCTTTGTCCAAAGCTCCCATACTGTCAGGGTCAAGCTGGGGGTCTGCTCAAAGAAGTAGCCTAGTCTCCCATTTGCTGTGTCCACGTATTAAGCCTTATAACTGAGTAGATTCTGCTTTCCGTATACACTCTGTTTTCATACTGACTGTTGTCTTTGCTCTCAGGAGACATTTTATTTGTACTAATGCAGCCTTCCCAGTTGTAATATTGTCTGAGTTAATAAAAAAAAAAAAAAGGAAAAAAAAATTCAGGCAGACTGTTTTGGACTTGTGTTGGGCAGTGTAAAGTATGGGGCCACTTTTCACCAAGACCAGACTGAGTTCAGAGCTGTGAGATGTCTGTGAACAGTATGTCAGTCTTTAATGGTTTTCCAGTTAAAAAAAGAAAAAGGTAAGTCAGAGCAAAGGGTGAATTTGATCCCTTCATCACGGGGTGGAGGGGAAACAGAAAGGTGGTCTTGAATTTCAAGCATGAGGCTTGGGTGTCTTTGAACTGAACCTCTGGGCCAAGAACAGTATCTCAGTAACAGGATATGTGATGTGGATTTTACAGCCTATAACTGCCTTCTAGTTAGGACAGATACTGATAAGCTCTGTTCAGGAGGTGTATGGAGAACTCCAAAGGTGTTCTTGGTAACGTCTCAGTGATCCTTTTGCAATGTAATGAATATCGCTTGGCTCATTTAAAATGTTAGTGCCTGGGGAGTCTGGAATTCATGGCTTTTGGTTAACGTGTGTAAATCCAGAAAAAACATACACGACATGGTTTTGATCATGAAGATGACAGACTGTCATGGTGTAACGTGCAAGTATCTTTGTGGCAGTGGATGATGTAATTGTAGGGCTCTGAATGTGTGAAATGCTACAAAGCTACAAGGCTGGAATTGGAAGGACAGCCAGTCAGTCAGCGAAGGGTCAGGGTCTGGTCTGCTGTCACTGAGCAGTTCTCCCAAAGAGGACCTTGGGATGAGGGCAGTCAGGGTTCATAGCTGGAATTCAGGCTCAGGCAGCATTTCTGCGCTGAGTGAGCCTGGTCTATCAAAAGGCTATTTGACTAGCCTGTGTTCCTGCTGCACCTCTCTCCACCGGGCAACGTGCTTGTCCCAGCACCCTCATTAACTGCTGTACAGAGCTTTGCTTGTTCAAATTTCAAAGAATGGTGCAAGGAATGTGAGAGTCCATGGACATGTTAATCAAAAGTCTCACATCCAGCAGTTTGATTTATACCTGCACACCTGACACAGCTCATGGGAGCTGGTGGCTTGGCACTCAGGCTGCAGGTTGTAAAACCTCTCACACTGATCCTGCCCTCCCCACCCCTCGCAGCCACATCAGGCTGGAAGCAGCTCGTATCTGTGTCCCATATGCCTCACATGAAAGAGGGCTGCTCTCAGACTGTTGATAGGCAGTTGTGAACTCAGAGCCACTCCATGTCTTCCTGTTTCCTTTTCTCCAGCCCAAATCCATTCATTTAATAAGGATTAGGACACCAAAGAACCCTTGTCCAGTCTCAGTCCACGTTAACACACCCATGATAGAGTGTAGTCCCTAAACCAAAGTCACTCCCATGAAAAGAAGGGGTATTTTCCCTTGTCTGTCACATCTGCAAGCTCCAGCTGTGATCTAAAAAGCTTGACTATGATTTTTGTTGTCACTAGTGCCTCTTTGTTGAAGGTCTGTTTTTCATGTAGGAAATCCTGTGCTAGAATTACTTCCAGAATATATCCTTCATGCTAGGAAACAGATAAGGAACAATGTCTCACTGTGCTGTAGCCTGCCCTCCATGTGCTGCTCATGACACGTCAAGCAGGCAAGAAAAGGCCACCAGATTGCCTGCAGTGTGCTCATGACACCGTTGGGGACATTAGCAGCCAATCCCAAATTCTGAGCTCCCATTTCCAACCCACTTCATTCATGAGGCCTCAAAAATGCTGGCACCTTTGATCATTTGAAGCCCTGGTTTATAACTGGGGATGCCAAGCCGCCTTCAAAGTCTGTCAGTCCCCAGATCCAGAAAAGGATCAGCAATCACTTGCATGTCATCATGCAGAAGGTCTGATGAGGGGGTGGGGTGGGAGCACATTCCTTCTCTCCCCAAAACTCAAAACTCCTGGGCCATGCCTGGAGGAGGCTGGGTGCTTTGGTGTGATTGCTTCTGGTCTTTTCTTTCCTTCTTCACGTTGTAAATTATTTAGGTGACAGCATCAAAGATCAGAGAGAAGCAGAGGAAAAAATCTCAAGCAAATGCTTTATATTCCTCGGGATCATCTGTCCAAAGAGCTGTGCTTGCCTTGTGGATACGGGGTTGTATTCAGCCGCAAAACATCCCTATAATAGCTTACAGCTGGGGAAACTGAGGCATGGGGCTGTTAAAACGTGACTTGGCTAGAGCATCTGCAGAGCCTCAGCCAGAACTGGGAGGAGCATCCTGTCCCCTGACAGCTCCTCTGCATCTGCAGAAGCATGCTGCTTCCCTCCAGCAGCTTGCCAAAGGCTGCGTGAGGGAGACCCTGCTCCCGCACATCTTGCCTTTACTTTATTACATGGCAATTCTGCTTCCTCGGCAGCTTGCTGAACGGCACAGCAGAGCTGCTCCACTTCTACACCCAGCCTGCTGGCCAGCTACCCTGGCCCCGTGTCTCTGGTATATTTACATATACCTCTCTGCACTTCCATCCTGAAACATCATCAGTCTTTTCTGCGAAACCCTGGCACACATACAGACATTTTGGGGGAATTCAGATCTGTCTAAGACTCTCCAAATGTCTCTTCTTTCACTTGTTTTCTTATTTGGAGTAGAAAAGGGCAGATGTTTAGAGATTCTCTGGGGGGAGACTTTCTCCAAGCCCTCATGGGCTTGATACTGTACTGTCCTTTTGCTGGATCAACGCACAGGAGCATCAGTCTCCCTGTGCATGCTTTCACGCTCTGCTTGATTTATCCAGCCACCTGAAGAGAATGGGTGTCTTGTTTTCTTTCTCTGCATCTGCAGAGTAACACAGTAGGTTTAGCCAGCCGTGGAGTTCAAGGTTGCTATAAATAGTTTTCTGCCTTGTCATGGGAGTTACCCATTTATTATAGTTCTCCTCCTTGTCAACAGCCTTTCTCAGAGTTGGCTGTAGCAATAGCTCTGAGAGGCTGTCACCACACAGCTCTCTTTGCAAATGCCCAGAGCACCTGATCCAGCGTGACTGCAGCTCCCGGACTGGAGCAGGGAAGTCTGATGTCCTGAAGAACCATACCTGCTCCAGCCATCAAGTTTTACTTGTGTAATTTAATAACATGGCCACCAGCCTCTTCAGTGCATCCCTTGCCCTTGAATGAGTTCTCTGGTATCCGTGGTACTTCTGCAACTTCCTTCTGCTTCACTTAGGAAAGAAATGAGGGTAGAATTATTTTTAATTGTAAGATGAGAACAGGAGGCTTTTGAATGTAAGTTAAGCTTCACAAAACCCCTTCAGGAAACGTGAGAGGGATGCCTCCTTTCCTAGCCTCTTTCCCCCAGTCCTGCTTTAAACTAGTGACGTACAGCCACTGCAGGGCTGGAACATGGCATCCACTGAGCAGCATGTAGTGAAACCACCTGTCTGGCTTAAACACAGAGCAGCAAATGATTTTGTCTCTCTTGGAAAGTTACAGAGAGTATAGGGAAGCACCAGGCCATGGCTCTTAGCTCGGACAAAGATTGCTTGTGCTGGGAAAGGTGATTATAGGTGAACCGAGGTTCCTCACAGCCCTGAGCCAGTAGGTAATCCCTGTCTGGAGTGTGGTTGTTGTTGGCTCTGGGTAGGCTTTTAGGTGCTGCGGAAGGTAGGTGACCAGTGAGAGGTGATGTTTGTGCTCTTGGCGGATCCTACCTTTGTGCCTGCCTGCAGGCAATCTCTCCAGTATGTCTGCCAGAAGAGCATTGCTGAGTGGGGCACAAAGCTTTCATTAGGAGCCAAGAAAGGCTTGCCTGCATATTCAGCCTCCTCCAGCACCAAAGGTGTAGAGATCTCAAAGGCAACCTTATTGCTAGAAAAGTAGTATAGGTAATTATTGCTAGGATACCAAGATGAGGCTTTTGGAACCTGCCACTGGCTATTTTTTTTTTGACTTGGCCAAGTTATGTTTGTCCTCACAAAATGCCTCAGTTTCCCCATGTCTAAAATAAGGATCAGCCCTTCCCTGCCCCACCGTACAGTTACAGAAGAAAACCTGGTAGGTACTGGTTTAGATCTTGCACTATTACTCCCAGTACTGTATGCCTTTAACAGTAATAAAAGAAATCAGTTTATAGGGAAGCTTTATGTACATACCATTCCTAACCTCACCAAGAGGATGAAACAAAAATATCTGGTCCCTGAAAGAACAAATTAAGGAAATCTTCTTTTCCTAAAGCCTTTCAAAATTGTAAGTTTTCCCTCCTGGGAGCTTATGCAGCTTTGGAAGGTAAAGCCAGCACTCTTCAAATAAACTTGTTAACCTTCCAAGGGACTGTAGAACAGCAGACATTGGAGATGGAGAGCATCAGTTCAGTGTGCTGTAGGGAACAGTCCAATTCTGGCTCTTTATTTCTTCCCTTTATCCTGGCCTAGGATGAAATGCTTCAGCCAGGCTGCTCCTGCAGTCCAAGAGCTCTCCTCTGGCATTCAAACAGAGAAACCTTCTTTGTTTTCTTCCCTAACCCCATGTCCCCAAATGCCTCATCCTTCTCAGCTCGATTCTCTTCTTGGTTCCTGCAGCTTTCACATGTGTGGAGACAGAAAATTAGCATTTGTAAAATAGGCTAATGAAGATGATTCATACAGAGCTTTCAGACTGAATGGAGATTCCTAATATCCTGGTTAATTGAGAAACTTGCTCAGACAGGGTTGTTGATGCATGCAGGAGTTGAAGGAATCCAAAGAGAAATTTTGGGCTATGGGAGCCATAATGTTCTCCAGCTGATGGATTTAGTACTTGGTGGAACACCCCAAAAACTGGCACCTCATCTGTCCCAGGGTCTTGACCTCTCCCTGAGGACCTGTAATGCCTTAAGCTTCGGATTCTTAAAATCCAAGTCCCTGAATCTGCTGACTAGGTTATGGCCCCAGTGCTGGTTTTGCTTACTCTGAAGAGCTGTAGCAAGCAGGTAATAAAGTCCCTCCAAAAAAAAAAATAAATAACTTTTAAGAGGCAGAATTGAACTGCAGCTTGGACAAACAGTTTTTAGTTTCCATATGAGCCTGTTCTTTCCTATCTCTTCTGTAAGCTGGAGTTTCACCAGAGATAAACTTGTCACGACTGTAGTCTTATGGGTGTGTGAGTCTGTGACCCTGCTTTCCATAGGCTCCTGGCATCGCTGCTGAGATCATGCAATAGCAGCCAGGGAGGGTGCCTCTTGGAGCATGCATATCTGCCGTCAGGCTAAGGGGAATCCGGAGACAGACAAACTGAGGAAATTGCTTTCCTCCCTCTTTGGGGTATAAAGTGTTCTCTTCTTTCAAGTTAATTTGTTCTGTGAAAGTTCCCCTTGAAATCATTTTCCAACTACTTTGAAAGATCAAATAGGTTATATTGAAAGCTACTGTAAGATGAAGTGCCCATTTGGATTTAATAAATGCTGGTTTATAGAGCTAGCCTCATTATTTCTTTGGGATAAACCTATAGAGAATGGAGGGGAGGAAAGATTTTAATGTTTCTGAAAAATTTATCCCACGAACAGTAAAAACATACCATAGAAATATACCAGCCACAAAAATGACATCTTAAACGCAGTATTTATGACTTTCTATATTTGTTTTGCATAAACTTTTCTGGTTTCTATTACTCAGATTGATTTATGGAGTTTATTTGGAATAAATGTAATGCATATTTAAAACAAACACAGCCCCGATCTGCTAAGCGCCCAGCAGCTATAAAAGCTCTGTATAGTGCAAACTGGGACCCTCCAAGTCCTCTTTATTGGAATATTTTTTCCATTTAAAAAAAAATGCAGGAAAATAGCATGAAAGTAGATGAAGAAAAGCAATTTGGGGAAATGCATCTAGCCAGTGTTTCAACTAGAATTGGTCTGAACTCTTTATTCAGTGTCTCGTTCTGTTCCTTAATGAAACGTTCTTTATCCAGATGGAAACTTTACCACGAATATCCTTTTTCACAGATTTGTTTGGGAGGTGTGGAAAGCTGACAGAGGTTGGAGGGGATTGAAAATTTCTCAGAAAATGTTTTGGTTTTACTGAAATTCATATAACTTTGGAAGACACACCAAACTAGAAACTTCTTAGTAATTTTTCCATGGGAGCATTAACTTCACCCTTCAGAGGTTAAGGGGAGCAAACAAGAACTTGAAGCAATTTGTAAGCCATCAGTGTTTGATTTGTAAGTGAGCTAACTGCATATTTTAGCAGGTTGAGAGGAAAAGAGTGAAACAATTTTATTTATCGATTTAATTTTGAAGTGCATAAATTGCTTTTATCTCTGCTTTCCTCCTGTTTCCCTAACAGGGTTGTCATCTGCCCTATTCTTCCCTGTAACTGGATTGTTCATGTACTCTTACTGCATTTTTATATTGGCTAAAATAATCCATTTTCTGTATATTTTAGAGCAGGAAAAGCATCTGATGCTTACTGCCATGGCTATTTTTCACAAACCATCCAGAGTTCCCTCCTTCTAGCATAAGAAGATCCAAGGCTATTGCCAGGTAGGCTGCCCTCATTGATGCTAAATAAAATGAGGGAATTCCCAGCTATCTCCCACCTACTGGCCTCACCAGTATGTGACCTGTGTGGTCATGCCCTAACCCAGTCTGATCTAGGGGGCATTTGTTCCAGGTTAACCCCCAGATAACTGCAGATGGAAGTAGGACTTCACCTGGATAGTCTCATGTATAGAGGGGTTCTGTAACATCTTCTGAGACAGCAATAAGTGGCAGAAAAGGATATTTATAATCCAAGATAGCACACTGAACATTTTCATGGGACCATCTGGTTTAAACCATGCTGCTTTGGAAGGCAGAGTATACTAAGGGCGTGCTCACACATGCTGCTGGTCTCTTTGAGCACATTTGGTGGATTATCTCCTTGTGTTTGCTGGGCTCGTGACTCCAGTGTAATGTCTGTGACCTCCCCCCCAGTAACCCCCCGTTGCTTGGGCACAAACAGCACGGAGAGCCCTGAGGCAAGGTATGCCTCCCACCTTGCCAAGCGGGAAAGCTTCTGCACTAAATAATTGATTGTCCATAATTAGGCACCATTTGACAGAGAAATAATTGGCTGTGGCACATGAGTGCTGATGTAACTGGGTTTCAGAAGTATCTTTTTCAAGCTGGCTGAGCACAGAGCAGTGGGGGATGGAGCCATGGGGAACAGGACTACAAAACACAAATCCTCTCCCACAACCTGTGTGCACAAAGAGCTTTCATCCTCAGCTGCTAATTGCTAGAAGGATACGTGTATCCCTCTAGTAAGGCCTTCTACTCTTCTTTTAATTGTCTGATGCTGCACTCTGGCGGGGAAGATCTTAGAGTTGGCTGGGCTTGACCCGCTCTGCCCTATGACAGCTTTAGTTTTAAGTCTTCTCTCTGTCAAGGGCTGCAACTGTGGGCTGTGATGGAAGTCAGTGTTTTTAGTTGTCTGTTCTTCAGAAGTTGTCTGCTCTTTGAAGCTCAGGATGTGCTTAACTTTTCTTTGCCTTGCTTTGCTGGAGGAAAATCTGGGCTGCCCACCTCCTGATGTGCTGTCTGTTTTAATTTGCAGTCCTATTCAGAATAGTGTGATGTTGAGTAAAAATGCTACAGGTAGTAGGATTTCTGCAAACTGGTGGGACACAAGAAATGGAAAGCCCTTTACGGGGGGTGAGATCAGTTTATATGGTTTCTAATTCTATCTGGAAAAAAGTTTGTTTGCATCCCTGAACAACAGGTGAGGTGAGCCACTGGTCCCACACAGGCTGTGTTTTTAGAGGCTGCTGAGGTTTTCAATTTGGTCAGCAAGGGCAGTAAAACACCATTCGCTGAATGTTGCATCAGGATCAGCTCCAGAAGCCAAGTGAAGCCATGGGTTCCCAAGGACAGTGGCTCTGTTGCAGGAGAATAATTGCCAAGGTATTGTCCTATATGCTTAAAAATCAGCAAGCGTATTGGCAGAGCCCCAGATGTGTCCAAGAGGCTGGGATCCAACTTCAGCATCAACAACGATAGCAAAAGCTGCGACCATTGTCCTTCCTCAGCCAACATGGCTCCAGTGAAGTACACAGCCACTGTGTGGAGGGAGCAGATCCCTTGAAGGAGGACAGACACGCTTGTTTCTGTGACTAGCACAACAGGGCTGTTTTGAATTTGTGAAGGAATAAACAACAAATGGGTGACCACACACACAGAGGCTCACCCCACGATGCAGTGTGTATTGTTCCTCTTATTTCATCCCTTTACTTCTCCGAATTTCCCAGCCCCTTTCTCTGGTCATCTTTTTTTTCCCCTCATGTTCAGAGACACCCCCACACACTGCCCTGATGTCTTTCAGGTAAACATAGAAAATGGAGCTGAAGGAAGAAACCCCCTAGAAAGCAAACAGTGCTTATGGATTATTCAGATGATACCAAACCTCACCTGTGTGCTGGTGAGCACGTGTAGAGCAGATGTGCCCTCTGGCACCAGTGGGTTATTTAGAGAACTGTGAACTCAGAGGCATCGAATGGCCCCTGTGGGACTCTGCAGCAGAGCCGTGTCTGCCAGGGATGGAGTGGCTCTGACTAGGAGCAATGTTTTTATTTGGTCCAAGCAGCAGTGCTGCACTGTGGTGTGATAGCAGGGAAGAGAACTGGGGCAAGACCGTGTAAAGGTTTAGCAGTAAAACTGATGGTCTTAAGGGTCCCCCTGCAAACAGAGTGAGCAGGGTTCCCCAGGAAAGCACTTGATGGGTCATGAGCTGTTGTTAGGAGTAAAACTCAGGGGACTGGACTCACACTCCATTCTCCAGCTGCTAGTTGTCCCTTAGAAACATGTTTTGCTCTCCTGGATTGAAATAACTGTGATGTACTATAGTATGTGTCTTGTTTGTGATGGCCCCCATCCAAAGGCTACTGATAGCAGAGGAATGTTTTGCAGGGACTCTGAGGGATTTTAGATTAGACCCCAACCTTTGCAGCTACTTTTGCATTGCTCTGCCAGGACTTGCTGACCAGCCACCCAATGCCTGAGAAAAATCAGCATGAAGTGTCAGTCAGGGTTCAGCTCAAGTGACAACTAAATATGCCTCTCTGGAGATGAATGAGAGCTGGTGGGCCTGAAATGCAAACGACCTCAAACAAAGCCAGCCAGTGTCCATAGCAGCTAGCTTTGAAATCATACAGTAGCCTTCAGTCATTAACACTTCAAATGCCATCCAACCCTTTGAAAAATCAGCTCATTTATTAATGTGTCCATTAATGGCCTTCCATGCTCTGTTTGTTCACAGGGTTGTCTCCTGGATTGATCAGACTGTGGCTTCTCTGTCCTACATAGACAAGGATAAAGAACCTCCCCGAGGTGCTCTAGGAGAGACAGCGAGATCTGGTGGTGGGATACGGAGGTCTGAAGTCTCCCACCTGCTCTGCCAAGCATGTGCTCTCCAGCTTTGGGTGAGTCGTGGCTCCTTCCACTCAGTATCAAGGATTGGAGATCACTTCAGAGGCGTGTTCCTGTTCCTAGTTGGCTGCAGATACCACTGGCACGGTGTAGTTCTGGGAACAGCAGAGAGTTTTTGAGTTCACGGTGCTCTGCTGCTAACTCCCACTCACTGGCACCTGCCTGAGACAGCGTGTGCAGGTTTAAGCTTTATGCCAGGCTTATCTAGGAAGTGTGACATGGTGTAAGGGAGACAGTTCAAAGTAGATGTTTTCAAATTTCAACACCAAGAGCAAGAAACACTCCAGTGACAGCCCCAAACTTGGCAAAGATCCACCTGGGAGCTGTATCACGAGGCAGATGAACAGCTCTGAACAGAAATAGTGCTCCTGTGGGCAGACATATTCCACCAATTCTCTCCTGGCTGGGGGTCTCCCCACCAGCATGTGCAACTTACCCCACTTTGCACAGAGATAGAAACAAGCCAGTAGAGGTCTTGGAGCTGCCGTGCTCTGGGGTGGTGCCCTGGCTGACAAGAAATGTTCCAGGCTGTGAGTTGGAGGTGCAGAGTGGCATGGAGGTCTCTTCAAAAGTCTGTCTCTGGATTCTCTGAATGTTCCCTGAGTATGCAGGGCCCGTGGCTTCAGCTGGGGTTCCCTGTGGAGCAGCTGACCTGTGCTTTCCCCCTGCTGGGTTTAGAGCTCTCCTCTGCTTTTTGGATATTAAAAATGTTCTTTAGAGCAAAAGAACTTAACTATGTTGTTGTTTTTTCTGCTCTGCGGACAGACACAGTGCAAGTAGAGTGAGCATGAATTGCACCACACTCGCTGCTCACCAGCTGGCCAGGGGAAAACAGTGCTTGCTTCTGTCTGGGCTGTGGGGCTGGAAAGGTGAGGCCAGCAGCAGGAGTCAAGACAAATAGGAGCCTGTTTTTGATTTGCCATCTGACCCCTGCCAGCTCAGAGCACCCTGTCTGTAATCGTGACCTAAATTAAGTCCAAATGCCATCAGCAAAGCTGTTGCTTTCTCTCACAATGCAAGTGTTTCCAGGTACCTAGCCAGAGATTTATAATCCACCTCTAATTACATTCTTGTTTGCATCTGCTGTCATGCTGGCTTGGTCTTTCTGTGGTTCATTAAGCTGAAGAGCGTGCCTGGCCCTTTGTGCTCCCAGCCTGTGTGCATAGACAGCAAGGGACGCCCGTGGCTGACAGCTTAGCTGCTGGAAGAAACCTGCTGTGCTGAGCTGTGTGTCTTTAGTAGCCCAAATATCAGGGGAGACATTTTGGCTTGTTAAATTCTTGACTACACAGTCTGCTGTCCACGGTGGGTTCACTTGATAGAAATAGCTCTGGCAGCAGCCCAACAGCAAGAACACTGCTTTTCTCTTAAATGTGAAAGGAGACAAAGGCTTGGTGTTCCCTGCCCAGCCACCTCGTGCCTTTTGGATGGCAGATGACCAGCATCTTTCTCAAGCTGGGCTTAGGTGCTGTGCTTTTGCTATGAAGCTGAAGATTAGGTCCTTGGAAATGCAATCTGGAATTGATTATGAGTAATTACCATAGATTCTTCGTTCAGGGTGCTGGAAGGACCGGGATGGAATAACATGCCTCGTGACACCTCACATGGTTACAGTGTTAGTTGTTCCATGCTTTGCCCTGCTGGGGAGTGTGCTGGGCAAAGCTTTTGTGAGAAGCCAGTGCTTGTCCCACGGGGCTTACACTCAGAAAGTAAGTTTTTATTCTGCCTTACAAAGCCTGTCCCCTCCCTAGAAATACAGGAAAACTTTTTAAAGAAACTCATCTGGATATATGAAAAACCACTGGCTTGTCTAAGGAGCAAAACTGTCTTCACTTGTATCCCCTGTGCTGATCCCTGTTTCCCTCTGTGTCAGGTGATGCCAGCATAACAAGTGATTTAGGCTCCCAGAAATTGCTGTGGAGGAGAACCCTAGCACATACTACTGGAAAAGCAGTTCCAAACATAACTTCTGCTCTCTCCTGCCCTTTCTTTGTCTGCTGTGTTTTCCCCCAGTGCCAGGAGTTCAAGTCTGTGTTTTATGATTGTGACATTGGGACAGACGAGCCAGGCAAATACTTTATACGCACACACACGCACACACTCTCTCCAAGCAAACCAGACATCCGGTATTTAGAAATAAACAGTGTAAAGAGATTTGGGAAATTCAGTGTTCATGCCAAAACATTTAAGAGGCATCTTGGTTCAAGTAAAAGCCTCAACTCATTTCCATTTTAATTTCTTTTAAGTTTGTTTTTAACTGTTGAGTTGAAGTCACTTCAAATCAAAATGGATCATTTCTGTTTCCAGTTGATCAAAACAAAGGTGCTTTGTCTTCCATTTATATTTCAAGGTGCTAGTTACACCCAAATATTTTCTGCCAATGAACAAGCATTTTACTGGTGGCAAAATGTTTAGTTAAAGAATTTCTACCCTGGAAACACTTCATCTGAAAATATTAGGTTCAGTTGCTGAGGATGAAAGCCCCCTCCCCCCCAGTCCAATTCCTGGCTATAGGTGTTTGGAGGGACACAATGGCTGTTCCAGAGGGGTGCCAGATTCTGCTGCTGTCTCTTGTCTGCATCACCAAGTGGCACTCAGAGGGCTAAAATCTACAGACGCTGTACCATGTAAACTGGTGACTATTGGTTTGCAGTCCAATAAATCAGAATCCAACTGAGTCTTTTGCTTTAGGTTCAGAAGTCGTTAGAGGTGCCAGGAATCTTGAGGAGAGACCCAGTTAGCTATCACAAAATACAGGAGAACAAAACCAATGAAATTATTTCTTAGCAGTAAAGGAAACTTGAGTTGTGTAGCGCATCTGTCCTGTATGTGTGCTCAGTTGTGGGATTGTGGTTTGTCTTTGGTCATGCTGTATATTTTTGAAGAGGAATTTATATGATCGGTGTATACGTTGCCCTCTGTGCATTCTAGGTTTATGTGTAATGGATTTGAGAAAACATGACAGAAGGAAAATAGATGGATGTGTTTTCCATGCAGGCTGGCAGTACTTTTACCTGCTATCAGCTCACAGAGTGGAGGTTGGGTGATGACCAGGCATTAACACGTTCTGCTGCTCTGAGTGTGCTTTACAAGAAGAAGAGAGCATTTAGTTCATAATCTGCTCTCCTAGTAGTCAGACTAGCGTTCAGGACTTCATTGTGAGTCTGACTCCTGGTTGGGATTAGTTTGTGTCACCCATTTTCACCTTGCAGACCACTTGCAAACATGCTCACTGCATACCAGGACCAAGTTTCTTCCACATTTCTACATATGAGCTTCTTGGTCTCTCCTGTTCTGTTTGTAAATAGGGTTTGATTTTGATTTTCTGTCAACAACACGAGGATGGTCTAGGAAGTTCAGGTTCTGAGTGTTTCTGGTGTTTGTCAGGGAGAATTCAGGCAATGGATACTGTGTGTTAATAACATAGCTGAACATCAGGAACTGGAACTACTTCTGTAGTCCTAGAGGGTGTATCTGGCTTCCGTCAAGGTGTAAGGAGAACCTCTGTTGCCCCAGCAGAGAGACGAGCTATTACAGCTGGGGTGAAGTGGAGAGGGTCTCGTTGCCACCCACAATGGCTGGAATTGTAGGTCAGTGGATACTCTGAGAGGATTCAACTCACTAAGAGCAAAGAATTCAAAATGACACATTTTTTTGTTCAGTTTCCCTGTTGAGATCCCCTGCTCTCTTCAGCCTCCTTCTAGGCCCCTGTGATGCTGCTGGGACTGTTCTAGGAGGCAGAGGAAGAAAATCACTTGTGGAAACCAACACCTTTTAAGGAGAAGAGAGAAGCTGAAGGGTAATGCTAGAACCCTCCATGGCCCTGCACGGGGTTTTCATTGCAATCAAAGCATGTCTCCGTCACTTACCTGCAGGAGATGGAGGGAATGCCGTGGCAGCATCCTTGTTTGCTCTTTGTCTCTTCCCAAAGATTCAGACACCTTGCTGCCCTGGCAATCTGCAGCCTCCATTTCTGGAGGTGGCACCTCTCCAATACCATGTTTGATGGCCCTGTTTGTACAGCTGCAAATAGCACACACAGTAAAGATGGCTTACTGCTTATTGAGTGATATTAACATTATTGATTGGGCACATGTTATTCTGGGAAACGTCTTCAAAAAATAGCAATATAGGAGAGAAGCATAAAGTGGAGATCATATGAGTCCTGGATCAGTACATTTGTTGCATGCAAAATGTTGTACTGTTGGAGATGATGCTCACAGACATGTCTGCGCTTCCCTGCGTGCTTCCAAGATATTTGAGCTGAGTTCTGCCAAGCAGGCTTTTCTTCCTGCAAGCTTAGGCTCTTCTGTGGGCCTGTTGGCAGTTATTAAAACACAAAACCCTTCTTGCCTACAAATCCATGCGCTTGATCTTCCCAGCCCAAATCCTACAAGTAACATGCACTTGTCCCCAGGGCAGCTTGCTCAAATAACCACAGCTCTGCCGGAAAAAGGGCTGTTTGAGCCTCAGGGAATTGGGAGGAGAGGTTGAATTATTCCCAGCATCCAAAGACCAAGAGGTTCCTTCTTCTTCAGCGAATGTTTTCAGTTCCCACTTGGTGAATTATTGCTAGGGATTTTTTTCCCTTCAGTGTTTCCATGAATGCGGTTGAGGCTCTGATCCAGGAAATGGGGGGAAAAAACCTCTGAAAAATGTATCGCACCATTTCAAAACTCAAGTGGAATTAATTAAATCCAAATTTCAACAGTGTGTCCAAAGTTGAGCTGGGATCAAGATACACTTCAGAAGGTTTGATTTCAAAACAATCCCTTTGCTCACATGCACATAATTTAGGGAGGTTTCTGTGTATCCAGTACAAAGCAGGAGCTGCTGGGTACCTGAGATTAGAGGGAGAAGGTGGTATTTGCAGGCCAGCCTTGAGAGAACCTTTTTCTGCCTGATTCAGTTTCTCCTAATCCTCTGCTCAGCAAGCTACAGATTGGAAAAAGGAGTCAGGAAATAGTGTTGTGGAAAGGAAAGCCAAACCATTTGAAATGGAGATGCTGTGGCTGGTACGCTCGCAGTCTGCTTGCTGGAGAAGTTAGGAGAAGTAAAGGGGGTTAAGAGACAGCAGAGAAAGCATTCTGGATGTCAGGCTTGAGCTGAAGCAAAACAGTTTGGTGGTGAAAGCTTTTTTCATGGTGAGGGATGCAGGTCTACCACTGAAATGGCGGTTACCTTAGGGCTCTCTGTGCTTCCATCCCGTCCTTCCTTCAGTTAAATTAAGATAACGTAACTTTCTGCCCCATGGAAAAAAGAATGGATTTAAAAAAATAATGCTGGTAGGGTGGAGCTTTCTTAGATGTTTTTCAAAGCCCAAATGCCAAATTCTTTCCTTATTTTCATACACGTGTCCCAGCTAGCTCTAAGAGGGTAACAAATGCATCAGTGAGAAGCGGAACTGGCTCTCTAGTGTTGACTTTACCTATTCTTTCTGTCATGTCTGTGTGTTTGTGTTTTCTTTGGGGAAGAAACCAGCATCTCTTGTGCATTTACCTTGTAGTGGTGGGGGGAAGACAGCTCCTACATGTAAGATCAGTTTTGGCTCTCTAGTCCCTGCAAATGGGGAGATTTTTGATTTTAGAGCCTGGGAACGGGAGTAGTTCTACCTCATTTCTGCCAAGCAGCAACACATGCTGACAGCATTTTCCTGTGGATTCTTTATATGGGCAGGGATGTTTTGAGTCAAGGTTCTAAAACTGAAATATCTCTTTTCTATGCAATTTCAGGTGCACTGTGAGTTGATTAACTCTGTTGTAGGAGACACGAACTGCAGCATACCCACCAGCCACTGTTTGAGAAAAAGGAAGAGTAGATCTGTGCCATACAACAATATTTATAAATTAACTTAATCACCAGATGAACAGTTTAATCTGTAAATGCAAGTCATCACTAGATGTCCTGTATAGCAGCAGCTGTACCAAATACTGTGGGGCTTATTTGATGAGGACTGCACGTTGCCTGAGCAGGCTCAGAATCCCAGAGTCATGCTAACTCTGGAATTAAAGGAACCGAATTCAGGAATTAAAGGAACTGATTCACTCTGACAGGGCTGGGAATCTGTCTTGTGGAACTTAAGAGCAGCTAGACCTGCCAGTAAAACAGCAGTACTGAAGGACGAGATGAATGCGTTTGTTCTAAAGACCTCCCAGCCAGATGCTACCCCTGCTATATTTCATACAGCTTTCTGCAGGCAGAGAGTTACCACCGAAACCTGAGCCAATTAATAACAAAAGCAGGTAAGAGCTAGCTTGGTCCACCTTTTCCTGGCAGCTCCAACACTGGCAATACAATGATAATGTGGTTCAGTAGAATTTCAGAAGCTAAACCAATGCAAGGGCCATGCAAGCATTTTGCCCTGTGAAATGGCTACTGAGAGTATGTTTGATGCTCCAAGCCTTTGGTGAGTAATTGGCACATCAGAAATTAATTTCCTCCTGCTTCCTTCTGCATTGCATCAGCAGTGCTGCAAGGAATGTTGCCTGATGCAGCATGGCAGCAGCATGACCTGAACAGCATGACAGAATTGCTTAGACACTGTTTTTAAGTTGAAGAAAATTGCTTTCTCCCATTTTTGTTTGTTTGATTTGTTTTGTTTTCTCCTTTATCAGCTGCTCAGGGAGATTTGACTTTGTTTTCACAGTGTGGACTTTTCTGCTGGAGCTGGACTCTGCAGTACCAACCTGACAGCATCTGGACCCAAACTCTGCTCAGGCAGCAAGTCCCCCAGCTTGGCCAGCACCACCCATCAGGTAAGAGGGAGCAGAGAGCTTGCCATGGTGGAGGAGCAGAGAAGGCTGTGCAGATTGCTACCAGGGCCAATGGCATGAAGTAAGATGTTCGCTCAGCTTTTGTCTGGTATTACTTATTTTGTCCTGGTATTTCTTCATAGGTACATGCAGTATCAGCCATTGCTTTCCACACTGAGCCACCTTAGGTTTCCATGTCCCCAGTACCCTCCAAACCCTGCTTTCTGCTGATATGCACTGATATCTCCTACCTTCCTCTCCTGTTACTTGGCTCGTGTGTGTCCTCCATCACTCTGCCCAGGTCCTCTACACCTTGTTTAAATGCAGGCTTTTAATGTCTTTTGGAGGTTTAAAAGATTAATGAGGAGGTAAAATTATATCAGTATAAGAATACACTAGTTTCATATTCCTGTTTGACTGCTCCTGGGATGCTTTCACATGTGGCAAACATACCCAAACAATCAATCATGTGCACCCACAGGGTGTAACTGTAAAACAGTGCCTGACAGATAAAGATGTTTCTTTTTTGTGCTGTGTTTGGGAGACTTTTTGGAACTCCTGCTTTTGCTGAGCCAGGGCCAGTTTCCTCTCCCTGACACCCAGGCATATTCTAGTGGATAAGATAAGATAAAAGCAGATACTGTGTCTTATGAAAATTAAATGTGAGGATCTTCTTTTTCCCTCCTGTTCCTCTTTGGAGCAAGGAGGTGAGAAAGTCAGCAGAAGCTCATAAACATGGAAGAAAGCTGGGGGAGAGATGGCTTACACTGCGCTTGTTCAAGCAGGGCTTAAGTTCAAGTGGTTCAGGTCGTGGAGCACAGTGTGAGCAAGTGAGCAGTAACCAGATCATTGCTCCCTACAGCAAGACTGCTGAGAACATGCCACTACTAGGGAGTGTGCTGAGGGGGAGCATTCCAGAAAATGCATATAACAAGAGCATGTGCTGCAGCTCTGAGAGTACTGGAGCACGAAGCCACCAAGTACAGGAGTTGTGATTTGCCCATTTGTGTGTGTCTCTTCTGTCTGAGCAAAAGACTCCACACCACTGTTCCCTGCAGTTCTGGAGTCTTGTCATTCTGCCCAGATGCTCCAGGTCCTCTCTGCTGTTCTTTGTGCATCTCACATCTTTCTGCGTTCTTTCCTGTATCCTCTATTTCTCTGCATTATAAGCACATATTCTATCCAAGGCTTCTGTACAAGGATGGGATTCAGGCTCTATGCAGAAAGCACTATGAACATTAAGCCTTCGGGGACTCTAAGCAGACTTGCTAGAGAGTCACTCTGATATGAAGCTGAGCCTCTGGGCATGACAGCCCACTTTGGGTTAAGCTGCCTTATGCAAATTGTGGCCTGTTCGTTACCAGTGTCTTGTGGGGTATAGGAGCTGTGCAGGGGCTGTGGGCAAGGGGAGCAGCATGATGGGCTGGGTTTTGTGTTACCTGTCTGTCTGTACTGTAATTGAGCTGGTGCCCAGTGTAATCCACATATGTGTGCCCTTCCCCAGCATCAATCTCTCATGCAAACACGGATTTGGGGTCTTCTCCACCCACCTTCCTAGAGAAAGGACCTCAGCAGGCAGCGAGGATCCAGGCAGCAGATATTTCTGCTTATGCAATAGGCAAACATTGTAGTAAATAACATGTGTAGCTTTGTTATTAAGCTTGATCTTGTTAAGGGGACAATAAATGCTCTGTGATCATTTTTCTTGTAGAATATCAACACAGGATAAAATTGTAGCTCTGGCTTTGCTCTTCCTGTTCATTAGAGCTCTGTGCATCTTTATGCCATGCCCTCAATCTGTTGCTGTTTGCCATGACAGCTGCAGCATGTCCCCCACTTTCTTCACAGTCATTTTGCACATGATAGATGCCGGCAGTTCTTGTGTTTCACTTGTCCCTTCCCATTTGCCCTCTTCTCACTTTCACAAAACTAACTTTGCAGCAAATGGTGTCTAATTTGAAAAGGATGGTTTGGGCAAGATACCTGTTTGCTGGAGAGCAAAATCAGGGACATCTGGCATTCATTGAATTTTAAAGGCAGAGAAAGGACACAACGAAAATGCAGATACAGAGGATTTCCAGCTACTTTGGGGGGGATGTTATTTTAATAAACTGAACTCGGATAGATTTGTTCTAGTTGCTCCTAGGTGTAGTGATGAATATAGTCTGGACCAGGCCACTTTTCTTATTATATACCATGAACAAACTAGCTTTGTTTCATCAAACCGAATTTTTTCTCTGCTCATCTGCCTTTTGCTTTCTGTGCACAAGATGGCTCCTCTAAAGCCTGAAAACACTACTAGAGCCATCCCCCAAGTCCATAGCCACCAAGTCCTGCCAAAAAAGCTGCCATATCACAGCCTCAGTCAGGTATTTATGCTGTACCTTAGGAATTTAAGCTGGATACAGAAGATGCACTTGGCTCACCCCAGTTTCTAGGCTGATTCCCAGCAGGGGATCCAGTCTGGTTAACTGGTCCTACAACTGAGAGTGAGACAGATGCTCCCCCTGTCCAGCCAGGGGCAGCTGGCCTGGCTGTGGAGTGCAGAGGAGCTGAGTGGTGGCCTGATGGCCTGGAGCTGCAAGGCTCTGATCAGTAGTTACAGAACAAAAGCCAGCCCTTTATAGCACTTCAAAACAGTAGAGCTTTATTTAAACTTGAAGAGAAGAAATGAGTCTTTGGCATTATGTGGGGAGAGGAGACTTTGCTTCTAGCTGCCAGTAGTGCATACTTTCTAATCCAAGAAGGAGCAGTAAGGCAGATCCCAAAGACAGCAACAGGCGCGAACCCAAAAAAATCCTGGCTTTGCCCATGGAGAGACTGAGAAGTTGGATCCTCTAAAACAGAGGCTACTTTATAAGTAGTTAGAAACTGGGCCACACACAAACTGGGTATATGAGGGTAGCAGGGCACCACTCTTTCTTTTGCTGAGTGATCTCCGGGCAGGTCAGCACACAATAAATCACTCTCTAATGACCCCCTTATCTGCAAGCAACAGGTTTCATGAAAGCTGCCTGAACCTCCCCACATCCCTACTGCTGGCAGTGGCAGGGTCCAGATGGGTGTGAACCCATGGTTTTATGCAGGGCATTTATGTCAGTCCCTCCTCACAACCCTTGCTGTGTTTCTCTCGGATTCTCCATGCTCGGATCTTCTCCTGGGAACTGATTGAAAGAGCCTTAATAGTTTAATCCAAATTGCCCTCCAGTTCCCCTGTGATGCAATTAATTGAAAGCAGGATTTTTACCTCTCTCTTCTGCTTAAAAGTGTCCCCTGGCCATCAGGTTGTCCTGCTGCAAGATCTAAGATCTCTGCAGAGCCAGCCAGTGGGCTGCGTTAGCTTGGCTTTCTGAGAGGATAATCTTGGAAGACATCAAGTACCCCAGCATGGCAGGCCCTCAGTCAGTCTCTCCCCAAGTTGTGGGCTGTTGCAGTTTAGCTTCAAGTCTTTTTTCCTCCAGCATTGAAGATTGCAGTAGCAACCTTAAATACCTTAAATGTTTTGTTTTTTTTTTTTTCATTTTCCCCCAAGTAATCTGTAGTGGGAGTAGCCCCTAATGTCTTCCTATTATGTATTTTCTGTTGAGGATTTCTATAGATCTGTCTCCTTACCGCAGAGTTAATCATAGAGATAGAAGACAGACCTTGTCTAGATAGAACATGTGGTGAATCCCATGTAAAAATACTGTGCTTGATACAGCCAAAGTAGCAAAGACAAAACTTGAACTGAAAACTGGATGAACTAAGCAGAACAGTGTGAGACTGGAAGAGAATGGGAGGCTGTGGCATGGTGTACCCCTGATAGTTTATTTGTTTGACAGATGAGTGAGGGGAGGTCAAAGCCTGGAGTGCTGTAGTGCTTTGATTCCTACTATTTGCTAAAATTAGTTGTGAGCAGGATAGGGAGAGGTTCTGAGGGCTTGGTCATGTTGCCCCAAACTCTTACCAACAGCCCACGCAACCCATGGGCAGACTGTGGCAGACACTTTGTGGATGGACTCTGAGCCAAGGCTGTGAGTCCCAGTTTGGCTGCTCTTCCCTACAAAAGGGAAGCGTGTTTTGTTTTTCCTGGGCTGTTTGCAGCACCACTCGCTCCAGTCTGGGAGAGATGCCAGCCCCCTTCCAACATTTTTTCCCCAGCGAGCAGAATAACTCTACTTCCTTCAACCTGCCTTGAGCTCTCAAAATAGCATCCTCAGGTGTGACATGACATATTCTGTTGTCCTGCTCTCTGCCGTAGGCAGTCTCCTCTTTCTGCTTATCCGTGCTCCAATTTGTACATAGCCCTTGAGCATGGCATCCTTTCCCCTATTAGAGACGGCACAGGGACCTGGGGATAAGAGGAGGCAACTCTTGCAGAGCTAATTCCCACAGCATGAGGATGTATCTTGGGGGGCTCCTAGACATGCCCTAGAATGGCTTCATTTCCTTTAGCTACTATGCTTTTCTTGGGATTAGAGCACAGTATATCCTATAGCTGAGTTTTATCTGCTGTGGGAGATCTGTACAAGGTGGATTTCTGCAGACTATGAAGCAAATGTGATCACAAACCTTCCATCTCCATTTAATGGCTGACTCTGAGTGAAGCATCAGTCCACTGGAACAGTGTTTCCTTGGCTTCCAACTCCCCTCCAAGGCCCTGGCAGCTAGACACCGCCTCTCCTGCCAAACTAAACTTTGCCATGCTTTATAGTGGGATAGGCTGCTCAGCACCCAGCCAGAGTTGGGCCTCTGCTGAGCATCCCTGCAGACACCCTGGTTTTACCAGCCTCCATTCTACATGGTCTTTTTTACAGGCTCATATTTAAAAATAAGTGTTTGGTCCATCCTTACCTCCTAAGAAACTGTGCTTAGGCTGCTGATGCCCTATAGAGAAAGCTGACTGACCCCTTGAAGAGACTGGTTCCTAGGTTAACAGCCTGGCCCAGCCGACTGTATGGCTGGTTTGGCACTTTGCAGATTCACTGAAAGACATCTCCCCCTCCCTACTTTGTGTTCCTGCCAAGTGAGCTCTGCTGCACTGCGTCCCTGATCTTTTCTGACATTAATTACCCTTTCCTGGCTTGGATTGCCCTGTTTGTAGCCAGGAAACCAAACTTACTTGTGCTTGGAGTTAGGAGGAAAGAGAGTGCGTCTTCCTCCTTGGACAGCTCACTGCAATAAGCAGGTGTCTGAGACCTTCCTATCCCAGAGAGAGCTCCTAGAAGGCTTCGCTCAGTGCAGCCAACTGCCGAGTGCCTGCTATGCCTGCTGGAGTGGCTGAGAGTGAGGGTAACTGGCCAGCTTTGAATCCGTGTCCGGCATCTTTAGAAACACACCAAACAGATCCAGCAGAAGGACAGTTAGAAACAGCAGTAGGAGTGAACCCTGGAGGCAGCCTGTCTCCTTGCAGATGTGACTTTTAGGCCACTAATTTCAAAGATTTCTGCCTTCCCTTTACCTGGGACCCTGTGACTTCTCCATCACATCTGAACAGCCCTACCTCAGCAAGTGATGTTGCTTCCAGCAGGGACATGGTGGGTTCTAGCACCTCGCATCGTGCAGCCTGTGGCAATGTGACAACCCTAGGAAGGATGCTGCTCTAAAGGCACCATTGTGGACATTCCTGGCACAAGCCACATGCCTAATGCTACCCAGTTTCAGCTTTCTTGGCAGTTGAACACCAGCTGTGAGTTTGTGTTGAGGGATAACAAAGCCTAAGCACGAGTTTGCTGCTGGACTTTTGGAGATTTTCACCAGTGTAAATCAGGAGGAAGAGGCTAAGTTAGAGATGAGCAGACATGGGTACACAACGTTGTTCCTGACACTCTACATGGTGCCCTGAAGTTGCCTTTATCTACCCAAGGGAAAACAGCAACATTTGGAGAATTTAACTGACTGCTCAGCAGCTGTGAAGTCAATAACCCATATTAAATCCCATGCTATAAACCAGCCAGCAAACAAACCCATACTTTCCTTGGAGAGAGCAGGAAAGTGTCTTAAAAGGAGCATGTGTATGTGTTCGCCACATCTTTGAGCTCGCATCCAATTATCAAAGCACCCACAAGGCAAAGTTATTTCTAAAATACAGCACCATCTAGTGCTGCATCGCAGCACCTCCTTGCAAGCAGCCTGCCTTCCCCACCTCGACACCCCACAGCCCTGGGGTCCACTGCTCCCTTTCCCTCCCTAGCGTGGAGTGGGCTTTGATTTGGTTCACGTGTCAGATGGCAGCGTGTTGTCTGAGCGCTGCCTGAACAAGTCTCTTTGTGCATCTGTGTACTCGCAGCGTTCCAGCAGCCTCTTGCATAATTCATGGAGAAATTCTGTCAAAACTTCATCCAAACCCCAAATCGTATGTGAAATGCAGCTGGAAACCATCTTCGCAGATTAGAGCCATTGCAAACATCCCTTCCCCCTGCTTCACCACACCTTATATTTCTGTGTGCTAAAATAAAGGCAGGCAAAATTTCTAGTTGTGTAGAAATGCTGGTGCTGAGTGACACAAATAGGGCCAGTTATATGAGCAGCAGCTGTGACCTAGTGAGGGCAGTGGACTGTTGCTGCAGGTCTGTAATGGGTAAGAGAGGTGATATCAGCAGGTTAAAATTCGCGATTTAAAGCCTCGCATTTGCACTGGAAAAAGAAATTTCTAGAGGGTTGAAAACTGCTGATCTGAAATATTTCTCAAAGAGGGATTAGAACTGCTGCAAACACCACTTACTAATCATGGAAATTGTTTGGCCAGGAGCAGAACTGGCTAATGATTATGGAGTTAATTTTACCTTGTTTCCTGCCACCTCATCATAAAAAAAATAAAATAAAAAGTTTTTTTTTCTACACACAAAATTCAGTGTTTCAGGTTAAAACCAAATTCTCTTAAAGTTATATCCAGTAACTTGGTAACTTAAGTTATATGACAGGGCACTAAGAGCTCCTGTAAATTGGAGCAACCTTTAAATCCCAGCAAACTTACGCTCCTCTCCCCTTTCAAACCCAGGCTCTGAGTTGGAACCCTTCAGCTGTAGGAGCACAGAGGGTGAAACTAGTAAGGCAGGAAATGCTTGCAGCAGTGCTGTGTGATTGGCTTGCCATACAGGCAGGTTTCCTTCTGCTTTTCCAGGGTGAAGGAATGCTGTGGAAGGACAACATAGTCTGGAGGTAGTTCTGTCTGATGTACTTCTTTGTTGTATTTGGGATGGAAAAAGTTTGTTCTGTGGTAACCGATACCACAATGGGGGACGATGCTGGGGAAAACAGTTCCTTTCACAAGCAAGTGTATGATCCATCTTCCCACATCTATTTGACCACTTAACCTGAAGGAAAACATGTTGTTCCTTTGAGCCAGGCTTTGTTATTTCCCCTTCCCAAGAGGATGAAACCAACATCAGCATGAAGGTGTTATAATTTGGAAGTAGAGCTGCTGTGTACAAGAGTTTCCTTGTGACAGCAAAGAAAACAAAACTTCAGAATGTGTAGTTTGGAGCTAGCCCCAATGGCAGTAAAAATTAAATTGTTCGTTTAAATTCCTTTGTTTATTGAAACACAAAAGCCAGCAGCATAGGAACTTGCTTTCCATGGCTTGAAGCAAAGGCAGGGTTGGGGGGTTGGTATGAACTAGTTCTCAAACACAGCTGAGCCTAAGACCCCAGGAGGTTCTCCTTTCAGAGACCCAGGCCACAGTCACGAATGGTGCAGGCTCATAAATCCAGCTGTCCGAAGCATTTTGCTACCCAGCCATCAGGAAACACATTCTGTAGGTGGTGTGCCACGTGCATCTCTTTGCTCTCACCTCCATGTGGCAAATGAGCCTCTCTGGTTGATTTTTTGCACACACACTGCTGCCTCACGCTGGAGCAGACTGGACTCTAGTTTCTCACAAATGCACCACCTGCCCAGCAATATCGTGCCCTGAAGGAAAGGAGCTCCCAAGCTACACAGCAGCATCCACGTATGGGTGCTTCCACCAGGTCCTTCCTACAGGCAGTCTGAATTCAGCTGGTTGCACACACAGAGTAGTGGTAAGCTAACATCCAAATAGAAATCATTGTTACGGTGTACCTCTACATAATTCCCCTTAGCACTGTCTTTGCCTTTCCTGGGTCAGTGTGGGACTGTTCCCTACATTTGCTCCTGGAGCTTTTATTTCCACCCCTGCCAGCCTAATCATGAATGTCCTAGCTGAGACAGCTTTCAGCTTCCATTATTTGCTAGGCAACCAAATGTCTATGCATTTCCATAGGGGTCTGTAAACATCCCGGGGTATGTTCTCTTAATTAGGAAACAATGTCTGTAGTTGTGTTTGCATTGCTCTGCTTATTAGGAATTAAAATGCCGGGTGTGTTTTGTGTTATGTGCAACCTGAGATTGTTCATTTGTGTGCTGTTGGGAGGGTTTTCTTAATCGCTTTTTAAGAAATGTATCTTGGGGTTTTTTTTGGTTTCTGAATTAACGCAGGCAGAGGGTTTACAGCTAGCTATTGTATGAAATTACAGATCACATGTTACCTGTGAACTTTCCCTAAGTTTATTCAACTCCAAAAATGCAGTTAGAGGGGAAAAATTGCATGGGTTCAGCAATGAACCACCTCCCTGGGAGATGTTACTTGTGGTTGGGCTGTAGTTTCAGGTCAGTTGGGTAGGTCTAGTAACGTGTATCTTAAAGTCAGTGAATGTTTGTAAAAAAAGGAATCAGAGGTTTGCCAAATTTCTTGGAAGATTCCTAGTTTTGTAGAAGCATAAAGAGAGAATCTATGTCATCAGTTCTTGTCTGCCATATAACACAGGCTGCAGTAATCAAAATCAGTTCCAGATCAATGTATTTTGAACTGAATATGTGTTTGAGAAAGGAGTCCAATCTTGCTTCAGAGGTTGCCAGTAGTGAAGAGTTGATTGCTACCTTAATAAATTGCTCCAGTTGTTAGAAATTTTCACTTCAGGCCCCTGCCACCAAATCTCATTATACCTCTTGTCTGCCAGAATGAAAAGCCTATGATCAGTTTTGTTCCCCATACTTGTGCTTCAACAGAATGCAAGATCGCTCAGTAACATGAAGAATAAGTTGCAGTCTTGGATGCTTCTGATTAAAAGCAATTTTGCAGCCTTTTAATTCATCTCACAGCTCTTGTCTGAATCTTTTCCAGTCTATCAACATACTCTGAGTGGTGGGCCCAAGCCCACACCACAAAAAGTGCCCAAGAACCGAATGGAAAGGTGATGGAATCACTCTTTTACTGGTAAATTCCCACCACAGAATCACAGAAATGTTGATTGGAAGGACAATTTTTCCACACACGCTAACTATCTGTTGCCCTAAAGAGTAAAGCAGGCCTTAACTCCTTTTCGTGGTCTTGATGTGGTCCTTGCCACCTCACAAATGGCTGAAGGCTGTAGCATGGAGGATCCACAGGACTCCAAGGTCTCTGGGTGTCCCCACTGCATTAGTCACTAAGGGCACAGCCACACAGTGCCGTGCCTCTCTGCTGGGCTGCCACAGAAAGAGCCTGATTCAATGCTAACGCCTAAGCAAATAGCGCGCTGCCCTACCAAATCAGGAGCAGCCCTTCTTGCTTGTTTTCTTCCCGGCATTTGAACTGCAGTACATTCCAGTTGTGTAAAAAGACTTTGCTGTTTGGAGTGTGCTGGAATCAGGTGGTGAGCATACCAACAGCCAGACAGGATACTGAGCTTCCTGTGAGAGTAAATACTGAAAGTCATGCAAAGCATCTTTCATTCTGGCTTGGCCGCAACAGCCAGTACAGCCGCTGGAAAGGAAGGGGCTTCACAGAGACAGAGAGATTATTCTCTTCTGGCTTAGAGACTACCTGGCCTTTTAATCATATTTGTAAGCCTGTGTTTTTAAAGGTTGCTTACTTTGTTGGCAGAATGTGCACCTACAAGCCTTCATTTTCTGGGAGCTTGCAGTCTCGCTCAGGGGCCTGCCACACAGGAATACAACCAGTGTGTGGATGCTCTGCATCTCCTAAGTACCTGGGTAAAACTGCAGCATGGGATGACTGAAGGAGCTCTTGGACTTATCCCAAGTCTGCGTTCAAACATAAACTAAAAGAGAAATGTGCAGCTAAGAAACAGTCCAGACTTGCCTTGAGAAATTGTACTTGTGGACAGTCTCTCTTAAGGGCTGTAAGCACCATTATCACCAGGAGAGTGATGCTGGCTATGTCTTGGGGTGTTTTTTTTTTTAAAGACACAATTCAGAAAGTCTTCAAGGGAATGACTACAAATTTCAGCGAGTTTCTTCTACAGCAGAGGCAGAGCTCCTTTGGCAGAAACTCCTTGACCTATTAAGTTGTCTTCAGAATTTACAGAGACTACCTTGAAAAGCCAGTTTCCTCCCTAAAATTATATGGAAACCATTTACTAGGCATTCAGAATACCTTTCCGTGTGGTGTGGTTGTTGACATATGAACGGACTGGAGCAGATACCAATGGCATCCTTATTGTTGCATTTTACAAGCTGCATTTTTCACAGTCTTGAGGCCAGTGAAATTGCAACTGTTCTGTGTAGTTTGCTGATAGTCACAGTGAGGATGAGCACAGGAAAGCCATTGGGATCACAGTACCTGGCATATTCTGCAACAGGTGGTTCTGACCTTTCATCATAACATCCAGGTGTTGTATTTTATACTATTTAGTACACTCCTATTTGAGTGGGCTAGGAACGAATCAAGCTGTGTATGGGCATGCTTGAGCTGTGTTTCAACAAATACTTTAATTTCCTTAAACAAGTGCAGTCAGAACTCTGGCCCCTTACTCCTTACTCCTGTCTGCCCTTGCTCCCCACCTGTAGAGTAGAAATGACAGCACAGTCTGGCTCACAGGGGTGTCTGATGAGAGAAATACCAGCACCATGCAGGAGTAGCTCAGTTAAAACAAGTCACAAGATTAATTCAAGTCCCCATATCTACAGCCGGGTCACAGTAGGACTTCTCCATCACCTTGTGCAAGGGGTTTTTCATTTTTCTGACAATAAAAATGAGATTATACTCTAAAAAAGCTTGCCTTTCATACCGATATCTACAAAGTTCATGGTCTTCAAACACTTGTGTTTTGTTTTGTTTTGTTTTTTTCCCTAGCTGGTCTATTATCTGTGATTTCCTAATAGAAAATTCAATATTTTCATTTTAACTTGCAAAACCATATTTATATCAAACACTGTGTTGATTTTATAGACTCACACTACTTTTAGGGTTCTCTGTCATTCACCAAGGCTTAAAGCCATTGGAGTCATTTTGGTAAATCAGACTTTATGGCTATTTTCATGAGATCCAATGTAACATCAGTCCAGGCTTTTGGAAATAAATGGCTTTTAGTGCTGCCAGTTAACTTGTGAAAAGATACTGCAAGGATATTCCCTCCCCATTGTGTGTTTCTTCCCCAGTAAAACATTAGAGTGTTCTAATACTTTAATGTCTGCAAGAGTTTTAATATCTCTTCCCTCTTGTCTAGCAATGGTTTAGGTAAAGAACCAGATACGATACCTTTTTAACAGAAAAGGAAATAGCTTAAAAGCACTGTGATATTTTTTGGAGCATATCCAGTTGATCTGTTGGTCTGTACTTTGACAGTTGGCTTTATTTATTGTCCATGCAGTATGTTTAAAGTATTTTATTGCTTCTGCAGTGTTAGCAGAGATCTCTGGAGAAAAGGAGGCTTGATGGGGATGTTTTGAGGTTTGTGTCCTGCAATGTGCTCTGCCTACTGAGGTTTTCATCATAAATCCTGGTGATATAACCCCCTTCCCTAGAAATGCAGATTCCAGAGTTCTTTATCAACATCACTTGTCTTCAGTGTCCTAGTGAGAAGTGTATTAGAACTGCATTTTCATTGTGGTGCTGGAGGGAGACTGACTTGTGTCGGTAAGGCATTGTGAATGAACACGGTTTTCCCTGAAGTGATTCCTCTGGGAAGAAGCAATCATAAATAGGTTGGTCCTAGCATCTGAGATGCGGTTACTCCAAATGGCCACATCCTTTCAAAGAATGCTCCTGTGCTTTTCATAACCTCCTCTGAAAACTACTGTGTTCCACTACTATTTTTCATGGTCATGTGCAGTTATTTACTTCCCTCTTTCTACTTCATGCTCAAAGTTGCTGTCTTCTTGCACAGCAGGAAAATGACCACCAGCTTCTTACTTCGTATGCGTCACCTGCAGGACAGCCATAAAAATGTACAGTGCTAGGATAGCTGCTGTCAGGAACATCTGCAGGGAACAATCACCCCTCCAAGGAGACCCATCTGTATCGTTCTTGGGCAACAGATGACGTGTTTAAGGATGCAGATCAAAGCTCAAGGGATTTAAAGGTCGTATGCCTCCCTTTCCCAAAGGTACCACAGGATCTTGGATAGAGCATTGAATTGTCCCTGTCACACTTCCCCACGTGAAATGCAAGGAGTGCTTCTGCCTTTTCTATTTTTGTCTGTTGCAGTAGTAAGCTCTTCAGTGCAGGTACTCTACGGAGGGCACAGACAAACCCCAGTTGTGTTTGGGATTGGTGTTACAGTAGCATATAAGCAAAATGTAATGAGAAACGTGACTTTTAAAAAGTCACAAAATATACCTTTGAACTCTGTTCTCCTGGTGAGGAACAAATAAAAGAATGTGATTGTTTGGTAAAAACAGTAATAAATAAAATAATGTGTTCAACACCTTCTGAATCTTACTCACTTGACACCATATTGGGGAAAAAAAAAAAGCCTTTTAAACATTGCAAAAATGCATGGACTACAGGCTTTAAAACTTTTCCTGTAAATTACAGCTCCGTTGTAATGCAGAGTTATATTAACATAGCTTTAGTGCTTTAAAAAACTACCTGTCCTGAAACAAAACATGTGAAATTAATCTACTCCAATTCCTTTTGTGTTATTCTCTTTACAAGCTGGAAATCTAACTTATCTGTATCTGATCAAGTGCCAATAATGATAGACTTTAAGCAAAAACTTACCCAAATTCCTGACATGGTTTAGTTTCAGTTTAACCAAGTACAGATTTTTCAGGGTATTTCTGTAACTGATTTTGTATTTGGTGTATATTTATAAGAGATTTCTGTCATGTGAGGGAGGCTAGGGTCATTCAGAGTTTGGCTTTGCACCTTAATTACTGGTGTTGGTATTTATTTCCTAGGCATTTTCTTTCAGCTGTGAGAAGATTATTGACAGCCTTTTGACAAGGAGCAGGATGTGGCAAGCCTTATACCTGGATACAAGGACGTTGCCATGTCTTTGTTCTGGTGGAGGGAGAAGTGTCTGGCAGTAAACTGTACCAAGTGCACATCAGGGTGTGCATTAGTCAGCCCTGCCAGACAGATGCGTTATTTCCTATCCATGAGGCACAGAGGTGGCATGCCCATGCTACGGCAAAAAATGCAAGTAGTTCAGATCAGAGACTGGAGCTCTTGATTCTGTCTATATTATTTGGCATCGAAGCAGCTTCCAGCACCTGAAATACAGTTCAGGACTATCCTCTATGAATGCAGATCAAAAATATTATTATTGCTCCAAAAAATTTTCATTCCATGTGCAGCATGAGAGAGGTTGGTGCGTAACAGGTAGTATGGGACAAAGAGAGATCGTGGCCAGAGAGGAAATCTTGTGCCACGTGCACCTTTGTGATACCACAGCTGTATGAGGATTTTGCCGCACCATTCACTCTACCCGCGGTGGCCTGGATTCAGCACTTTGGCTGGGTGCTGTATACAGCATGTCTTTGGGTGAGTGATTCACAAGCTCCTTGAAGTCTCCAGCTAAGCCAGCAGGAGCACAGCTGTTTGTACTTATATCTGCTGTTTTCTTTTTCTTTGGGGTCAAGCTTTAAAATGAAACTTGCCTCGAGAAGCAGAGGGTAATGTGGGAGCCTTTCTGGTTCTGCGCTTACTGGAATGGGTACAATCATTCATATTTTTCCCAATACTCAGTGATAAAGCTGAATATTTTCTAGACAGCTGCCATGTCTAATCACACTTACTTGTGTTTAAGTTTTGAAAGCTGATTCCTATTTCTGGTAAGCTTTCATGCCATCTAATGGACACAACATTATTTTAAAATTGTGGACACAGGCAGAAACACTGCTTGAAATGAGGCTGATTTTAAATCAAGGTAACCCTATTTAGAGTTAATTACGACCCCTTGAGGGGACCTGGCTTGAGAAACCCTGAGAATATTTACAAAATTGGGATGTTAGCCCAAGGAACATTTATTGGGCTTGAAATAAGCCCACATCTTTTTCCTTTTTTTGTTTCTCCTTTTTTTTTCAGCTTGAGAAGAACAAGTATAATTGAATTGGCAAAGCCTTCTCTCTGACATTGATTTTTACAACAACTTTACCTTTTAGACAAAGTCTCACATGTTATTGATTTGAAAATTCGTTGTGAATGTTTTAAGATCTGGTTTCTCTCCGCTCTGGGGAAGAGAAAGAGCAACGTGCAAAACAGTACAGTGTAAAGAACAGGTCAGGAGCAGAACAGTACATAGGCCATTTTCCTGCCTTTAAATCCAACATTTGGCTGTGTGTGTTTCCAGAGTTTGTTGTTGCTGTTTGTTGTTGCTGTTGACTTATTTCTTTCTGCAACTATGATGGTTACTAAAGGACAAAAGCTACCTCTGGACTAATTTAAGTGTTTGCCCATGCCAACACAGAGCTCCACTCTTCAGATGTCAAACAAGTCTCTTAAGTGCGGAAAAATAGCAAGTCATCTTTGGAAAATATTCTATTCCTTTTGGTTTTAATTAGCAGCGCTCGGTGATAATGAAGGATTATTATTATGTCAGCAGAAAGACCCCCACTGACTCTTATACCAGAGGAAAGCACATCTATCTATATGGCAGCAGTCTTTCCCCAGAGACTGCTCAGCTGTTAGAGAAGGACTTACCCTATATTGGTCTGGAATATTTGCTACCTGTGATGCCATACACTCCCCCTGTGTTTTTTTCCATGAAGGGTTAAAAGAGCACAGGACTGGACATAGAGCCGGTATGTACATTGGGCATAGAGGTTAAGTAGACATTAGGATATGGCTCACCTGAGTGTTATAGAGTGATTCCTAAATTTGAATTATCCATTTGCTAAAATAATGCTTCCCTTTGCAGTGAATCACTTGTGACTCTACCCTAGTGGCTCGGATCTCAGGATGGACCAACTTTGAGCCCACTCAGGCCTTCCAAAGTAACACAATCTCAAGTTCCCTTTGCCTCCCTACCCATGATATTTGTGGTATTTTACAGCTACATCATCTTCTGGTGGCAATTAAGGGACAATTCAACGGGAAATGAGTCTGTGCATTAGAGAGGTAAGACACTGTGAGGTAATTTCTCAATATAGTGAAAGAATTGATCAGCATACGTGGACACTGGAGTTGAAGGGGTTGTCTGGCCTTGCACAAATCCCTTCAGACCCTAAATATACAAACACAATGCCATGTACTCTCCAGGCATTTCAGGGCCCATCTTGTATGGTGTTTTGTACATATATTTCAAATTTATTCACATTCTGGAAAGCTGCGCTAGGAATGTCTACAGTCTGGCACGTAGCCTATTCCAGCTACACTGCTTAAAGCACTCTGCAGAAAATTCCACCCCACTCCTGTACAATTCTCCTCTTTGTAGCTGCAGTTTTAGATGAGACATAGCAGCCCCAGTCTCCTGCAGTGCTGGCGTTTGCTCACCCTGCCTCTCTAGCCTGGCAAGAGCAGGATACGAGGAGGTTCATCAGGTGTTAGTGGGTGTGTGGACCCCACCTTATCACCTTTGCCATGGTGGAAAGACACAGCAAATGGAGAAATCATCACAGCCCTCAGATCCTTCTCTTCCTCTGCTCCTTAGGAATAGGTGACCTGGAGACCTGGTAGCCAGAACTCAAAGCTGGGAAGAAGCCAGGCCACATTTCTTACGGGATTCTTCTCAAAGAGGAACTGCCTCAGGTGACAGTGTCTATAAGAAGTATAGTGGAAAATCAGAACATGCTCTGAGAAGAAAAACTGAGTGCTCCAGCCTCCCTAATCCACACATCTACCCAGACGCCCAGAAGTTAACCCAAGTCCAAAGGGCTGCAGTGTTTTTTTAAGCTGAATATTTCTTCTCATTGGGGACCAAGGTAATTAATTGCTTCAGCAAAGAATGACATGTACTGCACCGTATTGCTTGCAGAAGTTGCTGATGCCCAGAAGCAAAGATAATACTGCATTCCCTCTATTCTCCAGCCTCTCCCCTGAGAATTCAAATCAGTAACAACCCATTAGATCTCAACGCTGCTTCCAAGAAATGTGGCTAAAACAGCATTTCTTTGGAGGTAACAAAAATAAATGGGACTCAGAAGAAAAGCAATTTACCTATGAAACTCTGAGAGTTCCAAACATCAGCATATCTCAGCTTTCTTGGGATTTTTTTTATTTTTATTCTGCATTTTCTAAATGGCATTGATTCAGTCCCTGTAGATGGGCCGTGACGGCGCACATCTGGTTTTATGGTTAAGGAAATAGCTGATTGAATCAATACACTCAGCACAGCTGACTGGAGTAAATAAAAGAGGATTTGAAGGAAGCCTTGTTTTCCCCTTGATGGGTAAGTCCACCATCAGTGCTGCTGCAGTTGCCCTCAACTCAGTGGAGTGACATGAAGATGGAAGTTGTATTTCTTCATGAACTGAGCTTGCTTGTTCTCTGTCCATCATAACTTTAGTTTTGGGAGAACTTTGCTCTTAGAAAGCAGCAACCATTTATACCTTCAGTAAAAGAGAGAGCCAACGGTCTGGGCCCTCTTCAGGAAAGTGAGACTGACCCACTGGGTAAATGATTTCCATCGCTGGATTCTGTGATCACACCTAATTATTCTGCGTGGAGCAGTTATCAAACGTGAGCTTCTTTGTTTTCACAAGCTCATGGGAAGAGATGGGGAAATGGTAGGAGAACGTACTGTATCCCAAAGGGAGACCATCAGGGTGTAGTACTAGGAAGTCTTGGGGGTTCAAACCTGGCAGCAAACCTAGCTTCATAGTAAATGAACCACAAAACTCCTGTGGAGCCCTAGAGTTTCAGCTCTGGAGGTCACAGGTTCATGTTTCTCTGCTTCAGCCTCTTGGGTACAATGCAACTCTAAAAATTCTCTGCGGGGCCATTTAAAAAAAAAAGTCCACATCACCTCTGCAGTGATAGGGCAGCCAGAGAGTGGCACCACAACAGTTAGTGGGAACCCATGATGAACGTGACCTACCAGGGTGATCCCTTGGGTGGTCAACATGCTACAAGCAGCAGCTCACTGCTCCCTGTGCCTGCCAGGTGCATATCACATTCCTACAGAGCAACTGGCTGGCTGTAACCATTCCAGCAACGTTTCCTTCAAGCTGATAATTGAAGGTAAGACACAGACCCTTAAAAAATATCTCCTTTATTTTGTTGTCTTTGTTCTCCTTGCTGAGACCATACACAGAATCTTTCAGACCCCTGTTTTCTTGCAAAGCCTGTATCAATCACAGCTGTAAAGTTATTGTCCTAGGAGTGGTTTTTCCCAGGCAGTGGGAAAGTTATTTTCTTAGGCACCTCATTGTCACTTCATATTCTTGGGAACTACTTAAGAGCAGGATCTGTTAGCTTTATGACAAATCCCTTTATTTACATGGAGGGATGGCAGATTTCATTTTATCCCCTTTAAACATTGTGCGCAGAGTGTTTCAGGAACAGACCTGCAAACAGAAACGCTGGGGCAAGGTTTGCTTCGAGCCATCCCTGGGGCTGTTCATCTCCCAGCTTTCACTGCTGCAGCCCAGATCACTTCCTACAGATACAGCCTGCCCCTTGCACCTTGGGTTTAATCTTCTGTCTCCGCTGCAGCCAGGTCACTGTCTCACTATAAAGCCCAAGCAAAGACAGGGGAGATGCTTATTTTGTAATACCTAGGGGCTGTTGATTCTCCATGGCCCTGAACCAGCACGGCTGGCCCCAATTACCTAAATTTGACCTCTCCAGAAAGGTTGCTTCTCTCATAAGCAGTTCTAGTGTAAAGGTAGGAGCTTCCTCATCTGTACAATTATACTCCACTTACAAAGAGCATATGGAAAAATACTGCCACAGCTTGGTTTGGACTTGCAGTGTTATCTCCAGCCTTCGTTTCTACCCGTCATTTGAAGTCTATGTCACCTGAAGCCCTTGGCTGCACCCCAGCAAAGAAAGCATCACCTGCCTGCCCCAGGCTGTGCAGCTCCACCCCAAGGGTGCATCTTCTGCAGGTGTGAAGCAAAGGTGTCATGTGGGAGTTCGTTCCTGAGCAGAAGGTACTTGGCTGTGTGGTATTTATTTAAAAATTTGAGTTTGAAGGGGCGTCTCTTCTTAGGGATTGCTTTTAAGCCTTTGAATTAATAGCAGCAGTGCTTCTCAGTGCTTAGGGGGGTGATAATCTGAAGTCCTAGCAGAAGACAAGCTGGTGCCCTGTGGCTGGCTTTGGTAAGAGTCCCATTGGAGCCTGTATTTCTTGGTACTGGGCTGCTTTCTGTAAGCTCCACAGAGCTGTGGAGACTGGACTTAACCAGATTCTGACTTTGGGCCCATGAGAGGGGCAAATCACGTTCTTAAAACTCATCATAAACTCCAGAAATAATGGAACTGACAAGTTAAAAAAGAAAAGATATGCCTGAGTGTTGGGATTGTATGCAGCTGTGCAGTTTGTTGTGTGATAGCTGAGAAAACACACAGCTGAGTTCAAGTATTTTAGTAAGTATTTAGTAATTAATACCTCTCTCCCCTAGAAAACGCTTTGTGCTGGGAAGACACGTGGCCTGACAGATTTGCATGACAGAGAGTAGTGCTCCCTTGGTAAGGGAACTTACCGAAGAAAGGGTGAAGGGGGTCCTCACTGTGGACAATTTTGGTTAAGGTTAGTCTCTGTTTGCTTCCTTGTTTTTTTTCTTTGGCTACTGAGTTTGTTCTCCACATCTCTGTTCAGAGTTTTGGGCCCAGCATTCAGAGAATGTATCTGCTATCAAATTGTGGAAATTGTATTTCTGAGTGACTACTAAGCAGGGACAAGGAAGGAGGTTTCTAAGCTCTGGTAGTATTTCAGTGCGTGATCTGGAGCAAAACAGGCCGCCTCTCCTCACTTCGATTGATTACTCTTGAATAAAGTGGACTCTTAATGCCTGCCTGCCCGTAGGGACATTAAAAAAATGTAAAAAGTATTTGTAAATTAAAATGCTTGAATGAAAGGCTCTGGTATGTGTAATTGTAGAGTATCGTATTAAGTAGGAAGGAAAACTGTCTGGGGAGTTCCTGGCATTACACGGAGCCTAGCTTGTCTCACTTAAATAGATTTAATAAGCTCTGCTGGAATTGAAGAAAGGTTGCATTTAAGCATATGTATTTGAATTTACATAAGCATGTATCAAAGCAAAAAATAATCCATACTCTTGGTTACTTCAGTCTAGTTTTTGATAGTTAATACTTCATCCCTTCCAGCATATCATAAAGTTCCTTTTCATGGTCTCAGAACATATGGAACTGAGCAAAAGAAGCTGGGCTTGTTACTCTCTGTGACTGTCTGGGGGCTCAAGGTAGTGCTCTGACTGGGTTTAATTGTTTTTTTCCATGTTCATGTTGTGTCTGACACTCCACTGCCCTTAGAAAGATGAACAACAAAAGCCTAACAGGACAGTGACACCTCACTTGCTCCTACCTTTCAGGACAAAGCTGTGACCATGAAGGTAGAGGAGACTGTCGTTGTGGGAATAGGTGACTGTGCAGTGGTTGATGTGAGACTGATCAACCATCTTGCCCCTTTGAGCTGCATTTAACCTTCTTATGTGAACGAGAGCAGATGTGTGCTATGTACGGAAAGGAGTGGGAGGTTCAGTCCAGCAGCCCTGTCCTGGTTGGATTTAAACTGCTGGTGAATGGTGTGTGGCTAGGTCTTGCATGTTGACCCACCTGAATTAGTGCATACCCCCGAGAAAGGAAGATACTGTTCTCTTGCTCTCCCTGGAAAGTGATACGAGGACAATAATTTGATCACCCTGCCTCTCGGTTTCCCAGTTGGTAAAATGGGACTCATCCTGCTCCCCTCTACCTTTGCATAAAGCTTTATCTGTCCTGTCAGTGAGTGTTATGCTCCAAGGGTCAACCTTTAACAGTCAGCCTGTACATCTGTGTTGGGTCTGAGCTGGAGTCACTTTTTTCACCCATCCTGGGTGACGTGGTCTCACCCTAAAAGCTGTGAAGAGCCCTTGGCAGTTGCAGCCAGAACTTAAAGGGCAGCCTGTGGTCAGAAACAAGAGCGTGTTTTGTTAATACAAGCTACGCCCAGCTCTGCCAGCTGTTTCCAGACTTTAGCAAGTGTTTCCTTCTCAAATAGAGAGAATGGTTGATGGGAACTGGACCAGATACAGCCATTTGAGCTAACAGTCCAGAGTTACACCCACAGAGAAGTTGAAAAAGATGCTAGATGTCTCCAAAGCAGTATGTACCAAGCTGCCAGATGTTTAGGATCCCTTAAGTCATCTAACAGGCCTTCTCGAGGCAATGTTACTCTTGAGTATCATAGCTCTCCTGAAAAAGCATTCAAGTGAGCTAATTTTAGCTTTGAATTGTGAGATTTTCTCCAACAGAAGATGTCCCTGAGGACATCAGGGTAGATTTTATTTCCAAAACCTTGCCTTTGTATATTTTAAACGGATCATCTGGATGAAGTTCTAATGGCCAGCTCAGACTGTCTGATTTATAGCAACAGCTGTTCACCTTGGTAGATGGGGAGATTCATGGAGAGACAAAACACATTTATGAACTCGATATTCCACACCAAGGGTCAGTTTTCTTGCCTTGTTTTTACACAGGTGTAAATCCAGATAGGCTGCTGTGAAGTCAATGAAATTGTTCCGTGAAAGGCATGGAAATCAGAGTTCCAGGAAATGGCAGATCAGTTGTTTTTTTCTCCAGTAAACTGAATTTTAGAACCCACAGCAGTTGGAGGTGATTAGGGTTGAGAAATGTAGTGATAGGCTGTTCCTGCTGAGTGATGGGGAAAAATGCTGATTCTTTCATGATGGCTGGTTCGTATGGCTGAAAGAGATGGCAATTGGAGAGCCCCAAATTAAGAAGTAGAGAAATGAAAGAAGCATAACAGGGGAGATATCTTGGAAGCCCTGTTGTAGTTCTGTAATGTTTTAATCCCTCTGTTTCAAAAGGTAGAGTTCCTACGGCTGAAACTTCCTGCAAACATTTACTTAATAGTTGATCATTCCAAATAAAATTCTTCGTTCTCAGAGCTTTTATTATTTTATTTACTTTTTTTCCTCCCCCCAAAAAAAAGAAGTGCTTCAGATTTCCCTGTGACATTTTCTTGCTTTGGTTAAGCAGATACTTTTTGCTTTAAAAATAATAAATGTTTTGATATTTTTTTATTTTTTTTTTAAAAAAAAAAAAAGGTCTATAGGATCTTCGGTCCTGTACATGCTCCAACCCAAACTTATCTTTAGGGACTTGGTTATTCTTCCCTAAGACAAAGTGTTGCCAGAGCATTAGAAGCGAAATGAAGAATCAAGGCCATATAACTTTATTATTACCAAACCTGCTGTATTTCACACATTCACACTCTTTTCACTTCCAGCTACTCAATCCACCTCTATGTTTTCCATAAAACACTCTCAGAGCTGAGCTGTTGATGCCAGCTTTGACCTAAAGCGCTGTGACGATTAAGTGTCCTCCATGCTCCACCAAATGGAATAAATAACGTTATTAATTCAGTATGCAATTGTCTGGCTTCCTACACTGAGCTCAATAGTTAATATAACGTAATGGAGCTGTAGTTCCAGCTACTGGATGCCTTCCCTTAAATTGCCTCTTCAGTCATCAGGCTGCAATAGCTTTGCTTAAAATATTGTTCCACCTGAAGTGCAGAGAGGAAATTCCCCGCTAAAACTGAGGCAGAGATTAGACATGAGCAACTGTTTTGGGTTCCCAGGAGAGGCTTCCAGTGCTCCAGACCATGTCAGGAGCACAGGTGTGGAGGTTTTTTGTTGTTTCCTTTTTTTTTTTCCCCATGTTGACATCATGTCATAACTGTGGTAGCTCAGGCTTGCTTCTGCACACATGTAAAGTGTTGTTGATCGTTCAGTTTGCACTGGCCACATGGTCCTGAGCGGAGGAACAAGGACAGAAGGTGCCTGGACATCACTGACATTAATGTAAACTCCCAGGGGATCTGCTAGACGTGCTGCTGTTGCTTTGGATGGATATTTGTCTGGCACAGTTGTGGCGTGCAACCAAAAATGGGAGTTCAATAAGAGACCTGGAATTCTGCCCAAACAAAAATCAAAGGGATGAATTCACCCTGGTACCTTTTAAGCAGTCTGGATACAAAGCAAATTGGTCAGAGCTGGCTGCTGCGTGCCAAAACCTGCAGCTTTATTCATCTAAAATATTCCAGTACAAGAAAAGGTAATTCAGGACTATTCTCTGCTTTGTCTGGCTCAGATCTTAAACTCCTGAGGACAGGGGCTGCCTTGCAGTTCCTGCTGCTGGGGCCTTAATGATGCAGCCCATTCAGTGCAGCGATAATGGAAAATGAGCTCTTTGCAGTAGTTTTGTCTTGTTCTCTAGGTCTGGGCAACAGGAGGTCATCCTGTGTAAGGTTTCAGAGATTTGGCTCACAAAACACCTGATGACGGAGTTTTATAGCCAATTTTACTGCTGGTGAATTGCTGTTAGCGGAGAGCTAATCTGAATACAAGGATATGTGGAAAACATAGTTTATGTCACCTGGCAAATATATCCTGGAGCTTTTCAGCCAGTACAGAGATAGAGAAAGGATGATGTGTGTGTTCTTCCTGGCCAATCATAAGTATCTTATTGGAAAGCTTTGAAATTCCACCTAAAAATCACAGAGTGAAAGGCTTCTAAAAATGCCAGGAAGTTATTTGTAGAGTTGACCTGGATCTGCACAGAACGAGTAATGCAAAGGTGAAAACAGCTGGAGCTGTACGTGGGAAAAGAACAGCATCTGAAGGCTTCTCAGGGGGATTATTTTTTTTTCTTTAAAATGAGAGGTGAATGAGATATTGTTGCCTCAGTTATCCGATAAACAAAGAAGGAAAGCATGAAACCGGTAGCTGGTAAGACACCTAGGTCCAGTGTCTGCAGGTATAAGCATGCTTCAAACCACTTGGTCTCCTTCAGAAAAGGATTTTGCCACTGGTTTTCCTGGACCAGGCCATGACATGAACTTTCCTGTGTCAAAACATGACTGAATTGCTTTTCTCTGTTGGACGCCCAGGTCTTTGCAGTAAATTCAAATTTGTTCTTAACATGGTTCTGCCAGAACTTCATTCTTTGCAAGGCTACTTCAAATACTCTCAATCAGGTTCTAAATGCATAGAAAGGAGATTTGAGATGTGCAGTTCTTCCATATCGTCTTATATATGCCACAGATGATATGAGAAAGCCAGCAGTTTGGTACCAGGAGCCTGATTAGCCCTTGATTGTAATTTAGATACATGAAGAAGTTGAGTTCCACTTCCTAGAAGGAATTTTTCCTTTCTGCCTCACAGTTTCTAAACATGCAACATCTTGCCATGGGTTTACAAACTGCAGGGTTATGCAAGTGCTTGTTCCAAGTGTGTTAGGGGATAGCGTTGGTGGGTTTTGGTTTGGGGTTTGTTTGTTTTTTCGGGGGAGTTGGGGTGCTGGGGGTTGGCTGTGAATCATCAAGTGAAACAGTTCTTGGAGAAGTGTTAGGTTTCAGGCTGCACCAGACATTGTTTCCTGCTGCTGTCCCATAATATACCTTAATAGCATTGTTCTCTCCAAAGTAGCTTTGTACTGCTGGTCTCCAAAATTACAGGAAAGCCCACTTTGCAGCCACCACTAACGGGGTACAGGAATCCCTCAGCATTTCAGTCCAGGGCATGCCTGGGAAGTGTAAGCAGGATGCAGCATTCCTTGTGCATGGCTTGTTCCTAGGTTGGACTCGGGGGAAGCATCCATCATATCCATCACTGCTGCCAGCTTTCCACTTCAGTTCCTCTTGTGTCCCCCTCTCCTCTGCTGTCTGCATTCATAGCCCCAAAATGCAGCCAGGGTCAGAATCGTTCCAGAAGTACAATGTGTTCATCTGTTGTTTTGGATGGGAGGTGGTAGAATGGTGCCACATTTTCCCCAGACATTGAGACCCCCCCACCACCACCCAGCAGTACTGTATTTAGGGAAACTCTCTCCACGAGGGCTAATCTGCTCTCTTCATCCACCCTCTGACTTGATCCTATATCCAGGCTCTTAAGAAGAAGAAAAAAGATACTAGACTGAAAGCTGCTATTTTTAAACCCTGCCTTTGGCTCTCTTTGCAGCATTCTGCTTTCCTCCCTGTGATTCAAACAGTGTTCTTTTGAGAACTAGGCACCAGGGCCCTGCGGTTTCCTGGTACTTGGAACATAAAATCTCCTAATTCTTCTCTCACAGCAAGCTTCAGAGGCTGGGGAGTGATTGATATTTTCTATCGCTTCATTAATAGTCACGGCACGGTAGTTTTCTAATCTGTTTTTGCACCACTTTTTATTTTTGAATAATCTGTCTTTCAAAATTTCTCAGCCCTCTGCGTCACACAAAACCAATGCTGTTTGCTCCCTTCCTGCCTTTTAACCTCTGGGCTGGGACCTTCAGGAGCTGGTGAGGCTGGGACGCCAGGGGACCTGCTTCACGGAGCTTCCTCATATTTGTTTAAACCAGCTTGGCAAATACACTCTGGATAATATCCTAGAGTGATCTATTCTGGGATAAATTGGGATTAAGGGAAAGTCTCCCCTTACTGCTTTGCTAAGGGATACTCCATAGATCCCAGTAAGCGTTGCAATGCTGCCTGCAAGTGCAGAAGGTAAAAGATGTGCCATGTCCTAGAGAACCTGCAATCTCTGCCGGCACAGGGGAAGAGATGTGAAGGCAGAGGTTGTTGAGTCTCGGACATTGCTGCAGCAACCATCAATTGCTGTCTGCAGTCTTCTGTGACTGAGACAACCTGCCTCTCCCATAGGCACCAGGATGATCTACTGAGTAACCAGTGTGAAGTGTCTGTAGGGCCTCTGCTGGTTCTCCATGCCTCTTGTACACCTCCCCCATCAGTAAACTCAGTTTCCTGGACTAGAAAGCCTGGATGCCAGGTCTGTTTCTGGTGGTAACTGGGATGCTCAGGGCACAGGAACAAAGCAGATCCCTGGCACAGAAACAGGCCAGGGAAAACCTGGGATGTCTCCTGCTGGCCATGCCCTTCCCTGCTGCATCTCCAGGAATGAAGCTGTCCAGGATAAAGGCAGGAAGCTGCAGTGGGACCCATTTGCCAAGAGGCTTGGACATCACAGTATGTGATGGAGGGAAAAGCAGGACAAGGGCTAGCTGCTGTGAAGTTGTGAGCCAGCTCCTCACTACCACGCTCTTTCAGCTGCATCTCCTCATTGCCTTTTAAACACCTGGAACCTTTACCTGTAAATAAGCTCACTTCCCAGGTTAAGCAACTCCCTGTGCTGCTGAGACTCTCTGGCATGCCTGCAATAACCCTGAACTCCTTGTAAATTGTTTTTCATTCAACCCAACTTGCAAAAACGCAGACAAGCGGTAGTCTAAACACCCAAAGAGTCTGTATTTGCTTTGTGCCTTATGTGTTCCAGCATACTCTGCTCCCCTGTGATTTAAAACAATGTGTCTTTGTGCTTATCTTCTGGGCTTGGCAAGGCAGTTTTTACCTCTTGGTTTTTGTCTCAACAGGAAAAATTGATGTCTAACTGATCCTTTGTGGACTTCCGACTGAAACCACCCAGTACAACATATGGTAAGTCATTCAATTCTTTTTAAACTCGGAGCCCCAACTACAGCTATTTATGGGTGGAAATTGGAATATCAGTAGTTTCTTTTTGGTTACACGGGTAATGAATTCTGGCTTATGTTATTATGACAACTCTGTTTGTGTTTCTCCAACCTTTCCTTACATTACAATGCCTTTGACTTTACATTTGTTGCTCCTGGTGCCTGCCCCAACAGCTCAGCACTGTAGAATGTCAGCAAGGGAAGAAGAATTTCAGCCACACTCCCTTTGCTCCAAAATACGCAGGTCCTTATTACTTATGCTAAAGAACCAGGTTTGTTCCCTGATGTTACATGTGGCAACAGCTTGTGAGGAGGTAGCTTTGGGTGATCCTACATGTTATGGGTCTGATGGATCCATTCTTGCATCATCCTCTGAAGAAAAAAGGGATGAGATGGTAGATAAAGGAGTCTGACTTATCTGAAATGACTTTAAGTTCTGTTGACTCAAGCCATCTTGTGTTGACTGATGCCTGCAGGAGAGAATAGTTGGAATTTATTACAACCTCAACACATGTGAGAGAGGCAGCGTAGAGTGGCAGAGAGAAGCTGTGCTGGCAATCTCCAGGATAGAGTGGAGACTGGTATTGCTACACTAGCATATTTATATCACTGCGGTTACACAGCTTTCAGCCCCAGCCTGTGGTGTTCCTGTGTGATAAGTTGTTATGCCACCACCTAAGGCACTTGTGTGCCCAAATTTCAGTACAGGTTTAAGTAGTAAAACTTCTTGTATTTTGGTGGGGTCATATGAATTTGCTCCGTGTATCTTCCTATGGAATCCTGACAGTGGTTGCCGCACAATACGGGGGTTACATGGAAGCTGTGTAGACTCTGAGAGATAAAACGGTTTCTGTGCCTGGGAGACTGACCCACTTTCTTTCCCAGTTAACTGCTTTCAGGCCACTTTCGGGAGGAGGCTTCTAATTTTGCAATCCCATTGACAAAAGAGGTCCTCAGCCTGTTGGACGGTTCGTGCAGCACCTCCTGCTAGCACTGAATGCACCATGCATGTTATGCAAATGTTTGTTATTCCTTCCAGATACGAGCTCTTCTTGTGTTTCCTTTGTGGTTAATGCATCCCATCTGTAGTTTAAAAGAAAATAATGTTCAACTCTTCCTCTTGGTATTTTTGTAGTGCTGCACTCAGGTGACCACTGTAAATGTGTTGTTCGTGCTCTCCACCTGCTTTTCCCCAAATCTGGATCTTTGGGGTTTCTTAGTTGTTCCAAGGTGCGCCTGCTCTGTCAAGGGTTTTGTGTTGGGAGTGGGAAGAAGGAATGAATATAGGAGGCTTGAGGCCAATTAGCAGTATGGGCTGCTCAGCTCCATCCTACAAACAGCAGGGTGGCTTGGAGCTCTCTGGACTTCAAGGGCCACCTGCTGCAAGGAGACACAAGAAATTCTGGGCCAAGTGAAGTGAGGAACACTCATTTCCAAGAAGTCCTGTTGTGTTATACTGCACTAAAATGCATCCATGTGTCCATCCATCAGCCATCTCTCCAAATTCCTCCTTCCTGCAGCCAAGTACGTATCTAGAGGGAGGTGTTTCAAACACAGCTATTCTGACTGATAGTTTTCCCTGTTTTGACGCAGCCCTTTGCAGGAATAACTCTAAGAAATACATGTAGATTGTTCTTCACCCCAGGCTTCCTTATACAGCGAGGAGCTGTAAGGGTTAATGTCAGCAGGGTTTGACTGAGGGTGGAGTGGATTAATTCCTTGTTATGTGTCATTTATTGTTGGCATAACAGTTAGATGGAGTTGCTGTTGAAGGAAACGCGTGGTACCGCTGGTTCAGTCAGTTGCTGCTATTCTGATGGTCACAAATGACTCTTGGGCTTATAGTTGGCAAGGGCTGAGAATGGGGAACAGAACAGGGGAACCTGAATGGAGAAAGTGGAGACACTGAACAGTATCGGCCCTGTACGCTGATACAAGCCATATTCTGGTACCATTCATAGCAAAGAATGGCTGTTTTGAAGATCCCTCGTTTCTCTGCATGTCAAAACACAGCTAAGATATTTTAAAGCTGTTCCTTTGTGCTTGAATAAGAGAATTAATTTGTCCAGAGTTTGAAAAACATAGCTAATAATCATTCTTAGTGCTTACATGTTATCTTCAATAAAACTGTCAGTAAAAAAAAAAAAAATCTCCCTCCCTATTTTTTTTTTGAAGGGTCATACTGTGCCAGGACAGCATTTAGCCTTATATGTTGAACCCACTACCATCAAACATGAGCTGTCTCTTGCAGAATGTGGAATTATCAGAGACAAAACAAGACTCGGACGTTGGCAAGGAAGAGCTCTCCATGCCTGACTGAGCTAACATTTCCTAATTGCAACCAGAGAGCTTACCCTGTATAAAAGTTTAAAGACTTCACCTTTTTTCCTTAAGTCCTATTAGTTTTCCCCTATGAAAACTGTTTCCCTCATTGTTTGTTCTTCAAGGTAATTAAGTTACCAAATAGCAGCATTCAAAATTTCTTTTCACATCTTTTTTTTTTTTTTTTTTTTTTTTTTAATGCTACTATTTCAGTTCTGTAGCCATCCAGAACTTGGGTTAACCCAGCAAAGGTGGTCAGGACTCTGCAGTGCTCACAGGCCAGGAAAGAGAGGTTACCTCGGCAGGGATTTACCTTTAACCTGTGGCCTTCATCTTTTCTGTTGGGTTTTGACTCCCACACCAAAGGAAATGTGCACTGGAGCCCAGACTGTTTTGCACTTGGGACAAAACCTTCCCTCTAACTTTCACATTCCTGCATTTCTGAGTTCTGCCTAGTAGCAGAATTAGAATGAGCAAAATACCACAGGAAAGATGATGCTGAAAGAAGTATTTATTAACTGTCTTACCAGATGCAGAGTGGTAGAAAGCATATCCACTCCAGATATATCTAGCCAAATTTAACTGAAGGTCACGAATCTGCAGAGTTTCAGCAGAGTTTCTCTGACTACGTGCTCAAGAGACGTGCTCTTGCTTAAGTATATCCTATCTCTGATGTAGCAGTTGTCCTTCTGAAACCTGTATTTTTCCCCTCCAATTTCCCTAACTGAAATTCAAGAAGGGCACTAAGAAGCTAAGGCCTTATGTTTTCAAAGAGGGCTCATAGTTTTAGAAGCTTCAGTTTTGGGAGAACCTTGAGAGACCAAGTACCTGCTGGTTCTGGCAAGCCATGGTCACTTTGGGACATGCAGTGCTGAGGTCTTCGGTCCAAAGCCAGGCTCTCCTCAAAGTCTTTGGCAACTTTCCCAACAGGGATGGACAGTTTATCAGGTCTTGATTTCAAAAGGGAGAATAAACAACATGCCCAGTAAGAGTATGTCAAGTCCCACTGATCTGTGGGTGTGCTTTCAAAGGATTTTGGGTAAGAACCAAAAGGAGAGCTTTGAAAATTCATTCATAAAGAATAATTGTACTTAACTTATGTTGTCAGCTCTCACCATATCATCTTAAAGAATATATAAATAAGCAGCTGAAATTCTTGGAGTAACCTTCCACTCTTCAGTACCAGGAGGTGAGGGGACATGTGCCTTCACAGGCACTGGGTATGCCTTGGTGGTGGGAGTGCTTTGTTTTGAAACTTGACGGTAGCAGTGGGGGGATGAAGTTAAAACGCAATCATTCCGAGTCAAATGGTAAGGCCTAGAAAAACAGATGTGGGGTGTGTGCCATGAGCCAAGATCAACTCCACAAAACTTAAAAGATTAGTTCTACAAAAACTGGAGGGGGGAAAAATTGAGCCAGTCAGTGTTGTGATGGATGGGAGCAAGGAAATAGCTCAGAACAGTCAAACAACAACAGAATCTGCAGCACAAGAATGTTAGCTTTCTGGTGCTGCTGTTTTGTCATGAGTAGGAAATTCTTTCAAAGATATCTGAAAAGTATTTAAATACCATCTTCCTCTGACATAAAATGGGGGACAGAGGCTTTTATTTTGTTCGGTTTCTCTGAACTGCTTCTGCACTCATCTCCAGAGCAAAGCAGGCCTCCTTGGTTTGAATCCTGAGTGTATAGGGTGAAGCTTTACCCCTCTTTCTCTGAGACTTTGTTGTTCAGTGGCTTCTCAATATTTCTGTCAAGAAAACACAAATAAAATCTTTCACTTGGGTCAGTTTAGGCAAAGTGCAACCCCTTGGAACCATTGAATGCATTCCAAATATTGCAGGCCAATTCAACATTAGATTGCATTTACCTGCCCATGCTTCTGGCCTCCCTTCTTCATCCGAACTGTCTCTTAGGGTGCCACCAGGGCTGCCTTGTGGGTGCTGCTCTGCATCGTGGGTCACTGCACTGGGGGTGCCTCATCAGAAATCAGGGCCAGTCGAGGAGCTAAGAGCTTTTCCCATAACAGTTATTCTCAGGACCCCATATTCTCCATTTAAGCCTCTGCTGTCTCTGAAAGAGCAAATTCAGGTAAGCCAGCACAACTGTAATAAAATTCCTTGCTCACTGACAGATGACATGGTGGGATCAGTGCAAGGCAGCTTCTCATTTTCAGTACACCCCTGGACCTGTTTTTCTCAGGTTTTGTGAGTGCTTTGGCTGTGCCCTGCTGGAGAGGAAGACCTGTCCCTGGTGGCTCGTAGGGTTCTCTTCACACACCCATCGGGTACACGGAGGTCTGGTTGGCAGCATACTGTGTGCCAGTCGTTTCCTGCATGCTGTGTTTTGAAGGCTTTGTTTTTTGGCTGTGGATCAGCCGTGTCCTCATGCTACAGGAGTCTTTCAGTACAGAAAAGGTCACTAGCTCAATCCTTTGCTCAGGCTTCTGTTTCAAGTTTCCTCTTGTGAGCGCTCTGGGGCACTGCACCAGCTTAACGCCCTAGGCAGCCAAGCCACCCATACCCAAACAAGCACTGATTCTCCTGGAGCTTTCTTGTTAGCACCAGCATGACTCTGGCCATGCCTCCCACAGCAGTTTATCCCTTACCATATATCTCCCTCCTCAGGTTAGCCAGGTCTGTTGCTTTCAAAACCCCATGCTACAACACACTGTCCTTCCAGATCTCTTTCAACTGCTGCTGAACAGCATCCAGAAACATCACACAACCCATCACAGAAGAAAATGTGAGCTCTCTCAGAAAGTGACCCATGGCAACTTCAGCTTCTGCATTAAAAGTTCTTCTGTGTTTTGTATCCAGACCTTTGGTTGTCATTGTTGACTCTGAAAGAAAGCCTCCACTGCTGTTCATGGGGAGAAGCCCCAGTCTGAGCACCACATTTTCCTGGAATCTACACAGGGCTCGCAAATATTATTCTGTTTATTTGTATAACACATCCACTGAAAGCTCAGAGCAGTTTTTCAAGGCTTCCCACAAGGTAAACCAAGCCAAAGGTTCCCTGGCTGACAATCATCAATAATATTGAGCCACTACCTAAACTCTGCTGTCCTGAGATGAATTGAGAGCCCATTCCTTTGAAGGGAAGATAACATCCTTGCTTGGTAAAGATAAGGTGCTTGATGTCTGGTCTCCCCTACCCTTTCTGAAGGTTTTCAGAGAAGCAATGGAAGGTGTTGAAAAAAGGATGGAACAGGACAATATATCTTTTTTTTTTTTTTTTCCATTTGAATGTCAAGACAATGAAGTGACAACCAAAACTGAAGCAAATTCCTGGTTTGGAGAAACCTACCTCCAGGTGCGGATCTGGTGTTCTCTCCTTGTGGACACTGGTGCATCTCTGAGAAGGGCTCAGCTGCAGCAGGCTTGTTACCTTTGTGTAAGGACTCCCAGGAACCACTGTGGTCTGAAATTGTTCCAATTTCTTCACAGGATGGAGATAGTGCAAGAGCCTCAGGTATCTGCCATCTGAGGAAGGATGGGTCCTGCCTCCCTCCCTCTTCCCACTGGCACCAACTCTGCTCAGCTGAACTTCTAGGGTTGTTACAGGAGCAAGAACCATAGTGGCAGAACTTGTCTTTACAGCTCTGAGGAGGGCCTTTCAGACACCACAGAGGCAAATGACTTCTGAGCCTTAGCCATAAGCAAAATCCTGGTTGCTGCATCTTCTTGTCCTAGCTGAGAGGATAGCTCCCCTTGCCTCTCTGAGAAGATGAATCATTTAAGAAAACGGCTCTCAGGGCTCCAGGCTGGAAGTTCAGAATGAGTCTTGCTTGCTCTCTGTGAGCTTTTACCCCATAGGGAGCAGTAGCTAAATGTTGCAACCTAGAAATCATTTGGACTTTGTTGTATGCTGTAAAACAAGCTGGGGAGACAGGCTTTTAATTGTTTATCTCCAGATGTAAAACACTGCTCATGAGGTCCTAACCTCCAGTTTTAAGGATGAAATTTCTTTTCCATGCGAGAAAAGCAGCAATTCCATCCTACAGAAAGCTCATTTGCCATGCTTGTGCTGTGGGCTTATTTTCCTCCACAGTAGCACCCGGCATCTGGCTGGAAAGCATGGCAGATGAGGCTCAGCAGGCTCAGTTAAAGCCCTCTGTCCCAGACCAGAAAGCAAGACAAAAGAACTGCATCTCTAATGGACGGCTCAGGCTCATATCTCCCTCTGAGGAGAACCATTACAAAAATATTTCCCAGATATTTGGCTGGGCATTTCACAAAACTATCCAGTTTCATGATGCTAATTTTCCCATTGTCTAGACAGTTGCAAATCCAGACAGCATTATCACTATGAACCTACTGCACGCACACACACAAAAGCCCGTTTTCCTGCCCATGGTATTTACAGGTATGTTGTTACCCAAGGGGCTGCCTGGTGGTAAACTTCCAAATTGCTCCAAAGTGCCTGTGTAAGCCTCGCGGGGCTCTCAGTTGCACAGCTGAGCTGGCATTTGATTCGAGGTAGCACTGAGCTGTGAAGAAGCTCTGAAGGTTGAACGGGACAATCTAGCTCCTCGCTGCCTACCTTCTTCTGCACCCAGAAGAAAAACAAACTGTGCTCAGGGGTGGAGAGTGCTGTGAGCCAAGCCTAGACATCCCTCCTTGGGTGCGAGTCTCCCGCCATGGTGCTGTTCCAAGGACAAAAATGTTCTTTTGCAGTACGCACGTTGGAAATGTTCATGGAAAGATTCTAGGGCTGCAGGCATGTAGATGAGGTCTCGCTAGTCTCTGATGATGATAAAGTGGTTTGCGGGCATTTGTTCCCTCTGTCTGGCTCGAAATGTTAAGACCTGCATAGAGGAACAGCACATTCTTGTTTTGCACATGACGGGTGCCAGCCCACATTTTGAGGCAGGCTGTAGCACCTTCCCCAGACTTTGGCATAATCAGTACCTATATTTATAGCTCCTCTGTGATGCCAAGGGGTGAAAATATAGTAGGAGCAAGAGCTGTATTTACAAAGTAATAACTTCTGAATGAAGACATTTAGCCAGCAGCATTTCCCCTCCTTTTTCTTCTTTGCCCTGCAGTGTTCTTCACTTTTTTTCCTACGGTCTTTTTCCAGTGTCTTTCCTGGCTGTGGGTGCCCCTGCCACTTGCTGGGCTGTACCAGCAGCCCAGGTTCTGTGCCCATTTCTCTGGGAGGCAGGGCAAAAAGTGACCCTGCTGGAACACAAAGAGCTTGACTGCAGCTCCTTGCCAGCTTTTTTGGAGGGCCAAGGGAGTGAAGAAGGAGCTTGTCCCTGAGATCATGAGATGCGAATCCTGCTGAGCAGCCAGCTCGTGATTGTGCATGGGATTACCAGAGTGAATTCCTGTGACTGAGGCAGCAATTTCGCACTACTAATGAGAGTTCAGGACTTGCAGTGTCTGAACAGCAATGACTTGGGTCTTTCCCTGGTGAGGACCCTAGCCAAGCCGGGTGATCTGCATCCAGGAGCCCGTGCTGGCTCCAGAAAGCAGACAAAAGGGAAGGAACTGAAGTAACCACAATGCAATGGGTTCATCTCATGCCTCGGAGATATCTGTTACCAGAGGCTGGGAGCTGCAGGAAGAGAGAGAACCTAGTGGGACCTGAGCAGAGCTGAGCTAATGTCCCAGACAGCCTGCTCATGTGGGAGCAGAGGAGGAGGAAGAGGGCAGTTCTGGTTCAAAATCTGTGAGGCTTTGCCACAAAAGTGCAGGGAAGGGTGGGCTGGAAAAGCTCTCTTTTCCTCCAGGATAGCTGTGGTCTGTTTCCCAGCTGGACTCTTGCTCTGTGTCTGCTCTAATTCACGTCTTCCCTCCACCAGCTGGATTTGTTTTGCAAACCCAAATCTGATATTCTTAGTTTGTCCTGTGCATCTTGCTCAGTTTTCAGGACTCCATGTTTCCACCACTTTCCAGCAAAGCATCCTACTTATCCTACTTGCCCTCGTGCAATTAAAAAGGGGGAGATACTGTGACTCTACAAGCAGACCCTGCCAAGAAGTCTTCTAGCCCCAAGTATTTTGCAGAAGGCTTGCCACATCTGCAGCTGTGCTGCTGCAGCTTACACTGTGAGATTTGACTGGATGAGAAATGGAAGATTCAAGTTTTATACATCTAAAATGTACCCAGCTCTGGAGGGGAGGCTGTATCTCCCAGACCAATGTGTCACATGAAGGGAGTGGGTGTTTCTGAAGCTCTACACCCAAGCTAAAGCCAAGAACTTGGTTAATTTGACGTGCCCTTTTGGATTTTGTTTAAATGTTAACTCTGGGTCCACCCTCACAAGCTAACTAGCAGAGTCAGAAGGTCATGGGATAGGAGATAAGACAGTATAGCCCCTTGGAAATTGGTCCTTATACTGATGGAAGCGTAGAGCCCTTCTGCACAAAGGATCCCTTCTTTGTACAAAGGATGTACAAATCTACAAAGGGTACTGAAACAGGCAAAGTGAATTCCTACTTTGAATCATGCGTACAATCAGGTATTCAGTCTTTACAGGCTACAGCCATACATTGCAGATGTGCAGAAAGCTATCTGAGGTTGGTTACCATAAATTTACCTAACTTAATCCTTAAACCTCTGTGATGCTGAGCAGAGATCCTAGGAAGTGCATGTACTTAGCTATTCTGTGCTATCCTAATAGAAACAAGGAGAGCAGATAGCTGCTTAAACTTTCTTGAAACAGGTCTCTGCAGAGGAGTCTCTGTTGGATTCTGCTCTGCAGTTGTGTTGCAAGTTCGTTAACAGGCACTTGCTTGGGTTTGTGTACTCAGCAGCCCTACCTGCTGCTGCTCCATGTCTGTGTTCAGGTGTGCCCATGTGCCAGCACCTGATTCTGCTTCGGTCTGTGTGAAGTTATTCCCAAGTAGTAACTCGCTGTCTTTGGACTCCCTTACCCTAAACAAGGAATTCTTTGCACACAGAGCTGACAAGAAAGAGCTATTGCACTTTAAGCCCATGCTTAAATCTGTCTGAAACCACATTGCCATCACAGTGTAGGCCAAAAACACAATATCAGACCCTGCACTTTGAGGGGGTTGTCCCACTGCAGGCACAGCCCTCCTGCACACCCCAGAAGAGCTGGGTCCTTGGCTTCAGTGGAGTGAGAAGGAATTATTTGCATGAGACTGGCTGCACTGGAAGGATGTGAACCCAAAAAGTGTTTGACTAACAGGTGCCCAACAAAGGTCATCAGAAAGGCAGGTCCAATGAAAGCAAAGTCAAGGCTTTTTTAGCAGGTGTGTAGAACCACGGTTGAAAAACTTTGTAATAATCATTTCTATGACTATGAACGTCCCCAGGGAGGACCCGTCTTGGCAGCAGCCTGGTCTTCTTTTTCCCATCAATTGCAGCTTTGTCTCTTTTGAAGCCCCCTGCTGCAAATGAGCAAACACCTGGCTGAGAAAAGATGAATGGAAAGCATTGCCTGTGCTAGGAAGGTAATGGCAAGCCCTGTGCCAGGAGGAATAATAAACAGGAGATTATTGATATAACTGTGCTAGTCTCCAATAGGTTTTCCACCAGGCGTGTAGAAGCACCTACAAAGGAGGCATTGTCTGTACTGTCACTGCAAGGAAAATGGGAGAAATGAGTTGTGTCTGGCCTCGGGCTCACTGCAGGAAAGGTAGGTTTGTGTCTGGTGAGCAAAATTGATCGGTATCAGCAGAATGGGGAAGGACTGAGGGAGTTGTTGCTGGGCTGTGAATTCTGTAGATTAAAAGTTGGTGTACTATAGACAGCAACTATCAGGCTGTTGTTAATTAGCCAGACCCCTGCTCTAAATCCTAGGTGATGGGCTGGGAATTGAGCTCGAGCTTCAAGTTTAACGGCTTACGTGCATCTTGCCCAGAACATGGGTGCTGCCTGCCCATTTTGCATCTGCAATGAGGTACAGATTTATTGGTGTGCAGGAATCCATGTTGCGATGTTACTGCAGCCCACACATGTTGAGGTTTTAGGAGCATTGCACTGACTGATTGAATTTGTTTCTAACAGGAATGCAGAGTTAAGCCCGTGTTTGAGTGCTGTTGCAAATGTCCAGCTCTGCAAGTGATATAATGCAGAAGAAATTCATTGAGTGCATGTTGCTGTGCTCGCACCCTGAGGTCTTTCTGTGGTGTTGCTCTCCTAGGAAAGGCAGGGCAACTTCCAGGGATATGAACAACCCGTCTTTAGGGGCTTCACAGAAACCTCTTCTGAGATCCCAGTTGCAATCTCAGCCCAGTCAGAAGGAATGGGGAAGGATGAATCTCACCAGCACATACACCCTAACATTTTGAGCATTGGCAAGTAGGGGAATCTCTTCTCAAGCCTCTCGCCCTTTATTTCTCTGGTTGCAGATCGCAAGTGCCCTGTCTGTGGTTTGACTGTCTGGTTCTTGGAAACCTGCAGCAGACAGCAGGCTGCTCTTCCAATGTGCTGTAGAAAAGAGAAAGGTGGGTGGGAGGGAGGAGAACTATTTCCTGCAGTGAAACTCAATCCTGTTCAACTTAAAAATAGCAGGAAAACAAAATCCTCTGGGACCAGCTATAAAAGGGCTTGATGGTTGCCTGCTCTCCATCCCACCTCCCAGAGCTCCCCATTTGGTAAGAGCCCTCTTGAACACTAACACAGATCTGTTGACTGCGGTCCTGATGCTAGGCAAAGGAGCAGTGCTTCATGCTGGGGGTCAGCTGTGGGGAGGTGCAGTGCACTGTGGCAGGTAGCAAGGTCCAGGATTAACTGCTCTTTGTGTCGGGCTTCCATGGAACCAGGTTTTTCTGGGGCTTTCATTCTTGTTGGAAGTTTTATCCAGAGCATTATAAAGGTGCCCAGGATTTCTGGGCATTTTTGCAGGCCATGTCAAGCTAGGAGCCCCTCAAGGGAGACTGCACAAACAGCAGCCAGAGCCCCCATCTGTGCTTGCAGCCCCTCCTTTCTGCCTCACCGCCCAATTTCAGTGCTGGTTTTCAGAACCCCAACATCACAGCCTGCCCCCTGCCAGATCACGCTCTCCCCTCCAAGCCTTGCTCTCTCCTTTGCTTCCCTTTCCCACCCCTGCTCTCCGATCCCCTCTCCCTTCCACATCCTCCCTTTCAGCACCCCACATGGACAGGATGGGGCTGAAGACAGCTGGAGAGACAAGTTTTCTTGAAGCTCCTATTTTTCTCTAGAGAGGGGAGAATTAAGCTTTAGGAGGCAGAAGAGAAAGCTGGAAAGCCTGTTTCAGTAATGAGCCAACAACATTGGCAGTGGCAGCCCCAGCAGTGCTGGGCCTGCAGCTCTCCTGCCCTGGGGCTGCTGTGGGACCTGACGTGGCCTGGCCACACGACAGGCATTGATTAGGGCTGTGCCATCCTCTGTCTGTCTCCCACCCTCAGCCGAAACAATCATGAATCACTTCAGCTCTTGGCTACAGTCGCTGCTGAAAGAGGGAACGGCTCCCAACAGGAGTGATTCACCGTGCCTCCCCAGGCTGCTTTCATCTGCTTCCAGCCAGATCACCTCGGGGTGGGAGCACCGGAGCGGAGCAGCTCCAGCACTTCCTCATGACCTCGCTGCAGAGCCGCCGTCCTTCTTGCTGACCTCCTTTAGACCTCCCAGGTTCGGGCTGTTAATGATTCACTGCGTTTTTACAATTCCTCCCTCCCGAGCCGGTACTAAATTGCTTCTGGTGCCAAACTAGGGACTGTGCTGTCGATGCGGGTTCAGAGCTCGGCTGGAACAGGACTGCACATCTCGAAGCGAGCAGCCACCTTTGGTCCTCATGTGAGCTTGGGGATCGCTGCACTTCTGGAGCCAGATAAGCTGTTAAACCAACCCTTCTGGAGCCAATTAACGTTACGAGGTACTTTTCCAAAAGCAAGGGGGTTTTAGCCTATGGGTTCAGGCCAGCTTCTGCTCTGGGTAACCACATTATGCCTCACTCTGCTTGAAATTAGCCTTGAGCTAACACATTGTACTTTGTGCATTCAACAGGCAGAGTCAGTTACCGCAGCTCAGCTGATGAGCAGTGGTAATTCATTACGCCTCCGTAACTCAATCACTGCAATCATCTTTCCAGTCTTAACAGGGCCAAATATATTCCCACCGTGATGTCACAAGAGTACAAAATTCCCCTTTAAATAATGTGTCTAGTGTTGCTCAGCCCTGATAAACCTTCAACTCTTTGCTGTCTGCCCAGGCCAGCAACTTGTCCTTCCTAAGGCTGGTTCCACCTGCGTAACCAGAGCTGTACCTACTTAAGGAAAACAGGTGACTTAGCTGAATGCAAACCTCCTTGTACAGGCATGTGATGAAATGCAATTAAATTATGGTTGCTCAACAAGTCACTGCCCTTCAGCTGGAGCAACATCACCATTGTGTGCATGCTCTTAACTTGCCCAGCTCTTAAACTTCACTTACGCAACATGATGGCCTTAGGAAGAAACTGGTGCCTGCTGATCTAATCTAAACCAGCCAGCACTCCTGAGCCCCTGCTTGGACAGTCGCTGCTGGGCAATTCAAAGTGTTACTTGTACTGCAGCTTCTTTCCTCCTCTCTATCCAAAGGTCAGTTTAATACTCCCCTTGCAGACTGTTTTAACTGTAATCTTCTGGCTTTGCCTTCACATGGCTTCAATGACAGCACTCATTTAACCCCTTTTACCAGCTCTTCCTCATCACAAGGCAGCAGCCCTTCCTTTAGCAAATATATACCCACACCTCTAGCATCAACTTTGTGTGCTGGTTGAACAAACTAACCAGTGGCTTTCAAACTGACTTTAATTAAACAGCTTCAATATTGCACATAAAATGTTCTATATGGATATGTTGCAAGAAGCCCTGCAGAAGGCAATCCATACCTCTAGCAGAGGAAGTGTGCATGCTTTATGGTAGACCATGCTTCAACTGCATGGAAAGCTTTATAGAGAAATGTGCTGGTTTTGTTGGATTGTTTTCCTTTTTCCTTTTCTTTTTAGCTGGCGTGGAAGAAAAAAGAGGATAGTTTCCAACAGGGAGGATAAAACAGTACAAATTAAATCCATTCTCTGGACAGTGTAACAATTGCAATTTCCTGCTATTCCTTGGAAGCTGTACAGCCCAAGAGGGAGATATTTCAAGACCGGTGTGTCAGGGATAGAAGCTCATGCATCTGGTTATTTTTAATGGCAGCTCTGTCCCTAATTTTCAGTGCTGGCCTTGATGAAATGCCAGCTGTTTCATTAACCTTTGTCAGTATGGCAAAGAATAAAAGGTGGCTCTCAACATTTGCACCTCAGACAAAGCTCCTTTTCCCAACAAGCTATTGAAGGTTCCTAGCTATACCAGGCAGCATTTTGGGTAGAGAAGGGAAAGAATGAGGAAAAAAAAAAAAAAAAAGACATCTGTGAAGGTCTGTGTAACAGAGCCTGTACAAGTCTTATATCTGCAGTCTTCATTACTGTCTGCAATGTATGTTAGAACCAAGTTTCAATCAAGGTAACCATTTTCCTCTCCAAGCCAAGAAAAATACTGGGTTTATTTTCAGACCATTAAGAATAGTCTCTCTGAACAGCCCTCCTATCCTTGTTTCATATGGGCTGCTTGAAAAAAAGAAAAGAAAAAGCACAATTTCACAACCATGGCAGCTATGAGCTGCCACATGGGTTAGACCCCAACAAACAAAATCTTCACTGTGCCTTGGAAGAGCTTGCTCAGGGACCAGGACCTAATTCACTGCCACAGCCAAAGTGTTAGTGCTCCAGTGGTAGAGCTGGGCAAAGGCTAGGATTTTTGTTCCATGAGAAATGTGGTGGGTTGAGAGAGGGAAGGGGAAGAAAACACAAAGTCGAATTTCTTCCAAGCTCTGGTTTGTCGTGGTGTCAGCACTAACAAAGCAGCACAATGCAGCTCGTGCCCCCTCCTCCCTTCCTCTCTTGCTCTGCAGCTATGACCAGTTCCTACCAACCACAGTCACTGTCACGGCTGCTACCTCCTCCCTCCTTTTTTTACGGAAACATAATCCATCACTGCAAGCCCTGCTCGTGAGACAGCAGTCTGAACAATGTGTTCAGTCTGGCTGGTGGCTGCTAACTACTTATGGGAAGGCTCCTGGTTATGTTATAGCTGAGCATGGTCCTGCACAGCTCTTGGGCACCCAGAGGGCTGCTTCCAGAGCCCCACTTTCCAAGTGGTGAAAGACAGAGCTGTTTGCTCTCTGGGCTGCAGCCTCGGGAGGTTTGGATTTAGCTTATCATCTGAGATCAGAATCGCTGCTCTTAAAATGTCAGCAGTGAGCTATGGAGCAAGAAGAGGGAAAAAAAATACTCTTGCCCAAAATTCAGGCTATGCTAGTAAATGTCAGGCATTTGCACAGAAGAAAGTCTCAGAGCTGGGAGGTTTGCTGACGGGTGGGCTTTCTGTGAAGGCGTCTCAGTTCTCCCCCAGGTCCCTGTCATCTTGTACCACTGACAGCAAGGCCTCCTGCTGAGGCACAGCTCCTGGGGGCTGCCACAGCCTTGCCTGGCTGGGAGCACTGCCCTCCTCTGCCCTTCTGGCTGCTGCCAGCAGAACCAGAGGGGCAGGCAGAGCCATGCCAGGTACCGGGTCTGCCCTGAAGGGCTGTAGTCACCAGCAGCTCTGGGAAGCACATCCACCTTGCCAGTGCAGGTGAGAAAAATCAGGGGTGGATGTCGCCAGTGGCTCAGAGGCCACCACACAGGGACCCTTCATTTGAGGGGGAGAGTTTACATAAATCACAGGAGAGAAAAGGAGGAGTGAGGGCAGAGATCTCCAAAGCCTCTCTTGGTCCGAGGGCATGGCAGGACAGGCTTGGCTGACTGCAGTGCCAGGCTTGTTGGTTGAAGCAGAGCTCTGCCAGGCTCCTCAGCACTGAGGTCCTGCTCATCAGGACAGACATCCAGATACCAAAAAGAAAGAGCTTTTCTTTTCCAGACAGTGATTGCAGCTGCCTTTGCAGGGGATGGAGCCCCGTTTGCCCCAGGCACTTCCAGCACATACAGAGAAGCTGAGGACAGCACGGCCCCTTTGGCACACGGCTCTGGTTTGGTGCCTCCCGGTGCTGCCGGGGCCGTGGCGCAGCAGCAGACGTCCCTGCCAGACCCCCAGCTGCGTGCCACTCGCAGGGAACATCCCAGGGAGAGCTGAAGGAGGGCCCCGAGCCTGTTTTCAGTGTGAGACAGAGAGCTGGCTAGAAAGGAGCCAAGTGTTCTTGCAAAGGAAGCAATCCAAGGCAGGGGAAAGTGAATTGCATTAGGAATTAAGACCGGAGATGCTGGAAATATTGATTGTCCAAGCAGTGGTACAGTCCTAGCTTCTGGCATGTTTAACATCTGAACACTCCCAGTCTCACTGCAGATGCAGCAGGGCTCTGCTGTGTGCCTAGGTGAGGGAAGACTGAAAGAAACGTCTTCCATTGAAGTGCAGGCACCTCCAGAAGAGGATCTGGGCTGCCTTGTACTTGGCACAGAAATAGGTAACCAGCCTGGTGTCTGGTACGACAGGTCTGGAAGGGAGCCTGCTGACATCCTCAGTCCCACCTGCCTGCACAGTGCAAGTGTTGGGCTCAGAGCATCCAGGTCTTGTGATCTGTCTCATCACACTGAAACGGGGACAAGTGCAGAGCCAGGTAGTGATTTATCAGAAAATCCTCAGGGAAAAGCAACTGGGTGGAAGCCTACTTTCCTGCAAACCAGAACATTTCTTGCCCACAGCATTTAGCACAAAGGCAATGCCTGCACACAGAGGCCAGGAACTAGAGGGCTGTAATTTGCCTTTGCCATCTCTGGGCCACTGGAGTTGAGTGAATGTTTCATACATTCTTTACGGTCTCGAACAGTGAGCCAGGATTTCCAGGACATCTGCTGCAGGCAGGGATTTGGGCAAAGAGAAGAAGAGAGAAGCTCTTGTCTGCAGAGCCTGGGGCCAGATCTTGGGTTGAGGTTTGAGTGAACCTGGGCCATTTGGGTGGGACCCACTGAAGCTCGCAGGCTGTGTGTGGTTTGGACTCAAATCTTGGCAGAACTAAGCTTCGGCCTTGACGAGGCTAGTTGGTGAGGGCTGGTCGGTGAGGGAAAGCCATGGCTGTTGTTCCAAGCTCTCTCCTCCTCCTGCTTCTGCTCTGGTTGCAGATCTCAGCTCTTCCCAGGCCCAAACTGTCATTGTCAGGGATGTGGGGTTGCTCTCAGTTCTCAGAGACAGGGGCTCCTTCCCAGCCCCTAGAGAAGGAAGAATTTTCCTCCACTCATTCTATACCAAGGCAGACAACCTGGGCTTCTGGCTGAGATGGGATTTAGTCAGAAGGGTGGAGCATGGTGTGGCTTGAAAACAAAATCCCAAAGCTGCAGCACCAGGGTCCCATCAGAACTGGCAGGTCATCTGGCGAAGGATGTTCACAGGCAGGATGTGTGAAGATGTGCACATCGTCTTGGCTCTGGACAGGCTGACAGGATGTTTTTCTTGTAGGCTGAGAGCAACAAAGAGGATTAATCTCTGGGAAAAAGGAAAAAAGGGGGCACTATGTTGAAGTGGGTTTTCATCAGCCTTGTGCTATTGTGTGTATCTCGGGTTTACTAATGATTCAAATGAAAAGTAATCAGGAGAAGTGCTTGGAGAAGGAGATTTTCCTGTATTTACTTTGGATGCGTGTCCACTGGAAAAACATCTTCCAAAGCATTTTGCTTGGCGACGGGGGCTGTTTCATTTGGAGAACAATTGATGGTGATGATGAGTGGTATTAGATGTGATCGCTGTTCGACAGCTTTTTGACTTGCCTGCAAGTCAAAGCAGCAAATTCCTTGTGACTGCGCACGTGTGCGAGGAGAGGCGGGCGCGGTGGTGGCTTCAGACAAGCCAGCAACGTGTTCGATCGTTGCCAGCCTCAAACCAGGCGAGGTGCAGGTTGTTAGTGCACCGCCTGGCCTTGCAGCAGTGTCTTGCTGTGCAAACCCGTATTTACTGTGCGCTCCACCTTTCCATGAGCTACCACTGGACAAGCACTGCCCTGCTGTTAGCATACCGCAGAGGTAGGTTCGACATGTTAGTGGAGAGTTTGCCAGCAGCACTGTGCGTGGTGTGTTATGTATTTACAGGAACAGACTGCTCCCAGAGACTTTCTGTTCCCCAAATCTAATGGGGTGTATCCGTGGCTGATGCTGCCCTGACACCCTCTTCAACCCTTCCCAGAACAGCTGTACCACCTGGAGCCCTGCCCATCCCTCCCTGCACTGGCCACTGGCAGCTCCTAGCAGAGTGGCCATGGAGGAGGGTTAAATCAGTGAATACCATTTGTTTGTCTTCCTTTCTGAAAAAGGAACAGCCATCTGCCACATCCATTCCCTCCCTTGCTGAAGCTTTCTCCAAGCACTAGCCTGTGGTCTCAGTGGCACAAGGAATAAATCCAGTGCAACTTTGCTGAAGTCTTCAGAATTGCTCCCAGGGTAACGGAGAGCGGAGCAGGGGCCCCGAGAGTTTCCTAAGCTTCACAGCCATAGCCACAAGGCAAATAAAATGAGATTAACCAATTACAATTAAAATGAGAGAGAACTGCTTTTGACAGTAATTTTGAATTTCCCCTAAAAGCAGTTCCAGCTGTGACCTCTGACTCGTGCAGTGCTCGCCTGAGATCTGCCCCTGGTTGTTTGTTATAAGTGGTGCTTTCAAGGACGTTCAGTCCTGCCTAACAAGAGGTTTCCTAGGCAAAAAAAATAATAATAATAATAAAAAATAAAAAAAAAAAAAGTGAAAAATGGAAGAGGAACTAACACAGGGCATCCCTGCAGTGAGGCACAGACCTGAGAGCCTTTCTGGCAAGCAGATGAGAAAGGCCAGGCAATCTCCAGCGGATTAGGTAGGTCAGTGCTTGTAGCAAGTTCCCCCTGCCCAGCAGGGCTGTATTACTGTCATGCAGCTGTGAGCTCCATCCCGGCAATCCCCTCATTCGTCTTGGTGTTGAACACATCTCTCTTCCCACAGAGAAGCTGGCTCGACACAGACTTTGCCTTCACTTTGGGAAGAGAGCAAGGCTGTGTCTGCAGGATTGGAGTAACTGTCCTTATTCTTACCTAGAGCTTTGGAGAGATGTGTTTGCTAAGTGGCAGTGCCACACAACCAGCTTTCATCATGATAGCACCTGGTCCTTGCAGGCTACTTAGTTCCTTAAAACCAGTGGGTGGTTTCGACTCATTCTTTGGCCTGTGCTACTGTCCTCCAGCAGAATTTATCAGTGTACTATTAAAAAACAGCCCTAGAGGAAGAGATTTTGCAAGACTAGTGGGGGACAAATAGTGTCATTGGGAGTGGATTTTCACCCAAATCTTATCAGTAACCAATCAGAAGATAGCAGTGTTCTCTCCGCCAAGGTGCTGCTCTTCCCATGGGGAACATGGAACTTCCCTTTGGACAGGAGCAGTAGTTCCTGCAAATCCTCTTCTCATTTCAAAACAACTGCACCATCAGCATTCACAAAACTCAAGGTTCAGCTCTCTGGGAAGGGTCTCTGTTGCCTGTAGGAAATCAGAGTTGGGACTGGGGATTTTGTCAGGAGATGCCTGCAGGTTTCTGCATGGGCTGTGAAGTGGATAGCCTCTGTGTGCCTGCAGACACGTTCACTGGCTGTGTGAGCCACCTGCACGCCGTGTTTCTGCTGTTGTAGCGTTTCCATATTCAGACCTGGAGGTGACACGCTTGAACCTTCCCCATCTTGCTACACAGGCAGATTAATTGCCCGTGCTGCAGAGACAGGGCTGTGAGAACGGTGACTTGAGCCAGTCATTAGGAGGGTGAAAATATACATAAAGTTGCTATTTTTAATCTTCAGACACAGAAGGTGAGAGGGAGAATAGACAGAGATAGAGACAAAGGTGCATTGCCTGAGTCACACAATGTACTAACTTATTTATTCTGTGATGTGCTGGATTTGAAAGCCTTCCAGGTGCCGTAGCACTCTACTGTTGAGGTCAGTACCACAGTCACCCTTCTTTGTAATTTCCTTTGTCATTAGTGATTTTTAAGGAATGCATTATGCTATAGAGATGAGGTCTGAAAGCAATTTTGAAGACAGTAATGCTGTTTGCTATCTCCACACCAGTTATATTTATTTAATTGGAATGATTCAACTTGTATTCAGTGTTGTCACACCTGGGTGACTTTCAGATCTGTTTTGTGTAAATCAGTCTGCCCATACTTGGCACGATCTTATGTCTTTGCATCTGCAAACACCATTGTTTGATTTATGAAGTACCTGGCTTTGCATATGAATTGCTACAGTCCAGTCCCTAAAAACTTCCCATGATGTACATTTCCATAGGTAGCTTGTCTGAGCATTTTCTATTTATGTGGCTTTTCCTACAGTCTTGTCTCAAACTTCCTTGCTATAAATTAAACTGATTTCTTCGTGCCCTTCCGGAATTCTGGACAGCAGTCGCTGTCCCCTTTGCAAATATTGGAAAACCATTATCATGTTCCACTCATTCTTCTCTCTTCTAGACTAAACAAAGTCACTTCCTTCCACCTTTCCATACAGGTCATGTTTTCAAAACCTTTTTATCGTTCATTTCATTCTCTGCGCACGCTCCACTGAGTCTATTATCTTCCTTGAAATGCGCCGCCCCAAACTGGACCTAGCTTTCACACTGTATGGATCAAGTCTCCCACTACAGAGCAAATCTTGTCTGAGCTCTTATCAGCTTCATTACATCCTGTTTGGAGTTGTGGTCTGTGATACCCAGACAGAGCATTCCCTAAATGATTTGCTTTTTCAGCTATGTTCCATTTGGAGATATTCAAGCCAAATCTTAGGGCACCATCAGATGTGCTCCTCCTCAGTTCAGAGTCCCTCTGCTGTGTCTCAGAAGGGGTTGTGCAGGTGTTCTTAGTTTAGTTTTCACAAAGCAGATCAGCATGGCTGAAACCAAACCTGTAAAGGATATGCTTCTTCTTTTCTCTGCCTGAAATCTCCCCATTTGTGGAAAAAAAAAATAAAAGGAGGGAAAAATATGTCCTGGACAAACTAAACAGCCCCATACCCGCCTCATAAGATCCTACAGCCCTTCAAAATATTTGCTTAATCTCCCAATATCTTGGCAGGGTGCGTAGGTATTAGCGCATGCAGGTGTTCTTATCCATTGATCTCAAAATATTCTCCTCCTTGTTTTAGACATGGGGATACTGAAGTGTTTGGAGGCTCGGTTTTCATAGGCAACAAAGATCCCTTGCCCCATTTAAAGTCAGTGGAAAATGTGGGTTGCAAGCCAACTGGAGAGCTGAGCTTGAAGTGACTTGCTGAGGTCCCACTGAGAGTTAATACCACGGCCAGGAGCTGGAGCCCAGGTTTCCTGAGTCTGTCCAGAGTCCAATGAGCAGGACCAGGCTGCCTTCCACTCCACCCTGTAAACACAACTACCACAGCCACGCAGTCAAACCCATGATTTAACGCCCGAAGTAAAATCCACCCGGTCACGGTAGGTGTCACAGCATTCTGGAGAAGGGCTGGGTTGATCACGGCTAGCTCACTAACTTGAAATCTTCTTGTTCATCTAGTATTTGGTTGCAAGTTGCATAGCTGAAAAGCCTGTTAAAGAAAACAAATAGCACCTGTGCCAGGCCCTGCCATGTTCCAGCAGTAAAAGATATTAATAGTTTCCAGGTCTGTATTTTGTATGTTGGCGTGCCAAAGCTCACCTGCTCTGTGTGAAAGGGGAGGCTGCTCACTGCTGGTCTCTGAACAAAAAGCTGGTCTGTCGAAGACGAATCTGGGGGAATTTTTTAAATTCCAAAAATAGACAGGAGGGGAAAAATGTGCCAGTAAGATGGATCTCATTTCATTTCCCAAATCCCTCTGGTCTCCAGAGTTCATTCTTTGCTCTTAATGTTTCATGCTATGGCTTATTTTAGTCTCCTTAGTGGAAAGTTTAAAACATTTACTTAAAGGCAACGCTTCAGCTGGCATAAACTGTCACAGTTCTCTTGGCTTCAGTTGCCTTCAGCAGAGAGCTGCCCTTTAGCATTTAAATTGCTTGTTAGAAAGTGGAAAAGTAAGTCACTTGAAATCATCCTCAAAAACTAAAGAGAATGGAGAATGAAAGAAGGGCTCACAGTGTGGATCTCAGGTGAGAAGCAGTCTTTCCACAGGGACAGGTGCAAATACAGAGCACGTGCAGCACACATCGCTACTCTTCAGATCCCCCTCCAGAGCAGCTGCCAGTGCCCCCCATGCCAGCACCCCCGAGGGGCCGTGGTGCCAGATCTGCCGGGCAGAAGGAACGGAGGCTGCAGGCATTTCTTGTAGGACAGCGCAGGTTGCTGAGCACCAGGTGAGCCAGCCCTGAAGCCAGGTAAATTGGCCGTGTCCAAGTGTCTCTCGTTGTGCCAGGGAGATGTGTGCAGAAGCACCAAGGGTGCTGTAGTAAACATTTGCCAAATTGTTGATTAATTAGCAGGGGGGATTGTGACTCAGAACACATTAACCCACTTGCTGTAGCCTCTAGCCAGCCTGGGAAGTTGCCATTTCAGCTCTTCTTTTTGTTCAACATATCCTGAAGGGGAAAAAAAAATGCAACCGTGCGTTATGCTTTCCTTTACTGTCCAGTTTAACAACAACATCCATCTGGGCTTACAACATTTATGATGCTGGGCTCCTGCACTGGTCTCTCTGTCTGGTACATCCTGACATAAACTGAACAGTCACAACCCTGACCTCACTGGTTCCCTGGTAAATCACATCAGCAAGGCTCTTCCAGACTGACACCAGCCTGACTAAGGCCAGAGCAGACTGCCAAAGCCCAAAGGATGGGAATGGTTATTTTGCCTGCATCCTGGCTGGGTTTGTGTCTCCCTAAGAATGTGTACACTTCCCTTCGCTTTTGCAATGGCACCAGGGTGTTGACGAACTGCAGTGCTGCTATTTATCCCTTAATTACTCCCATGACTCACATTAGAGTAACAATTTTCCGTAGAAACAAACACAAGCAGAGCTGACACCACTCAAGCTGCCTTTATTTTGAAACATGTTCTCTACTTCAGGTTTTGAGGGTGGCGACTCAGGAGGCTGCTTCGCACTCCTGGTGTTAAGGTTTGCCAGTCAGAGAAGTGAGATCCACTGGGTGCTCACTCCAGGCTGGGGAGGAAGAGTTACAGCTGCTGGACTGCGCTGTGTGAGGCTGAGCATCACTCAGCACACTGATTTGGGAGGGGTGGATGCTGAGCATGGCTCAGGACAAGGCAGTTCCTGCCCCCAGTGGTCCCAGGGTGTTCGTAGGACATGTTCATCCACTAGTGCTCTTGCCAGGGTGCTCTCTCTTTTTTATTTCCCCTTGAGCAGCTCTACCTGGGCTGCTGCATTGTGTTCTTACATGTCTTGAGAAATTCAAGCAGGGAGAGCAACACAAGTGCCATCCCTGGATGTTATCTGTGGATATTCACCCAGTTCTGTGTGTCGTGTTAATTACAGGTGCCACCAGTGGGTGGGATCGGCACTGGCTGAGTCACTTCTTTAACTAATGAAATAATTAGCTGGCAGGTCTCAACCACATCCTTAGGGCCAGCCTGGCATCTATTCTTATGTGGTCTTATATGGACTTGAAATCCTCTGAAGCTATTTCCCTGTGCTTGATGCTTGTAAACCAGTATGTATATGGGAGACAGGATGGTCCAGAGGGGTTCCTTTATTTTAAAAACTACCGTGCCTGCCTTGCCTGGGCATTAGGCTTGTCAGAAGTCAGCCTCGTTTTGTTCTTTTGTGCAGCCAAGAGAAACAAGGCAGAGCCGGAGCTGTCTGTCTGATTTCTCTACTTCCAGCTGCCATCATTTATAGCAATTAGGTGTCCCTGGTGACGGTGTCCCAGCTCCTCCCCACCCTGTGGGGCAGGACCAGAGATGTGCACGTCTTTCCTCAGAGCTGTAAATCTACCCTGAAATCATACAACAGAGAGAGCCTTTCCTGGGGCTTTGCCACAGGCACTGCACCCCCAGCAATGCGATTACATCCAGTTTTCAGGCCATGGCCCAGCCTCCCTCCACCCTGACGGGAGGGAAAATGGCCATGTGCTCTGTCTTCCCAAGGCAGAGGACTGCAATATAGATGTAGATATGGGAGTGCTCAGAGCTCTCAGCCAGGAACCAGGGCTGCTTCACAGAAAGTGCTGCACGCAGCCGTGTAAAACAGACGTGCTCCAAAGTGCTCGTAGCATCGTGGAAAAGGCAAAAGCAAGCAGGTGGGTGCAGGAGGAGGGATGTGTGAGCACGGGGAGATGAGAGTAACAGCACCCAGGACCAGGAGGCTGCCGGAGGTGCCAGCTTTTCCTTGCCCTGGGTTTTGCTTTGCACCCTGCAAAAAGCAGGGCATGGCTGAGCTGAGGGAGCAGAGCCCTGGAAAGCTCAAGAGAGGCTGACTCCAGACAGGCAACCTGATGCTTTTGCCATTGCGTGCTTTAGGAGATTGTACGATTTGATGCAGAGTCTGTTAGAGTTGGCTGGCAACTTGCTTACACTTTGTCTGTGCAGATAAAGTTGCCTCGGCAATTCTGCTTCTGTGCTCCCCCTACACACACCCCTTAACTTTGCAAAGTGTGGTTTTTAAAAAATATGTCAAAAATGCAACGTTGGCTGCGCAGCCTCTCCAGGAAATGCCTATAGAAACTGTCTGCGCAGGAAATATCTACAAAGGGAAGGGGGGAGGGAGATGAAGGCGCAGACCTGGATTCATCTCTGTGGACCGGGAACCCATGTGCAGCTTCTCCTCTTGCACTTCCTCAGGGCTGTTGGCTGTCTCTTCTTTTTGCTTCCGAGGCCCCACACATTACAAATGGTTTTCACGATGGTTTGTCAGCCTCCCACCATGCCGGAGTCCCGCTAAGCCTCTTCTCCTCTGAAGAAGAAGAAACTTGGAGCCATGACTGAAGCCAGATTTTCAAACAGGGCCAGAGCTCAATAAACCACTGGGCTTTTCTCAGAGGAAAGCCCTTTGCTTTTTTCCTTTTTTCTTCCCTGTGCCTTGGAGTTGAACTAGGACTGAACCAGTAGTACAAACATCAGGCTGAATATCTCTTCCCTAGAGGACTTTTTTTCTTTGTCTGCCTCCTGTATTGCTTCAAGGTGCCGATAACGAATGTGTGTGCTTGTCAAACTGTCTCCTTCCCTCAGGACCAAGGGAGCCCCCTTACGTGGGGATTTCAACCCAATTTGCAGAAAGGACCGGGAAGGAGAGAACCAGGAACAAGCCTTCCCTGGCAGAGAGATGGAGTAACCAGCCAGTTTTTCCAGCAGCCGGGGCTGTGTTTAGGCAGTGTGAGCCCGTGGGCCTGAACACCTGAAGCTCCCAGGCATGAGGCCAGGATTTTCACTTCACCTTACACAAGGGTGTTTTGGGCCTTTTGGGGAGGCAGAGTAAAGCATGTCAGGTCACTGAACATAAAAAGAGCTGTCTGTGTGACCAGGAAGTGGGACTTGCTCCTTGTCCCATTCCATGGTCCCTTTTCAATTAACTTTGAGTGGTGGTGTCTGAGGAGGACCCACCAGAGAGGGACAGGACAGGAGCAGAATCCAGGTAGGGCCATGGTGACCATCACCCTCTTTCTGTCCCACATATGGACTCGTGTTAATCCAGGGACAGCCACTGTTTGTCACAGCAGTGTCATGGAGGCCGTTCCCACAGGGATCCATGCAGGTACAGCAGGATCAACACAGCAAGAAAAGACAAATAGAAGCAAAGGAACTAAAATAAAATTAAAAAATAAAAAATAAAGCACTATCTCCTGCATGAAAATCTTCACAATTCCCATGTCCTGTTGCAAGGTTGCTGCCTTGACTCACCTCACGCATTTGCCAGCAACAGGTTCCGCTTTCAACAAGTGTCTTTGACTCTGTGAAGGCAGAGAGATGGGACTCCCTTGTTCCTTCTCCTACTCCAGACTTAGCAGAGGACGTAATGCGTCTGAGATGTGAACCACAAATCATGGGATCTTCACGCCTCCCCTTGACCTGGGCTATTTAGTTTGAACAAAGGCAAAGCAGCCTCCCTAGCACCAGGAGGTGGCTCTGCCAAACGCCCCCATCTTCCCAGATAGACCAAATAACAGCTGCCCAAATTCTCTTCTCCCTGGAGGTCAGTGTGGGGTGACAGCAGCCAGTGGTTGTGTTTTCGCATGGAGGGGCTCCAAGCCTGGTCCAGAAAAAGAGCTTAATTGCCTCTTGCGTTTCTCCTGAATCAGGGACATCTCTGGAGTCCAGCAGCTTCAAAGACACGTCCCCTGCACTCTATCATAACAGCATTTAGAAAGCAGCTTGAATTTCTTCCAGCTGGCTTCGTGTTACAGAGATCCCTATCAGCACCCGGGAGGAAAGAATTAGCAAGGAAAACAAGCGTCTCTTAAACTTCAGAGAGGAAAAAAAAATGCTAAGAAAATGGCCATGTAAAAAGCATAAATTTAGTCCAATGATGCCCGATGTGTTCATTTCCTAGGTTGTTTGAGGTAGAAAGCAGCCTAACAACTGGATTTTCTTGTGTCAGCCAGAGACTTTGAACGCTAATAGCAGGGTTTTATCGAAGCCAGATGCACTTGCACAGGTACTGTCTCTACAGCCTCCCTCCTGGCCACTGGAAATGAGCAGGGCCCACCTTGCTGAGCATTAACACCTGTGGAATCCACGTGCCTGGGGACGCAGGGAGTCACCAGAGCAGACAAGCCAACACACTTGGAGTTTCAAAGGCGCCCGGGTGGCTCTTCTTGCCAAATTCCTTTCTAGCCCCTGCAAGGACTTCTCGTGGCTTTTCCCTCTTGTCAAGAGATCGAGCAGTCGGGCTCAGGGTAAGCGGTGGGAAAGCCTGGAACAGGCAGCTCCCGGAGTAGCAGAGAGCTTCCCACACCCAAGGTGCTCCCCAGCTCCCAGCCGGTCGGTTCTGTTGTGGTTATTGCAGAGCCGCCTCCTCCTGTGCAGCTGTCCCACACCCCAGCCCGAGCCCTGCAGCCATCCTCGGCGGCTTCCCTTTGGTACACAGACGGACTTGCTGACATGTGAACAAATCCTTTTAAAGAACAGATACCCTCCGTTTCAAAGAGCAAAGTCCTGCGGGCAGCCGGGGAAAACTGGCACGGGGCACGGACTGAATTTGGTTTTGCTTTGCGCTCCCTGCGGTTCTTCACACGAAGGGAGGAGAACCGCGTGGCGTGAGCTGGGGCTCGGGGAACAGACTTTGGTGCCTTTGCATGTCAGAAACCATTTCCGTTAGCCAGCCTCACAAGCACTGTCTCTGTTTCTGTATGTGGGATGCCCCAGTGCTATATTTCTGCTTTTCCTGATACTTTCTCTTCCCCTTTCAGGCTGCTGATGGGCCCAGCCTCTCAGTGTCTCTCTTCAAAGGAGGGCATTATGTTATGCCACCACTTCTCATGCTGTTCTTTTCTCCAGCAAGTTTCCATTATGACTGGAAAAAAAAAATCTGGCAGCCATCACCTCTGCTCTTTAATGACCTTTGGTTGATTATTGAGATATTACTCACAGTTTAATTGTCTTCTCATGCTCTATCTAAATGAAAAGATGGATAGATACATAGACGGATGTAAAGGTGAAGAGAGAGAAGGAGTCATTTGTGGTGATTAATGGCCCAAGCAGAGGCAGAAAGGGTGAGAAATTGCATTGAGCAGCAGCAGTTTACACCTTCCAAGATACTGACTTGCTCTAAAACATTTCTAATTACCAGAAATCAATGTATTGTCTGCTTGGCTTTAGTGTGCAGCTAAGGGAAAATTCACAAGATGCAATTAAAGCAAAGCTTACAGCTTGATGTTTCAGCTTCCAAGAGTCAAAAAAGTGAGTTTGAGCATATGTAACTTCAGAGACAGACCTAATTTTCCCCTCTTGCTGAGAAGATTCACATAGCAACAGTGAATGGGGCTTTCTTCAATTTGCTTTATCCTGTGTGTATTTAAGATAACCTTTTTTTTCCAGAATTTCATTTAGCTACTCATACTACAAACACAAGGACAGATGGTCACCAGATCAAACTTAATCAGCATTCTGTACGCTGGATTTCAAGCTTAGAAATTCATCTGGTTCTAGTAAAACACAGTCTGAAACCTGCCCGATGTTTAACTCAGCCACAGAATTGTATTACATTTCTAAGCCTTCCCGATCCTTACAGGAGATTGAGAAGGGAGCCATCAGGCATCTTTAAAAAGGGCTTGATTAGGAGTTTAATTATCAGCTATCAAAATCTGTTCTGTTGCTGGTGTCTCACTGAAGAGCAGCATTTTTAAAAGGGGTCTGCAGTTCTGTGTGTTTCTTCTTGGAATTCACCAGGGCTATGTGTAACCCTGGAGTAAGAGGATGCAGTTTCATGTACATCCCCTTACACCTTGCGGAATTCAGGGTCTGACCTCAGCAGTGTGCCCTCTGTCAAGGCAATTTGAACCATTTTCCCATGGCTTCTTCTCATTCCTGTTCTCATCAGACTTTCCTTTTCTGCCTCTCGTTGCTGGTGGTAGGGCAGCAGGGCTGAACTGCTCCCATGTGCCCCCATCCCAAGGAGGTTTCCACAGGTTTCACTCTGTGTCCTTAAATCCTCTGTCCTTCAAGCTGGCGTGCTGATCTTCTTGCCCTCTTCAGAAACACGCAGCTATTTCATCCCTCCTGCCACAGCCTGTTGGAGATGTGTGTACCACTGCATCGAACTCTGCTGCCTTTATTTGCATAACTGTGGCATGGGGCTGACTGGCTAGAAACCAAAAACCACTCCAAATGGCACAGAGGCGACAGCCATCTGTGTCTTTTTCACATTCGGTTTCATTGTTTTAGGATCAAATCCAACCGCTGCAACCTACAGTAACTCTACACTTCTCGAGGCTCCGAGCTTTCCATATAGCACGATCTGTGGTTTCGCTGTGGAGAAGCAAACCTGGAAAAAAACTTGTTGGACTGGATCAGAAGTATTTTAGTTAGTGCAGCAGGAGCTGCCAGTGTTGAAAATAGCAGCCCTGGAGCATGAATGAACAGAGCGGTGTTTCCTTCTGTGCACGTTAGACAATTTAAGCCTAACTCAGCATTATGGTTGTGCTGGACAGTGTGCTCTTGAGGTGTGTTTCCATTACCACGTAATAAATATAAATGTTTTTATGAGATACCCATGGATGGAAGGAATCTGAGGTTTGATGATGTATATTCAAAGCCCTCCCGTTTGGCATTAATTAGTACAACGTAGTGTTTTGCAATTTCCCAGCACGGACACATCCAGATTGCTGCTAGGAATTGGAAGTGGCATGACCCACTCCACCCAGGCAGACAGCACTGAGACAATCCCTCCCTTGGATGAAGCTCGTGTATCCCTCACAGCCCCATGGCAAGGGGCATGCATGGGATTGCATGCACTCCATACTGAGGAAACAGCTTGTGTAGGAGCTACTAGGGGGGCTAGAGTCTGCCCTTGCTAACAGCCAAGAGAGAAGGGGATATTTGCACTTTTTCTGCCTGTTTTGTCCTTGCTAGAACATCCAGGTGTAGGAAAATCACCTGCTGCCAGCCCCAAAGCTGCAGACATAATTTAATGCTGTGCTAACCAAACTGCCAGGTGATGGAAATTTTTGACTCATGTGTTTCAATGGTATTGCATGGACCCTGTGATAAGGAAAGTACCAAATTTCATTCATATTCTCCTGCTCAGACATCCCACCGTGGTCAGGCTGACCCATCTGTTCCTTGCACTGCCCTGAGGGTGCTTCTGCCACTGACTTTGGGGCACTGTTGTTTTGTGTTCTCGGTGCAAAGGTTCTCGTTTGTTTTTTTCTCATTGCTGGTTACATATCGCCTTGTACATGGGACCATTGGCCTCAGTGTTCTAGTGCTGGAGATGTTTCTTCTGTGCTAATTGCATTTACACATTCAATTACCCAGTAGCCATCAACTCGAGCAGCGCATATGGCATGAAGGAGGCCCTTCCCAGTGAGTGAGGAATGCTTGGGACAGCGTGGAGCACAGGTGGGGCACAGAAATGGCCCCACAGCCAGCCCCTCTGAGTGCCCATTGCACAGCCACCTTGGAGCCCGTGACCACCATCCCCATCCCCACAGCATCACAACCCCACTGTGTGCTCAGCCCTTCCCAGCACCATGGTTTCTGCCCGCTCTCTGCAGTGCCATGGCAGGCTTCTCTGTACCACTTAATTGTCTTTTTATGCCTCCAGCCTCCCTCCAGATAAATTTATTATTTTTTTTTTAACTCCGAAATACATTTGTAGCAAATAGATGCCAGCAGCTCCCAGTGCCAAGAAGATGCGGTGCTCCTTCTGCTTGCTCTGTTTTCCAGTGAACCATATCATTTTGTGCTTGTTTCTCTGTGACCTTTGGAGCCCATTCAAAGTCATCTGCCTTTTGCTTTGATTTAATTTCAATCCAGCGCATGTTGCCAGCTGATTTGCTGCCTGTTTTTACACATTGCCAGCAAATCACCACCTCTTCATATTGTTCAGACAGTCATCAAATCTAGGCCTGCCAGCTCTTTTTGTTAATGGACTAGGAAGGCTTGGTACATCTAGCTGATGTGACCAGAACGGGACCAGAAAGCTGCTTAACCCCAGCTAGCAAATCTTTAAAGCACAACGTGGGACTTTTATGGCCGGAGCAGGGTCAGGCTTCACTGGGCAAAGCTTTTCAGCTGCTTGGTGTGGACCCAAAGTCTGCCTGTACATCACCTGTACATCACTTTTCTGCTGTGATTTAAATAAGATGATTTAAGGACACGTGGTTACTGGTTAGATAGGATTGTGTCGGTTTTACAGAGCACAGTGAGTGCAGTGTTTGTCACACGTGGCCCACACCTCCTGCGCTTTCTGCTGAGATTTCACTTGTGTTCTTCCTCCTTTTGTTGGTTCTCTTCCCATAAATCACCAGAGTTAAAACACATCAGCGTTCCGCATGAGGTGGGGAAAGCCAGTAGCAACCCTTATACAAAAAGTTACCCACTTAGAAAACACGAGTGTAAACAAAAACAGCCTTTTTGAGTTCTTCTCCCCAGAGGCATGCCCTGCAAACACAAACAGGGCTGGCCTGAAAAAGGAGAGCAGGAGCAGCGTATTTACAGGCAGAGACACTGAGGTCAGTGCCATGACACCTTGCCCTGCAGATGTCCCTGCCCTTGCTCACCAGATCAGCCCCTGATGGGACAGGGGCAGTTTGTGGGCTGTTTGCCACATGGGGAGTTTTGCTGTCCTGCATTCAAGCCTGGCTCAGGGCCACGTGCAGGAGGGAGGTTCCTTCCAAGAGGGCTGAGCTGCTCCGGGCACCTGGGAGCCCCAGTACCTCTCACCCCAGCAGTTCACTGCCCCAGAACTGCAGGGACCTGCCTTAGCTGGGGCCTGCCAACCCCGGCTCGTCCAGCACTTCCTGGCATGCACAGCTGAATATTGGGGAACTTTAATGTTCCTCCAGGCCGACAGAGCAGCCAGCAGGCTGCAGAGGTCAGGGGTTAGTCCTGGCTTGGCTTGGATACAGTCTTTTGAGCTGTCTGAATCTCAGACACTCCGCTCCGTGTGCACAGTTACAGATCTGATCCCGATGGAAGCTCGTTTGGTTGCACAGCCATGTAACAGCGAGCTCAGTAACAGAGCATTTGCCAAGGTTTTGCATTTTGCACTCAGATCTGCACTGCTACCAGCATCCACGCTGCCAAGTCCGCCCACAGTCCTCCTGCCACCCACGGAGTCAGGCGCAGCGACACAAAGCCCGGTAACGCCTCACCTGGGGGCTACGAGCCCGAGGGGATGGCCACTAACATGGCCCAGGGAGCCCAGCACAGCCAGCCTGCCTTGTTCACAGCCTGCTGCAGGCACAGCTCAAACTTCTCATGAAAGGCTAAATAAAAAGGCACCACCAGTGCCCTGGGGCTGAAAAGCAGCCTGGGACGGGCCCATCTCTTGCTGTTCCAGTGCCCACATGTGGCCAAGCTCTGCATCTTTTCCTCTTTTGCCTTCTTGCATCCAAGTGGAGGGCAAACTCTTTGCGAAGAAAGCAAGTGTCCTCTGGTGGCTGCAAGCAAAAAATGCATGTGGTGATACCCGGGCTAGGAACAGCATTGGAATAGGAATGTTATGTGGAGTTTGCAACCTGACTTGTTTTAAAGATGGACAATAATCCAGCTGTGAAATGGAGCTACAAGCTGGCTGCCTGCAGCATGGACAAAGGAGGGGTGTCAGGGTGTCTGTGCCTTCAGGCTGGGAGTGCAGGGCAGGGAGCAGCCCTTCTCCCCGAGCAGTTCCCCCGACATCCCCAATAAAACATGAGATGGGGCAGGCTGGACGGGGCAGGAAAGGGACAAGAGATCGGAGGTGCCCAAGACATGGGAGCAGAAGACCTCCCCACCACCATGAAACCTATTTCGGGCAGTCCCTGCAGGAAGGATGTGAGAGCAGGGGCCGGAATCCAGCATGCGCTTGTGCTCTGCGTTTCTGAAATAATCCCTCAGAGATCAATGGGGTTTCACATCTCTCCCCATCTGTTCTTAATCTGGTCGCTTGACAGATGCCAAACCACCATACCCTGTATGGAAAAACACAAAACAAAATACAAAACCTTCTATCTCGTGTAGTTTTGTTCAGAAACGTTCCCTGGAGCCCAGCTCTGTTTGTGCCCTGGCCGTGCGTGGAGGCCCCCGGAGGAACCTGCAGCAGGGGCAGATCTGCCACCAGCAGGGTTTCACAGCAAGGCCAGAAAGGGGGTGGTCGGAGCACAGCCTTGTGTCTGACGGAGCAGCTTTGTGTTCATGCAGTGATTCAAGCCGGTGATAATCTACTGCTGGCATCCCTCTAATGCCACGAAGCCTCTACCAACACCTCGGTCCTGTTGCTCCAGGTGCTGCAGGCTTGCACAGCCACTGACAGTCCCAGCCAGGCAGGAGGTGTGCGGAGAGAAGGCATCTGCCTCGCTAAAGGTCACAAATCAGTGGTAGGGCCGGATGGAAAATCAGTAGCCTGGACCCCCTAGGGGTTCGTGCCACTTGCTCACGCAGCCTTTTCTCCCAGCATTATCTCAGAGTTCATCCCTGCAAAATCTGCTGAGGACATGAGCAGCAGCGTTTTAATGACATCCATGAATACTTTATTTAAGGCTGAGACTCAGCGACTGCAGCGCTGTCATTATCATTGGCTGGACCAAACCATCTCTGATAATAAATAATACAGGATTACTCCCAGCATCTAAAAATATCCTATCTTAAGCTGTTCCCATCCTCATCCTATCGATCAGAAGGGCTGAGTGTTTGCAACAGCTTATACAGTAAATGCAGTTTAACTTTCTTCTTACCAAATACTGCAAACTGGCTCTTTTCAGGACGCTGCCATGTAATTTACAGCTATATCACTAACTCCTTAATACTTGCCAGGTTCTTTGGAGCCCTTTGAAACCAAACACAATAGAAAGATGTGAGCCAACACTGACCACACGTTTCATGTCTGCAGGTTCCTACGTGCCTTTTTGGTCTTTTCAGCAAGCAAGCTAATGGAAACAATTCTGTATCTTCAAGGCAGGATGATGAAGTTTCAGAGTTCCCCTGGCTAGTCACAAGAGAGAAGTGATACAGCTCTACAGCAGCCAAATGCCCGTGCATCTCTGCATCTCAGGTTTACCATTAACCTCAGGTAAGAGGGAAGGGATGGAGATATTTCCTCTTTGTATATAATTTACTTAATCCAAAACACAACCTCCCCAGTCTGAAAACAGGTTTGAAAGAGTGACAGTTAAATGCCTGTGCACTTTGTCCATGACCCCCAAGAACGGAGTACTTACATGAGGTTTGGATGAGCAGAAAGGAAGGCTGGGGGAAAACGGCATTATCTTGGGCTGCTAACAACATCCCATACGGTGCTCTGTTCTGATACGGCTTCACACTAGCATGTTAATTTATGTTAATTTATGCTAAGATAATAAATGTATTGTGGTTTAATAATGATAATTTATGTTAATTTCTGAAATGTGTTAATATAAATAATTATTAACAGGATGTTAATGAAGGAAAACATCCTGTGCCTCCCCAGTTTAGTGAAGGTAGGGGTTGGGGTGAAGGAGTTTCTCCTGGCTCACCTGGCATGTTTTGCCAGTACCTCCCAACTCCCTGAAACATCAAGAGGAACATCAGCAAAGAGAAACACAATATTTTTAAAATGTCTTCACAGCAGCAATCATAATAAAAATACAAACCTCGGGTTTATAAAAGTGTAGCAGTAAAACCACAGACATCTTTACAACTCCCAGACACGCAGTGCTGGCCAGCAGCAAGCACAAAACCCTCCTGAATGCAAGGAGCAAAACTATAACCGTGGAACAGGCCTAATTGTCTTACTGCCTGGAAAACAAACAAACAAACAAACAAAAACTGCACATGACACCAATTTTCAGGTCATTACCATTCACCATCAGGATAGATGAAACAAAATCCCTTCATTTTTCCTCACCTGAAGACCACAGACGGGAGTTGTACGGAAGCAGGATGCTGCACCTCTTGGCTGGTTTAGGTTCCCAAAGCAAGCTCAGATCTTTGTGCTGTTTCCTGATCATTTAAACCCATTTTCTTTGCAAACCAGATTATAGGCATCTGTACTTCCCTAGCTAACAGTAAGCCTGTTTCGTTCATGGGAATAGAGATCATCTCTCTCAAAATGTGAGGCAAGCCCTCAGGCAATGTAGCTCAGCTTCCCAGTGTGCTCTGGCAGGTTATTTAATATTTCCATGCCTTGAATCTCCCATCTGCAAAAACGAATGCTGTATTCCTCCCACCCTTTGTCCAACAAGGCTTAAAGCTCTTCAAGGTGGCCATTGCTTATTAGGACGAGGCAAGGGGGAGCTGTGTCAGCAGCGGGCTGGTTGTGTGCAAGACAAGCCTGACCTTGGGCTGGCTGTGGGACTGCATGGAGCCAGTGGGTGATTCAGTGGGACACGAAGCAATCAGCAGGATTATAAAGCACAGAGTTTGGTTGCTGGAGGAGTTTCTAGACCCCCTGCAGTTGTTTGGGCTAGCACTTTTTGCTGTGCTTGGCTTTGTTCTCGGGTACAGCCAGGATCTGGAGTTGTCCACCTGCCTGCCTGCCTCGCTGGGGGAGGCATCAGCCTGCTGACCCTGGGACCTGCGGAGATGATGGTACCGATTCAGCTATCGACAGCTTCAGTGACTCGTCTCTTCTTCTGCCATGGAAATGAACCCATGTGGTAGCAATGATGGGAAATTACTCAGAGAAAAGAAAAAAAAACTCAGCGTGAGCCAGGGCAAAAAGTCTAGAGTAAACACAGCCCCGGCCTAGCACCGTACAGCTGTCAAGTCGCATTGCAGTAGGTTTCTTGATGCCGATGATTTAATGATTCTTTGGCCCAAGGGTACATCTCCCACTGCAAATCTGCTTCTCCAAAGCCGCTTTATCACTGACCTGAAAGGAAGCAATCATGGTCTGTGTGTAAATGTATGTGACGAGAGTTAATGCATGGTAATAGCTACAGCACATCTAGCGGGTTGGACAAAACGGAGAAGGTTCTCTGTCTGTATTTTGCTCCCTGAACATAGAGGTCACTGGCCTTTATCGTGATGATCTGTGATAGAACCCAGTAGGCAGAGCCTGGGCACACACACATAAATCTGTCAGTGATTGCTTGTGCACTTAGAATAGATTGTATTTGATTTACTTGTTTGTTTTTGGAAAAGCCTTAGAAACAAAAATGCAGATGGCACAGTTCATCTTTTGCCCCAGGAAAAAAAAAAAAAAAAAGTAAAGTTTGGTCTTCTGTTACTTCCAAACTATTCACAATTTGTCCTTTGTCATTTGGGGATGGATTGTCTAAGCTCAGCTGTGTAGTTGAAGAGCTTTTTGAAAGCTGTTCTGGGCCCTAATCACACCATTTCTAATTGAAATGGGAACCCTTGCTCCCCAGGTCCCTGGGAAAGGCCTGTATAATTGAAAGGTGGGGACTGCTTTTGAGATTGTTAGGATTTGTACCATCACAGAATTCTGGCCAACATCCACCCCATGAATTATCGCTGAAAAATAACAGATTTTCTAAGTGTGTGCTTGGTAAAGTGCAGATAAGGGGCTGATCCAGCAAGGGTCTGCTGCCTTCTCCCAGGCAGCAATTAGAGCAATGTTTTCCAATCAGGGAGCTGGTCAATTCACTTGCACATTTAATGGATGAGATAAGGGCAGCTTGCACTAAATTAGCTTTCTGGTGAATGTATGATAGATATCAAGGATGCGAAGCCCTTCTGGCCGCCCGCTGCTGCGGGGAGCTGCCTGCGTGTACTTCCAGAGCGAGGCCAGGCAGATCTATTTAGAGATGACGCTCTTGTACTAAAAACAAACAGGGATGCTCCTGAGCATCCCACTGTAGAGCAAAGGACTGCTTAAGGCAGCGATGCCCAGTGTGCTGCCTCTGGGAGCCGGCTGATGACCACGCTGTGCTCAGCACTGCTTCACCAACAGCGACCCACGCTGCAGCAATGTTGCAAAAAGGATCTCTTGTTGTGCCTCCCTCTGTGCTTGGCTCACGGCAGCCTGCTCCCATCCTCCAACCCTGGATCAGGCACCTCCTGGATCCTGACCCGCTTTCTCCAGTTCTGTTCCTCAGTAGATGTCTGAGCCCCTGTTTCAGCCCCTGTCATCAGATGCTATTTGTTTTGCAGCAGGGGGCTTCGTCTCGCACCAGGAACCCCGCTGGCCTAAGTGTTGTGGAAACAAAGGTGAAACAACAATAACTAAAACCAGTCTCTGCCTTAAGGAGATGGCAGCACCTCCCTTATTTCTTTCAACTGCTGTAAATAAATCCTTGGTCATGGCACTGTTTTCCAGAGGACGATAAAAAGAACTGTTGTCACTCCCTGACACCAACTTTTCCTGCCATTCAGTAAGTCTTCTCCCCCTTCTCTTAATCTTCATTTTGTTAAAAATCAGATCTCATCTGATGACTGCTAATTATCTTAGAGGCTGTTGGTAAGATGCAGCAGAGTAACCTAAAGGCAACACTCCAGCACAATGCTGCGGGAGGAACGCTGGCCTGGCCGGTGGCACTGCCACAACTGGGGTATTTTCACTGATGCCATCCGAATGGGATGTCTGATGGCAGAGGTACTAAATGAGGACTAGTATAGACGTGTCTCATACATGCACTTATGTACATTTGGTTCTGATTTTTGGAGTCTTCCCTTTGGATTCGGGAGGGATCACATCACCCTTCAGATTTTAACATTTTGCTTGAATTTCATCCCAGCTGTTGTTCCTCGCTCTGCCGCAAGCTCTGGGAGAGGCTCTGCACAATTTTCTTCCCTCGTCCCGCTCCCAGCATCGCCCTGCTGCCAAGAGGAGAGGACTCATGCAACCTGCAGGCTGCCTGCATGCAGGGGGTGGCAGCTGCTCCGGCACCGTCTCCTTTCCACCGGGGTGAATGTGAAGCTAATCCCAGCTTCTCGTCTCAGCCACACTGATCTAGTTAACGGTAATGCCTTTGGCTTTAGGGAATGGAGGAGTCTGGATTTAGATCTGCATCACCAGAAGCAAAACGCAGCCAGCAGTGTGTGCTGGTGTCACAGATGCATGGCAAAGTGAAACAACATCCACAGGCAGCGTCCCAGGAGAGGTGACAAACCCCTTCTGCTTCCAGCCCTGCAGCCTGCTGCTGTCTCCTCTCCTTGAAATCTGTGCTCTTTAAAAAGCAAGTGACAGAAAATAGAGGGGCACCTTAAAAAACAAATAGACAGCAACAAGGGGATGATACACTGCCTCTAAGGTCCTGGAAAATCTCTATCCCTGCTCCTAGGAAGGCCTGGAGAGCAAACCCAAGACTACAGAAAGCACGGGGTAAGAGGCAGATCATCTGAGACAGGTACAGGACAGCATCAGCCTTGCCCCCACCTCTCCCTGACACTCGTCTCCCATTAATTAATTAGCTTGGACCTTTCAAAGTGTACGTGGCCCCTCAACCAAGTACAAACTGATTTCCACTCATCCTTACCGAGTCCCTCTCTCTGTCCCCAGGCAGCATGGCACAGAGAAGAGCTCCTGCTGCTGCCGGCACTGCTGGGAGCCTTCTGCCTGCATGGGCATTACACTGCCTGCTCAGGCTTTGCAGCCGCTTGGTTTATTTCTATATATAAACTTTGGAGATGCTTCCAGCACGGCCCAGCCAGCCTGCAGAGGGCACGCAGGGCTGCGTGGTGTGGGATCAGCGCGGTTCTCCAGCTGCTCCCAGGCAAACTGGCCAAGCTGCGCTTAGCAGCAGGGTACTGGCAGTCTGCAGATGCTTGCATCCCGTCAGATCCAGGTAAATCCACTGCTGCAAGGAGTTCCCCGCTCTGCAGAGCCTGACTGTGTGGTTGAATAAGCCATAAAGGGACAGAGGTCTTTGAACCGACAGCCAGGACTCGGAGGTCCACAGATCGGGTGGCTGCTTGCTGGATTTTCTTCCTGATCCGGTCAAATCATGGGAGTCAGATCTGGGATTTATCTCAGTTTCCTCATCTGACCCTGGGGTGGTTGCTTAGAACCCGTCTTTGAAAGAGTGCCTGCGTTTTTCAGAGGCAGCTGTAATTGGGAAGCACTGACAATGACACAAGAGGCATGGCCACAGGCAGCACAGGTAGGGCCTGGAGGACTGCTGCACAGCAAGTCACAGCTCCTTGTGATCCCTGATGGAGAGTTTATTGGAGGGCACTCCTATCTTAAGGGCCTGGATTTACCCTTTGCTGACCTGTTGATTTGCATTTTGGGGACAAAACCCTTGGCCAAGAGTTGTGGTCAGGGCCTGAACTTCCTCCCCTTCTGCAAGGAGGAGCCACTGAGCACAGTTAGCTGTACTACTCAGCACCCTTTTTTTATAAGAGCTCTGCAGATATTCATGGCACGTTAATTACCAAGCTGGCAGCACCCTGCACAACCAAGATATTCCCGTTTTGAACACGAAAGTGGGGCAGCTCAGCGTGCCACTCACCTGGCAGCCAATGCAGCTGCTGAAGCAGAGCCACAAACTGGGGTGACGTTTGCAGGCTGAAACCTCACAGAACTGAAAACTTCAGAGAAACCAGGGGGCAAGCTGAAAAAATGGCACTGTTAAGCACTATTTCTAGTTCATTTCTAAATGTCTGTGCTTTTGTCCTTTTGTTTCCAACACACTGTTGGGTTGCAGGCATCTCTTTCTCTTGGCTGAACGTCACACTCCCAAGGGCAGTTCATAAAAAGCAGTTTCTGTCCAGCAACACGGCTGGGGGGTTCCTTCATCTGCGTTAGGTTATTAAGGACCCATATTGAATTTAACATCCTCCCGTCTTCCCTGCCAGGATGAGTCAAACAGCAAAATGCATTTCTCTCCTGGCGCGAGTCCTAAGTGAATCAGCTCCTCAGACCATTCCTTCATCACCTAACGGGATCCTAAATTAAGAGTCCACCCTGTTACGGCCTGTTTTATATAAAAAGCTGGATGGATCTGAGATAAAATGGAAGGAAATCCACGAGTGGGAGAGGGCTTGTTCGGCTCTGTCTGACCTTGCCTGCCGGTTCCTGCGCATCCCTGCACAGCCTCCTCTCTGCTCGTCGTTTCACTCCTAGATTCCCACTTAACGCTTATCCATTTAAAACTTATCCTTTATTTTTGGTTTTAGCTTTGCTAACTAAGAACTAATAAGCCTTCTGGAAAATATTTCCCTCTAGGTGATGTGCTGCATTTCCCCCAGCTCCAGGAGCCATACAGTGCAAAGCACACGTAGATCATCCTCCATTGGCTTATGTGCAACTGAATCATGCTAAGGAGTCATAGACCCATCAGCTTGCTGCTTCGTGCTCAGTTTGGTTTGGGGTAAGTTTTGAAATGCATATATTGAAATATACCCAGCCTGTGTTGGGCATGTTTCTTTTTCCTTAGAACATCATCAAGTTTTTGTGTCTTCATTCTGAAGTCCCCCATAACGAAGTATTTTATTTCCATTACAAACACAGAAAAGCCACAATCTGCGTGCAAGGCAAAGCTTCAGCTCTCCCTGCGTGTTCACAGAGACAACATCCTAGTGATGGCCAAGTCCCCGACTGCCCCATCCTCACTGCGTTTGTTGGGTGTGGGGGATTTTGGGCGTCTGTTGGCGCTCACGTGAACTCGTATGAGCAGACAGGAATGTGATTGTGTTACTCGGCCCCATCTCACGTGGCTTCGTGCAGCCAGCACAGATGCACAGACATCCAGGGCTGCGCATCCAGGATGTGCCCAGCTGGTGTGAGTGCAGCTCACGTGCATGCGTCGGTGCAGAAAGCAGCGCACAAACACGGTGCACGTGCAGAGGTGTGCACGGAGCACAGAGCCACCCCCAGCAGCACACCCATGCAGCAGTCCAGATACAGCTGTGCCTATTTCAGGTATCCTACAGCAAAGCGCACACACGTGCGGCCGGGAGCAAAAAAAAAAAAAAAAGAAAAGAAAAAAAAATTGGCACAAAAATCCCCCAAATTCGGCTGCTGCAACACGCACGGCCCCCATTCCCTCCCGCAGGCTGCACACGCGCCGTGCACGCGCTCCGCGCTGCAGCCACGCGCGCGAGCCCCCTGCAGCCGCCGCGCGCTTCCCGCGCCCCCCGCGCGCGCTTCCCGCTCCTCAGCGCGCGGCCAGGTTCCCCCCCCCCCCCCCCATTCCGTGGGCGGGAACGCGGTAACGGCCGCTGCCCCCCCCCCCCCCCCCCGTTGCCATAGCGCCGGGCCGGGCTGCCGCAACCGCACCTGCGCCTGCGCCGCCGCCGCCCCCGGCCCCGTCCGTGTCCCCCCCGTCCCCCCCCCTCCGCCACCGCCGCCGCCGGTGAGCGCCGGCCCCGCGGGGCTCCGGCGGGCGCCATGAGCCGCGGCTGAGGGCTGAGCGCTGCCGGCCGCCGAGGGGCCGAAGGCAGGTGAGGGGCGGCCGGAGGTGGGGGGTGGCGGGGCTGTGGCTGAGGGGATGCGGCCCCAACGGCTCCGCGTTGTCGTCGTCGTCCCCCCCCCCGCTATCGTGAGGGGCTGAGGGGACCCCCCTGGCCTTTGTGAGGCGGCCCCGGGGCGGTGGCGGTGAGGTGGGGTGAGGAGAGGAGCAGGGGGGGGTTGGCCGGGGGCTGGGCGGCCCCGCTTCGTGTTCCTGAGGGGAGGAGGAGGAGGAGGAGGAGGGCGGCTGCCGGCTCCTTGCTGGCCGGGGACCTCGGTCTGGGTGCCCCCGGCCCCGGGGAGCCGCCCCCGTTTTTCTCTCCCTGTCTGGAAAACGCAGCTCGGCGCTGCCGCCCCCCGCCCCGGGTTTTGCTTGGCGGCCTTAGCGCTGCCCTTGTGCCGGTAAGGCAGGAGCAGGTGGGTGGGGAGCGACCCTGGGCTGAGGCGAGCGGGTTCCTCCCTGGCAGCAAAGAAATGCGGCGCGACATCGGACATGGAGAGCTGCCAGCTGCGGGGAGGCTCTGCCAGCCGAGCCCTGGGGTGGGACACGGGAGGAAGGAAGGAGGGGCGCTGCCTCCGGGGGTGACAGCAGCAGGGTGGGAGCTTGGCAGCAAAACTGGGCAGAGCCGAGCCCGTGGAGGTAAATGAAAGCCCAGCCGCCGAGGCGGCCTTGGAGGGTGGAATTGGCCGTTTTGATCTGCATTGCAGGTGCACAGGAGGCACACAGGGTACTTGTTGGCTTTGCCTCGGTGGTAAGATGCTCAAGCTTAAAAGGCTTTATTGAGGCTTTGGCAATATAAACTATGCTCCTTAACATAATAAATAAATAAACAGACTAAATACAGTGCATTTTTTCTGTATAACTTGCTCGTTAGCTAATGTAATTCTGTAGTGCTTTATTGTGACTGAACCTCTGCGGGAAGCTGGACGTTTATGCTCTTAAACAAAAACAGACATTTGTGCTCTTGAATTGAGCATCACTTTTTGATTTATTTAAAGCTAGCGTTTCTTAAGCAGATAATAAAAGACTTGTAATTATGTGAATGTTGTGCTGAGGTTCCAGCAGTGATTTTTAGTGAAAAAGGGCTGTAACAGAGGAAAGTATCATCTGCTTAAGCAGAAAATATTGATTATATAACATGTAGAAATATTAGAAAATTGGCTGAACTGGTGCATAACTGTTTGTTTTCATCCTATTGCCATACTTCTGCTTTGTGTATCTGTAAAGTTTCCGCCCCTATCGCCTTAGAAAAGACAAAAGCCTCGTGACCAGTCCAAATGTTCAATGCAGTTTTAGGTCCAGTGGTTGCTGTAAACTCAGAAATAGCAATCTTATTTCATTCCATAAAGCTCTTTCCTTTACTTAAGATTCCAGGTATAATTGCATACTTCTAAGGTTTCTAAATTATTTTTAAATGTATTTAAAATGTATATTCTTTATCATTCTAATTACAAAAATCAAGCTCTTCTTCCATATGCCCTAATTCAAGGGGCTGTAGGCATTAAGGGCAATATATTTGTTCACATCTGCCACATTAGTGGGTCCTTTGACAGCAGCAGGGAGAAGAAAAACTCCCTGGTCCTATTATTGCAGAATGTGAAGCATAATGTACGGTAAAATATTTTTGGAACATTAGTACAACTGTAGCCCCTCTACTTTACTGTTTACAAACTAGTTTGCCTTTAATACCATTAGGCACTGATTTCTAAGTGTGTAATTGCTTTTCCATGGGTTAAGAAATTGTGTTTTAAAATTGCAAAACCCTCAAGCTTATATTCTCAAGATTCACAATGTATTGCAATGCTTACTTGTGTAAACAGAATGCTGTTATGTAATTCATTTTTTGCTCAAGTTCACGTTTCACCTCATTTTTGTAGTAAAAAGAAATGTAGCAAATTGTAAACATCTTTCTGAAATAGTTCATAATGCTTGAGATCTTTTTGGTGACAAGTAACAAGTGACACTATGTATTTGTGTATCTGTGTAAATGCGTCTGTTAGTAACTAACAGCAGTGGGTTTTTAACAGGTAGCAACTTACTGAAGAAATCCCTGTGTCGGGTAGCTTACTGTTGTGCTTTAGGGGAAATAGGGGTAGTCGGAGTAGACAAGTGCATAGATCTTCCTTGTTTTCCTGCTGCTGGTTGTTTGAAAAACAAAGTCACAGGCTGAGAAAAGAAAGACCTAAGGGTGTTGGTGTTGAGAAAAGGCGGTTGCATGAACCATCTGTGGTCTGGCTGTCTGCAGCTTTGTTCATGTCAGTTTTCTGCAGCATACAATAAAACATTGTGTGTGCTCGGAGTGGCTGTGAGATGTAGAAAAGCACAGGTTTGTGTGCCTTATTTCTGCTTCCACACTGTCGGCAGTGGAAGCATGCTGCAGTCAGCTGGTGCTGTGCAGCTGCCAGCAGCGTGGGCAGGCCGGGCTGTGGCAGCGCTGGTCCTGTCCCTTGGAGACGTGGTGCTGAGCGCCAGGGTGGAGCCCGAGCGCGGCGCTTGCCCTTTGTTCAAGCAGGAGGCTGTCATCAGAGCCTGGCTTCCCTTTGCATCCGCAGCATGCCAGAACACTCCCAGCTCCTTTCGTGTGCGTGTCTAACACACCACCTGAAAGAGCAACTGAAGATGATGAATGCTGTATTTTGGAGAGCCGGGTTTGAGTGTTGGTGTTCAGGTGCTGCCTGCTGCACCTTGTCTCCGATTCCTGCACTTCTCTGAGAGCCGGTATCCTTCATATATCTGGTTGTAGTATCTTCAGTGAGCGTGTGCCTGATCTGTTGGTGTTCATTTTTAAATGATAGCAAAACTGTTTTCTTCTAAGTGAAGCTGTCCAGCAGTCTGATAATGGGTGTTGGTCAGTATCTCCATGGGATCAGTAACGTTGTCTGGGGATGCTGCACCAGCTTGTTTCCCTTGATGATATGAAGGAGCATGGTATTATAAATGGGAGCAGTACATTTACATGCTACGATAAGTTAGAGATGTGGCAAATCTTTTCTGAAAATAATGTATTCTGAGTGCATTGGAATATCTGCAAGCTGGTTTTAAAATAGTCTTTTTTATTTAAAAAAAAAAAAAAAAAAAAAAGGCCTTTTATTTGGATCCCTTTCCTTCCTGCTGTTGAGGAGCACGTTTATTCTCATTTCACTCCTAGGAAAACTTGGGGTGTTACTTGAAAATATCATTAAAATATCTCGCTGCTTGTCAGTCTTAATTATGTGTGTGAGAGCCAGGATTCAAGTTACTTAAAAGTATTGCTTGACTGAAAACTGGAACTTTTCATGACTTCCACCCAAATAGAACAGTGCTGAAGGGATGCAAGACACAGACTTCTGATAGCTCTTGAACAGGAGACATTTTTTTCCCTTTTTCACTACTACATTTACTTTCCCCATAGCCCCACGCGCTGTCCTCACGCCCGAATCTGTCATACAGTTGGTTAGAGACCCTCACACACGCGCCTTGAGCCAGCCAGCAAGTGGCCAATGCCCAAAGCTCATCTTTAACACTGTAGCCAATTTACTTTTATCTCAACCTTGCTCGAGTTTTTGTTTCTACCGCTCGTTTCCTCGTTCTCTCTAATTCAGGGACATGTGAAACAGCGCGAAGCCACCTGCAAATTCCTTTCCCACAAGTGCCTGCCTGTAGAAAGGCTGAAGGTTCACCAGGGAAGGTAGCTCCTGATAATTCGAGGCGGTGCCCAGAGGGAGGGCACACAAGGTGTCATTGATCACACCACTGTGGGGCAGAGGTGTCGCACGTAGGGGGTGTCTGTGTGGAAAAAGCCTGAATGATGTCATTAGTGGCAGGTTTCCTTTGTAACACAAGTATATGTGCTTGTTTGCTTTCCGTTCCTCATGAAAACTTGATTCAAGCTCTGTTAGCTTTGCTGTCTTCCAGGTACCTGAGTTATGTAGGTAAGAGTACAAGGTACCTAGGTCTCAGCATCATATTATTTAATAAAAAATCTTGTACTTTTTTATGGGGAGAACTTAGACATAGGTAATCACTGCCACTAGGTTCCTGTCAGCAGCAGCTCTCAAAACCTTTACTTCAGCAAAATGGAGAGTAATTTTCATCTGTTTGATTGTTCTCAAACAATCAAATCGATGCCTTAGGAAACAACTGTCACAGAATGCTTTAGAGAACAAACATACTCCTCAGCCTGTTAAACTTGCCTGGAAAAATGTTGTTTTATTCTGCAGAGCAGTTCAAGTAGCTGTGCTCTGCAGCGGGGTCCAGCCAGTTCTCTTGATGCTTTTCATCCTGGGTGAACTCTGAAAATCATGCCCTCTGCTGTCCTCGCAGTGGGAGCTCGAGTTCAGGGCAGTGCTAGGAGCTGGCACTGCTGCCTCAGGACGCACTTGTGCCCATCCCACTCGCCTGCTCCGCTCACCTGTTTTCCCCTGCCCTTCAGGTGGCTGCAGTGTGAATCCCTCAGTGAAAACCAGTCAGTGGGAAGGTGGCTCTGTGTCAGTGGGACCACTTCCCCGGCCTGCAGCACTAGGCAGTCCGGGGGAAGGTGGATTTGGAGCATTTCACAAACATGGCAGTGAACTTAATCGGTATATCTGAGTGGAAGCTGTGAGGCAAAGTCATGGCTAGTCTGGATAGCCATGCACAATTGCGTATCTGCATCGTGGCAGGTTATTTTTCTACTAAGTGGGAGGGGAAAAAAAGAAGTCACTTATGTGAAACCAGCCATAATAATTGCTTTGGTTGGCATTTCATTAAGCCTTTAGAACTGGGACGTTTTAAAATGACACACATACATCTTCTGTGACTTCTTTCTGTGATTCACACATTGCTTACTGGTCATAGAGAGTGAACTCAAAAGATAGCACAAAGTTGTGTTCATAGGGGAAAAAAATGACTTTTCCATCACGGTATAATTTCTAAGCGTAAGTGTGGAGTTGTACTTAACATACCCTTCTACACCTCCTACAGGTGCTATACAAGGTGAAGGCCTGATTTAGCTTTAACTGAAGCCGGAGAACTTAATGACTGAAAGTAATAGGATCAGAGTCATTCTTACGTGTAACACTGATATTATGTTAGTGTTGGGGGGAATTGGAGACTAACTTCCTTTTCATTGCCCTTCTTGCAAAAGCAACTGGCTTTAGTAGAAAGAGCAGTATGTTTCTTTCCAATATTATATATTTCCAATATTATCAAGTTGTGATTGGGGTGCAATTTGTGAAAGCTTTGATGGAGGCTGTATTAAAGTGACAAACTCCTTCCTCCCCGGGATGAGTGGAGGGGTGAATAAAATAGAAAATCCACTCATCAGGAGCTACTGATGAGAGCCTGCCAGTTCTGCTAAATTACCCCTTTACTCATGAGGGGTTTTAATATAACTTAAAAAAAAATCATCGTTAAAGAAGAGTGTTGTTTTTGAAGTAATTGGTGCTACTTAGGTGATGCCTTCCCCATTTCCCTAACGCCCAACTTTAGTCATTTCCAGTGTTTTCTGCCAGAGTAAGCCCTTTCTTCTTGACAGCCATAGCATCGGTTGCCATAGTGTTGGGATACCTTGGTAACAGTCGGAAAATACGCAGGTCTAAAATGCCGCTGTAGGACCGCTTCACTTCAATGTGATTCTCTTCCAGTCTCTGGCATACCAGCGGTCTTACCGTTGGCTTATTTTTAGTCTGCTTCCACTGTGACGGCCCCAGGGTGGTGTGGTCTCAAGGACGGGAACTGTGTGTATTGTCTCTGTCAGTCCTCGTGGCTTCACACAGGGCAGTGTGTAAGCAGTCGGTGGTTCCTGCACCACCAGCCTGTTAGGTTAAGGCATCTGGAGGAATGAAAGCGTTGCTACCAGAGATGTGTCCTCTTAATTATTCTTCCTGCTGCCATACCCACTGCTGTTACAGTAACAAAATTTTATTCTTTTAGTAAAATATTAAAACTCTGCTTCCTCAGGGATATTCATAGATTCCCTGTAAAGAGTCTGCAGAATCCCTGATCACAAAATGAAGAGGAAATGGGGTGGAAAAACTACCCAGTGAAACAACATCAAAAAGTGTTAGAAATAGAAGGGGTGCTGAGAAAACGGTCATCCTTCCTCTGGGAGGGGGGTGGCACATTTCATCTTTGCCTTCAGCTGTTTCCAGGAAAGAACTAATTTTGTCTGGCTTTAAAGACATAAACCAAAAGAGGGTGAGAACAGCATCCTGGGACCGCAGCTAGATGTGATAAGAGCTGATAGACATTGGCACAGAATCACAGGAATAGTGTCCGGAGTTGTTGCTACAAGCTGAGCTGCTGAAGGTGGCTGCAATGGCCTAGTGTGTAGTCTGAAAGGCAGGGCGAACATCAAGAGCTGCTAACTAGTCAACGTGGTCTGGTCTAATGCACAGGGGGGTGGGGAGGGGGTCATACATCTGCTCCTGCGTAGCAGGCTGTCTTTGGGATGTGCTGCTGGATCTATGTCGGTGGACATGCAGTGGTACTGGGTCAGCTGTGCGGGTAAAGGAAATGTCTGAGCAGAAGGACACAGCCAAGCCCTCGAGTTGGCTGTGGAGACTGCAGGCTTTCTCTGCGTGCCCTTCGAAACAAGCTGACCAAACACTTTTCGGATGGCATAAGTCTCTAGAGATGGGAGAGCTGATCTAAGCAAAGAACAGCTAAGTGTCCAGCAGTTGGGCATTTTATCATTAGAGCTTACAGTACTGAGCAATGTTTGGTCAAGTCAGTGACGGTCTGTAAAATGGGGACTGTTACTTACAAGGTTCTTCCAAGAGAGCCCATGTCCTTAATTAGTTCTTGAAACTGTATTTTGTATAGCATGCAAAAAGTGTTCTGGCAGATTTTGTCACATTTTGAGGGGGCAACAGCTAGATACCAGTTTAGAGGGAAAGGCTGGCCTGCCCAAATGTGTCTCCAAAAAAGACTTGGATATTTGTTGGCAGGGAGCTGAAGTGGTTGGTTTTCCAGGTGATAATTGCCCCATCTCTTTTGAAGGAGATTTGTTCTGTTTTGTTCAGTGGATCCCAAACGGGAATGAAAATGTTAAATAACTGTGGTCAGTTGGGCTTTGTTGCAGTGGATTCCTTTAGACCGTGTCTAAAATCATAGATTAGCATCTCCCTCTTCTTATCTTGCAGCGAGGTATGGATATGCTCTGATGTTGTGCACTGGCACCTAATAATACAGAGCCAGAAAATTGCGCTCATTTCATTGAAATATTTTGAACTCTATCCAAATAATTGAGATCAGAAAAGGCCTGGAGCCTGTTCATCATCTACAAGGTAGAATTTGGCTGTTAAAATTTTAGCAGTTGTTTATGGTGAGCATGTGATGATGTCAGATATTGGAAGGTCTTGTTTCTTTCTTTTTATTTTAAATTTAAGACATTTTTTCCCTTTTTAAGGGAACACGCTCTTAGGAAAGAGGTGGAACAGTTCCTTCTCAGGGTGAGCTTACAAGAACGTTCAATTACCTTCCCGTAGTAAAGAGAAGATGAGGACTCAGGTGCAGCAGGGAGTGGTGTTGCACTTCACATTTCTGAAGGAGAGCTGCTTCATTCAGTTTGCTCTCCCAGACTGTATTCATAACAAATTCTAAATCCACTGCTTGGGGGGATGTCTCCAGATCTAAATCTCTAGCTATATCTAGAAATGTTTTGTAGTGATCAAGAAATGAGAAATACTATATGTTTAAGGGTGGAATGCAGCCCATCATACAGATAAAGCTTTGTGACTGTGACAGGTTGGAAATTGGTTTTAATGCTGGTCTTCCTGTGAACCAGGTGTGTTACCAGTGCAGTGTTGAATACTGTGATGCCCCTTTTAATGTTTTATCAACCTTATCAAGTGACAGATGCATTCCTAGTTGGCGTTTGCCTAGCTCTGTGTTTCACAGTCCCCTTTTGTGTAAGAACAAAGCAAGCATTTAAAAAAGAAAAAAAAAAAAAAAAAAAAAAAAATTGGATTGGAGACCAGAGAAGGAAGAAAAACCATAGAGCCCAAACTACTCTGTGGTATGCGGTTACAGCTTTCTTCCCGGCATTGCCTTAGCTGCTCTGAAATCTGTCCTGCTGATTTTCATAGTGAGAGTAAAGATTGCTCATCTGGCTCTTACAGAGGGCTTGGGTGACGTCTGCATTTCTCATATCTATCCTGTGCTTTTTAATTGTAATCGTATCCATGGCTTCACATTCCTTAAGGCTTGGAAGAGCAGGAGATGTAATGAGCTTATTGCAATCCCGGAACTACTTTATAGGATTTCCTCTTAGAAACTCCAACAGGAACGTACCTGTGTAGATTTTGAAGACTGATAGTCATTTCTGTAAGATCTCAGCTGCCCATGAGACTGGTTGTTAGATGTGATTTGTGGCTACGTGTGGTACCACAAAACAGGGGGTTAACAATTGTTAGGGAGCTTGGAGTAAGTGGAGTAGGCCATAGCCAGAGTAGTCTTTAAACAGTGGTGCCAGCCAGTATTCTCAGTAGGGAAGTTAAGTCCTTTGTATCGATTGCTTTTACTGAGGAATTACTCCGCAATCAGTCTGCTTGGCAGTACTTTTAGGATAGTAAGCGATTCCAAAATGACAAGCTGCACCAGCAAAGCAAAAAAAAAAAACTCCGTTGACAGACCTGAAGAAATTGGAACAAGCCATGCAAGCAGCATAAATAGGGTGGTGTTAGAGGCATGAATTGTAGGTTTTTCTGTATGTAGCATAGTGTGTAATGTGTTAGGTTCCTCAGGGGGAGCACCAGTGCTGTCCAGCTTTTAGAGCTCCCAGCTCTCAAGAGTGCTGTTCTGGGATGTCGTGCCAGGAGGCTTTTTCCTTCCTCTTAGTGCCGTGTTAGATCTTCTGACATGGTCTGTTTGGTAAACTTGCCCCAGAACGTATCAGTTGGCTAGGTTTGCCTGATCACATCTATCTGTGTTTTCAGTTACCTTTTGTCCAGTTCAGTTGTATTATCTCTAGGGACATAAAAGGACTTGATGCTGTTCTAGGGAGATATTTTCTCAGTGGCTGGCTTCTGCTTTGGTGGTTTGGCCAGCTTTCTGGTTAGGTGCTGGCTAAAAAGTTCCTACGGGGAAAAACAAGAGGTGGGTGAAATGCATGTGATCCCTTGGTATCTGAGAATGTGAATGTATTTGCAGGTAAACTCACAAGGAAATTTCTGATGCACAAATAAGGGAAGAAAAATAAACTAAAATATTTTTAATATTATATTAATGAACTCAGTTGGCAGATTCAGTAGAAATCTATTTTATCCAGATCCCAGGCTTTAATAATAGGCCTAGGTTTGTGTTTTTAATTTGGAGTAAAATAGCTATAAAGTGAATAGTGTCTTGGAGTATATGCTTATGAATACTAATTTGTGTAGCTGAAGCAGGTTTCTCAGCATAAGTGGCTTTGTATAGTGACTGTCTCTGCAAAACATCTTCCCTGTTCCCGTGGTAGTTTCACCTGTTCCTGAGTACAGGATTGCGCTGTGTTTTATGTGCTGTGTACAAAGACGTGACAGGGCAGGGCTGAATGGGGACTGGATTGAAACTGCTGCCCATGAACTCTGTGGAAACTGTGACTTTACCACAGTGGCCTTCCCTTTCCTAGACAGCCACTGCAATGGCTGAAGGAGAGGACAGGCAGACTGCAAGGCTGCGGTGAGGAAGGAAAGCCTCGGAGGGTTGCAGAAGGCCTGCAAGTCTACAGTCCTCTGGTCCTTCATCCTCAGAGGAGGGAGGACCGACTTACCGTGGAGGGGCTGCAGCTAAAACTCCTGGTAGATTGATGGAACTGCTCTCACTGATCACATACCGGTGCTGCAGGGGAGGTGATGCTCTGATGCTGATAGTTTGGTTTTTTTCTTCCCAAACCCATAAAACTAGCCTGCCTCTGATTGTTTTTATTCAGATGAGGTAATCTTAGTGTGATCTTTAGTGTGGAAGAGATGGAGATGAAAAAATAATTGAAGGCATTAACAGTGACAGCCTTGCTCTGAATGTGAGAACAAGCAAAACTTGTTTAAAAATGCATTTATTTCCAAGAATTGAGTTATGAACATTTTATATCAAAGTTTGTTGCTGGTGATGAAGACTTCTTCTGTTGGGTTTATAGTTAGAAGCATAAAGCCTGTAAGTGGTTAGTAACAAGTGGGATAGGAAAGGTTCCAGGACATTATATGTAGACCGTTCTGTCACATAGCACTGTCAGTACTTGATGTTTTTTAGAAAATACATTTCTTAGTAAAAATCCTTCTGAGCCTCAGTGTACCATGCAGTCTGAGCTCCAGCTGTGTTGAGGGAATGGACTCTGAAGCAGGTTTTGTTCTGCTGTCATACTGTCGATAAGAGTATTATGATCACTTACAAAATTGGATGATTCAGTAGCTTCTGTATATAGTCAGCTTTGCGGACAGGATGATGTCACTTTGAAAATGTAACAGCAAAAGCATCAACAATCCTTTAAACTAACAGTGCCCGTGGTAACTGCTGTGACCGTGAGACACCAGCTGAGGCTGCAGCACGAGAGGTTCCTGGGCTGGCCATGGGGCTCCCTGTGCGTCCCCTTGCTGAAGGGCAGAAAGCAGTCCCAACTCAGCGAGCCGCTCTCATGTAGTGGCTGCACAGGAGCCTGCACGCATGACTGAGGTTACTTCATTTTTAGCCAACCCAGAAACCTCTTTTGAGAGTATTTTTGATCTGTACCTTGCTTCTTTCTTAATTGTGTTGATTGCAAACTGACCAGTTCCACACAATAAAGCACGTTGGCACTGTTTCCCTCATTCTTCTTGAGCACTGAACCTGATCTTTCATCTTCGTTATAAAGTAACTGAAAGCTCTGTTTTGCCTCTTGCATAGAAATCGATTCCGTGAAAGTCTTTTACACCCTTACTTTATTTTTTGACAGTCAAATATATGTTTCTGTGGTAGGGATAAGTCATTGATTATGTCAGTTATGGTTACACATAAAGCCAGGAAGATTGTGTGTGTATGTGTATACGTACATTTTTAATTTTCAAATGTTTTATCAAGTCTCTGTCTTTGGTGTTTCTTTGGGGTCATTTGCATGTTCCTTGGGTTACATCTTTGGGATGAAAGATATAAAATTAAAATAAGTCTGTGTTATCTTAAGGAATGACAAATGCATGTTGTGTCCTCTGACTGTATGTTCTACTAACTTTAAACTTGTAGAATCAAATCTTTGTCACAAAACTACGTACCAAAAGAGCCCAATGGGAAATGTTTTACCTAGCAATATGAACCACTTAAGGCAGCCTGCGAGGTAGCCAGGGGACGGAATTAAGGTCCATCTCTTGCACAACGTGATCCCACAATTACAGTCTGTAGCTGTAATGCCATTGCAGATGGTGAGAGTCCTGAGTCTTATCTTTGCAATCTAAAAGCTGGAATTGCTTTTACAAAGCTACACCGATAACTCAATTTATCCTTAGTATTGAAATGACAAAGCTAATGCTCCTTGTGCAACAGCAGCGTCTGACACAGCATGGTAGCGGCTTTGTCGGTCCCGTCTCCTTGTTGAATGGTGGGCACCAGCAGCAGCTGTGTGCAGGGTGCCACAGGGCGCCTGGGAGCCCTCTCCTCCTCGCTCCTGGGAGCAGGTCAGCAGCTGTCTTCTGCAGCGCCCGGAAAAGATGGCATTTCCCCCAGTACGGCCTGGGCGATTCCCATCCAGCATGAGCTACTCCCCCTCCCACCAGCCTGGCTCTCAAACTTGTCTGCCCACCTGTTTTTGTGCTGTCCTTACACTCTTGGGCTGTCTGAGGAGAAGGCTTCCCAAGCTTGACAGATTCCTTGCTAAAGAAAGGAGAAATCTAGCAATGTGGAGGAATTGAGGGCATATGTTTCTCGAAGCTTCTTTTCGGGTAGATCCAGCAGCCTCTGCAAAACAGCTGTAGGTGGAGCAGCATTGTGTGCCCTCGCTGTAGCAGTGCTGCTCATGTTACAGCACCCTATGTACACAGAGAGGGGCAATGGTCATACTGTGAAGTTCAAGAGCAACTAGAAGTATTTTGTGCTGCAGGAGGGTGGCATGCTGTCATCTTTGCACTTTTTCATTAGTGTACTTGTTTTAGAGTTAAATTTCCCTAGGAAGCAAGAAAATAGTGTCATGACTGACTGATTAGATTCACCAGGGACCTGGTAACTCCTGTCCATGCTCCTCTGGAGCGTCATCCCGCCACCGCAGCTCACCAGGTACTCTTCAGATGTCACAGAGGGAGCCCCAGGGAAGCATATGGCTGCACCTTGTATGAGGAGGCACTTATACCTTTTATCAGAGAATTCATTTGTGAGTCTGTGTCTCCAGTTCTACTAGACAGGTGTTTCTCTGTTGTTTGGCCTGTGGGTATACAATGTTTTAAAACCATTGTTGCCTTACAAGGAGCAGTAGTAACACAGCAGGGGTCTTCAAAGATGCTTCCCAGCATCGCACTGCAAACCATTTCTGCCTTTATTTGAATCTGAGCGCTGCTGTGGCCAGGGGCCTAGTTTTATGAGACTGCTCTGCGAGGAAACCCCAGTGGTGTGAGAGTTTTCCTTTTACTCATAACCTCAGCAACAAATATCTGCTTGTTTTGTCTTTAAGTGGGACATTGTGCTTTTCCACAGCCTCACTGCAGTGTCACTGGGGCCTGTGTGGGACACCAGGCTGCAGTGCCATGGGGCCAGCGTCCGTGCTGTAGTGCAGCTGAAATGCAGCAGCAGCCAGAGCGCTCTCCTCCCCCTTCCAGTGTGCACTTCTCAGCTAAGGTGCCCCTGAGCAGCCACATGCATGCACGCTGCTGAGCTCAGCTGCAAGTTAAGGGCTCCTTACTTTGCATTTCTCTTTAGTGACGATGCAGTTTAGTCCTTTCTTCGTCTTTCTTGTCCAGAGATGTTAATGAGTCCTGTAACCCAGGAGGTACATGGAGAATGCCCAACCAGACAGAGGGACATACTAGCCCATTTCTCAGAACTCCACTTATATCTTGTAATAAGATTAGTGACTTTGTCTGAAGTTAATCCTTTAAATGTGTTAACTCCAAACAAATGAGTTCCCTGTGCTGCTCTGGCCTGGAGTTAAATTAGGCTTTCTAGGAACCAAGAGCACTACTCAATGAAATAGTCATGAAACAGAAAAACACTTACACTTCTGGGGCATTTGCTTGCTTGCATATCAGTTTGTTAATAGTATAATTCAATTATTTCTGTTGATTCTTGTTGTAGTGAGGATCTTTATATCTGCAAGATAACTGCGTGTTACCGGTCTACGTCTGTTTACTGACAGAGCGACTGCATGCCAGGATGGCAACTTCAAACCTGGAGAACCAGCTACACAGTGCCCAGAAGAATCTACTCTTTCTTCAGCGAGAGCATGCCAACACACTGAAAGGCCTGCACGCTGAGATTCGACGCCTGCAGCAGCACTGCACAGGTAACTGGAAAGCGTGCTGATACGCTAGGTCAGTGCTTGACTCTTCACAAGAATGGGGTAACTGCTTCCTACTTTAGCAGTGAAGCCTCTGCAACAGAGCCCCCCATTGGGGTATAGTTAGGGTGTGTGTATTTCAGGGCATGACAGTGTGGTCAGTAAGCAAAGATCTGTCTTTAAAAAAAAAAAAAAAAACAAACTGTCATGGGATTGTTCTGTGGCTGGGTTGTTTTGTGTTTGTGTTTTTTTTTTGTTTTTTTTTTTTTTTTACAGATTTGGTCTTTTGCAGTGGATCTCCTATTACTGTAAACATGCTCACCAAGTGGTTTATTTGTTGTTGTTCTAACAAAGAAAGCTAAACATCTTTTTTTCCTCTTCAGATTTAACCTATGAGCTGACTGTAAAGACTTCAGATTTGTCAGGTAAGGAATGCCTAACATTTTTCGTTTAGTGTTCATGTTAAACTGCCTTATGTTTCTTAATGTTTTACTTTCTCTATTATAAGTAGCTGAGAATACTTTGCGTATGGGATGTTGACTCTACAGATTCAAAAGATACAAGAGGAGCTTTCTACTTTCCAGAGTTACAGTTATTTATGGAGTAAATGTCACAAGTTCTTTACAAGTCCATCTTCGAAAGAGCTAGAAAGAGTGCAGAACTGCTGACTCCTCTGTTTCTAGACAATCAGTTCCCGAGTTCCCTGTGCATGCTGCATGCATTGCAAGCAGGAACGGAATTTTAGAGGCAGGAGAGAGACTTATTAAAACTTAGCTGGTATTGTTATCATACCACAAAGGTTTCTTCTTTCTGTGATGTTATCAACAGGTGAAGCAGAGGAATGAGAGACTCCCTGGGTGTAACCTCCCGGATCAGGGACAGTGTAGGACTGGATGTGTGTCGCGAATAAGAGACAACACAGGCAAATCTAGCAAGGCAACTGAGCTGCTTTGCATGGGCTTAGCATTAGTTTTTGATATTGCAGTGTATGTCAGGTACTTATAACAGGATTTTTAGAGTAGGTGGTCTGTTAGTAATGCCGATGTGTTGGTGCTGTGACAGATATGGACATTGTCCACTGTGGAGGGGACAATGTCTAACAATATATAGTTGAAAGTTCTGTGACTAGAGTGCTTGTTATTGGAGAATTTGGGGCTGAAGGTCCCTGCTGAACAGTTGGAAAGCTGTCCAGCTGTAAAAACTAAAGAGTGACAAAATCACCCCACATGCCCCATGTGTGCTGTGAGGGCACAGGTGCGGAGATGGGGTCAGCCTGTAGGGCATGCCCACAGTGCAAGATCCCCTGGTGTACAGGGTGGCGTGTTCTTGTGAAAAGGAGGCAGCCAGGCTCAGACACCTCATCCTGGTAGAGGCTTCTACAACTGTGAAGAGGAACGTCTCTGCCTACAGTCACAGGCTTCCGCCATCCATGGGGGACCAAAGCTAATGCCTGGGCATGTCTTCATGGTTTCTGTAATCCCCATTTACCTCAATGCGTGAAGCATCTTTACTTGGTGTCAACTGCTTTCTTCTAAACTGTGGTGAGTGGCAGTAGCTCTTCATCTCTTCTGTAAGAGCCATCCCAGTGCTTCTGAAGATAGTGATTCTTACAGCATTTGCACAAGTTAGCCTTTGGGGTCTTATGGGTTTGAATTGTCAAAAGGAACCCTGCTCCACTGTTTTACTTAATGATAGTCATTAACTTGAATGATTTTCCTATTCTTCTAGAAAATGGTAGTTCAAGAAGTGATGAACTCAAAAGAAAGTGTGAAGATCTTGAAGCTCAACTGAAAAGCAAAGAGGCTGAAAACAATGAATTATTGAAAGAACTGGAACAAAAGAATGCAATGATAATGGTGCTGGAAAACACTATTAAAGAAAGAGAAAAGAAGTATTTGGAAGAGCTAAAAATGAAAAGCCATAAGCTCAATATGCTGTCAAGTGAACTGGAGCAGAGAGCAAGCACTATTGCTTATTTAACTTCTCAACTGCACGCTACTAAGAAGAAGCTGCTGAGTTCCAGTGGGACTTCAGAGGGGACCCCTTCTGGCAGTCCAGTGTTGTCCAACTATAAGCCAGCCCCTCCCAAAGACAAACTGCCGGAGACTCCACGACGCAGAATGAAGAAGAGCCTGTCAACACCACTCAACCCTGAGTTTGAAGAGGCCTACAGAATAGGATCGGATAGCCGGAAGCTGCTGCTAAGAGAGCCTGTGGATGCCATGCCTGATCCCACTCCGTTTTTGTTGGCCAGAGAAACGGCAGAGGTCCACCTTATCAAGGAGAGGCCGTTGGTTATTCCACCAATTGCTTCAGATCGAGCATCCGGTGAATCACACAGTCCGGCCCGAGAGAAGCCACACAAGGCACACATTGGGGTGGCGCATCGCATCCACCACGTCGCGCCATCCCAGCCTCAGCCGGAGGTTGAAACGCTGGCAGTGGATCAGGTCAACGGAAGCAAAGTGGTCAGAAAGCACTCAGGGACAGACAGAACTGTTTAAGTAAAATCACTTGCTCTATTCTGTTGCTGTTTATGCACTGTGATCCTATAGGATAAATAGCACCTGCAGTAAAGTTTCTTTTGATGCCCCATGCATGCCAAACTTCTTCCAGATACATCATTAATAGATTATTCTCCTCTAATGAACCCTAATAGGACTGTGTTCATATGGCAAGGCATATAACTACTAAATGCTGTGGCCAAATCAGGGGTACCTGACCGCTTGCTTCTGAGCACTGCTCCATTTATGGTAACTACACATGTGGACAAAGGCACAGGCTGCAGGCTGTGTTATTATTGTTAACGAAAACAAACTTAGCTCTAACCCTGCAGCAATAGGTAATGGCTGTTAGCATTTAAAATAGCAACAGGTCTTTTGTCTCCACTGTGTATGTAGCAATTCGTACACAAACATTAACTTCCATGACAAAGCCTTTTCTCATGGTAGCATTGAAAATAATGCAGCTGCAGCTATACTTTAAAAGGCACTAAGGACTTTTTACCTTCATAGGCTTTTGGTTGCAAATTGTGTTCATAGTTTCTCTGGCTCAAAAATCCTGAGAGTCCCAGCAAGTATTACTTATTAGTCCTAAATACTTTGGTTTGTGGCTTTAAGTTTAAAAAAAAAAAAAGGGAAGGAGAGTCTAAAGCACTCCTTTCAATGGTTAATGATTCTTACAGAAAGAGTAAGAACACTTCTTTAATTTTTATTTTTTAAATTGAATGGCTTCATTGCACGTTTTACACTAGTCTGTACACTGCACTTGTGGCACCTTCCATACTGGCTCAGAGCTCCTTTTTCAGGGAGCAAATGTAACTGACTATCCAATATGGGAATGGTTCCTTATGCTCTAACCTGCACTTTTTCTTTTTATAAAGGGATTATTTTTGTTTCCTGAAAGCCGTAGACTTGTTCTGGGTATCATCAGACAGCATGGGCTTCTAAGCTATTATATAGCTTATATATATATATATATATATATATATATATATATATATATCTTATATATATAAGCTATTAGAAGCCCATACTGTCCCTTTAAAATGTGTGCATTTAGTTTGAAATGTAATTGACTTAACCAATTCATACGAGAGGAGAACCTGGCATCGTCAAGTTTTATCTCAGCCAATTGGGACACACTTGCCTTGTACTTGTCCTGGTTCCCTTACTCCTGCCTAGTTAGCAACAGGTAGCCCCAACATCTCTTGTTAGACTACTTGATTTTTTATGTTTGTTCTTTTTTCTAGGAAAGAAAGGCATACTGAGAGCAGTGTGAGTATGTAATTTTGGACGGGAGCACAAATCTGACAGTTTTTTTCCTAAATTCTGATCAGCACCTCCAGCTCACCTCTGCTTCACTCTTGTCTGCAGCCTCTGAGTAGGACAAGCAAGAAAAAATGGCTCCCAAATGCTGCTAAGCTTATGATGTGCCTTCAAAAACTTGGAACACGTAACCTTTGTGAAACCTGGTGAAGGATTCCTGCCTGCCCTCTTTCCTTCCTCTTTGCCAGCTGTAGTCTTAACCCCCTTAAGCTTTTTCTGCAGCTGTGTGTTGGTGTATGTTTCCTTCGGGAGCCTTGGATAACAACTATTTGTCAGCTTCCCTTTAAAAAAAAAAAAGGCACTGGCAGGATGAAGACAGCTGTTCTTCCTAATTGTGGTAATGCTAAATTTCCTGTGTAACATGATAACTTACAGCAGGGTTGTTGCCAGTCAGAGAGGATTTGAATGTCCGCTAGCCCTAAGGCCTCCCGTGTCGTCTGCCTGTGCACCTTCACAATTCAGTCACTTGCTAGTTTAAAGCCCAAGAAACACTCGTCAGTGTTGTGCCTTGTCAGTTGTGTGGTAGGATTTGTTTCATGAATTGTGGGGAGGGACAGGGAGAAGGCTGTGTTCCTGAAAAATGATTGGTTAAAGACAGCTTGTTATTCCAGGGTTTACCACGTCTAAGTGTATTGCATTACCCAGCAGTGGTTTCGGTTTTGGGTTTTTTTGGTTGTTGTTGCCATATTATGATGGCTATCTATTGTATGAGTGAACTACCCTGCCACTTGTTCAAGGCCGATGGAAGGCATCGCTTCTAAACACAGCAGAAGCGATGCTTTGGGCAATTAAAAATGTTTCTTACAACCATACAGGCAAACCTTAGTCTTTGTGTGTGTGTGTGACAAACTTACTACATCTTTCCTATATCTGTACACAGCAACTCAGAGTGTTTCTAAAACAAAATGCAAATGATGAAAAACGCTTCCTTTTCAAATGTGTTTATTGAGACTACTAGCTTAGTTGTAACATACTATTTAAGGTCAAGTACACCTAGGTGAACACTACCCCACCCAGGGTAGTGAATCTTTGCCTCTTTGTTGTTTTTGTTTTTTCCTTCCCTCCCTGAAGCAGTGAGTTCTTTGAGAAAAATCTAGTGCCTAACTTCAAGCTATCAATCTGCATTCAAAGTGAGACAAACACCTTGAAGCACCCAATGGGAAATGTGCCTTGTGGTGTAAAGATCAGCTTCAAAAACAAGGCCAACGCCCATCGCGTTCCTTCTCATGGAGGTGGTGTACACCGGTGTCCGGAGGGTATTCTAGAAGAGTGTCGAAGAAAAGGAAGACACTGAATAGTTCTCAAAGTGCATGAAAGTGGAAACAAGAGGAGCCTCTATGAGAGATGGTTGACTTCAGAAATTCACTCATTCTGTTTCTGTAAGAAGTTTCACACTGCATACTCTAAAATGCTAGTGGTAGTTCTGGTTGTGCTAAGAGGGAAATGACCAGCAGCTACTGAGATTTAAAAATAGGAAGAAGGTGATAAACAAATGTACCTCAGTGTCCCCAGAGGAAAAGTACCTGGAGTTTGAGCCTGTGCGCTTCAATGGGGATTATCTTCAGAATGGGTAACTCCACCACCAGCACTCCGGGCTTGCTTTTTGTAAGGCAGCTGTTCTCTATGTCCCAGTCTGCTCCCTCCAGAAACAGGCCAGAAACAAAGCAACCTGTAAAGGCAGAAATATGACATCTTGTGTAAGTCAGGCCACTAAAAAACACTGTTTAAGGCAACGTTATTCCTGCAGTGGCTCTCCTTGGCATTAATACAGTGATGACAAAACTTATCCTTTCAAACTGCATCTACACAGAGGTATATTTACCTGTGGTGTCTGTTTGTATAACACAGCTGTGAGCTGTGGGTTTAAAAAAAACATTTTTAAATTAAAATTGGCTCAGCTGCATTATATGTGATAAACAGGAATAAATACCAATTTCCTACCAGTTTTCTTCCCCACAGTGGATACCACCCTTGGTATTTGCTCAAGTAATAGCCAAGTTATGAGAGAACTTGTTCACTCTGAAGGTTAGCTCATGCTGACAAAAGGTGTGGGTTTGGACAGAGTTGTTCTAATACCAAGCATTTTTGTTGAAATGTTGGTAAATACAGAATAATCTAGGCTTGATGTGACCTTTTTTTTCGTTGCTAACTGATAGCTATATTTGGCAAATGTATTTCTTCTCCATTTCCAGTCAGGTATGATATTCAAAAAGAGTTGCTTACCTGGCCCTCTAGCCAGAGGTTGTTGCATTTAGTGATTAGAACACTGTCATTTCTAAGAGATATATATACACAATACGTAATACAACAGTTATATTTACTTTTTTTTTTTTGCTTAAATACATTATTTGCAGTGTAAATGCATGTTTACTTAGTCTTAGCAAGTTTATAACGCTTTTCCCATTAAGAAAATACATAAAGAGATATAAGAGAGAGACAAGGAGAGACTGGAAGTTGAAGAAATATACAGGTGTGTGTGAAAGAAGCTGAAAAAAGATCATCATTTGTGTATACACTTGCTCAGCAGCAAAGCAGGAACCTGAATCAAGCTGATTTCCAGCTTGTAATCATGCAGACTGTTAAAACCATAACCACGCACATTGTCTGCAGAGGTATGATCTAAATAATTCCATTCAGTAGGCCAAGCAATTTCTCTCCCTCACCCCTCTGGCCCCAATTAACTGCTTTTTTTTCCCCTCAAATGATCATAAAACCACTTACCTTGTATAGACCCTTCAGTGATGTCTTCTGCAGTCCTGTATTTAGTCACCTCAGTGTAGAGGGTGGAGTGATCCAAGGGCCACCTGTTCTTCCTGCAGGTGGCCTGAACAAGAGCTGTCAGGTACGATTCTGGAATGTGCAGGCCTGAGAGCCACATCACCTTTGGTTCACACTCATTAACCTGCAATCAGTCCGAGAAGACAACCTGCAGCACTTGTTCTCTTCTCCTACCACCTCACTCAACTCAGAGACCAACCAGTTTAACTCCACTGTTGTACAATGAATCGGTCTTGTTTTAGGTAGTAATTGACATTAGTTCAAGTAATTTATTTAAAGCAGCGTGGTTTCAATGACTTCTGCACCCTAGCACTAACTTGCACAGCGTATCATGCAGGTTAACAAAAAAGAGAACTTTATCTAGAGTGTCTTACTCACCCAGCTGGTGTACTGGTTATACCTAGCTCTAAAGAAAATGATCCAATTTCCAAGTGTTTTTAGGGTGTCAGGGGCCAGCCGCCGCCAGATTCCAGGAATCTGTCCATTAAAGAGAGCCCGAGCCACGTCGTCCAGTTCACTGCTCATTCCAACTTCCCCAGACAAGGCCTGGAAAGACAGTGAGAGTCCTGAGTGCCTGAATGGGCGCAGTTAAAACCCAACTGATTTCACCCAGTAGCTGTGCTCTTACGTACCCGCTGTAGTTCAGCCAGTGACTTTGCCATGCGAATGATCAGCTTATTAAAACGTTCCAGTTCCTGCAACAGCACCACAGTTGTAGGGGATATGTCTAGTCCAAAACCTTTTCGTATCTGGGCAAGATCAAATACTTGTGGTATCTTGCTTTCTATATCCTTAGCAACATGTGCAATATATTCATCTCGACTAATTCCTGTACCAGATTCACCTGAAATAAAAATGGGTTAGTGAGACTAAATCAGAATAAACTATCCCTTCTGTTATTCTCTAAGACCATTTTGAGGGCTGACTCACCTTTTGGCACCGAATTCTTTGCCCAGTCCCTGTGGCACTGACATTTGCACTAGAAGACTTCCCACATGCCTCAAACTGTGCCTCTGGGCACATGCTGAACAATTTCCATGCTGGCAGGACTAAGCAGTTCAGCTGCTTTGCTTGCCTCCCAGTCCCTGCTGTTTTGCCACCTCTGTTCCACGAGGCCACTACACATTGTGCTGGCAGGCAAACACTAACCTGTGTAGCCACAGAAACCTCTGCGTGCCAGCCTGTGGCAACGTGCAGGGTGCAGGCAGCACTACTGGCTGCAGCGTCCATGCCAGGCCCCAGACCCCATGAAGCGGGCAGGGGCACGGTTGGCATTGCAATCTCTTAGCACAGAGCTCACCACCTTAGTTCCTATTCATGGAAACAGTCCAAAGCGATGGTGAATGTACCTGTCTGAGGCTGCAGCTCAAGGAGATGAGACCATAGATCACGAACTGCCTCTGTGTAATACCCAATCTCAGCGTTTGCATGAAGCCCAAACACCTCTGGTGTATTAGCAAGTGGCAGAGATTCTATCGCTTCTGCAATACAAAAACATGTTTCATAAATACACCATATATTAAGCCACAGCTACCAGACCGAAAGAATGCTGTAAGAGAATTCCGTGAGTGCTTTTTGTTATTGTTATGATTGAAAAAAATGAAATGCTATAGCTGATTTTGAAATACTGAAAGGACTGAATAAACATTTTAGAGCATGAAATACAGAGACAGCCACACTCTCCCCACTATGGAAAGGTACCACATTTCAAACATGCTGTTTATCTGGGGAGGGCTTTGTTGGAGTTTTTAAGAACTGTGAAGAGCTGGCTGGTAAGCTCACATGTTAAGAGGGCCTGCTCATATGAGGCAAAAGCATTATCAGCTGTGGATTATAACTTTGCAACATGTACAAATACTACGCCTGAAGTTACTTCCGATTTCTCATGTCCAACACTGGCCATGGGAAGAGCAGGAATACTGTAAGTAGCCTTATTTATTTCTAATGCTAACTTAAGTCCAGGAAAAGCATTGCTTACCAACAAAGTCATCTTTTACAGTCCCTCGTGGAATCTTATAATCAACCTTATCATCTTTATAAAAATGAAAGGTTTGGAATGTGTCAAATATGAAATCACCAAGGTACTCATCCATATAGACAGTCAGAATGCGACGATCGAAGCTATCAATTGCACGTCCACCATACATGACCTAGAAATAATAATACTAATACACCACTGGCTTTTGGGGCAGCAAATACAGTTTAAAAAATAAAATCACTGAAAGGTCCAAAGGACTTGCTGCTGCAGTGACTGGATGATTAATGCTGTTTCCCTTCATGGCTTCTCTAGCTCCCTCTCAAGGGGAACACATGAAGTGTTTGACTCAGTCCGGTAACTGCTCCGGCCCACTTCTAATAGCCAGTCTTGGTGATCAATGTGTAACAGGAACTCCCTTAGGTAATATCTCAGTTGTGATTAAATGCTGCAAAATAACATCTTGTAAGATGTCCTTGACTTTGAACTGGCCAGCTGCTACACAGCGCATACCACATACAGCACTGCAAGAGCTCTAGAAATACCCTTTCGTACAGCTCACATCAGCAGTACTCCACTGTACTACTAATACTGTAACACTGTGCTGTTCAGTACCTTTCATCACAGGATCCCAAGGGCTCTTTCACTCCAAATTAAGCCCCATAACTCCCCTGTTGTGCAGTTAAACACAATGGCCCTGTTTCATTCAGGCAGTGAGACAACCACCCAGGAGAGATTCTCAACCAGCTTTAGTTTATGATGCAGCTCATACAGAAAGGAAGCTTCATTTGTCAGGGTTCTTTAGCCACCCATGTTGCTTAGTGACATTGTAGGCACTCACCTCACCAATAAGATACTTGAGACTGCTCCACGGGATTTTATCATCATTTTGCTGGAAAGCTTTCGTCAAGTATGTGTTAAGAATTTCCATGCAGACCTAAAAAAGTTTTTTAAATGTGTGAGATAAGATTCATAAATCATCTATACAAGTCCATAGATTTTACTTCACGTAGTTCTTGTTTGAAAGCTAACAATAGTTTCTTCCTCAAAGAATTAGAAAGTTAAATGTACATCTTGTTAAGAAAGGAAGCCCGCAAGGGAGGCAATATAATAATGAAGGACTGGGAATCTGAGCTTTAGTGGCCGAAATTGATGTTATAGAAGATGGTGAGTCTACACGAGTCCACAGCAGCAGAAGAAAAAAAAAAAAAAAAAAAAAAAAAAAAAAAGGAAAAGGGAGAGGCAAAATGTTACTGTGAAAAAGGATTAAATCTGGATATATCGTTTTCAAAAATAATTTGAGCAAGTCAAAAATATAAGAGCTATTGTCACTATTTTCTTACCTGGAAATCGGATTCATTAAAGTCATATGGAACGTTCCACCCAATCTTCCCAAACTTCCTTCTCTCCTGAACCACAGCATGGAAAAATGCCAAGACATAGACTAAGGATTTAAAGGAGGGATGTGGGCATTGCTCTAAGGCTTCTTGGGGAATTTTGAAGTAGGTGGCTTGCATATTTGGCTTCAGACCATTAGGTGGTTCTGTTACAACCTATGAAAATAATCAGGGAAGCCATCAATTACTGAATTGCCTTAGGAAAATAAACAGCAAATGTATCACATTCTCTAAGTAAGTTACACAATGCAAACGTGAAAAAAAAAAAAAAAAAAACTATCAGCTTCCTGAATTCATATCAATATGGGATTTTTTCTTATATAAAGACGTGAAACTGACCTTTTAAGTACATCAAGGTAAAAATACATATGTAAAGAGAAACTTAGTATTATTTTAGAAATAGCCATGTTACTAGCCATGTTACTGGAAAGACATCAATATTTTATCATACTCGAAGGTCAAATATACTGAAATATTATCAGTACTTTACACATTTTGCTGTGTCCTACATATCATGATAGTAAAATGGCTTAACAGTCTCTAACATGTCTTTACCGGTGATCAAATGAAGGCAGAGCCAGCTTCCTGGCAACATTTTCAAAGTACTATAAAACCTTTGATCTTACTGCGCATGGCTAGACCTACAAAGTGCGTATCTGCAGTCATAAATCAAAGATATGTTCATGCTCACTTCTCCCCCACTGCAGAATTAGGCACTGCTGGAGATGAATACTCTAGAGCTGTCATTGATACACTAGAGCACATATTGGGTGGATCTGTTATACCACTGCCTTCAGATCTGTGAAATACAGTTATTATGTTTACAGGAGTGGTTCACCACAACAGAAATAAAGCAGCCACAGAAAAGAACATTAGGACAGCATCATGGCTTGCGCCTTCAAAATAATCAGCTCAGCTTGCTTGTGAACTAGCAGCTGGAAACCATTATCCTATTACAGCGTCTGCTCCGCTGGTACTATTGCCAGGCTAGGCACAGACCTCAGTTCTGTACTTCAGCATCTGGGACTGACAGGATTATTTCTGACTTGATATACTTGTGGCAGCATTTCAGTCTGAAGAGCATTTGTTACATCTCCAGGTTTACTCACAAACCTTTACTCTGAAATAACTGCTTCAGGAAAAAATATGCTGAACAGCTTTTACCCAAAAGAAAAAAAAATCACCAGAAGATAAACAGGATGATGAAGAATGTATTTGGCTTATGAAGACAAAAAGCCATACAGCCCAAGTCAACATCCTACATTCAGGTCATGCTCCTCCCAAAGCCCCTCCGTTTTTCTGAACACGCAGGCCATGTCTTCCTGACTGGGGTTTCCCCACTGCACAGTACCTTTAATGACTTCTGCAATATTCCAATTGGGAAGCCCTCGGTAGGGTCGGTAGTCAGCCAGAGGCGAAAGTCTGGGTGAGGTTTTGTAATTTTCTCCAGGGCCTTTTCCAGAGTGACAAGCCACCTCACCAGAAGGTGACAGTTCTGCAACATCAACCACTCTCCACTAACTGCCACGTTCTCCAGCATCTGCAGAGCAATCTTGAGAGAAAGAAAGGACCGTCTGTTAGTAACTCTCCCTTTATCCTGCAAGCAAACCAGCTCTAATGGGTTAGTGCAACAGATTTCTTCCTGCTAGCAGGTGATCAGAGCCTAGGAAGTAGTGTCTAAACAAAGCTAATTGGAACTCTCCCACTGACCAAAAACACAGCAAATTCAGTCAGCTGCTAAGCTGTGACCACAACCAAAAATGAAAGCTACAAGAAAGAAAGAGCAGCAGGATCCTGTTTTTGGTAACGAACACTGTTTTCCAATCAGCTCATGTCCTTACACAAAGACAGGGTCACCGATTAACCTTTGAAAGGCTGCAGAGCAATGTCTTTTCAGCTCAACTATTTTCTAACATGAAAACCTAATTCTGAATGTAGCCTAACCAAACCCATAAAATCAGCCTAACAGCCAAATGCTCTCGCTCACATTACAGGAAAGCATTATTCCCAGGCTGGCATATTGTACACTATGTCTGAAGCACAAAGAAACTCCATTTTAAATAGAGCAGGCCTTTGGAAAGGAAATTTCGCCAGGCCCGTGACAATAACAGGATGCCATTCTCACACTAACTCACTGCCCACAGAATGTCTCAACCGCCCACTGAACCTACCTTTTCCTGGCCTTGTCCCATGGCTAGAAATTTCAGTCTGTCCCCTCCGAAGCCTGTCCTCTCAGCCAGTTTCATGAGGTCACTAATGGGATCAGAGCCAGGACTTAAGATAAAAACAACTGGTGAGTGGGGACTGCTCTGCTCAAAGATAGCTTCAAAGCTGATCACAGGGGGCTGCACATACCTGGTAGGAAAAGAAGCACCATAAGCTGCTCTACAAAAAAGTAGCCATCATGTGTAAAAGATGACTCTTACACAGACATCAACATCCATAGCAGACTACATAGAAATGGAACAGAGACAAAACATGCTCTACTGTTTAGACAAAGTATATAAACCAGTTACATAACTGAGTACAACTCCAGTTCTGTGTGAAATACCTTAACAGTAGTATTCTAATTTAAAACAAGTTGACTTACTTCTCACTCATTGTCAGAGTAACATAGTTTGTTACTGCCCGATATACCCGATCCACTCGGAAACATCGCAAAAGTAGGAGCTTCTGAAAGCTTGAGAGATTGTTTTGGTACTGCATGGGGAATGGCATCTGCTCCAGAGCATCTGTGTCATACCACTGGCAAGAAAAGGTAGGAGACAATGCAGACGGATCAAATGGATCTATCAATGAAATTACTAGGAAAAGCAGAGCAAAGCTATTTGATTGAGGAAGGGCTAAAATACTCAAGGAGAACAAAGAAGAAATTCAACCAGCTGAAAAAAAAATACTGATTTTACAGCATAAAGCATTCAAGTCCAAAAACACATCTGTACTTTAATTATGTGACAAGTAATTCTCTTAAGATATAGAAAACAGCAACAAACAGTATTAGCAGATTGCTTACAGAAAGATTCTTATAAAGCAAGAAGACATGGAATGAAACTGAAGGCAGAACAAAGGAAAGCCTTTGCTTGTAACTAGCCTATAAAACTCATTGCCACAAGAAGATCAAAGTACAATTTAGCTGTACAGAAACAACAGCGAAATATTGACTGTTGAAATCCAACAACAAAAATTCCACTGACTCGAATGGGGCAAAGAACTCATCTAAGGCATTTGACTGGAAAATACGTACAATATATCAGAGACAATTCTGGGGGGGTTGTCATTTAAATAAGAGCCCTAATTCTTCTGGAAATAAGCCAATCACTGAGTCCAAGAAGAAAAGGAAGGCCTTGTCAGAAAAAGCCAGCGGTGACATGCCTCCTACAGAGTCCTATGGCACATTGCATCATACTTGAACATTTAATTCCAGAAGAAAAACAAGGAGAGAGAACAGGATTGCAGAAAAGCACGTACATTTTTCCATACATCTGGATTTTTTTCCACATCATCTGGAAGAGATTCAAATTGCTCAGGAAATAGTTCAGACAAGCGAATTAGGTCTTCCCAGCCTTGATCTGGAAGCCAAGCGAATGGTTTCTTTCGTGTACTCTTCTCCAGGGAAATATTGCCTAGTCACATTCAGAAACCAGAGTGACTGTCCATGGCATAAATTCTCCAATACATGACCACACATACAGTCCCACTGCACAGAGGAACCATTTGGTAATTTGTCTCTGGAAGCACTATAAGATTAAACTGGTTTGCTAAAGTAAATATGCCATTTCACAAGTGCTTGCAAAAGCCGAAGTTGTATCTTCTCAACCATTTCTAAAATTATTTATAAAAAGTTAGAAAGTAACAAGACACTATTTGCTCAGGTAACATTCTAATTGTCCATGGCTAATACAAGATTTGTCAACAACTGTAAGTGAAAACAGATTAGCCTCTTCACTGTTTAACAAATTCTAAAACAACAACAACAAAAAAGTAAAAATCCAAAATTTGTGTAAACCAACATATTTCAGCTGACTTCAGGTTCTAGCTCTCACAGCAAATCATATCTAGACAAAAATCTATCTTTGAAAGATCTAGTTATCACCACATATAGCTATACATTTCTATATATATATATATTCATGTTACCTTTTAAAAAGAAGTCAAGTTCTTCTTGTGGAACATTGTCTTCAGCTTGCTCTATCTTGATAGTCATATTAAATGAGAATAATAACTTGTGCTTCTCAAACAAGCCTACATTAAAATGAGAATATTTTCAAAAATATGGTGCTAAAACGTGGAACGGGAGCAACCTTTAAATCTACATTCTGCATCTGGTCACGCCACAAAGATCTGGGTGACCAAAGGCTTTGGGTTAGGCTTACAGAAGTATGGACCAGCTACATGTTTGGAATCAAAATGGCATCTGTGAGAAATATCCAGGAATGCAAAATCCATAACAGCAATTTGCCATTTGTAAATCCATAATTAAAGCATTAGTTTCTTCAAACAGGAATAGAAGTAGTAAGAATAAACCAGGAACAATGCTGAGATCTGAACAGTAGTGAATGTGTTTGGTAATTTGCCTCTAATGTAAACCAACTGAAAGCATGGTTTTACCAAGCATTTGAACAACACAGTATCACTAAATTGCACTAACCTGTGCAGCCATAGTTATAGGTGTTCAAAGTCAATGCATCCATGATGTTTTCTAACCTCTTCAGAAGAATGGGACTGGGCATGGATTTCCGAAGAGAGAATCCAAAAACATCTAAGAAGGAGACCAGGGAGTACTGATACATGATGTTGACAACTGACATTTCAGACAAAACGGAGAATAAAATGGCTCCCCTCCTGGCAGCTGGTCTGTAGCCATCTCGAAGTCGATCAATATCCACCGCCGTTGTCGCAGCCAGATCAAGTTTTTCGATCACCTAGCCATACATAGATATTATGCACAAGTAGTTAACACACGGGTCCATAGTATATATAACATGTCACAATAAGCAAAGCTATTCTGTGGCTAAGCCATGTTGAAACAATAATGGCGAACATTTAGGACCTAAAAATATTGCATGTAATGGCATGCATTAAAACCATATGAACATCAGGAGGCAAGATACTGAAGACTAGTAACGTCCATATATTAACTTACTTTTAAAAAGACTATATTTATGTAAAAATGCAAGTCATCTTTAAACACTGTACCAAAATTTCTCTTAGAAGGCAAACAGGACTTTGTGAAGAAATAAGAGCCAGTTATCTTGCATGCCCCCTTATAGTCTGAGCAGTAAAAAAGACACTGCTGAGGCAAAGTCCCCATCCAACTGCAGACATCTGAACTATGTGAAAAGAATCATTCCCTACCAGTGCCTCTCTGTTGACTATATTCAGAATCTGGGCAAGTAACCCTAAAGAAGAAGTATGAACTGTAAAAATCAAAGGTTAGAATAAACATCCCACCTTGTATTTTTATGGAAAGTAAAGACACAGAATCATGGAAATAGTGTGGGACAAACCCTCTGAGGATGTTTAGTCCAACTTTCAGCACAGTACTGGACTATCACTACCACTAGATCAGGTCAGCTGTGGTTTTGCCCACAAGGGCAAACCTCCAAGGACAGAGATTCGATATCCTCTCTGAATAACAAATATCTTAATTTTTCATTTCAGATCTGATACAATCCAAGATGGAGATTCTTTCAGCTCTGAAACAAATACATCACAAACCCTTTGACTTAGAACTGTAAAGAACCATTGGTCCTTATAAGGACTTTCCTGAAGGTAGGATTTGTTTCTTGGATGAAAAAGCATACTGCCCAATACTGAAAGATGCAACAAACTTGTAAGATTTCTTCATTGCTTTCAACCTAGTTCCTAGCTTCAAGGACGAAAGAAGATGAAGCACAATGAAAATGAAAGAAGTTCTATAAGCAAATATCCTTCTCCCAAAAAAAAACAGAGTTGGTACCTCAGTAGCTTTGCATTTCGTCTCTTCCAGGGTTTGCACCAAGTCTAAGTTGTCCAACATGTTTCCTGTGGAAGATGTCAGCTCCCGAAGGAGAGAGTCTTCCAGATCTTTCAACAAGTTTCTGTTGTCACTTGTCTCCTGGATGAGATGTTCTCTCTGTTCTTCCAATTCCTTTCTTTCAAAACCCGTAATGACACTGAGCAACTGATCCTCTAGACCTTTTAGTGTAACTACAGATAGAACGCAGCACACAGTTTTTTGTTTGTTTTGTTTTGTTTTAAATAAGGACAGCCTTTAGACAGTTAATTTCATCTTAATCATCTCATAAAACTACAGCAATACAACTGAGTGACCTGGTTAGTAATTGTATATATTGATTCTACCAATGCATCCTAACCTGGCAGGTCTACGAACAGATCTTTCAAATTAATGATCTTTCAGATCATTTCAAATTAAGAGAGAGAAGTGAGAATAATTTTATATTAAGTCAGATGATAAGTATAAGGGAGACTATGAAGTTTCAGAGTTTTGTTGTCATTTCAGAAAACCACACATGCCCTAAACTTGCACTACAGCATAATCACTACTTTGTTACTAAACACAAACTATTGCTTACCTGTATAATTGATAACCATAGCTTTGCCAAACACAGAGGGAGTATACTTTGGGTTTGCTAATTTGGTATTCAGGTACAACCTAAAATTACTGTCATAGTCAACCTCTTTGTCGCCCAGGATAATGAATGTTCGCCCCTGTGCAACTTTGATATTCTTCTCTAAGACGTTGTCTATCATAGGATCAATGTATTCATCAACACCATGCAGCAAGAAAGGATTTCCATACTTTATGGCAAGTTCTAGTTGTTTAAGGAAATCTGGGTCATTAAAGGAAGCCATCTGCAAGAGAATAATGGGAAGATATGCAAACAGGACTGATTCAATTTTCTGAACATCGTTATTTTTACAATAGCTGCTAGCACTAATGAAGATTGCTCTATGTTGCTCTTTGCCTTTACTCTTATAAATGATATAAACTACACTGGTACAGAACAGTAAAAATGCTCTTTTTTCTGATCAGTTGAGAGTGACTTCCATTTGAAGAATTATTCCAACTATGCCTCTGACTGTGTTACTGTCATACAGAACTCCATCCTGGAGCTGAGACAGAACACAAGCAACACCAGCATTTTGGTTATATTATTTTTCTTGTACTGAGGCTGTCCAAGATCCTGAAAAAATAATCATCCCCAAGGACTTGAAGGTCATGTGAACAGTGATACTTGCTATCCATTTTAGAGACACAATAGTCACCACATTTGTTTTTATATAACTGCATAATTGTTCCCCATTCAAGGTAACAAGTATTGATGCAGCTTTTAAAACAAGTAAAGAGGTTAAAAATTTATCTTTACCCTCAGGTTATTTTTTTCTTCCTTCTTCTTAATCCAGTTTAATGCCTGTTGTTGTGGGTCAATACAGAGTGGAAAGCGGCTTGCATATGTTGTCAGGATGCCATTCTGGACGGAGAGCTCATCTGGAGGCAATCCTTGGGAAACCCACCTGGGAAGGCAATGGATCAAAGACTAAGCTGGAATGAAAACTTGAGTGGAGAGCAGGACATTTCAGTAGTCAGTAAAATTATGCAATCCATTGAGCATAGTATTAGAAACACAAGCAAACATATAATGTATGGGATTGCAAGAGTGTCGTGGTTTAACCCGGCCGGCAGCTAAACACCACGCAGCCGTTCGCTCACCCTCCCCCCTCCCTCTCTGGGACGGGGGAGAGAAATGGAAAGTGAAGCCCGTGAGTTGAGATAAAGACAGTTTAATAAGACAGGAAAATAATAATAACAAAATAATAATAACAATAATAACAATAATAATAATATGGTGATAATAGGGAAAATAATAATAATATGTACAAACAAGTGATGCACAATGCAATTGCTCACCACTCGCTGACCGATGCCCAGCCTAACCCCGAGCAGTCCGGCCCCCTCCCCCCGGCTAGCCACCCCTATATATTGTTTAGCATGACGTCAGATGGTATGGAATACCCCTTTGGCTAGTTTGGGTCACCTGTCCTGGGTCTGTCCCCTCCCAGCTCTTACTGCACCCCCAGCCTGCCCGCTGGCAGGACAGAGCAAAAGGCTGAGATGTCCTTGGCTTAGTATAAGCACTGCTCTGCAACAATTAAAGCATCGGGGTGTTATCAGCACTCTTCTCATCCCAAGCCAAAACACAGCATTCCACCAGCTACTAGGAAGAAAATTAATTCTGTGCTAACTGAAACCAGGACATCTATCCACCCCTTATTCCATACCATTTATGTCATGCTCAGGTTACACTTTTTTCCATACATTCTAATTAGTCACCTATAGTAATCATGGTAGTGATAACATACAGTATAATATACTATTTAACCTGGTACAATTCAGTTCATGGGCTATTCTCACCCAGTATTAAATCTCCTTGAGGTACACACCGGACCTCTCCGTTCTTTTGCATCACCCACCAAGTGTATCCAGGTCCCTGAGCGAAAACAATTCCACGAATAGGTTTGCCTTTTCCTGAGGCAGGAGTAGCCCAGACTGTTTTACCCAGCATATTTTTTACATGCACTACAGGAACTTTATCCCCATCTACAGTACGTAACAGGTTTGATTGGGCAGGTCCAGCTCGGTTGGTAGATCCCCTAGTATTGACTAACCAGGTGGCCTTTGCCAAATGCGTATCCCAGTTTTTGAACGTCCCAGCGCCCATTGCTTTCAAGGTAGTCTTTAACAGGCCATTGTATCGTTCAACTTTCCCGGAGGCTGGTGCATGATAGGGGATGTGATACACCCATTCAATACCATGTTCTTTGGCCCAAGTGTCTATAAGGTTGTTTCGGAAGTGAGTCCCATTGTCTGATTCTATTCTTTCTGGGGTGCCATGTCGCCATAGGACTTGCTTTTCAAGGCCCAGGATGGTGTTCCGGGCGGTGGCATGAGGCACAGGATATGTTTCCAGCCATCCGGTGGTTGCTTCCACCATTGTAAGTACGTGGCGCTTGCCATTGCGAGTTTGAGGGAGTGTGATGTAATCAATCTGCCAGGCCTCTCCATATTTATATTTCAGCCATCGTCCTCCATACCAAAGAGGCTTTGACCGTTTGGCTTGCTTGATTGCAGCACATGTTTCACAGTCATGAATAACCTGTGCTATAGCGTCCATGGTCAGGTCCACCCCTCGATCACGAGCCCATCTGTATGTTGCATCTCTACCTTGATGGCCTGAAGTGTCATGGGCCCATCGGGCTATAAATAATTCACCTTTATGCTGCCAATCTAGGTCCACCTGAGCTACTTCAATCTTAGCAGCCTGATCCACCTGCTGGTTGTTTTGATGTTCTTCAGTAGCCCGATTCTTGGGCACATGAGCATCTACGTGGCGTACTTTCACAGCCAGGTTCTCTACCCGAGCAGCAATATCTTGCCACAATGCAGCAGCCCAGATGGGTTTGCCCCTACGCTGCCAGTTGTTTTGCTTCCATTGCTGTAACCATCCCCACAGGGCATTTGCTACCATCCATGAATCGGTGTAGAGATAGAGAACTGGCCATTTTTCTCGTTCAGCAATGTCTAAAGCCAGCTGAATGGCTTTCACTTCTGCAAACTGACTCGATTCACCTTCTCCCTCAGCAGCTTCTGCAACTCGTCGCGTAGGACTCCATACAGCAGCCTTCCATCTCCGATGCTTCCCCACAATACGACAGGACCCATCAGTGAACAGGGCATATTTCTTTTCATTCTCTGGCAACTGGTTGTACAGTGGGGCTTCTTCAGCACGACCCACCTCCTCCTCTGATGATATCCCAAAGTATTTGCCTTCTGGCCAGTCCATGATCACTTCCAATATTCCTGGGCGACTGGGGTTTCCTATTCGAGCCCGCTGAGTAATCAGTGCAACCCACTTGCTCCATGTAGCATCAGTTGCATGATGCGTAGAGGGGACCCTTCCCTTGAACATCCAGCCTAGTACCGGCAATCGGGGTGCTAGGAGGAGCTGCGCTTCAGTACCGACCACCTCCGAAGCAGATCGAACTCCTTCATATGCTGCCAATATCTCCTTTTCAGTTGGAGTATAGCGGGCCTCAGATCCTCTGTATCCCCGACTCCAAAACCCCAGGGGCCGACCTCGAGTTTCCCCAGGTTCTTTCTGCCAGAGGCTCCAGGTGGGGCCGTTCTCCCCGGCTGCAGTGTAGAGCACATTCTTTACATCTGGTCCTGTTCGAACTGGCCCAAGGGCTACTGCATGGACTATTTCCTGCTTGATTTGTTCAAAGGCTTGTCGTTGTTCAGGGCCCCATTCAAACTCATTCTTCTTACGGGTTACTTGGTAGAGCGGGTTTACAATCAGACTGTAATTTGGGATGTGCATTCTCCAAAACCCCACAACACCTAGGAAAGTCTGTGTTTCTTTTTTGTTAGTTGGTGGAGACATAGCTGTTATTTTGTTGATCACATCCATTGGGATTTGACGACGTCCATCTTGCCATTTTATTCCTAAAAACTGGATCTCTCGTGCAGGTCCTTTGACTTTATTCTGTTTTATGGCAAAACCGGCTTTCAGAAGGATTTGGACTATTTTCTTCCCTTTCTCGAAAACTTCCTCTGCTGTGTCACCCCACACAATAATGTCATCGATGTACTGCAGGTGTTCAGGAGCTTCCCCCTGCTCTAGCGCAGACTGGATCAGCCCATGGCAAATGGTAGGGCTGTGTTTCCACCCCTGGGGCAGCCTATTCCAAGTATATTGGACTCCCCTCCAAGTGAAGGCAAATTGTGGCCTGCACTCTGCTGCTAGAGGGATGGAGAAAAATGCATTAGCGATATCAATTGTGGCGTACCACTTGGCTGCCCTCGATTCAAGTTCATACTGAAGTTCCAGCATGTCCGGCACTGCAGCACTCAGTGGTGGCGTGACTTCGTTCAGGCCACGATAGTCCACTGTTAGTCTCCACTCGCCATTAGACTTTCGCACTGGCCATATGGGGCTATTGAAAGGTGAATGGGTCTTGCTGATCACTCCTTGGCTCTCCAATTGACGAATTAGCTTATGGATGGGAATCAGGGAGTCTCGGTTAGTGCGATATTGCCGCCGGTGCACAGTTGTGGTAGCAATTGGCACTTGCTGTTCTTCGACCCTCAGCAACCCCACAACAGAGGGGTCCTCTGAGAGACCAGGCAAGGTAGATAATTGTTTAATGCCCTCTGTCTCTAAGGCAGCTATACCAAAAGCCCACCGGAACCCTTTTGGGTCCTTGCAATATCCTCTTCTAAGATAGTCTATGCCAAGGATACATGGAGCATCCGGGCCAGTCACAATGCGGTGCTTTTCCCACTCATTCCCAGTCAGACTTACTTCAGCCTCCAATACAGTCAACTGCTGAGATCCTCCTGTCACTCCACAAATATAGATGGGCTCTGGTCCTTTATAGCTCGATGGCATTATAGTACATTGTGCACCGGTGTCTACTAAAGCCTTATACTTCTGTGCGCGTGATGTGCCAGGCCATCGAATCCACACAGTCCAATAAACTCGATTGTCCCTTTCCTCCCCCTGGCTGGAGGCAGGGCCCCCCTAATCCTGGTCAGAATCTTCTTCGTTTCTGTGTTTGAAGGATTGTCTGCTGGAAGTTGGAGCAGCAAACTTTTCGGAGAATCCTTTTTTCCTGATTGTTTTCTTTTGCAACTCACGTACCCGTGCCTCTAGGGTCGCGGTAGATTTTCCATCCCATTTCCTCATGTCCTCTCCATGGTCTCGTAAGTAAAACCACAGGGTGGCACGGGGTGAGTACCCACTATATCGTCTTCCTTGTGTGGGTGAACGCCTACCCCTGATAGCTGAGACACTGCTTTGTACAGGTGCGGAGGAGAATAATCTCTCTTCAAGTTGGTGAAACTTTTCAGAAAGTTTCTCCCAGGTGTTCTCTTTCGGTCGTTGGACACTGGTTGGTTCAGGTTGGGGGGAAGATAGATTCTCTTTAAGTTGGTGGACCTCTTCAGACAGTTTCTCCACAGCTGAGACGCAGGCCTGTAAGGAAGAGGAGAGACTTTCTTCGTACTGCCGGAGTTGTTTAGCCGCTTCATCCACTGTGGGTTCCTCATCCTCTTTCCAGGCCATTACTGCCAATGAGCTGGCATATGATGATGGTGCACTCCGTACAAACTTCCGCCACATGGGTCGTGTACACTTGACTTCATCTGGATCTTTGGATGTTTGTGTCTGGTCTGGATCCTCATAAATCACTTCCCGTACGGCTAATTCCCTCAGGTACTGGATTCCCTTCTCCATAGTGGTCCACTTGCCTGGTACACATAAAATATCTTCCTTGAAGGGATACCTTTCCCTCACAGCTGAGAGGAGACGCCTCCAGAGGCTGGTGGGTCGTGCTCCATCTGCAATTGCTTTGTCAATGCCGGCGTCTCGAGCAAGGGATCCCAGCCGCTTGGCTTCCCTGCCGTCTAATTCCACACAATTGGCTCCAGAGTCCCAGCACCGGAGCAGCCAGGTGACAAGCTGCTCACCTATACAGCGACCAAAATCTTTTCGCACATCTCGTAGCTCGCGCTCGTTTAGGCTTCGGGTAGTTACTGTTGCTCTTTCGGCATCCTCATCTTCCTCCTCCTGAATCCTTGATGGCCCAGCGTCGTCATCATCTTCGTCATCTCTATACTTAGTTTTGGCAGAAGCCTTACCTGGATTGGCAGAAGACTCTCTGCGTTCTAAACGACTTGAATTTCTGTACCATATTTTCACCTTCTCTACAGGGGCAGCTTGCACTGCTACTGCTCGTTTCTCTGACTTTGTTACAGGGTCTGCCACAGGGGTTGGAATGCCCTCTGCAGGGGCAGCTTGCACTGCTACAGCTCGTTTCTCTGACCCCGTTACAGGGATTGGAATACCCTCTGCAGGGTCAACTTGCACTGCTACAGCTCGTTTCTCTGACCCCGTTACAGGGGTTGGAATACCCTCTGCAGGGTCAACTTGCACTGCTACAGCTCGTTTCTCTGACACGGCCACAGGAGCTGCTGCAGGAGCTGGAGCAGTTGCAGGAACCGGAGCTGTAGCGGCTACAGGAGCTGGAGCTGGAGCTGGAGCAGTTGCAGGAGCTGGGACTGGAGCAGCAGTAGGAGCTGGAGCTGGAGCGGCTTCAGGAGCTGGAGCTGGAGCAGCTTCAGGAGCTGGAGCTGGAGCAGTTGCAGGATCTGGGACTGGAGTAGCGGCCGGAGCTGGAACTGGAGCGGCTGCAGGAACTGGGACTGGAGCGGCTGCAGGAACTGGGACTGGAGCGGCTGCAGGAACTGGGACTGGAGCGGCTGCAGGAGCTGGGACTGGAGCGGCTGCAGGAGCTGGAACTGGAGCAGCTGCAGGAGCTGGGACTGGAGCGGCTGCAGGAGCTGGGACTGGAGCGGCTGCAGGAGCTGGGACTGGAGCGGCTGCAGGAGCTGGGACTGGAGCGGCTGCAGGAACCGGATCTGGAGCGGCTGCAGGAACCGGATCTGGAGTGGCTGCAGGAACCGGATCTGGAGCAGCTGCCGAGTCCACCGTAGGGGTCACAGTGGCCGTTGGATCTGTCACAGGGCTTGGAGTGGCCGCAGGGTCTGTCACTAAGTTGATAGCAGTATCAATGGCAGCTCGATAGGCATGAGCCAGGCCCCAGCACGTTACAATGATTTGTGTTACTTTGGAACTGCCAGAATCATGACACCTTTTTTTCAAGCATTCTGCCAGTTTTTGAGGATTTTGCCATTGTTCAGGGGTGAATTTCCAACACACTGGGGGTGCCAACTGCTCTAGATGCCTGCCCATATCCGCCCATACTCCCTGCCACCCACAACTATCCTGCCTCCGGGCAGATATCCGGATGAGCTTCCCAAGTAGTTGTTTAACCATAAGCAGAATCTGAAGTGCATTCATGAGGCAGAACAACAAGACTATGGTACTCTGAGTATTCCAGAAATATTCAATATCTTGGAGAGCTATTGTGACAAGCTCAGGGGATAAGAGAGTGGTGAAGGAGGAAGGCAGAGTGACCCAGGAGGATACAGGGGGGGTGAAGGAGAAAGGGAGAGTAAGCAAGTAAGGAAAAATATCCTCCCCTTTCCCCTCCACAGATTGACTCCCTAATGAAAAAAAACAATAGGTATAATTGCTAATAGTTTCCAAGATACAGTTTCCAAAGTACAGAGTCGACGATGTTACTGAATACAAATAACAAGTTAGAGTCATGACCACGTATTTCATCGTCTCATAAGCCATTGCTACAACACACAGCACCATAATGATCTGAAACCAGGGCCCGGAGAGGATAAACAACACGACAGAGAGCAAATACGGAAAATAATGTACTATAATACTCAATTTGGAAAACAGGCGCAGCAGAGTTGAGATTAAAGCAATCAGCATTATGACAAGTGACTATTAAGCAGGTCTAATCCTTACACCAATTTTAGTTTAACACACTCTGGTCAGATCTGCCGTTATCTCAACCTTTCGGGCCCCACGTTGGGCGCCAAAAAGACTGTCGTGGTTTAACCCGGCCGGCAGCTAAACACCACGCAGCCGTTCGCTCACCCTCCCCCCTCCCTCTCTGGGACGGGGGAGAGAAATGGAAAGTGAAGCCCGTGAGTTGAGATAAAGACAGTTTAATAAGACAGGAAAATAATAATAACAAAATAATAATAACAATAATAACAATAATAATAATATGGTGATAATAGGGAAAATAATAATAATATGTACAAACAAGTGATGCACAATGCAATTGCTCACCACTCGCTGACCGATGCCCAGCCTAACCCCGAGCAGTCCGGCCCCCTCCCCCCGGCTAGCCACCCCTATATATTGTTTAGCATGACGTCAGATGGTATGGAATACCCCTTTGGCTAGTTTGGGTCACCTGTCCTGGGTCTGTCCCCTCCCAGCTCTTACTGCACCCCCAGCCTGCCCGCTGGCAGGACAGAGCAAAAGGCTGAGATGTCCTTGGCTTAGTATAAGCACTGCTCTGCAACAATTAAAGCATCGGGGTGTTATCAGCACTCTTCTCATCCCAAGCCAAAACACAGCATTCCACCAGCTACTAGGAAGAAAATTAATTCTGTGCTAACTGAAACCAGGACAAAGAGCAATATAATGTATGGGATTGCAAGAGCAGCGTCAAAACTCGGACCGAGTCATTTGTAACTACACCACTCAAAACACCAACTGTTGTATTTGCTGAGGAATCTTGCAGCAGTTGAAACATGGGTTACCTGGGCATGCGTTTATTTCCAAATTCACTGAAGTCAATGAAAAGACTCCTGTTAGGCCTTGAGTTGAACACATATTATAGGTAACTCACAAAAAATATATATATAAAAAGGCATTATATGCGTGCAGGTTCACTGAATGTCCTTGGAATATAAAGAACAACGGTCTGTTATAGCAAACAGCCTCTGCTAACCAGGAAAAAAAAATGTCTCCTTCCTTGCCATCTTTGAGGCATGAAAGTAAAATGCTCTCTTCCCTAGAATGGCTGTGCACTTGCTAACCAGGAAAAAAAAATGTCTCCTTCCTTGCCATCTTTGAGGCATGAAAGTAAAATGCTCTCTTCCCTAGAATGGCTGTGCACTTCCATCCACAATGCCAATTCTATGCTACAGACTCAGATCCAGACTCCCACTTTATGATTTCACATACAGTAGTCATTGGACTTCTTTACTGGACATACCTGCTAACCTCCACTTCATTAGTCAGAAGGCTTTCTAGCCTAAACGGTTGACTGAGAGGGATCTCTCGTGAGAGGACATCTTCTTGCCACATTTGATAAATCATTTCATTACGAAACTCCCAGTTGAATGCTCCTTCGTAGCTCAGAAAGGCAGCACAGAGCAGACAGTCCCCAAGCAAATTCAACTTTCGTGTTTTGTAGTCCTCTAATTCTTTTGTCCACCTGAAAGAAAAATAAGGGAATCCTGGGTGAGTTTGTAACAGGGGGATGGGAATTATGTACATTAACTGGTGCTAATTTAGCTGCAAATTGAAACAGACCCTGAAACTTACAGTCAGAAGTTCTCTCATTATTATCTCTCATCAGACACTGAGTTGGTCTGAACCTTCTCCCTTTTAATCTTAATTCACCTTTCTCATCTGCATTAAAATTGTTGTTAGCATTTTTCAAGGTCTCATAAATATTAGTTAGAATGAATATTAGCTCTTCACAAAAAAAAAAATCATGGGAAGAGGCATTCCCAAAAATGTCTCAGTTTGATATATTTTATTCCTGGCACATGGCCATCTAATGTCAAGAGCGATCCTCTTTGAATCTAGATTTACCTCTCGTTCTCAGATCTCAAGCCAGAGATGAGTTTGTCAGCAGCTTCTAATCTCCGCTGCATAATCTCTGCTTCTTCTTGTAACTGTTGTTTTTCTTTTATTGCCTCTTGATATTTGTCCCCCAAAGCTTTAAGTTCTTCCTGAATTGTAGCTAGCTCTGCCTTTATCTTTTCCAGTTCCCGCTTACTTAAGTAATAATTCCGTTCTAGCCTCGCCACCTACATTAAGAAGGAAATATAAGAGTATCAGAGGAAAGAAAGGCTTTTGAGAGAAATCTTAAATTCTTGGATTTCTTTTGGCTATCTCATTTATTTTAAAGCATCCTGGTAATAAACAGTGTAAGCTAAAATAACTGGCACAGTTTTTCACCCACCTCCCCCCAACCTAAATATATACATTATGGTCTGAAACTGTAGTTACAAAGCAGCTAAGTCTCCTAAACCAGATCTTTCAACACACAAGTTATATTAAGCATGTACATGTAAGCAGTCCTACCAATACCTGGCAGGTCTGCAAGACTATTATCCTGTACAAAAAGGGAGGTTTGTCCACTCAGTAACAATGACCTCAAAAATTGTGAGGCCCATCATCTAGTGAATATAGTTTATCAGTGGTTAGATGCATGTAAAGAGCTTTTCTTGAAGAAATTTTCTCTACATCATCTTCTGGACATTAGATTTCCTTTGGTAACACAGCTAAGTTTCCAGTCTTTATTAAAAAAAAAAATAATAATAAATAAAAAAAAAAATTAAGAGAAAGGTCTGTGCTCAAGGGGCATGGATATTGTGTACTACTGAGCTCTACTCTTGTCCAAATGCCATTCATTTTGAAGTATGCTTTTAGTAGAAAGTTAAAAAACTGTGCTTTTCTAACCATGTTAGATTACCAAATGCCACCTGACCAAATTCCTCCACCTCCTTCATGCAATGGAGTGGATGGGAACCCCTACCACAGCATCACAGCACAACAAACACAGCAGTTTATCACTGAATATCACATTTCTCACCCCTACTGCAATATTTATAAACACCTCTTGTTAAGCACTTCAGAGTTCTTAAACGGGCCTTGTCTGTGAAATTGATGTGTTATTTTTCTAATAACAATCATGTTTTGTCCTCCTCACAGTTTGAATCCATACACTACCTTCTCTCTCTTTGGCTTGACTTCTCTAATGACATCACAGTAGCTCATCACTGCTTCAACAAACTTTAACATTCCCAGGCCTGCTCTGCTAACAAGTTCCATTTCAGTGGCAGTAGTATTAAGATTCTTTAACAGAGCTAAATGGGCAAAAACAAAAATATTGAAAGTGAGTTAATTATAGTGCAGAAATCCTCAAAGAAATAAGGTTTCCATACCAGCAATATTGAGCAACAATATGACAGACAATATGAAACATTTGTCAAAATGTTAAAGAGACTCTGAACTTAAGATGAAGGTACCGGGCTAGAACAATACCAAAAAAATACTGCTAGCGATTTCTCAAGTTCTTTCTCCAAAAAAGGAGTGCATACAGGAGTTGTTAAGCATATCTCAGTATCAAGGTTTATTTTCTCCACAGAAGTTAGATGCCATTTTGTTGAAAGAATCAAATTCACCTCTTAATGGAGCTATGGATTACAACTTTGGGAGTACCTGCAAAGTTTGACCAATAACCTTTATATATAGCTTATCTTCTTCCACTGTGTACATATCACATCCGAATTGTAACCACGCGGATGAGGTTGTAATGCTACTTTCTGAGTATCTAAAAGCAAACAGGGGGCCTGCTCAGCTGTCGTGTTTGTTTCTTGCCTGCTCTAAGCCAAAGTGTATGAAGCCCTAGCTAAGGCACAAACTGGATGTAACACAGAGAAGAAGGTGTTTGTACTCTGAAAAATCCCGTAATGCCAACAGCACAACATCTGCAGCACCCCAGACATGGCTGTCCCTTTGCACAAAGTGAATCCTACCTTCCAAAGAACACCAGAAGGATTGCCACTGACACGGCTAACGACATTAACAAGTTACTGCATTCATTCCAAGTACACAGGTCAGTTACTTACCTCGGATAGATTTCACTTGGCTATAAGAAATTCCATCAAAGTTTATGTCCATCAGGGATCGCAGGAAATTTGCCTCTGACATCATTCCTTTGGCTGTCTTCCAGTCTAATTCTTTGTACCCTCTCATTATAAGAACACATTCCAAGACAGCTTGCACCTGTTTGGGGGGTTTCGCAAATGATCTAGAAAACAGGTGAAAGAGATAATGGAGGAGACAAAGCACATGATGCCAAACATGTGCTTCCCATTAAGACTGCCAACAACAGCTAGTGCATAAGACATCCTACTCAAAGGGAAAAACATATTCCAGCCCAGACAAGAAACAAATAACTAGATATGAGCTCAAAACCAACTGTTGTATTTGGGCAATTTGATCAATAAGAGACTAAAGGATTTCAGCAGTGGAAGGCCTAAAACCCTAATCTGTATTTTTCCCTAGGGCAGTGAGGCAGCTGTCCTTTGGGAGTAGCAGTACAGGATGAATCCACAGATCTACTAAAAAAAAATTAAAATAAGCAAGTGTGACAGGGAATGGAAAGCTGTTACTGTTTCTGGGAGAGCCAAAGACTGGATGTGCTTTCATACGTGTCCCCAAATACAAGGTGTATTATAAAAACAAAGGAGGAAGTAATTCAGCAGAGAAGTATACTTTGATGCTATCAAAGCATCCCTGAAAAGTAACTGTTATGTGTTCCTACTCATGCAGACCAAAAATTGAGGAAGAATGAAGGGGTTTGGACAGCCACTGCTCAAGCAGAAACCAAAGCAGTTTCCAGTGCATCAGACACAGGGTAGAAATTACAGGGAAGACATCAAATGAAGGGCAGGAAGAACAGGCTTCAGGAGACGTCCTGGGCTAGAAGTCAGGAGATTCTGTTGTGACCTCTGCTCCCAGACAACTGATGTCCTGACCTTTACCCACACACTGTGAATACGAGGAAGATAAAGCTAAAGTTCAGACCTACAAACAAGGGTCTTGCAGTGAATTTCCAAGGGTTTATGCTACTGTACATCCGAATGAATCACCTGATCTCAGTAACATCAGACTTGTCGAGCTTCTGCAGCTCCAGTTTGGCAGCTTCTAAAACAGGCATGACTTCCGCCAGAGCTGACTCAGCTTCCATCTTCTCCATAGCAATAATCCTATTCTGTTCCTGTATCTCTGCAGCTTTTTCTTCAGCCAGTTTTTTCTTCTCCTCAGCTATGAATTGTAAAAGCAGGACCATAACTGGGTTATTCAAAATTTGTTTGCAGAACATGTACTAATGTAGACTTGCTCTTGGCTGAAAATCAGAAATTACCATCAACTCAGTACCCTTTACAGCTAGCTTGCCAGTGTTTACAGGGCTCCATCCATCATCAGTCTAGGAACACTGTTAGTGTTCCACACAAAGCATACATAATCTCTTTTCCTCCTTTGCTTCCCTGTCTTTCCTCTAAAAGCAATTTTCTGAATGACAAGGTCCCTTTCTTGCTAATTTCTCTTTCCCACATTACACCCTATACCTTGGTAAGGGAAGACAAGTGCAGAACATGGTAATCAGGTGTGCAAAGCAATGGCAATCCGAGTACGATACAGGACCTACTCTTCTAGCAAGATACCAAATCAGCATAGACAGAACAAAAGGGTCATCTCCAAAAGCAGTCTGAGCTCTTAGAGTGTCTTCTGACCCAACACAGACTATGTAAGCCTTGCTTAGCCTGTGGGACTCTTCAGTATTTGTAAACCACCTACCTACTTCTGTGTTTGCCGAAATCTCTTTTAACAAAGCCTCACAAGCAGCTGACTTTTCTGCTAACACAATCCTTTGCTCTGCAAGTTTCTTGTTCAGCTCAACCAGCTGTATACTAGCTTCTTTCAGTTTATCTAAGCCTCCATCCAGCCTTTTACATTGTGCTAGTAAGGAAACAAAAGAGAGAAATATTACTGATTCATTGGAATTATTGCACAGCAATAGACAATGTCATGGAAGGTAAATATACTTATAGGTGCACTTTGTAGCAGGGCAACCTCAGTTGTGAAAGGAAAATCACTGTGAGAGATTTTTTGTTTCCTAAACCGCTCACCCTAGAAGGTGTTAATGTCACCTGAGCTGCCACATAGTGGCCCGGCACCACAGCTTGTTTTTCCTACTACACTGTCATGTTTTATCCTTTTCACATATTTCAGTGCCCACAGAAGTACGAGCAAGAATTGCTGCTTGAGGAAGAATGTAAAACCATGAGCTAGGCTGAGCTGGTGTTAAATCTAATCACTCTTACCCAAGCAGACAAGTGTCTGTTTTGGAAACTCTGGCTAAGGTTCATCCACAAAAGACTTTGGGAAAAACATACCAGTAGACAGATTATGAACATTCATATATGGCCAGGATATTGGTCCAATGTCAAAAACAGATGTCAGCACAACATTTGAGATAGTATAGATAACATTATTTTTGCATAATGTGGGTAACATGTGGGATTTTCACCCATTTTCACCACATTTCACTATTTTATTTTTAATATTTACATTGTTTATTAAAAAGGAGAAAATGGCTACACAGCCTTACCTAAAATGAACTCATTTTTCTCCTCCAACAGTTTTGAATAAGTATGGATAAAATCAAGGTAATTCTTTGGTGTAACATGGTTGCTACGTCTCAATTTCTGCAGAAACCTCTTGCTAAAATCCCCTACCGATTCATGCACCATGACCATGTGCTCAACCACTGACTTGGAAATCTCTGCTGGAACACGTGTGTTACCTCCTAAAATTGGGCCAAGAAAACAAAAACAAATCAGACTTTTTTTTAAGAGTATGTCAATGACCATCTTCCTTCTTTAACATACATTTAAGCCAGGTGAGAAAAAAAAAAAAAATCTGCTTTCTGGAGCAAAAAGCAAGGTCAAGACAGAGTTCAGAAGAGAACACAGGCCTCCTGGTAGCAGGTAGCCACGTCACATTGTCTCCAGAGTTGGGAGACTGAATTTCACCAATTTTTTTAAATCTAATTGAGTAGGAAAATTGCATCCAAAAACATTTTTGACCAGGATTTTGCATTACCCATGTAGACTTAAAATAGCAATGACAATGGGAAAATGAGACCTACAATAATTTCAAACTAAAGAACACGTTTCTTAGGCTAGCCCAAGTGTTAAGGAGTTAAAATACTGACACTTTACATACCTACAAAGGATTTTGCAACAGCAAACAAGGCTTGGGGGGGCCAGGGCAAGAACCAATCAATACCAGTATTGTTGACAAGACCTTAAAATAAAAGCATAATGTTACCTGAAACAATTCCTTTGTAAAACTAGACCTTAATCTGCCAGATCATCCTGTGCTTCATTTGCATAAAGAATTTGCAGGATCTGTCTTATTTGATTCCTACTTAGGAACAATAATTATCACAAAGCCAATGCTTCTATTTTGATAGTAAACAGTCAACTTTGCATCTCTGTCCTGCTAACACTATCATACTGTTTTTTAGACTGTAACATTCTGCAGGATATAGTCAAGAGCAGTAACTAGATGTTTTAGTATCTGGGCTGGGATTCCCACCAGTACCCCCCATTCATGTGGCTCCTGTCTCTCAGGTCTTCTTTCAGCCACCTGTTATACAGCAATGTCCACCTGGCTCAGGTGGTTTTTCTCTCAGTAGGTGTCCCTCTCATCCTGCTCTTCTTTTGCTTTTGGATACACAAATGTTTCACTTACCACCATCCTAGTTTCATAACGATTTAATATGATGCATTCCTCTGTAAGTACAGAAGAGAGGCTGCAGACATAGGCTGCCTGTGTAGTTCCAGGTCAATGAAGATGACTAATTGATTTCTAACCATTCAGCTGGAAAATGAACTGATCTGGTAAATGTTAATCAATAATACACACTGATATGTGGTAATTAACTGGAAAAAAAATTACACAAGTGTCTAATCATGAAACCTGCTCTTCTTAGCTTTAGTTGCCATAAAGTGTGAATGCCTGCTGGAGATTTTCTCTTGCCTGCAAACCTGTGTTTCACAGGGAAGGGACTAACCAGCGTATACGATTAATACCTGGGAAATTTCTGCACCACATTCTCAGATTGTCTCCAACTGGGGACATTCCCAGGACAATATGAAGGTTGCTTGTACATTTGTTTACAAAATATTGCCAGACACTCTCTTTAGTTGGATTCACACCAGCTTTAGTAGCTTCATCTCCAATCTGACTCATTATGGTGTCTTTTTCATCATCTGGAAAAAGGGCTGGCACCATTCCTGGAACATAAGGACAGAAGAATGCTAGTGAGAACAACCTGTAACCATAGTGCTGGGGCAGAGAAGATGAGAAATCAGAGTCACAGGTTTTAAACTTAGTTCAGCCAAAATGATTCTGGGCAGTTTTGGATGAACCTATTAATCTCTCCTCCTTCTCTACCCCAGGCCACTATGGAAAATAGAGTAAGTACTTAGGATGATGCAAGGGGATTTAGAGGAAGATTTGGTTTTGTTTGGGCTTCAGCAACATAAACAAAATGTCACAAGAACACAAAACATTTTTAACTCTGCAGAGGAAATCATCATTAGTGCCTGCAAACCATCAATTCATTTTCATTCTCTCAGTCACATGGTAATATCACATAAATTCCCTAATGACTGCCATAAGCAGAATGGAACCTGTAGAACTACACAAGGAAAGGGCTGAGATTTAATACATCTCCTTTCAAATCAGACTGTATAGGAACTTATATAAGGAGGGTGGTCACACAGTGCCAGCTGCTGCTCATTTTCAACTGCTGTATACAATAAAAGATACTAAATTATAGTTTAGAATAAACATACAAGCAGTTGATGCATTTCAGGTGAGTGCAATTCCAAAGCAAATGAGAGAAAAGGTGGGCCTGTGACTAAATGCAACTGTGAAGATGTAGTCCAGTCTTGGAAGAAATCTGAGACTCCTGCAACACTATGATCAGTGTGAACTAACCCTTATAGCCTTCCCAAATGCATATAAATGACAGTAAGATTATGTGAAAAAGCCATCATTAAGGCCAAGATAATATCAGGTAGTACTGAAAGGTGCAACTAACTAAATCAGCAGAGGACACAGGGTGAAACTGTAATAGCTGGACCAAGGGTGCACGCAAGATTACAATTCACAAGCATATTAATTGGCAGTAATTCAGGCTGTCTGTGTCACCTGAAGTTAACATGTTATTGATGAGTTCCAAGAAACTCTCCTCTGCTACATGGGCATCTGTAAACAAGAAGACCATTGACTTGTTCTCGATACCCAGCTTCTGGTACAAATTTTTCAAGTCTTCTCGGAAGTTATTTTCTCTGTATCCTCGACTCAAGATGATCTCAAATACCTGAGGATGCAAACATATATTGAGAAGACACGGATGCAAGACATGACGGTAACTATGAAACTCAATTTTAATTAGATTGAATCAAAGGTTTTGGTTTATATACTAACTTCAGTAAATGTGTAAGTATCAAAAAAATTAAGTGCTACATTCTTTTTAAACAACTACATTTGTACAGCCCTGCAGGATCGCACTTTCAAAATTTGATTGCACTTTGCATTCACCCTCCTTTTTTGTTCTTCTCTTTCAAGCCAACAGCCTCTGTAAGAGGCTGTTGAGGGAGGAACATTTCCTAATATTACAGTATCAGTCACAGCAGGGTTTCTGCCTAGATCATCCACTGTCTAGACCTCCAAGCAATGTTTTTCTCTTCACATGGAAGAGAAAAACAGCCTGATTGTATCTTGATTGACTTTCTCTTCCTAACCCCCTTCAATTTAATCCTGATTCCAGTATTGCTTTCCTTTTCTTCTTTCACTGCAAAGATGCACAGTCACTAACCTCACATCCAGCTGTAAAGGCAGCTAATCTTGTAAGAGACTGCTTTCCTGAGCCTCCCACTCCTATAAGCAGGGCATGGCCACGATCCATCCGCATGATGCGATGTACATGGATTAAGTGTTCCAAAGCATCATCAAAAAGGACTAGATTCATTTTAATATTAACTTCATTATATTCTTCCAAAATCTCCTGCAGAGAAAGGTGGTCAGAATGTTACTAGGAAATCAAGCAAACAATAATTTTAATAAAATAACAATCTATTTTGCAGCATTACTGCTTCAAAAGATCATCAGGGAAAGTAAACAGTTGGAAAGCACAGCCAACTCCATAGATGATACTCAATTTTCATTACTCCAGACCACAGAAGGGGGTGGGAGGTTGTTCTTCTATGCTCACTGTTGCAACGTGCACATAGAAGAACAAAATTCTTACTGTTTGAGGCAGGCTCCAGCACACTCTGCATGCAGAGAGACAAAATCATGCACAGTTCCAAGCTGAAGCACACTACCTGAAAGAGAGCTTTTGCTGCATCATAGTCTTGGATATCTTCATAAATACGAGGCTCTCCTTCACTCAGTGCCATTCTGAAATCTCCAAAAAGAATAGGATCCCTCATGGCCTGTTCCAATTCATCTCTGAAATTCTCTTCAATCAGTTTTTTTATATGGCCTTGTACCTTCAAATAAATGAAATTAGTCAGGCAACCTAACAAAGCAGGTATTTCTAGGTCCAGGAACACTCAGAAGAGTGACACTGATAATGCAGAGTCTTTGCTAAAACACTAACTGATTTCAAGGGAATAGTATGTCACCAGAAGATCCACAGACCACAGCCTCCTATTGTTTATGTTCTATGATATAAAATGATCTAATACTAAGCTGCAGAAGTTTAAGACAAAAAAAAAGGACAAACCTGATAAAAAAAAATATGTTATATTTGTATTAATATTATATTAATGAATGTTCTTCTCAGCATTCATATTGATGTCTTATCACCAAGATTGCTCACAAATTTCGCAAATCTGAATTAAGTGTAGAAATACAGAAAAGCTGCAACATAATTACCCTCATTTGTGAAAATTGATCTGGAACTCTGTCATTCTATATTAGAAGAAAAAATTTTAAGCTGAAAAATATGAAGCCACCTAAGTCTACTACTTTTTATCTAAGCAAGTTGCTTTGCAAGTAGCTTACATGTAAGTAAACTTTATCCAAATCCTTTCCTAATCCTCAAGCTATAAAACTGGCGTAATTTGCTCTTGATTTAATGTTTAATGCTTAATTCTCTCATCTTGATTTAATTTGGAGAATTTTAGAGTTCCATAACAACCAAAATTGAGTAAATGAAACTTAGCTCTTACCTCTCTTTTTCCTACTTGTTTGTAAAGTCACATTCTGATATAATCCTTCCTAAAGGAAAATACTGATTTGAAACAGGAGTCATTTCCTGAGATTTCTCCTGCACTGCTCTCACACTCTGGCAGCCGTGCCACTGCTAATCAACCTTCCCAGACAGGCAAACCTAGTTACACTTTTTTTTCCTTCAACAGATCTGCTCACTTAGTCTGCCATGGTAACTTTATTTTAGAAACAAAAACTCCTCATACCATGTTTTAAGTTAATCGAGCAACATAGTATTTAAACAAATCTGCATTACGAGTGCAAGACTGGAATGCAACAGTTGGTAATACTGCTTTTCAGGTGGTAATACTGCTGGTTGCCACAGTAATACTCAGTGACTACTAAAAAAAATTAAAGAAATTACTCACCAATGCTTTGTCTGTTTCATTAACCAGCCTGTCATAGAAAACCCTCAGGCACTCATTTCTCCAAACTCTCACCATCTGGGTGACTGTTTGAAACCTGCATTAATATCAAAATATCAAACTGCACCAAACAAACTGATAAGATTCCTAAGGCCACAGAGTTAGTAACACTGACTGAAGTCTGAGCTTTTTTTAAAAAATCTCTTTTGATATTGTTCTCTTCATAAGAATGAAAAAAGTTTTCATTATTACCTCCAGATATCTTACTTAAGAAAGACTGATGTATCAATATTTGTCATCAATAATAATATCACAATTTATGATGTTCCTAAACATCTTTTCATTTTGCTGAAAGTTTAAAGAAAAGTGACAAAATGTGATTGATTTCTCATACTACCAAGCTGCCTCATTTTCACCCAGCCTCATCCCATATAAATAGGTTTAGGACCACTGAAGGCAATTTTTATATTCCTACCTCTCTGGGGTTGTAAGAGTAAGTCCATTATAGACCCTGGAAAGATCCCGCAGGTTGAAAATGTAATGGAATTTGGAAGGAGTAGGGGGTAGGTCACAGACAATCATTTTATAAAGCTTCAAAGTACACTCTGTCATCCTTTCAGAGATTTCTGATATAGACTCATTAAACATCTGCAAACATGAGAAAGAAGAGAACGTTTGATGCAACTGCCCATACAAAACTGAATACTATCAAACACATTCTGCTTTCTAGCTTTTAACCCGACTTGGCATATTTCAAATAACTAAGGGCAAATTTTTTAAGGGCAATTTTTTTTTAAGGGCAAAATTTTTAGAAATTCATATTCCTGTGCAGTATTAACATTCTGAAGTTAAATGTTTCGGGCAGGGTCCATCTTTACCCCCAAGTTTGCACAATGCTGAAAATAACATCACACTCCATGACTGGGATTTTTTACAGCACTTCCATTGGAGAAAAAATAAACTGCTCTCTTCTAACTCGATGTTGCAGTTCACTTGCATAGTAATGCAGTCTACTGCATTACATTGAATTTTTCACTGTCATTTGGGATAGACTTCGCTGACCTTTGTGTATGTGGTTATAGGAACCATAACCAATTGATTCACAGGTCTCAACCTATGAAAAGTACCAGTTTTACAAATTACCTCCTTACTTGAAAGTTCACATATTATTCAAGAATTTATCTACACAGTGTGAACACATCTCTTGAAAAATACAAGCAGGGAAAAGTTTGCATGAGATTCTAAATAAGCAGGAAATAAGAAATGATTTCAGGTTCTGTGACAATACAGAAATAAATGTCTATTTCAAAATTATTAACATGTTAAGAAATCCTTTAAAAAGTGAAATTACCGCAGTGTGGCCTTTCAGGATGGAGGTATAGATCAAATTCAGTGATTGCTCAGAAGGGAAAGGTATGTTAAAAACACTGAAGAGTGAGATGAATCGAGGGTCAACTTCATTCCGACCTCCTCCAGCTTTCCCCATGGCAGCAATAAAACCCAGGTCTCGGAAAATTTTACAGTTCATCTCCTTACCACGGTCATACAAGAAACCTTTTTCTAGTAGTAGCTTCAACAAGGCAATGGGTTGCTGTGTTCCATACTCATCAACCTTTGCAACAGAAAAGAGGTAAGATATTTAGAGCACAGTACATCACCACACCAAATACTGCTATAAATGTGGAAATATTGTGCTCCCTACTCAAGAGAACGTTACAAGGACTAAATGACGCTTTGTAAAGCTCTGACATTGATTGTGAATGTTCATTCCAATGTCTCATATAGCAGAAGTGCCTCTTCTCCAAGATAAACTTCATACACACATACTCTCCTGACCCATTTGCAAAGAGGAAGGCATGATTTCTACAGGAGACAACCTGCAACCAATATCAGGCCACAGACAAATGTTTTTATTGGCATAAAGAAGTGATCCAAAAGGAGATATTTTTTTATATAGAAGACAAAGATTGTAATAGACAGAAATACTCCATGCTGCTCACAAGTCCAACTGTTCCAAAGTTTCTAAGCTGAAATCCAGTTACACACTTACCACGAATCTCCTTGACTTGTAATACAAGATCTTGTGTCTTCATACAGCTGGATCTATATATGAAGGGACCACAGCAGTGCCCCCCCCCCAGATGTTTCTAAACTACCTGGCAAACCATTCACAACTTACCCTTGGCATATTCATATCATCCATGAAAACAATGAGACGTTTTCCCATGGGAGGGCCGTAAGTGTCTTTAGTTCTTTTCTCTACATTTGTCTCTAGATTTCTCTGAATGTCCATTGATGTTGTACGAGAAGAGAAGTTAATCACTAGCAGCATCTGCAAAGGGGAGGAAATGGTTAAGAATGGATTTTTACCTTTTCCTTTTTTTTTTTTTTTTAAACTAGATCATTCTAGAAGATATTTTTTGTGTTAAATTATTGGACATACAGGAAACACTCCTCTGGTCCAGTTATTCACTTTAATTACACATGACAAAAAAAAAAGTAAAAATCCTGTTCTTAAATCTTTGACAATATACATTTGCTTTACTTTATAAAGTAAAAAAAAAAAAAAAAACAAAAACATTTCTGATCTTTAGGTATTCTCAAATCATCCACACACTTTGTGTCTGAGTTTGCAGTTCAATCTCTGAACCCATGTGAGGCTAAAGTTAATATTGCTACCCACAGGCTCAGGCTTCATAATGGAAATTTAACACAAGGACACAACATGAAAATGCAGCTTTACAAAAAATGCAAAATGACTCAATACATACATTAAGGTCTTTGTTCAGATTGCTTAGGAAGTTTTGTGTAGTTGCTGTTTTAGAAGTACCCGATTCACCTACAAGAACAACTGGGTGTTTTATTTTTACCATCTGTTCTAGCAACCAAGTAGTGCGTGTTGTCTCCACTGTAGGCACTGAAAAAGATTATGAATAGGACAGCAGGTTAAATTAAAATGCAGTACAGTACAGCTGGGAGATTTATATTTATAGAATAGTGCTGGATCAGACTCACCAAGTATTAATGTGCAGTTGCACAAAGACATAATATGAAATATCAATTCACTACCAATGTCAAAGGAAATTTCTAATTGCTTCACTATCTCTTTTCAGCTTTTATCATTGGGATCTTTTCTACTATAGATCTGTTAGAAAAGAATTTTTCCTCCATATAGGAGGGCCATGGACTGGTTAGGTCCTATTTCAAGGACATAATCAGGACTTATTTGGATCCTAAGCATTTTCTCTGAACTCTACAGAGATTAATTTCGCTCTTTGTGAATAGCCTGCCATCAGGAGCAACTTCAGGGATCATACCATTATCTCTTGTGTCAGTGAAGTTAACCTGTGCTTGCTGAATCCTACTATAAAACAGCCTGGGTCAATTTGCCGTTAACTATGGAAAGCACTTTTCACCATTATAGAGTGCTTTAAGTAACAACCAATATTGGCCTTAAGAATGTAATTTTTATCTACTGAGCATTTGAACCACTGGTCTGAGATTTTTCCTAGGGTTTCTGGCAGAGCAGATTGTGAATCTATTTTCTGCTCTTCTGGCTCTCCTAATAAGTTTTAGGCATTGAAAAAAATATATTCATCCTTTCCTCATTTCTTTATTACACAGTGCTGTATATATTAACTCTATCCCTATTAAGCGGTGACAAGAACATTAAAGAAATTGATTTCTGCCATCACCAGAAACTGAACATGAGCAGATGACCTTCATCACAGAAAGAGGAGGTCTCATGTTAAGTGCCACCCACTCAGTGGCCACACATTATAAATTAAAAATATAACATCGCTATATTTTATCTTATACTTACCTAGAATGTCAAGAAATTTCTTTTGAGGATTATGAATATATTCAGGAACAAGTTTCATCCAAGGTACCCACTTTTTTTGAATACCATCAAAATGAAAGTCATACAAAGTTGGCAGCTGACCTGCAAACCATTAAAGAGATGGAAGTTTTCTAGGACATTGAAATATTTCATAAGAAAATAACCTGACTGAAATGAAAATGAAGGGTAAGATTTCTGGACCATGCAGTGCAACACTGTTACATTTACTTATCATTTAACCCAGTAAGACATTAAATAAAATTCTCCTAGTCCTGCACTTAGATCATATTATTGCTTATTAGCACCCTTCCACTGGTTTTCCTTTCCCTTTCTGTTTATCTTTTCACTGTTTATCTTTTCAGGTTGGCATAGAAAGGACTGTTCTGTGAGGATAAACCAGTTGCTAAGAGTCATCTAGCATCAGGAACTATAAGGGATTTTTACTGATAGTCAGAGAACATCAAACGTATTTTGCAGCCAGGATAGCTAGTTGGAAGGAAGAACAGTGTTGTACCTTTATGGAAACTAAGACTTTTCCAACATAATCAAAGGGATTCAGAGTAAATTATGAAAAAATCCTACCTGGCAACTCCCCTGGCTTAGCAAGGATGTTGTCATCATGAACAGTTGACATACAGGAAATGTGTTTAACATATTCATCGAATTTAATTCTTCCAGAATCACGAAGAGCAGCACCTAAGGAGGAATATAAAGCTTCCAAGAAGAAGCACTCCAGAACATCGAGATCATCAGGTTGTACCGCAATTAAAGCTTCCAGCATCACAGTCAACTGCACCACCTGTTGAAAAAACAAGACAAAACTATAAATAGAATCACCATTTAGATACATAAGAACCCTTAATATGTTTTTAGATGCCTGAGTGCTTACTGATCTTTTCTTCTTACAGGTATATCTACTGATATAAATTTTAATGACAGAAGAGCATTGTTAGGAACTGACTCTTTCTGTTGTCTCTTGTTAGCAAACTGACATTTCAAGTGTGAACTATACTCTTGTGATTTCCTTGGGAGGTTTTAGTCTCTTCATTATTCAGTTTCACTTTTAAGATTTTTCAACATTTACTTTCTATTCCTCACCATATTTAAATCTGTTTGAGGAACAATGGTCTTCAGCCTTTCTCCTTGTTTGCCATCCACAATTCCCTCCGTAATCATATCAATAAGGCAGGGCACATATTTTTCAAAGAGACGATTCAATTCAATTCTCTCTTGCTGAAGGAAGAAAAGGACAAGAATTCATCCCATTGAAAGCTGATTTGTGAAAGCAAAGCTTTCCATCAACACGTGGCTAACCAAATATAATTGCTCTTGTAGGAATCACTTCTACCAATGACAGGGTACAGTCACATAAAGAAATTTGACATTGTTGTATGGACTGGGTTTTCATCAGGTGAGGATCTGGATTCATTATATGATAGCAACTAAGTTGTCTTACTTGAGTTCCCTGTGGACTTGAGTTTTTATTCTAAATGTAAGAAACAAGGACCTAAGCAATCTCACTTAACTCTTTGGAGATCATGTAAACTGCTTTATTGTTTCTTCTCTGCTCAGAAGCAACTACAAGTTAGAAAATCTGAGAACTCTGTTTAGCCCTCTGCCACAGGCCTAGCGATTGGATTTGTTGTCCCAGATTGTACTTAGCTGAGATTTGTACATTTGGATCATATTTGCATTAGGTTACCCCCTACAACGGAGGGGGTAAGAGAAAGACAGGTACAGAACATGGAATTCGTCCTTGCTAAGATCTTAACAACGCTCTGGAAGTGCCTGTCTTACTGCACTGACTAGGGAGAGAGTGTAAGGCAGCTACTCTAGAAATCAGGCCCTCTCTCACTGGTTCCCATCCTAATAGAGCATCTTTCCATGAACAAGGACTGAAGGCCAACTTACACACTTAATGAAACTCAGTAACAAAGACCTTAATGACAAGTGAACTGTAAAGCAATTCAGAAAATCAGACTGGCTTTACAAAGGTGATGTGTTGTTTTTTTTTAACATCTGTCTACAGTTCAGTATTTAATAAATACCTTATGACCAAGTTCAGAAATTCCCACCTCATTTTCTCTTTTTTGTATCCACTTCTGCCAGTAAGGCTTATATTTCAGATTTTTAGGATCTACAAAAACCATTCCGCAGCGGGATACTGTGGCAGGAGATGCATACTGCAGGTCACCAACCTATAAAATGAACATACTAGATAACCATACACTTAAAGAATAGCCAGAGTAACTGCTTTTCAGGCTTTGTAGACCTAGCTGTATCTAACCCTTCCCATGTATTGAATGGTATATTTATTACCCACCTCAAACAACAGAGCACAGTGTGACTGAAGTCTTATCCGCTCCCCATTTGCCAGCGTCAGTAGCTTGTTGTCATCCATGACAGAATTCATGTTTTCAACCCAGAGAGCATCTACATCTCCATCAAACAGAATGTATCTGTGGATACAGGATCCAAGGAATACAGTGACTAATCTCTGATTTCACTTACATATTTCACAATACAGAGGTGCCGTGAAAGACACCAATGTCAATCCAAGTGCTTTGAAGCCTCCCATGCATCTTTGATAACTGCAGGGTTTCTCTCCATCTCACTGAGGGTTGAAATTCACAAGAGACAGAAAGACCCCCTAGACACTTTATTTTGCATTTGTTTCTGAATGTGCACAGTATATTTTGTTTTATATAAAAATAAAATATTGACATAAAACTTAGTATCTAAAAATCATCACAATGAATTCTAGCAGTCTACCTTCGCTCTTTCTTATCTGTAGGCCTGTTGATATCCCGAAAAATATTTGACAGTACTCCATCTGTCCAGTCTCGTGTGGTAGGGTCAAGGATCCCATACAGCTCAATCACACTCATGGCTTTAGGGTTCAGCGTGTAAAGTTTTGTCAATAATCCCAGCCTAGAAATGTAACAAGAAAACCAATTTTAGGATGACACAATACCATTTCATGTTAACCCAAGCAAATATTACAGTTAACTATTGATCCTGTCTTGACTACGCAAGTTTGAATAATGCAGTCTATGCTATTTTACAACCTGAATTCCATGTATCAAATTATCAAATATACTCACTTGGTTTGGGCCTGGCACAAAGTGTTAATGACAACTGATTTGCCACCTCCAGTAGGTCCAACTACCATTGTAGTGTGCCGAGTTAACATTGTCTCATACATCTGAACAACTTTATCCACCTAAAAAAAAAACATATTAATTCAATAGACTGCTGTTCATAAATCTTCTATGAACAAGATCAGCAGCTGGTCTATATCTGCTTAGCTTTCCTGGAACTACTCCAGAGTGCAGCAATGCACACCCAGCCTAATGTTTACAACAAAAAGTCAGGCAATTAACATTTTTTTATACCTGGACTGGTAAAACAACATAACCTCCTTCTTCCAGCACTTGTTCTACAGCATCATGAAAGTTAGGGTAGCGGACTCGAGGGCAATCCAGACCAGGAAATAGGTCAGATATTAGGCCAAGGAAGAGAGGTACATCTTCAAACACAAATTTGGGAAGGTTCATATCTCGTAGAGCTCTCATCAGTACAACCTCCTAAACAAAATATAGCAGAATCAATCTCTACCAAATAGCTAACCAATTATTTAATATGTAGCACTTTCAAACACCTCTAAAAAACATTGCCTGATTGCTTTAGTACAGCTTTGAGAATGCAAATTAATTCACCCAGAGGCTATTTGCATCCTAGATTTAACATCAAAACTGCATATGAAATATATACCAGGAAGTAAAGCACCTTATTTTTTATAGGTTTTCCTACTTTGAGTTCTGATACTAACTTGCTGGCAGAGGGCATGATGAAACTCAGTAAGAAAATACAGAGACAAATAACATCAGTGTTCCTATTTTCAAAGCAGACAAACTGCAGATGTGTCAACACATCCTGTTCCTAATTAAAAAGATGATCTGCTGAGGGTAACTAAGTGGCAAGTCTACCTCACTGAGGTCTGCTGATCCTCTTTTCAGTTCTCCAGCCATCACCAACACTGACTTAAGAGCTCGCAGTCCAAAATCGTAATGATGTTGTTTAGAAAGTTGTTCTTTTGCCAGCTTGTATAGCACTGTCATCTTTTTGGCAAGGATCTGTTTAAGAGTTAAGGTAGATAATCACAAATATGTAAGTCATGACCAAACACTGACCACACATACATGGGTGTATATGTGGGTATGGATAGCAATACAATTTTCTTACCTTTGCTGTAAGGAATCCTTCAGAAAAGAGCATGATTTCACAGATTTGCTGAAGATCTGGTACAATAACAACCACAGGCCTGAACAAAGCTTTTACAGATTCAGGGAGCTCAGTTCGGCCAGCATAACCAGGATTCATCGTAATAAAAATGCCCATTCGGCTATCAAGGTTAATTTCTTGTCCTTCAAACTAAAAGTGTAAGAAAACTTCAGAACAATGTGCATTTGGAGCTGAAATAAATAGTATCATTTGATAAAAGAGAAAAACAGAAATATTGGGGTACCCAGTAAGCACAACATATTAAAAATTCAGTTTTAGATAGTCATGTAGGTACATTCAACTCATTATTTGCATCCTGGACATAAACATCAAGACATTTCAAATTTTTCAATAGAATCTTTTGTCTAAGGGTTTTGAATTCCAATAAGCATCATCAAATTAAGCATCAAGTTAAGTTAATATTCTCCATAACTACTACTATATTATTATCCCATTTAGTTACTGTTATCCTATTTAGATTACTCTTATCCCACTTCACAAAGGGAAAAGCTAGGAAAGGATTAGGAAATAAGGAAAGATTTAATATCTCTGAAAGTATGTAAGAGTACATATTATGGAATTTGAAATGTTCAGCACAAAGTAATTTCCAAAGAAACAGCCCTTTGATCTAATGATGGTGTCTAGACCTGAATCTTGGCTTCATGCACCAGATTAGCCTTCACAATTGCTCTTCCTTTTTAATCTTTACCTGAAATGTTTTCAACTGATTCATTAAAGCATTTCGAATAGTCTGAATCTGAGAAGAAATGACTGACAGCACAGAAGCATCGATACGATTGAATTCATCAAAGCATCCCCATGCTCCACACTGGGCAAGACCAGAGAAGATTTTACCAACTGCCTAACAAAAACAAGCAGAAAAATACCTCAGCAATAAGTACATAAAAAAAACAGCAAACTTTAAAGTATGTTAAAAGTCTTAATGACCAGGAAAAGCCTCTGGATATCCATATATGCAGGAACTAGCAATCTGTCATAAGGTCTTTCAATAAATATTTGTCAAGTGCAGATAGCCCATGATGAGCTCAGGTACACATCACCTAGTCATTGTTTCCTTGCTTAAAGCATAGATTGAATCCTGAAATTCCTTTGAGAATTTATTCAAAATAGACATTTTTTTACTATATTTCATTATCAGTTGGTACAGTACCTCTATGGGAGGAATGGTTAATTCTTGATCATGTCATGACTACACAAGTCTGAATAATGCAGTCTATGGTATTTTACAACCTGAATTCCAATAATATCAAATTATTAAATATACTCACTTTTTTGGGGCCTGGCAAAAGGCATTAATGACAACAGATCTGACACCTTCAGGAGATCCAACTACTCTTATTCAAAAGTTGAAATTATGCCCTTACCCTGGGCACTGAAAATGAACAGTAACTGCTATCAGAGAATACAGATCTTAAATGCTTACTTTGAAATCCATGCCTTCTCCACAGTTCGTCACTACACATAGCAAGCCCAGTGCTTTGGCCAGATCCTTGGTTGTTTCTGTTTTTCCTGTACCGGCTGGCCCTGCTGGTGCTCCTCCCAAAAACATTGATAAAGCCTTTGAAGACAGAGCAAAAAGCAAAGAAAAGCATTTGTATTAAGCTGGTAGCAAAATCATGAACAAACCTGTGGGTACAAAAAACTTCAAATCTTATCTGTGAATGCATTCTATATTATCTTTGAGAAAATCAGTTGAAAAGGCTATTGCCACCTAGTTCAGATATATTTGTGTTCAAAATGTTGTGTTTTTTTTTTTCAACTTTATCTCTTAGTTGCCAGTTATGTGGTTGCATGGAAGTATATTTTTTAAATGTGTGTTAGCAAAAATCTACTTTAATATATACCTGTGTGAGTGTAAGGTAAATACGATCTGTAAGCGGGGTGATCACAAGACGTCCGTTCAAACCCATATACTCATAACCATATGAAAATGTGCCTGTGCACTGCCGCACATTCAGTTCATCTGGCTCTCGGTCCCAGTAAAAACGCAGCTGGCTTTCCCATTCAAACTCCTGAGCCTGCAGAATGCTACACAAGAGAAATGTGCTTATATGAGATAAAAGGATGGAAATACAATTTGTGAATATGGTATTTTCTCAAGAGGTTGGGGAGTTTACCTGTCTCTTACAAATGTATCGACAATGTCTCTGGCATGAACATCAATAATGAGAACAGTGTTGTATTTTTTCCTGTCATTTTTGCTCAAAGGCACTGCAATGCGAGTAACCAGGTCATCAATTTGCTGGTGCATTTTTTTAGCATACAGTTTCATTGCCTGTTTTTCTCCCTTCTTCACTTTCCGAAATACATCCTCCACCTCCCATGTCCACCACACCTGATTAGCAGCCAGCACCATCATGCCTTGGTAGAGTAACATCCAATCAACTCTGTGGGAAATAGATATAGTTTGGGAGTCTGAGTTACTGTTTATTTTAAGTAACTCATCAGAACAAAAAAAAAAAAAAAAGAAGAGGAAGCTCCTCCTATTTCTGCAACAGCTACAACATGGACAAAGGTTTATAAAGATGTATAGAATTACATCAAGGTGTGATGTTTTATTTCTAAAGCCTAAGAAATACTCTCAGAGAAAAACTACCTATTCCTTATGTAACAATTGCCAAGTAGAATCCATAATGAGAAAAACACACTACACACATCACTAAAAATGAAAATTCAAGGCTTAGGAAATAGCATACAATAGATAACACAATTTTTTCTGGTCAGTTAAAATGCCGGATATGCATGCATATCCCCTCCACTTACAGAAATACAGGTTAAACTGTGCAAAAATTTAAAAATTAGGTTTCTCATTTTCTATATCGCTACAGGCTCGTAATAACATATAAGGTATTTGTATTATCTTGATACTGATCATTTCACCTGCTTCTGTCTTCACAGTATCGAAAAATAGCTTCCTTAGTAAGGAGTCTGTTTGTTCGTCTCATTTCTTTTAGCACTGCTGTCATCCAATTCTCCACTCTGCCTTCTGCAGCTACAGCCTGTCGGAACTCCATCACCTCCCCCTCAGCTGAAATCATGGCTGTTGCGATTTTCTTATCATTATCACCATCCTGAAACCTCAGGGAAGCTATGTTATCATACATCTGAAATCAACAAAGAAACTCACTGGCATTTGAGAAACCAAGCTTTGGAGATTTGAGTATATCTAGCCCCCATTTAATGTTGAAAGGAAATTTCCATGGACTCTAAAGCAAAAATGGATCTGGCTCTAAGTAATCAAATATAAATGCTGATGTATAGCTCAGCAGCCCAACCGCACTGTAAACAAGCAAATGATTTGCCTCAAATTACATTCTTTTTTTTTCCTTTTTTTTCTAGGAAATAAAGACCTATCGGGAGCTACAAGAAGTTTCTTTAATGATTGATCATTCTGGTGTGTCTTGAATCTTCTCTACCATAACCACTACTGTCCAGTATGAGAGTCAGGAGAGACCATTGATCAGATTTGATTTATTTATTCAGAAGTTACTTCAAGAAGCTGCCAGGATGTTCTTTGTATGCGAGAAATATTAGTGCACCCTTAAGAGCATGTACAGTATAGTCTGTTCAACATTTAAAAGCACCTAAAAGCACAGGGCACTTTGGAAAACCAGACACTGTACCTTTATCATGTGTTCCTGGACACAAAGTGGGTTACCACTGCCAAGGATACTAAGCAACTCCTCATCAGATATAAAGAAAAATCTTGGGAAGGCATTTCGCTTGGAATCCAAATAATCATTCAAGCTTTTCTGACATTTCTCCAGCACATCATTTATATGATGGAGGTCTGATAGACGATTTGGGGCTTCACAGGCTTTTTTTATCGTTGGTTCTTTTACAGTTTCATCTATTATCTACATGGGAAGAAAAGAAAAACTAGAAAATACCGAAGAGCAATAGATTATACTAAAGTATATTTAGCTAATGACAAAACACACAGCAAAAACAAAAAGCAAAACACATTAAATAACTGTGCTGATCACAAGTCAAGCCAGTTACTTGCCTCTTTAAACATCCTGTCTACGCTGTCAAATATTTTGGCTTCCTCTGGAAGCTGTGATCTTATATCTCCACCGATAAAGATGCTCTCCAGGTACATCCATTTTCTCTGAACCACCATCCAGATCTAAGAGTCAAATGTTGCCATCAAAAACAAAAAAAATACAATAGAAAACCCTGATTATAAATAAGCATTAATTATTTAGTCCAGCACTTTCCTCCTTACCTCAATTACTTCACCAATCAATGACAGTGTTTTTTCCCAGTGGTGAGCAGTTGCAAGGAAAGGACCCACAAAACGACTGCCCAAGATACTCTGAAGATTGACATTGTTATCATCAAGAACCTCTAGAATTTCATCTACAGATCCCAGAATAAATCCTCTCTTCTCAGTGCCTTTGAAGTATATCTGTACAGTAAATTTCATTTGTTCCCATGTTTCTGCTATCTCCTTCACACCCTGCATGTGAGCATAAAAAGATGCGTATTTCAGTCTTCAAAAACTAGGGAATTATAATCTTAACTTAAAAATCAATTAATTCAGAAAAGTTTTTTTTGCACAGATTTTCACCCCTGGTTTATAAGGAGGTCTATTTCACAACACTGTGATGAAAATGGAATAAATTCCGTTTCAGATCCTTTTTCATAAACTAGACTTGCTTAATGTAATAGCAGAAATCCAAAATACTGCTGCAGAAGTCAAGACAACTAAGATTCTGTGCCATGTTGTAGCTTATTAACAGAGCTATTGATCTATTAGTTACTTCACAGCAGCTCCCTGAAGATGGCAGAATTTTCTGCCATTCCAACACAGATCTCACATAAAACAAACTATTGTCATCTCTTTTTAGTTTTATTACAATTTTTAAATTACCTTCTCAATGCTAAGTTCCTTAACAGCTGTTCCAACTATTTCGTTGATAATATCTGAGTGTTTGTGAAGTTCCATAGCAAACATATTCTCCAAAGTGAATGTTTCTGTTGTCATTTCAAATCTTGTGCCTGTTCTCTCCATAAGGTCTTGCCAATGCCTGTTTTAAATTGACACAACAACTATACCAACCATCACAAAACAGTAAAAAAGAAAACAACTGTAATTTTAAATATAATGAAACCATGTTTCGCATTGTTTAAAGAACTAGTATTTTAAATACACAAAGTACTTCAGTCACCATAATCACGGTATATGCTATTACATCAGTTCATTAAGCAGGTCATTAAGCAGAAAGTGAAGTTTCAAGCTGCAGGACACAGCATGGCCTCTGTAACTAAAATTGAAAGTTCTAACAAAACAAATAAAATCTTCCTAAATATATATATATATATATATATATATATATTTTTTTTTTAATAAATCAAATCAAACCTTTCTCTTAAAGCTTCATTTTTCAAATCAAGCAATAAAGGAATGGAGTCTCTAAATGCCTTCATTTTTGTTTCCAAGTGAAAGGCCACTGGCATACTGCGGACTGCTTTGGGCAGCTTTCGAAAGGCTTTAAGAAATCCTTCGATTCCTTCCTGAAGAAACTGGACATTGAGGTTTATCCAGAGTGTCCGAGACCACTCCTCTTTAGCTGCCTGGGAACAAGGGCACCAGGAAGAAAAAATAAATAATATTTCTTTTTATTTCTGACCAAGAAAAAAAAAAATCAGTATAGTAGGATCTAGAGACCACAATCAGTATGTACATATAATTGTATTAACATTTTACAAACAGAGGAAGAGACAGGTTCACATTCAAGACAGATTCATAACAAAACACAAGCAGTTATATAACAAAGAAATAAAAAAAATACAAACAACAGGAAAATCATCTGTAAGAGCATACTTTACAGGTGATTGATCTGGCTGCTGCTATCAAGGCATTTTAATTTAAAATATATATATATATATACATATTAAAAATAGATAAAATCAATTAAAGCCCGAGAACCACATTGTCACCTGTACACATACTAAAGCTAAATGTAGTTCAACTGCAATAATCATGAGACTTGTGCAGTATAAGGCCACCCAATAATTTCTGGGGGACCAGGGTCTGTTCGTATCTGATAAGAGCATGTGTTTGGTTCACTCCAGAGACGTTGTTTTGTTTCTCTGCTAACATCATTAAACTCATTTCATGGTGACAGTCATTTACAGGTCACAGTTTATTTCATGCAAAGGCTCAGATACAGGCTTGATAGTAACTAAAGCAGCTTCTACCCTCCAACTTTATGTGTGGTATGTGCTTTGAATACACGTGTATGTATGCATACACCTACTTTTTGTAATTCATAAATTTCATAGATCTGCTTTAGACCTTTCATATCATTCTGTGCTTTCATTAAGTCAGGGTACACTGTGGCTGGCAAGTCAAAAAGTCTCTCAACACTGCCCAGTTCCTGTTGAACTTTTTCCAGTTTCTCCACTTCTTTTTCAAAAATGGCCAGGAGTTCCAATCCTGGGAAAGGAGAGAAAATTTTCTAGATAAACAGTCCTATCAATCATAGCAAATAAGTAAGACGGCATTTCTGTAGAAATTATAGTACCGAAAATGTCACATTTCCATTTGAACAGTTTTTATGTCAATAAGGAAATCATAATTTGCTTGTTTTATTTAACCTTTGAAGAATTTTCTAAAGACTAGTTTTGTAAAAAAAGGCATCACTATACACATATTAATCCATTTACCTTTATCAAGATTTTCCCCAACAGAACCAGGCCCTTCAGCCAAGAATTTATGGAAGAAATCTGCTATCTCCTTACTGTACTCCTCAATCTGTTGCTGTGTCATCTAAAGAGAACAGTGTTTAAGTTGTTTTCTTTTCCATTTCTGTTTTCTTATATTAATTACAAATATTACCTCTGTGAATTTCTTTTTTATGCCTCCAAGGTTGTGATCAACTTCTGATGCTTCGAAGAAGAGAGCCTCCCACTTTTCCTTAATCTTGTCTGCCATCTCTTGCTCTTCTTCAGCTATCTAAAACAAAACAAGCATTCTCTCACAAGCAATAACTAGTCACAAGAAAATAAAGATGTACTCACATTGTAAATGTGCAAAACATGAAAACAGTTTGAAGTTACCTGAATCAGTCTCAGGTTGCATTGGGGGAGGTTTAGATTGGATATTTGGAAGATCCTTTCCAACCTAGATGATTCTATGAATCAGATTTAAACACATGCAATATGTCCATTTAAAGTGGAGATACTGCTTTGAGAAGGGAGGTTGGACTAGACAATCTCCCTTCTCACCTCAGCAGTACAGTGATTGTGTGAAATGTCTTAATAGGAAAACATTTATTCATTCACATGTGAAGCATTTGTGCCCCAAGCTCCAACGCAAATTGTTTTATGAGACAAGGCGTAACATTCACTTACTGGAATACTGTACATTGCAAGAGTTCGGTATCTCTCCCAGATGTCTAAATATTTCAGTTCCACCTTGAGTGACATGCCTCTGATCTCTGCAATTGTACCGAGGACAATTTTGAGCTCTTCCAGGGAATCAGGTGGTATCTGAAGATTCTGTGATAGTTTCTGTAAAAATAAATAATTTCCAGAGGCAACACCAGGAAAGCAAATAGCCAAAATTATAATTATTAGTGAAATACAAAACACAAGTAAATAATATGCTGATTCATTTACATTGATAGTCTATGGGATAAAGATAAAAACAACAACAAATCAAACAAAGTAAACACCACTACAGTAGGGATGTTTTTACTACAAAAAATAGTTATAAGCAGTGTTTTAAAGGGAACTTCAGACTTACTTAGTTGGACCCTTCACAAGCATAGGAGTGAGAAAGTCCTATTTTTTTTGTGTGTGTGACTGTTTTCTCTTGTTTACCAGCTACACTGATTGATGGCTCACCTCTTTATGTATGGCACACCAGAGTACACCAGACAGTTTCAACCAATTCAGAGAGTAGTTCAGATGGTCACCTGCTACTCTGTACTAGCTGCATAGGACAAGAAGAACTGAGAACACCTACCTCAATCTCTTCCTGAAGACTGAAGAGTTCCTGTCTTGCAGACTCATTAAGCAGCTTTCCAAGTGAAATCATCCAGTCTCTAGCATTCTCCTTCACCATGTAAACTAAAGGACCCGTGTGAAGCCTGATAAATTGCTCATCTTTAATCAAGGGCTGTTGAGTCACTTCTTGAGCTATCTTCATATAGAACTGCAACTTTTCATCAAAGGTGACACAAGCAGGCTTTTTTGCAGCAAACTTCTCTATAGTTATGTCTTTGTTTAATTCCCACAGAAGGTGATACCTCTTCCACTGGTTCAAATACTTGCTGAGAGAAGCCAGGAGTTTGTGGACATTCTGAGTGATGAGAGCAGCCTGCTCAATTATCAGAGGATTCTGGGAGATGTCACTGTAAAAGCTGAAAGTGATAACTTCATCTTCGACATGCTGAGGAGGGCATTCAATACATGTGCCGTGCATCCAGCGCACAAAATGCTAGAGTTTTCAAGACAGGGTTGAAAAATAGTAACTTTTCAGAGAGTAATATTATTCAAATAATTCATTATTATTTAGGAGACTATGTAGGAAGTGAATGATTTCTCACATCAACTGTTTTTCTGACAGCATGAGAAGAAATTATATTTTCACAAACACTTGAGAGAAGAGTTAATTTCATCCTAACAAAATCTTCCCATGCATTATTCAGTCTGTTTTAAAATCTCCACTGAGTTGCAATATAGCATGGCACAGGAAAAGAGGTATTACATTAGAAAGGCTGGATGCAGCAATAGAACAGAACAGCAAATCTGAGCATAGAAAACACACTTGATCTAAATTTATTCATTTCATGTGATATCTGGAATCATTTCTTCATCATCAGAGGGCAGGACTACTGCCACAATATTTGGCTTCTTTTCTGGAAGTTCAACATGATCATACTTATGGTATGAAATAAAGAAAATATTGCTACATCTTTGTCAACAAGCTACATATTCCATCTACTGCTAACCTGCTGTCCTAGATGCCCTTCTCCTATCGTTTTCTGAACTCTTTTTATGCTACTTTTGTGGAAAGCTGTAATATGGAGAAGGCTACCCATATTTGTTACTCCATCAGGTTATTCATACATTTAAAAAAAAAGTATCTGCAGTGAAAACTATTTCCTTGTGATGTATGCTGATTTATAGAACCAAATGATGTCCTTACAATGGTATAAGCTGAAGAGCAGCAAATAATTTTGCCTAAGTAAAAAGTACATAAAGCTTTATGGTGTTTTGTTTTGTTTTGTTTTGTTTTGTTTTTTGTTTTGTTTTTTTGTTGTTGTTGTTGTTGTTGTTTGTTTGTTTGTTTTTGTGTGTGCGTTTTTTTTTTTTCCTCCTTTGTTACCAGGTTGCAAAGTTAAGACAGTCTGTAAAATTAGAACTATGTACTGGATATTTTGATTTCAAGATAGAGAAATATGAATATTCCCTTTGACATTAATACTTGCCCAATTAATTCATAATCATCACAAGCAAAATCTGGCAACAATTAAATTTTAATCAAAAATCACCTTAGTGACCTCAACACAGTCTTGGATGCATTGTGTCATCATTTTGTCAATCTTGTTGGCATTAGGTTGCAAGATTATCTCGGGAGGAGATAAAACAGCTTCTATTTGGAACAATGGCACATTTGCAAGAACAGCTTCATTAAAAGCTCGCAAATTCCTGCGAGAGGAAAAAAATCATGTCACAGACAGTAATGATCAGGTACTGATCCCTCCACAGAATGTCCAACAGAGACTGCAATTATAAGGTATGCACTTAGATATGCAATCAGATCTGTCAGAAGTCAGTTAACTGTTATTTCAGCTGGAAACACTGATGTGTATCTAAGCAAAATTGTCCCACTAGGACTGATTTAATGCAAAAACTTGGCGGGCTAAAAGAAGCTATTGGAAGGACAGAATGGGAATACACTGGTGCAAAAGGATCCTGAGACTACGGTCAACTCCTACGCAACAGCCCAGCCAGGGAAGCCCACAGAAGTCAGATGAGCATGGACTAGAATACAAAGACATGGATCATGAGAAGAAGAGATGGCTGAGAAGCTTCTAGAACCCTGCAGCGCTCTGTTAGAGATGCTCTAAAAGGCCATTGTAATATCTAGCTACAGAAACTTCCTTGGGCCCAGATAAAGCGTAATCCAACAAACCTTTTTTCTTGTGTTGGTATTCTCTGCATTACAGGGATGCATCTGGCACCCAGACATTTTCAAATTTCCAAATTTTCAAGATTGTACTCTTTACTAAAGCAAGGCACTGACTTTAAAAATAAAGTTGGGATATGGAACTATATACACTGAAGAAAAGGTGCATTTCTCTCTTCTGCCCACAACATGTCCAATATCCATTTTCTCACAATTTGGGTTTCTTTTCTACATTGTTATCAATTCTCCATTCTTTGCACAAACAAACAGAACAGTACAAATATAAGTCTGTCTCAAACAGCAAATCACTCAGGTATATCAGAATACATGAATAACAGAATATCAGTATACATGAATTCAGAACAACAGATGTAGAAAATACTAAAGATGAACGAGTAAAAACCCAGTAAAGCAAACAACTGACTTACTTCAAAATTAACTCTGTCAACACCTGATAAATCCTGTTTTCCCAGTATGCATAATAGGAAGCTAATTTTGGAGATTTGCCACTCTTTGAATTGGCAACCCGTCCTTCTACTTTTGTTAATGATTTTGGAATGGCAGTATAATTTCTAACCATGAGTTCTGTATCTTTTTCTCTTTCACCCTTAACATATACAAAAAAATCTTTCATACCTGCAAAAGATTACAAAAAACAGTGTTAATAACTGCAAAAGATCTAACAGATTTCAGTAGTGGAACAATTAGCGGGTCTTTATTTGTAAACATGAAATTGATATTGCACACTAGAAAAATATCTTCATTATGTAATGCTAATTTATTAATATTTCAACCCTCTGATTTTATATGGATTCAATTATTCAATAGTAACCATTAGATGCAAAAGTAACTTCTGTAATACTCACAAATCATTGGAAGAAATGTGGTACATCACCCCTACCCTATCACTGGAAGCGAAAGGGAGGCCTGGGAGACAATCACCTCACTGCAATTTCCCTCTGAGGAAAAGAGTGTGGTCGAGATAGCCCAGATGGAAGTTACACTCTATGCAGATTGCAACTATAAGACTACATCACTGCATACAAGAAGGAAGAAGAATCCAAGGGAAAGCTAGGGGGAAAGTAATCAAAAGCAAGGTCAAATGATCTATTTATATACTTGTATCTAAGTTCCTCTCATTGACACTGTCAGCTTAGGGTACTGAAGTTCTGCTTGTGCTTCCTGTATTAAACCAGGCAATACTGCTGTAACTTATTCTGGTAACTATTATAAGGATTGATCTTCGCAACTAAAAATGCAAAGTAGCAGACAGAACAAGATAAAACATCACAGAGCTCCAAAATGAAAACACAAAGACTTACTAGGAAGTTCATCACCATTTTTTGGAAGTGGAAACTTAAAAAGATTTGTTGATTCTATCAACAGAAGTTTGTCGCTTATGATTCCAGAATTAATATGAATCTGATGGACGAGTGATTCAAACTTCCTGATGGCTTGCGTACATTGGATTGTAAAGTCACCAATACCTGAAATAAATTACAATCATTTGTTTTCTTTCTTCTACCAAATCTTTCACCAATGAATCAAAATTGTCAACAACCAGATGTGTTTGAGAATTAATTGATACTTTGCAGAAAGATAGATTAGATGTTTTATCACCTAATCCTTCATCTATCTCCCTTCTAGCTCTAACAGTCTATATCCATTTCCACTCGGTGTTTTACATATAATAAAAACATAAGAAACTCCCACTTGTATCAGACCCTGTCTAACATACTATTCTGTCTTACACCATGGCAATAAGCTATCCTGTTTAAGGATGCATAGCTTTAATCTGACAAATCAAATAGAATGCAGAATTGAAGAGAATATTTGAACTGCAAATCAGTAGCAAAGGCCATTCTAAAGTAGTATCTCCATTACCTAGGGAGTTCCAGTTGAGTCTTCTGTGCCCTGATCTGAATACTCTCCAGAGCTCTTTAATATGGTCATCAAGAAGTTTGGTTTCTGCTTCACTCAATGTTCCCATTAAGCTGTGATAGTGATCCAGCATGGTTTTTAATCCATTTGTATATCTAATGAGTGTAAGAAACATAACAACAAAAAATAAAAAATAAAAATCATTATTTTCTGGAAATACCGTTCTGAACAAGGCAGATCACTTTCTTCATTCTGTTCAAACTTCCACATAAATCAAAATTTTCAGAAATAATGGCTATGTATTGATCATAAATACAATTCTCTTCCTCTCACAAACAAAAGAAAAATCATCTATGACTCCAGTAGTAGCTAGACCATCCTCTCCTGCCCCAACCCAGAAGAAGTATTTAAGACAGCCTCAGTTTGAATCAGATACGTGAACTCAACAGGTAAACTTTAAAATCCAGTTAGGTCTCTTATTGTCACACCTCTGTGCTTAAGTGCCTGTGATAATTTGGGCAAAAGTGCCTTATCCAAGGCTGTACAAAAAAGCAGCAGTGAGTTCAAATGTGAACTGAAATCTAAATGGCATTAAGAATTCATTGCAAAAAAAAAGTACTTTCTTTCCTTGTTTTTCCTTCAGATTTTGAGGAGGTGTTCATTTGTAAAATGTAGTGCTACAGGGAGAAGGATGCAGACAGCAAAAGAGGAAAGACTGCTAGTGTACCATGGCCATCAGCAATTTTACCCTTAAAAGAAGTTACTACGAGCTCTCATATTTCCAAAAGTTGATGACTCATGGCACACTCTGGTTTGGAGTGAAATCACTTGAAACATTGCTGAAAATCTGTATGAGAGCAGGTATTCTGTTATAACCTTACCCAAGGTATTTGTCTTCCTGTAATGCCACATTTCTTGCTATTTCTGGGACTGGAAACCCCAGTTGTTCCATGTACTTTGTTTCAGTTATAATCTCTTGGAGTCTAGGAGGAAAATTCACTATGAACTGCACTCTTTTCTCTGTGGTGAGAGGCTCCTCTGTTGCCGAGGCCTACAACACAAGAAAGCAGCAGAAAGCATAGAAACACCAGACTGTTACAACACAAGGAAAAAAGTTAACTCCTGGAGACATTTGATAAGACAGTAGGTAAAAGTCAGACAGAACAGCTAACATTCAGATTGTGGAAATGCCAATAAAATTTGACAGCAATCTCAGCATTCTAGTTTCAATTTTGATCTCAGTACTTTTTAAAATTTTCCATTAAAAAACAGTGTTTCTCTTAAAGACATCATTCTTTGAAAAATCTCACCAAACATCAGATAGGTTTCAGTTCTTTCCCACAGAGAAATCAGGTATGTTATTTTCCTCTCTCACCTGCTCAGAAGTCTCTTGATTAATATGGTTTGCTGCCTCACCAGTAACAACCATCAGCAGAGGTTTTCTCAGTAACAATGGGAGCATCTGCTCTGTTCCTTCTGTCCAATGACCATATTTCTGATCTTCATACTCTTTCATCCTCTTGGCCACCTTAAGATACATTTGCTTTACCTAGAAAGGAAAATTCTGTATAATTCATTTTAAAGATCATGAGAAATGTTCCACTATCCTGTCTTAATAAGGTTTCTGATCTTTATCAGATGAGAGGGTAAATAATGCCTTGTAATACAGGTGATGAAGAATTCAGGTTCTTGAGTTCTGTCATTTATTCTGACACTATTTCTTCAGGAAACAGTGGGAAGGTACCAATCAGCTTTTCACGTCTAACATTGCTTACTATGTGCAAAAACATTCTTGCTCACTTAAGAACATTTCCACCTCCCCAGAAGAACGGTATGAGGAAAGTATTCTTCCTTCATTAAACAGCAAAAGAAACAACATACTTCCTTTCCCCGTTCACTAGTAAGTAAGTCCTCTACTTCTTGAAATCGAATAATAGTGTGTTTGATCCGATAGAAAAGGGATCGGGACCAATATATTGCTCCAGCCACTGGAGGGTGATTCTTGAACAAAGGTGGATCCTTGAGGTTCTGAACAAAGATTTGCTTAACATTTTCGACCTAAAAGAGAATAAAACATTGCTAAGAATCATTTCTCCACTTGTTTTTCCACGGTAAGTATCTAACCTGGTACACAGCACAGGCTCTGAAGCTAATTTCAGCAACAAGATAAAAATAATTCATTTTTTTTTATTCATCTTTTGTTTGCATTAACTGCATTACACAGAACACCTTCCTTTTTGTGTCTCGTGGAACTGCTACTTTGTCAGTGTTTTTTGTGAGATTACATCTTATTGTTAAACTCAGTGTTCTTTGAATTACCAAGAGAAATGCTATGATAGCAAAAACTTTCCAATATTTGGGCTTCATAGAAGTTATTTTCCCAGAACCCAGAAATTCTTTCTGCCTTCACTGTTAATCTCGGACTCCTTTTGGTCATATTGTGAACTTATTGTCCAATACAAGAAAGCTGAAAGATGGCTTTTCTCTGAAAAGACTGCTGTTGAACTGCTGCTCACAAAGTAAAGGAATAGCCACAAGCTTCCTTGCACATGTAAACATCTTTCAGTTCCTGTACTGTGCTACAAATATACAGATGTGCACATAATTTCAGCAAATTAACCATGCTATTTCTTGTACAGGTTCCAAAAAAGTGAGAACAATTACTATGTTTATTTTTTTAAAAGCCTGGAAGTCTTTTGGATTGTAAATGACACTACATATGTGTTAAAGATATATATACAGATTTATTATTTTCACTGAAGAATTCCATATACTACCTAAGAAATGCTAAATTAAATACCTCTTTACAGTATTGGTCCAAAACGTCATTGAATTTCATCATCATCTGCTTATTAATGGTTTCACGAGAGCGGATGTGTCTGAAGTTTAACAGCATGTCAAATGCAGCTTCTGCTGATCGAAGGGTCTTGAAAGATTCATCAATAAAGTTTTTGGCCTCTTCTTCAATAACCTAGACAGCGACAAAGGAAGAAGGCCAAGAAATCCTGTCACTTAGAAGTTCATCTTGCAAAACCAAGAAAGGAAGGCAATATTAAAATATCTTTTTTTAATAGTGTTGAGACATATCTTTACTGTTAGCAATTTATAAGACCAAATAGTAAACTGATGGCTTTCCAGTAAGCTACAGGAAATTTGTGTTAACCCAGTGTCTGCTGGGCAGGTATAAAAGTCACAGAAGGCATTGTAACTACTTGCATTTGTGGTTATTCGTAGCTGAATGGGAGAAGTAAATCCAGAAAAAAGTTTGATTTCTTTGTAGAATATGATTGAGATATGTCAGCACACGAGTACAGGGAGGTCATATGTAGCCTCTGCTCATGCTCTAGTTATTTTGCCAATGAATATAAAACATGTTTCACTGGTTTGCAAGATGAAGTGAAGCTATAAACAAAAAGAACTTGAACACAAAATACTGACTTTAAAAATCTGGTAAAACTTCTCACATTTTCATTTATGTATTCACTCATTTATATATTTTTTAAAAAAGCATATCATTCATTCTTTAATTGAAAATGTTGACATTCTAGAAAGATTTTCATATAGGAAGGAATAAGGGGGAAAAATCACAGTAGATGGCACTTACTGAAACTTCTGTTCTAAATTCTCCCATAATTAACTTCCAATCATGTGTGCTTTTGATGCTAAAAGGGTCAAAAGTCAGTTCTTCCATTGGACTAGTTAGTCTATCTACCCTTCTCAGTAGATCATCAATACGTTTTGGATCACCTGTGACAGCTTTCAGTTCAGAACCAAATATATTGTAAAACTCTTCAACAACCTGTTAATTCAGAAGAACATAACAGAAAGGTTTACTTTTAATGCTTTTCTTTGCTATTTAATATTCTTCTGTTATTGTTTCCTTTAAAGATAACTATAGCCCAGAGAACAATCAATTCTTGCTGTGATTTACATTTTGTATATGCCTATGCAAGACATGAAGTATCTTTTTGGGGTAAAAAAAAAAAAAAAAAAAATCTACAGCCCCAACACCACATTTGTCAAAACAGATAACATTCAGTTATTATTTCTTTTTATTTCACTAGGGATTTTACATACACAGTCTACATAGCATGTGGCCATTGATGGACAACTATTATTTCTAGTTACCCTACCCTAAAGGAACCTGCACATAGCACCTATCTTTCATGTATATTATCCTGCAGTTGATACATTGATTCATATACGGTCAAATTTTATATTACAATATACTTAAATGATTATTTTATCTGAAATGATACCATTAAATTAACGAGAAATGAAAACTGCAAACCTGTGAAACAACTGTTACAAGTTTGCAGGTTGATAACAGTACTGTATACAGCAATACCTTTCTCATGGCACCAACCAGTACCTTGAGAAGAGTTATTTCAATTCTCTTAAGGTTGAACACACACACACACATACATAAATAAATAAATAAATAAATAAATAAATAAAGGCTATTAATACTTCCACAACTATAATACAAAAGAATCTCCTCTCCTGAAAAAGACACTGACCACAAACTGTCCTCTTTAATTACTGTCTATATTAGTACCTGCAAAATGTCATACAGATCTTGACAGATGGAAGCCATATAATCTGTTTTTCCAAATAAACGTTTTCGGTCAAATTCCCAATGTTGCTCTCTTCCTGATGCTTCAATTTGGGCACGAACAGCCAAATAAGATTTCTTCCATTGTTCAAGAGTACTTTTTCCTTCTGCTATTTTCTTTTTTGCAGCAGCTCTATCTTCTCTATTAATCAAAAGAGTTAAGATACTATAGATGGAAAGATTATAGATATAAAATGATATTTCAACTGGATCTATCTATCCTGGTTTAGTATCTTCTAGTTGTACAAGATCTAGGCAAAACTTACAACTGCAAGGTCTTCATTTTCAGTGAAATTTATTTTGAAAAAGTTATTTCAGGACTGATTTTTATATTTATGTCACTTTTGTACCAGAGTATTTGCATTGTGTTTATTGATTTATGTCCTTTCAAGAGAAAAGAGGACAAGCACCTATTTCTTCAGGCTGATTCAATAATTTGTGAAAACTAGAACATTAATTGGCTTTTAATTGACCTTCTAATACAACTTCAGATAGTGAGAAACACTGAAACATATTCAATGCAAGTGTTATCAATCACACTTCCTGTAAAACAAGCAAAGCTTTTAATAAATGCAGCCTTGTTAAATAGGAATCCAGTACTTACTTAAACAGGGTGTGTAAGTCCACGGCTTTGCACACTCGTGTTGAAATTTCCCACGCAATTCGTTCCATGAGGGGTACCATCCGTTCATCTTTGTTGTAATGCCGTGAGATAACCCATACCATTCTCAGGGCATTCATCAGCAAAGGAATTGTGTCCAAGACAACATCAAACCCAGTGCCATGTGTTAAATTCTATTAAATATATTTTAAATAATTTGAATAAGTTCTCATGTAAATACAGATAAATATTGTGCAGATTTGCATCTATTGCTCCAAATACTTGTCAGGTACTGTCTCATTAGTATTCTACTTTCTGAAAAAGATGTCCTAAGACTGGTTTTAGCCCAAGTGTTTATTTGAATAATCTTCAACAGAACTTAAACTTGACCTATCAGCTCTAACCAGTGATAGAAGTTACCTCAAAAATTGGAGAAGATAAATCTTTGTTTTTCTTAATTCAGCTGTGCTATCTCATTCTTCCAAAGCTGTGATTTACAAACCAAGCTGTTCACAGCTCTGTGCTTCTGCTTTCAGGTATTAGAACAGCAGCAATTCAGACAAAATAAACAAGCTTTTTTATTATTAAATGTAAAAAATCTAGAGTATATCTTTATTGCTGGTAAAATAATAATAATAATAAATAAATAAATAAATAATAATAATAATAATAATAATAATAATAATAATAATAATAATAATAGACCAACAAAGAAACCAAACTCGGGCAAATACAGCTACAACTCCACAGTTTTCTTAAGGATACATACCTTCAAATAGCGTTCAAGAGTTGAAAGGAATCTAGCATTATCTAGAGCTTCCACATGATGTTTTCTGAGGTCACTTAAGACTGCCTGTAAATCTTTGCTACGCTCAGATTCAGCTTCCTGTAATATTGCCAAGACTTTTTCAACTCCTGGAAGCTTTGTCTGTTCAGTAAGACCAGATAAAGCAGCATGTCTTTCACGCCAGAAGTCAATTTCTGCAAGTGGACCATTGCCCTACAAGATATGTGCAGAAAAATAAAATTTTTAAATTATAATTACTCGAGGATGAAAACCTATGACGAGGTTTATATTTGTTCTTTTTTTTCCAATATGCTGTATACTGAGAAAACCCAGATGTGATTCAACAAAAAAATGGGGATTACATCCTTGAGTTGGATCTGAAGATTTCGTGCTTGCAAAAATATATGCCCACTTTATTTCGTAAACATGAAACGTCTTATTACGTTAAATGGTATTACTCATATGTGTAACTTTTTGAAGAATCAGAACCTTACAATTAGATTGCGTATTGTTTGGGAGAGATGATTTTTCCAGGGAAAATATAGTACTCTATATTTTTTTAAAGCATTGTGTTTTTAATATTTCATGTCTATCTCACTGGTTTTAGAAGTAAGAATGCAACTAGCTAAAGTGCCTTGGTTTTCCACAGTCTCCCAGGTGGATAGGATCTGCAGAGAATTGCTTTATATTCCATTTCCTGCAGTCACGCAGGTACTCACTACCTTTGTTCTACTTTACTTCAATTAGTAAATGGGCTTTCCAGAAATGAAACACAAAGTTTGATTAAAACAGAGCACAAACCATTCAGAGATATTACTGTGGGAATAAAGAAATGTCTCTGGGAGTAAAACAAGCTTGGTGCTATGGGCAACATCACCTGTGGAACCCTTTTCAGTTGTTCCTCTAGAGCTGCGGATATTAATTTTTGCCAGGTCATTGCGCAACTTTCAAGAGCTTCAACCACTTCTGGAACTGTGGCAAGAACACTTGCATCACTGTTTAGATTTATAGTTGGCATGTCCAGTTTAATTTCTCCTGTTGGGAGAAAAGGCATCTGAAATTAACTGTCTTGTTCCACCAGCACTGTTAAGGTAACATCACTGAAATGGCTTACACCTTCCATTTTGCTAGCTACTTGAGTATAGGTAACATACCATCTGCTCTGCCTATTTGAGAATATGACAAAAAGCATCCAGTTGTTTCACAGTTAATACAGTGCAAACAAAGATATATTCCTAGAAGTAACTGAAAAGCTCTCAGCTTTCAAGCTTCAACGCAACCTCTAAGTATTAAAAATTAGGAATAGGGCTTTGCTGAAGAAGATTATCAGTCTGTTAACTGAAGACCATTACATTCTCCTCAATGGCGTGACACTAACCCCTATCAGAGACACGATGCTAAACTTCATGTCAAGTCTGCTTTGGTCTTCTGCCTTCTATATCCTGCTATGGCCTGAGTCCCCTGAACATTGGAAAGAACTGAGGCATGATTACCCTCTCTCCTAATTCTTACTCCAGGCTGTTTGAAACTGATTTAGTCCATTCCTCATATGTGTGCTATGCTTCAGAGCAGTAAAAATACTACTGTGATCAGCAAAAGAAACTTTAATCAGATCTGGAGCTTCCCCAGAAATTGTATGTGTTATTCTAAACAAAGCCATTCCTAGGTGAACCTTCTTCTATTGTCTTGTACTCTAATCAACACAGCACTGGCATAGGCAGAATACGCACCTTCAATTTGCTGTACCATCTGCTGAGTAATACTTGAAAATTCTTGTGTGCTTGTTAGGAGCTCACTCCCCATTTGAGTATTACAGTACTCAACAGGCTGTTCTTTCTTTCCTGCAACCTCAGTCTCAGATAAACTTTTTTCAGAGCCTGTGTTTTCACTATCTGGATGTAAGGAAGCTTCCTCAGACCGCTGCCAATTACAGGAGAGAGCAGGAAAAAATAAGTATAATTCAAACAGGAACCATAGATTAGATGGTTTGTATTTATAAACAAATAAACAAAACCCTCAGCTTACTACTACTTCACTTAAGCATTTGGATAGGTTGTTCTAAAATTTAATTTAAATGTATCTCATTCCATTTCACCTCTTTAGGACTATTCTCTCCACAAGTTCTGCAGGAGAATAGCTCCAGCATACTTTCACAAAAGTCTATCAGCACAAAAATAGAAGTATGTGGTGTCACATTCTTAAATGTTTCTTATATAGGGTCAGGCAATTCAATGAAATGATGACTGTCTCCACACCCTTATAAAATTTTGGGAAACAAAATAAAAAGCATTACCCCAAACTTCATTTTGGCATAAGAAGGTCATTCATGAGAGGATTTCATATACGTAGTCTACATGGTCAGCAGAATACTAAATAGGCAAATCACGCACAGAAAACTGAAAACTTCACATACAAAAGCCATAAAACATTTACCTGTGAGATGACATTCTTTAGCATCAAAAGAGTATCAGCAGTCAGTAAACCAAATTCTATCATTTTAGGAAGAACCTCGTTAGCTTCAGTCAGGTCATTAGGTTCAGTAACTGTTTCTAAACAGTATACAAACAATTAGCATACAGAATACAATAATTAAGTAATTAATAATTGTACAGAACACAATTATTAAAACAATTGTATAAATTGTTTTCCATAACAAGTTAAAACTCCAATAAAGCAGACTGCCATTGTAATAATAAACTAGGCTTGATGCAAGCCACTTTCAAAACTGCTGCTGGTTTTAATGTTGCAGATTTTTTTGATGAAGTTTTATTGTTTCAAATTTCATGATTTTAGAGAAACTGAAAGTAATAGGCACATACAAAATACTTAGTAGCTTTAAACCACACATGCTGCTGCTCAGTGAGTGAATCCACATAAATGTATGCTGGGATCAGTGGCTGGCACTAAGTTAGAGTTAACAGGCAGCTGATTGTTCCTGTAAACAGGCATGGAAATACTTGTTTGTTTCAGTTTAGAAGCTGTTTGTTTCAGTTTAGAAGCTTCAGATTAGAAGGGACTGGAACTAGATACTGAAGTCTGACCATGACCAGAAACAGCAGCTATTGTCACTGGCTTTATTATAAAAGTATGAACTATCAGAATAGAACCTCTCTTTCACATGCTGCTATTGTATATCAAAATTTGAGTCAGGTCTGGAGGTTTGATACCCCAGTTGTGCTTATTGCCACCTTATGGTCCAACTTTCACATACAGCTCCTCATTCTCAATGCACTTTGTACAGTTCTAGCAGTTATAGTAACCAAATCTCATTAGTTCCTCTGAGAGCAGCTTGAAAGCTTCATCCCTGTTGGCAAAATGTGGAAGATACGTAATTTTCCAAAAATTTAATATGAAAAGTGTTCTTGATTCCTGGCTCTACTCTACTCTAAGAGCATTCCTACCCAGTTAGGAATGGATAGGCACTAGCCTAAGTCCCAGTCATTACCACTGAGGGGAGACCTCACCGCTCTCTACAATTCCTGGAAAAGAAGTTGCAGCAAGGAGGTTGTCAGCCCCTTTTTCTCAGATCAAAAGTTATAGAACATGAGGAAATGATCTCAACTTGCTCCAGGGGAAGGCTAGATTTAATATTAGGAAGAATTCCTTCATGGAGGGAGAGGTCAAGGATTGGAATAGGCTGCCCAGGGAAGTGGTGGAGTCCCCATCCCTGGAAATATTTAAGAAATGTGTGTATGTGTTGCTAAGGGACAGCGATGGGACACAGCAGGTCAGGTTGTCAGTGGGACTTGATGATCTCAAAGGTCTTTTCCAACCTAAATGATTCTATAATTGATACAAAGTCTGGAAACATAGAGCCAGCAGTTATTCAGGACAAATACCTTTGGTGTCTCTCAAAAAATAGACACTAACATCTGGCGCAAATTCTTCAGGAATTTCATCAAGAGCCGCATACAAATACACTTTGTCAGCTTTCTGTTCTGTTAACTGTAGCAGGAAACATGAAGGAAGAATGACTGTTACTATTTGCTGCCAAGTTTCCTAACAGCAAGACAACGTTTGCCTTCTATGAGCAATGGAATAGAAGCATTATTTTAACTACGTTATCTTCACATTGCTGTCCAAGTAAACAGGTGACATAAAAAAAAAAAAAAAAAAAAGTTTTAAAAAATCACTCAGCTAACAGTAAAAAATAATGTTAATTTCCAGACCAACAGGACTAAGAGCAACAGTGCTTGAAACATAAAAAAAATGGATCACAGTTAAATGCCCCCCATAGAGCCTTTCTGAGAAAGTGCAAGCACCTACTCCCCTCCCACTGCATCTCAGTCATAAACTAAATTTAGTTATAAATGCCAGACTCCATCCCAAGTGTCTAATTAGGCAAAAGCCTCGAGGTACAAAAGCCTTTTTTTCACTGTCGCTTACAGGATCCTCCCATGGTGTCTTTATCTAACAATCATTCTAACTACAACTTTTCTGTTACAAGCAAACCTGGGAATAGATAATGTGGTAGCTGAGTAACTCACTACCATGTTTCCTCACTAAAAACATAGAGTTTTGCTAAGTAAATTACCTTTGTAATATCAGTCAATTTCAGAGGCTGTGGTAGACACCACAGGCCAATGGTTTCAATGAAAATTTTTGTTCTTGTAAAATGTTCTGTTCTGCTCTGAGTCCTTGGTCTGCATTGTACCTCCTTAATTAGCCCATCAGTTTTACTGATATATTTGCATCAGAAAGCCAGAATCTTCATACCCCAAAAGAACAGAGTGAATACAACAGACTTACATCGGGTGTGTGTTCCACACTGTCAGCTGCAACTCTTTGCTCTACTTCACTCAATTCAGACACGCTAGAGAGAGCTGATACATGACCCGACACACTTTTATTATCTGAGGGTTCCGGATCAGATGTCTTACTTTTCTGAGTTGTGTCTAAGAATAACACAAGAGAACTCACTTAAAGAACAGGTATTCCATGCACATAAGATGGATCCTTCCAATTTTCTTCTAAAATTAAGTAACTGACCTTTTTCTTCTCCATACAGTACTGCCTTTCAACAATCAGACATCCATACATTTTCCCAAAGGAGAATATTCTTGCTGAAGGACTGAATCCAAACATGGAAGTGACCATGCTACATTCTACAGGGCTTTATCTATAATATCTTTATCAGCATTTTCCAACACAATTGACTTCTTAGTATAAAATAAATAGGTTAACAAATTTCAAGATGAAAGCATTTTGCAAAATGAACCTTCAAAAAAAAATTATTTTTTTTTGTGTGACTGATCTATGATGAGGAAAATGTCTGTAGTAATGCCACGCCCAAGAAGCAAAGGTGAAGACATTGTAACACAGAAACAACTACATGAATTCCAGGGCCATTTAAGAATTTCAAATGTTATTTTTCCTGTCTTTCAGATGTTGCGCCATGTCTCCTTCCCCTTTCAGCACAGGCTTCTAGACAGTTAAAAGGTGGAAGAAGCATAGTTGCATCCCCAACTGGAAAGATCACACTTCTTTGTGTGCTATAATTATTACGAAGCAATATTAATTCTCCCTGTCTTGATGCCTTTAAGCACCACCTTGCAGTGTTGTAGCTGCATCCACTGAGAGGTACAGAGTGGAAAGTTGTGTCACATCACTCCTTTAGTCTACTTATACATACATCAGACTTCATGCTTAACTTTGCACTTTTTTACACAGTAAGAACAAAATTCTCTTATGGATATAAAGCACCAGAGCAGGACTCTTTGCTTCTGCAAGTAACTGTTTCAGAAGCTTTTGAGTTATTAGCTGGGCACAGCTCAAGGGATGGTGGGGCAGGGAATGGGGTAAGGAAAGGGACTGGGACTCTAGAGATGGGACATGTAGGGGCCTGAAGGAGAGAGGAACAGCTGGAGAGAGGGCAGCAGGAAGGGTTTCGGACTAGGCAGTACCCAGGGGAGGGTCCCGCAGGCCGGGCAAGCAGGGCAGCCTCACCCGCTGCTTCCTCGGTCTCCTGGGGGCGCCGCTCGACCCGCAGCAGCAACACCCCCGCAGCTTTCCTCTCTTCATCATCCTCAGCACCGCGGCTGAAGAAGCGCAGCACGGTCCGCGCCCCCTCACCACCATGACGGTTCAGCAGCTCCTCGAAAGGCGCCGGATCACTCAGCCCCAGCGACGCGAGTGCTTGGTCCCGCAGCCACCGCACCCGCACGTCGTTCAGGCTCATGGCGGCGAGGCCCCGGGCGGCCGCCCGACGCCGAGCGGTAGCCGGGGTAACGGCCCGGGGAGGAGCGATGGCCGCGGCCCGCCCAGCGGCCGCCTCACGACCAACGGCCGCCTCACGCGCCCTTCCCGCCCAACGGCCGCCTCACGCGCCCGGCCCCCTTCCCGCCCGATCGCGTTTACCTCAGCCCCCGCCGCCCGGCGGGCTCTGTGTGAGGCACGGCCAGGGCCCTAAGTGGCTACGTAGGGATGTAAGGGCCGGCTCCGAGCAGCGTAAAGAGTGTTTTTATTCGGAATTAGTATGAAATAAGTGCAAATTTTAACTGGCACGGTTATTAAGCAATATGGCAATATTTCCTTTCCACAGCTGTAAAGCATTATGGCAATATCCCCATTATTACACGTGGAAAAAATGACCCCTTTGCAGTCTCCCTGCAGCCTCCCCCCATCCTGCTGCGTAAAAACAGCTTTGATACAGCGTTAAGACAAACCAGGCTTTTGTGTCATGGGGTAGCCAAACAAGCACACCTGATTTTAAGACCCATTCTTCATTCTTGATAACCTTATTCATAGGAGTAGAAACTTTCCACATGACGACACCACATTGCACGAAGATCTTTTAGACAGTGCAAGTTTTTTCCGAGGCTCTTACCCATAACAATCACTGCAGGTGCTTTACAGACCAGCAGGTATCACAAAATTCTTCATTACTGAGAAGTAAGAGGGCTGAAAGTTCAAGTTCCCACACCTAATCCTGCCTCCTGTACCATTAAATATGACTGTGGCTTCTGAAACATTAAAGTAGTAATTCAGGGCAGAACTCTGAACATAAAGTTAACATTTTTAGTGCAATTTTAAATATGGCCAAAGAAGAGCATGTCATGTTGCTATGTACATGTTTATATTATGTTATCCTTCTGGAATAAATACTGAAAATAGATGTTGCTTCTGTTGCACTGCTAAATTGTTCCCAAAGTACATGAGATGGTAGCTTGCCTAAGTATATGATTATATGAGTAGTAATGAATGTTGAATATGATTAAAATGTTTCAGATAACTTAGAAATAATTGGTCAAGAAAATAAACAGCTTAAACAAAAAAATGCCTACACTGGTTTTAGGACAAGCAGTAACACTTTTTTTTTAAGAATAAAATTAATTTACAACATTAGTTTATCAAGAAAAATGTACAGTTTATATCTATACTTTACAAGATGCTCCAAATTGTTATGTAGTTCTATGGGAGGTATATATTACAAAATTATTTGGCTGCATTATAAGGCAATCAGTGAAAAACACTGTCCTACTAGAACAATCCCAAACACTTCTGCTGACAGCAACCAAACTATGCCATATCATCTTTATTAAAATGTAAAGAAATGTGCTTAAAAGAGAAGGGCGTAAACTTGTATCCTCCACCAGTGTAGAATTTGTTCTGAAATTCCACCCTGAAACAAGATAAAAAACAGAATCTGGATATTAATCCAAAATGACCAATTGTCAAACAACAGAACTGTACAACACGAGAAACCAAATGAAACCAATCCTAATCCCATCACTTACGCTTTCTGTGCAGCTACTTAACCTTCCTATCATAGTCACAGGCAAATTTGATGTTTCTCAAGAGACTCAAACATACAGACATTCTGCTGTTATGGCTCATATCTCACTAAAGTCTTATTAATTAGTTTTTGAGTTGCTGTTAATTGTTTTGCCAATCTACAGTATCATGATGACAATACTTAGCAATGCAAATAGCTCTGTATCATGTGTTTATATTCTAAATGTCTGCTTTTTCTTACATTGTAAATTTTATCAAGTTTCAAACTAAATCCCTGAACCCACTCTATAATGTGGAACTCGTGATGTTGAGACTAAAAAGGATGAAAATATTTAAGGGTTGGCAGTCCCACTTTAGCAAGTTTTACTCAGATATAATGTTCTGAGTCAAATAAATAAAACAGACCAGAGCCATTCGGTGATATAGCCAGATGGAAACTTAAAATGTTTATCAAAGTGACTAACATTCTATGGTATGAAAAGCTAAAATACTATAAATCAAATGTCCTCATTCATATTTCACATAATAAACTCAATGTGGTAGAGGTCAATATACACCATAAGCAAATATAATATTTGAATGTACTGAAAGTATTCCTGAGGAATATTCACATTCAACTAACAAGCCATTTATTTGATGCAATTAGATAAAATCTACTAAAATAACATTAGACTATTTAACTTTACACTTATTAAAAAGTCACATAATATTTTGAAACAAAAATTCCTCTAAAGAAGCCGGTATACACTGTAGTGAGGTAAGTATAAAATGGTGAGTTAAAACTTACCAGTGAAGTCGTATAGCATGGAGAAAAGCAGAAAGCCCCTCCATTACCAAAAGAATACAAACTGTTAGCACAGCAAAAAAGGCTAGAACGGGGACTAGCAGTAAGACACCATATGTTGTATCCACACGAAGACCCACTCTCATCACCATTTGCCAAAGAACTTCTGATAGTTCTGGAAAAAAAAAAATCATAATTCATGTTGATACTGCAGACATCCACCAAGTGAGCTACTCTACTTGACCTGTATTGTATCTTAACCAGGATTACAGGATCTGCTGAGCATGGAAACTACAACCAAGTCTTCATGCTAACCCCCCTCCCCTTTTTTTTTTTTCCCCTTTTCCTTCAAGAAATACTTAAAGGTACATCTCAGTTTCAAAATAAGGTCTACTGTAGGCAACATTTTGCACTATGATATTAAGACTTCAGCAAGTTTTAAATACCTTTCAAACTGGTCAATTAAGGGAAGGTAAGAAATGGTACTGTGGACACTGATATACTATTATGTAACATTGTACCCAGATAAATCAACTTCCACACAGCCAAGAACAATCAATGAAAAATGTTACTAGGTTTCAAACAGTAAGTTACAATTTTAGTTTTGGGGCTTTCCATAGATGTTTATTAGTTTAAATAGTTTTTATTATTATTATTATAAAGTAAAATATAATTTCATAGTAGTATCACTTCAACAGGCCAGCCCCCCTCTACCTGGCATTAAAAATCAAAACAGATTTAAAATCAACCAAAAACCAACAAAAATACTTACGTGCATGAGCAAGACTTAATGCCCAGAGTCTCAGATACGAGGCTGTATTAGAAATACATCCAAGACAGTATTCAATGGTATGAATTGCTTGATTCATAAAAACATCTGCAAAATTAAACTAAAATATGAAAATACGTTTGTATTCATTTGAACAACATAGCACAGCATGAAAAAAAAAAAACATTCATCTGCAAATCTTACTATACAGAAAAATCCGTTAAGGGGTAATACACTGACTTCATATCAAATTTTAAAAAAGCCCCTGGCACGTTTAAGAGCCTCATTACAGAATAACCACCACCACAAAAAAAATTAGATGCTACAGTTTTCTAGTTAGTTTCCCTAATTACTTTGTGGACAGATGTATGCAAATTTATGTTTTCCACATGGAATATGATCTAATACTTGAAAAATAAAGGTAGTAAAACCAACCACATCTCCAATTCCTATTCTATTGATATCGCAAGTTTCTGAATCATTAAAATCAGCGTTAATTATTAGTAATACAAGTGACATAGAAGCATTTACGTTAATAATGAAAAATCTAAATTCATGTGTTTGTTGCTAGTAGAGCACCAAGCCTAATACCACTGCAAGTTTCAACTCCTTTGCAAGAAACTAAAACATTTTATTTAACCAAACAATTCTTCTATTTTCTACACATAGCAAGCAAAATTCTACTGCCCCCAGTGAAGTAACTACTACAGGTAGACCGCACACTCAGAAACCGAAGCAGTTTCCTTGCTTTAAAAATCTACATGACGTCAGTGGAAACAGTAAATACTTTTAAAGATTTGGCCAAACTAGATAGCAATAATAGCTAGGACTAGAAATTCAAGTTAATGTCTCCAAACCGCCATTAGAAATAAGCTTTGTCACATCTAATTTTCAACTATAAGAAGTTTTCTCTAGGTGGAAAGTCAAGGCTAATTAACAGGAAATTGCATAGCCATCTTCTTTCCTTAATGTTAAGAATCCATAAAAGCATACAGGAAAAAAAAGAAAATTTATACCACTTCTTCAATTAAAAAAAAACAAAAACAAAAACAAAACAACTCTAGTCTGATTCAAATAAAGCCCTCTTCATGTTCTCCACTACAGATAGATGTGGTTTGCTGTACCACAATCTGAACATATCAACAAATAATGATAAAATAGCAACAAACAAGAATACATTAATTGCATTCATGCATCAAGGTATTTGAAAAGGCTCAGCTGATATTCTTAGAAATTTCCATGGACTCAGTACACAAACAATCTTCTTGATTTTCAACTTCTCATTTGCTTTCAAGGACACACTAATTAGAAATTAAGTAAGATAGTCACCTCCTCTTCTTCCCCCTCTCTGTGACCACTGTCTGAATGACTGTTTCCTTCTTCCACATCATGAGATCGCAGCAGAGAAAGTTCTTCTTCACTCTCTTTTCGTATTAGCTTGTAGCCACTCTGCAAAATTGATATGCATCATGTCTGTTTGCTAAGTGGACTCTCAGTGTCAAAGTTTGTTTAAAGTAGTTGCAAGAAGTAACATTCCCAAAGGCAAAAATGACCAGTGTAGAGGAACAAAGCATTATCATACATTACAGTTGAGAATGTGCCATGTTGCGTAGAAGCATCTAGTTATGGACATTATTCTGTATGCCATATTACTAGCTCAATTTTTCTATACTGAAGAAATATCTAAATGTATCTCAATACTCACCCTGTACGTTCTAATGCCTCGTCTTCCACTGTGCAACCAATATAAATAAAGTGGTTTTCCAAAAAGCATTACGGGAACAGAAAGGAAAGCAATACTCAGTAAAAACCTCTGTAGACCAACCTGTTCATAAGTAGGAAAGAAAGAAAATTAGATCAGGTTCCAAAATCAAAATTAGTAAAAGCCTTCCCATTTTCCTTTAAAAAACTGTTTGAGCAAAATATGAGAAAAATACTACTGATATCAGTGGGCATGTGCTCCAATTTGAAAATGCATGTACGTGCAAGTATTTACTTAATCAGGCCCTTAAATGGGGTTACAGGCACCCGGCACCTTCAGGACTTGGTTCTAAGTTAATGCATGACTGATGCTCAGTGTACTAAGATTTATTTTTTTTTATTTTTTTTTTTTTTTAAGAGTACACAGGAAAGCATCAAAATCACAAGAATACTGCTCTGTTTTCTAGCCTCAACAATAAACTGGGAGATTTTGTTCTTGTTCTAGTAACATATTTTTACAAGTCACTACATAAAATCTTAAAACTAAGAATGAAAAAATGGTACCGTTTATTCATTTTCCCCTTAGTCTGATACATTCCCCTTCATAGGAGAACATGACTTGTAAAGAAGTTAACTGCACAGGGAACACAGAATCATCAGAAGATTGCAAGCACATTACTGACCTGCCCAGTATAAAAGACATCTGTTTCACCACCAGGAAACAGGAACATGTTAATAAACTCAATCAGAATGCTAGGAGCAGATGTAGAGTCCTCTGCAGAGTATGCTAACCACTTAAAGAAGATCATAAACACAAGGTAGCCAAAAATGCACATCATGAACAAAAGTTCAGGAAGAAAAACCAAATAAATATTGTACTTCTTCTTGAAATGCCTGAAAGATAAAAAAAAAAAAAAAAAAAGGGAAAAAAAAAGTTTTACCAAGAAAGGTCAGGATAAATATGGGGCCCAAACATGATTTCAATGAAACAGAACAGTGGTTGCACTTTTATGGAGAAGGATTAAAATTAGAATAAAAAAAATAATAATAATTTCTTCATATTCAGGAAAATTTAACCAGGTATTTCAGTGGAAATCAAGACCATATGAAGCATGTACTTGCATTTAACAAAAAGTAAAATAAGTTATCACATTTATCAGTCGCTTCAGATTTTTTGGCATAATACTGACCCATTACCTCATTTATGTAAAAGGAAATCTCCCTGTTACTGTCTTAATACATTTTTTTTATTTTTTTTTTTAAACACGATAATAGATCTTCACTTCTCTTGGCAGGTTAACTGTTATAATTCAAGACTTGACAAAAAGCATGTAATGACAATATTATCTTAACTTTTTGTACTTACAAGTGGTTAAACACCCCCAATACAACTCCAAACGTCATGTGAGCTACTCCAAAAATCACAGACATTTTCATTTTGAAAGAATTTAAAAAACTGAGACGGTTGCTTGCCAAATTCCAGATCTGAGGAAGAAAAAAGACAAAACACACATTTCAGAACAATGTAGTAACAGGAATAAAACAGTATTCTTCTTCTATTAGGACAGCATAATTCTACCTCAAAATGAAATCACAACTGAAGTCTGAGTTCTGTGAAAATAGTTAAGTCTTTCTTTGATTCATAAATGAACAAACATTTTGAATGGAGAGAAAAAACATACTATGGGGAAAAAAAAGAACTGTTTATCTTCCTAATATATATACCAAAGCCTAATTTAAAGATGAGTAATCATCACAAAGGAGAATTTAAAAGAATAAAACTAACCGGATCGATTCCAAAGGGATAAGCTCCATTGTATACACCAGTAACATTTGGATCCAGCGTTAAAAATTGATTAGACTTCAGATCCTCAAGACTGCAGAGAAAGAAAATCACAATCAGATCTAACATGGTTTAAACACTGTGGCAATGTATACCTTGCATTCTGCAGGACACTACTCCTGCTTTCCATAACTAAAGCATTCACCCAGATTCAGCCTGTAAAAGGATAAAGCAACTTCTAAGTACAAAGGATCCAGCTAGTAAAAATAACAACCAAAATCAAGGCTCTGAACCTGTGCTTAATTCACTGTCTTTAAAAGGAAAGTTTCTAGATTTTTTTAATTCTGCATTCCCCTAGAATAAAGCTTCATTGTAAAAGCTCCCAATTTGCTTTTACATAAAATTCACTAACAACCACTCAAAGGACTGCATATTCAAATGTAAAAGGGAAAAATAAGGTTTCCACTATAAGTTCAAACTTTTTAATTAACAAATTACTTCCTTTAACTAACAAATTACTTGCAACCTTGTCACATTTGAACTGAAGTCAGTAGTTTTGACTCTACTTTAAGCCACTTCCTGTTTTTGAAATGCAAGCTGTGAACATTTAAATACCAAAAGGCCTTAACACCCTAAAATAATAAACTTATCCCAGTTTATGTGATTCATCAGAACTACTTTTTCACAGCCTGCTTTATTTTTTTTGCGCTATCAAGAAAGGCTGTACATAGACTAATATTTGCTAGATAATTAATGTCATTGTACCTTTACAGTAGATACCCATACTTCTTGGCTAATTCCAGAACTGTATTCTTGGACAAGTTTCTCCAAAACTTGCCCTGTGTTTTCTATTTCTCTCAAAAACTTTGCTCTATTTTCGTTAGTTACAGCAGAACAGTTGTACACTTTTAACACTTTGAAATAAAACTGCTGGCTATCAGTAAATAAACATCCTGAACTAACCTCAAGAAGACCACAAGAAGAGATGCTGAACACCCCTAAGGAGCTTTAGACACTGAATTAACCCAAGAAATATTGCCTCTAAAATTAATGCATGTGAGCTCTTACCACCGATAATTATGCTAGCTGCAGTTTTTAATACAAGTTCCTAGCTAGCATAGATAGCATGAGGGTACTGCAACGAAATTTGGTCCAGGAGGAGACTGATTTTTATCTACATCTAATTATAAAAGTCTAGAAAATGATCTCGGTGACTGAGAACATGACAGCAAGATAACCCTATAAAGTAGTATTGGTAAGAGATTAACCTGACAGACCGACTGAATTATACATACTCCAATTCCAACAGCAGTTTTGGAAGAAATTGTGTACTCTGTGGATTTTCCAATTTAAGCAAACAATTTTATTTTGTTTCTAAATAACTACTACTGCTTTTTTTTTTATTTTAAGAGTAGATGAAACTTTAGAAGAAACTTAGTGCTTAGCTCACTAGCATTTGATAGTTTAACTAGATTTTGCTAGATTTCATTACTACTCTCAGTAAAAGGACAGCTAAAGGGCAAAAGGGTTAAACTGTTACAGGAAGTAGATTTGCTTTAATGATATAGCAAACGAAGGTATGCTACTCACCGCCAAACCTTCTGCTCAAACATTGCTGAAACATTCCATCCGGAACCAAATATATTTAATGACTTTGAAAAACAATCATTATAAATCAGTCCAGTGTATACAGAAAACAAACCCATCAATAAAATAACGTATCGGCCTTCAAATAACATTTTCATTATCTGTAAGTATTTAAAAAAAAGAAAAAAAAAAAGAAAACATTATTCATCATCTGCTATGTGAATTGCTATCTACACATTTCTAAAAGAAACATTTTTTGCCTCACAAAACTTCTAAAAAACTAAAAATTCTTGCAAATAATCTATAAATAGTATGAAGATCAATCAAAATGGAACAAACACCTTTTCTTTAAGCATCCAAATAAGCAATTTGCAAATACCAGTCACTAAATTACTGAGGTTCAGATCTCCACATTCGCAACTTCATGCCAAGAGATTTATATGCAGAGGCTGCATTAGGACATCGAGCTAGCAGCAGGTAGATTCAGAAAGACAACTTTGGTTTAAGGTGAATGCAGAGATTTGAATTTCCCATGCAAGCTCCCGTGACACAAACTGAGACTTTTCCCACTGGTATCCTTATACTAATTGAATAGCCTTTGTAAGCCACGTTTCTTCCCCTGGACTTCCCCTGGACTGTTTTTCAAGAAGTGAAGTTAATCTTAATTAAATATAATTCTAACAAGAGATGCAAGTGTTCCTGCTTTCCAAGTTTACGTCATTAAAAGATGAGATAAAATTAAGTGTTATTAATTTCAAACTACAGCTCATTTTCAGAAACAATAAAAGAAGGTGGAATTTGAAAAGCCATTTTCTCTTCAGGTTAGCCACTGTAATCCCATTCCGTAAAATTGACACATTGCTAAGTAGCCATAGCATAAGGAAACACAAGCCCCCTCTCTCAAATAAAAATAATAGTTTGTTAAAATTAATCTAAACAAGCATTATTAATCTTGACAAGCATTAATCTTGAGAAATATGGTAATTTTAAACATGTAAAATCCTAAAACAAAGAAAATACACATGCACTAAAAATATTACTTTCCAGAAACACAGTAACTATCCAATTGAAACTATCTTGCTGGTGGAGGTTAAGTTATTTATAATTTTCTTTACCTCATCCTGTGATCTTTGTAACCTAGGATGGTTTTCATACAGTATTGTCAGGAGTGCAAAGATGAACATCAGCAGACCATGCCCAAAGTCTCCAAACATAATGGCAAACAAGAAGGGAAAAGTGATGATGGTGTAGAGAGCTGAAATGGCAACATAACAGATTTCAGGCACATAGCACAATAGATGATGGTGGTATCTGAATTATGTGTAAGCAATTACAGTATTTTAACCTCTTGATTTGTTCAGCTTTAAGTTTGAAAGACATTTCACCTCATGCTAACAGACATCTCACCCACACCATAAACTTAACTCAGTTTAAAGCTTGCTTATCTAAATATACCCTTTGCAGTGACAACTCCACAGATGAGCTTCAGCTCACAATTCTATAATATATGAGAAAGTATATAATATATGAGAAAATAGTTATTTTCCACAGTTACTTTGACTCTGTAGTATAACTTACATTCTCCTGTAGAGTGTGACATGATACTCTCATACTCAAGATAGCTACAAAAATACATGAGGCTATTAAACTAATTGGGCCATACAACAAGCAGGATTTTTCAAGTGATGAGCTTGCACACTTGAGCAAGAACAGTAGCCATTACCAAGTTTTCTTCTTTTCCCTAAATATTTTTCTTATCCAAGGTAAGGTTTATGAAGAAATATACAATCATTACTGCTGTTTTAATGCTGAAATAATGCACTAAAATTAAATCCAATCTTACTGCTTGGAACCCCATTTGTACTTTTGATGAGCTACTGAGGTTTTCAAACAGCTACTTGTATGGTTGTCACTGTTTAGCCACAACTGGCGTCTAGTTGAGCAAGGTATTTAAACACACAGCCTTACAAAACAAGCAATAACGGCAGCACAGCTCACAGTTCAGATTCTGGAGGACCAACCTGGATTAACTTCTCCATAGTTTCCAACTCCATAAGCATCAACAATATTTTGGAACCCTGAGGTGAATTTATTGGTACGTATCAGAGTTGGAGGGGGTTGTGTTGTCGGGATGGTATTCATGAATGAAGAAATTGTGGCTCCACTCTTCCTCTAATTACAAGCAGAAAGAGAAGATACATTTATATGAAAACTCAGTTTATAATTTAATCAAAGTGAAAATGTTTTCTCTATCAACTGTTTCACTGATCTTGAAACATGCCTGAAGTAACCCTCAAATTTAACATTTATCCCTTTGTGCCTTTAAAAAAATAAAAATTACACTAACCTGTTCCTCTAAAAACACTAACATACAGTGTTCTAATCCTTACTTTATATGAAATACCAGATTTTAATAATTTTCTTATACAAAACACTAAAAAAGGCTCTGTCCATAAAGGAATTGTTTAATATGAGTACACAGAGACCAAGACCTGCCTGTGACTGATTTTCACCCTATTTTAAATTATTTTTTTCTTTCCTTATGCGTATAGTTAGTTGAAGACAGAAATTCTAACATCTGTGAGCATTCAGCTGACTTACCGAACCTTCCTCCAACGCATGGCGCAAGTTTTGCAGATCAGCCACTGGACACCAAACCTCAGCAATTAAACATTTATTTGTGACATCAAAACTGCACAAGTTGAGTACATGATAAATGGCTTTCATCTTCTTTACTTGGATAACCCACGTATAGATGGATTCAGATGCTTTACACAAAACTTGGCGTAAATAATCCTCAGTTTTTTGCAGCACCTTTGTCCAAGAAGAAAAACAAAAAACTTTCATTGAAAAATGTAGGAACATTTATGTTAACCACAGTAAAGCACTAAGTATTTGTTCAGTGATGAACCACATTTGTAGGAGGCCACGTTAAGCACTGCCTTCTGTTTTAGGCAGTAGAATTACCCTGAAGTATAGTAAATACTTGCAACACAAGACCATGGACACTACATAGGGTCAAGTTCAGATCCATAGCTGCAAACATTTTAGAAACATATTAATGTATTTAATACTGTGATACATTAAGTGATTTCCTATAGTGCATTAACTACAGCAAAGGGAATATACTATTAGAATTTACTCACAGTACGAAGATCCTGAATACGAACGTTTAGTCCTTCTACAACTGCTGTGCGCTCATCCATGGTATTTGGATAGGGATACACATGACAGTGATAGCTACAGAAACACAGAAGTCTGTACTTAATAACCAACCTAAAGAAAAATAACAGCCAACCCCAGGCCCTAGTGAAATCTGCATGTTATACATGCTGCCTAATAACCACAGACCAGATTCAACTCACAGTCACTGTTTTGCCAATACTTAAAAAGGATTGCAGATAAAATGACCCATACATTTATTTGTATGTGAGATAATTATAAAGCTAGATGCAACTGAGGGGCTAGGAAAAAAACAGATTTAACTTCAAAACCTTGCATGAAATCAATGTTTCCAAGGAAGGGGAGGAGGGGGGGGAAACAAAGAAGAAAACAATCCAGACATAAAGAAATTATATATTTTATTATATATATTATTTATATATATATAAAATTTACTTCTTACCAGTCACAAATCTTCTTAACTTTCTGGCCAATTTGTTCACCCCAATAGGACACTAAAAACACAAACCATTTTGTGGTTTCACCCTGAAAAAAAAAGGTTAAGTTGATGAAGTTTGCTTTTTAACCGACAACTCTCCTGTGCTGTACTTAATCAAATTTGTTATTTTACTATATAATTAGAAAAGTGTCAGTAGCATTAACATTCCACCATTTTAGTTAAGAACAAAAAACAAAAATTCAAGTGTACCAATATTTCAAGTTTTTTTTTTAGTAACATAAGCCTTGAAAAAAATTAAGTGTTACAAATTAGATGCAAAGCAAAATTTAAATTAATATTAGACAGCCATAGATGCTAATTTACAAAGTGAATTTGTAAGTTTAGAGAAAAATCTTCATAGACGGCTGACTATATTCCAGACTTTTTTCCTTAACTACTGAATGAATGAACAAATAAAAGGGTTATTAAAAGGTAATGGCCTGTATAGACCTGGTTAATAAATATCCAAGCAGGCATCTATGCCACACATTTTGATCAAGGTAGCCAAACAAAGACACAACTATTCCACAATAAAGTTCTGCAATAAAGGACAAGACATATGACGAGCAGCCAAGGTCACTTGGTTTGTTCAGCTGGAAGGACAGAAGGCTGACGGGAGGCCTCAAGGCACTGAGCTCTGCTCTCTGGGGACAGCGACAGGACCCAAGGGAACGGCATGGAGCTGGGACAGGGGAAGGTCAGGCTGGGCATTAGGGAAAGGTTCTGCACCCAGAGGGTGGTCAGGCACTGGGACAGGCTCCCACTCACAGCCTGATGCAGTCACAGCATCAAGCCTGCTGGAGCTGGAGAAGTGTTTGGACAACACTTTCAGACATGTGTTTTAATTTTTAGGTAGTGTTGTGTGGAGCCCAGAGTTGGACTCCATCATCCTTGTGGGTCCTTTCTAACTTGGGATATTCTGTGATCAAGCTGAGCCATGAAAAATTAATTGCTATTCTTAGAGTTATGATGGAATTGAGACCTCTAATTTTGAAGCCTTGGAAGTAATAATACTTGAAAAGGATTCTCTCTAAAGGCTCTAGGACATCATTTATATTCACTGCAGACCTGAGCAGCAATTCTTTCACATCATACAAAGAGAACAAACAAAAACCAATAGTTACAATGTTTACTCACTGTATCTGGATCTTCCAGACATTCATCCAACTCTGCATACGTAAGAATAGTATAACCTTTACAGACTCTCCACAGCATTTTTTCAAACGCTTCAACTTTTGCTCGATGAACTAACCCGGATATAAATCTATGGGGAAAAAAAAAAAACACATTTGAAAAATAAGTCAAGTTCCGTGAGTTAAAATCTCAGAGCACATCATCACTCCAGATCAGTCACAAGAATTTAATATCTGTCAACTCTAAAGAAGGAAGTACTACCCTATATAGGAACTAACCAATATATAAAATAAAGAGGCAATTTCTGTTTGGAAAACAGATGGATTATAAGTCTGAACAAACAACTAGAATATTTAATGCAATTTCTTTCTGCAGTAGTAAGGTTGTTAATTTTTTATTCAGTAAGGTACTCTAATAACGACATTGCAGGGAGCTGTGTCCCTATATCATTTTAAAGGCAAGTAGGCAATACCATTAATAATGTTACATTTACAACTGACTCAAACAGCTCATTGAAACACTGTGTGTTTATCCTGGAAAAACAGTTTGTATAGTAGAAGATGCTTTAAACACACACAAAAGCTTTATGACAGTATTCTTGGTGCAGACCTACTTATCCCTTTAAAGAATCCAGTTTTGTTTCAGAAATGCATTTGGGACACTCAGTCTAAAATGGTTTGGCTCATCTTAAATCACTGGAGTCACACAACATCCCATCCTGAGAAACCAGCCTGTTATTTGCAGCAGCTCATCCAGCAGTTTTGAAACAGCACACCATGACAAGCTGGCATACCTCAGCTGAACCATACCTACCCAAGCTTGGCACCCAGTCTATGCATGCAGTTATAATCCACAAATGGCTCGTTTTCCACAGATGGAAATTCTTCATAATTCATGTGTAAATGGGATTCATACTATGAAATAAAAGAAAGATCATTCACAGCATTCAGAAAAAAATATTTTAGTTCATTTATTATTCTATAGAAGAAAAGCTAATTAAGTAAAGTCTTTCAGTAAAACTACAAAAGCATTTCCTGCGTTCAATTCAGATAACAAAGATATCTTGGGATCTCATGTGAGTCACTCAGCAATTATAGTCACTGTTGCAAAGGTTACGTGATAAATTTCTCAGCACAATTTACACATCAAAATAACACGAATATGACTTCATCGTCTGCTGGCATCAGCAGTAACGTTCAGATGAATCAGAGAAATCACAAAGCTCCCAAGTTTCAGGGCGGCGTTTTGCTGTGGATATGCCTAATGCCTGCACATACAAGCACAAGTAGTTGTGAGCCAGGTTCTCTAGGTACCAAGCAAACAAATAATGTACGGTGGTGTAAAACCCAACAGGAAGTCGTGCACTTAACTACAAGCACTAACAGCACGCAACAAAACCATCACATGACACACAAATTATAGTCAAACACCACAAGTAGTACCTCTGCTGTTCTCCTGACAAACGTTTGTGTGACATCCAACATGCATGTGTATTCTGTCAGTTCAAGCAGATTTTTCCTCAACTTTTCTTTGTTTTTATTTACTTCCCTCAATTCTGTTTCCAGTTTCTGCAGCTGTTCCTGTTACATGAAATAAAAGCGATACAGAATTGGTTACAGAATTTCGGAAACCAGGAGAGGATGAATTTTAAGTAAGTTAATTTGGCTTAAAAATAGGAACTTCTCAATTTCTTAGTTAACTTAAGCTCCATAGATTTTCTTCCTCAGCCTGCCAAAGATCGCTTTGTATCAAGTATACTTGATCCTCCACTAGCATCCATTAAGTCTGTTGTTACGACTCTAATCTGTGTTTGAGCTAAGTAAGGCAGACTTGGAATTAGAACTTGGAGTGAGTCAGCTACCTATTCTACCGATAGAATTAGAGCAGAACAGAATGCTATTCAAAATTATAAGCACTCACAGGAAAGAGCACCGTGTTTCATTACACAACCAACATGGGAAAACAGAGTCTTGGGCATATAAAATTCCCACACACCCTGGAAAACATGGATGTTTATTTTTTTATTACTTTAAAAATTTGTTTATCTGTGTTTTTATATATTTATTTTTGTTTATTTATTTTAATTTATATTTTAAACTGAGAACAGTTCAGGCATCTGGAGTGTAAAAAAAATTACCTGGATTTCTAAAATGTGTTTCAGCAAGGGCGCAGGAGGAGCAACATCTCCTTCAGGAAGAGGAATATCCGCCTTTTTAATTTCTTGTACTAAATACCCTGGAGAAAAAAACACAATCAGAAATGAAACTGAAAACTGCACAGTTGATCTTCAGCTGTTATTGAGGGCAGTGATCACACTGCAGCATCAGGCCCTAATTATTTTATTAATTTATTTTGGCAACAATACACAAAGAGTCTTCAGGAAGAACACAAAGGAAGGATAAAGATTAGTGCTCCATGGAGAAAAAGAGCGACTTATGAAGTGCTAGCAACACCAAGACAGAGAGCACTGCTCCCTTGGGCATTTGTAGAAGTAAACTATCTTCAGGGACCGCAGACCGAAACTTTCCAAGCGCAAGCACTTTTTAAGAAGCTTTTGACTCTTCATAATACGCTACTTTCTGCTCCTAATGCCATCTGCCAAAAACTGATGCCCTGCTCAACATCCCATGTTTGGAATAAAAGGTGTTCAAACAAGGAGGCTTAAGAAACCCTGACAACGCCTGCAGCTCATGCTGGGCAGTGAGATTGCCACGATAGCTACTGGGATATTTGGCATGACCAGCACGTGGCTCTAATAAGAGATTTCAATAAAAGAATCTTTCAACAGCAGCTTTTCCTCTGGGTATGTTGAAGTAATCGGCATCCTGGCTGTAATGCTCTTCATGTTCTTTCTCTATTCCTTGACTATCATGTGAAAACGATTATTAGTAACTTAAAATGCTTTGGAGAGTGCTTGGAAGTTCAACAGCACTACATGAGAAATTTGGTTTTTCTTTTTAGTCAAGGGAATATCTAGAGTAACATTTCCATTTTCCAAGCAGCCCTGAGGCTGTAGAGTCTCTACCTGTACATGTATTGGAAACCTCACTGAACACAGCCCTGGAAAATGGGCTCTAGCTTACTCTGCTAGAGCAGAAGGTGGGACTAGGTGATCTCTAGAGGTCCCTTCCAACTTAAACAAACCTGTGATACACTCAAAGCTGACACAGCGTATGAATGCAGATTAAACAACATACTTGTATGTTCTGACCCAATTCAGCATTGCAGTCAAACAAGCCAGCTCTAGCTGCGAAGAGCTGCAGACACTCTATGTACTTGAGTGCATGCATTTTATTTCTTCACAGATATGAAAAACGTATAAAAGATTCCAAAACACTAGAATAGTGCAACACTAGGAAAAACAAGAAAAGCTCTAGCTGAAACCTCCACTATAGATTCTCTGGCAAAGTGAACTTTAATAAAGCCACAGATGAGATGAAAATAGGTATGAAAATAAAGCTCACCAAGTATTCTTTCCATTTCTTCACATTTCTTTACTTCATTCACAAATTTTCTCTGAAATACACTTACATTTGGGTTGAGCTGAAGAAGGATAAAATGCTTATTAGGTGATGAAACAAAAAAACACCACTAAAAAACACAGCTGTTTCTCTGACTCCATGGAGCCAGTTTTGCATGTACCGTGCATGCAAAACTTTCTACAAGCCTTCTCTTTCTAAAAACTGCTTTTCAGCTAGGAAGCTATTTTAAAAAAGGCAGAAGTCTTCAAATAGCAAGGTTTTACTAAAACAGAATGATTTGAGTAAAAAGAATGAAAGACACTGATAACAAACTAACTCAAGCCTATTGGAGAAACCACCCCCATATCAGTCCTACCATTTTAAGTTACTGCTTAAAGACTTCAAATAAAAAAGAACCTATCGATAAACATTTTTTTGCTATGCATTTCCATAAAATCTATTTGAAATGTTGAACTTTGACCAGATCTTTTTCCCCACTTTCCCATGAGTGTGCATTGTCTCTGGCTACACGTTCAACTTTAAAATCTGGACTACCTGAAATGGCGTCAGTGGCCTTTAAACACAAAACTCAAGTACTAATTCCTACAGGATCCTCCTACCCATTCTATTTGGTAATTAATTGTTATGTAAGTTTTCCTTACTAAGATTTTGTAACCTACGTTTATGAAGAATACCTGAGAGAAATTCCAAAGTCTCAGTCAGCAAGCAAAGATCATATAATTGCAATGAGACTATGCAGAAACAAAAGTTAATTATTGCCCAACCCATCTTCTATTAGCGAGGCACTCGCTTTCCTTCAAGGTGAACTGCTGCTCTGGGAACAAACTCATTTTACAGAGCAGCAGCGTGCGATGGTGAAGGAATGAGCTGACAGCACTGCGATGTTTCCATCGGTCTGTCAGTGGGGTGGCTGCACCTCCTGGCTAAGCACCTACAGACCGAGATCAGGGTGGCTTCAGGCGCAGAACAACCTCTCTGCAGGATGCTCCATCATCCCCAGAGCTTACAATACCCCTGTGAGGGGTGGGCTCGGGCCCTCCCCGCTGCCTCAGGAAGGCCGCGGCCTTTCCATCGCCCTCTTTTTCCCCCCCACACGGACCCTGCGCCCAGCCGGGGGTCCCCGGGGGCTGTTTCCAGCTCCCGCTACTCACGTCTCGGAACTCGGCCAGGCCGCGCTCGCCCACCTCGCTGAGGCACTCGTAGGCCGAGCCGCTCTGCAGGAAGAGCTGCGCCAGGCACAGCGGCTCCCCGCGGAACAGCGAGCCCATGGCGGGGCCCGGCTCCGAGAACGGGCTCCAGGGGAAAGGACCCGAGGGGAAAATGAGGTGGGGGGGAGCTCAGCGGGGCCCGGCTCTGCCCCGCGCTGCCGCGGCCATCGCGGCCCGGCCCGGCCCGGCTGCTTCCGGGGGCAGGGCCCCGAGGGGGCTGAGCGGGGAAAGGCGGAGCCGGGGGGGGGGGGGAGCCAAGGGGGTCCACGTGGAAGGAGGGGAAAGGAGAAAATAAAGGACTGGGAGGGGTAAAGGGGATCCTCTAAGCCCTGGTAAGCCCTGGGAATGTACCTGCGGGTGGCACAGTGGTTAATAACCGCAAGAAAAGCTGTAGGAAGGGTGTTGTGAGGGATAGGCAGCTCCAAGCAGGTGATCACCACATCAAATTACAGCCCCCCAAAAAACTGCCTTATTAGTGTCCTAAGGCAGCAATACTCAGTTCCTTGTTCCAGAAAGAGGTGTACACGCCAGGTTTACTTGGGTCTGCTGCCCCAGGGGCCCACCACACACCCACCCAGACTGATGGCCCCCAAGCCTGCTGCTGAAGCCAGCTCTGCACTCTTGCTGCACCAAATGCTCCAGAACCCAAAATTAATTCTACCATTTTCATTTTTTATTAGTACAACCAGTTTCCATGCATCCTACGAGCACTCATTTCATGCGTCTTTTAAGTGTTCATATAAAACGTCTGCAAAATACAATATCTGTCCATAAATTTTACAAAAATGTACTTATTTACAAAGTGTTTTTCTTTACATCAATTTTTCTAAATCAAAAAGTTATCCCTTACTTTAGAAAACCAAGGGTTACTCAAAATTGCTGCAATGAAAACAAGAAATGCCAGTGACAGGCCCTTAGCGAGACATTGGGAATACGGTTCTCCTGCAAAAAAAAAAGATAAAGTATAAGCACAAACAAGCTAAGCTTCAGTTTGGACATAAACCCACTGTCAGATACAGATTTAAGTATATACATAACCTGAATAAAATAACAGTATAAAACAAAGAAGATCCTTTGTGTTTATAAAATTTTGTACTTTGTAGAACTTGAGTCCCTGAAGTACAGGTAATAGACACGTGCTTCTGTCCATGCAGCTTTCAGAACAGAGTCCAAGTGCCTTTGATGCCCTCTGAAATGCCAGATACTTAATCTATACAGCCTCCCACGAGACATAATCCATCACAGTTGTTCACAAACGAAACTTCAAAGGTCTCTCTCTTACCAACATGGCAAGATTTTGCTGCAGCTTCCGTGGGCAGACAGAACAGCACGTACTGGCAAAATGAGAGTCTCCCTTCATGGGCAACAGCCCACATTAATGCAATGCCACAATTACCACAAGACACAGAAAAAGAACCCTATCATAAAGCAACGTTTTCTCTAGAAAGCATACCTCCCTCCCAACTGTAAACAGGCATGAAAAAGAATCTGTTGAACAGATGCTCACAAAATTTCAATCAGCAAAGCACTCTTGCAGTTATTTTTCTGCAAGCATAACTAAGAAATTAATGCATTAGTAAGAAAGAAATATAATCCGACTTTTGGAGCACATTTTTGAAATTCCAATTTCCTACTACAAACTATTATTTCAGAAAAAAATCCACACATTTAGTTATGTTTCAAAAAAATACAGCCAGTTCATGGCATTCCACGTTGCTTATTATTCTTACCTGTGTAGAACTGTGTCACTGGATAAAAGAGTTGTGGCCAGCAAACATCATTTCGATTGCAGTCAAATTCTGTATAATTAATCTGAAACCTGAAAAAACATGTCTATTACCTACAATACCACCAGAACACTAGGACAAATAGAAAAAAAAAAGAGTTGGAAAAGTGGCCAGGTTACACGAAAGAAAAAAAAACACAAGCTTCTAGTTCCTCTAACAAAACAGAAGCCCCTTTTTATTCCCTATCTGCCATTTTTAGCCAGGTGTTTCTTTTTGTGATGAGCAAATCTTCAGGCAATAGTTTAGAAGCCTCACACAACAATCTCTGCTCACTCAAATAAAAGGCACGGATGCTTTCTGCCAAAACCAAATGACAACTTGGCAGAGTAATTTACAGGCCTTCCCACACTGCATGCTTCTGGGGAGATCCTCACCTACAAAACTGTTACTCAATAAATATTAGAAGCAGTCCTTCATGCTCTGTACTCCAGCAAACCAAAATAACCTTTTGATCAATGCATTTTACATTACATCTGCTTAACTTAATGACAAGTTTGTGTGTTGTTTTTTTTAAATACAAGAATTACCTTGTCATTGGAATCGGTGGCTGAGCTGGCACTTTGATGAACTGAACAGAAGCAGTGATGGGAAGAAAGCTGACAGTGTTTTCACAGGTAAGCCCACACTGGAATTGCCATATGACAGTCGAGTAACTGTAAGAACATGAATAACATTACCAAAAGGCTGTAAAGTGGAAATGCAGAGCCTAAACATAACCATAAAAGGACAAAATACACACTATTTTGAAGGAGGTTAATGATTGATGGATTTTCAACACTGTGCAGAGGGAGAATGTGCAAAGGCTGGAAAAAGAGGTAGATTGTGTTCAATCTATTTATTTGATTTGTATTGACTTAAAAAAAAAAAAAGTGTTTGCAATATTAAACTCCCCCATTTCAGGAAAGAAGAAAACATTTACCACAGCTCTCAAGAAGCAGCTCTTCACTAGGGTAAGGCAAAACATAAGACATTTGTTTTGTTATCCTTTCCACCACAACAAGGAATTAAAACATACTTCTGATGGAATGCCCTGCATACGCCTATTACTGGCGGCAGCAGTATTTTTTCTTTTTTTATACTTCAATGAAGCACAAAGATTGCCTGCTGATCACCATTTATTTTTTTTTTTAATTTCAGGAGATTGAAAACCTAAATTTCAGCCTCTGGTTGGGTTCAAAAGAATTTGTGTTCCAAATACAAGTAAAAGGCATGTAAAAATTGGAAATAATATGTATGTTTGTAAAATTTAATCTGAGTATGACACATAAGTGAGTCTCAAAATTAAACATTTATTTATCAAATAGCCAGAGACACAGCTCTGTTCTACCTGATCTGCACAGCGAGTATCTCTTGACGGGCAATCCCTTGTACTGCACCCACATCCGCAAAAATTATGCGAATATTCAGATTTGCAGGAATATCTGGACAAATGCCTTTCAAGTTTCCAGTGCTCACACTTGTATTAGGATTAAATGGATCAAGACCTGTGGAAGAACAGAGTTAAATGAAAATATTATAGAAAATATTATCTTTTCAGTAATTATTGTCACATTCCAGTGAAACATTGTTAACTGTCCCACAGGAATACAGCAAAAACATTTTTTCTGTATAAATATACATAAAGGAATAGTTTATCCACAGAGAACTAAAAATACCAAGTTATTATATCTACTGATTGACAGTTGTAAACATCTTACTACGGTATACATATACATGTGAAGTTATGTGTGTGTGTGCACGAATTTATACGTGGATGGCTAGATGGATCCAGACACAGATCAGTATCTTCAGGCACTTGACTTTACATTTGGATTCTATTTTGAGATGATCATACTACAAGAGCATATTTTAAACATTTAGACTACAAATAACAACATAAACCTCACTTACGTATAATTTCCACCCAGTCATTTACATCACTGTAACTTGAATTGCTCCTCTTTCCAACATGAGTAGCTTGTATTAATGAATTCAATCTTTCAGTTACATTTCCTCTGAAAATAAAAACATTATATATTAAGCAAAAAGTAAATCTATAGTGTAAACCACTCTGGGTTACAGTATTATTATATCATAACATCAGTTTCCTCAGAAAGATGCTATCATTTAGTTAAAACAAGCTTCAAGTATTGAGTTATCTGCTAAAGGTACAAAATGACAAAGTATCCCACTCCAATGTAATCCTCACTTGAATACGAGGAAATCTGAGTGAAACAATTTTTATAATCTTAACCACAAGAGATTTTTATGATCTCAACCACAGAAAGCTGAGATGTATGCAAGAACATTTAAAAAGAACGTATCAGTGTTGATAGTAGAAACTTGTAGAAAATCACATAAGGAGCAGCAAGAGGGATACAGGGAAAAACAACTAATCTTGTGTAGCTCACCTTAAAAGTGTGCAGTCTTCATTAATACCAACTTCTAGTATGCATCCAGAGTAGGAATCTAATCCAAACAAAACTGGTGTATCAATTGCTGATGTACATAAACCTCTCCCAGCTGTAAATCAAAAACATATTATTAGAGGTTTCTCGTATTTACCTTTTCATCTCTAGCTTTCAATTTTGTGCAAAAATATCAAGTATTAGGATGCAAAACACTAAGTAGTATAATTCAAATAGATTCAAGTCCGTTCAACTGGAAATATTGATATTAAATTCCATTGCAATTGTCTCCTTTGCAATATGTTTGGATACCTAAAGTACATTGTACTCACTAACACAGGTACTTAATACAGGCTTTCTCAATGAAGTTTGAATGAAGGCTACGAAATAGTCTAGAAAAAGCAAAATTTGGCTTAGAGGAGGTTCTGAAGTAAAATATGGACAAAATAAAAAGCATTTTAGCAGTAAAAGAAGTTGAAGTTGCAACCTTGCAAGTCAGTACCTGGCTGAAAAATGTTTAGGCTGCCAGAAGTATCAGAAGCATTCATATTTGCAGTTCTCACTGGTTTCCCAACTTGATAACCTACATGTAGGAGAAATTGCAAACATTTTGTAAGAATCTACAAGCATTGACGTTGTTTTAATAATACATATCATCAGTCTTACAGTAAACGCTTTTCCATTACAGTAGCCTCACTTAAAATAATCAATGCTTAGCCTAAAAGCCAATCACCACTATTACAACCAACAGTACAATGAAGATAGGAGAGTGAGGCTAGCAACATAACAAAGTATGAAAGAGGTATAAAATATGGTCACTGATGATGGTCAGTCCAGGACAAAAAAATATTAATTTAAGAAGCAAAATAAAGAACTAATACCTGGATTCCCAGACAGTTCTTCTGCATTATTACTCTTCAAACTTACAAATTTGGCTGTGAATCTCTGCGTCAGTATTTCTGGTAAAATAAAAAAATGACTTTACTTTTAAATAAGTAAATTAACAAGAAGTATTCTGTTCAACTCTATATAGGATGCAAACTTCCACCCTTCATTAGTAACATAAGATTCAAAATAATAGAAATTAATAGAAATCAGACCCATAAATTTTCTTCCAGAATCCAAAGGAAATTCTTTTTAAGCAGAAAAACTAATTAAGACAGTCTATTAAAGAATTTTCATGCTGCAGAAAAAAAAAAAGTGTTGTCTAGCCTGGAGAAAAGGAGGCCAAGAGGTGACCTCATCGCTCTCTATAACTTCCCGAGGAGGGGAACGAAAGAAGAATCTCTCTGGTAGCCAATGCCAGGATGCATGGGAATGGCACAAAGCTGTGCCAGGGGAGATTCAGACTGGATGTTAAGAAAAAATTCTTCACTGTGAGAGTGGTCAAACACCAGAACCATCTTCCTAGAGAGGTGGTTAATGCCCCATGCCCGTCAGTCTTCAGGAGGCATTTGTACGGTGCCCTTATTAATATGCTTTAACTCTTGGTTAGCCCTGAACTAGTCAGGCAGTTGGACTAAATGCTCTTCGAAGGCCCTGTCCAACTGAACTATTCTATTATATTCTATAAAAGTAAGTGAAAAATCTGTAAAAGAAGTATCGTGATACCTCCATCACATAAACGTCCAAGGAAGACTGTTACGTTTATTCCCTCTATGTTCTCATCTTTGCCAATGAACGTATAATTCTCTGCGAACGTTACATTTTGACACAAAACCTCAGTAGTAGGAAGGCTTTCTGCAGAAGAAAATAAAACCACACAATTAAACGCATTGTTAATTAGAAAGCTGTATTATAAATGAAGAACACCTTAAAAATCTCTACCAAAGTTCTGGAAATTATAACATTGATCTTTTAGAGAATTATTTTACTGTTTAAGTCCCATCATATAAGGTCAGAATGCTGCACTTACAGCACAGTCCTCTGGATTATCAATGTTTTAACATCTGTAGTTGCAAGTCCTTTCATAGCTAAGCCTCAAGAGCCCAGCACTGGGCTTTATTTCATCAGTTGATGGGGCTCTCTGGACACAGGACTCCCTCTAATTTCATCTCATCCCTCTAAGAGGAACGTAACTGCCCAGAAAAAACAAACACACCAGCTTGGTTTCAACACTTCATCTGTGCTGCGGTACACACACACCAACTGGGAGCCACTGTTCTACATCAAAGAGCTGCTTCACTGACTGAAAAAGGTCCCTAAAGAGGCACAAGAGCTCACACAGACCACATGCCCTGCCACTTATTTATTTGAGTACTAGAAGACATACAAGATCCCTCCTAAAAATCAATGCAGGTAAACATTTTAGGCATCAAAATCAACTGTTTCATCCAGGTTCGGTAAGAAGTGCACTTATTAAACGGAAGAGACATACCGCTTTTAGCAATGAATTTGCCCATGTCAGCGATGGTCCTATAGATCACATTTTGTTGGATGAAGTCTGAGAATAAAAAAAAAAACACTGCAGTAATCCTGACTAATAGATAGTATTTTCACATCCAAGGTACAATCATTTTTATTATAGAAATGGAGCAGAAAATTATTTAGAAAATTACTTTTGGTAAAGGACCAAACTGTTTATGTATTATGAGCGCATAGCTAATTATCTCTGGATCTTACAAAGGTAGTATAGATTAAAAAATTAGACAACTTAATTAGGCGGTATAAAATAAATTATCTTCATGCTGTTAATAATGCCATCTCGAACTCCAGAAAGACGCTTCCTAAGTATATGCTTTGTTAATGCAGAAAAAAGCACCTCTCACCAATTCTAAAATGATACTGCACCCTTTTGACAGAAAAAGGGCTCTGCAACAATTGCAAAACAACAGCAAGAGATGCTTTATTCTGTCATGTGTAGCCATACTCAGTATGAGTCACCAGAAACAGACAATGGGATTGGCTTTTGTTTCCCGTTTATTTCTTATATCTTAAGTCCTGTGTAACTGTGGGAATCTTGTTAGAAGGCTGTACGAAATCACCCCAAATGCTGATTAGAACATCCCCAAATGCTGAACTACAGCTACCAGGTATCAATGATATTACACGTAGCTGACATGTCAGAAGTCCTCTGGTTTCTTTTGTTCTATCAGCTGTGAAAACATACAACACATTTCTGTTAGGGTTAATGCAACATACCTCCTGTACCACTGTTTATTCTCACATCATGGGGCAGTCCTTCTTTGTAAGATGTTAGATCAGTGAGGCACTTAACATCAATGTCATGAAGATAAGCTACAGGGGCATTTCCAACACACTGCCCCGCCATGGATTGCTGCAGGTAATTCAACAGAAATATGTACATTGGGCTTTTTTCTTGGTTTTCATTTTAAAACTATTTGTCAGTGAAATGCTCCAAATATGTACTACAGCCATATATGACTGACAAACAAGTGCTCTGATGTTATCAAAACATCACAAAAGAGGTTACAATTTAAAATGGACAGCTTTCAAAATAGTTATAATGCACAGTCCAGCTTCATCTCAATTTGTCAAATTAATTATAACTAACAAGCCTCTCTCTATAATGCAGAAGGAATTAAAAGAATACAGCCAGATGAGACAAGGGGAAAACAACTATAGTACTCCATAATATAACAGACAAGTAACATACAGAAATATGATAAGCCATAAACTACTGATTGGGGTGCCAAGCTTGTTTTTAGCTCTTGAAATAATTAAAACATTACCATTTTGGGAGTTGGGTAGGGAAAACAGGAAGGATAATGTTCTTTTTAATAATGATTTTGTGCTAGGTGAAAAATATTTTTTACCAGTTCAAAACAGCAAGTTACAGAATTTGGTTACAAAGACGTAAGGAATGTGATAGAGAATGCCAAACAAGCCAAGAGGAATCAGAAGCCCTAAACAGGACATGATTACCTGAGGGATGGTAAAATACTCATTTTCTTCTGTCATAATTGGATCTCCTTGACTGTAACCAGTGAAAACTTTCGCATGAGACGTTTGTAAAGGGATCTTAAATGAAGGAACTCTTGGTGTAGAGCTGCAACTAAGTTCAAAAATTAGACAATTCTTTACTCCCTATCTCATGCAAATAATTATACAACTGCTCTCAAATACCATGTTTTCATATAGTACCAATTACATTTCCACATTTGCATTTAAAGTTCACACCTTAAAATTCCAGTTTCAAAATAGCTTTCATTATAAAAAACAAGTTACAGTTTCAGTAGCACAGCTAATGCATGTGTTGAGAAAAAAAAAATAAAACTTACATAGAGCCATGATAAAAGTAGCCAAGAAATGGTGTATTGTTAAGAGAAGACTGCACGCAAAGGAAGGGAAACCAATCAGGAGTATATTCATCTGTCTCTGTAGAGCACAGCTGATTAAAAGGTGGGTTTACATCCCCACCAAACACGCCAGTGAAACATGATTCATTGAATAACTGCTTCAAATCTGGTGTACACTCCTGAAAGGGAAAACAGCAGTCACTTTTTAGCTCAGTAATTGCATTACCGTAGCCATTACAGCCTACTCACAGTTAAACAAACCAGGTTTGTAAAGAGATGTGTTATATACTATAAGAAATACCAGAAAACCCAGACAAGCCCTTCTTCTAGCTTGAAATATTCAGTACCTCTCCTTCTCCTCACTTTCCCCAGAGCCTAGAAACTTTGGAAACATTTCAAAGTTTAGTATGAAATAAGTACCTGATCACAGCAACAACGGACATCACAAGCTCCATCTGTCAGGTCACAAGGACAAGGGCCCAAGGGCTGAAACACCTGGTTAGGGATGACAGATGCATCTTCTAAAAAGAATTACAAAAAGTAAGAGACAAATTAAACCACATGAACTAGAATCCCAAGAAGTAGGCCCTGCACATTACAGTTTATTCCAACCATGTATAAATCCTTTGTTAAATTTTATTAACAATTACAAAGGATCAATCATTGCTGCTGAAGTCCCAGATTTTCTTTTTTCATATATAGAGGAAAAGAAAATACTATTTCTTCTTGAGCATATCTAAACACTTACCTGACACATTTCCTGTAAAGGAAGAGTTGGCATATATTTCAGCTTGAATCAGGAGATGTGCCAGTACCACCGAATCATGGCAAGCTAAAACCTGAAGCGTTTCCAGAACGCAGAGAGGGGCTGTGCAGCAGTCAGTGGCATTGGGCAGACACAACTGAAGATTTCTAGTCAAGTCTATGATCACTTCGGATGTGTCCTGAAAAACGCAGAATAAAGTTTGACAGATATGACAGCTTGTATTACATTGCTCTTATTTGTATCACTCATCAGTTCCCGAAAGAGAAGTTTCAGTACCACGTTGTCAGCGCCACAATGCAATGATATTATTTCAATATAAAAATCAGATGTTTGTTGAAGTCAGAATGACAAAGGGTATGCTACTGGAATATGCAAATAAAGCGAGTATATTAACTGTACATGGAATTGTAAGGAATCCGTGCAGAACAAGTTCCCTCAGAAATTGCACACATAGCTTTAAAGAAAAGAACAAATAACTAAAACAGTAAATTTCATTTTTTATAGCTACCTTCAGCTGAAGGTTAAAATGACTACAGAGTTGACAAAAGCCTTAAAGAATTATATGTAATGTAACCACTGCTGAAGACAATTGTAATAGATGTGGATGTTCTAGAGCTCATGCTATATAAAAATGCTGTTGTGTTACCAACTCCTTCCAGTAGATCTCTAACAGTCTTGAACAATAGAATCATTAAGGTTGGAAAAGACCTCCAAGATCATCTGGTCCAACCATCTGATACCACCACTATCACCCACTAAACCACGTCCCTAAGCACCATGTCCAACCTTTCCCTGAACACCCCCAGGGACAGTGACTCCACCACCTCCCTGGGCAACCTGTTCCTTTACCTGACTGCTGTTTCTGAGATTTCTTTTAATTTCCAACCTGAACCTCCCCTGACGCAACTTGAGGCCATTCCCCCTTGTTCTATTGCTAATATCTGTGAGAAGAAACCAACCCCCATTTCCCCACAACCTCCTTTCAGGTAGTTGTAGAGAGCAGTGAGATCTCCCCTGAGCCTCCTGTGCTCCAGACTAAACAACCCCAGTGCCCTCAGTTGCTCCTCACAGGACTTGCGTTCCAGGCCCTTCACCAGCTTTGTATGTCAAGCTATATCAAGGAAAAACGGCAAGGGCAAGACACGCAAACCAGGCTGCTAGTAAATTAACATTTTGTTGACATTTCATTAGCCCTTAACATATGATAGTCCAATCCTTCCTATTTTAGGGAGGAATCAGTATTTTACATACCACACCAGGTGTTACGCTCAAATTCCAATGACCAGCTGTTTTACTTCCACTGCAATTTGAAACTTGCAATTTTCCTATATTAAAATAAAAATATATACTGTGTTTTCATTTAAAAAAGACTGAAAAGAATGAGTAGTAAATTTAAATTTCTCCCGTGGCTTCAGGTAGGCACATCCTTAAGCTCAGCTGACAAGCAGACAACAGAGGACTAAGGGCTTAACTAGCAGAAGTCCTTAGGAGTTAATATTTTAGTAACTGTTAAAGTAGTAAATTAACTTGTATTGCTCCAGTAACTTTAGAAGGAAAAAAAAAAAAAAAAAAAGAATTTACATGCTACTTGAGGGGGGGGGGGGGGGGAAGCATTCTTACCTGTCTCTTCATCTATAGGATTTAAAATTATATAAAAATTAACTCCTGAAGAATTTCCATGAAAAAACGAATTAACTCTTAGCCCAGACATATGGATAAACGAAGGCTGAAACACTAAAAAGAAAAAAAAGGGGGGGGGGGGGGGGAACACATCTTAATACACACAGAAACTGAAAAACGCACTACCTGTAAGATGCATTCATGTCTCACATTTAGGCTTCTTACACCCTGCCATACTTTAAATTGCCACAAAAGTCACAAATTATCCCGTGCTGCCTACCACAGGACTGTATTTACATTGTGCACGTCCCCATGCCACCCCTCGGGGGCTCCGTGCCCTCCCGCCCTAGCCCATCGCCAGTCAGCCGGGGAAGGTCCCGCTCCCCTCCCCTCAGCAGCCTTCCCCTCGCCCCCCGGCACCCACCGGGCTGCCCAGCCCGCGGTGCTGCCGCTGCCATCAGCAGCAGCAGCAGCGCCCCGAGGCCCGCTGCCACCATGGCGTCAGGGTGGGCCCCGCCGCCGAGAAGCCGGGCGCCCGGCCGCCATTTTGCGGCGGCAGCGCGGCGCCATGGCAACGGGAAGGGGCGGGAAGGCGGCCTGGCCCTCGGCACCTCAGGGCGGGCACCGCAGCGCCGCCACCGGGACGAGGCCGGGCCCGGGGTTCCTCCTGACTCCTCCACAGTGATGTCCTCCCTGCCCAAGCCTCCTCTGCTCTTACACAGTGGAATTGTAACAAGTCCGTGTGGCTCACCCTTAAAAAGATGTGGTAGCCACAGCAGTAACTGTATGAGAAAAGGAGCAGGTTTTATTACAAATGGTTTGTACAAAGTATAAATACAGGCTTCAAACAAAATGGCTTTCGGTGATGAAACAAGCCAGTAAGAGTTGGGCCCTGATTACAAGTTAAGCTGATAAAAACCTGATGATGCAAGCGTTGAGACTACACAAATTCCTCTATGCACCTTAAGAAAGAAAAGTTCTTTTAAGTAGGAAATAACAACTTTCTGTATTCCTTTGAGAAGACTAGTTAGAACACAACTGGGAGAAAATCACAATCAAAGGGAATAAAAGAATATAAAACATGCAAGTGTGCACATGCAGAAGAATTAACATCTTTAAATGGAAGGGGATTTCTAAACCATCTTGAAAATTTTGGTTTATTTATTCTGAAACTGAGCCTGTTTCACTCAAAAAATAGGTAGCAAAGGTTAACAGAATGTCAAAGTCCCCAAATAACACAGTGCTAAGACTCAGAACCTACACATCAGGAGTAGTCATAACTTATCTTTACACCAACATAGGACTAAAACCAATCAGAGCTTTATCTTTGAAAATAACTTGGAGGTAGAAGCTTTGCAATGGCAAGAATACCTTCTAACTTTGCAAGATCTACATCTTAACAAGCTACAACTTCTGCTTACAATTAAGAAATAGTACTTAAAACAGCACAGGTTACATGGTAATACAGCGATTTGTTACTGTGTAGAAAATACGATTTAAATATTTATCCAGTAAGAAACAAGTTGTAAGACTGCATACAGTTCTCTTTCATATCCTATAAAAAGTGCCGTCAATTTCTCTAGTACATTCCATTTCATGGAATTACTGGAGGAGACAATGGTGCATTTACGTAGTGTTGTTATGCAGCTAACTTTAATTTCTTCTTCTTAGCTTTCATGACAGGTGGCAGTGATATTTTGAAAGCAGTCCTGAAAAAAAAAAAAAAAAAGCTATCAGGTACACTGAACGTATTTTCACACCCAACTCTGAAACAAGAAGAAACACTTACTCGCACGTACTACAAATAGGACTGAAGTTGCAGAATACTGAAAAATAAAAAAATTCTGTCATTAAAATAGTTCCATTGGAATTTAAGAAATTAGAGTCTTAGATATTTATAAACTTACTTGACAAGCACACAGAGCATACATAACCAATTTCAATGAGATTTCGATGACAGAAACATGCAGCTCTGTAGTCAACATGAATAGGAGGTGGAAGCACAAGCTGTGCTCTTTGCTCTTGATCAGGGAGAAATACCCACTATACAAATAAAGGAAAATGTATTTCAGAAATTGCAAGAGTACTGCTGTATTAACATGTCAATGAAATCAGTAAGATTTCACGTCTAACACAGGAAAAAACACTTTAAGTGCTTTTTAAATATCTTACCAATAAATACTGCAGAAGTGATGGCATATGGGGCACTTTCAAGTATATGCCACCTGTAATGTCACAGGCCTGGAAAACAGAAAGCATGATCAGATAGTTGTGTCTGTTTAAATTTACACATTATTTAAAATATCCACATGCTGCTCAAGGTCTGCATGTTTCAAAGAACTAAAAATGAAAGTACTTAGAAAAATTGAAATGGTAACAACTGTTTCCATCATGAAGTATCTCTCTTGCTCTTATGAAAAGAAAAGAATCATTTAAAGTGTAAAAATAAACTATGATCTCACATCCAGAGACAAATGAAAAAATTTATTCTCATTCATCTCAATTGTTCAACTCATACCTCAGTCTCTGTGATACTCTCTGTGATATCTAAAAAATTATAGGATTTTGCTAATTACCCTCCCCAATCCTCCTTTGAGAAGAATTCTGAAAAACAGCATCTCCAGATAATGTGCCATGAGGCATAATTTACACCCTAGTAAGCTCATAGTATTTGCTGTGTTATCCCACATGTTTTTGTTGTTCAAAAAACAAAGTGAATTGCTATGAAATATGTTTAGCCCTATAAAGAAGAAAACAATTTATAGTAATTGTTCCAAAGGAAGAAGAAAGGAATACAGATCTATGTTATAATAAAAGGGCATAAAAGATGTCATATAAAAGGGTGTAATGTCTCCCTTTACAATATGACAGACTGCCTAGCATCAAGTACCTATGAATTCACGTAAACAGCAAGTAAAAATAAACTCTGTACCTGTTGTAGAAGACCTGAATCAGAGTCCAAGACACAGGCATCGATCAAAATACTCTGCAAGCAAAGAGATGAAAAGCATGAAGAAAACAAACAAACAAAAAACAACAGAAATTCAGCTATGAACAATGTACCCTCACCAGTTTTACCATCATACATGTTTTTACAGCTGCAGGACCACCACAGCGATAACAAAGCTCTTTCCCTTGGTCAGAACACAAAGTCAAATCTCATCTCTGTTCTCTCACATGGCATTAAAAGAACTACCAGCAGAAGTACCTTGTACACATTACCTGCAAGGCAGGACAAAAGGCTACTGTCTGTACTTACACAGGAATCTTAAACTAGTCTAGCAAACCTTTTATGTTAAGATGTAGTGATGTGAAATTTTATTTATTTATTTAAAGCTTGATTAGCTTTCCCCCTGGGCACGACAGGTTTCTTTTCAAGCATTCTTTAATCAGATCACAATCATAACAAAAATGAACATTTTTTTATGCTTTTACATATTAATAAAAGATCAAAATGAAATGACAACTTCACCTGTTTCTGTGCTGCAAAGATCACATTCATGAAATTCATATATTGCAATGCACTGTCTTCTGCAGCTTTTATGACCTAAATAAAGCAAGTCAGACTAGTTAACCTACATAGTATCGCTGGATTTAAAGACTAACAGAAAAGTAACAGCAAAGCTCTTACCAAAATCCTTGATTTCATTTCCTGATTGGCTAAATATTGAAAAGAAAATAAAATGTATGAGTACACTCATTCCTTGTAGTTTGCTCTTGTAATTCTATAGCATTTAACATTTCAGTTAAATATCTAACACCCGAGGTGTTAGATTTATTATTTCAGTTAAAATATATGAAACTATCTTATAGTCCCAGTGGCACAGAGAGCAGCAGAAATGCGTGACAAGTATCTGTACACTAATTCAGAGTTGTTACGAAAGCAGGCCCATTTCATTTATTGTCCAAAAACAATTAAATATTGATTAGAAATATCAAGGTTGATTGTTATGCATTTTCTTTCATTATTCTGATTTACATATTTGTGTAAATACTCAAAAGAAAGGTATTACCTTTTACCTCTTTGCTCATCTTGTTAATATCTGTATTAGATGATGTTAAGGAATTTATGTTCTATTCCTTGGAAGTAACTGCAATATCTGTACCATGTATTCATCACCGTAAACGACACACATTTTAGTAAGCACGACCCACAGTTATTAAGCAAACATTTCAGTTTTGAATGTTATTATAAAATGCAGTAATTGTAAAGCCTCTATTGAAGCACAATTAATATTATAGGAAACAGTCTTAGAAAACAGATAAAGGTTTTTAAAGTTCTGTAATAAAAAGGATACAACAAAGTGCTTTAGCAAGTGATCCTGCTAACAAAGTTTCTGTTTGCTGGCCCCTCATGTCAGCTGCAGTACAAGTTACAGGAATTACAGACAGTTGCTCAATCTGACCATACTAAATCCTACAAGTTTTATCTTTGGCATATTAGATTAACTGACAGGCACCAAGTGCCAACGTAATAAAGTTATCTACTCTAAACATATTCAAATTTAGATTATCAAAATAAAGAAAATTCCTGAAACTCCTTGAGAGCCTAAGTGCTCTGCAATTCAATATATTAAACCTATAAATTTATTTTCCTTACTTTTTGTCATGAGATCTTTAATCTCTTCTGCAATTGCATCATTTATTGCTGTTAACAATTCATATTTTCCATCTTTGCTGCCAGAACAATTAGATTCCACAGAATTACTGCCATCTCCAAGGAGATCAGCAACAGCCCAGCGCTTCCCAGGGTACAAGAAACGGCTGAAAGAAAGGAAGTAAAAAGCATTTCTGTTTCAACTTTAAGCTTGTTAGACAACAATATTCAGAAATATAATTTCAAATAATTTAGACATTAAAAATGCAACCTAGGGCACAAAATCTTCAAACCCTAAATGGTGTGATACCAACATTCACTGTCCTTCTTCCAAGACATTTAAAAAATCAAATACATACCATTCCTGCACTTAGGTGTAGATCCTGAGACTCATGAATATCTGGGTAAAAAACACCCATTTAAATGATAAACTTGTCACTTTCATTGTCTCTTTCTTGCTTTGTGCAAGGCACTAAATCAGATTATTTCTCCTACACTGTATCAGGAGATATATATAGAAAAGCCCCCATTAAACTTTAACACAGGTAAGAAGTACCTATACCTTTCTTGTGTGTGACTTGCTATTACTGCAAGCTTGTTGGTACGATTCATAAACAAATGTGAGTTTCCCAGTACCATCACTGCGTCGATACATTTTGATAGGGTGAACTGCTGAAAAAATAAAAAATAAAGAAAGAAATCAGAAACAGCACAGTAGTATCTACAGTTAAACAATTTACAAGAAAGCTTTGGAATAACTGCAGCTGGAAGAACTTGGGTTTTAAGATCTGGAGCTTCCTTTCTTCATAAGGAGCATTCATACGAGGCTTTGATGGACACACAGCAGCAGGTCTTTTTAAAAAGGCATTCTAACATCCATTCTATCAGACAAGCACTGCTCAGGAACCCAAGGCTACCCCCGTTCGCTGTCCACTCGATAAGAGCGAGGAAAAAAAAGGAAAAAAGGAGCCTTTCCCTCCGAGCTCAGCCCCAGCAGCCGTACCTCAGCTTCCCCCTGCGCCCTCTTCCCCCACCAGATGGGGTTGGTGTCGATGACGATGACCAGCAGGCTCAGCTCTTCATCTGCAACAGACACAGCGCCGTGCTTCGCGGCCTCCCCGGGACAGGACCGGCTCTGAGGGGCCGGGACCGGGTCCCCTGAGGGCCGCCCTCAGCTCCCCCCTGCCCGGGGCCCGCTCCCTCCCTCCCTCCCGCCGCCGCCTCACCCGCGCTCATGCCGCTGCCGCTGCCGCCACTGCGAGGCGCTTCCAAATGACGTCAGGGCCCGGCGTGACGTCACGCCCAGGGGCGCCGCGTCATGCCCACGGCTGCGGGGAGGCGGCCGGGAGCGCGGCCATGAGCACCGACGGTACCGGGGGGCGCGCAGCGGGGCCGGGGTGGGACCGAGCCGGGCAGGGCAGGGCCGGGCCGGGCCGGGCCTGAGGCGCCTCCTTTTTCCCTTTCAGACCTGATCGAGGCGTTCAGGGCGCAGCTGAGGGACGACCCCGACGTGGCCTCGGCGGTGGCCGCCATCCGCGCGCTGCTCGGCTTCCTCAAGCGGGACCGAGGTGGGCACCGGGCACCCCCCCCTCACCCCTCTCGGGGCCAGGCACCAGCCCCCGGGCCCGGCCCTGACCGCGCTCCTCTCTCTGCCCTCCCCACACACGCCAGGTGAGACCATCCAGGGCCTGAGGAGCAGCCTGCTGGATGCCATCGAGACCCTGTCACGCGTGGACTCCTCGGTGGCCGTCTCCTCCGGCGGGGAGCTGTTCCTGCGCTTCATCAGCCTCACCTCGCTGGAGTACTCGGTAAGGGCGGCTGCCTCCCGCTCGGCCACGCTGCTGGCACCGAGACCCAGCGGGCTCGCAGCAGACGCCTCGCCGTCTCTTCCAGGACTACTCCAAATGCAAAGAAATCATGATCGAGCGCGGGGAGATTTTCCTGAGGAAGGTCTCGCTGTCGAGGAACAAAATCGCCAAGCTCTGTCATCCTTTCATCAGAGACGGTGCTGTAAGTAGGCCGAGGCTGGGCTGCTCTTGTTCTGGCGCTTTGCTGCTTGCACTGATGGAAAAACAGAAGAGGAGGGGAGTGAAGTTCAGTCACATTCATGGCAGTGTTGTCTGATATGGCTTCTGCAAGTACATAGGGATAACATCACCCGCTGCTTTATTTTGTTAAGGCTTCTGCCCTCCCCTACTTCAGTTCCCATGCAATTCAGCATTAAGCTGTGGCCTACTTCTATGAGGTGCTGAAGCATCACAACATCAACTTTCCATTTAAAGTATTAGATTGTCACCCCCCGACAGTGTCAGGGCTGGCCACATAGCATCCATCTCAGTGTGTTTGCCATCCTGTATTTTGTCGTACACAAACATTACATTATTGTTTAATGTTGACAGATGTGTGAATTAAAAGCTCCGGCACCACTAACAGAACTAAATTTTTTTTTAAAGTTCAGCAAAAAGTAATATCTGATCTTTTCTGACAGCGAATATTGACACATGCCTACTCAAGAGTGGTCCTCAGAGTGTTAGAAGCAGCTGTTGAGTCAAAGAAGCGATTCAGCGTTTATGTTACTGAATCACAGCCAGACCAAGCAGGGCAAGTATTCATTAATTTGTGTTTGAGCTTGGTTAGCAGGTTAAGTTTCAGCTAGCATCAAATATCCTACTAGCTTTTTTTAAAATATGGGAGATTTTGTAGCATTTTAAATGATAACTGTATGACTAATAATACCATATTATTCTGGAAAACTGAAGTATCAGTATTAGCAAGCAATTTCCCATACTAATATCCTCATTACAGTTTTACCTAGGTTTTCCTCAAAGGTTTACAACCTCTCAATCCAAGCCAAGCAACCTGTTTCCCCGGGAGACAGTAAATAATTGATTTCTAGTTGCCTTCTTCAAAAGTAGGCTGAAATAATCAGCATTGTCTTAAGCATCACACAGCAAAACATTTAGATAACAAGGTAACATTGTTTGAAGATGCCAAATAAAGTATGTTACTGTTAGCAAGAGAGGAAGCTTTCTCTCTTCAGAGCATATCCTGCATACTGGATAATACATGTTGCTATCCACTTTCACTTGAATCAAGTATGTTCAGCCAAATTAAGTAGGTATGATTTATCAGCTTCGCTTAAAGCGTGGGGTGCATTGCTAGTAGTTATTTCTTACATCATGGCGATGGAGAAGCTGAGAGGGCTTAGTAACCTGTCATCTTAATAGTTCACTGACTCATCTTTCTATAGCTGTAATTCCTGACTGTTAAAACAGCCTCGCTTTACTTCTGCTGGGTTTGTTGTAATGTTTCCATTTCTACGGGATAACTTATTTTCTATTAGGGGGTACAAAACTGCTGGCAAGCAATATGGGCAGTTGCGGGTTTCAGTCTTTCAGACAATATTTTTCTAGCATTGTCTTTAAAAAGTCTTCTTAGCTTCAAACGTGTTATTTCAATAGGCAAAAAATGGCAAAAGCCCTGAGGAAGCTGGATATTCCTGTGACCGTGATTCTGGATGCTGCAGTTGGGTAAGTCTGATCATTAAACCTTAATATTGTTTGTCACAATTTTATTTTAAATTATATGTATGTTTCCTAGCAGCTTGTTCAAACTACAGAAATTGTTCCTTAGTTTGTCATAGTCATCAAACAAGCTAAACAAGTTACACCTTTAGGTGCATGATTAGCAGAATATGCCTACTACAAAACAAGTATTTGACGTTTGCCTATTAGAATGAAGAATAGAGGCAGACCTAAGGGATCTTAGATCTCAGGGATATTTGGAAAAAGGAACTGAGGTGCTAAACAAAACAGCTACATTTTTTTCTACTTCCCATGTGTTATCATTGTGGTTTTTTTTAAGCTAACTACTAAATTACTACTGCTTAGTATAAATCCAAAATGTGACAAAAGAAACTATTACAATTCTGAATCTCACATCTTGCTTAAGTGCAAAATGCCTTTTTTTCCCCCTTCAACAGCTACATTATGGAGAAAGTGGACCTGGTCTTAGTTGGTGCTGAAGGTGTAGTTGAAAGTGGAGGCATTATTAACAAGGTAATAAGTAGTGAGTTTACTATAACATTCTGTAAACTCTGGACTCTAAAAATTTGAAGAAGTCAGGGATTTCTGAAAAATCCTTGCTCTATTGGGGCGTTATCCAGTATGTCAGGTTTTTTGTTGTTAAAAATATTGCAGTATTATGTCCTCCTAGCACCAAGTCTGCATGTTTTCTACATGTCTCCACAGATTGGCACAAATCAAATTGCTGTGTGCGCCAAAGCTCAGAATAAGCCATTTTATGTGGTAGCAGAAAGTTTCAAGTTTGTGAGGCTTTTCCCTCTAAATCAACGGGATGTCCCAGATAAGTTTAAGGTAAGAGGAATGCTTTTTTTTTTTCGTAGCAGGCTAAGATCCACTCACGTGTCTATGAATAATTTTCTTCTGAGCACGTCTTCATTTATTTGGATGTCTACTCTAGCTTACTTGACATAATATGGAGTTGCTCCATTGTAAAGTCAAACGTCAGACAGCCGTAAGTTGTCTTAATACGATCACTGACTTCCTAAAGTGGTTCCTTTGGGGTGGAAGAGTAGCTGAGGACAAGAAATAGCTAGATTGAGACACTTCAGAACTACAAACTGTTGTTTGTACAAAAGATAAAACAGTTGGGACCAAGGTGGCAGTCTGTGCCTTGTTTTTAAATGGACTTTTTTTCAGTTTTACCACAAACATCTGCTCACAACCACCCTTGCCCACAAGGGGTTTTAGCTTGCAGATGTGTAAAAACTAATGGTCTCGTTTCCTTCTAGTACAAAGCAGACACTCTGAAAACAAGTCAGAATCTAACAGAGGAGCATCCCTGGATTGACTACACATCACCATCACTAATCACATTACTGTTTACAGACCTTGGTGTGTTAACTCCATCAGCTGTCAGTGATGAACTTATTAAACTCTATCTGTAACAAAAAGGACACTGTGTACAGAATGTGTCATCTTCAACGACTATCACAGTTGTAACAAAGTGGAAGATGATGTAAGTTATATGGATGTGGTAAGAAGACAACATTATAAGGATTAAAGTAACTATGAGCCTTCTTGAATTTAAGGCAAAGCATTACCAGTGGATGGACCACTGATTAAAAAAAAAAGTCGCTACAGCTTCTGAAGACCTGAAATGTTTTAAAGATGGGTGGAGTATTTTGATACTGTAAAATAAAATACCTTATGGTGCATTCAGACTCATTGTAAAGTGTGGTGTCACTTACTGATCTGTGGTACATACCTGAAGAAAGGGACCTGTTAGGTCCCTTTATGAAGAAATTAGATCAGTTCTGCTCTCTGCATCATTATTTTGTTACAAATATTTTGTTTTATTGAAATAGGCAATATCAACATAAAAGTCTGGTTAGAATAACTGTCAACATTCAGACTCTAAGTCAGCAGCAGTTTCTGCTTTCAGTTTGCTTTGGGTGCCTGTTAGTCTCTTCTCAAACTCTTCTTCACTAATTTTCCCCTTTTTTAATCTTTTCAAGAGTCTTGTGTCATTCAGCAACTCTTCCATGTCCTCATCGTCAACATCAGATCCCTATTGGCAGTTGAAAAACAGAAAATTAAATTCAACTCCAAACCATGTTCATTCTATACATCTGAACATGACAGAATTTTACAACCCACACTTTGCCAGGAGTGTCCAAGCAGGAAATAATACTCAGGTTCTACCTAGGAAACTATCTAACTCTGTTACACCTATTGAGAATTTAAAAAGCAATAACAACGAAGTACTGTCCAATTAAGCGCTGCTGGAGCTTGTGGAAGGAAAACCCATGCAGCCTATGCTGGCAGCATTATTCACTACCACTAGTAAGTTGTTTTTGTGTTTTGCTCTAAAAAGCTTCTTCTATCCTTTTTATTTTTATACTTTACCTGTCAAGGCCCTAGAAAGTTAATTTTCAGTCTGTAATTCTGCAGTGCATCTCACTTATGTAGACTAAAATCCCTTTGCTCCCTGCCTTTTCAAAGTACGCACCTATGTTATAACAATGACATGTTTCTTAAGAGAATGGGCACAGTTTACCTCTTCATGTTTCCTTTTAGCTGTTGCTTTCTTTTTCTTCTCCTTTTTGGCTTTCTGCTTTGACCAGGATTTGTTCTTTATTAATTTCTTTTTTCCTCCACTTTCCTGTCTTTCCTTTCTTTGTTGTTCTAGTTGCTGTAGTTGCTTTTGTCTCTGTTTTTCTCTATTTTTATCCTTAAATGGAATAGAGTCTGTATTAACAGTGACTGGAGTAAAGTCTGGAAAACATTTTCCTCTTAGTTCAGGCATCTTTGGCATTTTTAACAAGGCAAAACCTTTCGCAAGAGTAGCAAAATCCAGATCTGTTAAAATAAAGATTATAAAGATTATCCCACTGGATAAAAAGTTATTTTTTTTCCGTGACTCTTTATCTTGCATTCTATACTTTATACTGGTAACAATGCTAAGTCACGCTTACTTGTGCTTCTGTCTGTTTTAGTCAAACTTGCTAATTAAATGTTTTGTCTGAATTGCTTGAGAAAATAGGAGTTTTGTCAGAATCTGACATTGCAGAAAGTAACTTTGAGAACAGGAATGGGTAGTTGTAGCTCCTAAATCACACTACTATGTTGTTGTTTTATTTTTGCCAAATCAAACACTGTCTTCTGAAGAACAGTAGAAGATACCAGTCCTGCTGTGAATTACCTTTTATCCGGAAAATCAGATTACACTCGTGTTTGGCATAAGCCTGGATGTAAGACACAAATGCTTTCATCCCTTTCTCAAACACTGCCCTGTCAGCTAGGGCCATAGACTTCAGTTTTGGAAGAAGATCCAACACATTTTTCTGTGGTTTCATTTCCTGCATGGGACACTGAAAACCAAAAACAGAAACAGAAAAAGTTCAGCTGAACGATTTAAAACGTGCTGTGAAAGAAACTTCAAACACACACTTCTTCCCAGTTAATCTTCAGTAAGCTTTGAGCCCAGTTCTCTATCTTTTACTGTGTCATTTAAAAACTCCAGTTCATTGTTTAGCCCCACAAACAATCATCCTAGCCCTGCACAAGAGCTCACACAGTACAGCTCAAGAGAAGGCAACACCTTCATCTCATGCCTTATCAAGCTATGTTCCCATTAGCAGGCCTCTAGAGAACTCAAATTAATCCCATAAATGCAGGACCAGGAAATAATTCAAGGTCAAATATTCCAAGAACAAATTTGTTCTGGCCATTTTTCAGCAGCTCCGAGGGTGTAGCATACAAAGTGGCTGGGGTAGGATCTGAGGCAGAAGCAGTGTAAGCCCTTGCTGCCTTATGGAAATGCTGAACCTACACACCGTTAGAAAAGAAAAACCTTTCCTTAATCGATGCATCACGTGTTCCTTTCAAAGATTCAGTTAAAAAAAAAAAAAAAAAACACAGGTAGCAATCGCATTCTAACAGCTGAATTTGGTGATTAATAAGCAGCTCGTCTTTTTTTTTTTTTTTTTAAATTATGTGACTGCTAAAACATTATCTATGCACGTCACCTTTAGCCCTATGAATTTGGATTTCAACATCACTGTCAGTAAGGTTCTGGTGAGCTTGCCTGTCCCCTTGTCTAACAGAATAAAAATTTACTAACCTTTTGGTTGATTGAGAGAAAGTTAACATAGGATTCTTCCATGGGAAGCAAAAATACAAGAGCACTGCCGACATTGCCAATCCGTGCTGTTCGACCACACCGGTGCACAAAGGCACTGAAACAAAACAGAGCTCATTTAAGCAGAGACACTCAGTCTGACTCAAAAGTGCTGTGAGCAAAAGGGCAAATCTGATGGAATGGAAAACGTAGAGTGCCGGTTATTTTTGAACTAAACTAATAACTTTCGCACAGGAGAATTATGGCAATAGAAGTTAAATCACATGGAAAAGCTCCTTTCAAATGAGCTTCCAATGTACCATTCCTCGAAGACCTCTGTACCCACTCTCTGCTCTCATTCACCCTGGTGTTTCACCCCATTACTTCTTTGGTATTCTCATACCAACCCTTAGAACAGAAAGCCTCTTCACACAAGTGCAAGTGGTGACCACCTGTTTGACTTCTGCACAACACACACAAAGCCATTTTTATTGTAATGGATGTCCAGTTAAAGTGCAATGTTCCATCCTCCCTTGTTCATGCATTATTTTGCACAAACTCAGACCAACTTTCAGGCAACAAGTAAATGCATTTTCCACAGCTGTGGGTTCTCAATTTGTATCTAACCGTAGGGTAACATGAGCACAAGTAAAGGTTCTTAAGATCTGAAGTTGTACCTTGCACTGCTAGGTGGGTCATACTGCAAAACCCAGTGTACCTCTGGAATGTCTATGCCCCGGGCCATCACATCAGTGCAAACTAAAATGCCCCTAGGAAGAAGAAAAAGCATTTTTTCATTAAACTGTCATTTGAGAGGAGCATATTTTCAGACACAATTCCATATCCTATACTACTACTTTTGGCTGGCTTAGCCTATTTGTATGGTCTTACCCTGGGAGCTTCCGAAACTCGGTAAAAATCTTGTTACGTTTGTGTTTCATCTTCCCATGAATGCACATTATTTTCACTTGTTTAATTAAGGACTCCAAAGCCTTCCCATAGTATTCCACACAGGCACATGTGCTGTTGTGATGATGACAGAAATGCAGAAGATTATGCTGTATTTTTCATCTGATTTAGGCAGTCAAGCTAGAGCAGTCTGAGCCCTTTCAAAAACAGCCACTTTTGCCTATTTTTATTTAAAATAGGTACATTTTTTTAATCACCGTATATACATTTTACTTTAAAAATATGTATAAAACCAGCATGTTCTATAAGACTGCTATTAAAATGAAACACTTTTAAAGTAGTTGTGTCCTTGTCAACACAGGGCAGAGTTTTGAAATTCAAATAATAAAACACCACTCTGTTTTCACAATGAAAGCTAAATGGAATTACCTGAAAAAGACTAGATGTTTTTCCTGTTTGTGCTGTCGAAGAAAGTGCACCAACTGATTGAACTTTTCATCTGCTTTGCATATCTACACAACGCAAAGGAAAAAAAATACATAAGGAAATGGACTCGATACAAGTTGACCTGCCAGTTGCTAATTTAGTGGGGTTTTTTCCCCCAATTTTGGTTACTGATCTTCAGAGGACTTGCAAGAGCTTTGTGTCTTTGAGACTTCTGATTCCCCTGTTAATGTGGCCATGAACTGGCCAAGATTTAAAAACCTGTTGATGGAACCAGGGAAAAGGGAAAGGGAGCAAAAAAATACCACAAGGCACAGAGTCCTCACCATGTAGTAGTTCTCCAGGCGTGTTGGAGTTTTCTGTGTGTTGCTTGCTGCCACTCCTTTCTCTTTCACTGAGATGCGGACAGGATTCCGGAGACCTGCTCTCACCAGGTTCTCCACCTCTTGAGTCTGAGTCGCTGAGAACAGACCTGTCCGTCTCTGCTTGGGTAAAAAGTCCAGAATGGCATTTAAACTGCAAGTAAGCACATGTAAAACATAAATGTCTCAAGATCTTCCTCACAAGTTTAATCACTGGAACTGTGAGTTTATTTAAAAAAAATAGCCTTTATTACTGAGTGCCAACTATACAGCATCTTCTATTCAGTTAACCATCATAATTTTTTGAGAAAAAGGCAAAGAATATCACAGCTTATTTGTTACAGTGTTTTAAGTCATTGCAGCGTGTAAATACCGACCCTTAGATGAGTATGTGCTAATATGTATCACCAAAAAAGAAATCTTAAATTTTGTACTCATCAAGGAATCACCTTTTCCCAATCCTCTTCCCCTTCTAGCAAGTGCTTTATGTAGTCTGCAGAGCCAAGAGAGGTAAAAGACCAAAACAGAACAAATCTCAGTTTAGACGCTGTTGTAGGCCAGGCTCGTTCACACCAATCACACAGGAACTCATTTAAAATTTCAGAAGTATAACTGGAGTTTAGTATTTAAATACCTTGACTCAAAGCCCATATCGAGAAGTCTGTCTGCTTCATCTAACACCAACACATCAAGAGACTTCACACAGCTTGCGAGATCCAGCCCATCTGCTTTTCTTCTGAACAGATCCTCCAAGCGGCCTGGCGTAGCTACAATGATGTTCCCACTGTTTGGGTTAACAACATACAGCAATTTTGTAACCTCACAAGGCAAGGACTTTGGAGGATCTGCTAACAATTACCACAGCACAAAGCTGCACTCTTCAATGAAACAATTTCTGTGCTATTTCCCACTGTATTCCTATTTCAGGACCTCTCAGGCAGTACATTGGTGGGAAAAAAAGCCCTCAGGAGAAAGCACGCTATTTGCAGCAATAAAAGTTTAGAACATCAACTATGGAAAACAACCATTAGCTAGAAGAAATATTTGGTACCTCCATGCAAAAGCCAGCAGCAAATATAATTGCTCCAAAGGTTCCCCATCAGTATCAGCACGAAATAGTTCCAGAAAATTATTCAACACAGAACCAATCTCGCCAGAGTCTACTGCTAGTACAATGTTTACATGAAGGAAGGAACTGAAAACCTGTCAGTGAAGACAGTTCTTCAATTCACCAGGTTGTACCCTGGGCTTTACCAGCACAGCACATAAATGGTACCAATTTCATATATGATCTTTTCCTGTCATCTCATTACCATCTCAGGATGTTGTACCTCATTCACGAATCCACAATTTCTTCACCATACACCCAATATTTTTATGCAGTACCACCAAATTTTACCACCAGCAAGACCAAATTCATAATTTGAACGTTTTAATGATAAGGAGAAAATCACAGTTGCAAGGCACTGATAAAAATTACAGCCAATCAACTTACCCATGTTCTTTAAATTTTTCAACATCTTCCATGGGATTCCTACCACCTATTAAAAGAATCTGACTAAAACAAGAGAACAGAAAGATTTAGGTCACCTTTGAATGTCGCTAGTCTACAAATGACACAAGTCCAAAGGAAAGGGAACAGAGGTCATGAAAAGCCTTAAGTTCACCCACCTAAACATGGGGAAGTGTTCTGTGAAGTGTGACAAAACCTCATAAATTTGAATAGCTAATTCTCTTGTCGGTGTGATAATTATAGCTCCAACCTGCACAAGAAGACAAAAGGAGTTTATGGAAAGTAACAGAACAGGAAAAAGACTGCAGGAAAATTGTCCACTGTAAGGTAAGTGTAAAGAAAGCACCCCAATATTTGTTTTCAATTTTTACACAGTTTGTTGTTCCTGTTATACCTGAGCTGAGCACACAGACACTTTACGTGTATTCAGTTTGACTGACTGGTGCTTTCACCGAGGTCCCCAATCTTACTGAGGGATCATAAGAACATAGTAAACCATTCAGAACTGAACATCTTAATCTTACCTGCATTTTTTTCAATTTTTGCTCCCGTCTGAGAAGAATTTCTATGATGGGAATTACGAAGGCTAAGGTTTTGCCGCTGCCTGTTACCTGTGAAATGGGAAACGGAATCAGCCCTTCCTCAGCACCAGAAACAAACCGAGAAAAACAGGAGGCTCCCCCGGTTCACAACACTCACCGCTTCCGCAGCGACGTCTTTGTTACTCATGAAGAGCGGAATGGTGGCGGACTGGAAGAGAAACACCACAGGAACAGCTCAACTTGCGCTGCTGGAAGTAAGTATCAACGAGCCCAAATTCCCCCCCCCAGGAGCCACCAGAGCTCTCCAGAAACCACCCGAGCGAGGGGACAGCTGAGGGGAGGCCTCAGGGCTGCGACCGAGCGCCTGCACAGCGCTCACAAGGCCCGGAGCTCCCCTTCCTTCCCCCCCCCTGGGGCCGGGGGCTCCCCCCTGACCTGCACCGGGGTCATGCCGGTGAAGCCGAGGCCCCGCAGCGCCCGCAGGACGCCGGGGCTGAGCGCCACGGGCAGCGCCTCCCAGCTCCCCTCCGTCACCGCCTCCATCCCGGCCCGGTCCCGCCGCCAGGGCCCTTCCCCCTCACAGCGTCCGGCCGCGGCGGGGCCCCCCCCGGAAACTCGCCCCGCGGAGCTTTGGTTCCGGCCCTGCGCGACGCCCCGCGGCAGCCCCAAGTACCACAAAAAAATCCCGTTTTTAAGGGAAATCGCCCCTTCAGGCGCTGCTGGAGGCCCTGCAGCGCCAGAGCCCAGTAGCACCAATACCAGTGTACAATTACCTTTCAGTCCTTCAACACAAGGGCAGCAGCCTAACGACTTCCCAACGCCCAAAGAAATATTTCACAAAAAAAAAAAATGCCAAGTGCCAAGCAGCCCCTCGTAGGCTCAAAGAAGAAAGAGACAAGCTTTCTTGTTTCTTTTTCTTTTTTTAAAGAATTTGTTTATTTTATCGAACCTGGGTCATATGTAGATTCACAAGCAATTTTAAATGTACATCTTAGAATTCAATTTTGCGTGTTTTACACAAAAATATTGGCACACAACAGTTGCAATAAGGTGTAACAGCCACCTTGCTGAAGAACTGCTGCAAGTGTTTGCCCGAGGTTGAAAAATCTTTACCTGGAACATGAAAACCTGTAACAAATTTTAAATTAATTGTACAAAACTGTTGTGTGTAACTTGTAGAGGCTCCCCCCTGGAAAAGGTCCCCCCCCACCCCAAAAATGATTACAACTAATGTACATCAGTCACAACATAATCCTGGCTCAGCACCCACACCAGACGCTGCTTTAATTTTAAACCGATCATCAGATACCAAGGAAAGTAACTTTATACAAAAACAAATCTACATGTGCCTGAAAAAGAAAACACACCAGTATTTAGCATTATGCTAATTATGACCAGATAATGGCAGAGGCTGCCACTTAACTTAAATACAAGGGCTGCATAGCATCGCAATAAACCCCCAGAATCATTAACCCTTTGGCATCTGGAATCCAGATTTCCTGAACACTACTGCATTCTGCAATAGCACCAACAGGCTGAGCTTTGGAGCTGCAAAAACCAAAGGGCCAACTATTGTTTGCCAAGACACTGCACAATTGGCTTCGATAGGAAACCGGTGAGAGACTAAAAATCATATGGTGAACACTCGGTAGAGGAGAGAATGTATTTTGATAATCGACCACTTAATTAAAAAGCTTCACAAATAAGTTGGAGTACTTGGGACTGTTACTAAAGACTTCCTTTTCAATTTTAACCAGGTATACATACTAGAGTGGAAGTTGTCATCTGTCTTCCATTCATTACCAGAATAAAGTTCCTCAGAATAAAGTTCCAATTGCTCCTCCTTGGTGGTTTCTATACGTGAAGAAGGGATTCTTTCATAACACCTACTGCAGGGTTAAAGACGTGAAAAATGCAAGTCACATTAGGGCCTTGTACCGTTTTCCCTAGACAGAACTGCAAGTACTTATGGAAACAGAAAGTTAGAAAAGACACCGACATTGCTTGTTACTACAGTTGAGTTACAGCGTTTGCGGCTTGCTTGGACCTCGCTTAGCATACAGACTAGGCAGATTGAAGTGAAAAAAATATGCCAATCAAGTGATGAGATTTCAGCATAGCTTTTGCTACAGAAGATATATAAAAACAATTCATTTTTAACTAGGAAGGAACGTAAGCAAATAAGTTTTACAGTTCAGTAAAGAGGGTTTAGAAACTAAATGACTCTTTTTTTGTGACCAGGATGTTTGGTAGATAGTGAACTGAAATCCAGGACCAGGAACAGTACTCTTAAACAACTCTTCGGACTTCAAAAAACCTCTTCAGATAGTAGATTTGTCCCAGTGTCATGGCAACTAGTACAAGAGCTTCAAAGAATGACCAGAGGACCACTCTGCTGTTTGTGTTGTCATTAACTGTTAGGAGAAAAAAAAAAAACAGTTTAAAACAAACTTAAAAGTACTTTATTTAGTCACAGGAACTGAACAATTGCACATAAACCTTCGAGTTACATCACTGATATTTGTATTATGTCAGTACAAGTGCTCTGAGACTCTGCAGTCTTAGGGATGAGCTCAGGGGCTTATTTTTCTGAATATCTCAAGCCGTGCTGTGCAAGCAGATGTTAACCTCACCTTTGGACACAAACTGAAACGTCTTTCTGTATTCTGCCCACCTTCAAAGAGGCCGACAGAGATGTGTAACTGCCAACCAGATGTCACCTGCTGCTTCAAGCAACAGCCACATTTTAAGGTCTCAAAGTCAAGTGGGGAATTTCAAACCTCTAAAAGTTTGTTATCTCTGGGTCTAAAAATTCAGCATTTTAAGTCAGACCATTAGTAACAAAAGAAAAAATAGTCACAAAACTGGAAATAATCATAGGTTCAAAATGTTGAGAGGCCAGGGCTGTAACGTAGTGCTGTATTTTCACATTAAAAACATTCGCCCTTTATTCCTGACAGGCGCTAGGAGCCATAGTCCTAGTCCAGTGCTAGGAACCACACCGTTACTGCTATCTTCATGAGTAAGACATTCAAAGAATTACAGAATTTACACCAATTAAGCAAAGATTACTTTGCATAATGATCTTCGTTACATGAGAGATGAGCCAAATTAAAGAAGATAGCAAGTGTCAATCACGTTCTTTACCATACTGACAGAACTTCCAGGACTTGTTCTAAATTTTTAAGTAACATGAAAAAGCTGCTATGGACTTTAACCTAAAAAAAAAAAAGATGATTTCAAATGCATTTGAGAGGGGAGAAGGCAGTTAATTCAAAGACACGTACTTGCTCTATGTATTCTCTCACGAACTTCCATGTACTCCTGTTCATGCTTTACGGCTGTCATGGCCACTGCTAACTCGTTAATCATCTCTTCTAGCTTGTTCTGATGAGCTGCAGAATAATTTCAGAAGAAATTCTGTTATTGACTCCAAAACCAGTTTGTTAGAACATACGAACAGTTGTAATTAGCTTCCTGTCACAGAGGAAGTTCTGAGAAATGCAATCCGTACAACTGCACGTCCCAGCCTTACAGCACCATAAGGTTTTGTTATCGCACCGCCACATTTCCTAACACATCTCCATGGTATTTAACAAGCGAGAAAACACCTTTCTCTGGGTGGCAGAGGACACCCAGGACAGGCAGTGCAGCCCACTTGTATCCCATCTGGACATACCTCTCCAGAAAAACAGAGTGTAAGACCACATGAGATCAGCACCATACCATTAGCTATTTCGCAAATACCTTCCAACATATTCCAAGCAAGTTATCTTCACAATACAGCCTTTTCTAGTTGTTAAGCTTGCAAAAATAGAACAACTGAGGAATTAGCTTAAGATCATGATGCTGGCAAAATGAGATGACTTTCTGAAGCAGTGGCACATCTTGTGATCCTCCTGTTTAGCTGAAGCACGGCATTCAGCAGAAACATTGCCAAAGGGGCCTGGAACAGGGCAGGTTCTGGTATGCCATGAAAGCAGAAGAGTAGGAAAATAAACTAATAATGACAGGAAATTAGCTTGAGATAATTCAGCACATGGACGGATCAGAGATTGGAGGTTTAGTGCCCTGCCAATCACAGAGTCCTTTAAACACCTTCATGCTCAAAGAACTGCTCACTTAGAAAAATTATGAATGATGCAAGGGATTTTCAAAGTTTTCTAGCACCAAGAGAAGTTCAAGCAGTCATTCCACAGACAGAGTAACACTCATACAAGCTATAATTAACACCTAAATAGATGTCTAAACCACACTCACTTTGCTAATATTGTCAATCCCTTATTTTCATGGCCAACTGGTCACTGCAATGCGTGCAGTTATTAGTAAGAGAAGAAACCACAGCTGCAGGGGTTGTTTAAATCCACTAAAAGCACACTCAAGGGAAAGTGTTTGCCTTAAAAGTTAAAGCTGCATTAATATTCTTTATGATGCATATTTAGAGTCTATTCAGATTCAATAAAAAGATTTAACTTAGACTTATGAAAAGTTCAAGTTAGGAATGTGTTAAATTTGTTCAAAAGCTATCAAGCACTCAAGGCACACAGTTATTTACTTGCTAAAATAAAAAAAAAAGGCTTCTTTTCCTTCTAGCTTCAGCTAGCAATTTCTAAAGAAAACTTTAGAACTTGTTACCCAAACATTTATTTTACAGCAAATGACAAATTTGAAGTTTTCTTGTAAAGTTATTGCTAATTCATAACAGAGATGGAATTTGTTGCTTCCAAAAGCCCTTGATTATCCAACACTTGTTTCAGTGAAAGTAAACAGCATCTAAAATATCTAATTCCTGGATGTTCACTGTTTTAGTTCAATTCTCCCTAAAAATCCTCCTAATCAGGTCTTGCATTAGCCATAAATAACCACCTGAAGACCAACTGTCTCGGTCCGTTGAAGGACCTGATCCCAAGAGCTGCTAAGTACATAAACGCCTCGATGGAAGCTTGCAGGTGCTCAGCATTGCTCAGAATCAGACCTTTTATGTAGTTTATTAAAAAGACATTCTCATGCTACAAACAAACATTACAGAGAAAAAGCAAACGTTAGCTGTTAGTGAATAAACATTTGCAAAAGACAAGATGCTAATGAGCTTTCAAAAATCAGGACACATACCATCCCAGGTATCTCCACCACCTAGAGAAAAGTGTAAGAGATGAACACAAGTACAGGACAAAAGGCTGCAGATAAAACAGTAACTTACACAGCTAAGAGCTTTTTTTTTTTATTAGCACATTTATCAAAGAGCTCAACTAACGCGTGTAGTAATCTACGTACTGCTGAGCAAACTAGAAATCAGAGAATGAGGCTGATGAAAAGACTAAAGGATGAGAGCATTAGTTTCTGCTGATGGCCAAAAGATTCCCTGGTGATTCTGCATTAAGTTGGGTTACGAGGTCTAAAAACATCCATATCCATTCTAGCTGTGCAAGAGAACAGCTACCTAGACTGCCTGAAGAATCAGGAATTCTGAGAATGCCAGGCAAGTTCACAAGTCATGCAGGTACGGAAAAGCTCGCAAGCTGGAGCTAATTTCTTTCCAGAAGTCTTCCTCACCTTCTGTCTCCATATCTTGCCCTTTTGGAGCTTCCCCGATATCAATTGTGAACATCACTATCTTGGGAGTCATAGTGGACATTCTGTTACTAAAGCAAAACTTGTAAGTTCCATCCATGTGAGCAGCAAATGTGTATTTTCCACTGGACTCTCGATCGCCTTTATAAATCCCTTTATTATCAGGCCCTGTAATCTGAACAGGGAAAACAAGATATCATACATTTTATTTAACATACGGCGCTTTAAAATACATCATGACAGATCGCATGCACATCCTGAAGCTATCTAGTCAGATTCACAACAGCACCCATGCTCTGACTGCTTTGGCATTCTTTTGTTTTCCTTCCCACAGCCCAAAGTAACGCTGCATTTTTCTGCACAGGAATCTCTAAAGCACTCTCAGTAAGGCGAGCCATGTAAAAGCCTCGCCCTCTGGCTGCGATTGCTGGGCATCTGTCCTCAAGATAAGAGGCATTCAACAAGGGAGATGTGAGCTGGCTGCAACGCCGGCCACAAGGCTGGCTGTTAGCCAAATTAACAACTGCAGAGAAACCTTATCTCCAGTGTTTGTAAGGAAACAAAAAGGAAAAAAGGGCATCCTGCAGTATGTCAACACTGCTTTGGCTTCAATACCCTGTAGTGCTGCAACTGCCTTCTCTGACCGGGCCAGAGCAGCGAACGCTCGGGCTTGCCGTGGCCTGACGTCTCCCACCCCAGCAGGCCGCCAGGCCCAGCTGCCGAGGTTCCACCGGCGATAACCGAGCGGGGTTTCGCAGCTTCCTGGCTATTTCCTGCTTCGGGCCAACGGGCAAACGTAAAGAGCTCCGCTCCATTTCAGCAGCAGCTCCCTCGCGTTAACGTTACCACGGGCCAGCAGCGAGGTGCCCTCCACCGGGACGAGGCCAATTCCCGTTTACTGCTCCCCTACGGCTTTTAACGCTTTGCAGGGGGCAGCCACCCACCGAGCAGCGCTGTGCGGCCACGCAGCCAGGCCGCGGGCCGCCCCCCGCCGCCCAGCACCACACGGAGCCCCCTCAGCCCTCCCCGTCCCGGTTCCTCGCCTCAGCGCGCCCCCCGCGCGGGCAGGCCCGGGCCTCACCTCCACGTCGATGTCGAGGAAGCCGCCCTCCGCCACCTCGAAGATGAGCCCCATCTTGGTGCCGGACGGCACCCGCTCCAGGAAGCACTCCTCGGCGTGCGCGTCGATGCTGACGAAGTAGGCGGCGGCCGGGGCGCCCAGCGCGGCCAGCAGCGCCAGCACCGCCCGCAGCGCCGACATGGCGGAGCCCAGCGGCGGGGCGGCAGGAAGAGGGGGACGGCGCTTCCGGTCGCGAGCCACGCCGCTTCCGGGGGCACGGGGCCGACGCTCATTGGTCAGCGCCGCGCCGCTGCCACGTACGGGCCGGGGAGACGGCGGCCGGGGAGGGACAAAGGGAAGGGGAGGGTGGGGTGGGGAGAGCGGGATGGGGAGGGGGCGGGGATTGTGCGCGGAGAGACCAATGAGAACGGAGAGGGGCGCGGAGAGGCACTGGGGAGAGCCAATCAGCGCGCGGCGGGGAAGGTGGGCCTATCGGAGAGCGGAGGAGCGGCGTTGGCTGAGGGAGGGGGGCGTTGCCTGGCAACCGGGCGGGAGCGCGGGGCCTGAGGCGCTGAGGCGGCCCCGGGGCGGGGGAGGGGCGGTAACGGGCGGGGCGGCCCCGGGGAAGCACCGAGAGCTCTCGGCAGCACGGCAGGCTGCGAGCAGCCCCGTAGCGTTTACACACTAAGCACAAACCGGCTTCCTTGTGAAACATTGACACGTTTCAGTGAGCCCCCCAGGTCATCTGCCTCAAAGTAGTTTGTCACTAGCACATTCTCTAAATTATTACTTTTTTTCCCCTACATAACAGCAGGAAATCAGATACGGAGTGCTGGTGGTATGAACACGTTCTCATCACTAACTCAGACCAAATCCTCACTTCCCATCCCATCTGATCCCCGAGGTTCTGCAGAGCCCTCTCGCAAAGTTCTGCTCGCGCTGCTACCACGTTTCATGGTTTCGTAAGCAGCGCTGGCCAGGAAAGGATGACTGTGCCATTATTCATCCTCCTCCTCCTCTCCCTGGGACTTTGGGCAGCTTCCTGTGGTATTCCGTTTTGGCAAGAAGTTTCACAAACTACATGTAGATACATTTTCACAGGATATCGTTGATTATTATTATAAAATAGGCAATTGAATGTCAAACTCAGATGTATGGAGGCTTTTTTTTCTTTTTTTAAACTTAATGGTCCAGGTCAACAAAGACCAGAGCTGGCTGACAGCACATAAGGAAGTTTCTTAAACATCACGTGTGACTGAATGCAACGCTGACACAGTGGCACAAATAAGTTTGAGTGTCACAGCGTTGCTTTTCATGTCACTTAAATCTCCCATTCACTTGTGCTGGCATTTTGCATCTGCCAAAAATAAGAGAGTTAATTCTGTATTCCCAACATGCAGCATGTATTAGTCATTCCAAGCCTTGTTTTCGTAACTTCAGTTTTATTTCCATTGACTAATTCCAGTGTTTGACATCACTCGCAGTCTCTGGTCCAAAATTTAACGCAGTATTCCTGTGCTGTGTAAAGTAGAGGAATTAGGACTTAGAGCAATTCAGGGCACATTTATATCTTAAGTCTCATCCACAGCACCTCTCACTAATCACCCTAAGAACATTCAAAAGCACACGGTCACACCTGAAGGCAAAAGTACTGAAAATCTTAACCAGAAGAATGTATCTTGGTTTAATGTGATTCATCACTAAGCTGATTTGTGCCAGCAAACTACTTCTGCACATGAAGTCCTCACTGATACCCTGAACATGTGTTGGGGCATAAAGACTCTCTTGCTGTCCTCACTGATACCCTGAACATGTGTTGGGGCATAAAGACTCTCTTTACTCTTGCAGAGCAAGGACCTAAACCCAAAAACATTGCGAGCAAGACCATTACTATCACACAGAACTTGATTTTGTGGCTCCCATTACGTTTGTGTGGAGCCACCCGTTACCCTCAGCCCTCGTTAACTCTTTTGCAGCAGGAATCATCTCTCTGCCTCCTGTCCTGGTGCCTACAGGACAGCGCTGAACACGGAGGCTGTGGTGACCCCTGGATGCTGCAACAGCACAGACGCTGCGGCGAAGCCTTATCAGTGCTGAATACAGCCTGGAGAGCTGGGCAGCACTCAGGCAGACCCCCAAAACCTCACCGCGCTTTTTCCACCACCCACACGAAGCTTTTCCTGGAGAACCCCGGGCAGAAGCAGTCCCCCGAGCCCCAGCACCCCTCCGCCGGGGGCCCCTCTCCCCGCAGCAGCCTCGGGCGGGCACCGAGCCCCGAGCAGCCTCCCCCGGCGGCCTCCCCTCGCCGGTCCCAGGCATGCGCGGGGCCTCCCCCGGCCCTCCCGGTGCCTTCCATTGGCCCCGAGCACGGGGCGAGGCCGGGAGGAGGAGGAGGAGGAGGCGGCGGGGAGCCCTCGCCCTCCCCTGCCCTCCCTCCCCGTCCCCTCCCCGTCCCCTCCCCTCCCTCCCGGCCAAGTGCGAGCCCCCCCCAGCCCTCCGAGCCTCGTCCCCCCGGGGCAGAGCAGCACCGGGCAGGGCAGAGCCGAGCCGGGCAGGGGGTCCCCGGCCAGGAGAGCGCCCCGTGAGGAGGGGGCTCCCCGCCGCCTATGAGGGCTCCGCGGGGCCGGGCGAGCCATGGACGGCGGCGGCGTTGGCGTGGTGGCGCCGCCCGCCCTGGAGAAGAACGCGGCGGAGCTGACGGTGATGGACGTGTACGACATCGCCTCGGCCGTGGGGCAGGAGTTTGAGCGGGTGATCGACCAGCACGGCTGCGAGGCCATCGCCCGCCTCATGCCCAAGGTGGTGAGGGTGCTGGAGATCCTCGAGGTGCTGGTGAGCCGCAACCACATCAACCCCGAGCTGGAGGAGCTGCGCCTGGAGCTCGACCGGCTCCGCTTGGAGAGGATGGATCGCATCGAGAAGGAGAGGAAGCACCAGAAGGTGCGGGGGGATACGGGGGGATATGGGGGATACGGGCCCCGACGGCGTGGGGGAGAGCCAGGAGGAGGCTGGGAGAGCCCCATGGGGATGCTGCCTCACCACCGCCGGGGGTTTGGGTGTGTGGTTGTCATCGGGGTGTATTAATTCCCTCCTGGAAGTTCCCTGCCTCCTTCCCGTCCCCCAGCCCTTCCCCAGTCGCCGCCTTTCCTTCCCAGTGCGTTTCCCTCCAAGTTCTTCTCTCTCCTGACTGCGCCGCTTCCTGCTAGGCCAGGAGAAGTCAGTGCCTGTGATACCCTTGTCTCTCCCGAGCTCCTCCGGTCTTTCTGGCATGCTCATCAGGTAGGCAAGGCATAGGAGAGAGACAGAGGACCGAGGATTTCAGGTCAGTGTTTGAGCTGAAGAGCAGGGAGGAGCGCTCCCCCAGGCTCCTGCTCCATCCTCTGACAGCACGAGGTCCCTCGGCTTGACCCATGGTTGGTGCAGCGTCCCCGACCCCATGAAAGCCCAAGGTGGAAATAATTTCCCGTATCCTGTTACCCTCATGCAGCAGGACAGGATGAGCTGTGCCACTTGGTGCAATGGAAGTGCCAGATCTAATTTTCATACCAGGCGGATAACTGATTGAAGTAAATGGTTCTTCTAGCAAGGGACTACTAAAGCATCGCTGCTGCCTCCATCCATCCCTGCTTGCTCAGACAGGCCCAGATTAAAGAGGAAATGGGGAATTACTGGAAGTGAGACCCCAAGCTCCAAGTGTTGGTTTGAATTTATTTGAGGAAGTTTTAGGTCTGTTTAAAAGAATCAGCTGGGGGACTTGTGCTTAGCATATGAAAAATGCAGGGCAATTCTTGCAATGTTTTGCAGAAGGAGTCTTAGGACAGGGTCCTGAAAAGGATGGTAGAAGATCTTTAGTGTATAAAGCCCTGGTAAGTCTCCAGAAAATGAAGGCTACTGGTCCAGAGAATGGATGCAATTACAGCACATCCCAAACCCATGCCTTTGCCTTCTAACAGATCATGGAAGCAAGCGGTGGGCTGTTGTGCTGGTCCTGTGCTGTGTCTGCAGTCAGATCTCTGCTGGTTTCCCTGAGACCGCTGTACTGTCAGCCAGCAGGAATTCTTTATCTCTAGATACTAAAAAAATGCTGCCTGGTGAAATGGACACTGACCTGAGCCTGGTAGCAGCACCCAGTATCGCTGGAAAAGCTGACAGTCTGCATAGATGCCTCTGAAGTCCACGCCTGTGTTAAGAAGTTTCCTAAACGTGTCAGCCACGTACGACTGTGCTTGCCAGGTGCCACCCAGCCCCTGCCAGCTAACCACCAGTACTCTGCCGGTTTCTCCAGTAGTCACAGAGTGGCTTACGGAGCGTTCAGACAATCCATGTGAAACTTGTGTGGAAATGTTCAATGGGGAAAATAAAATATACGATGCATTTTTTAAAATTAAGTCGATTTCCAGCATGCTGCATTGCTGCAGTCCAGTAGTGTCACATCCTGCTGTCTTCCAGTGCGAGCGTTTCAAGGCGAACTCTCACAGGACAGATACTGGTAAACACAAAAGGCCAGAGACTGGGACACACTTGTGAACAAGAAGCATCCAAAAGCCAATTCAGGCAGCTTTTAGCGGTCCTTGGCAAGCAGCAATTGATGGGGTTTTAGCACTCAGAGCACTCAGCCTTCAGGTGGGAATCCTTCTTGCCTGGCTGAGCACAGCTGGAGTGTCCCAAGCTGGCTGGCACCTACCGGCCCGCAGGTCTCCTGCCTGCTCTGTCAGACACCTCTGCCAATGAGGATTCAGGAGTTTACTTCTGCTCCAGTTCCTCGGGCTCTTCATTAGCAATAAATAAGAACGTTTGCCAGGTTAAACCTTGGTATAGTTGTGTGTTTACAGGGTAGCTCCCTGTACACTAGGTAAGTTTAGATAGTCTGGGGTTTTGTGTGTTCTATTTTTTATCAGTATGCTTATAGCTGGTGAATGTGCTGTTTCATTTCCTAAACTAGGTCAGCACGTTGTTCTGGCTACAGAGTTAAAACATGCAGCATCACTGTAAATCGTCTAGGTATCACTGGGCAGTAAACAGTTTAATTACAGATTTGTATTTCTCAAGAGTTTCAGGTAAAAATAGCTGCGATTCATGAAATTTTCTTAATCAAGTCTGCATAGTTTACAATGCTCTATATGTTGTTTATAATCCGTCATAGTGTTTTCTGCAAAGCTCGTAGCACACTAACAGAGGTTATAAAATGACAGTGATGCAATAATAAATGCTGGAATAAAATAGCATTTTATTTGGACCCGGAAATCAATAGGAACGTGATTTCCCAGTGTCAAGAGCATGCATTCAAAGCAGAGAGCTATCCTTTAATCTCTCAGCTGAGCTTATTTTAGCCTAGAGCTGTGCTTGGCGGGGTTGTTGTCTGAGTGTTTTGTTGTTAGGTAGGAGAGGGGCCTGCTGGATGAATGCGAAAGTCAGCAAGTGACTCAGCCTGGCTGCAGTGATTTGCAGGCAGCTTTTTCTGTTTGAAGCATACACATGAAAACGGAGTAGAGAATGCCCCAACTACAAAAATATGGTTTATGGCAAAGATGTTTGGAACAAATGAAACTCTAATACAACCGTTTTTCCTTGATCACTTATACTTTTTGTCCTAATTTGACCTTTACTGGGATTGGTGACAGCTGCTGTTGACATGCGGTGTCCTGACAAATGGGAGCTGCTGTTTTGACCGTTCTCACTGCCACTAACGTAGATGTCCCTCAAGACTTCCATACAGAACAATTTCTGTAAGAAGCAGCACAGTTTTGTCTTGTGTTTACCATTCAGACTATGAGCTCTGGGTCTGCGGCACAGTCTCAGGCACTCCATGTTTTACACTTGTTTTGTAACAGAAATTCAGATGCTGCTCCTTCCAAATGAGCCTAACGCTGCCTCCCCCTGTCTGTGCTGTGATGTTTCTGGGGCGTTTATAACAGCCTTCGTGGTTGCTTTTAGCGATGCAAGAGGTAATTCTTGCTCGAGTTTGGCTGTATTGCAATCCGCTTAATCTTCTCACAGAAAAATGGGGAGTAAGTAGCCACTCTTTGGGTAACTCACACATCAAAAACGTTTGCATCAGGAATTGACTCCTCGTGTGTTTACATTCAGCATTTAGCATATAGAGACTGGTACTCATTTTTTTGATGCTGGCATCACAAAGGTAAATATTTTCCAAGAAATTCAAAGTAGTCTCCTGTAATTGCTTTCCGTAAGAATCGAAGTAGGATTGTTACTGGTTTGATCTGTGAATAGTCCAGTCCAAGACTCTTAATGTGTTTAAATCTACCCTTTAGGAATTAGAACTGGTGGAGGATGTCTGGCGAGGGGAAGCACAGGACCTTCTTACCCAAATTGCACAGCTGCAGGAGGAGAATAAACAACTGATGACAAACTTGTCTCACAAAGACATTAATTTCACGGAAGAGGAATTTCAGAAGCATGAAGGCAAGTTTGGTATTTCAAATTCAGTACTTGCTTTTGTTACGAAAAGCAATACATTATCAAAATACTGGATATTCTGGATTTCTTTTTTATATAGACTAATGCAGGTTTTTTTTTTTTCTGAATTGACAATTTCTGAACACGTGATTACACTGGAGGCATAAGAGGTGGGGGCAGGACGGAAAGAGAAGCCTGAACAGCTTTCTGTTTGGCTGAGAAGCATCTCTGAAAGTAGTCTAGCATCATTGTTTGGTCTATTGTTATTTTTTTTCTTTTTCTTTTTAGCTAGCATTTTGCAAAAACATTCTTAATCCCTCCTTACGTTTTCTAACAAAAAATAATCCATTCAGCAATTTCACACCGTTATGCACAAAAAGAAGTGTAACTGTCAGTCTACCCAGGATAATTGTTTGTAAAGCAACTAATCAAGATTTGTCTGAATTACATCAATCCACCATGCAGAGATATGCTATAAAAATATGTTGAGAGACTGATTTTACTTGGTTTACTACCCTTTAGGATTCCCTCACCTGTTCAAGACACTTGCAGTCAGTTTAGAGTAGGTGAAGAGATTTATAAAGCAGGAAGTGGGTGAATCCGGAAGAGCTGAAATAACTGATTAATTCATGAGCACCTTTCTGGAGGCAGAATGAATTTCAAGACAAAAGGTTCTGACTGGCAACTGCAGGTAGATTTTGCTGCAGTGACTGAAACAGCTGCTGTCCTCAGCTCTTACCCACAGCTCAGCAAATAGCTCTTTCCAAAGAGCAGGGGGAGAGGAACAGATGTCTATTTGCTCCACAATTCAAAGCAAAAATTATTAAAACTTTAAAGATTACCACTTTTCTAAAACAAATGCAGCTCCTTCAATTTAGTAGTCAATTAATCTCTAAGAAGTAGCTCAATGCCAGCTTACAAACTCCATGGCAAGTGTCAGAGTGGCAGTGATGTGTCACAGACCATAAAGACTGATGTGTTGTTAAAAAGAACCATCTTCCCCTTTGTTTTTTCGTCTTTTTTTCCAGTGGGTATCTAGCTCACTGCAGCTCATGTGCTTGCGTTTAAATATAACCATACTCTTTACATTCGGCTAGCCAAGCAAATGCCACACATGCTTTGCATGTTATTTTTACTGTGTCTACGCAAGGATAACAAAACAAACAAAACCCATTCCAGAGATCAGATTCTGGGATCGCTGATATTCATTAGCTGAACTGATCAGTTCAAGTCAAATCACCCTCACTTAGAGTAACTTCAGCTTGTTAGTGGGACCAGTTAAAACAAGCCCAATTGTTTTAATTTTTTAGGAATTTTTATCGTTAATGAGTGGAATCAGGTTTGTCTCAAACTACTTGTTTAAATAATGTCAAAAAGCAGTCGTGCTGCTTTTTTCCCCTTTTCATCATTTGATCTGATACACCCAGACTCCACAGAGGCAGGTTTTCAAGCTAAACGCTTTGTTGGCTAGACTAACTTTGACCAGACTCCAGTCATATCTCAGCATGATTTGGTGGTGTGCTCATGTCTTCCTTTAGTGGCTAACTCTCCTGGGATTAGCAGCTTGCTGCCTGCTCACCAGACAGTTAGTTGAAGGAGTTGTTTTTAGTACGGGTAACAGAGGACAGTGATCTGGGTGTGCTAAGGCTTTGAGATTCAATCTTGCCAATTAATAGTCGCATTATAGTTGACAGAGCCTTGCTTTAGCATAATGAAGGTGTTTGTGAGAAAGGCAAACACAATCCCATATAAATAAGAGGAGCATATGCTCCCTGAGAGCCTGAGCCAAGCAGTCTTTGTATGAAAGGCTCCATGTGGCAGAATACAAAATAGATAGGAGAGGTTAAAGATGAATCTGCAACCTCCGTTAATACTCCTCCTCCCTGAGCTCAAACCGAGTGCATATTTGCTGGTGCTGACTGACCAGAATATCCTAGTGAAATGCCACAAGCAGACTTGACCCGTGTGTCAAACAGGACAAGCAGGCTGCTGCGTCTCTGCTGCGAGAGGAGCTGCCTTCTCAGGCTGGTGATGGTAATACGGACCGGCAGCGGGGTATTGTGCTCAGCTGCTGAGCAGCCTGCCATTCCCTTTCCAAAGTGAAGGCAAATTTCTGTTCTGAATGTTTAGGAAGTGCCACGGACCCTGACCACGCTTTGGCTTCTTGCTACAGATGTTGTATAAACTCAACAGTAAACACGTCTCCAAGCATGAACATAAAGGATGGTTTTCCTTCCTTTCCTTCCTTTCCTTCCTTTCTTTCCTTTCTCTTGCTCCTTAGAACAATGTTGTGATCGCAGCCATTCACAGGAAGCTCTGAATTCATAGGATGTGCCTGTAGAAGCCAGCTGGGTGTGCCCTTTAAGATGTTGCAGATATCATAGTTTGAGTCATTTAGAGATAATTACTTTACATTTAGGGCACTTGGTGATTTCCCTCTCCTCTTCCCTAGTGCCTGAGAAATGGAAGAAGATGTGAGTGACTGTTTCAAAACACTTCCCACCTTTCCTTTCCTCTCCTCCTGAAATAAAGAGGATAATGTAGTGATCCGTGCACACAATTGAGTCTTTGATGCTCACCAAATGTTACAGAGAAAATTGAGTACAGTGGGAGGAAAAGCAGTCAGCACCGAAATGGTACTTTATTCTTTAAATAGCACCTGCTATCTAGAAATCTCAAAGCTTTGCACAAATACTAATGAATATAGCTGCACTCACTATTCTTAGCTCCTACTGGGGTAGAACTGCTGGTCAGCCTCACTGCAGTTCCTCTGTACCTCAGGGCGAAGTTTTGGAGTGTTTTTTTTTTTGTTTGTTTGTTTTGTTTTGTTTTAAGATACAGCTGATGTTTTAGGCCCCAGCCCTGAGAGTGGCTGGGGAAGGGTGGATCCAGGAACCCATAGTAGGGTTTTACAGATATAGTGGGGTTCAGGAACTGCAGGTAAACAAGAACAAGTTGTGGGAAGGTTCCAGTGCTCTGTTGTGCTGGCTGGTGCAAGGGTCCTTGTCTGGCTCTTTGGTTGTTGGTTGGTTGTGTTTGTTTGTTTGATTTTTCTTTCTTCTACACAGCTCCTTTCAGTTATTATCAAAGTTCTTCCATCTTTTCCTATGTCCTTGCAAGTCAGGAAACTAAGTCAGAGGTTTAGGGATCAGAAAGGTGTCAGGGCTGGGTACAGGCTTCTAGCCCTCCAGCCCTGTGTCGTGATAGGAGCGTGGATCTTTTAGGAGAGCAAGCAGCAGTGTGTGTCAGTGTCTACTTGTCCTTCTAAGTGGGTATGAGCCCTTACTGCAGTGAAGAATGAAAAGTATCCTGCAAAACACTAGAACCTGCAACACAAAGAGGACCAGGCTCCCAAAATAGAGCAGACTTATCATAGAACTTAAAAAGATGAGAATGTAATACGAGAACATGAACACCACGTCGTCACTCAGCTGATTTCTGGGCTTTGATGGGAACACGTCCTCTGAACTAGCTTCCCAGCCAGCCTTGATCCCCAGTCCTTTTCCCAGCAGAGCAGTTACCTGGTCTTTGCTCCGGGAGATTCCAAGTGCTTTTTTAATGAGGGACTGGAGCTGCTGTTCTTGTTTGCAGTGACATGCTTTGTACACCCACATTGGAACCCCCAGCTACTGCAGAAGTGCACACCCACCAGAGTTCCTGCTCCCTTTGTCCCTCTCAGGTCTGTCTTGCTCTGTTGTATTATCTACCAGTTCAAATGTAGCTGTAAGCTACTGTTCCTAAACTCTGTAAGCTGGAGTCCCTAAAGGCATGCAACATACCCATCTTATGGCAGCAATTTTGGATTTCTCTGATGAAGGAAGAACATAACCAGGAGTCAGAGCTGATGTCAGAAGGTAGAGACTTGAGCAGCTGGCTCCACTGGATGTGCATGCACTGGGTTTCATGTGGGAACTGCCTTAATACAGAAGGAAGTAGCTTTCCAGCTATCTGAGGGAGCTGAGTGAATTATCACTACTTGCTTTCATGGGTGGAGGAAGCTGAGGACCCAGGTAATGAAGTGCTTTGCCAGAGGTAACAGAACAAGCAGCCACACAGTGCCCTGATTGCTGCCTCTCATCTTCAAGCCATCAAAAGGGACGTTGTGCAAGGTGGTTTTACGTGACAGTTCAGGATCATCAGACTGCACATCTCTGTACAATGACAAGAAAAAGTTAGTGCAATAGATTTATCATCCTAACAAGGTAAATCTTCTGCTTTGTTTGCTCTGAAGAGCCCATCGCTGTAGCCCAGGAGTTCTTGATCATCTCTGTAATGGCAGATTATGGAATAACAATTTCTACATTGTGATTTATGATATCTCTTAATGATTCACTGGTCAGACTTCAGGTTAAGCTAATCCCTTAGTCATCTTCAAACAGGATCAATGATGGAATCTTGGCAATGTTCCAAATGTCTTTCCAAAGTGAAAGCCCCTATGGTACTTTTCTCTGTAGTACAATTATCCTGAAGGTGAATTATCATACAAAGGATGGGGAACGGGTTGCAAGCCAAAATTTAAGGTCTTAGCCACCTGTTTCTATAGCTTATCACCCAAATAAATCAGCTCCATGGGGCATAAAGTGAACACTGATGTAAAGCCATGGAGGCAGCAGATCACTTCACTGTTGTAAATGTTTCTGAGGAGTGTTGGTTCCTTTTGCAAGGAGTTTCTGTGCAGTGGCTTTGTAGAGTGGACTTTGTCATCTGTGTTCCCTGCTGCCCTCAAAGTAACCTTCAAAGCATCTCCCAGCAGCTTCTCTTTAATTCTACCAGCAGGCACCTTCCAGAGTCTTTATCCAAATACTTCTAACTGTTATTGTTCTCAGTCTCAGCAGCTCCTGCTTGTCCTCAGTTTGTTTTCTGTGTTCCTTTTTTAACCAGGAATGTCGGAGAGAGAGCGGCAAGTCATGAAGAAGCTGAAGGAAGTCGTAGATAAACAGAGGGATGAAATCAGGGCAAAGGACCGGGAACTCGGACTTAAAAATGAGGATGTAGAGGCTGTAAGTGGCTCTTGCTCTTTCTCTTTCATTTCTTTCTCACCCATGCTTCTGTAGCTTTCTTTCAAATTTAAGTTAAAGTGGAATTTTTAAGCAATGTCAGATTATCAGTCCAGAAACTGACACGTCCAGCACAACTGTGGAATGCCCCAAATGATGAGGCAGGCGGTGCAGGCACACGCCCTCTGCTGCATTTGGAGGGACCAGGCACACTTGGAACGTGACTGGAAACCAGTGTAACAAGGGAGGAAGGAGGAGGAAGGACAGGTTGTTGTTTTGTTTGTTTCCTTGAAGACCTGACACCTCCCTCCTTTCATGGGAACAGGACAGGTAACCTGCTCTGGCTTCATGAATCTCTGCTTTGGCAGTGCAGCTTTCCTCAGCAGTCCCATTCCTCAACCCACCCATCCACCCCTGCTTTGGGTGAGCAGGTACTACGTATTTTTTATGTACTCTCCACAGAGTTTGGCAGCAGGGAGGGAGCAGGGAGTTTAAGAAGTGGTTCAAAATCCTGTAATCCACCCCGTCCTTGAATTTTGCTTTTTTGAAACATTATATTGGAAGTGATGGATTTGGTTTTAGCTGGAGAATTCCCTGTGCTTTGAGAAAAGTACTTCTTTTTTTTTTACTCTGGAAACGAATTAAAGAAGTTTTGGTGCCTGCAACAGTATTAGATGATTAGATATTAATAAGGGGGTGAGGAGAATTTTCCAGATCAAATTTAACAGGAACTCAGTACGTGTTCTTTAACGTAATATCTGGGACTTGTCCATTATGGCTGATAGCTGAATGGATACTGAACTTCTGCTGACCTTCTACATTTGCAGCTTCAGCAGCAACAGAACAGGTTAATGAAAATTAACCACGACCTGCGGCACAGGATCACTGTTGTTGAGGCTCAGGGGAAGGCACTGATCGAGCAGAAGGTGGAGTTAGAAGCATATCTGCAAACCAAGGAACAGGAGATGGGCAGCCTACGAGCAGAGCTGGGGAAACTGAGGGAAAAACTGCAGGGTGAGGACAGCCAAAATGGGGAGGAAATAAAGGTAAGAGGCACTACAAATCACTTCTTAAAACAGCCTTTTACAGAGCCTTGGTCTTCATAACACCTCTTCGTTGGCTAAATGTGATCAACATGCATCAGAAGCAGCGGTGGTTGAGCATGCAAATCTGCAAGCCCCAACAGGTCCTGAAGGTGCACAGCACTATGACAGTGGTGGTGTGAGAACCACAGTAGAAAAGAAATTGTGTCGGAAGGGGTCCCAGAGGCAATGCAGAACTCTGCAGGCAGACAGTGCCTGAGGACAGAACATTCACATGCAGTGGAATATGCCTGCTCTGCCTGAAATCTCTGTTTCATAATCTTAAAATGCTACCTGTCCTCTTCAGGCCCCTGGACATAATGTAAAGAATGAAAAACAAAAGGTGAAGGGAGGGCTGGCTGCTGTCACACTGCTAAAGCTCTCCCTGGCTGTGTGTGCAGGCAAGCCTAGGTTGTGCCGGTGACTTGACTAGGAACAGTGTCTCCAAGAGTCTTTACAAACACTCTTTACGAAAGTCTCTGCTGAGTCTCTACAAACACCAGATCTGTCTCACATCTTGGTCTGCAGTGGGACAAACAGGCCTGATGTTAGTCCAGCTTCTGGCATTCAGTCATTTCAGGGAGATGAATCTTGTGATACTCGTGATGGTCATTATGGGTCTGTAACTGCTGAGGAGCCCTGCAGTTAGAACGGTTCCTGTCTAAACCATGCATGAGATGCAGCCATTGCCACATCCAGAACAAAGCCGTGCTGTGGGTTTGTATCTTGGTAGCTGTAGCTCTGCATCAGGAGAAGAATGTCATTTTCCCCCTTCCCCTGAATATTTTGAGCAGTTTTAACATCCTTCTGCAACTCCAGTACAACTGCTTGTTGCATGTTTTGTGGGTGATTTTTTTGTTTGTATCCTCTGGGTTTTATTTACAGTGGCTTTACAATTAATAGCGTATAAGCCTTTGGGGTAGAAACAAAACACAGTGCAGTCACAGTTCCATGATATGCTCTGTTATGACCAAACAAATAACAGCATTTCACTGCAACCCATGAGCATGTGTCCAAAGATTTGAAAATACAAGTTTTGCAGAGACTTGCTGTGCTTTCTGTTCTTCCTGACCGTACTTCTATCCATTGCCTCACTGTGATTGTTCACAACTGAATAAGAATTTTCTTAATCCAAGAAGTGACAGGAAAGCTGGGGTCTTGTGCTTCAAAAATGAGTGAGAGCACACTTGACTCTTGCACTGCTTATGGCATTTGGATCTAATTGTTGGGACAGAGCTGCTCTGTTGCTGCAGAACCAACATATAAATATTTGAAGGCATGTTTTAGAGGAAATAACTTTGGCCATATTCCTGCTTTTGCTTCCCACCAGAATTTGTGCAGTGAAGCGTTACTAGCACAAATGTTCATGAAAAGCGAATGTTGCATACTCAAATACTTGCTGGAACAGGCAAAATGAAAATCTGCAAATTGGCTTGGTGTTGAGATCAGAGTAGTAAGAATGCAAATCCAAGGGGATGTTTCTCTGCTCTGCTGTATCCCTCAGTCTTCTTCATGGTTCCTATTACTTTCCTTTGTGCATGTGACACCACTTCTGTCTTACTCAAGCAAATGTGCTGTAGGATAAGGGGTATTACAAGATGAAAGAACTTCAAGGAGCACTGTGGTATAGAGCTTGTGCTGGTAAAAGCTCCAGTACCACGATGTTGAAGAAGCACAGCAGCATTGTACATGCCTGACGGACTGCAGCAGAGAGCAAACCATCTAATTCGCTTGTAGGAGGCAGGGCCGTACATCAGGAAGCAGGGGCAAAGGCTGATGGGGTGCTCTGGTACCCCCAGGAATGTAACAGCCACTGTTAACATGTCACGGCTGAATTGGGCAAGCAGTGTATTAATAATGAAGAGGATGACTTCACTGCTGCTGATTCAGCCAAGACACCCCGCTTTGTAAACGGGGCCGCGGAGCCCAGGCCCAAAGCCAGCAGGAGAGAAAGTGTCTTCAGTCTCTGGGGAGAAAGGATGCATTCTTCACCTCTCTCTAGCTCATCTGGTCCGTGGCAATGGTGCCTCTTCTAATTAGAGCCGTTCCCTGCTCTCTGTGCCAGGCTGATGGTTAGACAGGAATTGCAGTGGCAGGCGTGCAGCTCAAATAGCTGCGTGCTCTGCCATGGACATCGCTTGTTGGCTTTGGGCGGTACATTTGCATTGGCTACCAGCCCTCAGTCTTTGCTGATTGGAGCAAAATCTAGCAAAAAAGAGGTTATTTGTACAAACCAGCTCAGACTCTAACCTAGGAGGGTGAAGAAGAAAAGTGTTTGGATAATTTCCTGTGAACCTCTTGTGCATCTATCTTTATTTAATACCATCTGTGTAAAGGAATGCATGTGGGTTAATGGGGTGAATCAAACAAATGGACAACTGAACATTGTTCTGCTGTTTTGTCTGCAGGTTTCTTCCACTTTGTAGCTAGATCCTAGTGCTAATACCAATTCTGCATTTTTAAATAAAGGCATGAAGGCAATAAGAACTTAAATCTCCACTTAATATATTTACATCCAAACAAACTTTCTCTTTGTGGAAGAACTGGAAGGAACTGTCATGATTTTTGCTATGCTATTTTTTCAGTTTTTATATAAATGCTGATGTTTGATTTACCCTATTGGTTAAAAGTATACATTCCTTAAACAGACTTGTTTATCAAAAATTAGGCTTTACATTTTCAATGGGCTTTCTAGCAACCTGGATTCCACAGGAATTTCTCCACAAGAAAGCTCGCACCTGTGTGGTGACCCACTTTGGATCCAGTCTTTAGGCTGCTAGAAACAATTGGGCCGTGTGTGTTCATCTTCCCAAAAATACAACTCTGGGAAAGGTTCCTGTGAGCACAGGGCTTTGACTGAAGGTCACTTAGGTCATCCTCATCTGCAAGGTTCCCCTGAGCACCGAGTGAAGAGCGGTAGAACAGCGCTCAGATCGTCTTTCAGAGAGCTGTCATGGTATCATCAGCCCTGTGTGTGTCATCGGTCAATCTGAGCACAAGAAAGAACAAAGTGATTGGATCTCTGAGCTGTTCCTGCTGACAGTTTTTAACATGAAAAATAAAATAGAAAACACTCGTATTTTTTCTCTTAAAAGAATATTTAATAGTGCTGAAAAGAAAGATATTGGGGATTAGACCGATAAATATTTTAAACTCCTCAGAAATGCATTTGCACAGTGAATTTAAAGCCTGTGTTTCGCTTCCTAGACAGAATCAAACAATGACGACTGCCTCTCAGAGTCAGAAAAGATGGCAATGGACTTAAAAGATCCAAATCGTCCAAGATTCACTTTGCAGGAGCTCCGGGATGTCCTTCATGAGAGGAATGAATTGAAATCTAAAGTGTTTTTACTTCAAGAGGAGCTTTTATATTACAAAAGGTAGGTTAGGTCTTCTCTCCTGTTGCATGCTATGCACAGAGGAGCTATAGGTCAGGTCTAGAAAGAACAAATGTGCTCTTAAATAGTGTCCAACAAGCTTTTATATCTGGTTTTTCAACATTGGGAAAAACTTGTATCCTTCCCTAACTCCCAGATTCCCCCTGATTCTTGGAAAGATTAGAAACATTTTAAAAAATTGAACTTAAAAAATGAGGGTAATAGTGGGTCTAAAATGGATATTATAGAACTTTTATTCCATGTATTCCTCTTCTACTTTTTTATTTGTTTGTCAAAATGGGAAGAAAATATTGAAAGGAGACCCTTTCTTCATAAACAGTCCACCTTCAGATTGAATTTTAGAACTGAAAGTGCTTCTGTGGCTTGGAGGACAATATTAATTACCTTTTCTTTCTTTCAAGTGAGGAAATAGAAGAAGAAACCAGAACCCCTCAACCTCCGCCCATAATTCAGTCAAAACCCTCGACTCAGCCTGAATCTGGAATCAAACGACTGTAAGTAGCATGTTTTCTAAGGATACTGGATATAGTCTGCAAATGCTGATAGCCACATCCCTAACATACATGGGAGAGGTCCTGAATGTCTGCAAGTGTTTTCTTCAGAAAGGAACATTGGATAGGTGTCAAGAAACAAGAGCTGGCTTTGGCCAAAACTCCAGCCTACTTATAGGTGAGCTTCCAACCTCAGATTTTGCTGTGCCACCTTTTGCTTCCTACATGCAGACAGCAGTAGAGAATACAACTGTTCCATGTGCTTGTGTTTATAGGCTAGATGGGCGTGTGCAAGAAGCCCACTCCAATTCTGTTTCTTTCCTAAGTATGTAATTCAGGCTAGCCAAAAGAGCATGTGTTGCTTTGTTTCATTATAGCTGTATGAGCCAGTGAACGCTTAATGACATACACCTGATCTTCCCAGAGTATTTTTTTGTCTCCACCATGCAGTCATACTCCAAAGGGAGGTGCTAATAGATGTGGTGTTATCCAGAGCACCACTCAGCCTGTCCTGTGTGCCCAGAACTGAAGTCAGCACCAATCTCAGCATGCAAGGATTGTAGGAGCACTGCTCCTGTTCAAGCACAAGCCCCAGCTCCTTAATGCACAGTCCCTAAGGTGGTGAATGTCGCAAACCACTGGCCCCCAGGTCACGCTCGGAAGATGTGTAAAGAGTGTTGTTCACAAGTAAAGCCAAGTGCAGACCTCTGGCAGTTGGGTGTGGAAAATGAGGTTTCACCATGACCTTGCTGGGCTTGTTTCCCTGTTGATCTAAGTCTTTAGATTCTGACTGTGACAGCACAAAACCTTTTGTTTGCTGTACAACTGCCTTGCTGGAGAGGATGCCAGCTTTCTTGGCTAGAAAGAACTCCACCCTCTCCTGGTGAAGGGTTTAACAGTGTTGTCCAAAAGTGAAGTTGAAACTCCTTCCTTCTAGATTTATTCCAAATTAAGTCTCATAATCTCACAGCAAGTCTTCGGATTTTTTTTTCTGATACCAGAAGCATAGCTTTTTTAACTGCATAAATGATTTTGGAACAATCATTTGTTTCAGCATAAAAAGCTCTTCCATCCTGTCTTCATGTCCATAACCTCCAGATTTTGTTTAATAATAGCAGCAGCCCTGTGACAGTAAGTTTCATGGGAAGATCTGTGCTGGTCCAAAACACCATAAAGTCAGGAGGGCACTTTTGATTATTTTCAAGAGTCCCCAGCTTCCCTCTGTGCTGCGTGGTTTGCTGAGAGCCCTTCCTCTCATATGACTGAAAAACACACTTTGAGTTTGGACTCATTAAGTGACTGGTAATAATACTTTGTCTCACCAGATCTCTCCCCTGTAATGCTTCTTTTTCTTTTAAATTTATTTTAGTACTTTTTAAAGCTTGCGCTGTTGTGGGGGGGTGGCTGTTTTCAGTGTACCCAGTCTGTGTTGATTGCAGCCCCACAGTCGATTTATGAAGCTGTAAGCAGCCATTGTAAGTCAAAGCACACGCTGACTGGGTGTCAGCCTTGGCTCTGCCGTCTGCATGCAGACATCACAGTGCAGGGAGCCATGGCAGGCGGAACGTGAGCATGTCCAACTAGCTGTGGTGCTTGCTGCTTTCTTCCTCTCAGTTAATTTATCAGCGAGTACCCGCTGAGCATCAGGCCATTTGATCAGTACACATTTTCAGGTGCCTATCTAATCTTCCTGTTTCTCAGATTCTGGGTTAAATTTATATAATTGAAAACTCGCACAATAAAAAGTGAAAACATGTTCTTTTGGCCCCTTCCAGAGAAGGTAAGAGTCTTCTTCTGCTGGACTGTGAAAGGGCGTATTGAGCCTGCTGTTGGGATGGAATTATGTTCTTTAGCTGCCGTCTTCAATCCCTCAGTTTCTTTCTGCTCTCTCCTTACTTAGCCTTCACATTCAATAAGGGAAGATAAAACCTTCTATTTAAATAACCTGAAGGACAGTAATTGTTTACGTATATGTCATGTCCTTGCAGCCTGTCTGGATGGGATTTGCCAAGTGTGGGTTTATTTTCTTTGCCCCCTCTGCTGTGTGTCTCGTCAGTGTTGTGTTTGTAGATTGGTTACTCCTGCAACCCAAGCAGTCCTCAAAGTGGTTAAGAAGGGGCTGGTGGCAGGGATACAGCTGTCGGCTTTAAAAAGACAGGAAATTTCACTGCTGGGAGAAACAAGGAACCCAAGTGTAGCGTCTGTCCTGTCCTGTTCTAAAACCTCCACCTGCACTCCTGGCCTGATGCAAGCTTTCTCCAGAGCTGCTTTCTCCCTGTCACAGGCCGAACACTCTCAGCACCTCACCTATGACACCTTGGTAACAGGCTGACACACAAACTCTGTGTACCCTAATGACGTGAGGAAAGCTCATAAGGTTGAAGTCTGCGTGCAGAGTGCTTTTATAAAAGAAAGCAGGGGTTTTTTTTTGTCCTCTGTTTCAGGCTTTTCCTCCTAACTAAACTAAAAGCTGAAGTACAAAAGTAAGAGACTGATGCTGTCATCTCAGGAGAAGTTTTATCCTTGCCTGTGTAGTGTGCCTCTTTTTCTTTGACCATGCAGTATCTCAGGGAATGAGATATGGATAGCTTGTGCCATCTAAGATGTGCTCAGATGTTTCTATGCAGCACCCACATAAAGAAAAGGAAACAGAAGTCACAGTAATCCACATTTTTTCACTGCCAGAGTTTGCAGGTTTGGGGCAAACTGGGTTCTGATCTCATCATACTGCATTTGTCTCAGCCACATCACATGTCAGAATTTTGATGAAATAATATAACCAGGAGGCTTTATCGAGGAGAAAGAGTGCAAGGATTAAAAATGCTCCCTCTGTTTTGAGCAGAAAACACCCTTTTGTTTTCTCCTCACGGATATGTGCTTGTTTGTCACTGATGTAATGCCTGAAACAGCCATACGTTTTCTTCCTATTCTTGCAGCCTACAAAAGCTGATGTGTCTGCCTGATTGCTGCAGCTAACTGAGTGTGCCACAGTGTGTAAAAGTAGAAGTCCTAGCTACTGCTAATGGTAGAACAATGTTTGTTTGTTTTTGTTTGGAATCTAAGAATAGCAGTTAAGGGTGGCTGTGTTGGGGAGAGCTGCGTTTGGTCACAAGTGAAATGTCTCTCGTGATTTCAACTTAATTTTTAATTGACATTAGTCCACAGTTCAAAAAAATATTTGGCACAAGGGAGAACCTCTGAGGAGAACCCTTAGAAAAACAGAGGGTGTTCCAGGTACGGATGAAGGTGTGCTGGCAGGCTTGTGTGGGGCTGGCTGGGCGCTGAGCACCCGGCCGGCATGCTCTCAGCCTCTAAGTTGCATGAATTGTCCAATGCCTAGTGAAAGTGCTGAATCCCTACAAAGAAATGATCTTGCTGCTAGCCAGCTAGAAAGTGTTTCTGCTGGAGTAGCTGCAAGGTCTCAAACCAGTACTTAGCTGCCTGCAGTTAGCATCTTTCTGCATGTGAAACAATGCAGGCTCTTCTGGAAGAGGTACCCAGGCCCTTTAACCAAGTAGCTTGCACAGGAGGTGATTTTAAGATTTCAGCTGTGGTGATTTTTAACTCGAAACTATCAACTATTAACAAACGTTAATTTGTAAAGTCTTTTAACTGTAATGCTCGTCTTATCTAACCCTGTTTTCTGTGCAAATAGCCGGTAGTCACAGCACAGTCCTGTTTTGTATTTAACATACACCTTCATCGTTCATTTCATTATGTCTGTGCCTGTTTGTTTCTTGGGAAGAAAAATGTGCACTCTGCTCTGCATTGCTAGAGGTGGTGATACCCTGATGAAATCCAACCCAGACTGCAGGCTGCCTCACAACAGAAAAGTGGTATCTTTTAGAAATCCAAGAGCAATTTAAACTGTTTCGGTGACTGCTTTTTCTAAATGAGAGTTTTTCAGTGAGAAGAGCTGTCTTAGGTGATGCAGATCCACCTCTACCTGTAGTATGTCCTGTGTGGTAATTCAAAGTAACCCCGTGTATCATGTTTGCCTCTTTTCTTTTTAATGGAATGCTTTTTCTTTCCCTTGCTCCAGTCTTACCTCTTCTGTGTCTGTACTTTCCTGACCAGGATCTTTACAGCCATAATGCCCATGGTAGCAGCTGGATTGATTCCAGATGATCCCACATTGCAGCCAATAAGAAGACTTGTGTCCCTTGTAGGATTTTTTTTTAAATGTTTGGTACCGTGTTTTCCTTTTGCATGACCCTCTGTTAACATGCATTGCTGGTTGCATTCTCATCGGCTGCCTGTGGGATCACAGAAGCACAAAGTGCCAATCAGAATGACCAGTCAGTGCACAACTGTCATAGTCCTCCGTGCTCATCCTCAACTATTGACATTTGATCACCTTTTGCCTTACTGTTACCATGCTAAACCAATCATTACTCCTTAGAAAACTGTTGGAATATGCATCTTTAACCAGAATCTGTTAATTTTGCTTACTAAGCCAGCCTATTCATAATTCACACGAATGCTTTTAAATAAAAATGTCATTCTAATGACTTGTTACAAACGAATTAGATTTGCAGAATGTAACGGCTGATATCTACAGTAATTTCCAGTTTTAATGATAGGTTGTTGCTTCCATGTTTTCTTTCTCTCTATGCACTGTAGATTTTGTCTCTAATTATGTATTTTGGAATAGAGTATACACTCAATAATCAATTCTGTCACCCTATTCTTGGCTGTCCCCGGAGGAGGTACTTGCTGATAATTGTTAAAGCAAACTCTTTTTGCATTAGAACTGCTGCTTTGGAGGTTTTTACATCTACAGCAGCAACACAGTATACACAATTCCCTTCCTCTCCACAGATATGCTTTTTTGAAACATCCTCCATAAACATTTTCAAGTTCTAAGAACCATTTTCATTGTTTCAGAAGGAATAAACCCCCCTAATCCTTCTGCTTGGTGTAGAGATTTTACAAAAACATTTTTCTTTTGCTTATTTCATGATAAAAAGTGAAAAAATACTGAAGGCTGACATTTGAAACTTACTGCATAAATAGAGCAGTCCTCTGCGTGGACTTCAGGGTGCTCAACCTGACCACGCAGGACTGAAGGTGCCCAGAAGAAAGCCCTAGTGAATGCACACGTCATGTGTCAGCTGGAATTGGACTTGGCCCTGAAAAGATAGAGCATATATGTGTGAATTTGAGCTCCTGTGATGAAAGTGGTAGAAAACTATCAGACTAATTAAATGCAAAAGACTTATTTCACTGTTAAGGCTGTAATTTGAAGCCAGGAAATGCAAAAGTTCAGGTCCTGCTAGCAACATCCGTTACTTTGCAGTGCACTTGGGTAGCCTTTTATATCACTTTCTAGTCAAGAACAGCTTATTAATAATTACCAGTGTCCTTACCTGCACGTATCATAGGATGTTTTTGTGGGAAAGCTGCCTTAAACCTCACCTGACACTCAAATTCAGCCTCCTATGTGACATCAGAGGCAGAACGCCCTGTTTTGCACGAGACAGCTGGGATGGTTGGGATCGTGGTACTGAAGGGAGGCTGAAGGGAGCGCGGGCAGAGGAGGAACAGTGATGACAGTGGGGTGTAGACACAGGGCCAGGTTTATGCCCTGGCAAACAGTCCATCTGCTGTAAGAGCTGCGTTTATATTTGTGTAAACTCTTACTGTAGAAGCATTTAGCAAGTCCTGTCCTGGATCAGCACCGTGTTGTGCGTGGTCCTGTGCAAGCACAACAGTGCTTCCCCCTGAAGTGCATGAGCAAAGCCCAGAGGGCAAGCAGCCAAATCGAACCCTCGGCAGCTGGAACCAAAACTTTTGCATTTCTCAGCAGACTTAAACACTGCACTAACACCTCTTGTACTGAACTCGTTACGAATATTGATTTTGCTTAATCAAGTAACCTCACGCTATACAAATGAGAATGACACTAAGCGCTTTTCCGACTATTTTTTAGCTGTGTTGTCAGCTGGCAATATGTTGTTGTATTAAATGGCTGTTGGTTCACGTACGTCATTATCTTAGAGCACCCAAGCTGTGTGACAGGAAATGACGTGCACACTTGTGTGCATTTGTTTAGAGCCTTCATCCTGCAAACTCTTGTGAGCCCATGTGCATTTGTTCAATTATTTTTGCAGGAACCTAGCGTATGTATCAAAATCTGTTCACTTGGAAAAAAATGGTGGAGGCTTATTTCTTTTATCTTATGAATTTCCCTGCTGGCACCCCTAAAAATATTATTTATTTCTGCTTCATGGTAAATTATACAGATTTAATGCTAAAGATACCACTTTACTTATGCTGAGAAACTAACGTGTTGTATTTTGTTGCTTTTGTATTTCAAGGCTGGGGAAGGGGTGGGTTATACACCTAAAACAATAACTGCACCTCGCAGAGTCAACAGCATTTAGAGCTTACGTGAAGCTTCCATAGCAAAGCTGCTTGAGATTGCAATGACTTCATCTCTAATAACATTTTGACATGCACTCCCATCAGGCTTCACTGCCTTAGTTTTTGCAGATGCAAATGGAGTTTTTTGCTCTGTGTTTTTTTGTGCTGTGTGTCGTGTCGGGGGTTTGAAGTGTTTTCAAGACGGTAAACAGTCTTCTTTCTTTTCCCTCCCCTCCCTTCCTCCTCCTTCCTAACCGGAAGGTTTAGTTTCTTCTCTCGTGATAAGAGACGCATGCAGGCATCCCAGAAAAATGTCCACTTCCAGGATACTTTTGGCGAATGGTCAAATTCAAATAGAGATGATACCTACACCGAACAAGGACAAGAAGCCCTGCAGCACCTGTGACTAAAACCCTGAGGTGATCAGCTTCCTGCAGTAGATCTCGACAGTCTAGTAACAAGAAGCTTCTGTGAACAAATCTGGCAGCTCGTCATTTTTATTTGCCTTGCACACCTCTGTGGTTGTGTCTCAGCTGTACTCCTCCAAAGGGATCCTGCACTGTTCACTTGGTGACTGTTGAACACAGAGTCCAAGCTTTGCAGTCATCGATGCCCTGGGACGTTGAAGCTTCTAGATGACTTGTTTCGTGCTGAATAACAAGTCTACGTTCTTGTTCACGCATTAACTACAGTAACACGAGCTTCTCTAAACCAAAAAAAGGACCTGTGCCATTAATAGAAGTTTGTTTGCAGTGTACAATATCTATTGGCAAAGACTCCGTTACCCTGTTTGTTAAAATTTTGGGTTGTTTGCTTTTTCATAATTTGCTAGGATTTTTTTTTTCAAGAGGAAAACACCACAGCTGGCCACTCTCCATGGCAGGTCTTAGCACTGCTCTGTCCTGTCAAGTTCAGCTGGCACCTGCCTTTTGCAGAGTAACCACTTGGAAATTCACCTGATACAAATTGATAAACTGGAGTAGCCTTGAGAGGGATAGTGAGTGTATACGTTTCCCTTGCTGCTTATAGTGCCTAAAGCATGAAGAAACCAATGTACGAGGTGAGCGTGCCTTGCATTTTGCCATGAGTTCTGCAGTATTAACGGAAAACAAATTGCTTACTATGAGGAATTCTAACACTTATTTTTTTTTCTTACCAGGGACTTCCCCCTAGAGTAGCACAGTTGCTGTAAAGGAGTTAGGTCCCCTTCCCACAGACAGGTTTTGATTTAAGTCACACTCCACTTTTCTGCCTAACTCAGAGTAAAAGACATCCTCAAGTAGCTGACACGAGCTATTTTAACTAACTTAGAGATGACCCCAACTCAAAACCTTTTTTCTGACTAGTCTAAACACTATTTTGGGTGGCAGAGTGGGCGAATTCTGCATATGCAGGTTGCTCTGCTGCTGTTGATTGATGTTTGGGTAACCCGCAATTACAAGGGCCTTAATTTGCCCCCAAAAACCCCACACATGAACTGCCAGGAGATTGGTTTTAGATCCGCTTTGCAGTTAAGTAAGCGTGAGACCCTTGGGACCGCCTGAGGTTGTGCTTACAGAAACATTAACACTAAAGCTCCGTGCAGTGTAACCGCTGCGTGTGGCACCCTGGCTCTGCACCTCACCAGGCTCTGGCCCAGTGGGAGAGCACAAACACAGCCACCGGCTGCTCCTCCTTGTGAGGGAGGTGGTGAGGAGGTCACCCGTGAACGTCGCTGCCTGCCAGGAGAGTCGGTGCTGAAGCAGAGCACTACTGGTGAGGAGTTCCTCGAGTGACAGCAAGGCTTGTGCAGGTGCTGCTTAGTGCTGGGGGCTGCTGGTGGCAGTGCAGCATCTGCTCTGTGAAGAGCCCGGTGTCGAGTACAGGCCAGTTGTTTTCAGTCCAGGATGATCCCCCACCAGATTCCTAAATGTGTAAGGGCAGCAAACGGTTCACTCCTTGGGGAGCTGTGCCAGGGAACCATTTTGTTGCTGGGGTGGGCTGAACGTTGCTCTGCTCCCGCCTGTAACTGCTCTGTTTGAACACAGACCCTCAGCGGGTTCTAGGTAGAGAAGGTGTTTACGGTGCCTGCCAGGCATCATTGCCATTTGGGGCAGGAGGGGGAAATGTGGCCTTACACGGAAGGGTTTTCCATTTGAAATAGTGACACTAGCATCTGATGCTAATATTAGGCAGAGATAATTTTGCCTGGTTACGTTTTGGTAACACATCATGAGTTTTATGCTTACAGAAAGCTGTATCCATAAAAGAGCAGCACTTCACCCTGCCGTGAGAGTCGGTTCTTACATGGGGGAAGTCTTATTGTAAAGTTAAGTTGCTTACATCCTGACTTCACTTCCGCACGGGGGCGGAGGAATAAAGAGCACACTACAGTTGGATCAGGCAGTTAAATAAATTGTGAATGATTCCTCTCTCTCCCTAGCATAGTTTACAGTCATTTGACACATTTAGAAGAGATGCAGTGATCAGAAACAATGCAAGAATGCGGCAGATTCCCAGCCTGCATAAGCACATTGCTTTCAAATCAGCCAAGAGCACTGAGCTGGGATAATAGGAAACCACAGGCTGAACTGTTTCCCCCAGCATCTAAGCTCATGTATTAAAAACTCTCCTGGCCTAGTGCACGTACAGCTAGTCCCATACGCTAGAGCCCAGTGCGCTATTGTTGGGTCAAATCTGCAGCTGATTTCAAACAATGGCACTAAGCAGTACAACCTTCCCTGTTCATCTCTGTAGCCCATTACCTCAAAAATCTAATGAGTCACTCCTGACCTGCTAGTATTAACCACCTCGCTCCTCCTTCTCACGTTAGAAGCGCTGAGTTTATACACACCAAGTGTCATCTGAGAAGATGGCACGTAGGGATGAGTATGTAAAGAGTTGAAGATCTGTCGTGTAGTTTCTCAATATTAACTAAAATCTGCTTTTAAAAAGGGGGCCGGGATGTTGTCAGGTATGGGACGTAACAATCCTGTCTCCAAAGTGCAGGATCACTGAAGTTTTTTTTTGGTTTTGTTTTGGTTGAGCAGTAAATCATTTTAACAGTTTAATAAATATTTCTGAAAAACAAGCGTTTCTGAAAGACTTGTGTCCTTTTATTTTTATTTTTTTATTTTTTTTTTTTTTTTTTGTGGAAGTCTAATACTTCCACATACCTGTTCTGGGGATGCAGTGTACAGGTCTGTCTTCTTTGCCCTGAAAAAGGCTTATAAATGGAAATACAGCCTCAAACTGGGCAAGGTTTTGGATATGGCCATTCAAAAACTGCCAAGAATATGATTTAAAATATATTAGCACATATTTAGGAGTTGCTGATGATGGCAAAGAACACCACAGATCCTTTCCATTTCACTGAGGAATGCTGTAAGCTCCTCAGTGGAAGATGCATGTCTGGATACACATCCTGTACACACATCCTGCCAGAAAATAGAGGGTGCTTTGCCCTCTGGTTTCCCCAATTCAACTAGAACCAGCAGCAAGCCCAGTTGCTGGAACATTCAAACCCTGCACAGACAGAACTTCACTTGCAGAGAGGAGGAAAGGAGAGCTGGATGCAGCTGCAACCACAGCATCGAGCCATGACACCGTCCTTAAGTGACCTCTGACATAATGACTGGGGATGTTTTCTGACCTGCTTACTGCTGTGTGGTGTGCATTCCTCTAATAAAGGGAATGACACCCTCCCATGATGTTAAAAATAGATTTCTTATTACATGCCTCTCATACCTTACAGAACTAGTTAAGGATGGAGTATTACTAAGATCTCACCTGTCCCAGTGTCTTCAAGAAAATAAAGTCACTTCCCTTCAGCTTCTGGTTTGGGCCACATTTTTCAAAAGCTTTGTTTGTTGCTATTGTTTCATTTCTATTCCTTCACAAGTGACTTCATAAAGGGCACCTGTCTCACAACATGAGTGTGAACATCTGACACATAAAGAATTAAATATGGAGCTCTCTCACGAACACTCATCCAAGCAGCAAGCTGAGTATCAAATGAGGTGTGTACTCAATTTCAGTGGGGTGCCAGTACATGTAGTGCATTTCTTACAGTATTCACCACTTCAAAATATTAATAGAAGAATTTAATTTCTCCGAAGAACAATTTGACAAAAGGTATTGTAACTGCACTAGGAACCAAACTACAGAGAGCTGCTAGCAGGTCAAAGTCATAGGCACAAGACAGTAACACGACCGCTGCTGGTTCAGGGAACGCAGCTCACAGCCCCAAGCTGACGGTGACATCTGCAATTGAATCATGTCTGTGTCCTCCAGAAGGTGCAGCAGCTTTATCCAGAGACTGCAGGGAGCCAAACCTGCCGCATCACCTCCTCCACACCAGTTCATTTACCAGGACAGCAGAGGCAGGTCCCAGGCAGCACTAAGGGCAGCAGGACTTGGCTCACAATATTCTAGGGAACGGTAAGAATGGTCACCATACCCAAACTTCCCATTGTTCCTGTAAGACGTGGTGCTGTCAGCTATCGATGCTTATCTTCATCTCTTTGCTTCTTGGTGTCTCTCTCTCTGCTCCGGTCTCTCTCTCTGTCTTTCCTATCTCTGTCCTTCCTGTCTCTTCCTCTGCTCCTCTCATCTTTGGAGTCCCTCTCTCTCTCACTGTCACCCCAAGCCCATGACCGTTCCCTTTCTGGCCATCTCTTTTCTCTGCTCCTTTCATGGTCTCGGTCCCTTGTTCTCCAGTCCCTTGTTCCCTCTCGAGAAAAGTTTCTTTTCTCTGCTGAGCCTTCTCCATAGAAATCATTTTTCACATTTGGCAAATTGATGGGCTTTCGGAAAGGTCTGTCCCGTCCTCCGAACCGTAGCTGCCCGGATTCTTTTTTGCCTCCAAACCCACCTCCAAGCCTCCGAGGAATCCATCCTTTGAGAGTTCTTTCCAGTTCAAAGTCAACAAAGATCTCATGTTGGTCAATAACCAACCTGTTGGCATCTCTGTGGGCCTTCAACAAAGCACGTTCCTCTTTGTATTCAATAAACGCATAACCCTTGGAAAAGCCTGTGACCAAGTCTCGAACCAGACGGATCTTTCTGATGTCTCCATACCGGGAAAAGACCTCCTTTAACTTCTCTTCTGTTGTCTGAAGATTGAGCCTTGCCACAAACAGGGTGAGGTGAGGATCTCCCGTAACTCCCTTGTTGGGTACGTAACGTGCCAGCATGGCCCTCCATATGGCACGGTCATGGGGCTCTTCGTCCGTGCCATCGATGCTCCCTGCTTTGAGGGGGTCATATTCCTTTGCTATGGGGGCCCAGTCATTCATTGTCTGGTGGAAAAAATAAATAAATAAGCGTTACACGGACTCACAGGTCACTGCTGTCATTTTATAAACAAAATCAGGTGGTGCGAGAAGCACTTTTGGCACTGCTGTACAGCATTTTTCATCCAAGAAACCCCAAAAGTGTGACAAAACGGTCGTGTCACTGTTGTTAGATCCTGATTTTTCAGCAGGACACCACAGTGTTACCTACACTCCTGCAGGTAGGCGCTGAGGCCCAGCAGCAGCGTTCTGCCTCCACAGCAGCGAGCAGCTCATGTGAGCACAAACATCTATAAAACGCTGCGAAACCCTTCACGGGGCGGTGCCGGTCACCTCCTTACGCTGAAAAACTCTTCCCAGAACACAACAATCCTCAGGAAATAAATAAAAATAAAACCTCCAAAGCCAACCCCTGGGCCTGGCGGGGCCCTCTCGCAGCTCCCGGAGCCTGCGGCCGGCGCTGCCCCGCCTGAGGCCGGGCGGGCGCTGAGGGCCCCGGGGCTCTGCGGGTTGGCGCCCCCCGTCCTGAGGGGTTCCCCCCGGCCCCAACCCCTGTTCCCTTCCCCCTCACCTCTCCTCACGGCGCGGCCCCACGGGCGGGAGGAGGAGGAGGAGGAGGCGAGCAGCAGCGGCCGCCTCCCCCGAGCCCGCCCCCGGGCTGAGGCGAGCGCTGAGGGGAAGGGGCAGGGCGAGGAGCGGGCTCCGCCATGGAAACCCCCGCGGGGAGGAGGAGGAAGGAGGTCGGCTGAGGGGGGGGTGCTAAGCCCGGCCGGCCCGCCCCGGGGAAGGGAGGCAGCGGCGGGCATGCAGCACGGCCGGCAGGAGGAGGAGGAAGAAGATGAGGAAGAGGAGGAGGAGGAGGATGAAGGTGGCGGCGCGGAGAGCGCGCTGGAGAAGAGCCCCTTCCAGCTAACGGCTGAGGACGTGTACGACATCTCCTCGGTGGTGGGCCGGGACCTGCTGCAGCTCAGCGCCGGTCCCCGGACTTCAGCCGCCGCGGCCCGGCTGCAGTTCAGCATCGTCAGGGTGCTGGAGATGCTGGAAGCGTTGGTGAGCGGCGGCAGCCTGGCCGAGGAGAGGCTGAGGCTGGAGCGGGACCGCCTGAGGATGGAGGTGGAGGCGCTGAGGGGAGAGGGAGCCCCGGGCAGCGCCCCGCAGGTGGGTGCGGGACCCCCGGAGGGGGTCGGGGGCTGCCAGGGAGCTGCGGGGGTCCCTGCCCCCGGGACAGGCCCTGGGAGCTGCCACGTCTGTCACGAAACGCAGGCTCACGCCAGAGGGGTTGGAGGGTACCTTTGTCACCGTCTGCAGGCTGTTGTTGCAGCCCAAGGGGTCTCGGAGGGGCCACGATGCCTGGCTGGGATCCCTCGCTGTAGGTTTACCTGTAGAGCTCACATCAGTTTATACACACAGCTACAGGTTTTCAGAGCGTGGATCCACAGTTGTACAGCTCTCAGCACCAGTCTGTTCCATACAGACACTTTGCCGTTTATCGTACAGTAAAGCTTTGGTACTCTGCACAAGGAAAGCTGATGAACATGACAAAAAAAAAAAAAAAAAAGACATTAAGAAAAAGGCCTTAGGAAAACAGAAGTCTCTCCGCTACAGTGTTTCGGTGTGATCATAGGTTTCTCAGCCTTTCTCACCACCAGAAAAGCTTGCTTTCATTTTCAGCTTCCTGGCAAATGAGATCGCAAACTCTTTGGAACAGGCTGTTTTTAGATGTGGTCAGAGCCTCACAGGTAGGCCCCTTACTTGGTTAGGGAAGACAGAGAATAAGAAAAACAGTAACTGCTTAAAAAAAAACAGGATTGTGAAAAACAGATACTAAGAGTTACCAGGATTTATAAAAGTCTGAGATTTTACTTTAGGAATGCCCTGTTTATGACAGGTTACAAGATCACGTTCACCCCTTTATTTTACAGCTCAAGCTTGGACCAGACAAAATGGTAATAGACCTCACGGATCCAAACCGCCCTCGGTTCACGTTACAAGAGCTGCGAGAAGTGCTGCAGGAGCGTAACCAGCTGAAAGCTCAGCTTCTAGTGGTGCAAGAGGAGCTACAGTGCTATAAAAGGTATATATATCATGCAAAGAACTAACAATGTTGTCTGGGGAGCTTATCAAATCAAAGTATTGCAGGTTTGAGCATCTAATTTGGGCTGGGCACTCTCAAAATATGTGTGAGACATCTGTGCTCCTAAAAGCCTACAAATGAGTGAAGAAATATGGGGGAACAATGAAGTATCTATGCAATATAGTTTTAAAACTAAACTCTCTCTTAGTCTGTGCAGTTAGCAGCCTGCTCTGATGGTTGTCCCACTGAAAGCCTACGTACGGTTACTGCAACTCCACACACAAGCTTGATTCTCATGCGCACAAATTAACCTATATAGTCACGGCAGTTGCACACGTGTTATTCTTGTCTAAAGCCACATACCAGAAGATCATGGGGATTTCCATCTCACTTTAGTCAAAATTTCCTTCCTCCTCCAACGTGCCTGTTGGGTACAGATGGGGGCACGCTAGCTTATCTACTGTTCCTTTGTCCCCAGAGTGAGTGTAGCATTAATGTAGGCAGCAGACTGTTAAGTTCTTTATCATTGAGAAGATTTTATTTTTAAAGAGTACCAATAGGGATTTGTGTAAGACACTTAAATGATGCAAAACAGGTTCTTTCAGAGAAGGATCTCTGCCTTTCTAGAAGGGAACAGCCTAGGAGAATCAGTGTGCTCCAACGGATGGGCTGCAGGAAAGGTCTTTCTCTTGGCGCTACAAATTGCTTCACCTACAAGGCTGTTCTCCCCACCCACCCATGCCCCTCATCATCTGGCTGTACTATAAGCTCTTTGGGGCAAGAAATTACTTTTTAATCTAGACACAAAATGTCTGAGCACATAAGATTTCAGTTGAATTATCTCAGCAACAATCCCTTAGATTTGCTAAGCCTGCCCTTTGCCTTGTCTGTAAGAATCAAGTTAAGCCAAGAAGTTAAAGTTAAATCCAAAAAGTCAGTTTACAAACTGCACAGCAGCAGTTCTCACATAACAGTGAGGCACCAACTTCCCCGTCCCAGCTGACTACCTTTGCAGTGCAACCATTGGAATAGCTTCTTGCCTTTGATTTCCCAGCTGTGTTATACAGCTTTCTATATGGCAAGTTAAAAATTAACGGTATGAATGTTTTACATATTTGAGTGAATGTCACAGTGCTTTGTACCTAGAAAATGCATGAAAGCTACTTTTCGGTTCAAGTAGTGCTATGTGGTTTTCTCTTCATGCAGCGTTACAGGTTGAGTCAAAAACCACCCTCCCTTTAAGCGTTCACATAAAACTGCAGGGGAAGAGGATAAATCTGAACATGTATTCTAAAATGTCTTGTGTATGTGTTTTCGATGGCCAAAAAGCAGTGCTGCTTAGCTACTTTCAGCCTTCAGCTACTGCAGTAACAAACTTTGATCCACTCAATTTTTGAGATAGGAGAGGTCAGCTCAGAGTAGTAAGTTAGCATGCTGCAAAAATACAATGTAATATGCATTTGGTAAAAATTTAGCCTGATTGCAAGCATGAGAAGCTGGTGAAGCTGAAGAATGTGTGATTACAACCTTTGTAAAGTATAACAGCACGAAAGCAGCCTGACAAAATCTACAGCTCAGGCAAAGCCTGTCTTTTCTGCTCTATAGGATGGAAAGAGGAACACTCACCTGCCTTGCAGGAAAAGCTGGGAATTTCCCTTCTGTTCCCAGTTGTGTGGCCTGAGCCTCCATGGCTGCGCTGAAGGTACAATGGATCCATCCAAGCAGAACATCACTATTTGTGTCTGCATCTTGTTTTTGTCTTTGGACACATACAAATCTAGTATGTAACTACACTTCCCTTTCACTCATGTTATGGTTTGCCATTTTTCCTTCATTGAAAAGTCAGCTCATTTCTTTTTTTTAGTGTCCTCATCACAGCATAGCCTAAGCAAAATTACAATGCAGTAGTTATTCAAGGAAAATATGAATAATTCATTAAAAGGAGTGGGCCAGGCTGCCGCGCCTGTCCTGGGAACACCCCCTCACCCATGTCCCAGGCTGCCCACTGAAGGACTAAATGCGGACAGCAATGGTATACCATGCTAGGCACAAAACCACAAAAAAAAAAAATCCACTTCTCTTGCCAGTGGGATCATCTCACAGACAAAGGACCAAACTCAAGAAGTGGAAAAAAAATCCCATGGCAGCAGCCCAAGAACCAGCAAGGACAAAGAAGAGAAGAAAATCACCAAGCGTCTGTAAGTTTGTGTTGGTTTTTGTTTGTTTTTTTCACCTTTTTTGGCAGAACATGGGACAAGGACATGCCTCACATTTAGTGAATCCAGGGATGAAATCTGAACTTTGGCCTAGTTAGCTGGACATTGTTCTCTCCTCTCTATAAAATTAAAACTTGATAGGGAAATCCTTTCCTGTGGAAAAAGTACTTTACAGGAAAGCAAGCTCCACCCTGGCAAGCAGGGTATCACTTTTTTCTATAAAGAATCAGCATTTCAGAACAAATGTATGTGAGTTGGGCCCTGTTAGCACATGAAAGGTGCCAGCTGTCCCTGGAGGTTTGTTTACATTGTATGTACACAGCTGTATGCAGTACCCACATGCTCAAGCCTTGTCCTTAAAAGTCCCCCAAAATAGCAGGACACAGCAGTCGCACTGTATGATCCTGCTTTTCCATTTGTACTTTTTTGTTTTGCAGGTTCTCTTTTAAACATGGAAAATGAACATCCTTGAGAACTTTTAACCACTTATGTTCAGAAATGGCACTGCTGAAAGCCTCTGAAGGAGTTCGGAGTCAAGGATTGGAAAATAAAACATCACTCTTACTGTAAAGAATAAGCAATCTCCTAAGAATTCTGTTGTATATTTTTTCACAGAAGATTTTACCTTAATTTTTTAGAAACTGTTTGACACTTTTTGCATTGTTGGATTCCTGCCAGACATTACCCATCTGGAAAGAATAAACGTTTATATGAGTGTTTTTTTTTATTCTTATTAAAAGAGCCTGTGGCCACACATTTATCTGGTCTGCCTATCAAAATGCTCAGCCCAAAATGATTTTATGAGATTCAGATTTTATTTATAAAGGATATATGCCATTCCCACATCTTCATAGCAAAGTGCTGGGAAAGAAGCACCCATTCCAATTGTACTTCTCACTGATGTTATATGGAAAGCAATTCCTAAACTGCTTGAAGAAAAGGCCCCTGTTGCTTTTGTTCTGCCCTTCTTTGCATTAGAGGGGCACACGCAGGAGCAACCCTTTAGGGTTAAGATTAAAGATAGAGAACAGCACAGCAAGGGAAAAGCTGCCACATTGTGCTTCACACACATCAAGGACTGGTAACATTTCAGAGGCACAGACAAACTCAAACTGGAACAGATGCACCAGACATTTCAGTTGACAGCTGAGGGCCTTATGTGGCAGACAGTTGTGTTTTTTTCATAAGCTCAAGTTTGCAGTTAGCTGATACGAGCTGTGTATTAGCCTAAGTAATGACACTTATCACTAGCAGAACGATATAGGGCAAACAGAAGAGTAGAAAAAGCTTGAAAAATACCAATTAGATTCCACATTTAGAAAAAGCAGAATTTCAAGAGCAGTAGTCTCTGAACAGACATAAAAAGAGAAGTGACAGGAACCCAACTATGATCTTAAACTCTTCAGAAATAAAAGCAGGTTCTGAAGTCCTTTGATTCCCTCTCGTATGCTAGCAGCATGAAAAATGTAGGGCACCTTGCATATCTGCTCAGACACACAATGCAAACGTGGCTCCGCAGAAGGCAGGACTGCAGGCTCAGAATTTATTGGCAACTGTACATTAATTCGCAAGGTGACAAAGATGGTTGACCGAGGTAGGTTAGTTTACAGTTAACACAGCCAGTGCATTGAAATTATGAAATAACTTTGTCATCTTCAAAATGCTGATAAGCCTTTCTCCTATGTCTGAGATTTTCTAGAGCACGGTAGCAGGGAAGAAATTGCTGTATCTTCTTTCAAGGGTTTATAGGTAAAGGAAAACAAAAAAACAACAACAAAAAAAAACAACTGTAAGGCCTTGGCAACAGCCAGGATACATATCTGACCTGGAAAGATGTAAATATGTTCTGAAATGCAAATTCCTGGGTGATTCATCCAAAGATGTATTTTCCAGGATCCTTTGGGGGTGGGTGGGTATGGGGGGAGGTGTTGGGGATTATGTCCAAACGCACAGTAATTATACTATCAAATCTTTATCTGAAGTTGTTTCATTAAGTACAGAAATTAAACAGATGAGTGTAAAAGTAGCAGCTTGCCAAGGAGGTACAGAAGACTGTAACATAGCCTTTCTTTACTGTTAGATGAAGGAGACAATGAAAGCAGCAATTATTCAAGTTGCCACTGAAGATGTTCTTTATTGAAAACTAGAAGCAGGGGTTCACCAGTTAGAGGGCACAGAAGAGCACCCCAACCTTTTGGGGCTATTCTTTTCCAGCACCATCACAGCTGCATCCATCCAGTCTGGTATCAATTGAACTGCCCAACTTCTCTCAGAATGGAAGCAAATTCCTTGGCTAGGGCAGGTTAAAGCCCTGCTAAAGCAACCTTGCTGCCTCCAGTAAAGAGGAACAAGCTTTATGAGAGATGTTTAACTCCCAACCCAAGGACATCTTTCCCTGCTAAGTGCTTTAAACCTTATTTAGAAGGCGAATCCTTCCTATAAGGCACAAGGATAAAATCAGAACTGCGTGTTCCTGTGAAAATTATTTTGAAATATATACACACAAACATATATATGCACACATATATACATACACTTGTATATATAGCTCCTAGAAAAGTAAAAGATACATTCTCAGTGCAATATCAGCTTTATTACCATCTTCCGATGCAGTGCTACTTGATTACCAGTTAAGCATTTCAGAGAAGACATTTTCCTTTTTATGTAAAACAGGGAGATTCTCCCTTTCTCATTTACGGAAGTGATGCTGAAGAACAGAGGTTTTAAGCTATTTAACCTGATATAGAACAAGCAAATGTTTAAATAAAGAACAAATAAAGAAGCATTTGATTCCAATTTTGACTTCAGGGAAGCACTCTACTAGAACAGGGTACTGTACACTGCTGTAGCGTCTCTGTTACTGAGACCGGAGAGAAATCACTGCCAACTAGAACAAGTCAGCCAAAGAAGCTTACTTGTAACTCAGTACATGTAAGGTAACAGGTCTCCAGTTAATCCTTCAGAAATTGTGAAAATACAAAGGCTTTCTCTGCTGAGCTTGCCTAGTGTTAAATGGTAAATAACATTAAGCATTTAATGGCTAATGATTTTCACAGCTTTCCTTCAAAATGCTAACGATCTGCAATGGAGACAGGTACTATAGCAGCCACTTCATCAATAATAAATATATTCTTTATTTTACAGAGACATTGTCTTCAAGTTTTTAATTTAAAAAATACATCACTAAGCCACCTCTTCTGCTGCTGGAGCATACAACCACGATGTTGTTGCTGTCTAACCTATCACATAGGCAAGCATGTAAGATTGTCCTAGAGGGCATTAGCTGGAGCAGCTGCAGCCTTCAAGACTTGAGGAATAGAAGACATTAACAGAGCCACAGACCCCTTGCCGACATCTTCCAGCAGCAAGCGTGGCTGATGGCTCACAGCCATCTTCATCTACACACATGCCAAGCCTGCCTTGGCAAAAATTCCAACCGGTAAGAATTAATCTTTAACATAAAGGACCTGCATTGTATATTGCCCGCCTATACCACCCATTTGGTTCTCCAACAGTCGTGTTACAAACATCTGTAAGATGCCAAACGCTCAGCTCCCATTTAAGACAGTGGGACCAGACCGTGCTGGACAGACCTACAGGACCAGGCAATAAGGAATCTACTTTCTTCATTGCATGAACTCCATCATTACAGTTTGAAGCTGCATATGAAGATGACTCCTATTTTTGGAACCACTATGCTCTATTTCAAGCATTCACAGTAAATAAATAGCTTCTGATGTGGCTAGTTAGCATAGAAAGGCAATAAAAAATTTTTGGAGAGAGCTTCTTTTGCTTCTTTAAAACCCTCTAGGAGACACCTCCAAGAATCAGCCGTCAACTATAAAAAGGTACCATCTCAAATTTAGAAAATAAGTAATGTCAAGCATTGATTCTCACTGTGAAGTTACAGCTCCACATTTGTAATCATTATCAACCCAGTCTATCAAAATCCATCCACATTTGGCTTGGAGTCATTTCTCTGATGAAAGCAGCCAATTTGACCATCCATTTCCCTCAGCACAAGTGCATTTAAACTTCATTGCCAGAGACACCACACTGGAAGAGACTTAGATCCCTAACAGATTTGAGAATGATAGAAACAATAGCATCCATCTCAAAAAAAAAATCCTGTCAGCACTGGGATGTAAACAAGTCTGACAAGTAGACAAGCCATTGGATGTAAGAGTCAGCATACAAAAGTACATCTGCTGTCATAAAGCTAATGCCAAGTTCATCACCCCACAAAACGGAGCATGAGATTTCATTGCAAAAGTAGAAGCACAACCCAAACGATTACGTTTCAATCTGTGCAAGTCTTCACATGCTCAGCTGGCACTGGTCACTATGAAAAAGTGTTCACTTTTTAGGGAGGGTTTCCGTTTACAATATAAAAGTTTTGGCAATCTAATGTCAATTACTCAAGCCTGCCTGGAGATCTGGAACAGGAATTTAAAAACTGCGAAGCAAAAAGGTAGTTTTCAAGGAGCTCAGAACACCATAAGCAGTCCACTAAGAAAGCTGAGGGAAATGAGGGCAGGAGAAAATAAAATAAAAATCCACTGACTCCTTGTAGAGCGTGCTCAGTCAAAAAAAATAGAAATCCACACACAAAATCACACCCAAAGATGAAGAGTTAGTGTTTCAGCCATGGATGTGCTGCAATGGAAGCTTTGCTTCTGTCTCCATAGTCGTACAACAGTTCTTCACCTGCTTTAATGTCTCTGGAAGCTATCAGTATGAGATGAGGCACACCATCAATGTCATGGAGCTTTGTTTGACAATTGCCACATTTGCTGTGATTAATCAGTCTTCCCAGACGATTAGTTTCTTTTGTAGCATCAACACTGAAAGAACAAGAACAGAGTGCAGGATTGCTCCATGTCATGCACAAGTCATGTCAGGGGACAAAAACCGAAGTGCAAGACAGAAAGACTTAGGAATTCACACAAGGCTCAAAAAAGAAGGAAAAAGATCATCACGGAATATTCATATGTTTAAACAGTATGTAAGAACTATGTAGGTTAACCAAAGTAATTCTGGAAGACTTGTAAGTTACCAGAGAAATGAACGCTTCAGACTATGTTCTCAAGTTGCCTGTTTCTAAGCAGCTCTCAATTGTTCCCAAGGAATAGCACAACCCAAATGCAGGACAACACCAGAAAGCCTTTATACCTTCACAAAATCTCCCTCAAGAAAACTGTGTCAAAGCTAAAGTAGTCTCCACAGAGTAAGCAAGTGAAAAATGAAAAAGCCTCTACTCACAGAGAAGATAATGCCCAAAGGCTACGTGTCCAGCTTCCAGAGACACACATCTTAAAGCTCTAGTGCCTCAGTGCTCTAAGAATTGCAATGGCAGCTATTGCTATGACATCTAGACTGCAAGGCAGATGCTCAGAATACAGAGCTCTTCAAGGTAATTAACAGACAGGTTAACTAACCCACACTCCAGTCTATAGTAGCATCGGCCAAGGAAGAAAGAAGGTAGAGCATTTGCTTTAGAATTGGAGTTTGGGGCAAATAAAACAGCAGAGTGATAAAGCACGCACATGAGATTGTTGCCAGGTACTAGAGAAAGAAAGACCCAGTCAAGTATGGCCGAAGGAGGTGTTTCTCTTACAGGGTCTGTCCGTACTGCTTTTCAAAGAAGTCATTACAACTCAGGAGAATTTTACAGAACAGTGAGTTGAGGCAGAAATCCGTGGCAAAGCTGTAAGCCTCATCCAAGCGGATACAGCTTTCCACATAGCTTGTGCTGTGCTTCAGAGAAGGCGGCTTTGAGTCATCTGCCATTCCTTTTAGCTTTGAGGTACAGGAGGCCCTTGGACTGTGAAAGTGCTCCAAGAAAATTCCCTAATTCATGGCTCCCAATAAAAATTGTATGAATACACAACAAGAAAAAACAGCATTCAAAGTTTCTACTGCTCAACTACTACACTTAAGTCCAAAGAAGCTTACCAGTACGTTTTGCTGAGGTACTGAAAATAGTACATATAGCAGCCTGTGGATGGATCTTGAGCATACACGGCTTCCCGCTTTTTAGCATCAGTGATCTCTATGAGATCCCCATGATATTCCACTACAAATTCTCCTCGATTAAAATGTTTAGTAGCAATTACGCCTCTCCCTTTGCCATCAATGTAATCAATCTGTTGAGTTGAAAAGAAAATCAGCTGGGAAATTACAAAGTATTTACATTGACTGCAAATATGCCATTTACTAGGAAATGAGCGTGCGTCACATTTGTCACAAACACCATGCCGTAGCAGTTTTTAATGTGTTGCAGACAGAGCTGGGGAAGCACAATGCATGATATCATGGAAGAATCAGGATGAGTTCAAGATGCAACCTACAAGTTATCATGGATTTTGCTAAAAAGGAACTAAGAATTACTTTAAATAAATTATATACACAGAAACTATCCATTTTTCCTTTTAAACTACCTACTGAGGGACTAAGCTTTTCCATTTCAAGGGCACCATCAGCAGGCACAGGAAGAAATGTCAGAGGTACAGAAAGATCAATCACAGAAGTCACATTTGTCACTCACTAGTGTATTTTATTATTCTGCCCCCAGCCTAACCTGGGCAACTCTCCCACTCCAAGAAAGTTCTCCAATCACCATCCTAGAAGATCCAGTGTTAACTGCAGGCTACTTTTTTCCTTTTTTTTTTTTTTGGGGGGGGGGGGGGGGGGGAGGGGGGGGGGAGGGTTCACAGCTCTCTTGCACTTCCAGGAGCTACTTCTGCTTTAAACTCTAGAAGGGGTGGTCAGAGTAACCCAAACAGTAAGCAGCTGGTGCCAATAACTAACATTTGCTACCCCTGGGAAGAGAACCAGTAGAATCAATTAGCTTCAGTGCCATAATGAAGAACCCACAGCAACTAGCTGTACACAGGATAAGAGAATTTGTTGCTATTCAGTGGGTATATGGGTATTACCTTTTGTACGTATTACAGTTAAGAGGATATATCTAACCCCATTTTTGGAAGAATATGTTCTTCAGAGTCAAGTATCACCCATTCAAAAGGGGTAGACATTGTGCTCCCCTTTCATCTTTTTACCAAAGAACTGGAACAGTTCTGAGTTCTGCAACTTTCTCTTTAAACAGATTAAGAGCAACAGACTGCCCAGCTACTCGGGTTGACACTGCAATTACCTTCATTCCTTCCTCTTTCCCACTTGTAATTAGTTCATCTATTTTCCTCCTTTCCTCAGTCTGGGGAAGAAACAAGACAAAACACATGACCACATTATTCTTTCAGATTTTGTAGTTTGTACCAGAGCTAAGAGTAAACAATTAGCCAGTGACACTCATTTTTCCAAACCATCCCATCCTCCTAAAATTGGAGAGAGACTTCTACCCTCCCACCCCAAAGATGTATCATCTAGATTTTATGTTAAAAGAAATGGATCAACATTTCTGTACTTTAGAAGTGTTCTTAACAATACTTCCAGTGAACTGGCTAACATTAGCATTAGCATTTCCACATAGTGGAAACATTTACAGATAGTTATGTGCTTTCTCAAACGCTCAATTAAATGGCAACATTATAAGCAATATGATTTTAACAAGAAGCACTACCTCTAATTCAGATTTGCTCTTCCTGGAACTTCTTCTAACTGGGTAATAATCTGTCACTTTTCGATTTGGGGTTCTTCCTTGCGTTCTAAGGAATAAGAAAAATAAGGATCACACATATCAGACTATTTCTGAAGTTACAGTTACACCTCTAGAACAAGTATCTGTAAAAAAGTTTTTGCTTTCAAGCTTGGTATTTTGAAAGTTGGTTAGGATGAATCAATGTTTCTCATCACTGCTTTTCCTCCCAAGCCACAAGTTACATCCTCTACTAGTCCTTTATCCACAGGAATGAGATACCGCTGGAAATCAACTGAAACAACTCTGAAACCTTATTGTCCTTTCCAGAAGGCTCTCTAAAATTTAGGTAATAACCTGTTTGGCAAAGAATTCATTAATATTAGGTTACGTTACTGCAATAACACGAGAAAGGGTTCCAGCTCAGCCAGAAAGCCACCATCTGCAATTAATCCAATATACTGTTTCTGGCAATATACACTCCCATTTGTCCACAGAAAAGTAGGTCTTAATAGTTCATTAATTTCATTTTCTAGAGGTGATCAGAAACTATTTAACTTGAGTTAAAATACACAAGCCCTGCTTGCAGGAAAAGGTCATCTGCAAGAAGATGTGTACTTTGAGTGCTATTTTATATTTTCAAACATGCTATTCTTGAGGAAAAGTCATCTTTAAAATTTATTCCCTCCAACATAGCCATTTGCTTAAACAAACAAGAGAAACATTAATGACAAGTCTGACTATATCTCCCCTGAGCATAAGATGTAGATCAAGCCTCCCAGTACAAAAGGACATAAAGCAGAAGAGCTTTTACAATTCAGAAGCCACTTACTTTCTCCTTGGTCCGCGTTTTGTTTTAACCATCTTTTTCTGAGCTGGCTTTGCATTGGCCTCATCAGCACCATCGGAAGGCAGGGGCGTCTTCTCAGTTTCTGCAGTTTCTTGGTTTTGATCAGAAGAGGGTACCGGAGTATTGCACCCACTTTCTTTATCTTTCTGGTCGTCTGGTTTCATAGCACCTTCAATTATATTGCTACCGTTCTTTTTTTCTGGTGACAGGAAAATAAAGTAAGGCTCTGAACTCAAGATCATCTATACCAGAGTGCTTTTAAATGAATTCCAATGGTTTCTAGTCCAAGTTTCTAGTTCTGTCAAACAGGAGAAAGAGGAAGGGAATGAATGATACAATCTCTTTGTGCTAGAACCCAGACACTTACCAGACTCTTGAGTAGTCATTGCTACACTACATGCAGTACAGAGGGAGGCATGAACAGAGAAAGAGAAAGGGTAAAACAGAGCCTGAGTATCTTGTCATGATTGGAAAACTGAGCAGCAAACCTGACCTGAACCCACAGCACCTTCAGCGCGGTATTTGAGCCAAGTGCTCAGTTAGCCAGTCAGTGCCTTTGGCATTCTAAGCTATCAAGTTGCTGCTGATGAATCAGCACCCTGCACTGAAGGAGTGCAAGTCTCTGGATCCTGCACTGCTGTGATCAATAGCCTCGCAGGCTGGTACAAAGCAGTCAATACCACTCAGGAATCCAAAGGTCAGACACTTCCAAGAAAGAGCCTAATCCACGCCCATTCCATTTTCTTTGCTGAGTGCATCATACCTTGAGCTGACCACATCCTCCTGCTCAGCTCACTGATTTAGAGGTAAATAAGCATGCCTTAAGACTGAATAAAGTTTTTATATAAGGCAAATTACCAGGTTGAAGCCCCACATGACAAAACAGATGCTTCGATCTCAGTAGAGAAATGAAGTACAGCTGAAAGGCCACAGCTCCACTGCAGAACAGGCTAAAGCCATCTTCACCTTATTGTTAAAGCTTGGGAGCTAAAGCTCTCAGTTCCCAGAAAACCTCAGGCTCCCTGTGCTAAATGGGGCTTAAAACACCTACTTGCTACAAGTGTTTGCCTCAGAACATTTTGACAGATTACCACAGTTAACAACCACACCTTTAAACAGAAACCAGCTGATCTATTTTTCCATCGATACCCCGTAAATCCAGGACCTAGGCTTTGAAAAGGATAAGGACACCATCACCCCCATAGAGTCTCTGTTTGCTGATAAGAGCTGTAGGACTGGGAAAGCGACCAGGGCAGGGAGCTGCCTGGCCTCCTGAAGTTCTGAAACTAGGGGGGGAGGAGGAAAGAATGTCTTGTAAAGCCAATAATCCAAATATCAAGCTTACCATCTCCTTTTCTGTTGGTTTCATTTAGTGTTTTGCCCTGACATTTCACCTCGTGATACATGACCGAGTTTTCTTCTTGAAGTGGGGGGCGAGCACCAGGAGTTTTGCTAGGATTCAGGTAGCTGCAGATTTTGGATTGACCAATAAACACATTCTCCTAAAACAGAGCCACACAAAAATCAGTACATTACAGACGTGCCAGGAACCTCCAGCTGGTATCCATAACGCGCTGCAAAAACAAGGCTGACAGCTGACTGGGCAAACGTAAATTATATTGCCGTAATGCCTCATGTTTGCTACCGTTGCTATTTCTACTACATGAAAACATAACTGTGGTAAGCGCTTGGAGAACTTTACTAATGCAAACTTTCAGTTCAAGAAGAGACTCACATGAAATGTGGTAGGATGGGATATTCATAACTACAATTTCCGTCCTGTGCTTCAGAATGTGAACTCTGGTACTAAAAAAATAACCAAGCTATTCAGAGGGCAAGCCAAGAGAAGTACAAATAACACAGCAAGAACTGCACAAGCCTCAAACATATCTCTCACAGTCAGAGAGATACGAGCTTGCCCAAACACTCCTGTAAAGCGTCAAATATCATTGCCATTAACTATATGCTCTACTGAGCAACACTGTGGACAGGAATCAGTTTTGGACAGCCTACTTTGAGTGACATCTCTCAGTAAGGTCTGGGAGATAAACAATGCTATCTTTTGTGTTATAACGGATAAAGATAAAGTGTAGATGTTGTTCACAGCATAAAAAAACACATAAGGGCAAAACATGTGGTCCCAGGAGGGTAATGGTGAAGGCTCTGATGTGGTTAAACGCCACAAAGACCAGGGTTTGTGTGTGGGCTCAGGCTTGGAGAACATCACCCGTGAGGAGCACAGACCTAGCAGTTCCGTGTAGCTGGGCCACCTTTGCTTTTGTGGTCTCTGCCACCTGGCCAGGCCTGACTGCACTGTGTGCAGAGGGCACACGGATTGTGACTGTGAGCCTCAGTGTCCGGGCAAACAGAGGCAGCTTGGCTAGAGCAAGCTTGCCTTGGCATATTTTGACTCAACTAAAAGCACTTACAGGCACCACAACCCAGATGAAACAACAAAAAAATGCCTCCTTTTTAAGCATACAAAGGTTCTCACTGGTTAAAAAACAAAATAGCTCAAAGATGCCACTTGACTAAACTAATGGTCCGGTGTATGCTGTCCCATAAAACTAGTAAAGTAAACAAAGCATGCAATAGAATACCAACGGTAATTTTAATAGTTATTAAGACATGAGTAACATACTCAGTGCATACATAATTCATACTCAAAATAAAACCAGTTAAAGGCTCAAATCTTACAGCATAAATAAATTTCAGTAAGAATTAAGCTTGCAGCAGAACAACCTGAGAAGGAGGAAGTCCATTTGACTGTAAGGATTAAGTGCTACAAAAGCACTGCATTTTAACAAATGCAAGCAGTGAACCCTGCAATGAGAAAATCTTTGAGTTTAGTGAGAACCTGAAATATGGGCATTTCCAGAGAAAGCCAAAAGCAGCCAACTGCAGCAGTTCACCTGCCAAAGAAGCCTCCTGGCTTTGAGCTCGCTATTAACAGGCACCAAACAGCCACTTTTTCAGTGCAGCCTCCTCCCCAGTTCCCAATTCCCCTCCTGCTGCGCTGTCAGCTACAGAGGCACGGCTGCCACGTCTTTGTCTGTGCCAGGCTTCAGACCTAAAGCAAACATTTTCTCAGCACAGCAGAGCACATTAAGAGCTGCTGAGGGAGGCTGGGGTTTTGATACAATACCCACTGTTATTTCCACGGAGACTTAAATGCAAAGGGATTACCAACCTCTAGCTAGATGCCTCTAGAACGACCACAGGGCACCGGAAATGTCACAAATATCGCCCACCCTGGGGCCTGCCGGCTGGCTGACAGCAGCACCCGGCGCTCTCAGGACAGCTGGCAGCAGGGCACAGAGGGACACGGCCGCAGCCCAACTCCTCTCACACTCCCCCCATTCCTGACCCACCCCAGGAACCCCACAGGCCCGGTTCCCGGGTAGCCGAGGCTCCGCACGGCCACTACCGCCCCGTGAGGGTAACCGGGTATCACGGCAGGCCCCAGGATCCTCCCACCCCGCTCGGGGCCCGAGCAGCGCTTACCCCACCGGCCCGGGGGCGGCCGGGGCCCTTCCTCTCGGCGTTCTCGGGGCTCGCCTCCTCCGCGCCGCCCGCCCTGGCCTTGGGCATGTTCTTCCCTAGGAACGAGAGGAGAAGAGCGGCGGCTGAGCCATGGCCGGCGCTGCCTCCGGGCCACCGTCATTGCCCGCCTGCCGCGGCCTGCGCCATGTTTAAAGGGCTCGCTGCTCCCGGCAGGCCGAGCCGCGGCGGCCCAGCCCCTTCCCGGCGAGCTGCGCACACCGCGCGGGGGAGGAGTCCCGCCGGCACCTCCCGGGAGGAGCCTCCGCGCCCCGGCCGCCCCGCAGCCGCCGGGAGCCCCGAGCGCCGCCTTGCCCCGCGCCGCGGAGACCCCGCCGCCACCCCCAACCCGCTGCCTCCCCTCTCCGAGCCCCGGCACCTTTCGCCATGGCGGCGGCGGCGCGGCCGGGCCCGGCGCTCAGCAGCCCCCCGCGGCCGGGCTCCGCCGCCGCCCTCCCCGGGAGCTCCCCCGCCGCCGCCAACTGCTCCGCGGGGAGACGCCGCGCCCTGCGCCGCCTTCCCATTGGTTCAGAGCGCTGTCGGTAAGCGCTGCCGCGCCCTCTGATTGGGTGTGGTGGAACAGCCCCGCCCTCTCCGTGTCAAGCGGAGCCGGGGCAAGCTCCCGGGAACGGCGTTTAAACGCGCGTTCCGCGGGCGCTGATTGGCCCGCGCGAAGGGCAACGGGCGCTCTGATTGGCGGAGAGCAGGAGGACCGCCCCCAAAGGCGCGGGACTGCGCCACGTGGGTGGGGGCGGGGAGGGCGCCACCGGGGCCGGTCCTGGTCCTCCCCGCACCGGCACCGGGCGCGGCCCAAGGGCACCGGAATAAAACGAGCAGAGAACGGCGGGGCTGCCCCGGCTGCCTGAAGCACCTGCAGGGCCGTGAGCGCCCTGCTCGCAGCCCCGAGCGCATGCGGTGAAATACCGGAGAATTGGTGTCAGCGGGGTGGAACCGGCGATAAACCCGGGACACGAGGAAGTGGAACCGGGTGAAGGGGAACTGGAGGCACGGCGCGGCGCGCACCAGCGGGAGGCTCTGTGTTGGCAGTGTGAAGTCAGGAAGCTGCCGCGCACGCATGGCCAAGCAGAGCAGTGACACCGAGCAGCAAGGCGCCGCCAGGCTCCCTTATTTCTGCCCTATTTCCCTGTTAGGACTCTTCTAACAACAGCGACCGGCGTGCCCGGGGCATGGACCGACAGTCACGGAGCCCCTGCACCTCCACCGTGGCGAATGGTTGCCCCCCAGCAGCTTAGCAGTGGCCACTTGTCCTCTTGAGTATCCACACGGGGCTTTGTCAACCTGCTGAAGGTGTCGGTACCAATGAAAACTACCCCTCTCCTTAAGAAGAAAACAGAAAATAAATAAAAAGCAACACTCTGAGCTTCAGGAGGTGCCCAGGTGTTTTGAGAAAAGGCAGCAGAAGCCCAGCTCTGCGCCCTCCGTGGCAACGCTGCTGCTTTTCAGGGAGGTGACCCAAATGCAGGGCGTTTTCCTGTAAGCCTTAGCAGACAAGGGGCTGCTGCCAGCTGGGCGTCGTGTCCTCAGGCAGCCCCACTACGACAGGCACACCAGGCTCTCCGGAGAAGCACTGCAGCTCTTGGCAGAATCTGGGCTGATTTTTCCACCCCAATTCACGCTGTGCTTTTGACACGACTACGATGTCACAGGGAAAAAAATCCTGCATAAATTGTTAATGACGATTCCCTTCCTGCAGTAATTTGGGAATAGTATTTGTTGTATCCTAGGGAAGCTGTGGAAATTCATTTCCTATCACTTTGCTCAGTTTATTTTTATTTAATCTCAGATATTTCTTAATATTTTATGTATGTGTAACAAACAAAGCAACCAAGTTGGCATCGAAGCCATCCAGGCTGCCACTAGAGGGCAAAGCAAGCTAAATCATTTTCATCTCTAGAGCAACAAAGAAAACAGCGTCATCCCCAGCTGGCCTCCGCTCCCCACAGAAGGGGCTGGTTTCCCTGCGTCAGCTCCTCGGGGAGCTGTGGCCAAAAAGCCAGCGCCGAGGGGAAGTTCCAGCGTTATCAGCCCGCAGCCCACGGAGGATGTGCCTGCCGCCAGTGCCAGTCACCGTGACTCGGCGCCCAGCGTCGGCCTGCCGAGTGCTCCAGAGAGAGCAGCAGGGCTCCTCCTCACACCAGCTGTGGAACCCAGTGACCCAAATCTCATCTCCCAGAGAGCGTCGGAGCAGCTCCTCAGAGCACAGCCTTCTGACAGTGAAATGTGAAACGGACAGCAAGAGAAATAACGAGCGAGGCGCTGGGTGTGCTCAGAAAGGAAAGAAAATCTTAAGAGTAAATACATCCAGTCTCCATTAACACTTCAACTCGTTTCTTAAGCATCTTTTTAGGACTGGGTGCCTCTGAATCTGACAGTTAAATTTCTTTCAGACACACCACAAAGACACACTTGTTAAGTATTTCCAACTGAGCACGAGTGATTGCTGCGCGTCTCACTTTCCCACCTGTCAAATTTGCGATGAAGCATCACAACATTTACGCAGATTGCTTCTCTACGAGATGAAATGCTGACAATTTTGTTTCAGCCACTGTACCTCTCCCTCGGAAAGGAAGTAAAAATAAATGCCTTGAGGGTAACTGCTGAGTGCTACGCTAGGCAATGTTATTTTACAAAGTTGTATAGAAAAATGTTAGTAGGCATCAATTCCATTTCCCTGATTATAAAAATACATTCAGAGTAGCATCTACCCAGTGGTAAAAAAAAATAATTTCTCTAACCAAAAAGCGCATTTGGTGACATACTTATTTCATATTTCAGGTCATAGGGAAATAGCTTTTCATGTGGTAATTACACGTGAGCAGGGAGCAGCAGTGCCACCAGCGGGTTACTCACCTCCCAGTCGAGGATGATCATAAACTCTGCTCCCGGGCCTCTTTTCAACTCAAGACATCAGAAATGTCACTTTCTTGTCATGATTGTGTGGTGCTGTTCAGATGCATTTAGCATTAAATATGCTGTATGTGACCTGTACTCCTTTGTGCCTTTACTTGAGGTATGTAGAGGGCAACAGTCGAGAAGTGAGGTGCCATTTAAATTGTTCTAATCTCTGGCCAGCAGTCTGTCATCTTTTCCTCCATTTAGTGTCTGAAGCATCACTGATTGATCTAAATTACTTAGATCTTAAATTGCCTAACTTTTATTGCTGGATTTTTGTGTAATAAAAAGAAGGGGGTGGACTTGGATAAAATTGAATGCGCAGTACTTAACATTTTAAACAGATTTCACTACCGCCCACGCTTTATGCCTGCTTCAACTTTGTGAAAATCCTTCGAAACTGTTGCATTCTTACACAACTGGGTAAACCTTTTGACGAAAGCCTTCCTTTTAGCAAAAAATCGAGTCTGAGGGCCTTCAGTGGCACAACACTCTCCAGACGTAGAGCCAGCCCGTGCAGCCGGCGGGTTCTCAAGCAGCCAGGTCTTTGCGATTCCCACACCCTGCGGCCCACCCGGCAGGGCCGAGCCGTGTGGGGGCACAGCCGGGGGGCACCCCCAGGCCGGCCTCGGCCGCATTCTCCTCAGGGGGCCGGGCAGCTCCTGTCAGGGGAGTGGCGGAAAGGGGCGATCCTCGCCGGGGGGGGGGGGGGGTCAGGACCGTGCCCAAGCCCCGCAGACCCCCGGAGAGCCCCGCGGATGGCGGCGGGCCGGGGCCGAGCCCCCCCCGACTCCTCAGGACCGGTCCCACTCCGCCGCCTCAGGCGCCGCCTCAGCACTGCGCAGGCGCCGCCTCAGCACTGCGCATGCGCCTGAGCACAGCACCCCCTCCGCGGCGCCTCAGCGGTGCGCATGCGCACAAGCACACCCCGGTCGCCTCAACAACACGCATGCGCCTGAGCACCACCCCCCCAGCCCTGCCATCGCGCATGCGCATTGCCCCCCCACCCCGCCGCGCAGCCCCTGGCTCTTTTTTCTTCCCATGATGCCCCGCGCGGGGCGGGTCTCGCGAGAGCGCCGCTTCTCGCGTCCCCGCCGCGGCCGCCATCTTGGAGGCGCCGGGATCACGTGACCGCCTGCAGCCGCTCGCCTCCGCCTTCCCCTCCCCCACCCCCGGGAACCGGGCCCGGCCCGGCCCCTCCCGGCTCCGGCCGCCGCCCCGAGCCTGGGCCCGGCGCTTTTTTGAGAACGCGGGAGCCTCTCTCCGTTTATTTTTTTTTAATTTTAATTTTTTACTTTAATTTTTTCTTTTAATTTTTATCCCCCCCTCCCGGGGACCGGCCGCCGCCCGGGCGGGGCGGGAAGAGGAGCGGCGCGTCACGTGATGGCCGAGCGCGAGCCGGAGCGCGCCAAAACGCCCGGCGGGGGCGGTTGGGGGGGGGGGGGGAGGGGCGCGAGGCGGCGGCGGGGTCACGTGACGCGCGCGCGGCCTTGGCGGGTAAAGGAGGGAGGGGGGGAGCGGGTCACGTGCCCGCCGCGCGCGCGCCAGCGGCGGGCAGCGCCTGGCGTCACGTGGGGGCGGCGCGCGGCGGAGGTCACGTGGGGCGGCGCGGCGGGCGGGCGGCCCTCCCCCTCCTTCCTCCCCCCCCCTCCCCCTCCGGCCTCCCCTCCCCTGTGAGAGGGGAGGGAGGGCCAAGATGGCGGCCGGCAGTTAGAGAGCGGCGGGGCCGGCGGCAGGCACTGCGGGGAGCGGCCGCGGCGGGACCGGGAGCGAGACGCGAGCGAGTGAGTGAGCCCCGCGCCGCTCCCCGCGGCTTCCTCGGGGCGTTCCCTGCGCGGCGAGGCCTCCTCCCGGGGCTCCCTCAGCGCCTCAGCTCGGGCCTGGGGGGGCTCTGAGGGGAAGGGGCCGGGGGTGGCGGCGGGCCCCGAGCCTGCCTCAGCGCCTGGGCGCGGGCCGGGCCTCGGCGGGGGGCGGTTGGGAGCGGGGCGGGGGCCGGGCTGGGCCTCGGGCGGGCGGGGAGCCCCGCGGGGCTGTGAGGAGCGGGGGCGGGCGGCCTCCCCTGGGCCCCCGGCCTCTCCCCTCAGCCCCCGGCCTCCCCGCCGCGGCTTCCCCGGCTCCTTTGTGCTCGGCTCGGGGCTGCGGAGCCGCCGCGCTGCCCACGGAGGGGATTCCCGGTGCTTCGCGGTGCGCCCAGCGCCCTTTCCCCTTCTCCTCGTTGTGCGGGGGGGGCCGCGCAGCCAGGCGGCTCCCGGTACCGGCGTTCCGCAGCCGAAGCGCCCCCCGGTACCGGGGTTACGCAGCCGCTCCGGGCCCAACCCGGAAGTTTTTGTCCGCCCCACGTGGCGGCGGCTCCCCCCGGCCGCCTGCGGGGCCGCCGCGCCTCGCCCCCGGGTTGCCAGGGGGAGCGGGCCCCGCGTCCCTGCCGAGCCCCGAGGTGTGTGTGTGTGTGGGAGGGGGGAGGCCTTGCGGGGCTCCCTCCCGTTCGTCCCGCTGTTATTTTTATCTGGCCGGGTTCCGCGCTTTGTTGGAGGGGAGAAACGAGGAGTACGGAGCTCTTTCTCTAGGTGCTTGCGGCGTGGTTGTTGGTCTTGGGTGCCTGCTAAAGGTTAGGTTAGTACCTTACGTGTAGAAAACATTTAAATTAATGTGTTAGGTTATTGGCGTGAACAAGCGACGATTTCTTACACAAAAACACAAAACCTGTAGTTAATTCTTAACTCGGCGATAGGCTGTTTGCCTTTGAAGTGCATAAATTGTCTGGATTAAAGTTGCGAGTGAAAATACCAGGATATTCTGCGAGTTTCTTAAATGGAAGAACTTGATGATGTCAAGCAAATAATTTACTACGGTAGGAGTTGTGTAAGAGCATGACATTCAGATTTTTTTTTCTGTTATCTTCCTTTCTTGCTGGTGTGCTGTTATATTTTAATGTGATCTTAGTCTTTAAAAATAAAAACGTGGGTAGTTTGTCTTACTGTCCGGACAAGTTCTTTGGTGTCAGAACAGGTTGATAGCTGCTCTAGGAGCTTGTGCCTTGGGTTACACCTGGAACTGACTCCCACGGCAAAACTGAGGAAGGGTTCTGGTGTTTGGGTGCTGTGATCACCTCTTCTGGGTTTTTATTTCTTAAAAACCTTTCCTGTCAGCTAACTTAACCTCTATGTGTCTAGTCTGAAAGCTGACTTCACGTCAAATCGTTGCATTGTTTTTCCTTATAATATTAAGGAAAAAAAAGCTGGATTTCCCATCGTGGTTCTGTACGTCCTGCCTGCTGTAAAATTCATAAGGCAGTTGGGAGAGAGCTTTAGGGCAGAGCTGAATCCCACGGTGTGCTATCCTGAGCTGTGCCTCGTGTCCTCGTGGGTTTCTCTTTGGGGAGAGAAGCAGTGTTTGAACAACTGGCAGGGTATTTACAGGACTGGGCTGCTTTTCACAGAAATCTGAAGATAACTTTGCATTTAACTGCAGCGTTAGCCAGTAGTCCTGAGGTTAAAGCGTGGAAGCACGGGTGAGTTCAGTAATTAGCCTTGTACTCCTTGATTGGGTAGTGACTGGAAAGGAGCAGAAGGGATTGGGTTTGAGCTCAGGTTTTTTGTTGCTGTTGTTGTTACCCAGGCTACTTTCTAGAGGCAAAAGCTAGGATGGGCAGAACCCCTGTGGATATCCAGCAAATCCCATAGAGTGGGACTGGGGGTTAACAGCCCTCACACATGTCCTGTGCGAGGCTGCCATGGGATTGTGAAATGTTTCTGCTGCCACTAGTGCACAGGTCAGGCAGCCGGGGTACACATCTGCCTTTCAGTGCTGCATCACGATTTGCATGATACCTCACATGGCTTCCAACATAGCTTAAGTGACGTGTGTTCCTCAGAAAGCTCCTCCTAATAAAAGGAGAACTAGTTGCTTAACTGTGGTAGTGTTGCAGGCTGAGCATTAAAACCGAGTTTGCAGGTTGGGCATGCCAGAGGCCGGCTGTCTGAAGGGTTTGGTAACAGCTTCCCTAGCTGACTGGGATGTTAACTTCAGGCTAAGTTGTGATACTGTAGTTCAGTGCCTTTTATAGGTTTTAACCGATACAGTGTCACGATGTGGAACTGACAGATTTAGGAATGAAACCTTCTCATGGTTTCAGATTCTACCCTATTCTTCTTGGGGGAACTCGAGAGCAGGTTGCTCTCCGTGTGCTTTAGATTTTTTTTTTTTGTTTTCTGTCTTTCTAACAAAGCTAAAATGGAGGGAGGGAGAGAGCCAGGTTGGCATGGATACATGTCGTACTATTAAACATGGCATTCTGGTTTTGTTTCTTTAAATCAGGAATTATTTACATAATGCACAGTGGTAGGGAAACTGTCGTTTTATCAAAGTTTCAGGCCCTGTTCTTCAGCAGTATAGCACCTTACAAAATGTTTGGTATATTTTCATAGGCCTCTTTGAAATGGCAGCAGGTTGTATTCTTTTTTAATGCAAAGAATAGCTGGGACACTACCATTTGAAATTTTATAAATCCATATTTTTAGTTTTTATCTAACAGGTTGGTTCTTGCTCTGTGACACTGGACAGCCTGACTAAACATAGACAACCTTGTCTGCAAGATTCTGCATGCTCAGAATGGCTCTTCGACTGGTGAAATGCTCAGGGAACAGCTTGTAATATTCACAACTTTTTTTTTTATAAATATTTTCTTTTGGAGTTTTTTAAGATGTGGCAAACAGGTCCTTATATAGTATTGCCAAAGCTGAGCTGCAGAGCCTGATAAAGTTGTTTTCACTTATGTTAACTAGGAAGCCTCCTACCTTGCAAGATTATGGGGCTGTTTCAGCCTGATAACGTTTTAGGCTTGACTAGTGTATGTCACAAAAAATAAAATAAGCTATCAAGATGCAGCTTTTCCTATGTATTTTTTTCATCTTCTCTCCCTTACTAATCTAAAACTACATGGGAGAAAAGGGGGGGGTGGCAGCGCGGTGGCACTTGGAAGGTTCACAAAATCTAAAACTGGTGCCAAGTATTCAGGGCTTTTAATGTAAAAATTCTAGAAGTTCAGAATTCCTTTTGTTCTAGTTTCAAACAATGCAGCTTTGTTCCCACCATCCAGAAACAAAATAAATGAAACTAGTTAGTCAAACTTTCATTGTCCAAGCTGTCTGACAGACAAGTAAACAATTGCTGTTGTTTCTCTTAACGGTTGCTAACAGTCCAGCCAAAGCTAATTTTTAAGACTGTTAAACCAGGAGTTAGCATGGGAGGAATACAGCTGGGGGATTTCTCGTATGAAGACAGCTCTGGTAGGAAAGTGGGGGTTCGGAGCTGAACATACGCACTCTGGAATTCTAGGAATTGCTATGCTGGCTTTTATTGCTGCTCATCTTGCAGAAACTTTGAGGCAAGCAATTAACAAATTACTTCTGTGACTGATTTTCAGAACTCACCCTGATTGAAGTATCCAAGCCATTGTGTTTTTAAGGGTTAAAAATGAAGTGTTCAGTGTAATTGTTCTGTTAAACTTGACCTTAAACAGACTTGATAGGTTGTGGCACCATTTTAGAGTGGTTGGGCAAGGTGTGTTTCTGTGTGGTACTGTTATTTTTCCTAGCCTTGGTTTGAGTCTTAATTTCGTAGGAAGTCCTTGCCTCGTATTGCAATACTAGACTAGAAGTTATCTTAAAGGGAACTAGAACAAAAGAATACTTAAGTAAACAGCTCCAAGCTTCTGTTTTCCCATGCCCCCTATTCTGTACAGAGGGGCATACTTACCTCTCAGCTGGGCTCTAGCCATAGCTCCTCCTAGAGATGGCTCGAGCAAAGCTATGTGCAGGCTGAACAATGACCTAACTGTCACTCTTTTTGTACATTTTAGATGTTCTTGTTTGACTGTGTTGAGCAAAGGTGTTTGTGCTGTACAGAAGAGTGCCTGCTCCTTCCCAAATGAAAGCTGCAAAGTTACAAGTGTGAAGTGTTTCAGGGCTGCCAGTTTGAAGGAGTGACCAGTGCTAATTCCCCTCACTTTACAAACTCACCTGCAGTGGCTGAAGTTCCGAACCCCAAAAGGATTGAGAAGCCCAAACTTCATTTTTCAGGCTTCATCCTTCTCCTCCCACCAGTTTATAATCAGGGAACAATGCTGCAAGCCTTTAAACAAAATGATCGCTGCCAGTATTTTAGCCTGAGGAAAATTAGATTTATCCTTCCCATTTCGATGTGCGTATGTATTTATAGACCCCTTTCATGAGATAGGGGGCTTAATGCTTCCGAAAGGTAAAGCCAGCAGTCTGCTCTTACTCGCTTTTATTGACCCATTCGGGGCTCCAGGAGACGGACTCGTGGGAGGTGACGTCCTCTGGAGGAGCTGACACGGAACTTGTCTGCTCGCTATCTTCAGATCTGCCGTGCCAATAAACTACAAAGTAGGCCGTTCTGCCGACTTGGCTGATCACCTCAAGTGCCTTATTTTTCTTAGGCAAAAAAAGGTCAGAGTATAGTTCTGACATAGCAAATGGCCTTTAATGGGGTGGCATTGGGTTAGTAGCAGTTCCACTGATTATTTTGTTGCTTTGGTATTCTTCTGGACAGAACAGTCTTTGAGGCTTAAAAGTACATCTTCCCCTTGTCCCTGTACCGTACGTCCACTCCTCCAGCTGTTATGCCACCGTCTGAGAGTTGGTCCACTAAAAGGAGGTCTCTCCCTATTATCAGGCATACTAGAGCTAGGAAGAACAAGAATTAAATGCCCGAGGCTTTATTTACTACAAGAATTACCTGTTCTGCCAAACGTGCTAGGTGGTGTGTGCAACCGACCAGCTGGCTGTGGCTTCATGTATGCGTAGAGAAGGATGAGTGACTGAATGCTGCTTCCTCTGTGAATGTGTCGGAAATGGCAAATACTTCTGTGTTCTTATCTGCTTTAGAGTATGTGTTCAGCTTTGTTGGTTTTCTGGTTTGTTACCAATGGGGGGGGGTGGTGGTGTGGAAAGCAAGTGAAATGAATTTCTGCTTAAAGTGTATTTTGGAATATGTAAGCAATAGTTGAGGTAATGAGTGAAATTCAGTTTTTCTCTTAGGACTAGGGCAAATGGGCTTCCTTAGGAGAGCAAAACACATCTGTCTTGAACAGCATTTGGCTTTTTCAGAAGTTTGTACGCTGCCTAGCACGGCTTTTTGGAATTAATTTTGCTTGTCCTACACATGAAGGAGCCTGTGACCTGATGCTAGTGTCCTATTTAATGTGTAGCTAACATACTACAATATGGAACATTTGTTCTTCCCACTATGCAAAACAAAATTTCTCCCATGAATGAATTACTACCTAATGAAATGGTACGCAAGAAATGAAAGCTTTCCTTACAAGCTTTTTATCACTAAATTGTTGTTACAAGATAAACTAAATGAATTTTAATTGTGCTTCTCTGACAGAGACACATCATTAGCATAATAGTCTCGCCACTTCTGCCTCTTGATATTTCTTGTCGTGCTTAAAAATGTAGTGTGATGAAGACTAAAAAGGCCTTTTTTTCTCTAAGTTTATGAGTGTCATAGCAAACTTTTTCCTACCTACTTGTAAGTTTGAGCATATTGAAAAGATTTGTAGATTATTTTTTTAAACGAACAAAGGAGCCGGAACAAATACAGAAAGTGAAACTGTGTAGACAGGTGACTGCACTGCACGCGTTCTTAAATCTAGGAAAGGAAACTTAAACTGGCTGTGCACATGCACACTAAACCTCAATTAAATATAACTTGTATTTATGATCTTAATTTTTTAGAGATGGTGGAGCCAGGACAAGATCTGTTGCTTGCTGCTTTGAGTGAGAGTGGAATCAGTCCAAATGATCTATTTGATATTGACTCTCCGGACGTGGTTCTTGCAAATCCAGCTCCAACTCCAGCTGTTCAGCAGGTTAAAACAAGAACACTGTTGTTTGCTAGAGGACATAAGAGCTTGTACTTGATGTATTGGGAGAGGAGGGAGGGTCCATAGCAAATGTTCAAAGAATGTGGAATTTTCATAAATTTATTGCTTCATAGTGCTGAGATTGGCAAATGACTTGTTAGATCATTTTAAACTTTAAACTAACGCAATCTGAAACACGCTATTGAGGTCACTATAGTCATATATTTAACTTGCCTGGTTTCGTTACATTAAATGGGGATGTAGTGTCATGTGTCCATAGAGGACTCTGTGTTACTGGAGTTTTCTTGCCCTCACTTAAAAAGTGCACTCTTAATATCACTGGACTCTGGCTGCTTCCTATAAAATGTCAGTGACATCACGGACCTAATAACATTGTCTCTGCAGTTAACTAATGGTTTTTAACTTTTCTGGATGGAAATAACCACTTCATGACCTTTGTTTCCAGTGCAGCCTTTGTTAATAAGCTCAGTTAAGGACTTCCCCATTAACTTTCATTTTGTGGGTGGGTGTTTAGACTTGAATTCGATTTCCTGCTAATCTGAGTACCTACTGATACTTTCTTTCTTCCCTCTGCAGTCAGTGCCACTTAGTGCATTAGAGCTAGGCTTGGAAACCGAGGCCACAGCTGCTGTGAAACAAGAACCAGAGACAGTATCAACTCCAGCCTTATTAAATGTTCGGGTAAGAACTTCAGGGCTTTTTGTGACATTTCACTAAGGTACACATACAAGAGGTAGGACTGTAATGTGCCAGTTAGACATCATCTCAGTGCTATGTATTTTGAGCCCGTGAAAGCTGAACAGACCCATGGGTTGATAGGATTTTTATGACAAGGAGAACCAAAGAAGACAAACAGCATGCAGAAAAACATTTTGGGGTGTCCAGTGTGCCTTTTACTTCCCCTGCATGCATATTCTGGGTATGTGAAAGCTTTGTGAATTTGAAGCCTGTACCTGAGCTATGCATCACCTTTTGTAACTGCAGATAATTCTGAGCACCACAACTGTGGAGATAGTTTGTATGTTGGAAATTCTCTTCAGTTTAGAGTTTCTATACCTGTAGAAGTTGTGTTTCGTACCTAGATATTTAATCCTTAATCCTATTTATTTATCTTAAAAAAAAAAAAAAAAAATGCAAAAACATACAGCAATATAGTGATAAATGTTTTGAAAGACGCTTAGTGCTCAGACTGTTGTACCACAAGGCAATTCTTATTAACAGAGTTCTTAAATGGTGGCTCTTGTGCTCTAGCTGAAAGGCTAATAGTCTGCTTTTTTCACTGCTGTCTGAAAAATCTCCCTGGTTCTTTGTTGGTAGCAACCACCATCCACCACAACCTTTGTGCTGAATCAAATAAATCAGCTTCCAACTTTGGGGACTACAATAGTGATGACAAAAACAACACCTGTTACAACCACAAGGCAGACTATTACTGTAGCAAAAATCATTCAGACCAGCACAACTACTCGACCCTCAGTTGCAGCACCAGCAGTACGGAATGCCTTGACCACTGCACCATCGAAGGACCAGATTCAGCTGAAAGATCTTCTGAAGAATAATAGTCTTAATGAACTAATGAAATTGAAGCCACCTCCTAACATTGCCCAACCAGTGGCAACAGCAGCAAGTGAGTGTTCTTCTTTCTTCATAATTACAGTATTTTGGTTAAATGGTAAAATCATCTTGTGTGAAAATATTTGTACATCTTGTATTTTGGTTGATTTTTGGAATATCCCAGTAAAATGAAAGTGTACAGAAAACCTTATAAATTCTGTTCAAACTCCAATTCGGGGTAAAATAATAAAAATAACAGGCTTTTAAGAAGTAACACCTTCAGTTTACCATAAGGAATGGGGAAAATGATGTTTTAAAATGCAGCTGGCAAATTTGTAAAATTAATTTGTGGGCATTACTGAAGTTGATGGCTTAGCTGTCTTGAGCCTGTGTGAGTTCTTGTTCTGCTGTATGTTTGCTGTGGAACTACAACAGATGGGCTTGTTCTCTTGCATCTTCCAAAACAGATCTGTAGTACTCCTATCATACGGTGTTTCTCTAAAGTATCTCCCAAGAAAGGAGAATCTTGGTAGCCCTGTAAATTCCATGGGAAGCATCAGACCTGTTGTGTTAAGAAAATGTGCTAAAAACTTGCTGTTTGCTTCCATGTTACCGCTTAAAGATGGTGTTATGTGCCAGAAGTATTTTGTTAGCACGCTCTAAATCTTCACCTTGTGATACCTTTCATAGTCTTTTCTTGTATGCTATTTCTAACATGTAGTTAACTTACACAATTAGCTTAAATAAAAGGGGAAAAACTGCGTGCATGTGTATTTTTAAATTGCAATTTGATGTCTAAAGTATTGCATGAAACATACTGGTTTCATTCTTTTGAATTATTCTGCTTTTAGCATGAGGTAAGATTAGGCTACTTCAGTTTGAAAATAGCTCTATTGCTGCTTTTCCTGAGAAGTACACGGGCTTCTTCTGTGTTACTATATTATCATTGTCTCTGAAATAAATGTTGCTAATTTTTATAGGCAGAGATGAAAGTATGCCTTTTTTCATATGCAGGTAGAATGCACTCTAAATGAAGCCAGCTGTGAGGATGGAAACAAGAATGTTCCTCTTTGCTCACTGTTCTTGAATTGAACTTGAAAAAACAACTGAAGTTGAGGGGTGGGAGGCAGGAAAAGCAGTGAGGGAGAACAGGAAAGAGTTTTATAGGATCTCAGACTCTTTGTACTAAATGAAAGCTCACAGAAGCATGTAGATAATGAGGAAGTATCAAGACCCCATAGGTGGTGTAGTGGCACAGCTGCAGAAAGTAGTTGAATATGCATCCTCTCAAGTAAGGGAACATGACTTCTAGAACCACATTTCTAGTCTTATTTATGTGCTTGTGGTTTTGGACCTTTTTTGTTCTTATTCAAAAATAATTTAAAAAAAATTGGTAAGTACAGAGAAAACTCTGGACAGAGGAGCTTGTGGAAGGAAGCGTGGTCTTCTCATACAACTCAGGCAGCAGAAGTTACAGGTTGTAAACAAAAACTTAAATTGTACAGCCTTTCTGATGCAAATGCTTTCTGTGCAATTGTTTTGTTTCCTATGGTCAGTTGCATGAAATCTAATATACGTATTGACTATCAACCTCATGGCAGCTTGACAGCTCCTTTAATTGTTTTACATGTATCCTTGCATGAATTTCTTTGAATTCTGTACTGAGCCCTATTGCTAGTTGATTCCAAATGTGGGTGAGGACAGGCAAGTTAGTAGATCTCCATCTTGAAGGATCCTGTTATAAACTCTAAACAATGAGACCAAAGTTGGTTTTCTTTTTTTCAGACATAATTGTAGTTCCTAAGGTGGTAAATGCCACCAGACCAGGTACGTTCATTTCTGTTGAAACATGGGGCTTTCTGGTTTATTGTTAAACTCCAGAAGTTCACAAGGTGGAGTACTTCTAAATATTGGATCTAGATTTGGTGAAGGTTTCTTTCTTTATTTTGAAACTAATACACACCTGTGTCAGATGTGATGGTATTGCATGGGAAATCTTAAGTAGTAGTGGAACTTAATCCTTTTGTGCTTGGATACATTATTTTTGGACATAAATAATGATAGTGTTATGAAGCACCTGTGTCCTACTGAACAGTAGTGTCCTTCTCTGTTAATGAGCTAGAAGAGAAGTGTTGAAATCTGAGTCAGCGTTTAGAGGGAATTCCTGTAAAACACAGCGGATGTTTGTTGTTTTTTTTTTTGTAGCTGATCTAAGCAATGGTGCAGTGAAGAAGGAGGCTTCCACAAAAGAGGTAGCAAGAATATGGATAAACGATATTAAAATGAGGAGTTTTTCACCAACTATGGTAAGTAGTACAAGTAGTTAATCTGCTAATTGAGTTTATATTTTATTGGCCCCAGCCAACTGTGACTAGTTTCAGTGGTTACTTGTATTTGCCTGTTGTGGTAGAATTGTACTGAGTGCATCTGTTTCTTCAAAAGGTTTGCTTCTCCACTAAGAGTACTTGATTAGATGACTAAAACTAACAGCCGTGTAGACCAGGTAGCCTGCATACCAAATGACAATTACTTGAAGTTATCTTTAACAGCACCTTGTTGTTTGGATATGAAAGGATGTGCTCCAGTTAAAGCTGATAAACACCTCACTTGCTGTGTTAAGACATTTTTCTTTTAAATATCTGTGTAGCTAGCAACAAGGAAACCAGGAGACTTTCTCTAGCATGACTGACATTTTGGGTGGTTTGATTTAAGATGTAAATAGAGTATCATTCAATAGCCTTAAATTTTAATAGATGTTTACAGCAGCAGAACATGTTTTAGAGTTTTAACGTCTTCGCTGATGGAATTGGGTTGCAGATTGTGATGAGCAGTGCTCCTCAGTAACTGGCACAAAAAATTTCTTTGGGCAAATTTTGAAATATTAAATATCAATTGTGAAAGACTTTGAGTTGCTGGCTAGAGAGTTTTAAAATATTAGTGTATTTACGGTAATGAAAATCACAGTAAAAATGGATAACTGTCAAGTTTGGGAGAATACTGGGTATAACTGTGGTAACTATTGTAACTGTTCCCTGAAGGTGTGAAATTGTGCAATGAAAGTGCAACTAGAAGAGTCTTCATGGGAGTACCTGAAAGTTAGTTTTTTAACTTGTTGTTTTCTTTAAGTTTCTTTCTTTAAGCTTGGGCTTAAAATGCTGTAGTGAGTCTCTCTGTAAGGGAGAGGAAGCTCCATGATGTTGTGTTTGAAGATACCTTCAGAGCCTAAGAGATGTACATTTCCTTTCGTAGTTTGCCCTTCTGCTCTATTGCATGTGCTAAGAAAAATCAAGTGCAAGTTTATGTTCATTATGTTTCTCAGATTAATTTTCAGGACATAGTCAAACAGCACGTTATTAATATTCTAATGCAGATATTCCTCTATTCTAGAAAGTGCCAGCAGTAAAAGAGGAGGAGGAACCTGAGGAAGAAGATGAAGAAGAAATGGGCCATGCAGAAACTTACGCTGAGTATATGCCAATAAAATGTATGACCTAAAAGCTAAATTGCATTAAAATGCTGAAATGTTTTGACACCTTTTAGTAACTAGACTGGAGTGAATAGCATACACCATAAGTCCTATAGGTTTCTATCTGAATGAAGAAAAAATCTGAATTTATGGTGTTTTTTTCCCTAGGATTTTTTTTCTTCTATAGCACTTAGTTTTGGAAGGTAGCGTTCCTTTCTTTAATAAGAAAGGCGTTAGTTGAGCACTGCCTGTTTCATAAATAGAGTTGAACTGAAATCGGGTTTTTTACCTCTTAAGCTTTTTGTTGTTTTTTTTTTTTTATCTCTAAGTTTTCTGCCTCAGCAGAGGAACTTGTCTTATAAAAAGTTTGAGTGGTCACTACTATCCTTAAAATCCATTTTGAGTCTTTCAGTATGAAGTTTACCCTAAATGCTTTCTTCCTGTATTGTTCCTGACTTTTATTTCTTAGAATTGCCTTTTTATTCTTCTATAAAAGGAAGCAAATCTCTTACAGCTGTTAATTGCCATCTCCTCTCTTTTCTCCTTTTCCCTCTTTGTTGTAATTAGTGACAAAAAGGTCTAATCTTATTTACTAGTTACTTAATGAGCAGCTCTAAAAGTAAAGCAAAAAAATTGTGTGAGGCTTGCAGCTAAATGGTTAATTTTTATTGTCACGGATGATATCTGTCAGTAATTAAACCATGTCTGTTCTAAATCTTTTCTCTTCTCGTACTACTTAAAAACAGCACTGTATAAATAGTGAGAAGAATGTTGCTTTTGTGATTCTGACATTTGAGGTTGCCTCTATTTTTTTGGGGAAGGCAAAGTTCAGGGCAGTTTCAAACATATTGAGTGCATAAATATTTTTAATTTTCAATACAATGAGCTTTTATATAACTTTATTAAAATTGATGGAAAGTGGTTAGAAGAGAAACAGTTATGAATTGCAGTTATGTAAACCCAGGTTGATATATTCCTTTGTATGTGATAGTTTAACATGACTTAGAGTAAACAATGAAGTGTATTTCTTGAGTTCAACCTTTGCAGTGGTTAACTGCAGTTTGTTTTAGAAAATAAACTAACCTTTTCTGTAGCAACGGATCTGTTTATGATGTTCTCATCCTCTTCCTTCCTCCCCTTACCTTCCCAACCAGTAAAAATTGGTCTACGTCATCCTGACCCGGTAGTGGAAACCAGCTCGTTATCCAGTGTAACTCCTCCTGATGTGTGGTACCAGACATCGATATCAGAAGAAACAATTGATAATGGCTGGCTGTCAGCTTTGCAACTTGAAGCGATCACTTATGCAGCCCAGGTATGCTAGATGTTACGTCTCTTGTGCGTGTTTTACTGCTGTATTAAAAACTTCAGTGGGCACATGTCTGATAATGAGTATGCAGCTCTCCATAAATCAGGAAGGTAGTGAAGGTTAGAGGACAAATAAAATGGTCGTAGGAAGAAGTTGCCCCTTGAGTATTTGAGACTTAAAGTCTGGGCCTAAGGCAGAAGAAGAGGGAAGAATAAAGGGGGGATGAAAATCAAGATTTATGATTTATTCATCAGATTCCCCAAAATGGGCACAAATGGGAGCTTGGTGAAACTGATAAGAGAATCTTTACAAAGTAAGCAGTGACTGTATCAAAGGGTTTAAAGAAAATTCTGCTAGTGTTCTGTTAGTGACTAGACCCATGCATATCTTCTTCTCCAGTTCCAGGTGCTGAGGGAAGGAGGCAGGGATCAGGAACCATGTAGAGCAGTCAAGCTCGTATGCTCTCCCTCAATGAAACTTCATTTTGTCAGAAAGTGCTTGGTGGGGTGGACCACTGGTCTCATCCGATAGGATGTTTCTTATGTTGGCTTGCTTATGACAATCCACAGTGATGTGTTTTGGAGAATGAGTACAAGTTTTTGTTTTCTCCTACAGCAACATGAAACATTCCTGCCCAATGGAGACAGAGCTGGATTCTTGATAGGTGATGGTGCTGGTGTAGGAAAAGGAAGGACCATAGCTGGGATAATCTATGAAAATTACTTGTTAGGCAGAAAAAGAGCAGTCTGGTAAGTGTGTAAGGATTTGTTAGAGCAGATGTTATAGTGACTATAGTACTTAAATTCAGTGTAATCCGTCTTCTGAAAAATGTTTGAACTGCTCTTTGAACTGTTGTGACTTAAATGCTTTTTTATATCTTCAGGTTTAGCGTGTCGAATGATCTGAAATACGATGCTGAAAGAGACTTGAGAGATATTGGAGCAAAAAACATTTTGGTTCATTCATTAAACAAGGTGTGGAAACTTTTTACTATGTACAGTTGAGGCAAAACTTTAGGTACGCTTGTGTGACAAGTTATGCATGTTAACTGTTTTAAGAGCAAGAATGTACTAATTTCAATAAAACTGCTGTCTAGGTCTTGTTTGACAGGCCTTAATCTTGTGAGAACCATGCAGTGCTTTAAGATAATCATGTAAATAGGCCCCTTGTAGGATTAAATCTTAGCATGCGACTTTTAAACATTATTATTCAAACTACTACTGATACTACTAGTAGAGTATCTTCTAGAAGTTGAAATAATCCTTAAATCTTTTAGACTTTGTAGCGTGTTTTCATTTTTACACCACCAGTGCAGAGTTTGTATGTAGTACACTTTGTGTGTAATTATTGTATAATAGACTTTCTTGGAATGTATTAAAATGGCAGCAGCGCGTGAAGTTATTTTCTGTGCTGTCTGCTTAGGATTAGCCACTTACATAAATTGTGAAGTGTGATTACTGGTTGAGTTCCCTGTCTGAACTTAAAATTCCTTTTGAGTTAGTATTCTTGCTTTTTTTCTAAAATACAGTAAAGCTTCTAGAAATTGTCAGTTATAGTAGCAGCAATAAATACACTCTCTAAATAGCTTTAAGGAATGCATCAGAACAAAAATGTTAATTGTATTTAAGCTAAGAAAACCGTCAAGTTGAAGAACTTGGCTGTTAATCTTTGAGGCCTCAGATCTAGTCTTTCTTAAGTATATGTATAAGCAGAGTGCTGTAAAACCTCTTAACCAACTTCCCATAAGCCAGATATACCCTAAGCATGATGTAGGGTCTAGGGGTTTCAAAGTGTACAAGCCATGAAGTTAAGACCTCCAGCATGCCTTAGTCATATGGTAGATGGTTCTGAGGAGGTATCCTTTGAATAATTGATTTCTTATCTCTACGGCAGTTCAAGTATGGGAAGATTTCTTCCAAACACAATGGAAGCGTGAAGAAGGGTGTCATTTTTGCCACATATTCCTCTCTTATTGGTGAAAGTCAGTCTGGTGGTAAATACAAGACCAGATTAAAGCAGCTTCTTCACTGGTGTGGTGAAGACTTTGATGGAGTTGTATCCTTTTTCTGAAGTTGGTTGTAACAAAGCTGTTGTTTCAGCGCACATCCTTAAAGACAATCCTGTTTTTTATATTTTCTGGTACTTCTGTATTTGTTCTTTCTCACAGTACTGTCACACAGTAATGAATTGCATTCATGCATTGACAGTAGACATGAAATCTTACAAAAAAACTTCATGGCAATCTACGACCATCATATTGTTACCACACAACTCTTGTACAAGAGAAGAGCTTTTGCATTTTCTATAAAGAACACAAAATTAAAATGTTACTTAAGAATCTTAAGCTTACATATTCCATTTCTCCAGTATACTAAGTGTTTTTTTTCTGGGAGTATCGATGATGCTTTGAAGGATTCAATTCTGAAGAGTATGGGTAGTTGTGCTACTAAATACTAGCTAAATATTTTTTCCTAAAGTGGTAATTGTAAAATGTGACTAGTAAAAAGTGCAATTTACCATTTGTAACCTACTTCTAATTAGTAGACTTTCTTGTTTTCTCTTCTTAACTCTCAGGTCAAAAAAAAATTCAGTGGAGCAAACCTTTTCCTTAATTATGGTTCAGATTGTATTTGATGAGTGTCATAAAGCCAAGAATCTGTGTCCTGTTGGTTCATCAAAACCGACAAAAACAGGTCTGGCTGTACTGGAACTTCAAAATAAACTTCCAAAAGCTAGGGTTGTTTATGCTAGTGCCACAGGTATGTACTACTTGGTTCACATTAGATGTTTGTATGCTTTTACTGGCACTGGTACAAAGTGTGTTCTTCTCCTAGGTGCATCTGAGCCAAGAAATATGGCATACATGAACCGTCTTGGAATATGGGGTGAAGGAACTCCATTTAGGGAATTCAGTGACTTTATTCAGGCTGTCGAAAGAAGGTAATAATTTGAAGAGCTATAGCAAGAACACATATGGTTGTGATTGAATGTGCTTTCCAGTTTCTTTGTCTTTGCTCACACACAGTCCTCCCCAAACTCATCCTGTCACTAAGGACTTTCTGCCTCTAGCTTCTAAATCTAGCAAAAATGTAATTTATCTTATGTGGTGAAAGATGAGATGCTTCCCTTACTTGCAGAAGATTTTGAGAGGTTTAGAAGCTGGCTAGGAGAATGGCCCTCTCAAAATGTGGGTGGTGGTATGAGGTGAAAATGTTTTGCTGCTAATCATGAAAACGCACTCTGTATACTGAGTATGCTCTCAGTATAGGTAGTGTCTCCCTATATGCAAAAGCCCTCTAATGTTTATGCACTCAGTTTAGGCAGCTTAACAGTAAGAAGTCTTGTTCTTATGCTTTCTGGCATAAGAACCCAGTTCAGAGAAATGATGTGTGCTGTTGAAAGGTAGTTCGTATTTCAGACCTTTTAAAGAAAAGTAAATGTGCGAGGTTGGGAGATAATGCCACTGCTGCATTCTTTGGTAGGTGAGCATTTTAATATATTCTGTTTTTGCCTACTTGACAAGGATTTTTGAACACTTCAAAATGCTACAATAGGGCTTAGTATGCATCTTCTCACATACCATCTCCATGATGCATGCTTTTTCTAGACTGTGCAAGTGGAGTCTCCACTTTATTACTGAGTATGCATCAAACGAGCAATAATGAAATTACAGGCCCAAGCTTGTGAGTAGCTTAGCTTTGCAATTGACTTCAGTGCTCTCGAGGTATTGCTAAAGGTGTGTTTCTGTTGAAGAGAACTTAAGTTACTAGGTAACTTAATTATTCAGATTTATACTGGTATGAAAATAACTTAATATAGTTTGTATCCATTATTTTAAATCCTCGTTGGAGTTCATAAAATTGCAATAAAAGATTCTGTTACATGTTTGGACCAATTTCATCGTTCACTTACTGTTAATGAGTTGATATCCTAATGCATGCTGGGTCATTTTTAGGGAAAAAGTAGCTGAGTGTTTTATACCCATTGGAGTACATGTAGTACTCAAGGAGCAGGGATGTAGTTCTATGTGGAGGCTAGATTTCAAGACCTTATTTATTAGTATTGTTTAGTTAAACACTCCTAATGATTTTGAAAACATTCCTTCACGTTTGTAAGCATGCTATTTATTTGTAATGCACTTGAATTTTGTTTTGTGTTTTTAACAAATCATTGCTCTTGAAAATGCTAACATTCACTTTTTGTTTTATTTTAGAGGTGTTGGTGCCATGGAAATAGTTGCTATGGATATGAAACTGAGAGGAATGTACATAGCTAGACAGTTGAGTTTTTCAGGTGTAACTTTCAAAATTGATGAAGTTCTGCTTTCACAGGAATATGTTAAAATGTACAATAAATCTGTGAAACTGGTAAGAACGCTTCTTTAAATTTGCTTCCTGTCTTGAGTTCTGAGAGGTTCAAGTTACTTGCATTAAACTTAAATGCTTTTGAAATGAAATATAGTGCTGTTGCTTGTTGAAAGACAGGAATGGCATCTACTTGTGTATCATCTTAGTGTAAAAATTTGCATTTAAGACTTCGGCAAAAGCTGCTAGTTCTTGTTTGGAGTCATAAAAGCTGTAGCTTAGGGTGCATCTTCCAATATCTGACTGATCCACAGACCTGTAGCAGTGCTTCAGAGACCTTGGTCACTGTTGCCTTAGATGTTGCTGTTCTCCTGCTGGCCATAGCTGCTCCAGTCCTCCCCCTTTAGGCAACTGAGCTGACAACAAGCTGCAGAAGTGCTAGACAGGCTGCACACACTTCTTCATGGAAGCAGTATGGTAGAGCGGTGCTTGTAGTTAAACAGTGCAGGACAGTAGTTTTACATGTGCAGTGGATCAAGTCTGAATTGGCAAAGCTGTCGTTGCCTTTAATGTTATTATTTCCTGGCTGGTTATCTCTTGTTGTTCTTAACATTGTCCACAAAACACATTCATTTGTACACATTCTTGTACAGTATCACCACTGTATTAGGAAAAAATATTACAATGAGAATAACCTGAGTTGGAAAGGACCCATCATAGAGTCCAATTCCTGACTCTACATAGCTCAGTGTAAGAGTTAAGCCATATATGTTAGAGTGTTGTCCAAATGTTTCTTGAACACAAGCTTAGAGCCATAATCCCCTGCCTGGGGTGCTTGTTCCAGTGCTTTGCCATCCTCTCAGTGAAGAACTTTTTTCTAATAGGGAATCTGAACTTCCTGACACAGCTTAATTGTTCCTTGGACATCGTTTAAAATGAACAGGGTCTTTACCTGCTGAATAAGTGCTTAAGCATGACTCAGTATTCATGTTGCATAGCTACAATAATTAAAATTGTTCTTTTACAGCTATAACATCAACTTCAAAACAGCATTGTACTTTATGAAGTTGTTTAAAAGTCATTAGACTCGTATCCAAAGCTTACTTAAAAGCATGCAAAAGTCTTACTTTACTGTTCTTGTCTTAGACAAGTTTTAAAGAGTATAACAAAACACTGTAAATGTGAAAGCAGTAGTTTTCTTTTTTTGGTTGTTGCTTATGCCTAATTATGGGCAGTTCTCTTGACTTTCTTAGCCTGAATACATTAATGGAGAAAGTAGATAATTAGAAAAAACTGCGTTTGCATTGGCAGTAATGTAAATATCTGCTTTTCATTATGAAAGTAATTATATTTTGACTTCACTCAGCCATAACTATTTTCTTTTTGTGTGCTTTGATGTACAAGGAGTTTCTTGACTTGCAGTCCTGTAGTATCCTAACTTTACACTTCTTTATTTGGATACTAAAGAATGTATCTATATAACCTTGAAATGTGACACGTAAAGCAATTAACATTCTCTTTTTCAGTGGGTCTGTGCTAGAGAAAGATTTCAACAAGCAGCTGATCTTATTGATGCAGAACAACGAATGAAAAAGTCTATGTGGGGTCAATTTTGGTCAGCTCATCAGAGGTTTTTCAAGTACCTTTGCATAGCATCTAAAGTGAAGAGGGTGGTGCAGCTGGCTCGGGAAGAAATCAAGAATGGGAAAGTAAGTTGATGAAGACTTACCTCTAAATATTTTTGTTTATATCTAATATTGTAAAAGGTATGGTGGCAACATGCTTTTGTACTCTGGTATTGAAACGTGTACCTTGTGTTAATTTGTCCTTTAGTGTGTTGTTATTGGCCTGCAGTCAACAGGAGAAGCAAGGACGCTAGAAGCTTTGGAGGAAGGTGGTGGTGAACTGAATGACTTTGTTTCTACAGCAAAGTAAGATATGATGTTTGTCAGAACTGTGCTTTAGCAAAGTGACTGGAATACTGGAATACATGTAGCAATTTGTGCTTAAGCTGCCTCTATGTGAAGCCTGACAGTATTACTTATATAAGCCATTCTGTAGTTCCTGGTTCTGTTAATGCCATGTTAAATGATGTTTTCGGGTGGAACAGCTGGTGCTGTTCTACCTCAAAGTGTGCGGGAGGGTAGATGTGTCAAGTGCATGCTGCATTTGCAGCAAAACTTCTATCAGATGAGCCAGATCAAATACTGAGACTACCTTGCTGAAGTTCTTAATAATTTAGGTTAATCTATCATTTAAACATTGAGCAGTAAGAAAATGTCAGCAGCAATAACACTTGACACCAAAAACCAATTTAATGAGTTAAAAGTAACAGTGCTGTAAAGTAAATGTCTCCTACCACTGTTTTTTAGAGGGTGACAAACACAGTAACATGGGTGATAATTATACAGGGTGCATCTGTAATTGCATTCATGAGGAATAATTCTTCACAGAAGTCAAGCTGTTCAAATGTTACAAGTTTCTACTTTAGATGAATGCAAATTGAACTGAACTTTCTTTTCCTTAAACAGAGGAGTATTCCAGTCTCTTATTGAAAAGCACTTTCCAGCTCCTGACAGGAAGAAACTGTTTAGCTTGTTGGGAATTGACTTGACTGCTCAAAGCAACAACAATTCACCCAGAGACAGCCCTTGCAAGGAGAACAAAATAAAGAAGCGGAAAGGTAACGCTTGAGTTGCTACGCTAATATAGTGAAAACAGCAATTTTACAATTGCTGAAAAGAGAACTCTGAGGGGGAAAGAATAAATTGTGGGAATGTAAGTATCAGTACCAATATTCATGGAAGAGCGTGTATTACAGGTCTCTAAGACTTCTGTTATAAATTTCTGTTAATAGACTTAAAACTGCTGCCAAGATAATACAATCTGTAAATTTTAGTTATTCATTCAAAAATTGGGCTGATACCTAGTGTGGGATTGTGTCCCAAAGCAGCTTATATATCAGACCACTTCCTGATGCAGTCAAGCAAATAACTGCTTCCTTGTTCTCATGACTAAGAAAAGAGAAGCCTAGTAGTAACCTCTTTCCACAGGCTGGTGATACTTTTACCAAAAAAAAAAAAGTGATTTTAAAAGTGTTGGGGGGAGGGGTTACTGGAAAAAAATTAAATTTATTTTAAACAGATTTGGTTTTAATGTTGAATATTTTTTCAGTTGTTGTCGTGTTGAAAACAAATGTCAAAAGTAGACTACAAGGTCTAAACTAACTTTTTTTTTTTACCTCTTTGTCCTGGGGTGGTGATGGAATTAGGTGAAGAAGTAAGCAGAGAAGCCAAAAAAGCTCGTAAAACAGGTGGCCTTGCGGGTAGCAGCTCTGATGAGAGTGAAAGTGAATCTGATGCTTCAGACAATGAAGAAAGTGACAATGAGAGCCTCAGATATATGAGTTCTGGAGATGATGATGACTTCAACCCATTCAGAGATGAATCCAGTGAAGATGACGAAGATGGTAAGGCAGTTTAAGTGCTTCATGAAGCAAGTATCTGCACTTGCAGATAGTAAGCGTAAAGTCTTAAATATTTCAGTGACCCAAAAATAAGACTGCGAATGACAAGCTTGTAGTTAAATCCTACTGAGACAGGAATTAATTCTAGAGTGATCTGCATCTCTTCAGCAGATTTTTACACACTAAAATTCAGACTTCAGTAAGTCACCTTTTGTGACAAGAACATTGTTTTTCAGAGGAAAGGATGCATTTTGTTGTTAAATGCTTGTAAACTTTTTGAAAATATTTTATTTAATCCCAGATCCCTGGCTAATTAGAAAAGAGCATAAAAAAAATAAAGACAAGAAAAAGAAGAAAAGTATAGACCCGGATTCTATTCAAAGTGCCTTATTAGCTTCTGGTCTTGGCTCAAAACGACCTAGCTGTTTTACTTCCACTGTTGGTACCACTACTTCTAGCACCAACACATCAGGTAAGAATAAATTTCTTTGGAACTCACTTGTTTGGTTCACCTACTTAGCAATTCAGCAGTGAAATTCTAATCATAAAGGTTTTCTCTTAAATTTCAGCAAACAGTAACACAAACAGCAGCTTTGTAACAAGTCAGGATGCTGTTGAAAGGGCCCAACAAATGAAGAAAGAACTGCTTGATAAACTGGAAAAGCTGGCTGAAGATCTTCCACCTAATACACTGGATGAGCTTATAGATGAACTGGGTGGTCCTGAAAATGTTGCAGAGGTAGGCTGATGTTTACATTCAGAGAAGACTCTTTTTTTCTACTGCAGCTGTGTTGCTGTGTTACTGATCTGGCAGCAGTAAATCATTGTTGTCATTCAAGGTTATGTATTGCCTAAGTATCTTAAAAGAGAAGTTGATCATCGGTTTTAGACATCTCACAGGTATGAGAATGTAACTTATTTTTGCTGAATGTCCCTGCATGAAGGAGAAACTTGAAGATTTTACTGGAATACAGGGAAGAGCTCTGATGGATAACCAGGTTGTTTCTGAGATTGGCGGTAGTTTCTTATTAGATAAATAACATTAGTTTGTGTGTCTCTTAATAGTGGTATATAGTTCAAACTAGCTGTTGTCAATTCGAAGCTGGTATGTATGAGCAATAAAGATTAAGAACCTGTATAATAAAACTGACTTTGTGAAAAGTCAGGTGAGCAATCGTATCTCTTTCTCAAAAATCTTAGGAACATGTCTCTAAGCTACCTGTCCTTGTCAGGTAGAAACATCATCATGATTTAAAAGACCATGTTAAAATCGTTGACAATCTCAGCTACCATTTTAGCTCATTTTCCTAGTACCTTTGGAGGCCTCTGGAGTTGTGAGCATTTTTATATGTCCCCAGTTGCTGTTGTCAGGAGTAAAAATAGCAAGCTCTTAGTATGTGACAGCGTTTCTTCACTTCTGACAGGCATTAGACTCTTCTTTTTAAGACATAACTTCACCAGTAGTCTGTAGAATTATTTGATGACTAATAAATCCGTTATGGACAGTGGTGTAGTGTATGTTTCTGCATAAATATGTTCTTGTACTTTTGATTTCCCTCAGCCACCTCTGAATAAGTGTTCTACATAGCAGATAATGACGTCAAGCAAAAAAAATGCAGGTTCTCAAATGTAGCTTTGTGCTTGGAGTATTGTACTTGGTAAATTTCAGAATCAGTAATTTGTGTTTTAAGGTTGGTATATGAATAAATAGCATCGTTGCTTGAAGTTTGTGGCGTGTAATAATTTCGGTATTATCATAATGAGTTTATATTCCCTTTTTGTTTTTAAAGATGACAGGCCGCAAAGGGAGAGTTGTGAGCAATGATGATGGCAGCATATCTTATGAGTCAAGATCTGAACTTGATGTGCCTGTTGAAATTCTGAACATCACAGAAAAGCAGAGGTTCATGGATGGAGATAAGGTAGCTCTTAAATACGATTTAGAAGAACTTGCTAGATGAGTCAGTCACATAGAGCAACAACTCGAATATTTCAGTCTACTTTTATCTCACTGTAAGTGACTTTAAGTACAATAAGTACCAGCGAGAAAGCATTTCCTATTCAGCGCTGTGCATTCTGTTTTTCAAACCAGTGTGATGAGTAGTCCTATCTAATATGTGGCTACAACATTCTTTGTAGGTCAGGCTCTAGTTTGGGTGGGCATGGAGGCCTGTTCTTAGGAGGCATGTATACATGTGCCAGTTGGAAAGCTAGCACCCTTAAACTAGTCTTGTTGAAACAGCATGTGTTTAAAAGCAGACAAACCTTCCATGTCTTCCAGATTCCTTTATCTGGATTAATGTGTACTTCTCCTATGAAGAGAAAACAGTTGAAAGGGGGAAAAACTAGGTTGACTTGGTGCAATAGGGGGAAGAAGTTTCAATGAAAACGGGTGGGAGTTTGGTAATGTTAACACAGATTGAGAAGTAATGCTGGGAAGAGCAATAGCTTTTGTCCTTTAAATTGAACTCCGAAAAGAAATGATGACTGGAATGATAGAATTGGAGCTGATAAAAGGAGGAGGAAAAACCAAACACCATACCTGATTCATTTGGGTATGCTACCACAAGAGGGCAAATCAAGTAAATGTAGCTGTTGTGTGGAACTTCTGTGATCTGTTATTACACTTGAGGGGAAATATTCATGTTCCTGTAAGTGACTTGCACACAGTCCAAGAGCTTAAATTCTTTCAAGGCAAATGCAGATACCAGAATGGCCACGTGTTCTTCCTTATGTGGTATTAGCCACAACTTTTTGTAGTTATTCTGTTGCTTGCTGTCGAACAGGTCTCCCTCTGTCCCTTCTCATTTCTTTCTCTTCCCATCAGAGAAATGTGTCCTTTAGAATGGCAAGACTGTAACACTGCATTTTTTCATTTGCATAGAAAGGTGTTGCCAAAAAGTGAAAAAAACTTTTCTCAAAAAAAAAAAAGTTAGCATTTCTAACTCTGATAGAGAACCAGACTTTTTTTTCCCTCCCCTCTTCCCTTCTTGAGATATTAAGACCAAATGACAGTGATACTACTCCAGACATGTTAGTAATTCTGAAATAATTTTTTTCTGTGAAACTGAAAACTGAAACTCGATCTTGGATTTATTACTAAATATCTTTTTTTTTTTTCTTAATAAAAGAACATTGCCATAATCTCAGAGGCTGCCAGCTCTGGTATCTCATTGCAAGCAGACCGTAGAGCTAAGAATCAGAGGCGGAGAGTTCACATGACTCTGGAGTTGCCATGGAGTGCGGATAGAGCAATACAGCAGTTTGGTAAATAACTCTTCTTGTATCTTTCTCCTAGCAGATTCAGTAATACTAGATTTACAGTTAATTCATGTGAAGAATGAGTAAGTGGCCTCTTAAGGAATCCTTAAGAAATCTCCTTCACCTGTGGTGGATTCACCTTTATTAATAGTCATACATGTAGCTAATAGTCTCAAAAGCTTTGAAAGAAACCTAGTGAACAAATTTACGCCACAGCTTAGTTTGTTTTGCATATATCGAATCTCTTCATAAAGTTACCAAAACTCTATTTTTGTACCAGTTTCCATTGGCTGTATTACAGCAGAAGCTGATTTTCAGTGGGGTTAAACTATTTTCTTAATTCTCAACAATTCAAATGTTAATTGAAGTGGAATTTATTTAATATATGCGTTTCTGTTTAACTATCCAGGAAGAACTCACAGGTCCAATCAAGTGACTGCTCCAGAGTATGTATTCCTAATTTCTGAGTTGGCTGGAGAGCAAAGATTTGCATCCATAGTTGCAAAAAGACTGGAAAGCTTGGTAAGATCTGATCCTTCCAAGAAATCTGATCCTTCATTTGAGAAAATAGAGCTAAAATTATTGTTTCCATAATTTGTTCTAATCACAAAGGTGTGTCTTAACAGGGAGCCCTCACCCACGGTGACAGACGGGCTACAGAAACTCGAGACCTCAGCAGATTCAATTTTGACAACAAGGTGACAGTTCTATTTTTGTTTGAAAGCTGTGGTGCTTATTCCACAAATGACCTCTTCCATCTCATGTGAAGCATTTTATACTTTTAACTGCTACTTCTTGATGAAAGGCCTCTTTCTGAAATAGAATTAAGATTGTGGCTTTACAAATAGCCAGAAAACACAGAGCAGAAATATGCATGTAAGTTCTCTGCATCTGCTAACAATCCAGGTCAGAGTCCATGCCTTTTCTTTTAAAATTAAAAGATTAATTTGGCAATTGTAATTAGAAATTAACACTGGGCTGTTATGTAGTGTAACTAATAACTGAAAAGTTAATAAAGAGTGAAAAGTTTTGTTGTGAATCAGAAATGCTTGTTTTAACCCATGTGTGCTAGGAGCTGAGGCACAAATACTGAATCATGTTGTTAAAACAACTCTTTTTCTTATGCAGTATGGCAGGAATGCTTTAGAGATTGTTATGAAATCCATTGTGAATTTAGACTCCCCAATGGTCTCTCCACCACCTGATTTTCCTGGAGACTTTTTCAAAGGTAATTTTAATCCACTGGATTTAATTACTTGGTTTTGGTCATTCTGTAGAATACAGAAAATGCAAGTATTTCTAGAGCTAGAAAATACTGTTGTTCTTTGAACTGATTAGCTGGTTGTCAGTGGATTTTTTTTATTCCTATGTATTTTTGCTGAATGTTGAAGTTCACATACGAAACAAGATAAGTAAACTCTCTCAATATAACACGTTCTGTGTCAGGTTGGCCAAAGTATTAAGTACAGCTCTTTTATAACAGATAATGGTCAAAGTTAACGTATCTTGTTCTCCTGTGGGTTCATATGTAATGTCATTGGTTGTCTTCCTTACTTGTACTTTCTGAAAGGACAGAAGGCAAAGTTATGTCTTACTTATAAATATATTAGGTAGTAATTGCAAGCAATGTATTTGGGAGTATCGAAGTTTTGGGATTCAATCTTGAAACAAGGTTGATTAAATAAGTTGTTATGTCATTGGTTTATTGTTAGATGTCAAAGCAGCTGTGATCTAACTTTTTTTTTCCCCTAGATGTTCGTCAAGGATTGATTGGTGTGGGCTTGATAAATGTAGAAGACAGATCTGGAATTCTAACACTTGATAAAGGTATTTGCTTTTAGTGTATCTTTAGAATGTCACTAAGAAAAATCACCTGTCCACTCATATTACGATAGTGGGATTCCTAACAGCAGAACTGAATTTGTAACTATCTTTAAAAAAAAAAAAAAGACTTGAAGAATTTCTGAGTGTTTTCTTCATTTCTGAAAGAATGGATTTAAGTAGTCCTTTTGAGATGCTTTGAATATTCATTGAAAGCTTGTTGTTGTTTAAATTTAATCTTTGTTGATCTGATGTATGTATTTCTTATTCTTAGATTATAACAACATAGGAAAGTTTCTGAATAGAATTCTTGGTATGGAAGTACATCAGCAGAATGCTTTATTCCAGTACTTTTCTGACACGTTAAATGCTGTTATTCAAAATGCTAAGAAGAATGGAAGATATGATATGGGCATCTTAGGTGAGTACTCAACATCTCAATGTTCTTGTAATTAGGTAAGAAAAGATAAGAGGAGTAACTCTGTTCTTTCGTTTTAAGATCTGGGCTCTGGGGATGAGAAAGTAAGGAAGGCAGATGTTAAGAAGTTTTTAACTCCCGGATATTCTACCTCTGGACATGTAGAATTATACACAGTAAGTTTTTTTCCTCTTTGGTATGAACTAATAAAACTTTCTTTTCAGTAAGTTCTTAAAATACTGTGATCAGCTAAGTTTGCATTGAGTGAAGGGTTCCGTGCCTTTCACTGGGTGATATTAGGTTCTGTAGTCCTTTAGTTCCCATTTCTGTAACTGTTCGAATGCCTGTTCCTTTTCAAATACCCCTGTGTGGCCTTCTTCCAGATCAGCGTAGAGAGAGGAATGTCTTGGGATGAAGCAACTAAGCTCTGGGCAGAACAAACAGGTCCGGACGATGGGTTTTATTTATCACTACAGGTAAGATCCTTTGCTCGTATCTATGAGTATGTTCAGAGAAGTCTGTTTTGGGGCTAACCAAATAAGCTGTCTAGTTTGAAAAATGTAATGTTCAAGTCAGTCACTGTTCAGTTTATTCAGAATGCTTTTAATTTTACTTCAAGATTCATGTTAAGTTTGTTTCCAACTCTTTAAGTATGAAGCATTCATTTTTAATAGCTCTGGGTATTTGCAGATAGGACTGTGAGCTTAAGTGAGGAGCTTTCATGTAAAACCTTCATCAAGAAAGCCAGGTGCTTTCACTATAAGGAAAACTTTGATATAGTGATACTCTTTAAGGTTATTATTTATTGCACATATGCTATTATGAAGTGTGGCTAAGAACACAGTATGGACTTGTTTAATGTAGGACTTGTCACCATGTTGAAACTTTATTTTTTTCCAGATAAGAAATAACAAGAAAACCGCTATTCTCGTGAAGGAAGTGAATCCTAAAAAGAAGCTTTTTTTAGTATACAGACCAAATACTGGGAAACAGCTCAAACTAGAAACATGTGCAGACCTGAAAAAGAAATATAAGAAGGTAACCATTAAAATGATGCTAGTTTCAAGCTTCGTTTTTTTTTCTCATGTTTGTATACAATTGTGTCAAATCAAAATTATGGATTATTTTTGCATAGCATGGTTTTGCAAGTATAGCTACATGCTTTCAGTATTGCTGTATCCAAAGCTTTCTGAATACAAGTAATTTGTATTGTGGTAATTTGAAATGGGTTGGTTTTTCAGGGCTGGCAAGGAAAAGCATTACTTCTCTGTAAGGTGTACAGGCATGCTCTTGAAAAAGCAGCTATGTATGGTGTATTCTAAGTGAAACTGAAATTAGGTTAATTACTGAAAAACTCTGAAATTCCACAATTCTTCCTGAGATGCTGTTGTGTCAAGTATTTTGTTCACGCTTCAAGACTGCATTTTGATTGAATATTCTTCGAATTATAGAACACTGTACCTTTTTCACCATTGGTGCTCCCTATTTTCTCATAATAATGAACAAATTGGTTTTGTTTTTTTGCAAGTTTTGATGTGTTTTACTTACAATCTTACTAATATTATTTCCACTTTGAATTACTTCTCCAGGTACCTTCTGAAGATGCTTTACCACACTGGTTAGAGCAGTACAATTCTTCTGCAGACACCTGCACACATGCGTATTGGTTAGTATTTGTATGCACATAGATGCTTTCTTCAGCTGTTTCACACGAACTGGTTTATCATTAATGGTGTTCTGTATTTGTGAGACCTTGTTTGTGATAGAATAGTTAAGGTATTATTTGGGGGAGGGGAGGAATATTCGTACTTCATGTAGAGACAAAACAGTTGTTCAGCAACAGCTGCTCTCATGCTACCTCTTCTAGCAGTGTCTGAACTCAGCTGCTAATGTCCTCCTTCCAGGGGAACAGCACAATGGCAGAACTTTCAGGTTGATATCAGCTTCTGAAACTTGCTGATCAGATACTGGTTTCATATGTAACAGATTTAGGGGAGTTAAATTAGTGGTATCTTTTGATTTAAAGATTCACATTGTGAAGATGTGGTTCTAAATAGGCAAAAACTTCTCAAAACTTTCCCAGCAAAAGCATTCTGTGGCTGTGGATAAAGTATCCTCCACATACTTACTTGGAGCACTTATTTAACTCTGAATAATATTAAATATCTTCAAGGCTTATTTTTAACTGAACTTTGGTTTGAAAGCTTTTTTTTTTTTTTCCTCTTTCCTCTAGGAGAGGCAATTGTAAGAAGGCAGGCTTGGGATTAGTTTGTGAAGTGGGACTCCGCTGTCGAACTTACTATGTCTTGTGTGGTTCAGTATTGAGCGTCTGGACAAAAGTAGAAGGCGTTCTAGCCTCTGTGAGTGGTACAAATGTGAAAATGCAAATAGTTCGTCTAAGAACAGAGGACGGTCAGAGGATCGTAGGTAAGTGGCTTGTCTGCTCCTTTATTTCCATTTTGAGGTAGAGGTGGTTGTAACTTACAAGTCCCTCTGAGAGCCATGTAGGAGATATTTTTATGAAAATGCTTACAAGAGAAAAGGCTTATCTGTGTGCATGTTGAAGATGGGCAGAAGGTACTATTAAAATAGGGATTTGGGTGTGCAAACACTGTTTTGACTCAAGTTAAAGAAGGAAAATTTTTTTTTCCAGACAGGCTTTGAAACACTTATTCTCTCAGTTCTTTTCCTTCACAAGCAATAAAATTCAGCATGTTCCAGCCAGCCTGTCTTTGAAACTATAAGGGCTCAGCTTTTTTCCATTTCTCGCAAGTAACAGTGAGCCCTTGAAATGGTTGCCTTTGTGATTTTTGAGCACATGTAACCAGTAGCTTAGAGTGACTTTGAGATAAGTGTGTAATGTCTTATTGCTAAACCATTTAGGGAGGCTCTCATAGCATAGATATCCTAGAGTCTGAAATCTTTTTTTTTTAAATGTGGACTTTCCATGATCTGTAATGTCACAATAGTGCCGGTTCTATAAGATAGTGAAACTAGGTGTTTTGTTTTTAAATTTTCATGCTGTTGTATTTTTTTTGAGACTAGAAAAACAGCAGTAGCTGAATTCTGGTTTTACATGGCAAAACTTGTAGCTGTGCTTGGTTAGACTTGATGTTAGAAACAGGCACTGTTGTGTTGCCTAAATTAAATGGTGGAATCGTCAGCCTTTGGCCTGAAGTTTTAAGGAACAAAATTGTATGCTTGTGAAACAACTGATTTCTTGCTGTTTTCAGGCTTGATCATTCCTGCAAATTGTGTATCGCCCCTTGTAAACCTCCTGTCGACGTCAGACCAGTCTCAACAGCTTGCAGTACAACAGCAGCAGATATGGCAGCAGCATCACCCACAAAGCATCACCAATTTCAACAATGCATAAGAGGACAAACTACAGGTGTTGACTTTGGTGTTTGAGGAAAAGGCTGTAAAAGCATATCACTTGCATAAAAATCAGGGACAGATTCCAAAGAAATATAACTTTTTCAGTTCAGTTGTGTGCTCTCAAATACTTTGGGAAATAAAGAGATCTAAAAAGGTTGGTAGAACTGAAAGCCAGCAGTTGTTCATGGTGGTGCATCTGTCTTTCCTTATGCTCTCTGTAGTGCTTCCTGTTTGCTTTTACTTTTGGCCTTTTAAGCTACAAACCACAATTTGTTTGAAAATGCTTGAAAGTCCCCAAGCAGGCTTTATTTTTATCTTGTCATACAGTGCTCAGGGTTTAACGCAGTGCATCAATGCCATTGCTGTGGGAGATATCCTTGAATGCATGTATTGAGTATATATATAGAAAATATATATTGGGTTTTTCTCTTCAATTTATAAGTTTATAAAAGCATGAAACCTAGAGGTTGCACATCATGCATTCAGGTTCCTTCCCAGTTTCTGTTTGACAGTGCATGTCTTTGGAAACGGGCATGGACAGGATAAATACACGAGACAGGAATTCAGAGAGAAACACAATCTTAGTTGTACAGCATTGGTTATTGCATTTTTATAGTGTTTATACCCAGGTGTTGCATTTTTTCTGGTTCTCTCCTGGGGGTTATATATTTGAGTCTACAACATGTTCTTTTTGTGATAAACATCTTAAATTAAAATTAGTTCATTTTTAATGTATTAATGGTATTCCTAATGTGTACTGCAAAGATGGCTGGATGCCTATTTTTCCTTAAATTGAAGCATTTCCTTAATCCGAGGTGGTTATGGAAACTTAAGTGCAAATTCACTTCCATCTCGCATACAATCTTATATTTTTTACTTCATTAATGTAATTTAATTTGTCACTTGTAAGATGAAACCTTACTTGAGCTGTAAATTAGAGAATGGGAAACACTTGAGGGTTCCGCTGTATGTGCTGTTTCTGTTACCCAGTAACTTGAATACTGTTTAATATGTTGTAAGACATTGTAGAGTTTATCTGGAGCTGTTTAAAAGAAATTGTAATGTACAAATGTGAATAGTCACTTATCTATAATATGGGTAAGTTTTGTTTTGCCTATAATAGTAGATGTTTATAAGAAAGTGAAGGACAATGTTTGTCATTTCTTGCTTGCACAGGTTGCACTATTGAAAAATTGAGATTGTATAAACCTGTCCAAAAAAACTACAAGATAATGATCTTGTAGATGTCAAATAAAAGTTATTGTACTAACAAGAAGTGGAGTCTTGTTTAGGCAATCACTATATTCCAAAAAAAAAACAAAAAACCAACTAACAAGTCTTTACAATTGGAATTTACAGGACTTGGCATGTTCTGGTCTGCTTTAACCAGGCTTCTGTCTTGCAGTCCAAATATTTCAGTTGAACTCATTAGAGAGGCAAGAAGTAAACTGTATGTAGACCTTGATGCAGATTTTAAATAAGGGTCTCCTGCCAGAGCAGCAATTCATCGTAGCATGTCACTTTGTAAACCTTCAGGGAGCCAGATTCAAGTGTCTCAGTTTTTCCGTAAGTAATGGGGCCAGAAGTTCCATCACTTCAGGCTGAAGTGAGCTCCCTTGCATGGATTATTTCACTTGAGGCTCTGTTAGTGCTACCAGTGCCAGCATCCCCGTGCAGTAATGGTGCACGTGCTTGTTGTGGAAGGCAGTCACCTGCTCTCCTCTCGGCCTGCTCTCCTCAACTCCACAACCTGAAATGGTCGGAACGCAGTTCTGACAAACTGGAAATACAGATCCAGGATAAATTGGCATGCTTGCTATTGCTCTAGCACCTGCTACATCTCTGTAAAGTACTTGTAATGCAGGTGGTAGGTGTGTCTTGAGGTTTTTTTTATCCTCTGGTAGTGAAGGGAAGCTTGCCTGAATGCTGTGATATCAGTAGAAGCTGATTATGCATTGGAAAACTCAAGACCACAGACAGGGTGTGGGGGAGGATGTTCATGTGCTATGTACCCACCATTGGATGTATTTGGCATCCACTCCAGGAAAAGCAATGGGATTTTGAGAAGTATGTTGACAGATTACTATTGCAACAGATAGTGAACCAAATTGCTAGTAACAGCAAGCTGTGTATGTGGACTTCAGTTGTTTTTTAATCAGTGTAGAAATAACTTCTGTTCTGAGGGTGACATGGTATTTTCCATCTTAATCCCCAGTAAAATGGAGTAGTAAATACACAAGATGTCCCTGCTGGTAGCAGCAGGGTGGATTAGATCTTTAAAGGCCACTTCCAACCCAAACCATTCACACCCTCTTAAATTTCCTGTAGACTTGTGTTACCTGGAGGAAAAAATTATACCATACTAAAAGAGCTGTAAGATTTGTTCCTATTCCAGTACTGGGTTCCCCCTACTTACTCTTCTTTGCATGTTCTCTACCCACTTGCCACTCTCAGTTCCTTGGCTCTGTCATTCTGTTACTAACACAGCTGTATCCACAGCTCCAGAGTGTTGCAACATCTGAAAGGTTAACTTTCCAAAGAAGGAAAGTTAGTCTTCAAGCTGCAGAAATATACTCTCAAAAATTCCTGCTAGATCTTTTTAATTATTACTTGGTAATACATCCTTGTATTAACTGCTGGTAAGACTTGGGGAAGAAAAGGACTATGAATAGCACTATGGATGAGATAAGGACAGGGATGTGTTAATGTCTTGCAGCACTGCCTGTCAGAAAAACATCCTCAAAGGGAGGAAAAAGGACAGACCAATTGTTACATCGTATAAATATAAGGCTAGAACTGTATCTATATTTCTGTTACTTCTGGAACAACAGAACTGTTTCACAAAAATCAGCATCTGAAATGGATGTTAAATTTATAAAGGATAGATGCCTCTGATAACAGAGGCAAGCCTAAACGTAAGATGCTGGTGGAAATTCCTGTACTGGATGAGTTCTGGAAGCACGCTGTAGAAGGGGAGGATATTTCTTTAAGCTGACTTGAGAAATGAAGGGATAAAAAACTTGGGTTTTCTTTTCTTAAAATGTCCCTTGACAGCTACTGAATATTGACTTGTTAACTAGTTTCATACTTAAGATGTGTCTGACACAGCAAATGCAGTTATAACCCCCTAAAACCCACTCTGCACAGCAAGTTTTCGGATTGTTTCCAATTGCTGTGTGGTGTGTTAGGAATATACACCTCTCGTAAGGACTTAAAGTTCCCCAAAGATGCTAGTTGTCTACTCAATGTGTGGTATTTTCTTTGTAAATTAAGAAAGCTCTGCAACCTGTAAACATTTGTCAAGTGAATTATCAAGGGGTTTTTGTATTTTTCAGTTGCGTTTGGAATAAGCTTCGTTCAGATCCTATTGCAGTCTGTACATATATAGAAAGAATATGTATGTATATAGAGATGTTAAAGGCTACTGAATTAATGAATGTAAATAACTCTTGTTTTCCTTTGTGTGTTTTTTTTCTTCATGACCTTCCCAAGATGTATTCCTATTTTCTCAACTTGCCAAATAGGCAATTTGTGTGTACTTTGAAATATATATAGCATATATAAAACTTCCAAGGGATGTCTGCATACATTGTAGATGTTAATATGTTGTCATCATTTTTTTCAAAACTATCAGTTGTCTGTCTTCCACGGTCCTTTTCATGCTGTGTGTTTTTATTTGATATTTTTAGTGTATAATGCATTTTCTTGCAAGAAATTGGTTCCCAGTATCTTCGACTTGACTCGTACTATTCACTTTTAGTGCCTGTATCAGAAAGAAACATACTTTGTTTTTCTTTAGTCTTTTCAGTGTGTTTCAGATCTTAAGCTTCAGTCCTAGGTAAATTTAAATTTTCTTGCACCTACTGGTATCTCCAGTTATGCCTTCTGTGAGCTCCTACAAGAAGAGCTCTAGGGAATTCATATCAGCATCAGAACCTGCCCACTAGCCTAACATGTAAAAGATTGATTGCTATATCCATATTAAATATTAACTGTCTTAAAAGCACTCTAGAAGAGAGGGATAATTTGGCAGTAGAAAAGATGCTGCTCTTGTAGATTGTTTCCTGGGAAAGTTTTGAGCTTCCTGTACATGTGCAAAACAGAGGTAAGGGAATTTCTACACCTTTGAAAAATGGTGCACATTTTTAATTGGCAGATAAAAACACTTATCTTTAGATCTAAGTTAGAGACAGATGAGAATTTCATTGAATTGTCTGTTTCCAATTTAGCTTATTGAGCTTCCAGCAGCTCTCACACCAGCTTTGCCCTTCCCCTTTTCTTCACACTGGGATGGACTGTGCCCATAGGTTTTTTCCAGAATTAAGTGGTTTGCAAAGTCCATTGACTGGAAAGTCACTGTAAGAAGCATCCAGCTGCAAATAGCAGCAAAATACTTCTGGTAATTTCTATGGTCAATACAGGCTTAACAATGAATGCTGAGAAAGAAGCGTTTTGGTCGTGTGCTGGTAGCTATATGGTTCTGTGTCGTGGAATCTGATGGTAAAGGCTGACAAAGTTGGCAGAAGTAATGAAGTAATGCAACCACAAACATGCGTGAGTGCAGAATGAGACATGGGAAACCTCCGGGGCTGACGCTTCAGACAGCCGAGAGTGGTGTTGGCCTCCTTTGCTGCTTAGGTTGTGCACCCAGTTTGAGAAGCAACAGTTCTCTTTTTGAGGAGAAAAACATGAAGGAGAGAAGAAAAGACTTGGAAATAGGAGTGTCTCAGCTGCAATTAGAACAGCTGAGGGCAAATTACCTCTAACAGCTTCTGCTGAATTGGCTGATAAGTAAAAACCTAGTACGAACTTTCTTAATCAGCTTTGCTTCACTATTCCTTAATTGGTCCCAAAACATTTTTTGAGGGGACAAAGTTTGAGGCTATGCTAAGATTCCAGAATAGGAGCTGGGCAGGTTTAAGTTGAGGCCAAAACTAGCATATAGAATTTCAATCTGCTGTGTTATGAACTGACATTGCAGGTTTTCACAGATTTCCATGCTGCATGTGTAAAAGAAAGACAGCTGTGCTGGGAGGACAGACTGAAGGGAAAAGATTCGATGCACTTATGCAGTTAGCTTAACCAATACAGAAATACATCCAGATTCAAATGGTGTATTTAAAAAAAAAAATAAATAGGACCTACAATGGTGAAGTAGCTGAATCAATACACATTAAGCTTTATAACAACTAAGTTTGGCTACTGTTTCTGAACTTGGTTGCTCTTAGGGCATAATTAGACAGGTCACCTGCAGCAGAGGGGGTTTCCTACGTTTGATTTGCACTGGGAAGGATAAAGAGACATTTCTGCAAGTATATTTACCTATCTGCTTTCTGATTTGGAGAGGTTAATCAGTAAAATGCCAGATTCATTGCAGGCACGATGGCATTTTTATTTGCTGGGTCACTTGATTTATTGTTTAATTATTTACAGAAAGCCCCACAGCATACTGAATTTTATTTGAGGTGGGTGTTCTTTGCCTCAGCAGCTTTTGGCAATCCTGTGGAGGGTCTGTACTGCACCCCTGCAATAACTTTTGCTGTGAGACTACCTCTGCACTAAGGACACGCTATTTTTTTATAGCAGGACTTCCCTATTAATGCTACTTCAGTCTGCATCTTTAATAATCCAACGTGACAAAATTCCAAAGACGTGTAACATTTCAGTTGAATTGTGTACGGTTATTTTTGTTACTGTTGTTGCCTATCCTAATGGGAAATGTTTGCCAACCTTAAAAACCACCCTACAGCACAGTGTTGCACCGCACGTCCCCGTGTTCCCCATTTGAGCAGACGATACCTGCACGGGCCAACTGCTCTCATACAAAGTGGCAGAATTGTGAGTGCCTGGCAATAAAATAGTGTTTAGAATGATTTATATTCACAAAAATGACAAACTGTGGAACACAAACTATGTATTGAGTTCTTTTTTAAGCTAAATAAATTAAACTGACTACTACCTTGTTTTTTTTTTTTTTTTTCCCCTTTAATTTTCTATTGTGGAACTTCCCCACAGAGGCTGTTTACACCGGAACGCCTTTCAGCAACACTTCTGCATACGTTAAACATAGGAATTGTTGCTCCATCTTAGGATCCTTCGGAGTAGCAGAAGTTGTGCTGTAATAAGCCAAATATCTTTGTTGCTATCTATTTAGGCACCTGGCACTTCTTAAACGACAGAGGGTGTTTCGCTGGTTCATTGCATTGGCACGACTGGTAGCTAAGAGCAGATTCGCAGGATTCTTTGAATGCTAACTGCAGTAATCTTACAAAGGGGAGGAGAGTTTATGAAAGCTGTATCCAGATTGGGAAGTATCAACTCCTTTATATTCCATGCATAGCACGGAAGTATCTTTCCTATGTCTGGGATATGTTTGGGATAAACAGGCTAATCTAATCCTGTCACTGTGAATAATTTTGAGTTTATTTTTATTCTCTTTTTCCCCAAATCCAGAAAAGTGATGATGCCAAGATTTCAGCAATAAATGAAGATACCCAAACCTCAGAACTTAGGTAGTAATTCTATAATTCGAAGTAATAAAGCAGCAGACTTTGGTGTTTAAGGGAGAAATGTTTTAAGATACTGGATATTTTGTTTGTTTGCTTTGTGTGTGTATGAATATGTGTTTGTATTTACATATTTAATACACCTTAAAAATGCCAGAGAGGCAGCCAGTGAGCTGATGGCCTTTACTCTTGGAAGTCCAGGTCTAGTTTATTTGTTCCTTACTTGAGGTCCCGTTACACAAAAGCCAGGAGAATTGATTGTGCCTGCTGAATTCGCAGTGAATTGCAGGGCACGAAACAGAGATCTGTATCAGCTTAGCCAGAGCGGCCAAGTTAAGTCATGAACCAGGGTGCCAGCACCTTAATTACTTCTAGGTAAGATCTCCCCTGAAGTTAGTTGGAGTGAATAAAAATGGAGATGTGAGCAACGAAAGCAGAGTGCAGATCTGGGCCTGCCGCTGCCTCCACAACCTGCTGGCACTGCCCTCAGTGTAAGAGGCTTTGGGAGCGCCCTGTGCTGCACCGTGCTCGCACCTCTCAGACGGGGCCTTTCTTGGTGCCAGCTCCTACCTGATTTTTTTTGGGGGGGGGACTCAATTTGTCCATCCACAGCTTGGGCCTGGGGGCTGCAGGACTGCAGCTGAGCTGTGCATGTCCCGCTGGCCATTTGCTTCTTGGAGTGGACTTGAGCCAACACTGGCATTTCCTTCCTTTCCTGGCAAAAGAAAAGCCTGTCCCAGGCCAGTGTGCTCCTGGGGAGGAGAGGATGCTGTGGCCTCCCCTTTCTGGGCAGCAGCAGGAGGGCAGTGGCTCCTTCAGGGCTTTGGGGGCTTTGCACTGGGCTCCTGCCTCAGCTGTGTGGTGTGGGGCTGCTGTCAGGTCTCTGAGCCTCAGCCTGCACTATTTAAATTACAGGTGATGCTTGCTCCTGTGACGAGCATCTGCCAGGGCTGTAAATCCTCCACATCTGGGGTTGTCCCTCTTGCTCCCTGTGCACAGGGAGCCCCAGGTGAGCTGGCATGGCTGCTGCCAGGCTGGGTGGTGGCTCCGTGGGGATAACACCCAGCATCTCTGCTCCAGGGAGACCGTGGGGGAACCTGATTCTCTCTCTGCTTCTGTATAGGGAGAAGGGGTTTGCAGGCAAGTATCACACAGCCTGCCTGGAGACCACAGCCCGTCACTGACTTGGGACTATGTTCTGCAAGAATCTGCAACGGCGTTGCTGCGATTTACCCTCAGGTTTTCCTCCTTCCCCCTTCTCCCTGCTCTGCTCTCCTCTCCCCAAGTTGTTGTGAAGCTCCACATTCCTTTCCTCGCAGTCATTTCCATTTTCCATCCCTGGGCTTTGCTTCTACTCTCTCCTCCACTTCCTCTGCTCAAATGACCAATAACAAAACAATTGGGGACGCTCCCATCAGGCTCGAAGCTTGATGTCGCAAGGAGGCTGAGGGACTGGCGAGTTGGTGTCCCTCCATTATTTGTTTCAGGAAGATGTCGCGGGTCTGGTGACACTCGGTTTGCACTTGGAAAGGTTTCTGTGAAGCCACAAAAGCCAAAAGCTTAACCCCAGTGCATGGTTCCAAAAGGAAACGAGATCCTGCAGCCATCACAGCTGTCACAGGGCCGTTTACTGCGCACCACTCGAATTTGGGCACGGGGGTGTCTGACACCGCTGGTCACAGCCCACGAAGGGGAAGCACTTCAAGCGGCCAGCGCACAGCTTTGCTGCGGATCCTTCCACTCTCAGCTGCAGAGCAGGTTCAGGAGCTTTCCCAGACAGGGCTGGGATGAAAGCAAGTCTCCAAACCTCGTCTGCCCCAGCCAAAGGGCGGGGTGCTGCCGCCTGGGGCCCACAGGGCGGGAGGCAGAGGCAGGGCAGCGGTGCCAGCTGACTGCGCCCTGGGCCGCGCCGCCCGCCTTGGCTCGGCCTTCAAGGGCCCGGGAGTGGGAGGGAAGCAGGAGTCCAGCCCGCAGGGCAAGAAGGGAGAGTCCTTGCAGGCAAACTGAAGGCATGGGGCAGGGTGGAGCCCTTGCCTGTCTGGGAAGACGATGCGGGATGCTCTGCAGGCGGTGAGCTGTCCCTGCGAGCAGCGAAGGAGGAGCAGCCTCGGTGGAGCTGCCAGCCTCTCCCTCCCAGCAGGGCCGTCCTGCTGGCTGCAGGGCTCCGTGCCTCTATTTGCCTGGGCTTAACCAGCAGACCGATTTCCTTTCCGTTCGTATTTTCTTTGCTGGTTTTCATTGGAATCTGGCTGGTTTTGATATTGGTGCCTGGTGCTTGCTCGCCTGGCAAAGAGGAAAACTCTCATTAGAGAGATTCCAGGCCTGCGCTTTTGTGGCTGAGGGCTTGGAAACTTCTCAGTGCCGGGCTGCGGTCCTCCAGGGAGACCTCCAGCCAGAGCAGGAGGGAGCAGCCTCGTTCCTCATGCTGTCCCTAAGGCAAACCCAAGCAGCATTAAGGCCTCTTTATCTTAAATGTTTCCAGTCTCTTCTGACACCTTTACAGGTGCTCGTTTTTCCCTCCTTCCTGCACACGCCATTTCTCAGGCACAGCATCCCCCTCAAAGATGGAACGAGCCTGGAAGCAGCTCCTCGGCCCATAGGGCAGCACCCGCGCAGCGATGCCGAGCAGCTGTCTGCCTGGCAGGGCTGTTCCACTTGGCAGACAGACAAAGGGCTCAGGAGTAGGAGGAAAACAAGGCTGGGAGGGAAAAGTCGCTCCAGATAATATGGCATCTGGCCTGGGAGGAACCATCTGAAAGTGGGGAGCAGGGCTCGGCTGGGAAAAAGTTTATCTGGCAGAATTTATGGGGAGAGTCTGTCCGGAATAGGCGTCCAAACTTATATCCAAAATCACAGCGAGCCTGTCTGCTGATGCGGGCCAGGCGCTGGAAGAGGATTTCCTGGGGCCTGGCTCGCTGCTGCTGCGGCAGAGTTCTTGGATTCGTCACGCTGCATCGCAGCCCCCCTTGCAGAGGGTCTCAGAGGGCTGCTTCCCGCTGGGGGGAGCAATCCAGTCCTTTCAGGGGTATTTCGGGGAGAAAAGGTATCAGAGTAGAACTAGGGAATCTGTATTTCTATCCAGGATCGAGCATTCCTTGTGCATTTTGATGAGGACGGGGCAGTAAGCAGCCAACATCAGCCAGAAAGCAGATTATAGTGGAGGGATACCAAGGGCTGTCAGCTTTCTCTTGGAAACAAAATGAGCAGGACGGAAACCTGGAGGATGCAGTTGCAGGGAACAGAGACAGCAGCGTGAGGAGCTGTAGCAAGCTGATAAGGGAGCGACAATGGAGCCCAAAAGGATAAAATGCACAATTTGCCCTCATTGTCAGCGTCCCAGACGACCCTGGGAGCATCCCTGGAGCAGGGCCTGGGGCAGGAGGTGTTCTGCACCAGGAAGTGCTGGTTCATTACGATCAGTGAGGAAGGTGTTTGGCTCTGGAAGGCGTCTTTTCAAATGCTATTTGCTAGCACTAACACTAAAAAGAAAGAGAAAATAGCATAGATAAACTTATGTCCCTTCAGATGCAGGAATGTGGAGTTGTTCAGTATTGAAAGGCGTGCAGCATGCCGGGGCTGTGGAAGGAGTTAGCCCATTTTCGGTCATTCAAGCTGCTACAGGCTTTTCTGGAAAGAAAACAATTCTGCTTGTCCTTTCCGTCAAACAGAAAGGATGTTCACACGAGAACTTTCTGCACTTCTAGATAAAGGCAAGGCCACGCAGGTGGTGTAATCGCTGGTATGAAGTGGGACTCGCCTGCAGGTTCCTTTGTTGTGAGCTGGCCAAGGTCAGCCTGCAGCCACGGAGCTGTGCAGCACAGCACGGGCCCGAAGCCCAAGCCGTACGTGCAGCACAGTGCAGCATGGCACAGGCCTGGGCTTCCCCAGGTTATCCGTGGTGCTGAGCCCCCAGAGCTGCTGGTACGTATCAGGCAAAATAAGCAGCGCTGCAGGAAGCTGCTTTGCATGACTTTGCCCCAAGACTGGGTAAATCCTGCTGCAGTCACTGCATATTCCCAGCCTGCAGCCTCGCCGATTTGGAGGGAGCAGCCTCGGGGTATGCATCGACCACTTGTGCTCTTCAAAGGGGTTAAATCCACCCACACTCAGGAATTCAAAGGCTTCATTTTCAGCCTGGGCCAAGCAGGGGACTTTTCACTTTGTTTTAGACATTCATCTTAGTTTTAGTACCACAGAACAGTTTGGAGACTTGCAGATGAAATTAGTGCTCAGAAACTTATGGGTACCTTTATGTTTATTCTATTTATGATGCTGCCTCCCTGGAAATGTGGGGATAAATATTTAAATATGAATTCCCCGCAGAAAAAGGAACAAACTTCCCATATCTTTCCTCTCGCTGCTGCATGGGTCTCTGTGGTGAGTGTCAGAACATCCCCAAGTCACTCAATTCATTAAACTTGACAACAATTAATTACATTGAAATTAATGCGCACATGTAATGTTTTACATGTCAAAGACATACCAGCAAAAAAACAGGGGCTTTCTGTGCCATCTTTCATTCTTCTCATTGTTCATTTCACCCAAGAAGATAAGAAACAGGACTCGTTTACACTCTATTCACAGGTCTCAGAGTGTGCTGCAGCATAGCTCTGCAGGCACTGATGGTTATTAGTTTGATTTCCAGATGCAAGGGGACAAATGAGTTTGTCTTGAAGCATGGGCCAAGGCCCCTCTCTGCCTTGGAGAGCCGTCCTGACAGCCAGCTGCCTGCGCCTTCCAACATCACACTTTGCATTTGTGCTCCCTACACCCTTGCCAGAGGGGTTCGGCATCCAACCTCGCAGAGCTTTGCGAAGGGAAAACCTCCTCGATGTCAGTCAGAGCTTGGCTGAGCAGGGGCTGGAAGGCTCACTGCGTGGAAACCCTGGCTGCCGAGTATTCCCAGTGGTTTGGGAGGAGCAGAGGTGAGAAAGTCAAACCAGGAGAGGAAACTGAGACGACACAAAGGAAAAAAAAAAGGGGGGGAACAAGGCGAAAGTTGCAGATCTTAACACCACTGAGGAAGAGGTTGGTGTACCTGGAAAATATGGGAGGTTTTGTGGCAGCGTGTGAGTGGAATTGCAGATGACTGCAGAGACAGGCACCTCTTACTGACCGTTTTCCCTTGCTGAAAAGCATAGGAACATTTATTTTTAAGTTACTTCTTAGTGTGGAGAAGGCTTGAAACATGTCACGTGGGAGAGAAAATTGCTCTGCTGTATTTCCTGCGCTATGACTTGGCCACTTGGTGATTAAGAGCTGCTTTTGCTGTCAGTAAACAAGGCTGTGCCATCAGTTTGCAGAGCAGAGACCTGCAGCTTGCTGTCAGCAGCCTGGAGCACAAAAGCTGCTGGAACTGTAGCTGCTACCCTCAAGGCAGGGGCAGAACAAAACCCTCAGCAGCGCAAGCCATGCCGTGATGCAAAAGAAGTTGAAACTGCAGGCAGCCCCTCCGAGGGAGCTCAAGTCTGTGGTCACCCAGCTAAACTGTCATCCTGGGGCCCAGGCATGGTGGTGGTTTTATTGTGGCCACACCTGGCTCAAAATAACTTTGGTAAAACTCCACAGAGCACATGGCAGATAGGAAGAACTTGTAGGTACTTCCTATCCAAGCCAACGTCCGCGGTATCTGCAAAAATCAACAGGCAGCCAGCAAAGGCAGTTGGAGTTTGCATAACTTCAGAGGCCAAGCAATAAGACCAGGAGATCGTTCACCAGGAGAACAGAAGAGCAGACATAAAATACTGAGACTGAGTGATGCTGTGGTATTGCTGGGTTCCCACTTACAGGGCAAGTACTCTGGCCCTACAAGCCTGAGCATCTCACGCTAAGTCAGTTTGCTCCAAAGCTAGTAATATCTTGGGCTGGAGAAAGGTTAATCCTTGCAGAATCATCTCCTTATGCCACCCCACCCATGTCCCGGAATATCATATATTTTTAAGCCATCATTATAAAACCAGGCAAAACACAGGAGATCTTGTTCTTCACAGCATTGCCCTGAGTGCAGTTTTTTAGAGTTGGTGCAAAGCCGTGAAGAACACGGCAGGCTCTGAACACTCCCATTTCGCACTCACTTGGTGTGGCTGTAAACAACCACGCAGCAATGGAAAATCCCAGCGCGGCGTGCCCCTCGCCTGCAGGACTTTGCTGCCCATCCAGGAACCAGCAGGCAGGCAGTGATTTACAAAGCTGAATGCAAAGTTTTGGGGATGCAGACTTCTAAATGACACAGCGCAGGGTGTGAGGGTTTACCTGCAAAATCTTTCAGGACTCATGAGAATTACACTCTTGAAGCCCTGTGCACCGCTGTCAAAATACTGTCACTAGCATATAATTCTGTGCTTGGGGCTCTCAGGTCCCCTCTCTGAGAGAAGAGAGCACAGACCACTTGTAAGAGTAATCTGTGCTACTCTGGGCTTCACCACAATAGCTGCAGTCGTGTACTTGGACGTAAGGTAAAATACAAAACTGTAACAAATTTATGTATTTTATCTGGTACCAGTCCTAATTTTCAGATGCTTCTGTCACGCAGTGTGCAGTCGTTAGGTCATGAGCTGGGGAGCTCAGTATCTGGCTCGCTCGATTCTTCTCCCTGCTGAGGAAATCACCCAGCTGCCCCACGATTTTTTTCTATGTCTGTGTGAGGGAGATGCTCTCTGCCTCCCTTGGCAGAGCAGCCCTCGACCAGAGATGCTACAGGCCTGAACCAGCGTCACTTCAAAGGAATTTGCCCCTGACTTCCAAGGAGCGGGACTGGGCTCCCTGCCTTTGCCATCTCTGGAACTGAAAGCAGCAGATAGCACTGGGCAGACGTTAGCCTGGGCAATAAAACTGCAGGCACCCTCACTGCTCCTGGAGTGGCTTCTGGTAAGAGATGGGGGTCTCACCTTGGGGTCTCACCTTGGGGGTCTCAGGTCGGGCAGTGTACCCTAGGAGGGGTTATCCAGCTCCTGAGTGGTTGTATATTGGTAAAACCCCAGTAATGTAATGATGATAGAGGGTGGAAGATGAGTTGTGGAGTGGCAGACGCAGGCTAAAATGCTTCATCATTTATCCCACAAATTTAGAAAAGTAAATATATATATTTGGTGGGCAAGCTTACAGCTGCTCGCAAGCAGAAAATGAGTCCATTACGAACAAAAATATTTATTTTTTAATCCCTCAGAAGCCGCAATCTACCGTCGACCTTCAACCTTAAGGCGGGTAGATAATAGCGGTCTGAAAGAAAGAAAAACATAAAATAAAATAAAGGCGGATTTTTCCTTGGCGGCATCCGAGGGGAGAAAAAAACACGATATTCTAAAATTATCAACAGGTATTTTCCACAGAAATCGGTGTGTGTGTGGGGGGAGCGGTGGGCCCGGTGAGTGCGGGCGGGGGGCTGCAGCCCTTCCCCTCACGGCGCGGGCAGGGCCGCGGCGGAGGCGAAGTTTGCGGCCAAACTTTGCGAAGTTGATTAAAACGCCCCCCCCCCCCCCTCGGCTTCTCTCCCCCCCTTCTCTCCTCTACCGCCTCCTCTCCCCTCCTCTCCCCTCCTTCTCTCCCTCCCCGCCCCGGCTCCTCCGGCGGCGGCGTCCCTGAGGGGAGCTCCATTGTCTGGGAGGGGATGGCGGCGGCACCCCCCCGCCGCCGCGCCCCCTCCGCGCCCCCGCCGCGCCTCGGTGCGCGGGGCGGCGGCGGCGGGCGGCGGGCGGCTGCCTCGTCTCCCCTAAAGTTTTGGGATCGGCGTCTCCTCATGATGTATGGATGATATATTGCATTGTGGGTGTCAATATAACTGACGGCCATATTTGCCGGTGCCTGCTACCGCTGTAAACAACCCAAAGTGTCTGGGAGAGACGCGGAGACGCTTCGGGGAATTTCGGGACGCCTCTTCTCCTCCTTCCTCCTCCTCCTCCTCCTCCTCGCCCCCGCTGGCCATGTCTCTGGGAATGTCCTACAAGCCCAACTTGAACGCCCACATCCCCGGGACTCCCCTCACCCCGGGTAAGTCAACTGGGTGCCAAGTTTTTGGGAGGCGTGCGGCGGGGGCTCCGCCGTGCCGCCCACCCCCCCCACAACCCCCCCCCGCCACCGGCAGCCCCGCGGCCAGCCCCGGCCTCGAGTTGCGGTGCCCGGTCCCGCGATGGCGGGGCAGCCAGCTCCCCGCGCCCGGCTCCGCGCCGCCATTACCGGGCGCTCGCCCGCCCCGCGCCGCCCCTCCGCGGGGGCGCCGCGAGCCGCCCCCCGAGCCGCCTCCGCCGCCTCAGCCGCCTCAGCCGCCGCCGGGGAAGGGGAGGAGATGAGGGATAGGAGGGAGGGAGCGGGGGGGGCTCTCCTCCGGCCGCCGGCTTTTTTCCTCCATGCCCGGCTCCCCGGGGCGGCTGATTGATCTGGATCAGGAATATTCCGGCGGCGCCTCAGCGAGGACCGCTGCTGGCGGGACGCCGCAAGTGCCGCTCGCCCCGCGCCTCGCCTCGCCTCACGCTCCTCAGGGGCTGAGGGGGCCGCCCGGGACCCCGGCCCCGCTCCCTCAGCCGCCGCTGAGGGGGTCGGGGGGGGGGGTCTCGGTTCGGTTCCCCGCTGCTCCTCAGCCGCCGAAGCTCGGCGGGGTGGCCCCGGGCGGGCGAGCCCTCCCCGCTCACCCCCAAATATTTTTGGAAGTGTGTGTGTGTGTGTGTGTGTATGGGGGTGCACGGGAATTCCTCTTTATTTCCCCTAAAACCACTCCTTATCCCCCCCCCCACACCTCCTTGGATCCATACGGGAGCCTTTCCAACTTTCCTCTCTGGAAAGTTTCCTTGATGGGATTAACTTTTTTTCCTTTTATTTATTTTTTTTTCCCCCTCCCCTTGCCTTCCAGAGGTGAGGGCGGGTGGGTGCTGGGGTCTGCGCCTCAGGGTGCGCGGCCGCCCCGCTGCAGCCCGAACAAAGCCGCAGCAGCGATCGCTCGGCTCTGGGATAATTTGGAGGGGATCTCGCTCGTATTAAACCGAACCAAAATGGAGAAGTTTTAAGTGCCGACTTAATATTCCCGTCTCCCTTCCCCTGCTGCGCCAGCCGGCGGGGATGCCACCAGACCATCCGCAGGCAGAAAGGCTGATTTTATTTTATTTTTTAATTTATTTGATTTTTAAGAAGGGGAAAGTTTGGCTGCTCGGTGTAGGAGGGAGGGAGATCTTGCCCCGGTGCGTGGTCGTAATCCTGGGATGTGGGTGAACGAAAGGGATTAACGAGGCGCACCTCTGCCCTAGCTATTGGGAGAGCGGCGAGCTTATTTTACGGCGAGGAATTGTCACCGGCTGGTGCAAGGAGCCGAGGTCCCCGCGCCTCAGCCGCCTGCGTGCGGGATCTGATCCTGCGTGCTCCGATCCTGCTTGGAGCTGAGCTCGGTGGGGCTGCGAGCGCCGGAGGGCTCGGCGAGCCGGGCAGCAGCGTGGGGATTGCCGTGGGGCCGCGCACCGCCCAGCCAAGGGGGTCAGGAAGCAGGGGATGTGCTGAGGATTTTTGACAAAAAGCAGAAGTGTCACCGGAGGGCGAAAAAAAAAATAAAAAAAGAAAGAAACAAAACAAAGCCCAGCAAGGGAAATCATTCTCCTGCCGGCTCCCACGAGAACCTGTGCCTGGCGCTCCGGAACAGCCATAAAATTGCTGGGGGAACAAAGGTGGTATTTTGCGGTGGTGTGTGAGGGGTGCGGGTTAGGTCGTGCTGTGGGGGGACCTGGCGCTGGCTGCTCTGCTGGTGAGGGCTGCGAGCTTGCCGCTCACGGCACGAGCTGAGCGGTGAAGTTTCTGCCTCCGGTCCTCCTGCTGCCGTGCCCGTGTGCTTTCTAACGCTCCTGCTGCGATCGGGGTTTTAGATTCTTTCAGGCAGTTTTATCTTTCCTACCCCCCCTTCCTTTTTTTTTTTCCCCCCTCCCGTAATGGCAAGTTAGTGGCAGTTCGCTGTCATGTTAGAACTATTCTTGTCTAAGTTGTCCTCTCTCCTCAGTTCGGATCATCCTCAACACCCCCAGAATCTTTTCAATGAAAGAACGTCCTCCTCGGAATCCAAAATGGGCTCTCTCTTCCCTCCCTGTCTTCTGCCATTATCCTCACGCACCAGCTCTTCCTCTAGCTAGTGGTATTGCCAGCACCGTGGCCTAAGGCCAAGGGAGTTAGACAAAGCAGTCCTTGCAGTTGCACATATCGCGTTCGGAGTGATATGACTGCAGATGGCCCCCTCCTTTCTGGAGCTTGATTCTGAGTTGCAGGAGATTGCTTCGCTATTGTGCTTGCACTGAATGCCCCCAGCCGGGAGCAGAAATCCCAGGGTCGCTTCCAAACCTGGGGTGAAGGAACCCCCCTCCCCCGTCCTGCAGAGGAGAGGAAAACAGGAAATCTGTCCCTTTTGGCCTGAAACCAGCCCTGCAGAAGCCTCTCCGTGTGCATGCTGAGTATTTTGGTCTCAGCCGACGGAGGGCTCTGGCCAGCTGTGGATCTCGCAGGGATTTTCCTCTGGGAGGTAACGCTGCTTCCCTGCAGTGCAGGGCTTCTGGTGCAGGAGTGCTTGGGCAGGCTCAGCTCCTGGAGCCACGTCCTCGCTGCAGAGCTAACTCCTTTCAAGTTTAGCCCGAGAGCGGCTGCCCTGCGAAATCGTGCTTAAACTGCGCTCAGTGAGTGGCCCCGTGAGGTGAAGCAGTCGTGCTCGGTGGGTGACTGTGCTCCGTCCTGGCACGGGAGCGTGCTGGGGACTGGGAAACCTGGGCTGAAGTCCTGGGGGAGAGGGGCTGCCTCGGGACGGGGGCACTTTGGGAGGAAGGCTCCGTGGGGCCAGCCGTGGGCAGGTCGGGGATGGCTGCGGGTGAGGAAGACGCAGCTGCTCCGCAAGTGAGTCAGGATGCTGGAGGCATCCGGGTGCTGACTGCTCTGCCTCACACCAGGCTGTGGGAAGGAGGTTGTGGTGGTGCAGCAGGATTCGGTGCCTGTTCCTCCTCGCCTTGCCTGGGTCACTGGTGACACCCTTCAAGGGGTGCCTGCAGCCAGGCTCGTAGTGTTTTGGCCAAATTATCCATCTCCCTCCTGGGGTGCCTGTGCTCTGGGAATCTGTCCTCTGCTTTTAGTGCTGTCACTTCCAAACCGCCTGTGCTCAGGGAGCCCCATTTAACCTCCCTCACGAGCACCTTCCCTGCACGGCAGGTAAGCAGGACCTGTGCTGCTGCAGCTTTTCCTTCCAGCCTCACCTGGCCCTGCCGTGTCCCAGGGGAGCCTCTGTTACCCTTTCTAACAGCAGCGTTTTGTTTTTATTCTCTTGCTTATTGTACTGAGCCCGGCAAGGCACAGCTTTCTCCTCACCTTGTGCTTTATATTGTTCAGCTCAGCTCCTCTGCGAGAGGGCCGGCCGCTGCACTGAGGTAAAGCGGGGCTTCTCCATCGACTTCGGTGGGAGCAGAGAGCTTTACAGCAGCCGTGCAGTTTGTAGACTGCTGGTTTTTAGTTTATATTTGGGCTGGGTGGTCGCAGTCACTGCCCAGATGGCCGTTCTCAGAGAGCTGTGGTCAGCGGCTCCATGTCCAGGTGGAGACCGGTGGCGGGTGGCGTCCCTCACAGGGCGGTGTTGGGACCGGTGCTGGTTAACATCTTTGTCGGTGACGTGCAGGGTGGGATTGTGGGCACCCTCAGCAAGTCTGCGGGTGACCCTGAGCTCTGTGGTGCCATCAACACCTCAGAGGGAAGAGCTGCCACCCAGAGGGGCTGCCCAGGCTTGAGAGGACACAAGCTGGCACCATGCACTGGCAGCCCAGCACCCAACGGTCCCCTGGGCTGCACTGGAAGCAGCGTGGCGAGGGAGGGGATCGTCCCCCTCTGCTCGCCCCCGTGAGGCCCCACCTGGAGGGGCCCCAGCGCCAGAAGGACGCGGAGCTGCTGGAGCGGGGCCAGAGGAGGCCACGGGGTGCTGGGAGGCCGGGGTGGCTCCGCTGTGGGGCCAGCCGGGAGCTGGGGGTGTGTGGCCAGGGGAACGATTTTAAACTAAACAGGGCAGGTTCAGGTGAAGTGTTGAGGAGGAATTTTCACTCAGAGGGCGGCGAGGCAGAGGAGCTGTGGGTGCCTCATCCCTGGGGGTGCTCAAGGCCAGGCTGAATGCGGCCAAGGGCAGCCCAGACCATTCTGTGATTTTGTAGTTCTGTTATTTTCCCTGTTTCTAGGCATTTTCTGGCTCTGTCGGAGATATTAACCAGCATTTTGTTCAGCGTATGCACAGGTTTGAGACCAGTAGTTTTAAGATCCAGAAGCCAGCAGAAAGAGCTTGGGGTATTCCTTTGGTTTTATCCCAATTCTTCCAAAAATGGCAGGCATCGAGGCAAACCCCTACTCCTGTCATAAAGCTTAAAAACCTGCGTGCGTAGAATCTGGGGAAACAAATTCCGTCAGACTGTGACAAGGGAAGGAAGGGGCTGTGCCCTGTGCAGCAGGCACTGCCGCAGCTGAGGACCAACGGGGCCGACAGAGCACCTGCTGCACCCCACAGCGAGCAGGAGCCTTGTGGTGAACAGCACAAATTCTCGCTGAGAGGTGAACCAGAAAGAACTTCCCGAACCGGGGCTGTTGCTTGCAACTGGAGAGACCAATTTCATTCAGTCCTGCAAGGTGAAACCGAGCACACTACTGGGTCATTCCTTATTAAGACCGCAGCGCACACTCGCATGAGCAAATGCCTTGCTTGTCGCCCTTTGCAGACAGCTTAGGTTTCATATTGTCCAGATTGAGAAGCTGGTTTTTAGAGTGGGAGTGCTGGAAGGAATGCTGCCGTAAGCAATGCAGGGAGCAAAGTGTTCATGTCTTAGCAGAGGGGATAGTTTTTAGGATACATAGCTGATATTCCATCCTCAAACCCTCAAGATTCAAACTGAAATTTGCTGGTTCCCTGCTCACTTGAAATCCACGTGAGGTAAAGAGCAGGCTGAAAAGAAACACAGTAAGCATGTTTCAGAATTAGCAATTTTTGAGTGGACTTGTTGGGACATTTAGAAAGCTGGCACTTTTGGCTTTGTCTGCCAGAGCACTTAGGTTCAAAGCAATGAACGGTATGGTTTTCACAACCAGCAAATCTCCTCATCGTCCCCACCCACCACTTGTTGGTTGAGTTACAGGGTGGTTTTGGTTCATGCAAACTTCATTCCTTTTGCATAAAAGTAAACCAGAAGCTGTGCTCCAGTTGTGCAACGCTGGCACTGCATCCTTTAATGGGAGCATAGGGCCCAAACCAAAGGCAGCTTTGAGCCATATCCATGGTACAGACACTCGTCCTGGGGGACCTGACTACAGTCTAGTCCTAAATCCTACCCCCTCACTCCAGCTACATGTGGTGTACACATCCTAAATGCTTCAATCATTTGAACCATTCCCATTGTGCCAGATAACTCAGTAATGTAGAAATTGCCCATCTTAAGCTAGGAAAGAAGAATGGTGGGGAGTCTGAGGGACTGTCTTTTGTTTTTCTGATTAAAAAAAAAAAGCGAGGGAGGAGGAAGAAAGAGCAGACATAAAACATGGCCGTTATCCACATGGAAAGATTAAATGGAACGAGAGTACCAGAGGAAAGGCCCAGAGTGTGACAGATCAAAAGAGCAAGGCCTCTGGCTGTTACGGTAAAGAATGTCCTAGTTCTTGAGAACATATTTATATGTGTGTGCTGGATTTTTTTTTTAATGAAATAGTTTTATTCAAAGAAAGGTCTGTTTCTACCACACGGGCTGTTTGAGGGGGGAAATAGTGGGTGAAAATCTAACTTTCACAGCCAGTCCTATAAGGAACGTTTTGTGCGAATGAGAATGGGGTCCATTATTTTAAATTAAAAAAAACTTTATTGGAGGGCTGGGGGAAATAGGGGTTGTCAGCATTTTTTGCTCTGGGTTGGCAGCTCCTGCACAGCTCGGTGTGTTGCTTGGCTGTGCCGTAGATCTGCTTGTGCAGACACGCATGTGGTGGCCCACGGATGGATGAAGTTCAGCTCTCGCTGAGCTTCAGCCAAAGTGCGCGGAGGGCTAGGGAGTCAAATGTTCTCGTAGCCAGGCAGAACACTACAGCTGTGTTTCAGGCTGTGTGCAAATACCCGCTGCAGAAGCAGCTGCTCTGCGATGGGTTTTGTCTCTCCCCAGGCTGGAAGGTACTTGCCCCGTGGTGTATGTTGGGAGCAGCTCACGTGAACGCTCCCCGTGTGCTCTGCTGCAAACTTGGCCATTTTAGGGCAGAAGTTACATCCTCACAGGTAAACTCCTGGCTGTCTCATCCTGCATACCTGCAGGGATCTCTTCTTACATACCATCGTGTTCCTGAATACAGAGTCAGTAAAATGGCAGGAGCTTACACATGGAGCTTTTTAGGACCTTACAAAGTGCACCTGGTAGAGAAACACATATCCAGTGGGGTTGGCTCTACTTGCCTAAGTCAGTTTTATGGGAGTAACTTGTTGAGTTGAGGAACTATTCCTGATTTTTCCTTGCTGTTTGTGCAAGTTAAACTGGGTGCTGTAGGAGCTGCGTGGATGCCATGGCATCTGTTGGGAGCAGATCAGGTAAGAGTACCCCCAGCGTTCCCGCTCCCACCGCTTCCTTGTGGGGTACACAGTAAGCTGCCTTTCCAGTTACTTCTCCAGCAAGCAACAGCAATTAAGAATTAAAACTCAAGTCTGGCAAATTGGCTCAGAAGCAGTAGCGGAGGAACCGAATGGATCCCTACAAACCTACTGGAAATAAATGGGGAGATTCCTGGTCAGTGGGAGTTCCGGCTAACAAAGGTTGGTTCTTGGTCCTTTGTCTTCCAGGGTGTTCAGTGGGGCTCTGAGAGACCACTGGAAGGAAGAGATCTTGGCAAAAAAATCTCATTTCTTTTTGCTGTATTGTAGACCTCTCCCTACCCCCCCATTGGTAAAGGGTAATATTGATTAACAAGAAAATCACCGTATTTTTGTGGGGAAAAAAACGCTTCTGTCAGTCTTCTGTGTGAATACAGAAATAAAAGACATTGTTGGCACAAGAATAAATGGGTATATAAAAGGTTTTGTATACATTTAATTAGGAAAGTGGAGGGAGGAAAGTGTGTACATTAATTTAGGTTTTAAACAGCAGCAAGCGCTGAGACAATTTGGGAGGTGATACACGGTGTCACTTGAATTCAGTGCCAAGCACAGTCCCTTTTCGATCCTGTCAATTCGTAACTGTCTTGTCTCCATTGTTATTTTAACATGAGAGAGCAAGCCTGTTTAGATCCCCCCTCCTTTTTTCCTCTCTAGTGAATACCTAATCATCAAACTGATTTTTGACTGGGTCTTGACTGCGAGACTCGCTGGCCTAATTTTGCTTCCTAACAGTAATAGCAGTAGCTGGTGATATATTTATTTTTTTTTAAATCTGAGACGTACAGGATGTTCAGACATGCAGATGGCAGATGTATTTTGGGTTAATTGACTAATAGTCATCTAAGACCCACGGCTTCTCCTCGAGATTAACATACGGAGCGATAGGTCAAAAAGCCTAAGGTCCATTACCCTGCGAGATAATGATACCCCCACAATTAATTTCAGGTTCACGATTGCATCATCCTGAATTGAGGTGAAATCGGGGATTTTTCATTTTCCTTTCCCTCCAGCAGAGTTTGAGTGGCGCAACTTCTGGCACGGGTGTGCGGAGCCCGGTGCCACGGCCAAGTCGAATCCTTTTCTTTGTTCTCCGGGCCTGCTGCTGCTGATAAAGTGGTCGGCGCATGGCATTATGTCTTATTACATTTTTGATGCAGACTGCAAAGAAACGGGTAAACTCACCATGGTTACCACGATCTGTCATTTGGCAGGGCACGCCGTACTCAGCGATGGCCTCTAGTGTCTGCAGCACAGCTCTGCATACGCCTGGGTACGGGAGACAATACAGCACCCCTGGCTGCGAAGCGGCACCCGCCACCGAGCTGACTGCTGATTCCCGTCGGCGGCGATGCTCAGACTCCAGCGGCAGGTCCTTACTCATCGCTGCCTGGTCAAAGTTCTCCTCGTTTCTTTTCGTAGTTCTGTGCTGATTGAGTCATTCCTGGCTTCGTGCTCCCGTGCCGAGGCCGGCTCCTGTCCACTGCAGCGCCTTGTGTCCGCCAAGCTTGGGTTGGCCCCGGATTCACTGCTTTGTTTTGCCACCTCGTGTTTCTTGTAGGGCTTTCTCTCTTACCTCGACGTGCCCTGCGGTGTTATTTCATACAGACGAAGCACGTGTAGTTGTTTCAATCAGCGTGACCTGAAACAATTACCATCGATACTGGCATTAACTGGTAGGGTGGTGGAAAATGGTCTTGGGTGACCAGGCTCGGGCATCCCGATTTACCCACTCAGCAAAACAAAAACCAAGTCCTTGCCTTGGTTCAGAACCAGTTTGGAGCTCCCAGGGCTTGTGTGCATGATGGGTGACTGCCTGCAGGAACAGCTTAGGAACAAGTCCTTACAGGATGGGTCTTTTGTTTTATTGTACGTGAGGAAAAATCGCTTAAGTCTTTCTTTACTTAATCGAGGTAATTAAACCTTCCTACCATATAGCACAAAGGGTTCGTTAAGGTTTTTGGAGCATTTTGAAATCTTTGGAGGAAAGATGCGGTTTGCTGTTGTGCCGTGTTTGATAAGTGTTGAAATTCAGTCATCTGGACGTGAAATACTGGCTGAGTTGTAAGTACAGAAATCTTGCAATTGTGCATGCATTTTGAGCTGATAATGTGAAGAACTGATTGAGAGCAGAGCTGGCATCCGTGCTGTTTCTTCACAGTGCAGGAGCCGTACTCCATGGGTGTGTTTAGTTTTTTTTACCATGCTTCAGCAAAATGTGACAATTAGCTCCACGTGAGACTGTAGTAACAGAAACGCACACTGTAAAGCCAGAAAATTTCGCTTAGTTAAAGACAGAGAAACCGTCCTTTTTTTTTTAAGTTGACCTAGTGACCAGCCCAGTTTACCTTCGTTAGGATTTCATGTCTAGTTGAAATTAAGAACATGCTCTCTTCTCCTAACAAAGACGCCACCACAGTGATATCCTGTGATTAATTCTGAAGTGGAAAGAGACTTCCCAACTGAGGAGGAGAGTCTGTTCAGCAGTGCTTTTCACAAACTACTGGCTTTCTGTTTCTTTTTGTAGTGAGGGGAAACAGGGAATGAAATCACTTGCAACTTTTAAACAAAGCTAGTGATTTACATAGTTCTGAGCCCCAGTGACTTTTGGCATCAGTTTAATTTAGATTCAAATGAAGGCTGGTGAATAAGATCTGTTCCTCCCGGGGAAGGCAGTTGGGAATTTGCAGCAAGGAAGTTTGTAAGAGGGGAGATTTTTTCCGACAGCAGGCAGGCTGTGTCTGTGCCTGCAGGCGAAGACAGCAGCATCAGTGGATGCAGGGGCGCTTAGCTGCAAGAGTGAAAAAGAGCAGCAGCTAGGTCGAACATCGCCTTCATCCTGAGTGCGCAGCCCATAACCAGCAGGTCCCCTAAAGCAGTTGTAAAAGGGGCAGCATAGTTAAGGCCTTCAAGAAAAATCTAAAGGTTTCTTCTCCAACCCCAGATTCTTCCCGTTGCGGGGTGGAGAGGTGTTTTGATTCCTCATTTCTGGAGCAGCTCGCCAATGATCACATCTGAGTCTGCTTCTTTAACTCTTAGCTGAGTCACAACCCTGTATGCATATACATATTTTTCTATAACACTAGAAAAAGTAACCATAACCCAAAGAGATGTTATTTTTCCTTAGGTTTACTTACGCCGCCCTGTTTGACTTGCTAAAAATGTTTGATATCACACAAAGAGGAATAACGCTAGCGCTCTTCACCTCCGATGTCACTAAATGAGCAGCAGATCCCATGTACCTCAACCGACTGTTCTCTATGAATAGTTTTGGCATCAGCTGAAAATAGTGCCGAGGGTAACTTGCGTTGACCATGTGATGACACTTTGAGTTGCAAAATTGCTTTCAGATAACTTGCACCGAAAAAGTAAAAATAGCCCAGTACGTTAGACTCATCTCTGTGGAATGTATATATGCAAAAATAGGGCTCCTTAATATTTGGTTTGTCGCGGCAGAACAACCTGTCATGTTACACCGTTTCACTCTTAGGCAAACAATTTGGGCTGATAATGTTGCAGGCTGTGCTATTTTCAAATGTACAGCAAACATTGGGGAAGCGTTCATTTAACCGTTCTCTTCCTAGGGAATAGTGTGGCTCTGGCATGGCGTTAGTCGGCTTAGACAAAGGTGAGAGGTTATGGCTTTAGAAAAGAGAAAAGCTACCTCAAGTGTGTCCCGATGTAACCGTTTAATCCATCGTTAGATAATAACAGATTTTTTTCTCTTTTTCTCTACAGCTGGGAGCGTTCACTCTCCCTCCACAAGTATGGCAACGTCTGCGCAATACAGACAGCTTATAAACGACTACGGACCCCCGTCCCTAGGGTATACACAAGGGATGCAGGTACAGCTCTGCTTGTTTTGCTTTACCCAGGTCTCCGACCCTACGTCTGCATGGTTTGCGTGGCTTGTGGCCTGTAATCTGAGGTGTTCCTCCCTCCCACCAAGGTTTGAAATCAAACCCAAATGGCAGACTGATTCATCGCACATGTCTTGGGATCAAATTAGACTAAGCAGAGTGCTGAGTGAGATTAGTTACTAATTAACTGTTAGTCCCTTCTGAGTCACAGTGAACCATGTCTTGAGTTATGTTCTGCTAGGAAGGGCTGTGACATTTTAAAAAATTATTTGTTCGAAAAGTGATATTCCTACACCTTTAACTGTTTTCCTTGGGCAAACTGATAACGTAAGATTTACAGTCTCATGAAGTGCGTGTTACAGACATTCCTATGGGCAGCTTCAGGAATCCAGCTGGTTTTTCTGTGAAATTTGTTAACCACTTTACAGGATTCCCCATATCATATGGGCAGTTTTATCTACACCTCACTCTCCCTACCTAGCTAGCTCCTCCACAGAACATACATCTGAACATTGATAAAAGCAGAGAGGGGGTTAAACAAGTAGTTCTGTTTGCTGTTTTTGTAGAACTGATTTAACTTCTGTTTCATGTAAGGTTCCAATCTTGTAGTTGCATCCTCCCAGTTAACCCTGATTTTGGAAGGGCACATAGCATTTTGTCCAACTGTAGCAGGAAGGGCAAAAAGAAAATAATGTTTATGTAACAAATAGGAAATTTTATTAAAAAAAAAAAAAAAGTGGCTTCCAGGGCTATTTCTGGTCCTCTGTGAATTTCCAGTTGCTGTCTGTTCTTATTGTTTTGTTTTTAGCAGCGTTTAATTGAGATCAATCTACTTTCAACTACAGGGTACCAGCAGCAGTCAAGTACCGCAAAGCAAATATGCAGAACTTCTAGCTATCATAGAAGAGTTAGGAAAAGAGATCAGACCCACGTACGCTGGGAGTAAAAGCGCGATGGAGAGGCTAAAACGAGGTAAGGTTTGATATTTTTAAATGTCCCATACTCTTTGTGTGCTGACTGCTTGTATACAGCTTCGTGACAGTGCTTCCCCTTGAAAGCGGACAGCTGTCTGGAGCTTGTTAGTAAATGAGGTGTATTAACCAGTAACTGAAACTTTGGTATACTCTATTCTTGCTGGATTTGATAAACTAGTGGCCAAATGTGTTTCATGGGCACAAGGGGATTTTCAGTTAATAGTTTGAAGTTAGTTTAGAACCCTAATGTCAGTTGGAGGTGTTCTGCCAGGTTCCTAGTCGCTTGCCCCTTCAACTGCCTTTTCTCCCTATCCTCAGAAATACGCAGCCAAGTTCACTCCTCTCATAAACATCACCCACCTACTTGACCCAAGACCCTTTACTGAAGTGCATTTTGATTAGAGAAATACGCAGTGAATTACACGGTGGTAAATCACTAAGGCTGCTGGAGAGAGAGACAGGCAAAACAAGGTGGTTTTATCAGCGAAAGCTGTTCAGACCAAGATGTCAAACATACGTGTTCCTGCTCTCCGTGGAGCGTCGGGCTGCTTAGGCTCCATTACCTGCTTCAAGTGGATGTCATTAGCAGTCCGCTCGGAAGGGACGCAGAAGCTTTTAGGCCTGGCTGATGAGGTCTCTTTAGCTTTGCTTAGTCAGCTAAAAGGGGTCAGAGAAATGCCCTTTCCTCGCAGTGTAAAAGAAACCCCCACATTCCCCACTGCTGACATCAGCTTGACATTGTCCCCTGCAGGGGACGTGCAAGGGATATTTCTGAAGGAGCAGTGGGACATTCCGCTGCTCCAGCTCCTGGAGTGACCCTGAATGCCACTGACAATGGTTGCGCTGGCAGCTCTGTCCTTTGCCAGTATACGGAGTTACCTTTTCCTCCCTTTCCTTGGTCCTTGTGCTGAGTTTGGCTCATTCATTCGAACCTGAACGGGAATGTTATTGTAACAGACTAACTTCACCACCTCGCAAATCCCCCTTACCTTCACTCAAGACTACAAAGCTTTATTTAAGGCTCAACCATTACGGGAGAGTAATATATCTGCCGTGACATGCAATAAAATGACTAGTAGCTGTTCTGGGAAAGGATGCAATAAAGTCTGCTGATGAGTGGTAAGTGGAATCTGGCCCAGCTAAAATCAATGTTGCTGGAGTCTCTCTTTATTGCATCGCCTGAGTCAGTATTAATAGATCATGAATGGCAATAGGCTAACAGGGACAACCTGAGAGGGATCGGGAGAGAGGCAGACGTTCTTTGAACAGAACGGTTCGGTTAGTTGAGACAAAGCTGTTTTGCTCCTTCCTGCAGCGAGTCTTTACTTAGCTAATGTAGGTTTAAGATTCAGTGCTGCCACTGTGACTGATTTGCAAATGTTGCAGAAAATCCAAAATAAGTACTTTCTGCTGCCATCTTTTGGTCACAGACATACCTCTCTTTGCATTTTGGGAGCCATATGGCTGAAGGAGCATGGGCAAGTGTGAGAGTAGAAATGATTGAGAGTAACCATGTGACTGCAGCCTCCATGGCCATGTGGAGGTTATTGCTGAATAAAGTCCCTGTCCCCAGCTCCACCTGCTTCTAAGCACAAAGGCTGCTGACCTCTAAAATTGGCCAAATTCCCAGTGTTCTACATAATTCAGGGTAGTTCTGCTGCATAAACTGGGCGTCCTGCCACCCGATCTAGGCCCAGTATACTGGTTTCAGTGTGCATTTCTGCCTCCCACAGCTGCGGGATGCAGCTTTACTTGTCTGTGTCGATTTAACCCTCTGCAAAGCCTGGCACGTATCAAGTCCCAAATCACTGCTCCTTGAATGTAGAGGCTGCTCTGGGCTAGCAGCCTTCTAGAGACAGAATCTATTACCTCTAAGTAGAGATTAAACTTCATCTATTGCCTTATTGTCATTTGTCCACCCTTGTTGAGGAGCACAAATGAGCAGAGAAATCACCCGTCTCTTCCTGACGTGAAAACATAACCTTGTTGGAGAGAAATCTGTCTGTCTCCTATTATAAAATCTAACTTGAGCTCTACTCTTTGGGCAGCTCTGTGAACATGAACCTAGATTCAGATCCAGGATTAAGACTCAAGGTCCAGATTGCTGGAACTCAAGGCAACAGGACTCTTAGTGGAAAATTCCACATTATGTCTACCAGATTAGAGTAGATACGGCAGCATGTAAAGCAGCGATGATTTACACTGGGAGCTGAGCCAGTGTTAGGAGGTGACTTTCTGCACACAGCATAAAAAATATCCTCCTATATTTACAAGAGATGCAACTTGTGTTTAGGCAACTTTTTGAAGGCTTGGATTTTGATGCATCCACTTGGAAAATTATTCCAAGGTATTAATTCAGACTTTTAAACCTTGCTAAAATAACTTCGGATTTTTTTCACCCCATTGTAGCAAAATAACTGACAGGTTGGTAAGATTTATTTTTTTTCTAATTAAGTCCCTGATTGTAAATAGACCTGCACTGCATGTTAAGCTATACCTCTCACTGCAGACCTGCAGAGCTCATAATGCTCTGATGTCTGGTTTGGGCTATTTTCAATTTATAATGCCAGTTTGGGAAAGCAAACTTCTTTAGCAGTGGCTGATGTTAGGTAACTGAAGGATCTCTCCCTTTTCTCTGGCAAGCTGTGGTAGCCTTAGCAACTCAGGACAGAAATACATAAACCTTTCTGTGGACTGTCATTGCAAGTGTCACCTTAATGAGATCTTTTAAAATATGTCCAATTCTTTTGCAGGCATTATTCATGCTAGAGGATTAGTTCGGGAATGCTTGGCTGAGACTGAGCGAAACGCAAGATCCTAGCCCACCAATGCAGTTGCAAGATTTTCCATCTCTTAATGAAGAAAAAGTAATACCTATTCCTTTTGACTCTTGAAATGTTCAGACAAATTCCTTTATTTTGAATGTTTTATCTTTCTTTTTTTGCCCTTACAAAAATGTATAGTTAAGAATGATAAAACAAGGATTTTTCAACTTACTGAGGGTTTGCATTTTGTAAAGACATTAAAACTCCCTAAAATGTTTCTAAAACATGAAAACTGAACTGCATGCAGAGGAATGCTCTCTCTCCCAGGCTATATTTCAGTTCTCTTTTTATCCAGTCACAGTCCCATTCTGTTTATTTTAATTTTCACTATATTCACTTAACCCCAAATGGTCAATCTTTCAAAGTTTGACATAAGCTCTAAGGATTTTTTTTAATAAATGCAGAATAGCATGCTGTACCTAGTAGTCTGCTATGTCACAATTTGTCATACAGCATAGACCCTGCTTAGAAATAACCTTCCCCTCCTCTTACTTTTCCTTTTTTGTTCGTTTTGCATAAACATTTGCATGACTGTTAGTGCTTTGAAGTCCATTTAAAGTGCATGAGTTATATGGAAAATAGGGAAACCTATTAAATAATAACAACGTCCTGAAAGCTAATTTCTACATTAAGGCTGGAGATTTCAGTTTGTTTGACAAAAAAAAAAGAAAATTCTGGATAAATTACTAAAACTGTTATTTGCATCTTTGTATGTATTTATTACTTGATGTAATAAAGCTTATTTTCATTAACAATTTGTATTAAAAGTATCTACAGTCACTTTAATCAGATCCATACTCTACGTACGAGAAGCAAAGGCTTAACCTTCATGCAGGAGGCTCAAATTCAGGACAAGGGAACGGGCCTGCAGATTGCTGGGGAGTTTCCCTTGATGTGGTCAATCTCTCTAAGCAGGTGGTACAGCTGCTAGTAGCGTACCTTGCTTTCAAAATACGTATAACAGCTTTGGTTCTTGAAGCTCTCTCCCTTCATTGCTGAAAGTCAGAACGCAGTGGCAGTCTGTGAGGGTTCTGTCCGAAAATTAAAGAGAAGCTCTAGTTAAGCAATTAGCATTTTAACGGTATTAAAATAGGAAAGTATACTTCACTGGTGGCTCCAAAGTAACAGTAACAAAGGAAAAGCAGCTGCATAAAATGGGTAACTATCAAAATGAGTGAAGTTACAGAAATACCCAAGCTTAACTGCAGCATAGCATAAACAGAACTGTGGTTCACTACAGTACAACCAAATCTAAATCCTAGGGAAGACAGGATACCTGGGATATCTAATACATATGGAGCTACGGATCCCTGAAAAGAATATAGCATTAAGAAGAAAAGTTAATTGCTTCACAGCTTGGACGAACTGGACTCTGTTGCCTTGGCAGGCAGCTTCCAATGCACGTTGTTCTTTACCTCTAATGACCTAATTCTGCCTCTGAAGCGGAAGAAAATGTCTGACGAGCCCTCACTTGCAGGACCACCTTCCCCGGCTCCCCAGCAATGCTCACCACCACTCTAGGTAAGCATAAAGGTAATGTTTAGAATTCTTTCAGAATTGAGAGGGATGGAGCATCTGTGCAGGCAGTTATGCTAACAGATCTGAAGGAGACAGCCCGTGACTGGTGGCTCTTTGTATCAGTGCATCTGTTTCCATCATCAGGACCAATAGCACAAAGCAACTTTTCATTTCTCATCTAAACCTGGCCACTGTTTCTGAAGGATTTCTATCAGTGGAGGCATTGTCTGAATAAGGATGGAAAGACCTTTAAGGTCTGTTCTCCTTATTTACTGGAACTCCTATGAAACAGCCTAAATTATCATATCAGGCAGAAGGATCTGCTTGCTTTATCATCTTTTGAACTTGGCAGAACAGATTACTAAATATGAGCAATGAGATGATGGCAGACAGATGTAAGAACACATCCTGCTTTTAACACTCCAGTCTTACTGTAATAGCAGGTCACTACTCAATATTTTAGCTGTGCTTATGAAACCCTATGTTATAGTTAGTAGGAAAACTGTGCTTAGGTATGACAAACTTCTCCCTTACCCTACCAGAGCCAGTCGGTTCTTCATGTTTATTTGCTATCCAATTGTAGCATCTCTTTAAACTGCTTTTTCCTCTCTAGGTTTTCCTTTGCTCTTCTTTTTTTCTCTTGCTTCTTCTTCTCTGCTGCTTTCTTCTCTTTAAAAACATCGCTATCTTCGCCTTTGTAGAAGACGTCAACTTTTTCCTGGAGGATTTTTCTGGCTATCTTTCGGTTCTGCTCCACTGATCTTGTTTGATGACACTGAGGAAACACAGTACAACACTTCTGTTGCAACTTTGACCTGTTTATTTTGTTTTCCTGCTAGAACTTTTGTATCCAGATGATGTATTTTGGTGAGGCTGCCTCATAGTTACTTGCTACTGGAACTTGTCAGACCAGCCTTTGCATTAATCTGTAATTCTGTTGGCAAACGAGATTGTTTCCACATTACCTTGGAAGCCTGCTTCTGAGTTTAACTGAACTGTGTCTCCCCCTTGTTATGATAAGGAAGTGAAGATTAATTGAAAAGTATTAACCCACAATAGGTACCTAAGAGTAATGCTTAAAAAGAATTTGCAGATTAGGATAAGTTAATGAGTACATTTATGCAGGAGACAGGAACTCAAAGGCTGTCACTGGTAGGGTAAGGAGATGCGATTTATTGAAACTACAAAATAGCACTGCGTGCCAAAGCTAGAAAGATGGGCTGTGACCCCACATTTATTTAGCTACCATTAACCAAAACTGCTTTGTGCTGAGGTTCTTTACAATACATATAAATAAATTTTTCCTCTGTGACACTTGTGCTGTGATTATGCTCGCTATAAAAGGAGACTTGGAGGACATGCTGCAACTTGGGACTTAAAGAATTAAAATATCATTACCTTCACTACAATCCCAGATGGGACATGCTTCAAGACAACACAGTTGCTTGTCTTGTTAGTGGCTTGACCTCCCGGGCCATCACCTCTTACAAACTGTTCTTCTAATTCTGCCTCAGTTAGTCCAAGGAGATTGAGAGAGTTCTTCTTTCCTGCTGCCTGAAACAAGGGCATTCTGAGCAGGGAAAGTTGCTGCTTCCTCAAAATCCATGGCCTCCAAGATGCTGTACGTGCTTCTCTCAGTAAGAATGTAAAATGCAATAAACTTGGGACATTCATACAGAAATGAAGACACAGTTTCTCTGGAAAGAAACCTGAAACAGACGTAGGAAATAGGGTTTACGAGCAGAATCATTATTTTAAGATGTTCTAGTTTAGCTGCACATCCTGTGTGATGTTTTTATTTACTTATAGATTTATTTTCAAGGCCTTTTGAACTGGTTTCATAGCTATTTGCCTCGAAACATTTATCATTCCACATGGGATTTCAGTTCTGATTGCAATTAGGTTTCCTAAAATAGTCGAGATTATTTTTGCGTTGCTGAAATGGATCTGGAAAACAGTAAATAAATTAAATCAGTATTCCTATCCCACTTGGAGAATAGCAAATTTGTATTGCAGCCTGACAGGAAAGCCTTTGCTGACGCTCCTTGTGCATCCTGGTTCTGTCCTACTGGCAACAGTACCTGCAATCCACCTGTCAAAACGTGCTCGAACTGCTGGGGACTGCTGCGGGTGCAGGAATCCTCTGTTGCCTTAACCAGCACTAAAAACTGCTGAAAGAAACCTGCTGGAAGAAGCAGCAGATTTATGGGCTGAAAAGACCTGGGAGAACACAGCTTGAGAAGTTAAAGTTAGAACGGGAAGGGGGATTTTTGCCTGTCAGAATGACGCATGGCTGGTCAGTCAAGACAACTGCCTGGTGGTACAGGGCAGAACTTAGGGATGTACATTTGCAGTTCTAGATTAATCTATGACTTTGAATTCTGAGATTTTACTTTATGCTAGGTTAGTACAGGACATGGAGTAATCCCTACCTAAATGGATTAGATAATCTGGACTTGTCTTTCGAACTTGTCCCGTTAAGGTGTTGTTTTCTAAGCATTGTGGTTGAGCTATACAGTGTACATACAACTTGGTGAGTGGTCTGAAGTGGTGAGCTGAATTTCAAATCAGAAGCATTCTCCTGCATTGGTTCTGTTAACAAGCTTCATTTTCTACTCTCCTGACTTCCAATGCAGCCCATCAGGGAGTTTTGAGGGAGGAGAGAGAACCAAAGGGCAAGGAGACCACCGGGTTTTCACACACTGCTTCACCCGCTGATTTCCTCCTGGTCAGGCTGTTAACACAGCCACAGGGGCTGGCACTACGCTTCAGCTCCTTATGGACACTGAGGAACACCAGCTTCTACTGCTGTCAAATATTGTTTTTCAACAAGGCGCTAGGTAAGCAATTAGTAAATGATTTCATGCTTTAAATATTTAAACTTGCTTCAGCAGAAAACACTTCAGCACACGAAGCAGCAGCGCCGAGCACCAGATACCCACACAAGTTACACATCACCGATGAGGCCAACGTAAGAAGCTTTTATTCGCAATTAAACACCTCCGCTTGGCGGCACTAGAAGGCAACTTTTATTATTTTAACCGCAAAAAAAAACCCGCAGACAAACTTCGCAGAGCCCCTGCCCAGCAGCCCGGTTACCGGGGGCGCTGTGGGCCCGGGGCAACGGCTCCAGCGGCGGCAGGACCCCTGAGGAGGCTCCGCACCGCGGCTTCACGGCTGTAGGGCCCCGCGGTCCCCGCTCCCGGACCCCCCTCAGCCTCAGGGCGCCTCAGGGCCCGTCCCCGTCCCGCCCCCCCGGTCCCGTCCCGGCCCCGCCGCCCTCACCTCAGCGCCCCGCGATGGCCACCGCCCCCCCGCCGCACTGCGCATGCGCGCGCGTCGCCTCACGCACCCGCTCGCCTCTGCGCACGCGCAGCCCCTGCAGGCGGGGCAACCTCCGGGCTGATTGGCATCCACTGAGAGCCAATCGCGCCTCGCGCACGCCCTCCCCTCCGCCCTCCACCAATCGGATTGAGGGAAGCCATCCGGCGCGTAGCCGCGCTGCCCAATCCCCTCGCAGCGACGCGCGTCCTTCCCCGCCGAACCAATCGCGGAGGGAGGCGCGGCCTGGCGGCCGGCCAAGCTAGCCAATCAGCGAGCGGAACCCCGGCGGGCGCTCCCTCCGCCCCTCCCGCGTTCCAACAGCGGCCGCCAATCGGCGGCGAGGGGGCGGGACCAAGCCTGGCTCTCCCTTAACGGCCGCCGATGCAGGCCGCCGCCGGCCATGCGGGTAAGGGCCGGGCCCAGCCGCGGGGGGGGGGCACCCGGCGGGGCCGCAGCCCCCAGCGCCTCCAGGCCGCCCGCAGCGCCCCGCCCCTTTTCCCTCGCTGAGCGACGGCTGCGCCGGCCAATCGCGAGCCGCGGCGCTGTCAACAGGAGCGCGAGGGGAGCGGGCGGCCAATGGGAGCGCGGCGGGGGCGGGGCTTGGCGCGGGGAGGGGGCGGGGCCGAGGTAAGGGGGCGCTGAGGGGCTGCGGCTGCGCGCGCGCGGGGCTGGGGGCGGCTGGGCGGGAACTGAGGGGGCGCCGCGATCCTGAGGGGACCCTGAGGGGGCGGCGGAGCCCTGAGGGGGGGATCTCGGCCCGGGGCGATGCCGGTGGCTGCCGGAGCCTCCCCTCTTGGCGCCCAGCTGCTCTCAGGGTGCCTCTGCCGCCTCATAACCTTCGGGGCTCTGCGCCGTTATAAAAATAATAAAGTTTTTTTTCCCCCTTCCCCTCGTTTTATCCCCAAAATCTCTGTCAGAGGGGTGCGTGTCTCGGGGTAGCTTCCCTCCAGTTTGCCCCTTCCCAAAGGAAACCGCTGGAGAACATGCTAAAGCCCCTGGCTCCAGGGAAACAGGGAGAAAGCAGCAGTTATCCATGGGTTTAATTCGGGTGGAAATGAGTTTTTATGCTTCAAAACTACCTCTGTGAGGTACGGCTCCAGATACCTCAAAATAATTAAAGTTTAAACCTGCGTGACCTTGTGAGCCCTGTGAGGAATGGTCACGCTGTGAGGCGCTGGGCTGCCCCAAGGCGATGAGGTGTTGTCACGGACCGCCAGGATGACATTTATTTCTTAATGCCTCTTGTTCTCTGTCTGCAAGATGATCATAAGGTTTTTCTGCAGCAGTAGAGCTTAGGGTGAATCCGCTAGGGCAGAGAAGATGCTGAAATAAGTGAATCACCAGTGTGTCTCAAAGCCTTATTTTCGATGGAATTACAGACACTGGAAGCGTGTTTTTATGCTGCTGTTCTTGTAAACTGCTGCTTTGGACACTGTAAATCCATTGCTCAAGTGTTTTGTATGCTTGTATTTTATTTATGGTGTTTTTAAGTGTGATTCCTGTTTGACTTTTTTCTTTTCTTTTTTTTTTTTTTTTTTTTTTTTTTTTACCAATTGACAATGAATTCTCTCAAACCATTTCTAACGCATTTTTGAATTGACATTCTACAGTAAGAATAAAACAAGTGTTCAAATAACTCTGTGGTAGAATTGGTGAGCTGCAGCCCAGCTCAGTAGTTCTTGATTTTGTTTCTGAGGAGCGTGTTCAGTGCAGTGAAGGCACAGAGCCCCCTTCCGCAGATGTAAATGCATTGACAACAGGCCCGTTCTTTAATTGTGCTTCATACAAGTCTCAAAAATGGACTGTGCAGTCCCAGATTTTAGACAAATAAACTCCACAACTTTGGTCTACTGGGATTCAGAGACACCCCCCTTATGTCCCAGCTTCGATGTGTGATGGGGATTTCTTTTTGGGTTAGAGGAGCCACAGCAGTTACAATGCTGACCAACTAGCAGCTATTTGCAGGCATAGCACAGGGCAGGAGGAGACTGTTTTGGAATGCCAGCATTTCCTGGGGTGCTTTGGCTGAAAAAAAATGCTGCTTTAATCAAATTCCGTTTCTTCAAACAACAAAGTCCAATGACTTTTTAAAATAGGAGGGTGATAACTTAATTCTTTGTGTTTGCAGGGTCACTTCATATTGGGACATAAGATATGGAAAACCATGACTTGGTGAATGCTGTGCAAGAAGTCCCTTCAGCTTCTGTGGAGTCTGATGTCAGAAATACCCACAGCTCTGTTTGCAATTTGAATTGTAACAGGTAAATGATACATTGAAAGCATTACTAACAAATGCTTCTGTTATTTTTGTTATTCATATGTAGCATGCTTGATATATCATTGTTACCAAGGTGAAGTAATATGTAATACTGTGATATATTTTAGTTTTCTGTACAATTGCAGGTAAAATGTTTAATGAGAAAAGCCTTAATGAAAAAAGTCTTAAAATCTTCCTTAAACTTTGTAACTTCTGTTGCCTTGTGCATCTTAGAATGGGGAGGGAATTGTTTTTCTTTTTGATGTCTAAGATATATTCAATGAATAAGAAGGGCAAATATAGACTAATGGCCCAAGTGTCAGATTAGGAGTAGTTCTCCTTGGCTGACGTGCCGAGATAAGAATTACAAGTCACTTACTGCTTGTGCAGCTTCTTAAAATGAGGCAGTAGTCTTGAATTTTGTAACTCATTTCTCAGGTGATATCTGTAAACTGAGGACCTTAGAATCTATGAAGAAGCATACAGATTTGATGAAAAGCTGTCTTTATTGACATTTGTACTAGTAAGCAATAACATTTGTGCTGATTATGCTGTCTTGGAAAGCTCCTGGGTTTAGATGGTATGTAAGATAACATTGTAGATTCTGAGACACTTTCTTGAAAAACAACCTCATTCTTATGGAAGTTGCTTTTTTCAGCATGATTAGGGTCAAATGTAAATTAAGCATATAATTCCTTTATGATTGTATAGGGTCTGTAGCATATTATTTTGGCCACTATGTTGGACGGGTGGCACAATAAATAATTGAAATGTTTTTCCTCATGTTTCGCCAGAAGTCCCTCGTCCAATCCCAATGGAGTTTCTGGTTACTCAGGGAATAGCAGGTCTTCGTTAATACCTGGTTCCATTGAGCTGCTTTCCTCCTTCGTGCGAGATATCCAGAGCGTTGGAAATGCTGACTCAGAAATTGTGAAGAACTGTGAGGTATTTGATATTCATGTTTATATCAAAGAAGAAAAAAATATTAATGTATCAGCTTTGCCTTTTAGAAGATGGATCTAGTGATAGTACAGTTTAGCAGTGAGAGATTAAATACATCTTTGTCCTTTGTGATGGGACAAATGCTTTTACAGTGCTGTGAACTAATCATGTGGATGGGTTTTGTTGCGATTTCATCTTCGCTTTTTATGTATGAGTGTTCTACAATTACAATTCTGGCGTGAATGTTTTTTTCAGTGTTAAGACAGCAATTGCAAATTTTTGAACTGAAAATTTTAAACCTCTATTCAGCACTTCAAGATGAAGTCTAAAGAGATCCTAGAAGGTAGTTGTTTTTTTTTTCTTCTAAAAATGTCTGTCTCAGTTGCATCATTTATTTATTCTGTTTGTAAAGAGGTGTAGATTATTAGTTCGTTTTCAGATTTAAAACAACACAAAAACCATTATCTTGGTGCAATGAGCTGATTCTCACAATCCCTTTTTTCCCCTTTTTTTTAAATTTTATATTTTATCATTATTTTTAGTCTCTGCAGGGAACATCAAGTTTCCACACCATGGGCTGGTTCTTGCTGAATTTTTGAGCTTTCTGGCTGCGCTCCAATAAAATGTCTTCTGACAGATGCTTAATTTGGTGCTCTTTAACAGCTCCAAGAAAAGATTGTAGATATCTGCATTTAGGCACGTGTTTTATGTCCTGTGTCCTAGGCATCAAATACCAGGCTCCATAAACATTAGCATAAAACTAGTTATAAAAATTCAGAGTTTACCACACGTTAGGAACACTATGTATTTATTTATTATCTTTTAGTTTTCACTAAACAGTTATACATCTTTTTCTTTGGCTGAATTGTTGAAAGGAAGATTTTCTGTATTGGAGTAAGTGGTTCACTGGACGTGAGGGTACTTAATTACCAATTTTAAGATTGCCTGGATCTTATTGAACTGGAACCTGCCAACCTGCCTTTCTAAACTTCAATTGTATTTTTCTGCCATCTGTGTTTTCTTTTAAGTTATTATTATTATTTTTTTTAATAGAATAACTCACTTCCCTTGTTCTTTTTTTTTAAAGCCAAAATTAATTTTAGAGATGTACTATCTTTTTGCGTAGAAGGATTTTTTTTCCAGTGAGTATGTCTATAGTGAATTGTTTGCTGTGATTGATGTGACAGGGGTCTGTATATATTGTGGGGTGCACAACCAGAGTGATAAAATTTGTATTATGTCAGTGCTTAAGTATAAGAATGCAAAACCATTATGTAACTAGAGTAGAAGGTAAGAGATTCCGTATGACTATGCCTTAATTATTTTACTTTGTGATTTAATAGACAAGGTGGCTGCAGTTATTGAGACTGGTAGAAAAGCAATGCCAGGAACAAATAGTTGCCCAGCAAGAACAGTTCCACCACCAAATCCAAGTGAGTAGTGATTTGTTTGTGTGGGTGGGTTAGGTTAAATGTTTCTTTTTCTTTCTTTCTTTCCCAACTGCCATGCAAAACAGCACACTACAGTGTCGGGCACTCTTTTTCTCTTTTTGTTTTCCTTTTTTTTTTTTCCTCCCCTCCATTCCTGTAAGTGTACTGGGCCTGGCAATTCAGGCAGCCAGTTACTGGGACTGGACTGGCAATTTACAGTGTGTATATTTGAGACAGCCTTGGCTAATTAAACAAGTAACTGGTAGGAACCATTTCAGAATTGAAGATTCTTGGATTATTTGTTTTCAGGCGTTTATTGTCAAAAACGGTTCAGAATGCCCACATGATAATTGGACTTTGTAGGTACAAGCTGTTTTATGTTATCTGTTAGACTGTGTCATTTCTAACATTGAAACAATGCAGTTTTCTTTTCATCAGAAACTGTTGTGCAACTTGTGATTCCCTAGTCTAGACAGTATATAGCACAGGAAGACTTTCACTGGAATAGCTGAACACCTCTTTCACCCTTTGGTTAAACAGTCTCCTCTCTAATAAGACAGATGGCTCACATGAAGATTCACGTTTTTGCTGAAGTGTATTTATCCATTAAACCAGAAGAAATGTATATGTATGTATAAAAGACAGTATTCTCTAACTATATAATGCTTAATGTCTTCATCATTTTGGTTGCTGTTTTTCCCTTCCCTTTCCTGATGCCCTCTACACTAGTAGTAATCAACAGTTCCTGAACTGAATTAACAAGAGGTACTGTCCTTTTATCCTATCTCCTGTTTCTCCCCCTCCACCTTTCTTTCTTTTCTCTCCCATCTTGTTGGTTTTGTCCCACCAGTGTTTCCTTATCCTCATATTTCTTTTCCTCTTACTGTAGTGGTTTGATTCACTTGTTGCTAATGGTAGTCTTGACTAATCCATTGTGTTGCCTTTGCTGTTTTTTGTCTTTATTAATAGGAAAGGCTACCTCTGGAAGAGTTTAGTTGATGGTATCCACAGGGACTTAACTAACTGCATGAACTGCCACACTAAATGTAAAAATCAATGGCTGTAACATATTTTCAGTTGTATGAATGCATTAGGTAAACTAGACGGAACTATTTCAAACTTAAACTGGTAGGCTAGTGAATTTTCTAAAACCCAGGGGATTCAACATGTTCTAGTAATAATAAAAATAAAACTTCAAATTAATAACCTACTATTTGGGGTCAAGGAGCAAGATGCTGCTTTAGCATTGACGTGGCTCTGAGATAAGACTTGCTCTATGCTGTGCTTCAAGACCACCTGTTCTTACGAAAATACATTGTCATAACAAAAAATGGGTCAAAAGACCTTGAGTTCATTTTGGAATTATGCTGGGGTCAGCCCTCAGCTGGTTTGAATTATGCAGTAAAATACAAGTGTGCTAATGACATCCTGTCACCAACTGCATATCATCTTAAGATCAGGATTTATTGAAGAAGATTTAAAAACGTAAGAAAGCTACCTATAATCCCCAAACTCTATACAAATTTCTGAAATCTCATTTTCCTAGGTCTTTTCTTCTCTTGGAACTATTTGTGACTATACAAGGAGAAGTAGAAGTACTGTTTAATTAGAATAATAGTCTTTCACCTTTCCTGCAAAGTACTATTGACAAAGATTAAATGCCAGCAGGGAATCTGATCAGTTTTTTCCACCCACAACTCTGTTTCTTCACTTTTATTCTCCCTTCCTTACCTTCTTCAACAAAATGATTCAAATCACCAAAAAACTTTGTTATTGCAGAAATGTCATCCCTGTTTTTTTTTTTTTTTTTAATAGGAAGACTGACCTGAAATTCAGTTGTTAATAGTTTTGCAAATTTGTAGAACATACAAGGCTTGATTCTGACTAGCATTGCACGTCAGCTCCTTTAGAATTAAGCCTTTTTTAAAAAATTCTTACTTTAAAAGAACAAATGATTTTTGATCAATTTGTGCTTTGCACCTGCTATTCTTATCTGAGTAATGTCCTGTAGTTCTGTGAATAAAGCAGTACTAGAGTTTCATGTTCTTAAAATTATTGAAAGTTGAGTTTTTTTTTCCAGGGAGAAATTGGTTTGAAATGTATTCTTGAAAACTGCCATGTACTCTGGTCTTGTAATGTGTATTAAGAGCTGTGCGCCCCCAGAGAGTTCAGTAACTGCAGCACTGCTCTGCGGAAGTGCAGCTCCCTGGTCAAAGGACACAGCTGTGGGCACTAGCATGAAGTCTTTTCATAGCCCTTGACAGAAAAAATTAGTTATTTCAGTATACTAGGACACCACTAAACAATTCAGTGTAGTAGATAGTTCATATATGCATATATATATATATATATATATATATATATATATATATATATGTAAAATAATTCTTTGCAGGCATTGCAGACTAAAAAGTAAATAACCTGTTAAGTCTCTTCAAGTGACCTTTTTATAGGTTTTCTCCACTCTATCAGAGACCAAAAACCAATAAATCAAACTGTAAATATTTTTATTAAATGAACTACCCAATAATGCATTACTTAAATCAGCTATTTTGAAGCCACGTTTTATGTGAATAATCTTACAGAGGTACATTATTCCTATTCGTGTAACAGAGTAATGGTTTATTCTTCCATTAAAACATCCTTACAATCTTCAAATATGTAAATCCAAATTGTAAAGTCTTTTAGACTTTGATTTAGCCAATGACTTTGTCCACTTCTAATGATATGCCTAGATAACTGGTATTTCTTTAGGTGGCTGATAGGTAACTGTAGTTCTGAAGGCATGTAGCCAATACACGCATGCATTGTTTTTTATATAAGTAAATGACTCCTGAGACCTGTAATTCTCTGCTTGGATATTGAGTTGTTACCATTCACCTTTTACTGTTATGCACAGTATGCATATATCTACTTTATGCATGAGATGTGGATGCATTGAAAAATTGGAATTGTTTGAAATAAACGCACTAATTCCCTTGCTAATAACGTGAATTGAAGATGGATCAAGATATAAATATGACTTGTAGCATGATCTCATGGGAATTTTGCCTTTTGTTTTTATTCTTTAGCTGATTCAGGATGAAATAAGGCAGTTAGTGAAACTGCAGATCAGCAATTGGGGTGTTGGCAAGAGCAGAAGTTTTCCTGTGAAGGTTACAGACACTTTTTCGTCAATAGGAAGTCAAATGGGGATGCAATCTGAAGTCTCTGAAGAAAATGAATGCATTGTCAATCAGCTTAGATCTAATGAATCAGAAACTCAGCCAAATGCATCTGATCTGTATCAGGAATGTTTTGCAAATGACGCTTCGATGAACAGTGGGTATGGCACCCTTTCTGCCTCTGAATTGAACGCTAGCAAATCTAATGACGTTGTCAAGTGCACAGACTGCACGGAGAAAACTTCTCAAGGACAGGGTGATGCAGCAGTATTGCAGAGTGATGCAGCTGTAGCCACTGTTCAAAATACAAGAGAACTTTTACCAAAAAAAATAGAGGAAAACTGCTCATCAGGAAGGAATGATGTTTTAGGTTTTCCTGTTGAATGTGAACATAAGGTAAATGAAGCGCAGTGTGGAAGAAAAAGCAGGTAAGTGGTAAACTTTCCAAATTTGTTAATTTATTATATAGTCCTCACTGAATAAATGCCTTTTGGTAACTAGAAATATGTAAGAATTGAATGGAACTTCTTGATGGTAAGAACTAAAGAAGCAAAAGTAAACACATGAACCCCCCCCCAAGAACCTAGGTACTTGGTAGATAAATGTTTCTTTAGTTTGACGTTTCTGTGTGATGCATATTTGCTTCTGCAGTGTTTACCTATTGTAGGTATGTTGGGAGAAAAATACAAAACTCTCCTTATTGTAAACATGAGCTAAGATAAAGTTTGCATATACTGCTTTATCTACACATGGAAATTTAGGTGCTGATTATCAATTTTACATGACACATTTTGCTGTGGTACTCAGCATTTTTTACTATCTTATATGAATGTATTACAGTAATAATTTTTATCAGACAACAGCCAAATGTGTGACTTATTCTATTTTTGTTATTTTGTTTTTAGTTAAGTTTTGTTTTTCTTTTGTTATGTCCAAAAGGTGAGTGGATCTAGTAAACTTTTTTTTTCTGAGTTACTTTGGCTCATCTGTAAGCCATAATAACTGACCAAATTCTGCTCTAGTTGCAGAGAATTTGCAACTCTCCCTGTCAGGCTAGACTATAAAGGCAGTGGCTTCATACAGCTGTGACCAATATCAGAGCTCACATGGGCAGCATGTTGCCTGTGAATCCATGATAGTATTTTGCAGAGATAAAAACGCTCTGTCTGTTGGAAAAACGGAGAATCGTGAAAATGAACTTGTGTCTTGTTACTATGTTAGGAAACAGAACCAGCTTTCTTTAGAGGATTGGTTTTGGAGATGTGTTATCTCAACATACAAGGTAGATCATAATGCCATTGATGTGCACATTCTCTTCCTTCTTCCTATTGTTGATTTCTGTAGGGATCATTTCTCCATTGAAAAAGGGAATGTATGTTTATGGTATATATGTGTGTTTCTTATCATCTAGTAAGTCTTTAACATCATGGGCACAAAAGTTGAAACAAAACCAACCCAAAAGAATAAATGCAGAAGAAGTACAAGTAGCCTCTATGCAAGGAAATGAACAAGCAAAGAAATTACCACTGGAGAATGTAAGTTGCCTTCCGATTTAGTTTTATTTTTAAATTTTTTCTCTTGTCACTCCTAGTTTTTAGAGTTATAGTATGGTCTGATTCAGTGTTTGCTTTGAAATTTGAAATTTTTGAAATATGTTTTGCTTGCTTTGAGCATTTGAGTAGTGGTTTTTCCATTGATATGTCTAAAGTTCATGTGGGCAGAGTTTACTACTTGGATCCTTCTATACCTATTCAACGCTGCTATTTTGGCTTATTTTATCCCTTGTCTAGTTTTTTCTTTTTTTTTTTTTTAGCTTGCCTCAGTGGCACACGTTCTTTCCTTGTAGAGATAATAGTCACATTCTCAACTAAATCATCAGGTCATGGTAACTTATTGCGTCCCGTCATTTTTTAAAGGATCTTTGTTTTACAAATGTTGGTCTTCCATTTCAGCTGTTGATGTCTCTTTTGGTATACAGAATTTAATGCAAGCTGATAAACTTTTTGCATATTGAGACATTAGCCACTTTGTATAGGACTAATAGTGTGGTTTTTTTTTTGTGTGTGTGTGTGTTTTTAGCAAACTCTTAGGCTAAAATCCAAACTTTTTTTTTTCTTGTATTGTTTCTGTAAGAATAATAAATTTTATGCTTTTATATGGTCATGATTTGGCTAAATTGAACTACTCCAAATTCAGTTACAGCACTGGTTACTAAAAAAACAACCCACACAATAGAAGTTTAGGAGAAATTTTGGCTTTTTAGAACTATTTGTGGTAAAGCCTATTGCCACGATTGCAGAATTGGCTCAAAATGCTTCTTTTGAGATGAATTTTATTTTTTGTGCGTCCCTTCCCTCTTCCCCACCCCCTGTGATTAAATATTTCCTTCTGTATGTCCATAAATCTAATTATTTTGGGAAGTTTAACCATGTATAACATTTCTGACCCAAAAGGACATTATGCAACATGATTGCATGAGTATTCATCATACATGTAACTGAAGTTTTTGAATTAGTTTGAATATATTAATTGTCACAAGCATCTGTATGCTATTTTTAAGGAAATAATTCCTGAAATTCTGAAAGGCTCCACCTACAAGAGAATAGGAGAGCTAGAAAATATGAATCACTTGATACAAGGCAGGGTCAGTTTTCTTTCCTGTGGTCACTTTGAGGGTGATCCAGAAAGGGTAATCATAGCAGTTTGGATTTGCTCTCTCTGGTCTTCTATTGTCAGTGCAAACACAATTGGCTAATGGAAATTAGTGTAAGAAACACAGATTTTGAAAAAAAATCTTTGTGTTCCTTTGTAAGAATTCAGTTGTTGCCCCTTCAAGTTCCTTTCTTCCTCCTTAGACAAAGGAGAATACCTTAATAAAAACATCAAAAGGGACAAAATAGCCTTGAGGTAATATCCTACATAATTCAAAAAATTGTACTCTAGTTCTACACTTCCTTTTTTTTTTTTTTTTTTTTTTAGCTGAGAGAAAGTTTTTTAGCTCCTAAAAAGTTTGGAGTGAAGGGAAGGAGGAAGTTTGGAGTGGAGGGGAGGAGGATATGTAGTATCTTACACAGGGGGTATGTAGTATCTTGTCTATCCGAGATGGTAGACAATGTTACCTCCTGATTTGTGGTAGGTGGAGGCATAACAGCTGAATATAAGAAATTCCAGTCTTAGGATGAGCAAGGAGTAACACTATCGGTAAGTCATCATCCCTCTATATACTTGCACCTTTTAAGAAGCAGGAAGGTTTAGATGACTATCCAAAAAGTGTATTTTTATAATACCTCATCTAAAAAATGCTCTATAAGTGGACTGGCACATGAATTAGAAGCTACAAGCATCATTTAATTATTTGGCGTATCTTGGTTCCCCTTCTGGCTTTGATTGCCCTTAAAAAATAAATTGTATAGGTTTGGATCATCATCACTAAGTTTAATCCCTTTGTGTAAAAAGGCTAACAGCATCTACATGCAGTTTTTTAAAATTAGACTCTCAATTTTTTTTCTTGCCTTGCAGTTTTTGTTATAAGTTTGTGTTCTCCTTTTAATTCTAGACAAACTCTACTGATGCTGTTTTGCCACCTTACACTTTTTACCTCAATCAACCAACTGAAAGCCCAAATTCCTTAGTGTCTGAAGCTTCAGGTATCGTTAATATCTTTTCCTTAAATTTCCTTTTCTGTCGATTTGTGTTTTTAGAGCTTACTAGAACGTACCTCCAATACTTCTGGGGAGGTACTGAGGGTATAAGCACAGAAAAGCTGTTAATTTTTGATATAGTATAATTCTGCTGCTTATGGTCTTGTTTCAAACTGATGGTGGCTCTTGTGTATCACTGCTGGCAGATGCAGGGCTTTGGGCAATTTTATTTTTCTTCAAATTTCTCAGTGCTTCAAGGCTGAGCTTTGTATTTAAAGCTGTTTCATAACGTAATTACTGTTAAAATCATGGTAGGGGATAAAATGACCTTTAAAAATATTAGCACCGCTGATGGTTTAGTAATCACAGGAGTGCATGGCTATAGAAGCAGAATTCCTGTAAGCCAAAGGAATGATTCAGTAGTTCTGTGAATAAACAAGAACAAAATAATGCAGTGTGTAATGTGAGGATTATTATTATTTTTTATGTTGGGGTGCGTGTGAGTGAAGGGGGTTGTTTTTTGTTTTAGTGTGGTTTTGCTTCTGTTCTTTTTGGGGGGAGCTTTGTATGGTTTTGCTGATACAGTTTTATTGGGTGCTTTATTTTATTTTATTTTTTGTCAAAGCCAAACAACTAATTTATGTATTTTGATCATAACATGGTGGATCCACTTCAGTAACAAACAGGGATACAGAGACGTAGCCCTGCAAATGATGTATATTTCTTCTACACAACCACACATATAAGAAACTGAAGTGGGATAAAGACTGTTTAAATGTTCCTCTTGTGCCATCCCACAGTAGGTGGGTCCCGGTAGGCTGTCTTTTTGCATGTAATGGTGTGCAGTTGAGCACCAAACTGAAGAGTTTGTAACCTTGAGTGGCTGTCTAGAATTATTCCTTCGGCATTATAAGTTTTAAGAGCTATACTGGCATTGTTAGAAATGTGGCAGTTTATTGTAAATGAGGCTATGACCTTGAACACCAAAGAGTATATCTATATTTTCACTAATTTGCACCTTTAATTAGCGATGCTGTGTGATATAATACTGATTATGTATGTTGCTTGTGTTTGGCATTGAGATTTTTGTAACTTCTGCTAACAAATACTTCAGTAAAATCCCTAAGCAATAGATGCTAGTAATTAATACACTACTCTTGTTCGTTGGCAGGGTAACATCTTTCTAATGGTTTTGGGGATTCCAGCTCCATAGCTGTGAGATTGAAATTTTAACCTTTTTTCTCCAATGATTCTTTTCATTAGGACTTTCGTACTGGAAACTAGATGAAAAGGACATGTATCACTCTTTACCAGAGAACTTCGGAAATGAGTTCACTGATATTTTCTCCACAAAAGTATCACCAGATCAGGTAGACTCTGTGCATGTTCTAAAAGTTGTGTTATATTTGCATCTTTCCCCTTTTCTACAAATGGAAAGAATCAGCCCTTCAGAAGAGAAGTTTTCTGTGAAGCCTCTTTTTGTTAGCTCACTGTCTCCATTATTCATTTACCCTGGCTACCTCCACTTGGAATTTACTGACCTTCTGTCATCTAAAGGAAATGGTGTAAGAGACAAGAAGAGATTAACTAGTGTATTAAAGGTGTATTTGCCTCATTAACGACAGTTCTTTAAATTGGGCGCATTGAATAGAGCCTTTGTTTTTTCTGAACTGTTTCATTAGCCAAAAAGAAGTAATTGGGGGTGAAGGGTTGTGTTCAGCAAGACTAACGTAGCAATTTCACCTCCTTAAGTCATCTTCTGCTGATGAAATGAAGCTATCGTCGTTGAAGGATATTTATCAGAAGAGACAAAGGGAAAACAAGCAGCTGCCAGACATGAATTTTATGCCATCTTCTCCGTCAAGTCACCCACCAGAGGTAACGTTATTATCTTTGTTCCACATCTCAGTTTGAAGATATGATAGGTTTTACAGGCTGCTTTCACATTAATCGGCACCTGCTGCCACCTCCAGTGCTGTGCTGGAACAGCAATTTTTGCAACTATGTGATGAGCCAGACTGGGAGGGGATCCAGCTGAAAAGAACCCCTGAGAACACTCTGGGTGAAGGAGCACCTTTGCAGCACATCCTTGAAGGTGACACAGGGGTGAATCTGCTGAAATGCACATGGGGACTGCAGTTGCAGAAGCAGGGTTTTCTTATTATTTTCTACAAGACGAGTTCCTTCCACCTCAAAAAGTGAATAGGCACAGGTTGTGGGTTGTAGAAGTACATGTATTCTTTACCAAACCTGTTTCCATACCCAGATCCAGGACGTAGTCTTTAGATTTTCCTCGTATATGTAATGTACAAGGCTGCACAGGGGCTAATAAGTGACTGTCTTGTTTATGTAATCCACGAAATGATTTTAGTAACTGCACAATGTTATTGCTTTAGCCTGCAAGCAAGCATCCTAATTCATTTATATATATGGCTGAAATTTTCTGGACAGCTACAGATGCTGGATATATCATTTATTCCTACCAGAAACTGAGAAACACAAGTTGCAAGCATTGGGTACATGTATCATCTTCTGAGCTGTTACAGATTTCTCGTCTTTGCACTTGCTTGTCAATATCAAATAATTGTAGTAACATTCAGAGTAATTCCTGCAATACATTGTATGGATGACTAATGTATTCAGATTAATTCCATTTACATGACCAAAAGTTAAAACATTTTTTTTAGTATTGTAACTTACTTCCTAGATCTTGACGTTGGACCCAACCCTGCACATGAAACCCGGTCAGCAGAATCCAGGCCATTGCTTTTTCAATATTCCTGAAGAGACTACTCCTTTTTCTCCAGACTCTATGGCAGAACCTGGATTTTCAAGTCATTGTGATACAGACTCTTTTTCACGGACAAGCAATTCATCTCAGTGTGATGATTCCCCGAAATATCCTGCTGGTAGCAGAGCTGTGCATTTGGACCTCTGGAAAAATCACGCAATTCCAAATGAAAACAAGGCCAGCTGTCCTTTTCCAATGGCATATACCGATGCTAATAGTGATATTTTACTCAACACTGAGGAGGAAGAAACATTAACTCTAACTCCATCTTCTGTTACTCAGTGTGCTGACAACAGTTTACCAGAATATAATCTTTCAGTGGCATCTGTTGAAGATCCTGTGATAATGTCAAAGTAAGTTTTTTTTTCTTTTTTTTAAAGTTAGTTCCTTCATGAAAGAACAGTACTGGTGACATGAACAAAACATGCACATTCTGTGAGCTTAGAATGTAGCTGGGCATTGCTTTTTTTTCTTTCTTTTTCTGCTTCCTGAAGTACAAATGGCATGGAGATAGAACAGTCATTTTCCACTTGTTATAAATGCCTTTGAGACCATACTATTTAATCTAAGGTACAGTGTTTGTACTCTGTCTTCCCTGATCCCCATGAATATCAGAGCCTTAACTGGAACACAAAACAGTTTTCCATATTTTAATTTTTATTATTTCTGTTTATACATTAAAATAAAAGTACATGCTTGCTTCATAGGCTGTATGAGGGTGCTGATTTAGGTACAGAATTTCAAAGTTCTGTGATAGGTATGGTTTTTAGAGTCAAATGGTAGGATAAGCCCAGAATTACTGTACTTAGGAAAAATAAATATCCCCCAATCACAAATGAGGCTCTTGTGATTTGCGCAAGATTTATGCAGAGGGTCATGGTTTCAAGACAGTTCAATTTGTGTGTTTCCTGGTTAATTTCTTGTGCGTATTTTCTGCTGGGTAGAAAAGGAGAGAAGGAGTTAAGCTTTGTGTTATTAATGTGAATGCTTCCATGCCAGCCTTGGGTGTCTGACACCACTGCTTTAGATGACAAATTTCCTTTGCTTCAATTTGACTGTAACAAAACTGTGCAAGAGATATTGATGTGCTGAGTTCATTACATCTGAGTCAGTGTAGCTGGCAATGCGTGGTCATGTTGGTAGCTGGAAACTTTTTTTTGTTCTTAATTTTGAATATAGGATTAGGCAGAACTTGAGGGAAAAACATGCTCGACACATAGCTGATCTACGAGCTTACTATGATGCTGAGATACATAGCTTAAAACAGCAGCTAGAGGCAAGCCATAAAGCTGCTTCTTCTGAAGATTTGAAGAAAATCAATCAAAATCTTGCTGACAGGTACTGTTTATCCATCTTTTTCTTTCTCTGTTACAGGATATTATTTCTACTTTAAAAACTACATATGCTTGTTTAGAATATCTTGAAATGTCTGTCATTCCTCAATTCTGAATGTTTCATGCATCTGTGATACTAATATTTTACTACTAAACACACATTTTACGTTATTTAATGCATCTTTTAAAATTGGTTTAAAATGACTGTTAAGTGATAAGTGGGATGTTTGGACCAGAGGTCTTGTTTGACTTGATTTTTGCTGAAGGTAGGATAAGTTTTGCTCAAAAGCAGTTGGCTGGCAGGCTGAGGTAGTCCTGAGCAATCTGTAATGGAAATATCACAGTCATAAGATAGTATTTGCCTGTCGTGCTGGTGAACATCATCCCTCTTTATCTTTCACATCAAAACTACCAGATGTTTCCAGATGTTACAGGAAAAGTCTTGAATTTATTGGTAGCTTTATAAAGCCAATTTACCAGTCAGTGCTCTTTGACCAGATATTACTGCCGGGGGCTGTGTGCCTCACCTGTGTACTTGGTGCCACTTAGGTGACTGCTGTAGAGGTTCAATGTGATTTTATATCATCACTGCCAGTCAAAATACATATTAAAAATTTAGACAGTTAAAATACTTTGCAAAATTTATGGCATTCAGAGTAATTGAAAAGCTGTGTGGGTAGCTGGGTCTCTTCGTTACTTCTCTTTTAGCAGTAGTGGGTTCTACCTATTAAAAGTGACTTCTGAGCAGTCATTTACTGAGTTACAAGAAGCTTGTGGTATGCTTTCAGTCATTAATTATCACACAGCATCATCAATTAGCTCAAGTGGAACTCCACTCTGGTGCCTCTCAGCTGCTTCTGGTCGTGGAGCTCTTGTGCACAGACTCCAGATGGTTCTGAGCAAATGTTCCCACTTTGCTGCTCGCCCTCTGAGCACCGCAGCCTTTCTGTGCAGAGGTGCTGGGTGCTCACTGCAACAGCTGTAGAGTATGGGAAGAGGTCCCAGGCTGGGTACCAAAATTAGAGGGGAAAGGAGGAAGGAAAGGCAGCCATAAAAGGTAGATTTATTATTTGAAAGCTTAAGAGATTTTTGATTTTATCTCTCTTTTCCATGTAGGTGTGACCAACTAGATGCAGCTCTGAATGAAGCAAGTGCTCGCATAAAAGCCCTTGAAAATAAGAATAATATGCTAGAAAAGCAAGTGGTAAGTATACGTTTGTGGTGACATATATTAATTCAAGTTGCTTTTTAACTAAAAGGGTAAGAGAATGCACTTATTCATTGTTAAGCTAATCTGTATTTCTGTATCTTATTTTCAACCTTTCTCTTAATACGACATCAGCCAGTATGTTACACAGGCGACTTTCCTAGCCGTGTTTCTGAAGGCTCCTTGCTTGAATCATAATCACTTTTGTTTATAAACAATCCTTTATAGGGACCAAATGAAGTTTAATAGTTAAATATTGTCATTCGTTTCTGATGTCTCACTCTAAACCAGAATCAATTAAAAAAAAATCTAATTACTTCCTTTTTGATTTCTAATTAGAGCTGTGTAATTAAGAGGAAATCTCATTTGCACTGGGGCAAAAATATTACCTGTTTAAGTGTACTTATACAGTCTTTCTGGCTAGGTCAGACCTGTTTGTTTATGACTGCATAGTTGAATTTATTGATGAAAGAACAGGGCATTCTGTCATGGAAGTTAAATACCTGGAGAGACTAATTCATTCCACCTTTTAGACATTTTTCTTTGCTGGGAAGCAAGACAAGAAGTTGGGATTAGAGGTGTAACTTCTAGATATTTTAAGTCATATAAAGTGAATATACCTCACAGAAATGCGCATAATCTTGTACGTCTGTTGATGAGCTATTCTGTTTAGATGATTTTAGTTTCTGAACTAAAAATCTGCAAGGTAAGCATTATAATTAATGTTGTTTTTCTTCTACAGACAGATTGGAGAGAACGTTTTTATGCTGTTAGTAATACTTCCAAAGTTTTACAGGAACGTATTGAAGAAATGCGCACAAATAATAAAGAGAAGGATAACACAATCAGTAGACTAAAATCAAGGCTTAAAGATCTAGAGGAAGCATTTGAAAAAGCGTATAAATTATCCGATAATAAAAATGCAAGGTTAAAAGAAGAAAATAAAATGTTTCAAAATGTGAGTAAGAAAATGTGAAATGATTTTTACAGTTGCATTGCATCTTACCAACACAGCAAGTCCTGGGTGTTTTTGCAGTGGTATACTCTGAGTAGTTTTCCAAGACTTAATGCACATCTGAGGGAGCAGAAATATTCTGTAGATTGCTTTGTAAGGCTAGGTGTTATGTTATACCACAGACTTGATAGATATTTTAAAACAGTTATTTAAGGCAGCGATTATGTACGTGATATGGTAACATTTGCTGTAGCCTTTCTCAGGTATTTTATTACTTTGTGCTATTAGTTCATCTTTTTGTAGAGGTATTGTAGGAAATAATTTCAGAACAAGTTACTTTTTGTTCTCCTGAGTTTATGTGGAATGGACTGAATCTCTTTTGTAAGTCATCACTGTTAATTTTATGTATAATTTTAGACTGAATCAAAGCAAATGTTCTTCTGATTCTTCAGTAACAGCTTTATGGAATGTTTGATTCATTTCGGGAAAATGGGTACTAGGAGGAAAAGAAACGTGATGCTTTAAATCCTGTATTTATTTATTTATTTTCCAAATAAAACTTTAAATACAAAGTCAACTTTAAAAGCCAGTAAAGAGTTCTACTGTTCTGTGAAGAGTTCTACTTCAGCTTCTTCAGTTCCTTTTAAAGATAAATTATATGACAATTAGAAATACGTTGTCCATGTAGTTCTTATCCCTTCTGTAACTTTTTTTCTGATTAGGAGATGCTAGAACTTAACAATATTTAAATGTATTCTGTATAGCCCATAGTGCTTATAAGCATATTAGATAAGTAATTTATTTTATAGCACTCAACAAAAATGTTAGTTATGTTTACTCTCCATATGTGCTTGTTTTTTTGTTTGTTTTAGCTTTTAGGAGAATATGAGTCTCTTGGAAAAGAACATGAAAGAGTAAAGGTAAATATGCACTAGTTAATTAAAAACCCAAGCTGGTAAAATCTGTTGTAATGTATTACAGAATTAACTGACTTAACACAAGTATTTAGGAAAAAGACAAAATGAAAGATCCATATATCTTTTGGCTGAAAGCTTTTTACTGCATCTTCGGAGTCCCTGAAAAGGGAAGAAGAATGAGTTTAGAGTATATTGTGTTCTAGTTGTAGACAGCAAAAATACTGTGAAGTCAAAGCCGAAGAAATGTAATGGAACTCTATTTCAAATAGGAAGGCATATTTAATGTATTATTTTCAAGATCTAAGTTATTTTTTTTCTTCTGTAGACACTATGTAGTTTCCAGACTCGTTACTTTTTTCCTTTTGTACTTTGTAGGATACATTAAATGCAACTGAAAACAAATTGCTTGACGCAAACACCCAGATTTCTGATTTGAAAAGGTAAATGTGAATGTTATTACTATTTTAACGATATGAAATACAGCCTGTGGCCCAAACATTTAGTCCTAGACTATCAAGTTTGTATATTTGCAATCTTAATTACATCTTATGAAGTATTTCATGTCGCTTTATGCGGCTTTGCACAAATGTGAAGAATCTTGTTATTTCTAAGAAATGTGGTTTGTATTTTTATTTCCTTGATCATAACCTCTTCCAGTGGGTTGCAATTGCTTCCTCTCTGTTGTCAGTCAGATAGCCCAGCCAGTCTGCTGCTCAAGCTTTTGCTACCAAAGTTGTTTCCTCAGGAGTCCCCACCTTCAGTTTAGCAGTCTCTATGCAGGTTTTTAGGAATGAGGATGCTGACAGGAGTCCACTATTTGAGATTATGGCTCCTGAATGTGAATAAAGGACAGAAAGTGTTCCATATATAGCAGAAATAATACCTGCTATGGATGTCTCTCAAGAAGCCTGGATCTGTCTTGTGGTTGGGAGAACAGATACATATTGAGCTTTATGCTTTCTGGGCAGGCACTAGGCAACAGTCGTGACCATCAAGAGTTTTATGGCTATGGATGTGTCCTCCAGTTTGGGATTTTTCAGCTACTCCTAATCAAGGGTGTAAAACAGCATAGTTGTTCGGTGGCGTTTAGAGATGTGTGGGAGGAGAGGACTTCTGAGAGGGCTCTAGGGGCAGGCATTGTAGAACTGCAGTGAGGTGAGGTGTGATGTCGTTCATCTCCCTCTGTGCTTTTTTTTGGGGGCATGTGCTGTTATTTCCTTTCCTGTTTTATATGAGCAGCTGAAACCAAGACTGTTAGAAATATTATTTTTTTTGTGCCTGGTTTTTGATGATTCTTCTAGAAATGTGGCTACAAGTTTCACCTCAAAATCCATTCCAAATGTCATAGCAACTAAGCATTAACCCGTGTAAAGTTAAAACTAAAACAAGAAAAAGCAAATGCATTTTCAGGCATATGTTTTGCAATACTTTGTTACTCAGATCACCTGATTTTTAAAGAAGAAGAATGGAAAGAATGAATAGCAAGAATTTAAGGAAGGAGTAGAAAGGAGCCAAAAATACACTGCCTTCAATTTTTATTGTACTGTTGAGGAAATAAAGAGAGTGTGAAAGAAAGTTCAGTATGGTATTTCTATTAGTGCTTCTATTTTTCCTGCCTGACTGTTGATGCTGCTAGCTAGGGATCATTCCATACTCATAAAGTGGAAAAAAGCAATTTTTACATCCTGTTCCAAAACCCTGAATTTCTATTCTCCAAGCAGCGAATGCCTAAAATTGTATTGCACTGAAGATGTGGGCTGCATGAGCAGCAGATTGGCAGTTACCTGAGTGACACACAGGAGAAGGAGCCACCCACTAAAATCAGTCAGGGAGTCCTTTGTGTAGATTCCTCATTTCAAAGAGGAAAAACATTTGTTTGCCCCTCCCAAAGCCCCTAGGAGTTGAACGCTTTGATCCACAGCAGTATCTCCTGGTCTTGTCTTTCTAGCTAGGTCACCTAACCTATTTGACTTAGAATACAAACACATATTTATCTACGTGTTTATGGATAGATAGAAATCTCATAGTTACTCTTGTTCTTCTGCTCTACTCAGGATATCTGAATAAAAATGAGTAAACTCCAGGAAATATGATGTCTCTTTATATATTTTAAATCATCTTATGCATCTTTGCTACTTTTACATTAGGACGATTTCAAAACTTGAAGCTCAGCTCAAGCAGGTAGAACATGAAAATATGTTGAAACTTCGCCATATTACTGAAAGTCGTTTAAGAACCTCTTGTGCCAAGTAAGTGAATATTCCAATAATATGAAAACAGGTCACGTGCTTTAGAATACTTTAATGTGTTTTGGGTAACAATGGATAAAGATGTAAGTCCATAGGCTAAACTGGATTAAACACATGATGTAATCCCAAGACTTCATATGCCAAGAAATTATTTAAAAAAATAATAATCAGATAACACACGTGTTATTTGGCAGACTGTCTCTAGTCTTTCTGCATGAAGACTGGTCTCAGTTGCTAAGCTGAATAGAGATTTCCATGCTCAGCAAAGATCTTGGGAATAAAATCTAATAGTCCAATTAGACATTAGAAGTTTTCTTTATGCCCTTACGTCTTTGTTTTAAGAGGCTCATTACTGCTTTTTATTTTTCTAACTATAGTTTGTACGGGTATGCTGCGAGTAGTGTGGAAGTTCAGTTAAAATGCATACTCCAGTAAGGATTGTGAATGTATGTTAAAGAAGTTAGAAGTTGGTCTCTCTTCTGTTTTGGTGCTTCTATGTCTTAAAGTCCTGAAAAGCTGCTATTTTTCTACAGTATTTACAAAGTTATTGTATATTTTTTATTTGATTCTAATTAGAACAAATAAATAATACCTTCTAATTATTTTTTTTTCAAGAAAAATTCAAAACCATTCATAATTCAGAGTTGTTTTTTTTTTTTTTTTTTTCCCACAGCAAGTTGGCAGCTCCTGATGTTAGCAGGCGAAAGTGGCTGATACCAGGAGCAGAGTATTCAATCTTCACTGGCCAGCCCTTGGAAGTCCAGGAAAGCCCGAAAGACAACAGGCTAGAAGAAACCTATATTCCTTCAAGGTGAGCGGGTTTCCTTCAGTCTCCAATGTGATGTGAAGTTGAACAATTCTAAAACATAATTTTATTCAAAATTGACCAGATTCCTATTTCCAGACTTTGCTGCTAGTGCGAAGCTTCAGGTGTAGTTTCATTTCCCGGTAGTTTACCTTCTTCCTCAGAAGTTGCTAAAGCCTCTGTCAGTATTTGTTTACTTTGAAGAAGATGTCAAATTATCAAGCTTATCTCATATTTTGGATTCTTGGATTGTCTGTAACACAATTGTGTGAAGTTCTTGGCAGAAATTAAGAACAACTCTAAAAATCTTGCTTTGGCAACTGTAAAGCTCAAAATAAATTTCTCCCAGTTTTTCTGTTCACCTTGCATTTGGATTGCTGAAATAAAGCTGGAAAAATTGATCTTTCTTCCTGCTTCTTTCTTTAAGGCATCATTCTCCTCCTGAAAAAGACTCCTCACAGGAAGACTCTTCAACAAACTCAATTGAAAAGAAAGAAAATGGGATGTCAGAAGCACCAATTATAAAAGCCTTCAAAGAACTTGGAGAAGGAAAAGCTTTTAAAGATTGGGGTACACAGACAGAAAAAGAAGACTCATCAGCTAGTAATTTTTTAATTTACTTTTATATTCCTAAACTTGTCTTTATGGGCCTTTCTTTGTTTGCATGTCTTTTGGTTTTGTTCTCATCATGAAAGCTCATCCATCTTCAGTGATGGGGTGAAATGAATGTGGTTTTTAGCATGCAAATTTCTGGAGTTTTCCTAAGAAAATTCAAAATGATACAGCTAAGGGGCTTGTTTAAAATAGAAGGAATGCAAAGGTTGCTGTTAGGTCTCAAGCTAGAGAGTAGTTGATGTTCTTTTTCTAAGAATAACGTAGTATTTATAAACAGTTAATGGAGTCCTAACAGAATTCTGGCTGGCTCTAAATCCATTTTAGTTTTGTTCCCATAGTGCTGTATCAGAATGTTATTATGAAAGCTGGCATATGTATTGTGGAACTGCACTGAGACATTCTAATAATGTTGATTTGGGAAGCCTTGTAGTTACAAAACATCGAGTCATTCTTAAATGCTTATGGTCTTGGTTCAGGCGGGTACTCCAAGCTTCTTAACCAAAATAAGCTTTTATCCTGCTTTTCGTTGTCTGTTATTTAACATCAATGTCCCTTGTGCTGCAAAGCACCCTTTCTCATAAGTTAATGAAACTATTTCGTGAATGTGATGGGCAGGAAATGAGTCTTAAGTAAAACAGCACAAATGTTTGCACGAGGCAGACTAAGTGTAATTGTTGTAAAAGCTGAGTACAAGAGAGTATCTGTGAGTTCTTGTATCAAAAAAGTATTGATCAATGTAGTCGCTTCTTGTTTTTAATTAGAAGCAACAACTCGACGTCAAACAGTTGGATTTGTTGAAACTTCTTGCATTGCTAACCGATCCCCAGAGAAAGGTAAAGACCAACAGAGACCGAAACGGTACAGCTCCCCTTGTGGCCAGAGGTCATCCTCCCTTCCTCCTTCAAACAGGAAATCAAATACTCCAAGTAAGTGCTCTTCTGAAGTTTGGTTCATATTTTTTGCATGCACGCAAGGTATGTAAATAATGGAAGGCTGCTCTAGAAGAAAGAAAAATAAAAGTATGATTTCTGCATTATTCTAGTAGACAATATGGAAAAAAGCTCTAAAATCATAGAAAACACAGTAATTTCATTTTTCTGTATTGTGTTGACCTTTTCATATAATTTAAATAAACACATAGCTTTGACAAGCATTCTTTAAAGATGTAAACATAAGATCTCATGAATGGGAAATACTGCGCAGAGAGAATTTTAGGTACTTGAATGTACTTTGTCTCTCACAGCAAGACGAGAGATAATGTTGGCGCCAGTGTCTGTGACGTACAGCCCAAAACGATCTCCAAAAGAAAACCTCTCTCCTGGATTTAGCCATTTGCTTAGCAAAAATGAAAACACAGTGACAAGGTATGAATTTTGTGAATACAATTGTGTTCTGATGATTGTAATAGCAGCAGTATGTTTATGCAGGCTTAATACTGTTCCTGCTGGTTTTTGTTCATTTAAAAAGTTGTGGAAAATCTGAGTCATGTGAAGATTTCTAAACATAAACCTAAGTTTTACTTCTTAAAACATGGCGAGAAAAATCTGGAATGCTTTCTGTAATCTAGTGTTTACCAAGGAGAAGTGTTGTGTTTATTGTTACGTATCTTGCAATGACATTGATCGGTGACAAAAAGGTTATAAAAGAATTGTTTTGTGGAGTAAGTCCAGATTTACAGGCAGCTTATCAGGAAATGTAAATAAAAGTTGAAACTAGTATCTACCTATTGCGTCGTTTATAAGCATGTTAGAAGATGCATAAGCTGAATTTTCTGGTAACCGAGCTATGTAATATGGTTTCTGTAGAGGTCTTTGCTTGGTAAAGGTTGTAGACTTTTAAAGAACACGCTTAGCTGCAAGATTAAAGTGTAGGACACATGTATGAGGAAGAAGAAATGTGTAGCACCTCTCTGGGTTTTGGGAATGACTGTGTGGGAGCTGAGTATGTTCCGGAGGGATGGTTTGGCCTATTCCAGAAGAAAGACACATGAATTGAAGCATTTTGGAAAGTGCAATTGGGAGTGTATTGGGATATGGTACTACTATGGAAATTGTTTTATAAACAATTTGTTTATTTCCTACCTTTAACCATCTTGGTTAAATACTGCATCAGTTGATAAATCATTTCTAGTGAATAATTGTTGCATGCTTCTCATTCTGTAGATTTGATGTACTTCTAGATGACCTGGAAACTGGTCCTGCCTCTACTTTACAGCACAGTAATCCAAGAAAAAGGCTCCAGTTTCTCTCGCTAGATGATACAGAAGGTAATCCTCCAAAGCAGGGGAAAATGTTTCTTTGTACTTCTTTTATTGAGTTTATAAAATGTACTTTATCTCCCAACAGAAACATTTTTACCATAATTTCTTCCACATTGGTAACAGCTGTTTAAATAGAAAGCTGACATGTTACTCCATAAGGTTCAATTTCTAAAAATCCTCTATATCTTGTCTTATTACTGTAGATTGAGAAATACCATTCATACAGGATCTTATTTTTATGTATATGCGTGTGTGCACAAATGCAAAAGAAAAACAAAAATAATTAAATTGAGAAAGAAGGGCAATATGTTTCCCTATGCTTAACTCAGTTATGCAATGCATATCTTACTAGAGTCTATATTAAGATGTACACACTCAGTCAAACTAATAAAATTCCTATCTGTAATGCAATGTTTAGTAACAGAAAAAGTAAATATAATAAAGCCAGTTGTTTTAAGATTTTTTTTTAAATGATTGATTGAACCAAATCTTTCTAATTTTCTAATTCTTGTCACAATGTTCTGCTTTTGTTTTTATTAATGTAATTATTGAGATGGGTGTTTTCATGACAGCTAGTCTACATGGTGATATTTAGAAATGTTGAGCACAATACATTAATCTGTTTGTTAACAAAAAAAATATGCTGTGTTATAAAGATTGCTTGAAAGATGACCCATCCAAATGTTTTGCATTCTTCTGGGAAGTTTGCTTAAGGCAAGCTAATGAGGCTTTGCTACTTCCTATCATTTTATGTACCTCCAAGATCACACTGCTGTTCTTGTTTTTTTTTTTTATTTTCTTTTCTTTTTTTATCGTTTTCTTTTTCTATCCTATCTAATAACTTAATAGACAATTACAAAACAAATAAAAGCAACCTGTTTTGTTGATAGGAAGGCAGCATTCAGGTGTCCGACATAGCTCTTGTGCTGAATCTGTCAATCCTGGAGTGAAGAAGGCAACAGCATGGGATGAGAGGAGCGTAGCACAGAACTATGAGCCATTGCTGTCACCTTGTGAGGGAGACTTCAAGTATGCACCAAGGATGAAGACTCTGGCTGAAACAGAGAGGCTTTTTGATGAGCTGACTCAAGAAAAGCAACAGGCAAAGATGATTTTTTATTTTAAAATTGTGACTAAACATAGTTATTGTATGAGAGGTGAGGGGTATAGCTGTATTACCTACCCCATGCATGGCTGAAGTTCATGCGTAATTTCCATCGTTAATGTGGGAACGTGCCATTATCATTCCCTGCTCTGCTTCTGACACTATAGTCCTTTACTGTTCCCAACTTTGTTAAAGGAGAGTAATTTTAACTTGAACACAGAGTAGATGGAAGGGTTGGAGTAAATTTACTTTCTTCTTTAATGGACAGTAGCTTAACTCAGCCTTTCAAACCAGGAAGGTTATTTTGGCAACTAAGAGTGTTCTCTTCAAAATGTTCCTTGAGTGTCTACTTCTACGATTAACTTTTGTATTAGTTTGGTGTGGCATTGTGTTATGGTAACATAAGTTGTTGTTTAAGAACAACATTGGACGTGTGTCTGTGGCTTATGTAGCTCACCTCTCTGTAAGATTAATTAGGAAGGCTTATATTGGCTCTTGAGGCTCTAATTTACATCTGAAATATTTTCTGTTATTAGATTGAGGCTGCATTGAGTCGAATTCCTTGTTCTGCTGGAAGAATGACTTTGCAAGCAAGATTAAATCAGGTGCAAAAACTTTTACCTACAACTGTTCTCTTCAGTTGCTCTTCCACAATTTGAGGACACATAGTTTAGATGAAAGTTCAAATTTTGAAATTGATATAAGTGCAATTACTGCAATTACTATGGGAATTTTACCTTTCCACTGAGAGTTGTTCCTGAATATGGCTGAATTGCAAATCTGTTTAAAACGTCTCTAGCCTTTGAAGCATTAAAAGATAATGGGGAATTTACCTCAATTTAATCATAAATTCACTCTGAATTATCTTGTAAAAGGTATAAGTTAGTGTGATTTATGACAATAATTCAAAAAATAGTAGTTATATGTTTATGTATTTTTATTGGTGTGACTCCGAATGCCAAAGCCAAAAAAAAAAAAAAGGAATGGGAGCAGGAGGAAAAAAAAGTCAACAACCCACAAATACACACACACACATATTAAAAAATAATATGAGAAATCTATAGGTCTAGCTCTAGTTTTTAGATGCTAACAGAATATGATAGCAAAATATCAGAAAGGATACTAAAAATACTACTAGATACTAAAGGAATAACAGTAGCATGTTAATTTTAGAAGGATCACTGGATTTTGTTGTATGTTATTAAATCCTTTTTTTTCCCCCTTTCTTTTTCTTTAACTGCTAGGAAGCCCTGGAAGATCGCTTGGAAAGGATTAACAGGGATTTGGGATCAATACGCATGACTCTGAAAAGATTTCATGTTTTACGTACCTCTGCAAATCTTTGACAATTCACTCTTGAATTCAAATAAGCTTTTTTTTGCACTAATATGTAATTATGCACTCAGTAAATGCAGAATTGTTTTGTATTTTTATAAACCCTAAATAGTAGTTTTACAACTATGTTACCCTTTACACACAGCAATATTTTGTACTTCAAACAGCCACCTATATTTTAAACATATTTTTGTTACTGTTGAGAAATTGATGTTTATCCTGTATTGTAATATTTTTAGAAATATTAATTATTTTTAAATAATGATATTCAATGTATAATAAGAAGAAACTAAAAGGCAGCTTGTTTTTGGAAAATGACCGTGTTATCTTTTTTGCACTTCATTTTCCTCACCATTTTATAAATATCTATGCTACGTTGTAAATATAGCTAATAGTAAATTTTGAATTTTCATACAAAAGGCAACATGAATTACCAGTGTTATAACTGCTGCTATATGGTAAATCCTTTTCTTTTAAGTCTTACAACTTGGATATTTTTCATTGTGACAAACAACTGTGAGGAATACTTACATTATGGCTGGCTGACTGCAAATTGGTATATGTTTTGCTGGTTTGGCCGCCTCTGGCTACCTTTGTAAAATACTGCTCTAAATTATTTGGTGTCTCCCAACAGTTCAGGGAGTAATTCTTTGATATCATGAGGACCAGAATTCGTGAGACTGACAGCGGCCAGCTTGCCTCCCACCAAGCAGCTCAACTCCAGCCAACACCGCAGGATGTGTAACTACCCAACTGCAGCTCCTGTTTTAAAATGCTAGTTTGGGGTTTTGTGCCATGCCAGTGTTCTGACCGCAGTTATAAGCACGCATTTCCAAATGAAATCCAAGCTATTTTTGTGACCATACATGCATTTTTCTTGGTGAAAAATATGTATTTGCTAGCTGGCATGTTGTTGAATTACTGTTCAACATTGATATTTTAGTTTGCATTTTAATATTAAATAAATGTTTAATTAGATTCTTTCCTCTAGCCCAAGAACAATAATAGGTTCTGGGATATTACATCAGCGATAATGTAGGTTTTAATCATATTGTGTGTTTCAAATTCTGTCCTTGTTCAAGATGTTTAGCCACCAATTATGTGATTATTTTGCAGTGGAAAGGCCAGAATAGCTGTCATAAAGGAAGCTTGTGAAGGTCTGTTTCTAAAATTAGAGCGCTTTTGTTTTAAGATATTTAATGAAGAACTGTCCTACCCATGCAGTCTTTTTATTTTTTTTATATAAAGTGTTTTTTGCCTCCACTTCTGCCATGTGGGTTGCTTTTAATATAAGATGAGAATTGGTGAGAAGTCAAGGATGCTAATTATTCATTTTCCCTTTTACTCTAAAATGTTGAAATTGGGCCTGAATGCTTGGAGATGACTTGCTTGCATATACTTCCTGGCTACACCAATAGATTCAGAATTTTCATGGTATTTCATATTCTTAATTAACATTTTCCCTCAAAAGAGGGGTTGAGGGGAAAAAAAAAACAAAAAAACATTGACTTCCCAGTGCAACTCCAGTATTTAGCTGAACAAGTTATTTTTTCCATCATTTTAAATTATTAACAGGCAGAATTTAGAAGTATCCTTCAAAAGTAGCATTTTTCACAAGGAACCCATCACTAGAAAACTTACTGTGGGTCCATTAATGGTCTTGTTCTTTCATCAGCAAAAACAAATAGAACTTTCCTGACAAGCATTTGAAACAAGCAGGTAAATCGGTTCAGCTCTTTCAGTGCCTTTCCTTATAACCTCCCTTTACTTTCACTCCATTCTCTCCAGTGCTATTCATATTCATGTACTTTTTTATTACATCCAGAAAACTGAAGTGTGAGTCAGAATTTATTTTTTAATCAAAAGTCCTCCTCCATCTGTTGGAGCTCTTTAGGCTATTTCTGTTCTATTATAACACTGAAGGGAAAAAATAATATCTAAGTGTTGCTCTTCGTAAACTTCTAGGACAACCTTTTCAAATAAATGTCTGGCTTAGGGTGACCTGTTTCAGTATGGTGCCTTCAGCCTGATTCTTCAGAGGGGCAGAGAATCTGCAGTTCCAGATTAAATCAGTGGGAGGCCTGAATGCTTAGTGCTTCTGAAAATCAGACCTGAAGCATCACCAAAAAAAAAAAAAAAGTAAAAAAAATAAAGTGGGGCACGTTTGGAAAAGATGACTGCACTTGCTGTGCACTCTTCTGGATAATGTCTTTTTAAATTTTTAAATTTTAAGACCTTTCAAAATTCTTTGCCTGAACACAACCGTATTGTCTCTTTCCATACCTGGGGACAATTAAGGCCTAGAGAAGCAGAAACTTAGGCTTCTTCTGAGCAGGACTTTGTCTTCCTCTTGCATTCTTCCATCCGGCACCTCTCAGCTATGTAGACGTTCATCGCCTTTTTGACCCTACTAGGTTTTGCTCAGGTCTCCAGCTTTTCTCAGTCTCAGACTGACCTTGCAAGCCCTCCCATGCATAGTTTCTCTGCGATGAGTGTTGCAGGAATAGTAACATTTATTGAGATTTAACTCTTGGAAAATAGTCTCTTATTTGTCCCCTTCTGTAGAAAACATTTCTTTAAAAAAAAAAAAAAAAAGTCTCTGTACCATTGATAACTTTAGTTACAATCTGCCTTCCACTGGGAACTTTATCTCTTAGTAAATAAAAAATTGATTAGAATTTACAGTGGCAATGCAGGTAGTCCTTACAAAAGAGAGTAAAGCCAATACGTTGGGTACCCAGGAGCATGGGTACCCTCCAGGGATGGGACCCGAGATGGAGCAGCCCTGGGAGCAGGTCCTGGTGAGATGTGTGCAAGTCCTCGAGGCTGAGCCCAAAGCACGAAGCTGACGGCAGCTGAGGCTGATGAGTTCGGAATTACCCAGTGCTGACCAACAGGCTGGTTACTGATGATACCTTACACCTGCAGCAGGGAGAAGCGACGCACCCTTAAAAAAATCAGACGGGTGACAACACCTTCAAAGTTAAACCACCCCCTTTTTGCTGCCGTTTACTCCGAGCTTTCCGAACGCGAGACATTGTCAAAACCGTGATTTTTCCCTCCGGCTTTTGAAGGGCCCGATACCTCAGGTGTAACCCCCAGCCCTAAGGGCCGCGTTCCTCGGTGTCCCCCCCCCAGCCCCGGCGGCTCGGGGCTCCCCGCGGCCGGCAGGCGGCGCCCCCCCCCCAGCCGCCCGCCGTGCGGGAGCTCCGGCCCGCCGAAGGAAGTGGCGGCTCCCCGCGGCGGGTGGGCACGGCTGGGGCTGGGGAGAAGAAGAAGCAAACCGTGCGGCAGGAGCAAGGGTGCAGGGGCTGGGGGGGGGGGGGGCTGAGGCTTTTCGCCTTTTTTCCCCGCCCCGCAGCACCGAGCCCGCCCGCCTCTCTTCCCCCCCTCGCCAGCTCCACGGCGGGTGAGGGAACGAGCAGAGCCGAGCCAGAAGCCGCCGCCGCTGTCGCTGCTGCTTGCTCCCGGCCCACCCTCGCCGTGTGTGTGTGGGGGGGATTATGCCAGCGGAGCTCCGGCATGTCGGCACGCAGAGACCCGTAGGCAGCCGCCGAGCCGCAGCGAGAACCGCGGCCGGGAGCAGCCGGTGCGTGAGGGACCGGGGTGGGGGCACCGGCACCTGGCGGGCAGCGGGGCCGTGCCTCGCTGCGGGGGGGGGGGGGGCTGGAAGAGAAGGGAGGGTGAGGAGGGAAAGGCCGGGCCCCAAGGGGGTGGCTGCAGCCTCTTCCCCCCCCCCACCAGGGGCTGGGGTGGCTGGGTTGGGTTCGGCTCCTCCCCGGGGCCTCGGTGGGGCTGAGGCGGCCGGTGGAGGAACGGCCCCTGCGGGCCGCGGGGTGCCCGGCTGGGGGCTCCCGGGGGTGCCGCGGGGTCTTGGGGCCGGGGATGGGCAGGGATGGGCCGCCTCTGCGGTCAGCGGGATGCTTGGGTGGGGAAAGTTTCCCCAATATTGGGGTAAAGGAGAGGGGAGGGATGCGCCTGGCGCTGCAGCCATAGCAGCGCCGTGCCTCGGCTGTGGGTTGTTTCACGTGAAATTGATAAGCGAGCGTAACCTTGCTTGGACGCGGTCTCTGGCACATCAGGGCGGTTGGGTTGTGCCCCAGCCTTCCCCTCAGTGCTGGAGCCTCCCTTCTCCTCAGCCCCCAGCCACCATCCCCCTGCCACGTTCAGCTGAGGGGCACCCTCAGCGCGGTGGCACAAAGCCATGCTGGGTGTCAGGGCAGCCCTCGAGCACGCCAGGCACGAGGCCATAGCACACCCCATGAGGTGCTTCGCTCTGGTCGTGGCCCTCCTCATCCTGGCTTCCCAATTAGCACTTCCCCAGGGCTTGAATTTACCTGAATTTAGTTACCAGGTATCGTGGGGTAGGGGCAGGGTGGTGGCAGCCCCACAACCTCCCAGTTTTGCGATGAGGAGAGGGTGAAGGCGCTGCCCAGGCCGGCCTCTGCCTGTGGGGTCTGCCTCAGGAGAGCAGGGGCCAGACCTGCAGCAGCCGTGCAAGAGGAACACCTTTGAGGTAGAGCCCGCAAAAATCCTCATGGGTTTTTGGGCCTTAGGCACCCCCGATGGTCAGTGAACTGCTGGGGACATTGGGCAGGCTCCTGAGGCAGTGTCTGCACCAGAGAGGGTGGGAGGGAGAGGTTTTCCCCTCGGAACAAGCAGCGGTGCTGTTCTGTAGCCAGATGATGGGCTGCAAGAAGGGAGCTCTCTGCTGGGAGGCTGCTGGGCCTGGTGGTCCCTTGGTGCCTCTCCACCTGACAAAAAGGACTCAACCTGACAAAAAGGGCCCGGTGTTGGTGCCCCTGAACAACCCTGGGCTTGGTTCTGGAGCATTCGTTGCTGCCCTGTGCCAGCAGGCTACAGCATGAGCAGTTCTTGCTCCCTGCCCAGCTGCAGGAGGGTTAATGTCACTTCCTTCACCTCCCCAACCCCTATTGCTTCACTGAAGAAGCAGAAGCACGGAGGAGCGTGCCGAGGTGCGTGCTGGGCTGCAGCATCGTGAGCAGAGCCAGGAACGAGGAGAGGAGCCCATCTCCTGGTGCAGAGCAGTGCCCTGTGCAGTCAGCCATGCAACGCAGTCCGATCAACGCTTTAGGTTGAAACACTGTGGTTGAGACAAAGTTTATTCAAATTGTGCACTTAAAAAGAAAAACCACACAAAAACAACTTCTTCCTCTGCTAATAACCGCTCTGAAGTAAGAACTTCCATCTTCTATATGCTCTGGAAGCAGCAAAGTAGATAATGTGGTGCCAAAAAACATCTTAAGTCTTTTGAAAACATAATCTGCAAATGCTTGGCTCTGCACGGGACAGGAGTTCAGTAGGACAGTGGTCACAGCTCAGCTTTCACAGGTATTGTGACTTAAATGGGCAGTGGTTTGGTCTCATGTTGAAACATACATGGTTTGTAGGGCTCCTTTTGGCGTACCGATTCCCTCCCCATGCCTTGTCTTTTTGCTTGCGCTGTATTTTTATCGTGTAGTTTATTTTTGTCGTGACTGTGTTGTGCCCCCGAGTAACACAAGAAGTCTGCCTGTGTTACAGAGTTCAGCGCTGGCTTCTGAGTGATTTTTTCCACTGTTGAGTAGGAGGCTGGTGTTTGTAGGACAGCCTTTCCTGTCCTTTGCAGACCTCGTGCCTGAGACGTTCGAGAGAGGGCTGCGTAGCTGCCTATTCTGACAGGTCACCAGCTCCTCGGCTTGGCCTGGGGCTGCTCACTACCTGAAACACCTCCCTGAGATACACAAAATTAGGAATGACCAAGCATGAAAGCGTGGTTGCAGACTTGTCCTAGCTTGCTGTTTTTCACAGGAATGCTGCTTTGTCGTCCTTGCGATGTGTTCTGCTTGTGGCAGCATCTCCGAGAGGGATGGGAAATGAGCAAGGGCTGAAAACGCCGCTTGTTGTGCTTCTTGCTTTTGATAGAGCAGGCTTCTGGTAGGCTGTTAGATTTCATTAATCATATTTAAGTTTCTGTCACTAACTTTTAATTAAAAGCATGGTTGATACCACTTTAATGAATGTACGGATGTTAGCCATCTTCATGCATAAAAATGCGTTTTAATTCCCTTACTATTCCCTTTATGGCCCTTAGATGCTTTTGTTGCCATTTAAACAGCATACAGTAGCAGCTGTTTATCTTCTTAATATAACTTTTTCTTGCATCTGTGTTCAGGAAACAGTAATGGTTTGAGTAAACAAATTTCTGGTATCCTTTAACAATATTTTTAAGTAACTTGGCAGAAAGGGTCAAAAGTGATGTCTAAATAGTGAACTTCGAGGCTCTTGCTGACAGTAGCCTGAAATAACTCTGCTAAAATCATTAGTTGTTCCTCGTGCTTACATGAGGTGGTGAGGAAAGCAAGAAGCCCTCGGTGCAGGACTTTTGCTTCTGGTGAGCTCAACCAGGAACTTTCCCCCAGATTAGAACTTTTTATTAAAATATCCTTTCTATTTCGGGCTCGCTTCTGATGGTGCATTTCAATGCACTTGCTGCTTGTTGTGCATCTAACAGCCCAAGCGTTTATTGTGATTTACCATCTGGCACGTGGGAGTTTTATCTAACTTCTCATTTTAGTTGACAGCAACCAGTTTGGAAAGACCTTGTCCTGATTTTTTTTTTTATTTAAAAAAAAAAAAAAAGAAAAGAAATTCTCAAAACTTATAACTGACAGTGGTGCTGAGGGGTTTTGAATTTAGATAAATAGTTTCTCTTTATTTTTTTTTTAATTCAAAATTTGTTACTGCTTCTGCAAGTCGGCCACAGAGCATCACATCCCTTGAGGAAGGTAATATAAAGAAGGTGCCTTCCATCAGTCCAAGCCAGCATTAATCTACCCCTTACACCCAAATAAAAATCCTGCCATTCGATTTTGTTCTTGGCAGCCTGACTGCAAAGCTTCAGAAAATGGCAAACGAAAGCTGCTGCTGACTCCTGGATGTCGCTTGACTCGTGCCATTCTTGCTTATTCATGGTAGCGACCAGTTCTGGGACCGGCACAATCCATTGAGAAACAATTTTTGGCAGAGTTTTTCTTCAGGCTACTTCTATGAAAAACATGCCTCGCTTTGAGAAGGGAGGAGGAATGAACATCGATTTCTTTATTTCTTAGATTTTAATTTTCTTAGAAACAAAAAGCAGCGTAAGAAAACCACGGTTTTCTTAACAGGCAATTTCTCTAAATGGTGAAGATATCTTCTAATTTAATTTTAAAGCTGGCTGATATAGATACGATGCAATTAGTATTTCTGTGTATCCCCAAATTAGTGAGATATGTCTAAATTTAATTTTGAGCCCGAAAGCATCTTATATTCAACACTATTCTGTAGAATCCAAAGCGGATGGAAATGGAGTAATTGGAGGGTGAGGGGCGAGGAAGGGAATAAATAAAACACTTTTATTTATTTTTAACTTTGTTTCCTGGATGTTGGAGGAAATCCACACACCACAACATCGTGCTGGGGCTGCGGAGTCTGAGCGCGAGCTCAGCCACGTCCTGAAAGGGAATGTGGCTTCTCTCTTGGTAGCGTCTGTGCCAGGAGTTCTGCGAAACTTTAAGTGGACAAAATAGGAACGCGTAAATATCATTTGTTAACGTAGGAACAGCAAAGCAATTTAGCACTGAGCTAACTCAGATCCTGTCATGTCGGGGAGTTTCGGTCAGCGCAGAGCCAAGTCGGTACAGGGCTCCTGAAGGCGCGCGTGGTCGCGTGTTTTCTGCACGTGAGGGGTTTTAGGGGTGTAACTGTGAACAGATGTTCTTAAATTAACAAATAATAAGAGGAAAGTGTTTATTTTTAATTTGAAATTGAAAGAAGAGCAGAAGGAGATGCAGTCAGCATCCCCCGGAGCCCCCAGCACCTCGGTGCTGGCTCTGCAGCGAAGAATTCAGGAGCTGCACCGCGGCGTCTCTTCCCGAGCGGTCCAGCAGCGTCTCCACGTGTGGGCTTCTGGGGATGGTGGCGAGGCTGCTGAAGGCTACAGCCCAACTGGGCACGCTGGGGCTGAACGTGAGCACGCTGGGGATGGGGTCAGGGCTGCCGTGGGGCAGCACGCTGCCTGCAGCCGCGCCGCAGAGGCTGGGAGGAAGGCGAACGCCTCGGCTGATGCAGAGGCTGGGCAGAGCGGAGCTGTCAGGGCAGCAGCGTGGGCGGCCGAGCAGCCAGTGTAACCCTTTGTGGCTGCTCTAAAGCTTCCCCCAGCCCAGTCAGCGCCTGTGGACTCCATGGGAGATTTTTCACCGTTTTTTTTAAGCATTTTTAAGCAGCCTCCAGGAGCTCTCGCTCACATAGATCTGAAGGGCTTACAGCATCCTGAAACCCGCATCCTTGCGGACCTCAATGTTTGTCACCAAAAAAAAATAAATCTGAGTGCTGAATGCTTTGGGTAAGGAGGGCTTTGTGCAGGGTTTTGTCCTGTCTCAGTTGTGTTGGCCAGCTGAGTGCAGGACCTTACAGCTCCCCTCTGCAGCAAAGCGGATGAGCTGAGGATACAGAGCCTGCCGCAGCACCACGAGGGAAAGGGATTTGCCTCGTCCTGTCTGTGCCTTCACGTGGCTTGGGTTTGTGGGGAGCTTTCTCCTCGGGCTTCTTTCCCCACTTGGCACAGCCTGGCTAAGGCATGGGCAAGCCAGCAGTGAGAGGGGGCATGGTGTCAGCCGGGCAGGCGGCATTATTACTCCTGTGGGTGCTCAGGAAAGGGAGCAGCGAGCGATCAGCTGCGAGTTTCCTGGTCCGTCCTCGTGGCAGCGGCTCCTGTGACGGCCCGGGACGCGAGCCGTGATTTGTTTGGCTCTCTGCTTACGTAAGGAGCACCGAGCCCGGGACACCAATTCAGGCGTATTAGCTGCCTTAACCCTCAGAGCAATGACCTGGAGGCGTTCCTTGTTAACAGGGCAATAACTAATTTGGAAGGCGGGAACCTGTAATCACATCGGCACGTCAAGTGCCCTGGCATATCTTGGTGGTTTGGGGTGAGGCCCTGTTATCTGCAGCTCCAGCGGAGTTTGCTGTTCGCACGACTGTTAACCTGGCTGCGTGGTGGGGCTGTAATTCCATTAGGTGCTTTAAAAGGCTGTGGAAGGATTCAGGCTCTTACAGCACAGCTGTGGTAAGCTGTAGTTCGGTTTCTCCTGTGTGTCTGATCCAGGTTGGCTACGACAGATCTGCGGCAGGGCTCGGTGATTGCCCCCGGGGCTCCTGCAGCTGATTTGGGCCGGAGTCAGAGCGGTGGTGGCAGCGGGAACCCCGAAGGGCCCTGGCTTCTCCGTGCAGGTAGTGACTGTCAGGCACCAGCTGCCTGCAGGGAGCAACCAAGGGTTTTGCTTGTGTGTTTGTACGTGGGCATGGCTGTAAGCATGCTTTACGTATGCCCAGTGCAAGGGGTATAACTTCACTTGGGACTGTAATTTGGTTTTAGATCGGTACTGTAACAGAGGTAACCTCCTCAAGGTAGAAACACCACAGAATCTCTTTGTGTGGGTGGTTTACCTATGTTAGTGCTACTTTTCTTTCTTTTTTTTTTTGTTTAAAGAAGGAAATAGGCATTTTATATTTATCATATCCGATGAAATTGAAATCTAAATATTTACATCTTACTTTATTTTTTTTTTTTTTTTCTGGATCCGAGGTTGAGAACCAATTGTAGGCGTTCCCAAGCTGTTAGTCAACCTACTGCGCTGAGTAGGTTGGTTCCCTTCGGGTGCTGGGGAGATGCAGCCTCGTGGTTGTGTCCCTCGCTTCTCCTCAGCCTCTGCAGCTGGAAATACTTCCCTCTGTGGGCTTGGCGACCTGGCGTTACGTACGGAGGGTGTTCTAGCCTAAACATGCCGAAAGCTAACCATGTGTTACCTCCAGCAGCACGCGGTTAACTGCAAACTGTGAAACTGGAGGGGGAGTTCGGGATGTGAGGATGTAAATAACTGGGAGATATTTGGTGGGAAGGAACAGAAGGGGGAGGAAGGCCTCGCGCTAGCTTTTTCTCTGTCAACCTTATCTTTATAGCGCTCCCCGTGCTTGACTTCCCAGGCTTTTTACAACCAAAGATGGAAGGTTGCTTCTGTCCTGAGCAAGGATAACCAGCAGCAGGCATGGGAGATGCTGCAGGGCACGATTTGGGAGAAGGGGCAGTAAAAATCCCAGCGGCTCTGCCTCCAGGCATGGTCCAGCACCCAGTGGTGTGAGCCCCCATGGACCCTGTTTCCAGGTGGGCTCGTATTTTTTGGGTAGGGCTGGCACGGTGCTTTGAGGCCTGTTGTGCAACTCCACCAAAGCAGAGTGATGGAAAATGAGAAGAGCAAACAGCTCGTTTGTTTTCCCTCTCTCCATTGTTTTTAAGCATCGTTTATCCAGGCTCTTGGGACCCGTTGTTTGTCTAACCTGTATCTGGATTGTAAAACTGTTCCAGGTTTTAACTTCAACAGATGGTAAACGTCCTTCAGTGAATATCCTTAAAAACGCATTCAGCGTGGACACAATGTGTCCTCTGTTTTGGGACTACAAAACCACTTTTAATGCTGCGTTTTGTTTACATTTAATTCCTATAAATAGGCATTTCAGTAGGGCACCTTTATCTGGCACACTATCGCTGTTGGAAGGAAGTAAATAGGGTCAACCTACTTGAAGTATAGCCTTTTAGGACACCTCCTGCATGTTGGCTTCCCAGTTTGAAGGCATCATTTTGATCAGAAGAGCTGAGATGGTTGGTCTAGGTGATCTTGGAGGTCTCTTCCAACCTAAACGATTCTGTGACTTGCCTTGCTGAGGGTGTGCACTTTGGTATTTGAGGCTCTGCTTGGAAATCCTAGTACTGGAAATGCAGCATCGCTGTGTCAGGGTGAAGGTGGCAGGGGGAAGACCCTGGGTAGCAAAGTTCATCAGTTAGTGTCTCGTTAACTGGCTGCTTGCAGCAGTATTTATGCAAAGCCATAAGGCAAACTGCTCCCCACGTTTCATGGGTGCTTTTCCTTCTGTGCCTGGCTTTCAGTGGCCCTCGTTAGGTCAAGTGCCAGATCTGCTGCATCGTAGATGTACAGACCCCTGGGCTGTGTAGGAGAAAGCCTTCTCCTGCCCAGTCCTTCACACGACTGCCCCACCAGGAAAAAGACCTGGCCCTGGAGGGGAGGTTTTGTTGCCTGACTGAGCACTGGTGTTAGCAGAGGTAGGCAAGTTGGAGCACTTTTTTCCCTGCTCTCTCTTACGTTGCCTGTACTTCGTTTTGCTGGCAGAATTTGTGTTTTATTCCTTGTTGGTAAAGTAGAACTGAAGAAGAGAGAAGAATGTTTTATCTTAAACATCATTATCAAAATCATCAGCTGAACGGTACTGAGAGACTATTCCTATTCCTGGTTTAAGGCAGAGTATAATTTGACTTTTAGATCTCCGTTTTTCCTAAATCAAGTGTATGGCACCAGCAGCTCAGAGAGTCTCCTCCTGATTATAAACAGGCTTGGAGCCATCAAAAAAAAAGCCTTGAAATCAGCTCAACAACTGTTTGAGAACCATCTTCTTAATATTCCTCCCCAGCCCTCTGCAGAGGCCTCCTGCAGCAAATGTGTAGATGTCAGTCGTTCCCGTGCGTTTCATTTAGCTCCCCGCTAAACTTTCCAGGAGATTGTATGCAGATGAGCTTCTCAAAGCTTTTTTTTTTTTTAAATATATTTGGAAAGCTGGGACCAGCGAGGCAGGAGCCAGCACAGCACAAGTAGCATTGTGGCCGGGGCTTGGTGCAGCATGTGGCCACGTTGCTCGGAGCACCTCTGTTCCCATGTTTCCTCCTTTTTGCTTTTGTCTGGGTTTTCCTGAGGTTAAATTCCTGTTTCTCGTTGCAGTTTCTTGCGTGTAGCCCAGGTCTGTGTGTCTGGACGTGGGGCAATGGGCAGCCTGCTGCAGCTGGGGATCATTTGGTGGGTCTGGGTGTGCAGACCCCAGCCCAGGAAGGTGAGGAAGGCTCCTGGGTGCTCGTCGAGGCTTCGTCCTTGCAGCCTGCGTGGCAGCAGCTGGCCTGAGCCTCCTGGCTTGGACAATTCGAGCAGTTCCTAAAGGTGGTGTAAGCACAGCCGCGTGCTCCAGAGCCCAGGGGCTCGGCACTGCAGCTATCAGAAGGTTTTCCATCTGGAGGTGGAAAAAACAAACCTTCCAGGGCTGCTTTATCTCGAGGCTGGCAAAGAGTGCAGAATGAGTGACATATTTCCATTTGACTCATCTGTTGTCAAAGTGGCGACACCCTTGAGTCACATTAAAAATGAGACCTTGGAGCTGAATTGGCATCTCGTTCCCGTAGGCTCGGAGCAGGTGTCTGCGGGCTTTTTGGTTTTGTTCTTAGGAGAATTCTTTCCTCCCTTAAGATGTGATGAAAATGGATCAATGCCACCGCTAATATTTCGGGTTAAAAATGACAGGAGAGCCTGGTTCAGGTGCAACGCTGGACATCGGCTCCGAAGACATTCAGATAACCTGCTTTCTAACTGCTTAAAGCCCTGGAAAAAAAAAAAAAGAGTGCCCAGTAGCCAGATGGTTGGAAAAGAACACCCCACGATCAATGAGGCAATATGTAAATATTTTCAATCATTACCACAGTACTGCTGTGTTGACATTGAAATTCAAAGTGCTATTCCATGGGACTCCTCATTGATCAGCAGATGAGCTCTGATAAAGAGGAGGATAAAAGCACAATACTGAGAATTATTATGGATTGGGGCTTTCGTTGACAAGGACAGGCTTCCATCAAGGTCTATGAAATGGATTTTGAACCCTCTCTAAGCCTGTTACTGAGACACAATGTTTCTTCCCTGCCTGTCAAGTATGGATTAAATGGTGTATTATTGCTTGAGCCGTTTTATTTAAGGTGAAATGTTGCATAGTTGACTAATTTCTTTGTTAATTGCCACGTTTATATGGGAAGGGGCAAGGTGGAAGCTGATGCAGAGGTCTCTGCTTGAAATCCAGGCAGTAGAAATGACTGGAAGGTAACATAAAGCATGGGGTTGGATTGAAATAGTTGTGGGGGGAAGAAAGGTTCTCCTAAAGCAGGCTGTAGAGACCCTGTCTGGCTGATTCACTTAGAAATCTTTACAGGGTGGTAGCGATCTCATGCATAATACATCAGGTGTGTTCAGCAGCCGCAGGTGCTGAGCCCACCACGAGGCTTTTTTTTATTCCCTCCACTTCTGGGTTTTCCCTCATGGAAAAAAATCACCTGGGTTATACCCCTCTCAGAGGGGAGTCGGGAGCTGGGCTGTAAATAAATGCTCGTAGAAGCAGCTTTTAGGGTCTGAATGCATGAGGACCCACCTCGGAGCAATGCCATGCCCGCGTGGTACAGATGTTGGTGTCTGTGGTTCCTGGGATCCTGCCGTGGAGGCAGAAGCTCAGCACCCGTCTGGGGAGCTGAGAGGTGTCCCGGGGGATTTGGGGAGCAGGTTTTGGTGTGTGGTGATACACCTGAACCTTCCCACCTTACTGGGTGATGGAGAGTGGAGCTGCATACGTATATTTGATGCATTTTTTCTTGGAGGGTGGGGTTTTGCAGGTGAAAAGCTTTTTACAGCTATAGGGACATCCAGAGGCCAGGGCATTTCTGGAAACCTTTTTGCTTTCCCTCCCTCCCCTTGGGGCTGGGTGCTGTCAGCGAGGCCAGGACCCGGTGCTCCTTGGGGTGCTTTGGAGGGGGCAGGTGCTGCAGGCATCAGGTGGGAAGAGTTATCTGGGTGCCTTTCAGAGCTGCTCATATTTTCTAGCTAACTGCTGTGTTTGTCTTGCTTGTTCATTAATTTCCTCTGTTTCCTGGCACATCCTGGAGCCTTTTCATGTGATTACAGAGTTATTCAGGATTTTGATATTATTTCTCCCTGCTTTGTTGCTTTTTAGTTGCTCATTTATATCCCCTTATTGTTTTAGGGTGACTAACTGGTGGGTGAGAATGGAAAACGCCTTCACTGAGGATGAAGGACTCCTCTGAGTCTCCCGTGGTCTGAAACTGGTGCTTGCGAGCTGGGAGCAGGCAGGGTTTGAGCACAGCTGACACTTTTTAGGGCTAAGTATTCAGAAATGCAGATATACAGAGGCAGTGGGCTGAGCTCAAGCAGCTGCAGGGTTTGCTAGGAGCAGTTTTGAGCCTGGGTGTTTCCCAGGGCAAGAGCTGCTGCACACATGGATGTGGCTGCATTATGCAGGTCTCTGCTCTTGGGCAGATGCTTGGGCTGCTGTGGGGTTGTCACCGAGTGTGTTTGTCCACCAGTATGAAGTGTTTCAGTGGTGTCAGTGACTGTGCCTCTAAGGAGGAGGACTGATAACTGGAGTGCAACACTTTGGTTAAGCAGGCAAGCCTTCAGAAGCCAGGAGAAAGCATCTCGCAATTCATCGTCCTCGTTGGAAAGGCAGATGCCAGTTCTACTGGTGTGATGCAACGTTTTTGACATCTGTGCTAAAAATGAGCTGCTTGCCACCTGCTGGGTGGCTCCTCATCCTCCTCGCACAGGGTGTTTTCATATGAATCTGTCTGCCGACAGCTGCATCTTTCATTTCCCTCATCTGATGTGCGTGGGGCTGCTCCAAGGCCAGATGTGACTGCTGTGGGTTCAGGTCTGAGCCACCCCAGCTCCCCAGGACTTCTTGGGGAGAAGCTTCCTGGGAGGAAGCCTGTAACGATCATCTTTTGCTAATGACCCGGAATAACAATACTCTTCCAACCTTTTGGGAACTCTTGCGTTAACTTGTGCTTTGAAATGGTTTTGTTCAGTTGCTTTGGACAGTTGTGCCCCTTGTTTAACAGGGACCTGAGGTCCCCTGGGTTTCAGTAGGGCAGTTATGGAACAGAACCAGTTTTAACTTGGATTTGATAACCACGTACCACAACGTGTATCTGAAATTCAGGTGGGGTTAATTACTGTTAATCTAAAAGGGCTGTAATATTTCATTTTAAGATTTAAGCATAACATTTAAGTTTAAATTTTGAGTTGGTAAGCTGTTCTCACACCTAAAAATAAAAGTAAGGATACCATCAGCAAGGCCTCTGCAAGCTGCAGTGGGTATAAAAAGTGCTGACTTGGGCATGCAATCAAGGTGAATTCTGTGATTATTCCAGAAAAAGAAGTTGTGTATGTGTGTCATAATGTCCTAGGCTCCATTCATTATCTGCTACTTTCAGAGTTTACTGTAGAGAAAATGCTGGTGTTTACATTTTTCCAAAGGGTGTAGTTTCGGTTTCTGTTGCTCAGAAATGCTTTTGCTTTTAATCACTTTTGATTTCGGTACAGTTAGCAAGTGCAGAGAGAGCTCTTTCTGTTTGGAATAATCATTTCAGACTCGCTGTCACTGAAAATAAGAAAGTTGGTCATCCTTCCCCAACCTCCAAAAAAAAGGGAAGAAACCCAACCCCGAACCAAAAAAGAATGAAGCAGGTAGGAGGATTGCTTTGCTTGAAAACAGAGGAGGTTTTGTGGCTGCCCGTGCAGTTTTGTGTAGCTGCGTGGTGAGACCTTCAGGGTTGTCCCCGTGATGGGTCAACTGCACACCGAAACCTGTTCTTACACGCCCCTCCTCATTCCGAGAACTGCACTTTTTTTTTTTTGCAGTGCTGGTGAGATGAGGCTCTGGGCTGACTCTGCGTAAGGAAAATATCTATTTAACCGTGCCATGCGGTGGATGTGCCCTTTGGGAGGATATCTGGCATATCCAGCGTCTTTATAAACTTCTCTACCTGGTGAAGGCAAATGTGGAATGGACACTAGTAAATCCTGATGCAGCTGAGGAGTGAATTATTGTGAAACATTAAAAATAGCAAGACTCGATCTGGCTAGATGTATATTGGTCTATAAAACCATGTGAATGTAATTAATCCTCTTAAAAAAGAAAGGGAAGGGAGTGTGAGGGTTCCTGTTTGTTTACAGATCGGTGTGTTGGAGTGGTTAAAAGGAATAATTTGACTGAGTTATTCTCCAGGAAAGCACAAGTTCAAATGCAAAGCGAGATTAAAATTTTATATTTAAATATATCTCCATCGTACAGATTTGAATAAGTGATTTAGGGGAAAAAAAATCCTTTGGGCTTTAAATCATGGCATCACGTATACTAGCAGGGGATTAAGCCCTTTTAAACTTCCATTTTGAATTGTGTTTTTTTTTGAGTTAGGAATTCCATGAGCGGGTTTATGTCCGCCCCAAAGAGCAGAGACCTGAAACCTGCTTGACAGAGGTTTATATCTACCAAAACTTTCATCAAGTAGTTCTTCAGTTGATTTCAAGGTGTAATTTTAAGAATAGTAACTATTCACTGGTCGTCTTGTAAGCTTGCAGAGTCAGTTTTAAATGTGATCTGCTCTGGACCACGTTTGTGCTGGGGAAGAACTGCAGTCGGTGAAGGGACAGAAGACGAATTCATCTCTGTAACCCAACGCTGCAGCCATCTAGTGAGCGTGTGATGCTGGACTGTTGGACATGCGATGGCCAACATTGAATTGTAGGCCATCCTGGCTAGCTTTTGGCAGGCAATACTTGGTGTTTCCACCTTCCAGAGCACCTGACAAAGCTAAGAAAGTCCTTTAATATCATTGTGTGGTGTGAGTATTGCCTCTGTGCTCTGTGCACGAGCTCTTAGTTGCATTGCAGAAGGTTTGGAGGTAGGCTCAGCTACTTGATGTCCAGCTATTTCAATGTTTTTTTTTTTATTATTATTATTTTATTTTTTACCCGGGCTGGGAAAGCAGAAGTGGTGTTTGGGCCCCGTGCGACTGGCTCAGCTGTGAATCAGCAAATGACGTTAATAAGCATTTGTGGACTAAATATATTTTTAAGCTGTCTGGCTGCTTGCTCTTGGTGAGATCTCTGAGATTAATGGTCCCGAAATGTTACTCATGCTTGCTCTTCCTCCAGGAGGAACCTGACCCGTGTGAGCACTTTTATTTTTTGGGGTTGCTGTGCAAGAAGGTACAAGCATAGCAAGCAATCCCACTTAGGTTATTTTTTAAGTCTCGATGAGACCCAAATCTGTTGGCTGGAGCGGGGTGTCACGGCTAAAGGTCCCCATGTTTTCCAAATGTTCCAGGTCCTTTGGTGCAGCAAGCAGTGTGTGCTGGTGTTTTTGTTATTTTTTGTAACCCGTTGGCTGTGGGTGCTGGTCTTAGGGCTTGGATCGGGGTCCCAGCAGAGGGGATGCTCTGAGAGGTGCTTGGCTGGTCCGTGCTAATGCAACTTTTCTCCCCATGGAGTGTGCGAGGGAAGGGCAGAGGCCTCGTTCTTCTTGGCATTTTGAGTCCAGTTCTTTTTGTATGTGTACGGACATGTGGTTTGCACTACAACATGCAAATCCAGCTTGTGCTGTAAGGGGGGATGGCTGCACCCATCCTCAAAAGGGACAGGAATATTGTGGCTGCCTGGCATCGGGGGGAGGCTGCAGGTGCTCTGGCTGTCCCTGTCCTGGCCCCCACCTGGGTGACAGCCGGGGCAGAGCAACCGAGGACAAGACCGAAGGCAGAAATAAAAGCCGAGAAATTAAAAAGACCTAAAGGAACTTGAACGTCCTTGGGAGGATTTAAGAGGGGGGAGCACGTGTGCGTGTGTGTGACCCGAAGTGCTCGCCAGATGCTGTAAAAGCAGCATTAAAAATAGTTCCTCCGGACTGCTGGTAACGAAGGGACTCTGCAGGAGGAGTCCTGCAGGAGCGCAGCGTGCTGCCCGGCGTGGCGAGGCAAACCACGAGAGTTCCCCCCGGCTCCCCCGACAAAAACAGCCCTGGAGGGAAGCTGGTGGTGGTGAGATGAGGTGTAAAGGGCCGCCTCGGCCTGGTGTCTCTCAGCTCTGAGCTGCGTGGGTGCTGCTGCTTCATACCCTAACCTTTGCCATCCTGCAGGCCTGGCCCCGCTGCGGTGAAAGGTCTGGGGGTGGCTGCAGGGGTGGCTCCAGCTCCGCTGCTGGGACGTGGGATCCTGCCTGCTCCCCGGGGAGCTGTCTGGAGGAATGCTGCTACGTTGATTTTTTTTTTCTTCTTTTTGATTTTAATGATGATTATTTTTTTTAAATTTTCATCTGGAGTGAGGTCTGTGATGGTTTCCCCTTCGTGAAAATCATTCAACGCTCTACCTAAAAGGGAAACGCTTTGGGGGGAAGCTGTGATACTGTGCAGAGCGAGCGAACGAGTGGTCAGTGCGGTGTGTGTGTGTTTTTTCTTCCCTCTTTTCTTCTCTTTTTTTTTAAATTTCCATGAGTTAGAGATGGCGATGACTCATAGCTTGGAACGCACTTTAAATCCCTGAGGTGCTCATTGCCGCCTACCATCACGTATTGAATTTCTGACATACCGGAGGGATGTCTGCAGAGCAACTCTGATGTGCAATTATAAAACGTTGTAGCTGTATGTTGTTTGCATAGGAGCCATTAGCATGGTATAACTGTGAAAATAATGCAGCTTTAGTCTTGCTGTTGATTTCCCATGGGCAAGGCAGTTAAGCAACTGTGCTTTATCTTTCTTTAGGATGTTGACACATGTGGACCAACAGTGACATCCTTTTCCAGCAGTGCTGTCTCCGCTCCCTCCTGCATTCAGAAGCATCTAGAGAGATTTTTTGCAGAAGGTAGGTTCTGGCAGTTCAGCTGGATGGCTGTTCTTTCTCTCCTATACTAGAAAAAGAAAACATTTACATGTTACTAGGGAGAATGGTAATGAGGCCGGTGGATACTCGCTTGCTGGTGAGAGAGGGGATTAACCTTAGCTTGGGTTCCACTTGAATATCCACCGAGGGGAAACGTGATAAAATGGAGTCTGGAAGAATGGCTGTACGAGTTGCCTTTGAGAAGGGCTTGGCAGCCACAGGACGTGGTTGGCTTAAATTACGTAGACATGTGTTGGTGATAAACCTCTTTTTGAGGAAAACTCACGTTCTCCCCCCCTTTTTCTGGTCAGTCAGTCTTCTTGTTTATTTTAAATCCTTCAAATAAATAAATCAAAAGGGAAAATGGCTGTGCAGGATGTGCAATTAACATAAACTTTGTGTGTGTATTTAAATATTCTGTGGGTGTCCCCCTAAAAAAAATAAAAAATAAATCTTAACCTTATTACATTTTATTTGTACTGAAATAAACAGCATGCAGCCCATGGTGCTGCCATAACATTGCTGTTCATTTCTACCTCCCTCATTTTTTTTTTCCTCCCATCCTCTGACCTTCTAACTTGCTTTACATTTCAAGAGGATGGCCATGCCAAACTTCTGTAGTAGAGTGTAGATGGGGATGTAAATCTTAAGAGACTTTTTTGCTTTTTACCTGCTACTTCCTTGTGCTCTAACCTCTGGAGTATTGCTTATGGGTTCACTTTGTGTGTCTCCAGCTCCTGCTAAGCCTCCTTTATGTGAGTTCTAGAAATGTGTATCATACTCTTAAATCTGTGCAGAAAATTAGTGGCTGAACAGAAATGTTTTTCAGTAGATGGGGTGTCAGCCTTTAGACTACCAGAATGGGTAGTTTTGCATCTCTTTATTTTCCTCCAGTGAGTTCCTTGCCGCTTATTTTTTTCCCCCTCTGTCAAGAAGTGTTTTTAACTGTTAACTCCACCAAAGGTTTCTCTTTGCAGTGACACGGTGATGTAGCAATTTTGCAGTTTTGTTGCAGGATGCTAAAACTCGAAATTCCCAACTTTTGGTTTAAGAGTAATGGATTGCTGGGAAGAACAGAGAAGGGGTAAATGAGTTTGGATCTGAGACTGCTCACACATCAGACCGAGGAAATCCAGAGAAATTGAAAACACATTTCCAAGTTGCAGCAGTTATACTGAAATCACAGTGACACCAGCTTCGTATTAATGTGCAATACCTGAAATCCTTGAAAATTAAGGGTCACTTGAATACTTTAATTATCTCCTGTCAGCAAATTGGCTCCCGGTGAATTCATTGCCCTTCCCCGTGTTGATTCCCTCCCTGAAGCCTCTCTTAGCATCAGCAGAGCCCAGGGCTGGCTCGAGTAGGCTGCTCACACTGCTGCAGCTTGTCCCTCGGTGGGATACCTAATTTTCTTGAGAGAGCTCGGCGGCTTTTCTTCTGCCCACTGCAGCCCTGTGGTGGAGCTGTGGACAGGTCTCTCCGGGAACAGACGCCGCTGTCAGCAGCTTTACCAGAGGAGTTGATGTAGTGGCATTAATTGCCATGTGAGTTTGTGCTCCCATGCTGAGGGAGGACATCTCTGTCTCAAAAACTATGCCTCCCTTGCCATAGATCACTCGATGTCCCCTTGCTCCCCTGTAGGGTGTTGCAGAGGAGACCATTTCTCTGAATTAGCGGTAACAGCAAAGAACTGCAATCCTTAGCAATGTTTAAGGTTTGCATGGCTTTGGGACTATGGCACGGCTCTTTTCACTTGCCTGAAGGACTCAGCACTCCGCAGGGCTGATCTTCCTCTCCAAGAGGTGCCCGAGTGGTTGTTGAGAGCCTGGGCGGGTAAGGGGAAAAGTGCCTTTGGTGTGTTCCCAGTGAAACAAATTTGTGCCTCTTGCATCACTGGAGAGCAAGTAATGTCCCTGGATTGGCAGGTGAGGAACATAAGAAGAAAAATGAGTTTTAAACATCATCAGGGAATGCAGCATTCATGAAAACAAAGGGCTGAATAACAATGTCCACAGCACAGGAAAATGCTGTAGCATTCTACCAGCATCCCTGTGCAGCCTGGAGGCTTTGAAGCAGGACAGAGCAAAAATAATGGGAGGACAGTCCTCTGGAAGTCATCCCTGGGAGTATTTTGCATGGAATTATTTAAAAATCTAGGAAAGCAACCTAAATCCCTGGCAGAAGCAGAAAGGCAGAGCAGGATCTGAATACCTGCGATGTTCCTATCGTGGCTGTGGGACCGCAGTGAGAAGCTGGCTTGTGGAAGCAGCATGGTAAGGGGAGGTGGAGGGTGCTGATGCAGCTGCAGAGGTGCCTGCTCTGTCCCTCAGCATCCTGCCTCCAGCTGTCCAGGGACACTGCACTGCTTCTGCCTCTTCCCTTCCTACAAGAGCAGAAGCTGGATGGGATGAGTGAGTGCCTCTCCGTCAGAAGAGGCAGAATGTGGCTTTTTTCTCCCAGAGCCCTGCACCCTTTTACATAGAGACAAATTGGGGCTGAATCTTACTTTTTCTGTGCTCTGTACTTGCCGGGGGCCTTGCTGCATGACCTGTGACATGCCAATAATGCCCCTTGAGAGGGCTGGCTTTAAGGAAACCGCCTGAATTGTGTGCAATCTGTTGTCAAGCTGGATCCTTTGCGTACTGCAAAACACTGTACAGTGAGTTAGATCGAGGTGATAACGCTTCAGAAAGCTGGGTGAGGGCTGCTGCTGTGCCAGCAAGGAGGGGAACCCTGTTTGGCAGCATAACAGCACTACAACCGCGGTGTTCCCGTACCTCGGTGTGTAAAGGTTACGGGTTCGGGTGACACATGTTATGGGGCCAGGCTGTTAGCAGGTCAGGGAGGGGAACTGGGGGCCTTGTACGGGTAGGAGGTGGTTACAGGTGAGCTGAGTTAGACCTGACAGCCCAGGTCATAAATATTTGGAAAGGCACAGAAATAGCCCTGTTAGAAAAGGTAGTCTCCTGAATGGTCTGATGTGAACTTTCTGGTGGATCTAGGGTGGCTTTTCTTCTTTTTTTCCTCAGTCCTTTTCTTCCTTTTTATAATAGAAGCCCTAGACATGAGGAACTGTTTGGACGTACGTATTTAACTGGGAGGAAAGAGCTGTAACACTGGTGTGGCTCTAACCACAAACTGACGGTTTCCTGCTGCAAGTAACTTTCTATAGACCTAAACCTCGTTCTCTTGTGTTTGTCTGCGCTGTTTAAATAGCTGAGGCAGATTCCACTGCTTCTAGGCTTCTTGTTTTTGATAAAGGCTTTGTTGTAGCAGTTTGGGGGTGGCAGCATGAAGCAAGATCATTAGAGGTCTAATAAAAATTCATGGCTGGTGAAGTCCAGAAGGCTTCTGTATCTTCTGATCTCGTGTAATGTAGAAGTCAAGAAGCAGCACCAATAAACGTGTGTCAGAATGGCTTTGTAATTACATTTGCCTGCATAAAGCTGTTTATTTCTGGGGTGATAGGATGTAATCGTATGAACCTACATGCCTGAGACCTCTTCACCCAGTATTTCCATGGCATCGTTACGTGCTTCTAATTCTCCTCCCCTTCCCCATCCTCCTTCCCTGTGATGTGTTAAATATCACGGCCGCAAAAACGAGAGCACGTTTCTCCCTGCTGTTCCCATTCCAGCTGGAAAACTCGGACAGATCCTTCCCCTGTGGTTTGTGACACTGTAAATAAAGGCTTGGGAGGTCACACGTTCTCCATCTCAAGTTATTTTGATTTCGGTGCTGGAATGGTGGGGGAGGTAGGGATCAAAAAAAAGCAAAACCCCAAATTGTTCTGTTTTATTGTGAAAATAAACAACTTGTTATTATGAGTGAGAGCAGTTGGGGGAAAAAGACAGTCTTTGACTAAAGCTGAGGGTTAAAGAATTGGACTCGAGGATTTCAGAGGAATCTCCTATTAAGCTTTGAATGAAAAGTCACCTATGAAGGAGAGGTTCTGGACACCACGCTCTTGTGATCTAGTGCTGTTCCTGGATGCTTCCAAAAAATTGTCTAGCTTTAAAGGCATATTGACAGGACTCTGTAAGCATAGTGGTGAGTAATTTTACCGCTGATGAATGAACAGCATTAATGTGTTAAGTGACCTTTGAGCGTATGAGTAAAGCGAGCTTTTAAATATGGGGCTGAGAATTTCTGCCCGTGGGTCTCGCTGGCTGTGATGCATCTTGTGGTTTGGCCGGGCTGAGTCGTTGCTGACAGCCCGGGGCAGGACCCGATGGTCTGGGGCACGGTCAGTGGAAAATACATCGTGCACGCCTGCTCCATGCACGTTGTGTGGTTTGTGATTCTGCCCCGATTGGCAGCAGGCAGATGGGCTGCGGTGGCCTCTACGGCTGCGTTTCACGCCTGGTGCCCTACATCTGGTGGGCTTGGTCTCCCCAGCTGTGTTCCTTTCCACGTTGGTGTTCAGGGCTTTGAGCATTCACAGAAAACATCGCTTAGGTGTAGATTTCTGTTTCATATGTTTTGATTTTGACATTTGTATAATCCTGGTTAGGTTTTACTAAGAAACGAGCTCAAAACAAGGTCCAGTGGCCTTTATTACTGGCTGGTGGTATGCAGGGTATGATTAATGTTGGCTTACTGGGGAGAAATGAACAGTTACTGGCAACTGTGTCACTTCTTCTGTTGAGTTTTGAAGAGGCCTTTTCCTGGTAAAGATTTTTTTTGTTACTTTTATCAAAACAGGATATAAAATGTGAATATAATTTGTCACTGCAGAGCTTGCATTTACCTTAACGCTACAGAAGTATTTCTTTTTCCATAAACTATTACATTTATAAATGCACAGCAGGAACAAAAGAGAAACTTTCCACATCTAGATGTTAATCTTTGCACAGGATAGTCTTTTGATTCAATAACTCTTCTTGCTTGATCTTCTTTCGCATTTTTTTTCTTTAATGGGCATGTGACATATGGACATAAAAAATAATGGCCCAATTTCACCCCTGCTGTAGCTCATTGACGTCATTAAAGCTACAGCAGGGATGACTTGGCCCAGATTCTTTTAAAAGAAAAAGAAAAATAAAGACCTGATGAACGACCCCTCATGGAAAAGCTCTGTAGAGGAGGATGTCCTGAGCATAGCACAGAGCAGGTGCTGTGTAATTTTTGATAAAATTCCCAAAGGCAACCTTCCTGTGAAGTGGGGTAGGACCCTTCCTGAAGGGGACAGACAGCAGGACATGTGCTTAAAACTCACTTTTGTGATGCCTTAATGCATGGTGGAAAGGGATGGTTCATGAAATGATTGAAGGCTCCTTGGAGAGGCAGGGCAGGGTGGAGACGTGACTTGCTGGGAGGTTTTCAGAGATGGTTTCCATCTTTTCCAACACACAAGCACAATTTTGGGGAAGCAAAAACATGGTTGAAATGATCTGGGGGAAACTTGCCTTGAGCAGGTTTTTAGGAAGCTGTTTTGAAGCTGGTTTGTCTCCTACAAGTCAGTTAGTTCTTACTCCTCAGTGCTGCCCAGAGGTAGTGGTCCCTGCCGTGGCTGAGGGCCACGTGGGCGAGCCGTTCGCCATCTGAGCGCGGCAGCTCTTTGCCCTGCAGAGGAAGATGTGCAGGATGCTCCCAGGGTCAGTACATCAAGGTTCAAGGTAGGTCTAAGGTGCTACGAACTGCACAAAAAATAATAAATTCAATCTTTAAATGCTTAGTCAGATTTAAGCCAAAATACCGGTTCGAATCTGAAAACAGATTTAAAAAAAAAAAAAAAAGAAAGGTTCTTGCACAGTTATTGACTGCTTTTCTTTTTACTGAAGTGGGGGTAGTGATTCACGGCTGGGAGTTCTGCACATCTTTGCACTAACTTACAGAGTGAACGTTTTGCTCACGGTTACAAATAACTGCAGGAAGAAGCTCTCTTTAAGGAGCAGTCGTAGGCCCCGAAGCTGTATCTGCAGTGGCTGAATGCTTGATCGCTGTTTTCAATGCCAGTATTAGTTGCCGAGGGCATCTTTAACCTACTCAGCTGAATTTTTAGTTCTTGGTGGTAATAACTATCTGGCCAAGACAGGTTCTCTGGCAGTTAGTCCAAGAAATCAGATGTTTTTCTCATGCCAGACTCTTCTGGTCCACTGAATATTACTGCAAGAACACACAGTTCCCAAGGAGGAAAATGCTTACTGTGGTTTTGGTGACAGTTGGAGCTGACTCGGGAGAGGGAGAGATGGAGCGAAAAGCACTTCTGTCTGCTGGTAGGAGCACGTTGGTTTTATGGGGCTGTTAAGTGGGAAAGTTTGCTGCAGTCAAAAGCCAGCCTAGTGACAAAGTGACATTGCCTGGTATAAATAGTGAAGGGGGAATTAGATCTTTAGAATATATTCAGTCTTTCGATTAGTCATCCAAAACTCTGCTGGTAAGACAGAGAAAAGAAATGTGGGGTTAACTTGTTAAATGTCCTTCTAACTGTGAAAGAGCCAGGACAAACACGTACTTAATTCATGGTTTCCAGTGAGACCTCCCAGGGGCTGCCAGGAGGCTGCTCAGGACGAGCAGGAATGCCAGGGGAGGTAGAGGTGGGGGAAAGGTAACTGAAAACTGCTGCCTTAAAGCCTTTGGGAAGCAAAGGCTGTTTGGTGTTATGCAGGTAAGAGGGATGTTTAACATCTTTTTATTGCACAGAAAACAACCTTATTTGCAGAAACTACACTCCTTGGAGCTTCTCTTTCCTAGTACTGGTTTCTTGCACTCATTTCAGGTTGCTCTACGTTATTGTCCGTGGACCTATTTAGAGTCTTATTGCACTGCTACTGAGGCCAAAAGCAAAACTTCATAGACTTGAGCAGAACCCGCCCTAGGACTTTAGATAGGTGGAGCCACCACACCTCCCTCCGAGGGCAGCAGGGGCTGAACGTGTACCCAGAGCCAGCAAGTGCTTAAGGGTTAGTGTGTGAATTTTACCCGAGTAAGAGAACGTATGGAAATCCTGAAATTGTGTGTCTCTTTGACTGGCCCACAGCAGTTAAATTCCTAGAAGCAGACCACCTGTGATGGGTTTGAGTGGAGTACCAGCTCCCTGATTTAGGAATAACTGAATTTCTGCAGCGTGTGGCTGTAGAGATCCTTGTCCTCATAGTGAGTTGCGTTTCCTTTGGCTCAAAAGCAGGTTCTTAGGAAGGTGTACAGCTGTTAATGGGTATTAGCAAGCAGTTGTGTTGCATCTGTATACGAAGCACGTCTGCTCCCCGAAATCAATGCTGGTTTCTTCTCTGAAGACCGAGCGGAGCATGTCTCACGCAGTGCTCGGGAGCAATGCTGGGAAATTGCGTGCTGCAGCCAAGTTTGGGTTTATGTCCCGTGAAACATCCGTGTGGGGATGTGCACGTGGCTCGGCTGTCCCCGGGGTGCCTGCAGGTTATCAGTGAGATAACCCTAGCACTGAAAGCACTGTGACGGGTGTGGCTGACCGGCTGCGACCACTTCTGGCTGCGTGTAGGCTCGAAAGCTTCAAGTGGTCCAAAAAGCACCACTTCTAGTACTGCACCGTGAGTCTGCTTCAGTCCCCGTGCCCGGCCCCGCTGGCTGTGAGCAGGCAGAAAGCTGCTCCAGCAGATCTATTGACAAACCCTCCTGTGTATCCAGCTTGTTTGTGAAGAACGATGACTAAAAATCAATATGCAGATCAGGAGCGCTCCGAGGATCTGAAGAAAATCTTCGTGCTGTATCTGCATCATCCCAGCAGTCGTGTTTGCTTTTTTTTTTTTTTTTTTTTTTTTAAGGAAAAAAAAAGAGGATAAGAGGAGGGAGATGCAAATACCGTATTTATTCAGATTAGAAAGGAACGTGGGGAAGGAGCTCTAGAAAAAAGGGGAATGGCCCAGTGCTGAAGGAGAACTTTCAGTTTACTCGGCTAGAATGGTTAATCTGCTCCCGATGATTTGGGTGCTAAGCTCCAGAGCAATAGGCTCGCTTCAGGCCATCGCCTACCAGGTGCTGAGGTTCCCCTGGGTGCTCTCAGGTCCTGTACATGTCTGTGAGGTTTGGGTTTGCTCTTAAGGACTGAGGTTGAGTAACAAAGAATGATGGAAGGGAAGCTTTCAGCCAGCACTGTTTGGGATTATATATGAACTGTCTAAGGAAATAATCTTGAAATTAATTTGCTTCATTTCCTTGATCAATGGCTTTAGTTTGGGTACTAATTCTTCTGTATATAGCTAGAATGCAATCTACCAGTAAAAAGTTCTTTTTTTTTTTTTTTTTTTGATGAGGTTTATTTTGATGGATTATGTTTCTAGGTAACTGCTGAAGGTTATTTCTGGGAAGGGCTGCCAGAACGCTTATTAACATGTGCCCAGACCCAGGTACAGGCCCTTTTGAAATTTTGGCTGTTCCTGTTTAACCTCAAAGAGGGGCAGGGACTGTGCTGAAGTGTGCGAGTCCTCCCAGTTCCCTGCCCACGCTGGGTCTGGAAATAACTCTGTCAATAGTAGAAATGTCACAGCAGGAATGATTTGCTGGATGTGCCCAATCCCATTTATCTAAATGAGCTGTGATCTTGGATTTAACATTCTGTTTCATAGCTAAGATAAGAGGCACATGAATTAGATTATTGCTGGAAAAAATAGAGGGGTGCTGATATAAATACTTCTGCGAGGAGTTTAGCAAAGCATTAGCAAGTCTTTTTATATTTATGAACAGCAGTGGTCAAAGTACTGTCTTGCAAAAGATGCTTTCCGCATGATACCAACTCCAGTCATTAAAAAAGCATGAATCAGATTAAGAAGTGTAGGGTTTTCGATTTGCCTCTGAGTCCTCAGATGTCAGTGCAGGCTTTAATCAGCCGCTGGTGAGGAGCTACCGCGTGAGGCGGGAGCAGGGGATGTGGGCAGAGATGCTCCTGTCGGGGTGGTTTAGGGGCTCCCCAGCCCCTGGGAGGTGACTGCCCCCCAGCTGCTAACCCTTTGAGGATTTTAGAGCCCTCTTGTCCCTTTTGCTGCCCCATCAGCAGCGGCCAAGGGCATCCCTGTGGCTTGTGGAGCCGGCAGCTGTGTTGACCATGATGCCTCTTAGGCAATTGCTTGGTGCTGTTCTTTCAGGTGGACTCTTTCAGTACTACTTTCTGTCCTTCCTGGTAATGTCCTCTGCATGTGGAACAAGCTTCTTGAGCCGTTTGTTTCATGTCACCCTTTTGGCCCATGCTCCCCGTTGCTTTGAGCACCCTGCTGCTTTTTCCTGGAGCTCAGGGGAGAGGCTCTGGGGGAGACGCAGTGATGGGGCTGACAAACATTAACATCTCAAAGGTTTTTTACATGCAAGATGTCACCCACTGTAATTGTTGGCTCTCATGTTCGAGGCAGCGCTGAGCAGTTCTCCCTCTCCCCCTGTGTTTTGAGGACACGGATGCTCAGTCTTGGCCCGGTACCAGCGCCTGCGTTGTGCGGAGCCAGGAGCAGCGGGGCAGGGAGGGTTTCTCTTGGCAAGGCCACGGTGTGTAGGGCACTGCGATAACTTGGAGGGGTTGGCCCAGCCCTCTAGGTGTGCTGGAAGGGCTGTGGAGCTCTCATGTCTGTGCTGATGGCTGCTTTCTGCCCTTTGAGGCCAGGGGCGAAGGATTTCCCCAAACAGGATGGGTGGAAGGCAGGAAGGAAAACTACGGTCCTGGGCTACTGTGGGTGGAAAAACTGCTCTTGCTTTTGAATTTGATAAAGTGAGACTTGTGTTTGAGTTCGTACTGTGTTCAGCAGTCCCCGCTGTCTCTCCAGGCAGCTGTCCTCAGCCTCACCGTTATCACCGTGGCTGTTTGCTAGTGATAAAAGCCAAGCTGAGGAAGGCTGGGATCCAGATACTTTGAAAATGGGCAGTGCTTTCATTTGGGCTTGTCTCTTATAAGAGATTGTTGAGGTGGTATGTGGATCTGCTTCCTTAAAGACCTGAAGTATGCTTTTACTGACTCCTTGGGCTTTGTGAAATGATGGAAGAACATCTCCAAAAATAAAAAATAAATTGGTAAAACTTCCCTCCTCATTTCTTAGTAGCTGCCTGTTACGCATTGAAATAACTCCCTGTGCCATTCTCTTCCCCTTTCTCTTAAATGTAAGCTAGCTTGTGTCCTGAATAAAAGTGAACTTACTGTACTGCTGCTTGGAATAAAGTGGCTCTGTCATTGCCAACCTCCTGCTGCCGGTGGCTCTGGCAGCGTTGTGCCCAGCAGAGACCTGGTGATGTGCAGGTGCTGCCTGTTCTGTGCTGCGACCAGCTGAGAGCGGGCTGCCTCTAGCAGGAGGGCAGGGTTTGGGTAACGTAGCCTTGAGTTATCAGCCTTTAAGGAAAGCAGCCAGCATTCTCCATCTCCCAGGGCTTGCACCACGGCATTCGTGAAGGCTGTGCCACCTCCTACCTCTCCTTACCTGCGGTCCCTCTGCCGTGTCGGAGCCCAGCATCGCAGCAGAGCCTGGGAGCCCGCTGCCTTTGGCAGCCTCGAGCCCGAGCGAGTGCTTGGGTGTTGCCTGGGCTGTGCTCAGCTCACCCCGGAGCTGATGGGCGCCGCTTCCTGACGTAAAAGCAGCCGAGAAACTCTAGCCAGGGGCTAAGCTACATCAGGCTGCGCTTTCAGAGGTTAAGCTGATTGCAGATCTCTCATAAATAAATCTTTCTGTATTAATAAATGAATGCCTGCAATGGTTGCTTTATTATGGTGCACGGAAGCTTTCAGAAAGAAAAATTTCCCGAATGAGCCATTTGTGCAGTCTCTGCTGACTTTTAAAGATCGGTGTCATTAATTGAATTCTGCCCCCTCCATTAGAAAGGGAGCGCGCGCTCTTCGCTCGCACATGCACTCGATGCACTTGAAAGAGTGTGGGAAGATCTAAAACATGCAGAGCTAGCTGCCTTGCCTCCATGGCAGTTGGGTTATCGGGTTGTTTCGGGGAGAGTGGGCAGCCTTTCAACGCGATTTTCTTACACTTGGGTCTTTCGGAGTGGGAAGGCTTCCACGCTGAGGCTCCCGTAGAGTCGTTGCTTGGCTGTGGAGACCTGGCTAGGTGTCTGCTGCTGACTCATTCTTCCTGCAGATTTTCTCATAAAAGCAAAATGCATCGTCCATATATTACGAGTAGCTCCATTCTTCTTCCTACAGGGAAGCGATACCGGTTGGAAATCGATCGCGCCTTACCCAAAGCATTGCAAACGTAATAATTAAGATCTACTTAATTTCTGCGCTTGATAGGTGGGGAGACGGCAGCGTGCTCTTTGAGGCTGTGCTTTGTCTTTTGAAAATAATCTTACCAATTTTACACAAATGCGGTATTACAGCCCGCCCTTATTAGCCACTGATTAGAGGGTCCTTTGTGAAGTGTTGTCTGTTGCTGGCATAATTTAATTAATATGAAACCAGTGAAATTCCTATGGAAACAAAACAGGAGCAAATTGAATCCCAGATAAATGCGTGTTCTGGACTACGAAAGTGAGCACAAAACTAATTTCTTAATGGGACCACTAGAAGAGCAAACAAATCTACAGAGCTGCGGTTGTGTGCCTCAGCTAGAAATGTATGTTTGTGGATATAATTAAACTTCAGTTAATAACATATTGTCCTCAGTCTTGGCGAAGAACTGGATTCGGGCTGTAGCTAAGTGCCCAAAGCGTTCTGCTAGATTAACTTCTCCGTACAGCTGGAGCTGGCCTAGGGCTTTCGTGGCACTTGGGGATTTGGAGCGGCTGGCTTGTGCTTCAGCTCGTTCCTCGCGTGGCTCTGAGAGCGTGACAAACCCTTTTGTGCAGGGGGATGCTGGAGAAATGGGCTGCTGGCCCCATCCCTGACCCGCCGTGGGAGGCGGTGGGCGAGCTGGGAAGGCAGCCTTCAGCAGCCGTGCGTGAGGAAGGGTGAAGTGTGAAGGTGATGCTTCATGATTCACTTTTTGCATTGCAAATCCTGTTTCGTAAGTAATCTGCTTCCACCGATGCATTAAATGATTTATTATCTCAGGGCTTTTCTTCACTCTGGAAAAAAAAACAAAAGGCGATCAGCTTTTTTTAAAGCTCTGTGCTGAATATTATATGATTAAGTTGTAATTTTGAAGTGACGCATTTGGGCATATAATTTTCAAGACCATCTTTGGTTTCGGGGATCATAAATGCTGGTTCCAGCTGTAATGAAGTGCTGGGCTACTTAATATGCTCCTATCATTGTGTGTGTCTTTTGTTCAAATTATTAAATCACGGTAGCTATGACTATAATAACGCGGTTGTTTTATGTCTTGGAACAGGGGAAAATAATTTTATTTAGCAGGAATAATGCAATTGTAACATGCCTCTGGGTTGGAGTTAAAGGGGGAGGTGGTGCAGGTGGCTGGCAAGCCAGCGCTGCTTTCGCTGACTTTCTGCAGAAATTCCGCTGCCGTGGAGCCGCAGCGTGTGTGTTCGTGATGGGACGGCTCCTGAGCAAACACCGGGGTGTTTCTGAGTGGAAGCAGTAGAAAAACGTTATGGCTGTGAGATCCCAGCCGTTATGGGCAGCAGCCTGGGTAAGTGGCTCACACAGGGGCTAAACACTGGCTGTGAGATGCCGGCCACCCTGGGCAGAGCACTTCTTGGCACCTCTGACGGCTGTCTGCAGGTAAGCAGCTGGCTGCCTCTGTGGTTTTATGAAGCACAGTGGCAGGGAAGGACTTTGAGATCCTCTGGCACAAAATGCTTTGAAAATAAAGTATTTATTTCCCCTTTTTGAAGGGGAAAGGTGCATTATGGTTTCTTGAATCAGGATGACTGCACCAATTCAAATGTAATTTGATAAATGAAGTATAAAGGCCCAGGGAATGACCTCCTGTAAAATACAGTGCCTGAATCATTTGAGCTTTAAATCTTGCTCCACATCTCTGTGTTTCCTGCTCGTGCTGTTCACTAAAGCAGCCTCCTGTGCCCTGTTGTTTTGGGGTTGATAATGGATAGCTAAGTGGTGCGGGCTGAAAAGAAGGTTTCTGTATAAATAAAGCGCTGTGCTTTTCTTTGCATAAAACGCCTTGTGGATATAAGGGGCAGAAACCCTTCTAATTTCTACTCCTTTGTGTTTGTAGCTGGGCACTGACATGAATTTGTGCTCTTTGCCTGCCCTTCAGTACCCGGTTCCTTACAGCTTCCCTTCCACTTGCAAAACCTCACGCTTCCCTGGCCGCAGGGCAGCCTGTGGTTCCTTTCCAAAGGGATTGTGAGGATTTTATGAGTTCTTGGGAACTCAAGGGTGTGACCAGCTTATAAGTGAGGCCGAAGGTTTTTTTTTTCTTCCTTTCTGGTTTGGGGCTAAACATATCTTGAATATGTTTAACGCTTCCGATTGCCAGCATATCAGCAGGAATCTATTTTTCCACTGTAGATGTGTCCCAGCGTAATCTCAGATGCTTGCTAGGGCTGCCCACAAAGTTTTGCTGGTCCTCCCCTGAGGACTGGGTGTAGGAAGCGATAAAACTTTATTGGAGTTAGTTCCTTTATTCTTGGTAAACTCCTTAAGAGGAGCGTGTTTATGCACTTGAAGGACAGTGGAACAAAAGTTGCCAGGCTGGGCTTTGCTTGAGGAAAAACCGATGTTATTCCCTGCCCTGCAAGCTCTTGGCTCAGCCCCAGGGCTGTTGCTTCTGCCTCTGCTCCCATCCCCATGGGCGCAGCCGTCCAGAGCCTGAATCGAGCAGCCCAGCTTTGTCCAAGCTGCTTCTCTGCAGCAGTGTGATGTCCTGGGGATGCGAGAACCCTGCAGAAGGGTTGTAGCTTGGGTAGTGCTCGTTTCCTCGGGTGCTTCATCGTGCCACGCAGCTGCTGTCGAGCTCTTGTCCGAGGGTCTTGTCCCTGGGAGGCTCCGTGTGCTCACCCCGCTGCAAGTGCTCCATCACCACCTGCTGCAAAAGTGTGAAATAAAGCGGGTTTCCAGGCATTTTGAGCTCTGGATAGGAACCTGTTGGTGCATTCCCTGCGCAGCCCCGCTGACAGCTCTGCGGGGTTTCTGCAGGCTGGCTGCCCCGCACGTGCTCTCGAAGTAGGGCACTGGCCAAGAGATCTGGGCTGGCAGCGACATGGAGCTGGCAGAGAGCAGCCCAAGCAGGTAGGAACTCTCAGGAGCTCTGGGAAATTAGAGGGGAATCTTTTTTTCTTTCTTTTTTTTTTTTCTGGGATATGCCAAGAGTAGGCAATTCGGGTAGGGAATACCTGGCACAGCACGATGGCAGTTTAGCCAGCTGCCCTAGCAGGATGCTTTTGCCAGGAGCCTTTGGGCCTATTATTCTTAGTGTAAATAAAACTAACTAACTAAAATAATTGCTACTATAAATAAAGCTAAATGAGTATGTATATCTTGAGTCTCTGACTGTACCTTACGTGTTCAGCATTTCTTCTTTTCTACCTCTGCAAGCAGTTAATGGAGAAGGAAAGGGCCAGCGGTGGGTACAGACGTCAGCCAGGCAGGGAGAAGGCCCCTAATAACTTGCTCCCAAGATGAAAGCTGCATTTGTATGGTCTGAATTTCTTTATTTTACTGTCTCCCTGGTGGGGAAGAATTACTGGTGATGGTAGTTGGTAGGCCAGCTCCTGTTGGGAAACACTGAATGGGGGAAGGACTTATTAAAGGAAATCTGTAGTAAATTCCTTGATAAGTGCTTTTTTTTCCTTATTCAAAGAGGTGGATTATAACTAAGAGCCCATTAGCACCAAGAGGTAATTTTCTTGTGGCAGTACCTTATTGAATGAAAGCTTGGTAGTCGGTTTCTGGCTGGTGGCCTCAGGAACAGCCCCTGGATAATGCTGTCCCTAGGGTTTTATTTTATTTTTTCTTTAAATAGATGTTGGTGCAGCTCCTTCCTCTGTAGCTAATAGAACACCTTGGTGAGACACGTGTCAGTATGTTGAATTACACTTTTCATTTGCTGCAGCCAGTTCTAGTACTCTCTCCTTTCACCGACAGGATTTCTAGAAGACTTCTTGAGGGATCCAACCCCTGTCCCCACAATGCAGAGACAAAAAAACGAAGAGCTCACTGTGCCTCACCTCTCCGGTGCTGCTAGGGAAATTCGGTGGTGGTTTTTGCATAGGTACTAAATTTAGAAGAGCAGAAGTACACTGTGAAAAGTCATGGTCTGGTTCCTGCCCACAGCTCTCCCTGCACCAAGGAGGAGTCAGAGCTCCTTGCTGTAAAACCTTCTGCACCGAACACAGATTAACTAGTAAGGGATGGTAAGCACTCTGCTTCCCTTACGTGAAGTAGGTTTTGCTACTTCTGGCTTGAGTACTCAATAATAATTGATCTATATTTAAACAAATTGCCAAATTTTTCCTAGGGTAGTGGTAAAGAGATGTGGGAGAAGTACATAGCAAAAAGAGTATCTCAAGGACTGAGAATTGCTGCTGGAACTGAGTACCACTTTGGTTTAAAATATCTCTCGTTTGCTCAAAGAAATGATAATGTGTTCCCAAATATCTCCACCCTAGCTGTTGTTTCTGCAGGGTGGCTAATGCAAAATCCCTTCTGCTGGGTAGGAAAAAAATGGTGAAGAAGGTCATGTGTATTTTGCATCTTCCCTCTTTTTCCCCTCCCTCCAGCCTCCAGTTAAAGCATGTTTGGGCTCGAGTCCCCAGAGCTACCCAGGTGCAGAGGATATTATGGATTCTCCATATTGCCAGCCCTAATTTTAGCTACATTCAGCATAGTTCATGCCAATACTCACCCACTTGCATTTGCACTTTTGGTAGCAGTCATTACACAGTGTGAGCTTCACACATGTGCCGCTTCTCCTGCAGCTCAGCTGGCAGCAGCGACGTGTGTTCCCCACAATAAAATAGTGGGGTTTGCGTGGGCAGGGGGCTGGTGGGAGGATACACGCACGTGAGCAGGTCCCTGTGGAGCGCTGCCGCTCTGCTGGGCTTGTTGCAGCCCGCTGGAGGGAATTGGATGGGGGGGAGAGGTCTGTAATTCCCTTCTGCTGCTCGCTGAAGTGGAGAAATGGCTCTGCGTTGCGTGTTATGTTCTCTCGTGCACTTTCACTGTGAGAGGGCTCCCAGTCCAATTTGTCAAGGCAGAAACTTGACGTGAGTCCAAATGCACTTGACAATAGTCTCTCTGCTGTCAAAACCTCTCCTTCTGTGATAAAAACAAAGCTCCTGAGTAATGCTCCTCCTTCCTTCCTATGGCTCTTAAGAAAAGAAAGACTCAGCATCCTGGAGTTGTTCTGGGGATTTTTTTTTTTATATTCAAAATGCTTGCACATTTTTCCCTTTAGAAATTTGACAGAGCAGTGTGTTCAAAACAAAGATAGCCACAGAGAAATGATTTGGATTTATGCTTTCTTTAATTGGACCACATAAGATTTTATTTACTGATAGTGTCCAAAGGGAACTGCAGAATATTGCAGGAAGAGTGAATGTGTCCATTGTGGTAATACGCTTTTGATAAATGCATTATGGCATAGTTATGAAGTCAGGAAGAAGCCTTAATTACTGTTATGAAGCCATTAGAGTCTAAAACAGCAATCTGAGCTCTTGTTGCAATCGCGTTTTATATTTCTTCACTGAAGGCCTTAGCACAAAAAAGCGCTTGTTTTAAGAGGATAATGTCTTCATTTCATTTCCTTTGCCTCTTTTAAATGCTGCAGAAGTGACAGTGGGTACTTGCATATGAGAGCAGTGAGCTACAAGGATTCACACAAAGAAATACAACTTTTTTCACCTAGCACATACTGCTCCTACTGGCAGGGAAGCCAAGGCCATACAAGCCATGGGCTGGTTTCTGCTAATATCCACACTCACATAGCATAAGAAACTGCTGAACTTCTTTCTCCCATCTTAAAATGGGAGAAAGGGCAGGATTAGTCTCCAGGAACCCTGTGTAAAGCTTCCTCTGGGGCTGAGGAAGGAGAAGAGCTGCTCTTGAAAACTTTATTTTAATCAAAATGGCTGTGGAAGATCAGTCAGTGCTCTACACACGAGGCCGATGAAGCGTCCGGCCTGGTCACCTCAGCGCAGCGAGGAGCCTGCGCCCTCCTGCTGGGCTCCTCTGGTGGCAGTCCCAAAGCCAAGTGTTTGGAGCCCACTGTTCACAGACCAAAAAAGTGTGCAAAAAGTATTTAGCTTTCACATGTTGACTGGGTTTTAATTTCTTAACCTATCCAAAAGAAGACCGTTCAATGCTCGGTCACCCGTTTTCGATGCTTTGTAAATGTTTGACTCTCTGATAGTGCATTATTGATGGCAGATGTTAATTTAATAGAGTGAACTTTGTTACCTGTCAGGATATAAGCATCTTAATTTAAAAAGAGGGGGAAAAAAAAAAAAAAAAGAAACCTGACAAAAATGTAGCTGTAAATCAAAGGTCAACAGGCATAACAGCGTGAAGGTATTGTTTGCTCAGTTGTTAAATTGATACTGCGATGCTTTCTTAAATATAATATTTCTTTAGTGACAGGAAGGTTAAGTACAAGTTGTACTGTTATGCGAAAGGAGTAATGAACCTTATTTATTAGTGTTTTTCTAAAGCTGATTGCTCAAAATAATTGCAAGTGCAATGTGGTAGCGCCGACGCCTTTCCCCGTGGCTCTGGGAAGTGGCCGGTTTGAGCCCCTCGCACCATTCTGGTTTCACACTGGCTCTGAGCTGTCCTCATTTTGGGATCTGACCCTTGGCTGCCCGAGGAAGCAGTGGGGCCCCTTGTTCATAAGCTTCTGGTTAAGAAAAGAGCAGCTGGAAGAGTCCTCTCCAGGAGCAGGTATGTCCTTGATGTACCAAACCATGGTACCAGGCCATGGGGGTGCCACATTGTGTTGTAGGGGGACGAGTTTCAGGCAGTGCTGTTTGTAAGGAGTATGAGATTCAGGCTCGGCAGTCGGAGAGATAATTTTAGAAATCTCAAGAATGTCTGCTCAATATGTTGGAACCGTTTCCTCCTTTTGCAAAAGTGTGTTTATCTTTGCTGTGGGACAAGGTCTAGTGTGGTGCGTGCAGCCTGTCCCCTCAGACTGTTTTCCTGCTTTGGTTCAGTTATCAGTAATAAGCCAAAACAACCCCCCCAAACATTTAACTGTTCCAAGGCTGTCTGTTTTTTTTCTCTGTTCAGCTTTCAGCATACTGAGCTGGGGAAGGTGATGATGATAAATATTACTGCCTTGTTTCCAAAAGCTGTTGGGTACGATCTCTCACTGCAGCATCTGAAGCATTACTGGAAATATTCGGAACTGTTATAACAACATCTCTGGTGTAGTTTTTCTTTTCCAAAAATCTTTCCCTTCCCCCTACTTCTGGTAGAAAACGCTAATTAGCAGAGAGATTCAGGTGAATCATGCAGCAAATAGTGAGCGTAGAGATGCTTCCCTTCCCTCCAGATAGCAGCATTAATTCTCAGTGTGCTGGCAGTGCTGCTGCATTTTTCATTATGTTTGTGCATTTCCAAATTGTAAATGTTTCCAGTTATGATGGTTTGTACCGATTGCTTGTTGGGACAGGCTTTGGTTTTCTGAAACTTGGGTTGATTTCTTGAAGCAGGGCATAAGGCATTAAAATTCTCAGAGCACTGCATCTCTTTACAGTGACAGCGCTCCAGATGAAACCGAAGTACTACTGCTCGCGAGGAGATAAGCTAAGTACGGCTTCCTCTCCAGAGCACTCTGCTCCGAATAGCTCTGAGATTACAATTTTTATCTCTGCTTGGTTAATCCAGTACACAGTGTTTTGAGCTGATGTCTAACTTTCAGTCCGGTGTTGTTCCGCAGTTTTCTGTTTTAAAACTATCACCAGAAGGTGCCCAGAGTCACTGCAGTGGTATTGCTGGGTTTGCATTTCCTTGGGCAGGCTTGAGAACAGGGACATGTCTGATGGGGGCTGCCCAGTTTGCCCTGGCCACCATGGGTGGATTTTAACCCCCAGGGATGCTTCTCGTGCTTGCCGTGGTGCCTTTCCTGTGGGTTTTGTTGACCAGAGAATACCAAACAAGCCAGACTTGAAAGCTGAGACAGAGCAGTGGGGAAATGTTACCGAAATGTTACCAGCCCTCCACTAATAAACCCTTGCCCTTTTTAAAATCCTCGAGAAAGCTGGAGACTGCTGCAGGTGTTTAGCATGCCCCAGGCACTGGCTCCTTTTCCTATCACCCGGTGCTATGCACTTGCAGCCCTGTGCCCATCCCTGTCCTCCTGCCCTGTCCTGGTCTGCCGGGGCTGTGTCTGTTCCTGGTTTGGCTCCATCCCTTGCGGAGTTTCCTGGGCAGTGTTTCACCCCAGCTGCACGCGTGCGTTAGCAGATGCTGAAACCAGCCATTTGTCTTCAGGCATTTGGGGCAAACGCCAACAGAAAATGGCACAGAGGACGAAAAGTAAATTGGCCTTCTAAAATCCTTTCAGCTTTAAGTATTACAGATATAATTAGAAACAGAGGCAAGGATTATTATCCTATAAGTGCCTTTCTAGTCTGTTCTGCTTTTGTAACCTTTCTTTTTTCATCTGTCATTCTGTCTTGCTGCATTGTTTCTCCCTGCAGCCTGGCGTCTCCACCGTCGTGTCCCGTTGCTGCCTTAACGCGTAGTACCGAGTCTGTTTGCTTTTTCCTCTATTTACGTCACAGCTGTCGTCTTTTGGCTCTGCATTGGTGTTCCCGTGAAGCCACCATCACTCAAACAAATAGGGAGTTCTTATCACTGCAAGAGAATAGAAAAGATGCCCACTGCAACTGCTTGTTCCTAGCTGCCTGGGCGGGGCATCTTCCCCCTTTGCTACTTGATAAATTAAGATTGCTCAAAACAAAACAAACAAACAAAAAAATCACCATCAAATTCATGCAGTTGCCAACTAGCAGGTTCCCTTCTGCTCATGAGGGGCTGCGTCTCCCTACCTTGATGGGCTGGGGGGAAACAAAGCAGGGGAAAAAAAAAACAACAAAAAGAGCAGATGTGCAAAAGCCCTCGAGTGTGCTCATATGGCAGAGCCCTTCCCTGCCTCTGCGCACTGCGGTGCCCAGGGATGCTGGGAAGCCTGGAGCCATCTGACGCAGCATCAGGGTGCTGCTCTCCAAGGATCTTTGTTCAAGATCCTGCTGCTTTTCTTCCCAAAAGGTATCACATCAGGCGGGACTGTCTGTGGGAGCTGTGCCCCATAGCGCCTTTATACCTGATTTTCTCCTAAGCAGCTTGTGGCAGTGTTCAGTGCACGCTGGGGATGTGCAGCAGCCCCAAACCCGGGCTCTGAAGCACGGTGGTTTGGGCACCCTGAAGGGAATGGCAACTGCTTTTAAAACAAACAAAACTCCTAAAATGTTCCCTCTCTTTATTTCTCATATACAACTGCGATGTTCAGCCTTACCCAAAGGGAAATCGATGGTGTGTTTGGACTCCCTGTTGCTCTCCGTGTATGTGAGTGTGTTTATCTTGTTTAAGGAGTTGGTACATAATCAGTCTTAAAATTAACTGACTGCCTGTTGACTTGTCACCCTGTGAATGAAAACACATTGCTTGTAATTTGTTTGACATTATTCTGTCCTGTTGTCAGGCTTCTAATTACATTTAGAACATAACCCAGATGTCTGTCTGTCTCTTTCTGTCTCTTTTGTTGTTATTATTATTATTATTTATCTCTTTTATTGTAAAACATGGGAGGAAATATTTCTTTGAAGTGATGGAAATCTATCTGTTCCCGTCTTCTCAAGAGATTAGTTTGTGGTTGTGGGTTTATCTTTTAAAAGCCTGGCTCCTTGTGAAAGGTGTGAGTTTGGGCACCCAGAGCTGTTAGTTCTGCGTGACTTTGGATCTGACTTTCTGTATGCTCTAGGGGTATTGAAGCGAGTCTGCATCTGCCTTAAAATGTTTCTCTAGATACCGCTGTCTAAAAATGATCGTGTTCCCCACCTTATTTATTTTTAAAGAAGAGATAAATTGCTTTTGCTTTTTAGAAGATTAAAATATTAATGTATTTAAATATAACAATGAAAGACAGGCGAGGCAGACGGGGTTGCCCTTTCAAAATGTGCACAAATGAGCAATCTCTTATTGACTCCACTGGATAAGCACGTAATGCTCCTTGCCAACATTGGCTTTTGATAATTAGCTACGGGAAAACTCAAGCTGCTCAACGGGAGGTTTTATTGCTCAGAAGCTACCCTATAACTCAGAAGCTGGTGGCTCTAGGAAAACTTAAGCACCAGAAGCACAGTTTTCCAATAGCACCCTGGGTCACCAATGTACTCAGGGCCTGCTTCCCAAAACATTAAGCCACTTAAACATCAAGAGGCTGCTACTTTCTTATCGGGACTTGTGAACACTTTGCCTCTGATCCTACTTAGAGAAAGCCTCAAACAAGCTGCCTTCCCCATGTGGTGGAGGTTTTTTAGCTGATGTAAATTTGCAAGGCGATGGGCATGTGTGAAAACTGTTCTTAGGTATAAGAGACTTGACTCTTGGTCCCTGACAAGTACTATTTGTTTTTTTTTTTTTTTTTTTTTGGTATTGTTGATCACCAGCTTATTAGTTCCTGCTTGTGAAAGATTACTATTATATTTAAATGCTGTTACCTTTAGAGAAAATAGTCTGATCTGGCTGCCTCCAGCAGGGGACAGGTTTTTTTCTGTTCTGCAAAACTATTCTCAAACAGAGTTCATGGTAGGGGAGAAGGAAAAGCATGGGAAGGGCTCAGTGGGTTGCCTTAGGAAAAGAAAAACTCCAGTGTAAGAATAAAAGCAATAAAGCGTGCGTTCAGTACAAGTTATATTTGTGAGGCTGGGTATAGAGACTGCCAATTACTATGCGGGCCCTGCCATTAAATGCAAATACATCCCTCGTTTTCCCTCTGCATCCTGACCGACAGGATTTTAATCAAGGTGCCTAGCTTGAAGCAAGCTGCCTTTTTGTGTTGCCTCTGACCTGCAGTGGTGCTTTCTGACTTGCAGCTGTTGTTTGGGGCGTGGGCATGGGTTAGACCTGCAGTGATGGGCTCCTGGATGTGTGACGGATGATCCTGTTCCGAATCCAGAGCACAGCTGTGAGGGAACCCTCTGCTAGGGACAGAAGTTAAGCCCTGGGTTTTTGGGGTGGAAGAGGCACATCCCTGGAGGGACAGAACTGATGGCAGCGCCTGGGCTGTCTGAAACGCTGCTGGGGTTTGTGCCGAGCGGCTCGTGGTGGAGATCAGAGCTGGGAGAGGAGCCGGAGGGAAGGATGTTGTCACTTGGAGTTCCTCTCTAATCCCTTCCTGCCTCTGCTGGCAGCTACAGGGGGAGGAAGGGCATTTGTGTCTCTGGGCAGCCTGGCCCGAGCCCGGCTGCCTGCTCAGTCAAGGGTCTGCCGGCCCCAGCTGCCTCTGAAGATCTCGGCCTTTATAGGAGCTGACAAACAAGCATTAATTGATGACTCACCAGCCCAATAATGTCAGAAATGCTAGTTTTATTTTGCTGTTCCTGCATGTTCTTCGACCTGTAACTGCTTTATGTGGGTTTTAGCCTGGAGAGAGGTTACTGCGCCCATGTAGAGCAGAGGATGAAAATGGTGAGTGCGCTCCTGGAACAGAAGTGCCTGCAATGCGGTGTGGTGCTCCAGGTGGATCGGTTCCCTTTGTGCAGCAGAAGGGAGTGGGGGATTGCTGAAACCTTGCTGTGAGAAGCTGCTTTCAGTCTGAGCAGCTGGCGGAGCAGGGTTTCTCCGAAGGTGGAGGTGTGCTGGGCTTCACTTGCTTTTTCTCCTGAAGCAGCACAAACCTTGCCTGTGCTCCCTACCTACGTTTGTAGTCACAACTTCAGGAAAGCTGTCAGCACATGTGGTTACAGGTTTGGGGCTTGAAGTGACAAAATCTTGGACTGTGAGGGGGAAAAGTTCTTGAAAGGGCAGTGGAGCACGACTGTAATATGGCAGCTAGAGGGGGAAAATCTTAACAGAAGCAAAAAGGTTAGTTTACAATTGAGCTAATGAGGTAAGAAATTAAGAAGATACAATAGCAAAATAGAGTTGTCTTTGAATTTATTATTTGCTGTGTTCCCTGAAGAGAAGTCTCCTTGGCTCGTTAAGCCCCAAGCAGAGGCCGTGTCCAGCCCCAGCTGCAGGCTGGGGAACACGGCGAGGAAACATTGAACCTACGGCGCCGCTGCCCGAGCACCCCACATCGTGCATCCTCCTCTGTGTTTACTTTGTTCTGGGCAATCTGTCTCCTGTGACAATACATTAAATATCTAAACTCTCTAGATCATGCGTGGTTTTATTTGTTTTTGTTTGGTTTCTAGCTTGACTCTCCTCCTGTTATCCCCGGTAAGCTCGGTTATTGCTCATGTCGCGTATGTGGCGTTCAGCCTCTCCTACCCTCTTCCTCTCCCGCTGTGACAAGAGGAGCTGTTTGATCACTTTCGTTAAGAATCTTACCTTTGCAACTGCAGCCTTCTGGAGGAAAAAAAAAATACACCAAAGCCAAAGAAATCCCCTAAACCGTAAAAAAGCCAAACCGACGAGGCTTTGAAGAAATGTCGATTCCATTTAAATACATAACACACACGCTCGGGCTTTCTCTCGGTACCTGCTATCTAATTTCCCTTCTCTCAATAGCCCTGAATAAGGCAGGGATCTTTTCTCTGTTTGAGCCTCGCTGTTTGTGAATAGAGCAAGTCTTATCTGGAGCCCTGCGAATGCTTACAAGTGCGAGGCGCGCTCAGATGAACAATGTGCATAAATAGCGAGTAGTTGAAGGACCGGATCCTCGGAATAACAATTGCCAAGAGCTGACCCTGTTGAATACTTGATGCAGCAAAGGGATTCGTGCTTGCCAGCTCTTAGGTTGCTGGTTCTGGCTGGGGTAAGGGGTAACCTGCAGGTTATGGGATTTGTCCCGCAGAACGGGGTTCAGCCAGGGCTGAACTCGAGGTGATCTCCTTCTCCTGAGTCCTGCTGCTCTTTCCAGGCTTTCGGCAGGGTAAAGAAATGGTGCTGAGGGCACCTGCAATGGGGTCGTGATTTATTTTCCTCTGTAATCAGTGTTGCTGACAGAGTTATCCTCCTGCTGCCCTGCTTTCTCCTTTACATCAGGCTGATTTTCCAGGAGTAATCCTGGGTGTGCTCCCCTACAAAAGGCTCGTAGGACTGGCTCCCAGCTTTGACACGATCCTCTCTAATGCTCTTCCTCCTCTTACTGCAGCCCTCCTGTAAATGTTTGCTGTACCAGGTGTCAGCATCACACTTGACATTCCTCTGTATCCCTGAGCTGTAAGGGAGAAGGCAGGAGAGCTCGTTAACCTGTGCAGGGCTCCTCTGAAACAGGAGAGCTGCCTCCCCAGCCTTGGGATGCAGGAGGACCAAGCTGTGCCTGCACAACAAGAGCATCTCCTCTAAGCACTTCCCAATCCTTCAGGGAAAAGGTTGCAGCAGTACAAAGTTGTTGCTTATTTAATTGCTGTTACCACACTGTGTGTTTATGGCAGCATTTGAAGTGTCATTGGCACATGGGGTTTGGCAAACTCATTACTTCTGTCCTGCTTGTAACAATTCCTGGGTCTTCCTGGCCCTACCTATGGAAAATAATCCATTTGTACCGTCTTGGAAGGAGGGAGAGGAGGCTCTAGAGAGAGCCTGCTGAGGCCAGGCTGTTTCAGAGTTGGTGGTACTGATGCTGAAGCTCTCATTTTCTGCTGGGTGCCTGGGACTTTTGTTAGCCTAAAAGATCTGATGCACTGCTTTCAGTGCAGAAAAGTGCCCTTAGCTGCGTTTCCAGGAGGCAGCTAACACGCACACGCGTTATCTCTGTAACATTTCAGCGATGATAAGGCATCTGTAGCTCTTTCCGTGACACAGGTTAGTAAATCCAGCAGCAGCCCTTTGCCTCGATCGTGCCTGCCTCGCAGTTGTGTGGCGCTGCTTTTTGGCTCCGCTGCAGAAAGCGGTGTGTAGTGGGCACAGTAGGATGTGGTGATGTAGAAATTAAACACGACTTCTTGCACTGCAGACTTGTTGGACTCCAGCTCCTCAGCTTCAGTCTTCCTTGGTCATCCCTGTGCTCGCCACCTGCTTCTCATCGAGGACGCAGGCCAAAAAGTGTCGCTTCTTTGTTTTGATGGAAGCCTTTTGTGATGGAAGCCTTTTGTTCTCCACATTCACACCCCGTGCACACTGTGTAGGTAACTTCCACCCTGTCCCTGGGGAGGAGAGACATGCTGCCGACGTGCACGGAGCCAGAGGGCTGCCAAGGAGATTGAAGCCTGGTTGGGAACAGCAGCAACTCGACTTGGACACAGGCACTGTGTCGATCACACCACAGTTAAGATAAATATCTCTGCAGGGTATCTCAGGTACTGCCATAACCAGTACAGCTTTGTTGTTAATGCTGACCTTTTCCCTGCCGGATGGACCATCCGTCTGCAGCACCCCCTGGAAAGGTACAAGAGAAGTGTATCCTGACACCTGTTGTCAAAACTGGCCCCTTTTCCCTCTGCTCTAGGCTGTCTTTTGTGATGTTTTCCAAATGGCAACCCTAAGTATGCAAAGATGCGTGTGTTTCTGTGAGCACAGCTGCTGCTCTTGACCCATCTGCCAGAAATTCTGCTCTTCAGACACAGCTTGCTTCCTCCTGATGTCTGTCTCCCTCTTCCATTGGAAACAAACATTTTAACACAGCTTTGCTTAATGCAAAAGAACAACCAAGTCTCCTTTTAAGGGCATGTTTCAGAGCACGAGTGTGTCCGAGGATGGGCTGAATCCCCTGTCAAATGGGTGTTTTAGTTTGGACAACTGGACAAAGTATCTGTCGCTGTGGGAAATCTCTTCTACTGCATAGAAATTCCTTGAGCAAGCATGTCTGGGTGATGCCTAACTCAGTTAGTGTAGGATGAAGCTTCTCCCATTCTCTGTCCTTCCTGCTCCAACAAAACCCAGGTCCCTGCTTCAGCTTTAATGGGAGATGAGCATTGCACCTTTCTCAGCAGCACAGCTGGTGCTGGTAAAGGTGAAAGGCCAGCAACTCATTCCACTACTTAAAAGAAATGGGGTATGTGGGAGAAAAAACACACACACGCAACCCACAGACCACAAACTCAGGTGCAGGCTGCTTTTCCAACACCTGCCTCTCACCTCTGCTCAACGGGGCACGTAACTGAATTAGGGAGGGCCTGGATCACGCAGTCAGGCGTCTTCCCACATCACGGCCTTCTTGCTGCCAAGGACGTGCTTGTGAGACGTCCTCTAATTCGGTTAGAAGTGCTCTTCCAGGAACTGTTACCATTAGGGAGGTTGAGATTCTGGAAAATGAATGGATGCAGCCATACAGGATAGTTTAGCCCTTCCCTAAGTGCTAAAATCATCTCTGGAGCGAGCTGTGTCCTCATCCTGGTCCGGCTGCTGCTCTGGTGGCTGGGGACAGCAAGCTGTGCGGCTTCCCCTTCCTCTTCCTCTTCTTCTTCTCCTTTCCTTGGCCAGAAGCTGGAGCAGAGAGAGCTGCTTCTGTCCTGCTGCACCTCTCTCCTATTCACTGTGCTGCTGAGCTGACTGCAGCTGCTCCACCGAGTCAGCCAGGCTCCGTGGGGGCTTTTCAGCCTGGCGGTTCCACCTCTGATGCACGTAGGTCCTGCCGGACAGATGAAGATTGCTTTGGCTGAGTGTTGCTGTGCCTGGATTTTAACAAAGCGAGCGCCTGATTGTGGCTTACGGGGCCGTGCCTTGATGGGGAACAGGGAGAGACACAGGAGGAAAATCAGCAGCCCCCGTTGGGCTCTCTCACTTAGCACCTCTTTGCTCTGCTGCGAGCTTTGTCTTGTGGGCTGTGGGCTGTACAGTCTGCTTAGCCAGCTCTGCCATTCAGTGTGTGCTTTTTTATTTTTTAAATAGAGGAGTGAGTGTGAAAGAGGAGCAACAACAGCTTCCTAAGCTCGAGGAGCAGCGCGGGAGGCGAGCAGCAGCTCCGGGGCAGCGGCCGTCGTGCCCGTGGAAGAGCTTCCTCAGCGCCCGCTGCCTGCGGGATGAAGCTGCATCTGCTGCTGCTGCTGTGCCCAGAAAATCTCTGGGCCTCTTTATTGTAATCGTGTTTGTGCATTCAGACCAATTTTGATGGTTATGAAGGTTCAAAAAATCCCAGAGATCTTAATAAGCTAATTTGGTAACTGTTTGTGGCTTTTGTTGTTCCTCTTTGTTGTGAGGACAGAACTGGTTCGTACTGATGAGTGCTGCATGAAAATTATATTATTAGTAATTACTGGTAATTTCTTGTCTGGAAGCTTCAGGTTTGTGGGAGCACTTAAATCCATTTGCTTCTCTATTCCCTCTGGCTTTGCTGTAATGTCTCTCGGCACCGTGTACCTCAAGACACTTCAGCAGTTCCCTTTTCTCCATGGCAACTTAACCGTGGCGGCTCCTGTATCACAGAGAGCCGCTTTTCCCTTTTTGTGCCTGAACGTGGCTGTTCTGCCCGGTGTCTGTCCCCAAACCGGGCAGGCTCCTGGGGTGAGGGAGCAGTGCCAGCCCCTGCCTGGGGTGATGCACTGGGGGGAGCACAGAGGGACCAGGGCAGGATCTCCCACAGCATCACGTTTTCTCCTCCTCCCCTCAAAAAATTGTCATTTTTATTATTTAGTTTTTTTTTAAAGCACGGTGTGGTAATGTAATGGGTTCTGTCAGCTGGCAAAGCTAAGGATTAGTCACAGCGGCTTGTTTGCTTTCCTTCTAGAGAAGCTGGCATAAAGGTAAAAAGGAAAACAGCGTGCCGCTACGCAATAATCCCTGGAAAAAGCCAACCCGAAAAAGCCAACTTTTCAGAGAGAAATGGGGTATTGCTGTATTTGCTCTGCACGCGAGCATCACCTGGCTATTTTGTCTCAAACTCCTATTCTAGGTTTAAACTAGGGGTACTTCTGATGTTTTGAACTGGGTGTGGGAGATAGCCTCACCTGGCACAGCAAAGTAAATGCAAATAAACGGAATTATTGCTTGTTAGCTTTGAGTTAGGTTTTTCCCTATATCAAATGGTGAGTCCTTTCATCAAGGAGCACCTTCAAAACGAGAATCACCTTTACCATAAAACGGGGACCTTCCACTCAGACTGCGACTAACAGGTGGCCTCCCCACAACCCATGCCTTCGGGCTTGGTTTGGTTCCTGGCATCCCAGTTCCTCCTGACTGTGCCTCCATCTCCTTGCCCTCCATCTCCTTGCCTTTGGATTTCTTCTTGGTGTGAGATAACGAAGGGGAGGCTCTGTGGTGTAAGCCTTGTCCAGGTAATAAGGTGGCAGCAACTTGGGTAACAGTGTGAGCATCCCTCAATGCCTTTTGGTTGGGAAGACAGCTGAAGCTGAAGGGTAAACGACTCGTTCCTCAGCAGCAGGCTCGTGGTCCAGGTCGGGTTTATATTTGTAGCTTTGAGTTTTGTTTTTATTGGCCGAAGAAACGCTTACGCTCTTCTCGTGCTCTGTGAACTCAGCTGCCGTGCCCGTCAGTGCTGGGAGAGGGAGGAATGCGTGTTCATTGCCTGATGGAAGCGCCTGCCTGCTTTTGGAGGCTCAGACCCCGCGGTGTGTAAAACCTTTAAGTGCCAACACATCGGCAGAGGGACGCGAAGCTTTCTTCTGGTCCCGAGAAGCGATGGGCGATTTGCTCTGGTTTGGAAAGTAACGACTTCTGGCTGGTTGCTCCCTGTAAACACCGCGTATTATTTATTTCCTTCTGAATTGATTTCCCCCCGCTGCCCCCCCGCCTTTGCAAGCGATATTTAACAGCACATGGAAAATGTGACTGACCCCTAAAGGTCAGCTCGGAGTTTACCATTCTGCTTTTATTATCCCGCTCGTCGGAGAACACAACATATTTGCTCTGTCTCCTGCCCAAATTTGTTTTTTTTTGCGTATACCTCTTTTTTTTTTTCCACGTGCGAATTTTAAATGGGATTTCTGTAAAATATGGTGGCAGTGAAGCTGTTCGCAGAATGTAATTTACTGTATTTTATAGCTTCTGCTGATCTTTTTTTAGTTTCTTGCTAATGATGATGATATTGATTGGAGCAGGGAATTTTTACGCAGCTGAAAGGCGAGGTTGTGCCATTACACAGAGCTTTTTTTAAAGACTCTCATACAATAATAAACATATACAGGCAGCAGTTACTAGCACTCATTATTAAATAGCTGTAAAACCTCTAACAAGATAAACCATTTAATGTATTGACTTGTTTAGTGTCCTTAGCTCTGCTTTTGATGAAGTGGCAGCTCGAGTATATCTTTAGAAACTAATTCCAGAGAAAAACGCATCCGTCGGGCTGAAGTATTTTTCAAGACCCAAAAAGCAGTCCCGTTTTTTTCCTAGGCAGAAAGTCATGTGCTGTTTATGAAGGATGCTAGCAGGGAAGCTTTGGCTTGCCAAAGGGAAGAACGGGGGCAATCGGCTCGCAGCAGCACAGCCTCGATAGGAGAGCGAGGTGCACACGTCGCACGCGTGCTCGTGCAGCTCCCCGTTCGATGCCTGGCACGATTTGTCGGCTTGTACCAGCTGAGCAGAGAGAACGGCGAAGCCTCGGTGGGGTGCAGGTCGCACATGATCTGAGACGTGTGTGCCTGGAGCCAGCGACGTTAATTTGAGGTGCGCTGTGTGAGCGGAGCAGCTCTGCGAGCGCTGCCGGCAGCTTCTCCTTGTACCACGGTAAGCGACTCGGCTTTTTATTGCACGCTGAGGGTGTTTGTCACAGGGGTTTCTGTACCGTCCCGCCGACAGCGACGCGAGAACCTTGTTGTGCTTTGAGCTAACGAGCCTGAACCAAACATCCCTGACCTTTTGAGAAATGCTCGCCTGCAGATTTGCTTCCGAACCTCGTGGAGTTCGGCGTGGCTTTTCCTTCTGTGGAAAGGTGCCGGGGTGTGCAGTCGGTTGAGCTGAGCACCAGGCAAGCTGGGGATGTTTTTCCTCTGCCTGGGAAAGGGTTGGAGATGCAGCAGGCATCTCACCGAGTGATTCAGTTTGGAACAAACAGCCTCCTTCCGTGCATGTTTGCATCGCTCCCAGTAGAGCCGGCTCGCTTCTGCCAAGCACTGGAATGTGACTGGTTTCCAGAACAAGAGCAGAGCATCCTAAATTATTTAAAAGCCATCACTTTCTTGACTGATTTTTTTTTTTCCTTGATGTCACGTAACACTTCTCTGGAGTAGGCATGTGTGTAATGGAACATACTTAAGCTATTTTTTTTTGCTGGGAGTGGCTTATTAGTTTGCAGCTGAAAATGTGTGCACCTGGTAGTAACGTTATTTTTTTAATTTTATTTCATTCCTGCTCTCAGCAGGGAGGTTGTTTGACCAAAAGAATCAATTGCTTCCGTTACACTTTCCCCGGTATCTATTTGCTTAATCAATCCCACGTATATTCTGGAAGACTTTACCCAATCTTGAGAAAAGTTAAGGAAGTTCCTTTACGTTTAGTGACACATTAACAGCAAAAATCCCCCTGCGGATCACAGGGAGCGCTACTTGGAATGCTCAGCAAGTTTGTCCGCTGAAATCTCCCCACGGGGTATGCGTGGTTATTCCCATCAGACAGGGACTGAAACCTGGAGGAAATTAATGGTGTGCTGAACAAATTGCAGCACTGCTCTTAATAACTAGAATCGTGAAAACCGGAACTCCTTCGGCTCTGTTCTGATGCTTTTTAAAAAGCCAAATTTTCTCCTCTTCTGCCGCATAATGCTTTGGATGGTCAGCCTCTGCATCAGGGCTGTGTCGTGGTGTCAGGTGGGTCTCTCCAAGTTTTGCTGGCTTCGGTGTGATGCTAACTCTTACCTCTGAGTACCCGCTCTGCTGGAGAGCCAGGGAGGACCTCGCACGCGTGTGTTTCTCCCTCCAGAATTAACTTACTTCACCAAGTGTTTTTCTCTTGTCAGCTTTTTGAGGCTTTTCTCTTTCCCACTGTGGTTTCTATGGAAATGTCATGGGTTTGGATGGTGTGTAGTAACCCTCCTGACTGCAGCACAGTCACTCTCTGAATTGCTTAGCTTGTGCTAAATTTGTGCCTGAATCATGCTTCGGGAAAGGGGCAGAGAGTGCTTGACATTAATGTTTGGGGTGCCTAAGGTCACCGTAACTAGAGGTGCCACTTACAGGCTGCAGTCCAGACCAGACGCCTCCTCCATCCCGCCGAGTTGAGAATAGTAAGCAAAAAGCAGCTTGGGGATGGTTGCTGTGCTCCGCAGCCCCTGATGCTGCCTGCTCAGAGCAGCCCCAGGGAGGGCATTGCTGCTCTGGGAGTGGAAGAGGACAGGGACCCATGTGGGTGACCCCGAGCAGTGCGTTTCCATCAAGGGAAAGGTTTGTCTCTGCCACCTTTTGCAGAACTGCTACGTGCCAGGACATCTGAGGGAGCTGAGGGAGAGTTTTTAACTCTCTGGACAAAGCTAAATGCATTTAAAAATAAAAACTGATGGCATTTCTTTCCGATACCCCTAGTTCGAGCCCTAGCAGTCCCTTTTACAGCATTTCTCAACACCGAGAGCAGGGCAGCGGAGATATTTGAGCTCTGCCTGCAGGAACAGGGGTGTGTTACAGGGGAAAAACGAAGCACCTTGTGTTCCAGCAGAGCAGCAACTTCCTGTTCACAAAAAAAAAAAATAATGCACGTGGTATCCTCTAGCTGATGGTCCCGTGTCGAGCAAGGCGTTTCGCCACCTCCCAGCTGAAGAGCCACAAGTGCCCTGCTCGCTGCTGCCGTAGCTGCGTGCGCCCGTCCTCCGTGCCCCTCAGGGAGCTGCTTCCAAGGAGTGGGGGTGGCCGAGCACCCAGGTGCCTCCAGCTGCCGGGACTGAGCTCCGAAGGTACGCGTATGCATTTGGTTAATTAACCCCTTTCACTTTGAGTAAGAGTGCAAGCGGTAATTAGCGTTGGTCCGTGGGTGCCTCACAGCCTGAATAAGCAGCCCAGGTGGGATTTCGGAGACGTGCCTTTGGTGCCGCTGCTGTGCTGTGCAGCTCGCTCTGTTCCTTTGCGTTGGACCTTCAAAACCTCCTCGTGCTCAGTGGCTTTCTCCCTGTGGGTGTCCTCAGGCTGGCAGCACTTCTGAAGCACGATGTGTTGGGCCACTGGGGAGGGAAGGTGCTGTACAGACACAGCAAATCGTCCCTTCTGCCCTTCCAACCTCCCTTTGTGCAGCACCAAAACACGTTGCGTTGGGTGAGGAGTGGAAGGTTTCCTCCCGGGGGGTTTCTGTAGCCACTCGCAGGAACGCTCTTTGAAGGCATCGCAGGAGGTGTGGATAAAACGAGAGGTTTTAATGCATGCTTTTACCGCGTCCTTCTAGCAAAGCGTTTTCTCCAGTAGATGTGACAGGCTGACCCGGGCTTCCAGCAGGGCTGAAGGAATTTGTCTCTGAGTCCCAGAGGAGCTCAGCACTGAGACGTGTTCGGGAGGCTGACGCTGCTCGGTTGTTTGGAAAATCTCCGAGGTGATTGCCAGGGGGAGGAATCTGAGAAAATTGTTTCCTTCTCCTTTAGATACGGTCAGTTTATAACTGTTTGGCTGATCTGATTATCACAGTTTACTTGGGATGATAGATAGCATCAGCTGTGGTCTGGTTTTGGGGCCCTTTCGTGCTGCAGGAGCACATGACCTTATTTTGAAAGCATAAAAATTCTTGCAGGAACAAACACCTTAAAGAGGAAAATGGAGATTCCTCTGCTTTGCCCCGTGTCAGGCCTTGGAAATCCAGTCATTATCCTGCAACACAGCACGGTTAGAACCCCAGCTTGTCAACATGAAACTGGAAAATATTTTCAGCTCAAAATAAACTCTGCAAGAATAGTTTCCATGTTATCCCCTCTTCAGAGGAAAGCTACTGGACTTTAGTCCTAAATAAAGATTCTGGCCAACTTTGGCGCTTTGAGAAGCGGAGGTGGTTGTCCTAAACTCGACTGCTGCCTTCACCAGCCTGCTCGTATGGGGTGCTCAAACCTTTGACCATTGTCACTGAACCCAAGAGGGTCTGTGCTGGTGGTCAGGTAGCACTTGCCTGGGGGGGAGCATGCAGATTTGGGGACAGCCCTGGGGCTGGGGGTGGGTTTTGGCCTTTGCTGTGCCCAGGAAGCCACACAGGTGAAAGAAAGGCTGACAGAACATCCCACCTCCTGGTCTCTTTGCACACTCTTGCTTCTTGCCTTTCTCTGCCCTGTGACAACAGAAGGCAATGGAGAAAAATTTGCATCGGCTTCTCAGTGTTGCTGGTGCCTTCTGTCCTTTTAAAAGAGCAGTTTGGGTTGTGTAAAATGTGCGAGGGAAGGATTCCCAAAAGGTGCATGTCAAGCCATCGGTTGGCGAGTCATTTTCAAAGCTTGCCCGTGTGCTTTCTACCTTCTTAGTCCTGCTGGAAAAAAAATACATTAACCTGTGCTCGAGAAGGCAGCGATTTGTTTGATTTTGGTCCAGTCAGACCCATTTATCCAGTAAGTTGGAGATGCTTCCAGTGGTTTATTCAGCAGTAAATCGCCCTCGGAGCAGCCGTCTGAGCAGTGTTTGCTCCTGCTCTCTGCTGCCAGGGCTGTCTGGACCATGCAGCTGAATTTGCAGAAGGTGACGGGCAGTCCCCTGAGATTGTTCTCTTCTAGCTTCAGTGCTCAATGGGGATTGACTGCGTTACTCATTTGTGAGGCCTATTTTCAAGTAGTAATTCTGGTTAGGTTGGAACTTGGAAGTTTTCTCTCACGCTAGCTAATTATGGCTATTATGCTCTATTGTCGTTATTGTCACTCAAAGCATTTTTGAAAATTAAGGGTGAAAAGTGACTGCATAACAAAAAAAAAACACTCAACGAGGCTCCCTGAGCCTATTGTGAGTCACCCGTGCTGATTTCAGTGACAAAAATAAGTTTTCTTTTGCAGCCGTAGACTCCTGCGAGCGCTGCCAACCCTCGGCGCAGGAGCACGGGCCCGAGTTTGCTCTGGCTTGTGCTTCGGGCTGTCACCAGCACGCCTCCAGCCCAGGCTAAGATGTTAAGCTTTTTACAAGCTTTTGGAGGTTTTTGATCTTTATCAGTTTATTAAAAACACTGAGGCTGTCTGGTGCGGTCCTGAGGAAGGAGGGGTAGCTGCTTTTTGGCAAAAGCTCGTGCTTTAGTGGGAGAGCAGAGGATAAGCTCCTGGGTTCTAGCTGATGCTGTTTTAATGTTTTTCTGCTTTCTTTGATTTTTTTTCTGTATAATTACACTGAAGTTGTGGTGAATGACTGGAAGACATCAGTAGGGCAGATGGCCTGTATGGTCTCCAGCACTTATCTTCAGGGGAAGAGCAGCGAGGGGAGTGGTTAGGGCCTCGTGCTTCGTGCTTCTTGAGAAGGCGTGGGGTCAGCAATTTCAAACTACCCTTTTCTGCTCCTTCCTGCCACTTTTTTTTTCTCCTTGCTTTGTTTTTGCAAGGAGTTGCCTCCCACAGAGGTCAGAGACGTGGGCCAGCTTCTCGGCCACAAGGTGCCACGGCTGCACAGACCCCACTGGAGCTGTTGGTCTGGGTGAGCTGAAAACCTGCCCTCAGCTCCAAGGTTCTTCAATTCACAGGTAACGATGCAGTGATCCCCTTTCCTTCCAGCTGTCGTGCTGTCCCTCAGATAGTGTTCCTGCTCTTGGTAGGAGATGAAGCTTTGTCAGGTTATGCTGAGATGTAAGCCTGCCTCCAGCAGGCAGGGGTTTGGGAAGAGCTTCCTCAGTGGGCAGGAAGGGTACAAGTGACTGCTTGGGAGAGTTCCTGTGCTGCTCTCAGACACCCTGCCTGATGAGATGGATCATGGAGCTGGTGTACATTGGTGATTTTTCTCTCTCTTTTTTTTCCCTGATCTCTCTCCAGCATTTCTTGGTGGCTTGGTGCCCTGCCTCTCCACCTGGGGGTGTGTTGCGAAGGTCCCTGTTGGGTGCAGCTGAATTCCAGAATATGAAAACAAATATTCGCTGTGCTGAGGAGAGGTGGAGGAGGACAAACATGTTAGTAAATCACACAGATGAAGCCATAAGTCAGTCTGAGATGAGCTTGGCTTGTCTCAATTGCATGACATAAAACTAGAAGCATCTATTGCACACCCAAGCAACTGAGATGATCTTTTAGAAATGGTGTGGATTTAGGGAAAAAAATAAATTGTTAGCAGGGTGTCACTAAAAGTATGGATTGTTAGTGCTGCCGTTGCTTATGCTTTGCTGTTCTTTCTTGTAATTAGCAGGACTGGTATTTTTAGGATAGCTTTGCAGCTCGTCTATTTTCTGCCAAGTTGGCTAAAAATGTTGGTCTCACGTAACACGAGAAATATTCTCTTGGAAACCAATGCTGTATATATCCTGAACTTCCCCTTCTGCTGATGTCTGGATCCGTTCCTTCGAATTACAACAGCAGGAGCTGGGGGAAAGGTGTCCCTTGTATTGAAGCCTGTGCATATGGCTGTTACAGCCTTAAACACAGCTGAATAGTTTTTGCAGATAAAGCCGATAGACTGGAATGTTTTTGTTTGCTTTAGCTTTTGGGTGGTATTAGCCTTAGTTGTAACCTCTTTCAGTTTCTGTTATCTTTTATAGGGGCTTCCTGGAGCTCTGATCCTGCAGTGAAATCCGTGCAGACGGATTCTTTCTGCTCTGAGGTCTTAGGTCTCAATAACGTGCCCAGACACCGTGCACAGCTGTGTGGCCGTACTCTTCCTCAACAGAGCCCAGTCCTCCCTGCTGGTGTCAGTGTGGGTTTTTTTTCTTGTTGTTATTTGTTTTAGGGTTGCCCTGGCAGGAACTATAATCTTCTAATGCATCTCCTGCCTGTGCTCATGGTATGTCTAGGTACACATTTCTCTAAGGGTGCTGGTGCTGTACCTCAGGGCTGTGACTGCTGTCCTGCCTGAGCTCTGACTGCTAGGAGTGATCCTGCTGCCAGCCCGCCCTGCTGCAAGGTTTGTGGAACTCTGGTGTTGGTTAAAACAACCACTCAGAACAACACATCAACCTCTGTGTTATATAGGTGAAGACCAATCACAATCCAAAAATTCAAGGTAATGGCAACTGAAACTTCTGCTAAAAGCAGAAATTGCTGTTACGTCTCCTTTTCAGCTATGCCCTGCAGTTCCAGACGGTCTGTACAGTGTTACGGGGCTGTTCTTTGGGTGGAAAAGGTGTTAGGAAAAGGCAACCCTAGTCTCCTCTGTCAGGTGAGCTCCAGAGTATGGACATGCCTTTGCCTTGTGCATTGTGTAAGAGGACCCAGAGGTTTCCTACCTGGCTCTTGCTCCAACTGCTTGTATGTGGTATTGCAGTTGGAGTTGCTGGGAACGTGGCATCCCAAATGCCATCCAGAACTTGTGAAAAACAAACGGAGTGTTTGTGTTGCTGGTTTCTGGACTTTGCTGTCATTCAGGGTTTTAGCTTACTGGTATCAGCAAAATAAAAGCAAATCTGTGGGAAAGCAGAAATTGAACTTTTAGGCTAATGAGGCTGCATTGTGTTTGACAAATGGGTAGCTAATCTGCTGGAGAAAGGGGAGGGTTGACTTTTAATGAGAAGTTATTAGATGCTGAATAGCTGTTAAATTGCAGTATTAGTAAAATGGACAATCGTCTCTAGCTTGTCTCCCTATTCTATTAATTGAGAACCCCTTTCATCCATTCTTTTAAAAAATTAATTACCATTGTGGAAAACACTTCTTTGACTCTAGCAACTTGATTCAGATTAAATTGGGGTTATGTCATGACTGCTTCCTTTATGGACTTTAGCTGCAATTTATGGACTCTGTTGATAATACCAACTTCATATATGAGAGCTTAAGACTTCTAAGAACAAGACTAATGAGCTGACATTTTTGTCATAGCGTTTGGAATTGCCAGCAAATAGAAATGAGATGAGAAAACAGTCTGGTGCCTGGAGTGAGAGCACGCCTTTGATTTTCAGAACAGCTACTTACTTCTGGTCAGGCCATGAGACAGCACTTGCAGTGTGTTCTGGTCTAAACTGCCCAAACTTCACTGTCCTCAGACACTTGTGTTACCTGTAACATGTAAATCACTTTTATTGTTCAGGATAATCATCCTCTCTTCTCTTTCCCCTTTTCTTTGTGCTGTGTTGTGACCAAAGCTGACATCTTCAAGCGCCTTGGCTCCTCTTCTAGATCCCATCACATTTGCAGTCAGAGAGGAAGGTGGGCAGCAGAGGAAGGTGGGCAGCAGAGGAAGGTGGGCAGCAGAGGAAGGTGGGCAGCAGAGGAAGGTAACCTGCAGGGCTGCAGCAAAGCAAAAGGGCTGCTGCTGGAGGTGAGCAGTGCCTCCTCCTGGGGCCAGGCAGGTCTGGTGCTGCCCATTAGGGGCCAGCACACATGCGCTTCTGATGTCGCAGTCTAAGAAAGTCCAGATCCTGAATCAGGTCACTGTTTACAAAGCAGATTTATGTCAGATATAAATACAGCTGTAATGCCCTTTAATGAAGGGCATGTGAGGCTCTCACAAAAGCTGTGCGGCGCTCCTGCTCTCTGACAGCTGCCACACGAAGCCAAAATAGTGAGGATGAGAAATTCTCAAGGCGTAAAACACTGGGCCAGACTGGAACAAGAACTGTACAGCCCAGACTGGAAACTGCACCAGTCAGATGAGACAACCTGATGAGTGTGCCTGCCCTGACAGGGCCAGGAGGAATTTAAGGAGAGAGAAACTGTGCATGAGGCAGTTGAGGCCTTCAGAGCTGTCCCTGAAATCTGAACTGATGGGATTTGACACTTCTTGCTCTGTGCTCTGCCTCCTCAGCTGCTGTCAGGTTGGAGCAAGGTTTTCATCCCATGTTACTTCTAATGAAAAGGAAAATGTTGTGCCATAAACCTTTGTGGACTTCTTTCTTTCTGGACTTGTTTTTGTAATGCTTCCTTATAAAGGACACTTAAAAAAGAGGACATTCCAGACACAATTTGAATATTTGATGGGGAACAGAGGAGAAGAGTTTATTTGAATTGGCCTTGCAGGTCAGGAAACAAATTTTTAGCTTTGGTCCTCATTAAGTAGCTTTCATTTGTTCCATGGGCACAGAATGACCCTTTGTTGGAGGACACCGTAACTGGCTTGTGAGGTTTAATTTTTGGTTGGAGAAGACAATTGAAATCAAGTTTAATTTGAGGAATTAAACCACACATAATTCCACACAAGTCCTCAAGGAACACGAGAAATCTGCCCTTGGGAAGACTTTCGGCTCGTATTGTTGTACTGAAACCACAATATGTGGTCTTGGGCAGTTGAATGCTTTGTTACATCCAGAAATTCTCCTTAGGAAATAGCATTGTTTCCATGAGGGGAGTCTGAGTAAACTTAGACCTTGGATTTTTGAAACTCAAGGGAGCGGGGAGGAGTTCTTCAGCTGAACAGGCCAGAATAAAAGGCTAAAGCAGGAGGCAGGAATTGCTTCAGAGTTCTGTCGTATGCATCTGACAACTGAAAAGTTAGTTTCCTCTGTGATTCCCAAGATGTTAATGTCCCCATTGGGTTCAGAGCAAAACTTAATTATGTCTGATAACATTATCCACAGCAAGGATTATTTGCACAAGCTTCTGTGAGGATGCTGCTTGAAGTGAGGGTTTAACTGTCTCTTCATCCTGGCTGGTTTTGTTCCTTGACATTTGTAGAAACTCTGAGGATATTCATAGCCCTTGTAGGAGAGGGAGGGATGCAGTTGTGGCCATGCTTGTCCTGAGGGCCATGAAGCCACAGGCTGTGGCAGGCTGCATTCAAGCAACCGAGTCAAGCTCATGGATTGTGCTTGTTATCTGCTTTTTTAAGATAAAAAGAAAAGTTCTTGAGGCTTCCAGGCACTTCCCTGCAGCCGGCGGGCTTTAGTCTTTACTTTAGTCTTGCAGAATTATGCCAGTTATCAGCAAAACTTGATTTATTTGAGCTCTCTGACTTCCTCTTTTATTTAAAAGGGGAAAAAAAGGGGAAGTTTTTACAGAACCCAGGAACTCCTGAATTGGCTTTCACTAATTTTCTTCTGAATGTTGGGCCAGATCACTTCTCTCTGTAGCTCAATTTTCCCAACAGATGAGGGATAATGATACATGTCCTAGCTCCTGAGGCCAGGGCAAAGCTTTAATGCATCTGTGAAGTGCTGTGTGATGGTTGCAAGGAGCACAGCTGGGCACCAGCCAGGCAGTGCTGCTCTTTTGGGTTTGGAGCAGCCACTGCATACACTCACTCCATTTGGGTGACTAAGTCAAACAGGGTTGTTTCCTCTTTTTTCTAGCCAGAACTTACCTTCGTACCTCCACTTGTCTCTGTAGCAGTGCTTAATGTCTGGCTTGCAGTGAATTCCCCACATTTCACCCCTCTTGCCATCTCTCTCCACTTCAGAGCAGCAGCAGAAAACCCTCTGGGCAGCCCAGCCTGCCATGGTGGGTCCGGGGGGTTTCAGCCCAAGGGTGTCCCGAGTGGCTGGAGGTGCTCATGTTCCTTCCACAGTGCCTTTTTAATTCCCTATTATATTGGGTTTTGTTTCACGAGTCTGCAAAATGACAGGAATTGTAATTGAATTGCATGTCGAGAAATCCAAACAAGCGCAAGGCTGTATAGCTGGCCCCGAGTTTAATCAGAGGAGAGTTTATAAGTATTCTGTAGAAACATGCTGTACTTTGTGCTCAGAAAAGCTCATGCAGAAGTTAAATATACAAAGGTGCAGCTGGCTTCCCTCCTGGGAGGGACAATGTCACTCGGCGGTGTAATCAGCCTCCGCTGGTCCAATTCTGTCTCAGCACCTGGGTGTTTTATTATGGTCGGCTTTCCTGCAGGTGTCCTCTGCCTTGAGGTTTGTGAAGGTTTCTCTGTGTTGTAGGGAATCAGAAGATGGATGGCTGTGGCAGTGGAGAAATAGCAGGGCTGTTGAGAAACTGGTCAGAGAAAAAGAGGTGATTAAAAAAAGCAAAACATAGCAAGTAGGTGAAGACAAATGTGTTTTTTTCTTTTTTCTTTTTTTTTTTCTGATGTTTGTTTTAAACTAGCACTTTAAATGCTTTGCAGGTATCTCTTGTGGGTGCTTTTTAATTTTCCTCCCCAAGGTTTGCTTGCATGGAAGGTGTAGCTGTTATTTGGCTTTTATTTTCCCTTCCAATACCGTGCAGCAGTTTTTTTGTCATTTTTTGTCATCTTGTCTCTCCAGCTGTATCTGACTGCAAAGAACATGTTCAATTTGCCTCCTGCATTGTGTCTGTGAAAGTGTCCACTTTCATTTCTTTGCCATGAAAACTTTTTTTTTTTTTTTAAAGGCACCAATAAATAGTGTTTTTTTTTTTTCTTTCCCTCAAGTTTCTAGCTAAACTAATAAATCAAGATCTTATGGGATTTTGAAGGTTACACTGGGGATGCTGATGTCTCGGGCAGATTCCAATTTAACTCCACTCTGTAAAACCAAGAGGTTTTGATTTTTCTTAAGGAGAGAATTTTCTGCAACATGGCTTCATCTCCCTTTGCTTATCCTCTCAGCAAGTGGTCCGATGGATTCATCCATGTGCGTTGCTCCTTCCCAAGTCCTGGATGCAGTTTCCAGCTCTGGCTATATTTTAAGTGCTCACAGCATGTCCCTTGGTGCTTTTTTGTAGGTGAAGCGGGGCTAGCTATTCCCAGGGGAGGTTGGACACACAGGTTAATGCTTGGAAGTGTCTCTGGGGTCTCTCATAGCGATGTCTGTCACAGGCATCCTGGTTTGGAAGAAGCCAGCGGAGCCCCCCCAGCTGCCAAGAAGTAGAAATGGAGCTGCAGGCCTCCATCTCGCCTCACCACCTCTCCTCCCCTGAGGTGCAGGAGGCCCAGTGGCATCCAGGATGATGGCCCTGGGCCTGGGATGGTGACTATGGGTGCTGTGGGCCTTGTCGCTTGGGGGGGCGGGATGCCAGCACAGGGAAATGTTGGTGGCCAGCAGTGCTCCAGCAGTCGGGGGCCAGTGTTCGGGGCCAAACCAGCACCAGGAGTTGTCCTTTGCCATTATGCAAACTCTGTGGGGAATCCTGGAGATCGCCCCTGGATGCCTGATGGAAAATAACTCCTCGCGTTGGGGTTAGCAATCAAGGCTGCTTAGGCCAGGCTCAGATTTTAAGAGCTGTCGCGGCCAGTAGTGTGTAATCCTTGAGAAAAGCTGCCCTCTTTTAGGGCTTTAATACTGCCTCAGCTTAGCAAATGCGTGTTCTCCGATGGGAAGGCAGGTCAGCCTCCTTCTGCCAGGACTTTCTTCTCCTGCCAGAAGCCTCCCGATTTACTTCTCGCATGACTGCGTTGTGTCTCCTCAGCAGCACACAGAAATGGTGCTGTCCTCAGTCAGACCTGCTGGCTGCGGGGCTGGAGCTGTGACTCTGCTCAGTCCCTTCCAGCAGCAAGGCGATGGCATTTCTCTTCTGGCAGATATATCCCACAGGTCCAGAAAACACCTTCAAAGCCCCAAGTTTTATGGAGGAGCAAGTGTGGTTCCAGTGCAACAGCTGGATTGGGGGCGAAGGAAAAGGGCCTGGCCCCATGATGGCCCCGAGCAGCCAGGAGGTAACACAACTTAAATATGAGTATTTTTGCTGTATGTAGGGACTAGTGAAGTGACTTAACAGAACAGAAACTTCACCTTTCTTTCATCTTATTAAAAAGTTGAGGGACAAGCAACAGAAATTACCCAAATCGAAAGGGAACTTAATGCAAGATCCAGTCTGAGCTGGTATGCACTCGGGAGTTGCTGAAGGAATGCAGCGATTTGTTTTTTACACCAAAGAAGAAACTCCTTCAATCCGTCAAGTAGTTCAGTTTGGCCTCCTCTGCCCCAGCTTGCAATCTGCTCAGCTGAAAGCACCCTGGAAAGCTATAAATTTTGTAGGCGTTATTAGAGGCTGGGGGTTCCACGTTGTGGTTAGCATGAAGAATGCTTTTCAAAAGCGGTAAGATCTGATGGTTTAAAAATGCTCCGTCACTCCGCATGTGGGATGCGGAATGGTAGAGGGAAAGAAATAGCACCAGCCCAAAATGTGCTGAATAATGAACTGAAAATGGTTATTGATTATCCGAGCACCTTCATTATCCCGCTGCAATCTGAGAGCAGCTGGCAATTCTTTTTTCTTTATTAACCAAAAAACTTTCAAAGGCACTTATGAAATATTTAGTGTAATTATTTCCAAGATCAAAACTCCAAAGAAATTACACAGCCACAGAAGCAGTGTTAATCTATTGATGTTATGGATGAAAGAAGCAATAGAGATATTAAACATTTACCCCTCTTGTGCAAAATGGCCTCTTACTTTCCATCTCAATTGCAGCGTTGTTCATCAACCTTCACTGCTGTGTTTGGCTTCTTGTGCAAGGATCTAGGTGTCATTCCAAGTTTCCTCTGATGGAGTAGGACTTATTTTCTCTTTCCCTATCTTGCCTTTAGGCAAGGCAAATCTCAGCCTAATGAAACCAGCATGAAATATGATGGTGCTATAACACTGACTTTGCAATCATACACTGTTCCCTCTACAAAATAGTCTTTTAAAACCAGCTATGAATGTTCATTCCCTTTTCCACGTGATATTTGCATAAGTGAAGTAATAAAATGTTATTTCCATCTAGACTGTAACTACTGAAAAACTGGAGTTGTGGTTGATGTCCCCTTTCAGTGTGATAGGGAGCTACAAAGAAAGCAGTCCAGGGTCTGTCTGACTCAAATCCCAAAACTGGAAGTAGACTTCTTGTGTCTCAAAGTCAGCTTTAGCGGGTCTGCAGGTATTTGGAGGACAGGATAAAAATTCAAATTAACCTTGAGCAATCTGAAATGTGCTATAATTTGGTAAAATGAGTGCAAAGACCCATGAATAAACTGTCTAATGGGGAATGACTGGTGTGGTCGCCTTTCTGCAGGAGATGAGATGAGGCTGCAGTGGGTTTTGGATTGAGTGGCCATCAGCTGCTTTATGCCATTGGCAAAGGTCATGCAGGAATATATATGAGCTAGAGTGACATGAAAGATGTATGAAAGAAAAGCTACCCTTTCTCTTCAGGTCTGGTGGTGGATCAGTGGGAGGAGGGGTGAAGAAGCAGAAGGATCAGAAGAGGGTTGGAAAATGTGACCCTTGAGGAGAGACTGAAAGTTTGTAATTCAGAAGAAAGACGAGGGAGGGAGGCATATATTTTTCAATATGAAAATGAGAACTGCAGAAGAATAGTTAACCTCTCCTGAGACTGGCACAAAAGGAGAGGCATGAACTGTAGTGAGAATAACTTAGGTTAGGCAGCGAAAGCCTTTTACATTTGTAAATAATCTGCAGACTGAGACTCCTTGGTTCTGCAGCTTGAAGTATATTTCTTCATTCACAGTCTTTTTTTTTTTTTTTTTTTTTTTTTAGAGAAATAGACCCAGTTCCCAAGCAGCTCTAGCTGTAGGACCACTTGTTTTCAAAGCAGGTCTGAGCATGATAGGTTTTTGTTCCTCCTGAGCACCTCCTGGGGGGCTGTTCACTGGACATTTGCAAAGCTCATGCACCTCAGCCTGGCTGCTCCCAGAACTTCTTACCCTTGAAATTTGCATGCTTGGTGACTGCTAAGATGACAGAGTAGGAGCTCTCGTGACTTCCTGCTCTTGTCATTATAATAATGTAATTATAAAAAAAAAGAAAAAAAGAGGGTATGTAGTAGTGTTAATGCAATTTCTAATGCAGCAGCTCATGAAGAGAGAGGTGGATGATGGCTTGAGTCAGATAGGTGAGGTTGTCCCTTGACTCTGGTTCATGCTTTGTCTTTCTCCTGGTTAAATTTCTGTGTCATGCTGCTGCCAGTGCTTCTGTGAGCTAGGTGAAAGGGTTGTTCCATGGATCGTGAAGAGCATGGTTATGTTTGGGCTTGTTCTTGGCTTTTCTTTCACTTCTTTAATCCAAGCGAGGTCTTGAACAGTGGAGACTGCACCAAGTGTTCTCTCTGTTCACTCTCCTCAATTCCTTCAGGAAGAGGAATTGTAGCAACCAAAGGTGTGAAGTGTAAATGTGATAGTCTCCCAGGGCTGTCCTAGAAATTAGACATGTTTGCTGTTTAATTTTTTTTTATTTAACTTGGCCAGCATCCCATCTCCCTGCTACCACTGTCCATTGAGTGCCCAGACTTCTGCATGGCAGTGGCCTTCAGCTAATGGACGTTTCCCAAATAAAAGCCAAATACTGTCCATCACTGTATGCCTGTAGCATTGCATAGATTTTTCCTTACAGTATTTTATCCCACCCCAGCAATTTTCAGTCTGTTTTCAGCCAACACACTGCAGTTATCACATCGTCAGTGCTTTTATTTTTGTTTCTGTAAGTGTGTGTGTACATGTGCGTGTCTATATATACATACACATATAAAATCTATATGACAGATCTCTATTTACATGCGTGTGTGTAATCTCTGCCTATTTTCAGCAGGTGACAGTGAGGGACTTAGGCTCGGAGCAGCCAGGGAAAGGCAGGGTCTGCCCAGGTTCTGCAGCTCACGGAGGAGTCTAGCTCTGTGCAAGGCCACCAGACTCGGGGTTTTGCAGCTGCCCTGTTTGTGCAGAGCATGGAGACTACTTGGAAACTTTTAACCTTTAATTTCTATTGCATTCTTTTTAATATTCAGCTTTATCCCTCAGCATCAGCAAAAGGATTAGAGACTGGTTTGTCTTTCCCTCCGAACTCATCGCTGACTTCACTGTGCATATTAGTCCTTTTAATGGCTTCTTTATTAGTTCATTATTGCATAACCTGAAGGCATGGCATGACTTGAAACATTAATTTTCCAGCCAAAGTTCTGCTGATGGACTTTACCTGGTCCCCTTGAAGTCAGCATGTGAGTAGAGGACTGGCTGCTGAGCACCACAGCATCACTTCTAAGGCCAAAGGGAGGGAGTCAGGCTTGTGCTTTTCCCCAAATGCTAAAGAAGTAACAGAAATGGAAAATATGAAGAGACAGTACAATATCATTGAATAATTAAGGAGAAATAGGGGCGTGTAGTTGCTTTGGTGTGGTGTGATGATTTTTTTTTTTTCTTTTTCCCTCTCATTGCTTCAAGCTAGTATTTGGCTGCCCAGTGAACTATAACAAGATTTAATAGCTCCAGTGTAGCTATATTGCATTTGGACCGATTCCATCCTTCTGTTGTAATAAACGTCTGCTTTACAATGAGCTCTTAAATTCTATAAGTGACGTCAAATTGTATCTAATAATGGAAAAAAGATTAAGTACTGTAAATGCGAGTTGTGTTCACTCTCTGTGCTTTCCTTTTTGAGCAGCGTTTTGTCCTCAGCCCTTTGCACTGCTACCTGCATTTGAAATACCCTGGTGAGCTTGTCCTGAAGCTTACACCTGAGGAAAACTGTTCTCCAGGCATGCTTGCATTTACATCCTCCTCCTTTTTTATTTTATTTATCCCCCCCCTCCCAATTCCCTTTTCTTACTGACTGCATTGCAGGCTATGGCCAGACACAGTGGAGGCAGGGCAGGCCCCTAGGGCTCCTGTTGTGATGCGGGCAAATAAATGTTCACTGGCTTCTCCTTCACTCCTGGAAGTGACCTAAACTCAGTCTTGAAACTCGGATGCGTAAGCATCTGCATAAAAAACTTCTATTTAAAAAAGACGTGACAGATGAGATGGATGATTAAGATGAATGATTACAAAGAACATTACTTACCGACACGGTATCCTTCAATCAGTAATAGCATGAGCCGTGAACTTTTAAGGAACTTTAACTTTTAATTTATTTTTTTTTCAAGGGCTGATGAATTTTTAAATCTGCGTAGCTGCCAGTCAGCAGATATGACCGGAGTACTAAAACTGAAAACTGCTGATTTAAAAAAAGCCTCTCGTTCTGTCTCTTCAGTTTATATATTGCACACGTGCGTGTGTGTGTGAGGGAGAGTTTTGCGTGCAGCGTTGAGTGTTATTGCGAATAATGGTAGCCACAAATAACCACAAAATAGATTTTATTTATTTTTTTTAACCTTTCAGCCAGCCTGTGCAGGTTGATCACTTCAGCAGGGTGGAGAGGAGGGGATGATAAAGCACAAACACTCAATATTCATCTGCCTGGAAAGCCCTCACAAACTGTGCTTTCCCCTTGACCTTTATGTTGGTCATTCCTGTGATCGGATGAGACAGTCCTGCTACAGCCGATCCCACAGAGAGCATCCCACCTTCCCAGATGAGGAGACCTTCGCGACTGGTCGGCGTGGTAGGTTGTGCCTTGCTGATGAGCCAGGTTTGGCAGTGATGCCTCCCAGATCCTAACGGAGAGCTTCTCCTGAGAGCCAGGGACAGCACAGACGAACAGAGCTTCTCTGTTGTTTTTTTTTTTTTGTTAGGGAAATGAAGGCTGGCAGCCTTCATTTGGAAACCCAGATCGACCACTAAATGCTGAACGAGAGAGGGATGGCCTGAAGGGGTTGAAGGTGAGAGTGAGTAGAGGTTAGCTGTGGAAAAGGAGGTGGTGCTGGCAAAGAGGTGCCAGTAAGAGGGGTGATACGGTCAAAATTATAACTAAGGGTCTTTGCAGCCCTGATATTCTGCATGGATAAGGCTGAGCAAGGCTGCTTTGGGGCCAGCAGGGAGGCTGCTGCATTAATCAAGGTGTGAGTGTTGAGGTTGCCTTTAAAAAATGCTGACTTAAGTCCTAGGGATCTTTTACGTTTCTGCAGCTTCTTCTAATGGCATAAATAAATCAGAGTTCAATGTGTATGCAGCGCTTCCCGTCTTGCGAGGGCACCGTGTTCTCCTTCAGGGAACTTTGCAGCGGGGCGGTGGTGGCCAGGCTGCTAAGCCTGGTGTTGCTTCCCAAAGGTGCAAGTGTTTGATACACTTGGGACCAACGCTAACATCTCTTAAATATCACTTTCTTCAAGGAGGCATCTATTTGGGGGGTTAAGGAGATGTAGAAAACCCAAAGAAAGTCTTTAGGAAGGTAGGCGAGGACTCCAGGTAATGTCTTTGCTTGTCCTTTTACCTTTACCTGTTTCTTACAGCTTTTGTTTATTTAATCTCTCTCATTTCTCAGTGAAAATATTCCAAGGAAAATTGTGCAATAGCTGAGCTGATGAGTGAGAGGCTTTCTCAGCTTCAAAAGGCAGCACAGCCCTGAGCAGGCAATGGTTTGTCAGAGCCTGGGACCGCAGTCCCTGGGCTGGGACCTGCCTCTGCCGCTGGCTGCTGTGTGACCCTCCGTGATGGGTTTTTCTTTCCTAGCATGAGTCCTTAAACTTTATAATAGTGTAAAACGAGCCTCCTGTGTGAGGCTAGGAAAAGCTCATTACAGCTGCTTTCTGCTTCCAGGGCTTTATTTCTTCCCTCCTGAACACAGAAACTGGCGGTCCTGGCATGAGGTGTGTTGTGGCTGCCGTGCTTTGGCTCGTTCCAGTCCTAAAAAAGCCTGTGCTCAGCACCCGGGGCACAGAAAAGGAGAGCTGGTCAAAAATCAGCCGTTGAGGTGACAGCTCAGAGAGTCAGCTGGGAACGGAGCAGGAACGGGCCTTTTTTTAGCCTGAACGTATCGGTGTGAGCAATTTTCCTTCACTGGGCCCAGCTGACGTGCAGAGGAGCCAGGATTTTTGTTCTAACGCTCAATTTCCATGCCCTTCAGGGCCAGCCTGTCAAGCCTGGCCACGGTTTGGCCTCCTGGACTTAAATAATGCAGTTTGAATACCCTTCATACACTAGCTCTTATTCCTTAATTGCAAGCTGTCGGTTGTCATCAGCCCTTTGCTACCTCGTTTAGTAACGGGGAGCCTGGCCCTGATGCTCCCGAAGTGACTGCCCAGACACCAAGTTCGGGGACTGAACTGAGGATTTTGCTGTCTCTCTCGATCTGCTCAGCTTCTGCAGATCCTGATTGCTCCCCCGTTTAAAGAAAGGGCACCTCCTCAAGAAGCTTGCCGCTGTTACGAGGGAAAATGTGAAAATGAGAAGGAAATGCAGCACACGGTGCCTTAGCCTTCATCCAGCCTGAAGCAATAGCTCAAAGGTGGACCTGACTCATCGCGGCAGGATATTGACTCTGCGGCATAATTATGATGCTTTGAAAGCCTGATTCTGAAATAATTGAGGTATAAAATTATGTGCCTGGCTTGTACAGTTACTATCAGCTCTGTGTACAAATTGAATAACGGCCTGCACGAACGTGCTGCCCGTGGAAGGTGCAACTCGGTGCTCGGAGGCTGGGCAGCCGAAATCCAGCCTGCCATCAAAATGCAGCTGGATGGGGGTGAGTGCCAGGGACACAGACCACATTGTGAGACCTGATTTTCAAAGCTGTGTCATCCCCGAAGGGCTTTCTCTTCTCTCTGCAGTGTTTGCAGTGCTCTCTGTTTTGCTTGGGCAGTACAGTAAGCGGTCTTGGTGTGCTTTGGTTCTCTGTAAAGCCCCAAGACGTTGGAAAGAGGCTGCTGTGAGTTGCCTGAAAGTGCCGTTTTGTCCTGCCTTGCTCTTTGCACCTCCCTCGCAGTCAGGGTGGGGTTGAAACCTGCCTCTTGCTATTGCCCAGGGTATTTCCAGGGCTGCTTTCTGCCCAGCCTTCGGGTCTGGCTGCAGAGGGCAGCTGCCAGAGCAGTCCCTGGGAGCGCTGCCTTTCCGCAGGCACAGGAGCAGATTCTGCTACCCCTTGGGGACCTGCAGGCTGAACCAAACCATACTGACCATAGGAAAGTGGAAAGCAGAAGCCAGCTGGACCAGGACCCGTGGCTGGGACCAGCCATGCTCCTCGAGCCTGGTGCACTCGAGCGAGTGCTGCGGCTGGTGGTGGCTGCTGCTGAGCTGCTGGGGGCCAAAACGGTTGGGTTTTGTGTCTGTAATAAAGCAGTCTCTCCCGTGTCTTGGCCATCTGAATTATTGCCTGCCTGGCACTTCATTATAAACACATTTTTTTCCTTCTTGGTACTGGTTTCCTGCCATTTTATTGCTTTTAAGGTTCTATTTTTGTTTTATTCATCTCTTCCAATCGATAGGAAATATCCTGGTTTTAGCAAGCAGCAGAGGCAGACGTGACTGACGTTCTTTTGGTGGGAGCAGAATCACTTCCAGAGCATTTTTTTGGGGAGGAGAAGCTTTTAAATCAGATTTTCAAAGATCTCTAAGTATAAAGAACTGCTCCAGCCACGTTGCTGAGTCTCCCATCAGCTCCAAGAGTTGGGATCCTGGCATCTCACCAGTGCAGATCTGGGATGGCATTTAAGATCCATCTTATGGAGGTTATTGCTGTTCTTTGCCATGACACTAATTAAAACCCACCTAATGAGATTATCCCCACCTGTTTTGGAGGATTAGCTTGATGAAGGAAATCCTGCACGTGCGTGCGGACATGCAGACGCCTGCGTGTAGGCACGGCAGCGTTGGGGAGCGCAGCCTTCCCAGAGCTGTTTTCCACGGAGTTTGCATGGCAAAGATGAATTATTATTATTTATTATTTCCCCCCTCCGTGCATACATACACACAGATTACTCTGACAGCAATAAAATGAAATGGAATTGAATTTGAAAATAAATCGTTCGGCTGATGCGGAACTAGACGGATAGCTTGTTCCAGAAGAGTTGGTCCAGGATGGATGGGCTTTACGGCCAAACCAGAAATGTGGCCATCGAACAGCAGCGAGCTGGCAACGAAGCAGCAAGGGGGCTGCAGGGGCAGCCCCGGTTTGTGCCAAGCCCATGGCTGGCCCACGGTGGTGGTCCATGCCCCTGCACAAGCTCGGTGCTGGGCCAGGTGTGGCAGAGAGATTGGAGCAGATCAGGAGTCCCAGACCCAGGTTTCACCGCCGCGTTTCGTCTCTGGTTGCTCTGTGACCACGGGCACGTGTTTTAACCTCTCTGAACCTCGTAAAAGGTCAGTGAAGTGCTGTGCAAACAGCGAGATGTATGGAGAGCCGTGATAGCGGAGGGGAGTTTCCTGGTTCCCAGGCTGCAGTTTAATCCACTAGATAAGTCGGTGGTTTTGATTCAGGGATTTTTTCCCCAGGTGTAGGGTTTGGGGCCACGTTCCCTCCAGCAGCTGTATTAGGGGACTCCCAGTAAGCAGGCACAGCAGAAAGGGGAGTTTTGATGATGAAGAGGAATCAGGCGAGTGCTTTCCATGCTAGGAAAGCAGTCATCAAAGTGCTGATAGCAGGCAACTTCACCCCTTGCGCCCTCTCTTCCTCCCTGGTCTTGTTTTTTCCCCTTCCTTAGATTATTTCATTGTTTTTATCTACAGCCTGTGGGGAATCTTAAGGACATTTGTTTTGAAACTGCTTTAACCCTTAGTGTAGTAAATGCTATATTCCCTATATTCTTAAGCCATAATTTTATCAAGTTGCCTCAAGGCTGGGTATGATGGGATTTTTTGGTTGCACTTTGATCTTTGGCTGTATTCTTATGCAGCAGGAGTATAAAAATGAGTCTGATGTTGCCATCAATGATGGGAGGATTGTGCCTGTAGACTGTTTGGAGGTGGAAAAGAGTGGATCCTACCAAGACAGTAATTCCAAATAAAAGAGGGGAGAAAAATGCATTTTGGCTGTCCTCATTGTTAGAATCCAAATGACGTTCTTCTCCACAGAGTTTGTGAGGGCTGAAGGAGTCTAATGACTGCCTTTTCTTGCAGCTGAACGAACACGAGAGTATAAAACATGGTACCTTTGAGTAGATGCATCTCTGGTGTGTTGCTGACATTGGAGAGATACTTTATTGTCTAGCAACAAAAGGTCTGCCTATTCATTTTGAGCTTTTGTCACATCTCTCCCATGGAGATGCTATTGCATATGAAAGTCTGATTGATACGGTGGCAAAGGTCAGGAGGGTAATAGCTTTAATGGTATCCCATGAAGCAAATCAAAATTCCTCTAAAAGATTCTGTTCAATTTGATATTAAGGGTCTGGTAACACTCCAGGGATTCTCATCTCTGCTATTAAGCTTATTGCTATTACAAAAATTAACGTTTGAGCTCATTTATTTATTTTTTTTCTTGGTAGGATGTTCTCCAATAAGAATGGAAAATAACTGCTGCTCTCTCTCATTCTGTTTCAGGGATCCTCAATGCATTTGCTTGCCATTATTTAAGGAGCCTTTACTAAAAGCTTCTGGATTGTGTTTCTAAGTGGACGAAAGACTTTGTATTCAAAATGCTTATAAAGGAGTATCGTATTCCCCTTCCGATGAGCGTGGAAGAATATCGAATCGCGCAGCTGTACATGATACAGGTCAGTAACGCTTCTGCTGGTGTGTTTGGTGCACGCTGACACAGGGCTTCGTGTGAAAGAGCATGAAGAGAATGTATTCATTCATGTGGAGAATTAATTATTTTAACTTTGAGGTTTTCTGAGCAGGGGGAAAACGGAATATGAACTTCCAGTTATAAATTCCTGAAGTTCTGCCTCCTTTCGTCCTTAAATTAGAAAACCTCTGTGTGTTCTACCTACCTGGGGAAATACTGACTCATGGATAGGCTGTTCAAAAGGAGGGAAGCATTGAGCTAGGGGTTTGGGTACTGAACTGGAGGATATTGGGCTGAAGAAACAGGCGTAACTTGGAATTTAGGGGAAAAATCTAGATGTAATGTTTATGTGCCACTATGAGACAGATACTAATCAGCCGAGGCATAAAACTTATGTTATTTTTAATAGGCTGTTGAATACTGGTGGGACTTTTTGTTAAATCCCCTCTCTTCAATAAAACAGTTAATAAAAATGTTGTTTTTTTATAACTCAAATCCTCTGTGCCCATGTTCTCCCAGTGTTTGAAATCCAACTGGGAGCATTTTTAAAAGGAAATGAATTTGAAGAGTTATTTCATTGTCCTGTACCTTAAATAAAATTTAATTTTGCTTATCCAACAAAGCACACGTCTAATACTGAGCTGGCAGTATTAGACTCCTCTTTCTGTGGTGGGATGAATTCTAGCAGAATCTGCTTTGGTTTAAAACCTAAAATGACTTAAAATTAAGGTAAAAAATATAGCAAAAGCACAACTCTACCCCTTCTCTCCCCCAGCCATCCAATTGTATTTCTTTGTGGACTCATACACTTGGACTTGACTGCCACAGTAGTGTATGGTGTGCGTTTTCGAGTGATAACTGCAGAATTCCTTTCTCTGACACTAATACAGGATATGTATCATCTTTGTGCGCTTGACCTAAATGTGAACGTAAATTAGTAAACATTATTCCTAGGTGGCATCATTTTTGTCTAGCTTTTCCTGATGCTGTAGTAGCTTTGAATATTGTTGTAACTATTTTGTCACAAGTTTTTTCTTCCAAATTTAGCCCAGCTGTTTTAAATAAAGAGCTGGCTAATGGAAGCGGTGTGTTGGCTGTGCAGAACTCCTCAGCGAGCAGCAGAGCGTGCAGGAGAACGATGTGATTAAGGAGGAAGAGCCCACCTAATTTAACGGAGGATGAATTGTTAACTGGGGAGTGCCTGCACGAGGTGCGCTGTCAGACGAACTATTTGGCTGTGGAGGACTTGGTCAGTGGGATGAGTTTGCTGTTCGCTTTCAGCAGTTAAAATAATTAATGCAGAGCACTGGGCTCCACTTTGTCCACTTGACAGTGATTTTGGCCAGTTCTTCATGTCAAGGGACTGGATATGCAGTGAGGGCTTCGTGCAGGGGGGAAGTGCAGTGGCCCAGGAAACTACATGAGAAACTACACCTCCATCCAGCCCTGCTTCTAAATTTCTAATTCTTTGATATGCAACAAAATCAGGTTTCTTCATAGGTGAGGTCCAGTATCTGGTATGCTGGGAAGTGATGTTATCAGGTCTCTGCTCTCCTTCCACCTACCCAGCGCAGGACAGTAAGAGATGCTGGATGTAGCTCAAGATGCAGGTGAGCTACGGAAGTACGTGGCAAGCAAGGGACTTTACTCTGTTATGAGTATTACAGGAGGAAAGCTTAGCTGTGCTTTACACTGAAAATAGTCGTCTTAACTCAAATAGAAAATAAAAAAATAAAATAATCAAAAACAGAAAAGTCACTTATGGTAGTATACGGAGTTTATGTTCTGTTTATTAGCATCAGGTAGGATTTTGCTTCTTGAAATTGGTGGAAAGATTCCTGCTAGCTTCAATGGGAGCTTTTCCTAGACCATGCTATGAAATGTCCTTTTTCTTCAGTGTGATTTAGAAGCAGAGGTTTTGTCTGTGAGACAGCTGCTGGAGAGAGAGCAGTGGGGAGCATGACTTGCGTTCCTTTCAGAGAATGGGAAAATGCTTCTTGTCTGTCTTTTATTTTGCGTCTGAAATGTGCAGGGAGGCCACAGGAGAAGCAAGCCGTGTAGGTTGAGCCTCCTTAGGGGAACAAGCAGAGATATCTGTATAAAACAGCAGTGTAGAGGCATTTCTTAAAAATGTTTGTCTGAAATGTGTAGAACAGAACCATTTAGAGTAGTTCCTGGGGAGAGGAGCAATTCTTAAGAGCAAAAGGTTCATTTCAAAGACATTTGTTGCATACAATACAGTGTTGTTACCACTGGAGACGCCAATCAGCCCGTTCTGTAAGAAGCAGTTTTCCAACAAGGTAAAAAGGAGATGTCACAAGTATTCCTCAAGGGTTTTAGGCAGTCTTAAGCACGTCCTTGAAGTTGATCACTCATTTAACTTCAAGCTTATGAGTGAAGTTCCCTATTAAGCTCCAAACCAGTTGGTAGAAAGCTGCTCTTTCAAGAGCAATCATATCATTCTCCCAGATTTCAGCATCCTCCCAGCTAAAGATCTCCAAAAAGATCTTCCTAGCTGGGGATGAAACAACTGCTCCATGCAGTTGCTCTGGGAACCCTTTTTGCAGAAGTAGTCCCTCCAAGCCATGTTGGCATGGATGTTCAAACTCAAGCTGTAATACTGTGGTCACATTTTAAGACATTTCTATGGAGGTTTTTGCCTTTGCAGTGGAAGGTCCTTTCATCTCCTTCCAGGAGAGAACAGTCCCTCCATCGTGTTGCAAGCCATAACAAAATTTCTACCAGTTTTGATGTAAGCAGCATCATGCCCAAGTAGCAAAGGATCCTTCCATCGAGCCAGGACAGGCTGTACTCACATTTACCGTGTTTGCAGGATGGGAGAATTAAAATTGCACATTATATAAACTGTTGTTGGTACGCTGTGCCGCTCGGCAGGCGAGACATACAATAAATCATTGTGTCCGTGCCCACGTTGCTCTGTAGCTACTCTTACGCTTGAAGTTCCCCAAGCTGGTTTGTAAACCTGTGAAAACTGAGATGAGTGGCCTGCTGCTTCCTTTTGTTTTTTCCTCTTTTCTGGGGGAGGTGGAGGGTGGAGAAACAAGGAGTCTCTCAAGTATTGCTTTCTGCTAGCTTCTGAAATATTATCTACAGAGACAGTGGTTTCAGTACTTTAAGTAGCACTTAGATTCTTCCATAAATAAGTTAATTTTACATTACAGCAAAGGGCTTAATGTACCTTTCAGTTGCTTGAAGCCTAGCAGGTCTAAACTGAGTAGCTTTCCTCTATTAAATTTTAGTCTATCAATATCACTGTTTTCATGGGAAACCTCTCACGCAGTGTTGTCGGCGTGGTTGGGTTGGGAACCCTCGCTGCATTAGCCGTGGAGCAGTTAGGTCTCAGCTCCTCCATGTGCACAATGGTTGTGGTTTGTTTTTTTTTCATCATAGCTGCACTTTTCTCTCTTTTTCTGTCCAATTAAAACATACTAATTTTTATATCTGAACTCAGAATCAGTGATCTTCCTGTCTACCGTGGCCTGTTGTTCTGGTGCATAAAAGGCAAAAAATATTTCAAACCAATGAAATCAGTTTTTGCATCTCTTTTCTAGACAAGAGTTTTAGATTATAATCTTTTTTATAAGATCTGTACGCACACATTTAAAATCCCACTGCTGCTTCCAAGGGGGAGAGATGTCTAGATAAACTTGACCTGCAGACTTGCCCACAGGACTGCAAAGGAAAACTGCAGGCTCCTGTCCTAACATAAGCAGAAAGCTACTGGGGTGGGTGCTGGCAGTGGAGACCCGAAATGAAGCACAAACAGTTGTCGGAGGGGACTGTTCCAAGCATCTGTAGGGATTTCTTTCTTTCTGCAGAAATGCTGAATCAAGAACTCTGTCATGGATGTCTTCTCTGACTCTGTGTATCACCCCAAAGGCACGTGCAATGTTTCTGTCTCTGCAAGGACTGCGAAGCCTCTTGGGCACAAAGGATAGGACCGCTCTATTTTTTCTCTATTATACTTTAGATGGATCTTATTAAAAGGACTCTTACTTATTTCTCTTCTAGATGTTTGCATATTTGTCTCAGCAGCTATCCTCTCCTGTAACATATGCTTTCTTTTCTTGTGTGTTTAGGGAGTGTACTTTCTGTGTCTCCCCTTTGCCCCAGAAACAACACACATTTTAATATTAAGTCTCTGTCTCCTGAAAGTTTATATTCCAAGATCTGAATGCATTCATAGGAAGATCAGTATGTTATTAGCCAAAGGTCAGCCCATTTATCGTCCTAATACCATTCATTACTGCAGTTCCATATGGCATGGGATTCCGAGAGACCATTCCCCTTCTGACCCCTGCATAAGACGAGAGGATTCCTCACATTATTAAATCTTATATTTATACCAGCGTGCACAGCTTGCTTTCTCTGTTTCTCTGTTGTAAACAGCTTCAGTCCTCTCTTGCTCCGAGCAGTTTTCTCTGGGTACTTGTGACCTTCCTCCCAAGACGGAGTATTTTAGAAAGGCTCTCTTGGACCTAGTGATTGCCTTTTGAGGATGGGAGTTATTTTAAGATGCTACTTCATCCTCTTGAGTTAATAACAGTAATACTTTTGTCATTCAGCACCGCAAGGGTCCACAGCTGGGGAAAGACTCTGGCCCTTGTTTGTGGCAATCTCTTTAGGAAAACCCATCTGCTCGGCATTGCCCATTGAACTTGGCCGGGATCCTGGGCGTCGAGGGCTCTTTGCATCTTTTAACATGAGCCCGTCTTCTGTGGTCCCTCAGGGCTCTGCATTTATTGGCTTTGCTGAAAATTCAGAGCATGTTTCCAAGCATCTGCGGTGTGCTGTGCTCACCTGTTGTAGTGCTGGTGGAGTCGCTTTCCTCCCTTCCAAAAGGCAGTGGTGTGTTGCTCATGGTGGGCTCCAGACCCCCGCACTGCCCTGCATTCTCCTTTCTTTGGCTGTAGCTCTCAGGCTGGGCCTTTGAGAACAGACTCCACCCCACAAAGCCCGTTTTCGGTAATTCTTGAGGCCACGTGCTGGTATCTGGGTGCAAAAGTCTCGTCCCTTAAACTGTTAGCTACACTTGGCAATTGCCAGCAGGCTCAGCAGATGGTGAAAGATTGAGGGGGGGAAAGCAAACCAACCCTTCATCTCTGGACACCGAAGAACAGGATGGCTGATTATTTTTTCATTTCGTTTGCAGATGCCTTGGCCATCTGGACAGATAGACATGTATGCTTTAATTTCAAAACCAGGTGACACTGCTGACAGCTCCGGAGACCTTGGAAGATGCAAAGTCTCCTAAAAGCAAAACCCTGGTTTGAGGATTTTAGTGAATTTCTATGCTGCAGGATTCAAAACCTGTGACTTTTATGTTCTCTCTTCCTCCTCTGGTTTTCATAACCTTTTGTCTGTGATCACAAAGGCTTGTGTCCTTATGAAAGAGGATACTGAGATGCTCACACTTGCATTGTTTCAGGAACAAGGGAGGGATGCATTTGGTGTTCCCAGACTTAAAGTCCAATTTGCAGGAGTTGACATTGACACCCATATGGATTAATGTTTGGAAAAACCTACAGAAATAGCAAACTTTTTTTTTCTTTTTCTTCTGCTTTTGTAGTCATTATCTTGGAGCAATTCTTAAATTGGCTGTTCTTCCATACCTGGTAAAGAAAGTTTTTATTTTCAAGTAATGAGCTATGGTGCCTTTACAGTCGGTATGTTTGCAGTCTCCAACAAAACTCAGTGAAGCTGAGAAGGTTGTAACAAAACATGATTTTAAACTTCAGATTTGTACTAGTTTTAATAAAAGTTGCAGCACCGATAATCCTACTGGGTTTGCGGCTGTCAAAAATCCTTTTTCCTTCTCTTTCATTTGTATTCTTATGAAAGAAAATTTGATCTGTCTACCTGTGAACAAAATATTGATTGTTGATCTGGATTAGGTCCTCACTTCTAAGACCTGAAGGCAAGTAATGAATCAGGTATTAGGAAAATTCTGGGGATTTCTCTGAGCCAGTCCTCTGGTAGTTCAGTGTACAGCCCATTAGGGAATAGTTGCACTTGGTTCCTAAAATCTCGGATATAGTCGGAGGATCAGAACTGATCTGAAACAGGGAGTTGAAATTTTATCTCTGACTCACAGCACAATAATGGGCAACTTGCTTTTTCTCCTTAAACTAGGGACAGTAATCCTTATGGACAGTGTGTGTGGAATAGCTAACGCAGTAAAAAATTCATTTAAAGACAGGGAAGGAAATACTTGAGGTAAGATGAAATATTGTGCTGGAAGTGTAGCAGACATTTTGAAAGATGGAGCGTGTGGGGTAAACAAGTTTGAGGTATCTCCATAATAAAGTGATTCCTAATTCATGTGCCTCTGGCACATACAGCCTTGGCTCCGTAGGAGTGTGGCTGGGTGTCTTTGTAAGGCGGAGTGATTAATGAGTGGCCATGAGAACGGTTCTCTTAATGCTGTAAATTATTTATAGTCCGGTGCAATTGATTGTCCTCAAAATATCCTGGTATTGTACAAACAGCTTCATTAATTTCTAGACCTGATTCTAAATAATGCAGCGCATACAATATTTTACAAATTAATGCTGTGCATACCTGTGCTCTGTCTTGCAAGAGACTGCTGATGACAACCTGTCCTGGCTTTAATTTTTAGGGCTTTTTTTAGGAATATGTCTTACATTACAAGAAAATTACCCAAGAGTGATGGTGCTTCAGATGAGGCACGAGTAACCTGTGCTTGTTGGGGTGAGAACAGCCCCTTTTTTGGGTCAGGGCCTTCTTAATGTCCAGCTTTGTTCTGCTTCTGCTGGCTGGGATTTCTTGCAGGATTCTCCCAGTATCTTGAATTCTCTGGTGGCGATGCCCTTCTGCCCTCGGAGGTTGGTGGAGCTGCTGGTCATACCTGGGGCTGGGGGCAGTGCAAAGGTCTGTGACCGTCACCTCAGGCAGCTCTCAGGAGAGTGAAGGGGTGGCAGGATCAGACCCAGAATCTCCTAGACACCAAGATCCTTACCGCCAGAAAGTGGCTCTTCTGACAGGAAGACCCTTCAGGGATGACATCCTTTTCTTTCTCCTGGTGTGTTTACTGCCTGCTTGGAGGCAGCATTACATGGTGATTGAAGCAGGGGACAAAAGGCCAGACATTTGTGTGTGATAGTCCCAATTCTTGCTTGGTAAACTCGAGGGAAGAGCCCCATAATGTTCCTGCTTCTGGCAGGGAGGTGATCAGAGGGCAGCTCCCTGCAGAGCAGGGGAGGACCTGAAGGGTCAGCCTTCCTGGAAATTACATCTGCGCGATGCTCGATTGGGAAGACAGATGACAACAGCTTTATGGTTACTCTCAAAATCTTCTACCTAATTAATGTGTTTGAGTACACCCAGTGAAACCAGACTGGCTTGAAGGGGAAGGGCAGGAGGTGCTTGGCCCTCCTGGTGGCTCTGAGCAGCAGTGTGGGAGATGGCAGGGTCTTTTTGTGGTATGATGGCCAGGTTCCTGCCTGTCTGTGCAGTCTTCTGATTTCTCCATGTGCACTCTTTACAACTCACTCTCGTTTTAGGACTCCTTTTGTTTGTTTTCGAACGGATGGTAGGAGCACTTAAAAACAGGTTTTATATTCAACCAGCAAAGTGCTGATGTTTGGGATAAGAGATACTGCCCAGCTGGAACGAAGCACTGTGCATTGCCCAGCTATTGATCAAACCTAGAAAGGGGATATTTAAAACAGCTGCTCCTCTGCCTTCATTAATAAAACTATTGACGAGGAACAGATTTCCTTCCCCTCTCTCCAGTTACAGGTCATTCCTACGTGTGCAGCGCAACGAGAAGTGGAAGTGCAGTCGTAGAGCTTCGTGTTCGGATTGTTGTCCTGTTGACTCGAGCTAACCTTCCTTTGCTAAATAAGTATTGACACTGGCCCTTCGTGCAGTTTTTTTTACGAGCACTAATTGGATTAAAGCAATTGTCATGCGTGAAGGATGCATGTTAGAGCGCAAAGGGCACATGGAAAGCTCGGCGCGGGCACCATGGTTACTGGTGACATCACTTGGTTTGTGTTAGCAGCAGGGATTTGTGTGCAGCGCTGGAGCCGAGGTGAGGATGGCCTAAACTCAACCCAGCTGACTGCTGATGCAGTCCCATTGCCATGGAAACGGATGGTGCAGCTCGGAGTTGCCTGCATCCGTAATGTGATGCACGTGGTGTATACAAAATTAGGGTCCTGTGGCGTCTGCAACTTCTCAAAGGATGTAGAGAGTGGGAAACCCCACTGCGGTGGAACTTGGTTTGCCATTCGGGTAGTGCCACCGTCGCAGTGCATGAAGAGGTGCAGTAAGCCATGAGTTTGAGTAACAAGAACCAAACTCACGAGTTCCTCACTGTCCTCCAGCAATGCTGCTTGACATGGATTGTTTCTGATTTGTACTTCACAAAGTGCAGGTTCAGAAGTACCATTAAAACCCAGCCCTGGGGGGGAACAAGGTTCCTCTCTCCTGCCTCCTTTAATATCATCTTCCCAATGCAACCAGTAAGCACGTGCTCAACTCCTGCAAAACAGGAGCAGGGAAGCTGACCTGCCTTCCCCGATGCAGGGCTACTGAGTGTCTGCAGACTGTTTTGCTGTATCTTGTTAAAGGTCCCGACTCAAGCCCGGTGAAGATTGCCACATCACAGTTAATTTGTTGAAATGGGGCTTGAAAGATCTGCATGCTACACACAGCCCTGCCAGCAGCTCTGTCTCTTCAAGTCACTTTCTCCCTCTTTAAAAGGCTGTTCCCTCGCCGAGCCTGTGCTCTCTAATGCGTAGCACTAATGGCACTTTGTGAGTGCAGTAGAAAAGCCTTCGACTGACAGCCAAAGGTTGTGTGTGCTGTTCTACTTCAGCGGCCTAATGTATTAATAACAGTATGGGCGTGTTTTTTTTTTATTTTTAATTAAATTCGTGTAACTTCCTGTTTGCTCTTAGAAGATGCCGTGCACTGATAAAATTATGTCAATTTTGATCTCATCAAAAGTTTTCCTTCTTGGCTTCTGTAAGAGCGGAAGAGCACCATCTCCCCTGTTCCCTTCTTTTTTCACACTAACAAAGTTTTTTCCTCAGGTCTTAAACTGATTAAGGTGATAGATAACACCTTAATTGAATGTTTCATAGGCTTTGACACATGCATTTTTTTGGGGGAAAAAGTGGTTTGAGGCATATGGCTCAACTACGCTTTTGGGATAAAGCAACATTTCATTTTCATGGTCAAAGACCTGATTTTGGAGTACCTGCAGTAAATACTGAGCACGAGTGGTGCCTGGTCTATCAGATAATCTGTGTCAGCAGACGGAAGGTTGGTGGTGGTGAAAGCTGGTTGCTCGTAATGAATTAGATGTCAGTTCAAATGATCAAAAAGGAGTGGCTAACAGAACCCAGCGCTGAGTCATACCGCGGCAAGAGACAGCTGAAGACAGAAAGGATACACCCGTGTGTGTGCACACAGTCACCGTGCCTGTTATCCACGTACAAAAATCCTCTGCTGGAAAAATGTGTGAAGAATAAGCCATGTACTGGGTTCGGGACCTTTCGGTATTTTCCAGCATCTCTATCGTTGGCCTTCTGGTTTTAGGTGCTGTGTAATTCTGGCTTGCAGCAGCTATGGCTGCAACTGTGCATCTGTTGTCGTGCTGTTTTATTTGTGGTGCTCGATGCTGGTATAGCCACAGTGAGCCCAGCCAACAGGCTGCAGTGCTTCTAAGCTCTCTCAGCATTTCTGGAAAGGGTTATTGAACTCCTGTCTATCAAGGATGAGGGGGAAAAAGGTAATTTTTAAGCATAAAAGTGAAGGGGAGGGAATTTAATTTCCTGCCCAAACTTAACGCTTGACTTTTGTGACTTAATAAAATAGTGAAAAAACTGTGAGGGATGGGATCTTCTCGTGAGTTTTCTTGGGGGGATAGGGGAGGGAAGAAAGGTGTAAAATGACTGTCACACTACACACACCTGCAACGCACCAGCTGTGGTGTAACTGGCACCTTCGTGGTGTGTGCAGCCCTGGTGTATCCCTTAGTGTGTGCACCTTCATAGTGTGTGCCAGGAGCACATCAGGGGCAGGCGGTTGGTGATGGGAAAGGGGCAATGCTTTGGAAAATCAATTAGAAGAGTGAAATCACGGTCAGCCTAAATGACATCCAACCAGAGATGGTTGGGAATAGTTCTCCCTCAACATATAGAAGAAACTGAACACAGGTAACTTACTGCTCTCCCATCCTCATCCTAAGTTTTGTTCTTCAGCCCCTTACATCTTCAGAGCCTTTGGTCTTCCTTTCTAAAACAGAACGGGGGAAAAACAAAGTTCTGATTAGTCAAACCGGGTCTTAAAAACTATCCAAAAACAGCCAGATTTATCCATCTTAAGCAGCCTCAGGAATTCTGTTTTCTGGTGAGTTGCGTGAGGCAATTCAGGCTTTCTCTGGTTCCCAAAGGACAGGGTTGTTTCTGGGGTTTTCATTGCCACTTGTGGTAGCCTTTGGATCTGAAATGACAAAACCCAGTAATTGGCCATAGAGAATGTTATCTCAGCCTCCTTTGCTACAACGGTATGAGGAAGTGTTAGCAGGATCCTCTGGGGAAATTCGCTGTCATGTTCTTGTTCAGTGGATACGTAGATGCCTTTGCTATCATTATCAGCTGAAACCATCTACCAGCAGTAAGCTTCTTGTATCCGTGTCCAAATGGGATGAGAAATCCCAAGACTTGAGTGTTATTCTAATGGATTCTCCCAGGAGAAATGGTTTGGACCATCAAAATATCCTGTTGCCTAATAGGAGCTGGAGGGGAAAAAACTGTTCTGGTTATTGTTTCCAGACAATGGTTTTGTGTCCTTGTTATTCATGGACAATAGGTCTACCAAATGAGCGCTGTCAGTCTTCATAACTTGAATAATCTCAAATCAAAACTCTCATGGGTCATTGAAATAAGCCACTGGCACTGTGTAAATATATTGCGGTAACGCACCAAGAAACCTCACTATGAAGCTAAAACATGTCAACCCTTTATAATCACTGTCTAACTTACTTGGATTGAGGAGTTGAAGTGTAAACAATAATCAGCGGTAAACAAGGTAGGATTATAGCTGTAACCTGTTTTTAAAAGCTAGAACAATGCTTGGATTGCTTGTTTATCACCATGAAACCCACCCCATCTTTACTCCTTCTCTGCAACATTGCTCAAAGTAGTAAGTTACAATTAAAAAAATAAAAAAAAAATAGAAGAAATGGAAGCACTGAACCATTTGCAACACAACCGTAGACTTTGCAGAGATGTTCTGTGTGTAGACTTGAGCCCGTACACGGTTGTGCTTTACTCTGGAGATGAAACACCAGGCGTGTGTCTCGCTGGGCAAGGGGATGGAAGACCTGCAAGCTGATCACCCCGTCGTCGCTGGCGGGAGGCTTTGTTTGCAGCCGCTTGTCTCCTGCTGTGAAGGACAGATGATAAATGGGGTTAGGCTAGCCCGATGTTTAAACGACATTCATCGGAGTTATTCATTCCGTGATTGTGATGGTGAGGTCATGTGCTGTGTCCCATGCTATGCTGCAGTGCCAAGAGATTTATTTTAATAGAACCCTTTAAGTAACTGGCATTCTTGCTAATCATGGTGCATCTGCTTCTCTGGGTTCCCTGTTATGAGTAATTTAATGCTATTACTTTAGCTAGGAGGGATCTGTGTCACCATCTGTCCTGGAAAGCTATTGATGGGGCTGTGCAGAACATCAAGTGGCATCAGCAGAGGAGAGGGACTTCTAAAGGGATGACTGGATTTCCTGTTGTAATACAATATAAGACGGTTTACTGTGATTACAGCTTAGATATCTTGCATATAAAGGCTGTTAGCTGCTCTTTGATTTTGCTGGGGACTGTTCCTCAGACGTTTATGTAGAGGGAAGATGCTGTTGTCAGGAGCAAGTAGCAGTAACACAGGTGATCTGCTAAATAAAGTGTCTTTTTTTCTGTAAGGTCATGGTCTACGAGGCTGAAACCTTAAAGACTGACCCTAAAATGCCTGCACAGCTGCCACTCCCAGCAGACGGGTAGTCTTTGGAGAGGGCTTGCCAGACACTTCTCAAGCCAAATGTTTTCCTAATCAATGGTTATTTTTTAATTGTTGTTTACAGACCACTTCCTTGTAACGAGCCCTCTCCATGCTGTAGCTGAGTCACAATAGACGTGAAGAGGCTATATGGCTGAAAGCAAATTGCTCTTCACTTCCAGAAGTGGTGTACTTTCGCTGAACCACTTAGCACAGAGTATCATCCTGGTCTGTTGAGTGTGCGTTGCTGATGTCTTTATTTTATTGTCTAAGATATGTATCTTATTTTTGTCTTTATGACTGGTTGGTAATTGTACCATTCGCCATCTAACCTGGCCTCTTTGTTCCTTCCTGACCTCGCTGTGCTTGTAGCCCTCTCTGTATGGTAATTGAGAGCGTGCAGGGCTGGGAGGCAGCTTTGTTGGGGATTTCTTGTGAGTTTTTCTTTGACTGTAGTGTTCTTCCCAGTGATAAATTGTGTTATGTTTTGAGTATAATTTGGCCTGCCTCAGTCCTTGCTCAAAAGAGAGTTTGAGATGTAAACTTTGCAGCTCTGATTTCTGCCATGCAGAGGTGCAGCTCCTAGTTCATATTCATTTCAGAGAATATTCTTGCTGTCCTCTTTTGTGTAGGTAAGTGACAAGCAGGAGGAACACACAGGGCCAAAACTTGCTTGAGGTTTGCAATTGGGTGAAAGAGGCTGCGGCAGGAGCTGGTCATCTGGAAAGGCTGAAGGAGGAAGCATGCACTGCTCTCAGAACAGGGTTCGTGGTCTTCTGCAGGTGTGCAAAAGTGAATAAAATAACCAGAAATCAGAAGTGGGATGCAAACTGACTTCCCCAAAGAGTCTCAGTTCATTTGGGGTTTTCCCTTCTTCCTTCCCTCTCCAAGTGCTGGGAGCATGACACCATGCCACATCGCCAGCGATCAGACAGGGAGAAGTGGAGAGCTATCGGAGAGGGATAAGGCATTTCTCAGAGATACCTCTGAAAAGAAGAGCATGAGATGACGTTCCCAGAAGAAAAGCCTAAGAGTGTTTTTATCCATTTTAATTTCAATTTCAACCGTGGCTATTAAAACAAAATAAATCTTCAGTGTTTTGGTTTTCCATTACAATTCAAGCAGCTGTAAGTCTAGGGACACAATTCTTCTGTGCAGGTTTGGCTTTGCACCACCCTAGCAGGTGCTGAGTTCACTCGGTGCTGTGGATTTCTTGAAAAACTCCTAAATGGGTTGTGGTCCGAAACAAGGACTGGCAGACTGGACTTGGAATTGTTGGTAACCACATAATCTGGAACAGTGATTTTCAATCTAGCTGATGTATGATTCCACATGTGGTAATTTGGCACAAGGAGAATCTGTATTTCCTCTGCTTATGATTTCCACGTGCTTCTGCCATATAATAAGACTCTAGATCTCCATAATTTGTATCAACTGTTCAGAGCAGATGCTGCGCTCTTATTCTGTCTGACACATTCTCCATGCCTGCTGGGTTGCTTCGTTTTCCAAGACCTTTGAGTTAACCAGATTTTTGGGTCATCAAGATTATTTAATGTTATTGTCATAAATATTTGTACAGGACTTGGTCAATGCTTATATAAGAACTGAAAGACAGTAATTTGTTTTAAGAGGATGTGTGTTTTAATGAACTGCCAGCTGAATGTTAGACATAAACTTTAAAAAAGTGCTTCTCTTTTGCAGTACTTCACAGTTTGTGGGGTAGGAAAAAATGACTATTCAGATTGTCAGTTATTTAGATTTGTTGGTTGCAGCTGTTTAAATTTAAAATCGCTTGAGAGTTATTTAGAAGTAAATAGCCCTCTTTTTAAATAGCTCCGTTGGCTTATCATGCTGTCCTCAAAAGACGAGAAGCCGATCTCTTGCATCTTATTAATCATTTTCTGTTAAGTCTTGTTTTCCGAGGAATTGTTTGTTTGCCAGAAGTGAGAGGTTGTTATTGCATTGTATTTCACAGTTGATTCTTGTGTATGATTCCATTTTTTTCTGAATTTCCAGGGTACCGTCCTCTCAAATAAAGACTGTAAACTGAAAAACTCAAAACACTAATAATATGAATCTGTTGGTTGGAAATGATGAAGGTTATCCATCATCTAATCTGCTGAAATGTGTTATAGCTGAACAAATATTTGGTTTGCCTCTAGCTCTTCTTAGAAGCACTGAAATTAGGTGTTTTGTTTGTTTATTTGTTTGTTTTATTGAAGGAATTTTTGCCAGGTCCCTCAATGAGGGACAGTGCTACAAATAAGCCAAAATATTGAAGCTGCCAGGGGGTACTGTGTGCATTCTGGCAAACTTGAGTTCTTTCTTCTAAATATCTTAATTAGCAGAGCGTAGTCTCCAAGCTGTTCTTGGAGAGCTGCTGCTCTGCCAGACCACAAGCAACAAGCCCCTAAATCCTGTGGGTTTAGGTCATAAAACAGTCTTTAGTACTGCAGTGTTGTGCTGTGTGTGTGTGTGATTCTTCACGCTGATACACCACCACAAGAATGTGCCAAGTTGGACAAATTCCCCTTTGCCATGTCATCCACTGATGCAAAAGCTTTTTGTGTCGTTGGGTGGTTCAAAGCTGGAGCCAAGGTTTAGTGTGCTCTCGGAAAGAGCAATGTGTTACCTATTATAAGAGGAGGGATTTGTGTCATGAGGTCTCCATGCAAATTCTCGTAGCTATAGAGATGTCAAATCCAGATTTCTAGTGGATCTGTAATAAATCACATCCCGGTTCCTCTGTTGGCCAGATGAGTTTCTAAATCTGTCATTTATGATTTCAAGGTTTGGTAATCTTACTGCCAGGTTGCTGCTACGGGTCTTGTGGCTATAAAACTGTGATCAACAGGAGTCCTAGAAACCACCCTGATCTTCATGTGCTTTGAGACCCTGGTATGTACAAAATACTGGAAAGCCTAACTGTGTGATATATTTTCCTTTTCAGAAAAAGAGCAGAGAGGAGACATGTGGAGAAGGCAGTGGAGTGGAGATCCTGGAGAACAGGCCGTACATGGATGGCCCAGGAGGCAACGGGCAGTATACTCACAAAGTGTACCACATTGGTATGCACATACCCAGCTGGTTTCGGTCAATATTGCCCAAGGCAGCTCTGCGAGTTGAAGAGGAATCATGGAATGCATATCCTTATACCAGGACAAGGTAAAACTTAACAAAATGTCCAGAGGTGTTTCCCTACTTCAGGGAGAGGTTTTGATGCAGTGGCATCTCTTACATCTCCAGTAATATCCTTTAGAGAAAACGTGGCATCGAGTCCTGAAATTCTTACACTGTGCTTTATCTCAGAAGCATCAACGTTGCCTGGGCTGACTGCAAGTGTACTTAAGAATTTGTGACTGGCTGCTTTAAAATGTGAGCTGTTTTGTCCATCAAAGCGTGGGAAATGTTGAATAGTTTTTATTTAGTCTGGTATCCTGCACTGTGTTCTACTTAACGTTGCAGTTATCTGCTAGCTCAGTGAAGTTATAAATGTACACAGTGATGGGAAAGTTGTCATGTCGAACACTATCAAATAAAACAGGATTCACTTGCCCTAAGAGGGAAAGAACAGGGAGAGAAGAATGTTTAAAAATTGTTAATAAATACGATGCTGTTTTTCTGGGAACTATCCTACTGTATTTTAGCTAGAAAATAACAAACCTACGCCCAATGGTTTTCACTCTGAGAAGAGAAGAGAGCCAGAGGCTCCAGGGAGGTGATTGCTTCTCTTTGTTTCAGCTGATTTTTGTCTGAGAGGACTTCGGATGCCCTGGACTAAATAGCCTGTATACCATTTACTCTGGTTTAGAGCATTTCCCCTATTCCAGCGTTGCAAGTGTGATGTTTCTGTCATCTGTCATAATAAAACGGCTTTAGGATCTTTTGATTTTTTTGTCAGAAATGTAGGTAACTTTCATAGTTCTGTTTTAGTTGGCCTCTACAAGTAACATGAATTTGGGGAAAGGTGGGTAGCCAGTGTGTGTGTATGGACAATTGCTCATGACTAAATAATATGGATCTTATGACTTTCCAGTGCTTAAAGTCCACTTTCAGTTTGTTTTTATCCATCCTCTTGAAATGTCAGTGAGTCAGTACCCTGGCCAGGAAACCTGGCCTTGGGCGGAACCAGTCCGTATTTTATTCTGCTGCAAATTCCAGGCAAGAACTCTGCATTTTTCCTGCTAAAAATGCACTTGCAGGGTGTCCTGGTGTCAAATCTGTAAGGATAACAGAACTTGTTAATACAGCAGACCCAAAAGTTACCTCCTTGCTTAACACTGCTCCTGCAGATGTGGTCTGCCCTGACAATTGTCCTTTGGAGGAGACATTGTAAAACTAAGTCACAGGCTTTTGTCAGTGTCTCTGCAAAGTGAGACTACCCACCCAGTGTGGGAGCATTGGCATCTTCTCACCCTTAAATCCATGTAACAGCTCAGGGGGAGCAAACCCCTTTGTGCTATGGGGTTGGGCTTTCACTAAACCAGAGCTATTCCACTGAAGCCACAAGTCCAAGGCAAGCTCCTGTCTTAAGAATTTAATAAAGAAAATCTTTTTAATCTGTACAGTTAGTATTTTAAGTATATCTGAAGTAAAATGAGTGAAGGCTGACTTGGATTTCAGGCTGATTTTACACATCTTAGGAAAGCATTTTCTCTGCTTGCCAAACTGAGCAGGATTTACTCCAAGCTGTATTGCTCTTGCTTTCAGGTATACGTGCCCTTTTGTGGAGAAGTTCTCTATTGATATTGAGACATACTACAAAACTGATCCAGGAGAGCACGCCAACGTTTTCAACCTTTCTCCTGCAGAAAAAAGACAAACCATTCTAGGTGAGTAGCCCTTTTCTTTTATTTCTTCCTTCATTCTGCTTTTTGCTGAGTAAAGGATTTTGCTTGGTATGCCCCATCTCCTTGGCCTGACACTTCTACTCCTAACCCTTGTGTGCACCCCATCAGTGGTGTGCCTACTGGGCAGGGTTACATCGAGTAGAGAGAACCTGGGTTCTCTTCCATGCTTATAAAGCACCTGGAAATCCATTTGAATCCCCCTGTCTGTAAAATGAAGCTGATGCTTTTCTGTCTTATTTGTGCAGTTCCTGAGAGAAGTTGGACAGCTAATGATATTGGGGATGATAAATAGAAATAACTACTGGGGAAAATGTAGCTGTATAATTAAATATCTCCCTTGGGTATATGAAAGAATGTTCCTAGCTGCGTTTCCAAAGCATGAAGGTGTATTTCATTTTTCCTTCCCCTCCTGTTGCCCTTACGCAAGTTAACACTTCAGCTGCACAGCTGTCTTTGGGAGGTTGGGTTAATGAGCCTGATATACTTAAGGATTTAACAAAAAAGAAAAGGCAGAACGGAACATCTTGTCAAAAGGCAGAAAATGGCAAGCATTAGAGCAGTTCCTCTGTCTTGCTGTCCGTCATGGCCCATGCCCATAGCATCTGCTGGAGGCCCAGCTGCATAGCAGGGAGTGCTGGCAATTACAGCCTCACTGAACCAAAGCATCCCTTGCTCTGAAGCTGCCGAGGCTTGAGAAGTGACTTGAGCTCAGGCTGACTTCTTGCAGTCCCAGGGCTGAGCTCAGCAGGAGCTCTGGGGAAGGACATCTAGTGGCTGCTCAGGCTCCTTAAGCTCTGTTGACGTGCTGGCCACGGCAGTAACCCAGTGCAATTTTGAGTGTTACTTGATTTAAACTGCTTCATTTTGAACTTCAGTTTGACTGTCCACATTCCAAAGCCTATCTGATTGGGTTTTCAGTCCTGAACAAATAGGCTTGAGTCATGCTGCCTCCCTGAGAAGTGTCGGGAGAGCTGTTGTTTCTTGGGAAGTGAGATCCTGCCCTGCAGTCCGAACTTCTGCTGCTGTGGTTTGGGTTGGCGGTTGCAGATTTTAACAATATGTTCACTCACTCCGTTCCCATTGCACTTTCCACTTCTTCATTGATGAAGTGTTAATGAGGACGATTTGACTTGCTTTAAACTTTCTGCCTTCTGTAGTGTATTTGGTGTAACAGTAAAGATTGAGGAGGTAACAGTAACCTCACTTGATGGATGCCGAAGATAAGACGTTCAGTGGTAACATCTATTCCATAACAGTACTAAAAAGGGGTAGGTGTATTTAAGTGTCCCAGATTAGGTAGAGCTGTAATACTGTCAGTGATACTACAAAAGCTGAGGGATGGGACGTGCAAAAGAACTCTTTGGAGCGAGAAATATGTCATGAGCAGATCTGCTGTGGACCTGTAGTCACTGGGCAAAAATGTTTACAGCAAAGCCTCTGTTTGCTGGAAGTGTGCATAGGAATTGCTCTGGTAGAGCAGATCACTACCCAGCAGCAGCATATAAACAATTCAAATATCAGTTGTTTAAGTAAAAACAGATACTGTTGTAATGCTTCTGGTAATTACTAAAACAGAAATAACTCCTGAAAATTTACTTTCTTCTTTTGTTCAGGCAAAGGAAATGTCTAACTGTTTCTATTCTTCCTACAGATCCTATTGATATTGTTAAAGATCCTATCCCTCCACATGAATACAAAGCTGAGGAGGATCCAAAGCTGTATAAATCAGTAAAGACTAAAAGAGGCCCTCTCTCAGAAGATTGGATTCAAGAGTACAAGAACAACCCTGGGAAATACCCGATCATGTGTGCATATAAACTTTGTAAAGTCGAGTTCAGATACTGGGGGATGCAGTCGAAAATCGAGCGGTTTATCCATGATGTTGGTGAGCATTTATAGTCTTGCAAGGTTTACAATCAACTCCTTAATGTTGTTTCCAAATTGAAATACAACGATGAGGTATGTGCAATGTATGCTATCCCAAGGCGTGTCTGTGAAAAGACTCTCAGACCCAATTACTCTTTTGCAGAGCTGTTGGTCAGTTCAAAAAAGTGTTATTCTATCACTTGTGGTTGTGGTATGTGTAAGTACTAATCGCATGTAGCTACTGAAAGGGTTTCAAGTGTATTTTCTTCTTTAAATCAGGATTTGTCTGTTTAACTGGGATCTTTTTCAAAATCTGCCATTTTTTCCTTGTTTTGGACAACGTCCTCAAGGGCTGCTCAAATAAATGAGCTTCAACTCTGTGTCACAAGTGGTTCCAGGAAACCAGTCCCTGCAGCGTCCCTAGCATGCAGTAGGGCAGGTGGGTCTTTATGCGGCCATACATCTCTGGGCTGTGGTGTTCAGGGCTCCCCAGCTCGCTGTGTTATAACTCTCCATGGGTCACTGACAGCTCTCGGTTGTGAGTAAATGTGCTTCTTTGACTGGTGCATCATTCTTAGGTCAATGCTTTTAAGGAGCTAGCCTATTGTTTGTGTCCCAGAAGTAACTAAGTGGGGACTGTGCAGGTGGTAGCAGTAATTTGTTCTCCACAGAAAATCTATAACACAACTGATATAGTTTCTGAGCCTTGCCGGAGGAGACAGGCTTTATGGCCAGCTGGATAACTTAAAGAATGTTTTAAAGAAACATTCCCATCTCAAGAGAAGTTCAGAGCTATGGCTGTCCTCTGGCAAAGAAAAGGCCAAAGAAAGACTTTGTAAATGATGTCTCCTGCTTTCTGTACGCAGTGAATTCTCCTGCATGATCCAGGTAGCTGTCCCTTTCTATATGCAAAGCTTCTTTGAAGTGCCTGATGCTGGAATAAATAAATAATTTTACAGCTCTTCTTAGTTATACTGTGCTCCTAAATGGAGCTCCTAGAGTGAAAAACACTGAAGGAGCAGTGATGAATGGTGCACACCATTCTCTGAATAGTCTATTCCCTTTGCTAGAGCTCCTTTGGCTTTAGTTCATCCTAGATGGAAGTTTTTACCTGTTACAGGCTGTATTACAAGTGCCTCTCTGCAATGAACTCCCTTGGTGTTTCAGTGACACGGGTTAATTTAGTGTATGCTGCAAAACATGGGGGCAGAATAACAACTCCATTGTATCTGTTAAATGAGAAAGAAGCATGTGACTCTTCCAGTTGTTCGGAGGTGTTTGGCATAGATTAAACTGTGGTCTCTTAGAAATGTTTCTTTTGTATTTCATAAAAGATTGCCTGCCATTTCCCTCTTGATTGAGGCTTTGCCGAGAGCCGAGCCAGCTTATTGTCTGCCTTTCAAAAGCCTTTCCACTCTGTTATAATGATGGCAAATACTGTTTTTCAAAGTGGTTAAGATGCATAAAATCAGAGAAGTCTTTAAGGCGAGACAAAGTTGAGTGAGTGAAAAATGAAAGCAAAAGCTTTGGGTGCCCAGAGATGTGTATCCTCCCTGTGCAGTGGGATAGCCATAGGCAAGCTGTTAGTGACTGGAAAAAGCATCAGGGCTTGTGTAGAAAAGACAGCTAGCTAGGTGTGAGGATGTGTAAGCTGGAAGGATGGGGGCTAAACATGACTTAGATAGTGATCCCAGTTTTAGGGTTTCAGCTGATGACCCAAAGCAGGTGGAGACCTTTGTGTGTTGTGCTACTGGATGGCGAACCAAATTTCTCAGGTGCCAGGGATTTCTTGTCTGCCAGCCTCTCCTTGGCATCTCTCTGCTGGTTCCTGGCTCCCGTGAGCCTGTTTCTTGGGGAATTAGCCCTCCCTGCACAGGGTCATCAAGACAGTAAGAAAACCAAGGCAGAAACCAAGAGTAGGATCTTTCCCCAAGGTGGTGCAAACTAAAATTAAAGAATGACTTGAACGAAGAAAACTTCTGAGTTAGGTGATGGATGGATTGTAATATGTGGAAAGGCTACTGAGTGCGGAGGGAGTGACTCTGGGGGATGGTGTTGAAATGTTCTCAGTCTTTCTGAGTGCAACAGCCATTTTTTCTGATGACTAATTGGACAGTTACTCAGTGCTTTGACAGCCTGAGACACAGACTAAAATTGTGGGCTATTAGTCTACTTGGCTGTAATATTTGTATGCTTTTTTACTCCTTTCCCATAGAATTTAAGTTTAATTGGACTGGCACTGCATAATGTTCTGCTCCCACTTGCTTCCTAATTGTGCACGTGGGCTCTGGTTCTTTTGTTGCTAAACAAGCATGTTGACTGTGTATGGGTTATTGATTATACACCACGGCAAAGTGCGTTCCCGGCCCAGTAACTGGAGCTTTGTCTAAGCCAGTGCATCTTAGGCTAAATATGCCCAAATTGTCACACAGCGATGAAGAGGAAGAGGTTTTAGAAAGCTCTTCTGCAGAAATTTTGCTTCACTTGAGCACTAAAATGTGAAAGCTCATCCAAATGGGCTCTGCCCATTGGGGTCTGCAGTAGGGTTTTGCCTTTTTGAGAGAATGCGGGTTGTGGTTAGCACCACGCAGGTGTGTCCACAAACTTCTCTTTGTGAGTGGCTTGAGCAAGAGAAGATAAGGTAACCAACAGTTATATCTGCTTGCTACCCTTGATCAGAACAGTCGGACAACCAGAACTGTACTGACAGGGTTATGGGATCTGTTGTGACCATCAACAAAATAATTTTGCCTGAGGAGAATCAGGCATCCTTTATTGGCTGCCAGGAAGTTGTGTGAGTGCATTATAAAATGCTCTGGGATGTTGCCACTGGGTACATAATCAATGGGTGTCTGAACTGTTGCTCTATGCAGATAGTTGAGAGAGGCTTGGGCAGGGTTTGGTGTGGTGGTTTTTTTCTTTTTTTTAATACAGATTTTTTTCTGCAGTTGCTATTTTTGCTTCAGATTGAAAAACAAATCCAGCACTGTAGACAAAGGCTTTTAAAATTCATCTATCCTGGCTTGTCTCATGTTCATTTACACTTCCTTTTGTGAAATTAAGTTCAACACCACAATCTGCAAGCAAATCACTTACAAAAGTCAGCACTTCAAGGATTTAGGCAGTCTCTGCGGCAGAGTTGTTGAGGTGGTGAGTTGAAGGGTGAGTGATTTAAATGTTTGCACCCTGCTAGACTCTTCACAGATCATCTTTCTGCACGCAGCAGTGGGAAATGTTATAATTAAAACAACACAGAAATGATGAGTACCTCTGAACTCAATCTGCATGTGTACATATGTGCATGTGTGGTTTCCTTTTTTTTTTTTTTTTTTTTTTAACCAAAGTGTTATGCTCTACAAAGACATAACAAAGTATTGGTAACTACTGATATTACTGGAATCAGCTGCTACCCGCATCGTTATACAAATCCTGTTCCCTTTATTTTGGACTGGCTTCAGTAGGTGACTTGCCTGCCCTAGACTGTGAGCTTGTCCTTCAGTTCTGGAAAAGAAGCCTGAGATGAACATGCGCACACGGGGTGGAAGGGAAAACCTACTCTAACATCTGCCCTGATTCTCCTGTGCTTTCAGTTCTCCCTTCACAGCAAAAAGACCTCTCTGGGAGACTGCCTCCTACCCCTTGTTCTTCCACATAGCTCGTTTTGTTTGCTCTGTGAGGACGGGAAATTTTTAGGCAAGAAGAGAGCAGGCACCTGGGTGGGACACAGGAGCATTGTGTTGCCCAGAGCCTGCTCTTCACTGGGCTTCTTGGGTTCTGTCTGGCCTGGAATAAAGTGGCGGGTGGGATGCTGGACCCCTCCTGCCCTCTCCAGCCAGCCCCACAGCCCGGCAGCATGCTGCAGGCTTGCGAGGCAAACTGCCAAGGGGGCTGAGGTGGCACAGCTTAGAAGCACCACATGTGGGATTAAGCACAGGACAGTGACTTCTCGGGCTAAGCAGGAGGCTTTTGCACCTCCCAGCCTGCCAGAGAGAAAAATGAAGGCAAACTAGCCCACAAATTGCCTTCAACACTGTCCTGATGGGCATTTCTGATCTGTTAAAAAGAAAATTGCTCCCAATTATGCTCTATTTCATGGGTCTGATCCATCCCCTTTTCACTTTCCAAATAAAAGGCTTGTTTTTCACTGACATTTTAAGGAAAAACTGCTGTAAAACTCAACTTTTTCCATGTCCTGACAGGTGAGGTCAGTCATTTGTAGCTGGATCTTGAATTCATGTAGCTGCGTTGGGGCACTTCACCTTTCCTCTGGGTCTCTGCTACCCACTGGAAGGCTTCAGTGCTGCAAGTTGAAGTTGAATTCAGTGATATACTCAGTGCTGTGTGTGCCTACAGAGACTGCTCAAGTTTTCCATTGCTAGCAGTGGAGATTTTTTTCTGCAAGCCGTGACGTTTATTTTTCAATTTCTTTTCTACCTGGGCAGCCTCTCTCTCTTCCAGGTTTTCTCCCTGTGCTTGAGAAAGAAAAAAGCAGCATCACTGACATGTCCCAGGTGAAGGCTGGAGGCTAGGAAAATAATCTCGAGTTTTTTGGTTCATAACTGATCTAGAATGATGGATAATGCCATCTCCTTTTCCAAAGAAAAGGCTTTAAGAAAGGGTGATCAGGATGTCTGATCAGCCTGACATGAGCAGTATTGGGAGGTCTGTGGTTTCTGCTGGGCTGGGAGGCTGGGAAATGGGATGGGTTTGGGGTTTTTTTTTAGTCATCTAAGGGATGATGTGAGAGAAGGCAGAGAAGAACTTAAGGAGAACTTTATTACACCGTGTTTTTTGTGTTCCCTAGGATGTTAGTCCATTAAAACAAATACATGTGGTTGGTGGCATCAGTGCCCATTTCTGAGGAGTTGGTGGCATTGTGGCTGGGTGCAGGAGTATGAACAGAGGCTGGGGACCCACAATCCTGCTGAGCCCTGCATCTGAGGAAGCCTCCGGATGAGTGCAAGGGGGCCGCTGGCCTCTGTGCCTGATCACAGTCTGTTTTCAAGGTGTTTGAAGCGAGGCAGAATTGCGTGTTGTGGACAAGAAAGCCTAGAGAATGGCTCTAGTGTGAGGGACTGAATTACAGCAAGGGAACGTTTTCTTGGCTTTCAGGGTGGATATGATGGGAGTTTAATCTCTGCTTTTTAAGCTCTGCTGATTGTCAATCATAACAGGAGGTGAAGAGGCTAAAACATTCTGCCGTAGCTCTGCAAAAAGTAATCTGGTGAAGGAAATAACTCTGAATCTCGACTAAGGTTGAACAGAATTAAGTTGCTGATGCCCCTTGCTCTGCCCCCAAAAGGTCGCAGTCTTCTGGCTCAAACTTGCCTCTGTTACGTGGAGCTCCCATCTGAAAGTCAGGCAGAGAAGTACATAAAATATTGATAGATTTAATCTTACTGTGCAAATGAAGTTCAGGTTGAGCTGGTCCATCCTATTAGCTGCTGATCTCTCGGCTTATTTCCTCCTGATAGGGTGACTGGCGATAGCTGGTGGCATTAAGGACTAGCCAAAGTGCAGCGCAGAAAATAAAGTGCCCAGGCCTGGAAGGAAATAAATATATAAAAACAAGCTTTTTCTATGATTAAAAAAGTGATCACTGAAAAAACAAGGGGATGTTTAGGATGAATATCACAGAAACCATGGCAGCAGTGAGATCTAAGACTTTTTTTTACCACAGTGAAGTGAACATTGCTGGCTGGGAACAGCTCAGAAACCCTTGGTGTGGTGGGACCCTTCAGCTTCGGCCCCGCTCCTAAAAAATGGAGGGTGGCTTGTGGGAGCCATCTTCACTTCTGGTGGTGCTTAGAGAACTCAGTCTGCCACTCTAGAAACCAAAATGATTTTAATGTAGCCTATTGATTGCTTTCTAGTGCGTAATAGCGGTGGTGTTGCGGCCTGTGGGCTTCAGCCAGGGCCTTCATTAGAGCGAGTGCTTGGGCTCCCGGCCTGCCGGCTTTGTTGTCCAGGCTCAGCAGTGCAGAGCTGTAGATCCATAAACCCACTGCTGCTTTTGGCACGTCCATCAACCCTTCTCTGCCTCAGTTTCCCAGTAATGAAAGGGGGAACAATATTTATTGATTTTTCCGAAGGGCACCTGAGGATTAGTTTGTCAGTATTTATAGAAGCTTTTAAAAAGCAGTGTTACTGCTGTGTGCTCCCATCAGTAATAAATAGCTGTTGGGAGCTTGGTCCTGGCATGAGCTTTTAAGCAGCAATATTGTCAAAAATCCACAGTGAATACTTGGTTTTAGAAGTCTTGGTGATACAATGATGTTAGCCAATATGCTTGAGTCTCAGTGGAAAGTTTCTCTTGCCTTGTTGTGAGCTCTTTGTGTTGCTTTTGAGATGGTTCTTCCTTTCAGATATGTGACACATTGAAATGATACTTTAAATTAGCTTTACACACTTCATTTTTCTCATGCTGCTGAAGAAAGACAGTCTCTGCAAAATAAAGTGTCTTCATTCCCTCCCTTCCTTTGCTTCCCATCCCATTATCTCATATCTGTGATGCTGTTTCACTGATGTATAGAAACCATTTGCAGAAACCAGGTTTCCAAGAAAAGGAGAGGTTTTGGTTGTCTTAGCACCAAGCAGTGTGGGAAGTGCTTCTGTCATGTCACATACTGTGGTGGGCTGTGTAGTATTCATGAAGGATCCACTTGAATCTCTCAACTTTTTTTTTTCTTTTTTTTTTTAAGCAGTAATTGCTGGTTTTGGCTTTTTTTTTTTCTCTTTTTTTTTTCTTTCTTTCTTTTTCTGGGAACATGCCTCATTTTGAGGGCTGGATCTAAATGTTGCAACTTCCTAGCGCTTCATGAGAATGACATATGTGGTCTGTGCCTGGTTCTTTCCTTGCGGAGCAGGCAGTCACAGAGCAAAGTCCTGGATCTGGAATTAGGAAATCCCTTCCCAAGTTCAAAGCAGCAGCAGAAGACCAGCTGCTTTTTCAGTGGATGGTTGGTTAGCAAGAACTGCAGAGCTACAGTACAGAAACGACCAATTTGCCATCCTCGTGGTTGATAAATGCAATGAATCCTTTTCTGCAGCTTGCATCATTATGTTGTCGACACTGCTGTAATATCAATGCCACGGTGTCTTTAGGTTTGGGGGAAGGGAACGCATCTCCTCCTGCAGTTTTGTAGCTTTGGTGACTGGGGCATTCTGATTTTGCAGGCTTGCGGAAGGTCATGGTCCGTGCGCATCGGCAGGCATGGTGCTGGCAGGATGAATGGTACGGGCTCACCATTGAGGATATCCGGCAGCTGGAGAAAGAGGCACAGCTGATGCTGGCTCAGAAGATGGCCCAGTTCTGCGGTGAAAATGATACTGAACAGCATGGAGTGAAGGACACTCCTGGTGAGAAGGATGTTGAAGTCGACACAGTTTCACCTGTGGACACAGAAGATGCTGCTGGTAACAGCGAGACAGGCTCTGGGAGATCGCTCACCAAGCAGTGGTCCACCTCTTCCAAGTCCTCACGGTCTTCAAAGAGAGGAGGTAAGATGCTGCTGATGATTTATTCCTCTGAACTGTGTGGAGGTTGGGCTTTAGAAGTGTGACTATGGCAGCACCTTTGGGACAACACACGTTTCTACTGGGAGTCCTTTCAGCACTCGTAGGAGGCTTTTTCTGCTGGTGTTGTAGGCTCAGTCTTCTCATGTGGCCTCTTGTGGGCTTGGGAATGTTTGTAGTTATCCCATAAGTGTGACTCTCAAAATGACACGTGGCAGACTTCTTACAAATCTCAAAAGCAGAGGAATTATGGAAAACGGTAGAAGAGCAGGAAGGAGCTGGGTAGCAGTGCTGGGTGGCAGAAGATGACAAACAAAGTGCAGAGAGGGTTTGTCCCCATTACCCACGAGCCACTGATGGCTTTTAGAAGTCCTGGTCCTTCAGGAATGTTCCCTTCTGGATGCCTGCCTGTGTGCTGTGGCCCTATAGAACCAGCCCAGCAGCGGGTGGCTGTTAACTGCTCCCACCTTCCAGGAGGCAGTTACTACCAGGCACCCCGGGGCACCTGGGCTGTGGTTACACCTCACCACATGCCGTTCATTTCGAAAGCGGGCGTTTGGCTCTGTGGGTGCCACAGCACAGCTTACACAGCACGGTACCGCATGAGCTGCTGGAGAAATTAAGGCAGGTCACTGTGCTCTGAAACCAGGTGGGTGGGGGCTGCTGCCTTTCATGGGTGGTAATGCATGGTGGCTGTTTGGGGACCAAAACTCCCAGCCTGGGACTAGGTGAGACCATGGATCGAGTTTACATTCCCCTTGAAATATCATTCAGGAAGTTTTCGGGATTTTGCTGTTAAAGCCTCTGTAAGGGCTCAGCTTTGAGTCCTGAACATCATCATTCACCTCTCCAGCAGTAGTCAGCTTTATCTTTTTTTTCCTTTTATTTTTCCCCCACGTTAAACTCCTCCTTTCTTTGAACCATGCTCTACAAAGGGGTGAATCCTCAGCAAGAGTCAGAAAGAAGGCTTGAATATTCAACAGTTCCCTCTCCTTTTAGTCAGGCACAGCTGATATCTGGGTAATAGCTCTTGCAGCGAGAAGGAAAAAAATCTTGATTTTCCTGAAAACCCCAAGGGGCAGCATTTCTTCCAGTGACAGTGGAAGGGGCATCTGAGTGAGCGAAGCTTATCCATCTCTCATATGTACTAAATATTGGGAGTTGATTCTCAATTTTTATTTACCACTCCATCACTGATTTCATCACAGGGTGAATGAGATATGAGCAGTAGTTTTACCTCGTGATGACTCACCAGAGTGAGCCCTGGGGAAGAACCTACCAGACGCTTCATAAATCGTTGGATAAGGATAAAAATGCTGGCTACTTCTCTTGCACCAGGATTTTATAGCGATGTGCCCATCTCTCATTATGCTCTTTGTTACGAAACCCCTCTTCCAGTGCTGACACGTTCACTGGCAGCTGGAGCTTTCAGCCCTTTTAGGGTTTTACTTAAAGGTTTTCGCTGGTAGCAAAGCGTGAATTTGCTTTATTCTGCAGATTGCCTCAGCTTTTACAGGAAAAGTAATGAAAGAAATGAATTGTGATGTGCTGAGAAGTACGTCACACGGATATTTTAATCCTTCTTCATGCTGGCAGCGCATTAACATATGGAAGCAAGGAGGGCTGTCTCGACGAACCGCTACCTCCGGCTGAAAAAAGCAACGCCGCTCCCCAGAAGATCTCAGTCTTTTCCATACCATGCGAGCGAGACCTCTGGTGATAGCAGGACCCTTGTCGCCATCCCATATGTTATTATATGCTCTATTTTTAGCAACTATTATGCGAGTGCCTTGACGTCACTCCGGCGTGAATTAGCGCTGCTCTGCCGAGCTCCCCCTGCTCCCAAAGGAGAGGGCGGTGGGGTAGCTGGGGGCTGCCCAGCCGGCGCTGAGCTGCAATTAGATGACTGCACAGGCTCTCCATCGTCTTTGCATGTGACAATCAGGGAGCAGAATTAGAATCAGAAGCGTTTCGCTCACATTTTCGATGCTGTTACAACAGCCTGAAAAGAGCTCGTGCAGCTCTCGCAGGAACTGGAGCATTTCAGTGTCTTTGCACACGCTAAATGGGAATTTGTCAGTCTCCTCAGGTTTTTGCTGTGTTAGGTTGGGTGGCTGCTGCAAGGGCTTTGTGTGTGCTCCGTCTGTGACATGGAAGAGTGATCTGAAAGAGGGGAGGAACTGTGCCTCCTGTTCTTTGAGCAGTTCCCTTCATCGGACTGCATTTCTGGGGCAAGTTCAGTCAAGCAGAGTTCAGGCTGCATCATTACTAAAATGTATCTGAATAAAATAGTGCTGTAATGCGTTTATATATGGTGCAGGGAGCTCCGAAGGGGAAAGTAAAAGGGAGCAGGTGGGTGTGAGGAAAGGAGGGTGAGCAGGAACCAGAAGGATTGTTGGGTTTTCTCTCCGCTACACCAGGACAGCTGCTCTGTCAGCTCCCCTATGAAGTAGTTGGATAGCATGTTGTTTAAATCATTCAAGTTTAAAGTTTAAATAGATCTCTAATCCAATTTGTGTGGAAGCAATTTCCTTCCAGAAAACAGATTATTTCTATCCAGGCTGCTCTGCTGAGCTACCCACCCAAAAGTTAGCAAAGCAGAGGCTTGGCTTGTGTGCTGATTAAAGGCACGAAGAAAGCTTCCAATCAGCCTGCTTCCTTCCTAATTGCAAACTTTAAAACCCAGCTGATTTTGCACGTCCTACTAACAATTATAAATAGCTGCCATTCAAAATAGCATAAGAGTGGTACAAACAGCTTGCTTTAATGTAACATCTTGCTGGCAGGTTATAACAACAGTAAACAAACAGGATCTGTAAAACGGTACACTGACATCACACCAGCATCATCAGGGTTTTGTGTTTTTAATATTGCAGCAGTGAATTTTCATAGAGAGCACACGACTCTTCCTCTAGCAACGATCATGTTGGGAACTCTCTGTCTTGTCGATGTAGCATATCGCATAAGGCTTTTTTGTTTCTTCCAGCAAGTCCCTCACGCCATAGTATCTCTGAGTGGAGGATGCAGAGCATTGCCAGGGATTCGGATGACAGCTCAGATGATGAATACTTTGATGCACATGGTATGTGGAGCCTAAATTACCATCATTTGTTACCTGAAATGGTGGGGGAAGAGGACGGAAAGCATGAGAGGCTGGGGGGTGAGCGGGGAAGGAAGCAAGACTTTTTGGCTTTGTTTAAAGTCCGTTCCTTTCTAACCAAGCTGTGTGCAGTGTCAGTGCAGCTTCTTCGAGCTTCCCCAGCATCACTCAGCAGACTCTTATATTTATCAGCAGCGTTTCAGATTGTGTGATATATCTGAAGTGATCTTGAGCAGTCTTAAGCTTTTGGAGCTGTATTTTATTTGGTGCAAATGTGTGGGTAAAATTCAGCAATGCTAACTGGATGGTGGGTGTGTCTTAATGATTCTGATTCAGTAAGGCGAGGTTTTTTTATTATTATTTTTTAATCAGTAAAAGGTATGATTAATTGTCCTGTCTGGGCTTGAAGAGACCAAAGTTTGCCTTATTAACTCCTTATTCTCCTGTTCCTAGAAATACAGTAATGAATGCATTGGGGTAATTCATGTGCCAAAATTCATCAGTGTTCATTCCAGAATTCCCAGAATTATTTTTACTGTTCATATTAGGAGAAAGCTGTGGTGGTCTTTTTCCTTTTTTTCTGTGCATGTTTGTGAAGAAGCTTTGTGCCACTGCATTCATTTTATAAGTTGTACTTTATGTGTGTTTAAGCCTGAGAGGCTCCATCTCTGCTGACAACAGATGGACCCTTCTCTCGGCTCGTAATGCTAATCTAAGTTCTGTGCGCAACGCGTGCTGCTGGAGTTGGTGACCTTTCTGTGAAATGGAGTTGTTAGAAGATCACACCCCAGTTTTGTAAAGCAGAAATTCAGTAATGTTCAGCTAAAGTTCAGTCCCAAAAAAATGATAGTATCGTGCTCCAGAGGACTTGTCTCATCAAGTCTTTAGGCACACATCCTAAATTCTGGGGTAAAATGCGGCATGCTTTTGGGACTTGCAGAACAGCAGCTCAAGTGGCCAGTGTGCTTGTAAGTCAAGGTGATGAATGTGTCTTTTGCTCAGAAAGAGAAGGGCCAACTTCATTTAAGTGTCTCTATTAACTTATGTAGCATCTACAAAAACTTTGTAGGGATTTATTGTAGCAATATACATACAAGAAAAGAGGAGTGAGTCATTGAAATGGCATTGCTGCTATCCACCCTCTTTTTTTTGGCTTTTTAACTACTCAGTAATAAAATTGAGATGGAGACAGCTCTGCCTGGGATGCAGGCCCCCAGGGAATCCCTGGACTGCTCCTGAGGGGCCTGGGAAGGAGAACTAACAAAAATGCGTGCTGCGGTTGGCATCTGCCCCTCTGTTGCAATACTTTGAGGAGTTTATGAGGAAAAGCAGCAGCTCCTCTTCTGCTCGTACACAATGCACCTCCCTTTACATACAGACTGTGCTCTGCAGTCCCCGCACAGTTGGGTTTGAAAGGTCTGCCTAATTTAATGGGATTCTGGCTTATGAGTGCAGGTACCACCTCCTAGCTCTGGGGCTGAGCAGGGGCTGAGCACCGGTGCAACTCATCCTGCCCAGGGGTGTTGGTGCCACTGGAACTGGCATGGATCAGGATGCGAGCCAACACCCAGCAGAGTTCCTCAGCATCCTCAGCAGTGCTTCCCAAACACACACGTGCTTCCTTGCCATGCAGTGGGCGTACCCCGAGCCCGGGAAGCCGCCTTGTCTTGGGCTTCCCACTCATCCCCGTGCACTGGCATGCTATGGTAAAGATGGTGACAAATACAGTAATATCTAATTTCTATCCTGTAATAAATGCTAATAACAGGAGTAGTATCCCTTTCAGTGATCACTTAAGCAGTAATAAGGGCTGTAATTAAACCTCTCGAGGAAATAAGTTCAACGTTTAGCTTAAGTTGCTGAAGGAGCTTGGAGTGCTATCTTCCCCCTAATTCTCTGCCAGCATGTGTGTCGCACGCGCATGCTTTCCCCTTGCTCTGAACAGGTAGCTCTGCACTGCCTCGTGCAGGGAACTGGGGATTTACTCAGATTTTTTCCATAGCTGAAAAAGGAAATGGCATGCTGATAGCAAGTGTCCAGGTTGCTGTCTTTTTATGGTCAATGTGTAAATAGAAACTCCTAAAAATGATTGGTCTTCGCTTGGCTTGCGCTTAGATCTGAGCTGCTAGCTCAGATATGTTGAAAAGAGTAATATATCTCAAAATCTTTTTGGTCCTGATTCTAGGATTCTTCCAGCTAATGATCTTCTTCGTAACTGTACAGCAACAAGGGGGAATCCGAGGCTGAGTCTCCAAAGATTACAGCTTGTAGATTGTCAAGGCATCTGTAAATGCTGCTGTTATTATTATGTTTATAGCTCTTTATTAAATTTACAAGCCCAAAATTTTCAGGAAAGAAATAATAAGCACAGAACAATAAATAAATTAAAAACCAATTAACCTCTGCAACAGTAAAAGATGCATCCTTAATATAAAAAAGCAAAAAAGGAACCAGCAGCTCATACCAAAAGCATCATTGGAAGACTTGAACTGCTGCTGTTTGCTTTGCTGTGGGTTGAAACGGCAGCTCCAGGACTCTGGGCTGTTTCTTTTCCCAGAAAGCCCAATTTGGGCTTTTGCTGCTGGCAGTTAGGGCTGTGCAGTGCATCCATGTTGTGTGGGCTCAGGTCACGAGCCTGCTGTCCTTGTCCCCCAGCCTGGCATCAATCCTCCATGGGCTCATATAGAGCAAGGCCGTTACCCTTTCTGGATATTGCTGGGTGGTGTTTTATAGGGACTGCCCTCCGTATGCCTCTTCCTTTTTGTTACGCTCCTAGGAACATCATATTTTTGCGACCCTTGTTCTTAATCAACTGTAGTAAAATTAGCCAGGGAAGAGGATCTTGAGGTAGGAGGGAAATGGCAGACACTCAGGCAGTGTGGTCTCATCTCCTAAGGAAATTGGGCTAAAGATAGCCTGGGGAGTTTATGTTTCCTTTATTACTCATGCCTTTTTAGGTATTCAGTCCTATTAACAATAGTGATGCTTATCGCTGCTTCCCCCAAAGACCTCACTTAGCTTTCAAACAACTCAGGGAGGATCCTAGCAGCCAACGTTGCTTTGTCCTCTCCCATACCAGAACCTACCGGCTGCTTTGGCATCCTTGGGCAGTGCTACAAGGTGGTGCCAAGCTGAAAGCATGGCAAAGAAAACATCAACCTTGGTGCCTCAAATGGTAGTGTTAAAAATCCATGGGATTTTTTCCACATCGTAGGATTTTTGTTTACCAACATGCAACTAAAAGGTTTTGTTTTCGTTTCAGAATAGGCTTTTGAATATATTATATAACAAAAGCTGTATTTAACAAAAGCTGGTAAAGAATCATGTTTTATTATGACTTAAACCATTCAAATGTTGATGAGATTACATAGAGCTGTGGGATCTTTTGTTTAAAATTCTGTTCTGTGCTCTTGCCTGTATACATATTTGTTTGTGTGTGACTCTCAAAACATCTGTTTTTAAAGAGGACTTGTCTGACAATGAGGAAATGTTCCCGAAAGAAATAACCAAATGGAGTTCCAATGACCTGATGGATAAAATCGAAACCCCAGAATGCGATGATGTCCAGGGTAATTTTATTTTTTTTCTTAGCCAAAACTGCATGTGATATTTCACAGTATTTCCAGGTAATTGTTACAGCCCCAGTCTGAAAAAGGAAAAACTTGTTATCTTCGACTCATAAAAGGAAAAGCTGAGACAGAGCACAAAAATGACTGCCCAGTGCTGCTGAAATAGAATTGCCCAGTGGGAGCTGGGATAAGGAAGCTCTCGATTCTCTTTATTTTCCACGTTGGTTGGGTGCTTTTGTGCCACAGCCAGGATTCTCTCGTATAATGATGAAATATTCCAGCTCTGTCTTGAATTACTTGAATTTCTCCCAGCTTTTCTTTCCTCTTGCTCCATCCTTTGTTCTTATCCGTACCTGCCTTGGTTTTATTTCCTGCTCGTTTTGAAAAGAAGCTGACTCCTCAACCAGATCGATTCATGTAGCAGCACAGTAGAAGCTGACACCTAGGCTTGCTGGTACAAAGTCAGTCTGTGTAGGCACAGACACACGAGCACATCAGATCTCTGCTCCCCCCGAACAGTTCAAGCCGTTCCTTTTATTTTTCCCCACAAATTGATCATTTCTGACAATTGCGCAGGGATTTCCCGTTGTTGCCATGCTTAATGCAGTAAGGATGCTGGGTTGCTGTAATGAGAGGATAGCGTGCTTGTGTTCTATTGCTTACAGAGATTATGAGAAATTACTGGAAAATAAGTGACCTGCCATTGCCCAGGCTTCTCTGGTGGAAGGAGGCGGGTGGGAAGGAGAGGGCAATTAGATGAAATAATTAAAGCGCTATGAGGCAAAAAGGCTGAGAGGCATTGGCACAATCTGCCTTTATTGGAAGACTGTCTTTGCCAAAGTGTCTTGCCGTGCTGATGTTTTAAACCTCTGTGCTTCCAGGTGACTTGTATCACGAGACATCAGCAGAGTACCACGTTGGCTCCAGCGTAGAGAGGCTCAGCATCATTGAAGTAAGTGCTTTGGTTTCTTATAATGAGATCCCTTGTTGCTGGAAAGTCTCCCTGTGGGGTAAATGGGGTAAACTGCTTCCTTTGCTGCGAGCGGTGTCTTGTCTTTGTGTGTTGTTTGGAGCCACGCTGGCATACTCTGTACTCCATGGCTAGGCTTAAGGGATTATTTCACCTGTCTTTTGAACATCATATCGAAAATTCTCTGTCGTTTGCAGGCAGTGTCAGGTATCCAGCTGGAAAAAACACTGATCCTGTGGGGATAACTGCTGCCTGAGGCACTGCTGGTAGAGCTGCCCTGATAATGCCAAATGAGCTGGTGGAGATGTGGGAGCAGGAGAGCCATGTTCCTGCAGCACCACGGTGCAGGCTGCCGTAGTCCCACTGACACAGCTGTGCTGTAGCCCACTCCTCCGAGCTGCTCAGGGGCTTGTTTGGAAACCAGTTATAGCACAGCTTGTATCAGAGCTCGGGATAAAATAATAAATAATTACCCCCTGGCTTTCCAGATTTTGAATATACAGCTCTTGTACTTCAGAGTCCTAGCGAGACCGCGTGTCGTGGAGTGGCTGTACTCATCCTACCCTGCAAGCATCTGTGCGGCACAGATGTAGCTGCTTGCAGAGTGCCTGCTGAGCCCAAGCTATGTCACAGTCAGTCAAAAATCATGAGTTTGGTATGGTCTTTGGTACTATTCTACATGCCAAGCTGTATATTCATGGTGCTCTGGTTTTGCTTTAGAGGCTGAGGGCTATAGGGAGAGTGGGTGGCTGGGGATGGGAATGGCTCCAGCCAACTCAACATACGCCATCCACAAGTTACAGCCCAAAGATTTCACCTAGAGGCTGAAATGGTGCAGAGAAGTTGCTGTCTTGCTATACAGACTCGGATCCCTCCCATTTCTGGCTTCATTTTAGAAAAAGAGCATGAAAGTGAAGTGAAAATGCCTGTTATTTGTAGTTGTTCACAAATAGTCCACTAAAACAGTTCAAACTTCCTAGCCACCATTGTGGGGACTTCCAGTTTACCAAAAGGTAGTCCAAGAATCAGGTGTCTTAAGTGACTCCAGATCTCACAAGAAAGTTCGAAACAGCCACCTCCACCCCAAACTAATCAGCAGTTGCTTGCATGTTCCCCACTTCCTTTAAGGGCAGAGGTTAATGAACTGGAAGGCAAAGGTGCCTCCAAGTGACTGCTGATAAGCCTCCAGACGACCTGAGCTTGGTGACTCATGTTGCTCTCCAAATGAGCACTTAAACATTTGGCTGAAAGCAAAAGCGGTGCTGAGATGTGGAGAGAACTCCTCCCATGCCTCCAGCCAGGCAAAAGTTCACCTTGCAAGCACTGTAAACTGGAATCAGGGGTTTAAAGAGCAGGCATTAATACAATGTAATGGTACTAAATAATTAAAGGCCATTCTTGCGCAGGAAGTCTGGAAAATCTTTATTACAGCCTTGGATGTGAATTTTAATGCTTCTGGTGGGCTGTGTATTAACACATGCTTTAACATTATCTGGTAAAAATGCAAGCTAGCTGCTAGGCTGCTAATGTGTGCCTGGGCATGCTTCCCTCCCACCAGCATGTTCGTCAGGGGCTCAATTACTGCTCAAAAGACAACAGGGAACTAAAGACGCTAAAATGAAAAGAATTTCCCAAATAGAAAACCCTTCTGCCTCTCACCCCTTCCTTACCCCCTTCCAATGGCTACAGGGAGTTGCCTTCCTCTGGGGAAGGAACCAGGATGTTCTCAAATGTTCTCTGCCATCCCCTGGGATGAGGCACAGGAGCAAAGATCAGCACCTCCTGCTTCAGCATGTCTCAGAGGTGTACGGTTATTGGGATTTGGGTCTGCATGGGAGCCATTAACACTGAAAGCCCCGAGAGTGGACAGCTATTAAAAATAGTTTGCTCTGTTGTGTTATAATGTGCAACCAGTGCAAGTGGATGATCTTGTACCTGCTTTTGGGGCATCACAATTGGGTGTGCAGCTGTTCTGGTGGTGATATTGCTCCCCAGTTCAGACACAACCTACAGGCTGTCTGTTGAGGCAAGGAATTTATTTGATGTAGGAAGCAAAGTACCTGGACAGCCATGATATAAACCTTTACTGTGTTCATGCAGCAGTCTCCCAGCCAGATGTTGGCCATTCTTGGTTACAGGGAACTTTTTTTTTTTTCTTTTTTCTTTTTCTTTTTTTCCCCTCTTTCTTGAGTGGGAAATAAGACCTGAAAGAGGAAGTCAGGTTCTCTGCTGTTGCATCCAGGTGTATCTGAGGTCCACTTCCATAAATTAAGCACATTCTCTCTACAAGACAGTTTAGTTTCTTACCCAAAACATGGAGAGATTATTCTAAAATTTCATGCTTCCTGCGTTAAGAAACCTTATTTTCAGTACACACTTACTCAGGATCAGTTTATGCTCTTTTGTGCTCGTGCCCACACTGTCCTCTGAATTAAGTATCTCTTTTCCTTCCCTAGCTTTCTTTTCTCATCTCCACTGTGTTTGAGAGCAGGCATTTCATCCTTCTGTGGCACTGATGTGGCTAATGCATGTATTATAGGTACCATGTATTATCTTAGGGGAGAAAATGTGATAAAATTTGCATAAAATGCACATGGGGCAAATACAATTTCTTTGCAGAACAAGCCTTCCTACCGTGTTCTCTTTCATCCCCACCTAGGACGAGTCGGTGCAGCCGTTAATGCAGCCAAGTAAAATCCACGTCCTCCTTTTGGTACTCCACGGGGGGAACATCCTGGACTCGGGAAGTGGTGATCAGAGCTCTAAGCAAGGGGATGTCAACACCATCACCACCGTGTTTGACACAGTGATGAGGGTGCATTACCCAGCTGCTCTTGGACACATTGCCATCAGGCTAGTCCCTTGCCCAGCCATCTGCTCCGAAGCCTTTTCGTTGGTGTCCAGGTAAGTGGATGGGTTAAATTTTGTGCTTGCCTTTTTTTTTAATCCATGAAATGCTCTGTATGTGGTAGTGATCGCTCTGACCACGCTTTGAGAATGCACTTATTTAATATACTAGAGAGGCATTCAATCTCGATTTCATACTTAGCTGCAGTGAATACAGTAATCATGCAGCAAGAGTTCTGTGATTGATTTATTCTAATTAATCCAATAAATACTAAGGCTTTAATTCCTTGTCTGAGGGTTGTTCCATCACTGTAAGTATGTTGTCCTTGAAGATTTACTTTTGATGGGAGGGAAAGATTTATTAAGCTCTCACCCATTCACATTGGAGTAAATGGCCTTTTCTATCTTGGGGCTTTTTTTTTGCCTTTTTTTTTTAAGCAATCCTCATTACTAACTGTACTGTCTGTAAATGGCTTTCCCCACTCTGCATCTTAGGTTGAGTATTTCCCATCTCTCTTGCCCTCTCCAGCCTCAGCCCATATAGCTATGATGAAGGCTGCCTATCCAACAGCCAGGACCACATCCCCCTTGCTGCACTCCCTCTGCTAGCGACATCATCCCCGCAGTACCAAGAAGCAGTAGCCACAGTCATCGTCAGAGCCAACCAGGCTTACAGCGAGTTCATCAGATCCCAGGAGGGCATGTCATTCAATGGCCAGGTGAGCCAGCAGCTGTTTATAGCCACAATGAAAGGAAGAGCAAGTGAAGCAATTTCCTTCTGAAGCTCTATTTTCATTACTCTCTCAGGAGGGATGGAAACACGACAGGGTTGAGCTGCAATAAGAAAGCATGCTTCCATTTCTTTCTGAAGGAGAGAGAGATTATTGCTTATGCTCTGTCTAGAACCTTTGGGATTCCAAACAAAGTCAGAGCTGGTGTTCAGAAATGAAGCTACAAAGCTGTGAAGTTAATCAATTTTCAGCATGACACACCTTTCCAAATCAGGAATGCTACCTTTGTTACTAAATGTGATCTCTACTCCCATTGCAAACCAAGGCTGTTTGAGTGTTCCTGTCTTTAAAGGACCTTCAGCAGCTCTCACTGGGGTTGCCTGTTGCAAAAGTGGATTTCTTTTTTGAGACAGCACAGCTGCTGCGCCCTGTAAATACCATGACTGAGCATCACACCTCTGTGAGCAAAGGCACTCTCTAGCCCAGTGGGATTTAAGCTATTGAACAGGCTGTGCCCACTGCTCTGCTGCAGTGTGATTTATCCACCCTGAGTTTATTCTGAGCCCTGGGGCCCCAGACAGCCCTCTACTACTCAGGGTCTCAGTGCTGTACTTTGCCTATCTGCTGAACACACTTGGAGGCAGGACAGTATTATCTCCTCACAACACAAACAGGGAACAGAAGCACAGGGAAGCTTGCCTGAAGTAGCACAGGCAGTTGATGAGGAGGGAATCAAGCTTGTCTTTTTGAGACTGGAGTTAGGGCAATAGTCAGCACTCTGTGTTGCTTCCACCCTGTTCCAGTGGGCTGGTGGGGACAGCTAGAACATATTAGCTGTGTTAGCTAGTAGGAGTCTGCAGGGTCTAAATGGATGTTCATCGACAAAATAGATTTACTGATGAAAGCACTGGTTATCCTGTTACAGCAGCTTTCCCAGGTATAACCCAGCACTCCTTTTAACTGTCATCTCTGAACCAAAGTCAAAGGGCTCTTCCCCGCCCCACTTCTGTTGCCTTTTTCAGGTCTGTTTGGTAGGAGATTGTGTTGGAGGAATTCTGGGATTTGATGCCTTATGCTACAGCAATCAGACTGTGTCCGAGAGCCAGAACAGCAGTCGGCGAGGGAGTGTTGTGAGTGTCCAGGTAATGCTGGTTCTCAGTGTCTGTTGGGAATGGGTGTGCTGGCCACAACACCTCCACAACCCCTGATTTTAGTAAGGATCTTTGCATGAAAGGCCAAAGATTGTCTTCCTAATTGATGGCCAGGCCAACAGGTATGTTCTAGAGCACGTGTCAGGACTTGGTGGCTTTGCCCTGAATAGGATCTTGGTGTAGATGGTGAGAGAAGGATGGAAGAAGAAAGATAAAATGTGGGTGTATTCCTGATTCAAGTGCCAGAGTGGTAAATCCATGTATTTCAAATCCCAGGATACCGACCTCCTGTCTCCTGGAATAACAGTGAACAACACCTATTGCTCCAGTGGCTCTAATCTGGAAGCCAGCAGACACCTCAGCAGGAGCAACATTGATATTCCCCGTAGCAATGGAGAAGATCCAAAGAAGCAGCTGCCACGAAAAAGGAGTGATTCATCCACCTACGAGCTGGACACAATCAAGCAGCATCAAGCCTTTCTTTCAAGGTAAGATTTAGAAGAAACAGAACCAGCAATATTCTGGAGCTGAGATCAGTGCACCTAGGAAACTTCAATGTTGCTTTGTCATCCTGTGACAAGGAAGGTGGAGGAAAGTGTAATTTTAGATTGGAGGAGTATAGATTTCATTGAGTGCGTTGTATATACAAAAATAAAAAAAAATAACAGCACCATTAGTGGCAGGGAGAGAATCCAGCTGCTCTACTGCCTTTGTATTACAATGGGAGGAAGCAGCCCTTCATCCTGTCTCTTGACAACCCAAGCAGTCAGGTAACTGCTTTTTTTGCTGTGCTGCGGTTGCAGCATAGAATGGTTTGGGTTCGAAAGGACCTTAAAAATCATCAAATTTCAACCCCCCTGCCATGGGCAGGGAGGTCAAAAAGCAAATATATAAATAGGGTGAGTGAAAACAGGGAAGCAGGATTGGGGATCGAGTGTTGTTTTAATTTCTAAGCATCTTTGAAAGCTGACCTGTTGTTGGGAAAGCTGAGCATGTGTTGTGTCCTTTAATTTTGGCCTAGTTCAAGTGTGAGATTGAATTGCAGTGCCCTTTCCTGTCATAGGAGCAGGTTTCTGCTGCCGGGACAGTGAGATGCTCTAGGCAAGAAGTTCTCAGCCCTCGCTGTTTGGCTGACTCAGGCAACAGCCTTCACCTACACACGAGGATTGTTGTCTCTCTGCTGTCTTACATGACTATTTGGCGAAGCCACCCGAGCCCCTGCATGGAGCAGGGACAGGGGATTGGGTTTTGTCCTCTGCCAGGGCTGCACCCTTGCACCAAGGTCACGTTTCACATTTGTTACTCACTACCAAAGCCCTCAGTATCACATTGCAAAGCTTCTTCAAATGGACTTTCAGAAACGTATCTGTTAACATAACTGATAAAATTTTCATAGCGGTCTTTCCATTGCTGCTGATCATTCAGGGATTACTTCTGTAAGCCCAGAGGCTTTTTCTGACTGTTTTTTCTGACTCATTTGCCTGTGGAACTGGATAACCCATCCCTTTCTCTCCTACAGGACCAGACAGGCTGCATCATCCTCTTAATCCCTCTCCCCCCCCCGTGTCCCAGGTACTGAGGAGCAACGTCTCCCCCAGCAAACACTGTTATCTGCATTGTAACTGCGTCCAAGGCTGTTTCTTTTGCCCTGTGCTGAGCTGAAATCCTGTCTCCAATTTCTCCTTCTTCATTAATTGCAGTTGTTGCTCCAGCCCAGGGGCTCCTGTTGTCCTGCCACGTCAGGGACCCTTTTGCAAAAGATTCATAGGAGAGAGAAAACACCAAAGGGAATGTCATTGGGGCACAGAGTTACTATATTCAGAAAGATAAGCTGCATTTACAAAAAACAAAAAAACACAATAAGCTTCTCAGCTATTTCTAGCGGGTTAATAAAAGGCAATCAGTCTCTTGTTCATACCTTATTGAAACAGCCTCCTGTATTACAGGAGAAAATATGAGTCATGCAAAAATGTGCTTTCTCTTCCTTGTTCTTGACCTCCAGAGCACAGACTGAGTGCAGGGAAGTGGGCTGGAGTCTTGCTGCATTTTTGCATCTGGTTTAGCAGAAGCAGTGGGCCTGCGATGGCTGAGGGATTGCACGGTGCCATCTGTCTCCAGATAGCTTTGTCTTGCTCCTTCTTGCTCCGTCTCCTAAGGAGCGTGGCTGCTCCCTTCAGGAAGCACTCGAGGGGAGCCTGGAAAGGGCTGTCAGTGTTCAGTGAGCTGATGAGTTGCTGCACCTTTACTTCTTTGGGGCTTTCATATCTTTTTTAATCAACCTTTAGACCTTGGGTCAAAAATAAGCCTCTCCCACAGCTCAAGAGCCAGATTAATTCAGGAAAAAGAGCAGCCTGATGCCGTGAGTTGTCTTTGCATCTCTCCCCCTCCAGTCCCTGGATCGGGGCGGTTCGGGGCAGGGGTTCTCCTCTTCCACTCCAGCCTCTTGGCAGGGTGTCACACCTGGCCCCGTCCCCAGACCTCGTGCTCACAGCCATCATCGCCGAGCAGCACAGTCATGGGCTGAGTGCCCCAGCGCTCCCGCTGTCACTAAATAATGATTTTCCCATATGAAAACTAAGCTCTGATGTGACACAGCTTCGTGCAGGAGATTGGCGGAGCAGAGCCAAGTTTTCCTAATGGGCACCGCATACTGGCAGCCTGGCATATGGGGGCCTTTCTGTCCGTGCCTATTGCAGATCTCAGCTTGTGCCAAAGACACTCATTTTTATTCATGTATCAGACCTACCCGCTTCTCTGGGATAATGCCCAGCAAGCCAGAGCAGCATCTGGAGATTACAATCACACATTTATTTTTAAATTCAGTCCTTCTGCACAACTACATTATTTCTGGCTGTGCTGTACTTGTATTATTGTAAATGAGTTGATTTGCTTCTGAAATCCATAAGCTCTTGTTTAATTAATGCACACAGTACATCTGCTGCTTTTTAAAGGGAGAACAGGGCGCTGTAGGTTGCTTGGAGCATGATGGATTCAGAGTTCCCCTTGGCTCTCGTTTCTTTTGATTGCAAAAAAGACTATCAAGTTCCTGGTAAAACGAGAGGAGCTGTCCAAATCGCTGAGCGGTACGGCTGTTCTCGTTCTCTTCCGTTCCCCACCAAGAGATGCCACAGAAAGAGGAGCAAATAAACAAAAAGCCTTGTACCAGCCCTGCCGTAACGCATCCGCCGTCAGGATCCTTTCTGTGGCGTGTTCATTTGGATCACGCTGCCGCTGCCCTGTCTTTGGCAAAACCCAACTTATTCTAAATAACTTTGTATTCCTTACACACGGCACACTTAATGCGTTGCAGTCTTGACAGCTAAAATAATTGTAGCTTCACTGAAGGTGGCTTGTTTTAAATCTGTTTCAGCGCTGCACATCTTGGCAGTGTGATCTCGGGGAGGCTCGTTCACATCACAGAACTGGGAACATACTCATTTTAGCTGTCACTGCCGTAACCTCTTGTTCCTCTCGCTTTTGACATCACTGTTTTGACTTTCTGTGATCTGTATGTCTGGCATAAGTCAGCTTGTTATATTTCCCTGCGGATGGTAACCAGGAGAATAGTACCGCAGGCGTGCGGGCGGGCTCCTCTAGGCAGTACCTGGCAGCAGGGCACGAGGAGAAAGGTTTTGAGCACCGCTGGGAGCAGCGGCCAGCAGAGCAGAGGTGCTGTCTCTGGGGCAATGTGCTGTTTGCCAAGAAAACTCAGTCCAAGTGAAACCCGCTTCTCTTCCCATCTGCGTTTTTGCAGCTTTTCTTTTACTGAAAAACAGCTACCCCAGAGGGGAAGTGTGCGCAGGGGTGAGCGAGTGCAACGGTTCCAGGGCTCCAGATGATGGGGAGGGAGCATCCCCATTTCCCTGAGCATGGCAGTGCCCAGCTGGGCAGGCACACGCCGCGTTCAGAAGCAGCAGCAGGGAGCCAGTGCTGTGGCACGCAGAGCCATGCAAGTGCTGCTGAGCACCTGGGACTTCGTCTTGGGGCTGGGTAGAGACTTCCATTTGCATCGTGTCTGACTTCAGGCCAGTAAACCTTTCATCCAGCCCAACTGTTGTGGTATCTGTTTATCCTACATATTTTATAGACTCTGTTCTGATGCTTGTTAAAGTGTTGGAAAACACCCTGTTAAGATGTTGCTGGTAGCCTGTCTGCAGCCCTCCACTTGCAGCTGTAGCAGTGAGAGCCCAGCAAGGCTGCAGTCTGAATCTGCAGAACCTGGAGAGGAAAAGAAATTGCAGCTTATTGCTTTACGGTCGTGAGAGAATGATCTCAGAAAACCTTTTGTGAACCAGGTTATTAGAGTTACACATCTGCCACTTCAGCTTTATCCCAGATCTAGCCTGCAAAGAAACACTGCTTCCTAGCACGCGGTGGATTCCCCCGTGGTGTTATCTGAGGGTTCCTGTTTCCTCTGCCTCAGTGTCCAAAGGATATGTGACGTCAAATCCCTGTTTTAAACCTCTGTATCAGCCAGCCTGCACTGCACACAGGTTGAGTTTTTCAAGGAGATTTGACAACTGAAAGGAACAGAAAAAAGCTTAGACATATTCTGTATCTGTAGGTGCAGTTACCTGGAGTTGTTGGGCTGGGGTTGAGAGGTAGTTTGAGTGGTAACTTGGCATACGTGATCTCATGGGCAGAAGAGAGGTGGGAGGGTCCTGGGCACATGATAGAAACAATTTACCCCATGGTCACTGGGTTAATTACCCCACATTTCCATTCCCAGTGTGTGCCATGCACATGCATGAAACTGTGCTTCAAACTTGGTACACAAGGATCTTCTTGCAAATTTTGATCTTCCTTTTTCTTTTTCCCCTCCCATTTTCTTTTTCTCTTTCCTTTTTAATACTGTAACATTTGTCCAACTACTTGCAAGAGGAAGAAATGGGTAAGCACAGCTTTCCGTAACATATGAGAGTAAGGTGATGGAAGGAACTCAAATGTTGACAGCCAGAAAGCATAGCAGTGATGTGTGTAATAGAGTGAATCGCTGTAAATCTGCTTTTTCCCTTGGTGCTCTAGTAATTTTGCTTTGCTGGTTATTTTAGTTTGCCAGTGACTGTTCCACTAGCAGTAACCAAGTTTTTGACTCCTAAAAAAAAATATTTGAGGAGAGTGGAGTGTGTAAATGAACCCACTTGAAGCTTGGATTTGTACAGTCTATGTGATGCCAATGAAATTGGGTCATTGTTTGGGGGGACACTTTGCTGGATAATAAACTAAAGTGAAGAGGCATGGAAAGTTGATTGGCACTGTTTCTTCACTACAGAGACAGAATTCTTTTTGCTTTCAATCATTTATCTGGTCATCAATTATGAAAAAAGCAATATGAATAAAATTTTGTCTTTATTTTCTGCTCTTGTTCTAGTTTACATTCTAGTGTTCTCAGAAATGACCCGGGATCCAGGCGATCTAGTAGCTCCACTATGCTGGATGGAGGAAATATTGGAAAGTTTGAGTTTGAGATCACGGACTTCTTCCTCTTTGGTTCTCCCCTGGGTCTGGTTCTTGCACTACGAAAAACTGTCATTCCAGCTCTTGACAGTAAGTCCTGATGTAAACTGTTGAGCTCACTGAGTAATCCAGTAAAAAACAAATATTTATGTATAACACTTATTGCACCATAAGGAATCAGATCACTGTATGCTCTAGCCGACACTGATGATACAATTTATTTGTCATTTAGTTCAAAACATTAAAAATACTGGGAAATTTTTGAATCTGTACATGATGTGCTGATAAATTGTTTCCATTGATTAAACTGGAAGATGAGGGAGATGATAAATCTTCAGTGCTTTTTCTGTTTTTGTAAACTTGACTGTTATCTGTTTTACAGACAAATATTTACAGTAATCTAACAAATAACCATGTGATATTTGAATATTTTTTTCTCCATCTCTTCAGTCTTTCAGCTCAGACCAGCTTGCCAGCAGGTCTATAACCTGTTCCACCCTGCAGACCCATCTGCTTCACGCCTCGAGCCTCTTCTGGAGAGAAAGTTTTACCTTTTGCCCCCCTTTAATATTCCCCGTTACCAGAGGTTCCCACTGGGTGATGGCAATTCTGCTGTTCTGGGTAAGTCACTTCAGATTCATATTAGCAGTCTGAAGGGTTATATCCACACTTCACATGAGGTTATCAAAGCAATTGGAAAGGCCAAGAAAGGGAATTGGCCCCGTAATGTTAACCTTGTTCCTGCTTTATCAAAAGTAGTTTTCTTCCAACAAAATCAGCGCCTTGTGACTCCAATGCCTAACATGTGTCACACAAAGGCCATCAGCTGCTGAGAGTCAGAATGTGGTGACCTCTCTTTGAAGGTCCCTGCTTAACACCCAAGCTGGTGCTTGTGGTTGGGACTGGATGAAGCATGATTAACTTGGCTGAGTTTCAGGACCTTGATGTTTGGGACGCCAGTGAAGACTGGAAGGAGCAGAGTCAATAGTGACATCATGAGATGATTTACTTGGTTGCACCCTTTGCTTTTTCATGGAACCAGCCAAAGGACTGGCTACTGCCCACGGGTGGGCTGGTGACAGTGCCTTGCCTTTGCCACCTTGCCAGTGAGACACTGTTTTCCTAGGATACCTAGGATTCCTCTGCCATCAGTGGCCTTTTCACTTGCTCTAGCCCAATTGCAGCAGTAACAATGTCTAAAATGGCTGTCTGCATGTCCTTTTGGCTGCCTGGGTTGCATCTGAAGCAATTGTGTCCTGACCATGCCCTGCCTCAGCTCCCATTACATCAGTGCTCTCGCAGTTGATCTAATTAAATAAATTATATTTCCTACCATCTTCACCTCACTTCTGTGCCTAGACTCTCATAGTCTGTTGCCATTTCAGTGCAAGATCTCATTGCAAGGAGCTCTTCAGGAAGCTTGTGAGAAGCTTTCTGCACTGTGCAGAACTAAATTTGACCTTTCTGCTTCACCTAAAGCTTTGGCTCCCTGCAGGGTCAAGGCTTTGGGGCAAGAAGAAGAATTTCACCATAATTTTTCCCTTGTTCTAGGTTGTTAGTCAAAGGCTACTTACAGTAAACAGAGCAACTAAGAGTCTCTACTGTAAAACTAGATTCACAGCATACAAGAAATCATGCTGGCAAACCAGAGTCAAATACAAAAGCCATCAGCTAGAAAGACTGGGACTTTTTTTCTCTAAAACTCTGGTAACTTCCCATTTATTTAATCATGTAGGACCAAATGAAGAGAAATATATATCCAGAGGTGAATAAAAAATTGATGCTCTGCATCACATTTAAACTGAAAATGCAGAACAGTGGTCTTGTATGTATCTGTATCTTTAAGGATTGTTTTAATTGCTGAATCTGATTTGTTTAAATGGGCATAAACTAAAATCCATGTTTAATGGAGTGAATAAAATACTTTCTGCAGGCCCTACTCACTCATCAAATTTAGCAAAGATCTTGCTGCAACACTCTTTAAAAATGGATCCACCCACAACTGCATTTGTACCCAGTCCAGTTACAACAGCTCAGGGAATCTGTAGCAACTTGACAAGCAGATTTTTCTGGGGGTATGCTTTAGGTATCAGCTGCAAGTGGCTTCTTATAAAAATTAAAATAAAAATTCCTAAATACCTTCTTCCTCTTAACTATATTTCAAGTTCCCAGTTCTCAGTGAAGCCTGAAGCAAAAGCCCCATTGCCATTGAGCAACCTTCGTTCTGGTTATCATTCTGTGCAACAAGCAGTGATCTTATTAATTTACTGGGCCTCCCTGGACCCTTGTTAAGTTGGCTGTGTCTAAGTTTAGAGAGACACTTCTCTGTAATGTAATGGAGAGGAGTTACACAGCAATTAGCTCAACTCTGAGAAGGGTTGAACGATTTCAGAACCCTCTCCAGGTTTGAGCTTTGTTATTAAGAGATGCTGCTTTACCATGGTGAATAGAACTGACAAAAAAGCACCTTTAAATTCTCTTCTTAAGTAAGATGAAGCCTCTTCGTTAGCTTATCATAAAGAAACAGACTATTCCTTTCCATTAGAGTAAAAATTATGTTGAGATTTATGCATTACCCAGAAGGGCTGTTCTGACCATGATTTGCAAAGCCACTGCTAAAGCAGGAGCATTCACCGTAGGGTGCTCCAGAAAAGTTAATTGTTGCTATAATTAAGAGATACGATTTGGTGATCATGTGCAATTCAGGTGCTCAATTATAATTAGTTATGTACTAAACATTCTGTAGCACTATTTGTGTGTATCTCCTTGCACAGATAGCTGGCTTTTTATTTATTTATTTATTTTGGTCCAGGGCTCAGGAAGCCTCTTAGACTTCTGTTTTGCCATCTGTACTAAATGCTGGGTCCCTGTTTGATTACAACCAACGTGCAGAGTGAAATCAAATTCACATCCCTGCTTACTCCCGTGCTTTGCACTGTGTAGGCTGTGAGTCTGATTCAAGTAAATCTCCCTTAGAGCATATATTTTTTTTTCTCCTTGTAGTAAAAAAAAGATTTCTCTGGATCTGCTGGGTATTTGTGAATTCAGCTCATTTGGAGGAGCTGGTTAAGAGACTCCTTTTTCTTTTGTGGTTGAAATGCCATCATTTTGCTCTCCTCTGCTACCAGTTAATCTCTCTGATGTGGGTCTATTTGGAAAGTCACCCATGTTTTGTTTCTTTTCCTCTATTTGAAGGTTTTCCTTTCATTGAAGACCCTGACTCATAGTTGAAGTGCTCAGTTGTAACTGTTTGTATGTTAACACTTTGTGGCCGCATGTCTGTTGTTCTTTGTCCTTCTGTTTTTTTGTTTTTTGTTGTTTTTTTATTTTCCCATCTGCTTCTAGTTGAGACAATCCAGAACAATCCCATCCTCCTCATGGAAAGTAGCCCTCTGGGTGCTCTCCAGCACCAGGACAGCTTCATGGAAACAAGTATCCCTGTTCCCGTACTGAATTGGCAAGATGTTTCCAATAAAAGTGCCGGTTTTGCTGAGTGTGTGTAATCTACACTTTTGTATTGTTGTCTTGGGTACTTGGGGTGCTTTTTGGAGATCATACTGTTACCTCCTGGAGCTGAAATCTTCACGCTGTGTCTCAGGCTGTGCCACATGAACAAACTGCATGGGATCGTGCTTGGGGTCTGGGAGACCCAGCAGGAAAAAGAATGAGTTGGCATTACAGTGCTCAGTTTGGAAGGGGAGACTGCTGCCACATGCTCAGTTTTTTTCCTTCTGTGGTGGCTGTGCTGCTGGGAAGAGGCTTTGGCACGGAGATGTGGAGTCCCCAGGTGGCCCTGCTCGTGTGCAGGATCCCCTGGGAACAGTTTGGTTTGTCCACAGCGTGCAGCTCCCCAGCACTCAGCCACGCTGCACCGTGGCCAGAAATGTAATGCCTGTCAGACCAGGTTTTGTCCATTTGAGCATCTTGTGTTTGGACAGTGCTTGTGGCTCTGCTGAATACACTGACTGAGGCTTTCAGACCCCAAGGTAGCTGTATGTGTTGGCTTTTGAAAATTAATTTCGCGACTTCTGCCTTAAAAGCAAACTTTGACGCATTCGTTTTGCCTTATTTTACTGTTGTAAATGCTGCATGGCCTCATTTATTCTGGTGGTGGCTGGTGCTGCATCGTGATTTTAATGAGATTTGATTTTGTTTTGGTTCTTTCTTTCCCATGTCTTACTTGCCCATTCTCACCTTTTTTTTTAATTATTATTATTTTGCATTGGGAGCCTGATTCAGCTGCCTTTTATTTATTTATTTGTTTAACAAGCTGACCCTTGCTGTTCATGAGCAGTCCAGTACGTTATGTGGTCATACAGGATGGCAACATCGCTGACTATCCCAGATAGTCTCTCCCTGATGGTTTTCAGGTGTGCAGTTGCCATGTTGCCCGTGCTGTGATGTTCTGTAACAAAGCAGAGGGAAAGGATCTGGCACTATTAATTAATCACTTCGGAGGTCGCTGATGAAATGCCCGTTAGCTGTTATCTGATACATCCTGCTGGCAGGACAGGGCTTTCAGAAGCTTCTCTGCTCTCTACCCTGTGTTTCAAGAGCACGATGTGGCCAAGCAGTGCCTGGTGTGACTGCAGCAGGTGCTGATTCCCAGTTCAGCCACTGGGAATGGATCTCCAGAATCATAACAACTTAAGGACAACTGAAATTTGTGTGGAAATTTGTGTGGCTCTTGATCTCAGGGTAGCAATTGCAGAGTGCCCAGCACTGGCTGGTGACTGGTGCAGGCAGGGTCTGGCCTGTGCTGGGCAGCTGGCTGGCTTCTTTGGTTTTTTATTGAACCTTCCATATCTTCAACTGCTTTCAGTACTCCCTGCTTCAGTGGCACAGCTCAGCCTGCAAAGAGCATATACTGAAATGTGCCATTTGGATGCCCCAAGGACTTCACTCGGTGCCAGCAGTACATTAGAAGGATGGCCCGGTGCCGTTCACTGAGTGCGAAACAATTAGTAAGAACATTGACGAATGGGTCCATAAACAAAAAGGTACAGCACTGAAATGAGTATTAAAGAGCCATAGCCAGGCAAAAACAAAGTGATTTTGCTTCTTACAGCAGCTCTTGCAGAAGTGCAGTTAAATCTCAATTCATGCATCGGTCTGACGGGTGCTGCCAGGAGAGGGGTGCTCAGGGTGCCACTCAGGCCAGGTCTCCAGCTTCGGGAGCTTCCTCGCTCTGGTGAGGTCTGCTCTCAGACATGGTACAAAGCACGTTTCAGCCAGCTCAGCAAACCAGTGGCACCTCTGTCCACCTCTATCTATGTCCTGAAGGAACAGCTAAACTTGGTGGTTGATGGCTAAACTTGATCTTTCTGGTGCTGGTCCTGTTCCAGGCATCTGGATTGGGTTGGAAGTGTTTGCTGGAGAAACCTCGCAGGCTGCCACCTGTGAAAAGCAGAAAGCAGGGCCCTTCTGGAGCAGGAGCTGTCGCAGGGGCTTGGTCACTTTGTGCCGCTGTGGCAGCATCTGCTGCATCCTGCCCTGGTCACATCATTCCCAAAGACAGCCCCCTTGGTTTCCAAAAGGCAAGAACCTTCCTGCCCAAGGGATTTGGTACAAAGAATACAGAGTTTAGGAAAAATGTTGTTAGTTTGTTTCTTTGTGTTTTTTTGTTCTCTTTTTTTTTTTTCCTGTGGGTCAGGTCACAGGTTTTTATCTGGAAGTTGCTGTCACAGCAGCTTTGGGGTTGAGGAAGCCTGGCTAAAGGGGCAGTTTTCTGTCCACGTTTCCTGCCCTGCTTCTTCCTGGCCCTCATTTTTCTTAGAAACTGTAATCTTTCAGCAACAGAGGGTGCATAGCTTGGGAAAAGGGAGAAACATAACAGTCACCCAAGTGGGCTGGACGCAGGAACAGTGCAGTCGGGCTGCACATCAGCCCCTGCAGAGCAGATTCCTGCCACCAGCACATAGCTCAGTAACAGTAAAACAGATTCGGTTTTTATACAAGTGGAGAAAGACTCCTGTGTGACACTAGCTAGCATGGTGCTGGAGGGGTTGTTGAAGTGTTTTTTGTGTGTTGATTTGTTTTGTTTTTTCTTCAGACTCAAAAATCCACAGCTAGACACAGAAAGCCAGATGACTAAGAAAGCAAGCCCAGAGTGCCACTGTTTTTAACTTTATGTACTTTCCAGCTCCCGGGCCCATGAAAAAAGGAGGTAAAAATCACACAGAGCTAAGGGAAGATAAGCTAACAGAGCCAGAGCCGTGATCAACCCATTTGGCCCAGCCTTTCCTCCTGTGTAGCATTGGTGTAAGACTCCAGCTGCTTCCTAATTCAAGCCACAGATGTTGATTTTTAAGGGAGAAAAAGAAGTTCAGGCCTCGCTGGTAGGTGCAAGCTAAACCCGAGCCTGGCATTTTTCCTAGTCGGACAAAGCCAAACCTCTCCATGCATCTGACCAAGTTCAGGGGAGCTGACAGTCATCACCTGTGCTGATGTTAGGGCACCCGTGTGATGGGAGAGATTATTGCAGAAGGATCTCACAGTCTGTACAGGCAAGGAGAAGAAGGGGTAACCTGGAGAGGTGAGAGGGCTGTGCCAGGTCTTGCAGCCAGTAGGTGCCTGCAGTGGGAGTGAGACCCCTTACCCTGTCTGTGGGGTTGAACTCAGCCAGCTCCTGGCTTGGCTCATGTTTCCCAAGCACAGCCTCTGGTCGAATTGTCTCTCCTGCCTCGTGCTGGAGCTTTCTGCAGTAAGAAAACTGCTGGCCTAGTGGGGCTGGCTGGGCTGTGGATGCTGGTAGCAGCCTTGACAGCCAGCAGCTTGAGGCAAGGTGAAAAGTGGAGGAAAGTGCTGAGAAAGTGATGCTGGTAATGGCCTTTCAGGCACAACGTGGGCAGTGTGTGAAGCTCATCATCAGGTCAGGCTCCCGCTAGGACTCAGATCTTGCAGTCCACAAAGCTTTTACACAGAGCAGCTTGTGGCCTGATTTTCCCTGCAGAGAACAGAACTCTTTTACTGACACTTATCTACACATTTTCTGCTTCATACATTCTCTTTCCCTCCGCTGCAGCAGGATTTGTGTGGGCACAGACACTGCTGCTGTGAACTGAAAGATCGGAGGAAGCAGAGCAGTAGCCCCAAGCAAAAAGATCTGTATTAAAATAAACCAGTTGCCAAAACAACGCCTCGTGTCAGCCGCACGCTGGGATCAAATCCAGGGATTGCCAAACTGGCTGAAGTAGGCGGAGGATGTTGGTGCGGGGGAGTAATTTACTTGTGTTCCCCGTGGCATCCGCTGCCCAGCTGGGCACAAACTTTTGCCCTGTCTGGAAAAAAAAGCTCAGATGCTGCTACTCAGGTACAACAGAGATGGGCAACATTAAAGCAGTAGTAAATAGCTTTGCTTTTGCATGTTACTGTCATACCTGTGTTGCCTGCTGTGAAGCACGTGGTATTGGCACCACAAACCCTCTGCAGTGCAGGATGTCCCAGAGACGTTTAATTTGGCCTCAGAGCATCCACAGAGGGGTGGGTGCTCATACCACTGTTACAGGGGGAAAAATGAAATGCAGAGATTTTATCTTGACTTTCAGCATCTCTTGGTTTGCCAGTCCTGAATGTTTTTAGGTCCGTTTCCCCCTAATACATGTATAAGGGCCACGTGAGCATGCCTTTAAATCCTCCTTTTCTGTATTTATGTACTAGAGGGTTAAGCCACACTTGGTAAACCTCAGGTTGAGATCTAAAATCCAGACTTGCACATTGTACACAAGAAGCTCTGTTTTCACAGAGACTGAGCGCTCCCCGATCCACCAACACCGATTGGAGATGTAAGTGCTCAGCACCAGGCTCCTTTTTCCTCAGTAGCCCCTGTTTTAGTTTAACGAGTGTTGGCTGTATCCATCAGCAATGATGTACAAGTTCAAATTTAGTCCATGCCAGGCATGAAAATGTTTTCTTGATGTTTTTTTGCATTAATGCTTCTATCTTGGAGATGTTCATTTAAGTCTAAATGTTTCAAGAAAACAAATATCCCTTTTTAAAGGTTGTTTTTTTGTTGTTGCTGTTCTCCTTCCCCTGGTTATTATTTTGTCTCAGTGTGAATATATAAAGTTGTATATATTCACATCTGTATGTATGACACATGCTTCTGTTCTTGCTGCTTAAATAAGTCTGCCTGGATTTTTGTTTGGGGTTTTGGATTTGTTTTTTTTTTTTTTTAGCTAATTATTTTGCTTTTCTCAATCAAAGACTGCTCTTCCTGCCACATGCCTCTTTGCCTGCTGTGGTGTTTGCTTCCTTTTCAAACTAGAGCTCCAATGAAATGTTTTTCATTCCGATCAGTTTTGAAAGGTTTTTTTGCATCTACGAGCCTTGTTTGCCTCCTCTTCCTCCTCTCAAGTTCATCTTGCCCAGCCTCTGTCTGTTGGTCTAATATTTTGATTTCCCTGTTTCAACTTTGTAGCAGATGTTGTTCAGTCTCATGGTGCCGTCTTCATGGAAAGCGCGTCCCTGTCCACCCCCATTTCAGCCCCTCAGTTCAGGGGCTTCCGGAGAGCCAGTGAGATCAGCATTGCCAGCCAGGTCTCAGGAATGGCAGACAGTTACACTGCTTCCAACATAGCCAACAGTAAGTGTTTCACCCCCTCCAACACTTCTACTCGCCACCACACCGCTGTCTCAGCGCCGTGCACCGAGCCGCCCCGCTCTGGCTCAGAGCCACGCAGCTTCTGTCCGTCTGTCTGTCTGTCTGGGGTATGCTGTCCATTTATAACCAAACCTGGAACTATTTCACCTTCACCTGATTGTGTCCTAGTCAGTGCTGCGTGTTATCGTCTCCCCTGGAGGAGCCAGTTTATGACACAGGGGCCATTGCCGTGTTATGCATGTTGGACTGTGCTGGTGATTATGGTGTAAATTGTTCAAAAATGGTAATAACTGATAACTCTGAGCGGCATTTGGCTGCTGTGTGGTGAGGGTTAACCCAAAGGGATGTTTGTGTGCTGCTGTTGATAAGAGTCTGGCAGAAGTAGTGGGGATCAGCGCTTGTAGATTAGTAATGCAGGATGTGGTGCGTGGCTTGATGCACATTACTTAAATGTGATCCACAAGAGGAGGGGACGAGTAAGCCCTTCTGTAATGCTGAAAGGCAGGAAAAGGTTTGGGTTATTTATTACTTCGCATCGAAAATTCAGCTCTTCTGTAGCCTGGAGGGCAGCTCCAAGAGTCAGTCAATTATGAGCCATGTCCCAGAGCAGAGTGAGGAGAAAAAGGATGGTTTTTTTATTTTTTATCAAAACCCGTATAACTTTACAGCTAACATGGTGAGGAACAACAGCCTTTGTTAGCAGTTCAGCCCGTTCCTCGTTTCAGCTGAAGGTGTGAGATTAACAGAATATATCCTCAGGGACCTCTGATAAACTCAGATGGAAAGAGGCTGAAAAACAAACAAATTTAAAAACCAAACAACCTTCAGCCCAAACTTTTGTCCCAGAAAGTGATGAAAACTTAGAGATAGTCCGTTCCCAGCACATTAAATTCCAGGGCTATGAACAATTTGCTTCATAATTAATTACTGAGCTTAGTAACGCTCCCTGAGGCAAGTGTGAGCTGTTGGAAGTCTGTGGGCACAGGGCAGAGGCTTCTTGTCCTGTTTGAGGCAACCTTTGCAGCAGGAACACACTACCTGCCCTTGGACAAATGAGCTTTTCTTCCCTGAAGCACATCCGAGAGCCGATGCTGTAAGCTCAACGTGCCTTCTTGTGTTCGTCCTGACGAGCTTTCTTGCTAACTTTTAATCTGCACGGGAGGAAGGCTTCTCGGCGAGAAGGTGTTTGTGTTGTGCTCATTTCACACCCACAGAGAGCTGCCAAGCTCAGCCGGCCCAGAAGGGAAGGTGGGGGCTGCCGTTGTTTGTTAGGAAGGGTTCATGGCAGGACGGTGCCTGAAGGCCCCGTGTGAGGCCCCGCAGCCATCCTGCCTCCGCCAGCTGAGGGCAGGGTCAGGCCTGCACGGTGCTCGTGCTGTGTAGGTGGGGAACCCACTGGTCAACGTGAGGGGCACCTTTTGCTGCCCTCGTGTCCGTCAGCACATCCCCCTGCCTGCCTGCAGAGATCTGGGCAGTCTTACAGCTTTCCTCCAGTTATTTTGACTTATGTTTTGTGGGAATTATTCCTGTGCATACTTCACAGCCATCAAAACCTGTCTGTGACACCAGAGGGGAGAAGTCTGGCCCTCAGCACATGTCTGGCCCTCCAGAGGTCCCACCAGGTGTGGGGAAAAGCTGCCGAAATGCTGGGCAGCACCCAGCCAGCAGCATAGGGTCTCACAGGGCACCTGTCCCCAGCACCTGGCCTGTGACCAGCCCCGTTCCTTCTCCCTGCTGTGCTCTCAGCCTCTTCCTTCACCTCCCCGTGCTGGCACAACCCCTCAGCCCCAGCCTTTCAGCTCATACACTCAATTTTGTTAGCGCAGCAGCAGCCTGAAGCTGATACACTGAGGGTTGGACGTGGCCTGCAGGCCACAAGGGTGCTGCAAAATGGTGCCTCCCTTCCGGGAGCCCTCCCCAGGGTGCAGCTTCCTCACAGCGTGAGCTTCTGGAGGATGGAAGTGGTGTTGCCTGCATCGTGTGTGCCATAAGAAGTATGATTTCTGTTTTTTTGTTTGCTTTTGTATTTATTTTTCTTTTTAGAAACCAAACACCACCTTAACCATTGTAGAGGGTTTAGCCTTCTGTCCCAACTTGCACTCCCTCACAAATCCCCCACCCAGACTTCATCCAAGAGACGCAGGCAGCATAAACACGATGAAGTCCCTTCAAAGGGAAGAAAACTCAAAGGGCCACCGAGTCAGGATGCAGACTGTGCTCTTCGGATACCCAACCTGGACATCAAGAAAGGTATTCTGGAGAGACCAGCTCCAGTCAACCTCCTCTTGTTCAGTGGTCACAGATCTTCACAACAAATCTATGCGCTTTCACTGAGACACTTGCAATTTCTGGTTGCATTTTAACAAGTACTTATGTCACTTTGCTCCAAAGGTCACTCATAAATAACACTGCTAACACCTGGCAAGAGCAGGAGTTCTTCTAGGCAGAGTTGTGGGGACAACGCTTCTGCCTCTACCACCCTCATGCTGTCTTTTGAGCACAGAAGAGTAAATCCTGGCTGCTTTGTACAAAGAATCTGGAGTCACCCAAGCTGAGGACTTGCATGAGAAATGAAAGGTTGGGACGTGACCAGGAGCTGCCAATTTGGAAGGCAGAAAGTCAGAAGTGGCTGCGAGGAGGTGCCTGTGTGATCTGGAAAAGCCGTGTTGATCCAGCAATGCCCTCCTCCTCTTTCCCTTGGCTCTTCGGAATCTCAAGGGCCGTTAGGATGGCCCCAGGTGGCCTGGGCATTCGGCACACCAGGTTTTGGGCCATGGGGAAGTGCTGATGCTGTAAGTCTCTGCACTTCACAGTGGTTGTGCTGGGCTCTGGAAGGAGCTGATGGGTCCATTTTTTAAGTTCAGCATCGGGGCTCATCACCAGCAGCTTTCCCTTAATAAGAAGGCTTTGTTGGATTGCACCTTATGCCTGGCAGCTTTCCTGGAAGTCCATATAAAGGGAAAATTGTTACAGAGAAAAACAAGTCAGAGGAAAAACTGCCAAAACCCCATCTTGCGACCTGCATGCAAACTCAGCTCTTCCTATTGCTGTCTTCACCTGACCCATCTTCTCCTTTCCACGGCTGCTCTTCCAGGCCAGAGGGTGCAGGAGCTGAGGGTTCCTCACTGCTGGGAGAGCTGCCCACGCCGTCAGGGTCAGAGGCTTTGGGCTGAAACATGCTTGTGTTGGAGCTGGAAAGGATGAGTGTGTCTTCAGGGCAGCATTGAAGTGTGGTGGTGTGCGAGTGGTGGCTGTCAGCCACTTGTGTGTGAGCTGTTCGGTGGAAGAAACTCTTCTGAATTTTCTGTGACCTTGCCCACCCAAATCTCGGTGCATTTTTCAGTCTCCCATGCAGTGGAGTCCCAGAGCCGCTGGGCCAGGTGTCTCTGTCACCTGCACCATGGTGGCCTCGGAAGGCAATGAGGATTTACTGGGGATTGCCAATCCTGGCAGCAAGAGCCATAGCACCCTGCCTTGTGGCACCTTTAACATCTCACGTGGGCTTCCAGCATTCATATCCTGTGCAGTGTGGCTGAGATCTGGGTGCCAAAGAGTCTTTCACTCCCTGGTGAGAGCTGAAGGAGTTTGAAGCAGGGCTGGAGATAACCTGGGCACACGCTGCAGTGGACAGAGCACGCACATCCTTCCTCCCACATCCCACAGGAGACAATTTTGTCTTCTGCTTTGGAACGCGGATTCCAAGGCTCACTGCACGTGAGCTTTGGATCCCTTCCCTGTGGTCCGGATTAATGGCAAGTTAATACCTGCCCTCTAGTACTTTCGTATGTCCTTAAATAAAGGAGAGCTCAAGTGCTGCTGCCTCCGTGTGTTCCTCCTTCAGGTTGAGCAGACAATAAGCCCTGGGTTGGTTGTTCCCTCTTAACAGTGCAACCATCTGGGGAGCAGCTTCCTGGCCTACCTGGAGCAAGGGGCCAGCGCCTTGAAATACCATTTGTGACAGACTGTGCATGCACATGAACCTGCTTTGAACGAATCTTTTCCTTCTAGTTGCTGCCAAATGGTGGGGAACCAAAAGGATCGACTACGCTCTCTACTGTCCTGATGCCCTGACAGCTTTCCCCACGGTTGCCTTACCTCACCTCTTCCACGCCAGCTACTGGGAGTCCACAGACGTTGTCTCCTTCCTGCTGAGACAGGTACGGTCATCCTCCCACCCTCATCTCCCTTGGGCTCTGTTTCTGCTGGGGGAAAAAAGGTGAGGAGGATTTTTTATTTTTTCGCTGTACCTTCCATTACTCTTCTTGATGCATAGAGCTGAGAAAATACTGTTTGTGCAGGTCCATCTTCTTCCCAGTTTTTTTTGTTTCTGACCTGTGTCGCTAGCAGAGCTGCTCCCATGCAAAATTAATGGATGGGTGCTGTTGCACCCAGTTTGTTCAGGTCTGGGTTTTGCCATCAAAGCAGGCTTTAGGCAGTCTCCCCAAGGAGCGTTGGAGTGAGACAAGCAGCCTGGGGCTGTTTCCCATCAGATCGCAGTGGCAAAAGACGGAGGCACTTGTTTTTTGCAAGTGAGCTGTTCTCTGTGTGTGAGTTTGGATCCCAAGTCTGAAACTTAAAGAAACTTCTTGGTGTCTAAACAGAAATAGCACCAAATTTGATAAAACCGAAGAAGTTCTGTATGAGTTTGACATGAGTTGATAAATAGGGCTGGGTTCCTCAGTTTCTGAGTTACTGCAGTCTCCTGTAGGAACCCAGACCATCGTCACTGTGCTGGGATTTTGTTTTTGTTCCTCCGGTACAAAGAAGTTCTCCTGGGGCTAGGTAAATGGGGATTTCTGCAGTCTGATGCCTCAGACTGTCAACCTAAATTTGGCCTGAGATTTAAATTCACTGTTTAAAATCTGTTTTTCCTCAACAATTTTTTTTTCTTCAGTTCCTTGGGGGATGAAAGGGTGTTATTTGCCTTACAAAGTATGAACCCCTTCAAGGAATGGTACTTGGAGCATGGAAGTGGAAAAAAACACAACAAAACAAAGAGCAACTCAGTGGATTGTGTTGCCCACTACGGCGCTTGGATTTGCTTTGTGTTAGCTCAGCTGTTAAGCTGTCCCCGCTCCCTTCCAGCCTCCTCGACTGCAGCTCTCAATTATTTATGACTCTGTTGGCAAACTTTCTTTCAGTGCTGTTTTCCAAATTGTGTGCGAACCATAAACAACAGAGATGTCGGTGCTGGTGGCAGCAGAGCAGTAGCGATAATCCAGCGAGACCCTTTCTTCTCTGCCTGTATCTCGCCCAGCGAGACGTCTCCGTGCTGGCACACACCTCGCCAGCTCAGCTGCTGTGAAACCACAGCCCCGCATCAAACTTAGCCCAGCGGGGCTGAAGGCAGTGAGGGACCCGTAATTGTGCCTGAGTGGGAACAGCCACGATAGTCTCACACGTGAAAGGCCCCCCTCCCAAAATATCACAGCCAATTACTCAGGATTCAGCCCAAACCTGGGGCTGCAGCACAGTGGGGTACTTCATTTCTTGCAGCTCTCTGTCTGCTCAAAGCCCTCCAGTGGCTGCCTCTGCAGTGTGGCACCCAGTGCCTGTCTCTACTCACTCATCTCTGCCTCGAGACTGTCATTTTTCTCATGCCCTCTCCTCTTTCTGTCCTTCCAGAGCACCACACCACTTCTTCCCCTAATAAGGACTTGTTTCTAATCTCTGGACAAAGTGTAAAAGAAAGCCGTTGGATAGTGTTAGCCTCCAAAGACTGAATCTTGTTAAAATAAGCCCAAGTGGGACTCAAAATAGATTCCTGATTTAAATAATTTTCGGTAAAACTTGTTATGTTGTTTGCCTTGGATTTCTGTGAAATCCCTCCCCAGCAAGCTCACCCTCCCTGGGGTCCTTTTTCTGTTTCCCGGGAAGAAAAAACAACTTCAGCTCTGCAAAGCGAGCTGGTCTGTGCCAGACCACTACTGCCTGGGTCAGCTGGAGAGCTGCTGACCCCACAGGCTGTGCTCGAGAGCTTGTAGAAGAGCTGACACATGCGAGTCTTCTTAATATTTTGGAGGGTCAGGGTCACAAAAGACTGCTGCCAGTTTTGGAGTTCTCTTTGCAGGGTCACCCCCCAGCCTTAGAGCAGCCTTTGAGACACCTCCTCGCCTTTGAAGTCTGTGGTGTTAGTCTTCCTTTTCCCTTCTGGGGTTGGTTGAAGAGCAACCTAGGTAGGATAAAACCCTCCTCTCTCTGGGTTCCTTCTCCATCCTTGCCTGTGTCCTGGCAGGCAGGAGCTGCTCCCAAAGGCTTGGGGACGTGACCTTGTCCCTCTTGGATCTCTGTTCCCATGCAGTGACACCTACTGGCTTGGAGATCAGTCCCTGCCGGACCATGGGACTAGTGAGTGCCTGCAGGAAGGGAGGTCTCTAAATGCAGCACTTTCTGCTGTGTTTGAGCCAGTTTTATACCTCCTGACAGTCTAAATAACTTGCCCTTTTTACCTGCATCCCAGCCAGGATTAAATGAGTGCTGGCCACAGACTTTGCTAGCTCAGAAGAAACCAATTTTCCCTGCTCTAAAGAGAGCAGCCTCTCAAAGTGCTAGCTGACAAGCCAAATGCCCAGCAGGAGAACTGGTCTGTCTCTGTCCAGGCACTGCCCTCCCTCAGCACAGGCTGGGGAGATGCGGAAAGCGCAGGCAGGAGGAGAGGGGACGCTGTGCAAGTGGCTGATCTGAGGATGGGGCTTGTCCTCCCACAGGTGATGAGGCACGAGAACTCGAGTGTGTTGGAGCTGGATGGGAAGGAGGTGTCCGTCTTCACCCCCTCCAAGCCCCGTGAGAAGTGGCTCCGCAAGAGGACACACGTGAAGCTGCGGGTGAGGGGGTCTGGGGGCTGCCTCTGCTGCGGCAGGGAGAGCTGTCATGTAGGGGGCTTCAGTTTGGGCTGCAGGAACAGTGCTGAAGGCGGCCACCGTGGGCACCTGCGTCTGTCCATGCTCTTGCCATATTATATAGACAGAGACATCATGCTGCTGATGTATGTTAGTGATATTTCACTCATAAAGTTGTGAAAAAGGCACCCGAAAGATCTGTATCAGCAAGGTCTTGGCCTTCACTCCGTGTAAAGTGCAGCGAGTGTGGCTGGAGGTCAGGGAAGGAGAAGCAGCTTCTTCCAAAGTTCAAGAACACAAGTCCTGTGTGAATGCCCTTCGTTCCCAGGAAATGTTTCTGATTCCTGAAAGAGGGCAGTTCTCTGCTAGAGCTGAAACAATGTCAGCAAATTTCTCTGGCAACTGTTTGTATTGCCTCTTAAATCGAAAGTGTAAGATCCAATGGACAGAAACAGAATTGCACATACAAATTGCCTTTTAAATGGGCTCTTCAGACACATACATTTTGTACCTGTCATTGGTGCAGGGCACAAAGTCTCACCTCCCCTGCAGGTCAAATTATTTTCTGAAGCTGAGAGCTGTGGGTGACCTGGGTGGGGAATGACAGAGAAACCCCCACACTGATTTGTGCAGTCACATTTGGCGTTCCCCTATGAGACTGTTCATCACTGAACCTTTTCCTTTTTTTTCTTCTTGACTTGTGCAGAATGTCGCAGCCAACCACAGGATAAACGACACCATTGCTAATGAAGATGGGCCCCAGACCTTAACTGGGAGGTTTATGTACGGTCCACTCGATATGGTCACACTCACGGGAGAGAAGGTACGGTCTGCTGGGGGGTTGTGCACCAAAGGGTTTCCTACCCTTGTGCCTTGGTCTAGCTGAACGAAGGGGCTTGGATGGAAGGTCCCTGTGCTTGGCCCGTTGTACAACTCATCTTTATCGCCGTTGTTGACCCAGACTTGCTGTGTTCCCAGGTGGACATCCACATCATGACCCAGCCTCCGTCAGGAGAGTGGGTTTACTTTGACACTGAGATCAGCAACAGCAGTGGCAGAATTTCCTACGTCATCCCTGAGAACCGGCGCCTGGGCATTGGCGTGTACCCTGTCAAGATGGTGGTCAGGTGATGTACCTTGGATGGCTGTGGCTTAGTTTGCAAGGGGATAAAAAAGGCTTGAAACAGGCCATGCGATTGCGTGACAAAGTCATAGACCTGCAACCCAGAATAAAAGAGGAATTTGATAATTGTAGAGTACGGTCCCTCCTTGCGTGGCAGCTCTGATTGTTGGGTGTGTTCAGAGCGCAGTTTACCAGCAACAGGAGCAAAATGATATGTACTCTGCAGCTATAAAAGGAAGATTCATGTTTTATTCTGCCTCTTACATCGTGAACAGGATGGTAATTGAGCTCTGGTTGCAGGAGCTTGCATGCCTTCTGCACCATAGGTGTATGGCCTCACTGTCATCTACGAAACTGCACAGCTGAGCATATTTTAAAGACTATAATCTTGTCCTTGAGAGGCAGAACTTTGTTCTCATGGTAATTCACAGACCACAAGGTTTCAGCTCAGCTCCAGTTGCTGGCATTCAGCTCTGGAAGGGGGAGAAGAGGAGCATCTTTTCAGTGGTGGAAGCAGCTATGTTCTTCTGGGAGTGTGTTTTGAGTCACTGATGGGCACTGACACCAGAGCATTATTTCCCATCCTACCTCAACACAGAGTCCTTCCTGCAGTGCCCATCACTGCTCTAACCAAGGGTAGCACAGCAGTTAGAGCCTTTGGGCCAGGTCTGGGGCTGCCTTGGGCTCGTGGTGCACTTTACTTCTGAAAGAACCTCGGTATCTTTATGCCTATAAATACCCGTTTCTCTTTCAGGGGTGACCACACTTATGCGGACAGCTACATCACGGTTCTGCCCAAGGGGACGGAGTTTGTGGTGTTCAGCATCGACGGCTCCTTTGCAGCCAGTGTCTCCATCATGGGCAGCGACCCCAAAGTCCGCGCTGGAGCGGTCGACGTTGTACGGTGAGCAGCAGGGCCTGGGGCAGTCAGTTTGCTTTGCCCGTAGCATTGCTCTAGGTCTGTAATCCACGGACTTGTGGGTTTTCTTCCAGGCACTGGCAAGACCTTGGCTACCTCATTATCTACGTCACAGGCCGCCCCGACATGCAGAAGCAGAGGGTGGTAGCGTGGTTAGCACAGCACAACTTCCCCCATGGGATCGTCTCGTTCTGCGATGGGCTCGTTCACGACCCGCTGCGGCACAAGGCCAACTTCCTGAAATCCCTCATCACGGACGTAAGCCTGTGCCTGCTGAAATATGATCGTAGCACGGGTTTAGATTGCTCCTTGTCCAATTGCCCCTGTCAGCACCAGTCTCTTGGCAGCAATGCGACCTGCAGTGGAAGATTAATCTCTGTTCATTTTATTTTCATCCTTTTATTGCTCCACAAAGTGTCTGTGCTGTTAAATTGTGTCATCTCCGCTCTGCACTGTCCCATCTCATCACCGATTCTTCCAATGCCAAATGCCAAGTGAAAGAGGGAGCGGTGCCTCCCCTTCCCTGCTCGTGTGCTCTTGTCACCTGCTCAGTGGCTTTCTGTCTGCCCATCGTGTAACCTGCGGGTCTGAGGTGCCCTTTGGAGGGCGTGGGGCTGCGGCAGGGAGTGGCCTTGCATCACCTGCCCCTGACAGGAGACTGCGTAGAGCAGCTTCCTGAGCATTCACCCCAGGGAGGCCGTAACATCACTCAGCCCAGAGGCTCAGAAAAGCTCCAAATAAAACAAGCTTTTCTCTGCCTGGCAAGCGAAGTAGCTGTCAGCATCCAGAGCACTCGTGCCCTGCCTTGAAGAACAGGGAACCCCTCGTTAACCCTTGGACTCTCATTTTGACCTGAGCCATGGAGGCAGGAGCAGCTGTCTCCGACTTGCTGCCACAAGGGCCGCGCTAGCTGCTCTCCCTTGTCCTCCGGGAGGACGAGTTTGTGACCAGGGCCAAAGAGGCCATATCCCCGGCTTGCCTGCAGCTCTGGGGGCAAAGCAGCCTGGTCTGTGGTGGCACCAGTGTCAGCACCTCCCCTGCTTCAACCCCCTGATGAAGGCTTTGGCCAGGAGCTGCTTTTGCTCTCCGCTGGGAGTGCAGGCAGATGAACCCCCGCAAGGCAGTTGTGTGTCACTGCCTATCCCTGCTCCTTCCGTCCCGCGGCGCTGAGCAGCGGTATCGCATGTGGCAGCACAGCCAGCGGAGGGGAAGGCTCCGTGCTGCTGCTGACTGCACAGGGGGCTGCAAAACTCTCCTCTCCCCTAGTGGCAAGCAGGCAGTGAAGTGTGCGGCATCCCTGCCCCCTGCGGACCTCAAGGCACGGCAGCCGTTCAGCCAGAGGAGATCTGCTGGCCTGTTGCTGTTATTCCTCTTGTTCCGGCCTGTAAACATCCCCGGCTCTGTTAATTAATGCTTTGCTCAGCGGTGCATTATCCAGCTGGGAACTTACATAAGTTATTGACCTGAGATTCCTACAAATGCTGTTCAGAAAAAGAAAAAAAAAAGCTGCCCTGCCTGTTGAGCAGCGAGGAGCAGCGCCCATATGTTCTGACCGCGTGTTGCTTTCTCTCCCTGCAGCTCCACATGAGGATCCACGCGGCATACGGCTCCACGAAGGACATCTCCGTGTACAGCTCCATCAGCCTCCCACCCACCCACATCTACATCGTTGGCCGACCCACCAAGAAGCTGCAGAGCCAGTGTCAGGTAGGAGCCGGCTCGTCAGAGCCCCCTGGGTGCTGCCCGAAAAGCCAAGGGCCTCCCGTGGGAGGGAGAGCAGCGGGGATTTGGTCACCCTAAAGCTGCTCTCAGACCTGGCGCTTTTCAAGACAAAGTCCCACGTAGCAGGACCTGTGGCATCTCTCTGGGTGGCTCCATGTCTTGTACATCACCCAGTGAGCGTGGCACAGCAAAAACACTCAGCTCCCAGAGCCTAGCGGGGAAACGCCTCCTGTCCCTCTAACGCCTGCCCTTGTCCCCCTTGTCTCACAGTTCATCACAGAGGGCTATGCAGCCCACCTGGCCCAGCTGGAGTACAACCACCGCTCGCGCCCCGCCAAGAACACCACCCGCATGGCGCTGCGCAAGGGCAGCTTCGGGCTGCCCAGCCAGACCGAGTTCCTGCGCAAGAGGAACCACCTGCTGCGCACCATCTCCTCCCAGCCTTCAGCTGCCGGCGGCAGCAGCGCCGGCCACCGCCCCGAGCGCACCCAGAGCCAGTCCGACAGCGACAAGGAGAGGGACAGGGAACGCAGCCAAAGAAGCATGAGCATCGCCACGGGGTGCTGGGGTCGGAGCGCGGCATCCCGCCTGGAATCTGGCCTCTTGGGGCAGAAGTAGCCGAGCCAGAGCCAGCGACTGTCGGCTGTAGCCACCGGAGGGGAAAACAAAAGGAAAGAGGGACGAGGCCGGCGTTACGGGCTGGAAGGGTAAATATGGTGCTACTCTAATAACATCGTGGTGTTCTGGGAAGAGATGGGATGTTTCCCACGCGGAACGTTCAGGCCTTGCAAGCGGGAGCGTCAGGTTTGTGCAGCGTGAGCCCAAGGAACAGCTGGAAACGGGGGGGGGAAAGTCTCCAGGTCAAGATCGCGCTCTCTCCTGCCTCCTTCTCTTATCCAGGTTTAGTGACTGTAAATACGTGCCTCCTCGCCTTGTTAGCCATCGCTCCGATACGCGTGACCGAGTGCTGTCCTCAGAGCCACAGGAACGGGGATGAGGCTGGGGGAACTTGCTCTTGGTTGTCCCAGGAGTCAGACCGAGGTGCTCTGCCAGTGCTGGCACGGGGTGGGTTTGGGGTTCAGTGAGCGCGCTGCTTCCCCGGCACAGACAGCCCCAAGCGAGGGATTTACCAGGGGCTGCGCCAGGCAGAGCAACCGAGAGCTTTACCTGTACGAGGAGCTTCAAGTTCAGCCACTTTCGCAAGGAGTACGTGCAGTGGCCAAGCAGAAAGATGCTGTTGGTAGGGGCAGAATGTCGGCAGATTCACGCCCAAGCAAGTGGGGTCGTTATTACTGTTATTTTTTAAAGAGACATTTTAGAAGCCGATGGAATTTAACGTGTTGACCTGTTAAAAGAAGAATACAAGCTACTCTGAGCTGTTACAAGCCTCAGACACTTAATTTGCTGTTAAAAGTCTCCAAATATTGCTCTATATTATTTCCAAAACTAACCACCATATATTTGCAAGCAGTTCTTCTCATCCAAATGCAGGGTCTGACTCTCTCAACACCCACCTCTGAGACATTTTCTTCTTCCCAGGTTCTCTCCAAGTTCAGTAGCAGCTTCAATGGGAACTAGACTTGCTTCTTTTACCGGTAGTTACTGAACTGTAAAACCTCATTGTTTTTTGCACTGATGATTTTTAGAATGGAAACCTGTTACCATCTCATGTAGCTACATCTAACTGTTTGTAGTGCATGACAAAGAAATATTGCTAAGCCAGGGTGTGTGTGTGTGTGTATGTATATCCATCCACGTGCATATACATACGCCCCCACACACACGTATATATATGTATATGTATATATTTAAAAAAACAACAAAACTCTGTGCAGAAGTTTTTCCAGCAGTAAGGAGACTGTAAGGAAGTGTGCCAAAAAGTCAGGCGAGCTTAAGAAAAGGCCATATCTTAATTTTCCTGGTGTGTTTCTCAGCGGCTGTGCCTGAGCCGATGGTTTGTGTGCTGCCGGAGCGAGCCGGGGCTGGGTGCGAGGTGAGGGAGCTGCCCGGTGCGTGGGGGAAGCCATCGCTGCTGTCCGGCACCCCCTGGTGACACCGAGACGTGCAGGGTGTGCGGTGCGGTGCCTGCAGCACCAGAGGAGAACAGTGCCTAGAGCGGGGGCTTCCAGAAAGCCCCGTAGCCCTGTCCCCCCCCAGGTCAGCCTGGCCGGGACTTCTGGCCGCGGTGAGGGGCCTGGCTCCCTCCTTGCACACACCTCCCGGGCCAGAGGGGCAACCCCTGGGGGGCTCGGGGTGCCCATTTACAGCCTCCAGTTGGCCTCTTCACGTGGAGATTTTATAGTCCTACCGAGCTCCTCGACTGTGTGTAACCCCGCTTCCCCCACCACCCTTACCTGTATTTATATCACTTTCTACTTACGAGGATCTTATTTATAACAACAATTTTTTAGACTGGCTGCTTCATTTTATTAACTGTTTCAATATGAAGTGCAGGACGGCCGCACTGAGACACACAGCACTGTGAACACTGCTCTGCTACTTGGCTCCGGGCCACAGTAGGCAAACCTAAACTCATCAGGCATCCAAGGTAGACCTCGTGTTCGGGGCGTCGGTGCAGACGCAACGCGCGCGCTGCCTGCGCCGCCAGCGGAGGGACAGTGCTGAGCTGCCGGCGGGGCGCTCACACCCAGCCGCCCGCCCGCACAGTGCATCTCCCACGTCCTTGCAGCCTGACTGCAAACTGCTTAACCACTTCTCTTTGATAATTATTCAATTGCAGAATGTATCCGATGACTTTTATTACCGAAAACTGACTTCCCTTTCTGTGGGCCCGGCTAAGCTCTCTCTGAATGTACATCCAGAGCTCGCTGGGTTTCCAAACAATGTGAATCGTCCCACAGCTTTTTGCTAGTCGAATGTTCTATCAAACAGTTGCCATCCGAGTAGGAAGCCAAGCCACAATCCATCCTGTGAAGTCACCAAACCACATCACAAAAACAATTTCTGCAAATTTGGATATGGCCTTTCCAAATTCAACTTTTCCTCAAAGCCCACAACCAAGGCATGGTCTGTACATTTTCCAATGCTGATGAGATGTTCACATTTTCTTATGTGTAGATAGTGTAAAACAGAGGCGAATGTAAATGTTCAACATACAAAGTGGATATATAAAATGGAAAGTTATTTATTTATGTAGAGGAAGAAATGTCTGGAGGAACTGGAACCTTCAGGGTTTATTAATATTTAAAAATGTAGCTTTTTGTTTCAGGCATTATGTACAAAGCAATTACTTCATGGACCAAGTTTAATGTAACTGTCAATGAATGCAGAAGTGCAATATTATACTCACCTCTCCATCACTTCATGTTTTAAACAGCTACTAACCAGACTGACAATCATAGCACCTCTGTCCTCATCCTTTATTGAGCTTCTTGAAACTTCCCCAGGTCCTTTCCCTGGCCCCCCCATCTGTTGCCATTGTACAAATCCGATATGGAGAAGCAATTGTAGAGCAGGACCTTTTTTGCTGCAATAATACCAGATGACGTGGGTGTAGTTACCAGGAAATATGCCAATAAGTTTTCTCCACCGATTCAGTCCATCACAGTCTGCATCAGTCTATCTTCAGACACCCCCATCTGGCACTCATCTCTCTGAAGCAAAGATCAACGTGCTACTCACTCAAAGAACAATAGCAATAGTTGAATTCTGTGTCTATAACCTGTTTGTTCTGAGCTGTTTTGGAGAGTGATGCATGTGACCCGATGTCTTTCCACGTGTATGGAAGAGGATCCACTTGGACGCGGTGAGGGAAAGATGAATGTATCTCCCGTCCTTTCTAAAGGGGCGCTGTCAGGTTCAAGACCTAACTTATCTTTGTTACAAAGGACGTGTTTGCTTGGAAATGAAAGCCTATTAAAAGTTTCTCGTGCACCTCCCTGTCGCTGTTGTCTGGGCAGCCACCAGCACGACCGCTGACAGTCGCGCTGCTTCTGCTGCAGCCCACGTCCTGTACTCGCACATTAGCACAATACAGCACGCACTGCACAGGCTGCCTCAGGCTTTTCCTTTTTTTTTTTTTTCCTTTTTTTTTTTTTTTCTAATTGTTTCCATGGGAATCAAACTCTGCTGTGGAGCTCAGATTTTTATAAAAAGCAGCTTTTTGTATTACGGAACTATCGGGCCAGACTTTCTACCTGACGCTGTCCCTTTCAAGTCTTTTAAAGGAAAAAAAAAAAAAAAAAAAGACCCCATGCATTCACGCCGAGTTGTTTCCCTGGGTGGCCAGCTCACTCCGTCAGGTGAGGCGAAATTCTGATACCAAAAAACGTTTACAGTGTCCGATACGCGAGCCGAGAGCAGTAACTAGCCAAAGGGTTACTAACAAACGCCCGCTCCGCCCAGCAGCCGCCGTGCTTGCTGTAGCAGCCCCTTCTTCAGGTATTGCCACCGTCTGCTGCATTTCCTATTAGTTCTAGAAGCCTTACGGTCCTTTCCCTGTCCTGAGCACCCTCTGCCTGTCGATACCCTCGACTGTCAATTTTATATTCGACGATGTTAATTATATTTTATTTATAAAAAATTGCTTCGGGGGGGGGGGAAAACAGACGCGCGTGTGGGGTCCCACCGGAGGGCATGCCCGAGGGCGCCGGCCGCCCGCCCGCAGCCCGGGCCGAGCAGCCCGAGCCCAGCCGGCGCTCCCGGGCCGTGCTGGGTCTGCCCCCGTGTGCGCAGCACTGTGCAGGTGACGTGCTTGTGTGTGACAAACCTTCTGTACGACTTCCTTCTCCTCCTTGCTGTTAGTGCATCGTTCCAATGCCTGGGTGTGCTTTGTGTACAGTACCATTGTGAGTTACACAGATTAAAGAAATGGGAAGGCTCGTCTCTCGTCTGCTTCTTTGGGAGCCGCTAGAAACACGAGTCACAAAGCCTGGGATGGGAGCAGGAGCCAGTTTAATGGAGGGTTACAGCCACGAACACAACACTGAGGGCTTCTGCGAGGATCAACAGGACTCATTTGTCCATTAATTACCACTTTTTTTTTCTTTTTAACAGTTTGTAGCTTTATGGACTTTGTAGTGGGGGAAAATGACGGCTGTTTGCAGCACAGCTGCTGTGGGCAAAGGCCCTGAGACCCCCAGAGCCTTGCTGCTGCCCAGGACCTGCACTGTGGGAAAGGGGTATGAGTAAAGCCCCTGCGCAGGGTGGCACTCAAGGGCTTAGGCAGGGTGCTGCAGCCTGAGCAGAGCCACGCAGCACCGTGGGCGCTCTGCTCCGAGCAGGGTGGGTGAGCACAAAGGGTCCATGAGCTGGGTATGCACAGGGCAGCAAGGATGGGACCGAGAGCAGCCCCTGAAGGGAAGACGTGGCAGCCAGCTGCCAGTGTTGTAGCCCTGGTGCATGCTCTGGCCACAGCCATGCCTCCTGCCAGCCAAAGCCCAGAGCTGAGGGGCGTCAGCACCTCTCGGTGCTGCTGAGCTCCTCAGGCCTTAAAAGGGGCACCAGGGCAAGCAGGACCCAAGCGCATTACAGCCACACTGACCACAGCCAGGAGAGAGGGGAGAGAAGGGGTTTACTGGGAGACGACCCATTAAAGGTGCTCTCCTTCCCAGTCAGTAACTTACAGAGCAGGTGGAAAGTGCCCCGGGAAGCGTCCTGACACGGTGCCACCTGCAGGGTCCTGCTCATCACGCCCAGGCTGCTGCCTGCAGAACAGCCCCCGGCACGGCTGGAGCCCAGGCCCTCACTGCAGCATCCCCGTCCGCACCTGGAAGGCCAGCCCGTCCCCCCGGGTGGCTTGCTGGAAAGGGAGAGACAGGCCCTCAGAGCACGGCCTTCCCGAGGACAAAAATCCACCAGCACCCACAGCTGGGGCTGCTGCAGGGCTGCCAGGGCTTTGTTTTGCCCTGGTGGAGCCACTCAGGTCCCAGGAGGCAAAAACAACACCTCTGGGTGCAGCAGCCCCTCAGCTGTGGCCCCCCCAGCCCTCCCACCAGCAGTCAGTGATGGTGAAGAGCCCCCCGTTACCTTGTTAATCTCTTTGTGTCTCTCCTTGCTGACAATTTCTTCTAGAACTTCTCCATCTCCCTTAATAAGCCTGGAAGACAAGGACAGGGCCACGAGTTGTGACAGCTACTGCTTCAGACCCAGCCTCTGCAAAACCCCTTCCTTATTTTATTTGTTTATGCACTGAATTCAGGTCTGCTCCCGACTGCCTGAAGCACACAGTGGCCACTCATAAACGGGAGCCAGTTTGGGCCTGAAAGGCAGCCAGGCCCCGGAGCATCTCAGCTGCACAAATTTCCAGCAGTGTCAGAGGCAGCTCCCACCTCCAACCACGAGCAGGAATTTAATTGTCTTCATTACGTGCCTACCGGGGAACTGACCTTAGCTCCACACCTCCCTAAGCCCCGCAGGCTGCCTTCTATTTTAAGACCAGACTTGTCATGCCCAATTCTCTTCAGCACGATGTTTGCTGCTCGCTGGGAGGATGCAGTTTATTAAAATCTGGGTCATTTCTAGTTGGCAGCTAAACGAACTTCAGGCTGATTGTCTGTAACCCCAAGCAAAACACGCTCCCTGCCCCCTCAGCCCCAGGTGCTGAGGGCACATTTCAGCCCTGAAAGGCAGGAGCATGAAGCAGGGAGGGTGTGGAGGCACCACCACCCCCTCTGGTTTTTGCTTTTGCAGGGGCAGGGCCCCATTTAATGGGACACAGCTGAACCACTCCTGCCACAAGGATTAAATAAAAGGGAGCTCTGCCACCTGCAGCTCTCCACTGGGAGGCAGCCCAGTGCCACTTGTGTAGGAACCCAGCACAATGTCACCCTTGGGTGCCAAACGTGCCACCTGCAGGGCTGCCAGGAGGGATCTGCAAGGCCTCAGCTCAGGCTTTTGCTGCTGAAGGGGATAAAGGGGACATGGCCCCATACAGCAGAACAGCCTCCTCCCCTTACCACCTGTACAGGGAGATCCTGCCTCCTTTCTGCCCCGAGGGCCCGTACCTGGTTCTCCCCGTTTCAGGGTCCACGACTCTCCGTATGACGCTCTGCCTCGCGTCCCATTCCTCCTTCGTCATTGGCTTCATAGCCTGGATGCGGGATTTCTGCTCGTCTGTCAGGACTGGAAGGTGTCCGTTAGTCAGAGCTGTGCTCGAGGGGCACCGCAGCGTGCCTGCAACGAGCAGCCAGGAACACAGCACCAGATCCCTGCAGTGCTTGTGGGTCGGTGACAAACCACACCAAGGAAGGGCTGCTGGACGGCCCCAGAGCTCTGCCAGGTTGGTACTGCTGTGTCCTTTCATTTGGTGTCTCTTTTTCCACCTTACAGCCACAATTAGAGCTAAAAACTCACCAAATAGTGCACATAGCTCCTTACTTTTACTTGGTGTGGCTCAAAGGCAGCCACCCAGGAGGGAGGAGAGTCAGGGACTGCTCCGTGCACAGCTCTGCTACAACACCCCGTGTGGATCCCACGAGGGGGACACGCAGGAGCTTTTCCCCACTGCAGTGTTCCCTGGCTAAGCAAGAGGGAAATGTGAACGTTACCTGGCCCGGAGTCCACCAGCGATTCCTTCTGCCACTGCTCCAGTGAGGGGCCAGGCACCACTTCTGCCTTGGTGCTCTCCTCCTTAGGTTTTTCTTTTGACTTCTTTTTGGATTTCTTTTTTATTTTCTTCTTCTTCTTTTTCTCTTTGTGTTTCGCTCGCTTCTTTTTGCTGTGTCGACTCTTCTTCGCTTTGGGCTCACTGTCACTGGAGTCATCGGAAGAGGAGCTGGAAGAGGATGAAGATGAGGAGGAGCTGGAGGAGGAAGACGTCTCAGAGGACGATGTGCTTGCCTTCCTCTTCTTTTTGCTCTTTCCTTCCTTCTTCTTTTCTGCAATGCATAAGAAGAGGGTGAGCAGAGCAGCTGTGGCCCTGCGGCAGCAGGGATTCCCGTTGCTGGTGCCCTCCTCTCCCAGCCCAAAGACAAAGCCCCAAGGCAAATCCCCTCGGTGCTGCCACCAAAACGGGCACAAAGCACGCGCTGATGTGACAGGCAGGGATCCTTTTCTCCCTTCCAATCCCCCTTTGTCCACCTGCCCCAAGAAAACCCGTTAAAAACGTTGGGTCGCAGACCTCTCCCTACCTTCCTTGGTGGCTGCTGAGCTCGACCCGTGCCTGTGAGGCCCCGAGGGCCGCCTCCCCGGGGAGCTGCTGCCGGGCTGCGAGCCCAGCTCCCTGCTGCTCTTCCTGCGCTTCTCCTTCCTCTGCTGCCTGCTCCGGCTCCTGCTCCGCGATCGCTTCCGCGGCTGGCTGCGGGCCATGGCGCCTCAGCCCTGCGGGGACAGCGCCCTTGGGATCCCCAAAATTACCCAAACCCAGCCGAACCGCAGCCAGGGCTGCGACCACCTCGTCCTTGGGCAGCCACCGGAGCTCTGGGGGACGGGGCTGCTCCGAGGGCCCCCAATTAATGAGGAAGGGAGCGGCCCCTGTAAGAGCCGCGCGGCCCCTTTAAGAGCTGGGCCCCGGCCGCGTTGCCCCTTTAAGGCCCCTTTCACCCTCCCCCCGCCCCCCCGGTGCCGCCGCCGCGCGCATGCGCCCTCCTCCCCTCCCGCGGCGCCCCCCGGCCTCACCTCGGGCCGGGGCCGCGCCGCCGCCGCTGCTCCTCCGGCCCGGTTCCCCCCCCCTCACTTCCGGTCCGCAGCGCTGGGCGCCGGCTGGCAACGGGGCCGCGCGCTTTGGTTCCGGGGCTCGGCAGGGCCCCTGGCTCCGGAGAGCTCCTGGAGCCCTCGAGGCACCCCCTCGGCTGCCCCAGGGGATCAGAGCTCCCGGTACTGCTCCCGGTGGGTTTTTCTGAGCCTGTTTTAGGTAAATTTCCAGTGGTGACAACCCCACGCCATTCCCAGCAGCCTGCTCTGAGCCGCTTTTATCTCGGTTTGGGGCAGATCTCTCACTGCTGCCCCACAACCCAAAGCTTTTCTCCTGGGAGAGGCCAGGACTGCCCGCGAATAGCAGAGAAGTGGCAAATTTCGGGTTTTATTGCACTGTTTCTGCGGGTTATGTGGTTTTATTGCACTGGTCTTTCCCATTTACAGAGCCTTGCAACGCTGCTGTTGGCACAGAGGCCTCCACAAAGGCCAAGCAGCTTCGTTTATTTTTCCTGTACCCCTGAAATATTCCCAGAGCCCTCGCGGTGACTCCACCTGAAGGCTTTCTACACCTTCCAAGCATCCCCCCACCACGCTGGGGGTGAGCCCTCACCTGCCTGAGTACCAGCAGGGGACGCAGGCGGCTTCCCCAGCCCGGCAGGACTGGTTCTGCATCCCCAGCAAGGTGACAGTGACTTCTGACACAACTCACGCATCCACCAGCGTCTGTCAGAGCAGCCCGAGAGGGCAGAAAGCAGCTTCAGGCAACTTGGTCCGGAGAAATGGTGCCCTAACACCTGCTACCACAGCGAACAGAGATCCACAGTCTCGGGCACGTCGTCCTCAGCGCTTTCCGTGAAGCCGTCTCCGAACCCCTCTGCTTCGACCAGCTCGGGCTTCTGGTTGCACATGGGGCAGAGCCGGTTGCGGATGGCCGAGGCTCTCATCCAGACGATGAGGTTCCAGCGCTCCCCCGAGGCGATGGGGAGCGCCCCGTGGATCTGCCCTCCTCTGTGTAACAGCCCCTGGGTCCCCACGTGTTCGACCTCGATGTAGCTCGGCACGGGGCTGGGATCCTGGAACAAAGGGAGGTGGGTACAGCATTACACCAGAAAGTCCCTGAAGAACAGTGGCCAGCGAGTTAAAACTTTGATTTCTTCAACAAGCACCAGGGAAAGGATGAGCTGTACCTCAAATGCAGCCACTGGTGGCTTGGCAGCACTTTGGTACAACTGCTTTCAGGTAAGGCATTCACAGTGACAGGTCCAGAGGGAACTTAAAGACAGAGTTTCAGTCCAAAAAAAAAGTTTCACCAGTGTATGGTGTTTTTTTAACCCCTCTCCTGTCAAAAATCCTTCTTAGAGGGGGGATTAGCCCTATTCCTAGAGAACAGGGGCTACAGAATTAGGTGCAAGTCTCATGTGAAGTAAATGACTTCTCTCCCTGTCTCTCAGCACCTCCCTGCTCATCCTTTTCCTTAAGGGAAGATGGGTTGGTTTGTTTCACTCCACCTACTACCACAGCTCTCTCCTCTCTTTGAATTGGCTGCAGTTAGCTTGAACACTGTGATCTTGTTTGTAGCAGAAAAGGTTCCTGTATAACCACTACCTTGAAAAAAAGGGGAAGGGACAGAGTGCTTTGGACTGTCCGAAGTGAGTAACTGCTGTTTAGAACAGTCGATGCCTTGGAATTGGGATTAGGGGGGAACAGAAGCAGGCTCCAGGTAAGGAATGTGCCCAGTACCTGCCGGAAATCCCCGAAGTACAAGCCGCCTTCTGTGAAGTCTTTCCCCAGCGAAACGTTTAAGGTGACCTCTGCGTTGTCGTAGTGGGAGCTCAGATCCAGGTCTTCGTGCAGCGCGTACTTGACCACGAACGCCTTGTGGCTGTCCAGGCAGGCACCCCCCAGGTCGGGGTAGAGCAGAGCCGTTATGGGCCGCAGGTATTTCTCCCGCAGGGGCGTGATGAAGTTTTCATCCATCCCTATCTCGTTGAGCAAGACCTGCCACAGAGAGAGGAGCTGGGAGCAGCTGACCAGCAGCTGGGTTCTCTGCTGCTTCATCAAGTACTAAGCTGCTTTTTTCTGTTCCAACACTGCAGCTTGCTCAGATAAAGAACCGAAGAACAAAGATTCCAGCTACAGGGAGAGGAAAGAAGATCAGATGGAAAGTGGTGGTGAACAGAGTAAGATCAAAAGTTGAGTGTTCTTTAGAACCAGACGCCTTGATTTAGAGGCGTGTTGTTTAAAAGCAAGGCACTCTTTGCTCTGAGATATCAGCTCCCACACCCTGTCCCTGCCTTTCCCTGTCCTTTTGTCTCCGGACAAGTCACTCACATTCCCTCAGCCTTTAAGGAGGCCGTACCCAAACAAAGCTGTACTCAAATACAGACATTTTGGAACAGAAAGGATCCTGAAGCGAGGTAAACAAAGTCTGCTCGCGAACGCTCTCCCTACAGAAGCACGAGAGCTGCTGAGTCCTACCCCATAGTTATTCATGCTGTTGGGCCTGCCCTTCGGCATGTCCGACTGCTCAAAGTTCTCTAGCTCCTCAACAAAGGCTCGGCAGAACTCCTCCGTGAACACTGGCAGCCGATAGATCCTCTTATCTGCCAAGAGAAGGGAGACAGCTGGGGAAATAACAGGCAGGGGTGTGCTTGGCTGTTGTGCTGCCGAGCTAGACTGTGCTCGTGTTGGTGAGAACGCAGCACCCACACACTTCACGTCGTGCTCCAGCTGCTCAGAGGATTGGCACTGGTCCTGAGGATCGGCTCTGGGATGGATTTGTTATTTTGCATGCTGGGCCCTTGCTTCCAGGCTTCTCCAGCCAGTTGGGAGCCCTGGCACCGATTTAAATGCCTGCTGTAGGTGCCACGGAAATGCTCTGAGAAGCTCTGGAGAGCAGAGCTCTGCACGCACATTCTTCTCTGTTTTGAGAAAAGGAGACAACTTTTCAGCTTTTCTCAGCATTTCTGGTACAAAGAGAGCTTCACGAATGCCACCAGGGAAGCTGAAAACCCAGATCTCTTTTAAAAAGGCTGAAAGCCAGACTGAGAATATTTCAGCTCAGACTAACCTAGGGGGATTGTCTGAAACAGGAAAGCACTGGGGAGGGAAAACCAAGCCCTCCTAGCAAGCAGGATTCCTTCAGCGGGCTCCCCTGCGAGGTTACGGTACAACCAAAACCCCAGCCCTGCTGCAGCGAGAGCCTCTGCTGAGACATCAGCAGGCTGGGACAGGAAAGGCAGAACACAGGATCTCATCCAGAGCACAACTGCTGCACAACACTGCCTCTCCAGAGACTCTCATCAGGCAGAAAATAACATCCTGCTCGTCTCGGCTGCGTATCAAATCCGAGCTATTAAAGACAGGGCTTGAAAACAGCTGTCATCGCTGAGGCTCAGCGTCACGCGGGTGCTCTTTGTCGATGATGGGTTGTTTTGTTTTTTACCTGAGAAGGACTCGGTGTAGCGCAGGAGGCCATCGAGATGAGCATCTGGTGAAGTGCAGTAGCTAACGATTTCTAAAAATTCCGGGGCCAGGAAAGAATCCTGGCATCCAGGGAAGGAAGACAAATACAAACAGACACACAATTAGCTTGTGCTGTCTTTTACAGCCCCAGAGGGAAATGGGCTTCCACAAAGGCACAGAAATTTTATAGAGTCTAGGGAGCAAGGCTGATGGTGAGACTTGGGTTACTTTTGTGGCAGAAAATGATACTGGTGTTTTTAGTGGTTTAGTAAATTGTGTTTTCCTGTAGTCTGTGAGTATTTCTAAATATAACCGACCAGATTTATCCTTAGCATGATGGGAAAGAGCCTGACTCACAGCGTGGACACCTAACGGATAAATGCAAAGTCATTCCTAAAGGATTTCACATCTTGTCCTGGCCTCAGCACAACAGAGCAACTCAGGGAGGGGTGCACACAGGCAGGCAGCCGGCTGCCAGCCTCCAGCTGAGAGCAACTCGGAACTTCTCTGTGAGTTATGGGCATAAAAGCTGATTGCTGTAGCTGTTCCTCAGCCTTCACTAACCCTGTGTGCCGCAGGGATGCTTCAGATCCAAATTACTGATGGTATTCTGAGCTGAGTAGTGGGTGCTGGTGCAGCTTTAACAACAAACGACCCTCATCTGGCTAAAAACCTGGCGGAATTCTGCCTGGAGAATGAGCCAAGCTGCCACAGCTCTAGAACTGCGCACAATCCTGATGACAAGAGGGCTCCCTACTGCAAAAACAAACCCTCAGCCAGCTCCTTGGGTTCAAAATAGATTTCAAACCCAGTGTCTACCTGAAGAACGTACACTTCGGGGTGTTTTCGTTTGTAACGGCTGGCGATGATGGCTTTGCGTTCTGCCGACTGATGGATTAGCTGCTTTCTTCTCTGCACTTCTGCCTCGATCTAGGAATAAACAGCATCTCGTTAGAAAATCCAAATGGATAACTAAAACAATTCAAAGAACCTGCTCATTGTTTCAAACCAATTATTTTTGTTCAGTGTACCTCTGGGAGACAGAGTACGTGCCTTGCTTTTTTGTAGTCAAGACAAAACCTATAAATATTTAAAAATTCAAATTCCTAAGAGAGATTTGAGACGCATTCTCACAGCGGATGGCTTAAAAAAAATAACTGAAGCCTTTCCATGGACATGTCACGTGGAGCTGCAAGTTTTCAACCCTTTCAGGCATTTCAGACACCTCGTGAGTCACCGGCCTACGCCTTGAGAGCCTGGCTTACATCCTGACAGCACAAGCGCTGTCCAAGATGAAGACATTTGCTAGGAAGGAGACCAGACTTGTCACGAAGGGATTACTGCTAAGCGCTGTCGGGACAGGCTGATCTGTCATCGCAGAGCAAACAGCTGGAGCAGCAGCTGATTTGGGTAACTCTTCATCTTTAATAACCTGCCGTGAGATTAGTTATGGCACATTTTGGGAAAACGAGGAAGGAGGGGTGGGGTTGGAGCCAGCTGTTTGACAGCTCGCTGGCCTGGGGAGCCAGGGAATTGATTTGAGCAGGATCACGGAATTGTTAGGGTTGGAAATGAGATCTGAGATCAGCTGGCCCAAACATCACCACACCACCAGTGTCACCACTGAGCCACGTCCCCAAGCACCTCATCCAACCTCTCCTCGAACACCCCCAGGGACGGGTCCGCCCCCACCTCCCTGGGCCACCCGTCCCGATGCCTGCCTGCTCTTTCTGAGGAGAAACACCTCGAAATTTCCAACCTGAACCCTAATTTCCCACCTCCACCTCCCCTGACACAACTTGAGGCCATTCCCTCAGCCCTACCACAACCACTTACGCCCAGAGACCGACCCCCAGCCCCCTCCCCAACTCCCTGCAGAGCTGCACCGAGCCCCCCTCGACCCCCTATTGTCCCCCAATGTCCCCCAATTGTCCCCTCGCCGCTCACCTCCCTCACCACATCCTCCAACACCTCAGGGCTGCCACAGCCGCGCTCCCTCAGCGCCTGCAACCCACACGGCGGTGAGTGGCGACCCGGGGGGGGGGGGGGGGGAGTGGGACGAACCCCGATATCCCCCCCGCCCTCTGCCCGCTGCCCTCCTCCGTTACCGTCCCGTAGTCGCTGAGGAGCTGCTCCCGGTGCCGGTACCGAACGTGCAGCCCGCAGCGCCTCACGAAGATGTTAGCGGAGAAGAAGCAGGAGCACGCCCGGAACGGCCGCGCCGCCGCCATGTTCCCGCCCGGCCCCTGAGCAGCGGCTCCTGAGGAGGGGCTGAGGGGAATCGGGGCGCGCTCCCGGCAAGGGGTGCGCGCTCCCGGAGGCTCCCGGAGGCGGGAGCGCGCACGGGGGGGGGTCCCGTCACGGTTCCCCTCAGCATGGAGGCGGCGCTGCAGGTGGCCGAGGAGGAGGTGGTGGCGGCGGCGGCGGCCGAGCCGGGCGGCCCCAGCAGCAAGTTCGCCGACATCCAGCGGCTGCTGGCCGACGGCTGCTTCCCGCCCAGCTTCTGCTCCATCCAGAGGAAGAACCTCAAGCGCTACGCCCAGAAATTCGTCCTCGATGGTGGGCAGCCACCCCCCTCCCCCCATCCCAAACAGCCGCCTCACAGCGTGTGTGTGTGTGTGGGGGGGCGTGCTGACAGGAATTTTGCCCCCTCCGGGGGTCTGTGAGGTGGTTTTGGGGTGAGGGGGCCTCCAGGTGGTGTGTGGGGGGTGATGCTGCCTGCAGTAGGGTTTTGTCGCTGTGGGGTGGGGGTTTTTGTGGGGTTTGGGGTAAGGGGGACGGCAAGCAAGAGGTGTGTGGCACTAAAATGTCTTCTCCCTGCCCATTCGCAGGCGGCTGCCTCTACTACGTGGGGCCCAAGAAGGAGGAGAAGCGTGAGGTGATCGTGGACCCCGAGCGCAGGCGGCAGGTCTTCCTGGAGAGCCACTTCACCGAGATCGGCAACCACCTGGGCCAGAAGAAGACCGTGCACCGCATCCAGAGCCGCTACTACTGGCTGGGCATCGTGAAGGATGTGGTGGACTGGGTGAGTGCAGAGCATTGGCTGTGGCTGTGTCACCGGCGTATCCCAAGGGGTTCAGGCAGGAGACCCTAGGGAGCAGCTGGAGGAGCCCTAATGCAGGGGAGGGTTCGTTTCTGGTGCTCTTGCTTTGAAGCCACCTGCTAGGTGGAACTGCTGGAACGGCCTGAGACAGCTGGGTAAATTGGGTGTCTTTCCCCAGAGCCTCAGGAAGCCTGCACAGGTTGGCATCCTCATGCAGGGCACTTTTGGGCAGGATGGGAACGTGGGATTGGCTTTGAGCAGGATGGGTTCCTGCCAGAGCTCCTCAGGTCACTAAACTATTGCAATGAGAGCTGTTTGGTGTTGCCATCAGCTCCTCCGGGCTGCTGTGCCTCACCCAGAGTATTGCTGAAAGTCCCCTCCAGGAGGGCTCTGCGGCACAGCCTGCTTTGGAGAAGTGCGGTTATGTTGCGTGGTCCAAGCAGCCCATGCCCCTCCAGCACCCTGGGGCTGACAATTTCTCTAGCCAGTAGAAGTTTAAAATACAGTAAATATTTGCTCCAAAGCGGGGTGAGAAATGTCTTTGGTATAGATCACATTCAGAAAGTTGGTTATTGCATCTGTGAAATCTGTCTGGGTGAGGTTTGTCAGAGGTGAGCTGTGTCAGCCTGTTGTTTTTTGTCCTCTTTCTCTTTTGTCCCATTATTTTTGTAGGGTAGAAGGAAGTTGTACACAGTTACTGCCCCTCCTACCTATTCATAACCTGTTCAGTCCGAATCTGACGGAAATTGTCAGCCTATTATAAAGTCCTTTGATACGAATTTTTCCTTTCCCAGATCAAAATGTGCGAAACATGCCAGAATGCGGAGCACAACAAGAACGTATCTCGGAAAGCCAGACCTGTTAAAGTGGAATCTCCCTGGGAAGTGCTGGGATTAGATGTTCATGGTGAGTGTTTGCGGCTGTCAAACAGGCTCTTCAGGGCTTCCGCGCCAGCCGTCAGGAAGCGTGGCAGACTTAGGGCCACACGTGAGTGAAAGCCTCCTAGCTCTGCGGTGAGGAGGTGTCACGGAGGCCGTAGCAGCTTACCCGAGGTGCAACCTGATCCAGGGACTGGCAGGGTTCCCACTCAACACACAATGGGAGTTGTGGGCGTGCATTGCTTCTCAGGATTGAGGCTGTGCTGGGTGTATTTTTGATGACAAAGGTCACCGAGCTGTACTGTCTAAACGACAGTGCCAAACAGAATCAGGGTTGTTTGCCTTGTTGCAGCAATTGTTTTGCTAGGTTTGGTTTTTACCTTCCTCGTTTGGGCGATGTTGTGGCATCATGTTGATTTTTCTTGGTGCTTGTTTATGCAGGACCTTTTCCTGAGACAAGCCAGAGCAATACACATGTCCTCCTTGTGACCGACTATTTCACTAAGTGGATTGAGGCTGTTCCTCTGCAGAAGAAAGATCCCTTGTCAGTGGCTAAAGCCCTAGCTACAATTTTTTACAGGTGGGCTCTTCTCTTGTCAGTTACACTGCGCCTCTGCAGTGAGGTGGGGCACTCTGGGAAGTGTTGCAGATAGGATCTGTGTCCACAAGATGGTTCCCCACAAGAGCACACGCTCTCTCCTGCAGGAGAGGCCATGCAGTGCCTTGCATTTGCTCTTTACAAAGTCCTTGGTCTCCTCCTGTTAGCAGGGGAAGGGAGAAAGAGGCAGAAATGATTCTCTGCATTGCTCCAAGGTCAGGAGAGTTTGTGCCCCAGTTCCCTGCAGAAGCTCTAACCTGTACCCTGATCCCTTCCAGGAGACATTTGTTTTGTACTCGTGTAGTGTCCCTCACCACGGTACCTCGTGGAAAATGCATGGGGCCAGCAGAGACTGCATTCAGAGCAAGAAACTTTGCTTGCTTCTCCTGCTGCCTTATCATTCCTGAACAAACAGGCCTGGCTGTTTCAGAACAGATACGGGCAGCAGAGCTCTCCCTGCTCACGGCAAGGCGAGGTCACGCCTGCCTCTCCCCACTGGGGACCCTCTGTCCCTTCTGTACCCCATTTCCTGTGAGGATTGGCTGCTCTGCTTTGTGGTCTGTGGAGTAAAACCAATTGTGTGTCCTCTTCTTGTTCAGGTTCGGAGCGTCCAAGAACATTTACGCCAGTCAGAGCTGGGACTTCTGCGAGGAGGTAGGTCACACGCTGGGTGGTTCAGGGGAAAGCAACGTGATCTCAAGCTTTTTTTAGACAGCAGGTCCGACAGGCAGAGCCACAGCGCACCGTGCACGGGGTGCAAGGAGCTGCTGCCGCCACCTCCCAGCCCCAGCCCTGTTACCACCCTGTAGGTGCTTTCCAAAGCTTTCACCCTGATCTGAGGCCGTAGTCGGGTGGTGCAAGTTCTCCAGGCGCACTGCAGCCTCTCTGCTCAGAAGGAACAGTCCCATGAGATGATGCCCCTGAGCTTTCTGCCCTACGCTGGGATTAACCCAGTTTGCCAGTGCTGTGAGAAGCCTCAAGCTCAGTTACAAAGGTTGTTGCAAAATACTTGGTCAGGCCATGACTTCTCCAGCAAGCTTGCCATGCCCGCTAACACCTTTCTCCCTCTCCTGTAGTACCTCAGGCTTCGGGGAGTGTTTCTGCTCCATTTTTTTTTTTTTGCTACAGGCAGTGCTGTGAGTGCCTCCCCCTGCAGCCACGTGGCACGGGGAGGCCGTTCACTGCTGCGGTGCCCTTTGCAGGTCAGCCGGCACCTGTGCGAGCGCTGGAACATCTCACAGATCCTCACCCCCGCAGACCCCGCCGATTGCGCGAGCCTGGATGAGCGCAGCGCCGAGGTGCTGAGATCCTCCATCTGCAGCGTGGTGAGCGAGAAGCCCGGCGAGTGGGACGCCCACCTCGACCCCGTGCTCTTCGATTTCCGCACCTCGGTCAACGCCGCCACCAAGTACACCCCCTTCTTCCTCATGTTCAACAGATACGTCTGCCTGTCCTCCGAGGTAACTACTCAGCGGAGCGGAGTCGTGCAGGAGGTTTGGTGCTGGTGTGGTGACGGGGTGACGCCCACGTGTCTGTGCCTTGCAGGTGGATTTCGTCAAGGACTCCAAGGAGCAGGGCGTTAGCTCCAGCAAGGCAGACAGCCTCCCCCCGTTCACAGCCGCCGTGCAGGAGCAGCAGAATGCTGTGAAAGAAATTGTAAGTCCTGCTGCCAAGCCCCCTGTCTGTCCAGAAATGCCACCCCACAGGAGTCCCTTGCCTGTGGGCTCTCCCCCATGAAGGCCGGCGGCCCCGTGGGCTGGATTCAAGGAGCGAGGCCAGCGTTCAGTTCCTGACTGGCTCTAATTTGTGGGGTGACCTTGGGTAAAGTGTTTTGTCTCCATGTCTTAGTTTCCTGCCTCAAAAAATCGCCTCAGTGTCCTTTGGGAAGTGCTTGGAGACCTGTGTGCCAAAAAAAAAAGGTAGACGAGGTCACACTGAGGTGTCCTGCCCCATCTGGTGTCCGGGTCGCTGGTACCACCTGCAAACGGGGCAGGAGCAGGAGCTGTGGTTGACAGGAGGTGCTCGGAGCTTCCTGAAGCTCCAGCCTAAATCCCATTCTGCCCTCTACTGATGGAGAACTCTGAGCACAGCCACAAACCGTCATTTCTTACCATGAGTTCTGCAAGTTTGTGGCTGATGAGGTGAAAAGACCTCATTTGGTCCCTCCCGTGCCTCGAGGTGCCGCCAGCAGTGCTGACGCTGTCGGTACAGCTTTTGCCCGCAGAGCTGCAGCAGGGCTGAGCTGATTTTTAAGCAGCCTCTCCTCTGCTTTCCAGGTGATCGCCAACATGACCACAGCCTACAAGCGGGAGCGCAAGAGCATGAAGAGGAAAAGCCGGGGCCTGCCCTCTCTCGCCTTCAAAGTGGAAGACAACGTGTTTGGGAGCAACGGCGCCTCTCCCCTCAAGAAGCTGAAGAAGGGCCAGTTTGTGTCCTTCCAAATCGAGACAGTCCTGCCACCTGAGCAGAGCATGGCCGGGGGGAAGAAAACCAGTTAACTGCTGGGGCATTTCTGGGGGTCCTGCGGGGCTGGGGCCAGCAGAGCGAACTGTTCCCGAGGGTCGTGTCCCAGCTGTGTGGGAGCCCAGCGCGTGGACGCACCCGCTCTGTCTTGGGGAGCGAGGAAAGGGAAGGTTCAGACAAGGGGCTCTGCTCCGTCCCTTCCTGGTCCAGGTTTGGACCATCCCTACGGCACAGAGAAGTGGCACCATCCTCATCTGGGGGCAGCAGGGGGCTCGGTGGTGCCGAGAGGCTCCTCCTGGAACACGGGAATCAGTGCACTGAGGCCTGGGGAGCGATCTGGGGGCAGAGAGGGGAAGGACCAGAAAGGAGGCAGCATTCGCCAGGTCGCAGTCTGCTTCCTCCAGCTTAAATCTGCCCTCCCCGCTGGCAGCCCAACCTGGGAAGAGCCACACCAGGTCTGGCTGCATCCCTGTGGCCGTGGGGATGGCTTGAAGCGAGCTGTTTAGTTGTGAGCACTCAGTAGCAGAATTAAAATCAACAACGAAACGCGAGATTCTCATTTGTTGGTTATCCAGGCGGAGAAAACTGCCTTCTTCCGTCTGTTCTCCCCAGACAGGGGGTGAACTCCAGGAATCTCTCAGATCCCGCACTGCCGGGGTTGCAGACCCTGTTAAAGTCCCGTGCTAGGACCCCTGACCCAGGCCACCCTGGTGTCACTTGTCACCCACCTGGGTGCTGAGCAGGGAAGAGGCTGAGTGCTGGCATGAGCTTGTCTGGGCTTAAAAACATTTATAAGCCGAATTTCTTGAAAACAGACCCCTCGCAGCACTCCTTGTAGTAGGGGTTAATTATTAGGGGTTAATTTAAGACCCCATCAAGCCGGGTTTGACGTTTCCTTGTATTTGGGGTCCATATAAAACCCCACCAAGCCCGGTGTAGGGCCCTTTCATCTTTTCCCTCTTCTTTCCTACCCAAATAAAATAAATTCTGTGAAATGTTGCAGGGTGCGGGGAGGGACCCTGAGGCCGCCCTGACCAAGGCGGTGCAGGGCTGGGGGACATCGGGGGGGTGACACCGGAGGGCGACACCGGTGCCCCCCCCCCCTTCTTTGGTCACCCCCCGTTCCCGGCACACGGTGGCGCCGGCGGGAAAGCGCCGCAGCGAGGGGGCGTGGCTAAGGGGGAGGTGGGCGTGGCCTTTTGGGATAAGCCCCGCCCACCCGCGACCTTCTCCCGCAGCGGGCGCGCCGGCGCCGGAGCCGCCGCAGGTAGGGAACGGGGCTGGGGCGCGCTGCGTGGGTTGGGATTTGGGAGGGTTTTTGGGGCTCCGCGCCGGTTTTGAGGTTTTTACGGAATGGCCGGAGCACGGAGGGGTGGGCGGAGGTGGTGGTTGGTGGGAAAAGGGGGTGCGGCGCGGGGAAAAGCTGCTGCGTGGGTTGTGCGGGTAGGTGGGTGGGAGGATGCTGGGGTGGGGCAAGACCCCATACAGGGGCACCGGGGCGTTGCGGGGTCCACGGAGAGCCCTTTTGGGCTCTCCGTGGACCCCGCAACGCCCCGGTGCCCATGGATCGCGGGGGGCCTTTGTAGGGCCCTTCCTTGCTCCACGGGGCTGCTCCCGCGTGGATCGGTCACGCTGCCTCGTCCCGAAGCGCAGAACCTCTGGGCATGGCTCAGGAAGTCCCGCTTTTTTATTTTTATTTTTTTACTGCTTTTTATGTCACTTCGGAGCCGGTCCCAAGCATCCCTGCGTGGGGTCGGAGCTCCGCGTGGTAGCAAGGGCGGTGTCCCGCCTCGGAGCCTCCCTCTCCCGTGGGATGCGGTCGTGGGTTTCCAGCTGCTTTGTAGTTTTCCCTCGTGATTTTTTAATGAATTTTATGCAGCCTCCGAATTTTATGCAGCACCTTCGGAGGGTTGCTCCAGATGGTTATTTGGGAGGGTGCTGTGGCTCCTGGAGCTGTAATCACAGGATTGTAGGGGTTGGAAGGGGCCTCAAGACATCACTGATAATGCATTTTTTGGAGATAATGCATTTTTTGTTGGTTTTCTAAGAGGATAAGCTGTTACGAAGCAGAGCTGCTCTCCCTTCTGCTTTGATACGGTTTCACAGGGTTTTGATCAAGTGCTTGATTTCAGCTCCCTCCCAGGGAAAGCAGGGAGGGATCCCAAATATCTGGGTTCAGATCCCAAATATCTGTGTTCAATAACCACACGGCTCCATAGTGCAGGGCACGAGGGCTGCACAGATGTCCTGGCCCCGTGGCCCTGTGCCCATGTCCCGGCATCGCCCAGCTGGGACCTTGGGGTGGGCCCGGGGCCATCACAGCCAAGCGAGGATGAAGTTTCCCACTGAGATGCAAGGGGAGGTTTCAGGCTCAGGATTTAGGATGGATGGAGAGATGTGGGAGGGGGAATTTGTCTTCATTTGGGCTTCCAATTCCATGAAATATTTCAGAGAGATACAGAGGGGAAGAGGAGGGGACGAAGGAACAGATAGCGGTGTTTGGGATCAGGATGCTGGGCGGCTAGCATGGCTTCCCCTACAGGCACTCGCACCCTGCTCCCCTTTCCCCACCACCTCCCGGTGGCGAATGCCAACCCCATCCCCTTCTTCTCACCCCACACAGAGGACACCGTGGCCATGTCCTCCCTGCACTAGAACCGTCCCCCCCCACCGCCTCGGTGGCTCCCAACCCGGCCGGGAGGATGCGTGCCTGGAAGGCGGTGGCCAGCACGCTGGTGCTGAGCGGGGTCGATGTGGCGGTCACCACGCTGCTCTACGCCCACGGCCGGGGCGGCCGGGACATCCTGCAGGACCTGCGGCACTTCAACATCTTCAACTCGCTGCTGGACGTCTGGGGGGGCTGCCTCTACCGCAGCTGCGTGCTGCTGGGGGCTTCCATCGGGGTGGCCACCAACACAGCCTACGGCCCCCGGCGCCTCAGGGCCTCGCGGACCTTCATCGCCGTCGTCTGCCTCCTCATGGGCATCTACATGATGGTGAAGCTGCTGCTCTACTCCGAGGTGCGCAGGACCATCAAGGACCCCTGGTTCTGGGGGCTCTTTGCCTGGACCTACGTGGCTTTGGCGGCCACCTTCGGGCTGTGGCAGCTGCTGGCCTGCGTGACGTCCTCCCGTGAGGCGCTGGGGCATGGCTCCGAGTCCCGCACCGAGGCGGAGGAGAGCTGCGATGCCCCCCGGGACAAGAGGGAGGAGGCGGCAGGTCCCACCATCCACAAGCTGCTGTCGTACACCAAGCCAGACGCCTTTTTCCTGGGCATCGCCTCCTTCTTCCTCCTGGTGGCCGCGCTGGGTGAGCAAAGGGGCTGGAGGGGGCCGTGGGGTGCTCTGCCCCTCGTCAGGAGCCACATGGGGGGCTCCTGAGATGGGTGGCACCTCCTAAATGGGCTGGGGGAATAATTAAAAGGGCAAAATGTACAGTGGAGGATAAAATGCAATGGGAAATGGGATGTTTCTGTGTGATGCTGAGGGCTGTGCCTCCTGGTACATCTCATGTGAGGTATGAATATCTCCGTGGTGGGGATGGGGTTGGCCAAGGGCCTTCGTGGCTGGGAATGCAGGTCCTGTGGTGGGTCTGTAACCTCTTGTCCTATGTTCCCGTACAGGAGAGACCTTCCTGCCCTACTACACGGGGCTGGCCATCGACGGCATCGTGGTGCAGAAGAGCATGGACCGCTTCTCCACGGCCGTGCTGGTCATGTCGCTGCTCGCCATAGGAAGGTAATCGCGGGGGCTGGCGCCCAGGGATGTGTTTTGGCTTCTCGGTGCCTCGCGGCGCTGCGAGGCCATGGTGGTGGTGGGGAGCAGGAACAGGCACAGGGGATGGGCCCCCCAGGGAAGGTTGTCCTGGCAGCCCCATGTCCCGTCCTGACGGGTGTCATTGCTGGGGTTAGGACCAGTGCCCCCTTGTGGGGTTGGTAACACCATCAATCACTTCCCGGGGTGGAAACGGTACCGGCACAGCATTGCCCAAGCCCTCGGCGTGGGCGTTGGTGTGTTTGTGTTGCTGAGGAGTGGGTTTCGTGTCCACTGGTCTATAACGTTTCTTATCTGCAATTAGCTCATTTGCCGCAGGTATCCGGGGCGGCGTTTTTACGCTCATATTTGCAAGGCTGAACATCCGCCTCCGCAACTGCCTCTTCAGGTCGCTGGTGTCCCAAGAGATGAGTTTCTTTGATGAGAACCGCACAGGTGGGTTCCCCTTTCCCCTGGGTTTGCTCTAGTCCCTCCATCCCGTCCCAGCGTACGGTATTTTTCCCTTTGGTTTGCCCTCCTGGAGGTGGCACCCAAATGCTCGTGTTTAGAAATGGGGATAGAAAGCTATTATTTTATTTTATTTTATTTTATTTTATTTTATTTTATTTTATTTTATTTTATTTTATTTATTTTTTCAACCTTTTGGGTACCTCCCTGCCATGGGGTCAGGATTGCCCAGCACCTTGAGGATGTCACTCTGCCACCAACCAGCCTGACATCCAGCAGCCCTGGGGCTGACACATTCATCTCTGTCCATCTCATCTCCAAAACACCTCCTTTCCCCTTCCTGCACCTCCCTTCAGTTCCCACTGATCAGCTGCCCTCCATCTCTGCTCCAGGCACTGGAAACCTTGGGCGTGTAAAGCTTGCAGTGCTTGCTTGTGGCTTTCCCAGCTTGCCACTCAGTCCCGTCCCCGGCTGTGTCATTCTGGCGTGGTCCCAGTCGGCTGCAACTTTTCCCACACTTAATTTCTTCCCGGCGATATTTTTAGTTTTGAGGTTACCGCTGTATTTAGCAATCGTTGCAAGCTGCCCTGGTAGCTGAGGACACTGGAGATGTTATTGGAAGTGGGATCCAGTAACCCCGGACTAGCAGTTGCTCAGTATGGGGATTCAGCCCTGGCTGCACTCGAAGACAGGCCAAGTACTTAGAAATTCAGGGTGGTGTTTGCTGGCTCTTAATGTTCATCTCCACTGCAGGAGCTTTGTCCTTAGTTGTCACACTCACATCCTCCAGGTCACTTGGGCCTCCTCCAGGCTGCAGGACACACAGCTAAACCCAAAGCTGCCTCGTGCTCTGCGGGGCGTGCTGTGCCAGGAGTGCATCTGGTCCTGCGAGGACAGCAGGGAAAGGTGCCAGCAACCCCTGGCAGGCTCGTGGAGGGCTCCTGGCATCATTCAGAAATGAGCTGGGGGCTGGGGTGACAGCTCCAGGGGGGTGTTCAGCCCAGTGAACACCCACATGGCAGCCTGTGTGCCCACAGGGTGCCCCCCAGGGTATAGCGTGGAGGCAGTCCCCTTGGTTCTGCAGATGTCCTGAGTGACACGAGGATGTAGTTTGTGCTTTTGGATGCATTTCATGTCCCGTGTGCATCCAGCAGCCTGAGCTCCTCTGCTTTGCTTCACATCCACTGTTGTGGATCCCCATCCACGCTGTTCAGCAAACCCCCAGTCAGGGCCTAGGCTGGATGAGGAGCTCCATCTGCCAGGACTGCTGTGTGTGGTCCCATCACGGGACATGGGACACGGCCAGGCATTGACCTGCTGTGGTGAAATGTCCCCTCTCTCCCTTCCCCAACCCCTCGGTCCTGCAGGGGACGTCATCTCCCGCCTGACGTCGGACACAACCATCGTGAGCGACCTGGTGTCCCAGAACATCAACATCTTCCTGCGCAACGTGGTGAAGGCCACGGGGGTGATCTTCTTCATGTTCAGCCTCTCGTGGAAGCTCTCGCTCGTCACCTTCATGGGCTTCCCCATCATCATGCTGGTGTCCGACGTCTACGGCAAGTACTACAAGGTAGGCAGGAGGGGCTGGTGTGGCTGTCGTGTGCCATGAAGCTGGGCTGACCCCCTTGGGAAGCTGTTGTGGGGACTGTGGGTGGCCTTGGAGCTGCAGGGATTGATATTTGGGGTGTTTTGCTGGCTGCAGTGGGGGCAGAAGGACAGTGTTACACCTACGTGGGCAGATTAGCATAGGCCTGGCTGTTACCTTCATGCTCAGGAGCTGATAGGAGAGGTGGCTTGCCCACAAGATGTCCCATATGTGCCTGCTCGTTCACCTGCTGAATGTCCTCTCCTCTCATCTCCCTTTGGAGTGACTTGGGTGGGGTTAAACCTAGCCCCAAGCTCTATTTCTATGCCAAAGGTCTGTCCCCCATGGTTAATGCCACAGCCTGTGGCCCACACGAGTCTTACACCATGTGCCCCCACTGTCCTGAGGTGGGGGATGCATCCCAGTGCTCAGCCTTGGCTCAGTCCATAGCCTTGGAAAATGCCCCCGTTCCCTCTCCTGAGCCTGAGAAAGGGCAGCTGGATGTGTGTTGAGCTCCCTCTGCTTCTGCTCCCTGCAGAAACTCTCCAAGGACGTGCAGAATGCCCTGGCCAAGGCCAACAACACCGCCGAGGAGACCATCTCAGCCATGAAGACCGTCCGCAGCTTTGCAAACGAGGAGGCGGAGGCCAACGTGTACTGGCAGAAGCTGCAGCAGGTGTACAAACTGAACAAGCGCGAGGCCCTGGCTTACACCTACTACGTGTGGTCCAGTGGGGTAGGTGACCAGCACTAGGGACGGGCAGGGGACATCACTTCAGGTGACAAACCACGCGTGGTGTGATGTCCGTGCTACTCCATGCTCTCCCAGAGCTCAGTGGGATGAGCCCAGCCTTGGTGTCTGCTGCCAGTAAAACACCATCTCTTGATATTTTTTTATTATTTTTTTGGACTCATCGAAAATACGGTTCCGTTCCCCCTTAGGGCAGCATTGCATCACGCCGCTGAGCAGTCTGCTTTCTCCTGTAAATAAAAATATCACTGATAACTGTTCAAGGTCGTGGAAAACCCCGTGTTTTCGGGCTGCTGCATTGCATGCCTGTGCCAGCTCATCTCCGGCTGCTCCAGCCAGGAAGCAGCCGCTGCGTTGGTTGAGCCTCTGCTCAGAAACAGAGATCTTCTGTGTGGGGGCAGTGGCGAGGGGAGGCTGCTGATTTTTGTTTTGTTGTGTTTTATTTTTATTTGCAAAGTGTTTTTTTCACTGCTTGGGACCAGATGGTCCAGGGCTTCTGCACCAGCAGCTAAGGTAGTGCAAAGCCCTCGTGTTGGGCTGCCCTTACCCACACGACTTCAGGGATGCTGTTGAAAGGTTTTTTGAGGTATGACGCCCTCGTGCAGCTGTGGGAGGCTTATGGGTTCCCAAAGCTGGAAGCAAAATCGGAGCATTTCTAGCATTGTTCCTGCACAACCAGGTGAAGCCAGCGGCAAGAACTGGGTCAGAACAGATCCCGCTGAATCAAAGGAGTCCAAAACCATCAAAACTGCTCCTGTGGGGCTCACGTAAAAAGAAGCTGACAGATTTAGCACAGCCCTCGCGGAGCCTTTCTCAGAGGAAACTGAGGATCTTAAGGTCAGATCTTGGTGGAGAGCAAAGGAACTTTTTCCCCAGCAGCAGCCTGCGTGGCAAACGTTGCGCAGAGCGCTGGGCATTGCGTGGAAAGAAGCAGGCTGACTAAAGGCACGGGGCTGTTATCTGTCACGTCAGGGCTGAGCTGTCTCCGCGGAGTAGGTGGCACCCCCACACACTGATCTCAAGCGAGAGCTGAGGTTGTGCTGCAGGGATTTTGTGCATTAGCTCTTGGCTGGGTTTGGTGCTCTAAATTAAAATGTGTCACAGTCATATAACAGAGTTTATTTTAGTGGCGAGGTGACTGCATGTGTTGGGTAATTCGAGCATGGATCATTATCCTTGAGGATGTTAGCCCAAGAGACATCGATGAGGCACTGTGATTTCAGATAAATTCTCCTTCCTTGGCTGTTGCCCCCCTGGACTCCTGTTTTGTTGAAAGATCCCAGCCCAAGTACCTGAGTTGTTTTTCCCTTCTCATATCCATCCTCACTGCTGTCAGCCATGCGCTGTCAAGGATGCTTGGTTTGGGGCTCAAAGAATAAATGTCAGCTCCTGAGCTGTGGGCTGTTGTATGGGTAACTACAGCGACACCAAAACGTCAGTCGTCCTTGCTGATTTGGGGTTGTTTGCTTGCTTTCAGCTGACCCTCCTGGTGGTCCAGGTCAGCATCCTTTACTACGGCGGGCACCTCGTGATCTCTGGGCAAATGACAAGCGGAAACCTGATATCCTTCATCATTTATGAGTTCGTCTTGGGAGACTGCATGGAGGTGAGCCTGATCCCTCTGGGACACCCCGTATCAAGGTGATGTTCAACTTCCAGATGTTCCCAATCTCTGCAGTTGCAGGACTAGACCCGGTGTTGCCTACCCTACCACACGGGCGGCTTCGCCCACCTGTGTGCCCTCTGCTCCCCACTCCCATCCCACTGTGGCCCCACAAACACAGCCACTGCTAACGCCTGGACACCTGAAAGCACCCAGAGCAGCTCAGCACCAATAAGGCAATCAGCACCAAAAGGTTTGGGCTGGCCCCACTGAACAGGAGAATCCTGGCTGTCTCCCAAGCACGTTTCCTGGTATGAAGGATGCCGAGATTGTGCGTCTGCCTGTTAAATTTCAGGGTTCATTAAGAGCTTAATTACATTACTTTATTTTTTTTTAACTTCCCTGGAACAGGCTGCAAGCTGCTGCGTTGGCAGCGCGTTAGCGAGCTGGGATTGTGGGCGGGATGGTGGAGCCCACCCGGGGCTGCCTCCCCCTCGCCAAGGTGTCAGTTTGGCTAATTGAGGCAGAAATTAGCAAGTCCAGGTTTCCTCGCAGCCAAGTTTGGTTTCAGCGGTGCTTCAGTGACAGAACAGAGCCGGAGACAGCTCGCCCAGCTCTCACCATCTGTGCTGATAACTGCAGGCTCTGGTGGTGTTTCCAGGCTGTGGTTTTGGTGTGCATTTCGTATGGTTTGGGTTTTTTTTTTTTTTTTCTTCCTCCGATGGGAGGGGCAGTTGCAGTACAGGCTGTTCAGCAATTCTGGATTTAACAGGGAAGGGCCAGTGTGATGGGGCATTATTCCAGAGAGGAATAAACCTTGGGTGAGGGTAAGAGCTTTCTTTCTCTGTCTGCTTCTAGTTAACGTCAGGTGATGGGTTTGGAAACACTTTGACCACTCTCCTTATGAGTGGCTGTGATTACCGTTTCCATCATGTGAGAGGGTTTCATCGTTGCCTCTTCCCTTCCAGTCCGTGGGCTCCGTCTACAGCGGCCTGATGCAGGGGGTGGGAGCTGCTGAGAAGGTGTTCGAGTTCATCGACCGCCAGCCAACGATGGTGAACGACGGGTCTCTGGCCCCGGACCACGTGGATGGGAAGGTGGAGTTCAGAAACGTGACGTTCTCCTACCGCACCCGCTCTGCCACGCAGGTCCTCCAGGTGAGCCCCAACAGCGCGGAGAGCTCCCCATCGGGAGGATATTCCTATCACGATATTCCTCTGTCACGACAATAATTGATCCCCAGCCCACAGGGAAGGTCAGCTGCCCTTCTGGAGATGCGTAAAGGCAGGCTCAGTGGGATGCTGGCAAACAGATCATAATGAACAGTGGGTGTCCAGAGCTGCCTTTCCATACAGGGAAGGAGTTTTATTAATAAAACCCTTGTTCCCAGCTCAGACGTTGAACACGTCAGCGTGGTACAGGGCTTTGTGCCAAGACGTCTCAGGCTGCTTCCATGTGAGAGAGGGGCTGGGGTCACAGGGCAGGGAGAGACAGCAAAGCCGTGCAGTTTTGGGAGGTCCTGCCACGCAAGCAGGCAAATTCAAAGTGAGTTTGCAGGCTTCTTGCTTCCTCAGAGGAAGGGAGCTGGGAGGAGAAGCAAACAGCTAGTCTTTTGCAGGCGAGATGTCTGAAGCAGCTCACCATCACGGTGGGGACCACAATTTGGCTAAATCCCCTGCTCAGTGCCCAAAGCACTGCCCCAGGACCTGGGTGAAGGCCAGCACCTGACCACACTCTCCCATCCGTGTTGCAGAACGTGTCCTTCACCCTGCACCCCGGCAAAGTGACGGCGCTGGTGGGCCCCTCGGGCAGCGGGAAGAGCTCCTGCGTCAACATCCTGGAGAACTTCTACCCTCTGCAAGACGGGCAGGTGCTGCTCGACGGGCGTCCCATTAACATGTACGATCACAAGTACCTGCACTCAGTGGTACGAGCGACTGCTACGTGTCTTCTAGCTAGCGCCTGCCGTGGTCGGAGGGGATGGATGGCAGTGGTGCATGTGGCTGTGGATTTGAGCTGGCAGCCTCCGAAATGTCCGGAAAGCTGGAGGTGGTCCAGGAAACAAATTTAGATTGTGGGGGCAGAAGGGAAAGGGGCAGTGATCGGTTCGTGGGGAGGGGGAAGTCTTCCAAAACCAGGACAAGGAACATGTTGTGTTTTTGTATTTTTTGGACAACCCATTAGAGATACAGTTTTCATTGTTTGATTAATTACTGTCTAAGCTGAGTTTGGAAAAAGTGTTTTATAGTCCTCCAGCATGTTCCACCTTAAGATCTTAAAGTAATTCTCAGATGAGATTTTGGGATTTGAACTGCTCAGGATGCCAGCAGCAGCGGGAGCAGTGGAGGGGCTGGGTGCTTTCCCCAGGAGAGAGGGGTTTGGGCCCCTTGGCTCTTGTCTGCGTGTCAGCACAGATCAGTCTCCATCTCCTCTGCAAGTAACTGCCCGCTTTGTTTGCCCCCAGAGTGAATGGCCTCGCGAGTCAGCAGGAAAACCTGAAAACAATTGATCAGAAGCAGGCTGGAAAGCCAAAGTCAGTGTGACTAATTTACATTCCCTGCCTGTACTGAGTGAAAACTAAAAGACAAGCGAGTCTTTCAGCTTAGCAGGCCTGGTGTGGTGTTAGGAGCATGGGGAGAAGTCAATTAAAATATAACCGTATCCTGCTGGCTCTCTTCACGTCCCGTTCTGAGCAATAATTTGGAGGGTTCAATTTATTTCAATATAGGCTGTTTAACAAAGGCTGAATTTGAGAGTGAGCAGCGATGGCTGTACAGTGGGGCAGGGAGACCGTTGCTAAGCAATTAAGGAATTGCATCAGCTATGTCCAGAACTTCCTAATTTTGGATTAAAAGACGCAGGGGGGATTATTCACAGGGCCCATTTGTGACAACTAGCCTTGAACGGGAAATCAGCAAGATTTTGGGAGGTCTGTCCAGTCTGCCTTGTCCCAGCAACTGGTTTCCATACTGGGAAGAACAGACACTGCTGGGATTGATGGGCCTGGAGCAAAACCACAGCAGGGACAGATGGGTGCTCATCTGAGGTGCCAACATACCAGCACTGCCTGCGTTTTCTTTCCTATGCAGCAGCCTCCCAGCACCCTGTCCGTACCAGCGTCGCTGGAAGCTCACGTTGAAGAATTTCTCTCTCTCAGTTTAATGGTGTGGCTCTGCCCACTCAAGTCCTTACCTGGCAGGAACAAATGCTGCTGATCTGAGATGTCGGATGTCGTGTCTCCAGCTCCTTACTGCCTGCTCTTCCCTTTCCTTCTGCAGATCTCCTTGGTGAGCCAAGAGCCGGTGCTGTTTGCTCGCTCCATTGCTGATAATATTTCCTACGGCTTAGCTTCGGCCTCCTTCGAGTCGGTTGTTCAGGCTGCCCAGAAGGCTAACGCCCATGCCTTCATCACGGAGCTACAGGATGGCTACCACACAGGTACTGACATCCCTCCCTTTGCACTGACCCTGAGTTGTACCTCGGGAACCATGAGAAGGCAGAGAGGGAAGCTGGGACCTGGATGATCTCCCAGGCTCGGAGACTTCCTCCTTTGGTTGTTTCCATGAGCATCAGTCCCTCACACCCTGGGACTCGGAGAACTTGCTGCTGGAGGGAAGGACTGTAGCCTTGCAGGTGTTTAATACATTTAAATTAATCTGCCAAGTGAGCTGGAGCCGTAGCATTTATCTGGTCTTTGCTTCAAAGCGTGCCACCATCCTGGTGCTGTTGGCTGGGCGCTGAACTTGGTGGCAGCTCTTGATTTTTATTTTGCCCCCTTTTTCTCTCTTGATCCAACAGAGGCAGGCGAAAAAGGAGCTCAGCTGTCGGGTGGCCAGAAGCAGAGAGTGGCTATTGCCAGGGCCTTGATCCGAACCCCCCCCATCCTCATCCTGGACGAAGCCACGAGCGCGCTGGACGCAGAGAGCGAACACGCGGTGAGTGGGTGACCGGGTGTCGGGGCCTGCCAAGCCCTCTCAGGTCAGGATCCCTGCCAGCTGCTGAAGTGTGCGAAGTGTTAGCTGGCATACAGCAACACCATGCAGCCTTTTGGGCCAAGACGCACAGAAAGACTCTAAAAATGGTTCTGCAGTAGGCAGGGTAGGACTACCCGAGCTGAAATCCCAGCTGAGGCACCGAACCAGCCATACTTGCAGGAAGGGCTCTGAGCTCTGTGAGCTGTGCCGTGGTTTTTCTCACTGGGATGTGACAATCAAACGGCTCTACCAGCAGCAGAGCACTGTCCTCAGCATCATGCGTGGTATCTGATGCCGGCCTGGGGCTGGTTTTGGATAGCTGGGGGTGTCAATTTGATGTGTGCCCGGTGACCATCTGCCAGCCTTCAGATCTTAGCGCCTTTGTCTGTCTCTTGGCTGGAAAGCAGCTCTCTTGCTTTGCCTTGTTAGCTTCCCAGGAAACAGCCCCACCTTTCTAAGCAGCTGCATTTCCCAGGTATCAGCTTCCCGCAGTCTGTGCCAACGCTGCGTGGCCTTTATTTGCATCCCAGCTCTAACGAGAGCCCAGCTTGCAAGAGCAGACCTGTCATTTAACCACCCTAGCCCTTTCCTGGCAGCGGATGGATGCATACCGCATCCGTGAGCTGGCTGGACTGAGAGGATTTGTGGCTAGGCAGTGAGAGCCAGGATGGACATGCCGGTGCTGGTAGTGCTATAGAGAGTCCTGCTCTCGTGTCCTCTGCGTAGCCAGAGGAGAGCAAATCTGCACAGAGATTTCTTAACACAGAGCCACAAAGCTGCTCTCCTCCCCTCCCAAAGTGGTACCAACGATGCTCGTGTGCTAACAGCTTTTCCTCCCATGCAGATTCAGCAGGCGATTTACGGCGACCTGCAGAACCACACCGTGCTCGTCATAGCTCACAGGCTGAGCACTGTGGAGAAGGCACACAACATCATTGTGCTGGACAAGGGCCGCGTGGTGCAGCAGGGCTCGCACAAGGAGCTGATGGAAGAAGGAGGGCTTTATTCCAAGCTGGTGCAGAGACAGATCCTGGGGCTCGAGACGGGCGGCCACCAACCCGAAGCCCGGGGAGATTCAGCGAAGGCGCCCAGCGGGCTGGAGGAAGAGTTCAGGATAGACCATTCCCTCCCGGCCACGGCACAGGACGATTATAACAACACAGCTCACAAGTGAGAGCAGCAAGGGCCGGCGCCGGAGACGCTTGCTGGGATGCCGAGGCAGGAGGCAGCTTGCCGACGGGCCGGCACGCCGCACAACGCCGCCCGTTCGCCCGTCCCGCGTGCGCCACGCAGCCGTGCACACAAAAACCACACACTTCTAGAGCTTCCTGCAGTACAGCCCGGCGGGGCAGACGCCTGCTGGTTAAACAGGGAAACCGACTGGGGAGTTGGGTCTTTAGCCATTCTCAGCATTTCTACTGGGTTTCTTTTCTTACTACCAGTAATTCCTCTCGACTGGGACTTTTCTCCCATTGATATGCATGTGTAACTGCTATTAACTGTACTGGATGTTAAATGCATGCATGGAGGGGAAGGTTGAAAACCCCTCCAGGAATTTCAGGGGGTGGCTTTCTTGGCTGGGTAGAAAAGCAGCGACTGTAAAACAAGGTCCTGCTCCTGCTGTCAATCTATGGGGTCAGTCCAAAGTCTGCTGAAGTCTGTAGGGAGCTCCCTTTGGCTTCGGGGAAAATGGGATCCCTTCCATGGGGCTGAATGCTGGGAGAGTTTTGCACTGAGTGCCTGCAGGCTCAGGCTCACAACCATTGCTGCTGAGCTTGTTTCACGTAGTAATCATCCTTCCTGGAATGAGCCAGGGGACCAGGAGGCAGGTGTTGCTTTCAGATTTACTCTTGGTGCTTGGTGGGTGTTTGGTTTTCTTTTTAAGGACGAAGAGTTTTACCATAATTGGGTTAGGGATTTTTTTAATTATTATTATATTTCTGTGTGCACTGTACAATGTCTGTCTGGCTCCAGTGTCCACTGAAATTCAGTCTGTTACTTCAGCATTTTTTTAAACTCACAACCCCGGTGCTGGTTTGAAAAAAACACTACTAAAGACAGGCATAAAATACTAAAAGACAGCACTTTATAGAACCCACCAAAGCTTTGTTCAGCTTCAGGCAATGCAAGTGATTTCACTGCATGGGAAATCCGTACAGTCACTTTCCTGGAAGTCAAACTTCCGCTGCCTGAGCTGTGAAATGTGTTTCTTTGAGTACTATTTATTAACTTTTAGTAAGAGGGAAAGAAAGATATATATTGCTCCTAGTCCTTTTGTGTGATGGCTCTGGCTTAGTAGTGTTATGCTGCCATAGATTGGTGAAGAAACCTATGCAGCCAGGCAGATGCTATTGAAAAATAGCATTGGATTTGGTGGGAAAGATTGACTCAGACTGTGCATAGTTAAGAAATGATCTCAAGCACTTTAGCTCTCATGTTTTTCAGTATTTGAATGCTGCTGTGTTTTACTTTTTGGCAGTTTTGCAGTTTTGTTGTTCGCACTGTTTTGATTTCGTTCAGTGATGTTTTACAAACTCTTTAGTGTCCTTGAGGAGGGATGCTCAAACAAAAATAAAATACTACCTCTGCCACTCAACATTGAGCCAGTCTAGTGGGGGATGTTTTGTTGGTTTTATTTTTTTTGCATTCAGAACATCTGGGTTTTTCAAGGTAATGTTCATCTGAGATGATGGATGGATACAGCTGCTTACCACACATGTTCTGGTTCCCTCATGGGGAATAACAAGAAGTACCTATGGAGAATGAGGTATGTAACAGCCTTCAGCATCTGATAATGACCGTGAACCATCGCACTAGGTATAACTTGTTTAAGAACTTGTTTCCATCCCGGATCCCATCTGGCAGTCAGTCTCACACAAAAGGACAGGCAGTCTGACCGTTGTCAAAGCACAGGGCTTTGTGGCTGGAGTCTTTTCAGCTGCTTGCTTTTGTGATAGGATAAAAATCCGTGCCTTGGAAGGAAGAGAGCTCTCTTTGTCTTATCTTCCTCCACTTGGGAAACCTCTATCACGCTGCAAAAGCTCACTGAAATCATTTCTCCGCACCATTTCAGTAAGTGGCCAATATGTTCCTGCCTGATGCTAATATTCACTGTGGGTATAAAGAGGGGGTTCCACCCAGTGCTGGGGGGCAAGCGATTAATTCTGTGTTCTTATCAGCGACTGAGCAGATTTCTAGGGTTGTAGAAATGGAATTGATTGCTGCTTAATTGAAAAACTGGAAGAAAAAAAAAACATAAAGTAATGTAACCTGGGAATTAGGGAAGCCAACACCCTGAGAAGTGCTGTTAGGACAATGCTCACTATTACATGAGATGGCAGAAAAGAGAATTAGATCCTGATGTGTGTGGCCTCCCAGGCAGTGCTGCAGTAAGAAGAATCTGAGGATACACATGGATTAGTTTTATTGCAAAGGCTACAGTGAATTTGGGGAAGGGAGCCCTGCTTTCCAAGCGTGTTGTGATGATAATCCCAGCATTGTACTCCCAGTTTGGGTCCGAAAAGCTTCAATTGAAATAGGAATTGGAATGGGCAGATTGTCTCTGTGGTGGCACCAGGCCAAGCTGATAACAGGGCCTGACTTTGTTCACTGCCACTGGTGCTGAATTCTCTCTTGCATCCAGATAACTCGAGGCTCCTTTTCCACTGAGCTTTACATCTTGGGGCTTGAACAAGTCCTTTTATTGTGCTGCTGGCACATGACAAGTGGATCTGCTGGAAGGCTAAAGCTGTAAGGGTTTTCTTAGGGCCTAGAAGTGTGGTGGGAGCTCCACACACCACCAGGGCTCCAGCAATACTAATGTAATACAGGCATTTCTGCTGGCCCTGTTCCCAAACCTGTACAAACCCTTTAACTGTAACGAAAATCTTGCTTTACAAAATCATTCCAGCTATGACTTTTTTTTTTTTTTTATGATGGGACTCCCCTACCTTACAGGGGCACTGCATTCAGCTGTAGTTCCATGTATGCAGAAGTTGCTTGCTCAGCATTTTTCAATCTGTTTTCGTGAGGAGTGTCATGTCTGGTCCAGCTGAAAGCATTCTTTTCAGACCTCTTGCTCTCTTTCGTGCACGGCCTGGATCTCCCAAGGGAGCCGAAGAAGAAACTTTGGGTGGGAACCAAGTGCCTGAACTCATAAAGACTTCCTTGAAAGCTAAATTAGAGCATGAGCACAAACAAACACTGTGCTAAGTCTCCATAGGAGCACTGTCTCCTCTTCAGGGTTTGCTTGTAATGTAAAAATTGGTGTCAGAAATGCCTGTTGGCCAAGCAAGGGCCAAGAGTGAGGCTGTATTAACTTGGTGTAGCAATGGCAATTCTTTCAGTGCTGTATCTGGAGCTGCCCTTGTCCTTGGGCCTCGCAGCCTGTGTGCAGTCTCCGAATTTCAGGCTGTTCTGGAAAAAAGGCCGCCGTTCCCTCTGAGACCCTGACACGTAATATTTTGTGGCTGCATGTTTACCCAGAGCTGATGTTTACATGGGAACACAAAGAAGATCTGTTCAGGCACTTCTGGATGACAGCAAGGCGGATAAGTTTATTCTCCTAGAAGGGGAGAGTCTTTTTTTCCGCAGGGAACTCAGATGTGTTTCTCCGAAACCTGAACTCGTGGAGCACAGCCTAAAGGCTGTCATGGCAGAGTTGGAAGCCAATGGTCATTCAAAAGCACAGGTGCTGACAAAGGTTGACTGTATGCTCTCTAATAGGTTGTTTTCCTCACAGTTAATAAGCTCAAACCATGCCCTGTAATGAGTATAACCACAGCTTTATTTAATTTAAACATTGGAGAACCCTCTCCAAGACAAAGTTCAAGAGCAGATCCTACATTCTTAGCGACTCCCAAACAACATGTATTTACCCCTGTACGTTTGCACAGAGAAGGTAAATGTGAATGCGGTGTAATGGAAAAAACATAGCTGTGTTTATTCCTACAGCTTGTCTCCCAGCACCCCAAACTCTGCCTCAATATGTAATTGTGTGTGTTTCAGTGGCTGGGCTTTCTAGGCCTTCAGCAGAGCTGGAAATACCACAAGCAAATAAATACCCAGAGTGCTTCCAGTTCAAGTTTGGAGCTGCACCTTAGCGTGGGGAGGAGAAATAGCGTCTGCCTTGTTTCCTTCAGCGTCACTGGGAGCTTAGGGCAAAGAATGTGTATGCAGGTGTATAAACCTGCTCATTTCACGCCTCTGGCTCGCTAAATGAAAGCAATACTAACAGCAGAACTGCTGTTTTTCCACCAGGAGGCTAGATATAAAGGTCATTTCATGTGTGAAGGAATCTAAACTGTGAAATCTGGACGGAAGCGTGGACTTCGATGAGGAAATGAAATTGCAAAGAAGCCTAAAAACTTATCTACCTATTGAGCAACCAGACTAAAACGGGTTAATAACCTCCAAAGATTAGACTTGCAAATTCAGTCTCTACGTAACCAACCAGTTTGTCCAGGAAAAGAAAAGAAGTTGTGAAGGTGACTTGCAAAATATGTCTAAATCTAATAAATATGCATGGACACAGTGCTGTTGACTGTAAAGGGATATGAGGTGACAGAAGGAAATCCAGGCTCAGGTTTAAAAAATTAAAAATAAAAACCAACAACTAACATTTAATTTCAACTGGGCTGGATGCCAGTTCTCCCCATGACTGTGGCCTGACTTCTTATTCACCACAGCACAGCTTCCACTGTAGTCCTCCCAGAGTTTTTGTTCTACTTCTCCTTTAATAAGAAATCCTGGCTTCTGTACTTTGCCTGCTTACATTTTTAACATTCATGAGTACTGTCACCTTTCAAAAGGATTTTAGCAAAGGTAAAGAAGAAGCAGGGCTTGGCAGCTGATAAATCTCAGACTGCAGCGTTGCAATATTTGATAATCCCTGTAGCCTAAAATCCTAGTTTATCTGCTATTCCTCATGTTCTGTCGAAGTGACGTGTTGTCACAAAACCTTAATCTTTCGTGAAGACTGCTGAATGGAAAGGCACCTTCCAACCTATCCAAGTAGAATATGTAATTAGACAAAAGCAGCTGACCCCTATTTTGTCTCTCAACCTCAGTTGTTTTTCTGGCCGAACTTGAATTCTCAATCACATGCAGATTCTGTTCAGAGTACTGAAAAGCAGACCAGATGTTTAATATTGACACTCCTCCCCAACACCTCAGAATGCAAATTTATCTACATGGGGAGAAACAGTATTTTCAATATATGTTGTACTTGAGCACAAATGAGTTCTGTTTTCTCCGTGCATTTTCTGAGGACTTCATTGTTCTGCATTATATGGCTTCTAACTAATTAAATATTGTTTACCATTGACAAATTCAAATAATCCATTCCTTGATGTTTACAGCAGTACAATTCCAAGAACAACTCTATGCAAAATAAACAAGAACAAATTATATAATTACATAGAAGATCCCCTGAGAAGGTCACTGTAATGTAGAATCATCTTTCCCATCAGCATATTGACAATACAGTGATGATAATACTGTAGTGCCCTTCACCTGAGATATTCACCCACAGTACCTCCACCAGCATTATTCACTGTGAGCTATTCCTCTCCACTCTCTGCATGGGTCCGAGTGGTTATTTTGATTTTTATTTCTTTTAAACAAAAGGCCCTGTGGTTGAGGGAAGCTGAGAACGCTGCTCAGGATCACACGAAGAGGCAGTGGTGAAACTAGATTTACAACATGAAGCTGAGTCAGACTCTTCTAAACCACACTCCCCCCATACCAATTATCTTGCTATGCTATGAAGTTAGAATCACTAATGTTCTTTAGAAGAAGGGGCTTCTTTTAATCCCTCAGCTAATTCCTCTGTTTATGTGTGTGTGTGTCCGCACATATGTGTACTTGTTTGCATGCATGTAGAGATTTAGACTGGTTTAACACCAGGCTACAACTCTTTTTGATGGGTATATGCAAATATGGCATGCGATAGCGTGTTGACATGGCAGCTATCTGCTGGTTTTAAATAACAAGGTCAGGCTGTAGTGGCCCTAAAAAGCCATGTCACAGCCAAGGGGTACAGCTGCTTACTCATCTTAGCTCTGAGCACAGCACCCCCACAAGGAGGAGTTTGGCACATAGCTCAGCGATACGCAGGCATGTTGACGTGGAAGAGCAGACACATGCCCATATCGCTAATCACGTTCTCCCCACCCTAAGCAAGCTCAGCTGCCGGATGCTTTGACCTCTCTTACCTGCCTCTAGCACTCAGCTCACAGAAACCCTGCACTGAACAGCCAGAAGGCCGGGAAGCCTTCCGCTGGCAGTGTGTTACTGTCAGGCTTTGCGACCTGTGAGCTGACAGAGAGGGTTTTTGGGTGAGATGGAGAGCTGAGTTTAGTTGTAGGACAAAAAGAAACAATCACAATGGTGCTGTCTTTGTTCAGGTCTGCCAGGAAGTACTGGGTCACTTCCTGAACGTGACTAATGTCATTATGTTTGAGTAGGATTACATCAGAAATTGATTCAGTTCACCGCATTGATTTTTTTATTTTCTTTCTTCAGAATGATCAAAAAAGCCAAATACAAAGGGTAAGGACCCCATGGCCATTTCCCACCCCGTTCCTTTGGCTCACATGCTTATCCTGGTTCTCCCTCCAGTTACACACTGGGAAATGGGCGCACCCACGCCCACAATCAGCTACGAAAGCAAGCCAGAAGGTGGTGCGTGCCTAGAGATGAATACAGCCCAGGCTACGTTAACACAATTAATTATTTCCAGGCGTAATTGTATGTATCATCTATGCTCCAGCATCAGCAGTAATTGGAGAGCTACTGCTCCAAAGTGTTATCACAAAGTACGTAGCAAAATGTCGATGATGTAGATATATTTATAAGTGTACTTAATGGATGTAAATCAGAAACAAACCAAATTGAGCCATGATGTTTTAACTGATGCTTCTTAATGTAAAACTTGCAGGCTTGATTTCAAAATTGTTCAAATTCACTATAAAATACATCGTGAAAGAAAGATCGTTTCTTGAACTTCATGCTTGATGAAGAAAGTGCCTATGATAGACAAAAGGAATAGCACCGAAGCTTGGCAAGATGCAATTTTTAGCTATTTTAAGCGTAAATAGGTATTCGGCCTAGGCTTGAGAACAATAACGCAGCCACTCTGCGATTTGCCGTGGCCAACTCCCTACCAGGTAAGGAAGTGAGAATTAAATAATCCTCCTGGTTTTCCTTCCTCATTTGCAGCTACACACAAAAGGAGAAGGAGGATGCCCACAGCAGCACCGTCACGTCGTGACAGAGCTCAGGACATGGACTCGCGGGGTGCTCTGAGCTGGTCAGAGGCCAGTCGGAGCCGGTCGGTGCCCACCAAATGGCCGCTCCAAGCCCTGACACCTCAGCCAGCCCCACAGCCCCTGTGGTCAGGCAGCACCGAGGGGCTCTGAGGGCTGATGCTTGGCACCGTGAGGGAAGCCCACCCACCCCTCCGCACCCTGGGGCACCCCCACCACCACTCCAGCCCCTTCTCCTGCCCCGCTGCCCCCATCCCAGCCCTTAGAGGCCAAAAGCAGAGACCCCGAACGCCTCCATCCTGCCCCCCCCCTCCCCACATCATCCCCTGTGGCACCGCCTCAGCGCCCCCCGCCCCGCCGCGTCCCGCCCCCTCCTCCCGCCCCGCCCCTCCCAGCAGGGGGCGCCGCGGGCGGGGCGGGGCCGGGCCGGGCCGGGCCACCGGGGCCGCGCCACTTCCGGGCGGTGGCGGGAACGGGAGAGGGACCGGGGGGGGGGGGTGGAACCGGGACCGGGACCGGGCAGCGCTTGGGGCTTTTAGGGGGGGGTGGGGGGGGGGGAGAAAGAAAAGCACCGGGCCGGGCCCGCCATGGCGGTGGACGCGCGGCGGCTGGAGGCGCTGAGCCTGCAGGAGCTGAGCGCGCTGCTGGACGATGAGGAGCGGCTGCAGGACATGGCCCGCGAGATGGAGGAGGTGAGCGGGGACCCCCGCCACGCCGCTCGGTGGCCGGGGGGTGCCGGTGACTTTCAGCCCCCCCCCCCCCTCCCCCGTCGCCGCAGGTGGCTCCGTGCCACGGCCGCCCCCCCCCCCCCCCGTGCCCCTCGGTCCCTCCCCGTCCCGTCCCGGTCCCCCCTGGTCCCTCCCGGTGCCCCCGGTTCCCCCCCTCCAGCCCCGTCCCGGTGTCCCCCCGGTGTCCCCCCGGTGTCCCCCTGGTCCCTCCCGGTCCCCCCGCCCTTTGTCTGCAGCCCCCCGATCCCCGTTGCCCCCCCCCCGATCCCGATCCCGGCTGTCGGAGGAGGGGGCCTGGCAGCACTGAAATCGCTCATTTTGGGCTAAATTAGGGAGAAGCGGACGGTATCGTGTTTATTTTTTAATATATACATTTTTTCCCATTAACACATTCCTCGTTTTGTGGCCGAGCGCCGACTGGGGGGGGGTCTTGGGGTGAAGCCGGTCCCGGTCGTGCTCTTGAGCTCAGGGTGGTTTTAAGTCAAAAAGAGGCAAAAATGGGGAGGCTGTCAGCCTTCCTGGGGCTTTTTGTACTCGTTTGGAGCCTCTTTGTCAGCCCTCAAAGCATGGGTTCGGGTCTGGGCTTGCTGAGACCAAATAGAAGAAGTGTTTTTTGGGGTCCCCCTCGTTTGGGGTTTTTGGGTGCCGGTGGGCGAGCGTGGGGCAGTGCTGGGAGCAGCCTCCCCCAGCTTTGTGCTCCACCAAACGCCCCGAAAAGGCTCCGAGCAGTCAGCTGACGGCAAGTAAGATGGATCCGCTGCTGATGAGAACATTTTTTTTGAAAGAAGCAAGCGTGCTGTATTTCCCAGGATCTGGTGTTACTGCTTTTGTTTTAAATCGGAGGACCGAAGTCCCAGGGGAAACAAACAAAAAAATGGCTTAGCTGATTAAAAAGCCTCATCTGTTGAGTAAGGTCCCTTTTTGTTGCTTTTCCTGGAAGTATGATCCCTGCCCTTCTGGTACTTCCAAGGAAGTCATTCGGGATCACCGCAGCGTTAAAGTATCGCAGACAACGGAGGGGCCCTCCGAGGGTCGAGGCTGGCAGCGAGGAGTCCTGGGAAGCTGCTTTTTGCTTTTTTTTTGTGCAGTGTTTCTCTCTTAAACTTTGTGTAAATAGATTTACGAGACAGGGTTGGGCATATTAGCTTTCTGTACGAGTTTTTATGTTGAGGGCTTAAGAAACCATTGAAGAAATAGATGCTGCTGTGGAAAGTAAAATGTGAAAAGATCTTGGAGACCCCAGCGGCTTACTGGGAGGCAGGAGAACCCTTCCGTGGCAAGACTGAGGATTTAAGGAAAGCCAGCGGGTCATAACGGGCTTAACTTGGTGCAGATAGGAACGGGTGCAGTGCTGCTGATTGCAGCGTGACCTCTGGCAAGGTACAGCAGTAGGTGGGCTGGCCCAGCCAGCCTCTGTTTTTCGGTCAGTGCAGACTTCAGACTGTGGGTCAGAAGTGACAAAAAAACCTCTTGACCTTCGTGGCAAAGCTTGTCTCTCTCTGCAGGATTACACCGTCTTCTCGATCTGACCCTCCGGTTTCCCTCTTTAGTTGGCAACAGAAGGCTTTTAAATTGTAGAGTAAAGTTCTCCGGGCCCGAGGGAATATTTTGTGGTGTTAGGAAAGTGTGGCTAGGTTGAAGGTATTTGAGCTGTGTGGAAATAGGGCTATAGTACTGTCGGGTGTAATCCTTGTTTATTGTGCACGGAGGCTTTTACCAGAAACTGTTCAACTCAGAAGCATTTACCTATCCTGGAATTGCTCAAATACTTCCTCATTTTGTTACTGCCTTCATTGAATTGTTTACTCCTTGGGTTTGTGCTGCTGGCTCCTGATTTTTCACAATGAAGTATGTGGCAGGAAGAGGGAGAGAGGGAAATCCTGAACGTTAAGGGGAAGCCATGGTAACTTCACTGCTGCTTGTGTAGGTATTTGGTTTGCTGTCTGGATGTATCTAGGTTGTAGCGTTATTCCAAAGTCCTTAAATTAGTAATTTTATTGGGGCATGCCAATTAAATCATGTTTCCTGAGTCACTTCTCTGAGGTCACTCGTATTTTCAGTGGCAAAATTGGCTAAAGCTGATTATCCCATAATTGAAAAAACCTTTGTACTCGTCGTTGCGAGGGAAACCCAGCTCAGAAAAACAATGTTTTCTTCACAGAGAGAAGGGATTGGAAAACCACTTGGCTTTCTTGCTAATAGCTAAAAATAGGCTCCTTCCAGCTCCGAAGGGAATGTGTTCCTGTGCAGCACTTGAGCAGGATTTGTATATGTCATCCTGGGGGTGTAGGCATATATATATATATAAATACATATATATATCTGCGTGTGTGTGCTTGTGTGCAGATATATTTCACTGGGGTAATGTGCTTAGGCAGTGTCCTTCATGCTGTAACCCCAGGTGTGTACAAATGTGGCATCAAAGAGCTAAGCTGCTTTTTTTTCTGTCTGCAAGGTTGTTTTTGAAGCCTCTGGGCTTTTAGCGCTTGAACAACGAACATCTTGTCTGGTAGAAAGAGGAAGGAAGCCAATTGTCTGGTACTCCTCATCTTTTGAAATCGAGGAGGTTTTTTGATAATCCTTTGAGGTTAATTTCTGTAGTACATCGACGGTATTCATCTTCACGCAATAAAAGTACATTGTTTGTAAAAGTCAATCTCAGAATGGTAATTCTAAACAGCATAGGTGAGTCTGTGATGGGATACTGGTGGTAGCTCGATGAATTTCTCTGGTGAGAGTTGGTCGTCTCGTGACCTGTACTAGGACTTTGCTTTTAACAGTGCAGCATTGTGTTACTGAACGCTCCATGTCCACCGCCAAAATTATTTGCTTTTCAACACCTTTATCGTATGAAATGAAGTCGTCAGAAATGCATCGCCTTCCTCTCGTTCCAGCATTTTGGAATTTGCTGGCAGGCATGGAAAGGGTTTTTGAGTGTAGCCCTTTTCTCAAAAGCTGTTTGAAAAGATCGGGCAGTCTGCAGAAAGTCCCAAGTTCAAAGGATGTGAATGCATGCCCAGATTTCTTGGATTCCTTATCCTGTCCTAAAACCACATGGTGTGAGTGGTTATGTTCCCGTTTGCCAAACATGAAATTTAGCTACAAAGTCAAGAATTAGACTTGGTGACAACTATAGGATTTTCTTTTCCAGCTAAGCACGGAATGAATAACCTGCCTGTGTCTGCTGGGCACAAACTGCAGTTCTGGGCAGCAGGAGTAAACATTTAGGAATCGCAACTTACCTTTTAGCCTCTATTTTCTCATTTTTAAGCTAGTACTTGCATAATCAGACCTAAATTTAGCAAATCTGTTTATTTTGGAATATGTCTTAATATTTATTACCAAACAGATGCCATTAGAGGGTGCGTTATTCACCAGTACTTGATGAAAAGCACTCCTAAATCTTCTGTAAAAGACGTCTTTATTCTCCTCCTCTGCACCTGTTGGCTCCTATTTCAAGGGTTAATTTGTCACTCCAACTGTGCATAGTTATAATTCTGCAGTGTGACAGCGCATTGGAATCCTAAATTACAAGTATGTAATTCAAGTGAAAGAGAGAGTTCGAGTGTTTGTTTTATTTGTAGCTCCTCGAGAGACTTTCTTGAAAGTACCAGTGGACTTCTTGTCCTGACGCCTGCCAAAGCCAGCTTGTAATTACAGCAGCACTGGGTGCACTTTGTGGCTCCTTGGGGTTTCAGTTGCTCGGACGGTGGCAGAAGGACCTGGTCTGGACGTGTTGTACTGGGAACGTGCCTTAGGTCAACAGGAGGGATGCTTCTCAGAGTCATTCTGAACAAACCACTCTTAGGGCAAACATTTATTTTGGAATTAATGGTAAACAGTAAAAATGTTGCTAAGCTAGTCCTATTACTTGCTCGTATTTTAACTTTGTCCAGCACTTTTCTTCACTTTAAAAGTGGGATGAAACAAAGCTGCAATTCAGGAGATCAGTGGGATTTCCATTCCCAAAGCAATTGCTGCTGCCTGTTCTTACAAGTGCTTATTAAGTAAATCCTTGAGTAAAACTACTCAAATTATGTCTCTTAAAGAAACTATTTAAGCATCTTAAGTTTTGAATAACTTCATAATCCCTGATTTTGTCTTTAACTTCCATGTGTATGTGACTTCATTGCCTTGCCTTGCCCGCAGTTTGGTTTAGAGCTCAGTGCTGAGCAATCCCTCTGCCATCAAAATCCCATTGTAAGCAGCTCCGTGTCACCCTGTTTGTCCCATTCAGAATTCATAGCAAGGCCTTGATAGTTAAAAGGAAAACAAGTGGGGAAAAAAAAAAAGCACATTCTACTTTAATATCGCCCTGTCTCATTATGTCTCACGATTCTGGCTGGTATTTTTCATCTGTTTTCAGATTCAGGTTTCCTGCACACAACCTCAACAGTCGTCTTAGCAATTCTGCTCGAGTTGCGTGCTCTGAGCTTATTTCTGTTGGTAACTTTTTTTCACTCTACTTCCATTAGGCAGGCGAACATCCAATGCAGTAGCAGTTCCCTAATAATACAATTTTTTGTTGCAGAGCAGATCTGACAACAAAATAACTCGGTTTGGATTTATTCCTTCCTTGTTCTGTTATAGCTATTGAATGGATGCTGAAAGCGTGCTTTGTGCTGCGTTGGTACTCTTAGCAGATGGGTCACGCTATGCTGGATCTTAGACCCTTGGATGATTGTGCAATTTATTTATTTTTTGGGGTTTTAAATCAGGCAACATTTTTGAAAGCTTTTCTTTAGGGCTTTTTAGGCTAATTTAAGAGTTTGCTTTTCTGAGTCCTTGAATTAACTTCTAAATGTCGTGGAACAGTTGCAGAAAAGTTTGACACTGAATTTACATCTGTGCCAGAGATTATTCTGGTTTGTAAAATTGTCGTAGTATTCAGTTTGCATTGGCTTGGGTTTATATTGGTTCTGTTTGTTAGGAATTTACTCCCTCCCCAAACTTCTTTCAGTGAAATGAAGCATTAAAATGTCCCAAATAGGTGAATGGGTCTTTATCTTTGTTTCAGAAAGAAGTTCTTCTTAAGTTTACCTTGTAATTGAAGAGTTGGTTCTTTGCATGGTTTTGAGCAAGATTCAATATGAGTTTCTCATCTGTTTAACTGCCCATTTGTCAAAAAGAAATTTGGTACAGAGACTAAAGCTGGAAGCGAAGACTTCAAGATTAACATTGATCATTAAATATGAATTGTGTCTTTTGTTCAATTTCTTAGAAAAATGTGCCCTTCTTAGAAGTGCTATAATACAGGAGAAGTTGAGTCATTAGGGCTTGTGTAATTTCAAGCACTGTAACTTACAGTGCGATTAAGAATAGCTCAGCTTTTTGTCGTCTTTAAAAACATATTTGTAAGACTTCCAGTTAAGTATAGGGTAGTCCGTAGTCGCTAGACATCAGGTGGCAAGGTCAGGAAAGGGTGTCAGTGCGTCAGATGTAGGTGGGTTACCTGTGCTTGTCTGCCATCAAACCAGGTAACTCTGACTTTGCAAGTGCTGTTGTAATATTAATTTGTTTCTTACACCTACGAGACAAGTATATCCTATTATGATGATGTTTATTCATCTTGCGCATTCATAGTGATTCAGAAGTGAAGTTCTTCAGAAAGTCATTGTAGAAAGCTAGGTGTCTGTCTCCTTGTCCATATCTGTAGCCCTGCTGCACGCTATGTACGTGATTAAGTACATTATGGTACCTAAGGAGGAGAGTTATTTAAAAAGTAGCCGAAGTTTATATCACTTAAAGAAGCCTTTTCTCTTATTCTGCCTATTTACCTGGAGCTCTTCTCTTCCTTATTACATACATGATTTGAGTAATGCCCTTTCCCAGAGATTTGTACTCTTGAAATGTTTATAGATTTGCGTATCTTTCATTCCACTGTTTTTACTTCTCTAGAAAAAATGTACATAACATGTTCTTCATCCTGACGAAAGATCAAAGTCCGCTCATAAAACTGGTCTTCCCAGCCTGACTGCACAACTACTTTGAAATGAGAACATCAGCCCTACAAGCAGTGAAAATGTGATCACCAGACCAAATTTAAGTCACTTGAAGGAAGTAGTTTGCTCGTTAAAATGGTGAAAGAGGAGAGGCATCAGAAAGCATAAATCTTTTTGCACGCAATCTTCTTTGGCTGGCAGTTCATAAGGCAGCCAGTTAACAAAACTTGTGGTGATGGCAGGTAATTTGGTAAGAAGCTGGATGACAGTAATTAAGCTGTTAAATAGTGTGTACTTGGTTTCCATTCATTATTGTTTGGAAAAAATGTAAAACAAGGACTTCAGCTTACTAAAATTGAGTCTAACTGCGTTGGATCGTAAGAGAACAAACAAATGGAAGCAACGAGTTTAATTTAAATTATTTTGCATTGGAATCAAAAGTGAGAAGAGAGGATTTTCTTTTTATTCTTGGAAAGTATTCAAGTTGAACACAAGCATAGGGTTGGAAGCTTGTTTAGGCTCAATGTGAGAATCTTGAGAAGCCAAAACAGTATTACAAATAGTTCCTCCCATTTGTACAGCTTGGAATAGACTTTTATTTTGATTGATGCACAGTTTAGGACTCAGCATTATCCTTGACTTGATGATATTTTTTTGAGTGGTTTAGCAAGAACAGCGCAAAAAAGTAAAGCTTGGATATTTGAGGAGCAATATCTCAGGATGTATTTAAGTCTTAAATATGTATTTAAGCAATGCTGAGTCAAATTTGAAGTTAGCAGGTTAAAGCAGTGTATAAAAATTTTAAAAGGAAGTAACTGCTTATGAAGACACTGCTGCTATACTTGGGAGATGTTTCCACCTGTTGCACATGGCCTTGTGCTCAGACTGTCAGGAACACATGAGTTCTAATCCCCTCCTTTTCAGGGATTTTCAGATTTCCTTTCATTCAGGTTTCCACTTTTGCCTTTTCAGAGGTGAGCCTCTCCTATGTCCCCCCAGGAGTGTGAAAGGAAGAAAGCACTGTACTTTTCATGCCTGCACTGAAGGTGGGGTAGAAGGGGCACGTTAATGTAGGAGGTCACAAGAAGTGCACCAAGCATTTAATTGGTTTTGAAGAAGGTTTAATAGAATCAGTCTGTTGTGCCATGGGAAAATTAGCCCACTTGTTGATTCAGACTGAAATCAGATCCTTTGCTTTTTCCTCCCTTCTTTTTGATGTCTTTTTTTTTTTTTTTCCTGAACACTTGTCTTTTCCAAAGCTACTGAAGCCTGTCTTGATAAAATTGTGCATATGCGAGCAAACTCGGAATCTTGCTGGCAGTGGTTTTATGGGAATTGTCATTTGTTCCTTAAGAATCATGTCTTTGGGCTAGAATATGTTAAGCAGCAGGATTGAGCTGAAACACAGGCTTTTGGCATTAATCCAGATTTGATTTAACATAGTTTGGGAAGAATATTCTGGAGAAGGAACCATAACGATGCAATGCTTGTTTTTTTGCATTATAGTAAGATAAAGGATGACGGTCTTCTGCAGTCTCGCTGCATCTTACGGGTGGAATTCAAAGGTTTTTATGAGCAACTGTTGATTTATCTGTCAGTATTCATCATGGGGTGTTAAGGCGGTGAGTGAGGTGGGGATGAAGCATCTAGGTTAAATAACAGGTAGGAATTCATACAAAGCATCTTCACATAGCAGGGTGTGAGTGTAAAACTGATCTCACAAGGCCGTGGCGGCCAACAGGTCAGGCCTCACAAAAATTGGGGACAAGAATTAGAGGAAACTCAGGTGACACAAACTGTGCTCCTCTGCCACTGAGCAGAGATGTCCAGATGGGTGCCCAAGCACTGATTTCCAGTCAGTAACCACTGCAATGGGGTGAAACGGGACTCTTGCAGGCCGTTTGGTGTGGCAGGAACTCATGTTTTTGTCCTGAACCAGCAAAAGCCATTCTGCCTGCAGGGCCCGTCATCAGCTCCACTGCCCCTGTCAGAGGGGAAGGTCCTCTTAGGAGACCTTTCCCACAGCACAAACTCTTCAAATGTTTGGAATAAAAGTAGTTCTTCCCCAAGATGGAGATAATACTGCTTAATGAACCATCTGCTGCATGTGGGGGTTAAAAATACACGTGGGAAGGTGCCCTCTGGTCAGTGCTAACTCCTGCTTGGAAGCGATGAATTCATGGGTGGTGCTGGCTGAGGAGGGAGAACCATGCTCGTAGTGGAATCGCTCAGGGGATGTTCCCTGTGTGCGAGCTTGTGTTTGTACATGTAGATGTCCATAATGTGCTGTTTGCAGTGTAGGCCTTATTTTTCTAGTAAAATAGTATATCGCGGAGCAGCAGAAATAGTTTGTGAGGAAAGATTTGGCATAGGAGAGAAAGGGAGAGTGAAAATGGGCGCAATAGCTGGAGCTGACCATACCCGCCAAAACAGAAGGCATTCCCAAATAAAAAAATCCCAAAGTATTGTTGTTATTTGCTGCTCCAATGCAGTAGTACTGATTTTTGCAGAGAGCTTCTGCTGTTTATTTAGTAGTCTTGAAATTCCCATATTGTCTACATAACCATTAATCTCACTCAACATCCTCACTGTCACTTCACACACCTTTCTTTTTGCAGGCCCAAAATGTTCAACACAGCAAAGACATGACTCTTGCCAGCAACCGCAGTCTGGCAGAGGACAATCTTCTGTTCCAGCCGAAGTTGGAGTCTTTGAAAGCAAATTTGACTCAAAAATATCAAGAGCTGCAAGTTCTTTTTGAAGCATACCAGATAAAGAAAACAAAACTAGGTAACGTTTTCTGTTGGTTATTATGGTTTGCTCTTTCCTAAGCGAATTTAAATTTGTTGTGCATCTTTTTTTTTTTTTTCACTCATTTTTAGATCTGTGAATTAGGGTATAAAATCAAATCTCATTCTCACGTAGTTCTGAAATAGATCATGAACCTAATGACTTAAGTGTCTCTTACACCCAGGAACATGCGCTACTGATTCTTTCAATTACTGATATGGTTACGTAGCTATTGTTTGCTAAATGATCAAATTTGCCCACCTTGCTAAAAAGTAAAGCCCGATTTGAATTTCCAGTGATTAGTCATAAATCAAACAACCTTGTATTTAATGTTCTCATCTAATATTGAATTATGAAGTATTGTGCATCTGATACTACACTTGCTGAAGTGCTTTTTTCGTTATTATACATTATAATTTCTGTTTGTAGCACTGTGACAATATTACTAACTACTTAAATGTCGTATTGTCTCACTGTAGTCTGACAGTCATCCTGTCTAGGTCAGTAGAGTATGCTGTTTATACAGATGTGCCTGAGAAGATTTTTATGCTCGATGATACTTTATAGCTTCGGTTAAAAGTCATTTACAAACAGCTGTCACTTACTCTTGTTTTCATGCCGTTACAGACAGACAATCCAGTAATGCTTCACTGGAGACACTGCTAGCGCTCCTTCAGACAGAGGGGGCTAAGATTGAGGAAGACACAGAGGTAATGACAGTACACTTCAATTCTGCCACTTTATACCCGTTAGTGAAGACTTGGGGTAGCTGAAGTATATAATACCGTTGAATGTGTAATAAGTAGTCTAAAGGGATATTTTTAAGTATGTGGTCTGGTCTTTGAACTTCCTTAAGCAGTCACTTGATTTCAGTGACACTTTTTTTGAGTAATTGTTTTCTATTCTTAAGGTCTTTGAGGTTTAAGACACAACAGTATTTTTCAGAAGAGAAAGTCAAACTCTCTTAGTTCCTTGGCATTGCCTTCAAATTAACAGCATCTAAATGTGGAAATATTTTTAATGGTATTTGCCTGTTATTGTATTAATCTATTACAAACATCAATTAGTAACCTAATGAAAAACTGCCTGTGCTGGTCTGTAAGAAGAGAGGGATGACTGCAGCAGTTCTGGTGGAATATTCCATTATGATTTCAACGTACCTGTCTAGGTGCCAACGGTCACTACAAGTGCTTGAAGGGTGGCTTGTTTTTAGAGCAATGGGAGTGGTTAGTTTTGTTAGTGGATTTGCCTATAGGACATTCCGTATAACTACATAGTTTGTTAGCATCCGGGAAAAGATCTGCTTATTGACCTTGACTTGTGATTCCAAAAAAAACATTCCCAGGACAAGTTGAATTTCATGATTGTATGTGTGGTCACCTCTCTTGATTATTAAAACATCATTTTCCCAAAGCTTTGCTTTGCCACAAGTAAGCATGAGTATTAAATCTGGTTTAGCAATAATCTACCTCTCAGTACTGAGGCTTGTAGAGTTCTCAGTGTTTCTGTTGGCATTGCAAGCAGTACTAAACCGTAATTCAGCTTAGCTGGCAATCTGGAAAGCTGTTGAGCTTGATTCAGTCCTGCCTCTGATGATCATGGAAATGTTCAGAGACAGATTCAGATGTTCTTACTGCTGTTACTTCAGCATAAATTTCAGCAAAAATGGTATTTAACTCCCACTGCTTCTAAGTAATAACTAATTCAAAATTCTGCTTCGAATTCTTAGTATGCCAGTCATCCTCCATATGCAAGCTGGAAAATCACAGGCAAAATTACCCTATTTTTAGGACGTAAGCCCTTTAGGTTGTCTCAGAGTATGCCGTTTTCTAAAAGATTATTCCATATTTGATAGAATATGGCAGAAAATTTTCTTGATGGTGAAATACCACTGGATTCCTTCATTGATGAGTACCAGAGCAAGCGTAAACTGGCTCACCTGCGACGTGTAAAAATTGAGAAGCTCCAAGAGATGGTGCTGAAGGGACAGAGACTTCCACAGGTTCAGCCGCTGGCTCAGCCGAGAGCACCTGACACAACACCAGCACCTCAAGATTCCTACAGTTCGGATGCAAACCCTCCTCCTTCAGTTGTGCCCCGACGAATACCACCCCCTCCGCCTTCAGTCCCAGCAGGACGCTTTCCTACTCCCTTTACTGCAGCCATGAGTTCAGGACCAGCTCTTTCTTATCCAGGTGCTCCGTATCCTCCTCTCCCACCTCGGCCGGGAGCTCAGTCTGCAAGTCAAGTGTCACAGCCAGGATACCCATCTCAGTTCGTACCACCGTATCCTCCAGCTCTTCCCCAAAGACCACCTCGCTTCCCACCACATCCTGGTTTTATCCTCCAGTGAATATTTTGGTGCGCCTGACTTAATGTATTGGTGCTTATATTTCCTTTTTCTCTCCCTGTCAGAGACTTAACGTAGGCAATGGAAAGCCTCTGTTTTTTGCACAGTGGAGTATAAAATTTGAGCTCTGGCACAGAGGTTTGAAATTGTGTTTAGTAAATGTGATTATTTTTGTTTTCAAATACCAGTGACAGCAAGAACTTTCTAGGAAGGTGATAGGGGCTAAATTTTGTAAATCCATCAAATTGTGAAACAGTGCACAGTGGATTTCCTGACGTTATAAATCTCCGAATTCTTTAGCGATGGTAAATCAGCATCCTTTTCTGTTCTGATGTATTCCCGTTGCAGCTGGATGTGTGTGTGGCAAGCGGGAGCTATTTGTCTCTCTAAAGAATTCTCTACCAGTGCCAGTGTTTGGATGGTAACAGCCATATCTGAGTGCTGGGCGAAGGGTTGGAGGGGACTGCACCAGCAGCCTTCACAGTGCGCCCAGACAAGTGGCATTTGTGGCCAGGTGCACAACACTTTCAGAGCTCGCTGAGCTGAAACTGTTGTCAGATAATGTTCTAGGGTTTTTAAACAGTAAAAGTTACAAGAGTTTCAGTTCTACATTTCAGTTGTTACCTTAGATTTTTCACAATAAAAGTATGCACTCTTCCCATTCCTAAATAGTTTGATACTCTGAAAGTCCTGGTCTCTTGAAATTAAACTAAACTGTTTGTAGAGCCAGTTTAGGGTTTTATAAATTTTACCAGGAATTTTTATTTCTTTACCTATTAAGATTTTCATATTTTTTTTTCCACACCTGGGATACAGAAGTTAATTTTTTTTATATACCGGTGCTTAGCTTTTGATATCATGTGATTCCAGGAATCCAGGCAGGGTATTTTCTTAATTAAGTGTTGGATTCTCACATCATGTAATTGCCCACAACTTCATTTTGTCCCTCAAACTCCATCTCTTGCTTGGCAGAACTGTTTTTAACTTCTTCATTTCCTTTAGTCTTGCAATTTTTGGCATGCTCATCTATCTGGAATTTGCAGTTAACATTTCTGTGCAAGCAGTCGAAACAAAAAAATTTGAGCTCCATGGTGGCTGTTTGCCTCTTATATCATCCTTTCATGACTTTTTATACCACTGAAGAGGGAGGCTGCTTAGGGGAGTTCAGATCTCATTCTCAATATGACTCTAGGCACGTGCTGCTAATCTAATCTAGCATTGGGAGAGGCAAATCTTTAACACTTGCTTGTGCAGAATATGTCCACAAATTCATTATCAGTTTTTCATACCCACAAACAACTTTCAACTAATTCATGCTAACTTAAGGAAGACGTGATCCGGAATCTGTCATATCTTCTTCACTATTTTAAAACATTCTTATCATTGTCCTGGAATGCACTACATTGTTTGGAAGTCTGTGCTACAAACAGCTTCAGTCAAAATAGAATATCTGATTATTTTTTTCTTCACATAAGGCCCTTGACTGTCCCTTAATCATTTCCTCTGGAGTGTGGTGGTTGCTAGCAAATACTGATCTGAAATTAATCTCATAACAGGAAGCTCTTTATTCTGAAAATACGGTTATTTGGCTTGTTTTGCCTTCTGAAGACAAAAGGCAGAAGGTTGGTCAGTGTTACTGGCATCTGAACCAATTCCCCAGTGTAAATCTGGAAAGTTTCTGTAGATGGGGGAGTTTGTGAAGCAACGTGCATTGGATTTGTTTGCAAAGTGTGTTTTTTCTGTAATCTAGTGATGGTACAGGATGTGTTTTTTAAAATAGTGTAATATCTTTTCTTGGTATTATTTTCTCATTGAAGCATTTGTGTAAGCATGGTTGATTATGACTTGTTTCAAAAAAAAAATTTTGCTGTGCTATTAGTGTTGGTATTTGGATGGCAACTGTCGTATCTGAATGCTAAACATAAATCTGCTGTAGAAATGATTTGTGTCCTAGGAAGAATAAAAGTTGGTGGGGGCTACCAGGGTGGTGGTTGAGTATAGAAATTCATACGTTGAGCCTGCTACACAAACTAAAACAATCCCAAATTAGTTTTGCTAACATTTAATAAAAACAACCAGGTATATTTTACACTTATCAAGTGCCAACTTTTTTTCTGAAGAGTTGCAAATCCTCAGAAGTGATGGAGGTGATAGATAAGTGTATTGTGAATTTGCACTGCATTTTATGTATCTAACTTTATTGGTATTAGTAGTCCAAAAGTATTTTTACTACTTGTTAAATTTTCTGTCTTTTGGTAACTTTTGTGATAACATGATCTTTCAGGGATACTTTATCTAAAAACAAACTCTTGTGCTAACTAAATACAGACAAAGCTAATGCAGTTTTTCTGTCTGAAAGCAAAACAATGCATTATTGCATATGCATGTGGCTGATGTGCCTTAGGATCACTACCTGTGATTGTAATACTAGGATACTAGCATTTTTATCATTTGAATAGCCATTGTTTAACTCTAATTTAAGGGCTCTTCAAGAGCACTTTCTTTATATAAAAAAAATGGAAGAAAAAAAATCTCACCCTCATACTTTAGAATCGAGAAAGGCTGTATCTGCTATTTGTGAGCGTATAGTTGCCTTCACTGATGGGTTAGTTTGAACATAGGTGATACAACTAATGTGATGTTTCAGTTATAGCAGTCCCGTAACTGAAATCCAGCTGCTCATGGAAAATGTTTTTGCCATTAATTGTGTGTGTGTGCGCACAAACTGTAAATATGTACTTGACTGCTGGTAATGTTTAAGGGTATAGGAGAAAGATGACTGTGGAAAGCTGTTTAAATCCTTTCAGAAAAAAAAATGTTACAGAACACTAATCTGAATGAGTCGGGCAAAAGCTTTGTCAGTGCTTTGAACCGTTGCCCTTTGACAGCTTCTCCTGTTCTGTTATAGTTAATAAATTCTGCTATGGCTAGGATGTTTAGAATTGTACTAATTTGCACTGTTTATAAGATAGTGAGATTAAAATGCCATAGGCAAGCCGAGACTTGAGATGGGGTAGCTCAGTGTGCTTGCCAAAATATATTTTATGTTGTCTTGAGGATTTTTCATGTCTGCTGCAAATAGCATATACTTCCCCAAAGCAATTGGAGCGGAGAAAAATCTTTTAAACTTGATGTGTAACACGGCTTTAGAGTGTTGGTAGGGTTGAAAATGCTCTCCGAAAATGATGGCATTACGTTTGCCAGTCTTTTGTACGCAGATTTTGTAAGTTATGACTAATTCAATTGTGTGTGGTTAGGGTTGTTGGGGTTTTTTTTGGAATGATGGTCAGCATTGAATGGGTCTAACTCTAGGATGAGTTTTGCTGCACCTCAGTGCTGTCTCTCGGAGGAAGCGGAGTCAGTTGTTCCGACACAGCTGATCCACACGGGTCACGGTTGTACCGTGACCCTGGAGGGACTCTTTAGGATACAAGCTCTGATGCAGTTCCAGGAGGCAGGGCCCTGGGCACAGTCCAGTCGTGGGTGGCCGTTTTGTTTAGTGCTCCCACTTCGTAACCTCAGTCTCCACCTCTTGTGGATGTTTCTGCCCTCTCAAACTGGAATAGTGAATTAGACGTAGAGCTCCAGCTGACAATTCCTCGAGCCTGAACACAGAGCTACTTGGCAAACGTTGAGTTCAGAGGAGGTAGAGTCGTCCTGCACCTGAATGGTTTCTTTGTGTAATGCTGGACAGTTGAATAAAGGGGCAATTTTATATGCCTAGCAAGTTGTGAAATGTACAGTGGATTTGTTTGCATAATAAGTCTTTCTGTAATCTACTGTGGTCTGATTTTAAATAAAATATCATATCTCTTGGTGTCATGTTCCCATTGCGGCTTCCTTCAATCACGGTGGAGATAATGCTCATGTTTTTTAATACTAATGATGTATATACATCACATACAGTTGTAGCTGAATGTGGAACTTAAATTTACAGGAAAATAACTGCTCATAATAAATCCATTGCTTGTGTTTTTAGTGACTGGATATACGCTGTGTGTGCAGCTGATACAGGACACGTATACTCAGGTTCTGTACATCTTAATCATAGCGAAGAGGTGGGTGGGCTGTTTTGCCAGGTCAAATCTCTGCAGTTTTGTTTCCTGCGCTTCCCTAGAACAGTGGAAGTGTCTAGTCTTGGCCTGGAAAAGCTGAGAGAAGGGGGAAGCCCGCTTTTATTTGTTAATAGAGGAAAAACTTAGATTTCAGCCAAGTGAGAAGAAATGAGTCAACCAAAATTATTTAGGAATATGAGTCAGAGAGCAGAAAGAACCTGATGTAATTTTCTGTAACATGTCATTTTAGTAACAATGTTAAATAGAAGTCCTGCTGCAGAATAACTGATGATAATATATGGGAGAAAATCCCTTTTTAAATTTTTTTTCCTTTTTTCTTCTTGATGTGTTCCATTTGTGGTGGCTGCAGAGATTTGATCACCTTCTGCTAGTGCAGAAATAGGGAACTACAACTACAGAAAGCTTGCTGTGCTGACTCAGTGCAGGTGGGCGAGGGAAGGAGGTGGTGTTATGTAAAAGCTGCAGCTCCTTAACGCGGCTCTCCTAAGAATCTGCAGCAACGCCCGTGGTTTGAAGGTGTGCGCCAAGCCTCAAGAAGTGCCTGTTCCAAAATGGGGGTGTTCAGATGCCCTTCCATGGGGCCACCATGTGCTAAACCATTGATCTAGGTGTGATTGTTCCTTAGCCAAAGGAGAGAAAGCCAGTGCGGTGAGATGCTGCCAGGTAGGGAACCCACATGTTGGTTGTGTAATGGATAACAACAAAAAAAAATTAACACAGAAGCTGCAAGTGATGTGTTGGTGACATGGGTAGTGTTTCATGTCTGGAGCCCTCCCTTCTCTTTGGAAGCTGGCTTTGGAGGTCACACAAACCTATACACATCCTACTGTAACACTTGTTCCTCTAATTTGAGTCCTCTTCCAGTTGTACATTAATCAACCCCAACAGAATCTTCTACAGGTTTGCCTGTTTACTTCTGAGTCTTTGCCACTGTGATTGAAGCACTTGGTGCTTTTTAGACTGATTTCTTTCAAGAGAATTTCTCACCTGAAGCTTCAGTGAAGCTTTATGACACTCTTGTGCCCCGGTTGACCGTGCTGTGGAAATGCTATGCTGCCTTTTGGGGTGCTTTGTGTGTGTGTGTCTGTTAGCTGTCCCACACTACCAGTGATGTTTTGCAAGGGCTATATGCAGCCTCTTTGCATTGTGCTGTTTTAAATTAAGTCAGCTGACCCCAGGGGTGTTTGTAAAATGTCTGTCTTGGCTGAGATTTCTTTCCTTCCCAAGTAATTTTCCCAATTGGGCCATTCAGGGAATGCCTGTGCCAAGAACAGTGTTGCACAGAAGCACTTACCTGGTGCCCTGCAGGTTAGGCTCAGAAGGGAAATAACCCACCCCGCAAGTGGGTGGCGGCTGCTCACGGCTTTAAGGGCTCTTAAAAACATTTTTACAGAAGTTTCTTTTTTAGCTGATTTCCTAAAGCTTGTCATAGCAGCATTTTCTATTTGTGTGCTTACTTTCAATGGAGTTTTTCTTCTTAGTGATCTGGGAGACTTGTGTTTTCTAAACCTCGCTCTCTCTAACAGTGCAGGTGCTCAACTTCAGCTGCTTTGTGCGCTCACATCCAAACTCATTTGTGGTTACACGAGGTTTGGCTGCCGAGGAAGCCAGAGGGTGGGGGAGAGGAGGGCTTCAATAAGAGGCTGCCTGAAAACTGCTTCAAGAAAAATAAACTGCACTGAACTACCCTTGGTAGGAGGGAGCAGACTGTCATGTTTCACATCTTTCTCTTGGTTATTTTCCACTGTTTTTGTTGCAAGTAGTGAGTAAAATTTGTTCTCGGCACAGTTCTAAGCATGTTCCTTGCTCTACGGATACAATAATGGCATTTAAAACTCATTAGCAAATTGGATTCTGTACAACAGGGCGTCTTGATGGAATCTTAGCCTAAACCTTTGCATAGACAGTTTGTGATGTGGTTTGTTTATTTTTTTTCATGACTGCTATGACTAGAAAATACTTTCCAAAAAGAATGGGAATTGAGGCAATCTTAAAATGGACAGCAAGCTTAATTTTGATATAAAACTACTTTAGTATGTAAGTAAGTTTGGTTTTAAATGGCATTTGGGGCTAGTTTGTGCTGTTATTTTTTTTTGACTTTGAACATGCTTGCACGGGTCACTTTACCTGCAGCCTCTGCAAGTATTGATTTAAGTAAACCATAATGAAACAGCAGCGTTGTTGAACAAGTTCCATTCACCCATAGGACTGCTTTTAAAGCCAATATCGCTTTGCTTTTGAATTCTTTAAACTTTAAATAGAGCTGTGGCTAGATTTACGGTAGCACAATTTGAAAGTTAGCATTCCTGATTAATCAATATTTCCATTATGAGATGTGCTGGTGTGAGTGGCCAGGGTGACGTCAGTCTCCCAGCAAATACAGCTTTATCACTGCCTATAAATAGACTGCAAGCTACCGCAGCAAGCACTTCCTTGTGTGAAGAGAAAGGGTTTCAGGAAGAAACGAAACTTAGAAGTACAGGGCTGGCCACGGTTGGTGCTGTAACGTGACAGCACGGTGTGGTATTTATTGGTCACCCAATAAACTAAAGCCTTTCCTCCAGTGCTGCTGCAGATAAGAGCTTTGCTTTGCCTTCCAGGGAAGAATGTGCCTTGTCAGGCTGGGGAAGCACTCCCTGTAGCTTGCAGGAGTCAGCTAGCTGCTTGTCTTGCCCGGTGACATCAGTATTTAACAAACACCAAAGCCCATTTTCAAGATGTGGGCTCTTTTTTATAGATATGATTGGTTGGGAAATGAGAATTACAGCTCACCGCGCTGCCAGGGTGGGTTGTTTATAACCCGATAATATGGTTTGTGATGTGTAACCTCAGAAAACTTAACTTAGGTTTTCAGGAGGCAGCTACGCTATTGAATAATAAAATGCTTTCTAAAGGTTTCATTCTTTAGATATAGAAAGTTGTAATTCTAACTAACAGCTTCACAGTCTATTGTTAATGGTTAACTACAGGCTTTGTACTGTGGCTTGTATGAAATTTTATAATTGCTTTAGCGATTTAGTCCTTCATGAGGAACTGGATGAAAAAGTTGATTCTACGTATTTATTTTTTTTAATAGTCTTCACACTGCTCCTCTTAACTACATGGGTGCTGTGCTCACCCTCTCAGGGGTGTCTTTGCTTCAGGTGTCCATGGGTGCACCTGAGTTGTGCCAGAAGCTGAAGTGAAACTCAGCCCTGCAGAATAACTGAGATTCCTTGAAACATCTCCTTTCTGTCATCCTAAGGCTGAAGCGGAAGCAATTTCAAATAAATTGTCAGTAACCTTGAGGTTTGCCAAAGACTTCCCCGTTGACTTTGGGCAGGTGCCCTGCAGCCAGCAGCGAGCCCTGGGTGCAGGTGCCTGGCCCTGTGCCTTCAGCCACAGCTTTCATCGCCTGTATGATCCGCCACAAAGCCACCCTGGCTCAAAACCCTTCGTGGTGTCTTGTTCCTGCCCATGGGGGCCCAGAGGGGCAGCGAGGAGCCTCCATCTCACGGCCACATCTCACCCATCCCACCCCTGTACCATCACTGAACTCCCCCGAGGCACTTCCCCACCAGGAGGCAATTCAGCACCTTCTGGAAAACCCTTTAGTGCCAACCCCACCGCTGCCCAAGCACCACACCTTGTTTAAATATTGCTGCTTTAATAATCTACATCATGGTAGTAGTTCAAGGAGAAGATACAGCTGATTACGTTTCCTCTGCCCCCCATCTCTTCCCATCAGCGTTCCCTTATTGCTGCAGACTTTGCCATGTTTAACGTCCCCTGGCTCCTGCAGGCCACGGTTAGGTTTAATTCTGCTAATTATCTTACATATAAAACATAATGCAACTGATCCCCTGCTGTTGCTGTAGTAATACAAAATAGAAAAGGAAATAAAAATGTTTATATCCTTATTGCCAGTGTGTCAATACCTGCTTTTTCCCTTACAAAATGTTCCTCGCGCCTGTTAAAGCTAAATTCCCCTTCTCTGTTGAGAGCTGATCCCACGCTGAAACAAAGTCAAATTATTCCTGAAAAAGGGGAATTTAAAAAAACAGTTGCAAGAAAAGCCCAGCAGTTTCCTACTTCAAAAACATTTCACAGTTCTTTGAAAGGGTCTAAGCAGTACAGTAGAGAGCTACATTTACTGAAAATGTCTAGAGCTGATAAAAAATAAAATAAAAATCAACCCAAAAGAATCCCAAATTAAGTTAAACTGGGCGAGCTGCTCAGCAGGCCACGAGGAGGGCATCCTGCACTGCTTGGGGAGCTGCAGGACCCCAACAACTCTACTGATAGGAACTGAGTGAAAAAAAATAAAAGTCACTTAAAAAAAAAAATCCAGTTTCTCAGGCCAGGCAGGGAGGAGACCCCCGCGCACGAAGGCACACCAGTGCAGAGGCAAGGCGATCTGTTTAAAACACAGACATAAGAGCGTTGCTGTGGCTGCCCCCACCCCGGGGCTGGGCCCCAGCTCCGTCCCCTCGGTCCCACTAGAAGTTGACAGCGTGCGCCCGGTGCAGGCTGGCGTCTTGCTCAGGCTGCAACGAGAGGGGACAAACCCAAAGATTAGGGCACAAACGTGTCCCCAGCCCCGTGTCCCCCCTCTTCTGATGTCCCTACCTCTCTGTCCGGCCCCGAGACGTGGCCGGGTTTCTGGGCCAGGGCCGGCTTCTTGAGGATGCCTCTCCTGGGGGCTGGTGCTGGCCGAGCCTCCCCATCTTCCGCCGCATCGTAGCCACCAGCCAAGGCGTAGTGCTGCTTCCTCAGCTCGCCCAGGCGCACCCGCTCGCCCTCCAGACACTTCTCCAGCTCCAGCACCTTCACCTGCACCACAAGAGCACGCTTGGTCCTCAAGTGCCCAGCAGCAATGGCCATGGGGATGCAATAACCCCCCAAAGTGTTGTGCTGCCCCCTCCAGAGGGAGTGGAATTAGCCCTCATTTCCTCCCGGTGCAGAGGCTTTACCTGTGTCTCCATTTCTTCCTTCTTCAGCTTGATGAGGGACATGCCTGAGAAGTCCATGGTGTCTGGAGAGAAAAGCGGGGGGGCGGGTGTTTACTAGGCCAGGAAAGGAACCAAGGGTTTCAGCTTTTAGCTTTCCCTTCCTGCTTTACCAAACCTCACCTTTCTCCTCGATCTGCTCCTGCCCCGTCCTGGTGGAAGCCACCACGTTGGCCGCCATCTCGTTGACGTTGCGTGAGCACTCCTGGAGCTTGCCCAAGTTCCTGCTGCTCTTCTCAGCTTTCACCTGCAACGAACACACAGATGGTCGCGGGTCCCCAGTGTGGCCCCAAAGCCTGCCAGCTGAGGGGTATGGGTGCACAGTGAGGCAGCCAAATCCTGCACGGGAGCAGGGACACCAACCACACCACGTTACAGTGGCCTAACTGGGAATGACAACCTAGATGTGAAAAGGACAGATGGACTTGATGATCCCATCAGGGACAAGGTGACCTCCTTCAGCCTGGGGACACTAAGCCACCTCTGCTCCCACGTGAGCCAAGGACACACGAACAAGCAGCACTGGTGCACAGATAATTTTTTTACAACCCCGTTCTTCATTTTAACATCATCTGCCACAAAAAGCAGTCTCGGCCCACCTCCCTCCAACCCTCTGCTCACTGAAACCTCCGTCACCATGAAGAAGAAAGGTGGTAAGGACCGAAATTCATCCCTCTCAATGCTGCCTCCTGCAGTAGCTCTCCCTGGGTTCCTCACTAGTTATTTTCTTTACATAATCAGCTGGGCAGGAGGAAGATGGGAGGTTTTACACCTCTCATCAGAGGCAAGCCCTGTGAGGTGTGGGAGCATTCATGCAGGTAAAGACACATATTAAAAGCAGAAACCAACTTGAAAATAATAATCTCCTTCCAATTTTAATAATCCCCTTCCAATTTTAATAATCCCCTTCCAATTAAGAGCTTCCCTTCCCTGGGAAGGAGGCCATGGGCAGGACTGCCATGCACCAGTGCCTGAGAACAGCCCTGGAACAAAACTATGGGAACAAAAGGACAAAACCTGCCACGTGGTGTGCAGCCAGCCCTGCTGGGATGCTCACCTTGGAGGCAGCTACCAGCTGGGCCGTGCTGGCAGCGATTTCATGGGAGCAGACGATCAGTTCTTCGTATTTGCCTGTGTGCAGGACAACTCTGTCTGCTGACTCTCTGCAGTTGGAAGAGAAAGCGTGTTAGAGACACTCGCCTCACACTGCAGCACAAGCGGGGGCTATTTGCCTCCCACTATACCCTCAGAAATCCGCATCAGATGTTGAAGCCACAGCTTTGTCTGGTTATTTAAAGCTCATTTACAAAGCAAACTGCTCAAACCCCAGATCCAGAAGTTTTGGATGGGGATAAAACACCACAGGAGGCAGGACTGTGCCCCTGCAACAGAGTGGACAAGATTTTTAAAGCTTTTTCCAAACAAGCCCCTACATTTTCCAAACCAGCACACCTCAGGATGTGGTGCCCTGACCCCAACCACCCACACATGACCACCCCAATAGCCAGGGAGTATCCGAGTGGGGTAACGGCCACATTCTGCAGCCAGGTACCTACACAAGCTGTGTGGCTCCCCAGCCCACCGCCTTGGAGGCAGAGATCAGCCCTTCAGTCCAGCGCGAGTTCTTGGCGTAAAACTCCTGAGTTGTTGCTGCCCCCTGTTGTTACAAGAATATTATGGCCTGCATTAGCTTCTTTCTACTATATAAACGTATAATAAATCCATAAATCATTAAAATCCACAAAAAAATCCTCATACAATATAACAATGTATAAAGCCATAAATAAATCCATATTTTAAGCCATATATAAAGCCATAAATCAAGGGATGAGCAGCATTTCTGTGCCCTTCAGGTTGCTCTTATTGGCCTACTTAAATATGGACCAAGAAAACTAACTTTGGAACCTCGAGACTGTGAATTTGGTTCGGGCCATCATCTTTAGATGGACAAAGCTTTGTAAAGGAGACAGCAAGGTCTGCAAAGAGCACGGGGCTGAGCAGCCCATCTCCAGACAGCAGGGTTGCAAATGAGCCACTAATGGGGGAAAGTGACAAATTCAGCTGGTGTTTCTGCAAATTGTGGGTATTTCACATCAGTGCATGGAGATGAACGTAGGGGAGGACTTACCCGGCCACTCTCTACTATTTCCTTCTGTAAGTTTGTGGATGTCATTACAAGAAGTCTGATGGCCTGGAATGAGGAAGAACAGGTTTTGGTGTTTGATGTGGATTTTATACAGAAGGATCAATTTTGCCAGTGGTGGAAAGTGAAAGTTTTGTGCAGTTTGTGACCCCCCGAGAAGCTCAGCTCCTGCAGTACTGACCTTCATGAGGTCCGTGCAGGAGTTCAGAATCCTGTAAGGAAACAAGAAAAAGGGTTGAGCATCCAGGAAAGCCCTCTTTGGCCTGAGTTAATGAATGAGTCTTTTCCAGAGACCAGCCTGCTGAAGGTTACCTTTAAGCAGCCATCAAATATTAACTTAGACGTGCAATATGAAGGCCCACCCTTCGTAAGGCAATTTTATGCTTAGCATTAGAAAAATGCAGGTCCAGAGTGCACTTGAGGCTTCAGAACACCACCCAGCCCTGCTGTTAGAGCCGCTGCAGGACCAAAATGGCAATCCCCCAACACTCACCGCTCGTTCACTTCGAGTTTGATGCCAGAGCTTTCGTTCCTGGCTCGGCTCATCATCTCCTGTTGGGAAATGGGAAAGGGAAGGTGGGATAATGCACTGCTTCAAGCAGGGCTCAGGAGGAGAAGAGGCACCAGTGGACATTTCACTGCCCAAAGGCCCATCCCACAGCTTCGTCTCACCTCTATCCTCCTGACAGCATCTTCAATTGCTGCGGAGGTAGAGGCCATCTCCTTCTCAACCATGTCCCCTAGCTCTTCCTGCTTGATGTCCAAGCTTTTCGGTCTCAGCTCCTGCCAGAGGAGGCAGCAACAGCCAGGAGGTTTTCAGCAGAGGAAGAGAAGAAAGTATTTGTAAGGAATAAAACCACAGAAGGCATTGAATTTGTTTTTTTCTCCCCTAAATAAATAAAGCTGCAAGAGCAGCACTCTGCAGGCAGCAAGGGCAGAGTCCCTTAGGTCAGCACCTTGCAGCAAACAGGACACAAGGACCTCAGAGGTAGGAAATGTCCCAAACCAAGTTGGCAAAACACAAATACAGGTGCAGTTTGGCAGAGCTAACATGGCAGAGCTCTAGAGAGCTGATGGCCTTTGAAATTCGCAGTATTTTAATGGAAAAGACTAACAGGAGGCTTTAAGAAACATCTGAAAGCTGGGAAATTTGATATCTCAGGAGTGTACCACAGGGGTACTGAGCTGAAAGACATCAGCTGATCTGAGGGTGACCATCCTCATGCATCAGGAAGTGTCTCAGTGCTCAGAAAATGCACTAGAACCTGCAGGTCACCAGGACAAACTACCCCAAAGTGCTGACTCCAAGCCAGTATCTCCAATTTCAGCTCTGGGCAACAGGAAAAGCCACATTTCCTTTTTTTTTTTCTTTTTTTTTTTTTTTTTTAAAGTAAAAACCAGCTCTCCATCGTCTCCCTGGGATGCAGCAAGAAGGCTGTGAGCAAACATCCCACCTGGAGAAAATGAGGCAACGTCCTGCATTAACCACCTGCTTTGGCTTCTCCTTCAGGCAATCCCCCTGCCACCAAGTCCCCCTGCCCGGGGGAGTGCTGGGCTCCAGCTCCTACCTGGGCCAGCCCCAGGACACCCCGCAGCGCCTGCCGCACGTCCCCCAGCTCAGCACGCCCCAGCGTCTGCTTGTCCTTCAGCTGGCCAAGGTAGTCCAGGCTCCGCTGCCCGCAGTCCCGGCACGTCTCCGTCAGCCCTGGGGAGAGGACAGGTCTGTGGCGGGCCCCTCGCTGTGCAGGGATGTCCCACGTCCACCCAACGGAGGGTCCACCACCAAAAACAGCACCAAAAACAACCCCCATGAGCAGAACCCCACCCAGAGCATCTGCTGCATCCACTCACGGTCAGCATGGTCGGTGGGAGCCAGGTGGGACGTGGCGCTGCCGTTCACGATGGTGTCGGCTGTTAGGTGGGCGAAGAGAGACAGAGCCCCCACCAGTGCTGCAGCATCTGCCAGCAGGAGAATAAGGTCAGGGACAGCCAGCCCAGGGCACTGTCACCTCCCCAAAGGCATCCAAGGGTCAGCAGAAGGGCTTGGAGAGGTCGGTGTTGACCCCTCCAGCTTGCAGGTGGCTCCTCAAACAAGCACGTGGGGACCCACCAGCTCCAGGCCCTGTGTCCTCCCCCCACCACAGGCAGTGAATGCTTGCTGACAGCCCCAAAACGGCCAGGGGCTGCTGGATAAATATAAAATTACAGCAACATTCAAGCAATGCTGCCAGTCCCGAGCCCCAGGTACCTGCCATGGAGGCCACATACTGCGCGTGCCCGCTCTCCAGCGCATCCGTGGACTCCAACGCCGCCTCTGCACGGCTGAGCAGGTAATCTGCAAGGAATTCAGCTTTGTTAAGATCACAGAATGGTTTGGGTTGGAAGGAACCCTTAAAGAACAGTTCAGGAAGAGCTAAAAAAATCCCCACTCTGGAAGTCAGACCCCAAACTCCTCAGGTTCAATGTGTGGTGGGAGAAGATGCCTGGGGGAAGTGGAGATGCCACGTTACCTGTCCTGGGGGGAGAGGGGGCTGCAGGGCATACCTGGGGAGCTGGTGCAGCGGACGTGCAGGGGGTCGTCCAGCTTGGCCACCGCGTCGCGGAGGATGCCCTCAGCCTCCCGCACTGCCTCTTGCAGGATGCCAAACTGCTCGTCCAGCAGCTTCTGCTGCAGGCTCTGCTCCTGGTTGCTCTGTGGGGCGGGAGGGAGGTGTGGGCACGTGGCTGGGGCACAGCGACCCCATCACCAAGAGTCCCTTTTGTAGGATTAGAGGCCAGCATCCCATGCTGCAAGTCCCATCCAGATGGCTGCATCGACAGCAGATTGGCAGAGCCCCCCAAATGCTCAGCACCCTCCCCAAAACCGAGTGAGGGGCGCAGCACTGTACCTTCTCCAGGAGTTTGCCCTGCAGCTCGCAGATCTCCCTGCTGGCCTTGTCAGCCTCCTGGCTCAGCTGCAGCTCCTTCTCCTGGACAAGGCTGCGCGTGGAGAGCAGCTCGCGCTCCTTCTCGCTCACTGAGCGCCTCAGCTGCTCCTTCTCAGCCTGCAGGGTCTCCAGCTGGGCGCTGAGTTCCGTGCCTGCCTGTCAGGAGGGCCAGGAGACCCCTGTCACCCACAGGTCATCACCCCATGGTTACAGAAGGGGCTCAGCTTGTGACACCGATGGGCTGGACCCACACTGAGGGACCCCAGTGAGTTTGCTCTTGGGCTCAGCAGGGATTTGGGTGCTCCCCGGGTACCTGCTTGGCGTGGCTGAGCGAGCTCTGCGCCTGGTCCAGCTCGTCCCGCCGAGCATCCAGCTCCCGCCGCAGCTGCTCCATCTGCACGCTCTGGTCCTCCAGCTGCAACCAAAAAACCCGCGCTGGGGCTCAGTGGAAACCAGCCTGGTGGCGGTTTGTGGGAGCAGGATGGTGTCTGGGGGTCTTGGAACAGGGGGGCTGAAAGGGCTGGAGTTTGGGGAGCAACCCCCAGGTTGCTGGAATGAAAGCATCCGAACCCAGAGGTTTGGAGCGCAGCATTTTCTTGGGGGAAGAAATGGCAGATTTGGGCAAGAAGCGAACAAAGCACGCATCAAATAACACCACAATGAAGAGCCAGGGCAGCTCCTTCCCTCCTGAACCAGGCACCGTCCCGAACCACCCCCTATGTGCCATGTGCCCCGGGCTGGGATGGGCTCCATGCGGGGCCGGGGCAGGACCTGTGGCCCCATGACTTGCTCACCTTCATCTCTGCTTCCCGCTTGACCTGCTCAACCTGAAACTCCAGCTGCTCCTTGACTCGCGCCACCTCCTCCTGGCTCTGCTGCGTCACCGTCAGCTGCTTGGCCGTGTCAGCGTTCTGTGTAGGGACACGGGGCTCTTTCAGAGAGGTGACCCTCGCCACAAAACCACCTCCACCCTCCCTCTGCCCAAATCCTGGCTGGGGCAATAGGGGCGATGCCTTTTTCGTGGCATCCAGAATGTTGGCGGACATGAATTTAAGGGGTGCTTGGGGGGCTCCGAGTGCAGGAGGATGGGATCGACGCAGGGCTGGGCTGGGGGGACACAGTGACAGGGGGACAAAGGCAGCATCTGGTCCTTGCAGACAGTGGCGTTACCTTCCTCAGGAGCTCGGCGTGGGTGTTGATGAGCTCGCTGTGCTTCTCCTTCAGCTTCGTGTAGCGAATCTCGGTGGCGTTGGCTTTCTCTGGAGGGGGTGAGAACACATCAGCGCCCGCTCCAGTGGCTTCCCGCAGCCCACGGGTGCTGCTGGGCGAAGCAGCTGCCCTGCACCTACTTTCTGCCTCGGCGCAGAGCCGCAGGGACCGGTCACTGTCCTGTTTCACCTGCTGCAGCTTCTCCAGCTCGTCCCGGAGCTGCTCGTTGTCCACCAGCGCCTTCTGCTTCTGCTTGCGCTGCTCCTCCACCTCGCCCTCCAGGCTGTTCACCTGCGCCTTGAGCTGCGTGATGTACCGCTGCGCCTGCAGGGTCAAACGGTGCTCAGGTGCTGCCCCGTGGGGGTGCCAACACCCCCTCTACCCCAAAAAACCTCCTTCCAGGTGCCCAGCTGTAGTTTTGGGCAAAGCAGCTGCAAGATGCCCCAGGAAGATCTCCCTTTAGCACCCAAGGTTGTCCTCTGTCCCATCTGCTTCCCTGGGAGCTGGGTGCTGGCACTGGGAGAGGTCCCAAAACAGGACGCCAGGACCCCGTGCCCGAATCCTGCCAGATCCCATCTGGGTTTCCCCACTACAGTGTGGAAAAGCAGCTGCTCCCCCGCCCAGCTTTTACCTCCAGCTTAATCTTCTCCATCTCCGCGCGGAGCGTGTCCACCTCCTTCTTCAGGCTCTCGATCTGCGCATCCCTGTCATCCCGAATGCCGTTGGGTGGCCCGAAGGTTTGCTGAAATAAATCCGAGGTGACCTGGGGAGGACAGAGGGCGTCAGGCTGAGTCCTTGCCCCCCCCTCCACAGGTCTCTGCCCCTCCCTGTGCCCCCACCTGGGGCTCTGTGGTGGAAGCTGTGCTGATCTCGATGAGGCTCTCTGGCTCCTCGTCCTCGGGGGCTTCCTCGGGGATGACGACCACTGGTTTCACGTGCTCTGCCAGCGCGGACGCCCGCAAGAAGTTTGGGGGGTTCTGTGGGGACAAGAAGTCACGGTGACACCTCCATGGATTTTCAGGAGTGCCACGGGGAGGGAGGTGACCCCACATTGCCATGAGACACTGGCGTGTCCCTCTGCAGCATCTTCAGGCCCCCTTTGTAGGGGAACACCCCCGTGCACCCTAAAAACCCTCTCAAACCATCGCATGCTGAAACCCCACCGTACCTCCGGCAGCCGGGGAATCTGGATGAGCCGCTTGAAATACAGCATGTCGGAGGCTTTCTTAAAGAAGCTTTTGAGGCTGGAAGGGGGAAGGAAAGAAAAATGGTTTGAAGGGGATGCGGGGAGGCTTGGAGGGACCCCAGTGCCCTGTGTCAGCCCCGGGTACCTGCGAAACTGCTCGTGGAAGCGGTCGCGGTGGCCTTGCAAGGTGTCAGCTGGCAGACCTGTGGCAACGGGAAGGGGACAGCAGTGGCTGCAAATTCTGCCCCACTCCAGCTGTGAATTTATTCCCATGTGCCCACATCCCTCAGGCTACAAAGGCCAGGTGGGACCAGGAGGGACACGGGGCATCCCCGGGTGACTGCAGCGGCAGGGACGGGGGATGCAGTGAGGGGAAGTGCAGGGTGTGGGGACTCACAGGAGTGCAGCTTGAACATGAGCTTGACGGCGTAGTGGTAGAGGTGGCTGCAGTCCTGGATCACCTGGATGAGGGGGGCCAGGCGGCACTGCACCGCTGACATCTGCGAGAGCGCCATGGAGGTGTTGAGCTGCCGGAAAACTGGAGGGGAGAGCACGGTGAGGCGCCGGGGACGTGTTTGCAGAGCCACCAGGCTCCAGCCAGCTCGGCTTGATCATTAACCATGACAGCTGTGGCTTTGCCAACCACCGTCTTGTGCTGCTGAGCAGGGAACAACCCCGCTCCGTGCAAGAAAAACACCCACAGGGACCTTGGTGGCAGAAGTAATGGGGGCTCAGCTCTGCCACGGATATCCCCGATCCCAAATAGGAGGGATTTAACCCGGGATGATAAATGGGCAGGACAGCTGCCATTGGTAATTGCCACCACAAGGGGTGGCTGGGAAAGGCGATGTTTTTTGCCCTGCAAAGAGCTGGGGCAGGATGCGAGGGCAGGGGACGGCACAGAAATGGATCCCTTCCCCTGGCAGAAATCCAGGCAGCGCATCGATTGACTTCTTCCCCGCTCAGCTTTGAAATATTTATGAATATAAATTCTCCGTATAACTGGGTCAGGAGGAGATGCGGATGGCTAACGAAGCCAGGAGCATGGCCCCACCACTGCACCCCGTTCTCCAGGGCAGCATCATGCTCCTGATGTCTGATGGAGGGGAAGAAACTGCCTTATTTTTAAGCCATCTCAAAATTCCTGGAGAATGAGGCAAGGGAAGCAAACATGGGCAGGGGCCACCAGCCCTGCTGGAGGTATTTCAACACGAGGAAATGAATATTTATAAAGGAACACAGCCTCTGTGCTCTGCTTTGGGGGGTGGAAAGGATTTGGGTAATGCACACAATTAACATCATTGCACTGAAAAGGCACAAAAAGGCATTTCAGAGCAGCACTGTACAACACTTTGCACTGCTCAGGTGTGCTAAAAATAACCACATTTCTGAAATATTTTCCTACAACTGCCTCTACAGAACATCGACAGGGAAACCAGCTGAGACACTCTCTCCAAAGACTCCAGGAAGAGGAGGAGGAGGAGGAGAAAGGACCCAAACTGGAACTTGCTTCCTGACCAAAGAGCGAAACTATTGCTCAAGAGCCCCGGGGTGGCCGGGAAGGACCTGCCTCCTCCTCACCTGACTCTGACAGCTTCAGCTCGCAGTCCAGGTAGTCAAACAGCTCCACTGTCAGCTGGAAGCTGCCAAAAGAAACAAACGGGTCACTGTGCAGCACGGATATCGTTGCTCCAGCTGTTTATGCTTGCTACAGGTGCTCCTACAGGACGCCACTTTTCCAGGCTGCATTTCCTCCCACTGAGTCCTTTTTTTCCCCCCCACCTCCCTCTGATCTACGAGACTTTGGTGTGTTTGCTCCCTGTGTTTACACTGTGTCTCATTGCTCTAGGAGAAACCAGGCACTGCTGAACCCTGACAGACCAGGGGTGATTTAAAAACGCCGCCGGCTGCCTTTCATGAGGCCGTTTGGTTAGCAGGATGCACCCACCCTGGAGCACACTGCTCCCACGAGGACACTCACATGTTATTCACATCCGTCCCCGCCGTCTTTTCCAGCACCTCATCTGACACTTCGAGGCCCGGGGGGAACTCGTGGTGCTTTGTAAAAGGAAAAAAACAAACAGCTGTTGCTGCTGATAATTTTGCTGGTGCAGCACATGCCCCTGCAAACCCCGCTGGGTGCCCCAGCAAGTAGAGAGCTCTGGGGGTGCAGACGCTGCGGAGGGTCTCACCTTGGCGTGGAAGGAGATCTTGGTGAGGAGGAGCCGTGTGTAGATGCTCACCAGCTGCCCGTACCGGTCATGCAAATGGCCCTGATGAAGAGACAAAGGGAAAATTGGGGTATCTGGAGCGATGCAGAAAACCACCTGCCACCCACAGCAGCCCCACAGCTCTCACCCTCTCCCACCTGCCCCTCGCTGCACCCACACCCACTCCCCAGCAGGTTATTTCTGCTGGTGGGTTGCTTTCCCCATGCACGTGATGCTTTTTGGCCCTTCCATCCCCTGCAGGTGCTCGAGGATCAGCCCCTGCCCAAATCCCCTCCCCAGGGAAGCCCCAGTACCCGCTCCCAAGCCCCCAGCAAGGCACCAACCTCTGATCTCCGCAGCTTTGCCACTTACCCACAGGTCTCCCACCTCGCGGATGTTGCTGCGGTACCGCTGGCAGTCCTGGAGGACCTAGGGGCAGAAGTGGGAGCAATGGAACAGGGATCCAGCTTCGGGATCCAGCCCCTCACAGCAAAACTCAAAGCTCAACCCCAAACGCCAGAGGCTGGGGAGGTTTCAGGGCTGGGAGCTAATGGGGTGCTTTGCCGAGGGACGTAATGCGCTTCCCCCCAAAAAGACCGAGCTGGCGGGAGGGATGTTTGGGAGGGGACACTCACGTTGGGGTGGCCATCGCGCAGGACTTTGTGCAGGACGTGGCAGAACTTCCAGCTGAGGATGGAGCTGCTGGGCAGGGGCAGCCCGATGGCATAGGACCAGAAGGTGAAGGCCCCCTTCTCATGGTGAGTCCCCAGGATGATCCCTTCCCAGCAGTCAAGGCCAAGCAGACACACACAGGGGGGACACGTTGCGGGCTCAGAGGCCACCAGCACGGAGCTGTGCCCACAGACAAGACCCCATTTATTTCTCCTGGCTGCAGGGTGCACTAGGGACTCCCACGTTTTCCTGCCACAAGCATTTCAAATCATCCCATGGAGCATTTCCTTCCTTTGCATTTTCACCGATGGATGAACCTCCGAGATGCCACCCCAGCCAAGCTGTCCCACACCCCAAAACCCCCCTGCCCTGGCACCGCACTGCTCAGAGGCAGCAGATCTCCTGCAGGGACAAGAACGGAGCTCCCACATCACCAAGCAGCTGAGGAAAAGGATACGGCGCACATGTTTCTCCTTCACCGGTGCCTCTTGCGTATTTATGGCCTTGCTGATGCTGATGGCCTGCGGGAGAAGGAGAGATGGGCAGTCAGCAGCAAACCTCGGGGCCACCCCGTCCCCAACCCGCATCCCCCCCAACCAAAGAGCCGGGTGTGCTGCCAGCTGGGAACGGCCCAACCACCCGGGGCTCTTTGGGACTACTCTGAATTTAATACCACGTTTGTCACTTCGAAACCCTTCGTGACACGCAAACCCAGGCTTTTTTGTCCCTGAACAAAGCAGCCTGTTGGAAGCCCTCCCCGTTCCCCATCGGCGCATGGCTGGCGGCTCGACAAGAGCCGCTGGTACCCTCGGCTGGCCCGGTAAACACACGGCATTTTTGGAGCCTGAACTCAGCGCCGGCGAGTGGTAAAGCACGACTGCGAGATGCCAAATTCTCGGGTTGTTTGTGTAATCACAAGAAGCCTTTGAACCGGGTGTTTTTCCACGACTTTGATGGCAGCCCCGCGGGCGAGCAGCTCCGGGAAAACGCAGCCCCCAAGCAAGGAGGGAGCAGGGCTGCGATGCCACGATCCAGAGCAGTGAGGTTAATGGAGAGGAGTGCCACATGCTGCCCTTATCAGGATGGTTATCTGTACATTACTGGATTTAATCGCACTTCAAATTATGGTTTGGTCCCAAAAATAGGAGCCAGACGCATTGCTCAGCTCACGCCGGGCTCCAAAACCGAGCTGCTGGGAACCACAAGGATTTTTCTCCGTCCCAGGCTCAGCTGAGCTGGGCTGCTCCGCCCTGGCACAAGCGCTGGGGCCGTGCCTGTGTCTGAGAGCCCTTTGTCACCGGTGCCTTCGTGGAGGAAAAGCCAAGTGGCCAGGAAGGCAGGAAGCAAGCGCGCCGTTGGCGCTTGTGCCGGAAGGGAAACGCAGTCCCTCCCTGTGCACAGGCCATAAAACCTGCTCCAGCCTTACCTCCCGGCAGCACGCAGGTTTCCCGACACCAGCCCTGGGTTTGTGTCACCTGGTATTCTGCATGGTGAGAGGAGCTCATGCACAAGGAACTCGGTGCCCTGAGCTCCAGCACGCTGCTGTCCTGTCAAATATCAGCGGGGGCAAGAAACTCACAGAGCTGATCCCCCCACAGGCATTATCAGCACTCCTTGTCTCAGCATTTTGGGGCCGAGCAGCCCTCAGGACACAGGTGCAGACTCCGGGGCTTGCATCACCACCGCCCAGCCGCAGGGGTGATGCTGAAGGCGTTTATGCCCCAAATTGCCCAAAGTGAGCCCAAAACTGCTGTGCCTGCAGTGATTTCGCTTTGGTTGTGCTCAGGGAAGCCCTGGCGTTCCCCTGCCATGTGGGTCAGTAAAGCAGCAGCAGAGTTAAGCTGGCAACTAGATGCAATCCTCTTAACCCCGAAGGTTAACGAGCCCCAAGGCTCCTAACGAGCCCCTAAGGGTGGTTTATTGCATCTTATCGGGGCGCTTTGCTCAGGGGGCAGCAGGGCAAAGCCGTCTCCTGCCCTGCAAGGAGTGACAGCAAGCTCAGCTCAAATCAGCAGCAGCAGCCGGGCTCAGCTCGATCCCCACGGGGTTGGAACAAGGGAAACACCACCAGGGGATGATCCATCCCAGGGGATGGGAGCTTGTCCACTCGTGTCTACCCAACAGGACGGGCTGGGACCAGCCTGCCTGTCCCAAAACCAGCCTGCAGTCCCCATCGGTGCTGGTGGTTTTATTGCCTTGTTGCCCATGAGCCTGGGGGCTGCTGGAGGGGCTGGTTTCTTACTCAGTGATTCAGTGCTGAGGGCTGAACTGATCTGATTTATATCCGGAGCAGGTGAGGAGCCCCCAGGCCACCTTCACCACTGCTGAGATGGGAGACGCCGCGTCCAGCTTGGTCCCAAATAAACCAAGGTAGCACCAAAACGATGCCACTGCCTGGGGACAGCGACTTGGATGTGCTTCTGCTGCCTCAAAACCCCGGGCTGGCCAGGAAGTTCCCAAAAAAGTGGTTCAAAACAGAGACATCTGGAGATGGACACGTCCTGCTTGTGAGCATGGGTGCACAAAGAGCATGGCCGAAACCTTTATGCAACCTGCCGACGATTTCCCCATCGCCACCCCAGTGCTGACAGCTGGGGGGGTCAGACTCTGAAACCTGCCCGCCTGCGGGCCCCGGGAACCCACATGGGCACAGCCCGAACACCTTACTCACAGCCCTCACGTACCAAGCTGGTGACTAAAGCTGGGATCAAAGCGCCCAAATGAAGGAGCATGGTTTACATCCACCCTTTCTTTCCAGGCTGCTTTTAATTACAGCGTGAGCCTCTCCGCCCACGGCTCCCCCGAGCCCTGGCATCCTGCGGTGCCGCAATCCCCACCCGGCAGGTGGATGCCAGGTCCCCACACCACGGCGGGGAGCGATTTTTGGCAGCAGGACGATTTCTGGCAGCAGGATGTCAGGCTGGAAACTTCCCCTGGGGCGACCCGGGGGCTGCTGGATCAGCTGAGCTGCAGATCCTCTCCAAAGCTCCTTTCCTAATGCTTCTCCTCCCCAAATCATACCAGAAAAGTACCACTCAGAAGCCGTATGTGGATGCTTAGCTGGTTGGATTTTTACCTTCTGGCACGTGTCTAAGAGAAGGAAGAACTTGGGCACAGAAAAACATGAGTTTTGCTTCTGATGACATTGCAATGTGAGCACCCAGTGGGGACAGCAGGCTCCCACGTCCCACACGCAGCCTCTCCGAGGGGGACGCCTGCACCAAGACCTCAAAAAGAACTTCCAGGAAAATTGTGCGGCCTCCAAACTGCCCACGAGCACCAGGCTCACACCAGGCCCAGCATCCCCACCTGCACCAGCGGCACGGGGCAGAGGCGATGGGGCAGCGCTCGGTTTCAGCCTCCCGCTGCCGCAGCACGGTGGGGTCATGAAATCCACCCTGCCACCAGCCTCAACCACCCAGAGGCCATCCCCGCAGCTATAATTAGACGGAAAAGGCAGATCGATACCCCCGTAACGATGTTGGAAACGTCCTGCTTAGGATGAAGCTTTTGTAGGACGTCTTGCAGCGAGTGAAGACGTGCGAGCGAAGTCGCATCCGTGTGGTGCCACGACGTGCTCGTACGATGCGACTTCTCTCTTGTGGCTTGGGCCAAGGGAAGGAAAAGCCAAAAGGGATGGAAGGAGGTGGAGGGACGTGCTCCTGCCCGGCAGGCGCAGGCTGCCCTTGGGTGCAGGAGGCAGCGCTCACGCTGTGGTGATTTCTCAGCGCTGCCCGGTGGGGCGGTTGAAGGAGACGGGTCCGGCAGGAGCAGGACTCGCCGGTTTTCCCGTGTCGCTCCCCAACCCCAACCCCAACCCCAACAATCGCCGCTTCCCACCCAGCGTGGCCGAGCACAACACCCGAAACCAGCACCTGCTCTTCGTGGGGGGAGCTCTCCGGCACCAAACCAGCCCGGGGACCGGGGCAGGGTGGGCGATGTGAGGGGAGAAAGGGGAGAACAACCCCGTGCTGCAGCCCGGTGCCCACCGGGGAGGACGGACAGACGGACGGCGGGTCCCCAAAGCCCGGTGGCCTCCAGTTTTCCCCCACACACACCCCCGGCCAGGCCCCTCGTGCAGCGCCGCTACCCCACGGAGCCCCCACGGAGCCCCCACGGAGCGGGGCCGGTCCCGCAGCGCCCTCACCGCTCCCCTCACAGCCGGCGCCGCGGGGACGGGGACCGGATCCCCGGGATCCCCGATCCTCCCCCCCATACACACACCACAACCCCTTCCGCCTGCCCTTGCCTGGTTTTTGTCGAACTGCTCCCGCTCCGCTTCCAGGCTGTGCCCCGCTCGGCGGCTCAGCACCCGCGCCGGGACGCTCTTGATGCTGTTCATGGCGGGCCCCGCTCCGCGCACCGGGCTCCGCGCACCGCGCACCGGGCACCGAGCGAGCGGCGCCGCCCGCGGCTCCTCCCGGCCGCGCACTGCGCCCGGCCCCACGGCGCCCCTGGCGGCCGCCACCCGCCTCTGCCCGGCCCCACGCGGTCCCAAACGGCCCCACACGGTCCTAAACGGCCTCACACGGTCCCAAACGGTCCCAAACGGTCCCACACGGCCTCACGCGGTCTTACACAGCCCCACGCGGTCCCACACGGCCTCACGCGGCCCCCTCATCCTCACCTCAGGGTGTTGGAGACTTGTGCCCAAGCTCCTATTTCCTTCATCGAGCCCCTTCACAGAAGAATCACAGAATCACTAGGGTTGGAAAAGGCCTTCAAGATCATCTGGTCTAACTGTCCCCCTACCACCAATGTCACCCACTGAGCCATGTCCCCAAGCACCACGTCCAACCTCTCCTCAAACACCCCCAGGGACAGTGACGCCACCACCTCCCTGGGCAACCCGTCCCAACACCTGCCTGCTCTTTCTGAAAAGAAATGTCTCCTCATTTCCAACCTGAACCTCCTCTGGCGCAACACGAGGCCTTTCCCTTTAGCACTACCACAAGTAACCTGTAACAAGAGGCCAACCCCCAGCTCCCCACAACCTCCTTTCAGGTAGTTGCAGAGAGCAATGAGGTCTCCCCTGAGCTTCCTCTCTCCAGACCAAACACCCTCAGTTCCCTCAGCCACTCCTCACGGGGCTTGTGCTCTAGGCCCTTCACCAGCTCTGCAGCCCTTCTTTACCCTTCCCTAAACCCCGCCACACGTTTCAGGGACTCAGTTTCATTGCTGCCCACGTCTCGGCCTTCCATTCATAACGACCAAGTAGCACAGAGCTATTCCACCCCTGTGGAAAGCTGCAGTTGAACAGGAGCTTTGTTTCCTTTAATAATAATTCAGTATGAGAGTACAATAGCAAAGGCGCTCCCTGGAGTATTTGTAACGCTTCCAGAAATAAGGCAGCCAAGTTTGATACAGCTTGAGTTTCAACGCAAGCTCCAGAGTGCAGTAGATAATACAGCTGGTTTGTAAGTCACTTAATGCCTGAATAAGTATGCCCCAATATTCCGCTTCTTCCCCTTCCGGAACAAGCCCCACACACGCTAGAAAAGCAACTGCAAACCAGGGCATGCGGGTGCTGTGGGAGGGTTGTGTTTTCCACAGGCAGGAACTCAACAGGAAAACACAGCAACAGAAATCTAGGGCAGCCCCAACACGAAATCCTCTGGCTCTTCTGATCCTTGTTATATCACTTGAGCTCACTTTTCCACTCCAATCTTAATGCCAGCAGCAAAGCATTTTAAATTCACAAGAGGGTTCAGTACAGTTGCCTGCTAACACAACACATTTTAGCCAAAAAGCTCAGCTCATGCTAGGAAGTTGCAGGAATTTCTCATGGGTTTGATTTAGCTTGACCAGTCGGGTGGTGGCAGCTGGACAGCTTCAGGGTGAGCATCGTGCTATTGCTGTCAGTGACTTTTTCTGGGGAATTATTGTCATACCCATAGCATTACATTTTGAGGCTAGAGCCTAGAAATTTTCTCTGCAGGTAGAGGAATCAAATGTGCTTTAAAGGTTTATGGAAAACAGCCTTTGTCTCCTGAAAAAAGAAGCAAGAGACTCCCTCCAATTGTAATGCTTGTAGGCAGAGGAGGGAAAGGTTGCAGGATGGCAGCTGTGACCGGAATTGTTCAACTAATTTTGAGGCCATTAGTACAGGACAGAAAGCAGGCTGTCATTTAGGTAATTAAAGAGAAAGCAGAGAATTATGTGAAAGTTAACAAGGGGAAACCATGGTGCAAGTGTTTTATTTCACTGCAATTAATTCGTAGCAGTGGCTGGGGCCAGAGACACCCCTTGCTCAGCTACCCCCACACAGTGAAAGTGCTGGCACTGTGCACAAGGACGTGGACTTGGCAGAGGTGCCCCAGGCTGCTTGCAAGCCACACGCGGCTGAGTGGCTACCCTGAGCCTGCCCTGCACTCGTGTTCTGGGCAGTTGGTGTCGCATGTCCCAGAGAGTCATCATAAATTAAGTATGGAATGTGTTGGACAGTGTGTGAAATATGCAAGAAGGATGTAAGAAAAGAATCTCTTTTATTAGCTTATTTGACCTTTTCATTAAAAAAAAGTTCAAACTGAAAAGGAAATGTCTTGCTCAGTAGTCAAAGATAAAAAGAGTTTAAATGCTAAAAAGCCAGTCACATTATGGTTAGCCATTGCCATACAGTGCTAAAACAGTCCACGCAAACACCTGATCTTGCTGTAAGCTTTTGCTAGAATAAATAGCTGCTCACTGGGGAAGAGTTGTTTTGCCCACCTTGTGGGTGACAGCTGTCCAATTTCAACAATGTAGGAGGCACTTCCTGGTTACAGCACTAATTGGGAACTTCCTATAAACATTATTCATCTCTCTACACGGCAAGTTCTGAACAAAAACAATAAACTAACAAAAATGAATGCTTGGTGTGTCATGCTCTAAAATTATTTCTGAACCACCATAAAAAAGGTAAGAAAAATAGTTGCTGTGTGGTAACAATTACACATTGAAGATTCTTAGAAAAACAAGCCAGTATTTAACCTGACCTCATTGCTATAAAAAATAGTTTTGTTTACCTTGGCATCATTCTATGTTTTATTTCAAGTTGAAATATATTTCAGCGTAGTCACATCTTTTGCCACTTGTGAGTCTTTCAAACACTCATAGAACTATCAAAAAAAAAGTTAGGTAACTTTCCATTGTAGCTGATGGGCTGCTGATCTTCAGTTCTCAAAAATAATTCTATAATGGAAATGTCTTCATCCACTGCAGAAAATTGAAGATTTGTATTAAAAGACAGAAGGCTTTTATTTCCTCTGAAATATATTAAGCAATCACATATATGTCAATTTACTATATACATTTTCATACTGAAGACAGACCAAAAAATACAATAAAAATATAAAGAGGAGACAGATTTGTAAATGAAGTGCTTCACAGAAGGACAGCAGTCTCAGGGATACCACTCTCATGTTATGAAATAAAATGTTTTAATTTCGTTTTGCAAAAAGGAGTGATCTTTGTGCCCTTGGCCTGCCACTGAGTCACAGTTAACAAGAAGTGGCACACAGTACACTGTCCAAAACCAAACAGATCCTTTTTTTCCCAATGCTTTCCTCCTTTGTGTGGCTCTTCAGCTCTGCCCAGCTCAGTTTCTCTCTGAAGAGAAAATGACTGACTGGTGAAAACAGCTAAATCACTGTCAGCAGGAAATTAACCTAATGTTTAGCACTGCACCTGCCATCAAGTGACTTGAAAGCAATCAACAAAAAAGAAATTCCATCACTTTTCAATACGAAATTACATGAACACGTTAGTTACTTCTGAACCTGCAAAAGCTGCTTTGTTTTTAACTCATCACAGTTGATTCAATGCCTTTTATTAAGAGAAAAAAAATTAAGATTTATTCAGCAGCCAGTGACTTGCAGAGTCACTAAACCTGGTCATGGATTTACAGTGAATTGTGGGTACGTTTGTTCCATCAGTTCTTTCTCACTTGAAGCAAATGAGATTATTTCTGTAGGCTAAGCATGTGCTTACCACTTTGCTGCATCAGCACGGTGCTCAGCAATTTTGGGGATTTGCTCCTGAAACTTTTTAACATCAGTGGTTTCAGGATGCAAGTCACAGCGCTGGTTTCGATCTACAAACCCTCCTGCTTCTTTTAGCTTGGGGCTTATCTTTATAGGAAAAGAAGAGATCTCTGCACAGGAATATTACAGCACAGCGAGGCCGGGCATTCCAGCTACTCAGCATCCATTTCCTCTGAGAGCCCCATTAGTGTGCAGTAAGCAGACCCAACTCACTTTGAGAGAAGACTCAGTGTCTCTGCGCTTAATGCAGAGCGTACCTGCCGAAACAGCAGAACGTCAGGGTGCTGTAAACCAACACCACTTCCCAGGGGCATGAAAGGTTCAGCTCCACAGAAGAGACACAGAAGAGACACAGAGTGCAGTTTGAATATACCGAGAAAAGAACTGAGCCCTCCACTGGCCCAAAATTGCATAAGAGCACCCCCACTGTCCCCATGAAGAACCAATACTAGAAAGCCACTGCCACACAGCTTCACACTCCAGCTTACAGAGTAATAATTTCCCTCTGCAGACACGCTCTGGGGTTGTGTCAGCACTGGAAGATTTCCTTTTTGTTATTTTTTTTCCCCCATTGTTGCTAGCTGTTACTCAGTTTCATGTGGTTTTCTGTGTTTTAACCATATCTGGTTACCCTTTTGTCCTCAGAACCAGACGACACGGTGCCTCTTGCAAGCATCCAACTCACATTGGTAGAACAAATAATCAGACAGTGAGAAATTTCCTGATTTAGAAAAGGAAGAACAATCTGGTATGGGCAAGGCTGCTTTTTTTTTATATTCTGAAACAGCTCTACTCAATACATTCTACTTTTGGAGATCCGAGCCCTGGAACAATATGCTAAAACAGCCCTTGGCCGTGGCATTGAAAAACACTTCCCAATCTCTTACTCAACAATGTTCATATCCTTGATCCTGTTATCTGTAACACACAGAAGGACTCCAACCACAATAAGCTGTGTGCAGGTACAAGAAAAGCTGCAGGCTCAGGAATGGACCTGCAAGATCTGACAGCCCAGACTTTTTCTGAGCAGGAAGCGTTAGAAACATGCTTGAGAAAAGTTTAATTATTTGACTAAAGGAATTACTGGCTGCCTTAGTATCTGTTTGCTGCTACAGTACTCACAAGAGTTTTATCGGAAATGCATTCAGAGCAGTGCACTTAGAATCTTGTGCCAGGCTCATCTCAGAAGCCCAGAGACTTGTATTAATATTGCAGATGCATTTATAATGAGAACAAACAAAAATAAATCAAGTGGGGAAAAAAAAAGCATACTCACAAAATATCACAGAGAAAAGAACGGAAGCTTAGCACCTCTTTCTTCTGCACCAGACAACTGCGTTCTGTGAAGAGTCTCTGCAAGTTCTGTTGTCTATATTGTAATGCAAAAACACTACATGGAAATCAAGGAACTTGGACAATAAGAATTACAGAGGTCCCAGATTCAAACTGGCGGGCAGCAATGGTACACTTTTTATTTCCCTCCTCTTCTCCCCCCTCCCCTAAAGAGGGCACAGAATTCATCAGGCACAAATTCTCACTGATTAAATTTTAAGGGTTATTTTTTTACATGCATTGTGTTTTAAAGAGCAGTTTAAAACAGCCTCAGGTAGACCTCAGGTAGACCTGGTTTTAAGCAGAGATTAGTTAGCCTGCATAGATTAACCAGAACATGCTTGACAAGTTTTTGCCCAGAACTGCTCCGAAAGTAGATCAAAGTTCTACAGATGTGGTGCAGAAGCTACCCTTGCCAGAAAATATGAGCGTGCTTTATTTTCTACCCGCCGAAGCAACAGCCATTCCAAAGGAGAAGCCAATTCCCAAGCTGAAAAATGCAGTGTCAGGTTGTAAAGCAGCGTCGTGCTCTCGCCTAAAGGACGGCCGGTTCAGCCGAGCTGTGGCATGCCAATCAGAGCAGGAGCCAGACATCTGATGGGGCTGGGCAAGAGCCACAAGCAACTACTGTTCTGCAGAGGGCTTTTCAGGAATCCATCCCACAAGATAGTCTTTGCAAAGGACTACACTGCTGCCGTCTTTCAGGCTGAGTGAAATCCTGCAGATGAACTTCTGAACAAAATATCCTTTCAGTTTATGCAAATGCTGGCACACAACCTTTATCCTCTGTCAGCCAGTCCCAGCACAACTAAGGTTTTTTGGTTCTCAATGTTATCAGAATTACTTTTGTTTCTCCGGTACTTACAGTAATATTGTTCTGGTCAAGTTCATCTAAGGCCTCAAGGAGTGCAACATTTTTAGGGAGAGGTAATACTTTCAGAGGAAAAGCACAGCTGAAGTTTCAGCATGCAGCCTTCTCATTAGGAGCCCAAATTCTCCCTTTGTGATCCCTATCAACACTAGTGACAAGTGATACAATCTCCTTTGTTACAAATCTTGTCAAAGCAGAAATTCTTAAGGCTACTTATGAAAACAAACAAGTGCCTCCTTCTCCAATGACTCCTGTAGCTTACATACTCAGGACAGAAACCTCCTATCAGAGTTCACGTTCATAAAACGCATTGCTGTGACAGCTGTTAGACGGGTTCTTTGCCCCTTCAGTATGCTCTCTGACCCTGCAATGAAAGAACTAAAACTATTAACCCACAAAAATTCAAAGGTTATTTACGCTGAGAGTCAGGCTTATATTCCTACACAAAACCATTCTCTGTATCACCATTTCCTGTACTGTCCTCCTTTCCACAAATATAGCCAGCATAATAAACCAGTTCTGAGTGCAAGTCATACTTGTGCTCGCTTTTTTCTAGACCTCCTACAGCTTGCTCCAAAATGCCTTCTTCCTTCCATCTGCTTAGACACATGCAAAAGTCAAATCCTGTCACGACCTTAAGGAGCCATAAAGAATCCTATAAAAAAATCCAACCATTTTATGCGAAGAAATGCAGGGGTTTGCTCTGCAGCAAAGCATGAGGAGGATATTGCTTATAATGTTGTCGCACAGGTCAAGCACAGTGTTCACAGTGACTCTTCCCAGTCACCTAAATCTAGTCACAGAAGAGCAACAAATACCGTATTAATGCTGCTGCTGTTTGGACTGCAGTGAGGGCTCATGTGGAGGAGAGTGCTAAGCTCCAGATCAGCAACCATCTGTTGAGACTCAGCCAATGCACGCTGCAGCTTACTTGTGGGGTAGCAGGCATCCTGGAGGAGACAGAAAGCGAGCCGCAGTTATGAAATCATCTTTCTAGAATAGATGAGAGAGTTATAACAGCAAGAATCATCACTCCCATTAAAAAATGCCTCAGTTCAAAAATCAGTCATAATTCCCCATAAAATTAATAAAACACATTCTGCAATAAAGTACTGACTTTGTTGATGGTAGGATTGCAGCATCTATTTTTTGGCTCAATCACTGAAAGGTTACCGATGTCCAAGGAGGAGTTTGCATCAGAAAACTTCTCACATCTTTGAGGTCTGTCTCCTTTCTGGGTGGACGTCAAACAACGTGGAGAATCCGAGTGAAAAGAATTCAGATCCACATTTTCTTCACTGTTAAAAAAAAAAAATAGAAAAATAAGATATTGCCAGAAACAGCATCACAATTCTTTTTAAATTTGCAAAGAGAAATAAATAAATATTTACGGGCCCCGACCCAAGAAAACCAAACATGTGAGATCACTCTGTTTCTCAGAGCTGTTCTATGCTTGACATCTTCACTAGATGAGCTTCAGTCTCTGAGGACAAGGGTTTGACATTCAACCAATTTCAAGAAAATATTGCCGTGTGCTAGGATATGTATTTAATATCCCAAAGAGCATACAAAAGGCAGTATCTACTTCCTCCCACTACTCCGGTGGTACTCCTTCTCTCATAAACTATTCCTTTTTTCTTCTTCTTTTTTTGAAATCACCACTTAGGCAAATTAATATTTGTAGGTGAACTTTTTCAAGAGAATCTCAGACATTTAACACCACTATCTCACTTTGGAGATCACAGGAGAGCTTTCCCAAAGAGGCTTTCTTATATTTATTTACAAATACAGGAGGAAACAGTACATTTAAAGTTCATTTTGGGTAAACTGCGATTAAACCCCAAATTCAGTTGCATGACCATGATTTCAGAGTGGAGTTGATGCACACAAGCTATTGGCATGAGTCTTCCCCTAGGTTTTAAAGCAAAAAAAAATATTAATTTAGCACTGGGTGTATCTGAGTATATTTAGGACTATCTGAAAAGCAATTTAAATGTCAATTAAGGCAACAAATCAGGCCCAGAACATTATTATTGTCAAAACACTGACTTACAAATACAACCAGTTTGCCCTGATAGGGTCTGTAACCCTTAACATGCATGTATAAGGATTGAAACTTTCTCACAACTTTCTCCTATTAAAAGTTAACTTTATTGAAGCCTACCCTTCAAAAAAAAACAGTTCTCAATTTCAGTGGCTTAAATCAGAATTTTATCATAACATCCCACATCCCTCTGCCAGCTCCAGCAACAACTGATCACAAATCAAGCCTAAAACTAACAAAGGCTGCAGCACATTAGGAATTATTTTGGCTCATCTGCTCCAGCAGTACGGGAACCCAGCAGCAGCCCAAATATCCGTAAGAAATCTTTCCCTGAAATCACCTGGCCCCCAGACTGAATGCAGTCTGCAGCTCGTTCAAAGACGTGCCCTGGATTCTGCTAGCAGGTTTGAGCTCTGCAGCGCATTTCATCTTCAGCTGCTATTTCCACTTCATAAAGCTTTCAAAAAGTAAATAAAATGGCAACCATCTCCCCAAATAAAACATCTCCATATTCCGCACTCTTCTGAACAAAACATGACTGCTAGCACTGCCTGCATCAGTTACTTAAATACACATCCATTAAAGAAAAGACTTTTCAAATTCCCGATGTTTGGTTAAGTATTCTTTAGATACTTGTTTCGGTGGCGCAATCCATTCCATACCTGGCAAGGCTGCCTCAAAAAGGTTTATTTTTCAGTGCCACTCAATCTAAGAAAAAGCCCTTGTGAGAGGTGCCAGCTGAGAACCGTATGCTGTGTCTCGTTCCACTTCTCTTGTAAAACACAGGGGTACAATAGGCTCTTAAAAAAGAGGAGCTCGTGTTTGTGAGCTTCTGACAAGAGCAGGCTCTGGAGAGCTGTGACAAAACAAGCTGCAGCAGCCTCGCAGCAGGACACAGAGGTAAGGCAATGAGCACAGCCAGGTCTGAAGGACTGCACAGGCTGGGAGGGAGCGGGGAGAAACGGGTTGGATTTTGAGGCAGGGAGCTGGCTGAAGGCACGGGTGGCTTATTCCTGCGGGGGCACACCGAACAAGTAACTGCTGTCTTTAAAAACAGAACTGAAATAAACATCCCAAGCCAGTAAATGTTGGTCCAACGTAAATGGAGTCACTTAAGCCAGAGCACACAGAAAGGATTCCTGCCTTACAGCTCTTCACGATTGCTCCTGCAGCTGGCTATGGTATTTGGCAGAGTTAATAGGCTGCTTGTTGGCTTGTCCAGAATTCAAGAACTCATGTCAAAAATATTTGCTGGGCTGACAGGGAGGTGCCAGCTCCCTTCCTTACACACCGAATACATCATCAGCACTGAGGCCAGCAATGGGAAACTGGAGGATCCAGATTCAAGTCCTAGGAGGAATGTTGTGTTAAGGCATTAATGGCAGTAGCCAAACAAGATGCCCATGCTGAGGACTGCAATACCACAGCCTCCCTCCCATTTACAGGGTGGGAATGTATTTGGTGGAAAACCAGAATCAGCAGTGGTTGGAGAACAGGCATTGGAGTCAATCCATCTCCAGTCTCTCCTAGCATAGCTCCTAGGATCAAAACTTGATAGCTCAGCGAACTCCAAATGGCTGGAGCAGCCCCCCTGTACTGACAGATATCCATTCTGCCTGCACTGCCTGGGTTGAATTTTTCCTTCTCCCCTAAAATCCCCTTAAGGATGAGTCAAAAAATGAAAGCAGTTTGAGTGACTCAGCCTCAGAAGAGATTTGTAGGGGTGACAATGTGTCATTTGTGTTGCTGGACAGAGTAAATACAGAGAGGTGAGGGTAGACGTAAGGGCAAGTCTTGTTTTATGACTTGTGGACAGTGGAAAATGAAGACAGTCAATAACACAACAAGAAGCTCAGCTAAGCTGCATGGAAATGTGCCAGGACAGCACTATTTTTTCCAGCAGCTGCTCATTCACCTTGTTTCTGAAGAAGTTTGTCTCATTGCAGTAATGATTTCTATGGTATTTTTGTTTTAAAAGCAATATAGAATAAAAGCATTGGTACAATCAGATACTTCCCTTCCATAACATTAAATTGTTTGGGTATTGGGCCAGACTTGCTGGTTAAAATTCTTTTCAGGTTTAAACAGCTGTTCATTTACTGTACATGTCAAACTATCAGCTGGAAAGCTACCTCTTCTTCGCCCATCTAAAAAGCAGCTCTGAAGTTGCTTTGTAAAACTTCAGAAATCTTCAGAAAACTTCAGAAGTGTTAACTGGAAAGCCAGTCACTTTTTCAAAAGGACGAAGAGGAACCAGCACTAAAAATCCATAGAAACAGTCACAGCTCTGAATGCCCTTGCTTGTGCAGGCATAAAAACAACTTCTATAACTGCAAAGCAGCATTTATATTTTAGACACCTTCCAGTGCCACTAAGACACTTCAGTATTTTTCTGACACTTCTCAGAATTAGAAACCTCATTCTGCTTGTCCCCAGCCACACGTCCCGCTTTCCTCCCCCACTATAAACACAGGGAGAAAGCCCCACGAACGAAGACGCTGTCCTTTAAATCTTGCCCTGAGTGAGGAAAAGCAGCCTGTGCAGAAGAGCCATGTCCTACATTCTTGCCCAGCCACTGTGTGATTTCTCAACAGAAATAACACAGTCAGTAAAACATCACACAAAATCTGGGTTTGTTTCTTGCCTTACAGTAATGTCACTGTACAAGTCCACGTCTGGACTGAGTCAGAACCCACCAGATTTACAAGTAACATCTGGGATTTCCAAAAATCAAAAGATTTTTGAAAATCTGCATTTTTCTCTTCAACTGGTTTATTTGGTGAGTTATGCAGCATAAAAATAGAATAATGATACCTTACAGTTATTTTAACTTGTTTAAAATTTGTCACTTTTCAAGTTGGTGGTCTAACTTTAAAACAGCAGTTACTTTAAAGATCCCCTGAAATAATACGAATTATTGAGAGCTTGTCCACTCGAGTTTCTACATAACTTTAGTTTGTCCCTGTCTACTTCTTAAATGTAACAAGTACATAACCTTTTTGAACTGGCATATTTCATCTCTTCTGCAGTCTTGGGACAGTTGCAATCTTTTCTCTGCAATTTACTTCCATTCCCTTTTACAGGTTTGAAAATCTTCAGCCATTCTGGATCTGATACGGGCTTCCACCTTGCATCTTTTTTAATAATGAAGTTACTACTAAATGACTCAGATTCAGATGTGTGAATTGCAACAGAGGTCTCTTTGCTTTTTTGACCAAATACAATTCCAGTTCTCTCTTCCCAGATTTTATTTTCATTATCAGCTTTGTCAGATGTGGCGTTCTGGATCAAGGTATTTTGCGAATCTACACAAGAATTGATGTTAAGCCAATATTCAGGTGAAGATGACTCAAAAGTTTGCTGGTCTCTGCTTTCCACTTCATTCTCAGAGATTTCCCTGTTTCTCAACAGCCTCATGTTGTTTGCCTCATAAAATAGCTTGCTGTCTAGCTCATCAGAGCTTGATGCAACATCCTGCTTTTCTTCTTCTTCCACTGCCAAGCCTTTCACAACTTTTTGACACCGATTTAAGCGTGCTGATGTAGTTTTCTCCAAGCCTGATGCATCCAGTAACAGTCTATTATCAACTTCACACATCTCAGAGGTGTTTTCTACCCTGCTTTTTGGAATTTGTGCAGTTCCATGATCCTCGCATACCCTGTGGGTAACGTCAGTCCTAACCAACTCTGTTTGGATGTTACTTTCAGGAGCAGGGAACACCGCACCTATGCTACAGTGGTGTGAAAAAGAAATAATCAGAAACAGTGTATTTAAAGAGCATATGTAACTAGTCTGGATAAAGCTATACATTAATTAGAGGCTGTAGCCATGGTTCTACAGTGGCTTATATACTAACAAGCAGCTGCATCCTGCCCAAACCCAACAGAAGTGTGCCCCTATTTAACCATGTTACTTTGTAAAAAGAGTCTGAGAGTTCCCTCATGTTTTACCCAACTGATAATTTTGTTTGAACTTTCAGGGTGTGCACCAATTTCCTAATCTGAAAGCAAACTGAATTTTGTTTTTCAAATGTGGAATAGCGGGCCAGATTAACAGCCATACCACCAGAATATTCCAGTTTTTAAAAGAGATCAAGAACTGTCTGACCGCCATACAATGCTTCATTTCTGTGACTGATTCTTATGTTGCCCTGACCATGTAAAACAGCTATCTGACAACTGCACTGGATATCTGGTCAAGTCCAGCAAAGATGTCTTGACACAATACACATTATTTCAGAATGCCAACTGTGGCTCGACAGTTAAGTCTCGTGGAGAGTAAATTAGCATATATATATATATAAAAAAAAAAAAAAGTTCTGTACCTCCTTTCATATGCCACCTTTTCATGCTTTTGCCGTAATTCCTGAGAGTTCTCCAAGTTGACATGAAGAAACTGCAAGTCACGCTGCTGTTTTACATAGATCTGCTTAAAGATAGCAAGGCACATTAATGAAGTTTTGGAATGCAAGAACACTGCTGTCAGGCACTAACACACTGCTGGTGTTCCAAATAGATCCTCAAAATATTTTTATAAGCTTTTTTTTTTTTTTTTTAATATATGTGCAGGGTTTTTTTGTTGTTATTTTGTGTGTTTGTTTTTAAACAAACCATTTTTATATATCTGTAGTCAATTTATTGTCAAAGCCATCCAAATCTAAGGGACTCTCTCTCCATGTATTTACAAAAACATTTTTCAGAAATAAACAGTATTTTTATTACAGGACTGGAGTGGTCTTCTGTAACTAAACCACAATGAACCAAAAATAAAATATCATTACTGCTATTCAGTACTCTGCACAAGTTGTTATTATGTTGTTCAAAGCAAAATTACAGGACAAGGAATGATGACTGCAGTTTTGGTTTTCACTGCACGGAATGTTTTGTATAGCTAACTTGAAAGATAACACACTGATCAATTATTTGCAATAAAAGAATATTGAACGTGCCTTGGAAACATCAAATAAGTGCAGGTGAACACACTGGGTTTAAGTCTCCCTTGAAGCAAGGTCTTTTGGTACACCCTGCCCTTTATGCTGCAGGAGTTCACCTTGGGCACACGTGAGCCAGCACACCCAACTCCCACTGCCTTTCAGATGACTTCGGAGCATAGCACCTTCTGGTTATACACACACTATGAACTGTTACCTCACCAGAGTGCTGCGGGGATGTTTACTCATTGCAGAACTAAGTAGATACAACTACACAATAGAGGCCAAAAGCCCGTGTAAATACAAGGATTTGTATAAAGGATTTTTAATTTAATCAAATCAAAACAAAACAAAACAACAAAAAAAAACATTTGGTAGTGTCTCAACAAGGCAGCAACAGCAAATTTGATTTTTTTTTCTTTCTTATTTAAGAACAGACAGTTTTAGCTTTCATACTGTTCTATGCAAATCTGATGTTACTGAAAAACGTCTTTATAATCTCAGAATAGAAGCACAACTGGGGTCATACCTGTCGCAAACTTGATAGCTCCGTGTCAGTCCGTACTTGTTTAGACTTGGCAAACTGAAGAAGTTGATCCTTTCTCTTTGCTTTCTCAACTGTTTCAAAACATGTTATATAGTTTTCAAGTTACTTACTTTAAGTGAATAGACACAAATCAAGTACATTTGTTTATGCATGTCTGTAGCAGTAGAAACAAGTACCTAAACAAAATAAAAGCACTTTCTTAAGATCAACGGGATCTCTTTTCCCTCTGAACAAAAACACAGTAAGTTGTCTCACAGATTTATTAGGTATTTTCTTCGGGCTTTTCACCTAAACCAGCATCTTGTTTTACTAGTAGCAAAATTCAACTTCATTGATTGATCCATTTTACTTTTCCATGTTTACATTCTTTCATGGAAAAGAAGCTTAGCAATTAATTCTAAAACTTGCCTTGTACAGGTAAGTGCTGGGAAATACTGAGTACCAAAGTACCAAACTGAATTTGTGAACGTACTGCTGCTTCAACAGCAACACCTGCTTTCTGCCCACAGGAGGGAGTGAACGGGCTAGTAATTTCACGTGGCCTAAGCTCTAGACTTTGCATGTTGCATCTTTTCAGTATATCACCAACTTCTATGTGACCTAACTCAGAAGGAAGAACACCACCCCCATTTATTGTATTAATACCACAAGAGACATGAAAGTCTCAAAAATTCTCAAGAGAGAATCCTCTGAACCATTTACTCCTCCACACATCGTCACATTGGTGAACTTTGTGCTTTTACAAGGTTTTATAAACTGTCCCTGCAGAAGTCCTAGGTACTGCTTTCACAGAATAACACACAAGGGCATCTACCTTTATTAAATGTCAAGAAAGCTGCCTCCCTCAGATTCCAGTGAACTGCTGTCATCTAGAAGGTTCTGATCTGTTGAAAGCCGAGGCTTGAAAAGCCAACTGCCTGCACTTACCATTAAGTGCAAGTTCATTCTTCAAGACGACATTTTCTTGTTTGAGGTGAATGATTTCTTCCTGCTGCTTATTATTTTCTTTCATCTTTTCACAGAGGTCATCTTTAAAACAAAACATAGTATTTCCCAGCATGAAAAGAAATCACGCTGGTCCATACTTAATGAGGTGCCTGGTATAAACATTTACCTTTCAGCTTATCTGTTTCAAGTATTAGTTCTCTCAGTCTCAGTCTGAGGTCCTGCTTTTCTTTGTTGAGACTGAATTCTTCTGCCTTTGCTGCACGCAGTGCACTCTCCAGCTTTAATTTAGATGTAAACTCAGCAATGTAATCAGTTGTTTCAAGTACAGCCTCTCCCTGAAATATGAAATAGAACATATTCCTGATTATTGTTTTACCTTCACATATGGATCTCAACAACAGTACGCCTTACTGCAGTAAGTGTAGCTACTTCAAAAATTTCCTTCTGGGTTTTTGAGGGGAAAAAAGAAATCAAAGCCAGGAAACATGCCTTTTTATGAAAATAAACCAGTTTATTGTTTGTTGACCACTTTTTCCTTCTCAGTCAAGCCAAAAAATTAAACAGATGTGAAAACAACACAGACTAAAACACTGTGTCAGTCACCAATAAATGCACTGCATTTTGATCACAGTTAGTGCCTGATGAGATGACAGATGTTACCTTCAGCTCAAGCTTTTTAAGAAGCTCCTGTTCTCTAGCTTGCAGCTGACCTTTCTTAGCAGACAGTTCCAAAACGGAGCAGCGGAGAATTTGATTTTCCTCCTAGTGAACAGAAATAACGATGTCAATTTTTACTTCGCTAATTCAAAGTTACAGTTTTGCCAGCAAATGTATGGACAACTTTATTTAAAAATCACGAATGGCAACAGGGGATTTGGACAAAAGAAGGCTGAAATAGAAATTGTGCCCCAGTTCTTGTACATCTAAACTTGCTTGTCATCAAGGGCCTTAACAGCCTGCATGCCTTAAAACTATTAGATAGATGAAAACACAGAATACTGCTTTACCGTATTGGACACGGGGAAAGACTATTGTGATAAACACATCATTGCCAAGTCATTTGAAAAAAGATAATTCATATCCTTAAACCAGTTACAGAATATTAACAGTTCTTAATAGTAACCAGTAGCATAAGTAAGACTTTCTGGAACTTCCCAGTGAAGTACCAGTACAGTTTTGGGGATTAACACGAAGTCATGGTGCCGGAGATTTTTGGAAGCAAGTTGGTTCTGAACAATGTTCTCCAAAACTAAGTAAGCAAACATCAAATTCTAAATCCTATCCTAGAAAAGCTTTTTTTTTTCTTCCCTCCACATGATTCAGATCGACACCTTGATCTAAGATTACTGTACTAAAAGACATACAACTCAGGAGCCTGATAATCTGAAATATTCATTCACCAGTGAAATTCACAAGTGTCACTGGCATTCCACATGTTTGGACTGCAAAATCAGACCATTATTCAACTCCTACCTCCAGACCCTGACAGTGAAGAGTCACATCTATTAGTTTCTGAGACAGCTCTTTAAACTTCTGTTGTGTAATTTCACATATTGCCTTACTGTCACTCTGCTGAGATTCTAAGAGCTTTAACTTTTTGGTTAATGATTTTATAATGTCATTTCTCTTGTTCAGTTCATCTAAAAAAAAAAAAAGAGAAGGTAATTGTGAGAAACCACGCTAGATACTTCTGAGATTTTAATTACTGGACAGTGATTTTATACTAATGTATGGACAGTAATTTAATCCTGGGTCCATGAATTAAATGAGTGTTCAATTAAAATCACGTAATTCAGAAATGAACGTTTACTTTGTGCACTCCAAATGAGGATTCCTGTTACCCAGGTCAGACAGAACACAAACTCCATGGTGACTTCTGTGGTATAGCTGTCAAACAAGGCTGTTTGGAGCCGTCAGGTGATTTATACAGGTGCCTTGTGGATGATATCAAAGCTCTGCAGCAGAACCTCAGGCCACAGGGCTCTGCAGACCACCGGCATGCTTGCAAGTTGTTCTCTCTCCATAGTTACTTCATGAGTCCACAGAAGCAATTTACAAATTCAAATGAACGTCCTACATGATCAGTCCATTTTAGTACCACTGTAGAAGTTTTGATCTCAGAAAGAAGACAACTAAATGTAAGGCTGAAGTGTAGGAAATGGTTCCTTACATGATTCAACGCTGTCAGTCAGGGCTCAAAGCATCCAAACTTACTGAAAGACCGGGATCCTATTCTTTATAGACAATGCTTACTGTTTAATAAGGTGCATCGTTCTGCCAGAGTCAGTATTTTTTGCCGATCATCTTCCCAGGCGAGGCGCTCCCTCTGATGCACAGCAACCATAGCATTCAGCTCCTCCTCTCGATCCTTCAGTTCTGCGATTAAAACCTGGAGCTCTCGCCTCTGCTTCTCAGTGGTGCTGCTCTCAAAGCTCGGGCTGAATTTCTAGGAAACACAACAAGGCTAACACACTTCAGCACCAAGAACAAGCGTCCCAGTTTCCTGATAACAAACTCCGGGTCGGTTTAAATGGAAATCTTTGTATGTTAGGCACAGAGACCGCCCCTAAACGCTGCCTGCGGCTGTGGTGCCACCTGTGGGCTTTGCCCGAAGCCGCCAGCGGCACGCTGAGCGCTTCACGTTTCCAGCAGCCCCCTGCCCAGGGCGCCGGTTCTCGTTTTATTTATTTATTTACTTATTTTTTTTACCTGAGGCGAAGCGGAGCGCGGCCGGGCCGGGTTCATAGGGGCCGGGGCCGCTGCCAGGCGTTAGCCCGGAGCGGGCAGCAGCCGGCATGGAGCCTTGAGGGGGGGGCGGCTCCCGCTGGCTGAGGCGCCGCACGGCCACCCAGCCGCCTTCTCATCCGGCAGCCCTGCGAGAAAAGGGGGGAAAAACACCCAAAAATAATCACAAAAAAACGTAAAACTCCTTGGGGAGTCCCTCCACTACAGCCCTGAGGCGGCGACCCCCTCCCCTCAGCCCCCCACCCACCGGCGCCCTGGCCCTGACGCCACGGCTGCGCCCCGCCCCCGGTGGCCGTTAGGCAGAAGCCCCGCCCCGGAGGGGAAGGGCCGCGGGTTCGAGTCCCGCGCCCGCCAGGAGCTGTCAGCGAAGGGCAAGTGCCCCCCTCGGGCTTGTCGTGGAACAGCTGCAGAGAGGCGGCTGTCTCGCTAATTAAATCTAATTACATCTACGGGTTTATCGCCAAAAATCGCAAAGAAAAGGACTTGGCAGAGGATAATGTACACAGTGGGTTTGAAGTCGTGTAAGTTTATAGTGGCAATTCCAAGACAACGCCAGCAGGGAGCATTTAATGTCTTTAAATGTGGCGGTGAAATACAAAGCACCAAATCTGGGCTCAGAGCTCTTTGCTAGGAGCCTGGAAGGCTGCACAGCTTTCACTTCACTGTACGTGCCACATGAACACAGTGTGCAGAAGCAAACAAGCAGTCAGACTTCATGCAGGTAAGTCAGAGGTACACGTTTCTGTACACCAGATACATGCTTTAAATATTTAGCTCAGCAGAAAGGGCAGCAGATGAAAAATAAACATTTAATTACTTAAATTATTACTTTCCTATGTGCTGAGGATGGAAAGTAGCTCTACAGACCACAAACACTACTTAGTGAGGAACAGTAATTTTATTTAAATCTACTTCATGCGTAAGCATGATAGAACCCCAATTTAGCTTTGGCAAATATCACAACAAAAAAAAGAAGCAGCCTATACAGAACAGTGAAAATGCCAAGGATACGGGTTCTCCACAGTTTCACTGCAGAGTCAATGGATTTAGAAGCCTCACTTTGGCTACATCATTAATAACCATAAAATTAAATAAAGGTAGTCTTTCGCTATCACTTCTTGACTTCTCCGAGATCTTCAATGCTGTCATCATCCACCTATGGGGAAAAAAGCCAAAACAGGTTAAGTATATTTCTTTGGTACGCATCTCACTCAATGTTCTTCACTGTACATGTAATGAAGTGCAGGAGAAGCACACAGCACCATCTGAGACTCGCTGCTGTAAATGCTGAGGGAGTGACACATGCCTATATCACACAGCTGAGTCTATGAGGCTCTGACCAAGGACAAGCCTACGGAGTTATTCAGAAGGAATCCAAACCAGGAAATACCAGAACAAGGGAGAGTCAAAGAAACTGTCTGCACTTAGAGCAGTGCAACCAAAACTCTCAACCATCTACACTTCAGCTCAACTCAAAATGAGTTCACCCCTTCTTCTAAAGAACAACTTTTTTCGATATTTTAAGATACTTTGAAAAATAGAATGGCAGCACAAGAACACTTAAGCATTCACCATTAAGAAATGGTGAGGAAGAAGCTGTAGATATTTGACAGCTCTTACTCTGATACACCTTCCTTCCTACACTATATCTTTAAGGATTTAATGTTTCTTGGACAATGGAAGCAACATTCAGCTTCAACTTTATCACTCCTTAACCTAATTGTTCACATTTAGGAGGAAGGGCAACAACTCGTCTTACTTTTGCACAACAGTCTGTGTTACCGAAGGTGACACCCATTTTTGAAAATCACTGGAAAAGTCACAGGCTACTGTGGAAAACTAGAGGTCTTACAGAAGAAATTGTTTATTACCTCAGGCCACTTCTCTTGTATTACATCGATAATGTCATCTGTGAAATCCCCCTGAATGATTATTTCATCTTCTCCTGTTACTGAGGCACCGCAGGAAAATTTCTGAGCAAAAAACCTTTGCGCTTCCTTAAGATCGATTTCTGTTTATGGGAAAATTAACAGTGTAAGTACAGTCATTGTCATACCAGTTTTTCCTCAAGTTTACAACCAAAATTTATTTTGAAATGTATATTGAAAGACTAGTGATATTTTATAGTTAAAACTTTAATACGATTTCCATGGAAAGCAGAAGTCTGATATTTATATACAAAACAACTGACTTAACAAATTTGGCACTCTTCAATGCCAAAATCACTAAAAGTCATCTATACATTCTCCTTCTGCAGGTCTAAGCTGCATGCACTTCCCAAGAACACAAACGCAGAACTGATTAAAAAAAATCAATTCTAAGTGACTTCTTATTTGATGATTGCTAAATGAGAATGAAGAACGGGTTAAATATTTCAGACAAGGTGTACCAGCAGAGAATAAAAGACAGTATCCAGCATTAAGTTAACTTAAAAAAAAAAAAAAAAAAAAAGCTTGTGAAGAAATACAAACTAGAAGGGAGATAACAGAAAAGAAGACCAGATACCTACAGTGGGGGGACTAAAGTTTCAGAATTGAAACCTTTTTTACTCACAGGAAACAAGCCAAGACTCTAGGTAATATTAGGTTAAAGGCAAGCACATCTTAGGTTAAAGGCACATCTAAAGGCAACAAAATACACCTAACAAAACTCACCAAAGGTTGCAAGGCCACATACTCTTGTGACGTATTTTTTCTTTGCTCTAGGAATTTTAGCTATTGTAACTTTTTGTGGTACCGTCTTCTTTTTCTGTTTTATCTGACCTCTTCCACCTTTAAAACAGAAGATTACACAGTTAAATGACATAACACTTAAAGACAAAAGATTGTCAGATTTCAACCCTGTAAACAATGAAACCTATCTCCCCATCTATGTATGCAAACAAAAATACATTGCACAAGAAAGCTCTGTATTACAAAAAATAACCTATGCATGTCAAATACGCATTAAAGCATAGCACACACATCAGAACCCTGTTACAATGATAAAAACGGGGGGTTCTCAACACTTTACTCTGGTCTACATGTAGCCCGTTTTTCTTTGATAGTAATCTTAGGAATGAATTGTTACTTTAATGTTTTTCATGAGTTTAAAATCCCTACGGTTTGGGTCTGATGCAAAGCAACTAACTCATGTTCATTTACTAAGGCCAGGAGGACCTGCCTGCTTGGACTGCTGGGTTAAACAGCACGTTAAGTTCTACATATTCATGCAGGACACGTATGAAACATTTTATATATATGGGTTAGTAGATAAAAAACATGCCTCAAACAGAAGCCAGCCATAGTAGTTGACTTTGTATAAACTCAAGTTACCCCAGGGTAACTGAAGTTTTGTTCTAGAGCCTTCTCACCAGGAAAGCCAAGAATTCATGACAAGCAAACTAAACCCTTGCAAATATTTTTTTCCTTAATGTGCAGCACTCTCAGTTCTACATTACTATAAATTGATATCAATTTATTGTCTTAAATTATCAGCTATCTCAAAGTTTTTTGAGTCAACATCTGCACTAAGTTTTTGCTCATTTTCTTCACCCTCTCTTCCAGAGTATCTTGTACTATCACACTTAACACCACACCCTAGGTTACAAGAAACTTGAGATTCTAGGAGAAAATCTCCAATGATTTTAAATACTTATTTTATAACTAAACCCATACTAGCCACAGCATCCCACACAATAAAATAATGTTGAAAGAAAATGTTCTGAAGTCTCTGGAAGTAGCATTCAAGCTAGAGATTCTAAGTTACTGTTGTCACTACACATATCCCACTGACAAAGTAAACATAACTGGTTACCAAGACACAAAAATAAAACATCTGCAGCGATATGTGGCTTAAAATCTGAATCCTACTGCGCTATTAACCATCATTTATGAAGCACTATAGAAAGCTGACAATAAGCAGGCAAATACGTATTAATAACCACAGCATTCTGATTTATGATGGGACGTATGTTAATTTAACAGAAATAGCTAACAATACTGGGAAGGGATGGAAGGAAAAAAAGCAAAAGCAGCACCATGAGGCATTTCTAGAGGCAAACACTCTTTGCTCTACTCTGCAAGCAACCTATAAGCTCACATTAAACAGGGCAGAAACAGGCATTTGGGGAGGTATGCCAGCTGATTTGGGGATTAAAGAATTACTCCCCGAATAAATGCCATTGCAATGATGGGACAATCAGATACACAACCCAGGTCTCTTCACTAACACCGCACACATCACTGTACCAACTCTGCTACCATATACGCTTCTTCCAGTGGGTATCTTTTGCGTGGAGTCGAAGGGTAGCTAACACAACCAAAACACAAGAAAGCCGTGCCTCGTCCAGGCCTACAGATGAGAAAAAGATGTCCCAAACTGTTCATGAATCAATTCCACAAACAACTATTTAGACCTTGCCTCTCTTTTGCTTCTTCTTCTCTTCCTCTTCTCCTGCAGTTCCTTGGCCTTCTCCAACCCCAGCTTCCTGTTTGGGTGAATTTTCTTACGTACATCAGAACGGAGTGGTGAGAAGAAAGAGAACAAAATTAGTGGTCAGATTACCACATGCCCTTACAGAAACAGTAAGTAAGGCATAGTGACGTTTTGCTAGATCCCTAAGCAGCCTGCTTTAGCGCCATGGTTCCCTGACTGATGTATGTTACAGCCTCATTCTAGTGCTGGGACAAATTAGACCTGTGACATTCAGCTCGAGGATGCAGTTAGTTTCAATACAGTCTCTGCATAATTTCCAAAAAGGAACAGAAATTAACGACATTTAAATTCTAATCAACAAGCTCCCTACTACTAATGACCTTTCCTCCAGCAATCCAGTTGACTGGGAAGACATAAAATTGGATACATTAACTTTGACAGGAAACAAACGCACAGATGCCTGGTTACAGCAGAAACCTTAATGAAGATCAAATATCGTTTCTGAGATTTTCTGACAAACTTATTTTCACAGCATCCAAAAGCACGCTAGACTTTTGAGAAAATGGTTTAACTTTCAGACAACTGGAAGATGGAAAAGTTGAGAAATGGACAAGCTCAAAGACTTCTGAATATGTATAAGTACACATATAAGCCAGAACACAGAGAAAGATTCTTACCTACTGTAAGTTTTGCAAACTCATCTGGAAAATTCTTTTCTAACCATTGTCTGCATTTAGTCACATCAGGCATGTATTCGCAGTACTAGAGAAGAAAGGACACATGAATGTTGTCACAAACAAACAGAGCAAAATACATGTTCTATTTAGCACAGCCATTTCTCCTTAGGGTGACTCAATACCAACATTCTAGCAGCACATAAGGAGCCTCGTGGCATCCTAAAGATGAGAGCAACTGAAGCACAGAACTACCACAATTAAAAGCCAGAAAAGGTCAGAAAGAATCATCACAGAATCATAAGTCAGAAAGAAACAACAAAAAAATAACTCACCTCTGTTGGCAGTGAGCAGACTGGAGAAAGAAGGGAGAGAAAAAAAAAAAGAAATTACAAAAACGTTCAACTTACAACCTTAGTGTTCATTCAAATTGGTATTTTAAAGCTAGGAATGACTTCTTACATTGCACCTTCTGGTTATAACATCACGCTGACTCAAAACATTGCTTTATTGCTACCACCCCACAGTTTTTCCTCCCATTAGTCATTTGATCACATACTGTGTGTTAGAATAAAACTATCACAGCAAGAGCAATCAGTCAGTGAAGGAAGAGTAGGAGATGCATACAATTTGGAGAAAAGATACAGATTTGGATAGCTATTTTCCAAGAGCTACCTATGTCCCAAAGATCCAAGAAAAACTAGGCCCAAGCCCATCAAAGAAGACGGGTAACTTGTTGGATGGGCTTGACTCTAAATAAAACACACCCAAACCAACTGTGCAGACTCATGCACAGCAGGGATTCTTTTCTAATCCCCAGCAACTGTGTTCAAGCACAATGCGAAATAAATAATCTTGAGGGGTATGTTTTAAAATGAAATAACATACTTGTCTAAAAATTCATCTATATAATGAAAAATGTAATGAGTAGAACAGAATTCTAAACACAGTGCAATGATCACTTTAATTCTAACTTTATTTATTATCATACTGATACTCAGAGGCCTCGTCTGTGCTAAAGGTACTAGCTTTTTACTAGCTTTCTGCAGGAACAAATCTGCTCAGAAGTTTGTAGCCTGAGCACCATTCCCGCTAATGTAACTTTTACATGAGCCCCCCACATTTCACCAGAAACATTTTGGATAAAATCCACCACACAAGCTACTTCAGAAAGAAGCTCAGAAAGGTCACGCTGACCATGGCCTATCTTTTCAACAAAAGCTGACCAGAAGAAAACCTCCGATTCTCTCACTCTTTCCGCTAGGCTGCCCTCACAAACAGCACACTGGAAGAATCGCGGCCCACTGCCCCTTCAGCACTTGCCTCCGCAGTAGAGAACCCGAAGAGGATAGTCAGCATCTGACCTGGCACCGCTCCTTACGTCTCCTTTGCAGTCAGGGACCACAGGATCGGCTACATCTGTGGCCATGTCACCAGCCTGTGGGTCACAGAACGAAACAGTCAGGGCTTCAGTTTTAGGTTATTCACATCTTCCTGTGCTCAGCAAAAGCCTCGGAGACTGAGGGAAGTGCAAGGCCCAGAGAAAAGACACGCGATCATAGGAACAGCAGGAGAAATCCGGGAGTAACCATGAGGGGAAAATGGCTGCAAAAGCTTCCAAGCAGTCTGGAACTGTAGGACGCAAGGGAGGAGGAAAAGTGGCAGGAAATGTAGTGTAAAATTAAGAAAAATGTGCAAGGAGAGCACGTGGGATTACGGAACACGCTGTTTTAAGCGAAATGTGAGGGATTATGTTAAGGGAACATGCTGAGGGAACGGGGCCGGGGGGCGATGGGGCTCGGGGGCTGTGGGGGGCTGTGAGGGGCTGGGGGCCGGCGGGGGCACCTGAAGGGTCGGGAGGGCGTGGGAGGAGGAAGAGGAGGAGGAGAAGGAGGAACGTGGGGTGCGGGGATGAGGCTCCGGGAACAAGGAGAGGGGCTCCGGGGACCGGGAGGGGGGCTGAGGTAAAGCCGGGCAGCACGCACCGTTACCGGGCGGCCCCCTCAGGCCGCGGCTCCCCCCTTCTCCTCCTCCTCCTCCTCCAGCACCGGCGGCGGCGGCTGCAGGCCCCGGGCCCCGCGCGCCTCCCCCGGCCCCGCCGCCGCCCTCTCGCGAGAGCCTCGGGGCGGAGCCGCTCCGTGAGGTGACCGGAGCCGGCTACGGGGAGGCGGAGAGACCGAGCGGGGCCGCTTCGCGGAGCTTCCCCCCCCCCCTCCCGCTCCTCCCGCTAGCTCCGGGCCGCCGCCATGCCGCGCTACGCGCAGCTGGTGATGGGCCCGGCGGGCAGCGGGAAGGTGAGGAGGGACGAGAGGGGGTAATGGGGAACGGGGAGGCGAGGGTCGGTGTGGTGACGGGATGGGAAGCGTGAGGAGGGCGCTGACGGCTCGCCTGTGCCTTGCAGAGCACCTACTGCGCCGCCATGGTGCAGCACTGCGAGGCGCTGGGCAGAGCCGTGCAGGTGGTCAACCTGGACCCGGCGGCGGAGCTGTTCGGGTACCCCGTGATGGCAGGTGAGGGGAAAGGAGGGGTTCCTGAGGGGAAAAGGGGGTTGCTGAGGGGACTGGGGGGGTTCTTGTGGGGTTTGGGGGGGTGGTGGGCTGGGGAACCCCCCCCACAGACGCGCCGTGTGTGCCTGATGTCGTTGCAGATATCCGCGAGCTGATCGAGGTGGATGATGTTATGGAGGATGATTCCCTGCGGTTTGGCCCCAACGGGGGGCTGGTGTTCTGCATGGAGTACTTCGCCAATAACTTCAACTGGCTGGAGGAGAGCCTGGGGCATGTGGAGGATGACTACATACTGTTCGACTGCCCAGGTGAACAATTCCTGTGTTGGTGTCGTGCTTTGTGCACAGCATAATGTTTTCAAGATGATTTCTGTGCTGGTCATAGAATCACAGAATCATTTAGGTTGGAGAAGACCCATACGATCATCAAGTCTAACCATCACCTAACACTGACAAGTCTGTGACTAAACCATGTCCCTAAGCAGCACATCCACACATCTCTTAAATACCTCCACTGCTTTCCTTGGCCAATGCCTAACCACCCGTTCCATGAAGAAATTCTTCCTGACATCTAATCTAAACCTCCCCTGCTGCAACTTGTGTCCTATTGCTTGTCACCTGAGAAAAGAGACTGACACCCTCCTCACTGCCACCTTTTCAGATAGTTGTAGAGATCGATGAGATCTTCCTTTAGCCTCCTTTTCATGTATTTTTGTATTATTAACAGTTGTCAGAGTCGCTTCCAGATGCTTCAGAAGTGAACTTGTCTCCATTCTAATTTGGGTGACAGCACTGACTTTTGCTAGCAGCATGTAGCATGAGAAGACTATGGCAATGCTAATGCTAAGTGGAGGTTAAGGAAGGAAAACAAAGTTCTTAATTCATTTCTACTTTGCCAGTACAATTCCTTCCAAATACAGTTGTCTGGAAGATTGGGCTTTCTTTATCAGCTGTCATTCATACTAAGTGTAATGCCCATGTTTCTATAACCGATAACTTTGAAATGTTTCTGTTATCTTTACATTTCTGCATATTAATATTCCAAATGTGTCTTAGGCCAGATCGAACTCTATACGCATTTGCCAGTGATGAAACAGCTGGTGGAGCAGCTTCAGCAGTGGGAGTTCCGTGTCTGTGGAGTGTTTCTCGTTGACTCTCAATTTATGGTGGAATCTTTTAAGGTACCCATTTGAAATCTTGTAAACAATTGTAAAAGTTCATATTGATGTAGAACAAGAAATCTGATTTAGGGAGCTGAGTTTAGGCTGAAAGAAAGAATACTAAAAAGGGAGATCTGATTTCCGTCATTAGCTGTCTCAGATAAAGGTTGTAGAAAGGAAAGTTCCAGCTGGATGTAAAGGAAATAACCTGCACTGTGAGAATGGTCAGGAGGGAGCAGGGGCATAGAGAGGCTGTGTAATGGAAGTTTGTGGAGTTGTTCAAAACTTGGGTGGACAAAAGCCCCGAGCGACCTAATCTGACTGAGAAGTTAGCTCTGCTTTGAGTGTTGGTAGGGACCAGATAACCTCTAAAAGTTCCTTCCAGCCTAAATTGTCCTGTGATTCTATGAGAGCCTTCTCAAATCTGGAGAGAGAGCATGACCCTTCCCTAAGCCAGCAATAAGAATCCCGAGAAGGGCTTTCAGTTTTGTTAATATCTTTTTCTGTGACAGATCCAGATTTAAAGCTCTGGAAACAGCTGGCAGACAGGAGCCTTGTCACCTCCCTTTTCCAACACAGATAATGACTTCCCCACTTGGCCTCATGCCCATGTTTCACGTGTTCATTAGCTGGACTTGCTGTATGGTAGATTGTGTCCTGCTTGATGGTTTTGTGTTTTTTGGTAAATAACCATATGTTATTTTTTATATTTCCTCAGTTTATTTCCGGAATTCTGGCAGCACTCAGTGCAATGATCTCTTTAGAGATTCCACAGATTAACATCATGACTAAAATGGATTTGTTGAGCAAGAAAGCTAAGAAGGAAATAGAAAAGTAAGTTCCAATACATTACTTGCTCTGTAGTGTGATAACCTTGAGGTAAATTTCACTCAGAATTCAGTCTAATCTTTCCCCCATTTAAAATATGCTCTTTTTGGAATGGCAAAAGATGGATTTGTTCTGCATCAAATGTGGTCTTTAAATGCCTGGATAGGATGTTTACAGTTTAGTCAAAGTCAAAAGGTTATCTAGAGATATGTGTGTACATATCTCTAGATTTTTCTGTAAAAAAATATCTTGAATAACTTGCATCATTCTGAATGACATTCTGGGGTACTGCACTTCATTGAAAACCTAAACTAAAGGTGATCCTAACTTGTTTTGGTACTGAACATACTGAATTACCTCGGTGTTACTTTTACATTTGTACTGCAATTTGAAAAAATAGTATTCCCTGTTGTCTTTCTCAAAGCTTTCTTAAGTATAGAAGTATAGTAGCAAAAAGAAAAATAAAAACACCAATACTTTTTTTTTACTAGCAATCATAATCTGCAATATTAAAATACTTACAAAAACTATATTTAACAGGGGTTATAAGTTGCCATGATATTAAGTTAGTTCATTCAGATCACAGAATCATAGCTGGCTGTGGTAGCTGACTAAAAGCATAGTGACTCACATATTCTGTAGATCAGTGCTAATGATGAGTTTGTTTCTGCCAGGTACTTAGATCCGGATATGTATTCTATGATTGAAGATTCTACAAACCTATTGAAAAGCAAAATGTTCAAAAAACTGACTAAATCCATATGTGGATTGGTACGTATATTCTGATTTGGGAACTACCATTGGTTTGCAGTTTTTCTTCAAATGGCTTTAGCAGTCTGGACTACAAAAATATAAGCGTAGTTTAAGGCGGTGGTTTAGAGTACTGTGAGGAGACTTAGTGCATATTCTTTCTCATGTCTTTTGAATCCTTTCTCTAGATCGATGATTACGGTATGGTTCGATTTCTACCTTTTGATCGCTCTGATGAGGAAAGTATAAACATAGTTCTGCAACACATAGACCTTACCATTCAGTATGGAGAGGATCTTGAATTTAAAGAACCAAAGGTAAGGTGCTTCTGATGATAAGATGAAAACTAAAAGGGCTCCTTAATACAAGTCATAATAGAAATGTGTTTGCCTTGTTAATAAATGATTGCCTTCATATGGTTCAAAGTAAGCCATGTTTAGTCTTTTAGTGACAATGCTTATATAATCTTCATTTATAGTTACAAAAATTAGATTCTTTAATACTGTCTTGCTTGTGCAAGTACCGTTCAAATGGTTGTGTTGAATTTCAATTTCAAAAATAATAGAATTTTAACCTTTAAAGGTCAGAAAGGGCCATTAAGATCACCAAGATCTTTTCCTGCATGTTTGTTCAAACTCCCATAAAATCTGCTGCATCAATATCTCATGTTGCAAAGCTATTCCTCATCTGTATCTCTCATACATCTATCATGTAAAATACATGATAGAAGACCACTGGGTTAAAATCAGTTCCAGGGTTTGTCTAATTTTATTACTCAGCTCAAAACTCATAAGGAACAAGTCCAGTGCTTCTATAATGCTTTTAATTTGGTTTTGTACTCTCTGAACATGCAAAATACCTGCATTTAGATTTTGATCTATACATTTTCATACCTCTAGAAACAGCTTTTCAGAAAGTTTTGCAATTTGTTTTATGGAACAATATTAGACATTGTTCCTGTTGTGGTTTCTAAAATAAAGCATCACAGAACAGACAATGTAAAACAGCCACTAGGAAAAAGTCAGGTTTTACCTTTTTTGTTTTCTTTCTGGCAGGAAAATGAAGAAGATAAATCTGCTCTTGTGGATGAGTATTTTCAAGATCATGTAAATGAGTGAAAAATAGATGCTCAGAAAGAGGAAGAAAATACCTTGCCTGTGTGTTAAAAACAACGAAAAATCCACTGCTGTACAAATATATTTGATGTTTTATCTGTAAGATAACTAACATTTCTACTGAGAAGTGGGCTATATGTCAGTTTATATGACAGAATATTATGAACTATATTGTTGGTTTTAATTCTTTTATAAGTACAGAAAGTTCCTGGATTCTCCTAAATGTTTCAATTTTTTTTTGTTTTTATTTCTTCTCCCAAAATTTATTAGTCCAATTTATTATTTATTAAGCTACTTTCAGCTGAATTGGAGGATGTTTTTCTGCTGCTCATGTCCAAGTATCTTTCAACCTTGCGTTTTCCTTAACCCTAAGGAATGAGTTTTGCTCATGGAGTCCTTGAATTAAAATATTTTCCATAAAGGTCTCATGGTTATGTAATGCTTAAATTCAGTGGGTGCCTCTGTATAGGCATGATATCTCTCACTATATGGGATATATGGTTTGTGTATTAAAAATTAAGTCTGTTCCCACAAAACATGAACATCAGCCAAGTTACAGTTCTTCAGAACTTTGAAACATGGAGCCAAAAAAACAAGTCCTTTTTTAATAGTTACAGGGTAGGTTAACGTCATGATGTGGATGTCTTGATGCCTGTCTGGGATTAATCCTTAACCCCATCACGTCGGGGCCTGATGTGGCTGAATTAAATTTTGCTGATTTAGCTCGCCTCCAGCCTGGCACATCCTAGGGCTGAGTCATAGAATCAGGGAGTGGTCTGGGCAGAAAGGATCCTCACAGTCCCAAGGCTGCTCCCAGCCCCATGCAGCGGAGCTGGGGTATCCCTTTGACCGTGTCCTGCTCATGGAGCATGGAAGAAGTCCAAGCCCTTCAGCTTCAAATGCCCATCATTTTTCCTGCCTGAATCACACAACGAGTCATTTAGGGGGGAAATTAGACACCCTGGCTCCCAGGGAGGGCTGTGGGTCGCTACTACCAGACAAACCTGGGGCTTTTCAAACACCTCACCCCAAAACCCACCCCGCTGGGGCTGGCTCCGTGCTGCCTCACCCCTCTCCCCACCTCAGCTCCTTCCCCGGCCGGGAGCGGCGCCTCTCGGGGCGGCGCAGGCTGCGGCTTCCCCTGCTCGCACCGCCCTGCTGCCTCATTTCCTGCAGCCCCGGAGGCCGAGGAAGAGGAAGAGGAAGGTTTTGCTGGGAACCCATCCTTGCTATCCACCCGCTCGGCCCCGCCGAGCCGCCCCCTGCCCTCCGAGATGCCGGTGAGGGGCCCGGGAGGCCGGGCGCGGGCGGGCGCTGTGGGGCCGGGGCTCGGGGCTCGGGCTCGGGCTCGGCTGTGGGGCCGGGGGTGAAAAGGGAAGGGGGCCGGGGTTGAGGGGGGAACGGGGCCGTAGCCGCTGGAGGCTGGCGCTTTGGAGGGGGTTGGTGTCGGTGGGAGGCTGCTGCAAGGCCTGAGCCTTCATCTTCCTCTTTCTTCTTCCTCCCCCCGCCTAGAGGGCAGCAGCCTGCCACGGCCCCGCAAAGGCAGGGCTGTGGGGTGGGGAAGGCTTCTTCAATGGTCACCTGGTCAAAGCCAATTTTGTAGGAAGTGGCATATTCAGAGGGTTTTTTTTTTACCCTGCTTACACCTGTTGTAGCACACAGAAATCTTCTTGAGCGTGTATGCGATAAGCCTGATTTTAGTAATAATTATCTATTATTAGCTAGACGTGGAACAAAATCCCTTTTTAATGATGGAGAACTAACTTGTTTAATGACCAATTTCGTGACCTGTGCTATGCCCCAGTGCAGGGCTGCTCCCCCTTGCGACTTGGGTTCAGGCAGCCCAGGGCTGGAGCAGCACACACAGGTTGGCTGGACCAATTTTGTCCTCTCTTTCATCATTGCTAACAGAAATGGTTGCTGGGGTGGTGGTCGTCACCGGAATGGTGCTAAGATACGGGCCCAGTTAAAAAAAATAATTTGTTTGTGCAAGGAAAGGCTGCTGGAAGCACAGCTAACCAACAAAACTGACTTCGGTGAGGATACAGGAGAGAGCTGTGATCTGTCTGCGCTGCCAAGTGGATGCTGAAATGCCCATTTTCAGTGGCATTAACAAGTCTTCTCCCCTGTCTGTAGGCTTACCACTCAACTTTAATGGATTCTGATACCAAGCTAGTTGGGAACATGGCGCTGTTACCCATCAGAAGCCAGTTCAAAGGCCCAGCGCCCCGGGAAAGTAAGTTTATCTCTGAAAGCCCCTTTGCATATTGTTCGTAGTCATTTCAGTTTGTCCCAGACCAGACCTAGTAACAGTGAGGAGTTGTGGCTTAGAAATGGATTGCTTTGTAGGTGATGTTTTCAGATACTGAAGTGTTACAAGCCATAGAAAATTATCATATAGTAGTTATCTGGAACAGCTCTGGGTAATTTGGTTACTTTAGTAATTGAAATGAAGCCTACCATTACTATCTTTACACTTCCTCCAGTGTCTCAGTGTGCTTGTCAGCAGGCTCCGAGGAGGACGTGGTGGTGCAAAGCCTCTGATGTCAGAGGAAGCAGAGGTTTAACTGCAGAGAATTCGCACTTTGGGGCAGAGGCTGAGGATGCTCGGCTGCTCAGAAGCCAAATGATGATGAGGAAGAAAGGCAGCACTGTAGGGTAGCAAAAAAAACAAAACTTTAGTCTGGGGCATCCCAACACTGAACACTCAAATTACTCAGCTGGTAGGAAACTGGGGAACTGCTGAACTGCTGCCCTTTGTGAAGTGAGAAGTCATGGTGGAAGGAGGAAAAAGGAGTTAAAACTCCTGTTAGAGTAGGAAACTTAAATATTATGGTCTGAGTTCACCAGTCTTCCATATAGCAAAGACTATAGCGTAGCCCTGTTTTCTGCATTTTTTAAATTATTTTGCTTTTGGAAGAATCATTTTTTATCTACTTCAGTGAATAAACGTTACGATCAAATGTGGTACACTGGTACACCGTTTAACTTTGGTTTTCTTTTTTCTTTTTAAGCTAAGGATGTAGATATTATAGACGAAGCCATCTACTACTTCAAAGCCAATGTTTTCTTCAAAAATTATGAAATTAAGGTAATTTTTTTTGTGATACTGTGTATACAGTAAGCCTTGGATATTTGGTGGTACAGATATACGTTTCTTTTCATGTTAAATAGTTCTATTAGATAACAAAACCTCCCCTTCCTCCCACTTATTTTTTTTTAATTGGATAAATGTCATGAATTACAAGTTCCTTTTTGATGAGGAAGTTATCACAAATGGTTTGAATTCGTTCCTGTTTCAAACTTTTACCAGTTCCATAAAACATCCTGTAGTCTAACAGTGTCTGGACTCTGTGTGTGCTCTTATTTTGCAGAATGAGGCCGACAGAACACTGATCTACATAACTCTCTACATTTCTGAGTGCTTGAAAAAGCTGCAAAAGGTAGGCAGGGAAACAGTCTATTCTGGGATTGTACTCGAGAGTATTTGCTGATGTTCTCCTCCTAGGGGCACAACTAACACTGCTCACCACAATCCCAGTTGTCAGAGCCACAAACATTTGAGGCTGTGGATCTCCAAAGAGATGTTGTGATGCTAATTTTGATGAGTCTTTTAGTGACTGGTAAAATATTTGAGTCTAAGGCTTTTGTTTGTAAGTTTTAATCAATTGTTTGCCTGGTTCTTCCAGTGTAACTCCAAAGGCCAAGGAGAAAAGGAGATGTACACGCTAGGAATCACTAACTTCCCAATCCCTGGGGAACCGGGCTTTCCACTTAATGCCATTTATGCCAAACCTACCAACAAGCAGGAGGAAGGTAAGAATAAACCAAGAACTCTGAAAGCTTCCTTTGGCCCGTACTTTATCAGCTGCATTTTTGTGACTATGACTAGAAAAGTGACCCTGAAAACTGAATCTTCTGAATCTGTAGCTCTGTCTCCTGTGGGCTGCATGAGCTGGATTTTCTGACCTCAGGGACCCAAAAACTTCCCTGGATGCATAAATCCAATAGAACAGAGCAATAGGGATCAGAGGCTTTTGCATCAACATAATTGCTAGATAAATTCTGTAACTGAGCCCAAGCCAACTTCTATACTGGGAAAAGAGGAAGTCTGTAATGATGGGCAAAGGTACCAAAGAGAAAAAACTGGTTTGGTTAACCATTTTTACTGATTTTATAATTATATAAAATTATGTTAACATTATATAAAATTAAATGTAAAAATCCCAAGTGTGGCTGTACATTGAACAAACCAACTCAGCCAGCCAGCAAACTGAAAGGTGTGAAAACTCACAGTTTCTGCTGTAGGCATTGATGTCCGATGCTTTCATGATAAATTCAATTTCACTTGGTGTTATTTTGTGCTTGTGTTGTGTTTCAGAGGTGATGAGAGCCTACTTGCAGCAGCTCAGGCAAGAAACCGGTCTTCGGCTTTGTGAAAAAGTATTTGATCCTCAGAGTGACAAGCCTAGTAAGGTAAGGCTTTGCTGTGATCAACACAGATTTAATGAGAGACTTGCTTGTTTTTTCAGAGGAGTGAGGTGATGGGGTGAAAGATCAGGGGTGGGTAACTTTGGAGCAGGCTTCCCTGACTTTATCAGGATATCAGACTGCAAGTTTTCAATACGTTTCATCTGTAATATTGTAAGACAGCAAATGACGATTTTGGCAACTTTTAAAAGCAGGGTAGTAATAAGTGGTGTCTCATTCAGTTCTTCAAAGTATTACATGCTGTCGGCTAAGGATTCCAGGTTTTCAGAAATTTACAGGCATGAGAAATGCTGTTTATCTTCTTGGGTGGTTCTGATCTGATACCTTCCTTGAAGTAAACCGTTTTGCCTCATACCCAGATTAAAAAAATAGCCTATCAATACACAAATTACCTCTTGGTCATATGTTTCATGTGCAAATACGACTGGTTTTAATACTGAAAGTAGTTAGGCTAATTTAGTTTCAAAGGCATAGCCTTCTGATGCACCCCTTTGTTCATTATTATACTGGACTAAATATATTGAAAGAGATAGCATATACAGAATAATGGCAAAAATAGTGTTGAAATAGTAGAAAGGAGAATGTCTTACTTTAATTCAGAGTCTGCAGCCCTGTTTTATAACTCATTGGATCCACTCCTGTCATCTTGTTTTCCTAAATTCCAATAGAAACCAATAGGGAAAACCGTACATGCAAAATTGGAGCCTTAACATTTGTTATTTGTCAGTGGTAGAGTACTTGGAAGTCATTATTTCATTTATTGCATTGAAACTGCTTTTGCATGTTTTCTCATTTCGTACTTTCTTCTGCAGTGGTGGATCTGCTTCGTGAAGAGACAGTTCATGAACAAGAGTCTCTCAGGTCCTGGGCAGTGAAGAGGCAAAGTAACAACATTAAGCATTTCCACAGGAACACGTGTAAAGGATTTTCTCTTTTTTTTTTTTTTTTTTTTTGGGTATGTTTTGTACCAAGGAAGAATTAAGTGCTCGTGAAAAAAAAATAAAAAAAATCAATGAGAGGTAAAAGGAAGTTAAAGCAAAAAGATCATTGAGTACTGTAAGCAAATATTAAGCTGGTGCTTAATAAAAGATTTCTAATGTGCTGTTTCAGATGCAGGCTGCTTTATTATCAGTGGCTACAGCTAGCATTTAAAACAGGGCTTTTGTTTAAACAGGAGAAATGTGTGTGCCTGGGGGCGTATGTAATTGCTCTGCTGGCTAGAGTCTCGGTATCACGTGTTAAAGTACAGTGATTTTTACCTTTTTTCAATAAACTTAGCTTGTAATTAATGTGATAACTGCTTTATGTCTTATGGATAGCTTTCAAAGAAATAAAATCAAAATTTTGGTGAAAAAGCCATCATTATTGTGTAATGGTAAAGTAATCAGAAGTGAATCATTCGTATTATAAACAAGATTAATGCAGGGGCTATGGTCTCCAGCAACGTCCTGATTATTTAACATCTTTTTCAGAGCAGTGCTTCCTTGTACTAAAACATCTTCAAAGAGTAATGCAGGCAGATTACATACAACTTAGTCCAAGGCTGCCTTTGTGATGGCAGATTTGGTCAAACATAATGAGCACGATAGTAGCAAAAATTGTTTTGATCAATCTGATGGCTTCCTGAAGATCTGCAAATGTGAGTTTGTTTTATTTTCTAAACAGAAAATTGCAGTTAGTGGCAAAACATTGTGGCAATGCTTGTTTCATTGCCACCATATAGCACCAACACACTTGGTGTTCCTTAACATTGGGCTGCTTGGCGCAGTCACTGAGAGCTGTGGTGGCCTTGAGCTGACAGCTCCTCCTGCTGTTGGTGGCAGTAATGCTTGTGGAATACTCATGTTTTATATTTTACACGTTTTACTCCCTTTCACAGTAGAAAAGGGAGTGGAAAAAAATTAAGTTGATGAAAGAAAAAAATCCCAACATGTCTGTTTTATTTTATTGCTGTGGGAGGTCAACCCCTGTGAGAGGCAGTTCATGCCTCATAGTTAATGGTGGCACAAGTTAAAGCATTTCTTCTGCTTGTGTCCGAGAAGAAACCTGGATTTTGAAGGGTCTTTCTTCTCAGTTGTCTATTTTTACAGGCAGAACCTCTGCTACCTCTGAGACTTCTGTCACACTTAGCTGCCACAGCCAACAGCTAATGAAGTTTGGGGAGAAAATTCGGTTTTGAGAGAAAAACGGCTAGGTTTAAGAGCTCTGCAAACGCAGAATCTAAATCTTTTTACACAAAACACTGCTGAGCTGGGGAAGTCCTCTTCCAGTCCCCTACGACACAGTGCCCAGCCTGAGGCAAACCTCCACGTTCCCGTCCCCCGCCCGCCCCTCAGCCGACTGAGGGAAGGCGGCGCTGCGCGGGCGGAGCTATCGGGGGGCCTTGGCCCCGCCCTCGGGCTGCCCCGCCGAGCGCCTGTCAGGGCAGCGGCGGAGGCGGCGTCGTGTGAGGGGCCTGCGGCGGCGCCATTTTGAAGCGGCGGCGGCGGCCCCGGTCCCTTCCGAGTCCCCTCACTGTCCTCTCCCGGTCTGTTTTCGGTCCCTTCCCGGCCCCGTTTCTCCTTGCCGTGCCCTCCCGCCGCCGCCGTCATGAGCGTGGTGGAGCACGTCCGGGAGATGGCCTCCGCCGGGCTCCACTCTAACGTGCGGCTCCTCAGCGGGCTTCTCCTGACGATGAGCGGCAACAACCCGTGAGTGGCCCTCCCGCCGGCGGCTGAGGGGGGGGCCCGCGGGAAGCCTGGGGGCAGGAGGCGAGGAGGAGAAGGAGGAGGAGGAGGAGGAGGAGGGCTCAGTGTTAGGGCTCTCCCTAACTCCCCAAAGAGTTGTTTGAGGTAGTAATTAACGCCGGAATCCCCTTCTGAAATCCTCGCAGTTCATCGTTGTGAGGGGTTGTACCTGTTACCCAGGGGCCCTCCCAGTGCAGCAAGGGAGCAGCAACAGCTGGGAGTTGAAGGCAGACAAAGCAAGCTTCACATGCTTTGGAATCCCTTTGGCTCTTAGCTGAACTCAGTCTGTTTGCGTTTTTTCCTAGGGAACTGTTTTCACCATCTCAGAAATACCAACTCCTCGTATATCACGCGGATTCTCTTTTCCATGATAAGGAATATAGAAATGCTGTCAGTAAGTACACGATGGCCTTGCAGCAGAAAAAGGCTTTAAGTAAAACTTCAAAAGTAAGACCTTCTACTGGGAATGCTGCATCAACCCCCCAAAGCCAGGTATTTAAAAACTGACTAACGTGCTGCATGAAGTGATCAGCCCCCCTCTGTTCAGTTAATGTTACTGATTGGATGATGTAGTGTTAAATTGTGGATTTATCATGTCAAATAAACTTATTTTCTAATGAAAACCTTAATATGGTCCTGGAACATGAGTTTTTTATACATGCAATTCATATTTTTTGAAGACATGAGAACCAACAGTCAGTTGCATTTTTAACTTTATTGCACTAGACTTTTCTAACATGCTGTAAACGTTTAATGAGGGGATGTTACTTACGTTTTTTATGTGACTCTAATGTGCTTTAATGTTTGTGTTTTATTTCAGTGTTTACCGTCTGAAATTGAAGTGAAATATAAAATGGCTGAATGCTATACAATGCTGAAGCAAGATAAAGATGCCATTGCTATTCTGGATGGGATTCCTTCCAGACAGAGAACCCCAAAGGTTTGTTCTGGCAGATGTTTGTCACAAGTCCTTGGTCAGTGTATTTCTAATCCTTAGGTCAGTAAAGCAGTGTACTCTTTGAGCATAATAGAGCTTGAAATCTGTATCATACATCCATTGTCCATTCTTTCTTGGATGTAGTCATGAGTAGTTTTCATAGGGGAAAGCGTGGTTACTCTCAACAAACGCGTGTCACTTCTACCAGGAAAAAAGTTCATATGATTGTAAACTGTTGAGTTACAGCAAGTTAGCAAGTGAGTGCGAGATAACCAAATAATTTGCTCTGGTTTTGAGGTGGGGCTCGAAAAGTGAGAGTCAAGTACAGGTTTAACGTGCCGTACTTTATTTTGTGGATGTAGCTGGGCAGAGTCCTAACTTCCATCAAAAAGCTGTGTATTGCTGGACAGGAAAGGCATTCTGTCACCAGCTGGAGCTGAAGGGTAGACACTTGTAGCCTAGGCAGTCAGTTGAACTTGCTAAACTATGATTATTAAAGTTCAGCAAGTGTTTTAATATGTTCCCGAGTCCAGAATGTATAAGGAGTAGCACATCATTTTGTATTGTAGAGTTTGAGTAACGTGAGATGCTTGGAAGGATGAAGACTTTGGCAAATAGAAGGAATGCCAATGCTCCGTCTTTCCAATTCATTCCATCCTTCTTAATAACAGTTTAGATGCTAAATGTTTAGATCCCATTGTGGACTGCAGTGCTAAATATGTTGAGTCTGTGCCTTCTGGCTCTGTTATGTCATAAAGGCTTAAAAGATAAAGGCATCAACTATATTTTATCTTAAAGCAGTGTATGTGGCTTAGGCTCGGGTAATGTATAGGTGTTCTGTCTAAAGACCAAATTACAGAGCAGAAGAAGAAGAAAAGATTAAGGAAAGAAAGCTTTTAACTTATACACACTAGTGAAATGAAGTGTTGTAGCAGAAAACTAATTGGGCTGTGTAGAGCACAAACAATTTCTGTTCTTTCATCAATCGTGACTTTATTCAGAAGCTAAATGGAAACTTTCTCTGCCTTCCTAAGTACTTGGAAACTTCTGTTGATCAGAGATGTGCACTGAAAGTTAATGCAAAAAATATACAGGTCCTTCTTGACATCATATGTAAATGTTTGCCCTATTTTGACATCATATGTGCAAAATACTGAGATTTCAAGATGTATTATGTCAATACAGAAGAATATAAATTTTATATTAGGACTCAGAATAATCGATTTTAATTTTATAGTATACATTATGTTATAATGATCTCAGAAGAAAAGCTGGCAATTATAACTTCTGCCAAAAACAGGAGGGAGGGAGCATGTTTGAAGGCAAAGTTGTGTCCTTTTCTTAGTGAGGATTTCTTCTTTCTTGTACCTGACACTACTGCCATTTGTGTTCCTTGCAGATCAACATGATGCTGGCAAATCTGTACAAGAAAGCAGGTCAAGAACGTTCCTCCGTTACAAGCTACAAAGAAGTACTGAGACAGTGCCCGTTAGCACTTGATGCCATACTAGGTAGGTTTCTCCGTAGTGTAAGTAGTTCAGCACTAAAAAGTATTATAATTTGAGTTAAATTTAGGACCAGGTAATTCAGTGTAATTTGTGTATAATATATAATGCCTGCATCATGGAAATTATAAAGAACATTGTGACAAACTGCTTCTTTGTGCTTGTCAGTGGATGGAGTTTCTGGTCTTCGGACAGTTAATTTGTATTTAATGTGGTTTATGTTGACTTAATAAATTAATTTTTGTATCTTTCTGAATAGGTTTGCTCTCACTGTCGGTGAAAGGTGCGGAAGTGGCCTCCATGACGATGAATGTAATTCAGAGTATTCCTAACTTGGACTGGCTTTCAGTGTGGATCAAGGCATATGCTTTTGTGCATACTGGAGATAACACGAGAGCAATCAATACCATTTGGTAAGAGTTGAAAAGAGCATGATGTAATCAAATTATATTTTATATTTATGTATAATTATATTAAAATTACATTGTATTAATAACAGCTGTTTCTTTTCTCTTAAAGCTCTTTAGAGAAAAAGTCATTGCTGCGGGATAATGTAGATTTACTGGGGAGCTTAGCAGACCTGTATTTCAGAGCTGGAGATAATAAAAACTCTATTCTAAAATTTGAACAAGCACAAATGCTGGATCCTTACCTAATAAAAGGTGAGTAAATCCTAAAAAAAAAAGTTTACTTAGTGTAATGATCTGGTGAGTAACATTAGAGTGGCAGATACATGCAAACAAACATTCATTAGAATATTGAATATTGCTTTACCTGGCTTTCAATTCAGAATTTACACTCCAAAATTGTGTACATTGACCAGTTGCTGGTACTTGCACAGGTCAGAGTAGGTGTTTGTGTTGCCAGTCATTTAAAATTAAAAGGTAGTGTAGCCATTCATGTGGTTTGCCAAAGAAGCATTTATTAAAAATAATTTAAGAAGTTTGTTTTTATTATTTCTTGTTGTGAATGAGTTTTCCGTTTCTTGATGACTGACCTTCAAATGTTTTGCTTCAGGAATGGATGTATATGGTTATTTATTGGCACGGGAAGGTCGTCTGGAGGATGTGGAGAACTTGGGCTGCCGTCTCTTCAATATTTCTGATCAGCATGCAGAACCCTGGGTGGTGTCTGGGTAAGATGTTCTCTTTCCTTTCTTACCATGACCCTCTTGATTTGCTGCATGAGGTGGATTACAGCTGATAGAGTGGATTCAGCTTTTTTTGTACAGGGGGTGCTTTTCTAACCTTTGTGTTCTGGTTTTGGGGTAACTTTAGCTAGTAATAAATACCTATTTTGGTTGTTTTCAGTAAGTCTAAACCTCTTTGAGTTACTATACCTGTTCAGGAGTAATGATATATTAAATAGCTATAATGTTTAATATTCATATTGATTTTTGCTTGTTTATGTTTTTTTTTTTTTTAGCTTTTGAAAAGAAGTTTGTTTTTACCTGAACATGTATTTTTAACTTGAAACCCAAGAAGCTCAACAGTTGCTTGTAATCTTTTTTTTTCCCTCTCTCTTGTAAGCCTCAGTGAATGTGTGCAGGCAGTACATGTTTACAATCCATCTTGTCTTTCCGTAGGTGTCATAGTTTCTATAGTAAACGATACTCCCGTGCCTTATATTTAGGAGCCAAAGCTATCCAGCTTAATAGTAATAGCGTTCAAGCTCTGTTGCTGAAAGGAGCTGCTCTTAGGAACATGGGCCGGGTACAGGAAGCAATAATACACTTCCGTGAAGCAATACGTCTTGCACCTTGCAGGCTGGATTGCTATGAAGGTGAGTGAAGTGAAGCTATTGAAAGATAGCATTGGTGTGGTGGTGATGATTGTTGTTGTTATCAAACAAGAAAATAGACAGGAGTTCTTTTTTTTCCTCAGGCTGACTTTCTTGTAAGTACATTATTATTACCCCCAAAACTATACATTTCTATGAAAAGTGGTTAGATGAGAGATAATAGAGAACATGTGTATTTATAAGAACGATTTTCAAAAAAGATGTTTGTTTTTAAATTCTTTAATCTGGCTATAAAGAGACTTGGGTGTTTTGGGAAAATCAGTTTCAGATGATAATGTGAACTGTGTAGTTATTTGCACTGGGAACTTCATTTTGTCATACTGTCTCCTAAATTGGAACAAGTTTATATGGCAAGTAGTTAAGAAAAGATATAAAGATATATTTTCAGAGGAATATGGATTTTCTTGCAGAGTTAAAAGTAATGCTAAAATGTTTTCCTTTTTCATCATCAGGTCTCATCGAATGTTACCTAGCATCTAACAGTATCCGAGAAGCTATGGTTATGGCAAATAATGTGTATAAAACTCTGGGAGCAAACGCGCAGACCCTCACTTTGTTAGCAACAGTCTGTCTTGAAGATCCAGTCACACAGGAAAAAGCAAAAACGTTATTGGACAAAGCGCTGACACAAAGACCTGATTACATTAAAGCTGTGGTAAAGAAAGCAGAACTTCTTAGTAAGTTCACTTTTTCCATGTCAACTTACTTACAATATTAATTATGTTTTATAGTATTATGCAGCCTCATCAATGCAAGGAATGTGACGGTGATGCTGCAGCCCAGGGGGTTGTCAGTTCTATTCTGAAGGGAAAAGAACAAGAATTAATTGCATCTCGCAACTGACATTGCAGCACTTAAAACAATTGCAGGCAAAATGTTTTGATTTCAAAGTATACGTAGTCATGAGTGTAGCAGTTACTGCTTACAGAAAGTATATTACTACTATCCTTCATGCTGTCACTTCTGAGGGGAAAAAATAGTTTCATGTTGTGATGGCTTTTACTGCACACTCTGACTTTTATAGATCTGTCTAAACTATTAATTAAAACTGTAGTTTTGCAAATAAACAGGTAGAGAACAAAAGTATGAAGACGGAATTGCTTTGCTGAGGAACGCGCTGGCTAATCAGAGTGACTGTGTTCTGCATCGAATACTTGGAGACTTTCTTGTAGCTGTCAATGAATACCAGGAAGCTATGGACCAGTACAGTATTGCCCTAAGGTAACCCAGAGACTCCAAGGTTGCAGCGTATTTATAAGAATCCATAATCAACTCCAAGTAAAAAGTTGAGCATTGAGTCACTAATTGGTTAGGGCATGCATCAGAGATAGCTCTACATCATTCTCCCTTAAAACAGAAACACAACATGACCTGATAATGAATTAGTTGCTCATAAGGCTTTGAACTGAGAAGTGCAAAATTTAGGGATGGTGTTAACAGTAAACATGTCACCAGGCGTACAGCTCCTTTACTGATGAAAAGATTAAGGCGTGGATTTTTGTATTTATTATTAAATTGGCAACTTTAGGATCTGTTCCTTTAGAATAGAAGGTGCTCTATGAGCACGAGCTATTATGTAAATTTAAATAGGTGATTCAATAAAGAACCTAAATGTTATCTTATAAAGTTATGTTAAATGTTACATATTTCAATTTCAAAAAGTTAAACTTACCTTAAATCTAGCACATTACATCCACAATAAACTCGTGTTGCGTAAATGGATCAGCTATTTTTGTCTTGTAAATGATGCGTTTAGTCATAGTCATTTAAATCTTTATTACTTCCACATTCTTATAATTAGTGTTGTCTGAAGGAGTTGACTAAGTTTCCTTAAAGAGCGTGATGTTTAGAGAAGTGCATTCGTGAGGCTCAAAATGGTTTTGTATAGAGATGTAATATTTGGTGTTATTGTCAGCCTGAGGTGAAGCTGCATCTACTAATTTGAAATTCTTGGTGGTGCTAAACAGGAAGTGCACAAAACAAGATGATTTTTTTTTTATGATTGCATTACAAATAATAAAAAAAAAATACTAAGTTTTAAGTCAATGCTTTTTTTTCCTTTCTTTTCCCTCAGTTTGGATCCAAATGATCAGAAGTCACTAGAAGGAATGCAGAAAATGGAAAAAGAGGAAAGCCCAACAGATGCAACCCAGGAAGAAGATGTGGATGATATGGAGGGAAGTGGGGAAGAGGGGGACTTGGAAGGCAGTGATAGTGAAGCAGCCCAGTGGGCAGATCAAGAACAGTGGTTTGGCATGCAGTGATGGCCTCTCTTACTGAGGCTTGTTTTGGCACATGAACATACCACCGGGGCCATTCTTCTTTGAAGAACTTCAGCTATTTTTTTTGCAGTAACAGAAGACTTTTTTTTTTTTTTATAGACTCTGAAACCATTTATAGTTCTATGCATCTCAGTGCCATGAAGATTCTTAATGCTTCTTATTTATTAAGTATAAGGGATTAACTGTACTGAAGGTTATTTGCAACTTTTAATTTCAAAAAATCCCTGCTAAAACTAGAAGCATTATAGAATCTAAAGTGCATAATAAGCCTATTGTTTATGATGAGAACTGTCTAAATTGTGTTCAGGGCTAAGTGTGCTTGATTGATTTGTAAATACAGCGGTTTGTATTCCTTTGTGAAAAAGGTTTGTATGTTCCCTTGTTTGTATGCTACCTTTTGGGCTCACACTCCTGTTGAAGTCTGGAGGAGTTGCTTTGGTGTGGCTGAAAGCAGCACTTTTCTCTTGCTGTGTTTGTTGAATTAATTTGTCTTTTTATAAGGCATGTCTTTTTATCTTCTGTGTGCTGTAAAGGAGACGTTTGATACGCCACTCGGCATTGTCTAGGAGGACATTTTTGTAGTTGACCGATTTCTGTGTCTACAGAATTGTACCAATGGTGGAGAATTACGGCAGTTTGCCCAATCCTTACTGAACTCTGTAATCACATAAAGTCTGTACATTAACATTTATTTTTAAATGCTCTTTAAATGCTCTTTAGTTTTATTTCAGAATGTTACTAAATGGTTTTTCATCAGTGACTCAAAGCACTTCACATTCAGCATACAGCAATGACAATTAAAATGATATAAAAAGAATTCATCCCTTTCCACATGCATTACTGTAAAAATGTTAAAATTATACAAGTATGTATTGTCTTGCTTTTGCCATGTTTAGATACTTCCTGTTGGGAGATAATGTTTGAATTCTTGTGTTTTCCATCACCTTTTGAAGCCAAGTTACATTGCTTATTACAGATTCTCAACGTTCTCTCCTCAGCATCATCTCTTCCAGGGTGAGCTTCGTCGTGTAATCCAGAAACTTTCAATTCTGTGGGCTTGGTGTGTGGGAGGAGGAATTACTTTGTGCTCTTACTTTTCTTACAGCTCTGATTTCCTTAGTCTTACGAAAACATCTTTTTATCTTGACAATTTAATTCCTTTTGTATTTATTCTGTTACCACAGTTATGCTGGAGCAGACAGACTTTATTACAAGACTAAAAAGTAGTTCTGAGTATCAGCTGGAGGAAAAATGCCTGTTTGCTACAAATACATGAGATGGAAAACAAGTTTCTCCCTAATCGTAGAAGTACAATGCAGATAAGGGTAAAATTTCTTTTCCTCTGTAATATGCACTACATGAATTAGAAAAATGCACAACAAAGAGACTAGGCAGTTACTCCTATCGTAGTCTATTTTGAAAATACTTTTTTATGTCACATCTTATAAAGGGAGTCTAATAGTTTATCCATTTAAAAAAACAAACATCTAGGTATGTGTTCTCTCTGGAATTCTAGGGGCTTTAGACTTTCCAAAATATCAAGCTGAGCTATGCTTAATTGAAGAATATATGGGAAGAACAGAAAAGAACAGAACGCTGCTATCTTGGTGATTGAATTGGCATAAACTGTGACTGCTCCTTAATTAAATAAATTCACCAAATGGCTGTGTTTCAGTTAGTGAACACTTTGTTAATTGCATTCTGGTGTATGAGAGGCCTGAAACCCTTTTTTTTCTTTAATGAAGAACCTAAGTGTTTATACTATTGCTGTCTGATGAAAAAAGTATACACGTACAAGCAAATTCAAAGCATTTTTTCTTTTTTCACCTCCCTTGTGTTTTCTTCACACTCAAGGTTTCATCAAATTGTATTCCATGTCTGAAAAGTAGGAAGGTTCATTAGCTTTGTTATTTCAAACATCCATTGTAGATGAAAGAATGTAATTTTTAATGTTATTAAACTGAAGAACAGGCAAATTTAATTTTTGATGAAAGAAGCATATGAGGTACATGATGTAGATTTTGTGATCTGCTTGGCCTTTTTGTTCTAATGATTCCTTGAAATAAGTCATTAATCACAGGTGGAAACCACTACTCTTACACATTTTTCTGAAACAACATTTGCATAGAACAGGAAGGCTGAGAACCACAGTTTTACTAAATCATTCTGTAGTGTTTTTGTAGATAACCTGATAACCTCTTGTAGGATAGAGGTGAAACGACAAGATAAATGAACATGCTGTGAAGCAAACAGTGTCCTTATGTGCAGCTTTAGCAAACTAGCCCAGGTACACCAGAGAACACCTTAAGATAGCTGTCAAAATGGAGTGAAATCCTTGCTGATTTATTTTTCTGAGAATTTTACTCCTTATTGAAAGTGAAAATTCCAGTGAAAAGATACCTGTAAATAATGCTTCTGTAAGGACCTGGTGTATTAGGATTATATCACTTGTTTGTAGTCTTTGCTAGTAATTGTACTATTTTTGTAGTATCTAATTGTAGAGAATAAGGAACTTTAAAATGTCATATGTGCCAAAGCATTTGAGATTATGTAGATAGATGTACTTAGCACTAGCTTGAGAATTCTAAAGGGGTTTTTCTTGCCTATTAATGAGCCTTCATTAGTGCTCTACTTTTAGAACGTGATCTCGGGTTTTGCAGAAATCTTGTACTCAAATTTAGTTACTGGTATTCTAGTTTAGAGACTGGAACAATTAGCTAATTCTGTGTAGTTGATCTCATTCTGTCCATTAATCATGTGCTCTGCACGCTAGAAGTAAAAATCACAAAGCCAAAACCTGAAGTTCAGGCTGTGTCAAATCTGTGATGTAAGCTCCCAGAAATGAAGCAATTCTTAGGGGAGGCAAGAAGCTGTTGCCATCCAGTTGTATTTTACAGCACTGACACATCTGCCAGTGCTAGTCTCTGGGTTGGGTAAGGACAGAGTGATTGCTTGAAATCCTGACAGCTGTTTGACGTTTAAATCACAGATGTCATTAACAGGTTCTTAATTCCTGCCTGCTTTATGATAGGCAAGATAGAGAAGTGATATAAGGGGATGGGATTTCTTCAAATCTAAAGCCTTTACATAGGCTTGGGGATGAGTCTTAATTTAATGGAATCGAAAAGTATCATGCATCAATGATGTGGCTAGGAATTATCTAAATAATATATGTTCTGTAGCAAGTGACTTGCCAGTGCTTTCTATGATGTGCTGATAACAACTAAAATACTGGCAGTATTTAGAATTCTGATTTCCAGATCTTGAGAATCTAAGAACTGTGAAGCAGAAATAATGAGGACTGGTGGCCAATATAAATGTTTTTGTCTAATTGAGGCGCTTTTTCCTTTTCTGTTACTGCTGATTACGGAGAGATTTTTGATTAACTAGGGCTTTTTTTTTCAATAACTGTCTTATTAGGCCTGTTTTTTTTTTTTTTTTTTTTTTTTTTTTTTTTTTTTTGTAGTGATTCTTTTCTTCTATCCTTACTTTTCAGAAGCTCAGTGATGTGGAAACTGATCTGTCGAAGATAGAGGCAAGGAATATTTTTTTATCCAGCAAACCCTATTTCTTCATTCAGACCTCAGATGTAAAGAAATCTCAAAGGCTACGTTGTACTGTTGTGGTTTCAAGTTACACAGGTATATTGTAGCCAAATATTAAAAATAAAATAAAATAAATCTAAATTAATGCAGACTCCAGGGGTTTTAAATTTAGTGTCCTTAGGTGGGATTAAATTTAGTACGTTGGTACAACTTTATGTAGTACCCAGTAAAAAGCAATTACACTGTAGTCACTTTTGCAATAGTTACTTCATAGAAAGGATTCAGTGTGAGCTTAAGGAATTACTCCCTTACCAGTCGTGTTCCCGTACTGCCCGTTTTGCCTGGGTAATGGTTTGAAAAGTAATCCTGTAACAAGATTCCTGAAATTCCCTCAGAAATATTCACACTCCTCTCCCATCCTATTTATTTTTATTTTACTTTTTATCTGCTTGCTTCGTGGCCCCACAAAAGGCTGCTTGGTTCAAGGATATCGAGGAGGAGGGAGCTGGGAGCTGTGTTGCTGTTGAATTGCTGTGTAGGAGCTTTGCCTAAGGCCCTGCTGATAATTAACAGGTTTGTGACGGTCCAGTGACCAGATCTTGGAGGGAAGGATGACAAGATAGGAAGAATAATGGTGTGATGGTGTGGAAAGGGAGAGAACTGGGCAGCTGCTGCTGCTCCTGCAGTTCTGCTTGTTTTCAGAACTGGCAGACTGGTTAAGATGTCATTTGGAAGCTGGTCAGAAGGAGGCAGAGAGTACACAGAGCTGGGTGTTTGGGTGCAGAAAAAGAAGGGTGTATTCTGGTGCAAACACAGCTCAGTGAAAAATAAACTGTTCGTGTGGGGGATTTCACTGTAACAATGTCCAATATCTATGTATTAAGCAAAGCTATTTGGCTAGTCCACGTCGATTGCTGTTGATGACAGCAAAACAGAAGGAATGATCTATGTTTTCACTTGCTGTCTTGAGCCTTGCACACACTTAGCTAACATTAATGCTAATGGCTGTTTAATACTCTATATGGAATGTGCAGGGGAAGCTTTCACCATGGCGAGTCACTGACAGATGTTTACATTGTAAAAGCCTCCATTTCAAACAGCTTCCCTGCTCCCAACCAGCTCCCGGGAGAGGCAAAGGGCTTCGTAAGTTTGGAGATCAGTTTCCTCTTCTTTCTTTCTCTGTCCGCCTATCAAAATGTTGATGCATGCAGATGGTTTGGGGATCTACCAACAGCAGTATAATTCCTGACATACAGATTTTAAAAAGGATTGGGTTTTGTACATCTGTCCCTTCACAGGCAGTACCGTTTCTTAAAGGACAGCAGTACCGTTTCTTAAAGGACAATAGATGACATCTGCTGAACTGGCTGTCCTGCTTGTGTTCTGACTATGTTATTTTAACCAGTGCGTGGCCTGGCAGGAAACAGTGACTTTGCATTCTGAAGTTTTACCTTTGGTCACTTCAACTTGCTTCTTTTTAAATGTCAGCTGTCTGTTTTAGAGCACAGTGAGCCTCAGAATGCTTGTCTAGAGGAAAAAGAGGGGAAAAAAGCCCACATCCTGAGACTTGGACTTGACAATTTCTAAAATATTTACAGAGAACAGAAAATCCAATTACATCAAAGCCGCCTGACGGGCAGGCAGCAGCACACGATGCTCAGCTAACGAGGGGTTTTGATGGCTTGGAACATCTCCCGGTTGGGCTCCCTGGGCTGGGAGGGTTTAGCAGTTGGCAGAGGTGAGATCTGTATGCTGGCATCTGATCCAAGAGCTTGGGTCAATCTGGCGGCACAAAAGACTCCATTCCTGTGTTGGCTGGAGAGACAGCACACTGCTTGTGCATTGCTGTAAAGGTCACTAAGATGCCAGCTCTTTCCCCGAACTATTTATCAGATCTCTGTTGTTCTGCTATTTGCCTAATGTTTATTGCCTAATATATTGTGTTCTCCCTCGATGTGTAGTATGGTCTGAAGAGCTGAAGCTGGTAACTTGGCTTCATCTTGTTGGATACTGAGCGGTTTTCCAGGAAACTTCAGCGTGATGACATCAGTAGAGCAAGAACAGCAGCATGCAGATATGAATCTTCTTTACCCTGGTTGGTCTGGGTAAGCTGCAGTCCATATGGTTCTTGGAATAAACATTTGCAAAGCCTGTCTGCTGGGAAGCCAGCGAGTATCTGCAGTCAGTGACTGAGGAGCTTTTCTGCCTTGGAATACTTGATGGGCTGGTAGCCAGTGATGCTGCAGGCAGACCAAATTGGCAGAAAGCCTAACCTCAGGTTTTGGTTTTCCTCCTTAGGTCCACAGTGGAACCAAGAAGGAGGCAACGTTCGTGTGGACTGAGCGGGCAGTCAGTCTGGTAGACCTGAGTGATCTGGAATGCAGGCGACTTCCAAACTGGCCTGGATCATGCAGTTCGTGCCTTCTGTAAGTTCAGTTGTCTCATCTGCTGAAATATCTGTTTAATGCGGGGAAAATCAGGCATTATTCTGAAAAATAGCCCTTCCTATGTTAGTGTAAATTCAAGCTGACCTGGATAACTGCTGGATTCTGCTGCTGCTGCTGATTGTTGCAAGAGGAGAAGCTGTGTATGGAGGTGGACTTTAATGTTTCCTCAGCTCGCTAGGACAGCTTTTAATAGGCAGGCAGGAAGGTGGCTCCAGCTAACCACTGTTCTGCAGAGGATGTCACACTGCAACTCAGACAATTAGATAAGGCTGCAGGATTCTGTTGAATGTTCACTTCCCTTACCAAAATGTTGGGCTCTAAGAAGGTTTAAGGACCTTCCACCCAGTAACAGTCCATCCCTGGAAATATCTGAGTTTTTGCAAAAGGGGCTGAACTCTTCCTGTGCCATGCTTTGATTTCAGCTTTTGTTCTTGCTGCCTCTATTGTCTGAAAACAGCACATAGGAAGCAGGTTGGTTTGATCTCCCTTTGTGCTGTGATCTACCATCCGTGCCATCAATCCAGAGGTTTTAAAGGGCAGAAGGAAGAATGTTCACCATCTGGCCTTACTTGGGTGTCGAGACACACACAGGGGCTAACCTCACCTGCTGCTGGGCTCTTGGCCTTGGGAAGGAAACTCCCAAAGCTCCTGGGCATGGCCTGAAGGGAAATGTTGCTTGCTGCAGGTGAGGCTGCTCTTCATCTCCCCTGCCCTGAGGGAAGGGAAAAGCGTGTGTCCTATTTCTAACCCTGGATTACTCGTAGTGCCAGCCCTGTGATGGCTGCATTTTCACTAGGATGCTAGGGAGAGGAATTGAGTGGTTCTGTGGGACGTTGCCAGTGGAGCTTTCACTGAGATGGAAGTGTCCTGATGAGGACTTCAAAGACAAATGGCAGCTGGTGAGGGGAGGAGGCGAGCTCTTAATCCCATTATGCTGTAAAAGCAGGGCAACAGCAACTCCATTTTGTGAAAGGCCGGATGGTGTTAAGTCTTTCAGCATACATCTGTCAGAAAAAAAGCCCTCATGCTTCGGGCTGAGGACTGCTTAATGAGCGTGTGGAACCTGATTAGCAGAGGAAGAGCCAAATGCTAAACTGGTCTTACCAGTGCAGCTCCGAGCGCACGCAGAAAGGCAGCGTAAGGTGTCAGAGCAGTTCCAGGAAGAAAAGAGAAGTGTCCCAGGGAGTCTGTGTGCTCCGGGGTCAGCGTCAACTGGAGAAAGGAATTTTCCAGGACTTTAGGTGCTTGAATTTTACTTCAGCACTTTTATTATCTCTGCCCCTCAACCCAAACTAAGGGAACATCTCGTTCCCCACTGCTGTGGGCAGCCACCAGCAGCACTCGCCTTCCTCTGTTTGTTCCATGCGCTGATACAGATCTAGTGCTGTGCAGTGTACACAGTCATTCTTTGGGCTAGTTTTGGCACGTTACATGCAGCTTTTTGCTGTTTTATTGCGGAATCTGATTGACACAACGCTGGGATGTCCGTGGAAATGTCTGCAGTGTCGCTCTGGGAGATTCCGTAATTCCGCAAGGCAGAGAACTTGTTAAAGCAGGCTCGGGGTGCTTTGGGAGCTTGGCCTTGTTTTCTGAGAGGCCAGCTGCGGTTTGCAGGCATCGTCTGATGGGCTGGAGACTGAGTCAATGCTGCAGCCATTTCCTTCTGGTTTTCTTTTTGATCCGTGAAATGCCTGGGAGCTGTGTTGAAGAGCAGCACGGTTTTGGCAAGCAGTCCGCACCCAGTCAGTGCTGCCTGGCAGAGGCTGAGATTTCCAGCACCTGCCGGTTGTTTGTGAGCACGGGGGGGTGGATTCTCGTGTTAGCAGTTCAGCAAAGGTACAAAGCCTCGTGGTGATGTCCTGAGAAACAGCGAGTTTGTTCTTCCAGGGGCGGAAAGGACACACATTGCAGTGAGCTCAGGGGTGGTGGGAGCTTTTTCTTTTGTGCCCCTCTTTTGCTTGGTGAAGGTTGGTCTCAAACCTCGACTGAAGGTCTCTGCTAGTGCTCGAGTCCTGCAGGAGGGCAATGATAAGATAAACTGACTTTTAAGTTACAAATTCTGTCTGGGGTGTCGTGCCTCACTGAATGCAGGGCAGGGCAGGAACAGGCGCGAGACCAAAGCGTCGCTGTTTTGCAATCACAATGCGCTGGAGCTGTGTGACTTGGTTCTGGATGCATGAGCTGGTTGCAGCTTGATTGTTAGCCTCTGATGTTATCTCACCCCAATAGTAAAGCAGTGTTCTTTGCCTGCCTCGGTAGGAAAAATTGACTCTGCCACCTGCAAAAATAGCATGGGTTTATAGCAGCCCAGGCTTATCAGGTCTGGGGATTTTGTTGTTGTTTCTGAAGTCTATTTCAGTTGATTATGGCAGCTCAGTCTCAGAGAAACACTGAGCTGGACACCCCAAGCAGCTCTTGGAGGCTGGCCATTGCTGAAGAGCAAGACTAGAGAATTTTACTTCTCTTAAAGCTGGTGATGTCAGCAAAATCTTGTGTTATTCCTAGGATTATGTGCAAGTGGGAGTTCGTACAGCCTCCAGAAGCACTAATTAAAAGGGAAGTTTCTGGGTGCTCTCATGATTTTGCGCATTCCCTTCAAGCTGCTCCAGGAGGCTGATGAAGATAACTCTTACCATATGAATTCGGGTCCCTCTCTCTCTATTTAAACACACAGCAGGGGCCTTGACCTTGTTAGGCAGACAGTTGAGCCTGCTAAACCCATGTCAGAAGGCTTCTGAGCACTCCGAGCTTGGTGACTACTGATCTTGCAGGGTTTCTTCAGCAGCAGTAGAGCTGACCTACATTTTCCATGTCAGCCCCTGGTCGCCGCTCTCGGTGCTGCCCCACTTAGCTTAGAGCTTTCTGTGCAGCGTCCCGCGGGCTTTGCAGAGCCTCAGCTCTGGGCTGCAGTTAACTGCTTCTGAGGTGTTTGTGGCTGATAGCAGAACCTGAGGTCATGACTGCAGTTAGATTGGTTCCCCTCGGTATTGATTGTGCATCTTTGATTTGGGCATCGAATGACACAGCAGCAGGCTTGTGTTAGATTGCTGGGGACAGAAGTCAGCCGGTGGTGGAGAAGGTGTGTGGTGCTCTGGTAGAGGTTGGTTTAGAGCAGCTGAATCGTTGGGGATGAAATGTTCTAAAACTGTCTTCAGGTGCTCAGGGCTCTGCAGGCTGAGCAGAGGGTGGGATGCTCTTCTTCATTCTGCGGCTTCTGTGGGCTCGGCCCGTAGATTTTCCTGAGGCTCTTTTTCAGAGCTGAGGTTGTGAAACAAATGAGCTTTCTCCTCTACCAAGTGCTTTCCTCATTTCTCACCCACCAGCCTGGGGGTGGCTGTGGGTTCAGATCTTACGCAGTCACATTCACCTGGCTGGGAGCTGGGGCTGTTTTCTGCCTCCTGTCCTGGAGCTTGATGTAATTTGCCCGTAATTCCTGAGGGTGCTGGGAACCATTTCTCTTCCCTCCGCAGCTGTCAGAGTGGGGCCCATCCATGCAGTGCTTTGGAGCCAGGGCTGTGCAGCGAGGTGAGGAGGAGGAGGGGGGCGATGAAGCTGTTTATCTCAGCATCTCTTACCCCACATGCTCTCGCACTTGAGTACCTAGCAACCCACTGAGCTTCACAAAGTTTTCTCTGTGTGGCTCTACTCCAGAAGTGCTGCTTGCAGTTCATCTGGGGACTAGTTATGCTTGCAGATCATAACTAAAAAAAAAAATGTTTAAAGCTAAGTTAAGGGTTTGGTCTCAGTTCACTCCCCAGTGCTGTGCTGTCAACGCAGAAATGCCGAAACCATCCTCGCACCGTGGCAGCAGTACGGAGTGGAAGCTGAAGCTGTTTTCTGAACAACGAATTAATATAATTGTCAACAGCACCGAAACCAAACGTACAGACTGGCAAGTATTTATGAAAGTAGAAAAGAGGGCATCAGCTCAGCTGGGCAGCAGGAGTAACTTTTACAGGCTGTTGCTACACCGTGTGTGTGTGTTCTGAGAAACTGGACTTCAGCTGCCTGTAGTCGATAAAGAGAGCTTTGTTTTTCTTACCATTTCCTGAACACCAGCCTAGAGATGTTTGCTAATGGGGCAGTTTCTTCCCTAATGGGCTGAACAAATGATTTTAATTGTTTAGCTCAGGTGTCTGCGCAGTGTAATGGACAGCTGCTGTTTGTTGGCCTGTGCTGGGAGCAGCTCCGGGAGGTTATTTGGTGACAGTGCTGTTGGTGTGCGCAGGAGCCGGTCTATAAATAAGGTGGAGGGAAGAGCTGCAGCTGCAGATAAAAGCTGTGCTGAACTCGGTTCTGACAGCCTTGGCCCAGAGGTTAGGAGCAGAGCTCAGCTTGCTGGGAACAACACTACCATAGTAGGAAGCAGCCTTCTCCTCCAGCCCTATGTATTAATGCAGCGCCGACCATCATATAGCGGAGCTCAGCCGCGGAATTCGGCTCTAGTATTTTTAAACCTCGTGCTGTTGTGTTTGAAGGGGCTCAGACATGTCACCTAATTTGGATAACGCTGTTTGCTGGCGCTGTGCTGGTATCATGGGCTAGTTGGAGAGGCATTACAGTTAATTTAAAACGCATTACTCCCCTTTGAAGTTGGCTGAAGTTGCAGAGTTAGAGAGGCTCTGCTTGTGCCCTTACTTCCCTCCTCTTACTCCAAACAAAACGTAGTTTATGGGAGTCAGAGCAGAGCATTACAGGACACTTGGCTAACCCAGCTTTTACCCTTCAGAGTGCTTTAGCCTTGCCTAACACTGTAACGAGGGCTCTGATGCTGTGACCTGGTGGGACCTGCACTGCTGCAGCACGCTTACCGGCAGAATTGCTTAAGTCTTGAGGAAGGGAATAAGCCATGACTAACAAAAGCAGCTGTAAGCAGGCTGGTCATGGCTTGTAGCAAATGTACTCTTGGTTAATCTTCCTTCTGCCTATGGAAGGTGGAAGGGGCCAGCAGCTACTGAGGGCTGGGGCAATTTAGGAAATAGAAAAGGACAAAAAATAGAGATGTAGTTGGGAAAGAAATGTTTATTTTAAGTTTCTCAGAGGGATTTACAAACAATGGAGCATTTTAAAAAAAATTGAGTGATCAAAGTACTTGACAGTGTCCCTTAAACACACACACAAGCCCCTGGACAGAGGAAGTCACACCAGCGAGGAGGTCAATACTGCTGGAAGAGCAGCTGGCATCTGCATAGTTCTAGAAGGAAAGATTGCAATGCTGTTGGTGCAAATATGTGTCATCCTGGCATTAATATAAGAGCACGCTGAAGTATGTACGCATGTACCTGCGGAAAACAAAGTGCATAAAATAACACACAAAGTATGTATTGTAGAATAAATTTATTTACCTGATACAAATGAAACTAGGTGTGATGCTTCTTACTGTCAGCATGTAAATAGACAACTGATCTTATTTACAACTTCTAAAGGTCATACATGCAGTTGTGGTAACTGGCTAAATCATTTGCTGCTTTCTAAATAAATGCATCACAATATTTTGTATTGCACCAACATCTGTCTTACTGCTTTAAATTTAAATAAGTTACATTACAGTGCAAAACAGGTTGATTTGCACACATGATAAAAAAATCCAAAGGTATGAATTGGAGGCTTACAGTTTAACATTCATCTGTAATCTTTTCAATGAGTTTTATAAATAGGATAGCATTGTACATAAGCTGTTATAGAGTAGTATGTTTGGATGATACAATACAGAGATTTGTCTACAACCGAAGGCATGCAGTTTTGATATTGTACATTTTATAAACTGACATTTTACATACAGGAATATGGAAAATTGGCTGACAGCTCGGCGATTCTTGTTCAAAGATAAACAAACTCTTCTCCATGCTGCACAGAACCCAAACTTCTCTGGAGAGAGTTTCCAATTCTGTAACTATATTGCACATTTGTACATCTGAAGTCCTAATGGTACCACACATTTCTTCCACAGAGAACACAATGAGTTTTGTTTTTAGGGAAAGCAAAGAATCTTTACACATGATACATGCAGAAGTTTTGGTAGATGTGTTGCTAAAAACACATGCACGCAACAAAACAACCTTACATTTCTGCAAAATTGTTTAGGAAGCGATTACTCCAGTATTGCTGAAAAGGAAAGAAAGAAAAGGAAACAGTTAATAAAAGGATGAATGCAAAGTATCATTGTAAAAGCAAGACTAAGATCAACAGTGACAGAAGAAAGAATGTTAAGTCTGATAACAACTGCTCTGTCATTGAAGGGACACTCTCAGGTTACTTTGTTCTTAAAGCCCAGGACACTCTGGATTATGTCTCAGCTCTTCTGAATTCAGCAGAGCTCCCTTTATCATCAAAGTCAGCACCTTCTCCAGAAGACCATAAATGAAGATGAATTGAGGTATGTTTGGATAGCGTTTGCATTTCTTTGCCTGACTAGTGGTAATAGTAAAAAGTAAAGGGAGACTCGTCTGTCTTTTAGCTTCTTATAGTACCCAGTTTGAGCTATTTTTTTCCCCTTTAAAATAAATAATCTTGAAGAGTGTTCTTTTAATTGAGGCATTATAGTGCACATTTGGCCCTGAAGTGACCTAACAATGTCCCTTTTTTAAGTTATGCAGCTTATTCTGGGAAGCAGTAGGAAAGCTCCGAAGAAGTCATTAAACTACACAGATTAATGCGTAGGCAAAGGGTAGAGTACAGTATAACTACTGGACTTTACCCCTAAAATACAGCGTAAGGTTAGCCTTGGGTCTGGAAAAAGTGTACTCTGATTGCCTAGAACTAAAGGGTGGCTCTTCAAAACATTGCTTAACACTAAAATTTAGGCTCTCCTGCTAGGATTTGAGAATGCATAATATTAATGCAATTAAGGATGTAATTAGCAGAGATTAGGGAAACAGTTAATGGTTAGAAGTGCAAGAAGGTAAACAAGACAGGTGCAAGAGACAGACAATTTTGTATCAGTTTTTACCTCCCTTCATCTCAGCAAATTTAACCATCTTTAAGCAGTTTACCACATATAGTCTGTGCATCAGCTGTGTTCTTCGAACAGTGACAGAGGACTGCTGTACTGCATTTTATCATCAGATTAAGAACTCATTTTCTTACCATGAGCTTTCTCCAGAACGGCCTCTCTACAACCATCAGCTTTGCAGCACTGTGAGAGACTGGGATGTATTTTTCTGCAGCTTCTTTCATACTGATTTATTTGCGGTAATGCTTTGAGAAACCAACCATGGACTAATTTTAGTGCCTGGATACAGGCAAGAAGGAGCAGCTTGAATTGTGCAGCTCAAAACCAGTACTTTGAATCACTGCCATTTGAAAGCTGAGAGCACCTGGGGCATGACAAAGATAAAAGCCCTTGTCTTCATGTTGCTGGCATATGACTGCAGCTGCCTGACCATCCTCTTTGCTCTGCTTTGGACCAGCCCACAGAACACTGAATTCAGGAGGCACTGCTGTCATAGCAAAACCCACTGGTTTCCCAGCATAAGCTGGGATCCCTCCTGGTGTTTCTCACATATGGTACCATCAGTCACAATCAACATTTAATCTTACACACCCCTCACGTGCTAGAAAACAAGCAAGGTGTGAGGAATTCAGAAGACCAGAGAGATGAAGCTCAGTGAGATGAGAGCAAGAGAGCAAAGGGAAACAAAAGGAATGAAGTTATCTTCTTAAAGTTGAGATGGGAAATAAAACCTGAAAGCCCACAGCAGAGCAATTTTAGTGCTGGGTGCTTGACCACAGGGGAAGAAGCACATGGTAAGTCTTAATGTTTGGCCAGTCCAGACCACACCAGGCTGGCCTGCATCTTACAGTGGCAACACCTGGAGAACAGAAGTACTGAAGCATAACAGCAATTGTCACTGAACCAACAATAATGAAGCACTGATCATAGGGAACCCTATTGCTCCATTTCTGCAAAGAGGTCTAGACAGCAAGACCAGGAGACATCTAAAAATAATAAAGAAAAGCAAGGTAGGTTAAGATTGCTTGGGCTCTTTAAGCAAACCCTACAAAACCAGGCTCCTGAGGTTGCAGAAGCAGTCAGGAGGGATAAATGCCACTCCATTCGCCCACCAACAGCCTAGCTTTCAAAGGTAAACTCCAAGAAACAGAAGGCTCCTACTGCAAGTGAGACCCTGAGATAACTGATAGAAGTGAGCCCTCAGCAAGATTTGTCTTCAACATACACAACTGAGTGTGCCAGACAAAGATTCAACAGAACGTGTCAAAGACTGAATTTTAATTTATCCATTTTCCCCTTCAGTGTCTTAGAGATGGGGAGAAAGGTGTTGTATACAAGAATTATTTTGTGTAATAGACAGGAAAAGAACTGTACAAGAATTGCTCTCAACTACTGCCACATACATGGCTTAGAAAAGCACAGCTCTGGAGGTTTACACAGAGCCATTGCTCAAAGATTCAGTGGCTATTCCTGCCCCCTTGAAAAAAATCTGGCCACAATTCTATTGTTTCCAACAAATGACAATGGACGTGGATATATTTTGATCTCAAGGAATTCTAAATTACATGACCTGTAAGTTTCCTGTTTGAAGAAACAGGAGCAAGCCTTAAAATGCTCAGTTAGTATTCAGACAGCATCTGACTGGTGCTGGCCATCGGTTTTGTGGTATGCAAAACATCCAGGTTGGCAAAGACAGGTTCCTCCTTACATAGAGGGCATTCAAGCGAGTTCAACGCTTACAGCTCTACAAAAAACCTCTTACATCATTTCTATCTCCCCCTACCTGAGTCACTTCTGCATCAGTTAAAGTATATCAATGTTTACATAAACAGGGAGTATTCGCAATGCAGTGGACTTTCAAATCAGGTCTGTATTCTGAGGCTGGCATGTATATCTGAAAGCTTGAAACCTAAAGAATTAATCTGTGCTCACTGGATTCCAGCTGGCTCTAAAAGAGCAGAGAGGAAAATGGTAGTTAAAAGCTACGAGGAGTAAGAAAGCTGTTTGAATTTGGTTATTAAAGCAGATTTCGAGCCAACACAAGATAACACAGCACCTGCTACTCAACAAAGGCATTATGGCCCTCGTACAATTTTCAAAGACTATCCTGTGAAGCCAAGACTGTTCTTTTGTCTTTTTGTATGACCACTGTTCAAAGTGTTTCCATTCATTGGAAACAATAAGCTGCTTTTGCAAAGAGGAGCAGAGAAGCACCTGCGCATTGAGCACTGTGTGGATTATTCCTAGAGAAGGGCTGGTGTGCTCAGAGGAGGACAAAACCTCAGAGTAAACCAGCACCTGACCATGAGTACTAGTGTTCTGCACACTAAACATTCATATAAACACCTGTCATTGTCTTAAGTTACAGATTTATCCAATTTTATCTTGAACTTAAGACAAAGCTGTAGGATCTTGGGGTACACTAAGGCTCCTGGCTGCTCTAAAACAAGCTCTAAAATGCACTAAAACAAAAGCAAGAGCTTTACCTTCAGAATCAGTAATTTCAGCTTCACACCATAAAACGAGAGTCTAAAGTGGTGATAATAATGTAGCACAGCAGAATTTGACAAAACACAGCATGGGAATGAAGGAAATTACTATTTATTCTTCAACATGTATACAGCATATGCTATTTTACAGCAAGTCACCACTGGCATGGTGAAATGGAAGAGAAATACTCACTTTAGTCGATGAAAGTTGGAAGGCATTGGAGAAAAACACCACAGTTAGGACTGTTAATGACTTACACGTTGTTGATACAGGACTGAATTTGAAAACATGCTTTAACATTTACCGTAATAATGAAGGTGGTTAGTGCCACATTAAAATAAAAATAGTTCTATACAATATGTTCAATTTGGTCATGTGCTATTTACAGATTTTACAAAACACACACACGAGCTTGTTACTTCAAGTCAGGTAACAACAGGCCAGCAGAGTAACTCCATGTATACAACTTAGCATTAGTGCCCTAAGTGTAGGAAATCCAATTTCTAGCTATGCAGTGCAAGTTATTTTTCCAGGTCTCGTTACAAGTTTTGATCTTAAAGGGGGAAGAAAAAAAAAGTTCTGACACATGTAAGTAAGGTATTAAAACTCAACTTAAACGCTCTTTTGGAATTAAAACAGACTGTGTTGGTTAAAAAGGCTTGGTTTAGATTTAAGTAGACAGAAGAAAACCTCCCTATCCCTGCATCATGGGCAACACTGGCAAAATAAGGTCTGTTACAATAAAAATACAATAGACACTTAAATAAATAATCTTTAAAAAAAAAACTGTGTGTTGAGAATATGGAAGAACCCCAGCAGGCTGCACCTGGAATGATATTTTCTGCACGAGCAAGATTAGGCATACCTCATACAGAAACTGGTGTAAACAAGGACAGTCAAGAACCAAGAGCAAGGGAGCAGGAAGAGGGGATACAGAAGAAATCCTGACCAAGGTAGCAGTACTCTCTACCCAGTGCAGAAAGTTTGGCTTATGAAAAAAATAAAACCTGACTGTATGACAAATTAAGTTGGGATGATCATGCAGAAGACAAACAGTTACATGCTTTTTTTCATTTTTTTTTTTTTTTTTTTTTTAGTTTCAGACAACACACATTCATTCCCTAAAATCTGCTGCCAATTTAGTTTGATAGTGTCCGCTGGCTCAAAAAAATTTACTTTTTTTTTTTTACATGATGAATAGACTATTGAACAGAACACTGTACATGCTTTTCATCTACAAAAAAATTGCATAAAATAGTGTTAGTTCTCTGTACATGTCAATGGACACTTTAACTGTGTATAAAAGAGGAATATATTGCCCCCACTGAAGTCAGAAAAAGCAAAAAACCAAAATCTAGAGTATGAAACCTCCATCACCGGCAAATATGTTCATGTGAAAATTCAGCAGAAATAGACAGTTGCTCTAAACAATAAAAAAATTGATTAAGTTAAACTTTTTCTTTCAATGTAAAACTGTCACCATGTCAGTCAAGACCAGAACATATCACTAAAGTTAGTGTCTGTGCTGTAAAGCCAGATAACCAAGGGCATAGTAATGAACACAAACGGCCAGGAAACTCCTTCGGTGCATGCTGACAAAGAACACGGTTTGGTGGCAGGCCGCACACTATCTTTACCAGGTTCCAGGTAGTTACGGGCCACGTATTTAAGTGTTTCATCCAGCAGAATGACAGGTAGTGAGATTTTCAATACCATCAGCCATTGCGTCACATTCAGAGGTGTGATCTGGAAGATAATCTGAAAGAAAAGCCAAGTATTACACCTCTGCTCTTCCTCCACCCCTTGTCTCAAGCTCCCAACAAGTTTTTGCTCCATCTCCAAGCTCAGAGATGAGGATATAAAGTACTTACTGGCAGCGGTTCCACGTAAAGGATAAGGAAGTGGAGTGACATGGACAAGCAGATAGCGCCCACCAGCCAGATATTCTCCCACGGGGGCATCCTCATTAAGGACTGGTTTTCTGACAGACTGCAACAGAAACACAGTACATGTGTGTACGTACAAGATACTGATAGGAAATTCAGTAAATCAGAAAAGAGCTGGAAAGAGCAGCAAGGCAAGCCCCAGTTATCCCAGTCATGAAGGAAAGGACACCAAAGCATGGTTTAAGTAAGTTACAACTTTAGATTACCCTGGAAGACTGCTTCACAGAGTGACCACAGTTCAGTCTCACGTTTGTTTTTGAAAGCTTTTGTGCATTCTGCCCATTCCTGACCTAATCTACTTTTTTTTTTTTTTTTTTTGCTAAGACCCTGACATCCTCTCCACAGGTGTGGAGAGAGAATAGAATGCTGGGTACAGCAGCGTGAGACAGAATCCTCCTGTCTGTCAGCTGCTGGGGCCCTATTTCTCCCTCCCCATTTCCTCCAAAGGTCAGTTATAGACTGGAAATAAAGAGGAGGCCATGTACTTGTACCACTTGTACCTTCTTCATGCTTATTCTTTAAATCCACTCCAGATTCAATCTGCAGAGGAGTCTGAGATACAGAACACCAAATGTAGAGCAGTACCTTACTATGTAGGACTACCACAGCACACTTAATTTTAAAAACCAACTTTAAAGTGACCTCTAAGCTATTTGAAGAAAATATCCTTGACATTGTGCTACTTAGTGGTTTCCATTTATAATAACATTAATTGGCTAAACCCACACTCCCTTCGGGCAGGAAAAATTATTTTCCGTATCTTCAACATTCTTATTTTAGTTCTCCTTGATATCACATGGGAGGGATAATCTGATTAATTAAGCTCAGATTAAAAGTAACGGAAAATATGTCAGTTGCTTATGCTTAGTAAAGTGCCAGAATGAACTGACAGAATTAAAAATACACCTTATGATAAGGGATCTCAATTGTTATCTGAGAGTCATTTTGTTTGCACTGCCAGGATTTGGAAAGGAAGTATGACTCATTATTCGTTGAGCTGTCCACATACTCTGAACCAAGCTGCATAGAAGGTGGGATTTTGGATAAGCTACGCAAAAGCTTTGCTTTCTGATGTGGAGATACAAACCTGTTGAGAGCATTGCACATCTCTATGGTGACAAGTACAGAAAGAGCCATCGTCATTGGATACGGAGACTCAAACACCACACAGTCGACACCAGAGAAGTCAGGGTTGTCCTCTTTGCACTGCAGAAAATGGCTCTAGAACAGAAAAACACGAACTCATTTCTACAGCTCGTTAACTTTTAAAATGTAAAGTAGGCTATTAGGAAGTAAGTAGTATCATAAAAAACTTTAAATATGAATCCTACAAGCACCACACTACAGGAGAGACAAGTGTCTAATATGACACTACAAGCACCAAAAAAACAAAAAGCTTTTGCCAGCTTCAGAAAAATTTCTGTTAGTCTTCTATTTACAAGACACCCCTCAGTCCTCTGAATTGTTTAGCAGCTCAGGTATGCCACCTTTGAGCTTGATCACAATTGATTAGTCTTTAAAATAAGTTTTACTTTAACAAAGAATATCTCATTACATAAATCTTTTTTAAAAATAGCTACTGTTTTTCTACAGTCATTTCAAGAAAAAAAAGATGTATAAAAGGAATGTGCCCCTTTCCCCGGAGAAACTAAACAGAGCACGTACCAGCTGATAAAAGGTAACTCTTGGACCACCATCAGCAGCAATAAACCACCAAGCAGCAGCACCCACTGTGGCAGCACCAACATAACCTTGAGGAAAACAAACAACTTTTTTCAGCGTTGTGGACTTTATGCAAGAGAACATCTCACTTGCCACACCTGAACTTCTACTTCGAAACCTCCAAGTACTGAAAAAAAAAATAGACTAATTTATCTAAAAGATACATCTAGAATCTAATTAAAAGTTTCTGATGAAGTGGTAGATGTCTTACTGATGTTATGCAACTATAACTTTTTCTGCCTCTGTTGTTAGCAATGAAAAGAAAAAGTTACTGCTTTACCATTCTATCATAGCACTGCCTGCAAATACACAAAACAGTGAATCTCAAAATAGAATACCAATTCTACAGATCATCTATTGCTAGTTTTCAGAACTTGAGCAAAAGTTAGACACTGATTTCAAAGTGGGCCTCAAAAAATCTACATGCTGTAGTTAAGAGAAATAAGAAAGCTCTTACTACTTACATCCAATAGCTAGGTAACGGAAGAATAGCCATCCACTGATCAGTGGCTCTTTAGGGTTGCGGGGTGGCTTATTCATGATATCAAGATCAGGAGGATTAAAGCCCAGAGCAGTAGCAGGGAGACCATCCGTCACAAGGTTTACCCATAACAGTTGGACAGGAATTAGAGCTTCAGGAAAACCCAGGGCAGCAGTCAAGAAGATACTATAAGAAAACCCACCAATTATAAGCTTATTTTTGTGAACGCAAATAAGTTTTTTAATGCTTAAGCTTAAAGCATCCTTTCTGTTCTCTCACATGGAGTTATCCATTTCATATCACAAACAGCATTAAAGTTTTTAATGCTTTAAAGTCTACAAAAAATAGGGCAAGACCAATGCTGTATTATATTCTGCTCAGGGAGAAAGTATGCTTTGATGTAAGCAACAGTTAGGAGATCAATACTTACATTCTGTGGCACTGGGGCAACATTTCTCCCCAGGACATGTAAGAGACTTTCTTCCGTAACTTGAGGTTTAAGTTACAGAAACATTTAAATGTTGCTATGTTATCTGAAATAACAGATCTTATAAGATTTTGTCTTCTTATTTTTACAATTAAGTTCCACAGAGAAGCATTCCAAACACAGAAGTAACTAAAGCATCTTAGCCACCTACTGAGCTAGAGTATTATATAAAATGCAACGCTCAGCTTTTGTGCTATGCTAAAGTTCTCCAGTAAATGCTACTGACCCTGGAAGTATACAGACCTCATTCCATACAGTCACAATGAGCCAACTACCTGGAGAACGGAACCTGTTTCTCTGGTTTTAGCGAGAAATACTGGAAGTAAATGAATAATAGACTCCATCATCACTACTCTAGCCCAAAGAAAACACCTGAAACTTACCATACAACTTCTCCAACGTTGGAAGAGATCAAGTAACGGATGAACTGCTTCATGTTGTTATAAATTGCACGTCCTTCTTCCACAGCAGCTACGATAGTCGAGAAATTATCATCTGCTAAAACCATTTCAGAAGCAGTTTTAGCCACTGCAGTACCAGAACCCATAGCAATTCCAATTTCTGCTTTCTTCAACGCAGGGGCATCATTGACACCATCACCAGTCTAAAACAAGAATTTAAAGTTGAAGAAGAGCAGACACTTTTATATAGGACAAGAAAAGAATTTCACATCGCGTCTGGTATTTTAGATCAAATCACTTAAGCACAGAACTATTATGAGATGGAGTTCAGGAAAAAGCTGAAGTCCTGAACAAGGCATCAGTCTGACAGGGCATAATTTAAGTTTAAACACAGTATCTGCCTTTCAAATCAAGTAAGAAGTTCAATTCCTCACCATAGCTGTAATCTCGTCGAAAGACTGAAGAAACTCCACAATTTTAGACTTGTGGGAAGGCTCCACACGAGCAAAGCAACGGGCATGGTGGCAAGCATCTCTTTGGGCAGCAAGTGAGAGCTCATCAAATTCACGGCCAGTAAAGGCTTTTGTAGACACATCTTCATCTTCCACAAAGATACCAATGCGTCGGCAAATAGCTACTGCTGTGCCTTTATTATCACCAGTGATCATAATAACTCTAATACCAGCTTGTTTACACAGCTTTATAGACGAAGCTACTTCAATTCTTGGGGGATCCAGCATACCCACGCAGCCAACGAAGGTCAAATTGGTCTGAAACAATACAGCACTGAGTTTTAGCACAAAAACCTGTAGACATCTGACATTAGCAAAACAATCATTTTATTTGCACGCTAAACATACATCTCAGTGTAGTGACCTTTGTGTTTACTCCCATTCCCAATATTCTATATTGAGCAACTGGACACTGAAGCCTATGTCAACTTGATGTTTGGCCAAAGCCAGTGTATTATGTATGATATGCTTGTTGTTTTCATTCTGGAAGGATTACCTGTTTTGCCATGCTAAATTTTCACAGTGCTTTAGGTCTGACACTTAATTCAGAGAGTGGGAGAACCAAAATGTCACACATCTATACGCACATTGACAAGTATGAGGAGGTGAGGCAGCATTTGGTGCTTTCAGAATCACAATGCTACATGGTACCCCATGCACGAGAGGCCATAGTTAATTCCAAGAGCACAAGCATACACTGAAATGGGATCCTACACTTTTAAGCCTTGCCTCAAATATGTTCATTTCATTAGCTGTGATCTAATTGTTACCCTTGCAAATTCAACTTACAGTCAAGTCTTTCTTTTTCACCATCAGAGCCAGCAGCGCAGTGCACAAACCAAAACTCACCAACTGCTATCACGCCCCCCAACACTTCACCCCAGCCTAAGTCCTTGATACAGATTTCATTGGAAAATTACAGAGTAGCTAAGATGATAATCATGGACAGATTTTTCGCAGACAACAGTATGGAGGAGGGGAAGTAAACCTGATCCTCAGAGCACAAAATGGTAGTGAGGTTTCATCATAAAATCCCCAGAGGTCTTCGCAGTTGAGCAGCGTCAAACTAAAAATCATTGAAGCCGAAACCACAATGCACTTTTGGGAAGGTTTTTCAGTCTCTGAAACAGTTTATGCTGTTATGACCTTCAGGACTGTATGCATATATGCAAAACAGTATAACTTGTAGGTGGCTTTCTATCTGATTTCTCCTGCTTTTAGCCAAGTGACAGCATGTATAACCAGCCATCAAGAACAAATGCACATTTTGCTTTTAAATCCAAAATTAACTGGTGAAAGAAAAAGGTGGACAGTTACCAGAAACTACAGAATATTCTCAGACAGTATCCTTTGAATTTCTTTAAAGCTACATACAATCTGTTCTATAAACTGATAATTCCCTCCATAGATGTGGCTAATTGTGTCTGACATCAAAAACACCCAGTAAGACATTCTCAGCTTTAACTACACCACAAGAAAAGGGCCAAACATAAGGAGTCACCATTCCCATTTGGGAGAGGAAGAAATGTTAAAAGGACGTTTAACTAAAATTACCTCGTAGTTAATGAAGTTTGAGGAGTCCTCAAGATTCATTTCTTCTTTTCTAGGTGGATTGTCATGGGTTGCCAGAGCCAAGCAACGCAATGTGTCTCTACCAGTTCCCCACTCTCTAATAACAGACATTATTTTCTGCTTAATTCCTGAGGTCAATGCTACTTTAGCGTTTCCAACACGGACATGCGTACATCTGTCAATTACACCTTCAGGAGCACCCTTGCAGAGGCAAACAAGAAAAAATCTTAGTAAAAAAAATTCCTTTCCAACACAGCATTTGCTTAAACTAACAAAGTTATTTATGTCCAAGCAGTTTGGCCATAATTTCTAATGTTATGGAGTCTTTGTAGCCATTCCATAACTGCACTTCTCCAGCATGGAACTCACCTTAACAAACATCTTACTCATGGACGTGCGGCTTGGTTTGTTCGGTGTACAATAGACAGACATAGACTTTCTGTCTCTTGAGAATTCCAGAGTGAATTCTTTCTTCATGAGTTGTTTTATCACCTTTTAAGAAGACAACAGTGTAACAATATGTTTAGATAATATATGTACCAAAACTCACTCCCCAATGAATTCCAGATAAAAGAGTACTGACCGAATTGCAAGCATTCGCACGTTCAATTCGAGAAAGTCCTTTCAAGTCTGTGTCAAATACATTCATCTTTTCAACCAGACAGGTAAGTGCCGTTTCTGTAGCTTCACCCACTTTTTCATATACTCCCTTAGCCTTTAGTTAACACAAAGCAAACAAACACAAGAGTTTACTTTAACCCTCAGCTGGAACCTACTGGAGACAAAGTTCAAGTTTCGCAATGGAAAAAAAATGCTTAACAAATCTTAATATGGCTTAGGAAACAAGCAAAACTATTTTTAAAAAGCAGGAGTTTCATTTGAGGAGTTTCATTTGTAGAAAATTTCAAGCCTTTCCTCTCAATACCAGCAGAGAATGATGTCAGCATCTTATCAAGTATTCAAGTCATTTTGAGATGTAGCAACCTTAAGGAGGCAAGGCAAAGCAAGAAAGCAGCAGTGCATTCTACACAGCAAGAGATCTCCAAGTTCCAGATTAAACTTACTGCCTGGCTTAAGTTTCCTCAGTGTTCAACAAACAAGTCATTCCCAGAATTAATGCTTAAGAAGACCTAAATACTCTTCCTTGAATAGAAGGGGATTTACCACTGAAAGGTATTACATAGACAGATGAGAACAAACATTTATCCTCATTCTCACACTCCCCTCTGTTCCAGGATATTTCCAGGATATGTACTTACTTCATTGTAGTCCAACGAGGAATCATTGCAGAGCGCACAGATCGTTGCAAGTTCCACAAGGCCATCGTACTGGCTACATTTAATAAGTTTGTCATCTTTATGCCTTCCCAGAGGATGAAAAAGGGGGAAATTTACATTAGTTATTTACAATTAGCATTTAATGTTTCCCTTCTTTAAACCTGCTACTGTATTGCCATTTAATACAATGCTTATTAAGGACTTGGAACTACAGAGTTCACCAGAGAATCCAGATACCTTTAAATAGATACGCAGTTATTAGACAAAAATAAATTTGATATAAGTTTATCATATAAATTTGATAAAGGTGAAATCTGAATTATAGATCAGACAGAAATGAACAGAACAACATTACCGATGAAATTACTACCTGAATTACAAAACCTTATCTCGTCCAGTGACAGTCATACAGCAACACAGAACAGAAATAAAGAGCTCAGTGAAAGAAGAATCTGAAATCAGTATTACAGCATGTATGACTTGGACGGGAGTTCCAAGGAAAAGGATATTGCCAGACATTAGGAGCTTAACTTCCTTAGTCTCACTGCACATTCTGCAGATTTACTGCTATGCATGAACTGGACAGGCAGTAGATTTGGTCTTTGTTATTTCTTAAAAATTGATCTGTGCTGTATGCGAATCTCCTAAACCAATAAAAAGCTACGTCATTTCACAACACAAATTCCACTAGCAAAAAAATATTCTTTTCTAGTAGTTATATATACTTAATGATGAATATCTGAGCTCTTTAGGAAAAGCAAAGGTACATTTTCCCAAAGTAATATACCCTTCAGGCATCACAAATAAAAGGAACTTCTTTGCTTCCACATTTAGAAATAGATAATAAATGAGCTCATTTTCTGTAGCATCAGCACACTTCTAGAGTAAACATAAAGGAACCAGAAGAAGTGCTCAATGCTGTTATTTTTACCAGAATCAGCAAGACAATTCTCTTGTACCATCTCTTATTAAAGCCCTCAAGGAGAAAAATGTCTGATAGAAAGAAATGGATCACTGCTCCATAAGAATGCTTAACACTGCCTATGACGTCTGATTATGTAAGCTTTTTGTTCAGCCTCTTGTAGTACTGCAAAAGAAATCCAGCGTTGCATAATAGCGTATGAACAAAACGCATCTTAAAAATAAGTATGCTTTAAAGTTCCATTTTGCATATAATCCTACAGTCATAAGCAAAATTTAGCAGCTCTAAGCTCTTAACTCTTTAAAGTTCTCGGCAGCTCTCAGTTTGTCACATCATCTGTCACAGCTGGTACATCCTGCTTTCACCTGTCCTGAACCTGCAGACAACCAGCATATTTGAATATCCCTAACTTGTTATACCAGCTTTCCCCTGCTTGCACCTTATCAGCAATCACAATGTCTGAAGTAACACAACTACATATGGAGTCAAAGTTGTGGGGTCAGTTCTACGTGAAGCTTTTTCTTAAGCTTCAGGTTTTTTGATTAGCTAAAAATGAAGAAATGCACTCTACTAGCTTTTGCTGCAGTTCTTACCAATCACTTTTATTTTTGTGGTCTCATTTTGCAAACCAGCATGCACATTGTCAAACAGTTTAGAGCGTTTTGTCAGGCCTCAGGACACAGTCTCGTAACTGAGAAATCAGTCACTAGAAAAGTTTCAGTCACTACAAAATGCTATGTACATGAACGCAGTGCTACTCACACACTTGTTCACATTTCCCCAGTTTCAGCAAGTAAAAACAGAACATTAACATACATTGATGACACTTCTTATACTCACATTTGTCACCTCACTGAGTTTTATTATTTCATTTATCTCTAGTTCTTGAGAGAGCAGCAAAAGCATAATAGCTAGATGCGTTTCAGGATCTAGAGTGTCACCTTGTCTAATTCTGCCTGCTGAAACAGAAGCATAAGCTTTTGACAGCAATTAGCTTTGAAACAAAAAGAGACTTGGGGAATTAAGATTTCCAGCTGCTGAGAACATTAATTTTGATAGCAGTTAAGACCATAAAGAGCGATAATTGCTACTGAGACTGGTGAAGACTGCATGAAGTCACAGGCCTGTATGTGAAACTCCATAAGGTCGAGATGTTTAAAATAATTGAATCTAGTTCTACTTTACACATAGAATTCTAATTCTGTAAAACTGAAGTGATAAAAATACGTGAAAGACCGGCCAAATAAAAGGAGCAGGAACAACTTCATAGAAGGAGGCTCTCTCCCTCTAGAATCAGAACCCTAAGATTCTAGAAGCTCTCAGGATGAACCATCTATCCCACTAGGAAAGACCTGAAACTGCTGAAGTAAAACATAAATGGATCATGCCTTTTCAAGGCCAGTGGTTTAGTACCAGCTCAGATGCCACAGGCTGAGACAAACACATACACTACCCAAGTACAGAAGCATCAAGCCCCACCAACTTCTGAGGGCAGGACAGAGGAATTTACAGTAAATTCAAGAAAACTTCAGCACATTCATAAGATACTTTAAGAAAGTCTTCTCTGAGGCAGTTTACACTCTCACTGGTTGAGTTTTCAATTACTGAGTAGTATACACATCACTTTGCAAGTCTACCGTAACAGTCAGTGAGTAAATAGACAAATATTTAACACTTACACTTCTCCCATTGGAGCATATGTTGAACCAGTTACAGTAAATTCATTCAGAGAACAGTTATCTCCATCTACTCTGTCCAGGACAAACATCTGAAATTAGAGTTAGAAGTGTTAGAAGTGCCTTTGAAAAATAATTAATGCATGAGATTTAAACCTTAAGTATGCAGGTACAAGAAGCAAGTCCACGTTCAGTAAACAAAGTAGACAAAACCAGACAATACTTTGAACTTCACTCCCATACATGTTTGAACAGCTCCTTGTACTGAAGCATGAAGTACAGAACACAGCATTTCAGTTCAGATCTTATTTGAAAACTCAATTGTGGTACAAGTAGATCAAAGAGATGAAAAAATCCTATAGAGCATACACTTAACTTCAGCTATTAGGACTAGACTAGCTCCCAATCCTGACTGTGCCTAAGTTCTTCCTTGGCTTCAGACTCAAATTAATTCTCCTGTGTACATTTGACGTAGCAGTTCCAATCAAAAGCAGCACAGGACAGCTTGTACACTGACAATTCTTACCAAAGCAAAAATACAAAGCATCTACAAATAACAGAAGCTTTTCTATGCAGCAGGTAAGGTTTGAGGCAAGAGGCAGACTACAAGTTCCCCTTAACATCAGTGAAAGCATTTCCTATCCTGTTTCTTTAAGTCATTTGCACTGACTTAATCTACAGTCAGTCTACACTGGTTGATTAGAACCATTCAGACAGCTCAAGTGTCCCTACAGTACAGACTGAAATTATTTTCAAATAAATACACTAATTTGAAGGATGCATTTGTGCTCTAAGACACATGCATCTGTTCATCTGTCCTTTGTTTCCGTTTCCGTTCTAGGAGAGCTGCAAGCAGATTCAAATCAGTGAAAGTGGAGATAAAAACGTGGCACCTCAAGTTGTCATACTCTACCAGGACTAGCTGGTAGTAGAGGAGAAAGTTTTCTCATTAATTGATAGTGTATTTTAATACAACTTCTAAGAAGTTGGTTACTATGAGCCATTTTGCTATACCTCATCTTAAGATCTTTATTTCCCCTCACTCTGCAGCCTTATGTTTTTGGCAAGCATTCACAAAATACAGCCTAATATCTAGGTCTGCAGTGTCTCAAGTCCCTGTAATCTTCAAAGTAATTTTAAAAAAATAAAAAGCTAAACAAGCAGATAAATGAACATCATAAAACAGAGTAAACATGTTCTTGTCTGAGATAACAGGACAGGAGGACATTAAAACAAGACTTCAAATCTTCTCCTAAAGAAGTGTTGCTTTTGACTGAAATATTTAGTAAAGGTTTCCTTTGGACACTCAGGAATTACTACTTAACATTATGAAAACTGTTAACTGCAAAAGGGAATTACTATTGTAAAAATGCTTCTTAAAAAGCTAGATAATCTCTCTGCTTCAAGTGAAGCTGAATACACATACTGGTTACAGATATTAGGATTTTGCTGTGCTTCACAAAGTCAAACAATTAAGGTTTTTCTGTAGCTGCCTGACCTGGTAAGTTGTACTGCTAGAGATGTAAAACATTTAGCCCTCTGAATCTAAGGAGTAGAGCATTTGAGTTTTTACGTAAATACATCTGAAGGTTCTTAAACGAGTTAACCATGAAGCCTTCTGCTTTTGGCATCTTCATTTTTGGCAGCTTGCATTTGGTGATGAAAAATCTCTGCAAAGACTAGGGCAGTTATGCAACTCTACTGCAAGTAACCTCCTCTGGAATACTGATGAGCAGCTGCTTTGTGTCTCTTAGGTATAAATACTACAATACTGAAGCATGTAGAATAAGTCAACCACCGATTAAAAAGAAAAATCAATCACATGAGAATAAAGTGGTTAAGACTTAAAAACTTCTGCCAAAAATACCAGTCTGTAGTGCGCAACATTTACACATTTGGAATTCTAACCCGATGTAATGACTGAACAAACATTTGATATCATAAATTTGCTATGCTGCTGAACATTTACAATTATGAAAAGAACTTAGTGTTTTCTCCATAAAATTCCTACTCAGAATATCAAGTACATGGGAAGCATGGAAAACTGGCAACACAACATGTATTGTATTAGGTGACTAGCTATAAAAATCTCAATCAGCACAAGAATGAATACTAGCAAAAAGGGAGGCGCACACATCACTTATGCTTACATAAAAGCACACCATACGTTGGTTGAAGAGGACCCTGGCAATGCAGGTGACAGGGTCAACAGCACCTCAAGTTGCCAGATTAGTCATGCACATTGAAACCAATACAGGGATCTACATCAGAGCAACAGCAACTAGCAACGATAACCAAAAAAAGGTGGAAACAGTAGAGAAGAGAACTCAGACCATCCAAGCTACTGCTAGTAAACCTTCTACCTTTTTCTCATTGCTAAGCTTCTCCACCATCGTCATCTTCCTATGTCGAAGTGAATGTTTTTATGCTTCTACACATCCTACCACTTCCTGAAACTGGACAAATCACACTAACTAATCGCCAGTAGTCTGACATGCTTGCAGAATGCCCATAGGAAGCTGCTTGCAAACAACCTTTCCTTCCATCAAATGCGGGTACAGCTATTTTTGGCCATGACTAAATAAGGGAAGAGATAAAAGCCTTTAAACACTACACGCTGGAAAACTGAATTAAAAGTAGAAGTTTATCTTGGGAAAATAAAGCAAGATTTTCATGATATGAGAACGAAAAAAATCCTGATCAAAAGAATTCAAACAACGCTGACTATTCAAACTGAATGACTGAGGAGAGAAAGAAAAACAGAGCAAGCCAATTCAACATACCCTGCAGACTGACATCTGATTCGTGGTCAGGGTACCAGTCTTGTCAGAACAAATAACTGAGGTGCACCCCAAGGTTTCTACGGAGGGAAGACTTCTAACAATAGCATTCTTCTTGGCCATTCTGCGGGTTCCAAGAGCCAAGCAGGTGGTAATGACAGCAGGCAGACCCTCGGGAATAGCAGCAACAGCAAGAGCAACGGCAATTTTAAAGTAATAGATAGCACCTCGAATCCAGGAGCCACCATGAACCGGATCATTAAAGTGACCAATGTTTATTATCCAAACAGCGATGCAGATAAGTGAGATGACTTTAGACAGCTGCTCTCCAAACTCATCCAGCTTCTGTTGGAGAGGGGTTCTCTCTTGTTCAGTAGCCACCATCTCATCACGAATTTTGCCAATTTCAGTGTTTACTCCTGTTGCAATAACCACTCCCATAGCTTTACCAGCAGCAATGTTAGTACCCTAATGTACATAAAGGGAAGAGAAAACAAATTGCATTCAAACTGTAAACAGTTTCCTTTAATAAAGAAAACAAAAAACAACACACACTTACACAAGGCCAGACTAGAGAACATGTTTGAGTTGTTTGAGTTAGGATATGGAAAAGGTAGAAGAGAGGAAGAATGACATTCCCCCAATATATGGGAGAGAATATTCCAGCATAGAATAATTTATATTTACAATTTAGGCCCAATACGAACCTATACTGGTCTACTATAAGCATCAAAATCAAACCCAGCTGCTATACATTCAGTACCTATGTCTACTGACATCTTAAGAGGGTTTGTTTTGTTTTAGCCTGGCAAGAACCAATCCTAATTATGTTATTTACTGTGAGTAATAGACATGGTCTGTGGGATTGTGTGAACATGTTTAACGTGAGCAAGAAGTTAGGTTTTCTACAGGGAGTTCACCAACAGTAAGAGTTATTTCAGTGTCTGAAAGGCATTCAACACTTCCATGAAACAATTTTCAAATCAACTCCATATTTCTGTTTTATCAAGCTAGTTCTCAGTTTTAGCAACACAATAGCACAATTCAGGTACACATTCTTATCAGCCTTGAGAACAATTACTTTAGAAAGAGCAGTCATTTAGGCGTACTTTAAAAGTGCACGTGCTCCAACCTTCAAAACTTTCTTGTAAAGGACAAAAATGAATTTCCTCACAAACTAGTTTCAACAAGCATCTTCCCTAAGGACAGCTTTCATTAAAAGTTACTTCTAACTTTTAATTCGTTCCATTTGATGCACATGGAGACTACATACATATGGCACAGAGAATACAGAAAAGTCATACGGCCTTTAGATTCAGGCTTTAAATTCTCCTCACTTTCGTTTATCAGCTTATCTGTATTGTTTTGTATGTTTTAAAACTTTCAAAACAACTTACAGAAAATAGCATGTTCTTTTTGTCTTGGTTTACAGCACGAGGATCAGGTACAGGGTCAGTGTGCTTAATAACAGAGACAGATTCACCTAAAATGAAGATAATAGCCTTAAGAAGAGATTATACATGTATCATCTTGAGACCTGTAGGGAATCAAAAGTTATAACCTTCAGTCCGAAAAAGACTGTGTGAAACTGCTTTCTTTAAATTATTTTAATTGCTTAAGGAAAACAGGAAATAATTCAACTGACCAAAGAACTGAACAGCTGGCTTTTAATGAAAATAAGGTAAGATTTAAGTAAACATTTTATAGAGTTAGAAATCAATGAAGCATAAACCATGTCTTTTAAGAGACATTAAAGTGGTCACATAGGTAGTCACTCCACTCCTTATTTTAACCTATCAAGATCTACTGCATCAAGGATGACCTCTCATTATTTCACCAGGAAGTTTCTACTTCAGTGTTATTTTGTGCTTCTCATGCATTCATGAGTTTGTTCTCTATGCATTGGAAGAGTTACATTCTCATTTAAATAATTACATGTTACCAGTTATGCATCTATTGGCAAACCTTGATTTTCTCTTTTTAACACTATGCAGCCATCTGTCAGTTAACTCCTTTAGCTGGAAGCCTTCTGAAATCTCTTCCATAAAAACCTTCAATGTCTCAATTTCCATAAACATCACACCGGAATACAAAGCTTCTTCTCAGTGAGAACAGATGTTAATTACTACACCAGATTTCAAAACGAGTGGTAACTCAGTGACTGATGCTAAAAGCATACTACTTTTTGTAAGCCCAAGAGAGCCAAAGCTTCCTACTTTTAAAAGGTTTGATGAGCATCTTAGACTGTAGTCCTGTTTTACTAATTAGAAGACTCAAACATCAATTTAAAATAGGCTCAAAAAGTGTTTTCTTAAAAAAAAAAAAAAGTAAATATTTTCAGTTATTTAAATAATGGCAGGGAATTCATTATTCCCCTTATGCAAGCTTCCAGTTGACTACTTCTACTTCTTCCAGTTCTGATAGATTTACAAAGAGTGCTTATATTTTCTTATGCTAAACAGAAGTAAGCTTGACCAGTCTTGTGCTATTGAGGATATGTACTAAGAAAATTTGCAACCTGTTTTTTCAAGATGAACTTAAGGATCAAAAATAAATTTTTGATGAATAATTTACTGTTTCAAAATTCAGAGCTAGTTGACATTTGTTATTTATACTACCAAAACAGGCAGATAGATCTTCATGTTCCAGCTGAGAAAACTCTTATAACATGCTTGGTTGATTCCTAGCTTCTTTCCTATATTCAGAAGTACCGTTACTTTGTTTTGTTTTCAACTAATCTGAAAGCGCTCTAAATATAGCTCCTGTGCTTGAGAGCTAGTATCGGAAAACACATGAATGTGCATGGACAGAATTTCAGCAAATAAGGCTTTAGTAACAGCAATTTAACAGCTGCCTGTATTTTAGAAGCTCTTGTGAGAGAAAATTGGTGTTACAGAAGACATTTAGCAAGATTTCCATACTTTCATATTCAAGCAGTGACAGGATGTTCAGACCTAGAAGAATGCATAAACTAGGAAAGAAATTATTCCCCATAAGATTCCTGTGCTTCTCGACTAAAAAAAAAATATCAAAAAGGTATTATAAACCTCAGAAAAATATTCACCCCACAAATGTGAACACAAGTGACAATGTTAACGCATTCAACCACTAAAATTTAAGTAACTAGATCTGAAATATACTGCACTGAAGTGCAACATTGTACTTCTATAGCTTCTGGCTTGTCCATAGGGAAATAGTCTATATTATTCTAGAACAGTAAAAAGTCACTTCCAAATGTACGCATAGTTCTCCAAAAGTCACAGAACTCATACCTGTGAGAATTGACTGGTCTACCCTTAGAGTTGTAGATTTGATAGACGTAATCCTTATATCAGCAGGAACCTTGTCTCCAACTGCAAAGAAATTAGTAAGACAAAGTTAGTATTTGTTTTTTGGTGAGATTTCTAACCAAACTACTATTAGCTTTATCAGCCAGGAAAATGAATTTTCCAGTAAATGTTTAGGTGATTAAGATTATTAACAGCTTCTTAAATATGTTGTGGTTCACAATACTCTCATTTTATGAGTATCCAATATACACTTTGGAAATTGTATGTTTGTCTTCAAGATCTCTACCCTATCAAAGAAACATTTTTGAAAATCACTATTTTGTATTTCTAATCATATGACTACATTCTCAGGAGAAAGATAACCAATTTCAGAATACATAGCTACAAATTTTGGTTATTTATAAGTTGAATCAAGTTTCCTTTTCAGAAACAGTCCTGGCCAGTTTTCTGGTTGTTTTCTTTATGCCCAAAGTCAGTTTTCTGTTCTTCAGAGATCAGAACATTATCCATGTTTATTTAGAAACTGCTTATGCAGATCTGCTCTTTTAAATGTTTTCCTTTGAATACTGCCAGATATTTTAGAATTGAAAGCTAAATTCAGATCATGAACTAGCTTTACTTCTCAGTAACGCTACTGTATGAAATATACCACAGTCCAAATCCCCATAAAATTTTGGCAGAACTCTATGCTGTGTTTGTCATACATTCCTATTTTCTAGAGCACAACACTGGATGAAAATAATAATAATAATAAAGAACCACCTCCTCTATCAAGTGTTTGAGATACCAAGGCAGCAGATGGTAGAACAGTTAACAGCACACTCCTAAAGATGGCAGTGATGAAGTCAGCTGCCAGAGCTGCATGGCCAATTTTGCTCCAGCATCTTTATCATCCCACAATTAATTCTTCCTTCTTTCTACTTTCTCTTATCTAGAGCTTTTCCTATTTTTGTAAGGAAAGTGAAAGAACTAAGCCTCACTATTTTGTGACTACTTCAAATAAATTGTTGCATGCAAGCAACTTAACTTGCCACATTTCTGACTGATGTTTGAGGGGGTCTACATTCACACATCAGCATTTCTAACAAATGCATATAATCATGTTTATTCCTAACGTGATTTTAGCAATGCAGTTATTCAAGTGTTAAGTTCATTTTTATTATAAAAGAATGCATAAAGACAAGGGAGAATACTTCAATAACTAGCTAATAAGAGATGATTTTCTCAGTAAATGGACTGTGTCCCTGCAGTAAAATTAAAACAAGCTGCAATTCCTGCAGGAACTGCTTATGCAACTAACAGCAATAATGCACGTTAACAAATAATGCCATGAGAAAGTCAGCAATGGTGTTACAGCCTTAGAACATACAGTCACTCAGACAAGAAAGCTAAGGAACAAAATGCTGAAGAGAATTAAGTGCTACTTTGAACACTGAGTAAATTTGCACCACGTGACTTTTTATAACATCAAAAAAGCCCCAACCACCATTAAAACCAGCAGAGATCGAGCAGTTTAGCTTGAGGAGTTGCCCATCTTTTTATAAGCATGTGTATATGAAGGGATCCCATAAATAGCCACAAATTGTCTTTTTGTATCTTTATAGCATGTGAAAACTAATTTAAGCCACCGTGCCCTTGAGCAGCAAGAGAAAATAGCATTAGACGAACAGTGACCTCAGCCAAAAATGGCAAAAGTATTCAATATGCTCTCCTGACATCGTGGGGAAGTTCATATGCAGACATGTAACTGCAGCTGGTTTTCAAATATCACTGAACAACAGGCTAATGCCTCAGTGCGATGGGGCATAATGCCTGTCAATCCACGTACACATTTTTGTAGTTCTTACAGCAGCTGGAGAGCTACGGCCCACTCCAACACACTACCACATTTGCCAAGACTATGCTGAAGTCTTCATTGCTTCTTAATACAAAAAGCAGCTGTAAACAAGTACCTTCAACTAACTGGACAGAAGAGTGCACGAGTCATCTCCCAGTGCACTGCTTCTGAACAGTTCTAAATTGTTCAAACTCAAACACAATATTCCCAAAAATTTGATGTGCCAGGAGAGACTCCTGCTCTTGTAGATTGATATTCAAGCAACAATATTGCCACAAGAGCTACTCACTATTATTACTGCCTCTATCATCAGAACTGAAGCATTTAATGTTACAATACTGCTGCTTTTAAGTTTATCTCAACAATTTAAGGTAAGATGCGTTATATTCCCTCACCATCTCCATTTGAGAAGGCTGGAGTAAAACATTCAAAGTATTTCCAATATGTAAAAAAACAACTTTATATCAGGATCTATTACAGAACTATTTTGAGCAGCTCTCTGCAAAACAGCTACGACACTAAGGCATTTATGGTCTCAAATACACTTTAATGAGCATAAGTGAAACTTACTATAGATAGGAATTTATCCTATGATAGACAGGAAATTCTTTGGTGAGCAGTCTAATGCAGATCTCATCTATAAGTAGAAGGCTTTTTTTCCATATACTTTAACTCAAATCAATCTCATGTTGTTTTCATTGATAATAAACTATTTTAGACCACAGAACAACTACAAGTATTACCCAAAGCCATGACTTAGAAGACAACAAGAAATTAGGAGAATATGCATTTGCGTTGCTTAATACAGAGCTGCTACAGTCTATATAGTCTAACTTTAGATAATCTCATAGCTTTAAGCCTAAAAGCACAAGTCAGTTACAGAAGTATTTTCATCAATTATTTTTAACAAATTAAACTTGGAACAGTTTTAGCAGGGCTTGGTTCAAATCATTACAGCTTTCCTCACAATCCTTTTGTTCATGCACAAAATAGCATTTTAGCATTATAATACTGAGCTTTATCCCACAAAGAAATCTTAAAAAAGCCTAGTCCATGTGAAGAGGCCAAAGAAAGCCACTTATTTAACTGCATGTGAGTATACACTGTAGCATGTGATTTACAGTTTCTTCTTGATAGAAACTGGACTCGCATTTAGTTGCAATACAAGTTAAAGGTATTTTAAACAAGCCGCATTGCCTCACTGAAAATATGGACAATTAATACCTGCAAATACTGAGTTTTTCAGCTACTTGCAACTACCTAGCAATATTATCTTGATTACACCTCACCCCCCAGCCTTTCTTCTGGAGTTCAAAGCTCCCCACTTATCTGACTCCTCCCAGTGCCATGGCAGCATTATGGGTCAATTTCCACTCTTCCTGTGTGCAATCATTTACATGCGTTCAATTTGAAGCCTACTTGGCAAAGGAGCACACTTCAAGTAAAACAGGTGCCATTTGCAGATGTGACTGCAGTTCCCTAAAGAGGGCTTCCTCATGAACAAAAACCTAAATGAAAAACCAGCATGCAGGCTGCCCAGTTGGACTTGGGAAGTGACCCTGAATGATTCAAGTCTTCAAATTGACTTCAAGCATAGAACGCATTAAGTCCTAATCTAATACCTCGCTGTGACCATGTCCTGGAACGATCAATTCATTATCAAAATGTTTAACTTGAGAACCAATATCCCTTTACCACTTTCCAAGATAGCAATAACACTAAACATTTATTTTCAGAACTGTCAGAACACAGAGGCAGTTACTGGGAGACTCCTACAGCAGAAATGCACTTAGCATGCTGAAGCCTATGGTTCCAACAGCCCAGGAAGCTACGAAGTGATGAGACACATTCTATAAATCATGAAGTTAAAGGAAAAAAAAAATAAAGCCACTTGCTTAAAGCCATCAAAAGAAAAGATGAGTATTATTTTTTTGCCAAAACATTAAGGGTTAACAACCGTTTTCTTTATCTGTTCCAACATTACATACTATTATGGGTACAGTTATTTAGGCCACTTTTCCTAATGAGATCTTTAGCCTCTTAAAGAATCTGTTATTTCAAAGTCCACTCTTGCCCAAAAATAGAGTTTATCTTCTAAATTAGAATACATACCAGTGGGGAGTATTTACTAATAAACTGCCTATGAAACTGAGGTAATTGAAACAAGCAATCAAAAAATCCCTACAGTAGAGATACCACCACAAGGTTTAAGAACTGAAATGAGCAGGCTTAAGTAACACAGTATGGGACCCTAGACAGAGCTGAGTATTGTTTCTGCTGGACAGACAGTAACAATTGCAACTGACATCTGAACATAATGAACTGCTTCTATCTGGAAGTTTAGTTGTGGCAGCATGATTTTGATACTAAACTTCTTTAACAAACTCAGCTTAGCTCATCTTCTTCTTCCCTCTTCACATACTAGTCTTCCTCTCACATACAGCCCAGTCTTCCTATTGTGTTTGACCACAAATTTAACCTGTTGTTACAGGAATAAAATTTACATTTCCAACATTTCCTATATAGGGCATAATAAAAATGCTACGAAAAATCAGAAGCTCTTCAAAACAAGAAGTCCACCTACTCTTTCATACAAGGTCAGAAGTGTCAAGTTATCAAAATGAGGACTGTGAAATACACTGTAAACCTGAATTTACACCCAAAGACAGTTAAGATGGATTTCTTTTCAAGAAGATGTAGACTAAAATAGTGGTCCCTTCAGTTTTAACCATACTAGTAAAACAGCATTTGGTTTTACTGCCAAGCCAGCAAAACAACGTATTCTGAGTCAATTTTTTGCATTGATGACACATGCTACAGATTAGAGAGCATTCACAAAACAGCCCTCTCTACCACATGCTGTTCTCCATTCTGGACAGACAGAAGTTATCCTTGGAGCTTACTGCACAGCGCATGCAGAGGTCTAAATATCCAAACCTAAGAACTGTTAGAGGCAGAAGAAAAACATCATACATAAGTTATTCATGTTGCATTCTCATCAATGACAACCAAGGAGACAGGAAAAAACAGGAAAAAACTCAGCTTTCTGGGAGCAAAATATTTCAAAACCAGAACTAAGGTTCTATTTAGAAAAAGTATATAGTGTATTGAGCAATACATAAGACAAGTCATTCCTATTTTAATGCTTCCATTTTGGAAAATCATATTTGAATGTCAGTCTCTCTGAAGAGGGCACCAGAACATTTAATAAGTTGTGCCAATGTGATACCCAGCCTGTAAGTCTGCACTTTTTTCTAATCTGACTTGGTCTAGCTTCAGCTTTTAATCAGTGGATTTATTTATAACACCACCTTCTAGATGGAAACTCTTGTGATCAGCCTATTAAAATATCTAATAGCAGAAAGAAGAAACTGTTACATTAAGCTTCCACTTTTGCCAGATCAGGTAGAGCAGCAGGTGACATTTCTCCACCAAAGCTGAAGTTTCCAAATTTGAATTTGAAATGAAGTTCCCATTTCCAAATCTGACTGCATTTGGGCAATCCAAGAACAACCAGTAAGCATTCTGGAAGTGCAGCACAGCACCAAAGGGCAAGTTTTTCTTAGTCTTAAAAAAGGAAAGGCTTGCTTTGCAAGGGAGATTACGGTATTAGCAGAACTTTATCTTGATGATCAAGTATTTTGTTCAGTACTACTTGTATTAAAACCCCACTGCAGTATCGGTTCTATTCAGAATATAGAACACCAGATATACTACGAATACCAACAATTAAAATAGAATTACGGTCACTGCTTTTCACTAACAGTTCAGCAACTCCAGAGGAAACTGCTGTAAGAAACAGGAAAAAACAAGAGAGTAGTCTGTTAAACTTACAAATGCGTGCAGTGAGTGACACAGGTTTAGGCTGTGCCCTGACTTGAACCTCGTGCATAACCACCAACGTGGTAATGATGTCAGTGGAGTACCGAGTGAAGTTTGGACTGCACTCTTATCTCAGAACTGCCTCTGATGTGTTAGAAGAGTCCGACAGCCAAAATGTTCACCGCAGCCCACAGATTTATGTACTATGCATACATGTATTTATTAACCTCTGTTTTTATTTCCATGTGTGTTTTTTTTCTGATGCAAAAGCAGTACTTTATGGAAAAAGCAAAACAGCTGGTGCTTCATTTTTTACAAAGCAAACCCAACAACTTGCACTAGGCAAGAAGAAATACCTACAGTTGACTTTTCCCTCCATATCAAGAGCTGCTTTCAGCAGTATGCTTTTAGGACAGCCACCAGAAGGTCAACACTTTGGACTGAACTCTCACTCCATTGTGTTGTAGCTGTTTGGTATGCCACCCTCACCCCTTCCAACTACCTCTCCACAGAAAATAAGCCTGTATCTTTAGCAGTGAAGATCAATTCTAGTCATTAAAGTAACACAAATGCAGAGACCAAGTTGCTTTAGAATAAATTCTGCAAAAATCAATGTCTGCTCTTCATACTACACGGATAACCTGTAGCTCCTTCATAACCACATTGGAGTCTGACGTAATTCAGTTCAAGAATATTCCTTCCCAACTTTAATGCCAAAATTCATCTTCCCTTAATTATAAAGTATTTATGCTTTAGAAAGTATCTTGAAATATTCTGCAGTTGGAATTAAAAGCCTTGGAAAGCAGCACTTGCATACTTTATGCCAGGTATAAACTTAAAAGTGAGTATTCAAGCATATCCACCAATTAAATAAGCATCAATTTCTGGGAAGTCTGTGTATTTTTAAGCTGTTGAGTACTTACAGATGTAACAGTAGATGACAGAAACCACTATTCAGCATTTCAGGGAAAAAGGGACTACTGTGACTCCAGCTTGGTCACTTACAAATTACGACTAGTGAACATCCATTTATTAAATCACAGAAATCTAATTAGATATACCATCTAAGCCAGAACACTTTAGACAGAATAATGCAAAAAAGTGAACAAAATTCATTACTGTGCTTCTTTTATAATTAAGCAATTTGCAACCAGTTTATCCCAGCTTGTCAGACTGGGCTTCATATAAAACTTTAAGAACTAAAGCCCTGCTGTTTTAAGTTTCTCTTTAAAATATTACTTTAACCAAGACAAACACTCAAAACATCAAAGGGCATCTTTAATCTATTAAGGCAGCCGCTAGTTACCAATTTAGAGTGCATCCTCCAATAAACTTAAGGTTTTAGAGCAGAGTGGTAATCCATTTAAGACAGGCACACAGAGAAGCCATTTGAGGACAGCATCTGGACTTTTTTTTTCAGTTCATCAATTCGAAGAAACAAACAGTGTAGCTTAGTAACCCTCAAACACTACAGTTCTGAGAACTATGCCCCCTAGAGCTCTGCAAGCCAATTTAAGACATATATCCCAAACCCCTAAACTCCAACTCCATCCCACAGATTTCCTGATGATTATACAGTATCTTTTCCACTGGCTCTGCTGATGCAGACATGGAAGAAAAGTTTCTGAACATATACAGTTAAGCAATTCATGTCTGCATAGTCTCCAGGCATTCAAACCATCAACTGTCTGCTGGTACACCTGCAAAATTATAGCGTGGCATTTATGTCGAATGTTAGCTGCCAGCCATAATAACCAGTAATTGCTCATCAAGTGCTCCACAGTGCCTGCGTGCACACTGATTCCCAAGATAAGCGTAAGACAGTGCCCCTCAAGAGATAGATGGCCTAATCTATTTCAAGGTACTCCACATTTACTGCACAGTGACAATGCAGACCTGCAGTTTCCCCCTATTACTTCAATACCCCAGCATCCATCTCCCCAGTTGACAGAGCAATTAAAGGAAGTATCTTCACATAGCTTTATTTTAGAAGGCCAAGAGGCACAGTAGTCTATGTAATGAACACAGTCAAGCTCCATGGAATAGCCTAAGGAGCCAAAATAAAGAGTCATGGTATTAGCCATTATTGTATTGTCTTTTGGTTATGTTTAACTGCACAGGTTACCTTTAATGGCTTCAAAACTACAAGATAGACCAAATGATTTTGGAAATGGTTCAATGCTACTTATTCTCAGAGAACTCTTGCAGTGGAAAGAAGCAAATATAAAAATGTGTACTTCTGCATGAATTGCAATACCAATCCACCAATTCCTACAGCAAGTTCTCTCTGCATCAGACCCCAGTGTAGCCACATCAAATTAAGACAGCTGTTATAGCATTAACTGTTCTGTAATAGAGGACCTTTAGAAAGTTCTTTAAAATTAGATATCAACACAGGGGAGAAACCTATCACCTGGTTATTTACACCACTTGGTTGAGAGATATTCGCCTGGACACACAAATGTCATTGGCACTTTGCCTAGAATTCCATACCCAGATATGTATCCTAGTATGAAGTGCTCCGTCACTTCCCTACATGGTCATCTTTTTGCAAACACCATGTCAAAGGCCATCACAATACTCTTGCGCTTGAGAGACAGGCATGCACACACTCTCCCTCACCTCCAGGTCTTGACACTAAAGCTGGTACATAGTGTATTGCTCTTCTCAACTTGCTTGGGAGCTTTTCTGAGTTTGATATGATTAAAATTTCATCATTGTCTGACTACAAGTTAGAATTTATACTGTTTCAGTATCAGTGTTCATATTACACTGAAGCACTTACTTTCTGTATAAAACAACCACATGACATACTTAATATAACACATATAGTCACTTTCATTGAAGATGCAACTGACTACTTACCAATGTAAGAGAAATGAGTGCTTAAAACATGCTCAGGACTATTTGACCCACCAGATTAAGCAAGTGTTTTAATTAGTATGTACTTCTACAGTCAGTCAACAGGCTAGACTATTTATGTTAAAGGACAATCACAAAAGTTGGGCAATTTTGTTTTTCTACTAAGCATACTAGTGTTTTTTTTTTTTAAATCCGTTCCACACGCAAACTATCAGACACTGATCTACAATCAGATTTTAAAATAATGCAATAGTTCCCCTGTGAAAAATAGGGTACCATGCTTGATAAAGACGGCCTAGCAATATACACATTCTAGTCAGCAATTTATTTCCAATTCGTTTTTCTCCTTCAGACAAAGATTTTCCAAAGAGATGTCTAAAGTCACAAGCAATTGATTTTATTGATACTGACAACGCACAGCAATGTAAGTAAAGCCTGCACATCCCCCAGCTGTTTTACATACAACCTGAGCTTTGTCTTTTTCTGCAAGATGAAAATGGGATTTCTCTGCCGCTTCTGAAATAACAAAGAATCAGTTGGGAAATTTCTGTGCTCTAGACACCTGTCAGAGCAGCAAAATCTAGCATTTTTCCTTAGCTGGATACCCCAAACCTGTATAAAATACAGTCAGTTTGCTGTTCTACCAATACTCATTTAAGTACCCCACAAAAATCACTATACTCCCATGATAAACTGCTTCCAGAACCACCAGTCTATTGCAAGCACTTAAAATAGGGAGAAAGAAAACTTCAGCTGCTTAAACAACATCTCACTGCAGAACTCATGGATTTAAATTGACTGTAGAATACGGTAATGGCGAGGTAAAACAGCAGAGTAAGTGACAAGGTATCATAATTCACCCTTTATTTCAGCTATCAGCACTTTGTATTTGTACTTGTTCTTCACCCACAGACACTAAGAGCAAACTAGCTTCAGCCTTGATGCGATTCTCACTCACTCGCAGTCACCTCAGCCAGAGCTGCCGTAGCTGAATCATCCTGTGCACAGGACTGAGACTCTGGACAGGGCTTAGCAAACATTAAAAGTTTCTCAAGGAATGAAAGCTGGGAAGCCAGCCAACACCAACTTCATTTTGAGTGCATACTCTCTCTGCCTACTAATTAAAACAGCAGGATAGTCAATTTTAAGGGTATATATTTATCTCCACCTTCGACAGCTACCACTTCTAAAAGCAAAGGAAGGCTAGGGGAAAAGAAATAGTTTGATGTACACCCTAAATTGCTCCCAAAGGAGCAATCACTCAGCTAACAGTTGATAATGACCTACGAAATATGAGTATGCAATTACTCCTGACATTTAACAAGAACCACCCACTTTTATCCGGGAAGAAATCAGAAACAAAGTCACTGACCACTCCAATTTAGTGAAAGAGATATTGCTGTGGCATTATCACCAAAGTGAAAGGGTTTTACATATTCAGTTCATACTTCCATTTTTGTACTCTTTCCAGACAAAGATACATCTTTTAGGACAAGTCTATTGAAAAAATTGATGCAAGAATCAAATCTTTTGATCTAGGACTTTATTTATCTATTTTAAAAAGAAGCAATGAAGGCATGGGGTTCAAATGCTCACAGTAGAGAACAGGATGCTCTACTTATTTAATAATTATTCTATTTGCAGCCTCCTGTACAGCAATACATAAAAGAAAGACGTGCTAAGGCATTATCAAAGATGAGAAACCAATGATGTCACATGCCAGGCACATATTAGCTGAGGACAGAGGAAGACATTTGTAACAAGAAATTGAAAAAGGACTGCCACTGCAAGCGTAAGAGTTGGAAAAAAAATTCAAATTAAATTACAGCTTTCTTTATCTAAAGGACAGAGTGTGACTAAACAAAAAAATCTCTGCATTCCAAAATTTCAGTCATCACATTTAAGAGCAAGGAAAAAAATTTGTGATAGAAAACAGACAAGTTACATGATAGTCTGAACCCAGACTGCCGAAAATGCAGTTTTAGAGTAGTGACAAGTGTTTTAAAACCTGTACTCCAATTAAGATGCTTTGCTTTTAGACCTGCTAATTAAACTAAGTGGCAATTTGAAAAACAATCCCCTCAGTGCAAATGCACATTTAAAGTAATTACAGATGAACAGGAGCAAGGTTGTTCTTTATGTGAAGCATATACTTAAGATTTCTCTAAGAACTCCCCCCAGGGCCTCAAATCATTAAGACAAGGCCCCCACAACAGTTTTACAATACAAACTAATACATGTATGTACCACATAAATGAGCCTTACCTGCCACTTCTACAATATCACCCGGGACGATGTCCCTTGCTTTAATCCTTTGAACACTCTTTCGGTCTTGTCGATATACTTTACCCATTTCTGGTTCATATTCTTTAAGAGCTTCAATAGCATTTTCAGCATTTCTTTCCTAAAATACAGAAAAAAAAAAACCATGCAGTTTAAAGAGCCTTCAAGGTAAGGAAAGGTAAGTATGTCAGACCCAACTTTTCAAATGCAGCATCACACAAATACTACTGACTCAGCTCAGCCACATTTATTCACAACGAAAATTGTGTGACCCATCCCCTTATGAGGTTGCTGACTGGAAATCATTACAATGTAATTCAGATATTAGCTGACATTTAGAAGCTAGATGCTGTTTATTCAAACTCAGCAGAATTTCCTATCAAGAAAATCCTTTATGTCTTGTTACAGGGAGGCTGCACAAACTGTTCTATGTAGCAGTGATTTTTTTTTCACGTCAAAAAGCATCTGTATATCCACGAGTTGTAATCCTAGTCTTGTCTCAGCTGTACCAGCTTACCTTCAAACTGGAGTGGGCTAGCAATACTGAGTTTGATCTACTAATAGAAGTCAAGAGTCAAGTTAAGATGATCAAAGTTTCCCCAACAGCATTATCATCAGTTTCATTTCATCAAATTAAGTCACGCTACAGTGAAATTTAGGCACACTGACAAGAAGCCTCCCCAGATTCTCTAACAGCTTACAAACTTAGAAGAATCCCCACACACAAGTTTTTATTTCCACAAACACTAGCACAATAACTTTCCTATCTCAATTGCAGTTTCCTCAGCTTAACACTACCAGAGATTGCTGTCAATGCAGTGATGCTACCAAGAGATAGGGCAACATAAGAAACCAGCAGTCTATCATTACTGATGCTCAGTCTCATGTAGGAATAACTTATTTCTCAATTTCTCACTCAATTTGCAAGTACAAACATCATACAGTCCTGAAAATGCTAAGGGTACAGCTAGTACACCTTGATTTTAGAAAGTCTTCACTTCAAATACATACCGGCCTTTCTAGACGATAAAAATTTGACCCAGCACATATCAAAACAGACACTTAATCCTCAAAAAGTCCAAGGTTGAGGTATGAGGTGTTTCCATACAACAAAGCAGCTCACCAAAGCTACCTTGAAGGACTTCTGTTTACATGGTACAGCTCTGTGCCAGGCCGTGAAGAGGTACCAGTGCAGGTCCCAAAAGCTGTTAGTAATACTAGCCTCATATTCCACCAGGAAAATTGATTCTGCTCCTCAACAACATAATGCTGACATTACTTTTCTGTGCATTAACTAAGAGTTAACATCTCAGCATCTTTGACCATATCTTTTTGCTCCCAGTTTGCTTGATTTGAAGGGTAGGTACACTGTCCTGTCAACCACTTAAGTACTAGCAGATGGCGCTTTGGGAAATGTGCACATGGAAAGAAAGGTTGAAAAGGGCAGAGCTAAGGCAATGACTCAGTTGCTCACAGTACCTGTAGAAACAGATACAGTTATGGGTGGAGACTACGTACTGTGACTTTTTTCCATGCCCATTAAAACAAGGGAATGAGTCATTTAATCTGTGCAGCAATTCTGTTTCACAATTAAGTTCGCTGCATGTAGATGTACAGATACTCTCTGCACACTTAGCACATCTGAAAAAATTGGTTATTCCCTACAAGAGTTTATCTGACTACACAAGCAAATTCCCAAACTATACGGATAGCTTTACCTTAGATTTCAGGCTTCAGATTATGTGCAGAATTGTAACACACAGTTTCAAGTTATTAAAAATTAGTTCTTCCACAACTGCTTTATACAAGTGACACTAAAGCGTGCACTGCTTTCGTTCTTCACTCTACATAACCTCTGCACCCATTACCAGCTCTAGCTGTTGTGCAGCAAGCAAGATTCCGCTAGAAAAATCAATCTTCTGCTACTTGTGTTTGAACAAAAGCAAAGAGTAGAAACACATAGCAATGCCACGGAAAGACACTTCTGGTGGTTAACAGTGTTTAGGCTCGACTCCTACGTGTTTTAGCATGCTAAGAGGTCTCTCCCTTAGTTTTCATTGTTATTTTGGAGAGCATTATTTGTTTGGTTTGTTGTGTTGTTTGTTGTGTTTTGCTTTGCTTGTTCTTTTCTAAAAAAGCCTGAAGCCTAACTTGCTAGGATAGCAAGTACTTATGTTACATTAACACTACCCCTTTAAAAAAAATCTGCAAGGGACTTCAGTTACCCTAAAACCCCGTAATACTTTTTATCTGCAGAAAAAAATCTAATAAAATGCTCTATCAGAAGTGATCAAATTTGGCAAGTCAAAATTGTTCATATCATTCTGACTATTTTAAGAAGTGTCAGTATGTGTTATTGCCAATACTATTTTATAACTAAGAATTGTAGTAATTGAAGAGGAAGAATACTGTGTTAATTCCCTCAACAAATGCACTAAAACTAGTATTTGTTCTCAAAAGGAAACAGACAAGAAACAAAATTACAAGATGTCCCATCCTTTGTTCCTCAGCTGGAACAAAGCCACATTTTGTAAGCCTATACAAATGACTGCTTCTTAGCTTTGCAATGTTTATTTCCTGAATTCAGGACTTCATTCTGGACAGTTGAGTTGATGTGTTGATCAGTGTATGGCTAAACAAACTGACAGGCACTTTGCCTTGTTGGCAATACTTCTGAAGCTTTCATTTCACCTTTAGTCAATACTTTGTCTGGAATTTATATGATACGTAGACTCAAGAATCTAAATCTAGCCATACATATTGCTTGCATTGTATGAAGCACCTGACACTACAGAGCGCAGTTCCTCTTAAACCAAGAAACTCCAAAACATTTGTGATTTGGTATTGTAAAAGTATCTGCATACCTGCCACACTCCCACAATCGCGTTGGCTACTAATATAAGTAAGATTACAAAAGGCTCTACAAATGCTGTGATTGTTTCTTCACCTTCTTCAAACCAGGCCAGGACCTGTAAGAGAGAAACACTGATTTAAATCAAGTGATTTACATTGACACCTTGCAAACCTAAGACACAGTGAATTTCAGCTTGAGGTTCAACTCCTCAGACTTCAGCAATTTTGAAGAACCCTCAAATCTTCCAAGCTGTAGCTCCTGAAGGAGTTGGCAATATGCAATGGAAAAGGAGAAAAAGAATCTTTACTGAAGTAGTACGAAGTTCATTCTGAAACCTGCTCTTCTTTTAAAGGAGAAAGCTATTTTTTTGGGAACCATACTGCTACTCTTGCTTCAAAAACGAAAGCAGAAGTCATGACAACGGCTCCAGCACTGAAAAGTTGCAAAAATTTTTCATTACTGTCTAAAACAAGATGCAGACTGATTAGCTTGACTACTTAGAGTACTAAAGCTTCGCACGATTAAGGTTTATGCATAGCTAGATTCTGAATTTTAACTGAATTGTTCTTTATCAGTAACTTACACAAATGAAAATAGCTTTACAAATTTTCACTGAGTACATACGAAAATAAATATCTACTAATTAAAATACAACTGATGTCCTATTGAAGCATTTAAGTGAACTGCACAATTACATCTGAAGTCGAATTCAGAGCCAAGGATCTGATAAAAATTAAACTTTTTTTTTTTTTTAAGTAAATCAACAGGAAAACTTGCATAAAGGACTCCAAGAAGATTTTAATCCATTTGCTTTCAAATCATGTTCTAGGTTTAGGCTTCTACCATTCATTTGGCTTCAGGAGAATGGGTAAGCATCAGGGCCTCTGCAGAGTTCTGTAGCTACCGAAGAAAAGTCAAGCTAACGTGACCAGAGAGGAAGAGCTTTTTCGTCAACATATTGAGCAACAGGAAGCCTGGAAAGTGACAGTAAATAGGAACAACGTGTTGAGATAATTAGGACTGGTAGTCAGGCAACAGCAGCAGTCTGAATCACTGACTGCAGTGAGCAAACCGTTACTAAAGCAAGCACCATAATTCCACTGACATGCTGCTCAGAGCTATTGCTCAATTGTGAAACACTCCAGGATGTTAAAAGGAAGAAGGAGCAGCAGCATGAAAGCCTCAAGCAGAAAGCAGACTGTCAAGCAAACCCAATGCAACAACAAATTTTATTACAAAAGAATAAACTTGTAAGACCCAGGTTATGATTAGTAAGACTGAACCACTCCAACTGGCAATGCATAATTTGGAGGGTCTGTGTAATCCCTCTGGAGAGAGATTTACTTAGGAATTCTTATGCTCTTCACATCTCAATGCCTCTTCCCTCCTCCCACACCACACATCTTCAATTCCCAGTAACAGCTTCTGCCATTTGACCTGCTGAAGCGCAGCCTACACGGTAGTTTTCACTCAACACATTACTCCTTACATCATGGGCAGCTTTTATTCTTCACCAGCACTGTTGCCTCTAGCAGAGTTATAGAAATGGCTAACAGCATGTCCCAGTTTCCTTGGCATATACAAAGCCACACACCATCAGAAAAGCTGCTTAGTATCCGTTTCTTCCTTCCCTTTCTTTATTGGGATTCCACAAAGCCAATGCTGCTTCCAAAAAAGCAAGGAAATTCAATCATTTTGTAGCATTCTTAACAGAGCAGACAACTGCAAGGTTAACTGAAGTAAAACATCTGCTTTACATAATACTAAACCATAATCTTTGCAGATTGAAGACCATGTGGGTTGTAAAGCAACATCGAGAAAGCCTGCAACTTCAAGAGGGAAGGAAAGTAGCTACAAGAACAGCATGATCCATGCGCATCAAGGAGAGCCAAAATTAACTTTGAGATCTTTCTTTCAATATACCATTATTTCAAAAAGAGCAGATGAACTCAGAAATCCTAACAGTACAAATCTACCAAGTTGCTTTAGATCTTCACTGTTGCTTGTTTGGCAAAGTTATCAATCTGTAACTAGATTGAAATGAAAAACAGTTAATCCTGGAGGCAAGCAGCACACATCTCACCCACAAAGTTTCCACACAACCATGAACTGTGTAACAGAACCTACACGGTGTAGTTCTAGAGTGCAAACATAGGCATGTAAATAACAGAACACCTGAATGTAAGTCCTTGGTTTTGCTATAGCAAACTACTGCTACATTAGCACTCCACTGAGGACATTTGTGACCGACAAGACATGCTGCACTAACAAACAGAGGTTATTATTTGGTAGTAGCCTAAAGTTAACAAACACAGCAAGCTCAAAAGGTAGAGCAAGTAATACATGTAAGTTTAGGACCATTTCATTATGCATTTTTGATAACAGACTGTAAATCAAAGCCTAGTAGAGACTATAATTCTTGCCCAAAGCATTGAGTCTATGTCAAAAAAGCTTCCATTTGCACACTTTAAAACCCTAAAGCGGTTTTCCATGAAAGATCTTTGGCTACTACTCAGAAGGGCCCCACCATATTTTAACCACTTAAACTCACACATAGAGAAGCTTAATTACAACATCATTGATCCCCAGTGGACTGTTCAGGTCAGTAGGAAAAACTATCATTTATGTTTTAAAAAGCAAGAAAAAGATAAAATAATTGCTCAGGGGAAACAAGAGCCTGACAGCATAAGGGAAATCACTAGCAAGACCTACCAGTCCCATACCAACAGCCCACACAAGCAGCTTTGAGGACAACTTTCATTTAGCACATCTGATTTAGTGTTGCTAGAGTCATGGCTTACAGAAGCCTACTTTATCCAAAGCATGATGGGGTGGACCTGCAGGATACTAAGTCCAAAAACATGCAACAACGGGCAAACAGCACTTAGTTTTTGTGGTTATTTAAAGAAAGGGGGTCAGAAGTACAATGCAGAAGTCAGCCAGCAATGAGGCAGACTACTGATCAATACAGCTGCAAGAACAGAAGTGTCCTTACAGCCTTTTGCATTTCTACAAATTAATATCTGCGGATTGCGAGGTTAAATTATGGTGGCAAACTGCCTCACGTGTCCATTTGTCATTAAGTAACAGAAAGAATAAAATGAAGAATGAAAGTTTCAAGATAAAATTCTGTTGCCCAGCAAGCTGTACCTACTACCAGAGGAAAAGCAAACAGTTTGTTGTCAGCAACCTAACAAGGCTTTTTTTTGTTTGTTTTTCATTTTGACAATGGAAACTTTGAAGCAAGCAGGCAGATTAAGACCTCATCCTGACGAAAAAGGTTTTAGACTAATTAAAGCTAGTCATGTAGAACTACAGCAAGCCTTTAAGAGAGCCCTCTTCTCACAGGACACTCTAAGTTAGGATTCAGTATGTTTTGGACAGAATACTAACTACCACTTCTCAAAAATCTTTTTAATGATTTTTCTTCTCAATACAAATTTGCTTAATTTTAAGCAGATATAAGCTTTTTTTTTTTTTTTAGCAGTCTTGATACTTGTTCTAGTTACTTGACAGTTATCCTGAAGACCAGGAAATAATCCCCAATTTGCTAACAGATTTTATTTTTAATTGCTACCCAAGAAAAAGAAGAAATCTTGGCCAGAATTATTGGTAAGAAATCAATAATTTTATTGGGTTAGCAAATCATAAATATCCAATAGTTTTGCTACTCCATACTTCTAAATCAAGAACATTCCTGTGATTGCTGTAGCAAAACCAGGGACAATAAATATACATAATGCTTATAGTTTAATTTATACAAATTAAAATGGAATCACAATTGCTTCCTACTCCTTTGTCACCCCACCTATCATTTGGTGTCTCGGGTCCTATTGAGTAATCTGCGTTTGGCTAAAAGCATGCCAGTGTAATGTACTTCAGCAACCCTTATCTCATGTCACATACAGCTCCTGACCTTACCAGGTAGCTCTGGGGTGATCCCAGGGCAAAGCCTGCAACATTTTACTGGCACATCTAACTCCCTTCACCAGCGGCTTTGTTCACCTTTTAACACAGATGAGGCTATACTCATACTAATTTCCAGGATATAACCAACATCTCCAGCCTAAATCACAATATATTGTTTTCATCTAAACACACACATTGACCAGCAGAAAGAGACCCAGAACATTCACTTTTAAGTTAGTTCAAGCATTACAGAAGTAATTGAACCAAAGAGGAGTGCTCTCAAGATGCTGAAGTTTTAACTTTAAAATACAAGCTTTTACAAGCACATACTTCATCGTGTAGAAGAGAACTCAGCAGAAATGTGATGCAAAGATAGGACTGTACAGTTAAGCATACATCACATTCTTCAAAGCATTATTCCCAATCTGGGGCACAAGTAACATTTTACAACTTGTTGAAGTGATTTATACAGCAAAGCAAGCTTATTTTTAACGTAAATACTGTAGATTTTAGTGCGTGTTATCGACATAGCAAGGATTAAAAGCTGGATTTCATGGTAAATTGAACATCCTCTTATTTACACCTAGAAAATCAAGCTACCAAAGCCCCTGAACCACTGAGATGCATTTCACTAGTTACCTCTGTAAAAGCTTCACCGTGTCCAACAAAACACTGAGACAAGATCTGAGTGCGCATGTAGATACATTTACTTCAAATCAGAAATGACACTGTTTCTCTTCAAAAGCCATACTTAAGGCCAGTAAAAATATTGGAGAAACAACAGTGTAAGAATTGAAGCTGTTACTAACTTGGCACATCTGTAACAGCAGTTCCGACTTGGAATGTAGCACACGGTATCTACAGCCAAGGCAACAGGCAGCATATGACCCCCACGATCAGCTAGGGTGACAAGGAATCAGCTGTTAGTCTGATTTATTTTACTGACACATACCTGACAGGGCTTGTGGGAGTAGAGGACACAAAAGGCACTCTGAATACAGAATATTATGGTATGTAATAGGTGATGTTGCTACACAAAAATGTAGCTGAATGCAGATCTCGATGTTAAAGACTTTTTTCTGTGCCATCAAGCATAATAGTAAAAATCTAATATGATTTAAGATCACAACACAATTACCAGAGAAGCTTCCATGACACAAACTAGTACCCTAACATACCTTGAGGTTCCATCTCTTAGACCTGAACCTTCAAGTTCAACAGTTTCTTTAAACTGACAATGAAGAAGAACACTACTTTCACTGCCCTAACAGCACCCATGCCTTTCCTGCAAGCACGCAATGACAACTGGCTGCCACTAGCACGGTGAAGTACATTCTCCATCTGATCTTCAGTAAACTCAACAGCTCAAGTTCTAGCAAGTTTTAGTGACACACTCAAAGCTTAAAAATAAAGTCAATCCTATACTCATGCCTAATTTCAATTGTTGGCCCTCTCACTAGTAATTCAAAGACTTAGCAAGATCTGGGGGTCATTCATTCTTAAACCCAAGCTCGTTAAGCCATTTTCCCCTATTGTCATGCAAAGTAAACAATTCATTTAAGCATCTCCACAGAAACTCCCTTTTGGATATACACCAGGTCTATAAGTACACCAGGTCTGTAAGTCTTCAGCTGGACGTTATTTCAACCCAGAGCCATTATCCAGTCTTACTTCTGCTGGTACACTATCCAACACCCTACCTGAGTACTGCAGTGTCTATCAAACAATAAAATATAGCAAGAAGTAGTCACTGAACTGAAGTGTGAATGTGCACATCCGTCCCACGCATAAGTCTGAGGGGTCTGACACTGCCCCCAAGAAAGGCAAAGTCTTATTAGATGAAAGAGCAGTTCTCAGTGGTATTAGTCAATATCCTAAAGCAACACAAATTTAGTTGACTCCATTTTAAGTTTAATTATCCATTTCAAGATCTCTAAGGTACAGGAAGTTTTGCATGCTTTCCAACAGAACAAATGGCAAGACTGAATTCTTAAGGCTTGCAAAAGAGCATAATACACGCATTTAAGTTAACTTTCAGTATTAAGTTGTTCTACCATAAGAATGACTTAGCATAATTTATTAGTCTCAACTTCACATACGACACCAGTATTTAATGTAGTTATTTTCAAGTTCTCTCATGGAAAAACTACTGTCCACATGCTTAACACAGCTACGCACACTCTTCAAACGTTTTCAGGAGCACTAGAATTTAGTTGATGTTAATTCCACCCAATTTTACAGCAATACAATCTATGAACACATTCAACAGTTCCTTGCAGCTACTACCAAAGCCTCTAATATGCTTTCATCAAGAAGTGTCAAAACAAAATAAAATCAGACAATGCATGATCACATTCTGAACAGGGGAAAAGCCAGAAACTAACACAAAGGAGGAGTGCTTTTAAAGTGCAGAAATAAAATGTATTAAGTTTTTTCCTTTACATTTCATTAAAAGGAAAATCCCTGCTATTCCCAAAATAATCCTACAGCAGGTAGCCATAACTCTTAAATAGGAGACAGAGAAAAGGCAGAGCAGTAGCCCAAGGTCATACACCATGCCAGTTGCACAAAAGCAGAGAACCCAGATCTACCCTACGCTCCTTTCGACTACAGTCTCCCCTTAATTAGGCAGGAAAATTAAGCATACTGAAAAAGAGAAATTGAATCCAGTTACTAATAAAGTTTGCAAAGCGTGCTTGGCAGTGCATATTATATGACTGCTGTCAGTCTAGTGATGTACTGAATACTCATTCGGCAATTAAATCTTTTAAGTTTGGTGAAGTTGTTTTTGTCACTTGGTTACAATAAAAACAAAATATATGTTGGAAGGAAAGGCTAACAATATTCTGTACTGTCATTTATTTCATCCCCTTTCCATCCTCTGGGGAAAGAAAATGAGAAAGAGAAGAGGAAAAAAGACTTCTGAATGACCTGTTTATTCAAATTGCTATGGGCAGCCCAATTTCCTCCCCAGGAAACAGAAGAGTGAGTAAAGCACCTCTGTGTCCACAGCCAAGATCAATGCCACCAACCACTGCTCAGCTGGTAACGGTATATACATACCAAAACCCAGCGCATTTTGAAAGGAGGTGTTGGTGTGGGGATAGATAAAACTTCCCTTGGTCAAGGATCAGCACCACAGCATGCGGCAGCAGCCACAACAGGTCAACCCTTCCCCCAACTCCATATCCTCCCCCATTACAGAACAGTTTCTCCTCTGCCCATCTAATTACCTTGCCCTTAGCTAGAGTCACAATTTCCACACCCCTAACAGCTGCAGCTTTTTTTTTTTCCAAGTAGTTAATTACAACTGGAGGGCAAAGTCTACTATAAACTTTTACTTCTACTGAAACAATTTAATATTCTGCACTTTTTTTCCTGTCATCCAGCTCCCTAAGATGCATAGCTCTCATCTTCCTTCTAGACTTAAAACTTTGTTCAGATTTCCATTTTTTCTGTAAACGCATACATTTTACATATTGCATAAGATGACCAACTAAACGTGCTTTTCTAAAAAAAATTAAATTTCATTCTTGTTCTTTTAATCCAGTACGCAAAGCAAGATGTTCATTTTATGACTAGACTATCCAAAGGTCAGTTACCAAATTTGGTCAACAATGGTGCCATCACAGCCGTCATCATTCTTGTCACTGTCAAAAGCAACAACTGTCACCTTGCTATTATCAGGAAGGGAAGGCAACTGGAATATTCGCCATGTAAATTCTATTTACAGTCTGCACTGCATCCAAAAATGTCTTGCAGTGATTATACATTGAGCTTGATAACAATTAACTCAAAGGCAAGAAGGATGACCAGTTAAACACTTACTCAAGGTTAGTTTTCAAAGCCAACAAAAGCATTGGGAAATCCCACTTCAAATAAGCAAGCGGGGTTGAATAAGAAGTACTTTTAAAATACCTGCCTAGCATAGTTACGTACTTCTGACTCATGCAGTGAAAGATTCCCCAAAACTTTCTTCTTTAGCATAGAAAAAAAATCCATTCACAAGGCAACCAATTTAAGAGAGAGAGATTTACTAAGCATCTTATACTTCTACCTCTTGAAGAAAGAGAAGGGTGTACAGCTCCTATATGTTGGAACATACGTCATTTCTGAGTCTGCAATATACAAGCCAATGAAATAAGAACAATTCATACTTACGAAAGATATGCAAGCTGCCAGCAACAAAATTCTAACTAGTAAGTCTTCAAATTGTTCAATCACAAGCTCGAGTAAGGTTTTTCCTGCAATGGGTAAAGATGACATTTAGTCATGAATATAAAAAAGGATGAACTATTGACAAGAACTAGAAAATTTCAAGAAAAAATGCTTACCTTCCTCAGCTGGTAATTCTGTCAGTCAGATTTTTTCAGGAAGCATGTCAAAGAGAAGAAATCATTGAAGAAACATTAGAGCATTATAAGGCATCCACCAGATACTGCTTCTGCATCGTACACACGACTCAGTTGGGTTTGAGAGCCATACCTTAAGAGCCATTAAAGCAGCTCTTTTCATTGTAAGAACTGAATAGGCCTGCTAGTCTTGCATTTTAAGACACATACAGGTTAGCTGAGAGCTGCTAAGGGTTGTAAATTCAGCCAAGTCATCACTCCAGCCAGCTGTGTGACTTCTGCTGTTGCTGCATACAAAGGGTCAAAGGCTTAAAATGCTTTCCAAATGCTTTCTGACAAGGATTTTCCTCCACAACCACTTAAAAAAAATCAAAGAAGGAACTCGGTTCAAAATATTTCAAGTGCTTTTCTCCATTTCAGAATTTTCTCATTTCTGCTCTCTCTTTATTTCCCCACAACTACATTTAGCATTACGAGAGGCATAAAAGGGGAGTTAAAGCTAATAAAAAGAAATACATATAATTTTCTCACAGCTTTTCATTTTTACACAATGCCATCATAGTTCAAAAGGGACTAGTAAGGACAAATAGTGAAGATTTTTTTTAAATCGCCCTATCTGACGAATTTTGTGTCCCGACTCAGGAGAAGAATGTAAAATGAGGGACAGAAAGGTATCGGAAAGCATAGAAAAATGAAGGTCAAGACGGACAAAAAACCCCACGGTGTTTCATTTCAGAATGGAAGAAGATTTCCCACCGTTAAGGTGAAAGGAAACGGAGGTGACATCCTCCTTCCCAAAGCAGCCCTGCGAGCTCGGGGTATGAAAGAAACCCACGAGGTGGAGTTCAAGTCAGCCATCTTCTCTCCCTCGCTCCTATTCCGGGTCCTGTAAGAGATGCCGGCTTTGCAAATACATACACGTCAGGCCTTGAAACCGGGCCCCGAGAACGATGAGCGGAAGAGAAAAGAGTGGAAGAAAAAAAAAAAAAAAGGGAGCGGAGGGAGAAAAGAAGACGAATGCCAGCGACAGCATCCCCGCGGCTGAGGGGGCCGGTTCACCTACCGTTGGAGCCCCATTTCTCCTTCAGCTTCTTGACTTGCTCCAGGCTGAGCCCGGTGCTTTCGTTGACCCCGAAATAAGCCAAAACTTCCTCCACAGTCTTTGTGTGCGCGTTCTCCATGGCTGGGGCAAGGAGCAGCAAATGGTGCCTGGCTTCTGCTTGTTCTTCTTCTTCTTCCTCCTCCTCCTCCTCGTCAGCGGCGGGCGCAGCGGCGAGCCCCCTCCTCAGCCCCCTCAGCGCCTGGCTCTGTCCCCCACCGCCCCCGTGCTATCACCATAGACCCCCTCCCGCACCACAGGAGAGCCCCCGAGCCCACCTCACCGCCTCTCTCTTCCCGAAGGAGGCAGGAGGGGACGTTAAAAAAAAAAAAAAAAAATTAAAAAAGGAGAGGGGGGGGAAAAACCCGATGGAAAAAAAAAAAAAAAGCCCCCGCCCCCCCTCCCACCCCACACGCCCTCTGAGGGAGCCGAGCGGGGCTTCGGGCACCCCCGAAGCCTGGCTGAGGAGAGCCGCTGCGGCCTGAGGGGCGCGGGGCAGAGCGCGGCCGGTTGGCCTCGCCGCCTCGCCTTTCGCCTCGCCGAGCTCCGAGCCGCCCCCGCGGCCGGCGATAACGGCTCCGAGAGGCGGGGAAGGAGAGGGGAGGGGAGGGGGACACACACACACACAAAAAAAAAAAAAAAAAAAAAAAAAAAGGCGCAGCCGCCCCGCTGCCTCCCTCCCAGCCGGGTGAGGGTCGCTACGCCCCCCTCACACACACTCCCAAGGCCGCCGTCAGGGCTGCGGGCTCGTTCAACCCCCTCCTTCCCTCCCCCCCGCGAGGTTCCGTGGCTCCGGTCGCGCACCGGCGGCGGCGGCTGCTCTAATGTAACTTACGGGAGCTGGGCCGCCCGGGGCCCCACTCGCCGCCGCGGCATGTGGACGCCGCTCATTGGCGGGAAGAACGGAGCGGGGCGGGGGATGGAGCGGCCCCGCCCGGGGGCCGCTGAGGCGATGGCGGTGGCGGTGGCGGTGCCTGGCGCGGTCCTGCGCAACGCGGGGCGGCCGCCCTCCGCCCGGGGGGGGAGGAGGAGGAGGAGGAGGCGGGCGCTGCAGGCCTCATGCGGCGGCGGGAGAGCTTCCGCCCTGCCGGGGGATGAGGCCCGCGGGTGGGGGGCGAGCTGGTCCGGCTCCCGGTGGCAGCCGCCTCATGGTGCGGTCTCGACGTGGGTTTGGTGGTTGAGGGGGCGCGGGGGTGCGGCCCCGTCAGGAGGGATGAGGTGATGGGTGTCTCAGCGCAGCGGCCTGTCGTGACTGGAGCCGCGTGTGGGGTTGCCCTTGTTTGTGTCGTGACAGGATCGTCAAGTACCCAAAGGGGGGAGTGGGGCTGTCTCCACTTCTGTGGTGACAGGAGCCTCGTCCAGCCTTGAATCCACCCGAGGAGGGAAAAAAATCATGAGCTGTGTGCCAACGTGCATGCACTGAGGGGTTTGTGCCCCAAAGATCGTGCCCCGGCCGTGACGGGGCCTGTGCTGACAGAGCAGTGCCTCCCACGAGACTTCCCCAGTTCCCATTCCAGCCTTCCCCAGTTCCCATTCCAGTCGCACCCTGCCCCGCCAGCATAACCGTAACACGCACACTCAGCCCCGGCTTGCACTGAGATAACATGAGGAGGTAGAAACTGCACGGTGTGATTTCAGCAGCGTGTGTGGTGTGAGATACCAGCCTTCCGCAGCGCAGTATCTCGGTAAGTGACACAGACTGAAAAACTAATATAGAATACAGAAAACTGACTGATTTAGCCATCCTCCCCAACAATTCACAGAAACTTCAGGGAACACAACACAAGCTGTTAGAGGGATCAGCACTGACCGCCACTAGTGACACCAGCTATACATAACACGCTGCAAACAATACAGGACACAATATAAATACCTTCCCTTAAAAGCACTCAGGTCCAACCAACGCTCCTGTGTATGCGTGTGCAACCACAAAAGCTGATCTGTACATGTGTCCTGGCTTACATAAATGCAGATCCTACATACAATCTGCATATCCACCAGTGTTAAAAACCACCCACAATATCGTGCTATGAGGAACTGGCTGATCTGGAAGGAAAATCTCTTAATCTTACCTCTGTATTGGCACGAGAAGTGAGGAGAGGGGACAGCCAATATTAAATGATGACATTCTAAGCTGTGTGTTGCCCTCTATCCTTTCTAGCAAAAGTACAGCTGTCCTAGAAGAGATTCCTGTGTAACCAGCCAATGTCCAGATAAGGATTTAGTGTCTGCATGTCTGTACTTCACAGGGCAGTTCTGTACAAAATTCATGAGTTACAATCAGATGACCTAGTTCAAGTATGAGAATTAGTTATTCCATGCTCGTATTAATTTTATCTTGCTTATCAGCAGGATTAATCTGCATGGCCAAATGTTGCTTGAATACAGTTATGTTGCTTTGTGTATCACTGCATCACCCTGCATATACGTACACGTACCCTGTGACAGAGGCAAGAATGTTAACATGAGAGTCTATATAGTTTATATACAGTTTACTGTATATTTTTGTTGCTGTTTTGATATTTTTCGTGGTGCTCTATGAATACATGATTCCATCATCCCAAAAACATAACTGAAATCAGAGGGTACACATGCATCTGAAATTCATATTCTTACAAAACAATGTCCTAGAAAAAAAGCACACAGTGCCAACAGAACAACCGATGAATGCCTGTCACAGGCCCAACTAAGCCACACCTAAGTTTTCAGTTTTCCAACACACAAGTGCATATGTACCTCTGTCATCAAACACCTCCAAATGATAGACTCAGTGTTGGTCCCCATAGTATGTGCATGTGCAACGTTAAGGGACATGTAATTTCCCAAATGGATATATACACAGTAAGCCCAGCTACTTCAATTAATATATTTCACTGACTGGCAGTATGGTATGCCTGGGTAGCTTCCAATCTTCTACCATATTAACACAGCTTACAGTATATGTAACAGTATGTAAAAATACATTTACCACACCAACATTTTTCCCCACAAACATATTTTACTAGACTTTGTATACAAGAACCCCTGTAAAGCACTTGAAAGTCATGCACTTCGTTTTCTTACTACTTTGAAGTATTATTTGTAAATGTTATAGAAAAAGCAATATAATTAAGTATCAGTAACAATTTTCAAAACAAACTGGTATTAGGAAAAAAAAAAAAAGTCTTATTTCATAATGATTTCCCTTTGTTACATATTTTTTATGTCATTATTGTTTTCCTTTTTGTGCCTGCCTCCAAAAAGGCTTATGGAAAATTATTTAAGCATACCAAAACAATGGCATGTGCAATTAGAACTTGGCAGAGTATGTAAAAAACAGTAGATATGGTGTCCTTTCAACTTGTTCGCAGGCAGAAATGTGGCTAGGAGAGTAGAGTTTGCATTCTACCAAATCCTGGTGAACTCTTGGCATTCTCTAGGATTCAGTAGTCCAGCTACAGTTTGACAACTCCACTTCCTTTGTTTCTGTCTCTTCCATTGAGAACAGAAGACTTGATCCTTCCCATTCTTTTGCATCTTTTGAACACAGACCCTACATAAAATGTGGAAAGAACCTGAAAGTACAGTTCTCTGCCTGTGTTTTTTCTGACTCTGGGTGCTGTTACAGCTCAGTGAACATCAGGAGAAGAATGTCTGAATCAAAGACTGCTCTAGGACTTTCTCTTCCAGAACACGATAAAGATCTACATTTCCTTTAGGATTGTTTCCCTGCCTTTCCATAGATGTGCAAGATTGATGCTAGCTCATCACTGAGGATTTCTACACAAGTGATACCTTTCAAAACCTTAAAGATCATTTGTCAGCTGCAAATTTGAAAAATATTTGCAGACACTGTGCTTGGCCTACACAACATAGCGCGGAATGAACTACAAATACCCATGCAGATGCTGCAGCAGAATCAGCACCTGATAATTTTGGCATCAGTTGATACCATATAAACTTAAAAGTGTGACCTGAAGACAGTCTTACTTCCCATATTTTGGTATCTAGGGATTCACAAAGTTTCCCAAGAAATTTGTCTTGTCTCTTAAAGAATATGGTTATCTTGACCCCAATCAGAAGGAAGGCACCTCAGCACGCCTAAGCTGTCCAAGCCCGATGAAAGCTTCCAGGAGACAAGTATTTCCACCATGTGGAGATAGCTTTACGTTCTCCATCTGTAAGGAAGAAGGAAACCGATTTATTTTGCTGTTACAAAATAAAGTTGCAGTTTGTTTTTAGTGTTACCTTGGAAAGGAGCACAACAAGCTTCAGCCTTGATGAAATTCCATTCACATAATGGAAGTACACCATTCATGCATTTGGCCTGCTATCTTTTTTTTTTTTTCAGTGTAATATATTAGAAGAAGAAGCCAACACTTCAGGCAGCAGTATTAAAACTGTTCCTGTAATGCTTACTAATTGAAGTAAATGGGAATTTGGCCCGAGAGAGGACTGCAGGATGCCTTCCTTCAAATTGCAGTAACATTAACTCATCCATATTGCTGCAAAGCAGCTTCACAGCAGAGTTACTGGTTGTAACGTGAGTTGTCTCTTGTTGTACACAAAAACATCAAGTTCAAGCTCAAGTTTCAAAGATTAATAGTTTTAACTGGATCTACCAGCAGCAGAGAGAGGCACGCCCCACACAAAATGGCAGTTTGTTGTGCTGACCAGCAATAGCCTTTTATTCCAGGCCTGGATCTCTTTCAGCGGACACAGATAAAGTTATACTGTTTAACTGTGCCAAAATGTGTAATAATTTTTGCAGATTGGCTAATTGCCTAATGAGACTTAGGTTGAGACCACCAGACTCGTTACTCTTATTACCCCAGATGATTTCAAACACACATCTCCATGAGTGACAAACGGGGGCATTGTTTCTTCCTCCCACGGTACTATTTTATTCCTCTTAAATTACAGTTATTAAAATGTTTCAGCCACTTGAAATCTACCAAAACGTATTAAAATACTGCAAAAATGCTGGATCAAAGTGGAAAGGTTTAAAAACTGCAAATCTGTGATAGGATAATGCAGTTTAAATATAGTAACTGTTTTTTTCCAGTCAGCTTGCTCTTTGATTTCATGGTATTATGTCAAGGGTTTTTTTTCCCCTCTCTCCCTTTAAGAAGCTTATGGCTTAAACAGCAAAATGCAAAAAATATTGCGATGAAACAGTTACACAGAACCAGTAGAAAAATAAGGGATTAAATATGAGTTTGAAATTCGACAATTAAAATAATCTGAGTTTACTCTTTATCTGTTTTCTGCTTAGGCAACGTGCATTCCTGTATCAGCAGCAGGTAGAATGTGACTGCCATAGAGACCTGAGAGACCGTGAACACAAAGGGTAGGGTTGCTGCTGGGAGATTTCTAGAACTGGATCACTGCTCCTGCACAGAGCAGCTGCTTGCTGCCTCAGTAGTGTAAAAGAGACAGCGAGACAGATTCTCATCTTGGTGCCAATATCAATAAGAGATCACAGTTTGTGTTGGTAGATTTCCTCTCTGATTTCTGTGTCCTATTGATAGTCACTTAGTTTCTCGCTGAAGTATCCATTAGAGTATTTACCACGATCATCTCCATTTCCCTGTTTGGAAAAATCTGCCTATCCTAATACTGACGTCAATAGGAGATCTAGGAGTATGGGAGAGAGCATCAGAACCAAGATCCATCATATCTGAAAAAATAATTTTATCTTTATTTGTTGGCCGAGTCATTTCTCTTAAAGGGAAATCAGCTTGACTGCTGTCTTAAAAATGCACAACAACTTTAGAAATAAAGCACTGGTCGGTGCCCATGAGATTTGAATTATGTTCTCATCCTGACCTGAATTTTCCATCTAATTAAGGTCTAATTCTGATTAATTTGGCAGCTAGCTGCCATTTTTCTCCTTTGTAAATATCCCTTGTGTGCTTCTGGAGCTCAATTTTGCTATCTGTAGAAGTGGCTAGGGATACTGCCAAGCTTGTAAGGATGTGGGGTCAGCCACAATATTGATTGAATGGTAGAGTTTGCTGTTTGGGAGGCGTTATAAAATTGCCCTATATTTTATGTCTGGAACAAGCTGGTGGCTAACTGGGATGTCATAGTTCTGGTCACACTACATATTACTTACCTGTAGAATTTAGCAGGCCACCACTTTCAGAGCAAGGAAATTGCTCCAGGTTTGAAGCCATCAGTCAGTCTCCGGCATTCAGAACAGTGCCAGCTCCAAGTTGGACACACAAACACACAACACAGCCTGGTTTCTCACAGTATTAAAACTTAAGATAATTATTTTGGATGGTTTTCTTTGTGTGATTCTTAAGTGTATTAGAAATGCTACCATGGCATTCAGATTTTATTGTGCGCTCTCTTGAACGTGTAATGCACATTGTTTCTATACTAATCAGGTATAAGTGAGTTAGTCTGGTGCTTAGCAGGCTAATGACAAGTCCTAGAAACTACCAGCTACAAGGTAGGGCAATAATTACTGTAGATTAATAGTACCATTGTATCCGTCTCTAGGGGCACTATAAATTCAAATTCCTTTCCTGCTTTGTAGATATTTATGAGGACAGAACCAGTCTTGTACACTGAAAGGAAAAGAGAATGGAAATTACTGAGACACAGTGCTTTGCATGGTCCTGCCTGTGATAGGATGGAAGAAAGAAAGAAAGATGGCTGGGAAAAGTACATGCTTTTCATATGTTCATATAAGTCTGTGAGCAGCAATGACAGCCAGAATGTAGCTCATAGGTGCCATTTTTTTTTTGTCTTTTCACCTTCTATTTAATTAAGCTTTGTATAGTAAGAGCCTTGGGTTGAAGTGAACTATCTGAACTACTTATTTTTAAAACTTTCTGGTTTGCATCTCTTGACACTATCAGAGGCTATAATCGGGGTGGTATGTAAACAGTATATTTTGGGTGTTTTCCGGTGTTATAGCACTATGCCATGATCAGTTCCCCTGTGCAATGCATATCTATCATTTAATATATTCGCTGAATCACAGTGAAGTCACACTCTCTATGACTTTTCAAGACTGAAAGCACGACATCTGTATGTGCTCCATGTAGGTGAGTAGCACCTTAGTCATGGAGATTACTTCATTTTCAGTTACTATCAACGTACTGAAGGAGCACACTTCAGTTTGCAGACATTGATAAAATTCTGCTATACCATCAAACAAAGCCCTTTTGTGAGTCATGTGATATATTATATAGAATTTCCAAAATATTTAAAATTCTTTTATGTTGGATATTTTTCCTTTCCCATGATGTAGGAAAAAAGAATAGAGATCAAACCCAAATGCTCTCTTTGGTTTACCAGTTACATTCGTGCAGTCTGAACCATCAGAAGTCTGTGTAACCCACAGTCTGTGTGGGTTTTATTTTAAAAAGGCAATATTTCAGTGTGCAGTTAATGGGTGCGATTAAACTGTGTCTGTCACCTTCCCCTACCTTTCTTAAGGTCCTCACATCAGCTTCCTAATGTGGGCTGTCCAGGAAGAAAAGAGAAGCTGCAGGACTGCCTTCATTTTCTCTTAATGTGACTCTAACCAAATCTGAATGCATTTTGCTTTAGTGGAATAACTGCTGTATTGATCTTTCGTGTTTCTGCTTCCTTATCTCATTTCTGCTGTTCAATACAATCTATCTAGGTATTTCATGAAAATGATAGGTTGTTGAAGGGGGTTTTAACCTCCCAAATTACTTGTGGTAGTTTTTGGTCACTCAGAAAATAAAAAATCTTATGATTAATCTCTCAGAGCTCAAGGCCTCCAGTAGATCAGGTCTGCTTTTCTCTGTTTATTATGCATAGATTTCTTCTGTGCCAATGGTGTTACATGTGAACTCAAATTATCCTGACCTACAATACTTGTTCTATTTCAAGGTTCCTGGTTTCTAAAAGATTGTTTGACTCCTGGGTGGTTTTTTGCGTTTTTTTTTCCCAATTCTGTTAGCAAAAGAAAACCTCTCCTGAGTCATATTTTAAAAATACTGCTCAGCTCTTAAAGCTGCTTCTGCTCCTGTGTCACAAAGCATTATTGAAAAGATATTCATTTCTACCACCTACAATTGCTCAGAGAACTTCATGAATTCTTTTCCACTCCCATGTTGAAGCTATGCCGGCAGCTTTCTTGTTCCTAGAAGTGTGTTAGAATGATATTCCTGCTATGACCAGGTTGGGTTTTTCTTGAGAAACGTGCTATCAAGCTTATAATTTATTATTAATAGCATTAACAAACATTATTTTTAATAGTAGTGCTGATATTGCGGTTTCTATTATTTTATTAATAATTTGAAACTTCTTCTAATCTAAGATGTTAGGCATTCCATAATCCTTGATGAAAATGATATTATACAGTATCCCTGAGAGAACAGTAAATATTATCATCCCCATTTCACAAAAACAGGCGCTGAGGTTCAAAGTCACACAGTCGATGGCAGAACTAGAAATAGAAATAGTCTCCTGGCTCTCAGTCCTGTTCCTTCTCCAGTCACCCTAAATAGTTTCTAGTATAGCTTTAGAAGACATTTATCACATGATTTTCAAAAATCTCATCTTCTTTGTTAAGGAAAGCTTAAAAGATTTTTTTTAAAGGGATAAAAGGAGACTACTTCATTTTTTAATGAGGTTGCTGAAATGATTCTAGCTGTTTTATTGGCAATGCCATCCACGTTTTGTGAGTTAATCCTGACCCTAGGTACAACTAAAATAGATATCTTTGCCTCCAGCTAATCAACAGGCTTACTAAGATTGCCTAAATAATTTATGTATAACCAACTAGTGGAAACTAGATCTTCTGTGATTTCCCTAGATACATATTCTGCATGTATCATGTATATCCTTGCCTATTTTTGATATTCATTTGAAATTCAGTTGGGACATTTCAGAACACTTGTACTCCAGCTGTATAGCTCTAAGAAAAAGCCATCTGGAGACATAATACAGTATCTTAAAACTGGGCAGAATAATGTTTTAAATCCAAGTGCATTGTCAATGAAGATTCTGAATTTTCTGTTGATGAATATTGAATTGGAATTAAAAAAAAAAAAATCACAACACCACAATTCTATTTCCAACTCTGCCTCTGGCTTATGTAGGTAAGCATTTTGTCTCAGTGCCCTATTTGTACAAGAAAAATAATGACATTTAGCACAGATGATACAGATGATATAAAAACCGATAAATATGAGGTATGAGGATGGTTAAATATGAAAAAATAAATAATCTATTTTTCTTGTTTATAGCACAAGAAATGTGAAAAACATACAGCACTATATGTTGTCTTCAATGAAGTAGCAAAATAAAGCTTGGAACAAAAACTTGCTCCATTGAGGAGAAACTAGATTTTTTTCTTCCAGTCTCTGCAAACAGAAAGTAAAAGCATTAGCAGACGTTGTCCTACCTTGTTCTGACTGCAAATTCAAGAATCTTTCACATCCGTAGCTGAATTGGAAGGTACAGTACAAACTGTCTAGCTGGAGTTCATAACTCCTAACTTTTATCCAAAATCCGTAATTGGAAAATATATTCTGTCTCTTTTGGGTATCAGCTACTAAAAGACTTGCTCATGTCTGCTCCAGGGTGCCAGGAATGCTTTGGGCTGTTAACTGTACTTGTTGAGACTAGCTGCAAAATTAGGGCCAGGTTGCAGCTTCAATCAGCCATGCAGAAAGTGGAGGAGGAGGACCAAGTACTCCAGGAATAATTTAGGTGTGGCAGAACTTCTGCAGCAGCCGCTGAGAACAGAGCAAGCCTTGTTGCTGTCCCACATGGGCTCAGCTGTGCTGGGTGGTGTTGCCTTCATCTGGGGAGGACATGGCAGCTAGAACAATGTGCAAAAGGAATGTGAGTCACTGTCGTTGCAAGCCATGTTGGTTTGCATGCACCTCTACCCCCATCCTATTTTTATCAGTCCCATAATGCCTGCCTGTTCTCATAGTTAGCGATGTCAGCATGTGCCTTGTATTTCTGTCTTCATTTATTCCATCGGATCTCCGCACAGCTGAAATTCCTTCAGGCCTAAGCCTTGGGGCAGTATGTTGAGTTCATGTACCATTCCCGAGTGTGAACTTGATTACCTTTCACATTTAAGAGTTTTCACAGTTCAAATGTGTCAGAAAAGACCAAGCAGAAAGACAAATGAAAATCTCGTTGAGAGTGATAAAGACATGAATTGTTTCTGGCTTGTGTGCCTATAGCGCCTGTTTATGACAGCTGTAGGAAAGGATGAGCAGATCTGCTAAGTCATATTTGCTGTGCAGATCTTTATGCTGCTCTGCAAAGCTGGAAGGTCTCTACTGCTTTAGACTGACCTTTAAAGGCAACACCTTTAAGGACTTTTTTCAAAATGTCCACACTCACTGAGCTGTGGTAATTCCACAGGCATTCTGTCAAAGCCGGTGGGTGCTCACCATCCCTAAGGAAACACAGAGTCGTGGTCAGCATTCTTGTATGTTGAGACAAATTCGGGGTTGTGCTACATCGTGACACCTGTTAAGGCCTCAAAATACTAGAAGTGGGCATTTCACAATCATTTTTGTACTGAATAAGAAGTGCTAGAGCCATTAGCTCCTATTGGTTCTGTTTCTTCTTTCTCCAGACATCTTGGCTGATGAGAAAAACCTCTATCTTTCCATGTGGCTAAGAATATAGGCTACTGATTGCAACTGCTGCTAAGTGCCATGTCCAGCTTTCTGATGGAAACACTCATCCCCTTTACATTTGCATTTTTTATGTAAAGCTGTGGTTGCCACCTGAAACTGTGACTTTCCAGATAATCCTTCTGCTTGATCCTGGGTGACACGTGTGAGATTGTGCTCTGTTTCTTTTTCTGAGCATTTTCATTCATTCTGAATTTCTCAGTCATTCAGAACAGATACCTCATGACCACGGTAAACTGAGGCAGTACCAGTAGTTTATTTTTTGCCATTTTGGCTCAAAGAAGAATGAATTCAATTACTCTGATTAGGAAAGAGGCTCAGTTAAATTCATTCTCACTTCATTTCGGTGAGAGGACATTCTTCCTTTCCTGAGTACGATGAACTAAAAAGCAGACGTTGCATATTTTTTTAATGAAAGGAATATACAAATCTCAGGCTGTAAATTCACCATGACAGATTTCTGATGGGCTGGATTTGTGCCAGTCAGCAGTCTTTATGATAGGTCATTATGACAGATTATCAAAAAGGCAAGCTGCACTTTAGGCTGCATTAAACACAACATAGCCTGCTGGTCAAAAGAGGTGATCCTCCGGCTGTATTTAGTGTTGGTGCAGCCTCACCTTGAATACTGTATGCAGTTCTGGTCTCCACAATACAGCAAGGATGTTAAGGTCCTTGAACGTGACCAGAGGAGGGCAACAAAGCTGGTAATGTCCTGTGAGGAGAGGCTGAGGATGCCTGGGTTGCCTGGTCTGGAGGAGAGGAGGCTGAGAGGTGACCTCATTGCTCTACAGCTTCCTCAGGAGGCGAAATGGCGAGGGAAGCATTGATCTCTTCTCCCTGCTAACTGAGGACAGGACACATGGGAATGGCACAGAGCTTTGCCAGGGGAGGTTCAGACTGCATATTAGGAAAAATTTCTATGCCAGGAGGGTGGGCAAGGCTGGGAAGAGGCCTCCTAGAGAGGTGGGTGATGCCCCATGCCTGTCAGTGTTAAAGAGACCTTTGGATAATGCCCTCTTTGATATGGTTTAACTTTCGGTTAGCCCTGAAGGCAGTTGGACTACAAGAACTATGAAGGTCCCTTCCAACTGAGCTATTCTACTTCTATGCTGTTCTGTTCCATTCCATTTTGTTGCCACAAGTGCTGTTGTATACCTACCCTGGATCCATACTACATTAGTACTGATGAGGGTTTCCAATCTTTGTTGGCAGATAGTATATCAGAGGATGTATAGAAAATACAAGTCTGAAAACAAGGCTCAAAGCGCTCATTTTTGGAAGTAATTGCATTAGAACAGTTTGCTGGAACATGATTCTGGAAGGTCATTCTCTTATTTCAGGGATGTTTGAGTTGAATTTGACATTTTTATTAGTAAAGGTTTATGAGGTTATTTAGCTTTGTGCTTTGAGATATAAACCAGCCCTTGTGGCTTTCACAAGTCTAATTGAACAATTATCTGAGATAAAACTTATGACTAATACACTTTTTAAAACTTCTAGAAGAAGCTGTGCTATACATAGAAATGCCACGATCTCAGGTCATCCCAGACCAAAAAGCAAATGATCCACAACTGTGAGGACAGGAATCTCCCTTTTGTGAAGGTATAAAGTTTCTCTTTTGCTCTGGAGTTTACTGGCCTTCCACCTGCTGCCGGCTCAGAATGACGACCATTCCTTGCCTTGCAGGGCAGCGTCATTTCAGAAAGAAATCCTAATTCAAACAGAGAAAGTAAGCATTTTTGTGAGCTATATATTTGATTACTTACATGAGAGCTGCTTGAAGAAAGAAGCCAAGCAGTTACAGGAGAATGATTTTAAACAGAAATTCTCAACAAGCCATTCAACTCTCCTTTAACTGGATTCCTACAGAAACAGCAAGTAAATGAGGCCAGGATACATGTCATACTGAGTTTGCATTAGCTGGAAGGTTTGGAAATAATTAAGAGCAAAACTGTTAATGCTCCATTTAAATAGCTGCTGCCTATCTGTCCAGTATGAAAGCCCAATCTGTTGTGTTCAATCAGCTTTCAGCTGCTCCTTGCCAGCAGCCTAATTCCCCAGCCTTGTCTCTGTGCTATGCTTGTGCATTCCACTACCTGCTAAGTTAAACCCTGCTGTCCTGGTTTTACATGGAGATTTCTGGTGCTATTCAAACTATCCACACCGGTTCAGAACACAGCCCCCAACCCCGTAAGCTGTGCTGAGGTTCCCTACAAACATGTCTGATTTCAGTGGAGCCCCACAGGGGTGAAAAATCAGCAGCTCCGTGCAGCGTTAGGACTGATTTAAATGGTACCAGCCTCTGTGTGTTTATGCAGTTTTGACCAGCTGTGGATCTGCAATTTTTCCATGTTTGCTTCTCTTTTTTTTTTCAAGTGATCCAATTGACAATGCGGAGTAAGTTGTTCACCCAAGCTATTACCTATTATCATACCTCAGATGATAGTGCATCTCAGTGTTCCGAAATCTCCTTCCACGTGTGTTTGAGGACCAATACGTTGGGTAATCTTATTTATATCACATGAGGATTCAAAAAAAAACCCGTAACTACACTCCTTATGTGCTTAGTGTGCGCTGGATTCTGTGCAAATTCTGAATCAGCTCTACAGGGAAGTCTCTGCTTGGGTCTGAGAGTTACAAAGGTCTATGGTTAGTGCTAGAAGTACATCGGCATCAAAGGTGCTTTCAGGTTGAGAGGTGCTCTAAGCCTCAAACCTGCACCACCAGTTCTTTACTGAGAGGTCTGTATTAGAAATGGCAAAGTTCATTGCACAGGCATTTGGAAGGAACTAAAGAGTAATTCATTGACCTTTGCAGATTAGGTAACACGTATTGTCATAAGGAAGTGATATTTGAGTAACAAACAGCAAATGTACACAATTATCTTTCATTAACCTCTGAATGGAGGCAATCAGGGTTTCCTGAAACTAACAAGTTCAGTGTCCTGCATCTTGCATGTATGTTTTCTGGGGTCTGTGTCCTGTTAGTTCCCTAACCAGGCCAGAGGATGCAAAGTGCATTGCCTGCCTTTTATTTTCTGGAAGTGTGCATATGCTGGAAAGAAGGAGGAAGGCTAAGGAATGGGCGTGCAGATGGGTTACTGAAGGCACTGCACTCTGCTCTCAGATTTAGCAGTGCCTCAGTTTGCTAAATGAAACTGAAGTGTCTGCACAATACGTTGCGAAACTTACTTCCACTTAAAGCGCTTTGAGATACTGAACAGTTAACAGAGCAACAAAGAGCAGTGTTTTGCTGCTTTTGCAGAACATCCATATTACAGAAAGAGGACATGAATGAAAATAAATCTTTCAGTGAGGTGTGTGATTCAGAATTTGAATGCCATAAAAGTTAAATATGTTCCTTTTGCTTCTATATTAACTTAGTAACTCAAAGGATTTTTACAAAATTTTCAGGGAAAAAATCATGGGAAACTGTTTTTGCTTCCTTCTGGAGAACTAAATCTGTTCAAGTGCAAATGAATGTTTCATTCTTACATGATTTGAAAGAAGATGAATTAGCGGGTCTCCTTCTCTATTCTTTTTTCCGCTTTTCTCATTCTACAGGAAGATTATTTTCAGATTCATATGTTGCTTTTTATTTATGTGGATTGTTGCACACTGAAATAAATTGGCCACATTCCTGCTAAAGCAGTATTTTTAAAGCCAATTCTTTTATTTCAAAATTCTTGGTACAGCATTGCACATTTTTTTAAAAATTAAATTAGTGAAATATAGAAAACTTCTGTTCATCGGTCTTAACGCTAGACCTTATGCTTGTGTGGCAAAAAAAATTGTGGAGCAATCCAGACACCCTGGACAAGAGAATCACTTTACCTCAGGACACTGAGATAATTTATCTGGGTGGCTTAGAAAAAGTGCTAGATAAGACTGAAGTATGGAGAGGCAGAGCACATCCAGGCTCAGCATTTGGATTATCAAGAAGCAAATAAATCCAGCAACTGGCATCTGAATATGTTAATGTTGTAATTTCTAACATGGAAACAGGAAACTGCATTTATGAGACAAAAATATACCAGAGATAAATACGGTTCTATATATAATATATACATTTTACATATCCAACATCTTTGCCAAAATATGAATAATTTGCTGCACACTGAAGCTAGAAAATGCCAGAAGAAAGGTTGCCTTTCCAAGCATGTACCCTAAAGTAATCTTTAATTATGTGATTCCGGGCTTCTTTTTCTAACCCAGCATTTTCTAATTTCAGCAAGTGTTTGATTCTGTAGTCTTAATACTTTTAAACGAAGACTTTGAGGATGTGTTTCCCCGGGTTTTCAAAAAAGCATTTGAAAACAATGGTATTCCATCCTACTGACATCCACTTGGGTCCTCAGCATGCTGTAATCTTTATCTGTTGTCCTAGAAGACTTCTGGTGGCTGTAACTGCTGTTGGTGTGATGGTGAAGTTCATGCAATGATGCCAGGTCTTCTGCCAGGTGACAGAAAGCTGCAGGTGTCGGACAGGAGAACTGTAAGGTAAAGCAGCACCTGAGCAGAGTTTGCAATAAGTTACTTATTGTTGCTCTCTCTCATCCTCTTGTATTCGTTACAGCTCCCTATTGTGCAATCATTAACAACCTTGCTTAGATAGCAGTCACGTGAGCTTCATTGACCTGGTTCTGTACTGTCTCGTACGTGGTCATTTTTATTCATGCAAAATAATTAAAAATCTTTATTTCTGTTTTTCTAACAATTTCAAACTACTTTGCACTTATTTTATGCAGCTGTGAATGGTAGCACATAATGCTGCAGCATGCAAGCCCAGGGCCCATGTGCTGGGGGAGTCACACTTCAAACTGTTGTTTTCACCATGGTTTTAAGTCAGAATAGTCACACTGACTGCACAGAAACTGGATCCAGTTTGCTTAAATCATTTTTCCTTGCCCATTTCCTTCTATTGTGAACTGAAGAGTTTTGATCAGTAGTTGTAACATGCAAAGCCTCATAAAAATTGTTCGTTTCCTAAAATCTGTTTCTGTGCTTAGGCATGAAGTCTGCTGATAAAACTTCAAATTTCTCTCTGTGCACAACAGGAATGCTCCCAAACTTGTACCTACTGAAAAGGTTGGAGAATCCCAAGTTCTGATGTCACTGATGTGGAGCTTTCAGGATTCGGGACCCCAACTACTGAGGTAGCTTACAGCCTGCAGAAAAGGTCCTACCTGTGGAGCTTCAGACAGTGCGCCAGAGGGTTGCGTACTTACAGTGTGTTACTTCTCAGCTGATTAATTTAAGCCAGGGTTGTGCACCTGGTACTGAAACTGCAAACTGAAAGTTCTCTGTAAGGGCTGGAAACAGCAACAGCCTGGCTTCCATAAATAATACTGGAAGTTAAACAGTGGTTTCACAGTATCCAGATCACAGTGTAAATACGAAAGCAGAAAAATCCAGGAAATCCTTAGTTAACAAATGTTTTGTTTTAAAAATGCTATGCTTTTCTTGATCTGTGAGAATCAGTTTCACAGGAGACACTACACTGAAGGAAGCAAAAAAAACCTTTCCTCTGACTTGAGCATGGTGTTCTGATGTACTGAAAGCAAAGTTCGTTCTCAGGCTTCTCAGAGTTAGCCCAAAAACTCACAGACCTGGTGGAAGTAAGAAACCAGAGAAATACCCTATTAACTAGAGACCAAGCTTGCATCAAAAAAATATCAGCCACATGCTGATACCAGACATTACAACATTTGGCAACTTTAGAAGATTGGATTAGTGCAATATTTTGAATTGAATAATCCCAAAGGATGTTCCAGGGGTGTTGGGCCAAATTCTGCCAGGAGGTAACTCTATCAATTTTACTGGATCTGTACCCAGGGCAATTTGATCCTTTTTTGTTGTGACTAAAATGCAATGGTCAGGTTTAAACTGTGCAGCTGTAAAAAAGCTACGGCCTCTCTTTTAAAGAAATAATTTTAAAAGTCATTCAGTTATTTCAGGTAAGCACGGGTGCTATTTCAGATAACAGATATTCTTACGATTTCAGATAACGGATATTGGGCTGTTTTCATCTTTGGCTTCCAGAGCAAACCAAGTAGCTCAAAAGCAAAAGGGAGGTAAACAGGAGCAATTCTGAGAAAGTTTTTGCACTTAGGAGTATGCTGACACTTGCTGGTTCTATGCCCCTGTTATCCTTAGTCCACCCCGTACTAGATCCAGGTCCTGTTTAGGTCACAAGTGTTCCCATTCTGTCCAAAGCATCATCTCTGTCTGGTATTTATTACATACGCCAGTGGACTGAATGACCTGTGAGCGGGCCAAATGCCAGAGGAAAACATGCTCAGGCTGGAGGCAGCCAAAAAACTTCTGGACAGTCATTGGGAAGCTATGAGGGGTTTTGTCCCTTTTTTTGCTTTGTTTATGTTTTCTCGTATCTATGTGTTTTTTGTAAGCGAGAAACCCTGGTTATACACATTTTGGCTATGTACAGGTTTCTATATTCTGTTCAGCTCACTCAGTAGAATATTCACTCCTATCCTATGATTTATTTTTTTTTTTCTCATATCCTCTCCATGGGAAAAATGTGCTGGGAGCGTAGTGCTAGTTGTGTAGCGTTTGGGTTTATTATTCCTATGTTTGCATTACATGCAAATGGATAACTGCATCTTGCTTTCAGGTGAAAGGTGGCCACAGCTCCTGAGCAAGTTTGGGAAGCCTGGAGCTTGTACGGAGCTGGTGTGGCAGCATGGTAGTGTGTAACCAGGCTGTATCACAGGGAAGGATTTTCCTTATCCTGTCTCAGAGCAGAAGGGAGGCGTTTCAGCAGCCATTACAATAATTTCTGTATCTCGGGAGGCTCAGAGTTGCTGTAGCAACCTTTTGCTAGATAGGAATTTGGCTGGTGAAGCCCCACAGGAATCTGCTCCCACTCTTGACTAACCTCTCACATCACCGGGCTCAACTGCCAGGGAGAAACCCCAGCTGCAGAGCGGGCAGGCTGAGGTTTTCTTTCCACAGGTTCCTCGCATAACCGTCCCCTAATTACCAGGATCAGATGCCTTTTGGCGATTTTCCACGGAGACAGAGCTCAGTCTGAACCCAAAATGTAAAATGGCCGTAGTAAATTTTGTGCCTCCGAACAAGCCCTTATTCATGCACTCGCAGATCCAAAATCTGAACACGGCAAAGCAGGGAGTGCAGATTTAGAGACCAGTGTGGGAAGTTTGACTGGGAGGCAGCAGTAGTTCTGGTGACACAAAAGAAGTATTATAAAGTCACTGAGGGGATCAGGCAGATGGGAACAGACTTGAGTAGGAAGGAATACAGACAAGGTCCCCAAAGCCTGTTACTTGGATTTGGATAAAAAATGAAGTGTGAAGTTGGTCAGAGCATGAGGGGATGCATCACTGCTAAACCAGTTCCCTCAAAAGTGTGAAGTAGTCTCTAGAGTAATGAAAGACAGATTTTTGGCCTTCCAAGCTGCTATATGGTTCAGAATAATATTTGGGAGATTTTATTTATAGATAATATTGCCCAATGGTTAGAGAGAGAAGACAGTTATCTTGGATTCTTGCCTTTTATTTCTAAGGCTACTTTAATAATTGGTCTATCAAACCACAGGACCCTGCATGTAATGCCTAGAAAACTGTAAGTGATAATTAAAACAAGACTTTGACATAAGACAGTTCAACAAACAACTTACCCTGCCCCAAATCTGGTACTTCTGCCCAAAGAAGCAGCAGTGCTCCCATCTTACACCTTGGTGCTGGTTTCAGTCCCTTTACTTTCCCTCATTCCATGGGTACAGGCACTGCAAAGTCATTTAGCAAAAAAAAAGGTTCCCTGTTCAGCCCCACAAGCAGTTTTATCACGACAACTGACAGACAGATTAGTCGCTGAACCGACTGCTTATGACTTTTTCTCTGTGTTACCTTTCAGGTGAACAGCTCGGTGATGCGGCTGGCAATTCTGCATGGTCACTGGACCAACACAGCTGAGGGATGCTGCAGCTGCCCAGGGACACGGACAGTAGGCAAGAGAGGGGAACAACTCAGTCTGTGGGATTTCACAAAGGCAGCCATAGGCCCTGGTCTTTGGAAGGGCCCTGTTAAGCAGGTACACTCCGAGCACAGCTATCAGGTAAGACTGAGGCTTCCTAGGGCTGTGTGCTGCCTTCTTGTAACTGTTGGGGGAGGAGGAGATGGCATAAATATTGTTCTTCGTTTATATAATATGATTATTGCCTTGGAATCAGGACACGTAGGGCTTCTAGTTCCTACTCCCAGGTTTGCTTCTGTAACTCATTAACAGTCTGTGTAGGCTGAAATACCGAGCAGTCATGGAGCAGGCACCAAGTGAGCGGTGTTTGAATCGACGTGCTAAGCTGGGGAACTCGATGGCCGAGGAGAAAAAAAAAAAAAAAGAAAAAAAGAAAAACGAATAAAACTGTACGGTCTGAAACACTTTTTAATTCTGCAAAGAAAAAACAAGCTCTGCTGGCAGGTTTCTTAGGCTGCAGGCAGATGTTAGGCCTCCGAGAGAAGTGGGCCCATGTATGGTTACAGCCAGCTGAGCATGCCGCTGAGTGGCAGCAAGAAGGGCGAGTGGGCTTTGGAAAGCTGGCCGGTCTCTGTGCAGCTGCAAAGTAATCAAAACTGAATACGGACTGTTGCCCTGGTTAGACTCTAAATATTCCAAGTTACGGGGCATTTCATGTAATTGGGGATAGAGCCTTGGCTCTGTTTCAGGGACGGGTAAGTTTTTTACTGTATATTTTTAAAAAGAGCATCCAGTTCTATGGAATCTATTCCCAGCTAAAGCACACAAGCTCTGGAAAGGTCAGAGAGAGGCATCTCTAGCTTTGATAAATAAACAAATCTCTTCTCTGTGGCTGGGATGTTGTATTAATAGCAGTAGATTTGGTTTCGCATTGTGGAGCTCCTCCTGTTTCATTGCTATTGAAGATAAGAGAACACAAAATGTTCTGTCACCCTCCCCATGAGAAAACAAGCCAACAGGCAGAGGCTATTATGTTTAAAGATATTACCGAGGCAAAGACTTGGAGAAAGCAAACACTCGGGTTTATATTCGGTAACTACTGGATACCATAGCTGGCACATCAGTAACTCGGCATTGTTTAATGTCTTATGTGAGAGAGCATGCAAGACAAAATCATTACAGTAGAAATAACCTAAAAATAAGGGCTGAGCCTTAGGCAGATGGAATTGGATTCCATCCTTTTACATTTTTCTTAGGGATTGCAGCAAAAAGTAACAGCTCTTTTCTGCTTCTTAACCTATTCGCCATTCTGCTGCAATCTGTTTTACTTCAGTTTGCAATCTGCAGCTATTCAGACGTTCATTACAGGATACCAGGACTGTAAAAGTTTCTCCAAACAGTTCTTGAAAGGAAAAGACTTGTGAAATTGTTATGCCCTCTGACTTGGCAGTAAGCATGTGTAAAATGAATTAACTGAGCTATACCTTAGAGCTTCCCTACATAAGTTATTGATGAATAATTAATTCTAAAATTCCAGATGTGGAATTATCTTAGTTTGGAATAAGTACTCCTGAGCGTAAGGCAGATTTAAGATATAGTAGTGGATGAGAAGCATGATGGGAAGAAATGCAGAATTTATCCTTCATTAGCTATCATACATGACGCACACAATATCCCTTCCCACACCAGGACCCTATTCCATTAGCCAATACATACTTAAGACATACCTCTTGTCCTTAATCGCACCTTTTCTCCAGATCGGGCGCCAGTCCAAACAGGAGACAGCCTTCTCTGCTGCAAATAAGCATCTTCTGTTGGAGAGCAGATTGCTAGATAGAAGTAAAAATAAACACCAACCAAATCAGCTAATTCTCCTCTGAACAGTTGTTTTCCTTGCCCTTGAAATGTCATCGGTTACACATTTATTTCTTTCCCTGATGCTCAGGTAGAGGATCTGTTCAGAGAGGAGTTCTTCATGCATGCAGTAGGCATTTTGTAAAACTACACCTCTACATAGGATACATAAACAAGCCAAATGACTCAACAGAAAAAAAGAGTTACATGCAGTGAGATCTTTCCCTCTAGGGATATTTATACCGCAAGAAAATAAAAATATTGGTGGAAGACAAAGACACTGAAATCACCAAAACCGTTTTTTCCCCAGCCCAAGTCTGACCAGTCTAGAATTTAATTTTTAGATGTGCTGCCTGATCTGGCCCTGAGGTAGCAGTCCACCTTTTATCTTTCATCTGAGGAAGAGAGCCTCAGCTTAGGTTAAGATGTTGCTTACATGTAAGTGTTTATAAGTGAATGTCACTTCCCATCTGCTCTACTCATTTCATTTTACAAAAAAAATAAAAGATTAATTATTTCTTCTAGATCAGTACATACGCAAGTTCCTTTAACAAAGTTCATGAGAAATTCTGGGCAGAGGCAATGGATTTATTTGACAGCTACAGATGACTTTAAAATGATTATAAATGTTCAGAGAAAGTAACAGTCTTTGTAGTTGGGAGTAAAAAACCAGTAATTGTTCCATATTGTAGCTTCCTTACCATTTAAGAACAAACCCAAATTTAATTCTGCCATCACAGGATTTTTGGCTCAGTTAAATGTGAGAAAAAATTTCAGTTTTGAGCATGAAATTTCTTTTTGCTGTGATTTTTGATACAACATATGCCATAGAAATGAGGAAAAAACCCTGCAGTTAGTGTGAGGGCCTTCTGATCCTTCTGAAGGATCCTGTGTGTCTCAGTATGTTTGTGCTTGACAGGATTTAATACAGATATTTTTGGAAAGGATTGTGAGTTTTATTTGTACCTGGTACCAATAAGATTTGCTTTTTCAAGCAGATTTAGTAGTCATCAGAGCTGTGCTGTGAGTCAGATATTCTAAATCAAAGTAAAATTGTTGCACTTAACATTTTTTGTTTAATTACATCATAAGCTACTAAATTTGAAATGTTTATTTTTACTTTAATATATATCATTAAGAAAGTTCAATGTAACCTACTCCATTCATATACTGACCACTGGGAAAGAAATACTAGAAACACAGTATACCGATTTGAATTATTCCAAGAGTATCATGTTCTTAAAGGCATTAAGCATAAAATACTCAATACGTGAGAATACAGAAATTTTTTGTTTTATATCTTCAGTGTTGATCCAGTTGTTTGGCTTTGTAAAAATGGAACTGTGGAAAGGCTGTCTTTGCTGCTTAACCTTATGCAGTGATTTTGACAGTATAAGCCTGATATTATCAACTTAATCTCTTTGAACGGCCCCTGAATTTTCCTGCAAGCTGTAATAAAAGGCAGCAACCAGACCCCCAGTTATGTAAGCAATAATATAATTGCTGTTCTGTTTGACATGGTCATAATCTGATTTCTGATCATATGTTAACAAATTAAGACAATTCTAAGGCAGATAGTCAACATCATTATTTTACTATTCCACACGTCTTTTTAAAATTTCTCCTTTCTTTCAAGAATGAAGTCTGAGTTGCAGATGGAGAATGAGGGCAGCTGAGGCCACCCCAAATCTCAGGAGATCAATAGTGTTAGCAGCTGATGATCTAATTATGGATTATTTGGGTCGGACTCTTTTCTCCTAGCTAGGTGTGACTTGGTTGACTTAAAAGAGGTTAGTTCATTCAGTTTGGAGAAGATACAGCACAAGTGAATCATTCCCCTAATAATTGCCATCCTATTAATCCTTAGAAAAATAGTATATTTCCCATAAGCAAATATTCTGACTTTATACGACATTTTTTGTAAATGATTAAGCATATCGTAATGCTATGACATGATTTGCTGGCAGTTAGATATGTTATTATTACATTTGTATTAGTTATGTATATTTTGAATGAAGCTCAGGAGGAGAGCATTCACTCGGAAAAATACTGTTAAGGAGTGCTTCCTTTGCAACAAAGCAGTATTGTTTTTGCAAAGGAACGTATGAAAAACAGGCCATTGTGGTGCCTGTCATTCATGTGTTCATACCTTAAGCTGACCATATACATGACACATGATGAAGTAGGGCTTTTTGCATATTTTAAATTCACATAGCTAAAGAGATTGAAAAATACTGTCTAATTGAATTACAGAATGACCCATAACTGAACTCCAGTATTTTGGAACTTTCCACTGTTTTTTGCATAAGCATTTTTATGATCCTCCTATTGCTGTATTTTATCTCACATTAACTGTCAGCCTTATAGAACAGATCCAACGTGCCTGGACATTAAGGTGACACTCAGTAGAAGTGGTGAAGTCCTACCTTCTAACAAGCAGGGCTCAGTGCTAATGATGGAGTACACTAATTAGGGCAGACTGTTTTCTCTTTGGTTGTTCCAAAATCCTGGTCAGGAAGTGGGAAGGGATCTGCCCAAGATTCTGTATCAGGAAAGTGATGTAGGCTGATTTATGCCATCAGGTAAATTGTTAGGAAAACAGATTCCCCCACTTCTTGGTCTAGTTAACAAATACATATGTCCTGTGAGGGGAGGACGATGGAGGGAAGAACATTCCCTGGAAAATCAAAGGCCTGTGTGAGCTTGGGAAGTTTGGATGTGTTAATCTCATTCTGCATCTTTCATTTTCTGAGAATCACACAAAGGACAGCAGCATGTGACTCCTCTGGCAAACCTAATCATAAGTTATGAGTATTAATTTCCTGCCCTCCACTACTGGTCGCCTGGTAAGCATTTGTTAAATGATGCAGCGTTTCTGTCTATTTTTTAATTATTATTTATTTCACTCTGCGATCACTTAACATCCCATTAGGGACGTAGGTTCTGATGAAGGGGATATTTCACCTTCGCTCATGAGCTTTTTAATAAAACAGTTGTTATTTTTCCAATTTGTCTTCAGAATGTCTTTGGCTAATCACCGAAGCACATCAAGGACAACAGAAAAGGCAGACTTTGGTGCAGTTCTGCATTTTCTCTGACAGTGAAGGCAGTCTCGGAAGCTCCAGACCCCCTTTCTTCATCCATGCCCACTTGTTCCCAGCTCCTTGCTTGCTGCTCTCCCCTTCAGTTGTGGCTATAGGCTGAGTAACTGAGTTAATAACAGGCTGGCTGTGCAGCCCCACAAAGATTTGTGCCAGCACAGCGGAAGAAATGTTTTCACAATAATTGCAGGCTGGTTTAAACAATGGTACCGCAGAGAAGGGCAGTCCCACCTCTTTTGGGCTACCAGGTGGTTTTTCCTAACTGTTCAGTAACGCGCATTGCTTTGCTAGTCTAACCTGTCAATGAACATACCAACATAGGCTTTTTTAAGTCATCTGGGACAGAATTTTTTTGAATGTGAAGCAACTGTCTTGCATAACTTTCTGTTTGGGCAGTCTGGGTTTTCTTTACAGCACTTTTGTTCCACAGGCAGGGTAAGTGGGAGCAGGAGCGTGCTCTGCCCATCACCTAGCTTCTTTCATGTTCTTTAATTTGGCCACTCTTCTTGGTGTAGACCCTTCTAGTTCATTGACAGCACTTTATGTAGTAATTTATCTTTAAAAAAAAATATGCAAGCTGCATGAGCCTGCATACAGACTCTTGTAGCTAAGTCTGTGGACCTGTGTGCCCACTATGGGTGGCTGTGAAAACCTTTGGAAAAAGGGGTTTCAGATGGGTCAGTTCTCCAAAACTCTTTACATGGAGTCAGCTGTGCAAGCAGTTTGAGCAAGGTGGGTACAACTGCATGCACATTGGTATGAGGATTGAGTGTTTTACCATCAGTGCAGTAATGGCTGTGAACCATGTCATGTTGGAAAATAAAATTGTGTAAACAGAACATGTTTTGTGATGTCTCTGCTTTTGGCAGATTGGCTGGCTGGGCCTGCTGCTGGCTCTGGTCTAGCGGCAGGGGGTGCGTGCCTGCATGGTTTGCATGTATGTCAGGTTTTGAAGCAGCATTTTGTGAATTTTAGTTTACTGTCTGCCTTGCAAAGACAATTTTCCATGAAGGTGTTAGTATATGCCAAGTAATGCTTTCAGCTAAATGCAAGGTTCTCCCTGTTATTTTACTTGTTTTTGAAGTTCCATGCAGTCTGTACAACACACTGCAATGTAAGAAGCTCCATCTAATATTTGTTGACCTTCTTTTAGCTTCCAGGTGTAAATTATTGCTGGATTTAATTTCCTGGAAACCTCCATTCTCATTGTATGCAGGGAGCAACCACAGTATGTGCAGTAAGAGGGCAGGCTTAATCCATGCTTACTTACCGTGTGCCTTATCTCTGACCAATAGTCACCCCCAACTTAATTAACCAGCGTTGTGTTTGGATATTCAATATTTATGCATCAGTGAAGCAATAACACTGCAACCCGCTCTATTTGTTGAATGCCTTTTATAAAACCTCGATGTACCCATAGGGATTGTTTCAAAGATAAATTGCATTAGCACTGTGTATTTGCAGGTAAAGCTGGCTCTGATGCAGCTGCTGTAGCAAAGAAAAATTCCCTTATTATTAAACCCCAATATCCATGCCTTTCCAGGGAGAATACAATGCTGTAAGCATCACTGAGCCTGCTGTGAACAGTTCATCTGATTCTAATGGAATTACAGGCTGAATATCTAGTAAGTAAGGAGAAGATTTCCATTAAAGCTAATAGTGTTGTTTTGTTTTGCTGAGGAAACATATTTTTTTTCCTTCAGAAAGTATAATTTTTCTTTGGAAAGTTTTAACTTTGCATTAAAAAGGTGTTTTGTTTGTTTGTTTGTTTGTTTGTTTGTTTGTTTAGTGAAAGCCATGATGTTCCAGATTTTCTTCAACATACAATATTAATATGTAAGTCTTTTGTGTTGTTGACACTGAGTATTTTTCGTAGGGAAAATGTTTTTTTATTCCCCTGTGGTATATACGCTTGTATCACCAAAAGTTCAATTTTTGTTTAAAGCCAAATTTATCAGAATAAATAGGGCCTATCACCACTGACTGGGTTATTCATTAACTGAGGTGACCCTGGATTTGTTCTCACATATAAAAACAAAAATTAGTGCTCCAGTGATAAATCTGCTTCCTGCGTATTTGAGAGGGTCTCATTGCAACCAATTCCAACCAATTCCAGCAGCCGGAACACTGAGGTTACACCAAACAAGCAGACGAAACAGCTTTGACCACAAGTGGCCAGGGCACCGAACCAGAAACACACACTTTCTCATCCCTCACCACGCTCTAAGCCTGATAGGTTTTCCCATGTGTTTTCAGTCACGCCTCTTTACATTTTTGAAAGCAACACTGAATAGTGAAAAATAACTTGATTTCCTCTGGGTGTTCAAGAAAAAGTTTCTTGTTATTTCTCTAGTTGTATAATTAGCGTTCCAGTTACAGCACAACGTAGGCACTTGTAAAAGGCTAAAAATTTATACAGGACAGGCACACAAAAAAGTTGCCCTAAAATGCTGTCCACTGCTTTATAACTAAGATAACCTAATCTTTGTTTGCATGCATGTATGCATGTGCACACCGTGTTTCTACTTAGGACTGCTTCTCCTGGTATTTCTCTCTTCGTGATTGTCAAAAGCTGTCAGGATAACAGAAAATCTCACATTTGGTCTTGTTGCCTCCATGAGCTCAGTGAAGGTAGCTGCGATGCTTTTTATAGTTTGAAACTCCCTGTTAGAATTTAATTTAAAATTTCAGAAAAATGGCTTCACATTCGTATCATATTTGTTTATCAGTACCTGTTATGACCTTTCCTTTACATATTTCAATAAATTAATACATTGCAAATGTACAAATGTTTTACTTCTGAGTTACTTTTTAGGGAGTGGCAGAGGTCAGACGAGGATACTCAGAGCTGGGACGCTGACAACTGCACTGGTAAGCATCAGGCTAGGATGAGGGTTAGGGCTTCTGAACATGAAGGGTCAGGAGAGGACTCAGGCAGGTTTCTTGTAGAGCATCGAGCTGGGGATCCTGGGCATACCAGAGACAGGGACCAGATTCCTGGTTTTGCTTCTGCTTCATTCTGTACCATGGTTTGTTCACCTAGAAAATAATAGCAACTTGTTTGTCTGGCTGTGTGGTCAACAGACTTTAGTAAAGGTTGTTTGTAAATTATCTTGAGATTCTGTGATGAAAATTGCTGTACCAAACTTTATTTTAACCTGATTTGTGCATGTGCTAATATAGTCATACTTGTATACATACAGGTTCACAGGATCGATTAACAGTTAGTTCTCTTAAGCTGTCTGCAGCTACTGTACATGACAATGCCATAAAATCAGGGAACTACATATTCTAGAGTTAGCTCTTGAAACATCAGTCATAATGAGTGGAAAATGGAGCTATAAAAATATGTATTGACATTGGAGCGTGACCAAATGAGTTTAAACAATATACCCGAGCAGTAGATTTACATCTGCATTTGCATATACCACGTATGCCAAATAGATCCCAGCTTTAGTTTCCATATTATATTTTGCATTTGACCATTAGATGACACAGGGATAAATTATTATTTAAGACAGTAAATATTATAGAGGCTAAATGACAATACCATACTCTGTCAATTCTGTTTCTATTCACAGCAATGAAACTGCATTATCATTGCAACAAGCTAATTTCATTTTGTTACAGATTGCAGTGTGCCTGTAACAGACACTAATACAAATTAATTAAAGTATATTGATTTTAACAAAAATTAAGTGCAAACTATTTAAAACTTCCTAAGTGATTAAATATAATAAAAGTTTGCAGACACAATTGCACAGCTGGCAGACCAAAGTCAGAAGAAAACAATCACCCCACTCTAGATGTACAGAGAACCTGGCTCCTAACCTTGGCTTTTAAACTTGAAGCTTGACAAACAATATTTCTCCTGTGATCGGGACAGGTGGCAGTCCCATCACAGAGCACTTGCCAGCATTACCACTCTCCTCATTTAGACTTTACATCAAGTGTGTGCGAGCCCTGGCTTGAAATCAGATTCTTCTCTATAAGCAAAGACAAAGGGTAACACTTATTTATTAACGCTAGTTTTAAGAAACAAAGGTATTCCATAAAGGACCAGTGCCCATTTTGATTACACAATATTTTAAAGGGACATGTGATACACTAGAGGACTATTTATATGTACATTTGAAAGTAACTGTTGATTACCGAAAATAAATGTTATCCTAAACAGATAGACACTGCTAGCAAGGTACAGAAAAACAATTTTACAACAGCATAAAATAATAACACTGTTTTGTTTGTGGCTACACAAAAGGATTGAAGAGTATAATTTTACTCTCTTAGACCAAATGAAGTCCTAAATTGGAAAAGCAGCTCCATCCAAGGTCGCCTCTGTTGTTTCCAAAAATATCTTGAAACAAACGCAAGAGGGGCACTTTGTTGGGTGTTATCTAGACATATATAGTTTCAATCAAATTCTTCAAGAAGTGTCAGAATAAAAGTCGAACATTTGTTTGACACTGCCAAGTCCCTAGCAAGTGAATCCCTTCAAAAGTTGAAAATAACTTTGATAACAGAATTAAGTATTTTAGGATGTTTTCTTTACACTTGAAAAAAAAAAAAACATATATTTGGGGTGGAATTGTAAGCACTTTTTAGAAATTTTGTTAAATGATTGTATAATTCTTTCCGCTGCACTGAGCGAAGTGTTACAGGGTTGTGTTAATGATCCTAGGAAAATATTTATAGTGCTTTTTCCAGGATAAGAGTTCTCTCTTCCCCTCTCGTTATATTTTATGATCAAGCTTCACTTCACGCAATTAAATCAACAAGCAGAAAAGAATCTTTAGTGTATAGAAATTTTAAAGCAATGCATTTCACATACAAATGGTTGAAGTACAGTGTTGTAAATACAAAAGGAATAGTAGGCACATCGGTAACAACCCACTACGAAGTATGCCACATTCCATCTCTTTGTTAGAAGGATTCAGGTTTTCTTCTCATTTGTAGCTGTGGGATCTGTTTTCCTAAGGAGATTTGAGATGACTTTGTCATTGCTCATGAGATAATAAATTCCCAATTTTCGTTGCTGTCCTCTGAACATTAACTGCATCTCTCACTGTTTCCTGACTCACTCATGCAGATACCTGAGCACTCTAATCAGCCTACATAAAATGAAAATGAAGTAGAGAAATCCTTTAGGACAAAAGATGCTGTATAAATGTAAAAGTATTAGTGGAACAGGTTGTCTGTGGGTGACTTTCAGTGTTCTGATACAGTTCTGTTTTCTTTTAAATATGCTGTGAAAACATGGCAAGCTTTAAAACATGGAAAAAGGGAGGTGGGTATGATGTTTTATATATACTCTAAAAAAATCAGTTTCTGAATGTTGCAGTCCACAGGATGCTGTCTCAGAGAAATGCATCATTTAAATGCTAGTTAATACGCAAAATGCATCATTTTCACATGATTTTTAATTTTTAGATCTTCAATTTTTAGAATTCCAAATTAATCAACCCTTTTTGCTTCTGCTAATTCATCACTAATGGCTCTAAGATTTATGTGCTAACTCCAAAGAAATGCCTAAACACTGTTACTTGCCAGAAAATGCTGCAATAATGTAAACCAAATAAACTGCTTTATTCTTCCCATTTTATAACCTTAGAGTTTCAACATATTTAAAAAACAGTAATCTGTTAAAAAATTGCATTCAGATTTATTTTAATTAGAGAAAAATCTCAATCATGATTTTTTCAGCATGAACCAGTTGTAAAATATATAATAAAGACATTGTGAGATTATTTCTTTTATTATTTCCCTTACATGGTTATTCTTTGTATAAGATGTATGCCTTTATAGTTTTGTCGTTGTTTCCTACATGCCAGGCATATTTTCTATTCCATTAGAAGGAAAAGAAGTAGGGAGAGAGAAGAGAATTTATCTTTGAAAATTGGTAAGATCTCATTTTCCATACTCCTATCAACTGCATTTTTTCCGGTATTAGCAAAATGTGCAGGATTTGGCTTTATCCTGTTTCAGAAGTAGACCTAATTAAGTGCTTATTGTATAAATGAGTGTTTTTAAGACCTGAGCAGTTGCAATAAAATTTAGAAGCTTAAAAATGAAATGTTATTCTGTAATGACAGACTGAACTGAAACGGTGCAATAGGCATTGGCTTGTGCAGATCCTCTTGCAGAAAAAGTACTCTAGTTCTTGGCATTCAGCAAATGCCAGTTGTGTGCATCCCAGTTTGCAAAAACACACTTTTCTCAAAACTATGAGAAATGGAGATTTTTAAAAAAGGTAAAAATATACTTCTTATTTTTATAATAAATAAAAATAATACTGTTAAACACAAGGTAATGCATAAGGCTGCATTTTAAACACTATAAGTACTCCAGCACTAGATTTGTGCAAGACAGCCTCTCATACATGTCTAATAAAAATCAAATTGTATTGCTAACTACTTGTGGATTTTGGTTGTGCTGAGAAAAACTTGCACAAACAATTTTTGTTATAAATTAGAATGTGTCTAATGGAACATTGATTTGTGTTAGATGAAAGTCATTACTTTAAAGATAATTATAGTTCTTTTTTTCCTCTGTCTCATAAATCTGATGCTGGCCCTTTTAATTCCTACTTGTTCTGTCAGGAGGAAGAATACAGAGCTAAATCCAGCAGACCTTATTTTGGCAAAACTCCCACTGAAGTCAGTAAGGGTTTTGTGAGAGTAAGGACTGCATGATTTGTCTCACAGTTCCTGCTGATTATTTGGAGTATGATTGCTAACACCAGAGCTCCTCACCGAGTTTGACGTTACCGCGGCACCGTGGCTGACAGCGTGTTTTTTTTTGTTACAATCGTGAAAATCAGTGTAATGCGACTGTGAAAAATACTCTTTTCACCCAATGACCTTGGAATAAGATGGGCTGCCTTGGGGTTTTGGAGACTGTTGCTGTGGAACTAACGCTAAAGAAAGAGAGACACTGAGAATGTGGAGAACCCCTTTTAAATTCATACTGAAGATTTAAAGAACTCTTTAAACAAGCTGAAAGTAGGTCAAATTCTGATTGCTAAAAAACAATTAATCAATTGGGTGTTGTCAAGACAGGTAGTACCTTGTGACAAAATGTTGATTCATGAAGTATTTCCTCACTGGAACCCTGACACGTCCCTGAAAAAAAAAATCTGTTCCCATTACCGATTGTGATAGGGAGCTGAAGAGTTAACAGCATTCCTTCAGCAGGAGACCTAGCGCTACAAAAGATAATGTAGGGCAAACGTTGAGAATGAGTTCTTTGTCTTTTTCACTTAAATCTGAGCAAATCCAGGCAGGGCCAATGAGAGAAAGCAGATCTCTAAGCATCCGTGCTGTCCTCATCCACAACCAAGACGACGGCGTTCCAGTTTCCCACACCACCGCGGCCATGTGTCACGACCTTTCTCCCAAGGTGACACCTTTCAGGCGACAGCACTTCAGCCTCTGCGGCCTCCCAGCCGTGTCTGCCTGCCTTCTCGTGGCCACTGACTCCAGGCTCACCAGACACTGCCAGAGTGGTGATTTAGGAACTGGAGCGATACTGCCAAGTTGCTCGGCTTGGAGCACTTGCTGAGGACAGCCACTGGGTATAACAGAGAATTTTCAGTCGCTGTTGATTTGGGCCAGACAAGAAACAGTGATCTAAGGAAAAAAGGCTCTCGACTTCATTTCCAGCTCCTGAACCAGCAAGTCATTTGGAGAACAGTTTTTCATGCTCATCATAAGGCCATTTTCTAGGCTCTGAATTGTTCTAAATGCTTCTGCCGTATTGTGTTTTGTAACAGTGATCACCATCACAGCTGTAGGAAAGCCTTATCAAGAAAGCTCTGGAAATCACTATATTTAAACATAATAAAACACAATAGCAGCACCTAACTGTGATGTCTGTAGGCAACTATACATGGCTTCACTCGTAGTAATACCTATGCGAATAAAGGTGTACAAGTAAGTATTCATAGATTTGGGTTACTTAAGGAAGCCTAAGAACATTTACTTTACTTACTATAGCTCATATGGAGGTAAAATGGTACTGTGAATACAAACAAAATAATCTGATCTCCAGATGATAAAATGGCTGGTTAAATAATATGGTGAATGTGATGTTTTCTCATGCCTGTTTCTGATGCCTGTAACTATTTCATTTCTTAGCACTATGTGCAAATCTCCTGTGGCTCTAGGGACAGTTGACGTCAACGTGACTAACTAATGCAAAGCTGCACAACACTACAGGAGTTTTTATAGCTGGAATACTTTCTCATCCAGTTCTGGATAAAGATAAGGAGAAGCCTTTTGAAGCAAAGTAAGCTGCTGCTCGTAAGTGACTGCTCTGATCGGTGTTCCAAATGGAAGAAATTTGGTAAGTGCTGAGACCCCAAGTTTAACTGTGCACATTTTTTATTTATTTCAGCCTTCACAGGGGAAAGGCAGGTATTTTTTCTCTATGGTATGTTTAATCTTATTAATTAACCAGCTAGACTATTAATAATAACAACAGAAAAAAAAAAACACAGAAGTAAGCTTTTTGTTGCAAGTTAGGAAGTAAAGATACAATTGCAAAACTCAAAGATTTTTGAATGCTCCCATCAAATCCCAAACTATGTGGAAAAGCCAGTGAACAGAATCCATTAAATTTGCATTTATTAAATGTCCACTTATATAAAAGCTAAAAATAGCTTGAGTTTTTCCAATTTTCTTTTCATAACAGTTATTATGATTTTCTGCTTCGTCTCAGAAAGTAATTTTGCTGCTGCTGTAGTGTATAATCTGTGTGCCCTTTCTTGGTGCAGTACAAATGACAGAGCACTAATCAGATCAGAGCAACAATCACGTCATCGTTGAGTAACTAGCAATAAACTGTTTTTACAAGGAAGAAAGATGAACTATTTTTAGGGTAACTCTGAACTGAAAAACAGAAAATGATTATACTGTCTTACTCTGCATCATTGCTATGAATTTCAAAAGCATTACTTTTTCCTGGGCAGCAGACTAATCCACATAATAAATCTCTGTATAAATGGTCTAGTCAAATAGAGCTTTTAGGATTTTGGTAAAAGTTTTGAATTGAAATGTATGATATCCCCTTTCCCTCCCCCTTTTTCTGCTGGCTTTGAACCACAGGCAGTCCTTCCGCACTGCATCCTAAGTAACCTAGATGCCCGTTTTTGGTGATTATCCCAAGTTTTCAGCACATCTTATGTCTAGATGTCTATGTTATCTTACTATTGGGGGCATTTATTCAGCAAACCCTCATTTGGAAGTCCAGGTACATGACTCCCATAACCTTCAGACCTATAGGCTCTACAATGCAATGCAGGTGATGTATGGTAACGATGGTGATGGTGGTACATGATGGTAATGATGCTACAGAGCTAGCAAGAAGAAAATTTACAGATGGCTCTAGAGATGGCTGTGCCCACACTGTGTAGTCTGCACATGCCTTTTTCCTGAGCTTCTCCCCTTCTGGTTGATACGTTTTCCCTTCAGCGCCTTACTCCAGCCTGTTCTCTTGCTGCCATTGTGGAAGCAGCCTCTGGTGGCAACGCATCGCCTTCCCCTCACTGCAGCTAACTCTACCTGTGTCTGTGTCCTACACAGCGGCCTTCCCTTCATGCTCCGTGAAAATGTGCGTAGGGGAGAATGTGCTGCTTCTCCTTGTCATGGGAAAGATTAGCGTGCAGCTGTTGAGAAAGACTATCTTCAGCTATTCAGCAGTGTGGGAGGGCTTACATGAGGATGTCCTGAGCATCTGTGGACGTGCTCCTTAGGCATTGGTGGGGTTTTGAACCTTCTGGGGGGCATCTGAAATAAATGTCATTAAATGACCCTGAGCTTTTCAAACCTCTTTTTCCTGTAACCCAGCAAGAAACTTGGCACAAAGCATTTACCTTCTATTACTTCTTTCACCTACAAAATGTGAAAAATAAAACCATGCAGCCAAAATGGAGTCATCATATTTTATTTTAGTTCTGTTATCAAATATATTTAATGTAAAGGCAAACTAGGAACTGTACAGTTACCAGACTCTCTCTTGATAGAGAAAACAGCAGCAGATTTCATAGGTATGTATCAGAGAAAACCAAGTAATTTTTTGTGTCCAAACTACATCTGAAAGAACTATCAGTGATAAAGTCCATTCTACTTCAGGCAGGAAATAGGAAAATAAAAAGAGAAGAAAAAAACCTATCTAGAAATTCACTAAGCCAAGAGACTAAAGAAGAACAGCAGGAGCTCTCGTCACCCAGACTTATCTCTCTGCTTCTAGTCTTTGATTGTGACTAAGAGGCGCTCATCAGAAATGATGAAGCGTGAGGGACAGTTTCAAGCCTCATCTGCATTCCTTTTACCCTGGGTCAGCCATGGGTCTCACGATGCAATTTTAAGGGCAGTGGCAGTTGCCTGTGGCTCACAGGTTAAAACCAGAGTATGAGGGAGCCTTGCATATCTACCTGTTTGGCGTAGCTGGACGTATACAGAAACCACTGTGCCATATTTACATCCATCAGTAAGCCCTCCTTTCCCTGGGATGTCCCTCTTTGGCTAGTGCAACCATTTGGAATCACACTGCACACATGAAACAGCAAGATGCCCTCAGTGGAGAAAGCCTTTAGGGGACCACAGCTGGCACTTTCAGGTGGACAACTAAGAAAAATGAGAAAAAGGTATATGTGCAAGAAAAATGCATTTGTTAAAACCAACAAAAGACAATGGAAAAAAAATTCAGAATCCAAGTAATTGTTCTCAGAACCTACTCCTGACGCTGTAGCAATGAACTGTCTCCTGGAAGCACAATCAGTTTAATTCAACCATGCAAGGAAAGTATGACTAGGAGTGTGCAGGCAAGGTCTGTGCAGCTCAGAGTGAAAATGGCTCCATTCTTGCCAGTCACACTAGATGAATAAAGACAATAGGGAAGGAGAGGGCCAAGCCAGGAGGTCCACAATTATACAATATCAAGTCCCAGACCTTGCAAAAATGTAATCTTAGAGATACAGAATAAGGAGCAGAGCAATTACATAAGTTTTCCGTGACCCTGGAAAAGGATTTTTTTTTCCCTTTGATCTCTCTGCAGATGCATGCCATTCCCAGACTCATAAAACAGATTTACGATGAGGTTCACCCTAGTGCAGATTTCATAACAGATCTTCCTAACCATGTTTTGTTGTCACTTAAACAATGGAGGAAAAGCTTCATCAAGTGCTCAGTTGCCCCCCTTGTTTATCCACCAAAACCAAATAAAATGCAACAATTTTTTATAGAAATGATGAAAGCAGCAATGTTGAGAAAGAGGTTACCTCTAAGAAGTCAATACAATGTCTTCCCACTTTATGCTGGTATAAAGAAGGCAGAATTCATAATACAAGCCTATCTTTACCTCCTTCCTGAATGACTTGACCAATGGCTGTTTGATTTTGTTGTTTTAGAAAACATTCTCTCTTACATTCCATTAACTGCTCAAAGTCCTGCCACATTTTAATTTGCTTCATATTTGGCCCATGACTTTCCCGTACAACTTTCTGCTTCTCTCGTAATTTCTGTTAAAAATACAAAAATATTAGATTACTGAAATGGTTTTATACCACAAAAATTGCTTACAAAGACAGCTTGGAATGACAAGGATTTTTATATGCTACTGAAATATTATTACCTTTTGTTCAAGTTAATAACACTCCTTGCAAGCAATAAATGAATCAGCACCTGGGACTTATCTATCTGCTTTGTATGGATTGACAATCCTTTCAGTGTCTTAAAACTGCCTAAATAATGGTCTCATATATTTGAGAAGTTATGGTAGAAATCTGAGTTTATTTCCATACAGAGCTCTTGCAGTGTCAAGTTGCAGCCTGCAATGCATTCATATTATCATATTATAGACGTGAAATTAATGTTTCACAGCAAAACCTGCTATTGATCATTAATAGTGGTGGCCCAAACCTGCAGAAATCACTCACAGACTGACTCATAAAAAGAAAACTAATAAAAGAAAGATGTTTAGCATGAATCGTAAGCCTAACTTCTTCCGCGCTGATCTGAGCTTCATGCAAGATTAAAAACGGACAACTGCTTTTGTTTAGCACTGCTACAACGATGATCCCTTGGCCTTTAATAACAGTGATAAAGCTGACAGGCTCAAAATTTATTGTCTTCAACGGGTTGCTTTATATACAACATAAAATTTGAGCTGGCACAGTTTGTTACGTCCATGTTTCAGTTTCTTATCCAAATGGTTTACAGGGAATGTGCTGTCACATTAAGCTGTTTGACTATCTTTTACAAGTGGCTCATGCTATACACTGCAGGAAATCAAGCCCTGAAGAGCGAGCCTGATCTCTTTTCAGGGTATTAATTACCATTGCCAGCAGTAATGGAATTTTCTTTGTAGGCTGCAATATGCTTTTTATAAAAGACTGACCACAACATTTGGTAGTAAGGCCCACAAAAATATGAACTGTGTGATGTTTTTACAGAGTAAAAACCTCATTCTTACCTTCCCCAGGTTTTCTTGCTCAAGGATCATTCGTGTATACTGCTCTCTAAAGGAAATATATGATAATTTTATTATGATTTTATTTGGTTCTAAATAATAGGACAGAATAATGATATAACCATGGAAAATTCTGAAGGTATTATGAGGTTCATGCATAGACAGTCAGAAGAGAAAGCATGAAGGAACCTTTTAGTCATTAGACAACATATTCTTGACATCAGGGATTGCTTTGATTCTCTCAGTTGTGCAGTTGGCAAAAGTGGTATTGGATAAAATCCCTTACGTTTTCAAAGCAGGCATAATTACTGCTGCTTCCAGCTTGAAGACAACAGCAAGATCGTTTAGATAAGACATACTTGATCCCTTTTTAATGATGTATTTATGCTAGTGGTATTCTAAGCTTAGCCCTTGGCCCTAATTTGTACAAACATCAGAGTTTACAAATCCACAGCCCTTAATTGCCATGAATGTAGGGATAGAATGAGTGGGAAAGTAGAGGAATGAAGAAGAGTAGTAGTTCAGTCCAGGTTTAACAAATCCAGTCACTGCAATAGAACCGCTGTGTGTCCCTCACCTTCCGAAGACAGCCGTCACATTTAGGTGCCTAGATATAGGTTTAGAAGTGTAACTGTTGACATTCGTTATTAAAAATCTTGGCTGTACACCTTTGTCTGTAACAAGTGGCTGGGTTGCCTTCTGACACAGGCAAACTTAATACATGAAACCTGACAATACAATATTGCAAACCATAATGGCATGATTCAGATACATTACTATGATTGTGTTTGTTTGTTTGTTTTTGAAATAGGACAATAACAATCTAAAAATAAATTACTGTATTTCATGTGTCATGGTACACTTAGAGATTGAGCGTTTGCTAGTGGAATAAAAAATAACCCAGTTCATCTAAAGAACTTTTCAAATTGCTCAGGATAGAAGAACTAAGCATAGAGAAATCCTAATTTCCAGAAAGAAATAGCAGCCTTTCTGCTATCAGTGTGAAGGTTTGCTACAGCATAGTGAGCAGCAGTGTAGAACCAATGCATCATGTTTCTTATATCCCTTCCTTCTATTTCTATGAGCTACTCCAGGATTTCAACTGGAGCACTTGGGCCCCAGGCCACCTGGTCCTGCCTGCCATACTCCCTGCAGAAGGGATGTGCAAGGAATGCAGCTGGATCATTTTATGATCTGTCACTCTCGGACAATTCGAGCCAGAACAAATCAGAGCAGTCTTGAGACTGCTCCAAGCGCTGTGCAGACACAGCTGATCCCTAGCAATCCTCACCAAATCAGAGCAACACTGAATCTTCTTATTTCCACTGGCGCACAGCGTATGTTCACACACATTTGGCCTCAAGAACACGTGCTTTTTTTTTTTCTTTAATAGAATTTTCAAAGTAATCATCAGAAAATAAGATGTCTTTCCTAGTAAGTTTTTCTTTACTATTTATAATGATGACTGGAAAGAATGCAACTTGATAACTTCATTAAAAAAAAAAAAAAAAACACACACAAACTTCTATTTTTAGAGAAGAAAATTAACTTTTCACATTCCTAAGAACTGACTCCACGGAACAGAGAGTTTATGTTCAAAAAAAAGAGTGTTGGAATTAAGACATTTTTTGCTCAATACGTTGTTAGGAAAGTGCTGTTCTATTTATGGTTCATTTTCACTCCGTTTACATTCCAGTGCCTGCTGAAAAATACGTTCACATTCTAAAATGATGTCTAGAAACATTTTGTTATCTTCTCATTTTTTGTAAAAATCTCTATATGGAACTTTGTTGTAATTAATTTAAACAGAACTGGTCTGCGACCTCTTACGGAAGGTCAGAAACGTGTGTAGTCACCGTGAGAGGGATAATTTCTCTAGCTTCTGTGCCCACAGTTAGCAAGTGAAGCAGGGACAGCAGAGATAATGCTCTGTTCACATTCTCCTCACCATACCTGGAATGACATAGCTGGACTCACCCTTAATTCCAGCATTTGGATTTGGGGGCTTGTCTGCGTGAGTATCGACATTGTGGATGTTTCTATCACAAGTGTTTGAGCTGGGGCATTTTTTTTGCTTAACATTTGTGAATAAACTCGGACCCTCCCCTTCCCTGCAAGGCCATAAAAGGCCAGTGCCTGCTGCTTGACCCGCATTTCCTCTCAGCTGCTTGGCTGAGCTCTGCTGCCTTTCATACTAATGAATGTTCACATCATCACTAAAATTTTTCTCACAGCTATTTCTCTTTTTACCCTTCTGCTTCTTTTTTTTTTTTTTAATCTGCCTTCATTCAATAAATCTTTTGCATCCTTCAGCATTCTGTTATTTTGTGAGAGTAAGAAGCTCCTTAGCCTCCACTCACTTTCTGTCTTTACATCCTTTTCTTCTCTCACCATAACATTATTGGTTTTAATTCATCTCTTACTCTTATTTTTCCTACATTGTTTTCTGCATAGTATTTCACTATTTTCATGGCTTGGATCCTTGCAAAAGGCCTCTGATGGATATTAATCTAGCCTTTCATTTCCTAGCAACTTCTGGTTCATGTTCTGGAACAGCAAGAGATGCAGCTCCACTGGCACCACTCTCAAGGTGCATCAGGACAATTTCTAGTTTATGAAGGATCTGACAGAGGAGACGATCTCATCTCTCAGTGTCTCTTGACAGAATCCTTGGAGTTTTCTCATTGACATGTGGCTGTCTCTATCAACGGCCCCACTCCAGAGCCTGTAAAATCTTAGCTATCAGCTACTGCCTTTTTTCACTCCACTTCCCCAATGAGTGAAGAAATTGCCTCAGGTGATACTGAACAATATTTGATTGTTTGCCAGGTTGGATGGGGCAACCTGATCTAGTGGAAGGTATCCCTGGCAGGTGTGTTGGAACTAGATGATCTTTAAGGTCCCTTCCAACCCAAACCATTCCATGATTCTGTGTTTACTACCCACTTACGGTTGCTTCCCTAGTTGCCACCACTGCAAGAGAACTGTCCAGAAATTGTTCTGAGAGGTAGAGACCTAAGAGGACAGATATCTTGGGAAATTAACTTATTCTTCTTCTTTAAGAAGTGATAAACAGCTAGTGGTTCTGTTTTCCTGCTGTGACATCTGCATGATGGATTGTCTAAAGCTTTAAAATGAAATGCAGAATGATTATTATTTATCTAATTTAGTTTTGTCTTTGCTTTACCACTCAGTCATGTCTTTGAATCGTTTTGTGAATGGGACAATTTTGCGAAGCATTTTGGCATGTTGCACAGAAAGCTGTACATGAACCACAGCTCTGACATGACAGTTTATACAGATCTCAAGCAACAATCTGTCACGTCTCTGAAATACAAACGCAGGAATTTAGGAAGAGGCCTCACGTTAAAGATTGATATTGCTGTGGCTTTTTAAAGCCTACACAATAAAGCAAACTGTAGGAATGCTGACTGATGCGGGTTGTGAGATGGAGAGGTACAAGGCAGAGCTGTTGTCCCCTCTGCACTGAACTAAAACTGGTGTACTCTGCAGAGATTCCTTTAGACAGTGTGACTGCACTGTTGAGGAGGCCCAATCGTACTTTCAAAAGATCAAAATGTTTTTCACTCATTCCATTCATTAAAAATGTGAAAAAAACAAAAACAAACAAACAAAAAACAAAAACAGACTTCTTGGTCTAACACAGCAGACCTTAACTTTACTACTACAGATCTACTGTTTGGGTAAATATTTTCATGACTGATAAATACTATTGTGTGAAAGCCACAGACAACTTCATAAATCTAGTCACAACAACTTAATCTTGCTCAGTTTGTCGACAACTAGAATTTAAGATTTTTTTTTTTTGGTCAAAAATAAAACTAGCTGGAAAACAGGATTGCTATTTCATACAAATTTCTAAAATTAAAAAAAATATATGAAGAATAAAACAGGTATTTTCACACTTTTATCAAATGAAAGTTAAAAATATTTCATTATGTTTTTTTTCTGGTGTTTAATTTTGATGGGGCTGAACCAGCCTGTGGACTTTATTGCCTAAATTTTGTTTCAACTTTTATATTGTATGAAAAGATTTAATATATACACAATTTTAAACAGGATACTTTTACAAAAATATTTGGTATGTTGTAAAGCATAAAAAATCTGTATGACATGGTAATATTTAGATTTCTTTGCACAGATAATTAAACCAAAATATCTCATTCTCAAAAAACATTTCAATCTTTTTGGCTGGACTGCATTATTTGAAATGGAAAACTACACAAAATAATTTATCAGCTCAATGCATAACCTTTTCTGTTTCTCTTCCTACCAGACAAAGGCAAGGGGTCCTGAAAAACCTCTCAGTCTGAAGCAATCGTTCTGTCAATTAAATTGAGTGTAAAAATGAAGGTTACTGTGACGGTATGGAACATTAATCATTCTACCTCCAGTGAAAACTGCAAATAGTAGCAATCCAAAATGCATTTTGGATGTGTCTACGCAGTCCCCCATTTCTGTACTAGGGATGGTGATAGCTATTACACCTGAAAGAACAGTAGATTTGTAAGAATTGGCCAGAATCTGAGGGCAGCATGTGGTTGCTGTCTTTGAGAGGTGGTAGACCAACTCCTGCCTGCTGGAGTCTTGGTATAGACTTGGCAGAGGGATTATGTCTGGTAGAGACACACTTCCTGCGGGACCTAGCTGAAGCACAGCTTTTCTGAGCCTTTGCCAGCAGGGGCTGCAAGTTAAAACCACTATCTGGGGCCTATAATCTCCAGCAGGAAGGGAAAATCTTTTGGTATGTCTGAGAGAATTCATAGGTTTACAACAGTATATACTGGAATTCAAGATGCTTATTTTTAGGTTATTATAGTGTTTCTAAATTTATCAGGTGAACTCCTTCAGTTCAAATGCCAGTGAGAAAATTCCTAACTTCAGTCTCAGTTTATGAATATCCCTCAATTTAACACAAGGAAACACAATAATCCATTTACCGAATTGCCTTTCGTCTCTCCTGAGGATCTGGGGAGACGTACATCTTCATTTCTTCTTTAGCACGTTGGAGCTGTATTTCTAGATTCTATAAATGAAGACACAAATGTTTTAAAAATATATAATCTCTATTTCATTTCACAAAGAACGATTTAGTCCTTCCTGTGATCTTACCCTCTTCATGCAGTTTACATAACGGTAGTTGCTTTCTTCCTGAATGCACTCCTCAAGGAGTCCTTTCACTTCCTGTAGTACAGGAATAAGATTTCAATGGATAACATAACTCAAAGTCCATAGTACATGCCCTGTGTTGCTATATAAACCACGAGAGTCCATAACAGAAACAGGCATAATTCTGAACTCATCTTTTCTTAAATGTTTATATTTGGGCTTTACAGAAATCTCTCTTAAAGGGAAAGATAACTGAAAGGGTACCATTTTTAGATGTGCAGTTTCAGTCACAGTTAGAGAAGACTTAATTGTTGTTTACTAATAAATCTGACTCCTACAAGACACTTCACAAGTACTTCCAAAAGTCTTGTTTCTAAGCACATCTTAAGTGCTAAATATGGTTCCTTTCCTAGAACATGTCTGCAAAATGTATGTTAGAACCTATAGACAGGTTGATGGTATGTCAATTAGCAATCAATAATTATGTTGAGGGGTATGGAGATAGGGGGCTAGTCCCATCCCTAAACGGTCCAAGAAAATATACCAAGAATATTGGTAATTCAATGGAATTTGGATTACACGTACTCCTAAACCACAATGAAGTTGTCAACTCCAAAGCTGTGTCACCATATGAATTTCAGACCATCAGCTGGAAAACTGAATTCACCAGTTCCGCTGCAAAAGTTTGTTAACAGTCACGTCCAGCCTAATCAGTGGACTTGATTGTCATCGTGTGTTAGAACATGACTAAGGTTTGTCTGCCAAGGAAAAAGCCTAGGTTGATATTGCAAAATAGTTCTTACAGAAGGTCTACCACATAGCAGGTTCATCTGTACGTTCTTTTATTATTCTTGGATTAAACCATATATAGGTACTTTTACTGCAGGGAAAGAATATCTATATATCCACCTACACTTTAAATGTATACCTTTTTTTATTGCAAAATACATTCCTTATGTTGGCAAACCCTTGAGAAATCAAGTCCAAACAAAGCTCATAGGAGGTAATCTAGTGAGATAAAGCAGATTCATGTACATTAATACTGACCCCACATCGGAGTATAGAACTAGTTTAGGTACCTCCCTTCCTAGAAGTGTTGTAGTGCAAGCAATATGTAAACTACATACAGACAAGCCCTTAGCTATACTTATATGGCTGCATTTAAAAAGAAAAAAATATATATATATATATTTTTGTCTATAATTTTCAAGAATGCAAGACAAATCACATTTAATAAGTATCCTTGCCATCAGTTTCAGTGCATTAATTAACCATTGGATTGGTTTTGCTAATGTAGTGAGTCTGCTAAATGCATTTGAAGATTTGTCTTCACAAATTAATCCTTAGCATTTCATTGTCAGATTCTCTCCTAACAGATACTACTAGGTCAGCAGGATTTCTGGCAGATGGATCTTTTACAATACTTTTGCTAACCGGTGCTGGACTTCAGTGGATGGAGCGATGTACCACTGAGCTCATTCAGAACAGGAGATGTGTGGGTCTGTAGCTAGTCCACAGCAGCTTCATGCATGATTTATGTAGTTGTAGATCACCACTTACTCATTTCCACCTGCAGTGAGCTTCCATATCAAAAGGGAGGACAGGAATGTATCAAACCATAATAAATAGATATAATAAATAACATGTTGCACAGCATTTATTAATGTGTGACCAAGGCACCATCTTACCTGTTCCAGTGTGGAGCGATTGCTCTCTAGCCCTGCTGCACAACTGTCATACTGGATTTTTTTTTCATCGCATTCTTGAGTTAATTCCTTATGTGAAAAGGGCAAAAGAGTACATAAATAAAGCCTTCAACTGACATGTGACATTCAAGCAGGCTCCGTTCTTGTTGGTGTCACACATCAACCTCAGCTATTGGCACGCTCACCGGCACTTACATAAAACTAGCTGGCACGTGGGTATTATTTATTACACATGGTAAAGCTGCATACTGGCAGATCAGCTGTATACACCACAACACAGCATGCAAATTTCCTCTTTACAGCCACAGCCATAGCTTTAATGTGGTAGACAAATATGGCAGTCTTTGCAAGAAGAAAGGAAATATAATTACAAAACTGAAAATTAAGAATTTACGAATTTCATAGCTCTATTTACTTCTACAGCAATGAGAGAAATCTGTCATTCATATGGACTAATATAGGTCTTAGATCAACGAAATATTATTTGCAATCCATTTAAAGCAGAAAAAGCTTTGAAACTAATTTGAAAATTAACTTTGCTATGATTTCGAGCCATGATTTTTTTAATTTTCCCCTGGTATAGTAATTAAATTTTATTATTATTTTTAGAAATTACTATAAAGGACGAAATATTTGCCTGATGTTGTGCCTATACTGTCAGCTTTTAAGAATTCCATTCTTGTTGTTTGTTAAAAATCACTGTTGACCTATTCTGATATTTGCAGCTTTCCTTCAGGGTTGATTATGTCCTTGTACAACACAACAGAGCTGTAAATGATGTTTCTTTGTAATTTTGACCTTATTTACATAGAACAAGAGGAAGGTTTAATAGATCAAAATAAACCTACTTCAAAGACAAGAAAAAACACACAAAACAAGGCATGCAATTAAATAAAGTTGATGAGACACAAGGGATTTGCATTATTTGAAGCATTTAGGCGTCTGATAACTAATCATATTCTGACTTCCATTTTTATGTGGTCTTAGCTCAACCCCTAAACTGCATTGCCATGAAGTTACTGGTGCCTTATGAGGGAGAGGATGTGCATAGACATATAAACACTAGAAGTCTGTAGGTACAATAAACTCCTGCTGTAACACTTGACTGCACGGACAAATTTGCAGAGCAAAACATAGGACTGCCTCCCAAAGTCTGCTGCTGCCTACCCTAATTCATTAATAAGCACTGTTTAAAGCTTTTCTGAAGTTTTTCTACTAACCTGGCACTTCTGGCGCAATTGTCTCAGTTCTTTGATAACAGGAGCTAAGCTGGACTTCTTCTCTGCCACCATAGTATTCAGTTTTTTTACCTGATAGAGGGACAAAATAATATACTTAAATAACATATTAATACTACATTTATATTATTGGCATGTAAGAAGAAAGGAGAAGAAAACCAAAATATGGAGAGAAAAAACATGTGATGTAAGGAGACTGAACTATGTATAATAAAATATAAGTGCAGGCCTAATTAACTAAGGGAAAGAGGCCATATTGCAGTAGGGTCATTACCACAAACCAGACAAATTCTGTTTCCATTGTTTGAAGTGAGAACACCACAGACATGTCCAGAAGCCAGACACCTAAACAACTTAAGGAGTGGGAAAAAAGAATGAGCTGCATAGACATGACTGAAAAAAAAAGAGATCCTTAAAACAAAACAAAACAAGCAAACACACCTTGCATAGGTTAAGTAAAATTTGAACATGCTTAAACAGAGTCAATTTAAAATATTTATACTGAAAATTCAAATTCTATCCAGCTTTCTATTTGAGATTCATGCTATTTAATTATACCATTTTATTTCTAACGTGCCTTAGTGATTTCAAAGAACGCTATTTTGCTTTGGGCTCTTTTATTTTGCTTCTGTGGCTATGTATTAAGTTGGAAGACCACAGATCTAAGTATAATTGAAAGTTAGGCTACAGAGAAAAAGAAAAAAATATTTAGCTCTTTGGGAATGTTAAGTATTGGTTTTTAATGAATGCTTAACTCCAGTGATACAAGGAAAAAAAAGATTCTGTTAACAATTCAAACCTCTTAACTTTTCAAATACTGTGCAAGAACAAATATGAAACCACACACACACAAAAAAAGTTAAAACCAAGACGATATCTCTACTGTTTCTGAAGAGGAGGGAAGTAGGTGTTTCTTTCTTTCTTTCTTTTTTTTTTTTTTAATAATTCTAAATTTCTTCTTCACTCATCAAAAGAAATGTACATTTTAGTAAACCTTTCCAATATACATTTGCAGGTCTATACTGTTTGAAAATACACGTTTTTATATATGTTTATGTTTATATAACATATACTAAAGGAAAATGAAAAAAACAACCAAAATATTAAAGTTAGTTTTATACTCTGAGGAACCAGAAATTGAGATTGAAGTAGTACAACAATTTAAGACAAAAATCACCATTTCAGACATGTTGTCTAGTGTTCGGCCTTTCATTTCATCCATTTCACTCTTTACTGCAGATACTCTTTCCAGCTCCTCCTGGGTGTAACTATATCCAGAAATACCTTTTTTGTCTTCAATTGCTTGCTGCAAACACACACACAAACAAAGGCTGAGTGTGAGTCTATTAATTGAGTAATAAAGCAAATTCCTTCAAAGAAGTGAAATACAGTAAAGAAAGTGGAAACGTACTGTAATCAACTTATTTTGAAAGTGATTAATAATTTAGCTGCTCCAACAACTGACTTTTTATCTAGGGCCTGTACAGCAAGCTAACAACAACTTCCTATAATACACCGCTATTTTGTTATCTAACACCCAATGAAATTAACAGAAAGCTACCACAAAGTAAAGTAAACTTTAGGTCAGGCTCTGTTGTAAATCTAGATGCTTAATCAGAAGACACAATGTAGCTAATTATTTTATAAACAACTGTCAAGTTAAACTAAGTGAACACTGTATTCATTATAGTAATACTATATATATATACACTATACTATAGTAATACATTATACTACATAATATACTTACATAAACTTTACATTTAATTATATGCTGATGTAATGGTATTTAGCAATGCTTGCTCATTAAGTATGTAAGGAAGAGCTCTAATTTGAAAGCTAGGTGTTGATTATGCATCCACAATTTATTAAAAAGCAAAATATTCATTCTTAAAAGAGTCATCTATCTGTGAACTCCAAGCCCATTGTCCTCCAAAACCTTTTATAACCATACGTTTAAGAAAAGATTTATATCTACTATTAGCTACTGCTACTATGATGGGAGCATTTTGACTTTAATAGCAGGGTATAGTCTGACAGGCCATTGTGCCCAAGGCTAGGAAAGGTATCTTTGATATCATAGGGAAAACGTGTGCACTAGTCATCTGAGGGTACGAATGTAGAATTGGCAGGATGCACCGGGAATGAGCCTACAGATAACAAGAACGTTATGAAGTCAAAGCTCTTTGGTTTTGCTACAAGGTAGTTTAGAAAAGGTCAGACTCGTATAGGAACATAGTATTGACCATGTGTAGCAGCATCACAAAAAAACATTTAGTGCTTTTTGTCTGCAGTGATTATATTGTGAGATGACTGGTGTACGTTAGTTAGCCTGCTGTAAATAAACACATCATTAGTGACAACATACATCCACACACCCTCCTTCTAGCTGAGTAGCAATCACGAGAACAGCTCTGATCCTACTGCTTAGGTGCTTCATTCTACCCAGTAGCAGTTCTGGTTTTATTTTTAATTAAACGTGAATGCCTTACTGAAATACCATGACATCATCCACTGCAACTATGTGAATATCTTTTCACAGACTATTTTATGTATTTTTTTTTTAATTGAGCAAATAGTTTTATGTTTAAAAAAATGCAAAATATGTACATGTACCAAAAACAGATATAAATAAAAATATTTTGATAACAAGAGTACTGATATTAAAAGAAAATTCTACAACAATTGATTTTTGTGAGCTAAAAATGAATCTCTTTGCATTTGGGATGACTGTATACTGCCCACATGGTTACAGTTAAGAAGAGCAAAAAGATTTCTACTCTTCTGGCCTAGAAAAATCATTCATCCAGTTTAACATTTTTTACTTACTGTGAAACACATTTTCTGCTAGATTTTCTCGGGATAGAATCTTTACTTCCTGCCCCCTCTTTTTTTAAAGATTATTCCTGTATATTTCATAGCAGTAACTTGAATCCTACTTGCTGTTGATATTATTTTCAAAGCCCTTACTATGTATGTGGATACCAAAAACTGATTTAAACTAATCCAGCCTTGCTCTAACTGGAGTTAGTGAAGATTTACCATTGACTTCAAAAAGCAGGGTCAAGCCCCTCATTCTAAGAAATGGCAGAACATTCATGACTGCCTGTAAAAAAAACAGTTGCTGAACATAAAGTACAGCAGCTTAGCACAATCAACAGACAAAAATAAATTTTGTACCCTAATGACTAATGACAGCAGGAGCGCTGAGGATGATATATATTAGAAACTAACAAAACAGCATCTATCTTATTATATAGCTAGTTATCAGGGAAGCAAGGATGATGGACTGTGGGAGTAGTTAATGCCTGTATTACCAACTGCTGCTGAATAGCCTCGTGGCGCTGTTTTAGAAGTTCTTCTGTCCTCTGGAGGATACCATACTCAGCTGTAATTTCTGCTATTTCCAGTCGCTTCTTTTTATAAAATGTGTTCTTGCTCCGGAGCTTATTAACATAGTGTTTAAACTGGAATGAGAGAGAAGAGAGAGAATCGAAGCATTTGTCATTCAATGTAAAGCAAAAAAGGACCTCATCACTGACTGTTGCTATATAACATGTAATTATCCTATTTGGACTGCATATTGAAGGTTAAGTGTTTAAAATAGAGGACTGGAATTAAGGATTCCCAGGGTCTACTTAGTTCCAGCTCTCTGTTTGCTGTGTGAGATAAGAAAACCAGCTATATTGCTCCGCGTCCCAGCTCACTCATTTGTAATATGGAGATCATTCAGCTCTGCTCATCACCAGTTGACAGCTGGAAAACTAATCACTGTTTGCAAAATGTTCTGAGAATCATGGATGATAAAAAGGTAATGTAATAGGAATTTGCACTTTTAACAGAGCACCAGATCAGCAGTGCCTACCCGCAGAGAGCTCTGCAGACCAAGAAACATGGTAAGAAAGTGCAGAAAAATAGAGCATGGGAAAACAATTAGCTTTCTTTTTAACTACTAGTTCTCAATAGTTACAATTTTATGTTCTGTTGCATTGACTGTTGCAGAACTAAATGATATCACAAGCTAAGGTTTTAAAAACAGGAAAATAAAAGCAAAGAAATGCAGTATGTTTCACCCCAACCTAATCTAATGGAGAATTTGTATTTTTATTAAAAACTAAGCATAATAATTCATATCCTTACAGATAGCAGCCTTCACTAAATTATATCAGAATCCAAGTGCGCTCAATTTGTAAGAGATACAAAAAATCAGGTGTTGAAAGAAACATGTAATGTTTTTCTTTGCCTGAATGCTTTCCATATGTCAAACAGGCTTAGCTCTTTGAGCTGCCAGTCACAACTCTAAAATGCATTCAGATCCAAAGATGGAAAACAAATACAATTTATTAGAGTAAATAGCGTAAGAATAGGCTGCAGAATGTTCCTCGTTGAGGAGGGTTCAGCATGTGCAGAGTGAGTGCAAAACAGGCAGGCCCAGGCAGAAAATAAGAGCCCTGCTACCACTGATAGGAGTTTAAAGCTCAAACATAAAAGAACTTAGATTTTGAAATTACATTATTTCCTTGTTTTTGCAAAATGATGCCACTCTCCCTTCTAAAGAAGAAATTCAAAAAAACAATGTGACCACAGCCTCAGAACCCCCAGAGTAACTGTATGTTCTATAAAAAGTGTCCTGGGCAAAATGCCCAAAATGAAATCAACCCTGTTCATCTGCCATCCTGTGCAATATCTAGGCCAAAGCTGCTTCTCCCTTGCTATGCTCCACAACTATTTTTAAAGCCAAAAGCTATAAACGTTTTTGGTGAAAGAACAAACCCACAAATTACTCAATGTGCTCTATGCAGATTGGACTATGTGTGGCTTTGGAATACCATTTTACATTGTGCGTACTACCTAGGACAAGGATAGACAAGGTCACCTAAGCCACAGCACTGCACAATGGAGGCAGATCTGCTACAGTCCTACTGTCTTCATTATATGATTGCCAAATTAGTGTGGTATTACCAGAATTAATTATTTTTCATAGCAAATTCACTTATATCCTCCTAGTTAATATAAAAGACTTTTTTTTTTTTTTTTGTCTCATTTAGATAACACCAAGTTTTCTGTGATTTTCAAGAGATTATAAGAATATAAATAGAATCTCTCCAGCAAACCGAGGAAAATTTAAGAGGAGCAGAGTCTTCGGTCTTGATGGAGTAGTTCCTGAGAGATTTCATTTGATCAGTGGAATATAGTAAAAAATTATGTAAAGGATGAAACTTATTTTGTATGACCACATACAACAATCAAATCCGAACAATTTTCTGACAGTTTATCCCAGGGTGAAAAGCAAACTATTGTTCTCTTCACTTCTATAACTACTTCTAAGGTCTTGAAAATAGCTTGAGTGGGAGGTAGAGTATTTGCATATTCAATATGCACAGCATAATGTATTTTACAATGGGAGTCAAAGGATCTTGTTGATTAAAGAACTGATTCCACTGAAGTTCTATTATTAGTTGATTAAGTCTATATAATAAAAAATTCATGCAAAATGAACTACAAGCTGCTCACACTGACAAGTGAAATCTATTCATTTAGGAGATAGATGTCTATCTTTCACCACAACCTCTGGCTTTTTAAAAGTAAGCAAGTTTTCACATAACTTTTTTTTTTTTCCCCCACAAAGAAGGTGAAACAAGATACAAAAAACAGCAGCAAAATGATAATATAATACCTGTAGAAAATCAATCAATAGTTTGGCAGAATTTTCAAAAGACTTCACCTACTCCAACTGTGGCACAGATTACCCCTCAAAATCTCACTAACTGAAACCTTCTTTAGATCCAGGGCCAAATTCAGAGCTGGAGCTGTTAGATTTAACTCCACTTAAGTCAGCAGCTGATAGGGATCTTCAGGAAAAATTAGGTTTCTCCAGTCTAAAAGCTAAGAATCATTCTGTTAGGTTTCCAAAAACTACAAATAAATTTATTGCAAAATACTAGTGCTTTCACTTGGGTAAGCATTACTTCTCAAGCTTTGTATATCTCACGCTCCCATCTATATGTATGTGAAAAATCAAGCCCTTAAAATGCTATAAAAGATTGGATTTTACTGCGGTTTAAATACTACAAAGAGTTCAAGAAAGAATAGCTATGTCAAGACATATCACTTTAAAGCAAAGTTAACCACCCAAAAGGATTGCATTTTTGACCAACAGCACTTTCCCATAGACCAGGTCAACTGCTCCCTGCGTAGAAACTCAGCAGGCTCAACCTACAGAATTCCCATGGATCTGTCAGTGCCCCCAGTAATGCACCATTCGAGGCTGTGTCCGCCAGTGAGCTTTTCTTTCTCAAGCAACTTAACGCAAATAGTTATTTAAGCTTCAAAGATTAAATGACTGGACAAGGACCAAATGTTGGCACTGAGTTAGCGGTTAAAGTAAACAAGCCTGTAGACTCATGTTTGCTAGCCGAGCCAGAGCCCCCTGAGATATAAAAACTATCCAAATGAAAGCAACGAAAGATTATGATTTTCCCTCTTGGCTATTTTTATGGGCGACTGTAACGTAAAAAGCGTGGAATCCAGACTGTGAAACAGACTGAATGGAAGCAGGACTTCACTATCTCATGTAAGGTCCTGGAGCAGGCAGGTATCTAGCATCCCTGGGCAGATTTCCTGTATTGTGTTCCAGGTTTATTGAAAAATCCACCAGTTCTGGTATGTTAGACTTCTCCACTAACTTTAGCTGAAAGCAATTGCAATCAACAGGTTCTCTCTCAATGCTTTTTTGAAGTGTTTAAGTGTTATTGTAATTTTACATATGACAAAATTGAATTGCAACTATCAAATGATCACAGCCCAGCTCCTCGAATGCTTGTGCCTATACTGTAACTATAAATCCTTCCTTTCATCTCCTTAAAAGTTAACACTTGCCCTATGTGAAGTTTTTACAAGGTTCTTATTCTAAGATTATCATTAAAGGAGAAAATAGATAAAGTTGTTTACAGAAGAGAACAGACCACAGACTAATCCCTCACTTTCAAATCAATTAGAAGTTTTGTGGATTACTGTATCAATTTGGTTGTATTATAATCAAAATGTTCTTCACATAAAAGTGCTACAGAAAATAAAGTATTAATTGTACAAAAAAAATAATCTTTCTGAAACACAAAATCAAAAGAAGATTCCAAATAAACAGTTTTGTTAATAACATTTGCATAAGGACAGTAACTGCAGAAAATCTTACTTGATTATCTCTATTTCTATTAATTAAGGAGCAGATGTTTTAATTTTTTAACTAGACCAATTAATGGGATACAGACTGTCCAAAGTATTAACATTCAGTTAGGAAAAGTTCCTTATCATGACAGATTTTCAGTAATTTTTTTTTAAGAGGCTCTAAAATTGAGCAAGTACAGCCACTGTTGGATATAGTTATAAACTCATACACAGAAGGGCAAACTTCTAAAATATCCAACCAGTATTATCTCAATCTATTGAAAAGAAAGTATCCTATAATCTGCTCATTAGACAGATAGATCAGGAAAATTCTTCATTAGCACTGAGTTAGGATATCTTTTCTAGGAGTGCTTGCTTCTGGTCAGGAAAGAAATATTAAAATAGCCATTACTAATAATTGGGGCCAATCAGAATATTTTTAATGAAAAAACATTTTCAGTTATCACAGGAAATGCACAGATCAATAAAATCGATGATTTATTCATGCCAGTGGGTGCTGAAAGAGCATTCAGTTCTGTGAAGCTATATTTTATGTCTGAATCACCGCATACATTTGGCTTAAATGACGGTTAACTTCTTACAGCAAAAAGCTTCTGGCTTCTGTAAGAATCCTACAGATTTGCCACTTTCGTTCTCTCGACTTCGCTGCCATCTATTCTCCGCATTTCCTCTTTAAGGAGCCTTTGACAGACAGGAATATAACTGTACCTAGGACTTTAATGAAAAGGTCAGGGGAAAGGTAATAAACAGGATAATATGTCCTCGGTCTGGTTTAAGCCATTTAATGGTCAACTAGTGAGCTCCTTAACAGCTACTCTCTTAAAAATCCATCTGCCTAGTTTGGGGCTTGAAAACTGTTTCTCATCGATTTGGATTGACTCAACCATTTCAGAGGAAGAATAACAAGATGTATGGCCAAAAAATCTGTCTTCTGTTTTCAAAGGGTATCAACCTCTACCTTTTTTATAGTTTTACCAGGGTATAGGCAGGCATCTGTATGAACAGATTAAACTCCTTAATATGCATTCATTAATATGCATTAACTCATTAATATGCAAACCTCACCTATCTGGTAACTAACAGATAGGACTTTCTATACCACATTCTCAAAAACATTATTTTAACTACTGTAGCTAAGCACAGCTATGGTACTAGTCTATTCTGATACCTTGGGAAAGTCTAGGCTCTTGGGGCCCTATGCTGAACTCTGAAAAGTACAATGTGTTGTGTAAAGAACTAAAAATATCACAGCTTTACCTAGGATCACTTGTAATTGAACCATCTAGCCTTCTAAGTGTCAACATTTGATTCCCTAATTTTCAGGATCTGACAGCTGCAGCTAGGAGCCTGCCAACTTTGCCCCATGTTCATTGTACTTTGTTTGAAGTACTTAAAAAGATTTCGTAATCATTGAAGCAGACAATTTATTCCTACCTTTTTGTGTGTGTGTTTGATGTAAATGAATTGATTATTCCCTGCTGTTTCTTCTAAGTTCTATTTATCTGTACAACCTCTTGAACCAACTGGAATGCTGTAACATTCCTTTTTATGATTAGAGGAGAAAGCAAAATACTAGCACCTAAAAACATAAGCCAGGATTGACCTTTGGGTGAATGAAGTGCTAAGAAGACCTCAACTGAAGATCCAAATTGTGGTACGGGAGCACAAGCTAGGAAGGCACTAATTCTTTGATTGCCAAATCTTGTGGGTGCTATGATGTAAGAGGATGCAGTAAAGGTAGACAAAGAGAAGATGAGAAACATTGAGCATAGGAGAAAAATAATTCTTTGACTTAAACACACCATTTAGTAAGTTAAATGTGACAGGATTACAGCCTGTTTAAGACTTAAGACAGCAAATCTATTTGTTTTAAAAAATAAATAAATCTTTCTTCCTTTTCGAAAATGGAGGAACTAAATACTAATGTGTGGGACTGCAACAAGAAAGCATAAGAGCAGCTCTCTGTTGTCAGACAGTGGAAAGTGAAGGTTGAATCTACAACCTGTCTGTCTCTATTGAACATACGTAGTGCAGTAGTGATTCACCATTACACTAATCAAGATTTCCTTAGGTATTGGCTTAAAGCTGGAGTAACAGAGCGGTGAAACAGAAAATACAAATTGAAAAACATATCACATTAGAAACAAATCTACAGTGAAAGGTTGTCTAGCTGAGCGATGAACTGAAACTTACTGATGAAAGATAACCTGTTCAATTCACTTTTGCTTCATCACCTCTTCCCCGACAACTTATTTGTATCATCTATCAGTCTCATCTTCTCACAGCTTTGACTGTGAAGCAGGACTGCTTCAATAATACGTGTTTGCATTTACTTTAAGGAGATACGAAAACTATAGCACCAAACTCCTTTGCAGCATTTTTGTTAGCTGACATTTAAAAAAACAATAATAACATCACTACCTCCTTCTTCCAGATGAGGAGGTAACTGTGACCTTTGAAAATGAAGCAATCAAAATCATCAAGAACCCAAATTCTTTGCTAGTTTTAAGCCATAGAAAACACTCTTTTTACTGCTTTGGAGTGCCTGTGAGTGCCACTACTGTGTACCTAATGAACTAATAAACAGAAACAGAACATTGATCATATAATGCTGGCTTCCTTGAGCCAACATACAGAAAGTATTTTACAGAACAAGAAATGTTTTTTAGAAAAAGGCAAACTCTTCTTATTTTAAGCTGATGTTTTGCCCAAAGTGCTCCATCATGTATTCTGCATGCATCAAAATGAAGACTTTAAAATATTTAAAAAGCCAAAAGTAGAACAGATTTGAACAAAAGGAATGCATGTTATGTTCAAAACAGGTCTTTTTTTTTTTTTTCCCCCTCTGTATTGAGCCTCTTCCTTGTATCAGACAGTTAACTTCATTTTTTCATTATCAAGCCTAGGTTCTGTAACTGTGTTTCCCACCTGCCCCGCTCTCCTTAAATTTCTATTGATCAAAGTATGTTGCCCCCGCTCAGGAGTAGGCACATCAAGTATTTCTTACCTTTCAAGTGTATTTACAAATAATGTAAAACATATGTGATGTCTCTGTAATGCATTCCTGATGATTAATTAAACATTTCTTTCCCATGACAGAAACACAGATTGTCTGCTTTTTATTCTTGTCTTAAAGTTGTCAAAGGTTCTATCAAGGTGCCCACTGGAGATAAAAACCTTGTGGTGGAGAGAAGTATAATTCAGTGGTCTTGTTACTATTGCTACCTATGAATGTCTATAGTACATCATAGTAAGAGAAATCAACATGTTAATTCTTCAAAGATTTGCTGAAGTCTTGTAGCATGAGTTACTTTCAGCAGACTTGAGATATTCATTGCTCTAAACGTAACCCTGGATGGTAACTGCACCTATAGTTTTCATCTTGATTTACAGAAGGGGAGACAGGCAAGAAGGCACAAGAGAAATATGCACGGATTCCATAATATGCAGGAAGTCTTTATGCATGAGTGGACACATACATTCCCATACTTATTTACTCTGTAAGACTCCTTTAAAAGAAAACAGATTTTTGTGGAACAGGCATGTCCTATGGGATCAGGAAGGGAGTTCCTTCTACAAAGGGCGTTCACTGTACTGAGTAGTATGTAAAAAAAGCACAGAAACAGACAAAGAAAAAGAAAGGAAAGAGTGTTACTCTTACTAAAGTATAGCAGTACAAATGAAGACAGTACATGAGGAATAAAGAGATACACTAATTCAGAGAATGATGCACCTAAAGGGTGGGTCTGTGAAAATATTATTTGAAGTAAAAGCATTTGGGGGTAATAAATACAAAAAAAAAACCTGCATTTCTGGTAATTGCTAGTATTGCACCTTATGATCATCTATCATATAAAGAATAGATAGTAACATTGTAGATTTTTATTATACATTGAATAATAAAATTGATCTACATGACTAATCACTTTAAGTCCTAATCCCCTCATTAGTCTTGTTGACTTCTATAGTTGGTTAAAGTTATTTATCATCATACCATTGTGATGATATTGACATTATTTTAACTCAAAGCTCTGGAATGTTAAGACAGCCCAACATTAAGTCTGCATGTACTTTATAATCTATTAGATACAATGTGAATAATTTAAATTATTAATTTGAAAACCGCTACAAATCAAGTATTTAAAAAAGTGTTGTTACAGCATAAATATTGGAAAGCATTAGAAAGCACTAGACAGCATTGTACTATCTGAACTTTAAAAATGTCTTCATATACATTGTTTGTCATCCAATATTTACTTAGAATACATAAAAAAGCAGAGCCCAGCCTGTTGCAGCGCTGAGGCCATGTAGTTTGACACCATACTATATAAATGGATAAAATACTGTAGACGCAGTTTTTGAAATGTGAAGTTAAATGGAAACTATTAGTTAACAAAAAAATTGATCTCTCTCTTACAAATTTCCTTTTCCTCACTTGCACAGTTACATTGCATACCTCATCCCCTTTCAAAACTTCAGAGCCTTCTAACTCTTGGGCCTGATTTGTCTTTTGTAGCATCTGTCTTTCCACGCTGGACATCTCTTCCTTAGCAGCCTGAAGTTCTTCTGCCTTAGCTTCCTTTTTCCGAGAAATTATAGATGCCTGCATGAATATTAGAAACGTATAAGGACAAGTAAAGTGCACATTGCTCTTGCTTAGACTTGTTTAATCATTAGTAAAACATAAACACTTAAATTTCAGGCATGGCACCACTGTAAACACATTTCAATTGTAGGAAACTAATTTTCATTAGGAAATGTGAGCGTATCTCTTTGCAGAGAAAAAAGCATCAGTTACACATTATACACAGCGGGTTAAACCACAGCTTCATTGAAGCGAATTGCAAATTCCCAACTTTCTTTAGTACAGCCAAGATTTCCATCTTAGCCTTTTTCTCAGATTCATACTGATTTACTTTACATTTTGGATGTATGTTTCTTCACCTCATTTTTCATTTTCATTGAAGAAAAAGGTACACATTTTAGCTGCTCCATTTAATCTATTTAGTCCCTTTTTGTGCATATGTGAGATACATCAACATGGCTTAACTGGAAAGATATCCAAGATTTCACAAATGTCATAATACAGATTTTTATAACTCCAACCTACTCCAACCTACAGAAATATGTTATGCTAACAGCAGAACCTAGCTGCTAAATCTTGGCAAATAGCTAAAAGGGAATGAATAAAGCAGTACAGTACAGAAATAGTGTAGATTACAGATTACTTTTTTTTTTTTTTTTTGAGTCTAAAAGATAAAGCTTTTAAAAAATAATGTTTTGTACCAGGCAGAATATTTAGAAGTACCTAACGTTTGACTAGAAGTCAACAGATTTAGGAACATAAGTATACATTAGTTCAGGAAAAAAAAAGTATTTTTATCTTGCCAAAGTGTATTTTAACACAACACATGAATTTAGATGTATGAGCCTGAATTTGGATGCATGGTTGGTTTCTTCATCTGAAGGAAAAAAAAAATAAGAAAAAATGAAGCAAAACGTAACGGCTTTCTCACACTACATTAAGAGGGCCAGCTTTATTTCTAACAGATATATCTAACAGAATTCTGCTGGGATCCGCTCAGCTCTTTGCTTCATGAGCTATCTGCAGCAACAAACTGTAGTACAATATATATGTTTATTTTGTGAAACAGAAGCAAGTTGTCCCTAGAAGAACAAAGCAAAGACCACCATATGCTTTCAACTCACAGCAGCAACCTGAACTGCTAGAATAGCTAGGAGTATCACCAGCCAGGTGGTCTTTGGCACCAGCATATTATGTAGCAGGCTTTTCTTTAGGGAAGAAGTTTATCTCTTACAAAACAGAACTGGGTGTTTCATATTTCATATGTGATTGAACTATAGTATAGATTTTATCACAATTTTTCCTACCACTGAATATTTTACCCAAGCCTTTTTTTTTTTTTTTTTTCATCACTATAAGCATCATTATGAAAATTTTCAATAAAATCAGCAGCTACACAGGTCGGCTGGAAAAGAAATCACATATGTTTCTGTGTAAGCTCCAAAAATCTTAGATTTCATAAATCCTTTTTATAACTTACAAATTTACTGAGACTAGATCACAGAGCCCATTTTATAGAGAGACTATTTTATAGCCTCAGGATGAAAAAAAATAATAAAATCAAAGACTACCTTCTTAACAGATGTAAAAGGAAAAGTAGCATGTGGTCAAACACAAAGCTTTGCATCCAGGTCTGACTGCAGCAGTCAGCCCACATGCTGCCTTGTAAGAATCTGTCCACAGCTGGAGACTTACCAAAATAGCTCCTCCAAAATGATCCTTCCAGAATTACTGTGAGGGCAACACCTCGGACAGCAATTGACGTAAACTCACTAGAATGACTGAAAACAATTGTTTGACTAAGCCCTAAACATACATATATTCAACAGCTATTGATTTTGGTTTTGTCATGCACTATTATTTATTTCTTCTGATTTATGCTTTAATAAATTAAAGAAAAAAATCAGTATGTCAAATAGTCAGTGACTAAAACTGCTTTACTGCTCCTACTTAAAAAATGCTTCTCCTTACCTGTTGGCGATACATGGAAAATTTACTATCAATTGGCTCATATTTGCTCATTCTTTTCTCAATAAGCTGATTTATTTGTGCATTTACTTCATTTATCTGAAAAACAGAGCAGAAAACTAAAAGAAACAGAGCTTTCTTTCTTTGTCTTCTGCAAGAATTAAATGCTTTGCAAGCCAGACTAACAACCCAGTTACAAGGAAATATTACCAGTTCCATTTTTAAAATAGAGAAAAAAGAAGAAAAAAAAACAACTCAATGAGTCATTCAGTATTTGCCAGGAAGAGACTATGTTTTTCTATTTCCAGTTCTGTGCCTTTATGATAAGGCAGAAGCATGAAGCTTATTCTGAAAATTAAGTAAAGTGGTACACGTATACAGAAGACGCATGTAAATTGGCACACACAGGCAGAAAAAAGAACGGTGTCATGTACTACGTGAAAATGTGCTTTTAGCGGTATTAACTAAAATTCCTTTTCACTCAAGTATCTATCAGAAGTTTAAAGAGGAACAGATAAAATTGAACTGATACTAAATTGCATCAGTGGTTTGAAGAGTCTCATCATATTCCATCTCTCTGGTACCTTCTTTCTACTGACGCAAAATGCACCTGTTTGTCCATAGGCTCAAACTGTTGATCTTCATTCTAGCTGAAACTTAACTGCACCGGGAAACTAATAAAGAGCTACACCAGTGAATTGATTCCAGCTTTTCCGCTCCTGACTTAATGCTAAACTGGGGCTCTCATCAGCCATTGAACCACAGCCCTAGCAACCTTCCTTTAATTCTCTGCTACCTAGATGAGTGTTGATAAGCAAGCAGTGTAAATATGTGCTGAAATCCAACAAAGTCAAAACATAATACATGTACAGTGCTGGACGTTACCCTAACATTACTATGGGTAATATCTGAACTTTTAAAGCTAAATATTTGAAATAAAGTGCTTAATATGACCAGGAATAGTCCAAAACCTGAAGAAACTCACTAGTAAATTCTGTTCCTTTACAAAAGCCTATTTCTTTTCCTACTGGTGGTTAGAACAGGTCTGAATTTGAAGATGGCATAAGGATTCAACTTTTTGAATAAAATTCCTGTTTTATATATTATAAAATGCATGATAATATCATACTTACTGCAATTCAGCTCCTTTTAAAGACATTGAGATAATAGAAGACTGCCTTTGAAAGAAATGCTCAGGCCATGCTGTGATTACAGCCAAGTATATGACATGTTTTTATTATCTGTTAAGAACACACTTCCAAAATGTAACAAATTAAAAGGTTACCTCATGGTGAAAAAGAAATCTTGAAGCTCTTTGAAATATTGCCAAAATCCTAAGAATACTTTTGGAAAAGATAGGTGTAAAACAGGGCTTCGACTATGCCTAAAAGAAATAACTGCAACCACAAATGTTGTTTTGATTTAAAGAAAGAAACTGGGAAAGCAGAGGCTGAATCACAGAGCTAGTTTAATGTTTCAGACCTAATCTACAGTTTAATAATGCTGTAATTCTTAGAAGTTATAACGATCAGGATTCAAAATGGCATTGGGTTGTCACTATTTTTTCTTTCACAAAAAGTAGTCGTAACCTTAAAATAGAGCGTATTCTTGATGACACTCAACTGCTGATTCATGACTGATCCAAAAAAAAAAACAACCAAACAAACTATGGGCATTTATTACATTAGTCTGACGTGTGCCACAGAGCGAATGCACGCAGGCGCACGCAGGCTATCATGATGTTGATTAAGTTGTTAAACCTCTCTCCATAAGACACCGGAAGAATGGTGGATGACAGCCCTCACACCTCTATGGGGTAATCATTCTCTGATCAATTACAAATACTTTGTTTTCTGCCTATTTGTCTTTCACAGCAATTTATTTTTTTAGTAATTACGATTTTAATAATTTAGGATCTCCAACTGGTGAGAGAAGGAGAGGACATTTAAGACTGAACGGTGTACATAGTAGTATTTAGGACTGCTCTTCCTACCCTAGCTAAGACTGTTGTAAACTTTCAACACCATCAACAGAAATATTAATGATTAGTGTTACTCTAAATTCCTCTAAACCATATTACATATTTAATCTTGAATTTAGAATGATACAAATATAAAAACAATACAAAGGTACTTAAGTGGCAACAAATCCTGCTCTTTTTCTGAGTTATAAATTTAGTTTTTCTATAAACAACTTTTCTTTCAGATATTTAACTTGCTCAAACCTTTAACGCTGAATTAACATCTCTGCTCATACCATAGCAAATTGCTAACATGATTTTCTATATAGCATTTAAGGATAGGGTGGGCTTTGTGGTTCGGGGTTTGATTTTTATGTATTTTTTTAACTTATCTAAGAGCTTGCATTCAGCAAGTTAACACATCTTTTCTTTTACAGCTGAAAGATGTTCCTTTGGGAATTAAACCTTTTTTCAGGGGTGTAAAGTAAGGATAGGAAAACTGCAATATACAAGAACTCTAGAGATGGTATGGAACACCAATTAAGTGCTTACCTTCATTTCAAGTACATTGAGATCTGATCTACTCAGAGCTGGCTCTCCAACTGTCTTTTGTAAGAAATATACTGATTTTTTCTTGCTTTCAAGCTCCCTAGGTATTTTTTCAGTAGTCAGGTATGAATTGAAATTTATCTCCTCTTCCAGTTTCTTCATTAAACCTTAAAAACAGATTAAATCAATGTATGTCTATAGCCAAAGTCATGTAGAGGATAATTAAGTTTCATTTCCCCAACATATTAAAGTATTCAGCAGATTACAGTAACAACAGCACAATGTTTAAGTCTTCTTCTCAAAACTCAAAGAAACAGGTAGTTACTCGTTTTAGCTTTTTAATCTGGATGTTAAACGATACAATATGCATTACATTCATTATCCATCTGCATCTCTAACATGCAACTATTAATTTCTCAACAAATTATTTTAATCAATGAACAAGTAAAACCCTTAGACGAAAGTCTAGCTGAATCAGTTGTAAAATTCAACACACAACACTGATAACCCTGTGCATGTCTCACACATCCAGATACTTGATTCCGTGTTACATTTTGTTGTGAATTACATTCTTTATAAATTTTAAAAGTTGATGGCTAGGCTTGGGTTGCTTATATGCATTCAGGGTAAGGGACAGCAAAACACATCACAGCTGTGCTGACTTGCTCAGGGCTCCTTTGAAGATTGTATCCCTTACAGCTTCCCTGGCTGGCGTAGAGGAGCAAGCATCCTGAAGCTGGTTCTACCCATAGATTACGTAGGTCATTGTTTCATGTGAATTACATCATCTACAGACAGAAATTATCTCAGCATGAATCCTTTATCTATGTCTCAAAATAGAACAAAGATCTTAATTTGGCCAGCCTCACGTAAGATCTGTTATACACTTGGAAATTCTTCCTTAAAATAAAACTTCTTTGTTCTAATTTGGCATCTAAAATTTGCCCTTAAAATGAGCAGAATTAAATGGATGCCTACATACACTTAATAGTCTTCTATATTGCTGTAACACTTATAAATTGCTTTTCTCTAAGGAACAGACTATTTTTTCTTTCATGAACAAATGGTCGGTCTTGGGACAGTATATTGACTGTGAATACTGAAAAAAAAAAAAAAAAGAATTGAAAAAAATAAGAAGAAATTGCTGTGTAATGTCAAAAATTCTACTGAGAAAAGCAATCACACTTAAGTTTTCCTCTACGCAAGCCTGATGCACACTGCATGATACCATGCTTGTGACTTGGCTCTTGCTAGATAAAGTAATTTAACCTCCTTTACAGATAACTTATAAATAAACATAGGCACATACAGGTAAGAGCAATACACAGCTAGAAAAATATGACAGAATAAAATGAAGCTGCTATTTAAATTACATTACACAGTCGTCTGCTGACAACAGGCAGTTTAGTGCAATTACACCTCCAAGACACCTCTACTAAGGACTACTGTAAGATCTGCAAGTTACATGTCAGATGAGAGTGGGAACAGGTATTTCAGAGTATTTTTCATGATCTAGATGACTAAAAGGTAAGTATCCTGGGTACATTTTAAAACTACTTGCTGAGGGAGTGGGGTGGTTTTTGTTGTTGTTTGTTTGAGAATATGGAATTACTATGGAGCACAAAGAAAAACAAGAAATTCAAATCTCTGTCTTCCTCTACACAAAGAAAAGCTTGAGTACAGAGATACAATAACAGAGCTGACCTTGCTGAAACAGACAGAGGAAAGGATGCAGGTTGAAAGAAGAGTTTTGGCTCTCAGGCTAAAGAGCCTGCTGACCATATCGCTGACTGGCAAAAGAAAACAGAACACAGTGAAATACAAGCCTTGGAAAAGGGGGGCCCATTCTTTTGCAACTATTTACCTCTAGAAACAGTACTGACAGATCCTCTTCAGCCTCTGCTCTCAGCTTAGACTGAAAGGAAAGCTACTTGGTCTAGCTGCCAGAGAGGAAATAAGCCATTCTTAGTTCTAAGAAAGCCTCGAGAATGAGAAGAAAGGAAACAGACCCTAGGGAAAGCAGTGCTGCAAAAAAAATAAAGTCAACGCAAACTAAAAATGAGTGGGAATTCCTCTTTTCCAGCAGTTTGGTTTGTTGATCTCTGTGTTTATGAAAAGCAACAATGTCATAGGTTCTTTTCCTCTATGTGGAAAGGTCATTCATCTTGCACAAAATAAACAGCATCAGTACTAATTTCAGAATGGAAACCGTACTTACTATATGCATGCAATAACCATTAGGCACTGGGTGCTACAGCTGTAACCTGAGAAACACCCCTGGACGTTCAGAGGGAACATTAATCAACCCATGAAAATTCCCACTTCTTTCCTGCAAAAGAACTGGGTTCCAGTCTTCCTCGGCCCACCACAGAGCTGTGCAGGAAGGACTACATTCTCAAGTCTCACTAGAAATCCACCACCTCTGCAAATGCAGCAAAGCTTCCCACGTACACCGTGAGCTGAATTATCACCTCAGAACTGACTAGAAGCACAACTCCCAACTAGATATTTATAACCAAGAACTTTGGCATGGAAATCAAAGTGATGTCAATTAAATTACCCTGATATTTAATATTAACAGTTTAATCAAACTAATTTCTTGTTTTCTAGCTTTCCTCTTGGTAGCAAAAAAAATCTGCATACATAACTTATATCTTATTTCTTATCCTACTCCAGCCTTCTTATAAAACTGCATTAATATGCCTAAATAATTCATCATAGATATGGCACTAAACTCAGGAAACAACCATGCCTAAACGATTGCTTTCAAAAGAGCAGAGGCCTATTGGCTTCACAGGGTAAAACCCTGATCACTATCTAGATTTGCTTCACAGATAACCCAAGAGCTATTACCGACTTCTTTTAAACACTGGCTGGTTCTGCATTCACGCTTGCTGTTGAAGGTGCACCAAGCAATGAAGCAAGTTAAAACTTGACATCTTGACAGGGAAAGACATGATGATGTCAACATCCCTCATGACTAATGTAGTTTCTTTCCTAAATACTTCTGGAGATATTTTCCTCCTATATGATTTGACATATGGAGAAGTAACTACCTAAGAGCTATTTTTGCTGCTTAACTGAACCTTAGAAAACAAACACAGGGCAGCTCTTTTAAGATTTGTTTTCAGTGAAAGACATCCCTTTTTCATATTCCCAGGCTCAAGGAAAGAAAAGCAAGCATACTTTAAATCTTTCCATTACACACATAAACCCTGTTTTTAATGTTTTAACATTGACTTATGATTACAAAATCTACATACGTAAGCTGCACAAAAAGTCTGGCTCTGTGCCCTAAGGCTATTTTAGCAAGACTGTGCCAACCATGTATTTACATGTGAAGAGCTATTAGCAGTAATTCCTCATGTTTTCCATTCAATTTTTATTATTATTGCAAAGAGATGGGTGGGAGAAAGAGTTTCTTGGTGCTTGCTCAGTCATGTAGGAAAAAGGCAAGTTTCCCTGCATAATTCTGCTAATTGAGCTAAAGTTTGATCCACCTTGAGCTCAGATTACTACTTTTTTCCCCTCTATAGTTGTGTATTCTATACCAAAAACATTTGCAACACTAACTGATTTAATAATTAAAAAAAAAAAAAAAAAAGGAGCGCTCATTTTATAGGTTATTGACCAACGCTTTGTTTAATATCACATAGAAAGGCTATGACAAAGGCAGGTGCAGAATAGACTTCCACGTGGCATTCACTTGCTAAACGTCAAAGCCTTCACTTCCCTGTCTGCAATCATCTTCTACAAAGCAGTATTTAAGTGATTCAGTCCACAGCTTCTAATGATATCACTTCCCATTTCCCCATATTAAAAAGAGATCTGGGACATACAAATAATGACAGATGATGACAGATCATCCCTTCAATATCTCCTTCAAAAATTAAACAGCTTCCTGAATCTTGTACTGTAAGGCATGCTTTCCATGTTATAATATTATTGTGTCTCTTTGAAATCTAACTTTCAACGACCGTCTCAAATTCTAAACCACAGACGCGGTTTTGCAGTGATGGAAATACCTGAGTTAAAAAAGAGCTAACAACTTTTCTGTTACATTTCCTTCTACAACTAAATGCAAGGATAGACCACCTCTTTGACCCTGGGAGCTCCAGTAAACTCCTTTTAATCCATTTAACATAGGTCGTGCTGAGTTTTTAGTTTTTTAAACCACTTTAAAAGTGGTTTCCCCTTAACCTTGTATGAATTGACAGTGATTGTATTTCTGATAGATAATTATAAGCAATTTTATTATCAAGTTCCACCTAAGCATTCTCCTTTGCCATAACTGTAACCTGGTCTGTAGTTTTGAAAGGAAGTTATTTAACTTGGAATTTTAGGGAAAGATAGTTCTGTGGCCAAATGAAAAGGTTTAAAATTAATGAAAAGAAAAATGTTAATCTTTTCATTCAAATAGAAAATATTAGTAATAGTCTCCTAAGTTTTTATTTTTCATAAAATGTTTCAAATGATATAAAAGAGACATCTGTACAAAACATTTCCTCTTTAACTGGTATCTTTGATGTTCTCTTTGCTCTAAATGTTATTCCATAACAACTTAATTAAGTGTATACATTACACATTTCACTGTTTATCACCAAAATCCTCTTAACCCATTCTTTAATCAATATTTTCAAGCTAGTCATCTACTTCTCGATATTTCTGCTAATAAAATGAATAATAAAGTTCTGTAAAATGGACAGAGATCAAGAATTTCAGTAATTCAGTTCACTTCTTGGCATTCACAATTTGTGTTTGTTCCAGCAGAGATATTCAAAGCAAAAAAAATGGCAACCTTGATGAGGAATCATGGGCTAGGTTATTCAAACTAGTGATCAGTATCAATAAAAATACTATTCATATCCAGAACAAAGAAAGATGAATTTTAAAAAATCAGAAATTCATGTCAGTACTAGCAGCAGGAACTCCCTCTCTGTAGTTAGGCAACATGCTGGGTAGTACTGAAGTTAATAAACAAGGAAGGAGTGCGCTATGGAAACCAATGTTATCAATTTTAGTCTGAAAGACATTTGACAATGATCAACTGTTTTTCATGAAACAGTACAAGGTTTTCTAAATAACTTACTATGATTCTAAAAGTAAGTAAACTACTAACCATAAATTATACTTCCCTGGTACAGCTAAAGCAGACTGATGCTAATCGCATATTAACGCCACTCTTAAATACATGCTAGTTGCATCCTTTAAAGAATTCCTTTACATTTCTTTAAAAAGTGCCATCCTAAAGTAATTATAAGATGAAGTAGTTGAAGCAGCATGTGTCTGTAAGACATATAAAAAAGTTTCCACTCATTCACAACAACTTTTATAATTTTATCTTGATTTGGAAGTAAAAACACCTAAGTATTAAAAATGGAACTCAGTTATTTTAAGGGAAAGCATCTGATTTGCACAGAAAATCCACAACTACCAAACAGCCCTTGAATTGTCAGCATACAAGCTATACTGATATGAGTAGGCAGCTGAGATACAGAACTTCAGCCAAAGGGATTTTATTTTTTTTTTTTTTTTAATTAAAATAAATTGTGCTAACCATAGACCAACAAAGCTTTTAAAATAAATGTTATGCTACTCAATGCACTTTGGTCACCTAATTTTAATTATTAAAAATAAATAAATAAAAAAGCATTCTGTAATTGCTACGACAAGCAGTGTCTTTGTAACTAGTATGGAGAAAAGCAATTACAAAGCTAAGTCCTGAAGTCTTTGGGCAAAATTTCAAAAGAAGTTTTCTTAAGTAATGACTCCAAGTTTATCTTCAGATCATCTAAACACTTTTTTTCCCCTGCAAGCAGGACTCAAGACAAGGGAATTAAATGAGTAAACTTTATTTTCATCTCAATGATTAAACGACATATTTACAGACTTTTTATTATGTTACCTTTGCTTCTGTGAACTGAACCCATCAAGTTTCCACTGGCCTTAAAAATACCCCTGGAACTGAAATAGAAATGTTGACACAGCTTTGCTGTATAAACTCTCTGGTAGCTACTGCAAAAATGGAACGGTTACAAAATTACTTGCAGGTCCCTCAGAGTAAAGAAGATAGTTCAGATACTCTTTTAGTTCCATTTGTGGTTCAGCAGCTGATGAATATTGTTTAAAAAAAAAATAAAATTTATGAACTAATAAAAACATAACATGCTGTTGACTGAGAAAAATCCTCTAACTCAAAACAACTGCCAAAGCTGTTCTGTGATGCAACTGAAATACTAAATGTACTTGAAAAAGTAGGCCAATGACTTACTTTGCTAAATTTAAATCTATAGCTATCATTTGGGAAGTAATTTGTAGATAAAACAAAAATCATTCTATGGCTTTTTTTTAACCAGAGCAACTTCGAATGCAACTGCAAAAGTTCTGGGAAAAGAACCATTCTGAGTCTTATGCCTTCACAATACAATCTTCCATACAGTAGAATTTTTCTATATTAATGATCCACAATGCCTGTATAAACAGCGCATAAAACCTGTATCAATCCTGTGATGGGTTACTGATAACCTTATTGTGGTCACATGCATCAGAAACACTGAACCCTACATTGACTCAGGCTAATCCTTCTTACATTTCCTTCAAAGTAACTACACCATCAGCAGCTTAGATGTTGTAAAATTGTAGCCTTTGGAGATAGTTATTATGCATTTAATCTACTAACCACAATTCCTTCCCACCTGCTATTTTTATAAATGATCATAGAGGACTAACTTACTCTACAAGTAGTGTAATTTATTTTGTTGAATTTATTTGCAGACTGAGATACCACTGAAAATGAGCAGAAGCAGTCTCGACATTATTAATGTAATGCAGCAACATACGAATAAATCAGCTACAGTGACATCATGAGAACAAAGTATTTTATGTATTATAAATATTTATTTATATTAAGTCTATACATTAATATACAAGTATCTAGTGTATATAATCTTATGTATAGGTGTATGTGTGTATGTATATACACGTGTGTGTGTAAAATCCATGCTCTATAAAAGCTTAATTAGGAAGTGGCTTTATTTTTGATACCATAAAAAATACAATAGGAAACAGACCTTAAAGCCCTCCACGTGAATGTTTTATTGAATTAAACTAAAAAGATCCCACAAATCTACACTGACTAAAACATAGTATTCAATGTATTTGTACATTCATTGAGAAAAATTTTAAGAAGCAGTATTTCACTGATGCTCAATTACAAACACAAAAAGCATAAAACTTCACTAAACCTGGCATTTTATGGCAAGGCACATTCAGCCTTAGGATCTCAAGCATGTGACTTCAGAACACAAGTTATTTCTTCTGTTAGCTCAGTATTCCTATAGGCTTTTTGGCACTACCATATTATTGACAGTCATACAGGTTTGATTTCATTTCTAACAGAGAAAAAGCATAAACCCCCAACCGTTATAGATTACCACTTACTTTCAGGTTTTGAATCCACTACTGCGTGATGCATCTCTTTCAGCTGGAGCTGTGCTCTTTGCAGTCTCTGCTCTGCATGGAACAACTTTTGAGACACAATTGGACACATATAAGTTAATTCATTTGAAATGCATATCCAAGCAATGAAAACAAAAAGGTATCAAAAAGAATCCCAAATACAAAAAAGAAATGGTAGCTATAAGCAGCTGGTTCGCAAGGGAACATGCCAAAAGAAATTTTCAACAATTGGCCTGGATTGACTTGATATTCTGTAGTGTTAATTAAGAAAAGTGTTATTGTATTCCCAAGTGATATTTTCTCTATGGCAGAAAATCATTCAACTTTTTTTTTAACCAAACCTTCAAGTGGTTTGAACATTAAAACAACAATAAAAAAGACAGTTTTCTACTGCAGTCCTGATTCTAGCTATCTTTTACTGCAGTGCATGCAAGGCAGCTGAGTTGTCACAGCGATCCACCATTCTAATGCTGAGCCAAGTGGAGAACACACTGCAAAGCTTGTTGCCAAACAACATCCAAGTGAATAGCATTTCTGCAATTTCGGGAAAGGCATAAAAAGAAGTGGAATTAGATAGACATCCCTTTCATTCTACTTGTGATCTCCCTCAAGCAAAGACCCAACAGCCTGAAACCCTGATTCACATTAATTTGAAATCCAGATATAGACTGCAATACTAGAAATCTGAGTTTTTCTCCTTTTAGCACAGTGTGGAAGCTCATGTTATATTTGAAATCAACAGAATTTGGTGAGATGATACAACAGTCTGGTGCTGGACTTTATATTAAAGAATCTTGTTTCCACAACATATCTTAGGAATAAAACTTGCCCTATAGTCAGATTCCAGCTGCTTCCAGTGCTTCCTAAAGCATCATCTTTGTCAGACTTAAGGACCAAAACCCAAAGGTTGCTCCTGAATATTTATTCCCTCTGAACTGCTCCACAGTGAAAAGTTTGGGTACTTGCTGTGTCACTTAGCCACTGAAATCTTAGTGCAAGTGTACAGAGATATAATCAAACTAAGGAAACATTTGCTCGCTACCATAAATATAATGACCTCTCTTTGGGTACTACCACAGTAAGTCATGGAACATTTCCTGGGATTGCTAAATGATTATGTCAGGGGCAGCTGAGGCAGCCAAAAGTCTTAAATGAGATGTTCAAAACTTGTAGGGTCAAGCCTCTTCCTTTAAAATGTACACAGCTATTTCTATTTTAAAAGAGATTTAATTTTCTGATGTTGGGAGAAACTCTGTTTATTTCTGATTTACTTCTTTATATGCATGACCCCCAAACAGATGTCAACAATTATTTATTTTAATAGGTACTCTCTTATGTCAATACCTGATTTTTTTGTTCTTGTTTCTGTTGAGCCAAAGACTCTTCTCTCTCTTTTTCTAAGCGAAGCTGTCTTGCTATTTCAAGCATTCGTTGATGATTTTGTACTGTCTCCACCTACAGCAAGTGGATAAATAGTGCATGTTACTGTCAGATAGTTGAGAAATACATTAAAAGAGATCATATGTCTCACAAGCCCACTTAGCACTTCCTTTCCATACATGTTACTACTCAGAAATGACAGCAAAGTACTGGACTCAAGATTCTTAAAAGCTCTGGACTAACGCCTAGGGAGATTCCCTGTGGGTCAATTAGTTATTTGACTCCTTCCTAGACTTACGGTATGTTTATCCTAATCCTTGTTTGCATTCCAAAATCAGAGTTGCAAGCCAAGGATTATGACACTGAAATGTAACAGCGTTACTTCTCTTATTACCCTCTTCTTAAGACGCTCTACTCTTTTGATGAGTTGATCTTTCTCCTCTTCCATTGCACTGATATCCTAAACGGCAGCAAAAATAAATAAATGTTAATGTATTTTACTATATAATATGGATTAGACTAAATACTGTACAAACCAACATGAAAATCATGAAAATCATAATTCCTCTCTGAATACATTGAACTGGTTATAATTTTATCAATCTATGATCAGAACACACAGGATTCCAGTCTCTTTCATCTCTCTTACATCCTCCTCAGCTCCAATACTCTTTATGTTAACAATAGTTTATCTGCATCCTTGAGTACTAATGTGAACATTTAAAATAAAAACGTGTGTATTTCTCTAAAATAAAAAAACAAACAGAATCAAGCAAAAATCAGCATGAATTCAAGAACTGATGTGGTCACATGTTCTTAAAGGTTACCACCATCACACACTTCCTGGCAGATAATTTGCGTGAAATTGCATAGGAGTGATGTTTGCTTCCACTTTTCCCACTAAAATTTTGTTAAAAGAAACACTTAATTGTTCTAAAACATGTACCCAATTATTATCCTCCTTTAATCCTATCTTACAACAGCAGGACTCCACAGATTGACAGTTGTGAGAGAAAAGGAAATAACTTCTCCAGTTTAGTCCTTATCTCAAAACTTGCTTAACTTATGTGTGTGTCTTACTGGAAAGCTGGATTCATGCTTAAATATTTTGCTGAAATGGGGCAAATATCTTTACTTAACACCCTAGCCACACAGAAGCACCATTTTGTTGACTTAAGTCCTTAATTCATTCAACAACCTCTGACATTATTATCCTGTATCAGTAAAGGAAAAGGGTTTATATCAGTTTGTGGTCACAAAAAATAACGAGTTCTAATATTTGAAAATTATACTGAACACAGTCTTGGCAGCCTTGTTTCCCAATCTGCTTCAGAAAGCTCAGTTCTAAGCATGAGAGAGGACTTTCTAATGTTTGCCAACAGAGAACAGTTTCAAAAAAGCAACTGCAGTGCCTATTAGCTCTGACCTCTACAACTTACATACTGTGAGTCCACAGAACCAGAAAAATAAAACTGACATTCAGAAAAAAAAATCCCAAAAGTTGTGCTGTTTTTTCATATTTTTACCCTTCTTATTTCTGCAGTAGAAAAACCAGATGTTTTGAGCTGCTCACACTCCTTATGTAGGTTTTTAAACGCTTCCATCAGTTCTTCATACTATAAAATGAGATAAAAATATGCAGAATGAGCTCTAGGGCTATGGGCTTTCAGACCAACATGCTGCATTACTATTGAGACAGTAAATATAGAAATAGAAATAAGGTGAAGACAAGAATTCAAGGGATTTTTCACCACTAAAGCTTATCAACTTATAAAACAAAAGTAAAAAATGTCAGTGAATTATCTTCCATTTGAAGGTACACTGAGAAGTTTCACAACGTCTTCGATGTTTTCACCTCTTCCCTTGCAATGCATACTGTATTTTCAAAACAGGAGGATAAGATGTTAGCTGAAAGGGACAAAGCTACATTAACAAATTATTCTCTCTTACTACAAATCTGTGTACATCACACGTGTTAAAATTATCAGGCTAAAAAGGATGAGCTGGGTCTAACAAGATGCTTTAGCTAAGTAACAGGGCTTGAATTTATAGAGCACTGAACTTCTATCCAGCAAAGCAGTCCGAGAGCACACCTGACTTAACATGTGAGAAATAGTTTTGACATATTGCATAATCATGCCCTCAGTATGTTATAGAGATTGATATATGTAGTTCGACAGCTAGAAAGAAGTAGACAGTGTGCTAGCTCCACACCAGTACGTTGCCCACCAGTAATCTTCAACTGAGAGGCAGTGTGAAAGTCTGTGTGGGCAGAGAAATAACAGGGGACAGAAAGAGTTTAGAAATATGGATAGGAAATAAATTTAGATTCAACTTGGAGAAACGCAAGCTGAGATATAGGGAAGAATAATCTCCACAGAAACAGCCATTCAGTAAGATGGAGAAATCTAAACAGAGAATATCAAGTCATTTTTTACTTCCTGGAAAGAGCAATTGATATGACTGTTGAACACAAAATAGCAACAGCAAAGGCCAGTTCAAACAAAGATGACATATCCCTGAGCAGTGAAGCAGCAATCCTGTTCTACAAAACCCTGAGCAACCAGCCTCTAGAAATACTTAATTTGTTTCTGATTGTTTCACTATCAGGCTCACACTGACAAGCTGAAATTAATTAATAAAAAAAAAAAAAGGCAATAAAACAGCTACTGAGAAAGAGATTAAAGAATAGAAGGATCTTAGTTAAATAAGTTATGATCAGAAGGTATACACAGGCTGGATGATGAATAATGAGTTAAAAAAAAAAAAAAAAGGTACTAGCAGAAAAACTAGCCTACAGTTACTTAGGCTTTATAGAAGTAGTTCAGCTAATAATGAAACAGCAAGTAATCTCTGAGCAACTGTATTTGTGATTGCTGATGTCCAACAGCTCTCCTTTGTGTGGATTCGCTATTTTTCAACAAGTGAGTTTAGCAAGCCTCTTCCTTATTGGGATATGAAATTTCAAGACCAATGGCAAAATTCAAACAAGGGCACAGCACAGTTTGCCAAATCAAAATAAAGGGAAGGGTTTTTTTTTACTTTCACTGAGTAAAAAACATTCTGCAGCTGGCCCACGCGCACCTGAAATAAGTGACACACTCAATGACCAAAGAACATCCAGGTTTAAACCATGGAAAAAAAGATTCCTGGCACCTGGGAGCTACTAATTTCAGACTGGACAACTAGATTTATGCCTAGATTTGCTTGTTTTTACAATTATACACTGCAGCCAATCCGATCTCCAAATCACAATACAACTGGGAAGGTGGTAGGTATTCTGAGGATCTTTTTTAAATTATTTGCAAAATTATACTTGAGTTTGACTCTATACACTCATAAAACTTGATCATGTTCTAAGATTTCCAGATTCTCGTACTTTAAATGTTTCTATTAAAATGCACTATTCCGTGCCTGTCTATCTAAATACCTAGGCAAAATTATTTAATTCATTAGTATCTAAATTATTTGCATGCTTATGCTAAATTACATAAAGGCACTATATTACCCCAGCTTCTGTTCTGAATTAAATCAGTAGGGTATTATTTTAATAAGATGGTTACATTACTGTAATCCCAAAAAGGAACACATTTTACGTAATGGAATTAATGGAGTTGGATATTTATATATATTGGGACTGTGACATACTGAAAAAACTTACAATCTGCATTCCTTTCTCTCCATGCTACTTCCGCTTAGTTATTCTAAGTTATAAATCAGATATGGTAGAAGTGGTAACAAAAAAAGGAAAAGGCTTAGTCAAGCTTCAGTCAGGCTATGCAGCTTTGCTGGTGCACAGTTAATAAATGGAGTTACCTATTACAACCATTCAAAAACCACTGGGATTTTACAAGCAACTATATATAACAAAAGGCAGAGAAAACTGGATAAAAATTAAGTAAATATGTACCTCAGATAACACAAATGTAAAAACATAACATTGGTTCACTTTAAGCTTTGCATTTTAAACCCACCCAGACTCGCTATCTAAAATCAACATTTAATGCTCACAAAAGAAGTGGGAACATAATGAGTAGGAATGTCAGCCCAAGAAAAAAAAAAAAGATTTATTCACACACAAAAAAATTAAAAAATGGTTGAAGCAGAAGTGGGGTAATGCTAATATAAATATTAGGGGCTAAATATTACACAATCAGTTGACAATTAGGAAGCAGTGGCTTTTGGTCATACTGTTTTCTGATTTGAAGCGGTAATTTATAAAGTTAAAAGTATCCATGTCAAAGATCACAGGAATGAAAAAAAAGTGTTTTAAAAAATAATAAGTCTTTGTCTTAGCCATTATTTAGCACATAGTATTTAATTAGCTTAAAACCTTTTAATTCAATGCTACCTATTACCATACAATCTCAGGGTTACTGGAAGAAAGCAGGTCAATACATATACTTTTCTTTATGAATTGTCGCCCACCCTTGATTCCAACATGCTTTTAACTGTTAGCATAAGTCACTTGAACATCTACTTCAACGGTAACTCCCTGATTCATTTATCCCTTCTTCTACTGGCACTTCAGTTAATTAACGTAAAGAAAACATTGGCATTCATGAAAATTGCTACCTGTTTATTGACGTCCGCCACAGTGTCATCCTGCAGGAACTCCACTGGCACTTCCAATTTTACTAAGAAACGTGCCAGATAAGCTCTTTTCTTGAGTTCATCGGTTCTCTGAAGAAGCCAATGTAAGACAGGGTGAATTACAGGTTTGCTTCCCATAACTAACCCTTGGCGAAACGCGCTCCTATACAAAAACAAGAAAAAGCAAACATCACGTACCAATAAATCTCAAACTCAAGAATGCTGGCTGGGAACAGTTAGCAATGTTTTGACATCCTCTCTCCACTTGCCTAATGGTTTTCTTAATGGTGTTAAAACAAAAAGCACTCATGATGCCAGTTTGCTGGTCATGATCCTAACTCTGCTACCATGAGGCAAATAAAAACCCTGTATCACATAAAAAGCCTAAAGCCTGCACCAACGCCTCTTCCTATCCAGGGATATTCTTCAGGAAGAGTATAGTCTTCAATGAGGGAAGATCACAGGTTTTTGGGGCTACAACCTGAAGCAGGAGGGTGCAAGGCAACCTTGTGCGGCTGGGCTGAAGGGGACGGGGCAGGACTGACCCTGCCAGGCAGGCGGCACCCTCTCCTGGCCGATTCCGCAATAGCAGCTCTCACAGCAGGTCCTGGGCACGGCGGCCACTGCAGCAGGGCCCCAGAGGCTGCCCTACACCTGCAGGAGCCTTCTCCTGCCACCACTGGAGCCATATGCCATGGGGACAGTCGAGGAACAATCTTTGAAGCAACACAGGTGCCCGTTTGAATAGTCAAGGTCAAAAACTTTAAAAACTACTGAATTACAGGTCATTGCACATAATATGTAAAGCACATTTTGCTGCAATTTATAGACAAAAAGATACTTACAAGTCTGATACACTTCCTGGAGGTTTGTATTTAAGGATACCAAGGAGAGTCAACATTCTTTTAGCTGTTTGCTCTGGCAGTTCCTCTCTGATGTCAACAACATGCTACATAGTTGTAAATAAACAAATAAACAAACAGTATTTGTTCAAATCATGTTAATTAACTGGTAACATTAAAAGAATTGACTTCATCTACTTTTCATATGATACGTCAATGAAGTGAGATGTTCCATACAGAACATTCTTTTTTATCACCAAGCTCCGATTCTCTTTAACAGATTTTTCTCCTACATGTGTATTTAGGTAATTTTATTCTAGGCATATGTTCTCCCTGCTCACAGGACCGCTTCTATATAGACAAACCATCTGCTTCCACCAAGGAAGTCTGGGATCCTACCAGACCAGGGCACATGTATCTGTACCCCATGTACGTGAATGAACCCTCTGATCTCATACACACCTTTGGTAGCCTCGAGGCTGAGGCAGTTAACAACTCGATATCTATCGCAAGTGAGAAATCACAAGGCTCAGTTCTTGATCAGTCACTATCCTGTGTAAGTGCGCAAGACACAGCCTGACTTTTGACTTAAGAATGGAGTCATTGTCAGTCTGAAGCAATGTAAGATCTGTGTCCTGATTCCCAAGATAAAATATAGTCATCAGACTCTAGGGGGCAAGGGTCCAGTATCCCTGGCCCAAGAACCATTTGCTTGTTTGCCAAAACCACGTTGATGTAGAGACAAAAAGGATTCTTGCCAGGCACATTTATTTCCAGGAAGATTCATACAAGCTATTTTGGTAAACCAAACATGCCACAAGGAACACGGAGCCAGACCTAAATAAAAGCATTCAGCGCAGTTTCTGTGACGAGCCCATCCGTGACGCTTGCAGTTCCCCAGGCCTGAGCAGCTCCGATTGCCCCCCTTACCTTCGGGTCAATCTCCCCCAGCACATCATTGAGCAGCTGCAAGAGCTGCACGGACTCCAAGGAGTCAAACGTGATCAGATTGTAGCTCTTCCTGAAGGGCTCCTGATTGAGCTTCTCAACAATGAACTGCATTTGGTCACTCATGGTGGCGGCCGGGCCGAGCCTCAGCGGCAGGGCCGGAGGTGATGTGAGGAGGCCTCGGCGGGACCGGGGGAGGGCTGACAGGGGCAGCGGGGCCAGGCACCACCTCAGCGAGGATTTTGGCAGCCCCAGGGCTCCGAGGGAAGGGCCGGGACCCTCGGAGACCCTCGGAGGGCAGCGCCCTGAGGCGCCGGGGCCGCCTGGGCCTTCACCTCCCCTCAGCGCCTCCCGGTTACCATGGTAACGGTTGCCAGGCCGGGGCGATGACGTCACTTCCGACGCTGCCGCGCGCGCGCTTCAGCCAACGCGCCGGGACGGCTGAGAGCGGGAGGGGGGCTGCGCATGCGCAGAGCGGCGCGGGGCGCTGGTGGAATTTATTCACATTTTAACGCGTGTAATTAGCACCCCGGTTTATTAGGGGGATGTTGTGGCGTGTAGATGTATAGACGCATTGCTGCAGTTACCCAGTTAGGGTTTCTGGCGGTCGTTGGCACAATAAAAAGATGGGAAATGGCGCTGGTGTGCGTGACTGGAATGGTTGTCTCAGTTCTGTGGAGGAAAGCACGGGGGATCTGTGTGGAAAACGGGGCGCTTCGTGAGGGGGGAATGGCAAATTATGTCCTTGGGTTGCTAGTGTGCCTCAGCAGAGCAATAAGCACACAGTCAGTGTGAGCAATACCACATCTGAACGAGGACAGGCGCTTCAAAAATACCAAACAATCAAAAATAGACTCCGGAGCTTGTTCATGAAAGTGGTATCTCCAATTTGCACATTTTTTTAATTGCAGATCCTTCAAAAATCACATTTAGACCTTAAATAGGTGGATTTTGGAGCCTCTGCTACTACAATTAGCTTTTTGGATTGTCTTAGAAACCCACGTGAGTCCACAGATGATGGAGTAAAATATGCAGTGAGTCATATTAAATTGGTGCCAATTGAAATGCACAGGTTGTAAATCACTGCGGAATTTTATTCAGTAAATAGCAATCATAAATGTAACGCTTTGCAATTCTAAGTACTGCGTCTATCTTAGATTAGCTCCTTTCTTCTTTCTGAGGAATATAAAATGCTTCATAAAATCCTAATTTACTGATCTTCTCTGAGAGCCTGAAAAGTGACACTACATTGCTGTCCTAGCTTTTAACTGGATAAACTCCGTCACAGAGGGGATGGATGAGGAGCTTTTGATTGCGCATGAAAGCCAGGAACATAATCCGAGTCTCCTGACTCCTGGATTTGAACTTTAAAAACCAGATCATGTTTCCTCTGTGCTTTCAGGCTGTATACTGACCTTTAGGAATCGTATCTACCTACAAGTTCCCAGAAGAGATCTACTTTCCCTTGTCATGCTTTCCTGGTATCAGTTACGCTTTTCTTCTGATGAGTATTTTGAGCATATAGAATACACAGAGGGAGCAAATGAGAAGGGTATTTCCCATGGAGGCACTGGGGACCAGTTCTGCTCCCTGTAGACTGCACAGAAAGGTAATAGGAAGTGGCAGACCCACGGATCCTGGGCAGTACTTCCTTAATGCTGGAAAAATGCCATGTTTCTGCAAATACAGAAACACATCCTTGTTTCAGTACAGGGGAGAAAATGGATTGTGCCTTCAGCGCCAAGGGCAGCGAGAGGGATCTGGATCTGGGCTGGGCACGGTGGGAGGGTGCTGCTCTGATTCTTGTTAAGTCTTCCATTCCTCGCACCTTCTAAGAAATAAAGGACAGTTCCCCTCTTTGTATGTCTCCTTAGTGTTACAGAGATGACAAAGAAGAGGAAGGATGTTTGAAAATTAGAAAACACAACAATAAGAAAAAAAAAAAGGTCATGAGATTGTATCACTGTTGTGGTGAAAATCCATGAACTCGGATCTTAATTGAGGTGATGCGATGCCTGGATCAGGTCTCACAGAATTGAAGGCCAGTGTTCATACATATTTGTTGTACAATTCTGCAGGCATTTTCCAAATTCCCAAGTTAGTTTGCATGGAGAGTTATACAGAATTTGAAACAAAGTTTTCTAATGACGAGTGAGTTGTTACAACGGTGCTGCCCTAGAGTTCTGTCCAATTCTCTGGATAGGGCTCATGTTTTATACTGAATGGAAAAGGCTTATGGAAACTGCTTATTAAAAGGGTATCATGCAGAGGCAGTGTGCAGAAGAAAGAGAATGGAGCAAAATAAGCTATCTAGGTCTTTTTAGATCTGGAGGCACATCTTCATTACTTTCTCCTCCCTTTATAGCTACTGTTGTGTGGATGACTGCCTTACAAAACTGCAAGAGGAGCTCGACCATAGAGGCCAGCAAATCAGAGACGAACGAAACCTGAGCAAATTGAAATCGTGCTCCACAGGCAAAGAGAGATCACCTTATATGGGAACATCCATGGACAAGAAGATGAATGCATCCGGCCGAGCTGCTGAGTTCAGATCCCAAACAGATGGAAGACGTTAATGTGAAAATGAGAGCATTTAGGAAGTGAAGACACCAATTACTGCAGCATGTCTTATGCAATCCAGGTCCTCTTGTTTGTTTTTTTTTTTTTCTTTTATTATAGCTATTGTGTTTTTTATACGTACAGTTAGGTCTGACTGGCTTATATTAAAAATAAATTTGTTTCTGGCTATTCTAGCACTTAAATGCATCCCAGGTCTGTTTCTAGTTCCTCCCAGTTGCAGCTTTGGCAGTTGTTAGTACATAGCAGGATTTTGCTTGCTGAAGTCACTAATATCAAGTGTAGCGGTATGGATTGTGGTCAGCAAAAGCATAAGGATGATCACTGATGTCTCAAACAATCAAGCATATTTGTGGTCAGAATGTGACCTCTTCCTGTGTGCTAAAAGCATTTATGACAAATCTAACAGCTAAAAAAAACTGGTTCTGAATAGTTAATCACAACTACAGCCATAGCATCCTAGGTGATTTAAAATAGTAAAAGATTGGGGAAAACAAAAAACAAACAAACAAACAAATATATCTGTTCTGCAGATTTTATACATTTTGTGCCTCTGTGTGGGTCTTCTGTTACAAGAGGAAGGAACCTAGTCCTATTAATCTGAGTCTAATATATTCTGATCCAGTCTTCTTTTCTCTGACTCTGAAAATGAGATTTACAGGTCCCACCTCAACAGCTCTACTTCTTTACAGCTCCTTCTCCTGTGTTTACAGCATCAGATGGTAGCCTCACACCTGCTCCTTGAGCCCCTGAGCCAGATGCCAGTAGCTGGCTTGCAGCACATTGAGCAGCTTGTGCATGGAACTATGGCGTATCAGAAGCTGGAGCCAAACTGCATACTTTGTGTTGCCTTCAATCAGAGTAGGGACTTGGTCAGCTAGCTGAACTTGTTTTTAATCCTACCTGACACAAAACTATCCCGAGACCAAACAGGACTGTGTCCCATGCAAACTGAGGTAAAAAAGCTGAAAATCTTTGTGGCCACTGATGTCCCCAAAGCTTGCTTTATTGTTGCTCTGCTCCTTGTGTCATCATTGTGAAATGATGTGAAATGAAAGTCATCTGCATCTGTCCAGTCTGGAAGCATATGGCACCTTCTTTGCACTGATGTAAAGTGTTGGGAGGTGGGGAGTCAGGCTAAGGAGGCCAACATCGTGCAGGTTTCAGTCCTTTTAGATTGATCTCTACAGTTGCCCCAGCTTCAGGCAAAGCATCTGCTTGCAAGAGTGTCGCTCACTGTGGGAGATGCTGAGAGCAAGGGTTGCAAGGCTGTTGACATACAAGGCACAAGGAGACTCCTCCAGTGAGGTGCTGGCCTGCGTGTTGATGTAGCAGTGCCCTCTCCTGGAAAGCCAAGCAGCATAATTCACAGTGCAGTGCTCAGCTCCTGGTGCAACCAGAACCCAGTTTATTTTTGCAAATGCCTATTGATATGGTTGTTGAGAAGAGCTGCACTGGTGCCTGGAATACACCTCTGGAGTGGGAGGAGCATGGCCAGGAGCCTCCTGACCTTTCTGTACTGCTGTCTCCCAGTGCAGAGACTCACTGTCTGAGCTGCTGCTTCTGCCTTAATGCTCCTGTAGCTCTCAGCTTCCCCCTTGCCTATGTGGACAAGAGACACCCAGCAAGGTTCTTTTGTGGTGGCTGAGGCCACCCAGTTCCTCATGTAAACCAGAGCTAGTGATGCACCCACAGCTTGCCAAGGAAGTGGGAAGTAAATGATCAGCTCATTTTAAAGATGTTGAGTAAGGCGCACTGGAAGGGGATTTGATGTGAGGAAGGCTGCACAGTAATTCCATGGTAGAAACTAGTGAGCTTCCATTTTCCCATTTCACTGTGTTTTAAGGCCTTTGGTCTATGGGATTTCAGAGGAGCAGAAAGATTGAGTGCTGGTGGTGCTGTTTGCAGGTGGCAGAGGGATGGTGCTGTTGGCAGAAGGTGACAAGCAGTGCTAGCAATCAGCTTTGGAGCTCTAGAGTAAAATTCAGTGCTCCTTCTCTAAACAAATCAACAGTTGTGACTCTTCAGGCTATGTGCAGTTAGCTGTGCAAATGCTTACTAGAGGGATTTGAAGATGCTAACATTTTACCTGGAAGACTGGATAAGTTAATGGAAGGGAGATTTATTAAAGGTTACTGAATATAAAAAAAATAATAATCATATCTGACTAAGGGTGTCCTTGAGTTGCAAACAGACTGGGAAACTATTTGGAAGAATCATTTTTTTGCTTTCTTGGTCCTTACGTTCTTCCCTAAGCATCTATTTATGGCCATTCTTGGAGGCAAAATAAGTGTCCTGTGCTAACAGTCCCGCGGTTTGATCCACGGTAGTCGTTCCAAATTTAATGTGAACCCTAAGCCTGTTCCTGCTGAAGCGTTTTGAAAAAAAAAAAAAAAAAAAAAAAAGCGTTGAATTCACACAGAAGAATCAAGCCTTTTAAGCAATATAAAAGCTTCCCATCCTTCTTCAAGTCAGGTCAGGGGCTTGAAAGTATTTACTGCTTCACGGAGCTTTCAAAGTCAGGCTTGATGTCTGGATTGATTCAATGAAAGGAAATTCTCCCCCAGACATTGAACAAGTAGGACTTGAGAACTTAGCAGGAAATTCTCTCATTTTTTTCCAAACCAGAACTTTTTAACTGTAGAAAGCTGGGCTAGCTGGGGACCATACTAGCAGCATTAATGCATCTGGCATTTTGACTTTTCTCTTTGAAAAAAGTCTGAATTCATAAATTTACACTAGGGGTACTCAGTTGAAGGGAATTCAAAAAATCTTCCCTCTCTCAAAACTGTCTTTGTCGTACATAAACGTGGGTGGCTGCAAAGAGCTTGTTTTTCTGTCAACAGGCTGAGTCAGACTACTTTTTAGCGGAATTCACCTTATTTTATAAAACTAAAACAGGTTAATTTGTCCTTTTCCTTCTCTGGACAGGTAAAGAAGGTGTTTGGCATCCTGTCTGCCATTTCTTTGTATTAGTTGCAGTTAATATCAGTCCTTGATCCACTACCTGCCTTTCTGTAGAAGGCCTGGGGAACCCCGGTACTCACATAGGTCTCTGCCTGTGCCTTTAAGTGGTGTGGCTTGAGAAGTAGTGGAAAAAGACAGCACCAACCAGTAGCAGCTGTTAGAAATTTCATTTTCAAAGGAAGTATCAGCAATGGTCTCGTGCGGCTGTCTGAAGGATCCATTTCACTATGACTCTCCAAAATCAATCCGCTTTCGGAGCGTTGGATGTGTATGTGCAAAGTGGTTCATTTATGTAGTTATTGCCATATCTATTTGGTAAGTGCAGGGTGATGGGACATGGTGTTGTACACTAAGAAATGCTGCTTGTTTCGCAGGTTGTCTGGCTTGCAACGTGGCTTTCAGTGCTTTGAGTTCTGTGGCAGCAACTCAAGACCATTGTTTTGGTGTTGGGCTGTTCTTGGAAGATGGATGTGGCAGTGGGAACCTGGTGGTGGGAGTTGGGCACAGGAGGTTACTTAACAGGGTGGGGTTACTAGGACAGAGCTGGGTTTCTACTAACAAATGCTTTCAGTTTCATTTATTGCTGTGCGGTTCTCATTTTTGTTCTGTTAAAACCACACTACCTGCACTAAAAATCTCAGATTTACACCAGTGTTTCTGAGATTAGATCTTGTTCCAGAGTCTCCTATCTAGGGTTAGATACACCTAACAGATGAAATAGCCAATTAGCCCTTGAAGCAGATTTCAAGAACAATAAGGTGTTCTAGGAATATGCAGTAATTGATTGCCTCTAAAGGGCAGATTTTGCTCTTTGCTCCCAAAGTAGGGCTGTTTCCAGTGATAAGTCTTTGCTGAACAAAGTCTGCAAATTTAGATGGTTGGTTTCTTTCTTATGGGAGGGCAACAGGCCAGAACATTGAGCACACTGATCGCAATCTCAGTAAGAATCAATTTGGCAGGAAATGCAGGCACCTACTGCTGCTCAGACCTGGGCTCCTACTGCCAATTTCCAAACACACGATTATCCCCAAGTACCGTTCTCCTGAAGGAAAAGGCTGAAACACTGTTATAATAGACACTATAAATGAAGGAGCATTGATCAGTTGCTTTCAGTTTCTGTCCTTCAGAAACTTTTATCCCCTCCAGAAGAGTCTGTTGTTAAACTGAAATGGTGCTGGCTCCTGTGGCTATGCAGCCAGTTTGTTTGTCAAATAAAGCCTTTTATGGTACTTTTATGTAGAGTGGAAAGTACCTTCTGAACATACAGTAGTTTTCAAAGTTGACAGTTCTTTCATGAATTAGATGAGTGAAATGACTTCCCTGTCAGCATAAAAACAGAGATGACTTTCTATTATTAACACACACAATGCACGAGGAAGTAAAAGCATTAGGACAAGATTTTTAAAGCAATCAGAATGACATGCAAGAGTACTCACTCTGGAAAGTTAAAGACTAAGTATTTTAAGCTCTCCACCCCCCCAAAAAAATATAAATCCCAAATATAGAGAGGACACTACTGTTTGTGACACAAAAGATCAAAGTCTAAGTAGAGTAATGCACCATGGGCAAAAGTTTTTGGATGACGTTAAGCCCCCTTGCAGTTAGTTGGTGTTTCACAAATGGCATCTGAAGAACCAGGATGTGACCTAATGCTGTCTATAGCATTTAAGCGGTGAAAATAGAAATTCTCTGTGTGTATTTGAACTCATTCCTGACAAAGCTGAACATTGCAAAGGTGAATACAAGGGAAACTTTGGCCCAGATGATGCATCAGTCTCACACCAAACGGCTCTCAGTTACTTGAAAATGCTTGACTTTATCTTGCAGTGCATTTTGTCCAAAAATGATACAAAAAAAACCTGACCCAATTTTATTTTTATGAGTGTACCTGTTCTTTCTGTTTAATCTGGCCAGTTACACCCTCATCACTGACAAGCGCTATCAGGAGAAGGAAGAAGTTACCAGCTCAGTTCGCATTAGTGTGAAGGGAGTGGCTCATGCAGTCAGCAGGATCTGGGATACAGCAGAATATGCCATACCAATGCAGGCAAGTCTTAATTTAATGTCAGCATAATATTCAACTTCTGTTAGTGCATCTGTTTTTTTTTTTTGTTGTTGTTGTTTTTTGTTTTTTCCTGGTATGTCTCTCCAGGAATGAGCAGCAACATTAAAGGAGACTTTACATGTGAGACAGCAGTCTACCAAACCAAATCTACCCTTTCTTCCCCGGTACAAGGGAAAAGATTATCCTCTTTTATGATAATTCTGTGATGCTATTTGTTATGAATTTTTACAAAATCAAAAGATTTATTCCAGTATAGTGGTACTAAACACAGTAGTATCATTACTAGTTACTGCCAGCACGTTTTTCTTGGCTGCAATGCCAGATTAAAAAATAAAAAATCGGGGCCTTTTTGCCCTGGTTGCTCATTTATGCCCTGATGATGTCCCTGGCTTTTCCTGTTTAAGCCAGATTGAACTTTAATGTCTGTTGGGGGGTGGTAGAGCAGAAACAGCCTCACTGTGCTTCCAGGTAATGCTCTGGAGTGACTGAGGTCTGAAACAAGTCTGTGAAATTTCATGTAGATTAATTTTCTCTTCTCCATGTAGTCAAGAGACTCTTTTTTCGTGATGACCAACGTCATTCAGACAGAAAACCAGATTCAAGGCAGATGCCCTGAGGTAAATGTATATATATATATATATATATATATATATTGTAATGTATATTTAGGATGATAGTATTGAATACAAATAGGCAGTAGTTAGGAGCAAACATTAATGTTGATGTAAAAGAGTGGACTGTCCTTGGGACCATCCTGTGCAAGCAAATACTGCTGCTTTTAATGCTTGTATCTCAACAGAAAGCATGCAAAATCTATTTTAATTGCTCCATTTCTTTCCTCTACTCTGGTGTTTCTTGGGGATTCAGTTGTCAGTTGTGACTTTGCCTTGTAGCAATGACTTTGCCAAACATACATGCATCGCTTTCAGGCAGTGGTGACATTCAGGCCAGTGCAGCTTCTCTGGCTTTGCTGCTGGTCTTGAGAAAAACCTGAAGGGGTGATGGAGTTAGAGAAGTGCTATCAGCTTCTCTGCTGGTCTGGTGCTCATTCCTACGTGTTCCCTTCCTTCCTTTCTCTAGCCCAAATGTGGTAGTCAGCTGCAGCTCTCCTCTTCATTCATCTGGCTGGCCTAGAAGTGGGACTTTGCAATGTAGTTCCTAAACACAAGTTAACTTTCACTGGCAAAAGTTTATGGAGCTGTTAGTAAACAAAGAAATAGTCCAGTATGAGATCTATTGCACCTAGTAGTACAGAAAAGAGTACAAAAAACAGGAAAGGACATAATAAAGGAAAGTGTTATTATAAGTGAGAAAAATTTTGTTTTCCTTTTTTTTTTTTTTTCAGCTAGCTTAGCCTTGTGCTTGTTATAAGCATAATAATAAATAAGGATTATACTTTCTCTGCATTATTTTCTTATTATTTACTATTTTTGCATTGAAGTTAAGAAAGACTTTTTACATAGGTATGGAGAGGAATATATTTATGTTGCTCTTTTATGTCATTTTTTCAGGCTCCCTTTGCCAAAGCTATCTGCTCTACAGACAAGTCCTGTGAAAAAGGGAGTGCATATGTCCACAGTAATGGTAGGTAAACGGCATTTTCAGATTGAAATATTGTTTGTGGGTACTACCTTCTGTTGCATTATTGACCAGTGCAGAACGTACAAGTTCCAACTTGGAGAAGAATTGCAGTAGAACAATGCAGAATCCTGAGAGATATCTGATAACCTGTTTTTGAAACGACAAAACAGAGTTCTTACCATTTTCTATATGCCCTTTCTAAAAAGAGAAACAGTGAAAGGGAGCAGAGGAAGGGCAAATGTGAAGAGGAGTGCAGACCGTGATGTGAATTAAGGCCAAACTCCAGTCACTCCCATTGAAGTCCATGACTGCTCAGCAAGGGGAGTGGCTACAGGATCTTTTTGAAGGGTCTGTAACATCCCCATGATAATTAGTTCTCAGAATAAGACAATGACATCTGTCCTTTTTTGAGGGCTAGTTGTCCAGAAGACATCTTACAGTTTTCATCAGCTATGTGAGTTCTTTGTAGTGCTGGGATTCCTGAATTCAGGCTTCTGGCTGAATTAGTGCTTTAGCTGGTAAAGACAGGGCACTCACAAAAAATGCTGACTCTCCAGGAACGTAGAAAGAATTAAGTTTTTCTGCTTACCTTTATATCCTTGTTTAATTTGCTTATGTTGTTGAATTAAACTTGTTAATTGTTTATTTGATTGTTAATTGATTCAGTTGACTGAAACGGCTAATTTCTCAGTTTATACCAAGACTCAGATATGTAACTTAATGTAAAACTTTGCAGGAAAGTACTTCATCCTCAGTCCAAACAATAGCAAGCATTGTTGACCCAAGTAAAGGGCTAAATAAGGATTGATGATGTGTGGCAGGACCATGATTTTATCCTGAACAGAAAGCTGCAAGAATTTATAATGTCAAAACCTCTGCTTTACATTTGAGGAGGAATCCACTGCCATGTGGAAACTCTCTATATGGTGCAAAACTCTTGTGTTTGCTGAATGAGAAATGCTTTCTCTACAGGAGTTCAGACAGGAAGATGTGTGCGGTATAATGAAACTCTTAAAACCTGTGAGGTCATGGCATGGTGCCCTGTGCCAATGGAGGAACCCCCCCCTGTGTAAGTAAAAAATCTACCTTTTTTTTTTTTTTGTCAAAAAAAAGGATTTGCTTTGACAGAGTCATACAATTTTAGGATAATCACTTTGCTCAGGCATGTACAGATCTCTTGTAAAACAGCTATTTTCTTCATAGCCATACTGTTAATGCTTACTCTATTTAAATGAATTCCTTCTACAATTGTCCTGCTGATTGTGCAGTAAAGCCGAAGCCTCCAGTTTGTAACATCATGCAGCTTCCACAAAAACAATTTTAGGTGTCATAGGCGCATTTTGAGTTCACTAGAGGCATTTAGATCATGAATTCAAATGTCAAGGCAAGTGTGAGATAGGTTTCCTGACTTGGGGTTCTCTTCTGCCAGGCTCAGTGCTTTAAGGTGTAGAAGCTCCTTATGGGTGCATTTACCACAGCAAGGTTGCTTCCACCACTCAGAACAGTAGTACTGGATTGGTTCTCTGTGCTGCACAGTAGCATTTGGGGGTCCTCTCCAGACTGAAGAACAGCATCTTCATCCTTCTAGACAGGTGATGAAAACCTCAATGCTGGCAATACGTAATAGTGAGCTGAAGAAAACTGGAGGAAAAAGACTCTGGGGAATGATGTTGCTGTGACCCAGAGAGTGGAATGGAGGAGCCCTGTGGCCATCTTTCTCTGTAATCGTATAAGTGTGCAGTGTTCCAAGAAGAAACTGGTCCATTTTCTTTCTATATCAGCCAAAGCATGAAGAAATTGTATAATCATTTTGATTTCTACAGAGATGCTGGAAATTACACTCTAAGACTTAAGAGTGGATGACTAATCAGTTTTAGCTTCTCTCAACCAGCTTTTGAAATATACATGTAAGAAACCAGGTCAATTACCACTTCCATTAACTCACTGCTTTTAAAAGATAACAAGCATGATTCTGTGTATATATCCCATCTTTTCTTTATGTCAGAGACTGAGAAGTTTTTCTACTGCCAGGTTCCATCCAGGGCTCACAACACTTCCTGCAGCAACTTTGAGATTTTTTCAGCTCTTTAAAGGAAGTGCCATTACTTTTGCAGACAGAGCTGTGATCTGAAAAAAGGCTTTGCCCAGAAACAGGAAGGATATTACTGTTCATACAGCATCCTGGAAAGATATGCATGAGCTTCCTGAGCTATTGGAATCTTAGGGTTTTTTTGATAAAGTCTCAGTGACTGCCAGTCATTTCCAAATGTCGTGTTGTGTAGGCTTACTGCCGTGTGTTCCAAAGGGAATTTTGTCGTTTATTACATTGCACAGTTGACACATTCTGTCTTGTTTCCTAATCGTCCTCTACAGTGCCAGTAGTTGATCACTACCAGGGACCAAAAATAATGGATGAGAGGTTTGATCCAAACCTATGATGTAAAATGTTCCTTCACAATTTTCATTGGCAAGGAAAAAAGGAGGAATTGCTAAATAGCAAAGCTGAGTGTTTGTTTGCTACCAGAACAATATATAAGAGAAAGGTCAGAGCCCAGGAAGTTTTGCCGTCTGGTTGAGATACTGAGGGAGAAATGTTGGGTTTTGGTTACACCCATGATTGTCTTTATTGTCCAAATTCTTTTGAAAGATAAGTTTCATGAGCTATACAGGAGTACTCCTTTTCCTTCCCGTTAGTTATGGCTGGAGCTGAACAAAGGAGCCAAACAAAGCTATTGCATTTTGGCAAGAAGATTCTTTTATTTTTGATTGTTCATTTCTGCCTCAAACAGGGCACAGCTGTCAGATTAGCTGGCCCAAGGATAGGTGTTTACACCACGTTTTCCAGAAGATCTTTGGATCAGATTTCAGATGCCTCCCAGTGGATGAGTTGCAGACACTTCCACATTATAGGTTCATTCATTTTTAGCTCTTTAACGGTTAACATACATTATTCATGTCTTGACTGTTATACACTGAAATTCTTCAGAAGCTTTTATGTCCAGATAGTATCTGCAAGTATTAAATTGGTTTGCAGCCATGTCTCTCATTCATTGACTTTGTTTAGGAGATGCTCTGAGATGTCCTTCATGGAAACTGTCACCCAACTAATGTGCTTCTAGTCATCACAGATCTCTGATGCAGAGGCATTGCTCAAAGTGCAATGATAGGAAAAATACTGCATGCTTAGAAGCACTGTCCTTGATATGGATGACTGCTTTGAAGACTGTTTACACCCCTTGGAATGGCTGTCCTGATGAAAATTAAAATTTTCCTGACTCATTTTCAAAACAGAGCTGTGTGAATATTCCAGTCCAGCGCTGTCCCTGTGCACGACATATATAGCTAAAAATTGCATCTGTTTCTCTTCTATAGCCCAGGCAAGTTCTGGGGTGTAGCAGAGATTGTCTCATGCAATCTAGGCCAAGGTTAACTCAGCTGGCAATTTGTAGGAAAGTGCCTTCTTTCCTGCCACACTAGCTTCAGATAACTGACTTTTGAGGAAGGGTAGGACTGGTAGCCTGCTTCCCATGGTGTTTGCAGTTCACCAACATATTTAGTGACACAAACCACTGTCTCCCCACAGTCTGCAGGGTAAGCCCTCGAACCGCTATCTTCTAGAAAGGCAGAACAGCCTTTGATGATGTGATTGACGCCTGACTTCCAGAGACATCCTCTAGGAATAAGAGCATGTCTCATTCTTATATTCTTACTAGCTGTGCAGCTCTGGCATAAATGGCCACCTGTCTGCAGGGACCAGCAATGAAACTGCCTTTGTCATTGTGCAGAAATAATCAGCTGTCAAATGGTATATGCTCTTACTACTATTCTGTAGCAAGAGTTATACGAGAAGTCTTGTGAGCTCATATTTTAGCTGCGTGTAGCACACATTTAGGCTCAGCCCACACAAGCAAGAGCAAGAGGGAGAGAACAATTTATATCTAAAACTAAGAGAATGACCTTTATCTTTCTTGGTTCCCTGAGTCACTTAACTCTGCTTTTCAATCTCTTTCTCAGCAAAGTATTCTGCCTACTGACAATGTTCCAGGTAATAAATTAGCATAGCATTAATTGATGCATTTAAGTACAAGAAGTTACTTCATTTGATGTTTCTCTTCTAGGCCTGCAGTTCTGAGGAGTTCTGAAGACTTCACAGTGCTAATAAAGAACAACGTTCACTTCCCAAAATTTAATTACACCGTGTAAGTGCAAACATTCCCAAATGCTTTCTGAAGAGTGAGTGGTTGTGCTCTAAAGAAAGGATTGTGTAAATTGGCACCTTCTTTACTCAGAAAGGCTGTCTTCAGGGCTTTATCTGCATGAGCAACAGCTGTTAAGTCTTTAGTCCTATTAATTCTTCAGGAACTGAGAGAAATAGAAGAGCTTGGGATCACAGCCTCCCAGGCACAGAACAATAAAATCGCTCGTTCAGATATACTGGTTTATGTTGAGCTAAAACAACTAAAGTACAATGTAACAGTTGTGTGGTCCAGATTATAAAGTGAAAAATATTTAGTTTACTCAGGTAAATTTTGCCTGTGATATATTCAAAGAGTAAAGAATTGATCTTGATTTGTAGATCTCTCTTAGGGAAATATAGATCTGGTAGATGTGAAAACAAAAGCTCATGTAAGTACAATCTGAGCACGTTTAACACAGCTTCTAGTAAAAGTGAAGGCCCTTAGCTGTATTTATAGCTGCTCCAGCTTTTGTTTTTAATTTTAAACAACTCTATGTGTTCTTCACAGACAAAATATTTCACCAAATTTCAATTCTTCCTGCACATTCAACAAGATAACTTCCCCTCTCTGTCCAATATTCCGTCTGGGAGATATCCTTCAGGAAGCAAAAGAGAACTTTTCAGAGGTGGCAGTAAAGGTCTGTGATACTACTTTCTTTGTTATGCTCAGTGTGAAAACTTTTCTTTCTTTTTCTTCCTGCATATTTTCCTGTCTGCCATATAATGGAATTGTTCTTGGTTTAGAAACAGGTTGTTTGAGAACCAACATAACCTCACATTTTAAAAAATAAATGTGTTAATCATCTCACAGAATGAAACCTGCGTTGACAGAGTTGATACTATTTGGTTTGTATTACTGTAGCTTGTAGAGGCCCTTGTACCACCTTTCATTTAAATAGGCCTTGTATAAGGCTGTCACTCATGATCACCTTTCAATTCTACCAAAGCACATCATAAATCATGTTGCTTCAGGAAAAAACTGTCCAAAAGTCGGACTGGCACAAATAGTGGCTTATGTTTGGCATTAAAAAGTTCAGCAAAGGCAGCAATCACACTAGTCCTCACACTTACTTTTTCTGTTTCTAGGGAGGAGTAATTGCCATTGAGATTAAATGGGACTGTAACTTAGACAGCTGGTCTTACTACTGCAGTCCAGAGTATGGTTTCCGCCGCCTTGATGGCAAAACAAGAACCCAATACCCTGGATTCAGCTACAGGTAAAAAATGTTAGATGAAGCAAGTAAGGTGTTTTCTGAGTTGAAGCGAAGATGTGATGAGGTGTGGAGAATGACAGCTTGGAACAACTGAATATTTGATTCTGCTTTGCTTCAGTACTCATGTCCTTAACTTGCAGTTACTGCAGTTGTATCATCATGGTCATTTTCCAGATGAGCATGGTTGTATGGTAGGAGGTTTTATTTCTGTGTTGAAAGGCCTAGAAATTTTCCACAAGTGTTCTGGGAACTAACACAGAAAATAGTTTGGGCAGCTTCCACCATATGGCAATTGAAGCTTTAAACTACCTAAATTTGTGAGTTTCCTAAGGCAATAAAATAAAATAAAATGTTTTGCTAACATCTGGGTAACCCTACAGTTCACTGAATCAAGATTTATTTAAAAGTAAATTAGAGCATTTGGTTCTGTGTTCATACAGACCTACGAGAAATTCAGACAAAAAATCTTGTTGTGACTCTAGTTCTAAATAGTTACACAATTTATCAAATGCATATCAGCGTGTTTAAAATTGAAGTTATCCCTCAGATCTAGGACAAAATTTTTGTGTAACGGCACTTCTTGACTTTGGTTATTATCGTGGGTTTTCATACGTCGGTGATGCTAGCATGAGTGTCTGAGCTGTCAAAGAGCTGCCAATATACGTCAAAGCTGAGTTCTGCTGGAGCTGTGCAAACAAGGAACAAATAGGTGTTCCCTCAGAGCTGACAACCACAGACAGGAGATGGGGGAGAACACAAGTTAAAAGTGGGACAGTTCTACAAGGCTGAGGCCAGCGATGTTTCTATTCAATAGACTTCTGCAGGCAAATGGGATTTCTTAGGCTTTTGGAGGAAGACTGGAGTAGTTCTGAGGATATTAGTATCAGATTAACAGCTAGGGTCAAAATGCCAAGAATGGTTTTGCCCGAAATCCTGTTTTTTAAGCATCAAAATACCAGTGGAAAGATTATTTTGCTGTGGTGCAGTTGAAATGTGTGCTGAAAGGAAGTAAAACTCTAGTATCCAGGAAGTGAGCTTCATCTGAGAACACAGGCAAGCCTGCTGGGAGAGTGTACAGGATACCAGACAACATCCAGATGGCCTGATTCTGCAGCTGTTAATCAAGGGGTTTTATTGGCAAAAGAAAGCCTTTCTCTGATGTCTGCAAAATTTAAAAAAGAGGTGGAGAGTAGGTCTGTGCAGCAATTCAAAAAGTGAAAACAGTGAAAGTTGAAGGATGATGAGTAGTTTGAACATAATACCATTTAAAACAGCCATGGATGTTTCAGGGAAGAATGTGCACAAACTCTGCCACAGTGTTGAGCTGGTGTATGCAAACCTGTATAAACGGCTGCTGATTTCAGTAGAATTACCCAAAGGAAATGATCCTACAATAAATATATTTCAATAAAACTTTTATTCATCAGTGTGGCATTTCATAAGAATGTAACATACTATCAGACAAGAGGTCCATCCAGCCCAGCATCCCAAAGCTAGCAGAGATCAGTAGCAGAAGAAAACTTTGAAAAGACCCTAAGAAACAGGTTATAGAACGCTGCTTCCCCTGCAGTCCAGATGGGGACTCTAGGCAGGTTATAACCTGTCTGCATGGAGTCCTATTGCTTTTAGCCCAGTTCCAGAGGAAATTTTGTGATAGACTTGAATGGGAAGATGTAAGCCTTCTGAAAGAAAATAACTACTTGAGGTGCAAGGGAGCAAAGCTTCAGACAGTGGTCAAGAAAGCTCCCAACAGGTCATCTCTGAGCACAAAGCTGTTACAGAGAAGAAAGCTTGTATGCCATCAAGAAGAAATATGAAATAACCTCTACCATGGGGGCTAGAGAAAACCTCTGATCCTGAAAACAGTTAGGAAAACTTTAAAATAAAGCCTAAATGACCTGCAAGCTTTGGAGGCTAAGAGCTGGCTGGTAAAACATGCATTGGTCACAGACTTTGGAACCATTCAGCACAAGCAAAAAGGGTATTTCATATCTGTGCAAGTAAGAAGAAAGCAGAACACATTATGCTGTGTTTTTCTGAGTGACTTTCCTTCAGAGAATTTTAAATTGTATCTCTGTGAATGAGAAGCAAATGATCTAGGAAACTGATTAAGAGTAGTCTAAAAGTCTGACAAACTTAGCTTGGAGTAGAATGCAAAGGGAATGCGAAATACAGAGTGGAATCAAGTAAAAGCTTGCTCTGGGCTGGTTCGTTAGCATCAAGATGGCAAAGCAAAGCTGCAGGGACTGAACCCAAAGAGTAAAGAAAGGAGGAAAAAGTATTTCTTCTTTAGATGTCTCTATAATCTGAATGAGTAAACCAAGACTCTGGAAATCAGAAGGCTGAGCTGATAGTATTTATGCTAGACATATCCTCTTAAACACAGTTACTCTTCTTGTAGTAGAACAGGCAGCCAACTATAAAAACAAACTTTGATTAACAATGACAGAGTGATCTGTGAGTATCTGACACCCACGGAACTAACCTTGCAGCCCTTTAGCTCAGCAAATTGCAATTCAAATTATTTATCTAAATGAAGGAGAAGAGGATTTAGAGATCACTCAAGTAAACCAGTCAAGAACAACACAGCATTTTAAATCCTGACAGCAAGTCTGAGGCAAAAGACATACGGTATTGTTTTCAGTAGCTGAGAATTAGTGCCATTGTGTGTTTTAGTAAGTCTTTCAGTTTAATGTAATGATTTTGTCTGTACTGCCAGCTTTTCATTGTCAGGCTTGAAAAAGATCTCATTGTTGCATGCTCTGTGACTGTTTATTTATCCATAAGCTGATGTGAGCTGTGCATCAGGAGGGTCGTGTTGTTGATAAAATAAGAAACTGGAAGTTCATAAAGGCCAATGTGATTCTTGGCACTCTCTGCTGCTTAAGGAGTTGGAAATGAGTGATAATCCAGCATGCTGAAGTGTCCTCAGGAGTTCAGAGCAGGTAGTGGAAAATGTAGCATTAAAAGACTTAAGAACATGAGCACTTTTGCCATTGCCAGTTCCTCATATATTCTTGCTAGGGTTTTCTAACTGCTTTACCCATAGTTGAACTTCCCTCTGTAGCTTTAGGTTCTGATTTGAATGGTGACAGCAAAACACTCCTTGGACATTAGCTAGATTTTTAATTTGCTTAAATCTCTACATACATGTGTATTAATTTAGTTTAGACTGCCAGCGATGAAGCTGGCTTCATGAACTGTTCCTGAATGCTTCTTCCAGCATTTCAGAAGGCTGTAAGAAAGAAGGCAAAAGAAACTATGCCCCCTTTTGTGTTCTGCACTTTTGTATCATTGTATTCCCTAGGGAAGCCACACTGATCTTCATTTGTTCTTTTGCAGATTTGCAAGGTACTACAAGCGAGAAAATGGAAAGGAGCAGCGAACACTTTTCAGAGCCTATGGAATACGGTTTGATATCCTCGTCTTTGGCACAGTAAATGCAATTGTTTTTCTCTGTGGAGGGAGGAGAGAAGAAAACTTACCATTTCTTTAGCCCTACGTCTGCCATATTCCCCTTTCCCCTCTTCTGTCCATCATTCTGGAATGGAAGTCCTGTCCAGATTAGTAGATCTAAACACAACTGGCATAGGAGAACAAAGCTGAGAATGACATAGCAGGGTTGAGAGAGACAGGATTGTTGTTTAGACAAAGAATAATGGGTATCTTGTCTATCATGAACCTTGTGTGAACCTTGTGTGTCACCGCTGTTTCCCTCTCAAATTGTTTATTTTCCCCTGCAAAGTGTTAGAGATAGTTTATGTAATCTTAGGATTGGATGGATGAATCATTGTAAAAGGACAAAAAGAGAAATGGCATTCAGATGAGTGAGTGGTTATAGATCTTGCTACCCAGATATTCTTTTATGCTTCCTTTAGGGTGGAAAATTTAGAAGTGTTGAACTCTTCACATTCATTGGATCCACAATCACCTATTTTGGTTTGGTGAGAGACTTGGTTTTTGTGTTAATAGAGCCAGTTCTGGAGAACTCCAGTCTCATTAAAAAAGTGGAATCACTACTTGCTTTTCTTTCTTATGCAGGCTTTTACTGTCATTGAAATCTTGTTTTCCTTATACAATTGCTCCGGCTGCTGGAAAATACAATTCTGTGATAATATAATCAGGAAGAAGTATGAGACTGTGCTGGAGCCAAAACAGGTAAAGAATGCAAATTGCTGTTCAGTAGACACACAAATGCCACAGATCAAACCCTTCGTAATTGCTGTGTGGTTCATTCCTGCTTCACTGCTTGGGCTTTGTTCTTCTGCACGCTGTGTGTAGCCTGCAGTTGTGGATTTAGGAGATCAGAGATTTTTGTGAGAGGGATTGCGGGATCCAGTGCATAAAGGAGTTGGCAAAGGGAACTGCCTCCTCCTTTTCATGCCAGAGAATCTCCAGGTAGCTTCCATGGAGCTGTGCACTGCATGGCTGCAGTGGGCTCTGCACATAGATCATTGGCAGAGCAGAGCAACACCATCTCTATCAGAGAAACACGCTGGGAGTAGTGACCCTTTAAAATAGGGGAAGGAGGTCACAGAAGGGTTATCTACAAAGAGGGCTTTGCTCAAAGGCTCTTCCCTGCCAACCTGAATTTCCTCTTCCTCTTTTTCAAGGCATTACCAGTTATTACTCTTGGGTACACCTACTAATTCCCCAGCATTTTAGACAAATGTTTTTTAATGAAAGGCAAAGATGAACTCTCCACATAAAGGCCCTGCACAACTGCACTCCTGCAGTTAGCTACAGTTAGTTCCATAACCTCTCTTCCCCTTAGCTTTGTCTGTCCCTGCTGCTGCCCCTGTCCTTGCTATCCCAGATACTGGGATACATCTACTCTTGCAGCACACAGTTGCAGGGAACTGTTGTCGGCATACAGACTGCAAAACTGTGCTATATCCCCAGCTTTCTAGGTAACTATTCCAGCTGACAGTGCTAATTTCTTCTGCTCTACAGGTGATGCTTGTGTCCTATGTTGATAAGCCACATGTTATTTTGATAAAGAGGCCTCTGAAAACAAGCTTGCAGGATGCCGAAGGCAGCATTTTTGAGGTAAAGGCAGACACTTAACCTTCGGGATTCCCTCTTCAGAAAGGAGAAATAAGGAATGTCATTTCAAACTGATTTGGATTTCCCCTTCCCCATATTTCTAGATTAGATCCTGAGGGACTAAAAATGGATTTGTATTGCCCCCCTAAAGTTAGTAAGTCCTGTGACCAGAGGATGTATTTTCTAGAGTCAGCTAAAAACTGCTGCTTTCCTGTAGTGGGCGTGTGCTAGTGGGAGTGTGTTGGTGTTGAAACAACTTGTAAGGTGTCAATTCGATTTTGCAAGGGTGGGCGTTGGCAACACAGAAAGATAATCCTCCTCCAGATCTGCTGATCTATCATCATTATACTTATTGTGCTGTGTCAAATGAAAGACCCAGTGGTGAGGATCACTGTTGTAAATTCTCTCTGCAGATGGATGAAACAGCAGCAATGCTTTATCATCTAATTTATGTTGGGAATTGCTTTGCAGAATCACCCTGTGAAATTCAGTGATCCTTACAGCTTCTTCACCAAGGAGCCCAATGAGAACCATGACACTGAAGAATCTCAGCTTAGTTGTCTAATGCAAAGCACCCGTTCTCCGAAGTGCCCCAAGTGGTGCTGCTGTGGCCAATGCAATCTGACGCAGAAGTTCCACGAGCAGCTCTGCTGCCGCAGCACAGATGGGCCGTGCATCACAACCACCTATTGGTTTAAGAAGCTCGTGCTGTCCAGAGAAACCCTGAATAAAGCCCTTCTCTACGAAGACCCCTTTCTGGACCTGCAAGGTGACAATACCAGCAATCAGCTGCGTCATGCTGCTTACAAGCAGTATGTTCACTGGCGTTTTGGCTCTTTTGAGTTGGAAGACAGAGCTGTCATCCCAAGTTGCTGCAGAGAGGTGATTAGAAGTACTTATCCCAAAGCAGATGGCAACTATACTGGTTTTAAGATAGAATGAGGAAGCAGCACAACTTGAGCTCATGCAGTGGCTTACCTTGGGCATTTAACCTTTGATTTCTTTCATAGGATTTTTTTATTTTTTTTTTATATGTGTAAAAGAAGAAGAAAAAGAAAGTGTGTGACTTCCCAAAATCTTTGCTGTGCAGCTGCATTTTTGTATATTGTCATTAGAGAGGGACTGTTGCCTACTGCTTGTCTTAGAGGAACAAGTACCTTGAGCTAAAGTATGTACTTCTCCCTTTGTTTCGCTCTGTGACTCACCCTGTGTGGTTTAGAAATGTAGCCTCTGGGGTGAGCTCTTAGGGCTACATTTTAGTGAGAGGTTCCAGGTCTCCTGTCTTTGCTTTGGAGTGTGCCAGACTCCCAGATGAGTGAGGAGATGACCAGCACCCTGAAAATAAGATGGAGCCAAGAACCATCTAAAAGCATGACCCCTGAAAGAAGGAAGCCCAAAAGAGAGATCAGTTGAAGATGTAGTCCTGAGCATTTCTCTCCCCTAGCCTCACCACCTTGCTGCAGCTCTGGATTAGAGGTTCTGGAAAGAAGCCAGTGAGTATGCATTTTCATAACTCGCTGTTAAAGGCCTGACAGTCTGTCCAGATTAAACAGGCTTATTTTAGATTTCAGTGGCACAGAGAAAGCATTTTCTGAAAAGCCCAGCTGTTCTCTTTGTATTGGTCCTTTTACCTTAAACCGGGAATTAGAGTGGAAAGTACTTTTACCATCTTTGTCTAATATTTTCAGGCATTTCATTCATATTCATTGAATTTTAATGTTAGTCTTTGTCCTCCTGTTTGCTCTTAGCTTCTAACAGGCCTTGCCTCCTACACCTCCTCCTACTGCATGCAGCACAGTGCAAGTTGCTTTTTACAGTGATGCATAAGGCCACAGCCAAGGAACAGCAAATTTAGGGTAGATTAATCTGTGCTCCAACACCTTTTCAGTTCTTTCTTTTTGTTGTACTTGGCCATGTTCTATTTTTGTAGAAACAGGGTGAGAAGGATTGTAACGTGTATATTTTGCACTCCTTTCAACTAAGCTTTGTTCTCTCCGAGCTAAACCAGCAGTTTGCCGTTTCAATTCCCAACATACATTTTGAGATATATGGCTGGGAGATTGTCAGCTGTATTTCTATCTTCAGTTGTAATATACATTAATTGTATTAACATTCACATTGCATCATTTTATATATCTAGAGTGAGAAAAGATTACAGTTGGCATGAATGCATTCCTGTTCTGACACGTGCGCTATCTTTCCTTTTGGAAGAATTACAATGGATATTAACTTAAAACTGTGATTTTTAAGTTCTTTTCACTTTTCTCATGTATGTTTTTCTTTAACACTCCCCCTTGCCCCTTCTCCTGTCACTTTTGACTGGCTTTGTAATAAACAGAGCGTTTCTACTAGTTGAGTTAGAATCTCTTCAATGATTTTGCAATGTCTGAAAACCCCACTGCCACTTGGTGAGCTCTCTTCATCTAATTCTTTGCCTGCTACTTTCTTTCCCCATAACCTTGCTAACAACGAGGAGTGTGGAAAAACAAACAAACCAGCAAAAAAAAAAAAAAAAAAAAAAAAAAAAAAAAATCAGGACCCACAAGTGCCCGGTTCTTTCTTTTAACACGGATTTTTAGGCCCCAGGCCACCCCCGCTGCCCTGCCGGGATAGCTGAGGGGAGCCTGTGGGCAGAGCCTTGCCCCGGCTCATCCCGGGGCGCCCCACAGGGCTCAGGGCCGCGGACCACTCCCTAAACCCTGCCGAAAACAGCCCGGGGAGAGGCCGCAGGGGCGGCTGGCAGGCAATTTGTGGAGAACGGAGGGGGAAGGAGCTGGGGAAGCGCCGGGAGCCGCTCCGAGCCCCGGGGGCTGCCGCGGCGCTGTCCGGGCTGCTCGGGGCGCTGTGGCTCCGCGGCGGGGCGGCGGCGGCCTCTGCCCGCCGTGTGGGGCCGGAGGGCGGCGGGCAGCCCGCCCGTCCTTCCCGACCGCCGCCATGGTGTGGTGCGGGGCCGTGCAGAGTTTTCTCTTCGAGTATGACACCCCCCGCATCGTCCTGATCCGCAGCCGCAAAGTGGGGCTCGTCAACCGCGGGGTGCAGCTCGCCATCCTCGCCTACGTGATCGGGTGAGCTGGGGGCTTGGGCGTTGAGGGAGGCGGGCTGCTGTGAGGGAGGAGGGCGGGAGGCTCCTCGAGGGGCTGAGGGGGCAGCAGGGGTCGGTCTGGGGCTGCCCCAAAGGCGGAGGCTCCCTGGGGCTGAGGGGAAGGAGTCGGCGGCTGCCCGGTCCCCAGTTCTGTCAGGGAGGCGCTGAGGGGCGGGAAGCGACCCCCGGGGCGCTGAGGGGAGGGCTGGGGTCGTGCCTGAGGAGAGGGAGCGTGTGGGATAGGGGCGTTTTGGGGGAAGAAATGTGTGGGATAGAGGCGTTTTGGGGGAAGAAATGTGGGGTGAGCTCCAGGAATAGGGCAGATGTGTGCCTGTGGGTGACGGTAACTGGGTCTTGGCTGCTTCAAATCACTTTTCAGAAGGACGCAAATGGTGTAAAGTTTGGAGAGGGGTTGGTGGCTTTCCCTCCTACCTGTCGCCAGGTCCCAGGTAGCATTTTATAACATATAAAAGCTCACACGAGGCAAAGAGCGTTGTGTTGTGAGGAAAGACCTGACAACCAGGTGGTGGACAGCCCGCCATAAGAGAGAGGCAGCAGGTCAATGTTTTACTGACAGGAATAACTCCTGTGGTGTGGCCCTGTCCCTAGGAGCAAGGAAAAACCAGGGCAGCCCTTCCTGGTCACAGGAGCAAAGATTGTGCTTTGTGTGTGGATTGCCGCAGTCTGAGAATATATGAAATATCAGTGTAAGCTGTAAAAGTTAACCTAATTCCCAGTTGTCCTGAAATGCTTTTTGAGGAGATGGATCCTTCACTAGCAACAAAGGATGTGAGTGTATAGCTTTTACAGTAAGTGCCAGTGGAAACCTGAAAACTGTAATTATTTAAGGCATGTAGTTGGGAAAAGTCATGAACTGGTTATCCTGAGAGTTGCTTTCTTGCATCCTTACACCTCTCACTAACAGGGGGTTTCTGCAGTGCACTCTCTGTCTCTTTCTCATTCCTGCACACAGCTGGTGAAAGGAAACTTCGTCCTATTCTTGTTTAATACCTAAATAAAAAGCCAAAAATAGATGGTGTGGACCAGAGCCAAAGGGCCTGACCCACCATCTATACAGCAGTAAGGGCCATGCTGACTGCCCAGAGTCAAAGTGACATTTGCTTGGCGATTGTAGTGGAGACCATGTCAGAGCCCTGTGCTGTTTCCCCTCTTGTGAACTGATGTTCACCTGTGGGAGTGGGAGGACGTACATACAATTATGCAGTAATGAGACACTGACAAACCACTTAAAAAAAAAAACAGAAGGGAGATGGCTGATCCTGTGACTTTTGTAGCAAAACACTGTGAAATTATATGGACCTGCCTTTTCAGGTTACACATGGAAAAAGGTGAAATTCCCACTGCCTGTGCTAATTTATGATGTTTAGCTGTTTTCTGTTGTGTGCTGTGTGGTTTGATTTCTTTATTTTTTTCTTGCAATCCCTATCTTGCAGCTGGGTCTTTGTGTGGGAGAAGGGCTACCAGGAAACAGACTCTGTGGTCAGTTCTGTAACCACAAAGGTGAAAGGAGTAACGCTGACAAACACATCCTCCTTGGGAGCCAGGGTCTGGGATGTAGCTGACTATGTCATCCCTCCTCAGGTATGAATCATTTCACATGCAGACGGTGGGTTTTCTAAGAAACAGCTGCTGCTCTGCCAAAATCCAATGAGGTCTGGAACAGCTTTTGCTCCAGCATAGCCTTTATACAAGAGAATGTAGCAAATAAAGCAGATTAGGAAGCTTGTTTCAAGCAAAGTGTGTGTGTGTGTGTGTGTGTGTGTGTGTGTGTATGCATATGAAGGAGAATTTTGCAGACTTCAGGAAAAAGTTGTGGCAATAACCACATCCTCCCTCTTACTCTCAAAGGCAAACAATTCAAAGATAATTTGTTGACAGAAGCCCAAGGAATAGCCTGCCACTCATCTGATCCGGAACTGAACAGGAGGTATTGCTGTAGTTACTGATTGGCGGTGTGTCTGCAGGAATCTGCGCTGTGTGGGAAGTACGTGGCCTTCAGGGCTGGCAGACGTGGCCAAGCTGCTAGTTGTGGGTCACTCTGTCTGCGTCAGTTGTGGTGCAGAAAGTGATAGTATTCAGCCAGTTTTTGGCTGAGTGATCGTATTTGCATATTAATGGAGCAGGAGGAAAGAACAGATCCCAACTCATATAGATCTGAAAGTAATGGAGGTGGTGTTCACTGCAGAAACAAACCAAGACTGGTCAAATATTCAGTAGATATACTGAAAAAAAAAAAGTGAGAGTTGTGAACAAGCTTGCAGCTGGATTTTTATTCCTGGTCATGCCTTGTAACCCCCAGAATAGCTCTGTGATCTGTTTTCATATTGTAAAGGAGGGGCTAAGTGGGAGGACAGAAGGGGTTGCTAGTCCCACATTCCTTCCTCTGCCCAAAGGCAGTGGTATCAGGCGATACTCATGGGATCTTGCTCCTTTAACAAGCCCCCTCTGCAGGACCATCTCAGCTTTGTCAGTAAAGACATTTTGACATTTGGGGCAGTGCCGTGGATATACTATTGCATAGTATTGTCACTCTTAAATTTCCTTCTTGCTTTGCATGCTCAGGAAGAGAACAGTGTGTTTGTCATGACCAACATGATATTCACACTAAACCAGACCCAGGGCCAATGTCCAGAGGTAGGTACAGGGTCTGCTTTAATCCTACGTGGTGTGGGGAGGGATGGTTTTGGAGTTTTGTTTAATTGTTGTTCCTGTCCAGCTTCCAGATGATAAAACAGAGTGCAGCAAGAACAACAGCTGTGTTCCAGGATATGTCAGCACCCACAGCAATGGTAGGGAACTTGCTGCAAGGGCTCTTTCATTCTGTGTTGTGATATCTCTGTGCTGTGCCCACTCTCCTGTGAAGGAAGCAGCATTCCACTTCAGTCTCCTTGTTCTCATTCTTTCCTACCTAAGAGAACTGAAAAGGAAGCTCACATTTTTCTTCCAGGGAAGAGCAGATGGGCTTAACTGCATTGGGTGGATACTGGATGGATGTGTGCTTTGGTGAGTTAGTAAACAGTGTGAGAGTTTTTTCAAGACCTTAAGTCCATGAAGCAGTTTCACATGCATAGATGAGGATTTGACTTGGAAAATGCTTCTTTCTCTGAAATTGTACTACAAGTTGCAATGGAAAATAATGAGGATTAGACAGTGGCACTTCCCTTCCGAGCAGACTGCTTTCACCTTAAAGAGTGAGGAGACGTCACAGGGCAAATACTACCTCTTTACTTTTCCTTGGGAGTGTCTCCATGTGCTTGTCTTTCCAGGCATCCAAACTGGGAAATGTGTAAATTACAACGACAGCATCAAGACCTGTGAAGTCTTTGCATGGTGCCCTGTGGAGGATGACTATCACGTACCCAAGTGAGAGCTCTGTCTTCTTACTCTGTGGTGGCCCTCCTGAGAGGAGGCCAGCAGTACACAGCTGGTTTCTGCCACAACCAATGGTGTTTCCTTACGCATTACTATTGGGAAAAGCTAAAGAGGTTATCATCAAAGGCCCTGCAGTGATGAAGACCTTGTTTGTGAAAATATAAATGAAACTTATTTACTTTTTTCTGTTGTTTTGCAGGCCAGCATTTCTGCAAGGAGCCGAGAACTTCACCATTCTGGTGAAGAACAATATTTGGTATCCCAAATTCAACTTCACCAAGTAAGTAGTGTGCGAGGCGTTTTGCTGCCTGGCCTCCTGGACAGTAAAGGGGAGCTGGACAACTAGAAGAAGATGCAACAGATCTCCTCCCTCTGTTCCCCTATAGACGAAACATCCTCCCCACTATCAACTCCACTTATCTCAAGAACTGCATCTATGACTCCAAGACAGATCCCTTCTGCCCTATCTTTCGCCTAGGGAAAATAGTTGAAGCTGCAGGGCAGAACTTCCAGGAGATGGCTGTGGAGGTATTTGGCAGACCTTTCTCTCGGGTGTGTAGGATAGGAACAGTAAGTAATCATCTCCCCCGCCTGGTGGCATGAGCCATGGGATGTGCATTAGCTGCAAAATGGAGAGCTGCCCTGGCCAGAGGGAGCAGAGTCAGCTCTACTTAGCAATATTTGGCCTTGGGTGGGGCTATGTTCTCCTGTAGCAGTGGGAAAGACTGGGCGTGCATCATGAGCCAGTGATCAGGGTCCTGCTCAGCCCAGAGCCCTGTGCTAGGCTACTCAGGCTCTTGGACTGCTCACCAGCTCCTCTCCTCTGCTCTGCAGGGTGGAGTCATGGGGCTGCAGATCAACTGGGACTGCAACCTTGACAGAGCTGCTTCCTACTGCGTGCCGAAATATTCCTTCCGGCGCCTTGACAACAAGGACACTGCCCACACCGTCTCACCTGGGTACAACTTCAGGTAACGTGGCAATGGAAGGGACCCTGCTGTGCCTGTGGCTCCGCCTGCCATTGGCACAGTGTTGCAGGCTGCCTGCGCTCCTCTGGCAGTTGCAGCTGGTCCTTGGACTTCCTCTGATGCTGTACAACTTGCTTGGAGGTTTTCTTTGGTGCTGAGAGATGTAAGGGGCAGGGAGCACGAGGTTGGGAGGCTGAAGGGCCTCCTTCACTGTACAAGGTGAGGGAAAAACTAGCCTCTAGAAGGTGTCTCTGTCAGTCAGAGACCAGATCTGCACCAGGAACATCCTTCTGGTGTACACCACCACGTACAGGTGCTGGTTGCTATGGGTGGGTTCAGTACCACCAGTAAAGCAGTTTGAGTGCAAAGCTGGGCAGCTGGTTGCATCCAGGCTCAGAGCTATGGTACGGATCGGCCACCCACCTTGCCAAGATCCCTGCAACTGTCCTGGTCATGAGCCAAGCCCTGAGCAGTTTCCTCGTTTCTGGAGTCACCAGCTCAGTTAGCAGAGGGAATCAATTTTGGTAGAACTTGTGTGAATTTGCTGCCAGCCAGGGCCGTGAACTTGGGCCTGCAGTCACTCAGACAGGAGCCGAGGATTGTTTCATGGTGTGGTGGGAGGCTGCTGCCATGCAGACAGAGCACGTCCGTGTTTGGGAGGTGCCAGGCCTGCAAGTATTGGGGTGTCAGATGATTCAGGCTGGAGGATATCGCGGCCCAGCTGGTGCAGGCTCTGAAATGCTCTTGCTAATTGCAGACCATGGTGCCTGCCCTTACCAATCCTTCCTGTTCTCTTCTACCCTCTTCTGTGCTTCCTCCTGGCTTAGTGAACCATGTGACAGAGTAAGTCTAATCTCACTTATTTGTTCATATTCCTTTTCCGTGTCATTTGCGTGCGAGTCACGTTGTGTGGGACAAGGAACCGCCTTCGTGTGCCGAGCTGAGCTGTGAGCTTTGCTGCCTCCCGCGCTGCCTGCTCCCGACCCTGCCCTCTTGTGGCTGCTGTGCTCCTGCAGCCTCCTGCTTGCCTCTGTGAGGGGCTGATTCTCATGTGTAGCTGAATTTCTCCCCATCTGTCCTTCTGCTCACCTAACTTCATCCTTTCTCTATCCTTTAGAAGTCTCCTGACTGGGCTGGTGCTAACTGCAGTTTTAAACTTGCCTCTTCTGGGCTTTTCTCCTGTATGTGCTTGCTTGCATGTAAACTAATCTGTGGAAGTACAAATGTTTAGCCCATCCTTTTGGGATGGGGAACACACCTGGATGCTGCATGAAAATCACATAAGGATCCTCAACATTTCCAGCTAAGCTCTGACCTACTTTTTTTTTTTTTTTTTTATAGGTTTGCAAAATACTACAAGGATAGTAGTGGCGTTGAATCGCGGACACTTGTCAAAGCCTATGGAATCCGCTTTGATATCATAGTGTTTGGAAAGGTAGGGCAACTTCATGGAGGTTGTGAGGTGAGGGCTTTCAGAGATACAGAAAAAACATATTTAGCCTTGTAACTGTCTTCCAGGCAGGAAAGTTTGATGTAATTCCTACAATGATTAACATTGGCTCTGGCTTAGCGCTGTTCGGAGTGGTAAGTGACTGCACTAGGACTGAATTCTGGGTTAGTGGCTGAGTTCTGAAGATCATTGCCTTGAGTTCTTCCAATCTCCACTAGGCTACAGTGCTATGCGACCTTGTTGTCCTGAACTGCATGAAGAAGAAATACTACTATCGGGAGAAGAAATACAAATATGTGGAGGATTATGAGATGGTAAGCATCAATGAAGGCAGGGCGAGATGCCTTTGGAATCAGAGGAGGAAGCGTTCTGAAACAGGATGTACAAAGTCCACATCAAACACAGGCTTTGTACCACAGCTGTGAGGAAACTTTGTCCTCAGAGCAGCTCATTTTTACTTCAGAGCTGTTGTGGGGAGAAGCACTAGAAAAAAATACTGTTGTGTTTCCTGGGCAACCACTCTCAGAGAGGGAAGTGTATGTTCAAGAACTTGTGCTCCCACTGCATCTCTCTTCTGGGTTGCCGTCCTTGGCAGTTGCCTCCCACAAGCTGCAGACAGTTCTGCTGCTTTTAAATCCCCCCAAAGCCTTTGGAGGTTCCTGCTGCTGCAAGCAAACACAGCCCCTGGGCAGGTGTTTTCTGAAACCAGGCTGCTGATGGCCAGTTCCACTCCCCTTCAGGAGCTAAAGGATCCATCAGGCCAGTAGGACTTAGCCCTCCTCTTGCCTCTGGTGGGGTTCCTTGGCTGGTGCTGAGGGCAGAGCTGTGCTCTGCAGCCCTGTGCTTGGTGGGCAGAGCCAAAAAGGAGGCATTCTGAGTCAAAAGACCTGCTGCCACTGGCACTGTAAAGTCTGAGTCCAGTAGCAGAGAGTAGATCGCCTGTGCAGAGAGGGTTTTGTGTGAGAGGAAGTGGAAGAACAGTTCTCTGGCAGATAAACGTAATCTCTGATCTTTGCAGGGAGACAGCGAGACCTACGGAACCGACTCCTGATCTCCTGCTGCTGCAGCACCAGCTGCTGCTGTGAACTGACGCTGTGAATGTTTCCCTGACCCTGCTGTGAGACCTGCCCCTCTCTTCCTTGGAAGGAAGGGGGGAACAAACCTAAGAAAGGGATGTTCTTCACTACCCACCACCTTTTGCTAGCCAGAACCAACCCCCAGAGAGGAGAACTGGATCTGTCCTTTCCAGGTGAACTGCACTAAGCACATACAGAGCCTTGTGGTTTTGTGCCAGATCTCTGCCCAGATGAGCTTGGGATAATGTCACTGTCATTTCAACAGTCCTCCTTTCCCTGAGCTCAGTGGTAGCAGAGAGCAGCAAAGGCTCTTCCTTACAGTAAATGTGGCTCCTGGCATGTGTTGCCTAACCTTAGGAGAGTAGTTATCAGGTCACTTCTCACCATGAGGGATGGTGATGTTTAGTTGAGACTTCCTTCTATTTAATTGTCCCCAGGCTCTAGTGGCCATCAACTGAGATAAAGCGGTGCCCCATTCCCTTGTGCTATGGTACATGGTTTACTGGTTACAAGTTCTGTTTTCTGTTTGTGCCACTGTGCTAAAATTCACTTTCTTTTTTAATAAAATGTTAACTTCTATCAACCCTCTTGGCGTCCTGCAAGCTGGGTTTTGGTTTTATTTCATTCTTGATTTGCCTGCTGCTGCTCTGAGCACCAAGCTGAGAATAACAACTCAAATGGTGTCTTGCCAAGAGTCAGCTCTCCAGTCTGTGCACACGAATAGCCCACAAATAATTCACATTGTCTCCTCCTTGCCCAAGATCCCCAGTAATGGTACAGCACCAGACTTCAGTAACATATGAAGGAGCTTTCAGACTCCTTTTTCAACCAGCAAAATCTGTTTGATAAAGACCAGTCAAACAGGATAACGGTTCCCCTTGATCAACTAATTCAGGGTGTGGTTGCATGTCATTTATTTCAACTTGTACAGAGAAGCTTGAACAGCTGTGTGGAAAAACACTTAGTTGTTTTCTTCTTCGGTAATATAATTTAAAAGTGGTAAATACACAGTATTTAAACTTGATACACCTGATAAAGTTAAATGCATAATAAAGGGGTAGGAATGAAACACAAGCCTTGGTCATTAAACAAACAGTATAAAAATTTGCCAATATTCAGGACTCTAAAAAAGAAACAGATCAGTTGCCTGATAGGTAAGAGGGGACCACCAAGAAAACTACTCAGCACAAGAGGCCCGGTTTCCACATAGCACTTTCCCGTGTGTGCTTTCAGAGCCCAAAAGGCTTCATACCCAGCATTAACCCCACAGTCAGCACTGGGCTTGCTTGAAAGGAGGGGAATTGGGGAAATCAAGCTGTAGCCCAGTTCCAAGGCACAAGCAAAATGTTTACTTCACTATAAGAAAAAAGCAAGCTTTATTACTAAGGAACAGCAGACAGGGAACTGGGCAGATTGAAACATACAGTACTGCTTTCTAACAGGTCATGCATTGAGATACATCTTCCTCACACACCCAAGCTTTACGCTTTCAACAGAACGAATCAACAAGAAAATCTACATCGAGTTTCTTTTGGAAACGTGCATTTGGCTGCAGCCTTACCAGAGCTGGCACTAAGATCCAAGCCTTTTGCAGAGCACCTTCGGGAAGTGCTGAGCCTTAAGATCTGTACGAACCAAGCCCACACTGTCCATAAGACTGATCTATGCTAGCATCTGAATCCCAGTAACTGTGACTGGGCACCAAGGAACTGGTGGAGGTTCTGTTCAGAAGCTGCATTGCACCTGGCAATCCTGTTTGGTGAATTTAAACTGTCTTGCTAGGCACCTGCCAAATCACCAGCTGGAGATGCTCAGCGTGGAGCATCGCTACAGCTCACCCACCTCTAACAAAAACACACCACACACATCACTACACACCAGCTACAAGTAATCAGATCCCTTTTTTTCTTTTTTTTCTTTTTTTTTTTTTTTTCCCTCAGAATAAGTCCATTTACAAAGTTATAGAACCAAGATGCCCACTCCCAGTCATCGTTTCCACGATGAACAAATTCTGTTCAGAGAAAGGGGAGGAGGCAGTGGTAGTAGTGCTGGCACCCAAGTTACTTGTTTGGTTTTTCCAAAGCTGAAGCTGCAGGGCTTTGGCATAGTCTTGGACAAAAAATGGGAGGAAAACAGTGCATCTTATGGCTCCCAAATCCACCATACTGTTCCCAAACCACAAACCAGAGGCACTGGTTTTGGAGAGGCCAGCAGCACAATCTTTCGGTAACGAATTGCGACCTTCGGGGAGCATCGCTTCAGGTGATCAAAAGACGTATGGGGCAGTTTGTGTAGGCACCTGTGCGCTCACTAACACCACCCGACTTCAACAAGGACCCGTCAGAGCCAGAACTTACTGGGCCAGGTCCCACTGCAGCCAAGAGCCTCAGCACTCTGCTGCCAGCAGCGCCCAAGTGACGGAAGACAAGGGAACAGTCACGTCCTAAAAGCCTACAACGGGGCAGCTGTGATGGGGTCAGCAGTCAGCCATCCCACCACTCCTAACACTTCAGTTTCCTAAAGTACCTTCTCCTCCTGGCCCCATGCTCCAGCCACAGCCCAGCCGTACTTACCCGGACCCCTTTGCTCAGCCAAACCCTGATCTCCGCCAGCTCACCTACACGCTGCCACTCTCCAGCTTTGTCCGAGCACAGAGACCTTGTGAACATGAGTCCAGAAGCCAGAGTCTCTCCCACTACACGATTATTTTTTTTTTTTCAACAAGCACCACAAAAATGATCAGAGAAATCTGACTGCAGGTGAAGGAGCTCTTCATAAGAAACAATCCATGAATTAGGTATACACTTAATTTACTAACAAGTCTCTGATCCACAGGCATTCACAAATTACTGGTAACGAACTTGCAAAAAGTACACAGCATTGGCCCCAAAATCCAAATGAAGAGTTTGGAAAACAAAGGTTTCTTTGAAAATTACTAGCTAATCTATGTATTTCATTAAGATCTTAAAGTCTAAGCAAGCCCTAAGTCTATACTTAAAAAATAGCATAAGTTGTATTATTTTTAATTGTAGTAAACCATGTAATGTACATGGAAGTGAAGGATTTTACCCTGAATTTTATAGTTACTAGTATAGCTATCTAGATCAAGTAAAAGATTTAGAAACAAACTTTTGTTAGTGCTTCCTCTGCTGTTCAAAACATTCAGCTAAACACCACCTTTCACTCTTATGTCTGCAGCAAAAGTAGTTCAGACTGAACTTAAGCCCTTAAGTACCTTTTCCTTTCATACACTGAGTATTGAACTTACCCCTTGGCAGTCCCACCAACACCAAGACCTCAGGAGAGGCAGCATCCTCAAACGCTGCAATTAGCCTCACTTTCTGAACATCCTGTAGATGCTGTTTAATACAACTCGGCTCACAAAGGTAGGCATTCTTAAAATAAATAAAAAAAGCTGAAAAGGTGGGTTTTGCTTTGTTCTCATGCAGTTAAAAAGGTGTCAATTAAAACCAAAACAGGACGACGAGGAATAGATGCAACATTTCTGGCAGGTCGTGAACCCTCCAAGTGCGCGAGTGTCGTTTTGCTGTTGCGCATGCCGCTCCGCAAAAGCTTCACACTTCTGCACGTGCGCACGAGATGGGCATACAACACCCCTGGGACGTTGGCGATAGTGCCTGGAAATTTTTTTGGCATGAAAAACCAGGTAAAAGCAGTTCCAAATGCTTTTTTTGTTTGACTGCTTTTTTTTTTTTTTTTTTTTTTTTGCAATGCGCTGTTGCTGCTCAACACCATCGCTCACCTCTCCGGGATCTGCCAGCACGTTTGTTTTTTTTTCCCCCCACGAGAAGTCTGCGGTCCAAGCAATCAGAGATGTTCAATGGTTATGACGGATACGGGAGTCGGATGTCTTACAACATGCTGCTATGGAAGCTCTACACCCAGCGTTACACTGAAATAGCGCCGCGTCATGCTGCGTTTGGTGTGGGCTCTGTTAATGTCGCTCATCCTCAGCCGCACGCTTTGTAACATGCCCCGGACCGAGTTGCTCAACAGAACCGTAAAGCGGCCGTTCACGAAAGGACTTCCTCCTCTCCCACGTTGGGCAAGTCGTTGCATTTCAGGTTATCTTCACTGCCTTGCTTCCTGCTTTAAAAGGACGGCAAGCGGTTTAAGCCTCCTCCACCGCAATTTGTTTGGGGCAGGGTGAGGACAGAGGGAGGAGAAAGCTGCCTCTGCTCCCTGCATGTCATTTTGTGGGTGTCTGGAGGACTGGGCAGGCACCGGAGCCAGGCTGGAGCTCCCAGTGCTCCTGGCAGTTCCCCTCCCTTGGGACCGCAGGAAAAAGCAGCCCCATGGGCAGATGGGGGAGACCCAGAAATATCCCGACCCTGCTCCAGAGGGGTAACAAAATGTGCTGCCCGTTCCAGTGTGGAGGAAGAAAACATGGCTGAGAAAAGAGGCAAACTGAGCCTTGTCTCATATTTTGGGAGCTGTGGAAAGTGTTTAAGGGCAGCAGGGGTCACCTGGGCTGAGGACAAGTCACCTCTGGGCAGGACGAGTTTCCAGAGGAGCCACCTAACCCCTGCTGAGCATCTGGGACAAAGCAGAACGTGACACCAGCACCTGCACTGTCCCCACCACAGAGCCTTCATGACCCTGACCACGTTCCCCCCAACCCAGCTTCCTGGTGACAGGCTGGAAGCACCGGGAAAAGAAGCTTTGCACCCTAGGGGAGGGTCGAGGATGCTCGAAACCACAAAACCCAGCTCCCCCCAAGGCCCCACAAAGGAGCTGTGGTCAGACAGAGCACGTGTTAACGTCCTGGCCGGGGTGCAGGGCAGGCTGTGGGTGTCCCACACTTACGGCAGCAGGTTCCCAGGGGCGGACAACGAGCGCTCCTCCCGCCGGCTGCCCTCGAATGGGTTCCCAAAGGATCGCTTCCGGATCATCGTTTTAACCAAGATCTGCAAGACCAGGTTGGGGTTGGGCAGGGCGTTACTGCTTTTCTTTCCATTCAAGAGCAGCAGGAACACCCAACCCTTGTGCTCAACAAATTAAACTACTGAAAACAAAATTCCCTTTCATTAAAAGAAAATAAATAAATAAACACACGTTTACAAGCCTCCCACTGCTTAACACAGAGGTTGTATCCTCATCTGAAAGCCGTGGTGCAACAGATGAGGGTGCAGATCACAGCCACGCTTGGTGCGAGGCTGGGCAGGAGAGCAAAACCGAGTGTGGGATCCTTTCCTCCGCCCAGGGGAGCAGGTTTCACCGATTCCTGCATCCCGTAACTGCAAATCGCCATTTGCCCATTATTACCTGGCTGAAAAATTCAATGGAAAGGGACGGGGAAAGGGGAAGGAAGGAACCAGTGCAGTTTTCCCTCGGCACCTGGGAACCCCCAGCTGAATTTTTATTGCTTCTCTTCCCTCTCTGGGTTCTCCATCTGCTCAGCACCGTGCAGCAAGAGCCCTCACACCTGTGAAATGCCCGTGCCAGCCGGGTCCCGTGGGGGAAGGAATTTAATTCAAGAGTCAAAGCCACGTGCAGCTGGCACTCGAGTGTGATGCCCGCAGTTGGATGAATGGAGATCAGGGGCTGGAGGGTAATTTTGAGGAACAAATGCAAATGGGAAAATTCAAATCTAGCCACAGGCGGTGCGTTATTTAAAAAGGTTCCCAGGAACACACTCCCCTGATTCACCCTGAGCTGGGCTGAACCCACCTGGGTTTTTGAGGGGGCCAGCAGTGCTGGGCAGCCTGCCCCTGCAGCCAGCACCCGCCACAGAGGTCAGCCCAAAATTCACGAATGGGGAAAAACCAACCCTCATCTGCTGCAGTCACTTTAGAGCAAGAGCTGGTTTTTAGTCTAGCACGGAGAAAGGTAGAGTTGCATGTTGAATTATCTGGGGCTGAAGAAAACACACTGGGAGAGAGCTCTCATCCTGGGCTTTTCCCCTTTGGGCCCGCATGCTTGCAGGCCGTGCCTCGCTTGCACTCACCGCGCCTTGCTCATACTCACCACGGTGGCCAGGCTGGGGATGTGCTTGACCGAATTCTCCACCTCCTCTTCCGTCACCTCCACCAGGGTGCAGTTCTCATCCTCGGTGGGCAGCAGCTCCGCTCCGTTCTTGGTGACCCAAGGGTGCAACTTCAATTAATAACACAGCCTGTCAGGGACGATTGCCTCTTTTTCGTAACTCCAACCACAACAGGCCTGGCAAACGCATCTCCTCGCCCAAGCTACGGCGCCTGTACCCTTCCGAAATGCGAGGGAGCACGGGAGAGACGCGGCGTCCCAGCTCGGCGCCGTGCAGCGCCAAAACACCGCGTCCCCGTGCGTTTTACAGAAAACCTATCACCACTCTTATCTTACAGAGGGGATTTCCTCCAGACCGCACGCAGGAACAGCCGTGATGGGGAGCCCCATCGAGCCCCGGGCTCGGACTAGAATTAATCCAGGCAGAAACCCCTTGGTCTCCTTGCCTGCACAGCTGGCGTCCCGGGCAGCCGCTGGAGGAGCACGGACCGGTTCGGCAAATCCCCCGCAATCCTTTCCCCCTACCTTTGTCTCCATTTTCTCAGCTTCTCGCCCCTTCCAGGTTCCTGCAGGGGCGAAGGACCAGAAATCTCCTGCCAAAGGCTGTTGCAAGGTACTTGCCTGGTAGCAGAGGAAATACCAGGCTCAGGGGATTTCCGTTGCCTGCAACTTCTGGAGGCACCAAAGGTCCCAAATCTGAGCGGGCCCCGGAGCAGGGGAAGGAGCAGGGACTTACCTGCCGGGGGGGGGCCTGGGCACATGGGGAGAACCTAGCCTGGCGCGAGCAAACTGAGCCCAAAAAAGCCGAGCGAGGAGAGCCCCACAAAAGTGAGGCCACGGCCACCAGCAGGTTTTGGGAGCAGTACCTTAATTTCAGGGACTGAAATCCTCGATTCGGGATTTTTATCCAGCATACGCGTAATCAGATCCTTCAAGAAATCCGTTACTTCTGGCCTTGGGAGAGGAGAGGGGAGAGGTGAGATGGGGACCCAGCCCCAGGCATGGAGCCACTGTCCGCCCCAGACAACCAAAATATCCCTATTTCGGGCAATGTGGAACATGGTCCCACATGCATGGAGCTGGGAGAGCCCAAAAATTTGAATCTGCCCAGGACAACAGCACAGACATGCTTTAAAATAAGGGCTGATGGTTTAGGGGTTGTGGGTGTTGTTTTTTTTTTTGAGTACTTACTGGTCTGGGAACTCCAACGTTTGGGTCTTGATTTTATTGTGTAAACTCAGGATCCTTTCATCCATAAAAGGACACTGCCGCAAAGAAAAGAGCACTGAGGAGAGGAACAGCCTCTGAGCAGGAGCAGGGCAGCCTGGAGAGCGCTGGGGGCTCATGGGGCCCAGGGAGAACAAGGAGATGCTTGTAGGGAAATACTGGAAGGCTTCTTATTATAGCAGTGTCTTATTTGAAAAGCCGTGAAAATAACATTTAACTAAAAATGGCCAAATTATTACAACAGCTCCTGCCCCCAAAATCCAGCCAGTGCCTGGCTGGATGCAGGCACCAAAACAAAACCAGCACTACCAAACACCATTACCTGCCCGAACACGAAGCAGTACAGTGTGATTCCCATGGCCCACACGTCCAAAGCCTGCGGAGAGAAGAAAGCATCCTCAGATCTGCAACAGCATGTGCAAGGAGCATTATTAGGGAAAAAAAAAATTGCTATTAAATACCTTTCCAGAGAAGATTTTCCTGGTTTCTGAGAGTGTTTCTGGGGCCATGAAGGCGGGGGTGCCCACCGTGTTGGTGAGGAGGGCATCGGCTCCCTTGAACTCATTGCTGACACCGAAGTCGGCGATCTTGACGTGCCCATCCTCTCCCACAAGGAGGTTGGAAGGTTTGATGTCCCGGTGGATTATCTTCTGATAGTGCACTGCGATCGAAGGGAAATGATGGATGCAGCAGAAGGAGGCAGGAGCCAAGCCCCCAGGGGTAGGAACAATAAAAATGAGGAATCGGGTGCTGTCCGCACTCACAGTATTCAATGCCCTTGATCAGGTCCTGGAAGTAGAACCGAGCCTGGTCCTCGCTGAGAGGTTTCAGGGTGGGGATTTCCATCACGGGGCTGCACAGGCAGAGGACAGAGCTGGCTCCCGGCCGGAGATGCCGAAAGGGGCCCCATGTTAACGCGTCGGGGGGCAAATCGGGAAAACTCACCCTTGCTTCACCAGTTCAAACACTGCAACAGAGAATGGAACAGGGATTATTGATTATGTACAGGTGCGAGCTCCTGCAAGCATGGTCCCAGCACAAAAGCAATTATTTTAATGGTGAATGTAAGAAAAATGCCCCATGCACCCCACAGAGACCCAGCCCTATAAGCAGCCACACTGAGATGCAGGGGGAAGGACTGTGAGCACTTACCCATGTACAGATGGTCCTCGCTGGGGTCATCCAGCACCTGCCAGAAGAAGCAGAAAAGAAATTAGACAATGAACAAAAATAAAATCAAGAAATTGCCTTGCAAGTGAAACGTTGCAATTTATTTTGCATCAGCCACCTCAGTTTTGCACCAAGCCCCCCCAGGAGCTCAGGGCGGGCAAGAACGGGGGTTCTGGCAGGCTGTGAGCTCCCACCCACCCTCGGGTCCTGCTCATGACATTTTAATTTAAAAACATGTGGGTTCGGTCTGCTAATCTCGGAGCTTCTACCCACAAGGTGGGGGAAGAAGAAGAGAAAAGATGTAGTTGGAAATAAATATTTAAGACACGCAGGAAGCATCATCTGACTCATAAGCCAAATGAATTCCAGCCTGCCCGTCCTTAATTCTCAATTTTTGTTTCCTCTGGACCGTTTCACGCAGGCAGTGGGTGGTGGGCAGTGCGGCTGCAGAGCCCACAGGCACACCACTTCCTCCCCAAAACTGATCCGCATCCTCAAAGGAAGCAAATTATTTCTGCACTTTCCCTTCTGTGCAGGAAAGAAAATTATTAGGGGGGGGAAGGAGGGAAGAAAAGACCTTTCGTAACAGGGAAAACATGAATCTGCAACAAGAGGAAGCTGCCCAGCCCCTCTACCCCAATCCCAGCCCCTCCACGGTTCCTCCGTCCACGCTGATGTCCTGGTGGCCTGCCCCGCTCACCTCCACCAGCTTCACCACGTTGGGGTGGTCCAGCTTCTTCAGGATGGCAATTTCCTGGTAGACCTGCTCGATGGGCCCCTTGGGCTGCACGCAGCCCTCTGAGGCGCCTTTGGCCCCACGGGGCGGCGGGCGGCCTGCGGGAAAGGCAAAAATGGGGTGGGAATGGCTCCGAGCCCTCCGTGTCCCCGAGGTGTCCCCTGCCCTGGAGCTTTCATGCCACCGGGTGCCACTTACGGGGGAAGCCCGCCTGCCTCATCAGCTTCTTTTTGGAGAGAACCTTCATTGCCTGCAAGAAGGGAGAAGCGGTGAGATTTGGGGCAAAAACTGCGCAGGGGTGAGTAGAGGGGACCTGTCTCGTCCCTGTCCCCATCACCATCCTTGTCCCTGTCCCCGCTGTGTGCTCCAGGAACGTGGGCAACTCACATAGTAGGTGTTATCGTCCTCGTTGTAGGCCAGCTTCACCACGCCGTAGGAGCCCTAGAGAGGGACACAGCCATGGGTGACCCATCCGAAAAAAACAAAAACCAGCACCAAGCCAGGCTCCTCTGCAAAGCCCAGGCAATGCTGGGGGTCTGCGGGCAGCACAGTTCTCCCAGGAGGACACAGAAAGGCTCAGATACCCCATTTTGTTCGAAAGGGGACAAATAATGATCACTAAAAGAAATAAATCAATGGGCACAACCCCAAAAGACCAGCATTGCAGCATGGAGCCAGGGGAGCTGCCACAGAGAAGGGCTAAACTCAACAATCGATGTCACCGGATTGAAAGCAAGAGCAAAACCAACGCGTTCCCACCCCGAATTCCCACCCCATCCCTGAAGCCGGAGAATATTCACCTTCCCGATCTCATCCTTCAGCTTGTACTGGTTGAGCTGGACGCAGTCCTGCGGGGAGAGAGGGCAAATCTGCCAGGAGCTGAGGCGCGTGCCCACTGCCCTCCATGCCCGGGCTGGCAGCTCCAGGATGGAGACGGAGAGCTCAGGTTCAGCGGCAATAACACCACGCAGCCACGCGCCGGCTCGTTTAGAGACAGCTAATTACCAACGTTCACCGCCGGGCAGGCGGCGTTGTCCTCTCATGCGAAACGAGAGCATGAAGGGCGGCGGCGGTGATTGGCAGCCCCGGGGCTTTAACGCTTGCCCGGCACCAAATTTTTTTTTATTTCGACAGCCGAAGTGCTGCCCTGGGGGTGTTTGCTGCCCGTTTGCTGTCGGTGCTGAGAAGGCCAGGGCAGGCAGTACAATTTTTCTCTCCGAGCCTCACTGGGGTCTGTCTTTTTTAAGGGTAAACCCAAAAAGTGCCAATTCCTGAAAGGAGCTAAAGAGTGAAGCTGCCTGCATCTGGGCAGATTAAGCAGGCCCAGGATCTGATTTCTGGCTGCTCCGCACCCCAGCACCCCAAAACACAGCCAGGCGAGCTGGTGGCACAGGGAATCGCAGCCAACCCGTTCTCCCCACTGCATTAACCCGGGGAGCTGTCCCCCAGCTTGGGGCTGTCCCCACAGCCAGGGATGGACCAGAATCCTGCCACCCTCCCCCCACACGCTTGTGGACTTCATCCCAAAAATACAAGGGAGGGAAGCAGGAGGAGGAGGAGGAAGGAGGCCCGCAGCCTCACCTGCAGTCCCGTGATGGAGACCCGGTTGGACTCCACCGTCGGCCTTCGCGGCAGGCGCGGGGACGAGTGCGGGGACGTCACCGGTGAGTAGGGCAGGGAGGGGTAGATGAAGCGCTCGCTGGTGCCGTCACTGCTGCTGGGCGAGTGCGCGGTGTGCGAGCGCTCCTGCAGGGACAGCTTTCGGCCGGAGAGGTTCAGCTTTGCCCTCGGCTCCCGGCCGTCCTCCCCGGCGGCCACGCTCATCTCCTCCTCACTCGCCATCCCCGTCGCCTCGCACTCGGTCACCACGATGAGCGACTCCATGGTGCGGCGGCGGCAGGCGCTCAGCGGCAGCTCGGGTGCTTGGCTGCGCCCTCCGGCGTGGCGTGGGGGCCGGGGGGCCGTGGGGGAGCTGCCGGGGACACAGGAAGGCATGGCGAGGCCGCCGGCCTCATCCCGGCTGCCGGCGGTGCTCCGATGGGGACGTGCACCTGCAAGGACGGTGTTGCACAAGGGCTGCGTCAGGGCTTGGTATGGGCCAAGGAGGTTTTGTGCCCTTCCCTCACCTACCGGTAGGATCCCGCATGGGGAAGGTCCCTAAAGGGCTTTCACACCTAAAAAATGGCTTCAGCTAACGTTAGGTGAAATGACCAGAGGAAATGAAGTGGCACCAGGCAGGATTCTTCCCCCTTTATTGGCCACTGCTAATGCTCTGCTCAACCCCTTTATTTAAGCGCCCCCAGGGCACAGCACCACCATGGGAACTCAGCAACCAGGCCCCCGAAGTGGTATTTTACATGGGCAGGATCAGACCCTGCACGAAGCACACAAAAACACCGCTTGGTTCCCATCTCTCCTTCTCATAATGGGCAGATCTCTGCCAAACTGCCCCCGAAGGAAGCTGCTCCCAGGGGCGTACAGACACTTACCAAGCGTGGGGTGTGGGATCAGCCCTGAGGCTCACCACCTCTGACCGCCGCGCTGCATCCGCACAGCTTCTCCGCCTCCCTGCTTCCTCCTCGGCAAGAACAGGATTTCTGCACCTTGGAAGAAACGAGAAAGCAATTCCGTTAGCAGCACATCATGGGGCCAGCAGCCACACACCCGTTCCTCCTGTGCCGTGCCATCATTTCTAATTTCTATGTTTCCGAGTCGCCACGAGCTGCAAATGAATAAAACCACCCCGGATCAGTGCCCAGGACCAGGCTTCGCTGGGTTTTCCGCCCAGTTCCTGCACCTTGGCAGGGCCGCAGGTTAAAATTAGCTCCGCTCGGCCGTGCTGAAGTTTCCAGGCTGCACCCAGCTCACGAGTGCTTTAGACCGATTACAAGGCAAGTGCCAAACTCAAGCGGTGCCCCCCTCCTCCAGACTTTCTGAAGGCCAAATTGCCACTTCCAGCCCTGATCTGTAAACCTGAGTTATTTCACCCCCAGCACTGAAGCGAGAGCGCAGCCGAGTCGGCACAGCGCAGCTCGCCGCTCCGGAGAAGCGCGAGCGATGCGACAGCTATAAATAAGCCGCCGAACGGCAACAAGGACAGAACTATTTCAGAAACGCCGCTCAATCCGCTCCTGGCCGGGGCTTCGTTATTGAAGAAAGCCGGGACCCGCGGGTGCTGCCAGCGAAACCACGGCTGCGAAACTCCCCCAGTGCAGCTGGCAGCGCATCCCAGCACCAAGACGTATGAACCCGTTAGGACCACGGCAGCTCGTTTAAAAGCACGCTCAAAAATACGCTAAAATAATTAGGAACACCCCTCTTTCCCCTTGATTTTGCCCCAAATCGGCCCGGACGGACCCGGCAGCAGTTTCCATCTGCCCGCATCGCTTGGGGAAGCGCGCCAGGCAGCGTTTATAAATAGCCATCCCACCCAGCGGGGCCGGGGCCCAAACACCGTGCCCTGCACCCTGGCTGAGCGCCGCGGCCGCCCGGGCAAAACGCACCAAAAAAGGCAGCGCCGAGGGGGGCCACGGCCAAGTGCCACCCCCGGGGGATTGCTGGTCCCCAGGGGGACGTGGCCGTCCCCATCTCCTCCCGGTGGCTACGCGAGAGCCTTTCTGCCGGGCCACAGCAAAGCGGAGGTGTGAAATAAGGCTCGGAAGCGAGCGTGCCCTGGACCATGGAGTTAATTGGCTTGAGCAGGATAAACAGATCAGGGCTGATTAATTCAAGCAGGCGTCCCAGGGCTCTGGGAAGAGGCTAAAAGTCACCCCAGCACCATCCTCACAACTCCTACAGTGGAGAATAAGTTTTGTGGTTTTCTTTTTCCCCTCTGTCCGTATGGAAAAAAGGGTGGGTGCAGGATCCAGCCTTTTAGAGGACACCGGGATGCCATTCCCAAGCAAAACCCAAAAGTGAGACCCAGCTACTGAAGGGATGGGGAATAACCTCCAAGGATAACACAGCCAGTTAGCCTTAATAAGCACTTAGGGATGCTGAGGAGGAGGAAGAGGAGGAGGAAGACAGCCGTGTAACTGGGCAGAGGAAAACCAAAATCGACTGTGGGGGAATGAAGCCAAAGGGAAGAAATCCAGCCTGGGGGCTTTACCCGCCCACCCCCAGCATTGTGTGGGGAAAAGCGGCGCGTTCTGGTGTGAAATCCAGCAGATCCTTACGTAAAAGCAAAAAGCACATGCCACAAAATCCTCAGGAACTGTAGCAGCCTGGTGTATAGGAATGATTTATCGGGCCAGCTTTTGGCTGCGAGCCACGTCTAACCCATAGCGGCTGCAGCAGGATTATCGAAGCAATCAGTCTCGCATCTAATTCACCGAGGAGAGGGGCATTAAAGGGAAAGAGGGCTGGGAAGCCCAGGCGCCGTCCCTCCTTCTCACACCGTGGCCACGTGGCTTGGTGGAAACGAATGGGGACAAAAGTGGCCCCTACAAGGACAAAGCCACCGACACAGCCCACGTGGCCACCGAGGTGACCCAGCGGGGTCCCCATGTAGGCCCCACACTGATAAGTGCCAGAGCTCAGGGTGGAAGCAGAGTCAACACCTCTGGGGGTCATTTCTGTTGACATCGTGCCCCTGACCCTAACCCGAGTTGGCCAGGAGCCCCTCAGCAGCATGGGGACACGGCACAGCCACCCGCAGGTGGCACTCGGTGCTGCCTGAGCCCTGGGGGCACCCACGGACCCTAAACCACCAGGGTGAGGGATGCTCCGAGCCCCCCACAGCCCCATTTTCACCTTCACAGCAGAAGCAAGCAACGGCCGCCACCTCCATCCATCCCGCTGGGGGGGGGATCAGCTCACATGCTACCCAAAAAAAGATCCAAAAATTACTGATTTCAGCACAGACCTAAACCAAGGCCGGTTTGCACTGCAGAGGCTCCCCCCACACGTCCTCCCGCTGCTCCCAGAGGTTGGAAGCAGCCTGGAAGTTGCCCGGGGCAGCTCTGGCCAGGCAGAATCCAGCCGCTGGTTTGCTTTCCGTGGTCCCAGCGAGCGGTGGAAGCGCCGGTGCCAGGAGCGGTGTCATCGGCAGCTCCGGGGCATCGAGCGCCGCTTCCCTTCCTACGGGCGAGCTTGGACCTTGCCAGAAATCTATTAGTCACCGTAGTATACAAAGACCATATGCATCCCCGGCTGACTTTTAATGGAAAAAATCTCTCAGCGGCTTCTTTAGAAGTCGGAGGACACCCAAAATAACGAGGTACTGGAAAGAGGCACTCAGCCCCCACCGAGGCCGGGTGTCCCTGGGCTTCTCATTGCCGCGGCCGGGATGGGATGGGATGGGATAGGATGGGACGGGACAAGCTGGGGAGGAAACCACCAAGGCTGGCCGGGAGCACCGCGGGGGCAGAAAACCCCGTGGCAGGTTCCAACTGGAAGAAAAAAGCATCTTGAACGAGATTCCTTTTTAACGGCGATGATACTGCCTAACGTTGCTTCAGTGGGACACAATGAGCATCCCAAAATGAGAGTGCAAGCGTCGGACCTGGCATCAGGATGGGCTCAGAGCCTCTCGCCCTATGGCCCCGCACGCTGCCAACACTCATTAAAGATATTGGGGCCAAGCTGGCAGCAAAACCTCCCCCAGATTATCTCCCCAGCCTCATTAAGGCCGCCTACCCCTGGTCCATCCGATGCCAGTGCTCCCTGGAGCAGGCTCCATCCTTCTGCCCTAACCTAAAGCACCACACCCACCCCAATGCTCATGGCAGGGGGCCGGGAGGGGCTGGGACCCTCAGCCCTGGGGGGCACGGAGCTGTAGGGCTCCCCGGGGGGGAGGCAGCAAGCAGTGTGCAGCAGAGATGGGAACTTGGTCCCAAAGGTGAAGCGAGCCTTGCTGCTCTCTGCATGAACCCTGCAGGCTTAGGGGAAGCCCCGGGGAACCCCAAAAGCCCCCAGCCCCCTTCGGAGCCCCCTGGCACCAGTCTCCCCTCTGCCTCCAGCCTCCAGCCCCAGCTCCAGCCCCCCCCCCCCGGGATGCCACCGGGACCCCACAGCCCAGGCTGGGGTAGTGCCAGCACCGATCCTCCCCCCGAAAAAAAAAAAATAATAATAATAATTAAATGAAATAAAGAACGGCGGAGCCGCGCGCAGGCCGGATCTGCTACCGGGGCGTCCCCGCTCCGGGCTCGGCTTTGTCTCGGCTTCAGCCGCAACCCCCCCGCCCCCGCCCCGCCCGCAGGCACCGACCTGAGCGGGCCGGACCGATACCGAGCTGTACCGGGCCGTACCGGGCTGTATAGGACCGTACCGGGCTGGGCTGGGCCGCGGGGAAGGGCGCGGCCCCCGGGGCCGGAGCGGGGCCGCCCGGCGCCGCCTTTGCTTTCGGTTCCGTTCCGGTGGAAGGAGGGAAAGGAGGGAGGGAGGGAGGCAGCCGGGCACGGAGGCTGGGATGGAGGCTGGAGGCTGGCAGGGAGGCGGGGGGGAGGCCCCGCTCCGCCCCGGGGAAGGGGAGGTTTCCCCCCTCCCGCCCCCCTCGGGCAGCCGCATCCTGCCCGCCCCCAGCACCGGCAGCCGGGCCCTGGGGGTACCGGAGGGTTATTTGTATTTTTTTTTTTAATATTATTTTATTTATTTATTTATGTGGGGGTCCCCAGCTCGGCCTCCTCTCTGTCCCCACACGGGGTTTGCAAACGGGCCTCGGCCCAAGGGGCTCCAGCATCGCTCAGGGAGCACGGGCCACTTTTCATTTTAATAAATACGGCTAAATTATTATTATTATTATCATCCTGCCTCACCTGGCAGGGCTCCAGCAGAGGCAGGTTTGGTCCCAAAGCTGCTTTCTCATCGCTTCCAGCCCCACGGCTTAACGGAGCGCTTCCTGGCACGGTACCTGTCCGCCTTTACAACCAGGAGGTTCAGCTTTGTACAGCAGTGGGGTGTAAGGATGTACCAGCAGAAGGGACCAGCAGCAGCCCAGTGCTCAGGGTTCACTCAGCACACACATTTGCACTCACACCAGTGCAATCCCACCTGCCCATGAAATCCCACATGGCATCCGAATTGTTTTTTCCCCCCCAGACAAGGATTTAATTGCTTACAGTCAGTGGCAACGGATCAGATACTGAGTTAGTTGCGGTCCTCGGTCATCCACAGATAAAACCAGCACAGGTAAGTTACAGCCAGCACCTAAGGAAGAACACACACAGTAAACGTAGTTCAGCTGAGCTAAGGCTCTTGTTTGCACATTTTCCTTTTCTGAGCCACTCTTTGCACAAGGATGTGCCTAACGCAACAGTACCGGGACTTTGTACCATTAAAGCCTTCCAACTGAATCCTGTTTTCCCCTTCTGCCAGCACCATCCATGTCTACAGAGCTACACAGACGATGGACAGGTTAAGCACAAGGAAAGGAAAGCATTTCACATGAGACTCCCCAGTCCATACCACTTAAACTGAGCACAAAGAAGCCTCACCTACGTTTTTCACTATTTTTGTACCCCGGTGTTCATAAGGGCAGCACTGATTCTGAAAACGTCACTGAGAGATTTCATCACGACAGTGCTGCTCCCCACAGCATGTCTGTAATGCGGTCAGGAGTCCTTTCTTTTTTCCCCCCCTTTCAATTCTTAATTTCAAGCACAGAAGAGAAGCAAAATGGGTGAAAACCCATGTTTTCCCCTACGTCATTGCAAAGAAAGTACAAGCATGTTCCATAGAAGACCATGATTTATTGGCAGTTATTCTGAAACACAAATGACTGAATATAGTAAAAAGACATTTGTAAAAAAAAAAAAAAAAAAAAAAAGAAAAAGTGGAAAACAAACAAATCTCATCTTTAAATGCGTCACTTGAATGCATTTATCAAGGGGACACCATGTGCAGGCAGTTCCTGGTGCAACTGACGGAACAACATGGCACATTTATTCCTTTCCTGGGTCTTGCCTAGGGTGTGGAACAGCCGGGCTTGGAAGTAGAGAACATCTCTGAGCTGTTCTTTGCAGTCCACTTTGGCAAAGTAAGTCTTAGCTTCATTTAGATTCAGAATAGCGGATTCCAAAGCTGTGAGAAAGGTGGGACAGTCATACTTAAGAAAATAACACAACAACAACTCCGAGCAATGCAGCTCCATTCTAAGGAGCCCAATTATAAATTCCTCAGCTTTTCAAAACAGTTTGTGTCTTAGCAACATGGTCCTTCAGCTAGTGTCTGTTATTCAACCTTTGCTGCAAAATACGGGTGTTGAAGCACGCAGATAAACCGCATAAACAACTTGCTGTTATAAACACTGCATCTGTTGAACAACTAATTCCAAATTAATTCTCCTATCTGATTACCAGGTAATACACTCCACTATATCGTTTAAACTTCATTAATGGTGATTATGTAGCAGGACTCCAACATATGCCCTGGTTTGTATCTCTCAACTGAGCACAGTTTCAGTGGGGAAGAGTTAACTCTTCACATTACCTTCAATCTTCTTCTGTTGAGCGTAGGAAGCTGCCGAAGCCACCTGACACTTGGCCACCAGGAACATGGCACAGCCTTTGTCCAGTACAGCTCCATGGGCCAAGACAGGTTCAATTGCCATATGCAAAATATTCAGGGCTTGTTCAGGAATGCCAAGGATCAGCTGAAAGAGAAACTTTGCTTGTCTAATGCTGGAATCTACTGGTGAGATCATGACCTTCTGTGAAGACCAGAATAAGCCACAAAAGCCACATCTGTTTCCAACACAGCAATGCTACAGACAAGGACGTCATTTTCTTCCCCACAATCTTCTTGTAAATCAAAACTTACTAGGAGACATGAACTACTATCTGGAATGATTAGGCATGGGTCCTCCAGTCAGTGCTGACAACCAGGTCCCTGCCAGCTCAGAATAAACAGTGTAACTGAACTCCGGTACCAGCATTATTTTTAATTCAGGCACATGCCAAACTGTGCTACTAGAAAGCTGAAAAAACAGCATAAAAATAACAACTGGAGAAATGAAGGCAGGGCCAATTTATGCTTGCCTGCTTAAGTATATACAATAGCTACCCATCTTACCGATACACACGGAACTCGACTTTTATTAGCTTCCCCAAAAGATTTTACATTTAGAATGTACTTCATCAGTACCAATAATTTAATTCCGACAAGGTTATGGTCTTAAATCTCACAGGAGTGAAAACTGTACCCAGATCCCCAGCAAAAATGTTGCCACACAGCCCTGTGAAAACACAAATCAAACCTACCTGGGAGAAAGCCAAGTTCAGCACAGTCTCAGAAGCCAAATACTGTAGACTATATTCTCGAGAGAGGGCCAGAGCCTGCAGTAGAACAGGCAAGGCTATGGTGTGGCATGAAGACCTCCAGTAGAGCTCTGCTATTGACAGCAGTACGCTAATCAACAGAGAAGGAGAGAACTATAAACTGTTTTCTTTTGATGAAACACGGCCACTTGTTTCCCAATTACTCCATCCGTAACAGTATTGATTTTATTATGAACTACATTACTGTACATACAATAAACTTAAATTGCACCCTTAAGAGGAAATCCCACCTCCTTACAAAGATGAAATAACATTAACTACTCTGAAGGTTGGCACGAAGGCACAGTTACATTCATGTTTCTTCTTATTATTCATTTTGCAAGCATTTAATACCTTTTAGGTTACATAAACATATATAACGTGGTGCTAGGTTTCAATTCCGTGATATTTTGAGGATTCCTCTATACCATGTTTAACAAATGAAATAATTATTTCACAATCTCCAAATCATTTTAGGTAACCTGAGGACTGGTGAAGTCCGAACACAGACAAATTGAAGTGGCTGATTCTAACCACTGCGAAGTAGCTTTAATACTCTGAAAATGAAGCATTCTTACCTAATCACCATCTCAGTGTTCTTGATTTTCTGGCAGTGGATCAACAGTTTCTGCAAGAGTTTGTGCGCCTCTGACATTTGATTTTGGGCTTTCAATACAATGGCTTTTCTGCCGTGGTAGAAAGAAAACATCACTGATATATAAATATTTTAAACACAAATCTGCTCTTCAGAACATGGTAAAACAGGTCTTTATTTTGTGACCTCTGTTTCTTGTGACAGCAGAACAGCACTCTGACAAAGCATGTTCGTGCTATGCACAGAGGCAGAGGGAAAACCAAGTAGCTCTGACTGCTGGACAACTCACAGCAGAAAGGATCAAACTCAAGAAACAGCTTTAGATAGAAAATAGGGATTGCCAAAAACAAAGGCCAAAGAGGCAGCAGAAGTGGGAGGGCATGCAAACTGGAAAGCAGAAGTAATTATTTGTGGATGAAAAACAGGTATGATGTAAGGTAGCTAAAATTGGCATAAGCTAACAAGGACACGGAGCGAGAGGGAAAGAGTGAGAACAGGGAAATAAAAAAAACAAATACATAGCTGTAGGGGATGTGTAAAAACACCCCAAACCCATATACTGAGTGCTATATTTAAAGATCAGGGAAGTAAGACAGTCCAGTTCCAGAAGGACAAGCATCAGGTCCCACAGCTTGAATAACGATCTTCCGGCTTACTGGCACCGGCTATGTTTTTAGGTGTTTTGCCTCATTGCAAAACAACAAGAAATTGATTTCAACAGCAAACTGTCTTCATGCTCAGCAAATAACAAGTTTTAACCCTATTCTAACGTTTCCATTCAGAAACGAGAACAAATCGAGGTGACAGAAAAAAAAAAGTATTGTCCCATTTTGCGGATGTAGAAACTAGGACACAGATGAAGACATAACTCAAGCTCTTACTGTAGCAGAGTTGAGATTTGGCCTTAGGTCCCTTAGATCTGTCTTTTTATAAAATTTTGCATAGTGCTCAGGTTTGACTACAGCTACCATGGCAAATTTTGAAGAAATATTTTGTGTTCTCAGGCCAGATCTACAGCGCTAAAACAACAAGAAATTCACCGGTGCTATTCCCGTTCTTAGAACGTCCAGAGAAACAACTAGAAATGATGATTACAGGATATACTGTAATGGAATAAGCACTACACATTAGACAACACGACTGTAATTAACTCTGGAAAGGGAAGAATACAAACACACGTGATTGCCAGCAACCATTTTGCTACGTTTTTCATTATCTTCACGGGATACACCTGCAAACATATGCGGATTCACGATTTCTTACCTGTATACTCCTTCAATGCTACTAAGTGCTGTAATTCCTGCTACAAGAGAATCTGCTATATGGTATCTGCCATCATTCATGGCTCTTTCAAACTGTATTTTTTGATCAAACAGCATCCAAAGCTAAACAAAGAACATCCAGGAACATGTTTTAGAAGTTGCACCTGCTCACTGTCTAACCCCAAGTTAGAACTTAATTTTTATTTCCCCCGTGGATATTTATGTCTAGACACAACTAACTCGACTGTCCAATTACTGTATTTTTTAAATTACAGTCCTCAACAGAAATGCTTAGGCCTGGAGTAGTGTTTCAATGGCACAGTTCACCTATTTGACAATATTTTAAGTAAAAAAAAAAAAAAGCTTTAAAACCATTACTATTACTTTAAAATAGTAGACTTGTTCTATAACAAAAAGAGAAGGACCAAGCTAAATTTAATAGAATCTTAAACACTGTAAAATAAATAGTGCCTTTTAGACTGACATATTAATGTTTCCCAGTGTTGCACAAAAACAGCCTCTTCTCAGTTATTTCTGGAGTGTAATATATCAAAATAATTACCACTAATTAAACAGTACTTTGAAGCTCCAAATTGACGTAGACCATTTGATTCCTGTGTGTGCTCATGAAGCAGATGTATATTCCTCTGTTACAGTTCTATTTAATCAGCCTTTTCTTAGGAGGCAATTAAAACAAAGGCTTCTTCTTCACGCTTTTGCAGAAGAGTTTATGCTATGTGGCTTCGGGAGGGGTCATGAGCCAAATGAGATCAGCAAACATATACCCCAAAGCATCCAGAGTAAAGAGGGTATGAATTCAGGTCCTATTGTGTAACAGTTATGCAAGTTACAGGCTAAATCGTATATATTCTACCTGTGCATGCTGGCTATTGGGAGGGAATCTCTCCTTTAGATGTTTCAGTATTTCAGAAGCAGCTGCAAAGTATCCCTGTAACAGAAAAACAGCACTGATAAACAGACCAAGGAAAGCACTGCTCCCCTTGATTTCGACCCAACCTTCATGGCAAGAACTCGCCAGGTAAAAGCCCTTTATTTTCTTTGTTCCTAATACAGACATTAAAGGCAGAAGAAAACATGATTCAAGTCTCGCACTCTCTGTCAACACCACCCACACATCCTCTCAACCAAATGACTTTTTGTGCGACTAGCCATAAAACTCACCTGCTCTGCATGCAGCTCAGCCAGGTGACACAATACTACAGCAAAGGACTCCGTGTTATTCTGCTGAACGCCCACATTCACAGCCTCCAGACTGTTCATGCTCAGCAATGTCTGGGCTTGTTGAAGTGCCATGGTGCTTGAGCAAGAGAAACATCTTTTAGCTTTCAAGCAACAACCAACCACCATTTTTTTAATCTAGAGTCTTGTTATGACTGTGGTCTACAGACTGATTTTCGGGGTAAGCCAGTGGCCTGGGGGAGAATGCAAACTTGTAAAACAACTGCTACCCAGGAACTCTAGACTATGCAAGCACATTCAATGCTACCAACCAAAAGCTGCACATGGTCCAAGCACAGTGATGCTGAAAATGGGGACATGGGAATGACTTATGCACTATTTGCCACTACTAAATGCAAACTCAATCTCTTCTCCAGTATGATTTTTGAATGAACACAAGGAAATGGAAATAATTGAACCCAGCCTATATCAAATCGCTATCTGATTGCTATATTTTAGTGCACTGGAGAGACACAGTCACTTGTTACATCTATATAAATAACTCAGAATGCATTATGTGCTACCAAGTACAGTGAGCTCACCCAAGAGTTGAAAAGAAATGAAATACCTGCGGCCATATAATCTCCAAATGGCAGTCTTCTGTGCTATACTAATATCAATAAGCTCTGACAAGCTGTGCTTCCAGTGCAACAGATCAGAATCTTTTAAGGCATCCATTAGTTTGTTGGCAGCCTTTCCTGCAAAAGCTCTTCGCTGAACCAAAGATTGTATTCCCAGGGAAGCAAGGTACTGGGAAGAGGGGAAAAAAAAAACAACATAAAAGAAAGTCATTGAAAGATGATAGATGATAGCTACGCACTACACCTGTGAACTACATCAGAGCAAGTTATAAATTAAGAAAAAAATCCCAAAGAAAAAGATGTGATGTTATTCAGCACAGACAAAGGAACACTGCTCCAGGCATTTCTTTAAATACACACTTACACACACCCACACATACATGAATGCCAGTTTGATAGATGTGAAAGGTAATTTCCACTCCTCCACACAGGAGTCTTAAAGAGGATGACTGGACTTGTACCTGGATTTCTCCAGTGATGAAACAGCTGTGAAAACATTGAGCCTTTCCTCCCCTTCCCCACCAAATAGCCATGTCTGCTTTCATCTCCCAACATCAGCAGTTTAGTTCCTTTTAGAACAATTCAAAGAGGTTGCAGATCTTGGGGAAAACAGCAATTGATACAGGGCATAAAACCATCTAAGGGGAGAGCTACCATACAAGATTTCACAGCTGGGACAGAGCCATACAAGTAAATGCGTTCAAAGCCCTGTCAGAGGTATCAGCACTGAATTTCAGGGAAGGCTGAGGCATAAGAACCTCCCTTGAGCACCAGGAGATTGCATTATGGACCTAAATGGTGCATAGGGCCAGGTTAGTGGCCACAGTTCTCCTGCCTGAAAAACAAACAAGGCAGAAGGAAAAACAGTATGCCTTGTGATAATGCACTCACAATAAAGCAACTAAATTCTGGTTGTTAATATAAAGAGTCAAAATAATAGAAACAGGTAGATTTTGGAGTATAAAATAGGTTGGTTTAAATTTAATTACGTATTTTGTATTAATAATTTTGACCATCCCCAAAAAAACAAACAAACAAAAACCTACCATGCATACACCCCTTCACTCCCGTATGAAGGTTTTAGAATACAGTTAAGGATAAATGAAACAGACTTACAGGCAAACCAAAGTGTAAAGATTTGTTTACTGAGTGCTCCAGCAGAACACAGCTATCAAATATCTTCTGTTCCAAGATGTATAACCAGCTCTAGTAAGGGAAAAAGTTAAAATGTCACTGCAAATAGCTGATTGCTACAGCATTTTGTGGAACACATTTTACAGCATTGCACGGAATGCATGAGAACTCTGGAATCACCAAAATATATCAGAACTCTAGCCTGGCTGGGCACAGGCCTGAGAATACTAGAGTCAATACTGGAGGTTTCAGAGTAATGCACAGAAACCCATTATACAGTCAATTGTGGAATGCAGCACCTCCAGAGTTTGGTTGCAGAGATTCTCTCTCATTACAGTACTGATGTTCATTACAGAAAAAAATAGAGAGAAAATTAAGTCTTCCCTTCCTCCTTTTTGTTTGCTGAAAAGGAGGATAACTCTGTGAAAATCCAGAAGACAGTAAGAAGAAAGTTTATGAAATACTTCAGCTCTTTAAAGCACATCAGACTAAACTTTGAGCTTAGTACTGAGTAACTCTGGGATCACAATTCCTGTTTAAGGAAGTAAACCCGAGTCACAACAAAACTGTCCTGTGATCTCCCTACACTCCAGTGTTTGTTGCTCCTGGTGACCCATCTGCTAAAAACATCACCCCACTGCGGGACAGTCACCTTCAAATTATTGATCCGCTTGACAAAATTTTAGAGTAAGAGTAGTTCTGCAACAGTTCAAAGGCTGAGGTAACAGACAAAGGTGACTTAACCTCTGTTTCAACATGGCTATCTTACCAGGCAGTGCTGCAAGCAAACATGATCGTTAGACTCCTGTGCAATTCGGATGGCTTCCTGAAGCGCAAGTTCAGCTTGTTGACTATCAGCAAACAAAAAAGAACGTATTAGGATCACCACCATGCTTAAAATACAGCATTACAACACCACAGAGGAATACTGATCTAAATTATGCATATCGCACTCAGAAGAAAACTGATTTAAAAGACTGAACGGCAAAGCCTAGCGGTCCAGCAACATATTCTAGACCCAAGGCTAATGAGCATGATGGCATCTGCAAGCCACTACAAAAATGCAACTGTAACCCCTAAGCAGGCTTTCAAACCTGTGTACCTGCCAAAGTGCCAAATTAGTGTTTGAACAGGGGCAACATTAAGTATCTCCCTATATAGAAATAATGGTCATTAATTTTTCTTATCTCCTTTCCATCTCCAGTCCTTTTACAGGATTCATCCAGGAAGCAGCCAATAAATGAAAACTGTACATGGAGATAGGTGAGCCAGCTTTATCAATAAAATAACAACCACCGCTACAGCTTTTTAAAAATATGCATCTCCTAAATGGCTTTTTCTTTAATTATTCTTCTTCCAGATGATCAGCTCTATATTGATTTGAATATAACAAAAGAACAACTGTACTTTCTTGGGAATATAGTTGGAAATAAGCACTTATGTCCACTGACCTTTCTGAGGTCATGGAAATGTAGCAATGGAGAACTTAAATCCCTAGGAAATGGTCACAACCGGACGCAGACAAATGTCAACTCTCACCGTGCTGTAAATGGCCCGGTTATTATGGAAACCAAATAAATGTCAAAATAAAAACAAACCAAAACAAATCAGGATTACAAGAAAATTCCAAGCCAACTATAGCTGCTATCAAATTAGACAAGTCCCTTCTCTCAAAGAGATTTTCAAAACGAACTGAAGGCCTATCCATCAGTACTTATGGGATGCAGTGAGATGAATTTTATGTGTGCAGTACAACATTTTGACTTACTAATGGCCAAAGCGGCAGTGCAGCGCAGCTAGATTCAGAGCAGCATATCTCAGACTCCGACCATAACCTTCGTCCCCGTTGCTTTTGCTTTCTGCTCCAGTGAGAATTAAACGGTCAAAATAATGAAGAAGGCTGTGCGTTGAACTGAAGACATCTTGCACTCTGAGACTGTTTAAGTAGCTTAAATAATGCTAAAAATTGAAACAAAATCAGTTTTAACTATATGGAGCTATTAAAACAAAGTTTTGGTTTATACTTACCATGTGTCTTCTTACTGCCCAGCAAGTGCAACCATGAAGCAATAGATATGGCCAGGAAAGTGCTGACCAGAAGTCACAATGATACTGATGCAATTAAATGTACAGAACTTCTCTAATTCATGAATAAAACTGGTCATTCTCCTAACAGTATTTTCCAAGATCAGGCCATGAGAATTATTCTACCCAGCCCAAGACATCTGCATAGGCAGAATGACTATATTTATGTGCTGAGTGGGAATGGAGGCACAACTCCTACTGTGTCTGCACTCAAGAAGGTGCTCAGAAGCATGAACACGGCTTCCAAATGTTGTGCAGGAAGAAAGGCACCTGCTCAAGAGTAAGTTCTCTAGGAACAAGGCAAACGCTTGCAGTGCAGGTCTCGAACCAACTCTCAACATGAGCTGTGTGTTGCTTTCACTGTAAATTGCAGCTAAGCTCCAGAAGTGAAGTGAACATCAAAAATCAAAATCAGCAGGTATTCCACCCAATGCTAGTTTTTAATCTATGTAAGTATGAGGCCTGACATTTTTGAGGAAAAGTTTTAGATTTAGTTCAATAAGAATGCACTGACACAGACCCACCAAAATTAAGAGGATTATTTCTATGCATAAAGCCAGACATGTTGTTAAGTACTTAGCTTAATTGAGGTTTCAGTACCTTCAGGAGTTTCGGTCTGAATTACTAAACATTTACATGGAACTTGCTCACATTTTCATCATCTGCTTATGTTTCAATATAGAATAAAATACTCCCAAATAATCCCATCCTAGAGATATGAAGAAATCCCTTTAAAACCATTTCGGATGAAGAAAAAGACACTTACTGCTTCAGCAAAGTCTGGATTAAATTTTAACAAGTTGTTCAATTCCTTTTGTAATGATGCTGGAGTAAGAGCCTTTGTTTCATCGTTCTTTAGTAAAGAAGCCTGGAAAAAAATGAAACCAATGCTAAGTAACTCAAAGTGGAGCATTAGGAATACATTTTGATACATGATTGTCATTTTCTCTGTCATCTCTAGAGAAAGCGTTAAAGAAGATTTCAGAACAGCTCTATTATGACACTGAAACATCCGTGGCAGTTTTATTCTATCCTATATTACAGCATTCACTTTCCAGAGATCAGAGAGACTGAGTAAAATAAAAGCTTATTCAAATGACTGTTCAAAGGTACTTAAAGAATTTTAAGTTTCCTTTTTAAGAACTAGTACAGCACATTGCTCACTGGAATTACACGCTTCTTTCACGAACAAAAAACAATCAGGAAACCAAACTAAGCAAAAGTGAATCCATATTTTGCTTTAGGAAGTAGATCAATTGATAAGCAAAATTAATGATCTATTGACAGGAATAAGCATTAGTGAATAATAAAAGGACTTCACATTTCAGAACCGTCCTAAGCATCTGATTCCTCCACAATATTCTAATTAGGAGAGAAAATGTTTGTTATACACACAGGTAAAAAAAAATCCGTAAATCATAATTGTCTTGTCTTCTCAATTAATCTCACTTCTAACTACTCCTGGATGAGTAGTGAGTCCATTCCACATGCACATGTGTATAAGGCAGCTAGAGTGCCAGCAACTGGAGCTGGATTGCAGGGCTCTGCGTGCCTGTGCCAGAACTAGACACAGGGCAATCCAGGTGCCAGTTACTTGATAAACTGAGTGTTGAAGCTCAGCTGCTGGCAGGATTAAGAGAGCAAGGGTGCAAGTATGCACACGTTTCCCCTAACGGACCTTCAACCTGAGCAGCCAGAGGGAACTGGGGTAGCAGGTAATGTTCAGCCTTACCACTGGTTGCACCAGGGGGCGTGGAGCTGCAGAATCTTGCTGCAGTCAGGCTGCTGGATTCAACAACCCTTAAAAGTAAAGGTCCTAGTGGTATTGAGAAGTCACTTTGAGCTTTTTAAACGCGTATGAAACAGTACATATTATGTTATTTTATTTTATTAGCAAACGATTATAAGCACGCAGCGCATTTACTAACAATGGTGCCCATGTGTATTTTTGCTCCTTTTTGTATTTACCAGCTGGAATAACCAACAACATTGCACATTTAGCAGACAGCACATTTGAAGCAAGCAGTCAGAACAGAAGTGACCTTCTCCAAATCAAATATCATCATCTGGTGTACATGCTTAGATGAAACAATTCTAACCCCAAGTGCTCATACTAAGCAACTACATTTGAGATAATTAACAAACCTTTAACAGATATAAAAACACATCATTTTGACACTGTGGATAAAAACGAAGGTGAAGATCATCTTACAGATCATTTACTCAACTTCATTCAGAACTAACATACCTGCTGAGAAAGAAAATACTCTGCTTGTTTCTGGGAAAGAGGCCCACTGCAAGATACCTCTTCTTCCCTGCTAAAAAGCACTCTAGTTAGAAACAATGGCAATGAAATAGAGAAAATACTTTTTATCAGACACTCCATACTTTTGCTTTATGAATTTTTATGAGATAGCAGAGCTCAGCAGCACAAAAGGAAAATAAAAGGAGAAAAAATAATACAGAATAAAATCCACCACATCAAACTTAACAATCCAAGTGATTTTACACTGTTTAGTTGCAATCTTCAGCCTGCACAGACTGTGGTCAGTATGAATGTTACCCCAAACACACATGTATTTAAGAAAAAACAAAAACACAGCAGATACAAGATTTGTGGTGATATACTTAAATGTCTAGCTCCTTTTTTTTTTTCTTCCTTTTTTTCTAAAGATATTCACAAAGAAATAAACTGGCACTTTCACCACATACATCACTCCAGAAAACAGCTGCTCTGCAAAGCAGCCCAAAGTTCATTCCATGGAAAGACAACAGCTACAGCATAAAGCAAGACTCCAAAATTGTTAACTGACTCAAGCTGCAGCAGAGCATGCCCAAGCATGAGCTTATCTGAAGACAATTTTAAAAGCACATTTTAGGTAAATGGATACACAAAATACTTTGAGGATTATTCTTACAGTGTAACATTTTAGTGAGTGCAATGCCTCCCATACATCTTTGATTTAAATAAATGTTATTACTTTTATTTGGAGAAAAGCAAAAAGAGAAACCAAAATATTAAGCTTAATTTTTCCTCAAAGAAGAATATTTCCTTGCTGGAAGCAGCAGTGCTCTTTCCTACAGCTTTAGCACATCACACCCTAGCATAACCAGGGAAGAATCATTCAGCAGTGGGCTGTACAGAAGGAAAATGGGCAGCATCTGGCCTTTAGGCTGCAATTCCCTGTGTGAGCGTGAGAATGGGGCACCGCCATCTTCTGAGAGCGAGCACAACTGCTGCCATTTACAAATGATACCACAGGGTGGCACCACGGAAACGGGGAGGCCACCCAACTCGGCCAGAGTGCACTAGGCTCCAGGAGAGAAAAAAAAAACAAAAAAACACACACAGCTGGATACCTCCTCTTCACATGCCTTAAACTTCATCAGTAATATAAAGACAGAACTTTCTGAATACAAAGGTGACATTACTTCCCCTTTCTTCCCCTCCTCCTCAAGCAAATCGGTATTTTAAACATAATATTTAACATTTAACATTAGGTATTTTAACATTATCTGTGCAGAAAAGAGTAAGCAGCTGCTACAGGAAAGAAACCAGATTCAGCGTGTATTGCTGAACTACAATAAGCATTCGAAGTTGAGTAACTGCAAACCAACAACATCAGCACAAGCTCTGTGATCTGTACACACAGGGCTAAAAAAAAAAAAAAAAATCAACAAGATCAGATTACTATGATAATCACTTCTTCAGCAAAAATACTGTTCATACATTTTTAAGCCAATATTCTTAAGTTTTGGCCTTGACCTAAACTTTATGCATTAGACAAATCGGCGACATCCTGCTCTAAGTTGGATATGAGCTAATACGACTTTACGGTACACTACATCTCAATACTGCAGCTGAAGTTCATATAACTTGTCCACTTGCACTAAAATTAAATTATCCCAGATTGTAATGTGGCATTTGTGATAGGACAGCCACAGATGAGCATCCATGGACTTTGAGAACTTTAACAGGAGTAGAAGCTTGACCTGGACAAAGCCTCAGTTTGCTCTGATGTGTACAGAAGCAGTCCAAAATGCAACTAATTTACTGACAGAAGTGGGAAAGACTTAACGTATTAATATATCACCTTAGAGGTGCATCAAGTTCTTCTTTCTCCATTTTCCCCTCCTGTTCTTCTGTATTCGTCAGCTCCATATCATTCTCATCAATTCCACTTTTTTTCTCATCATTTTGAAAATACTGCTGAAGTGCGGTGTAAAGTTTATAGACCTGACTAAAGGAAAGCTTATTGTATGCCAAGATCATATGGCGCAGAAATAGGCCTGCAAAGGAAAACATCTGTGTTATGACACCTTTAGGTAAGGTTCCCGATTCAGAGAAGACTACAAATCAGTGTAATAACCTTAAATTGCACTATTTAATTTAGCTTAAGTGTCTCATCTCAGCCTACCAATTGATAAAATTCAGGTCTGCTCAGTATAAATCTCTAATTAATTAAGTGGCAAAGCTCACAGATTATCTGATCGCAGAACAATTAACAGCAGCAAGAACTGCAGATTGTGGAAAATTATTGGTTACAAAGTTGTATCTTGAGTGAATTCCTTCAATAACAACTATCATATCAACTACAGCTTACAGACAATAGCTAGTTACCTACTACACTTGTTTTATGAACTTCTGGCTCTGTCCCAGAAAATGAATCTGAAAGGTCATCAAAAAATTGTTCCATATCTTTCAGTTCTCCTTCTGCCATAAGTTTCAACCTAAAAAGGGAAAAAAAAAAATAGGATTTAAACATTATACATCAAATAATATTCCTCTATTTCAGGTATAGATGAATAAGCACTGACAGATCCAAAAGGCAGCTAGTTCATTATGTCCAGAAGGTTTTTACATAATGAATAAAATCAAAACACATTCAATTTTAATAAGAATCTAATTAATGATCAGATTTTTTTTAAACTGCTATTGTAATAAAGAGAACAAACAGAAGGGATTTTTACTCTGACAAAAATTAGGAATCAAAAAAAATACTGATTTTAAAGCTGTCATTTTCTGAATTAACTAATGTTGAAACAAGTGGTTTCTATCATAGAGACTTGATTAAACTAGATTTCCTCAATGCTTGATTTGTGTGCCTTTCAGAACTTGTTTGTGACAACTAGGAAAGCTGCAGAAGCATGTTTTCACTCTGGACAAACGGCCCTTTCAACTTGGTACGTAAACATGGGCAGAGAGGTTATCAAAAGACAGTGGGGCTGATGTGAGAGTGCAGGAATGCCCCAGCTGTGGCACCACTTAGTGCCTGCCCTGGGCAGCTCCCTGCCTGCCAAGGCCTGGCACCCACCTGATGTGCACAGAGCTGGCCAGGTGTGGGCATGACTCCTCGATGGCCTTGCGCAGTCGTGACAGCGGCATGTCAGGACCCTGGGGAGGACAGCGACACAGAATCATAGAATCACTAGGGTTGGAAAAGGCCTTCAAGATCATCTGGTACAACCTTTCCCCTACCACCAATGTCAACCATTAAACCATGTCCCTAAGCAGCACATCCAACCTCTCCTCAAACACACCCAGAGATGGTGATGCCACCACCTCCCTGGGTAACCCGTCCCAACACCTGACTGCGCCTTCTGAGAAGAAATGTCTTCTCATTTCCAACCTGAACCTCCCCTGGCGCAACATCAGGCCTTTCCCTCTAGTCCTACCACACGTAATCCGCGACAAGAGGCTGACCCCCAGCTCCCCACAGTTTCCTTTCAGGTAGCTACAGAGAGCAATGAGGTCTCTCCTGTTCCTCCTCTTCCCCAGACCAAACCCCCCCAGTTCCCTCAGCCGCTCCTCACAGGACTTGTGTCCCAGACCCTTCACCAGCCTCGTAGCCCTTCTGCAGACACACTCCTGGGCCTCGATGTCCTTCTGGTACTGAGGGGCCCAAAACTGAACAGGCCATGATGCCAAGGAGCAGCCCCCTTCCCCTTCCTTTTCCTTTCCCCTTCCTTTTCCCTTCCCCTTCCCCTTTCCTTTTCTCTTTTCCCTTCCCTTCCCTTCCCCTCCGGCCCGGCCCGGCCCCGACCTGCAGCAGGGGCAGCAGCAGCCTGTTGAGGCGCCGCCTCTCCAGCAGGCCGAGCTGCGAGCCGGCGCGGCCCAGCTCGCTGAGGAGCACGAGCAGCGCCATCTTGTAGGGGGTGACCCAGTCCTTGATGCCGAAGACGTTGGCGTGCACCACGCCGTTCGTCATCATGGGGTTGAAGTAGAGGCTCTCGTGCACGCTCGCCATGGCGGGGCCCGGCCGCCATCACCCGCAGCCCCGTCGTCAAGGCAACCGCCCGCGCCCGCCCAGCCAATCGCCGCCGCCGCTTCCGTCACGTGGGAGGGGCCTCGGCCAATCGGAAGCGGGGGTTGTGCACCGCTACCAAGGGGCCGGCCGGAGGATGGGGCCGCGGGGAGACGTTCCGGGAGGGGGGGGGCGGTGCTTTTTGGTTCCTCCCTGAGGTGTCGTGCTTCCAATAAAACAGCCGGTTATTAAAACAGCTCCATTTCTGGCGAGAGAACCCAAAACCGCTGTTATTAGACATCTGCGTGTCCCCAGGGATCTCAGTTGACTTGCTCTGGATTCATGCCTGCGGGCTGTGAGAGGAGGAGGAGGCAAATCAAGCCGGGAGTAATTTCCTAGGATTCGTTTCCATTTAAGAAACTTGGTGTTGTGGTTAGTTGCTGCTGGCATGACCCTAGATCTCCAGGAACTAATGCTCGTTAGTTATAATATCTGAATATAAAGAGCTTCTGTTATAATATCTGAATGTGAAGAGCAGGAAGTAGCGACAGCTGTGAGGTTATACAAGTTAATTTACTGGTATTTCCTGAAAACAAAGCACGACAGCTTGGGCAGAAACGCTGAAATAGCAACATGGGCTGCCAGGGAGCAGCGGGAGAAGAAAGACCCAATGCTGTGGTCAGTGTTTGCAGAAGTTGGCGTAAAAAGGAAGTGACACGCATCTGGCCCAAATCCTGACGTTTCTGTGTAACTCTCCAAAGTCAACATGCAAATGAAACTGATAAACCTTCAGCGTGTTGTACAGTATATTGTGTAAAGTTTAAAATATGTTTTTAAAGTACATTTAAATTAACCCGCAATACCCAATAACCAGCCCTGTAAATAGGCAGCAAGAGATTATGTTGGTCATATTAAGTTAAAGATTAATTTACACAATTGAAAAGGTCATCCTTTATCACACCAGAACAAGGCTCAAGCCCCCGTGTAACGTACCTGAAGTTATGAAGCATGAAATAGCTGGCACATAGATTTGGGAACTGTTGCATTTTAGTGCAGCACTAAATCTGCTGAACTGAGACTCTGTAATCTGAAAACCTTCTCAAAAGGTAATCCCAAAGTATTGTGTCTCTGGTGTAAAAAGTGACTACTGTAATGACTGTTGCTACTATACGTGGTAACAACCAGTCTGAAATTCCCAGATAAAATCCAGAGATTAACTTTTATTTCAACATTAATATAAAATTTTGCAAACTGTTACATTAAAAAAAATGATTCCTAGTAAGAATCACTTCCCTACTTCACTCTCTTGTGATGTGTAAAACCTTGGGGGATTACAGAGCTGCAGCGAGTCATCATTACTTGTTCTTTCATGACAGAAGTAAATGGGACATCTAGCATTAATAGATTTAAATCTTTTAATGCTTCTTTGGCACAATCCAGAGGCTCAGCAAGGGCAAGATTTTTATTAATAGAACCTCTACAAATGCCACTCGTCAGCCACACAGTAGCAGCTGGGGTTCTGTTCTTAAACTGTTTTTTATGCAGTCAAGTCCCCTGCTTAAAAACAATTTATGTGGTTACAATTTAGACATGATAAACTGATCTCAAATCACATGTTACAAATATGAATCATCAAGATCTGCCCAAGCTAAGGCGGGAGTGGCAACTGCAGCTGTCAGCACAGTCACCAGATCTCAGCTCTGTTAGGCCCACGTTGCTCCCTAAAACATCTGTGCTGGGGAGGATTTCTTGTCACAAGTCCTCACCAGAGCTAAAAGAGAAACTCTAGGTTTTGCTTGTTTTTTTCTCATCTGTGGGACAGAGCTGTTATGTCACTTACAGCAACTGCATGAGGAGCTCTCATGTTTTAGCGTGAGATCATTAACAAAATACCTGCGTATACTTCGGTACTGCAGGGATGACTCTCTGAATCAACTGAGTTTAAGTGACATAAAAGTTTATAAAAAACAAGGTGTCTTAAGGTGTCTTAAAGAAATCTCTTTAATGAGAAATGTGGGATACGTGCCACTTCTACCACTGATAGGAGAAAAGAAAGCTTTCCAACTGTCTTCTCAAGTGCGTTGGCTAAAATTGCAGGCTATTGTTGGGAAAAAATATATATATATTAATACAATATCTTTTATTAAAACACTTGTAAAGTTAATAGTCTATCAGAAGCTTCTCGAGAAACATAAATGCTTCCAAGAAGAGACAACCTGAGTTTGAACGAAAGCATGGGAACAGAGCAAATCCAGGAGCTGGCTCCACTCTTGTTGCTGGAGCTGCCAAGACTGTGACATTCTGGTGGCAATAACATACATTTGTTGGACTCAGTTCTTCCATGAGCCCTGCTCCAAAAATAGATCCAGCCTGCACAAATTATTAGAGACTCTACGCAACCTTTTGTATGAGTAAATTGGGTTTGTGGTCAAAATCTATTTTCAGCCACTTTTGTCCATCCCTCCTTTTGGCAGCAGCCTCTCTTGTTCCTGCTTGTTCCTGGCTCTGCGTGCTCTTATGTAAAGCTTGCCTCAAGGCTTTTTTTTTTTTTTTAGTGAAATATTTTTGGTTGCAAGCTTTTGGTTATTATACACCGTTCTTTATTTTTATTTTTTGACACACCCCATTCCTAGCACAGATAAAGCAAGAGGTCCTTGGAAGCCAGCCGAAACTGGATTTTTAAATAATAAAATTCCTCAGTTCTTAAAGACTGTGGCAGGGGCGAGAAACCAGCCTCTTCCTCCACCCCACGACCACTAAAAGGACAGCCCGAGGCAGCGAGGTCCGTGTGGCATCGGGCAACCTCCGCCTCACGGCCCCGTCACCTCACAGCCGGGCCGTGTCCGCCCTTTTCCCCGCTGAGGGGCGGTCCCGTTCCCGCTCAACCCCCGCCCCCGCCCAGCTGGCTGCGCTTCCTCTTCTCCTATTGGCTCTTCCAGCTAGCTGTCAGGGGAACGACGGCCAATGGGGTGCGGCGTGGTGGTTAGGCCCGCCCTCCGTGAGGCGGCCCGCTGGAGAGCGGCGCAGGGCCGGGGGCGGCGCCCGGCTGAGGCGGCGGCGGCGGCGCGGGGCGGCCATGAAGGTGACGGCGGCGCCTCCGGCCGGGGCGCGGCTCTGTCCGCGCTGGGGGGATGAAGGGAGGGAGAAAGGGGGCGACGTGGTGTTTGCTGGGGCCAGGATCGGGACTTTGGTGGGCTGGGTGGCGCCTCCCCACTCCCCTCACGCCGCCCGGCCCGCCCTCAGGGCTCCCGGGGGGATACTGAGGGGATCTGGGCCGGGCCCCGCCTCGCTGAGGGGCCTCCGCTGGCTGAGCGGCCTGGAGAGGGCCTGGGGATGCTGCCTGAGGCCGAGCTCAGGCTCCACACGGCGACTGGTGGGGCTGTGAGGGGCCTGGAGGAGGCTGGAAGGGGTGACAGGGGCTGACGGGGTGACAGGGGGTGTTGGGGGCTCCCCACAGCCGCCTCCTCGCTGCCGTTGTGGTGCCTTTAGGCCAGGGCTGTGGGGTGCCGTTCACAGCACTCCCACTTCAGTGGGGTTTTGAGGGGAGCCTGATAAAGCTCGGCCTGGTCTCAGGTGTTAAACCGAGGAGCTGCATGGATTTCAATATTTTGAAATTAATGAAATTTGGGCTTCAACAGAAAGCCTTCCTGTCACCCTGTGCTTGGTGTGCTGGCGCTGACACCGCCTGATACCAAGTCCTGCTGGCACAGATGTGCGAGGAGCAGGCGGGCAGCCTCCCAGCTCCTTGGTGGATGGCAGTGCCTGTCAGGTTACTAAAGGCACTTAAAGTCAAAGAAAAAAAAAAAGACTGGAGGAATTCAAACACTTTTTTTTACCCAAATAGGATGTACGTATAGTATGGAGAGAAAAGATAACTGATGGCAGTGTGAGAAGAGAATAAGGAAGTGGTGGCTGGTGTAGCTGCAAAGGCTCTTGCTGCAGAAATTGGCTAGGTTTTAATTAGTTCTCAAGAGAGGGAGTTTTTTGTTTCAGTGTGTCTCATTTGTGTCTTGTATTGGTGCTTTTCAGCATGCTCTCATTTCTTTTACAGAGTATTATGAAGAGTCTAGACTCTGTAATTGAATTATTGCTTAATGGCATTAGTGCTTAGAAAGAATCCACAGCTGACTTAGGTTAAGGAGAAAATTAACGATGCCGTGTTGCCTCACCTTTCAGCTGCACAAGCACACGCTTGAAGAAAATGTAATGAGATTTTTCCATTTGATACATACAATCTTCATGTATCAAAAGTGGTTAATGAACTTCCTAAGTAGGTATTTATTTAGTGTGGATGGTGATGTCTGATCAGTTGTTAGAAGCTCCTGAATAAAGTTTAAGAAGCAAGTGTGTTAGCGCCTTGTTGTGTGTGCTGCTGCCAGGGCCCTCTGAAGAGGCAGTAGTCCTTTAAGGGAGCGAGTTGAATTCTGACATGCTTCTGGGTCACTGGTTTTTATCTTTGTGCTAATTTGCCTGCAGCTATTTATAAAATATTTTTTAAACTATGAAGCTAACTCATCAATTTTTAAGGATATGTGAAGAATTAGTTGTGTTTCTATAACTGACAACTTTCCTTTAAGGTGAGGAAGAACACTTTTCAAAGACCAGCTTTTAGACTGAGAGAGCTCCGAGTTTTACGTCCTTAGTTTGAAGAATGCAGTCCTGAGGAGTTATTTAACTCTTGCCTAATAAGCTAGGATAATTATGCGTGATTAGTTTTGTATAGGAGTGCACATTGACCTTTCCATTCTTTGTCATTGAGAAGCAGAAGGCAAGTCTTAGCCTGATTGCTTCATGATTATCACGAAGGTCTGAGCACATGTCAGACGGGGTGAACTCTGCACGCCGCGTGCTGCTGCTACCTGTGTCTAGTTTGGGGTCAGGGGTCGTGGGAGTTCACCCTCCTTGAGCTTTGCTCACAGCTGTCTTAGGAAGATTGTCTCCTGGTTGGGAGGGGTTTTTGTCACACCCGGGGTGGCCTTTGCTCTCGAAATACCTGTAACCTTGGACTGGTGAATCCAATCCGTTGCATATGCATTTGATGTTCTTACTGCTCACAGTGTTACCTGTTGTACAGCCTAGAAGCGAAATGATCGACCACGTGGGGTGTTCTGCTCGTATTGCAGCACTTGTAATGTCAGCTTACAGAAGTAAAAGCAAAGCACGAGGTTTGTGTACATTGGAGAGATACTTTTGATGTTCCATACATAAGGCAGTTACACGACAGTGGTGTAGTACAGCATGTTTAGTCCTATGGCCTTGTGTCTTGTTTCCCACTAAACCAGAGGACTCCTTTCTTGCCTTTAATGCTTAGTCGTTTGAGAAAGGCGTCCTGGTGTATTGCCAGTTGTTGCGTTAACTTCCCACAAATGTGACAGGACAGTGTTCAGCCAGGGGAACTAAGCACCTGAGTGTAGAAATCAGTGGAGTTACTAGAAGAGCACTGCCATTACTGAGCTGACGTGCACGTTCTGGTTGGTTTAGCTTTTGCAGCAAGAACTACAAAGCTTAAAACCACTAACTTTGTGTCTTTGTGCTTGGGGAGGGAGGGGAAGGAGGGAGGGAGTTGCTGTCCTGGAATAAAAACCAGAACAACTTTTACCAGAATAGTTAAAAACTATGTTTGGAAAGTTATACTGCTCGGCTTCCTTCCAAAAAGAACCCAGCATGCTTCTGGTTGCTTGTTGTTGTTCAGGAGGTTTCAGTGAGCCACACGGCAGTAATTAAACGTGTGACCTGAGCAACATGGGTTCCAAATTCTGGCGTAAACTAGAATGAGCACTTTGATAGAGAATCTAGTGCTAGAGGCTTCCAAGGAGAAAGGAGTAGCAAAGAGCTCCACAGATCTACTTTATTTTTCTAGAGTTAAGATAGTAGAGTATGATTCAAAACTGAACTGAAGTTATTGTGGAATAAGGTGATTCATAGTTACTTTAATTTTCTTAAATTTTCTATAAGACAACAGAACAGCAAGTCCAGGGAGGGCTGGAAGATACTTCCCTCAGAGAAATTAGAGCAGAACTAGTTTTGCATAAAGCTTGGTTAGTTTGAAGAAGCAGAAATGTTTCCTTAGAGTTTTGCTGTGAGTCATATAAGAACTGAATTACTTCTGGAGAAGATCCCACGGGGGACAGCTCTGCTCTAATTATGATAAACTGTTGTATTGTTGGCTTGTCCTTTCAGGTCATGGTCCTCACCTAAGACTAGCTGTTAGCCTCTTCCTTCTTTGTTCTGCTCTTGCATTACCTCCTCAAATTCCTTACCCTTTTTGTGCAGAACTCTGCTAGAAAAGGAGTTGTGAAAGGCAGCGCGTCTCAGAAGCAAATCTTACCTACTTTGGTTTGCAGCTGGGAAGTAGAGATTACTGGGCTGTGCAGATGTTTGTGCACTGAATTCCTCGTGCTCTGGGAATTCGCACAACATGCTTTTGGGATGATGACAGATGGAGTGGCTCTTCAGTAGCAACTCACATGTGACGTGGGCTTTAAGATATTAATTTTTCTTTGCTCTATGGATGTTTGCAGGCGGGAGCTACTTCCATGTGGGCTTCCTGCTGTGGATTGCTGAATGAAGTCATGGGTACTGGAGCTGTCCGTGGCCAACAGTCTGGCTTTGCGGGAGGCGCTGGGCCCTTCAGGTTTGCACCAAATACAGACTTCTCGGCATACCCGTCTCCAGCTGCAGCAGGTGCTAACATAGTTTGCAAAGCCTGTGGACTTTCCTTCTCAGTTTTTAGGAAAAAAGTGAGTATATTTCCTGTTACACAACATTGTTTACTAATATGAACTAATCTGTAGGCATATTGTGATATGAATATATTGGATCTTATTTCCTTAGTTGAGGAAGCCCAAGGCAGATAGCCAGGGAGGGTGAAAGTGCCTTGTTCTGAGGCTACAGGAAATTAATGTCAGACAGGATTAGAAGCTAAGAGGTCTGATGGTCATTAGTCGGGTACATGTTGGATCTGGACGGATGTGAAAATTAGTTGATTCTAACTTGTAAGATATGTGCCTTAATTTCAGAATCCTGAATAGTAAGGCAAATCTGGTTTTGAAGGTAACACCAAACATAAAAGCGGGGAGCTGAGATGAACAAACTGGAGGATGGAAAAGCTAAAAACTCAGTTTAGCGTCACAGCTTCTTCCTGTGAAATCCTGGCATGATTCTCCTTGTTTCTTAAACAGGCTTAGTTCTACTAAATGCTCTTGCACTCCAGCAGCCTCTTGCTTAATTTGGAGCCAAGTTGGAGGGTTAGTGAAGTTTCCAGATAAATAAAGTTGAGATTGTTGGTAATACCTTTACCTGTGATGGCCATCCAGCAGTGTTATCTTGTCCACTTTGTGACCTAATTCTCTGCAGCTCATCTGGAGAAACCTAAAGACTCTTCCTCCAGTTTCTGTTCTGTTTCCCCTTTCCTGTGTGTCCTGTTTCTCCATGAGCCCCATTGTTTGCATGCAAGCATGCTGTGGGAGTAAAGGTTGTGTAGGGTCATTTTCCAGAGCTAATGTTAATTTACAGAAAACTCTGGGGATGAGTTTGTGTTTGTTCACAGTGCATCCACGGTGAACCATGTAAAATTGCAGCTGGAAGTTCAATTGGAGCTTTTGTATGTTGCGGCCAGCCTTTCGAGCACAGTTCTCTGCAGAAATGACATCTGAGTGCTTGCAGACTATTTACCTACAGCCTGATTTGTCACGTTTAAGGCCTACATACAGCTCATTGAATCAAGTGAAGAAGAAGAATGCTCTTTAAAGTTTGGGGATTATACTGGCTTTTAGACTTGTGAAAAGAGCAGTGGTGGTATATTCAAAATTATTGTAACATACCATAACATGGATTAGCTTTCAACTTCATTTATTTTGTAAACTAAAATGTGAATACTTTATTTGGTTATTTATTCATAATGTTTTTACTTATCAAAATCTCAAGTCAGTGTGTGGTAGTGCTACAAAAGCAACAGACCAACTTGGAACACCTGCAGAACTATTTGACAGGGCAATTGCTAGACTTAGATCCTAAAACTGATGTATGTCAAAATTGGTGGAAAGACGAATAATAAATTATGGAGTCTGGAAAAAGAAAGAAAAGGGTTATAGGCTTGTCTTCTATGAAACAGCTGAATGTTTTTTTTTTTCCTCTTTCTTCTTAGCATGTGTGTTGTGACTGCAAGAAGGATTTTTGCTCGGTTTGTTCAGTCTCGCAAGAGAATCTCAGAAGGTGTTCTACTTGTCACTTGCTGCAAGAAACAGCATTTCAGCGACCTCAGTTAATGCGACTCAAAGTAAAGGATCTGCGTCAGTACCTTATTCTCAGAAACATACCCACAGATACGTGCAGAGAGAAAGAAGACTTGGTGGATCTTGTGCTGTGCCATCATGGGTTAGGTCCTGGGGAGGATACGGACGCTGGTAGCTTGCGCTCATCACGGTCACAGACTTCTGGGTTTTTTACTCATCCATTTTCTATGTCTGTATCGGTGTCTTCTCAAGGAGAACTTGCAAACAGAAGGGGAAGCACAGGAAATGGAACACCTTTACGGGTACAATAACTAGAATGTGTTTTATGTGTGTTTTTGTAATGGATACGCATCATGTTAAAAGAAAACAAAAGACCAACTGGTACAGTTGGGGGTGGCTGGAAGAATGCCTCTTGTGTTTCTGGCCTGAACATGGAAGATTATTAGATCAGATTGCTGGCTTAGATCATAGGGTTGACTTAAATTGGTAATGATTAGTAGCAATTGAACTTCAAAATGTCTTTGTCATCTGTGATTAGTTTGGCAGAAAGGAAGATATTTTAGAAGGGATCATGTGTGTTTTTTTTTAAATCCTGATTAATTTCGTTTTGTACACAGGGACAAACTGAAACATCTTCTATAAATAACGAAGAAGAAGAAAGTGCTGAGGAGCAGGTAAGACAAGAACTATGCAAAGAATACATTTTTGGCCTGTGATACCATAAAGTGTTTAGATCTCTGTCACTGTTCAGTATCATGTCCTAGTTCTTCCAACATTAGCTCTGTCTAGTAACGTGTATCTGTAAATACTTGCTCTAAAAAGAATACAACTTCAGTCGAGCTGCTGCAGCTTAACGTAGTTTCTTGTGGTAAGATGGAAAAACCTGGAGCTTTGAACTTACCAGGACATTTAAAAACATGTAGTTGCTGTGTTTCAGACTCCTGGGTTGTCAAGAAAACGAGCAAGGGCATCTTTGTCTGATATTTCAAGTCTGGAAGACATTGAAGGCTTGACTGTTCGGCAGTTGAAGGAAATACTCGCGTGTAACTTTGTCAACTACTCAGGATGCTGTGAGAAATGGGAACTTGTGGAAAAAGTGAGCAGGCTATACAGAGAGAGCGAGGAAAACCACAAGACACGTAGGTTGATATTTAACTCTCTCCTTTCTTTCCTGGGTTTCAGTAGCTGGTTCTGCCAACAGACTTGGTATTTAACCTGGTCTGCCTTTCTGGAACAACTGACAATGTGTCTTCATAGTTCGAGCTGCATCTAGGAGAGCTGAATGTGGTACTAGTGTGTAAAGCTTTTCAGGATTCATGCCTTTTTTTTTTTTTTTTTTTAAGACAGCTTTGGAAAATAAGAGAGCTCAGCTTTCACAGGGAAGGTAAAATTGCACAACAGAGAACTAGTTTCTCAGAGAACGTGAAACTTGGCACCTCCACATCCTTTATTAGGTTTCACAAGGCATTAACAAGAGAGCTTCTCTGTAGCTGTCAACAGACCAAAGCAATTCAGGTCTTTTGCTGTGGTACAGCATTAAAAGCTACAGTGGCAAAAGTCCAAGTTCAAGTGGTTTGGTCTCAATCCATGCTTTGATGATAAGGTGCTCCTGTGGCTGCAGCTCAGTGACTGATATTCTAACCTCTGTTCCACTCAACAATTGGAGTCTTTCACTTGCATGATTGTAGTATAGCTACAGTCTGATTTCTGTTAACAAAGTGTGCTCTGAGAAACAACTTCTTGAGACACCACTGGCTTGAAAAATTCCTGCCTGGCTCTTCATTCCTGCATCCACCAGTCAGGTTGTAAGGAAGAGGGGACAGCAGCGAGCAGCTTGCTAGCCTGGGGCTGCTTCACAGCCAGGTGCTGCCAGCTGCTGTGCTGTGGTGGCTGCAGTAGTCAGGTGTGAAATAATCAGCTCATCAGGGTGGAGAAGTATGATTCTGAAGGTGATGGCTGCTCAGTTCTTTGGTGGTACTGCTAATGAATGTCAAAGCATGGCTCAAATGAGACCCTCAGTCTGGTGATTAAACTAGAATTGAAAACCTGTCTGAAATCGAGTGTTAAACTTCATTTTTTTTCAGTATAGTCTGACAGAACACAGTTACTGAGATGTCTGTTTGCAGTGAAACTTGACAGGCTTTGTTCAATTCTGCCATCTTCACAGCTTACTCATGCTTCTGGTTTCTTGGTTCACTTTATTCTGTATTACTCTGTATAATCACAAGGAAAGTATTCTGCCAAGTGAGGTGAGCTCAGCAATGGAAAAGCATCATGCTCTGAATTTTAAATACTGTCATTAGATGCTCAGTTGAGAATCAGACGTTCATGCAGAGGTTAAGGAATAGAAATTCTTAGCTCTCAATTAGAACAGTTCTAAGCATGGAGCAGCACAACTTGATGCTAAACTAATGGTGTTTTAGCTGTTGCCTGGGCTAGAACTTAAAAGGATTTTCAGGGCCTGAATATGTGACCTCTCTCTCTGTTGCTTTTCAGAGGGTGAGAAGATGCAGCTGAACGATAATGACGACAACTTGTGCCGGATCTGCATGGATGCAGTGATCGACTGCGTCCTGCTGGAGTGTGGCCACATGGTCACATGCACAAAGTGCGGCAAGAGAATGAGCGAGTGCCCCATCTGCCGACAGTACGTTGTGCGGGCTGTGCATGTGTTCAAATCATAAACAAAGACCAAAAGTGGATGGTATGGTCATCCCACCAGGATTTCTGGGGGCAGGAGTGCTGACCCTTGGGGCATATGTCAGCTTTTTAGTTCTCAAAATAACCACAACAGTCTGAACATCAGGATACAGAAGTTTATGAACCACTTTTCTACAGCATACTGTCATGGTTGGGCAGGACCAGCCGATGCCTGTGTGTACAGTAATAGAGCTGCCTGACTTACCTTCTAAACCTGCAAACTGTCCGAGTCAAACTGTTTACAGCAGTTCTTGCTCTCTTCTGAAGAATACCACCCCTAGTTATCGCATTCAGTACTCAGCAAGTGGTTGCAGAAAACACCTTTGCTTGACCAAATTAGTGTTAGGTTGTCTAGCCTGTTAAAAGCAACAACTTTATCAGTTGAATATTCAGCTCTTATGTAATTAAATATAGAATGTAACTGTTCCAGCACTGTTCCTGCAACAGTGGTAACAGTATAAAGACTGTAGAAAGCACTGCCATTAACTGTACCTGCACAGAAGTCCTTAAGCAATCTATTTTCTGGTGATTGCTTCGCTCAGAATGTCTGACATTACCAGCGTATTGTCTTGGCCATTCTTTGTAAGTGTGCAAAAAAAGCTGTCATTATGTAGGGCTCTATTATGTGGTGTCCAAATACTAAGTTTTTTTTTTTGTTGTTTAGTTTTTAGTTTAGGAATAAAGTATTTTTTTAAAAAGGGGGTAGAGTAAACCATATTCTCGTGGTTCTTAATCCACTCATGCCTATTGTAACTATTAACTTACAGGTGATGATTGTATTTCATGTGCCGACAAGCTGATATTACTGTGAATACTAATCAGGGTCATGAAACTACTTGCTGCTAACATGTGGAATGTACGGTATTACTAACCTTAAATGGGAAGGGTTTTATTAAGGATAGGGGGAAGGAAGCCTGGTGTTTGTTTAAAACCTCACACTCATGGACTTCAACCAAGGCTGCGGCACCAGTAACCACGCTTCCGATCAGCTGCTGCCTGACCTGTGTTGCTGTCAGCCCTTGGCCCGGGTTCTAGCAGGGCTCTGTGCCATCGTGGTGGGGTAAGTGTGCTCTTGGAGCAAATGTTTTGACGGTGCCTGTGGGGTATCTGTGACAGCCTTCTTAGGGAAAATAGCTGCAAAAATCACTAGAATTGTGGGGACAGGATACCTAAGCATGGCCATGCTGGCACTTAACAGAGTAAGTTCATGCTCCAAAAAGCTGAGGAAAGAACCTAAAGCCACAGTTTTGTCTTTAAATTTCCCCCATGCTAGAAAAGTAATGGATACGAAGATGTTTTGCCATGGATATAGTATCTAATAATTCTTACCTCTGCTACCTTGCCTGTCATTCTTGCTCTCGTCTTTTACGTGGCTGGCTTGAAAAAGAGAAAGTAGCTCCTCCTTAAATTAAAATATGCAGCTTAAAGACACTGCTGGTTATTTTTCAGAAGGGAGCAAACCTCTCAATGGCTTTATTTTTTAGAAGTAACTTTTTAATGATACTTAATTCCTGGAGTCTCTGTTCAATGGGTAAGCTAATGAAGACAGACTTACTATATATGTTATTTCCATGCTGATCATTAGCCACACAAGTTCAATAAAGATTTGTGATGGGCTTTCTCAGCCTCTGGCTCTTTTCTTAACCAGCCGCAGGAGGTGTTGGAGAGTCAGCTTGCGCTTTAACAGTCTTTTACAGGTACGTACTGTGGCAGACACCAGCTTGAAGAAGGTACATGTATTCTATTTTCCCTCAGTAATAAGGTACCGGAATAGGCCACCGTAGAGGCACAGGCCAAAGCCTGGTTGTAATGTGTCAGAAGTCAGGGCTTTCACCAAGGCTGCAAGCAGTTACCTTCTCAGTGTGCAGAACCAGGACTTGGCTGTGTTACACTACACACGGCAAACCACACACCCAGGCAATTTTCTCTGCTCTAAGTCTTGCTCAGTACAATTACTTTCCCTGGCTCTGCACAACACATGAAAGAGAAGTCAACAAGTCCCATTTCTCAGCAAGAAGTTCCTCTACTTGCTCTCTTTGCTCAATTGCACTAATTACAAGCACTCCCCACCCCTGAAGTCCCCACAACTTCCCCACCGGCAATCCCAACTTGGAACAAAAGCCCTCAGAGCCAGTGTCTGTTTTTGTACAATTGTTTATACAAATTCAACAAAGGTAAAACTGCATCAGGAAGGTCTACGAAAACAACACCTTACAACAATGGCACTTATGAATGCAGAATTTTACAATCAGGAAATAACCATGTTATAAACCTTAAATGAGAACTCAACTCACACTTCAAAGAAAGAGAGACTACGTTTGACCATTTATTCTACTGCTGGACTCACTGTATAAATTAATTTTATATTGAGTACAAGAGCTCATGCTACAGAGTGAAACCCTCCTATGTGCAAAAGCTGAAATTGGAATTTTTAAAATTTTGAGAAAAAGGTGATTTCTATACAGATAAAACTTGGCAAAGTGTTTTACTTCAACTATAATTTACACCTTATTTCCACAACATGCTTATGTCACTTCTGAAGTATACAAAGCAGGATATAAACTTCCATTAAAACATGCTTTAAGTTGAAAGTATTAACCTACTTTTCCTGACCTGGGCACGTTTGTAGATAGATACTGTCTACGAAGTATAGGTTAAGTTCTCTCCTACCATAAGTAAAGATAAAAATTGGCAATCAAAACCGAAACACTGGTAATGCATTCAAACATTGCATAAATAATTTTTAAACAATTTTTGTACAAAAATAGTTCTGCATAATGTAAGATGTAACAAAACAAAATGTGTTAAGAAGGCAGAAATGCAGTGCGTGGTCCACTTTAATGACACCAACTTTTTTTTTTGTTGTTTTAAGAAATGAAAAGCAGAAATCAAATTTACACTACCAAGCACATGCTGTGGTACTTTAAATAACAGTATTTCTTGGAGATCAGTCTTCTTCCGGGTGTGAACAATTATCATCAATAACAGTCGCCTTATGAATTTGCATAAGAGCCAGTGCAGGACATCCCAGGTAGACTGAATTAGTGGCACAAGTTGAAATTCTTAACATGGGTAGTTTAACGTTGTTCTCTCCTCGACAAGAGTTGTAAAATCCAATTGCGGCATCTTCCAATATTCCAAGTTCCCAATTGAAAATAAAATCCCTACATGTTCTTAGTCCCGTCCCTCCCCCCACCCCGCCCCAGTATTTACACAGGTCCTTTAACTAACTCAGTTTTTGCAGAAGTTTTTCTTCCACTTGCCCAAACTGAACACTTACTGACATCTCTGCTATGAACTGCTCACAGCCTTCTTTTGTCACTTGCTTGCAGTACCTCAAGTCGATCTGGCAGATGTTTCCACAACGTTTGAAGTAAGACAGGCACTGGTCAGTAACCTTATTGCAGTCTGCCAAAAAAAAAAAAGAGGGGAGAGAAATAAATGTAACAGCGTGTCTTGGTTTGTTCTTCAGCACAAGGACAATTCAACCTGACCGCAGTAAGGCCCGTTCTGCTCCTGTGCTGTGCTGACACCAAAATCACCCCAACCAGCCCGGCTGCCGTGCTCTGATCCCTGAGATTCTGTTGTGTAACTGATGAGATAAAGCAGAGCACCAGCTGCACAGAGCGGCAGCGTTTGTAAATCCCACGAGGAGGAGGATGAGCGAGGTAACAGCACGTGGCTCCCACCAGGGAGGGGCTGTTGCACATCAGCCAGAGGAGGGAGGGCCCTGGGAAAGCTGGGCAGCTGCGGGATTATTTACACCGGCAGCACAGAAATGGAGCGCTGGTGGGGCTGTTACACAGGGGGCATGGATAGAGGTAGCTGGGGAAAACCACTTTCACTGGTGAGTATTTCACACAGGTCTAACAGCGATGAGCCATTCCCATCCTCCCCTCCCCTGAGTTCATGCTGCGTACCTGATAAATTAATTTCTGTTAACGAATCCCGCGTGGTGGTTCCAACTGCGGTCAGCAGGTTAATAGACTGATCTGTCACGTGATTACAGTAACTGAGATTGAGTTTGGAGAGCAGAGGCATGTGCCTTATGATCAGCCGCAAAGACGCATCGGTAATATCCAGGCCGGCCAGGCGCAGCTCAACTATGTTCCGTAGCTTACTCCGGTTGTCGATCTGACCTGGAAAGCAGGAGAGGCAGGTCACTCCTCTGAGCCTCGCGCCGCATCGCGAACATCTGCACGTCTCTAGGAAATGCACTGTGACACACAACACTGCTGCCCTAAGTTAACTTCAGATGCTTTTGCCTGTCTGTTGCTTTGGAGGGGACATCAGCAGGAACACTTGTCTATTTTTGGCACAGGCACGTGGGCAAAAACCACCTCCTGATTTTAAAACAAAAAGGGATAAAAGTAACTGCAGGGGCCCAGCGGAATTACAAGTCGGGAATAAGCAGTAGGCTGTGCAGTGCATGCCAGAAAGCAGATCTGATTTGCTCAAAATTTCACCTGAGCTGAAATCCGGGCGAATGTGGCATGACCCACAGAACTGCTCCTTCCCTGAACTGGAAGAAAGTGTTTCCATACTCTCTAAAGTACACCCGTTGCAGCCTGAAGAGAAGAAAGTCAGACAGAAAACCAGCACAGTGGCTCAGATGACTGCTCAGCAGTCAGAACATCACTCAATACCCAGCGGCTTCCAGCGAGGTGTTGCGAGTCACTACTGAACCACCTCAAGCAGAGCCCAGAACCCCGCCGGTGCTAGCTGCAGGGCTTCCTGCACACCCCCTGCAGGTGGGACTAGCAGCAGAACGTGCCACAGAGCAGATGGGACAGGCCTCCCGCGCTCCCCCCGCCTGTTACCTGGCCGGTTATCTGTGGGTGGCGACAAGAGGTCTCTCATTTGGGCGTCTTTCAGGCCTTCTGCCCACTGCACATCCAGAGTTCGGAGTAAAGGACAGCTGGAACTACAAAGTGCTGACACTGCTATCCATGAGCACCCTGATAACAGCAGGTCTCGAAGACCTGCAGATACAGAAGAAATTGGAGCATGTGGCCTACCCAGAGAGGCGTGCACGGTGGTCTGCTATCCCTAGCAGGCTGGGGTGAGCCCAGTGCTGCTCTGAAACGATCCCAGCACTCCAGGGCAAGCAGGGACCCTGTGAGCCTCCTCCTGCCCAGCCCTCCCTCCCACCCTCCTCCTGCAACTTCGTTCCTGTGGCGGAGAACAGTTCTGCAGCAGCCCTCAGCCGCACGCTTCGCTGATCAAGTCAGCACAGGCACTCCCCCCAGCAATGTTACCCATAGACTGAGACCTGCCTCAAATTACTCTACCTACAACGCCAAGTAGTCACAACATAACTATTTTTTGGGCTCATTTTAACATGTTGATGCTTCATCCCTACGTATCTATTCCTCGCATCAGATAAGAGGGATCCCGCCAGCCATCCCTCAGAGATTGCAGGTTAGATACAAACAGGTTTGCCAGATTTGGTGAAAAGTGATCAAGAAAACGTCACTTACCTGGCAGTCTGTTGATAAGCCAGCTCAGCTGCTTTTTAGATATATTTGTCCAGCTAAGATCAAGGGTTACAGGCTGTCTCCTAATAATGCCACTAAGCATAAGTGGAGTGATGGATTTACAATGGTTTAAATCTATTTTGGTCCATAATCTTTTGTCACAGCACCTACCCAAAAAGAAAAAAGCCAACAGCGCTTTAATTTGGCACTCGTTTTCATTTGTGTGAGACTTTAAAAGGTGTCATTGAACGGGAGGGAAAACTACAGCATTTAATGGGAAATAGCCAAAATACGGCTCAGTGGTGCTAATATGAGCACGCAAATAGAAACAATGCTATATAGGTTTGAAGTTTCTCCATCAAATGTATCATGCAATAAAGTATGGAATTATTTCTACAGAATTACAAGTGTCAGCAACTTAAAAAACTCATTCTAAGTCATCACTTTGTTTATTAAAATCCATCTCCTAGCCTGAACATAAGCACCTTCTTTCTTATCTTTCGAATAAAAAGACTGGTTAGAAGTTACTGTTCTGATTTTCCTTGCACTTTCCACCTAAACCCAGTGAATTTTATAAAACAGATCCCCCTCTCCTGGTTCTGTGGTTTTGCATTATTGCCATCTAGATGGCTTCTGCATTTTGTCACTTTCTGGTTCTCTAAGGGCCACCAACAAGAAACCCGTACGGGTTTGCGAGACTCCAAGTTTTCTTGAATCTTCCACTAGAAAATACTGCGCTTAAGTGGAAAAAGTGTCTAACACCTTTCTGTGGCACCAAGAAACCCAGGGAGGGGGGGCTCCATGGGCATCACCTTGCACGAAATTATCGACCTTTTTGGTGTTTACCATGTTTGTTGCTGCACTGTGCTACCAAGGAGCCTCTGTCTGATTTGCCCACCTGTGTGCACACCACAGCCCAATCTCAGATGACAGACAAAAAGGTATTTTACTGCAAGTTCAGTGAAACATTTAAACCTGTCCACTGATGCTTCCTGCTGTGGTACAGTCACTGACTGTTAATTTTTACACTCCGGTGCCCCGAGCACCCAACAGACACACTGTAAGTAAAGGCGATGATGAAGGATTCCTCCACCAGCTCTGCTGGTAGAGAATCAGCAAAGGGAATCGCTCTTTGTGTACCCTCTACAGGGCAACGATCAGAACGGACCTTCTGGGGGAACACTGAGGGCACCGGGAGATCCTCACTGTATCTCAACAGATATTTAATGGCTGAGCTGCAAAAACAACTGTGCTAGCAGCGAGCAGCTCCTGGGGCACAATGACACCAAGGCTTAGCATGACCCAGGCTGGCTGTTCCAGCATGCGGAACATTGCGGTGTCTCTGTACGGAACAGCCTGCTCTGGGGGCTACAGCTCCAGCAGCCCGGTGCACAAACACAAAACTCCCACCAGAAGTGCCAGTAACTGCTGCTTCTGAGAGAGCACCAGAAGAAGACAAGCTACTTCTTCAGATGCTGCTGGGCACCCTTTCCCCTTGTGCTCAGCAGAGCTTCAGTAATAACCTGCACAGCTCTCCAGGTGGACGTTATCACTGCCAGTCACCCACCTCCCATCAGACCCAGCTCGGTTCCCCCGCTCCTTACCATCTGTTCCAGGTCTTGCAAACTCTCATACAGATGCACAAGTCTCTATGACTGAGGTAGCTAAAGACAGCCATCCAGACTTCCCGCTGCATCACGTGGGCTGCCCCGTCATCCAGGGGGAGCGAGTCCGGAGGGGGGCTGATGGGAGGCGGCCGGATAACGTGCCGCTCCATCTGAATGCATTTGGGAGGAGAGAGCGAAGGCGGGGGCCGGGTTATTCCCCGAGGGGTGCTTCGCAGGCTGGGGATGAGCTGGTGCCTCAGCTCCCGGGGAGTCCCGTTCAAACCCTTGTTGAACCTATGGAGTCTCTCGCTGTTGCTCAAAGCGCGCTTTGGCTCCTCGTTTTCACTCTCCGGTTCGGATTTGATGGGTTGGTGATTCTCATTGGCAAGGCTGTTCTCGGTTTTTTGGATCTCCTGGTTGAGCTCCTTGCTGAGCTCCTTGCTCAGTTCCTTATTGGGAAGCCGCCTTTTCCGTCTCATCTTGAACTTCTTCTTGTCCCTGGACTCGGCGCCCTCCGTGCTGGGACCCGCGGTGGGCGAGCTGGAGCGCGACTGGTCGCTGTCCTTGGACCTGGGGGGTGCTTCAGGCAGCTCATCCTCCGGCTCCTGCTTGAGGCGCCGCAGGGGTTTGATCATGGCAGCTCGGTCATCTGAAGCCTTCCACGATCGCCGCTGAAAAGGAAGAGACAAGGGCTGACTATTTGAGCAAGAAGGTGCCCGGCAACACTCGGCAACGCTGATGCTCTACAGGGCAGCCGTGCCCGGGGGGCCGGGCTGCCTGCCAGCACAGCGCCCTCCTGTCCCAGCACATGGGCACATTCGCCGGCCAAAGGTATCAAGTTCAAGTGCCATCACAGGGATGAGGAGGCCAGCTATGGGCTCTCCAGACTCCGAGGGAGCGATAAACGCCTTGATTCAGCATGCACAATCCTGCAGATTTAAGGGCCTTATCGTTACACACCAGACAATTTACATACACAAGATGAACAGCGTACGATAGACAGTTTGTTTTTTTCCCCCAACGGGCCAGAAGAAACCAGGCTCGGGACGCGTTCATTGGGCAAAGCTCCCACTGTCAACACTGTCTGACACACGTGGGTGCCCAATGGCCAGAAGTTGAATTTCTGAAAGCTCCTGGATTGCCATCCCCGGCTCGCACTGTGGCTGTGCTCCTGTTGTGGCCTTTACTGCTGGATACTCACAGCCTCGGTCAACCACACTTTAGCTGCCCCTTTATATCCTACTGAACTCGGTTCATCTTCTCAAGCTTCCCCCACCTCCGGTGCATGCAGAACAGGGGATGCGACTGACAGCTCTGACACTGCTAGGCGGACGGGACCTCACGCTGCCATGATCTCCGACGCAACGCGGGTTCACGAGGGCTGGCTGGTGCCTTCTTCCCTGCCCTGGTCACTGTTCGTAAAAGCGAACCGCGCTTCGCTCGCTTGCTTTAATCTAGTCTCTCCTGGATGCACACCGGATGGAAATGTAGGAGATGGATCAGCCAAAAGCAAGGAAGACTTCAAGAGTAATTGATCGCTGCATGCAAGAAGAAGCTAGCAACTGTTAAAATGAAACAGATTTAATGAGAAGAGATCAGGACTGACAAGGAAAGGAGAACTGCTGTGAACACGCTCGCTGTATCGGAATGCCTATCCCTTTGCAATGAACTACTGGGATCAAGTCAGTGATCTGCTCCTGTGTTCCAGACTGCAGAGAAAGCTGATCACCCTGTCCTTAAACACATTATAAAGGAAGAGGTCGCAGAACGTTAATGACAGGTTAGAAGAAAAGAAGTAAACCATCAGACTACTGCCGGCTTGCAGCATCCTTCGCGCAGGGTACTGATGAGCGCATAACTTAAAGGTATCAGAGTCCTGTTATCACAGCAGAGTGTGAGAGGTGAATCAATATTGTGCCAGCGGGGGGCTTCATGAGTGTGCTGTGACACAGACTGCTGGGGGGGTGCATGGCAAGGGCAGGGCTCAGCCACGCAGGGGGAGCAAAACATCAGTACAGAAACAGGATTTCATTCCTTGGTGTCATCAAAACACAGCTTTCAACTGTGTTTTAATACAGGACACAAACCCAGGACATACAGAACCAGACACTGCAGCTAACTATTCTGGAGCGTAAAGGCTTGCAAGAGAGAGACTCTGTAACTTCAAGATGTACATGGCATAACAAAGATGCCTGCTGTGACATAAAGACATGGCTGATGAACTGGCTCACCACTCGGCTCATGTGAGAAGGATGAAAAGGGATTGAGAACACATCTTTTAAAAAGGCAAAGCACCTTCTTCCTGAAGAGTTTCTCTTCTTGTCCAAGTTTTAGCTGTTGGAAGAAAGACAAGTAAAAGCCCCCAAACAGGACATTTGTTCTGCTGTCTGTTGAAGGTTTGGTGACCAGCAATGCCTTCCTCACACGCTGGGGGGCTTTCACGGAGCAATTCAAGCCATCCATAAACACTCCAGTGAGTCCGCAGGGATGGGAAAAGGAAATCATGGCCAGAAAGCAGATGTGCATAACCTGGTGTCATGAATTTTGCTCTCCCACTCCACCAAAGCACCAACAATCCCTGTATTTACTGTACCGTAGCATTCCCTCTGCCAAGCCGTGAGGGGCAGACCGACTACCAAGTCCTAGCGAACTACACGAGCAGTACAAAACCTGCTACTGATCCTGATGTTAAAGCCATCTGATGATTAGTGAAAGAAGTGAAATCTAGGTCCTCAATTCTATCTCTGCAAACCAGCATTTCTGTATGTCCTTATTAGTGTGTTTTGTAATCCACATGACAATTCGGAGCGTCCCTGCCTGGCCCAAGAGCATTGACTTTTAAATTCAGGGAAGAAGCTCTGCCTACAATGCTGCTGTGAGCAGCTCCTCCTCTCTGCAGGCTACAGAAGGTGTCATTTCTAAAGGTCCTCTGATCAGTTACGAGCATTGTACATCTGTGAATCAGCCACAAAACATGCTGCCACACGCCACCAAGTGGCTAAAGATGAAAAGGCTTCCATAAAAAATTGATTTTCACCTTGATCCTACTCCAAGCATCTTGTAGTGACTTTTTAGTTAAAGTGGGTTTTCCAGTACTTTGAATAAACCAACAGCCACAGCCCAGTGTTTTCAGCCTCTGAATGTCAACCCGAGCTTCACCATTCAAACTACTGTCCTGTTAGACTAGCAGTTTTCAGGGCGGAAGGTAAAACATCGCCGTTTCTTTTTGTAGCAATCTGGGATTTCAAGACGAGGTACAAGCCAGAAGGCAAGAGACATCAGCCCCAACCAGCCCACGCGCATCTGCGTACGTACATAAGGGTGTTTTGTCATACCCGTTTTCTCATAGAGGGTTCCTGGGGTTTCTCAAATTTCCTTTTCCTCCGCAGATGTACTTCGTCTGACTTTCTCCTCAGTATTGAGTCAACTTGAGTCTTTTTGGAATGTTCCTCAGATTTCCGCCTGGGAGTTTCTTCACAGTCCCCTTTCCGTTTTGCAGCATCTGTTACTTCCTTATTGTCTCTGTTCATTTTCTGTTCCTTCAGCAATGAGCCTGGGAGATTTGATGCGTATTTGAATCCTGGTCCGCGCTTTTGCTTGTACGCCAAAGAGACACAAAACACAAACAAACTTTATATCTCATGCCTTTCTCAGCTATTTATGTAAGTTGTCTCCAGCACTGGTGGCTTGATCACTTTGTAACAGACAAAAGCATTAACAAGGAGTTACAGAAGTAGTTTCAACCTTTAAGAAGTTCTTATACACACTTGCAGTGTTTCAGTTTACAAAAAAAATAAAAAAACAGAACACAAAAAAAGAAAACAAACAACACTTCGGGTTTTGCCTATTTTTTTCCCTTTTACAAAATCCAGAGAAGTATTTTCATCTTAGAAATTAACATGCAGCAATGCACAGAACTAACCTACATTCTCCCCAGATTTTGGGTGAAGCACATGGGAGAAAAATAAAGAAAACAACTGGGGAACAAACAGAAAGCCAAGAGCTTATTTCCTTTGACTCAACTGAATTAGACACAAAAACAAAAGCTGGTACTGGGCGAAATTGTATCTACAAGCCAGAGGGAATAGCTTGAGATTTTGTAGGTCGTTCCAGCACCACTTATCCCCATTAAACTCACTTTTCCAGTTTTCCCTGCATGGTTGCACTTTGGACACTCCCAGCAGTTCGGCAGCTCATCGTTAACCACACCATCTGATTCCTTCACCTGGTGAAAGAGAGGCACAACTCAATTCACAGCAAGCCACAGGAAGCTGCAAAAGTCTACAGGCAGAATCATTCAGAGGCATCTCTTACAGCTCTTCATTTTTCTCTGAGCGACTGCTGCCCTCCTGATGGCTACAGAAAAGAAACCCCGATCACCACAGGTGCTGGTGCTGAGCACAGCCTCAGTCCCACAAAACCACCCTCGTGGTAACACCGATGGGAGGCAAGCGTGCTGGTCAACTTGGTACGTGACACGGGGTTCAGGTTTGGGGTTTTGTGAAGGTCAAGGGCCATCCTAATTAACACTGGGTATGTTCTGCTCTTGCAAAAATATTAAAAAAAAAAAAAAAAAGCAAAAACAGAAAACAAAACACAAAGCTCCCCCCAAGAAGGGCTGTAACTGTGCCATCTCCAAAGGCCTCCCACTTTGACGCGAAAAGCTCAGGCCCCATCCCATGTCCCCCCCCCCACCCCGAAGTGAGGCACAGCCTGAGCTTTTCATAGGAAGGGATTTTTCCCATACACACGTTCTCACATATATTAATACTGGCAGGCATTTTTAGAAGCAGAGCACCCTGCACTGTAATCAAGTGTTCCTTGAAATATTTTTCTTTATGGCCGGAGCTCACAGCCCCGTGCACCCATCCCCCAAGCTCATGTGCCAGTAAAAACGCTGGTTGCCAAGTCAGCTGGAGAACAGGCACACTTATTCAGAAGACTGGACACATGAAATCATTTTCAGGGCTCCTCACCCCCCAGTTATCCAGCTAGCATGAGGAAGAGAAGCTCTTACTGCTCGGCTACCCCTGCGGGACAGGGACATTTTGCATTTCGCATCGCAGCCGAAAGCAGAGGGCTGCAAAGCTGCTTTCTGCCTCTCCACACGGGAGCCCTCGTTACTCTCCAAACAGGAGATCGGTGGCTTGAAGAGAAATTTCTGTGAATGAAACTGAGGAGGAACAGTACAGCTAGGCTAAAAGCACCTCCACACAAACACATATGCTCACTGATGGCACATTCACATCTCAAGGATTTCGATATATATTTAGACAAAAGCCTTGAGGGGAAAAAGGAAAGATGGTTTCGTGGCTGTAGTAGCATGTTTTTGTTGTCTACAGTCAAGACAAACAGCTGGGCATCGGCAGCACAGTAGCAGGAGACTGCTGCTGAAACAGGCAGGGGCAAAGATCTGCAGATTTTTCTTGTTTCTGAAACATTTCCTCCTCCCAGCTGGGTGAAAACGTGCTGGCTGTGCAGGAGCGAGCCCCGCTTTTAGGGAACTGCTTCCTCCAGTCCCCGAGCCAGACAGCAGCTCTGCTAGTTTCACCATCCAGCAAGACTGATGACATGTCAGTCTCTCTCAGCAAGTCTTTTGGAGTTAATAAACGAGTAAATGAAGTGGGCAGAATTTAAATACTGGTTTTATCACAACTGTGCGCCTTTGAACCTTCTTTCCCATGGTAGGTGTAAGATACTCCAGGAGCTGTTGTATACATCTCTGCCTCGGGGGAACAATCCCTGGCCCAAGCCCAAGTTGGGAACAAGTTATTTCCCGCACCGAATATAGAACAAATGCTACCAAAGGGAAAGCATTACAGCTCCGTCCCTTCTGTGAAGTTGAAGGAACTGAACAGATGTGAGGAACTGTAAGCAAACTAATTAGGCACACACAAACCTGCCACCGAATCTGTCCCAAGCCTCCTAGGCTGGGTGGGAGCCAGTTGGGTGTTTGCTACCACCAGCAGGTGGGCGTCTGAGCCCCGGCGGGAGGCAGCCTCAGGACTGTACCTGCAGCACGAGGGTGGAGGTTCAGGAAGCCTCAGCGTGAGCCTGCCCTGCCGGGAGGGCTGCCTTTTGAGAAGTAAAGTACCCTGGGATGTTGGTCTGGTATCGCTGAGCGAGAACCCTGACTCCTGGCAGTGCCAAGACTGAAATAACCCAGGCACGGACACACCTGGGCTGAAGACAGGGGCAGAAATGCAGCTGTGCTGGAAAAGGACTTTATTTTTCACTTACTCTTTCTGCTTTTCTGTCAATACAACTAAAATATCCCCTGTTTTCCATCGTTATCACTACATTTACATAAGATGAAAAAGAAGAGGATCTGACTGGGAAAACGAACCCCTTTTCCTTAAGGAAACGGCATCAGACACTGCACTTGGGTCACCCGTGCTAACCAGCGTTACTAGTAACAGGACTTGCAGCAAGAGAAACCCATCAATACTGGTTCAATTCGAATGCTCTGCTCCAGTGAAAGGCAATATCCCTCTGAAAAGCTCAGCAGCTTCCTCTGGAAGCAGCGCTGTGCTGGGGGAAGGCTTGCCAACATGATTTTCCTAAGAAGCTGTTCAGCAGAACGAGCACTCACGTTGGTGTTGTGTTTTCCAAGAAAAGCAGCAGTGTGTCGGAAAGCACCCCGTGCCACTCCTCAGGACATGCCACAACCTGGCTGCCCTTCACACAGCTCCTACACAGGTGTGTAACGTGCCCTGTGCTAGCGGGGCACCCGCAGGAGCTCCTCGAGGCTGCGAGTGTGGCAGAGCACGGATGCACCCCAGCTACCTTCATGAAATGCTTCGGGTTGGAAGGAACCTTAAGGATCATTTAATTCTTAAAGATCAGCTATAAAAGCCCCTCCAGAAGCTAGCATTAAAGCTAGCTCAAGTATTAGGCACCAGCACACAACAGACGCAGCAGATGCCCTACGAGGCCACCCCCTGACACTGTTTTTTCCTGGAGAAAACCCACCACGAACACGTAAAGCCAAAGGGGGAAGCTGGAACAGGACAGAGCAAGCTACCCACGAGCAGCCCAGTGCACGTGCCCGAGCCCTGGAGATGCATCCCGGAGAGGATTCTCTCTGCAGGGGAGCAAGGCAGGGAGGGAGGCTCACTCCTCCCCTCCCTGCCCAATTTCTGCTGGTTTCCCCCAAAAGTACGTTTGCTGGAGACAATCCCCACAGTTCACAAGTCTTCCTGCTGCCTTCTTTCTGAGCAGGCCAGGAGGGGATCTCCTCTCGGTAGGCACCCACAGCAGCTGCCCTGGGGCCACGTTTGTTTTCAAAGGTGCTTCCCACAAGGGCTGTTTATGGGACTCTGTCCACGGGGCTTTTAAGCCCACATCAGGGGGCAGCACATAAATAAAGCACCGGGCTCTTGTCTCACAGAAAACTACGGAACCCAGGAACAAAGAGCAAGGAGGGAACCAAGGAAAAGGTCCTGTTTGCTTTTTGCTGTTCTCCTCTCGCCTTCCAAGGTGATTCTGAAATCCTCCTGGAGCCCTTTTGTTTGGGTATCTGACCACCACCACTATCCCACTGTTCCAGCTCAACAGAAGCACCGAGTAATTAAAAAAACAAGACACGCTGCAAGTCTCCCACCGTTTCATTTTCAGCAATACCTCGAGCAACATTGTTCCTAGTTACCAAAACATCACTCGGAACATCACATATGCATAAAGGAACAAACAGCACTTGCTTGAGTTCACAGATCTGACCCACATCCTGTGCAACCAGTCCCAGATGTGGTACGGTGAGAGGAAACCACGCTTGAACTGCCACTAGACAACAATCCCAGCCTCTGGACCCAGCCAAAAAGTGTAACTGGCACTGCAAGGAGAGGGAAGGGGGGTGTGGAGCACTCTGAGGGGGGCTGGAGTAGGAAAGCAGCAGCTGCAAGGCAGAACCGGGGCACCCTGAGAAAGGAGCAGCTCCTTCCCTCACTTCCTCACCCCCCTGAAGCTTTGTTTTAAGCAAGCAAAGCTCCCCAAGTCCTCAAGTGGCAGGAGCTGTGGGTATCAAAGCTACCTGCTTTCTGCTCTAGGGACACACGGGTTGGTTGGTGAATCTCAGCACACGGTGCAGGAACAGTGAAAGGCACGGAGAGCAGCACCCCGGGCCTGCACGAGGAACGCGCCTCCCCTCCCGGAGATCCCCGGGGGCCCAAGGCTGCTTCGTGGGGCACGGTATGTCAGAGCACATTTGCTTTGGCAAATCACTTTAACCATAAACAAATCAGCAACAGGAAATGGCTGAGCAGCCGAGACACGACCAGCTCTGGAGAAAGGAGGCTTCCAGGTGCTCAGACACATGGACTTGCCCAAAATCACACTTCTGGTACTGATGAGGAGGGTATCTGCTCGCAGTGCTCGAGGCAGCCAAGGCTGAGTGTTCCTGCAGCCTGAACCTTGCTCAGTTTGTTCTCTAGAGCTGCAGTCCTACGGCAACCTCTGCTCACAGCACCTTCAAGCCAGCTGCCACCAAAAGGCAGCTCTGTGCCTGGACAAACCTGGACAGCAAACCGCTCCTTGTACTCTGTGGGACACAGGAAGGAGCTGCTGGGTTGTGACTAACTCATCCAACACTACATACAGGTAGATTCCTCTGCCCCCTTGAGCTTCCTGTGCCAGCTGAGATACCTCACTTAAATAAGAAGTAAAAAAATAAATAAACCACTTGCATGCACGCACGTTTTGCAGGCTTGCTCTGGGCGGCCAGGGGATGGATGCTGGTCACATCAGAAGAGAGCTCCCTCCGGCCAGCCAGGACCGCGCAACGCCACGGCTTCAGTCCTGCTTCTCACCCCAACTCTGCGCTCACTCAGTTTCCAAAGACGAAACCGTGAAAGTTTTCTAACTTCTATGCCCTACTTTTACGTTAAGGTGACATCTAATCTACTTTTAGTTTGCTTGTTTCCAACAGGTATTACATCCTTGCACTCACCTTAAGGCATCCTGGGTGTATTATTTCATTACAAATGGAGCATTCCATTAGCATGAGATTAAACTTGCTCTCCTCCTCTTCCACAGTGTCCTCTTTCCCAGCTTCTCCACACACCAGACATACAGCAGTATGAGGCAACACCGGCTGTTTACACATATCAGAAGGAAGTCTTGATCAGGGCACATAAGACATATGGGAACAGAAGAATTCAAAATGCATTTACAGTATTTTCATTCCAAAGAGAAGATAACTAGGGCTTAATTGTGCAAACTGCTGAAGGCTCCGTCCCAGCGCATCAACAAAGGCAAGAAAAACTGGTAACTGGGGCTGGGTACCCAGACCAAGCATCGCAGGACGTGTTGAGGGAATCAAAGTGCCCTCCCTCTAGCAACATTAATCCACGGGGCATTGCAGGGATGAAAGCATTGGGTTTTTTTTGTGTGGGTCCCTTGGATCTGTGAGCTGACATAGACATTGGCACGTGTGTCACTTTTCTACCGTAGAATGGGAGGCAAAAGAAGCAACCTGGAACATCACCGTTCACATCCGTGAAGCTTCACAGTCTGCCTGGCAATTTGGCAGCGCCCCTGTTTTACAGGCAGGGCAGGCAGATGTTGTGGGACCCAACCCAGCCCTCACAGCAAGCCCACGACAGACCCAGAACAGACCTTTTGCTGACTGATAGCCTACTACAGGAGGCCCTGCTCCCAAAGCATTGCAAAAAGCACTGCACAGGCACTTAAAGAGAGAATTCCTCTTCCAGAAGTGTCACAAGTGGGAAGCTCTGTGTTTTTTTTTCCTATCTTTTGCTGAAGCAGAAAGAGAACTGCAGCATCTCTTATATCCATCACCCAAGTCAAAGCACTGAATGCCAGTCTAATTAAAAAGCTACCTTAGTGCTAATGAGGAACAAACTTCTTGTTTCCTGCAATAAGGTACAAGCCATTACAAGAAATAAACGGAAGATCCTTGTAAGAAGCTGGCTATAATGTGAAATGGAATCGATCAGGTTGCAACTCCCTAACTATTAGGTAGTTGGAAGCAGAGATGTGGCTTTTCATGGCAAGGCTCTCTCATTTATGGAGCAAATAAAGACTGGAAGTGAAAAACTGCACACTGAATCAAATCTCTGCAGCAACAGCCCATCCTTCAGGAAGTTTCAGACAGGGGAAAAACTAACTATGGTAAACCAATACAGAGCACAGCGTGCTGCCCCACGCACCAGCATCAGATATGGCAACGCTTTTCTGCTTTCTCATGCCAGTACTTACCCACAAGTCCCTTTTCAAAGCATTTTGCAAATGTTATTGAATTCCCAGCCTTCCTCCATGCACACAAGAGGAATCCCCAGGATCCCACTCTGCCAGCAGGTAAACCAGAGGAAAGCTAAGAGCTGTGACAGCTCTGTCCGCCTGTTCTGTCCCATCTCCCACACGACACCTATTTATATCCACCCCCGAGGAACAAACAGCCCAGAAGCAGTACAACTTTTCTTGCTGGGAGTAAGGGTGTCTCGGGAACCTCCTCTGTGCCCCACCTAGCTCTGTCCCACTGCCGGAGTGAACAGCAGCTCTGCTGTCACAACCTGACCTCCCAGCACAGAGCCCCCCACTTCCTTCAGACCTACTCGACACAGCAGCAAGTGTCCCAGGCCCTCCTCCTTCCTCCCTTGATTGAAGCAGTGATGCAGAGGAGTTTCCTGTTCTCTGAACGGCAGTGCTGGCTCTCTAAAGGCTTCTGAGTTTAATGAAAGCCTGCGCCTAGTTAATATCGGCAGTGTTATTAACCAGAGGAAGGCACAGTCCCAGAACTGTGGGGATCATTACTTCCACAGAGCCTCGCTTTGGTGGTTTCCTTTAGCTGGGAGCTGTTGGATGCGTACCACAATATATTACTGCTGCGATTGTTAGAGAACATAATGAACAAGAGTAAAGACAATTGGATTGCCTATAGAAACGGAAGGCACCATTAAAAACTGCAACGGTTCAACTTGTTAATTTACTGCGCTCTCGCTGTTCTAAGGAAGTTTGCAATATTCCCACCGTTACTCACACCACCGAGACCTCACAAAGAGCAGACATCCCTTAAGCACATGCACAGGTGGGACAAGGAAGCAAAGTGTCTCGACTACAGAGCCGTGTCTTCTAAACACGGCTCCTGGAAATAAACCTGCAGGTAACAACTGGAAACTACTTCTTCACAAGAAAAGAGGGGATGAGAAGATGACTGCACACAGCCAGGAGAGAACCCAGCTCCTCTCCTCCACAAGGCCCAGCCTGTGTGAAGACTGAAACACCTTACTATGAAAACCTCCTTCTACAGGCAGGATGAGGAAGCACACTGCAGCCCTAATGTAATCCCTCCACTAAAAAGGCAGCATGATTTCACTAGTTCTTCTCCCTGGAGAATGATAAATTCTTCATCCATGCTGTTCGATTCATGCCACACTCCAGGAAATCAAGTGTTCAAAGAAAAGACACTTGAGCTGCAAAAGCACTCTGAGGAAAGGTAGATAGATATTCTGTGCACTTTACTAAAAGATCCAGGAGAGCTGAATCCAATCCTCTGTCAAGAGCACCGCATGGCTTAGAGCAGGACACAGCGTGGGCTACCAGGAGCAACTACTGGAAACCTTGAGTGCGAATCAGTTTGTAAAACCTGACCCGAGCCATTTAATAATGCCACCACATCAGGATTAGAGAAAAAAATGTAAGTGAAAGGAACTGTAACAAGACTGAATCAAGAGTTACTGAGAAATCAGGATAGATGGTGTAATTCAGTTATGAATAAACAACATTCCTTCCCTTAAAAACAAAATAAACAAAAAACAACGCACAAAAAAAATAAGAAAACAAAACCAAACCAAAACAAAACCTTCAACAACACTACACAAAAGGCCTTCCCAAAGAATTATGAGAAAGCCAAAGCTAATTTTTCCTCTTCAACGAGAGCACTGTGGACAAAAGGCCTGAGGAGCTCAGTGACAGTCGATATGAAAGCAATGATTCAGAACTTCATGGAAGACTAATCTGTCAATACGTGTTAAACACAAAGCTATCACTTACAACTCAAGAAGCTTCTAAGAAACACATCACAATAGCCCAGGAAACTGCCTTTGACTACCACTTGCCCTGTTCTGACACTCATCGCATCCCCCAACAGCCATTTCCAGTCCCTGAGGAAGAGAAGGCCCCAGGATGGATGGCTCTTTGGCTCTTCTCCATCAGACCCACCTTGTACACTTAGGTAAATGGCAAATTAATTGAAATTCGGACCTCAAGTAGCCTCTGGTCACCAGTGCCAAAGTCTTGGGTGATGCCAAAGACTTTTGCACATCTTGAGGTGGTCAAGCAGCTAAGGTGGTAAAGATTGTTGCAAGGTGGCTTTTATTAGAAATTTCAGAGGCCCAAACCACAGAGGCCTCTTCAAATTTGAACGATAACTTCCCGCTCTCTCTTCTCCCCACAATCCCAGAATTTCAGTGTCATTTGAGTGCCAATTTCTGGCGAATTGATGACCTCCACATCTACCTTCTATACTACTGAGAACAAAAGTCACGTCACTGAGCTTTAGGCTCAGTCCCACACCTTGTCACCAGGAGAGGAAGCTGAAGGAAAGAAATCTCCGAACGAGCTGTACCAGCAGGTGCACTTACTGCGATACACTGCCTCATAATGCAGGACTGTTTCATCCTGCCAGGCCCCCCGAACTTCTTCATGTCCTTGCAGAAGTGACACTCGCCGCACTCTGTCCGCAGACACGCCTCGCACTTGCGGCATCGCGTCCTCCTCCGGCGGGCTCCAGCGGTCGTCCGGTTAGCTGCGAGCTTCACCGCAGAGGCAGCGCCCAGCTTCCCTTTGGGCCGTCCGACCGCCCTGTTCTGAAAGAGCCAGACACACAAAGTTAGTTGCACATCCCACGGAACACCTGAGCTACAGAAAGTCCTTGGGCTGGAGCCGTACACGGCGCAGACGTAAAGCTGGCAGATGTATCAGCCATACGCAGATGGCTAATACCCAGCAGATGCACGCAATCACTCTTAGAGCTAAAGGAATTCTGTCACCTTTAGAGGGAAAGATGAATTGTAAAAAGACAAAGAAACCTAGGCGCAAGTGAGAGATGCCAAATCTATCGTAAACCCAACACAACAGGAGGGCACTGAGAAACTATTTATGCACAACTCAATGCAGGACTGAGCCCCAAGTGATGTTCTTGGCTTAGGTCAAAGGTAAGACCTGTGCCAGCACAGAGCTCTGGGCTAGGGAGCTCCTAGGACTATGCTCAGGTTAAGTCAGGTCTACTTTCCTCCTTCAGAAGAGTCCAAGGAGGCAGCAAAAGTAATTCTGAGGCTAGATACAGCAGGGAAACATTCTGCAACAATAGCTCAAGTCACAGCAGTCTCCCTAAAAGAAAAGCACAAACTGCTGCCAAGTGACAAACCAGGAAATAAACCACAAATCCTGCAAAACCCCTTCCAGAACAGCTCCCCTCCTATCCAACACTAACAAGTGCTCAAAACCAGAGTACTAACTGATGCTGTGCAAAGGCTAAAAAGGGCATCCCAGGTCTAGATTTCAATGACCTTTGAGGCAGAAGCTAAAGGAACATGAAAAGATTTTAAATGATGAGGTTAACTGCAACATATTCACTCTGGATATCTGAATTTCATGTTCTAATGAGAAACTCCCTGTTCAGCACAATAACACAAGCCAAACATCGCCAAGCACAGTGTCATCATACGGGGTAATTAGCCACTGATTGGTGTGGCTTTCTTACTACTGACAACTTTCACCATAAAGATGACAGTGACAGGACTGCAGAGCTCATCTGGTTTAGTATTTGCACAACTCCTCCACTTTCGGTGCCCCTCAGCACACAGAGGCCAGACTTAACCAGTTTCACTTTCTGTTTGTGCTGAATTCTGGGCAGTCACCGAGGCAGCAGGAGGTTGGCTACAGAAAGCCACGCGCAATTTCCACCGCAGCTTTTAAAAGAAAGAGCTACAGACACATTGGGCTTGGTACTGCCAAAGCTTTCAAGTGTCCTGCTGTATGGTAACCCTGACAAAAAGGCATGTGGGTGAGCATTTGACCTTCCTCCCATCCATCCCAGGAAGCCCCCAGTGACTTAGGACACAGCAGAGCAGCAAGGAGCTGCACCTCTCTGCCTCTTCTCCCACAGACCCACTGTTGTAACCGAGGTGGGAGAAAGCATTACTCAGCTGACGACGTTACACGGATTCCTGCGAGTTTTTAATTACGCTCCTCCACAGCAGTTTCTGTTCTCCTCGCAAGCTGAATCCCGCTGTGCTCTGTGAACGCAGAGAGGTGTAGCTTCCCATCGGAAACTGCACTAGACACAGCTTTCAGATCAATTTCAGACACTCTAAAGAATAAATATTTGCCTTTTAGACCAACATTGCAGCCTCTCAAGGCTAAAGTCGGCTCTGGCAGGACTGGCTTAGCACCTAGATAAGAGATAATTTCCTTCCTCGGCATGAATCACCCCTCCACTCTCTCTATTACAACCTCCTTCCACCAGCAGAGGAAATGAGAAAAACGAACCGAAGGGAGTAAGTTCAACTGAAACACATTCAGCAACCCGGGCAGCTCCCGTCTGCCGACAGCACGTGGAAGGTTCTGCGTTAGCCCAGCTCCTTCCCACTAGGTTTGAACACGATTAAGTTTTTTAAGAGGGCAAACAGCAGTTACAATGCCATCAGCACGGTCTTTTTTTTTAAAGGCAATCTCTAGAAAGGAAACTTCAAACTCGGTGCTTTTCCCAGCCCAAAGGCAACTCCTGATTTTGCCACAGTGGCACGACCCAAGCCCCAGTTCTGGTGACCGTGTCTTGAGCACAAGGACACCAGGAAGGTTCAAGTGGTGGAAAGGCATCGCTGAACGCAGAAATGGAGAATCCTGATTAAAAAATACAAATAAAAGAAAGAAGCAGGCAGGTGAAGCTGTAAGGACAAGTGGGAAGCCAGAGCACACCACACAACTCAGAGTTCCTCGTAAATCACCACCACGCAGCGGAAAGCAGCCACGCAGAGCTCTGACCCCACTGAACGTAACGGATCTGTGCCCGGCCCTCTTCACTGCTCTTCAGGAAACCCAAGCCACTGGACCAGCTGGGGTTGTGCTCACTTACCAACCCACCAGCCTCGATCCTCCCCCGTTTCCTACCAGGATGTCCCAATCCCAGCCAGCAGGGCTGGAGAGGCCCAGCAGGAATTCCCACTCGTATCCAGTTTCAAGGGGCTCGAATGCGGTCGCTTTATAAACCTCAACAGAAGAAAAGCTGGCCTGTGGGTTGCTCTCCCAGAGAAGTGCTGGGATTCAAGGGGGGTAGAAGGAGCCTCCAACACGACTTGGGGTTTATTTAGCATGTGGCAGCCAGCCAGATGAATTCCAGGTCGATGCTAGGGAAGAGATGCTGCAGGACCCCCAGCTCAGCCTGCAGGCTCATGGTACAGCAGCCAGGTAGTTAACCTGGTGGAGATTTCCTTCTCAGGGGCTGCCCAGCTCAGCACCCTCCCAGGATGACTCCATGGAGCTGTCCTGCAGCCACCACTGTCAGCTGTCCCAAAGAGAAGGCTTCCACCATACCTGAAGAGAATTTTTTTCCCCTATTCATACAAAAAACACCAGAGGGTCAAGGCAGAGCTGCCTGAACTGCTACCAAAAGCAGTCCCGTGTTCTCTGGCACCTCTGCAGAACCTGCCCGCACCTCTCTGGCCACAGAAGAGCCTCCAGAAGAGGGGCAGAAGGATGCTGAGGCGACGCCGAGCTCTCTCCCAGGCTCCTAACAAAGGCTCTGCAAGCAGCTCCCAAAACCTATTAGGATTAATAGACTAAATACCTACTTCTGTTACACTGAGACCTAGAAAGCTGGTGGACTGGCACTACCCTCTAAAATAACCCTGTGTTAACAGGGCATTCTGCTGGCTTTTTCCCCATATTATCACTATGAAACACACAAAGGTAACCACACCAACCAAAATTTAAATGCTCAGAGCTTGCTCCTGCACCAAACACAGCACAACCCGCGCGACACCTGGGTACTGCACGCAAATTTTAGCCATCGGATGCAATACACTGAACTCCACACTCTGTCTGCAACAGAATCACAGCTTTGGTGTTTACAGCAACACGCTTCTGACCTTCACAGCTGCAAAGAATAACTCAAAAGATCTCAGATTAGCAAAAAAATACCAAATCAAACTTTGGAGACAACTCTTCAAGAGCTATCAGCTGTAAATGCATCGCTAAGTGGGTGCTGATGTTCCCCAACTGCTATCCCAGCGCTGACCGGGCTCTGCTGGAGTTGTCACCAGGCAATTTTGCATACAAACGCCTCTGCTCTGGAGAGGAACATCAGCTGACAGCCTGAGCCAGTCCGGGAGGAGTCCTGGCCTGCCCTAAAAGCAAGGCTGATGAAGCCTGTAGCCCAGAAACAAGCTCTTCTACAAGCGGGCATGGGTCCTGCTCCACCACCCAGCTTCAGCAACCTGCCTGCTGCTGCCAGCAGCACCGCACCACGACTTCATCCTGAGCGCCTCCAGAAACATCCAAGGGCACTTGCAGTGCCCTTCTGACACCCTGAAGCACTTCACTTCCTACCCAAGTATGATCTGTACAGCTTACGTATCCCACTGCGTAAATCTCTCCAAGAACAGACATCTCACAGCTGTGGTTTTCACTGCTCCGAGGTGCTGTGCCACATAAACGTATCCCTTTCGCTCCCAAGACCGGGATGATTTCCTGCTGTAGCATGTGACAGATTCCAGTTATGCCGACCAAATCCATGCAACAATATTAGCAACAAAAGAGAGGAGGACCTGGGGCTTGAGGGGCACCAGTCCTCTGTGTAGACCCCTGTAAGGCGCTGCATCCCGATGCAATTCCTTCAACTGTTACAAACCCTAGCCAGAGGAAGGAGGAAGAACGGACAGGGTGATGTGGCTGCAAGCATTCGGTGGTGACAAGGAGGAAGCTAGTGTAAGGCAGCAAAAATCAGGCTGATGGCCAGTAACATCCTTAAAAGCCACACGAAGTGAAGAGCACAAGCCAACGCCACAGACTCGATGCATCTGACTCCAGCCTATCTGCCCCAAAGTGTACACGTGCTAACTCAGATCTCTGTTTTCTGCTGGTGGCGATGCTCACATCACCCATACGTTCCTGCCAGGTGGAGGTGGCCGACAAGACAGGTTTTGGCCCAAGCCCAGCAGTAAGGGGCACATCGGGGTAAGGGAAACCAGGGGAACTTCTTCGTTCCCAACCAAGTGGGAAAGTTTCTACCTTGCAGGTCCATCTACACGTAAGTAATACTCCACCAGCTCTTCTGCCAACACAGCGACGTTGTGCAGGGCGTGATAAGCCGGCACGTCAGTGCCAAACCAAGTGCCCCCATTTATTTTCCTCTGGTGGTGAGGAGGCAGAAGTTAGGCCTGGAGGGTGAAATAAGACACATTGGCAAAAACATGTGTTTGTAGATAAGCCGCATCCAAAGTAGGAGCTTTTAAAAAGAAAGGCACCAGGAAGCTACACAAAGCTAGGGCACATCACACAAACACAACTTCTCATCTTTGGAAGAAATTCCACTACCACCGCCCGGGAGCGTTTTTCACAGTCCGGTTATGCACGCAGCTTTTGTGGGACCAACCATCGGGGTTGGCCCAACAAAAACCATCACGCTTCTTCCCCCAGCAGGCAGGACACACGCCTGGCACGCACCTTCCCAAGCCCTGCTGCCAGCATCGGCTGCCACTTCAGCGTGGTAAATCCTATCTGTGCTCCTCCTGGAGCACACGGCGAGCTTTACCTGCTCGGTCCAGAAATGGAGTAGGGGAAGGGGAGAGGCTGAAGGCCAACATCAGAAGAAAGTGACTGATAAAAGCCACTGTGCTACCCACATATGGGAGCCGTGCCGTTCAGGTACACGTGGAGAGTTATAGTTTCACCTGCTAGGTGCCACGCCACCCACGGAATTAAGCAAAGGCTTAACGAAGTTACTCCTCCAAGACCCGGCTGAGGTTCCTGGGTGGTGCAGCCCCGTCTCTCTTGATGCTTCCACGCTGGATCTGCCACCAAGGGGAGCACCCGGGGCACTCCGCTGTCCCCCAGGCCCAGCTCCTGCAGCTCTGCTTTCTTGGGGAAATTATAAAGAAAAGCACAGTAAAGCTGGTAGGGATGAGAGGGGTTTCGGAGGGCAGACTCAACGCCCGGCCTACGTACCAACTGGTCCCTAAAAGCACATTATGAGGTGGTTTCAAAGAGCAAAACACTTCGAGTTACAAACAAAAACATTGAGTTTATGTTTAAATTGCGGACACATGCTTAATTCTATCCCTGGTGCATTTTTAATTGCTTAGGCAGTTCTTAGAGAGCAAAAGGCGCGACCTAGAACACACGTTCCGGATTATTTTTCACCGATTACTTCATAAATTCAAAAAGTTTATTCTCCTTCCCCCCCAGAGGGAAAGGGAGCCCTTCAGAGAATAAAACCCTGGGCGAAGTGATAAAACTTCTCTTTCCATTTCCCCACGCATCCTCCCCTTTATTCCCCATCCCTGGGAAGGCAGCGAGGAGGCTGTGCCCGGAGCCGCGGCCAGGTAACCGGGCTCAGCACTCCCGAAGTCGCGCGGCGATTTGAGGCGTTTCGTGAGGTAAAAAAATACCCGAATTGGCTCCGAAGAGCCTCGATGGGGTACTAGAAGCCGCGGGCCCCCCCCACCCTGAGGCGGAGCGGGGCGCGGGGCCCTCACGGAGCTGCCCCGCGGCCCGGCCCGGCCCGGCCCCGCCGGGGGCTCCCGCTCCGCTCCTGCTCCTCCCGGGGCCGCCGCCACGCCCGGAGCCGCCGCCGGGTGCCCGGGGCCGTGCGGAGCCGAGCCGGGCCCGCTGCCGGCCCCACATTGTTCCCCCGGCCCGGCCCGGCCTCCTCCTCCTCCTCCTCCTCCTCCTCTCCTCTCCCCTTCCCTTCCCGCTGCAAACTTCGCCCGCCCGCTCCGGACCTGCTCCGGCTCCGGTCCCGGCTCCGGTCCCGGTTCGGGCTCGGGCTCCGGTTCCGACTCGTAGTCCTCCTCGTCGGCGCTTCCAGACATGGCCATGGCTCATGGTGGGCCCAGGCGGAGCCGAGCTGACATGGCTGGAGCGGCGCTGCTGGCGGAGCCCCGCTCCCCGCACACACACACACACATGCAGGAGGAGGAGGAGGAGGTGGAGGAGGAGGAGGAGGAGGAGGAAGGGGGGGGCCGTGCATATTCATGCCAGGCAGCCAGGAAGGGGCTGGCCCTGGCGGCACGGCCAATCGCGGCCCGCTCGCACAAAGCCGGCCTGCGGGGACAGCGGGGACAGAGGGGGCACCCCCGGCACCCCCCCGGTTCTCCCCCTTTTTTTCCTTCCCTAGCAGCGGGGCCCTGCCTGGCTGAGCCGGGCCGAGCCGGGCCGAGCAGCGCTGCACGGGCTGAGAGGGAGACAAAGGAACCGGGCTGGGAACGGCTCCGGGCACCCCCACACGGAGCTGGGATTTTGGGGATGCTGCCCCTGAACCCCTGCACACCTGGCCCTGCACAACTCAGAGGGGCCCAGGGGAATAAAGGCCCCTCTGGGGGGTGAGATGGGCACGGGGGGGTGCTGCTGGGGAGCCCCAGGACAGCGCCTCGGATGCAGGAGGCACGGTGGAGGGCGTGCTGCTGGGGGGCAAGGCAGGCAGGCCTGAAGCAGGGTGCTGAGAATTGGGTTTCCCATCGCGCCGCTGGGCCTGCTGCTTGCAGGGGAAGTCCCGCTTCCATGCAAGTTGGTAGGATTTCGCCTCTGGCTCCGACGCCCACAACGCAGAATTAAAGATGAGATTAAATATTTGCATGTGCCGAGCAACCGAGAAGCCATACAGCAGCAGATCCAATGGTCTTCGCGGCAGGATTTTTGCCAAACAAGTTGCGGCTCGGTTCCCTGGGCTGCAGCACCACGTGGCCGCACCGGGCCGGCAGTGGCCCGGCAGAAGAGGCAGCAACAGGCAGGAGCTGGCACACGAGCGGCAATGCTGCCTTGTGCCTTTGCCCCTCAGAGCCTCACCTCCCAGGTTTAAGCAACAAAGTTCAGCCCAGCTTTAAACACAGTTACAGGTGACTGCTGGAAAAGCCAAGCGAATCGTGTCATTACATCCCTTCCTTACTGTGAATGCATTAAAGATCCATTTCTTGTTTGCACATCTGTCCTCTTGCCAAATCAAGCTCCCATTATGGGTAAGTGATGGTATTCTCCCAAACCCTGCTTGCTGCGATGCCAGGAGCGAGGCCTTTACGTGCAGCCCATGGTGCGGCTCTCCAGCGTGCCATGGGCTACATTCAGCCCATCTCCTCAGGTTTCTCTCTCCCCCATTGTGCTCGTACACAACCCAGAGCGGGAGCAGATGAAAGCTGAGGCACGCAAGGCATGTGCCTAAGGCCTTGGCTTTCAGAAGCACAAGGTAGGATCAGAATCCAACATTTTCTGGAGGAGAGAGGGAAGGGGGGATGCGTTTCCCGCTAGAGGCCTACAAAGGAGAGCTTATAGGTACGAAGCGAGGATAACCGACATGCTTACCGCAGTGTTTGTGGTTCGAGCAGTCGGCCTCCAGCAGGGGCAGGAGAACAGATAACATCGGGAAGGATATGCTGGGTCCTACACCTGGGTCCTACACCTGCCCGGGGCAGGCCAAGCCTCCAGCCCAGGCTCAGGTTCCACTCCAGGCTCCCCACTCCACGTTTAGCTCCACAATCCAGACAGGAGAAAAAATAACTCGTGCCATCCCCCAAGGACAATCCACCGGTCACACCGCAGTGAAATGTTATTCACAGCAAATTAAATCATGACATAGATCCTCCTCCTCTCACCTGCGACAAGCCCCAGCACTGGTGATACTGGCGTTAGCCCACCTGGGCTGCAGCAGGTCGCATCGAGCCGCGCTCCCCAGCCACCCGCGAGCGTGTTCCAGTCTGCCACTTGCAACAGCAACACAACTGACAAATTAGCTCTAATTACGAGGCCTGCGTTAACCACTGAAGACGCACGCGCCAAGATCTCAGAGTGATTTTCAAATGCTAGGTAAACTTTGCAGAGCTGGCATTAAAAAAAAAAAAAAAAGAAAGCGGATAGGATACGACATAAAATAGCAAATTGGGAATCGGTGGGGGGGGAAAAACACTGCAACAAAATGAACTTTTCCGATTGTAATTGCTCTCTGAAAATCTCATCTTGTACAAGAGCAGCTAAGCATTCAAAGATATATTTAATACACAGAAAGAACTATTAAAAGAGCATTTTCCAGCTTGATCCTTTCGGCTTGTCTACTCTGGAGAACACTAAATTACAACAAATAGTGAGCAACCCTTGTGTGAACTGTTCTAGCAGTGCACATTTCACTGTCCCGCTACGGTTTACAGCAGTTCAGAAAACAAAACAAGCAGTACCAACCCTAGCCATGCCTGTACTGGTGTAACTGTGCCCGTACTTCATCTTTGTGTGATGTAATTTGCGTGATGTAATAAGGAATAAATAACATCCTAGACTGAACCGCTGAACTAGCCTTAACAGAAACGGCATGAAAACAGCCAGTACTTCCTATTCTGAACTGTTGTGTTGATTGTGTCCCTCCTGAAGTCCCACGTAAGTCTCATCAATACCACCATCTCCACAGAAATCAATTACACTGTCACCAACTGAGACAATAAACCTCAAGTGAAGAATAAACAGCAGGAGGAGGTGAGTGCCAAACAACCGGATTTCATTCTCATGCAAATACCCTTTAGTAAAACCAAGATGGGGATGGACGGACGGACTACAACCTGCACTGTATGTGCTTGCTCTCGAGCATCTCTGCTACCAACAGATTTCAGCTGTTGCTATCTGTGCTCAGTGCTAAACAGCACCCGTGTGTCCGTATTATACACGGAAGTTTATGATTCTACGATTCCCAAGTTGAGGTGAACAAGTTTTCAATACAATACAAATATACCGTTGATTTGAACCTTCTTTTGAAGCTTTCTATGTTTCTTTATAGACTAATTGTATTTTGCTGATAGTAGAAAAATATTTAAGAGAAAACAGATTAGGAAAAAAAAAAACACATGCAGAATTGGTTTATATGCAAGTTCTTGGAAAAAAGATCTCGTGATTTGCGCTTGTGCTACTTTCTGGAGGCCAGTAGGTATGTTTTTGAAAAACAAACCCATTGAGATGCTTACAAGTCAGCTTCTTGACCTGTATCAGAATAAGAAAGTTACCCAATAGCTTTCTAAGGATCATTATTTTGGTGCAAGTGTCCATTCGTATGATATATGATCCTAACTGTTGGGCCTGGTCAAATTTCATAACGCTTTTCTCAAGAGTTCTGGCCAATACTTCAGTCATATTCTCAACACTGTCAGAAACAATCTGGCAACCTTTTGTCTTCAACTATCCATCTCGTGTCTTGATCTTACTACTTCCCACTATTTATTTTATCTGAACTATGACATAAGAGTAGTCATCAGATGCCCTGAGTATCCATTGCAATCTCTTTAATAAACCATCCGATTGATCAACCTGAGATCAAATAAAGTAACTCAAGATGAAATAATCTATTGATTGCTCCCTCCACATAATGCCTCCTGCACGTACTTTCTACCCAGTCAGTGTCCAACACATGAGAAGCAAAGAAGGCAAGGGCTGTACGACTCTCTTGAAGACTGACAACCTTGGGCTATTACAGGGTAGCTGAGGAGCAACACACGAAACAACAGGAGCCCAGACAGAACGTGCTGGTGGCAACTCATGTGCTCAAATCTTTCTCACAAGCCTTGTTTAAAAAAAAAAAAAAAAGCCATCCTATCATCTTAAGAATATAATAAGACCACAGAAAGTTTGCTGAAATACTGACTTCGTCTGTCAAACAAGGCAAAAGCTCCACATCTTGGGAACCTGCTGATACAGAACTGAGGTCTTCTATCTTCACAGCATCACATCTGTGGAAATGGAGAGGTACCAAGAAACTCAACAGTGCCTGAGATCTGGATGTGCAAATTTACTCTCTACATGAATAGCCATGGCATGACGGGGGCTATCTGCTGGGAAATGAGGAAAATCCTGCCATGCTTCCTTCCACAAATCCTTATATCACAGAGGGCTCACCTCCAAGAGCCATGTCCTGCCAGTAAATCCAAAAACTAGTGAAGTAGGCTCAAAAGAAGGTAAGAAATGACTGCCACGCTGTGGAGGAACATGCAAATAAATGTGGTTCCTAGCTAAAAGAGTGGATTAACCAGAATATGTAACCTGCTTTCCTTTAAGTAGCTCTGCACTCTCAACACACAGCACAAAACGCTCTCGCTGAGACAATCAGTTGTGTCTGATGTCTGGCAGCAGCTCTCAAACCTTGAGACCAAACCCAAACATTCAGTGGCAAACAAACGGTACACTGAAATGTAAGCAAAGAAAGCGCTCAAGTATGTTTTTCCTCGTGAGAGCTCAGGTGCTGGGCTGTCAACTACAACCTCTATTTGGATTTGTAGGGAAACATGCGGGACAAAAACAAGCAAAACACGCTTAACTATGTCTCAAAGATGCTTCACTTTTATCAGACCTTCTCTATTTCTTTTGTTAGATTTGCTAATTTTCAAAAAGGAGAGCGCTTCTGTGCCTCTTAGATCTGGTCTACCAGTGCCTGCAGGAAAGTCATAAAGTTGAAACAAGACCTCATTTATATTCTCAGCAGACTTTAATTTCAGTGTGCTATGGAACTAAAAGGAAGCCATCTTCTCAGGGACAGAACATACAATTCAATTCTGTTCTGAAAAGTGCACGCAGGATTAATGTCCATAATTGCGCAGCACGTACCGTGGAATGACAAACGCCTTCCACGTTGCTCTGCCAATGTGCTTCGATCCAGAAACAAAACTATTAAATCTCAGATATGTAACTCAAAGCTTGAATGGTTTTAATGTCGGGGCGGGGGAGAGCCTAAGGATGCTCAAATATTTAATCAGATTCAAATCTTAGCTTTTTGTTTGGTTTTGTTGGCCAACTTGGCAAGGCATGTAGTCCAGCTCCTGGTGATAAAATTTGAGACCCATCAACCCATTTCATGTGCACCACATTCAGAAAAGGTCTTAGGACTCACGCAGTTTTTTCATCAGCACTTTTACTGCCATGAAATAAAGTGGCAATCTTGAAAAATGGCAGTCAAGACCTTAGTTGGAAAAAATTGATGTTACTGAATATTCTTGCATATGTTGGAAGAATGACAATGGGAAGAACACATAAATCTTCTACTATGATACCTGGAGCACAACAGTTTGAAAATAGAGATGTCTGCTCATTTTTTCCAATCTGTTCAAATTTCTACTCAGAGCCAAAATGGCTCTAATTTACCTGTTTGATGTATTAATCACATAAAGGCATCGGTCAAATTTCAAAGCAAGTGGCTGAGAGTTGATAAGAAGGGAAAATATTAAGTCAAAGATGGAAGATTAAGAAGGTGCTCATTCAAGTCCTTGCTATTTATAATTACTCCCTGAAGGGACACAATATTTCAAGTACAGCCTCTTGAGGTGAGAAATAATCTGTCAAGTCACCAGGCAAAGCTTTTAGAAGAATGCTGAGGCAATAGAAGCGAAGCTCTTTGGGGATATTATGTATGATATACATACACCAAACCCTGAAACTCCTCTGGCCTGCGTGGAGTTCCCACAGAAATGAATTTGTCTCGAGAACTAATGTTTGGAAGAGGTTGAAGCAGTGCTCAGAAAGATAAACAAGCCAGGCAAGGAGCTGCCTTCCTCACCAGCGCTGCCCCAGGAAAGCAGACATTTGACAGAAGCTCCCAGTAGCTTCAGCAACTCTTACTGCTTTGTGCAGAACCTGAAGAAGTCTTCAGTTCTGGTGCATCAGGTTTCTTCCTGCTCCTAAGTGCACTTAGCAAGGAAAGGGCTTCGTTTTGTATATGTACAGCGACTGTGGGAAGTCCCCTTAAAAAAAATCCCCCAAACCTCAACTATGTGGTTTTGTTTCTTAATGGATTTGTCAGGAGCCAGAACTGGGGTACTCGTCTGAATACATTCCAGGGTTCTCCCACCACATGGCAACTGCTATTCCTACAGAGTGAAAGAACAGAAATGACTAAAAATTATTTAAATCACTGATTCCAATCACAAATGAAATCGGTAAAGAGAAAAACAAATTTAAATTGATTTTAATCTTGATTTTCTTTTGTACTTAAGTTACTTTCTGGCAGAAAAAATATTAGTATCTGATAACTATCAAGAAATGTCTGATTTGCAGTAGATGATGAACTTTATAATCAGTACTTTTTATCAACAAATAGGGTTCACAATACACATGGATTTGTATATGCAAATCTTGCAGACTATAGGCATTTGTATCTGTTGTTGACACCTAGCAGAGTTGAAGCACTGCTGTGTGAGATCACTTCAAACACCTTTAAACTGGTGCCTGGTAAGGACAAAATGTGACAGTTTCAACAGTTTCAATTGCCTTTTCTTGCTCCTGTGGCACTGGAATGACTGATATAAAACTTGATTTGAATCACAACCAGAAAAAAACAAAGTCCAACAAATTACACAGAATTATTTTGATGTCCTTTTGTTTTGTTTTTGTTGTTTTGTTTGTTTGTTTGTTTTCCTTTCTCCACCTTCCTAGCTGTTTTCTTACACTATAAATACTAAACTAAAAAATCAGTCATTCAATGCTTGCTTTTCATTGTCAGTTTTTGCTTTCTAACATGTTCATATTTTCACAGGAAGTACCCTGAATGGCTCTCCAAGGGCTGCTCTGTCCTAGGGAATTTGGCACAGGTTTCTTGCTGCTAGGAATGTAGCTTTCCTGGTGGTAGCCCCCAGGCAGGCTCCTGAAACTGATGCTGTTTTGATGCTGTGCCATTTATACGTGCTCAGATCTGTTTCAGACACCACTCCGGTTAAAACACTAATTGCTGGAACTAGTACCTCAGTGCTCTTGCTGCTCTGGGAGGAGCTGGCCTAGCAGTAGCTATGGTAGGAATTCTTGGTAAGCAAGCAAGTAAAAACCAGAAGTTTTTATTCAAAGGTTTTCAAAAACATTCATTGTCCACCTAGCACCTCTTCCTTTGAATTGAAAGAAAACCTGATGTAAAACAACGCGCAACACTTCTGAAAAATAAGTGATGCTAACCACAGCTAAGTTTAAGTTTACCCAACCTCTTGAATTCGTGCTATTTTTCTTTCTAATTTCTACATACATTCACATTTTATTAATTCTTAGACCATTTAAATACTATTTCTGGCCTTTGATGCCATGCACAAAGTTGCATACATGTTCATAAAACTGGAGCTATGCATAAAGATGCTCTATTATTAGAAACTGGTAGATCATCTTCCCTTTCCAGCATTATTCATGTGAAATACCAAGAAGAGAGAAGTTTCCTTGCTAGAAAATGGCAGCAGACACATGTGCCAAAGGACCATTATGGGATCCAGATCCAGACAAACCATCACTGCCTTTTATTATTTTAAATACAAGTTATTCTGAAGAATCTAACACCCTTTTCACCACCAGTCTACTTTTTTTGTGTGTGTGTATGCACGCTATTTACTTCAGACTATGAGTAGTGATCAGAAACCTTATTTCCAGACTAAGTTTATTTATGGTGTGTTTATACTCACTTGTTCTCATGCCAACATTGTCCACTAACTTAAATAATTCTTCTCTTCCCCTGGTATTTATATTCCCTGAAGTACTTACACACAGCAATCATCTCCCCCTGCAACTTTGTTGTGCCATGCTGAACAAGACATGCTCTTCTAGTCTCCTCTCTCAAACATCACATCTTGAACTCTATATGTGGTTCTGGAGTCCCATATCCGCCCTCATCTCAAAACCACCTGTAGTGGAACTAGAATAGTGATAGAGATGATCGAACATATGGTATGGTTTGTATACCAGAAGACATTGAAGTTCCTGGTGTTTTTCAGCTTGTTTTTCTGCTTTTCTACACGGAACTTTATTAAACAGTGGTGTCACTGTTGCAGGATGCTATCGCTACCAGAAAGATCAACAGGTTCCACAAATTATTAGGTAAATTCATGGGAAATAAAGTACCTACCAAGGGACAGCAAAACAAAGCTGATGATACAACCTTCTAGCTTAACTGTGAAGTTAAGCAAAGGAAAGACTGCTGTCTGCCCTGTTCTTACAGCCCCTCTAACAGTTGGGACTGCCCACTGTCGAAGCAGGACACCGCATACAAAGACCGTCTGGTCTGACCGAGTATGTCCAGCTCAGTGCTTCCTCAACCATTTTTTAAAATCACTTTTTTTTTTCCTGATTCACACGCACCAATACATAGCTACAAACATTACTTTGCATTGCAATTGCAGGGAATGGTGTTTAAAATAAAACAAACATAGTTTAATTAAAATTTCGATTTGTAGCATTTACGAATTAATAGTACTCCTTTAAGTAGGGATATTATCACTGCTCTATGATACTTTTCAAGTATTTTCTCTTAAAAGCAAGAAGCAACAATTACACAGAAGCAGCGTATGAACAGGGAGGTCAGAAAACCAGCCACATTTTCCAGTATTGTTAACCAGCCACTGAAAATTACAGCTTCATCTCCTGCTCACAGCCAGAGCGATACATATTTGGACACTTGCTATCATTACAAATGCAGTGCCTTTAGGTTTATGCCAGGGGAGAGAGATGAGAATCTGATGCAGTCTGCATTTCTAACCCTTCACAGAGCAACAGAGTCCAAACACGTTTTACTTCTTTACAGCCACTCTTCATAGACAACTGAAGATCTTTATCACAATAAAAACTGAAAGCACTGCCACAGAGTGTAATTACGTGCTCCTGTAGTTGACTGTTGTCTTCCAGAAATAGGAAAGGATCTGAAAAAATACGTTTTCTGCTTGGACCATACTATGGGTTCCTCTAATAAGCCATTAGCCTTAATCCCTGTGCAGATGAAATGGTTTGCTACCAAACTTTCTGCTGAAATTTTCACAGATCTTTACAAACAGTAATTCCACTTCACAACCCAGGATGTGAAGCAGCAGCATCTACCAAGAACGAGCTCTGGGAGCGGAGAGGTGCCACTTGCCTGCTGCATGCAACCCAAGAAGGTTGCAGCAGAGCTGGGAACACAACGCAGACCTTTGCCTCCCCTTCTGTACATTACACCTTCAGATGTCACCTACTTGTTTCATCTCCTCACCAATACATCTCACCGATACTTCCGTTTCTTTTCTCAGTGAAGAAAGTTTTTGAGAGAGCTGCAGAAAAGCAGACAGCCTCAAATGCCTTTAGAAAGGGTAGATGTGAGCGATGGATGCAGCACGAGGGGAGCACAGTACATGGATGGGACTCCCATGCATTCAGCTGGGTGTCTGCCCATCACCCTGTCCACTGTGAGCTGTGAATCAAGGTGAGTGAACATTTCTTTCCTAAAACCCGGAATTTCAGTCTTCAAACAATGGTTTTGCAGCACAGAACTGCACACACTGTTGTCACGCACATTAACGATGTGTAAAAGAACCTGTGAGTCAATTCTAAATAGAAATGTTATTTGCTGCTTCTAAAATCACTCAGATTATTAGAAGCACGTTCTTTCAGAAGGAAGTCAACATAACTAAGCAAGCCCTTTCACAACGTGGGTTATTCACATAGTTAAGTTGTTTGCTGTCCCTTCCTTCTTCGGGGATCTCTTACCTTAGTAAGAGTTTTCTACCTCTGCTCTACGTTTTCCTTGTTCCATCTTTTCCATACTTGTTTCTCTCCTCATCCTGCTCTCTTGCTGTTTCTAGCCTCTTCCCTTCCTTTCTTTACAGTCATTTCCATTTTCTTTGAAATGTTTTGGCATTTAGTGCCGGCTTTATTCTTCCTTCTCCATCTGCTGCTCTTGTCTTTCTAAATCTCTTCTGGAGGCTTCTCTTGGGAGAAAGTAAGAGACACGTTTTTCGTTTATTGCCTCCTTTTTCTGAATTCCATTTCCTTTCTCTTACTTTAAGGACTTTGAAGCAGACAATCCTCCTTTATCTGGAAGCTGGTGCACCAGCTACATCTTACCAGCCCCACAGAAGCCAGTACCGTTCTGTATCCTATCTGCCGCTTGCTTTACACATCAGTATCTCTGGAAAAGCACTCTTAAATATTTGGCATTTCTCCTATATACTAGAAGAACCATACTACAGAAGCAAAATTAGTGCAGGGCGTTACTCCCCTGTCTTGTCCTCAATGTTTGTGGAATCTTCCAGCCATGGAGACCTGCTCCACCAGCTACACTCCAATTTTAAAGGGAGTTTCCGCCTCCCTTAGGGGTTTCTTCTCTGTAAAATCTATTTCATTATCAGGATTTACAAAGAACAAAGGAGAAATAATGAACCTTAACCATTTACACCATTGCTTTTATACAAATTTCCCTTACATTGTCTTTCCAACGTATTTTAATTTGGGGCCCAAAGATGCAACACTAAGACACGTCCTCTGGGCCTGCTCACTTGGCCTCTGCTTCCAAGAAGGGAAATAGCTGTGGCACGAAAGGTGATGCACACGTTTGTGCATCAGAAGGGAATCCAACAAGTTCCTTTTGCAGAACATTCAGCCAAACCTGTGTGTACCTTTCAAGTTAAGCATAATACCAGCTGATTACTGATTAAGCAAAATAAGTATGAATACTTAAGTAAATGGGTTTTATTTGCAAATTTCAAGCTAAACTCTGACTTTCTATAAAGTTTTCCTCTTATTTGTGTGATGTGTAGAATTGTTTGTTATTATAACTTAGCACTAGGAATGATGCCTTTAAAAATGTCTGCTTCCAAAAAGGCTGATGGAAAATAAGCACCAGAAAGTTAAAAAAAACAAATACACATACACAAATTTGCAGGCAGCAAGATGGATTTTGCAAAAAGGAATGAGATTAAAATCACAAAAAAAAAAGAAACAGAATCTCAGAATCTTTTACAGTTACTTATGTTGCCAATGCACAGAAATAAAATATAAGAAGTGAGACATCCATCAAGGATTCCAAAATAAAGTGAACAAGAACATGAACAAACACCAAAGCTTATGAAAAAAAAAACCAAAAAAACTCCAAATATTAAGATGCTTACTTCTACCACAAGCTCAAAAAATTGAGCACGAGTCAATTGTTCCTTAGTTTTGCTTTCTAAGTTTCTCACACCAGTTTTCCTCTGGTCCCAGAGATATATTTTTTTATTTGATGTTTAAAGTATACTTGGCTGGCGAACAGCAGCTATTGAAGCAGAGGAGTGGAGCATCTGACATCTATTCCTCTCAAGGTTTTTAAACAAATTGTTGTTTTTAAACAACTCAATGTTTTAAATACAATGCATGCTCCTACAGACCTATTACAAAGTAAAAGGGAAATAGGCATTTAGCAAGCTGTACCTTATCTGAAATGCACCCAGCTAAAAGCCAGAAATAAGGCAGAAGCAGGATCTCATGCTGCCTTTGCTCCACTTTTCCCTAGTGGCTGCTGAAGTCCATGGTCTCCTACTCCCCATCTGAAACCAGCAAACTCTCACAGCTACAAGTGATTATATACCAAGCCACAGCAAGTACACCAGCAAAGAGAGAACAGGGAAAATAATTCACTCACAGTTAATGATTTGAAAGTTATTTACAATGATAATAACAACAGATTTTCAGTTAGAAGACTGATTAAAGTTGACTGACCCTTTCAGGATTTCTAGAGAAATTATGTATTATAAAACTAATTCAGTGAAAAAGGACAATAAAAATAGAAGCGATGAGACATCATCCAAATAAGCAAAGCTGCTTTTACAGCACGCTGAATAACTGGAGTGTGGTAAACATACCACTGTTATAAATAACATTCAGCCTTTTGACATTATTCTTTAGTTAATTATTTCAAACTCTTCATAAGCATTAATGAAGCAAACCTCCCTGTTCTTCTGCAAAGTGGAGAGAATTACGCCCATATATAGGAAGAAAAAATGAAGGTACAGAGACAAAAAATCCTCCAAAGTTAGTGGAAGATGTGTATGAGAAAAATTTTGTGCAGTATGACACAAAAAACATCCTCTCATCCAGATCAAAGTATTTGCTAAGTGATCAGTCTGTCGGATTTACGCAGCATTTAAATTTACACAAAATGTTGCATCAACATTTTCAAATTTAACTATGATTAGTAAATGACTAAGACATATCAAAGTTTTATACTGATAAGTAAGGCGCAAAAAAATCCTTTTTAAAATAGAAACCCTACTAATTTCTCCCTACTGAGGCACCTTTATATGTGCTGCTTCAACACGCAGTTTTAAAACTATTAAAAATAACTTTTCGTGTTAAAAGCGCTAGCTGCTGCCAAAGTATCACAGAAACCACTTGTCAGATTACAGCTAGAAAACACCAGGATCTGGCAACGATTAGTAAGGAATTGTGAATTGTGTCTCATTACCTTTGGGGTCTTCTTGGGCCAGCTGACCACAGGGACACCCGAAATGGCAAGATTTTGGTCATCATCAGCATGTTCCTTCAGAATGTTCTGTTGCGAACGAAAAGGTCTTTATTAACCAGAGAAATATTTTTCCAGCTGACGAGCGCAGAGACTTACAGAACACAACACCTACCCTGATGAAAAAGACTGACGTGATCCCTGCTGACTCGTTACACCTCTGCGAGCTAATTTTGCTTCAGAGCTTCCGATTCACAACAAAGCTCACACGTTGTTACAATGCCAGAAGTGCAGTTTCTTGCACACCAGACAGCAAAACCAATCAACGAATCGCCTCAAGTATTACAGATTTCTTCAAAATTGGTGTGTCCAGAAGACACACCAGTGCTTTCCACTGGTAATGCCAACCATTAGCTCTCCCTTTACACTCTAGCTCACTGAAACCCAAGCAACCACCACAACCAACATCTCCACCGGCCTCCCTTCCACACCAAAGGGCAGGCCAAGCTGTTGGAACCTAATTCACTCATGCAATCGGATAAGAAGTTCAGTTTCCTGAGTATTCACTAAGAAACCAACTGACTTGGGATGGCACAGGACGAAGGGAAAAGGTCGGTCTTCCTGCCCCCACCAAATCCTCTGCCTTAAAGCACTGACCAGACACCTCGTGAGTGGGTTGTGCTGCCCTACACAGCTTCTGCCGCTGAGATTTGTTCCCATCGCTGCACAACCCAAGGCAGAGGTGGGGAAGACTCCTTTTAAGCGTACTTGGTGGTGTAGTTGGGAATCGTCCATGCTCCCTGACTCCCTACACGCTTACTAACCTCGCTACAGAGCTCTTCAGGTGGAGTTCAGCAGCTGAAGATGACGACAAATGCAAACCCCAAACAAGGGGGATCCTGTTGAGCTGCTGAAAACTGAGGCCCAAATAAGTACTAACAGCTTAAGGAAGAAAAAATTGCTCCAACTACACAAACAAGGGCAGCAGGTTGGAAACCGCCTTGTAAAGAATTTCGGAGATAACCCCAGACAATGAAAGTCAACACCACTGCTCCCAATTATACCGACTTCTTGAAAAAAAATTAATTAGACAGCAATAGGCACCAGGCACTCTCAGCACCACCACCACCGCCGGCACTCTAATTTAATAATGAGAAATTTCACACACTATACAAAGAGAGCTTAAAATACAGGCATTTTTAATAGGAAACACACTTGGAATTTGTCTGTAATCGTCCGCCAAGGGCTGGGCACACGACGGCCCCGTGCCAGACCCCAGCAGCCCAAGCACCGGCACCCGACTCCAGGCTTGTGTCCCTGCTGTGGAGCACAGGCAGGCAGCGAACACCCAGCCCCAAAAGCTGCTACAGACAGGTTAATTAATGGCAAGTTAACTAACTCCTGACCAAGCAGAGCAAGGCCAAGTGAGCACCTCCATTCCCACAGCCCCTTTGTATTGAGGCAGCAATCAGCGTGATAACTGTGAGCACATTCTGGAAGCCAGTTTTCAGTCCTAAAAACAGAGAGGGCTTGGTATTTTTATAGCAAAGCCCAAATTCTCCAGAGCGAGAAGGCAGCTTGAGAGCCATATAAACAAAGGGCAAATTAATCCCTCATTACTTTGTTACTCTTCAATTTGGAAGTTTGCAAGATGGAAAACCTTAACATTTCCACTCGTGATTGTCAGAAACTCCAAGTTCAATAGGAAGCAGAGCATATTCCTGGAACTTGGCAAGGTACCGAGGGTTTCTTCTTATCGTATGCATCACGTGAAAATATTATCCAAGAAGAAACTTAAAACTATGTCAGTTTATCGTATCGGCCAGCTGAAAACAACGGATGTCTCAGCAGCAGAACCATAACCAAGCCACAGCTGCACTGACTGGTGCCAAAGGTCAGCACACAACGGGCTGGGGGATGCACACTTCACCTGCTAAAAAAGAAAAACAAAAAAGGAGATAAAGAAAAGCCATGGGGCTTCAGTTAGACAAACAACACGATGCTCATCCAGCACAAAACTGCCCGATTCACTACACTTGAAGGCTGTGGTGACAACGGCAGGTATGAAGGAAAGAAACTGAGTAAGTATGTAAGAATCCAGCTTAGCCATGAATTTCACAAGCACAGCAAGGAATGACTCCCCTGAAATGCATTCAGTAAAGGGAGTGTTTTTCTGCCATCAGAATAAGAATGGGGTAAGATTTCTTGGCAAGAAAAAGTAAGAACATATTTCAGTAGATATCATCTGTCTTGCACAAGAATCTGCTGCTGCTGCCAAGGAGTTGCGGATATTTGACAAACTCTGCTCTGCAAACTGAGTTTCTTCTGCCCTAATGGACTTCAACAGTCCCTTCAAAAGCAGAGCAGCATTTTTGCTTTGAAGTGGGGAAGGTCTGTGGCATTATTAGGAGGCAGATCTCACAATCCTCCTTCCCAACAGCAGCGAAGGCATTACCATCCTGCTAGCAACATAACAGAAACGCCGTGTGCTGAAATCAGAGCCTGCATGCAGACAGCTATCACTAGCAGTGTTTAATGTGGGATGCAGACTGCTCAGCTTTACCTGCCTTGTGATGTGGGGTGGACAAACTACACCACGGTGTAAGATGGTTGATTCTCCATTCACTTCTTCATGCCTAAGTCCACCCCAACTGCATCTTTAGCAGGCTGCTGTACCATTTGGCAGCTAAACATGAAATGGAGAAGTGGCACAATGAAACTCTTCCAGTCCCAAGGGTCACCATCTAAGAATATTTATTCCTTTTTTTTTTTTTCTTCATCATCTGTTCACTGTAAGTACTTTAACTGTTCAGTTGCTACTTCATTTTTTTTTTCTTTTTTAATTGAAAGGCAGGGAACAGGCATGGTTGGGTGCACAGATGGATGGAAAACAAGGTGTAACTGCAGGCTGCGTGTGCCTCCAACAGGTAACACCAGCAGCAGCGATGTGGCAGCAATGGCTGGAGCATCTCCTGGCTGCTCACCCTGCCACCAGCTACACTGCTGAGCCTTCTGTTCCTCTGCCACGTGGGACAGCCGAGCACCTCAGGGAGAAGATGTGTTACCTGGGCAATGATTTCCCCTCACATGTGCTGCACGTACACGCTCACACAGAGCCCAGCCACAGATATTTGGATACAGACAATGCTGCATCTCCTCTGACGATTGTTCAGATGCCATCTGCTAGGGAGAGAACGTTGCTGTCAGTAATCGCTGCTTGGAGCCTCTGAGAAGCTCCTTTGGTGGTGAACACAAGGCTCTTGGGACACAATTCCCATACAGCAGAGCTGCAGCCGACAATTATTTAATTCCTCGTTTGAGCTGAGGGAAGAACTGACCTGCTCCTCAAGCGAGGCCTGTGCTGTGCTCCGCAAATAAGCCTCCCTTTTCTTGCTGCACTCCATCGATCATGCTGATAAATGGGATCTCAATCTGCAGAGGCATTAGCTGGACACTTCTGGATTGCTGGGTCCCCACTAGATAGTCACAGTTAGTTAGGAGCTTAGATGACACGTAAGGAATTTACATGGGCTTAGATTAGTTTTCACTCTCCTTTTCCATAAGGAAAATAAATTACTTGACTTCAGAGAGCCTCACCTACGTGACATTAAATAGCTGCATATAGCTGTAGTTGTATTTACCACCAAGAGCAGTAATCCAACCGCCCATCCTTTACTGTATACTGCTTCAGACAGGAAAGCATTAATTCTTTACGAGTTACCCTGAGTTGTTCTGTAAAACTTTGCATCACTGAATAAAACGGTTTCCTTTCTCCAGTTTAACCACCCTTGTCCTGTCTTCCGAAAATGTTAATTATCTTACTGAGGCACAAAGACTTGCACGTCATACAGAAAAGTTCCTGAGCATACTTCATTAAGAAATAAAGCTACTACAATAAACATGGGTTTAATTTTCTTCAGAAAGAAACTTGCTTAAGACTTTCCAAGCAGACTTACGGACTTTCTGTCAGAGCATGTTCTTGCTACACATTTGTTAAAAATAACTCTCAAGCGGGAGCACTAAAAGGGTGCTTTTTATAGGCTGCATTATTAATACATCACGTGCACAAAATTCAGGTTGCCCATGACACAAGCCTCATGAATACAGCTGAACACAGTCCCAGCACACAGGATCTGCAAAGCCAAAGCTTTTTCTACAGGATTTCGGCCGCCATTCAATCAACACACATGATGGGTGCTCTGGATATTCATCAGAGCTGAGGTAGAGGTGCCAGGCTTCTGCTTACTCTACTGCTATTGCTATCAGCAAAATCCCCACGTTATTTTCTGTTCAGGTTGGAAAACTGGTAGCAAAGTAAGAGGAAATATGATTTTGTGGTCAAGGAGATAAACACCATTCTGGAAAAATGGACTCTATTTCTTCCCCTGCCATTATGTCTCTATGTGACACACAGCAAACCTTTTAAATCAAGTTTCCGCAGGCAGTCAAGAATTATGTGCACCTTCTCTTCTCACGCCTGGTTTGGGAACTGGATGCTACAGCTCAGAACTTCCGTGCTGCAGAAACGTTAAGCAATTGCAGTTTCAATCCCATTAAAATCATCTTTTGCAAATATCATTCTTAAATAACGCTAGCTGCTCCGAAAGTCACATCAGAGGTGTGGAAAAACAGCACCCGAAATTATGGTCACTTCTATCTGAATCTCTTTGTACGTTAGTTCCCCACCTGTGAACCAGAGATAACAACAGCTCAGCAATTAGCACTCGTGAAGCACACACGAGTACTGCAGTGCTGAGCACCTCTGAGAACCCCGGGGAACATTCGTAGCACCGTGTTCAGCCGTGGGTCTGAGCACACCCTGCACAGCAAGGACAGAACGAAACGCCGAGCAGCACAGTAACCCTGCAAGGATCATTATGTGAGAGGGGCTCAAGGGGCTGAAATCAGTCACTCGGCACCTTCTCCATCAGCAAGCTCTGTCCTTTGAAGGTGGAAGCCCCAAACACACACCGATGTGCTTGTTTTTCTTTATTAAAGCCAACGAACCTACTAAAACAAACTTCATGCTTCGGTATCGCAGGGATTACAGGGAGATAGGATGCTCTGGCTCTACCATTTATTTTCTAGCACAACTGACACGGTGACAGAGAGCAGTCCCCACAGGGTCCCTACACGAGATGGCAACGAGACGCACCTTGTTGGCAGCTTTCTCAGACACCCTGCTGGCAAGCAACGGGCAGGGCCACGTGGGGAACTCCAGTCCCGACGTGAGAAGCAGCATAACTCAGGCAACCACTACTCTGAGCACAATTCACCCAAACCGCCCCAAATCCTTCAGAGCACCTGGGAAGCAGACAACGGAACTGCAGGGGGAGTTGTGGAGGAAGCAGGCTGGGGGCTGGTTCATTATTTACTGAGCTGTACTCACTCTCATTCTCTGAAAATTAAGGGCTGCCATATACATGTATGTGGGCCCACTCTGTATGAAGATGGGTAAGAAAAGAAAGTTCTTTAACAGTTCTTTCAACACCACTCAAGCAAATGTTTGTCAGTCAACGTCCTTTTGAGAGCCTTGCCCTGACTAATCAGTCCCAGGCTCGCCAAACATACAGAGGTGACTCCAGAGAAAACAATTCTGCAGCATGGATGATGTTTAGATGTGGTCATGGGCTCTTGAACCAGCAGGGAACCATCAAGATCCAGATGTTGGGCTACATCCTGATGGTTACAGTGTGTGCTGGCACGGGGAGGAAAGTTGAGATGCAGGCAATTTTCTGAGCAATTGTGAAAGGAGATGGAACATCAAGATCACAACTCTGCCAAGATGAACAAAATAAACTGGCGAATACCCACTTAATACTGGCTAAAGCACGGTTAAATCACTGGAAGTGCATGACCTAGACCTTTTTCTTAGATGTCCACTCAAAGTTCTCCACCTCTAGCTTGTGAAGCCACTGCTCTGGAGAGGGCTGAAGCAGCCCTGCTCCTAGGCAGTGCTTGAAAGCAGACTCCCATATGGCATCTTGCCGGGCTCTAGTGGGATGTGTCACAGTGTACAGGGTACGTCACCAAACGAGCACGCATGATCACACTCCGAACATCTGTACCATCTATCATGTTGTACCCCTTCCTGGGATTTCAAGAAGAGGTCATTTATTTTTAGATGGAACTTGGTCTGTGCTTGAAGCTCAGAAAAGTAACGCTACCATTCTTCCTCCTTCACCCCAAACTCAACCCCTGGTTGTGAAATTTCTTTTTGATTTCCGATTAGAACGTGACTGATCACAAAGCAAGCCTGTGAATCTTACTGCCACGACCGTGGGCATGCACACCGCTCTCATACACAAAGCAGCTGATTTTGCAAGAAAAGACTTTCTGAGCTCTTGTGGTTTACCAAACTGAGTGCCGCGTATCACACTTCCAGGCTCCAAGATTGCGGAATAAGCTTCCACTGCATGTTGCGTACACCCAGCCTTCTTCAGCTGGCTTTGAAGCCTTTTCTACGCAGCTGTTGCACCAGCACTAAAAAAATACAGGCTCCCCCTTTTACCGTATAAACACATTTTCCCCTCAGACTTTGGCTTACACAGCTCATGTACAAAACCTGCACAGCTGAAGAATCACACCCGATGCAGCAGCAGCACAAAACTAGCAGTCCAAACACAAGATCATGAATTAATACCAATAGTTTCAAATCAGGCCAAATTTCCACGGTACCAAATCTACCCTGTACTAGAGGACAATTTTAGCCTTATTTAACAAGTACAAGCAAAATGAGGAGTATGCTGGTCTCAGCTTTATTTAAAAACGCGTTAATATGCCTATTTTATACAACGTGACAACAAGATGCAGAAAAGCTAACCAAGTAATTCAGAGGGATGCTGCAGATCAGGGATTGGAAGCAGCAAGGCTGTGCTGGTCTTATGGACACAGGGACAGATTCCTCCTATGAGTACCACTTCCAGTACACTACAGATCTGGGCAGAAGTTGTGTCACTACTGGGCATGCACTGCTCACACCGCCTCCGAATTGTACCAGCGGAGAATAATTACCAACCTATAGAGGGCAATGGAGGAAAAGAAAATGAAATAGGTGGGGGGGAAAAAAAAGAAAAGAAAACGCAACAGCAAACATTAGATAATCTTCTGCATTAAAATCGCGTATTTTGTACGTGTCAGTTAGATATACTCCAGAGAAGAAACAAGAGCAAAAGGGGCAGATTAAGACCATAAATATAAACAGACTTCTTGAGGTATAATATTTACACACGGGCCATAACAAGCGCTAAGCCTTGAAAGGATGTAAACTTTTGGCCCCTGAGCACAGCTGCGACAGTCAGAAAGGAGCGCATCAATTAAATCAGGCTGCGAACAGCTGCCTCCCCAGTGCAAAGATGGCTTTTGTCAGAGGCATAATTTCCCTCACCACGGCACAGCAGGCTGACACGAGGGGGTCGCTCCACACAAGCTGCCACCCCTACACTGCAGTACTTTGCCTTCTGACCTCCTGCTGTCTCTCTCCTGTGCCCTGCCCACAGTGTACAGTTTGTGTGGATCAGCGAGAGATCACACCCACCTTCATGTCCTCCAGGAGAGCCTGCGGATCCTCGATGCCTTCCGGAACACACTTCTTGTTCTCTGGGAGAGATTCAAGCTTTTCCACCAGGGCTTTTAAACCCTTCAGTTCAAATTCTGTGAGGTGAGTCCATTTGGTTGAAACTTCTGTAGCTGGAGACCCCGTTGGCGTTTTGGGATAATCCGTGGGGGTCGTGGATTTTACGCTGTCGTCTGATTCATTAGACAAAGTTCTTTTTAGGTACCTCATTACTGTGGCTTTCTGTTTCCTCCCTGCACCCTCCTTGTCCTCTGAGTGAGTGCTGTTGGGCGAGGAGGAGCCATCCATCAGGGATTTGGAGTTCTTATCCAAGCTGTCATCCTTTTCCTCTTGGATATGGGCATCACAAGATTCTTCATCCATGTCTAACCACGAATCTGATGAGTAGCTATCTAGGCTGTGTTTTCTTCTTGCATCTGAAAGGTAGAAAAAGAATGCTGAAGCTTTACCCAATATAGTTTAGAACTTGAACACTTGTATGACTGGGGCCAGGAGCTGCCTATTTAGAAGTGGACTGGATAATGCCCTTTGACATTGCTCGATAAGCATGCAAAAGGAATGAGCTGCATTCAGCCAATTTTGTTGTTCTTGTTTTTAATGCTGGTTTTGGTTTTTGTTAACATCTGCTCAGTTCAAATGACTGCGAAAAATTAAGGGAAAAATTAAGCTTTCTTCAAAACTTCAACCTTCTGTGCCTTCAACTAAGAGTACGCTGAGCTCTTAAGTCACATACAATCAGTTTTCCCACAAACCCAAAAGACTGGATTCAGTAATCTTACAGCTTTAAGATGAAAGTTAGCAAAGAAAGGAGGGAAAATTATGGGGGAAAAAAAAGCATGTTAAAATGAAGCACATCATCACTTTTACGCGAGCTCTGCACAGCAAAAAATCAACTTCCCAATACTCTCTCTTTGCAAGCACCAATTAGTAAAACAAGGACTACCACTTGTTACTGCACGCATACCCAGTGCTCTTCTGAGGCAGAGGATTACAGTTCTGCTTATTACATGTACAAGAAGCCTAAACACACCGGGAAATGCAAGGACTGACACTCACATGATATCGTTTTAATTAAGGCAGTCCCTCATACGTTCTAGGTACTTTTTAGGAAAATTTTTAGGAAAATTTAAATACAAGTTTCCAAGTCCAAAGAACTGTTAATATTAGCTTTATACTAGGTTTCCCCTAAAAATCCCCACTGTTGCCCAACTGCATGAAGTCAAGCAGTAAAAGCAACATAGGAAACTGGTAGCCAGGACTCTCTAAAGCACTGTTCTTCCCTTGTTTATTAGACACCATTTCCCTTATTAAGCGAACACCACTGAATGCAGGCTAGCAACAGCAAGAACTTGTGTGGAAAATACAGTTACCACCAGAACCACCCAGTTAAGTTAATGTGGATTTTAACGTTGACTGAAATGGGTAGGAGATGAAGCTGTAGACAAAAACACTCTGCAAGGGAAATGGAAGTCGTGAGTTAACATTAATTAAAAGTTTCTTTCATTTATTTTATTTTTTTTTCAGCAAGCCAAAACCCTGAGTACTTTCATGCTTTGCTGTGCAGTAGTTTTGGATCAGGACTAGGTGACTCATGCATAAGGAAGGATTAAATGAACATTAAAGAAAGCTCAGCATCCGGTTGTTTAATACTGAGGCTCAAAACAAATGCCAAAGCCCAGTTCCAAACTGGCAAACTGATTCTTGTCACAGAGCAACTCCTTGCCTCTTGCATCTTCTCACAAAACACACGTTGCTTGTTAGCTAGGTAACAAAGATGTAACAGGCAGTGGTAGAGTACCTGTCCTAGGGCAGCTACCCTCTCTGATTAGCTTTGCAATTTCACAGAAAAGTTCTGTAAGGCCAGGTGCACCTCTGGGCATTAGGGCCTGAGAAACGAGTTGACCACTTTATCCCTCAGGGCAAGCATGCCAATGGCACAGTGTGCACAAAAACCAAGGACTTCTGTCCAGACTGCTCCTTCAGGCACATCTGAATTTTTCCTCAGAACCAGAATAGCCATAAAATCGTTCCTGAAAGGCATATTTAAGCTGAAATGCCTGTGAAAAAACAGCACTCATAAAAAATACCAGCAACCAGCAAGGCTGCTCTCAGACAAATCCAGCTCCGTGCACAGCAGAGCAGTTTGCTTTGCGTGCTGAGGTGGGGGCACGCAGCGCCCCAAAGCAGCTCCTCCCCTCTGGTCTGTGCTCATACGCCCCCACCACGCTGCTCTTAGAAAAATAAACAGGATTAGAAAATACCTTAACCAGGACGTTTTAAAAACATGAGGTTATCCAACTTCTTTGACACTGCTTTCTCCTTTGTGCACAGTAGCTAGCACGCTCACCCACCTCAAAGGGCTATGTAATCAGCTTATGTCATTTTCCCATTTTACAGCTGAGGAAACAGATGCTTGGGAGAACGAGTTGCTCATTGTCACACCAAATCTAGGGCAAAACTGGGAATCAGAGCACAGACTGCCGGATTCAGGGCTGGAGCCCATTCTCTAGGCCACACTGCCTTGGTGAAGCATTTAATAATTAATTGCCTGAAGCACAGAAGCCTAGGCTAGATGGGAGAAGAAGCCAGCAATGAAAGAGAAGCAGGTGGAAGTGGGTACCACTGTGCTGGTGGTACTAGTGCAGTGCCACTGACTGAAATTGGGGTAAAACTGTACAAAGAAAACCGTGCTTTTGTCTTCCTATGCTGTGGCTCTGCTGAACACAAACTGATGGCTGTAAGTGGGGCAAATTGCAAGCATAGCCAAAGCCTAAGGAAAGAGAAGGAGATCACGTTATGGAGGTGTGAATAATTTACTGCAAGGAATTCTCGGGTGCTAAAAGAAAACAGCCTTCGAGACAGCGCTCCGCTTTTTGTCTCTTGCTCTAATCTAATGAAGCGAAAGGCAAAAGAGGAGAGGAGAGGAGCATCGCAGCATCCTGGGGGCTATTCCCATGGGAAGCAGGCACACGTGGGGCTCAGCAATTCAGCTCTGCCAGCTGCTGCTGCCTGCACAAACCAGGCACTGCTGGCCCAGCTACACCTGGGTATGGAGAATCAGCAAGTGTAATCACATGCAAAAAATAATCCCAATCTGACCTGAGGATGAATGAACATCACCAAACAAGGGCCAGTTCTTTGCCAGCCTGACAGTTACACGATGACTGGCCTAACTTTACCCGTGGGGATGGGGCTTGCTCATAACCCGAAGTGCATCGGCCCATGCTGGAGCACCAGGGGATTACAGCCCTGTTACACCATCAGAGTGAGAGTGGACTGCTTTCAAAGGGCAGCAACTGTCCGCTACTGTTGCTAATTTAAAAACAATTAAAAAATTCCATGGGAATCAATAATGGATGGGTAACTTCAAAGTGAGGAAGTTTCAGTTTGTGTTTCCAAGTGTTTTGGTATAATTCAACATGCCACGAGTTTTATTTATTCATTGTAATGAAAACAGTATCTGACTCAGAATTACGATGCTGTACACTTATGTCCTACATAAACGAAATCTGCATTTACTTTGTCAAAAAGGGAATTTTAAGCACTATATTGCCAGGGCTCCGCTGACTTGTAGTATTTTAGTTTATGAAGAGTCTCCATGGAAAGGAGCTCCTGCTAAGCACAACTGTGGTTTCTCCTCCTGAGCCACTGCCCCAACCAATACCTGCTTGGGACTCCAGTTTCAGAGTTGTTGGCCAGTCCAAGCTCCCACCCAGCTGAGATAGCCCTAAAAGACCTTTAACACTCCCCATTTTGAGGGAATAAAACCACATTACACAACCAATCAATGACAGAACTCAGTGAGGAGAAGCAGCAGCACAGGCTTGACCACAGGACAGAAAGCTAGAAAAAACTCTTTTGTTTTTTTTCCCTACAGCAATTCTCTTCCCTGTGGTTCTGGGCAAATCACTTAACTTTCCCCACAGTCACCCACTTGTACAAGAAAGATAATTACACGCAGTTTCTTTCATTGCTGAAAAGTAACTTGTATTATGGAACTTAAAAGACAGAGAAGATGGTGAGGTATGAGTACAAAATCTTTCTGAACTCTTTACAATAGTCCAGTGTCCATTATCTACCTTGCCATTCCCAGTTTCAAACCTTGGCACTGTGGTTTGGGAGTAGCGGTTCCTACCAGCCTGCTAAAGACAGAAATTACATTTTCATTAGCAGAAAAAAAAAGGAAAAAACAAAACTGTGCATATTGGAAATGTGTTGCTGCATGGAGCACCTCATACAGATACCACTCAATGTAGTCCAGTACCTGCCTACCAATAAGCAAACCCATTCCATCCTCTGAGAAGAAGGAGAGGAAAAAAAAAAGACAACATGGCTCCTTCACCATGCCAGAGGGCACGTTTTCTTCATCCATCAGGCTTAATATACAGTTAGAGCCATCCCGTTAAAATTTTAGCAACGGGAATCTTAAAAGCTGCAGGCTACAGAGAAAGTGTATTTCTGATAGCCCAGTATTTTCTCCCAATTACTCTTTGTCAGCTCACTCTCCAGATCCGTATCTCGCTGAAGGTCAATTGTGGCTGAAAACATCCAGTACAGACTCATTCATGATAAGAGTAAAAATAATGAAGACACATCCCTCCTGAAGCAGCGCGTGTTCAAATCTAGGTGGAAACCCAAATAGGATCCCCTTCTGATTTCAGCTGGCAGGACAAATGTCACAGCTGAGGGGGACAAGGAAAAGAAAAAGGGGGAGAAAGAGATTGTGTGCTTTTACAGCAGCCTGTGATTTCTGTCGTGCCGTCATTCCCCTGAGTGTTTGCCCTTCTGTGGAAGAGATCAGACAAAGAACACTCACTACCTAGGAGGCAACTGCCTGAAATCTCGTCCCAGGCCTGAAGAATGGGAAAAGAAGCCACAGAGCCTTCCTCCAACTCCTTTAGAAGGGCTGGCATTTTCATTTCAGGAGTTGAACACTCTGAGGTTTCAGCCTCACCTATGCTGAGGCTGTTTTGTTTTCTGAAGTTCTGAGTCCAGACATTTAGGAAACAGAAATACAAAGAACAGTAAAAATTGCTATATTAGCATATAACCGCATTGGCAGAGGTATCACAGGAATACATTTTCCTGAGTAGGCCTTATCTTGAAAGAGTCACTCTGAATTTGGCAGCCTTCATGCCAGGGTAAATAAATACTATGCGATGGAAATGTAACACAAGGGGTCTAAAGATATCCTTAAAGCACAAATCATTATGAACTCAGTTCTGTGTTCTCCCAGGCTGTTCTCTATCACCACAGTAGTGCCTGTTTTTTTTCCCAAAGAGGAGAACTGGATTTCGATTGACTCTATGTTCTGGAACCCAAAAGAAAAGTTATTAAGTAGACGTTCACAACAAAGTACAAGAAAATTAAAAAAAAAAAAAAAAAAGGAAAAATAAAGCAGTAGAAACACTGATTCTTCAAGAGAAGTTTCTGAAAATCAATGCAAGGACATGAAGATTTTTTTCTCTGAAACCAAGGAGGCCAGAAGACAATTAAATCTATTGAGGGGCCTGCAGGGAAGTTAAGTACTTTGTTTCATTACTCTTTAAGGAGAACGACGGGAAATTCTTCGTCAGGGGATACTCTCTCATGGGAAATCAAGGCATTGCTTGCAGATAGGGAAGTCTCTAAGGAAGAGAAGAGCATTTAACAATTTAAGGACCTTAACAGTTCTGAAGAAAAACTTCAAAACTAAAGCAGTGGGGTTTTGGAGTAGCGACTTCATTTAGATCTCCCATCCCATAGCAGGTGAATGATAGCAAGATACAGACACCGCAGGACAAAGGAGTGTAATTCAAGGACTGAAGTTCACGGAGATTTATTTGAGTCAAGAGGCTGGACACTGAGACTAGGTAGGAGAAAGACAAGCGAGTCTATGAAACAGTATTACTCAAGCAAAACAAAACATCACAGCTTTGTCAAGGTAAATGATGTCTTTTTACTCCTGCAGAGAATTTGATAAATGCCGTAGTGAGAGATCCAGTAGGAGATCTGGGCTGTTGAACTGCAATCTCCAGCTAAATAATTATTTTAAGGTTAAGATTTTGCTAAGAAATAAAAAGCGAGTGCCTGACAAAGTAGGAATCTGTCACTCCTGGAGAGAAAGGCCCTGGATGTCAATGTCAGAGATTTTATCAGCATGCTAATACCCTGAAGTCAAGAGACAGCCGGCAGGTGGATGAGCCACATGCTGTCAGCAGATACCACTTGAGCACACTGCAGGAACCAATTCATTCAAGACAGCACCAACAGCCCAAGGTCTGCCCAGGCAGGCACTCCAGCACCGAGCTGGCACTAGCAGCCTTGCAGCAGGGCTGCAGGTGAGATCAGCTCATTGGTCCTACCGATAACAAATGTGTTCCTTTTTGGGGAGGATTCATTTCAGTCGGGTCACTGAGCTGATTCAGCTCATGGGGCAGCCACATGACCTCGAGGGTTCACAGAAGAGATTCATCTTATGAGAGCAGCATGTTTCTTGTATTAGCTTGGAATGACCATAAAACCACACTGAATCAACATGTAAACAGTTTAATATTCACCTTCCAGCAGGCCAACAACCAAAGCCACCACAAAGACCCAGAAACTGCTGCCAATGTTGCTTTTGTTGATGCCTTTGCGGTTGACACTCTTTGGTCATGCAGAACGATCTTTTTCCCTCTAGATGCTGGACAACTGCAGCTCCCAGTGAGCTTTTGTATGATTTCAGCCTCTCTCAGCTAGTAACCGGACTGAGACACACTTCATGGGGATCACCAACCCATTATCAGTAATTACTGAGCTGGGCTTCAATTCACACTGGTCATTTAGCTGGAAAAGGTCCCGTCTCAATATCCTGAACCATCCACTCCCCACATCTCATTTGCTCTGCAATTACACCTCGGTGATCTGGCACCCTCACCCTGCCAGCAGGAAGAGCCTCTTCTCATCCCACTGGTTTTCACTACGGGAGGTTGGTTCTGCATTTTCCAAGGCACACAGTTACCAGCTTTGTTGCTGCTTTTTTGAAGAGCAGATCTAAAGGGCTAATTTGTCCTTTGCTCTAGGATGACCCTATATAACACTTCTTCCACGTGGAATTCCTGCTTTACTAATCTCTTCTGATCACGGACTCATGGAGCAAAGACACAAAACATGTACTACTCAAGTTCCCAGGGACCCCAAGAAATTTCTTTGGCTGATCCACATGGCCTTTTAGGTCCCTCAAGTCAGTCTTGGACAGAAAATATGACTAGAGTGGGGCTTATGGGCTTATATCTTCTTTAACCCCTTCTACTGAAGATTATACTACAGCAATCATTTCCCTCCTGTCCAGAGCAGTTCCACACAGTCCAGGTTCACTCCAACTGGCATCTTGGGGTGGGAAGCACAGAAATACTTTAGTTCTCCTCCAGACTTAATACGTATCAGTGAAGATTTAGCTGGTGCTCGTGTTCCTTTCAGCCATTCTGTGCTTAAAAGCAGGGAGGTAACATGGCCTGCTGCCTCGTTCCAACCCAGGGAAGGAAAAAAGGGCAGTTCAGAAAGGCAGCAACTGGAATTACAACACACTGATGTAAAGCTCACAGCAGCGCCAAGCAATGCCTTCCCGCCGCAGGCACGTCCATCCATCTCTGCTCTGGTCCATTTTCAGCTGTTGTTTTAAAGGTTTCTTGACCTCCCTGCACTGAGGTTATAGATCATGTAGATTTGTGTAGGTGTTTTCTTGGTTTTGGTATTCTCTTGAAGCAGAAGTCAGTCACCAAACAGACAGAATTGAAGTCAAGATTAAAGAAAGGAGAAGAGAAAGAAGCCAGGTATAGTGACTGTAACGCGTTCTGTGGAGGAGACACGCTATAAAAGGACTAAATATCCATCCTACCAGAGCACATTTGCAACGCACACATTTCTGGCTACTAAGGTACTGTGCCAAACACAGCAGTAAATCCTCAACTGTTTGGCACATCACCTTAACACAAACAGTACTGAAACCAAGAAAGAGATGCATCCAAAAATTGTTTTTTCTGCGATCCACTTGCTAAGGAATGCTCAATAAATATCATTCAAAGTACGTTGGTACTTCATGAAAATGCTTCAGAGCCAAAACCTCCCCACCTCAAAATAAAGAAACAGTTCATCAGAATTTCCACAATTCTCCAATGCAATTTAAAATCTCTGCAGAAACCAAAGCAACCAAAGCCTAAGGTGCTAGCATCAGTTCTGAACACGCGCTTGGAGGACTCGCTCACCAATTAACACTGGGCTCACTCACCAATTAACACCGGGCTCACTCACCAATTAACATTGATTCTCTCTGGTACTCTTTGCTGAGGTGGCAGCGCTGGGTCACACAGGACACGTATCTCTCCAGAACATACCAGCACATTTCATAGTAGAAAGGATAACGGAATTTGGCGTGCACCTGAAAGCAAGGTTGAGACCGTCAGTCCACGGGGAAGGGAGGAGAAGTTTGCAGCACAAGGGCCAGCCATCATTCTCATCGTGTTAGCACGAGCACACACAGTATGCAGCAGGGGGAGGGGAGGGCGGGGGGAGCCGCGTGAGACGGATGCCTTCAGCATACAAAGCGAGGAGGCCGCCTGCCTGCCTGCCATGATAGCATCATTTCTTGGTTCACTAATTTGTATCCTCTTGGGGTGGCGGGAGAGGAAAGGGTTTGTGTTCTTGTGAAATCATGAAACTGATGGATGGCCCCCACGGCATTCTTTACCTTCTGTATAAACATAGGGTGGTCACATACAGATGTTAGTCACTAAAATCCAAGTTAAAACAGAAGTGGTTTATTTCATTTCCAAAGCACTAGCACATGATTATATTATTATCATTTTTTTTAAATCAAAATGGCAGCACTACCTAAAATGACTCAAGCAGGAAATACATCTTTTTCCAATTACCACCTTCCCAACAATTTGATTAAACAAATGAACAAACACAAATTCTTGATGATTAGTATACACATTAAAAACAGAAATCCCTTTTGTGGTTTACACCTCGCATTTTGGTAGGGAGCTAACTTTTGCTACAAACAAAACTGAAAGCGGGATTTTGACAAAAGAATGTCGAGCTGTGCATTTTTTCTTTCATCTCAGACCTGTTTGTACACAAAAATCTTATTCTGTAATGGTATGTATTTGTGAGATCATTTCAGATTCAGAAGAAAACGAAGTGGGTTTCCTCATCTTCCCCAATAGTTTTCTATCCATGGGAGGTCACTGTACCAAGGAACAACCTAGGAAGGTCCCCAAATGCAAGAACATAGAAATATTGGTTGTGATTTGTTAGAAACAGATGCCACGCATCTTGTATGCACTTGTACTTGCTCTATACGCTTCTTTTTCTCTTGGTGACACAGAAATTGCATTTTGCAGGTTTGCATGCATGCATTGCGCTGGTATTTAAGAATCGCTTTAAGGCATTTTATGGATTTTAACTGCTCCCCTAGCTAAGAGGTGTCCACCCACGTTTAATGAAAAGCTGGACTGCACTAGAAGGACCATTATCTTAACTGATTTTAAACAAAAACCACCACCCCACCACACATCACCCAAAAAGCTGTGAGGTTTAAAGAGACCCACTACTGCAACACCTGGAAACTCAGATCTGGCTCTGCAGAGCAGGCCCAGTCTGCACATCTGCCTGGTGACACCAGCATCCACTTGGCCATGCCAAAGACTTACAAGAAGGCTTGAAAACTGTCCCCAACATAGGCAAAGAACCTGCCTCTGCTCCCACAGGGAGCACAGGCACTTTCAGCAGTGAAACAACATGTAATTAAGGGAGAACACACTGTGTCATCACACTAAATGTATCACAATGTAGGACTTTGAAATTCCACAGCAATTCCCCAAAGTTAAGATTTCTTAAATCCTCCACAAGTGGAGCTGGCAAATCTGAACTGTGTGGTGCGATGGGTCATGCATCCAGCAATGCTGCAACTTTTCATATGTTTCCCTGATGTTTGTTATAAAGAACAGACACCAAAGAAAAAAAAAATGGAAAAAATAACCAACCAACCAACCAGAATCCCCCTAAATGTGAGAACATTTAACCCCAGGGCCTTTTTGCAGTCGAGAATTTCTTTCCTTTGGTTTAGTTATTTGTCATAAAGAAGAGCTCGAGTCACGTATCACTATTACGGAACACAGGGGAAATTAGCCATGCTAAAATATATGCTAATAAAGGAACTCAAATTTTTCCAAGAGAGCACTGCAGGAAACAAAATTTGCAAAGAATTGACTTACAAACAGGAAGCCGCCTTCCACCCCTCAGCCTTGCCTTCAAAAGGTTTTCAGCCACATGCCTGGGAATATTAAAGACATCATTGCTCAACATTTGTTGACAGATTCTGAGCTTCACCAAATTTAGTTGTTACCAATGTTAATTCAATGTGAAAGACAAGGCAGTAATGCATGCAGTGCTCCCATTATGTATATCAATCTTTAATATTCAATTTGAGTTCCTAATTGCCTCACTATCAATGTTCCAACCCACAGCAAATCCCTCCATGCCTCTGTAATTCACTGTTTGCCTGGGAAGGCTCTGCCTTTGCAAGCCTTCTGAACTAAGAGCTACCACATCCAACACGAGGTACTGTGCAGAGATCTGCGGTGGCCTTCGCCATTAGATTAAGTCTAACGGAGCTTTAAAATCTTTTAAAATTTGCCTTATGAAGAAGCACAGGGAACATTATTTACGATAGCCTTGAACGTTTCTTAATTGATGGGTGTGAGCTGTGTTACATACAAGTCCATAATTTTTCCATTGTACAGTCACGGTCAAATGAACTCTTATTTGGGGGGAAGTTACGTGATCATTTAAAAGTGTCCTACCTGGTACAGACTCTGCCAGAGGACTAAACCCCCTACCAGCAGGGAAATAGACTACATCTAACCAGCATTTCCAGCTCTAACTTCTATGATTAATAATTTACAATCCACAGAATAATTTTTTAAAATTATTCCTGTACAGTGAGAAAAATCCTCTCTGGAGTATGATCCATTTTCAAAGTGAAATGCTTTTAGAGACCTGTACCTCCCTCCAAAATCAAAACAAAACAAAAATGTACGAAGTAAGGCACAAAGTTTCCTTAAGAAATCATTTCTCTTCCACAATACCCATTAAGATTTTGTTACAAGTACAAACTCTACTTGTGTTTAATCACTCTAATCAGAATCTTGAAAAACAACATTTGATTATTTACAAAATAATCCATCTATCCACTTTAGATATTATCCAAAGTTCCAAAAAACCACATCAGTAGCAAACACCGTCATCTGTGAGTGACCACCTTACGGATGTATTTTGAGTGCTCCTGTCCCCATCCATGTTCCAGTCTTTTAACGCCGTTAAATTTAGACGAGTTGGGAGTGAGTTTGACACATTCTTCCTCTTCAGTAATACGGAGCTGTAACACCCCTGTGCCAAGATGATGAATCTCTGCATGGCAGCCTGCTTTGCAGTTATTCAAGCTGGTCTAGCAGAGAGCTAAACAGCTTGGCCTATTTGACTAGCTGTTAATTGGCCTCTAGGAAAGCCAGACTGCAAAATGAGAGTCTCTACAAACTGTAAGGCTGGAGAATATTTGTTTACCTCAATTGCACATTAGGAGCTGTTTCCAACAATAGACATGTTTTTTATTACTCCTTAAAACTATTTTTAAATGGCTATAACCCTCTTAAAAAGTCTCCTAGGGATTTGAGAAATTAAGCTAGAATAAGCATGACAAGTATATAAACTAGGCAATTTTATCAGGCTGTAAATCAGCATTACCGTTTCAACCATGTATTTATTCTTGTCTTAGCTGCTAAGACAATAACAACTACACCTAGCATAAAAATGACTTTGAATATCAGCAATCAAAGATGATTAAGCATTATATAGCAGCTTTAAACACAGCGAAACCTCCATAAAATTGCTCTCTGCAAAATGAAGAAGGGAAACACACCTGTATTACACTTTGATTTGAGCGTGGCAAATTACTTCGTCAATCACATCGTGTAATTTACTTCTGTGCTATACACAATGGAAAGATCAATACTGATGAGAAACTCATTTGCAGTATGTTCACACTGCCAAATTTGTGTGAACTACATACTGTACTGAGTCTGCTATTCTAGCCCCTGTATGAATAAAATTATTTGAACAAAGAAATTACAAAATTTGATTGGCAAAGCAAATAAAGTAGTACACACCAGAATTCTATTTTGAAAACATTTGCCCCTTCAAGATTCCTGCGTGATATTTTTAGTTGTTTTGTGCGTTATTATTTCTAAATAACAGTATTGATTTTTCTGCCTCTTTCTCATCAAACTTCTGTATGCTTTAGTTGCAAGTCTTCTATTTTCTGTCTTGAACTTCTTGCTAGTTTTTGGCTGTTCACACAGCATTGTTATTATACAGCTGCCCACAAGCACAAGTTTGTGAACAAAGGCCTGGGGTTGGGCAAGACACAGTGCTGGCACAGCAACATACAAGTGCTGAAACTTACTGTAAAGTTGTGGAAGTTCTGGGTTGTTGGCTTTCATTAGTCTCTTTTAAAGTACTCAAGTATTTCTTGGAGGGCAAATTATAAAGAACTGCAGATACTTTGAAGAAAAATAAATCAAACCCAACAAGAGTAACGATCTGATTTGGGATTTCCAAATGTCACAGAACCCCTTTCCAAAAAACGGTGACAGGACATTTTCAAAGAGGCAGACATCACACCCACAGAACCTTCCCACAGGATCACGGTAGTAGTGACTTTTCAAAGACACTTCACTGTAGCTGCCCAGTAAGATCCTGAAAGTTACCAAAAAAATAACGGGGCCTCCTGGTATAAAAGCTCAGGAGATCAAAGCTGCCTCCAGTTTCCCAAGCAGAAGGACCTGACATGAAGAAGCACTGCTGAGCAGCTGCGATTCTAATAAAACGTGCATGGCTTTGGGTTGCTCAGGTCCTGTGGGAACAAGATGCCAGCTCTCCTTATATCAGGAGAAAGAGCATTTCCCTTCCAGACATCACTGGAAATAAATAAATTGTCTTTTCCATTCCAGTTAGCTGTGCTAGCACCCTTCATGGCAACAGCACACCTCTCCTTTGAGCAGCTGCAGCATACGTATCCGGTGTGTATTGCTGGTTCTTACTTACAGCCACTCTAAAAACCTTCCTGTGCTGAGCTCCTTTGTTGAACTTAGCCACAGTTCAACTCTGGCCGCCAGTCCTTTTTCTGAAGGACTCCTACAGCTCATCCCATCGCCTTTCACTCTGCAAAAGAAGCTGGTGAGCCCCTTCCTGCTTCTGCCATCCCAACTTTTTCCTGGTCCAGTCCTTATACTCTTTACTTACTTATTTATTTTTAAGATACTTCACATTCTTGCCTTGGGAACACCTATTCAAAGCCAGGATGAGCTCTACTCTGGCCTTTATGCCCTTTCCCTCTACTTCTGCCCTCTGCTGCAGTCCCTCTGTTCTAATTCTTCCGAATTTCAGCTTCTGTCTTCATCTGTCTTCCACCAGGAATTCATTCTTCTACTTAAGATTCCTTCTCTTCATTACAATCACTGCAGGAAACCAACCTCTCCCACCACCGCTTTGCAGTGTGGAGGCTAACAGGCCCCGTACCCCTGTGAAGCACGGGAGCACTCTGTTCCTGACACAACACTGGCAGAGAGAGGCTTGAGGGGAGGACACCCTTCCTCTCACTGAGACAGAGATGCCTTTCGAAACAACACGTATTTGTCTCGGACTAACGCACTGTCACTGCAAGCAAAGGGATTTGGGGCAAAAGCCCACTTGGAGCCAGAACTGTGCCCTCTTGTAGAGGTGAACACAATTAGCTTACGTTCAACACATAACATTTTAAGATTTTTTTAGTGAAGAAGCATCACAGCTTCCCGCTGTGTTTTGCCAGCCCAAATCTCCACAAACGCTTGACCTGGCACCTGTGCCTGCGGTCTACCAGCACTGTCACAGTGCAGTGCCTCCAAAATTGCCAGCCACAAAAAGTCCCATCTAAATTTGTACACACACTGCTCCGTATTTACATCAAAATGCTATGATTGCCTTACACGGTTTATTTAATAGCCTAGTAAAAGACTGGCACTTCCTTCAGATGCTTCTGCTTTATGGAACTGCAAAGCATATGACAGCTAGGTGTCAAGCTTATTAATCAAGGGCATAATTTTCACTCCTCAAGAGGCTGCACAGAAACCTCCTCCAGATGTAATGCTCTGCTGCAGCCAGGTGAACATCCCCATTCAGACTAATGCCCCTGCCCAGACTCGTTAGTCCCATGAAATTTTTGCATTCTATGGAATCATTGCAGAAGAAAATCCTGAGAAGCACAGAAGATGATGCTTCATAGTAAACTCCTCCACAGCTTTCTCAGTTCAGCTGCGGACAGTAGAACCATCCTTGTCCCATTATTCTCCAGCCCTGGTATCCATTCCAGGAGGTTAGCAGGAGTGTACTGGTACAAAGGAACCGCCCTGTAGAGGTCAATATGCTTGTGTGCACGAGGGAGTTTGTTTATAAAGGTTAGCAGGCAGACAAAAGATACAGAATGGGCATGGCTGTTGGAAGTAGGGAAAAACAGATGAGTAAACGTCACTAAAAATCACCAACATTTGAAAGTCTCGTTATTTCATGTTTACCTCTCAACAATTCTGGCATGGAGATCCCATCAGTTCTTGTTTCTCAGAAAGGAAAAGCAGGGACAGAAAGAAACGGGCAGGCCACGGTCACAAAGTTAAGAAGAGAATCAAGTATCCTTACCCTTGTTCTGTCCTCAATTTCATAGATGCGAAGCTGCATGGGAACATTAAAGCTATGCAGGATATTTCCACCAAACACCAGAGAATCTACTGGAGTATAAACCGCATGTATCCACCCTAGAGAGGGAAAGCAAAGAACTGAGAATGCCTCACACTATGTAGCATCACAGAGCAATTTACAATCACATTTTAACAACCCCATAAACCCCATTCTGAGGGGGGAAGAGAAGTTAAGTAGCGAAAGGTTAAATAGTATGCTCATAGCCACTCCAAGACTAATAATAGCAGAAGGCATCTTATGATGCACAGTCTCACAACCCTCTGTGTGTTGAGTTCTTCTATTTATCCACAGAACGGTTTCAGTGTTTACTGAGAACACGCAAGCTTGTGACTCAACCACATCCATGACTAAGAAGCAAACTCAGCCTGCTCAGTACACTTGGCTCTCAGATGATCTCCTGGCACCTCCACTAGGGCTGCAAATCATGTTGGTGGTGCTGGTGGGCTCGGGCTGCGCAACTGGACTGAGTCACATCAGACTTCTTCCATGCCAGCTCTGGCGCACACGTCTCTAGGTGTCAACAATTTCAAGTTATTGCCAGCCCTCCTTCAGGGGTGAAAGTTTTATGTTCTATTATCAACTTCCTGAAGCAGCAATTGGAAATCTTCCTCACTGCCAGCCCCAAGTTAAAGGACTTAACATTTCTAGTACCTGAGCTGATGAGACTGTTCTGACCCTGTCCTGGAAGGGCCTGAATTCATTTCACGGGCTCCAAAGTGAGGGAAGAATTTTCTGCCATAACAGAAATCCAGATGTAGCAATTCAGGCAGCCACACACAGCTCGTCTGCTTCTGCATTGTTTGCTTGGTGTGCCAGCAGCCGAAGGCCTGGCTATGCAAGACTGGAGCCTCTGATCTCTGTGGTGAAAGGATTGATCCTGCTAATGATCTGGGCCCCATGGAGACCTGAGGCTTTTTTTCTTCTGATTTTTAATGAAAAGTATTACAGTTTATAAACCAGCAGATAAAAGCAACATCGGGGGCAGTCAATTTTCTCCTAACTGGGCAGTACTTTCCATTAAAGCTCTGGTGGTTTTCCTTCACTTCAAGATCATTGAGGGAGCAGGAAAATGCTGCTCAGCCTAAAGGGCTCTCCAGCAAGCAGCCACGGGGGCCTTTTGCAGCAATCCCTAGAACCTGAAGGCCTGCAGAGGCACACCTGAGAAGTCCTCGAGCCCCAGCAGATGGCAGAACTGCAGCTTTCATTTAAGGGCATATTGGTAGGAGAGTCAGGAAGGAAAAGAAATCAACATGAGAATTTTTTCCCTGGAAACATCACTCTGGATACATTTTTTCCTGAATGTTAACATCACTGAAAGGTTGAGGTTGGCTGGGACCTCTGGAGGTCACCTGCTCCAACCCCTCCGTGTGAGCCAGGCCACCTAGAGCTGTGTGCCCAGGACCACATCCAGACAGCTTTTGAGTATCTCCAAGGATGGAGCCTCCAGAACCCTTCTGGGCAGCCTGTTCCAGTGCTCAGTCAGTTCACAACTCTGATTCCATGTGGTAAATGGGATGCAGAGAAAAACGCAGGTGGCTCGTGGCTCTGACAGCTCTAGGTATTGCATCTTTCCTGCTCCAGTTAGTGTAATTTCAGCTACTAGCCACTTACTATCATCCAGCACGTTTATTACTTCCAAATCAAGAACGACCAACTAGAAAGGATTTTTTTTCCCTGTAAGGGTAGTACAGCAACCATGCATGTCAATAACATGAAAACACTTCACAGTTAGAGCAGTCCATCACCTCACATGAAATACATCAATCAGCCTGTACTAAGAGCAAACTACTGCAAAATAAATGATACTCCTGATCCTAGTCTTCGGGAAGGAAAAAAAGATGCAAGGTGAAGGAATTTGGGGCTACTGCTCTCACGAGGTATCAAAGACTTCTGCAGTTTAGGGGCTGCTGGGTCCCCAAAGCTGATTTATTGGATAGGTGGAACAACTCAGGGTCAACTGGTGTGATAATTCAGCTTCATTGCCAGTTCCAGGGGTAAACAAGCTGAAGCTCCAACAAGTGCAATGACTTATCCATGGCCACAGGGCTGAGCGGTGGCAGAAGACAGGCCACAAGCAGCAGGACACTGAGGAGCCCTCGCCATTTGTTTACACCACACACCTCCCAGCATAAATCACTCAATGTACACACAGACTGACAGATGCAACGAGGTATTTTAATGGAATCATCATCATCATTCTAAATACAACCTGTTACCAGAGATTCACAGCTCAAGTAAGAAGAGTAACTGAGCTCTCTAGACATGTAGGAAAGGTAAAAAGGTAAAATCCTTCGTTTTAAGAAGAAATAAAATGAAACACCATCAATGCTATTGTTCTTCAAGTGTCTGTTTTTAATATAACCCCACAGCAGCCTCTTCCTACAAATTTTATTTCCTCAGTGAAAATTTCACACTGGAGTGCAATCAATTTCATTTTTTTCTTTGCTCTTTGGGTTTCAGTCTCATCACACCTTCCCCAACCTCTCAACTCTGTCCCCATTAAATGTCAACGTTAACAGCCTCTAGACTTCCTCAGTAGCAATCCCAATATAATTGAGAGAAGCTAGAAAAGACCAATAAATGCCTGTAGCCAATGCTCGAAAAAAAACAAAAATAAGTGTCCCAGACCTGACAAAAACTCAACAGAAAGCTTAATGAGCATAAATGTAGTTTCAATGTTGTCCTTACAGAAAAGATGGAAGGGGTGCGAACTGAAGTCTTCTGAGAAAACCTCTGGTTCTGCAGATCATACACTGAATTCCCCACTTATGTTTCTAAACCAGGTAGCTACTCATTTAACAAACAATTAGTACCTTCAACTGACAGATGCAAACTCCTGACTTATGAACTAAGCATTAGGACCTTCAAGACACACGTATCTCTAGTAACTAGACTGAAAATACTGTTTTGTTTTTATGACACAGTTCTCAGTATTTTTTACAATATAGTTCTCAATAATAAAGCACTGAAATCCACCAGAAAGCCACGAGGACCAGGAAAAAAGTTAAAATTACCAGAGACCAAGCCACACACAGACAGCCTTTTACCGTAAAGCCCTTGGAAATCAAGTTCCCCACTCCTACCTAAAGCAGAGCGTAAGACAACTTCCACGTGTGGCTCAGGGATGGGAAAGGATAATGCCGTGGGTACTGTCCCTTCGTGGAGAAACAATGTGGAAGCATGGAGCTAGGGACACAGCCAAGCCCCAGGGACACCCTAACATCTCCAGCAGTTCATTTGCTCCCAGAGGGAGGATCCAGCCCACAGCCCCTCTACCAGTGAGAGGATGCAGGCCTGACAGAGGAGTCACCTGCTGGCAACACAGATCTTGGCCATTCGGCTGCTGAGCATTTCTCAGTCACACTGCATCCCAAAATAGTCTCAACTCGCCTGAGGAACACTGAATATTGAGACTGCAAAGAAGCAAACACAAAGAGGTGTGTTCCAGGGATGCGGGACACTATGTGCAAGATTAGACAAAAAAAGAGAGAGAACTGACAAGGTAGGAAAAAACTGAAAGATTGGCACAGAAGCTACAAGGGAAAAGAAAATCTCCTGTTCTAATATTAACAAGACTGTGTACAGAGACAAACTGAAGACACCAGTAGCAGAAGTAGGAGGAAAGAGACGAGCAGGAAACACTTCCCATGAGCATTGTATATTGTGAAAACGAGCTCTGAGAGCAGATAAACTTGGATGGCACATGCCATTAATTTCCACAGCTTCGATGCAAGCACGACTCAGAAATAAACTGTGAGGAGGATGAACGCTCATTGTGACCACTTGCTAACAAATACACCCACGTTGGAAGCTTCCCAATTATGGAGGCTTGTAAAGAGGAAGAGAGACCTCCAGAGGTGTGTGTAATCCGTAAGACAACAATGAAGGCCAAGGGGACTGCTTTGATATCATCCACATCAACACACCCTGCGTGTCTCACTTCAGCTACGCTGGTATTTTGCTGGACGGACTGACAGGTCTGTTGACATGTATATGGTCACATCACCATGTCTATGGTCACATCTGCTCACCTGTGTCTGCATCTTTCAGCTCTCACAGCAAAATTTTTTCCACGCAGCCTCCAACAGAGACACCTCTGAAGGGAGTCATCAATTCTCTCCTCCGCAGCTGCTTTCTACTGTCTACATCAACTCAGGTACTGCTGCACAACCCTGCATGTTCCATGGGTTAGCGCGAGACAGGAGATAACATCTCTCCCCTTGGCAGCATTCCCAAACCCAGACACATTCTCTCTCTGTTTCTGTTCCTCTCTCTCTCTCTCAAAGAATAAAAAAAAAAAAAGAAAAAAAAAAGAAAAAAAAAAAAGGAAAAGGAATGCAACACAGAATACAATACCACAAATTTAATTTCATCCTTAACGCTAAAAAAGCACTGGAGCGGTATCGGAAGAAAGGGATTAAGGGCAGGAAAAAATGCTAAAGTCAGAGGAATGAGATATTGTTAATTTTTGATTGAAAGACACAAAAAAAAAAGCAGCACCTGCTGAACATTATCTAAAGCTACTGCTAGATTGCACAGATGTGACACCTACTGTGTGGCCTCAGGGATGAGTCAATAAAGAGAAACCTTCCTCAGAGGTGACTGGTTTCAAACCAGCCTGTTGATACCAGTTCCATTTGATCCCTGTTTGGTGAGGCCGAACCCCAACTGCAGCAGACGCCGCTGAACCGGCACCCATTGTCTAAGAAAGAGGCTAACGAGCAACTGAACATGGAACCAGCCACTGTGATCTTTCTTATTGCAGCTCTTGATGATTAATGAGCATTTCTTCCTTCCCAAAACACCCCTAGCTTATGAAGTAAAACCAGCATTGGGCAGGAATCTTATTCAGGAGACTCAGAAATGCCCTCAGCTGGTTTACAGTTAGAAATTATTCCACTGCTCCTAAGGTACACTCAAATATTTAGATGTTATCATCTCTAGTAAATCAAGGAGGTAAAATTAACAGTAAAAAAGCTTTTCTTAAGAGTTAAAAGAAAGATACTATCTCATTATCTTCTGAATTTTATAAAACAAGTATTATTAAACATTACAAACTTGTTAGAAGATTTCAGGGCCCTGTAAATTCCTGCTGTATCTTCAAGAATGGAATCATCCTTCCGAGAATAATAAAGCAGAATATGAACTTATCAAGAAAGCTACAGGGCAAACGGACCACAAACTCCAAGCCAAAACCATGGTGCATCAATTTCCAGTAGTAACTGAACAGGTATTTTGCTCTGTGATATACATACATACATATTTTCCTGTGATTCTACAGCAACTTTGTCTGGAAAAGCAAAAAAATATGTAAACAAATTAAAAAAAAATAATCAAAAGTGACTAAAGACATGTCCTTATGGGGAAGAATGCCAAGAAACCAGATATAATTTCTCTGACCTCAAAAGAATAATGATTGGGTGACAGTAGTGCCCACAACCAAGTATATCAAGGAAACATCATGCTTACATTTTTAGAGTAAAAAATTAATGATTTTTGTCCCCAGTAATACAAGTAATCCAGCAATTCTCAATCTTACATAATTTGATAAGAATCAGGTAGAGCACTGCAGAGGAACAGAACTGAAATCCAACATTATGCTGTCACCTTCCATCTGAAAGTAGCCACTCGAGGCAAAAACTCTCTCTGATGTTCTCCGCTGATCTCCATCGCTTGGTCCCTAAAGGTTCCAGGCACGGAGCTTCCATTAATGTCAGTGGAAGCTCCTGAAATGGAAAAAGCGAACAGCAACCGAAAATAGCCAGGCAGCTATGCAGCCCTAGCACGACTCCCTGCAAAAAAATTTACCAGTCAGATTTTAATAGCCTGTCATTCTCCTTGATAGAAAGCCTCTGTGCTACCTTCTGGCCCCATTACACAATAATTCATCAAATACTGACTGGCACGGCGGAGGTGACCTAGGACCACACGCTCGTAACAGGCAGAATCTTATTGATAACCACAGATACAGTATTTGAAACGCTCTGAGTGCTTGCTAACCACAGCATAGAGTCTAGCATAGTACAGCCCTTTCCAGCTACTTTCGTTCCCCCAAAAAGTGTTCATCCAAGAAAAGTCATTATTTCTGTATTTGACTGAGAACCAGAACTTTGGAGCACTCTAATGTTACCGCAATAATCATCACAGAACAATGAGAATATTTGGTTAGACCATGGCTCATTTTTCATCTCTCAAGAAATTGAGAGATTATAACGGCATCTTTCCACGCACAAGGCCCCACAGTGTGTTACAGTAAAGAACGTACAAAATAAAACAAAAACTACTTATTCGGTGGGGGACGGCTAACTGCAGGGTGAGACACAGCTCTCCTAAGTGTGCAGCAACACTAGGGAGAAGTTTGGAGAGGAGGCAGAAAGGAACACCGTGCCCAGTTGATAGCAAGTGACCTCACCTGGATTTTGATCATGGGAAAGCCTAAAAGCTTTAAAGCTCAAAAGTTGCCTCCAAGATCTAGTGGCAGTACATTGGTCAAGTCTTGGAAATCAAAAATGCACGGTGACTTCTGTCCGTTACTTTATGGACCATATTGGCCTATTACTTGAATTGCTCCTGTGAGATTTAAAGAACAGCCAAAGCACTCAGAATGGCCTGGCTACTTGACGATTCCCCCCAGAGACAGCTCTCCCAACTACCAGTTCACTCACACTACATCACATCCTTCCCTGTACTCACATTAACGCTGCGGATTTGGAAAGCCTGCAGTAAAAGACACCCAAACCAAGCTTACCCACGGTCAAGCTGACAGCAGTATCGGTAACAACCCAGAACCAGCCAAATTCACCTTTTCCAGGCACAATTACACACTTACTTCACAATGTTAGCAACAGAGAAACACTGCAAGACAGATTTCCCACAAGAGACTACAAGCTGGCCTGCTTTCGCAGGCCCTGATTTTGCATGCGCAAACACTCTTGAATTTCAGGTACAAGCGCCTACACCAAGCATAAACACACACACACACAAGAAAAGGTCACTTTTTTGGAAGAGAGGTATCAGAGGAAATTGAGAAAAAAGCAAACAAGCTTAGCATATTCCCAGCTACTGCAAGATCTTGTTTGTAGAGGACAACAGGGAAGGAGGAGAGAGACAATATCCCTGTCAGACCCCCAGCACTTACAATCAAAACGACACAGTCAGCAAGACTAGAAGACTCAAAAGAGCACCTGGATTGAAAAAAGGATCATTTTTTCATTTTGTGTATGCTTAATTTTGAGCTTAGCTTTAGGAAGCATCAGTGAAGTTTAGAAGTACACAAGAGGAATGAATCTGATGTTCAGAGAACCGAGATGGGAAGGGAATTCCATGCATAAAGCAACAGTTCGGGAAAAAAAATATATAAAAGAAGCACAAGGATAAAAGCGAGAGATGGTTGAGATGGTTTACAGAGCATGAAGAATGGAGTGGCAGGTGAAGGGCATGAAGGGGAGAGAGAACAGGTTCCAGTGAAGCTATGCAGTGATGTAAGACAAGAAAAATATTTACACTCAAAGCAAAAAGCTGGGCACTAAAGATAGTCAAAAACCAGGTAGCACTTTTTCATTGACTTAGTGAGCAGTACATTGCAAGCAGGCTGCAGGGGAGCAATCAGGAGGTAATTGAAGAAGTGGCTGCATGCAAGCCAGAGACAAGAGCCTACAGAAATCTTGAGTGGAAGAAATCTGGAGGGATGCTGCTCGGTCCATCCCTGCCACAGCGATGCCAGACACCTGAACATTTTCTCCATAACCAACACCACATTGGACTCCAAATGCTCCCACTCTGCACATCCTCAGTGCAAACCACCACTGAACACACACACACTGTACAGAAGAACGCTAACAGCACAAACAATGCTGGACAAGCTCTAGATTTGATTGTGATTGATAAAATGTTGTGTCCCTGCTGAGACAATAGCTGCACACAGAGATTATGGTTTCCTCTTCAAGACCCTCACAGCTTACACAGGAAAAGAGAAAAATTCGCTCTACAAAGAGCTTCCCTTCTGTCTGGCAGGTAGGTTTGGTATGCAGCGTCCGCTACATCACAGCAAGATGTGTTACTTTGACCAAATTTCACCCACGTTAACACACAACCATATGAAAGGTTCAATTGTTTCTGATAAACACACACAGTGCCAACACCCAAGGGCCACAGCATTCTTCACTAATATCTTGTCCTTATGCACAAAGACATCTCCCCTCCTGGAGATAAACAACTGGATTTCTACAGGAAATAAAAATAAAAATCATTTGCTGTCTTGAGTAGTTACTGTAGCTTCCTCCCCCCTCTTGAGCCTTCAGCTGCTCTCACACCTTGAGCACGCAGCTGGCCATAAACCCCAACGAGTCATGAAGGGGTGACAACTGACAATTAAATTCTGACATCGGTTTAGATTGTACTAATGGAAAAGGCTGGGTTCCTAGTTAAATTATCACTTTACTGCAGACTTCACCAGTCGATCATCCTTAACTCACCAGCGGGAACTGGTAAAGTGGGAAGTGAGAGCTGGTAACGGTGCACCACTTGCTTGGAGAAGTCCTATGGGGCCATGAGGAGTGCAGCTTGGGTCCTACACAGGGCACTGGACGCAGCATCCCTCTGAATCTCAGCTCACTTCCTCCACCCAATACTTAGGAAGGACTCCTAAAGCACTGCCAGATGCACTTTGACCCAGGACGACTCGCTACGCTGATAATACCTGGCTCATTTTCTCCTTGATACCACAGCTGTGATTTGTGCCTTTTGGTGCTTTCCAGGGTTAGAAGCACAGGTAGAAATTAACTGGTTTAAACTTAATCCTGAAAAGATGAAGGCGGTGATGCAGAGGGAAATACCCTGAGGCCCTGGTGAGCACTATAATTATGCCTTCTGTAAGAATAACTCCCATTCTTGTGCAAGTGCTTTGTAGTTTCAGGGATTTACTGGATCTACTGCTGATCCTAGATTCTCAAAGAAACCTTCCATCTCCCACCAGCCTATGATCTTACTCCCCCATGTGTCTTGTTACAGTCTTCTCTACCGACTTCATCCTTTACCCTGTGATGATATAATAGCATCGCTAGGACCACCCCCAAAAATGACTTGAAAATGAGAGCACAGCGGGAGATTTGATGCAAAAAGGCCCTTCACCGACACGTTCTCCATTCGCAGTCCAACTGAGCACTAGCTGAATCACTCCACACACTTTCTGAGGCCGGACCTGTCATTAGAAGGTATTTGCCTTGCGGCCGAGTTGAGGCTGGTTCAGAGGTTATCAGGCTCAGCTGGAAGTGGGGGACACGCTGCTTTTACAGGCACCCATCACCAGAAGCCGAGCACTACCAGCGGTTACTAAGTGCATACAAAACACATTCAAACATTAACTAGTGCAATACTCTCACAAACCAGAGGGAAGAGGTCACAGGAACTGACCTGTTTTACAAGGCTATGCTCAATTTGCTGACCTGGAACAGCTTTTAACTAGGCATTTCCATGCTCTTAAAACAAACGGGGAAATATTATCCTTTCACATAAGTAAGAGATTTGTGGAAAAGGTTTCTGACAAAATACACCAGAACAAAACCCTGGAATCCGTGAGGTGCTTAAGGAGAAATTATTCATGTATGCCTTTCAAACGTGGCACGGAGCCTAAAATGGCTGAGGTATTGGCATTTCTGTTCTTTGGGCTTTCCTAGGAAAACAGAAACTACAGTCAAAAAACACAGTTGGAACCACTTCGCTCCAGCCACCATGTTACAGTTGTGTCCCGTGCAGGCTCCCACAACTTGCTGGGTTCCAACTGCTGAGCATGACTGAACTAACAGACAGAAAGTCTTATTCGTAGGAGGCTGCTCACAAGGGAACGAAGATAAATACAAAGATGCAGTAACGGGATCTAAGCAAACAGCACAGGCACACTCAAACACCTAGTTCAAACAGTAACAGCACATTCTGACCTGCTTCAAGGGAAGACCTAATTCCTTTAATGGATTAACTCCTACACCCTCCAAGTCATTCTGCCTGTCACATCCCAGGCAGATTCTTGCCAAATGCTTACCAAACATGCAAATTTGTGGCTTTTGGTTGATGCTAATAACGCTCCTTAGTTAGCAGGAACATTATCAGTGTCTTCTCATGACCTGCATTCTATCTGTCTCCAAAATTAAAAAAAATATATATAATAATCTTATCCCCACAGAGTAATTCTAGAAGCTGAAGAACTACCAACCAGTCCTTCTGTCATGTAAAAAGGCTATCCATATTTATTTCCCTGGGAAAATCCGCTAGACAGAGGCAATGTATTATACCATTATAAAGAAACTTGCAGTCCCGTAATACTCAAAGAGAGCAAAGCCTGATATCATTGGAAATGAAGAGCGTTACAGATTGCACCATCCTTAATCCATTTTAGGCAGCAGAATAAAGGCCTAAAGCCACCAGCCTTCAAAGCAGCAACTATTTGGTTGCTTTGCAAGAAGAGGCTGAATCATGCAATGCAGCCACTGAGGTGGGCAGCAGTGTACAAACAAAGCACGGCTGGGCTCCTGGAAGATGCCTGGACTCAGCACGACCTCCATCAAACAGAAGTCCTGAAGAGTTACGACAATAAAATAAAGTAGTTTAACCACAAAGCAACCCTGAGGGAGCACAGCATCTGCTCTTCCATGTACTGGAATCTCCACCAGGCTCTATCAAGGACTCAATCCACCTCAGACCACAGACAGAGGCAAAGAAGTAGGTTCCTGAACCGCACGTGAAACTTGCCAGAAGAGTGCCAGAGGCTTGACATCTCTGGTCACTGAATACATTTAACACCGGTTTTACCTCAGAATAAGAAAAACAGAAAAGTACCCGTCCAAGAAGACAAATAACAGTAACAAAAGACCCCGATGAGAAGAGGTGGACTGACAGCCCCAGGGACCCAAGTCGTCTCTCTGCTGGGAAATCAAGCACATTCAGCTCCTTGCCTTTCCTTTGCCCAGGAAATACAGAGGTCAGCATGGGGTTCAGATGTGAAGAATTGTTTTACAGACAACTGTTAGTCAAGCACAATTCCAGTGATTCCAAAACCAGTTAACAAACGATACCTGAAGGAATGAAGAACGTATAGCCTTGCTTCAGCTCAATTCTTTGGCATCTTTCCACCCTGTCTCCCAGAAAGATATCACTTTGCTTTCCTGAGAGCACCCATTCTTCATAAAGTTCTAGATTCTGCAGAGTAGGCGGAATCAGCCAGAAGATCTAAAAATAAAGCAACGATTTAACTATTACCAACAATCAACAAAAACACGCAACTGAAAAATTCCGAGGAGTTTATCGTGTGTTAGGGGAATGAATGCATAGCACCCAGCCTGCTTTCTGCATAAAAAACGTGATTTCCAGGTACTGTACACAGAAATCCAGAGCAGACAGCAGCAGCAATTAGTACAGGGGCTGGAAACGTCAAGGTAACTGTCAGTTGTCATCTCTCTTCCGTGAAGCATCTTATTCAAAAGCTGCCTGCACAGTTTACGTTCAGTTCAAAACAACGTGTTGGCATAGCACAACTTCACTGGACACAGATGACCAGTGCCTGTACCACAAAGATGTTCAATCTGCTGTATTTCCTTCACTGCCCACCATATGCTGTCTACACTAGAATGAGGAAAAAGCAACCTAAAATAGCAAAGATGTGAACGTAGCCACACACATTGTATATTCTATCATTTCTGTATTCTGCAATATTTCAGGCCGGGTGTGCACACTAAAGGAACACAGAATCTCTAATAGGAAACTGAAAAGCTCTAGCTACAGAAGGAGACTTATGAGGGCACTCTGACCCAACAAGGGTACACACAGCCATGTACTCACTGCAAGACGCCTCTAAACCATGCAGCAATAACAAGCATAAAACCACCAAGGAATAACACGAGATATTTCAAATAAAGCACTTGCTTGTTTCATAAAGGTGAATGGTGTCCTTCTAGTTCAGCACACTCCATGTACATCAACAAAGGTAAACGAAATAGACTGCTAACTGACTAGCCAAAAAAAAAAAAAAAAAAAAGTGAAAAATGAAAGAAAGCAACCCCATCCCTCCACAACAGGCACAGAGGATTAACAATAGATTTCAGACAAGGTTCACCTACCTTCCCCCCACGGAAAACGTGATACCACACTGAAGTGCCACCAAAATCAATATGAAAATCAGTGAAGCATCCTTTCACACTCATCAAACAGTACCTGAAAACAGAGCAAAGGACAAAAATGAATCAGTCTGAAACAGTATTTTTCATGCCTTAATTTGCAGAGGTAACATGTGTGATACTGTTTCCATCCACTCAAGTTTTTGCATTTATAGTACAGTGCTTTTTTTGTCTCAAAGTAACTATAATTAGGTTTCTGCTGAAAAACGTGCATCTTGAAGTTTGAGTCTGCTGCTCATACAACTAGAAAGAAAGCTTTCAGAGTTAAGGAATGGAAAAATAATAAAAGTTATGTTGTTCAGAAATATTTCTGATGCCACTGCCTATCCCTGGGGTGATCTCTTTAATGCTCTCCTTCGCACTGAGACACAACCTTCACCAAAAGTTGTACACAAATAGCTTCAAAGAGCAAAGTTTTGAAAAATCTAATTTGCTTATAAATCCTCCCACACGTTTAATTACCTACTTGCCACTAATGCCATTTCCGCAAGGACCTGGGGACAGAAACCTCATTTGGCAGATTAACTCCTTTTTGTTCACATTTCTAGGCATTTCTGCATCAAAAGGCATAAAGGAACCAGCTGGCAGCAGCGCTGAGTATTATCAAATCCTCTATTTTTTTATGCCGTCTTGATTCAGGTTTTCAGAGCGGTTTAAAGTCGACATCACTGGCAAGATACACACGAGCGCTCATCTCGCTGCACGAATCTCAAGCCTCCAGCCACCATCTGTAACTAATGGCCGAAACACAGCCGCCCTTCTCACTATAGGCACCTTTGCAAACGCAGGAAACACACACCACTTAACCCACTAACCTCTTTTCCTTGTTCCGGTCTCCGTTTCATGGCTTTTTTTTTTTATTATTGTTATTATTATTAGGTTGTTGGTTGGTTTTTGGTTGTTTTTTTTTTTGGTTACGGAAACAGTACCAGAAGGGGAGTTGGAGGAAAAAAATAAAAAGGAGAAAGAAAACAGGTTTCGTTTAACTGTGTCTTTTTCTCATCACAGTCAGGTAGGGAGAATCTCGGCAGTATGCAGGCGGCGTGCAGAAGTCCCTCTAGATGATAGGCTGGAAAGGACCTTACCATGTGTCTGCGGGAGGCTGGCAAATCAGCGCGGCGGTGGGCACATAAGAGCCCGCTGCTAAGCAACCACATCCCGAGCCCAGCTGACGGACCCGTGCGCAATGCTGTCATGAAGACGGTCGATTTGCGGGCTTCGAAAGGTCCTGCGCCTCCGTCTCGCAATTAAAGCCTCTCCTGGCGCAATTACACCGCTCGCCCCTCGCCCGCTCTGGAATCCGTCCTCCTGCAGGAGCAGGAAGAGAGCTTTTTCCGCCCCTGGGGTATTTCAGATGCTTCAAAAATCACAGCCAGCCAAGAAGCTGTCTAGACTCTCAATATGCTCCATTTCAAAATATGAGTCCTTCCCTCCCAAATACATTTTTTTTTATTTATTTCTCCTTTTATGTTTTTTTCCTCTACCAAGATGTTGTTGATTACAAGTCAGACAGAAATTAAAAACAATAAAAGGAGCCCGGAAAGGAAGTTGGTTTTCTTCGAGCCAAGCTGCAAAAAGTCACAGATTGAATAATTGCTAATAAAACAAAAAACAACACGGAAATTCGCAGTCTGCGGGCAGCGCTGAGAACCATTGTTTTTCAGTAAAAATTAAAATCCTGATGGAATCAATTATTGTCAGTTTGCAAAAGGTCAGATGTAAAATTCATCACATTAACAACAATTTTCTAAGCCTGGGCTACCTACCTACAATTGCCCGCTGACACGAGGTGTTCTAAAAGGCGAAAATGGCCTTGCACCAGCCAGATTTTAGTCCTCAACAGCCAATAAAAGAAAGCTGAAGCTGTTGATCTGTTTGTATTCAAAGACAAAATAGTGGGATTTATCCTACCATCAAATCCAAGCGTTTAAAAATTAGTTTCGTGAGAAAACACCATGGCAGAAAGAACGGTGAACACACAACTTTTTGTTGTTGTTATTTTCTTGAAACTCCTCTAAGCGCAATTTCCACCCCAATAAAGGTGGGTTCAGTGTAAGAGCCACACATGGTGGTTAACAAAAACCTACAAAGCATTTGGAAAGCAAACAGTTTTCCTTTCCATCCGCAAACGAGCCATTCCACGTTTAATTTCTGCTGTTCATCGAACAGGGCTGCTTTTGTCCAGCCCCAAGGAGCTAACGAAGGGCTGGGGAGCCTGAAAAGCGATCTTCCGCCATCCAGCAACGTCCCTCGTTGCCAGAGCCTGGCACAATGCCTTTGCATTGACCTCTACAGCTTCCTCTTCCAATGTACACCGCAGTCACATGGGCCCCGCGCAGCTCCACGCCACGGCTAATCTTACACCGCTCCGCTCTAACCTCAGCGAGCGGTTTCTCATCGCTTAACAGCTGCTAATTCGGGGAACGGCTCAACTTTTCAGGTTTTCCCCCTCACACACGCCCGCCCAAAAAGAAAAAAAAAAAAAGGAAAGAAAAGAAAAAAAAAAAAAAAAGAGCCATCACACAGCATCCATGTTGAAAGAAATCTGGAAACTACATCCCGCTGCGCGCCTCCAGGTTGCAGCTTCAGCGCCCTGGGCCGGAGCAGGTAACGTGGGTGAGAGGAGCACAGCCCCAGGCGGCACTCGGGCAGAGCAGCTTGCCAGATGTACACCCTGAAAGCACAGGCGATGCAAAAGGATGCCCCAACTTTAATTTTCCTCACCACATCCAGCCCCTGCACGCTCCACTTTTATCTCCCTGCATAGCATCAGTTCAGGTTTTAAAATATGCAGCTGCTTGTAATCTCTTGGGGGGTGGGGGGGGGGAGCTTCCCTTCCCCACTGAAGAGTTTGTTTTATGCTCTCCACCAGCCTGGAATCGTTCAGGTTAACGTCCTGTTATTTTGGAGGAAGGATTTGTGGTGCGAGGGAAAAGGGAGCTTTCCCCCCAAAACCTGGGAGGATTTGTTAGTTAGCGAAATGGTGCGAAGGAACATGGAGTAACCTGCGAGTTCACAGGGAAGAACAACCACAGAGACCCCCCGAAAGAGCTGAGGGGGATGCTGCAAGCGAGGACAAACCGCTGAGCGAACACGGGGAGCAGCTGGGCACGCAGGAACAAGGCAGAGGCAGAGCTCCGGGAGCGAGCGCGGCCACCGCACTCCCAGGCAAACCCACAATGCACTCGCCACACAGAGCTCCGAACCCGCAAGCAAACAGAGAAACAAAGACAGCAGCAGACACGCCGGGATGCGGACGCGCACAGGCGCAGGCACACGCGCAGGCAGGGAAATGCAAAGGCGCAAGGCACATGCACATGAACTCGGGGGAGACGCGTGAGCACACGCGGAGGCAGCATTACCCTGAGCTGAGCTCCTTGTCTCTCGCAAGAGGCACAGCGCACCATACGGCTCTATTCCCTCTGGCATTGCGAGGGCTCCCCTGCCACTGAGCTCAGCCCATAAACCACTCCCAAACCCCAGCAGAGGCTTCTGTTTTTTGTTCGGGCCAATGAGAAAAGTATAGCTCACTCTTCCTTCCTCCCAGGAGCAGCGCCGGCTGGTTGAAATCCCTAAGCCTGAAACCGAATACCGCACACCCATGAGCCAGCTGCAAGTGCCAAAGCGGGGGAGAAGGAGCAGGCCCCGCTCCTAACGGGCCTGACCCCCCCCACCATGAGCAGCAGCAGCAGCGCTCCCACACAGGGGCCCCGTAACCGAAAGCCACAAATTACGCCGCCAGACAAAAGAAACCATTGTCACCCGGGAGACACCGCTGCTGGCCGGCCTGCAACGCCCCCAGCCCCGCAGGGCCCCCGCTCGGCCTCCTCAGCCTGGGGCTCCCCTCAGCAGGGAAGGCCCAAAGGGCTCCGGCCTCCCCTTACCTCATGGCCGCGGCCTCCCCTCATGGCCCCAGGCTCCCCTCACCTCACGGCCACAGCTTCCCCTCACGGATGGGGGCCCTGGTGTCCCCTCATGGCAGGCACCCACCTGCGGCCGCTCTCCCTGGGGCCCAGCGAAGCCCCACAGCCCCGTTCCCCCCTCAGCGAGCTGCTCCTCCAGCCTGAGGTGCGAGCAAAGCAGCACCTATCAAGATGAAGTAGTAACTAATCATTAAGCTGGGTGCGTGCGCCAGGCACTTCAAAAAGCACATAAAAGAGCCGGTTCCTGCCCTGAGGGGGGTTACGATCTGAGTCAGCCAGACAAAAACAACACCCCAGATAAGAGCAAGCCGATTTTCTGCCATTCACCTCAGCCTGCACCAGAGATTTTGTGAAGCGGTGGCACCATCCCCATCCCACCCTCACCCCATTCCCAACCAAGGTGTCAGTAATACCCCAAGCTCCAGTGAAATACCAAGCCCTGGAGCGCTCACGATCCCCGCATGCCTCCCGCCGCATGCGGGGACTTCACAGGGAAGGAGTTATTTACATTCCAGCCATCAGATTTTGGCACGAGCAGCCCGCAGAGAGGAACAGCAGAACTGCACCCAGCTACCATTTCAGGCTGCCTGCAAACCTCGCCGCTACAGCTCGTGTCCAGCTAATGCTGGGAAGGTTACCTTTGAACTTTAAGATCCGAGAGGCCTCTCTTTTAATTGGAAGCTTACATTTCTGAGGAGGCAGTGGCGGGTGCAAGGAGACGAACCAACCTGCCGATTTGCCGCAGACCTGGCCTGGCTGCCCTGTGAGCACGTGGAGCTGGAGCAGCCTTCTGGTGCCTGTGCAAATGCAACTCATTTCTCCATCTTTGTGACATGGCTGCTCGGCTTCAGCTTCACCACAAGCGATTCTCAACGCCAACATTTATTTCATTTATACCTGTTACACTGCAAGTCCTCCAAGCTGCATACAAGGGAGGATCCGAGGCTAATGCATCAACTTGAAGACGTTAAATTCTGTTTACTTTGCTAGCTTAAAAAGTTTGACTGAGAACTTGTGCTTACTGGCCCAATTTTCTTGTCCTTAATTACCTCTGTAGAGCAGTTTTCTATCCAAAGCTATTCAAAAATGGCACACAAAGTGCATGTGAGTATCACAAATGCTTAAACCAGTCCCAGGTTGCGCTGCAGGACCTGCAAACTCCCTCAAATCAAAGGGCAATTTCTGTCTCCAGAGGCACACCCTCAGCTTCCAACTAGACCACAGTCTGAAAAGCATTTTAGCATCTGCTTAAATCCATTCCTGCACAGTAAAGAGATGAATAGAAAGGAATGGATGAGTGAATAACAGCCTGGCAGAGGAAGAAACAGCTAACACGGAGTATATAGTATCAGAGCAGCACCCTTCTGTGAACAGGTGGATGTTGCATGTAAAATAGCCCATCCTTAATTGAAGGATAACAGCGATACAAAAGACCTATTACAGCAGTGCTTCGGTATTTTAATAGGAAGAATTCTGAAGGCAAAAAGCATGCTGCAGGGGCTGAGGGTTTCATCCTCATTTGCTCCCCAGTGCAAACTTTATCAAGTTTTCAGAAATGCCTGTTACTGTTTCTATAGCTGTGGTGTCCTGGCACAGTTGCTATTTGACTGCAGCTGCTGTGCAAACAGGCTTCCTCATCTCAGCAGCACTGAGCAGCTCTCTGCTCCCCAACATCTCTCTCATGGCCCTGCACCTCGCGCAAGCTGCAGAAGGGCTTTGCCCACGATCCCACTGCTATGATTTTTTCACACTTCTGCACTGCCCTCCGGTTGGCACAAGCATTTATGCAGCCATGTGGTGGTTAGGATGGCCTGAAAACTAACCAATTTTTCTTTATTTCTGAGTCAGTTTGCAGCCAGACCAGTCCCCAGTCCAGTTTACTTTGCAGCTGCACAACGGCATGTTCTAGCGATGAGGATGGGACAATGTGGGCACAGGACTGTTTTTTTCAGGGGCAATGCCAACTTCTATCAGTTTGAAGTTTGTCACATTGCAGTCTCAGCTGGCCAGCCCCCTGATTTCTCCTGTTGTCTTATTGCTTAAGAGGTAGTACTTTGAAAGTTTTACATATTTTCAACATAAACTCTTGCCCCACTTAATTCAGTCCTCTAAGGTTCTCGTTAGGAAAGTAGTCATTTACTTACAGATAGAAGTATAACCTTATTACCCTGATTTTTTATTTATTTATTTTTAAAGTTAATGGTGCAAGTCCAAGTGAAAGCCAGGGCGGTCTCCAGCGCTTGTAGTGCTCCTAGTAACTGAAGCAGTGCAGCAGATGGAGCGTTCTCTAACTTCACTCCCAGCACGGAACTCGACGTGCAGGAGCCAAGACAGACATTTGTGTCTGGTAATGCCATCTGTGTCTGCAAAACCGCAACGCGCTCGCTGGAGTGCTTTTTGTTTGTAGGGAACACGTTAATGGTGGGTATCGCATACTGCAAACTCCTGGTATTATGAGCACGCTTAAAACAAGAATGAAATAAAACAATCCGATTCCTAAGCAACAACAGTCCGTATTAAAGAATATGAATATTGGTGATTCACAGAAAAAGAATGGGTCACATGAAGCAAGTGACAGCACTGACATTTAGCTCCATGATTGAACACAATCTCTTTAATAAGGGCTCGTGCCCTCTGGGTACTCCCGGCAATAGTTGGGACTGGTATCCATACAGAAAAGGGTCAATCTGAATTTCCAGGGATGGAGAAAGCTAATCTCTGGAGGAGTTCATATTTAAACTGGGCAAGTTCATGGAAGAGAAATCTCTTGAGTAACTGAGCACACAGAAACCACTTCCACCTCAGAAAGGCCCTGCCTGAACTGCACACAGTGGAAGTTCAGAAATCTACTGAAGGGCAGCACCATTTTATACTCACACTGTTCTCATACTTGTCTCAGAGCAGCTACAACAGCATGCAGCAGCAGAGAGGTTACTGAGCACCAAGCATCTTTGTCCCGATCCAGGACAACTTCTCTCATGTTCCTGGGCTATCAATGTTTGTTTTTAATTTTATCTTTAATGCTTCTTCAAACCAATGAGAGTTTTGTGCCACCAGTGCTGGAAATCATCTCTCTAGCCTTTCTGCTAGATGATGCTAGTAATCGTCATCTAGCATCATCCTCATACACCCTCACTCCAGCTGCATCACCCTTGCCTTTAATCCTCACGCACAGTAACTCCTTTTACCCACAACAAACTGTTTTCACATTTCAAGCACTTAGTCTTTCACTGATTAGCTTCCCTTTACCTATCACATCTACTAGTTTATCAAGCTGTCAACCTCCACCTTCACTTTGCCAGTTGACAGCAACCTCAATGGCTATGTGTCTGCTTCTTTATCAGCCATCCCTTCCTTTCTACTAGGCCATCCCCCACAAATGGGAAAAGCTCCATGTCAGAATCTGTTGAATTGCTACTTCTCTAAAATCCCTCTTTGAAACCTACCATCTGGCATTTCATGATGCAAGTAGTGAACTGCAAGAATATACTCTGCTTTTTCTGCTAAATTCTGTTAGTCATGTTGTTACCTTATCCTTTAAAGCATTTCTGCCTTGTTTTGTTTACTTGCATTTTTATTTTCAGCATCTGGAGAATGCCTGTACTAGGAAAGGGACAGTTTTCCTTACTTCTTACCTTGTACAGCCCAGGAATCCTGAAGCCCTGAATCTTAGTTTTAGCTTATTATAAACAAAGCATGTTATTTAGTAGAGTAACCACTTGGGAAGCAAGTTGCCTGGGTTCTATTTCTGCTCTGACACTGACTGATCGTGTGACCTTAGGCAAGTCACTTAGGACATTTCTAAATGCACGCATGAAATTTGGCACTTCCATCCCTATCTGGTTACGCTAACAAGCAGTTTACTTTTTCAGGATAGAGCAGCTTTGACTTCCACCAAAATCGGTGGTGCTGAGCACATTACAGGACAGGGCTTCCCTCCAGTGCTTGCCACAAAGCCCCTTCTGTTATGGAGACCTGCACCTTCCAGAACATGTATTTTTAGAGTAAGAGACTAAATGCTGCGTATCACTTTGTGACTGCACACTCTTTTGTATATGTTGGTATCAATCTATTTTAGACATTACAGTTTGGAAACAGTTCTAAGCGGTTTGCAAAACACGAGAGGTCGGTTCAACAACAGAGCCTGGGATGCTGCCAGCATTAGGTCTGGCCAATAGAAAATGCATCTAAACCAGAAACAGCACTGAAGGCAGCTTAGGGCTTCCAGGATTAAATGCTGTTCATTGGCCATACAGGTCAACAGCTATTATATTATTAGCAGCAACCCCTACTTCCCCTACAACCCCTGTGAATGGGGGTGACGAAGCTGGGGGGAAGATCCACACCTATTAAAAATGGACTGCAAGGTCATTTTGCAAAACATCTCTCAGCTAATAACTTTTCAGCCATTAGTAATTTAGAACCTGGGAAGGATCTGAACCCAGTCCACAGAGGAAGGACTTTGAATTATATTGTGCGAGTTGTATGGCACATCTGTATCCTGTGAAATGATATCTTTAGGGAGCACTTTTAGAGAATAAAACATAACAGTTCAGTTGGAAGGGACCTTTGTAGATCATCCTGTACATCTGCCTGGCCACCTTAGGGCTAAACAAAAGCTAAAGCATACTATTAAGGGCATTATCCAAAGGCCTCTTGAACACTGACAGACATGGGGCACTAACCACCTCACTAGGAAGCCTGTTGCAGTGTTTGACCACCCCTCACATCAATATTATTTCAGATCAGAGATAGCCTGCCATTTCAGAACAATTGCTCAAAACTGAGAAATAAAGAAATAAAGGCACTTTTTGAAGGGATTTGCTTAAAAATGCATTAAAACTATAGATTGCTTCTCAATTAAAAATATTTAGACTAAAACGTGTTGAGAACTTTTAAAATTAATACAGAGAAAAAATAGAATATTCTGTTCCTAAAGAACTTCACCACAGGCTTTAAGAACATGATGTATCCATTATAAAGTTCTCAAATACAAAATTGTTCTCCTTCAAAGCTTGGAGCAGTCTATCAGTATTACACAGCTCATGCAGGTCAACCATATCAATCCCCCTTCCTGCTCACTGAAAAAAATAAATAAATCATTATTTCCTCTCCTACAAGCTTTTAAGTTCAAAAGGAATTAAACAAGGAGGTCAAGAGGAAAGTATTTCAAAGACTTAAAAAAAACTTACTTTTTCACTTTGGGGTATTTCATCTCTGAAATAGCATTGGTAGCATCCGTCTGTCTCTCCTTCAAATGCTGTGGCCACATATTATCCACCCAGTCGACTAAGTCCACCTGAAAGTGCCACCAAAATCAAGTGTTAGTCACTGAGCATGTGGTAGGATTTACTCCTGTTGGCTAAAACTCTAACAGCAACAGCAGCAGATCAGCAGCTGGCAGATGCTCACAGACAGTGAGAACCTCACCACTGCAGTGAGAGTCCTTGGGACCCAACTTGTTTGGGAGCAGTATTTCATCCCTGCAACTCAGCCCTGTGCAGCCCAGATTAAGGAGGGCTTTACCACTGATCTAACTGGGTGTTAAGTTTGGCCTCTGGGCACCTGTGAGCATCATAACCTCTTTCAGCATCACCTGTTGTCTGTTTTCAAATACATTTTTGTAGCCAGTATCCTAGAAACTGCATTTGTGAACTTTAAAATATAAACAGAAAAGAGATTGCATTACTCTGATGCCTTACATTTCAAGGAATATTAACCCCATTGTTTTGGACATTCTGATTTGGATAATTACATTATTGCCTACCACGCATCTCCTTCATTGTTCTACCTTGGAATAAAATTCATCAAAGTTCTTGTCCAAGAGCCAAACTTTTAGGAAGGAAAACAGTGAATGCTGAGCAGTGAGAAAGATATTGCCAGCAAGATGAAGAGGAGATGGAAACTGAAGATTGTTCAGGGACACTGCAACAAATCTTCTTTGGATGCCAGAGCACGAACTGCTCGCTCTGTCCATCGCAGCCACAGCAAGGACAAGCCCATGACTCATTCTTTGGTCTGTTTAACGATGGAGCCTGTGCTGGGTATCCATAACACTCCCTTCTGATTATGCAAGTGGATCACGTGCAGGTTTCAAAACGGGAAACTCGAGTGAAGTAGGGAAGTCCAGCCAGGCAGGTGCAGTGCTGCATTTGGCCACAGCGTGGCTGCACATCCTGAACCAGCTCCAAAACTTTAGATGAGCGAATGAATCTCCCTGTGTGGGTCAACAAGGATGCAAGTCCTATCCTAAGTGTTGGTCACAAAGCCGTCCTCTGCCTGTGTGCAGCAAGAACTGAGAGGTCTAATTCAGTCATGGGCAACACCTGACTTAGCATCCTGACTGCTCGGTCTTTTAAAAGGCCCAAAATATCACAAGAATGTTGTTTGTAAGAGCCAGCCCAACAGCTTGTATCCCCAGAGCATTTTCATGATACTGCAGCCAGCGTGGTAAATTCTTGCAGGCTGGAGTTGGCTTTCAGCTATTTGTCCATCTGCACCTGGTACTGCTGATAACAGACAGTACTTTGTGAAGAGGCAAGGGGAGATCGTGCTGCCAGTGGAAGTAGTACCAATTCCATTAATATCACGGCTGTACGTGAAAACAAAATTGATGGGTACTGCCCAGATTCTGAAGTAATTCCCACATCCTGAACTGCAGCCCACAGTCCTTTACACAATAGGGAACATGAATCAAGTATTTCTGCCTTACGTGGGCTGAAAGAGCCCTGCAGCATTCAAGGGATCCACTCCTACCAAGGTAGTATTTGGTTAGTATCTGACTTGGTGTACTGAGCTTCTCACAGCCCCCAGCACCCTCTCTTCTATCCCTCACTTCAGTACCTAACAGAGATGCAAGATCCAAATATTGCTGCTTTTACAAACCACTGTGCACTCAGGCTATATTAAATAGACATGAAATATTCATTTCCACGCGGTAACAGGTACCTAACTGCATTTTTCAGTCCTGAACACCCAGGAAATTTACACAGATGTTCTAAAAGCTCAGTGAGCATGATGTGCTTGGAAAAACTAGGATCAGCTCAACACCATAAACTCCCCAGAGCACCTCCAAACTGCCTGCTGGTGTCTGAATGACAACAAAAACCTGCCCAAACTTCTAAATATGTGCTTAATATTCAAGTTGTGATATGTGCGTAACAGAACACAAAAGCCTACTTAAGAATTACATCCAGAAATCAGTGATTAGAGCGGCCATCTATTTGTGACTTGTTCAGGCATAAGTGTGGTGTTTGTATTGTTTGCATAGGCAAGAGATGTCCCCAGTGAAAAAAAAAACTGCTGGTGTAACTAGAACAGCATTTAGAAATGAGAAAAGTGTTTGAAAATAAAGCATCATAGAGCTACAGTTTCAAACCCAGCAGCACCTTGATCATCCAGTACTAGGAACAGATTGAAAGGGAAGGAGCAGCACTCATTCTGCTTTGAGAAGTTGCTTTGTCCTCTGAACAACCAGGACTGATATCCAAATTCTCTGCCAAGTGTCCTGAGAAGACACTTTGAAACCTCCAACGCCAATTCCTCTGCTGCATCACTGTGTACTACTGAGCTGACACTCTCATCCTCACCCACACATGGCCATGTTTTAGTGATAAATGAAATGATCTTATTAATAAAGATCATGGTGTCACTGCCGGTGACTCCATCGGGTAATAAAGTCACAAGAGCCCTCCATCTTTCTAAAATGCACACAAATAAATGTAAAATATAAAGATAGGAATTAAAAAAAAAAAAAGTTCTACTGTTATTTTGGATTAGGCTACCTTTACACATGAACACCAAAAGACAATAGACAGGTATTTAATTTTGCAATTCCCCCTAAATACCTCCAGAAGAACTACGTATCTGTACAAATTGCATGATTAAGAGCTCACCAGGTACCTAATTCATGTAATTTAAGTTCCACTGTCAAGGAGACCGGCTTTCTACTTAGGTAAAAGCGCAATTCTGAATGGGCAAGAGTTGCAGGTGCTTCATCTCACTTTGTCTCAAGTGCTCATCCCACAACTCCACGCTTTATTTCTCACAAAGCAACTGGTGACTGGGAAGAAGCTGAAAACAAACACTGTCCCCACAGGATCCCTTACCACATTGGGGCGCTTGACGATGTTCTCTAGCTTCGTGTGACTGAACTCCAGGCTGATGACGTTGTAGAGTTTTTCACGCTGGGCCTCTGGTGTTTCGTAGTACCTCACAAATTGAGACATGCTCATTTCGACACCTTTCTGTGTGTTCACATCCATCACATCCACTATCCGTCGGCTTCCTGCAAACAGACAGAAACACTCCTGAACATTTGTCTTTGCTTCACTTTCAATGGGTAAATTCTCAACAACTGCAGGGCAACTGCTATTAGAGGACAAGAGACCAGCATCAGACCCTCCACAAGTCCTGAGCAGCTCAAACGGTCAGCAGGGAACTAGCCTGGAACTGGGCTGTGTGCCGAGTATGACACTGAGCAAGTCACCTGGTGAGTCTGCTTCGGAGAGGTGGAGAGAGTAGTTCCCTCCTTTACATAGATGGCACGAGCAGAAGTACATTAAAATCTATGAAGAACTGATATAAAATGGTAGCAGGGGGCATGCAAGACAAATGGCTCTCCAAATCATACTCCGCAATTTTCTAAACATCCATATGCCTCTCAAGATGCTTTTGCTCGTGTACAAAAATTATCCATAAAGAGCAAACTACCTTGCATAACTGGATGCTATCAACTGCTGAACACCTCATACAGATTGCCGAATATTCTGGATCCAGTTGGTGGTGGTGGAGTTGAAAGCAGTAAATGCCCTGCATGAGGGAGCCCCCACTTTGGATCTCCAACCAAAAACTACAGGACATCCTTCCAGCTTCTCGAGTGGCAGACAGACAAGCCTCATTAGCACCAGAATGTTGAACAGCAGTTTTAGGCGAGCCTTCAGCTTTACACAGATTAATCCACAATCTTCTCTTCGGCCAACTGGAAGGTTTCACCTCTCCCAGAAATTTAACTAGCAGTTCATTCACGTGTGAGCAAAAGGCAGCCTATGAGAGACCTGCCTCAGTTCCAGGAGAGGATTCCAGCAAACAAACTCCTGACACTTCCAAAAAAAATCACTCCAAACCAATTTTCATTGCTGAAGAAATAACTCTAAATAAATAATGTTAAAACAAAATGGGGGAGGGGGGCTACATTATGCCATCAGAGGGAATTATTAACAGTTACAGCACCTGGCCTATTGTGTGCTTGGGAACAGTATTTCAGCAAGAATGATAGCTTGGATTTCATCACTCCATTAACCATCCTTAGCCACTGATAGCAATGACAGTGACAGATGCGATAACGATTCTGGAAAGGAACTCAAGACCATAAAGCTTTGTAATAAAAAAAAAAAATATATACAGCGTAAATCTGGAAGAGCCCCACTGGCCTGTCACTCAAACTGTGCTGCAACACTGCTGCAACAGGAGTTGATTCCTCGGTCTGAGCTCAGGACTGTACCTAGTGTTGCCACCTTGAGGCAGGATGGGGAGAAAGTTCTGTTATGTCTGAAAAAGCAGAATCCTTATATTCGGTATTTGTGTGTTTGAAACAAGGCACATTAAATCTAGCTTTTGTTTGTTTGCTTTTTTTTTTTTTTAACTGCTAGTTTTACTACCTAGGGAGAAGGTCTGTTTTCTACTCAACAATTATCAACTGCAGCAAAGCCCTGTTAAACAGTCCCGGAATTAGACACTGCCTGATTTGTCGCTTCCATGGCTAGGGGATTAAAGCAGGGGCTACAGCCCAGAGGGGTTAAGCACACTGGTACTGAAAAATTGTATTTGAAGGGCTGTGAGTCTGGGATCTGCCACGGTACTGTGTAGGTTTGATCTCAGCCTTGCTGGAGACGACCTTGTACAGCCTCTCAATTATCCTTTCTGAAAGAAAAATCAGCAGTTACCTGATGAATTAAAAATATGGGGCCCAGTTCAATAACAGGTTTGTTAAACACGCCCGATTATCAATTACGAGCAGAAGAGCTAAGGTTTGAATTGGAAGTCTCTTGACTTCTGAATTAAAGAGCAATTTGAGGGGATGTTTTTCTCTTAAGCCGCAGTACTATCAAACAAGCCCGTGCATAATGAGTCCTGGAGCACCGCTTGCAAAATCTGAGACCTGTAATTACAGGTTAACAACCTCATGCTCACTGCCCACTTCCCAGCACTTCTGGCTTACCGCCAGCTTTTTCTCTCCTGAAAATATTCAGACGTTTCTATTTCTTCTATTTTCTACCCCTAGGAGAAGGTTAAATATCACCCAGAAGGGGAGGCAGGTGAAGAACGAGGGAAAGGAGTGCACAGAGGCTGCGAGATCTCAGTTCAGGCTGGATTTCTGACAGTCTGCACGCATTTTACATGATGCACCATCTCTGTTAGCCATTTCCCAGATATTCTGACTACACCAAGCCTGATGCTGCCCATGGAGTCCCAGCAGCTCAGTGACCCTGGCAGCCTCTTGCCCTCACAGGGGCTGTATTCCTCGCCTCAGCACATGCACACGGATCTGCAGCTGGCAAAGGGCACCTCTTGCTGCTGCCACGGAAAGCTCCAGTGCATCACCAGCCCCATCCTTGGCTCTCCAGGGTTTTTCTTGGCTGTGGAGGGTCCGGATGATGTGGGATTAAGGGGTGGCAGTTCCTCCGCTGCAGCTGATGTGATTCAGAGTTGAAGTGGCGATGCCAGGGTTCACTAGAGTGGATTTGCTGCCTAAAGAAGAAACATCTTCCTCCCCTGAAGCAGCTTACTCATCAAGCACAAGTGAATCCCAAAGGATCACAGCCAGTAACCAAGAGACAAGCTAGGTGCCATCTTTGACAAGAGGCACAGACAAAAGCAGGAAGAATCTGTTGCAGAGGTGCAAGCTGGGAAGTAAAATCAATTGGGCAGAGCTACTCTAGAACTAGGTTTCATCAATTATTTTAACCCTTCGTGATAGAATTGATTAAGGGATGCCGTTTGGTGTCTACAACCAGGAGCCAAACTTGAACAATAAGGGACAGAGCCCTAGGAAATCTGAAAGCTTTACTAGCTTGGGAGGGATGGGAAGCTGAGCAGGGAGCCCTTGCTCGAATGGAGCTATTAATGGCCTTCACCACGTTTCAGAACCAGCATAAACACAATTTAAGTTAAAAGAAACACGTACCACAGCTCTGAGATCCACCAGAGGGCACAGAAGAACAAAGGGAAATAAGGGTTCAGCTCAGAGGCCTGCACGTGGCTGCCCTGCACCCCCAGCTCAGTCCTCCCACCCAGCGCACCCCGTGAGGGCTCAGGACACCACACTTTAGAGAGATTTAATTTTTATTTTAACATTCATTCAAAGCGGATTTACTGCTGTTTATATCTGGACACAAACAGGACTGTTTTTAGCAAAACTATCCCAGTTTAGCTGACATTTTTCTGTCTTTATACAGAGAGGTTTACTGTGTTAGGCAAAGGACAACCTTAAAGGGAGATAAAACAGGAAGCTCGGCTCTAAAAATAGAGGCGGTTCAACTTCCAAAATGGCAAGTCAGCGGACATGCTAAACATAGGCTGGTGTTATAATATTTCACTTTTATTTCTAAGAACAACAACGATTAAAAAAAAAAAAGAAAAAAAAAAAACATAGGAAGGGAGCATCAAGTGCCATCTTTTTGTTTATTCTACTGCTCAGAAGTCCGGGGATCAAGGCTCACTGCAGACACTTGGGGGAAGCTCCCCACCGAGGCAGGTGGCTGCACCCATCGTGTTTTAGCCCAGCACCAGTTAGTGACAGGAGCTAAACCAGAGGAAAAAAGAAGAAAAATAGGAAGTTCCTCCCCATCTCCGTGAGGGAGGAGGACAGCTGGGTTAGGTTTCTACCGGTTCAGCTTTGTGAAGCTCACTGCAAGAAAGAGCAAAGCCCGGGCCAGCAAGTAGGGAGTGAAGAAAGAAAAGCACAGGACACCAATTTAGATCTGTTTAATTGGCAAGGCCAAAAAAATGTGTTGTTAGATGCGGTGCCAATAGGCAGCACAGGGGATAGAGATGCTGTACCAGGGCACACGCTGGGCAGCAGCAGCAGAAGCTAGACGCTGGCCTGGCTGACAACGTGGTGGTCTGGCAGGGGCACAGCACAGGAATTGAAGGGACAAGTTTCTATCTCCAGAAAATCTTGCACAAATTTTTATTACAATTAAGAGCTTTGCTGCTTTCTGCTTTCCTTGGATCCTTATACAAGTTAAAAGTTCCAAAGCTTTTCACCACAGCTTGTGAGGAGAACAAAGCAACTAAACGAAGGGAACCAAACATCTTCCATCCACATAAGAGTTATGGCCCACTTCAGTCTACGCCAGATTTTAATAGCAAAATTCATGACTGATTGCATGTTTTTTGCTACTCCCATACTTATTTTTTAAATTCTATTAATAAACTCTTAGTGAGTTAATTAAAAAAAAAAAAAAAGTTTGTGAGTTGTTAGACCACCCCATGAACAGCCTAAGTCCTGTACTTGCACTGCTCCCACTGACACAATGCCTGGCTGTGCACGGTGAATTCCACACAACAATGCTGCTGATCCTACAGAAGTGACCGCTGTGGTCACAACTTTAACCTCTTCAGCTCAGGGATCACAATAACTGAAAGTCTTCCCCCCTGCTTAAAATCCTCAGCATGTGTTGAAATCACCCCTTTTGTCAGTAGCCTGGATTGCAAGCCCAGCTTTGGAGACGAAGGGAGATTCTGGCACACAAAGCTACGCCTACAAGGGGACTGCTCCAGCCTAGCACCACAACGTTAAGTTCTCTGAACTTCTAGAAGCCTTTTAAACAAGGGAGTAGGAGAATATGAAAGGAAGAAAAAGAAAGGCACAAAGTCTCCAATACAAAAGGACATGAAGATACAATGCAGATCTAAAAACAACTGCAAGTGTGCACAATTTTTGGAATAAAGTAAAAATACTTAATACTTAACTAGATACTGCTGTGCACTTATTCTTTAAGTAGCCCCGTGCATTTACTAGCATCACAATACAGCAGCATGGCATGCCAAGAGTGAAAACAAGACTGCACAGTAACACTCAAACATTTAGTACAGATGGGGTAGATGTTTAAGGAGATGTTAGGAGGGCCAACGACTGTCAAATTTTAAGTCAACTTATGAAGAGATAACGACATTATGTCCCTCAGAACTGGTAATCAGATCCACCTTAGACAACTAAATTATAAAGCCTAGTTGTTATTAAATTACAACAGAGGTCTCCTTCTTTCAAGGGTTGTCTCAAGTCCCTAAGTAGGCCGGTAATTCCTTTCCTCTTCTCCCTTTGTGTGCTTGGCTCAAAGCCATTTCACAGATGAGACAAATTCCAACAGCTGAAATGAGTCCATTGTTTCAGGTTGCGAGAATATGCTGGATATCTTTCGTATCAGGTAGGTGTCTCGTTGTAACTATTATCCCAACTGTGCAGTTTCAAGTGTTTGTTCTTTAAAGCAAAGCTACTGTACAGGAAGAGTGTTTTGTCCATGCACACTATACATGGGTGCTAACACGCTGGTGATAAACATTATCAAACTAAGTAACAGCTGGTATCCACATTTTTAAACAATGAAAGTAAACCAAAACAAAATGCCAACAAGTAATGGTAGTTTCTTTGGAAGTCTGATTAAATTTAAAAGAGGACACCTGTGCTCAATTAAGTACAAAGAGCAAACAAAAGAAAAATCGCTATTGTTTTTCCTCCCTATTATTGCTACAGACTAGAGTTTTCGAAGTGAAATTTAAGAATCTAGTCTAACAAATGTCATAAGTCCTTGTGACTTACAGGTGCCCAAGCTGATACTTTCTATTCATAATGTGATTATTGTGAGATTTGAGAAAAAAAGTTGAGACCAAAAGCTCAGTACCTTCCTCTGGAATTTATGTGCTTTGAAAAAACAAACAAACAAAAATCACCACCTCTTTAATAGGTTCTGTAGCAAATGTACTTACCCAATTCTAAGAAGAAAAGAGAACAAAGGATAAGTTGAAATAGCAGCAGCATACTATTATGATGAGCACTTAAAAATAAACACTAACAAGTTTACGCAGAACACAACATTCTTCAAGCTATGTTCTCCATCAACTCCCACACATTCAAACACAGCTATGATCACTCCACATTTGCAAAACATAAATTCCACTTCCAGGTTCAGCAAGGCTTTGAAAAACTTCTGAAAACCCTGTATTTCAGAAACACAGCCACCTGGTGGTCCATATCTGAGGAGTCTGCCAAAAATGCAGCAATGGTCACAGGAGATATTAATAAAATAAAGAATTTTTCACCTGCTTTACTTGAACATTACAAGGTGAGTGCAACACATATATTAAGGTAAAAGTAGGGGGGAAAAAAAAGGATCAATGATACGCACTATGAAGGTTGTTCACCAGTGTTTCCTGAAGTCATTAGAACATAATCCAGAAATTAGAGATGGGAATTGCACCCATTTGCTCTCAGTCTCAATGTGACAGTTGCATATAGCACAAACTCCACGGTGACTGATGATAACCCATAATAACCTTTTTTTTTTTTTTTTAAAAAAGGTATAACTTAAGTGTCGATTCCCCAAATATTTTAGACTTAAAAAAAAAAAAAACACAATCAAACAGAAGTTTCCACCTGTGATGCCAGAAGTCATCAACTGTATTCAAAATATAAAAACCAGCAGGTGACAATGTTATGGCCCAAATTACAGGCTCAGTACAATGACTCCAAATGGAGTTTGTCCAAACATAGTACAAAAAAAAAGAATGACGTGCAGTATCTGGCCCAGACCATACGGATGGATTGCTGAACCAGCTGTGAGAAACAGCACACTTTTACATTTAATTTAATCTAAAAGTTAATTATGATTGTTATTTCTGCTCCATTGTTTCAAAAATCTAATTTTATTTATAAATATCCTCCTGCTTTGCTGGCCATGTACACAGGAATCTCCACCCCCTAATATTTCAGGGGACATCAATCTTGAGGAAATGCAACTCCCACACTTTGACTGTTACACAGGAAAAACAGCGCTGTTATGCAACACGACGCCGTTCCAAAACATCTCAGAGCCTCAGCTCCGGCAGTTTCAGAAACAGAAATGGCAGCTTATCAGCTATGGAGCAAATCCACAGAAAATTGCATACGAGGGCCATGCACCAGGCTTTCCCACAGCAAGGAGAGGCATTCAGTATCTACAAACGTGCACACGCAGGTATTTAGAAAAGCCATAAAAGTTAGAACTTCCGATACCCTCGTGTTATTTCCTAATTTAACTGCAGATTGACCAACAGAAATGCTACTAAATAAGCACTTCCCACATCACTTTGACATTTTCTCCCAGAGAGGTATTTTCCAGGCCCTATAAAATGACCATAAATTAAGCAAGTTTTGTTTGTGAAGGAAGGTTTTTGGAGATAACCTCTCTTCCACAGATAACCCCAGCCAGCAGAAATGCAGCAGAAGTTCCTCTCCTTTGTTTTTCTTAACTACAGCTTTCCCAGACTCGATATCCCTATTGATTATTAAACTCAAGAGTAATTTTCAAAAATTCTTCTTTCAGAATGCAGTAACTGGACTAGTTTAAAAGACTAACTCCTGTTAAAATGGAAGTAAATAACAATAAATTCTAGGTAACAAGAATGCAGTTAAATGTCTCTGAAGGACTGCAGCTAACAACCCCAGAGCTCAGCTAGCTTCACGGTGATGACTTAGCAGAGTGCAGCATCACTTTTCTGTAATGATTTTAGAGAAAGCATAAATAACACATCCATCTTAAGTAAAAGGAGATTTCAGAGAAACATACTGTGTAATCTCCTACTCAAAATGTAGCTTTCCTTAAATTTTTTTCTTTTGCCAAAATTGCTAGGAAACGTTTGATGATTGCAGTCACCACTCCTCTGTTTTGTGTCTTATCAAAGACAGGCAGCTCGCAAAGCTTTGTGCTCAGTCTCTCAGCAACCCTTCCTCCACACGCTGACCTGGCCTGACACTGATAAAGTCTGAGGAGAGCACAAGCAAAAGGTGATGGGGCTCCCATCAGACATTTTACAAACAGATGCTCTACACCAGATTCAAAAAAAGGAACTCGATCAATGCAACTGCTGCTTTCCAAGATCACAAAAGTATATTTAGGACACCTGTTAAGAAGAGCAAAAGCATTCACTCTCCTTCAGATGGCCAATTATCCAGCATGAGATCAGAGCGTGGTCAGCACAACTACTAATTAGGGTTTCCCCCAGCCTTTTTAATTTACAAATTGCTTCTCCATGCCTTCTCCCAGATTCTGAGAGTTATCAAAATGTCTACAAACACAACTGGGCAAGTATTTCAAAGCAATTCCGCTCTGTATAGTGTTAATCCAGTGCATTCAAAATAACTTACCCACTAATAGCTTCACATCTCTGACGGTGAAATCCGGGTCAGGCATTCTGTAATTAGCAAAGAAAGCAATGTTAAATACTGTCAGGATAAGTATGGTTACACATTCGTTACCATAATAAAAGAGAAATAAATGTATAGTGCTCTTTGTCCATTATGCAGTAGGTGGAATCAAGCAAGGCCTCACTGAAGCGTGGACAGTGCAAGTTCTAAAGGCACACAACATCCTTGCAGTGGCAAATGTATGAAAGTTTCCCTACTCATAACGAATGAGGAGAGGTGTCTTTTCAAGCACACTGGCAGCACTGGAGTGAGATGAATGGGAAGGGGTTGGGGTGATTTCAATGAAATCCCAAACCTTTATGACTCGTTTCTGCTAGGCAACTCACCATGCCTCAAATATATTCCCTAAGTCTGCCAGCGGACACAAACTGAGGCATGGAAGGGTAAACCAGTTTGTTCAAAGTCACATCATCATAGTAAAGCATCGAAAATAATGAACTGAAGCCTTTGTTTTAATGACTATTCCAAATCTCCTCGCCTGACAGAAGACAGCTCAGCTGTATTTGTTGGGTAGGGAAGTTGCTATTCTATTCAGCTGGGGCTAATTCAGAGCTAAATTAAATGGAAACATAATTGCTTCATTGATGTTATATGATCACTTCTAATACAGGCAATGTCTTAGAGTTTCATGTACATCAAGTGAGTGAATTTTAAGTGTCAGGACGAGAGTAGAAGTCTGCAACCCATAGACTGGATGGAAAAAGAATACGAAAACAGTAGTGGGGTTTTAAAGTTGATTGACTTCATCTTAATGAGGGTAGTTCAAACTTCACATAGCACAAAAGCTGAGGAAGGAATTGTAATGAGATACAGCCCTGTGGGAAGTGCCAGCTAGGTGCTCTGCCCTGCTGCCGTGGGTGGAAGATAAACAGCTTGCTTCTAGTATCAAGTACTTCCAGTACAATTCAGTTAGGAATCAGAATTATAGGGCCTATGTGCAAGCTTTTATTTAGAGGTTTTACTACTAAGAAAACACTGAAAAGTAAAGTTAAAAAATACGCTTAGTGTCATGCATGCACCTTGAGAACTATTTGCCAGATCTTGTTTGTTCACTTACTTTTACCCTTATCACCTTCCTCTGGTGGGATGCAGAGGATGGACAATATCTTTTGTTAGGTCTCTGCCAACCCTCACATCTTTGCATTTAGCTGTAAGGGCCCCCCCAGCTTTGGAATTCATAGAATCATAGAATATCCTGAGTTGGAAGGGACCCTTAAGGATCATCAAGTCCAACTCTTGACACCGCACAGGTCTACCCAAGTTCAGACCATGTGACTAAGTGCACAGTCCAATCTCTTCTTAAATTCAGACAGGCTCGGTGCAGTGACCACTTCCCTGGGGAGCCTGTTCCAGTGTTCCATTCACTCCCTTGCCAGAATGAAACAGCCTGAATCCACTGACCTTCAGGGTTCACTCAAGGCTCATCTTTTTATCCAAGCACTAGGAAGGCAGAAGTAGGAGAAGGAGGAACTATTTGGGGGCAATACGAATATGCCAGGCTTATGTTCAAATACCAAAGCTTGCCTTTATTTTAGGTCAGATGCATAGATGGGCAATCTTTTTCACATCTGTAGGAATCAAAATAAAATTCAAGAACCAGAAGAGAGAACAACCCCAGATGCATACAAACAAATCTACTCTGAGAGCTCCAGCGGCAGCTGACAATAAACTTTACCCAGACTGGAAGAATACAATCCTCCCTAACAGTAAAATTACTTGTTTAGCTCTTTGGAGAGCACACCTGGCATATCCTTGTTTTTTCCTCTGCAGACTCATGGTATATCATACATTAGAGAAAAGGAACACCAAGGGAAGGATTTCAGGCTTGAACACAGCAGGTTTCAAGTACAAGAACCCATTTTGTAGCTGGGTTACCTTGGGAGGTCGAGCTTTGATTCAAACCAATTCTGCTGGCTGCTGAGACCACAAATGACTGTACTACTTCATCTCCAGACTCGCTCAGCATAACTGCCACACTCACTATTATACAATTAGGGCTGCTTTGCTACTGCTCTGTGATGGCAGAAATTTTTTTTGACTGTCACCAGTCCTATACTAATCGGTAAGTATTAGCTCATTTGTTTTTCTGCACATAAATCCAAATCACCAACAAGGCAGAACTGAGCAGATATTTTCTTCTCACTGTTATGCAAAGTTCAGGCAAATTAATCTCATGTAAAAAAGCCTGTAAATGCTTCCAAAGATTTCACGTCAAAAAAATAGTTGTGAAGAGTAGTATAGCAGGGTGCCTTGGCTTTATGCCAAAATATACTATTTGGGGTAGAACAATGCAATATGGCAAAATACCCACTGACTTAAAGCAACCAGAAACAATTACACCTTCCTGAAGCTGTGGGAGAAATTGTAGCCTTGAGGTTCAGAAGCAAAATTACCCATTTCTCCATGTACACACAAACACGCTTCTGGAGATTTCTACTTAACTGCATTTGAGGAGACTTTCAGCATTCTGTTATACACAAACCATGCTACCGCAAACAGAAAATGCAAACATCTTACCGTGCAGTGGTGCAAACTTGCATTTTATTTAGAGTTTAAAGATTTACTAGAAGTCTCCTATTCAAGTCCTAACTAGGATGAGCTCTGGATAGCAGATAAAACATCTTTTCAAACTGAGTTCTCCATCTGAGTTACAAGAATAGAAACAGCCAAAAAACTCTGAGAGATACAAATTATCTTTTGCTAACAGATCACAGGTGGACCTTTCTGCTTATAGCCATACAAGTAACACCTCATAATGGTTAAAAAATATACTTGAAAGCAATTTTCAAAGTTTCATTATATTTTTTCCTCATTCATCTTATTTTGTACCATTTCAGCGTGCCTCCAATCACAGTAACCAAACTGTTCAGCGAGGCTTTGTACATTTGCCAGCCACAGACATGCAAGCTGACTGCTTAACAGCAAACAAGTGGAAGCACATATCATCAGCTAATCAAAACATCAGAAATGTAAAAATCATCTTATAGTGTAGATTTTATAGACCACCGAATCTCAAAAGTCGCCCTACACATACATGGATCACTTAATCTACCACATATGATGAGCACATCCTTCTCTGGACAAAGGATAGCACTGCTGGACAAGACCCACAAAAGCATGATTTCCTCCAGAGCCTGCAGCAGAACATAAGGTTCTGGAGTTTCATCAGCAAACGACTCGAATCCCAAGGCAAACTACTCAGTCTCGTCCTAGTGATGGAAGATGGCAGACTGTGACACTCGTTATTTCAAGCAGCAAATGTCAGGATAATGAGACTAAAGGTTTCAGATCAGCTACTCAGGCAGGTGTCGATGCTATTTTGATCTCACTGGAATACAATGCACGCAGTAATGATGGATCTGTATATCCACATAAGGTATATATTGCGTGCCAGCTATCCTTGATAGATACATGTAAGAAGTAGAACTGTAAATAAAATTAAATCATGTTATCCTGCCAAGTGTCAAATAGGAAAGACTGCTCATGCATTTCACTCCTCTCATTTAAAATACACATAAATCGCATTTCCAGCCTTCTCTCACTCTAGTGGCATTTACACCCAAGCGTGTGAAATTCCTTTACAACATCATTTCAGACTAATAATTCATGCTCATTTCAGTAAAAAAAAAAAAAAAAAAAAAGAACAGAACATGAATGTCCTATACGAGATTACTGATCTACAAATTCTAACATTTTAATCCCCCAGAGCAGCCAGTAGTCAATGACTCAGAAGAGAGCAGAAATATAAATCCAGTTCAGCCAACTGACTGTGAAATGGAGAATTCCACTGATCCCATGCAGGATCCATCCAAAGCTCGTGTATCAGATAAGTTTGCTCTTACTTTTGTCCACATACTAATTGATCAAAAGTAGCCTTAAAAAAGTATCAGCACACCTATTCTTTCTTCTCCAGCAGTGAATTCTAGCTACAGTATTAGGATGATAGCAGCAGTTGGTAGGAATCAGAAACTGGCTAGTCAAGCTTGGCTGCTGAAACTATTTTAAGCTCATCACAGCAAACTGAAGCTCCTTCACCCTCCAAAGCAGTGCGACAGTCAGGAAAGTGACTCCAAAACTCCTACTGTGGCTTAGTATTTATTCCTCTCCCATCTTCTCACAGTTCAGAAGTCCAAAGATGTATTATTTTAACTGCCAGACCTGCAAAACTCCAGTTGAAAAATGGAAAGTGATGCTGCACATGGTCTTGTAACTTCTTCACCTCCAGCACATTTTCTAGAACTGCTATTTATTGGACTGCTTTGAAAACGTTTACAAGGAAAGGTAGCTTATTTTCAGTGGTCATCTTTGAGGATTGAACACCTACACATACATTCATGCTGTGTTTGTGCCTGCATAAGCATTTGAGCAAGGCCATTTTTATATCTCAGCAAAATACACCTGTAAGCTGGCCTGTCCATACACCTTGGGTATGACTGCAGAAGGGACAGGTATACAGCCAAAGCCCTCACTTCTTCAAGGTCTTAACAACAATTCCTGATGACTTCCAGGAAGAGGAACGGGAAGACTGATTTTGACCACATCTAAAAATAACACATCTTGAAGAAAAGCAAGCCAACACGTGGAAAAAAAATGATTACAAGACCCAATTACCTTGAGGAGTCTCTGAACTCCTACATCAAGAAAGACCAAAGACTACTCCCCAAAAGTCAGAATCATGCTATGATGCTTCAGTGAAAGCATCCTGCTAGCTGGACGTGGAGGGGAGCACCAGGTGGCAGCTCTCCAGACTTTGGACACCAAAATAGTAGGGAAGCCAATGACAACGCGAGCCGAGACTGGGATGTTGAAATGTCTGAGGTGGAATTGCCTCATTACAGAATCCTGAATAGTAAGCTATCAAAAAGAAACAGATAGATAGCACATCTTGAGGTTACAGATGCTGAGAAACAAGGTAACTTTGTAGGTAACTTCCAGGTCCACAAGTTTTCCCAAGCCACTCTCAGGATGCAGGCAGAATCCTGAGCAAAAGGGAAATCACATCCAATGACCCCTTGCTTCAGTCAAACTTGACTAAAGAACGGGTGCTTGATTTGAGGCTGGTGGAGAACCAAGGCTCACAGGTGGTGTTCAACATCTCTTGCTCATCCGTCAGCTTCAGAATCCCTGCAGCCATACATACCAACAGGGACACATCAACTGGTAGGACAGTGCAGAGACAAAGCTTGCCTGGGAGATGCCAGAGCCAGCGCTCTGTGCAGAACTGAGAACAAATTGCACTACCTCTGGTTCCCAACCACTCCCTAGTTTCACAGAAGCTTGTGGCTTCTTCCAAAAGAAGTTCTTGAATCTTCTACCACCTGTCCTTTAGCAGCAGCAGACTAAAACCAATGCACATAGAGAGATCAGTTTTCTCAGATATGATTTTCCACAGTAGATGTGTCCTTCAAACTGCTGCTCCAAGAGGAGCATCAGGTGAAGAAACATACTGACTGAAGCAGCAATAATCATCAACAACAACAAAAAAACAACTCTCTGCCAAGCCCAGCCGAGAAGCCAAAAGGAAGTCAGAAAAACAGAAGCTCTTCACACAGCAGAAAAAAATAAAAAACATTCTAATGGGGAAACAAACAAAGAGATGGTATCTTAATGTCTGCAATATTTTTTTAAACAAGAAACTAGACTGAGCATCCAGTGCTAAACAGAGAAACAGCTAGACTTAGTAACCAAAGGAAAAAATATTCCAATACAACATCATGGTACAACCAAATAACACTTACTGTAATTACTATTGAGTACCTATTAAGCACTCCTCGTTCAGAGTTCAACACATAAAACTGTTTTATTACAGCAGAAAGATCACAATGGCTCCTATTTTCTCTTATAGTAAGAAGACATTCCCTTATACCACAAACCCTATTTCCTTCTTTCTCCCTCTCCTTAAGTTACACTGAGGCGGCTTGAAGTTGTTAACATCTAGTTATTAAATAATTGGGACTCAGACTTTGAGGTGTTCCAGCTGAAAGTGAGTAATTGTTCTTTCACAAAATTAATTTTCTATCCTTCAGATATAATCAGTTACACAGTCAAAATTTCCAAAAGTGCCAAAGGACATTTATCCAAACTATAGATTGAGAGACTGATTAAGTACATCATTTTAGTATTTCTCTTAGACCCTGTCACTTTTTTTTTAAAAAAAAAAAAAAAAGAAAAACACCTTACAGGAGTCACTTATTAAAATACCAAATTCTTTATGACTGGATATTAACAAAATGCAACCTCAAAAAGACTCTAATAATACCACATTTTAATGAAATGCTATTAAATATTTATAAAGCAGTAACATTTGGAAGAGATATGATTATCACGGAAAAAGACAAGCACCATTTGACTTTCCACCTGTAACGCAGAAAACAAGTGAGAAGTCAAAAACTGAAGGGACATCGTTCTGTCATTACAACATGAAATGGAAGGAAGAACATTTGAATTTTATTCCCAACTTTTATCACTGGTTTATTTTTGATTGTGTAGAAGCACACTGGGTACACCTAAATTTTATAGAACTCATTATCTGCATGTTTACAGGTGGGAAATAATCATTGCCCTTCTCAGAGCTGACAGTCTTACTAACTTACTAACATTTGAGATCATCAAGAGATATCACATACAAGTGCAAAGCATAATGGTAATTTTATAAATAAATAAATAAAAACATTTATTAATCATCAAGATTTGGTTGTAACTTACTTAATTCCCAGTCCATCCTTATTTCTGAAGATAAGGGGAACTCTGAGAGCTTCTCTTTGCACATACTCAAAAGTAAAATCTGTGTGGATAAGGAATTAAAAAGAATCCAAAATAAATTACAATGGCATTGGCACCTCACGTTGCATTCTCTCAAAACACTCCCCATTTTCCTTTGCTCACCAGAGACCTCCACCATCACTTAAAGAAAAATATAAAGAGAACGCATACTTTAGGTCCAAACCGGAAACCAAATGACAGACAATACTCTCCCAGCTGCTCTCTATTTTTCCTGTTCACTGATGCATATCAAATAGAATCCAGTCAGTTTGTCAATTAAGCTCTGGCATGAAACACCCAGGTTGTAACGAAGTACCAAATTAACAGTTAAAAACTAATCCTAACAAAATTACTGGGAATCAGCCTAGCACTTTGGTGGCAAATAAGTAGTTTAAACTTCAGTTTCTACATTATACATTTCAGGCTTTACATTTTTATTTAGGGGAAAAGTTGTGAGCATTATTTGAACACAGCACAAAGTTCTGATTCTGTGAACATGTCTTCTTGTGCCAGGGTTATTATTACTTTCCACAGATGACATTTTCGTAATTAATCAGAAGCCTAACTGCAGGAGCCAATATACGGAAATCTTATACAGCTGCTGGCACTTGGGGAGGTGGGGAAATTGAATAGTTTTGCTGAGGCAGTCACAGAATAGCACCCAAGCAAACTGGAAATTAAACACAAGTTTGGTATGTTAACGCTGATCAGCATCACCTTGTTGCTTCGCACAGATGTGGCCTTCCTGGGGGATTTCTTTATGCTGTAGTCTGATCCCATAGTGGTGATTTGGGGATTAGAAAGTTACAAGGCAGCAATTGGGGTGAGCAGTGCGTGCAAAACCCCACAGCCCACTTGGAGCGTTTGGCCGCAGAAAGGAAAAGAATTTTACAGTGGCCACATTCTGTCTTTTCTCCTTTCTTACAGGAAAGTGACTTTTAAAGACGTTCAAAATAGAAAACAATCTTTGAATCTTCAGCAGGTAAACTATGGCACTGCCAAAACCATAGTACATTTCATGTCTTGGAGTCAGGTATACCCCAGTGGTTTAACTTCTTCAAATTTAGCCACCAGTGCTCGTGCTACCTGGGGGAGTACAAGAATAGGCTCAAGCTTGTGTATCAGTAATGCTTCTCTACTACAAAGACTCACAGTGGAAAAAGTAGAGGGAACGGAGGCTCAGCTCCCATGCCTACACATGGATTTCCCTCTCTTTTTACAACCTTTTCCTCCCTGCGTTCAGTTCATGATTATGACAAGAGCAGATGTAATATTCCTACCTAGAGTAACCAAAGCAGAGCACTCTGATTACTCTTTTGCAAAAACGTTACAGAAACTTTATTTCAACTAGCCTGCAAATAAGTGTAATTAATACCCCAATTAACTAAGATGCCAATTAAATATTTTTGTAGTAGATAAGTCTTCTTTTCTAGTACGTATTCACCTTAAAACCAGTCTGCTTTTAGTTAAACAAATAAACTACAAGCTTCTTTATTTTTTAGGACACTCATTCAAGACAGAGTCAACAAACATCAAGAACAACAGCAGCAGAAGAAGCAGAGACAGATGCATGGCCCAACAGCCCAGAGAACAAGTAGGTATGACAAACTGCATTCAAGCCCCCAAAATCACACCACTGCTTTGCAGCATCATGAAGAAAAGCTCCAACCCACAATCCTGGCAGGAAAAAAAAAATCAAAGAAGAGTTATCATTAAACTAAAAACAAGACCATGGAAAGGAAAATAAATATCACTCAACCAGCTCCATGTGTTCATATAACCTGACTTTTTTCTTACCAAACACTGTCATTGTCCTAAATTCAATTCATCTCCTAGATGTATAGAAAAATAAACCAACAGCAAAAATAAAACCAGAGCAACTACGAAGGCAGACCCATTCTTCATAATGCCCCAACAAAGCATTTAAATCCCTCCTGGGGTTGAACAAAGCAGACACAGACCACAACAAAATAACAAAAGACACTCATTTATTTCCAAGTTCCCCAGAAAGTGGAAAGCTACCCAAAGATTTTTGGGCTGCTGAGCCAGGGAAGCTGTGGATTCTATTAGAGCTGGCGTGTAGCAGTGACAACCACTGGAGTGTTGGGAAAGTGAGGGAAGAACACACTCATTTTCTGGAAAATTAATTAACATTTCTGAGCTATAAAAAATAGGTGTTTGTGTTTTGTTTAGAGGAAGGTGGTGTGGCGGGGTCAGAGTTGAGCTTATCTCCTAAACAAACACCTTCCTAACTAAGATAGCTATTTAATTTCTCCACCACATTAACCTTTCTAAGAGGAGCTTAGGAAGCTTGCTCCAAAATAACTCCAGGGGAGCATGGGGACCTTTTCTCCCCCGGAGTTTCGGCTCCGCTCCCAGAGAGAGGGGTCAGAGGGGGGGACCAGCAGCCCAGCAACCGCATCCCCGGGGCGGGCAGCGCTCGGCGGGGGGAGTCCGGGCTGTAGCCCCGAGCAGCGGGGACAGGAGGGGGCCGGGGCCGTACCTCGGCCGTCCATGGCTCGCACGAAGTCCCCGCCGTACGCCCGGCTCCGCAGCTTCTCCTCCAGATCGAAGCTCCTGGCGCTGACGATCTCCTCCACGTCCGAGATGTCCTCGTCGTACCTCCTCCTGCCCAGGGCTCGCTGCAAAACACAAAGCGGGAGGAGAGCGCTCAGAACCGGGGTGGGGGACACACACACACGGTATCCGAGCCCCCCCGCACCCTCCCCGAGCTTTGGGGCGCTCAGCACCTTCTCCATCCCCGGCACAGGTGCGGGCAGCGGGGGCGCTGCTGCTGGCGGTGCCGGTGTTGTTGTGCCGCACGTGGGGAAGGGAAGACCCCGGGGGGGGCTCGGGGGGGGTCGTCCCGGAGCCCAGCGCTCAGGTTGGGGGATTTCCATAATCCCGGGGTTTCCATAGCCACGCCGGAAGGCGCGGTTTCAAAGCAGGGCGCATTATGCAACGCTGCGAGCCGGCTGCTCCCCCCCTGCTCAGCCCAAAGCCTGGGGGGCAAGGCACTGCACCCCCCCCCCGACCCTCCCCAGGTAGGTTTCGGGGTCCCACCGACCCCTGCCCACGGACACCCCAAATAATCCCAATCCCGCCTCCCCCCGGGCTCAGCGCCCCCTCCGCAAACAATCCCGCAAAATCCCTGAAAAGGCGCAGAAAGGAAAGAAGCAGCAGCCGGCTACACACCAGTCTTCTTCCAGGGTCTTTCTCTGCCTCCATTTTTTTGGGGGGGGAGTCTCATCACTTAATTGTCAACAGTTCCTCTCCGGCATTTTTTTCTTTTTTTTTTTTTTTTTTTTTTTGGCCCAAACTGGGAGGAGGGCAAACAAAAGCCGGCCGGGGCTCGCCCGAAGTTTGGTCATTTTGCACCAGCGCTTTTTTTTTTCTTCTTTTTTTCTTTTTTTTTTTTTTTTTTTTTTTTTTGAGGGGGGAGAGAAAGAGGGCGGGGAGGGGGCGGTGATGTGCCCTGCCAGCGCCTCGGCATCCAGTCCCAGGAGCTGCGGCTGCGGGGGTGTGGAGGGCAGGCGTCGCAATGGGGCCGGGGAACCGGGATGGGGGTCCCCGGGCACCGGGAAGGGGTCCTGGGGTCCTGAGGCAATGGGGGGGAGTTGAGGGGTTCCCCCGCACCGCCCCAGGGCTGGTATGGGAAAGGGGAGCCCCAAAGTGGGTGCTCTTGGAGCCGAGCCCTAAAACAAGCGTGGCCGCATCCCATCCCGGTGTGGCCGCTGGGGTGCTGCTGGTTCCTGGCATTGTCGGAGCCTTCCCTTTCCCGAGAGCCGGTTCCCGTCCCTGCGGTGACGCTGAGTAAATCTTGGGACCATCTGATCGCAAGAGCAGGGGCAGGCTGCGCGTTTTGAACAGCCTCCAGGCTTGGAAGTGTTGCTCATCTCTGCCACGACATCCCTCGCCTCCCCAGAGGAAACATCAAAGAGCCCCTGCACCCAGGGTCAGGGGCTGGAGGCTTTGAGGGGGCTCCTCTGCTCGCTCCGGGCGAGTGGCGTCTCTGAGAGCGGCATTAGGAGTTTGTGAGAGTGATGTCGGGAGTTAAGTATGTTTCTTCCGCCTTCAGTACGGTCCTGGCTTGGTGTTGTCTCACCTGGGCCGGCAAAAGCAGCCAGCCTCTGACCTAACCAGTCCAAACCCCAGCAGCAAGTTTCAGATGTGGAGCAGTTTCCGTGGGGACTGAGTTTTTTCTTAAAACGGGGCATTTCACTATCCCTGTCTGCTTCTCAACAGGAACATGCTCATACAGCACCCAGTCACCCCTTGCCTACCTAATCAATGACATTCTAGGTACTGTATGAATGCTTTCAATATCATCATAAAACACATTAAAATTCAACTTTGTGGGCCTTGCAGGTCATCTCTTTCGGAAAAATCCATATTTTAATGAGCTGTGACACGTGGATAAAGGCAGGACTTGTCTCGTGGATGGAGTTCTAACTCAGCGTTTAAGGTAGGGAGTTTCTGCATCTGCCAACAGCTGTTTGCAGAATCTTGAAAAATCATGTAATCTTTCTCTAACATCTCCCTATTTGCAGATGATTGAACTTTATTATTATATAGAAGTGTTGTATAGGTTATATATTGAAGTGTGGGTTCCAGATGTCTGTTAAACCCGGAGCGTTATTAATCCATAATCCTGAAAAGATGTATGCATACGCTGACCTTTCAGCTAAGATTACTCAATCTTCAAATTAAATGCACGTGTACATCTGTATGATTGAGGCCAGAGTACTTGTACAAGATAAATGGATGTTACGAGAGAATCATCAGACAAAAAAACACATCATCCATCCAGCCTACAAAAGTCCACCAGAAAAGACAGAACAGAGACATAAAAGAAAGTCAGCTCATTTTTCTAAATCTTTTTTGGGGATGCAAACGATCTGAGACTCTTGGTGTCTCAAGCAAACCCACCAAGGACTGTATAAATCACAGCCACCTGGAAACCCCAGCGCATGTTATTGAAATATGGAAGTAAATATGTCTCAGAAATATCTGTAGACCTCCAAACATAGAAAACACGTTTTTAACCTTGTTTTAAGACAGAAGTGATTCCAGCTAAACTCCAATTCATTTTACCTTTGAAATACCACTGTAATAATTTTGGGTATTAATACCAAAATACTAAGTCACAAACTTAAAAGAACTGGGGGAGAAAGGGGGGCGGGGTGGTAGGATGTGGGTGATGAGAATATCCGCAGCTGCATTAGATAGGATAAAAACATTTAAAAGCAATATTAAAGCTGTGTGCTGCGGGATGCAGGTTAACTGCTTGCAGCTGAGGGCTGGGAGCTGTTTTCCCTCACAGCAGCTCACGCCGCGGATTTCCACCAGGGGGTTCTGCTCCCCGTCAGGCAGCGCTCGGGACAGGGCTGCTGTGAGGTAGGCTTGCCTCACCGTCAGAAATAGAGAGAAAACTGTGCGCTCGTGCTGTGAGAAGGGAGCGGTGATCTTTGACAAAAGGGCTAGTTTGAATGGCGTTAAAATAAAATCTGAAAACGCCAACGTGTATTTTAAGTTATTTCAGTTCCAGTCATGTCTCACAATGCTTAAAATGCTTCAATAAGAGCTCTGGTGTTGTGCTTGGGAAGGGTTTGTGAAGAAATAGGTTAATTTCACTCCTCTTGAGCTCTCAAACATTTATTTCCCATTGGATAGAATGAACTGAAATAAACTTCTAAAGGTTTTCAAAACATCTTTCGTTGTGTAAGACCTGTCATCATATAGCTTACTTTGAGTTTAGATGCAGGAGTAGATATTCAACCTTTTATTGATTAAGGAAGTTAGAAATTATTATATGATTTTCTAGGCAAGATGAAGATTTCTTTTATCTGCAGAAGTTAAACTTTGTTTTATCTTAGGTGAGATTTGCAGAGAAGTTTGCCTTAACATCCCTGGTGCTTTGGACTACTAACAATCCTCTCAAATTGCATTTCACAACTGTTACATCTGTCTGGTGAGTTGTTTTTAATGCAGATCTACCATAACTTCAATTCTGTGATAACCTGATTTGGTGCTGGTACGATAACAGGAACAAATGCAAGTGATGATTTGCATGTGAAGCTCTCAGTATGTTTTAGAGAAACAGCAATGCAGAGGGTAGCACCCCTGCATGGGCCGTGCACACAAATAGAATTGTATGATACTCAGCACCTTTTCTTCTTATCTGTCCTCCTACAGAAAACAGAGAAGTGTGTTTTTAGCAGAAAGTTTCACGAGTATCCTTGTGACAGTGTTTTTTGGAAAGAAACTTGGATTTCTGCCACCTCTGATAGTGTTCATGCATAAACGATCCAGAGAATGGGTTGATGTTACCTCTAATCAGGGCCAATAGCAGCTTGTTGCTGAAGGGGCCAGCTCTCTCCTTGTGTCTGTATCTCCCTCATTAGGTCTAGTGTTCCTGCAGCCCCAGGGTAAGTCAGTTCAGTGACTTGATCCAACAGAAAACTACCCCATCAAGGAAAAAAAAATACACTTTTTGTTATGTTCTTTTTCACTGAACCTCTTGCTGTGTATCCATTTGATTGGGATAATCTACAGGATGGAGAGAAGAGTGGGGTGAGATGAAAGAAGGTTGCAGGACTACGCCCTTTTGGTGGCCTTCTGCAGTTGCACTAATCAGAGGTAACATCAAACCACAGCTTTGAACTCCACCATGATTTCATTCCCTGAATCATTTCTAAGTTAATTGAGCATGACTGACTCTTGGTTTCAGCTAGCTCTAAAGTGGAGAGGTGTGTGTAACAATGAGTAATTAGGGTTGGAAATAAAAGAATTTATCCTGTTTAGTTTGTAGCTCAGAATGGAGTTGTAAAATGGAACATAAAGGAAGAAAATGAGTACACTGCTACAGTCCTAAGGTTTTAATTGTAGAAGGTGGCTTGATCCTTAATTTATTCCAAGAAGCAATTTATTTATTTTTGCTAGTGGCAAAGGAAAAAACAGGAACAGGAGTGATGGACAGAAACAGTGAGTTCAAAGCACTTATGCATCTCTTAGGTCACAGGTAAAGTAAGCTGATTTGCGCTATGTAAAGCTTCCCATTTTCTAATCTTTAATCATACTGTGTATGCTAAAAGTGGTACAACAGAGGCAAGAAAGCAGGTATTTGGTTGTAATGCAGGGGAACACCATCACTTCAAAAGAACCTAATCAGTTGAGCAGTCTATTTTAAAATATACAGTTATTTTAGACTGCTGAAATCCTTCTCACCTGCATGTCTCTTGCAGGCTTTCCTATAATTTCCAGAGTACTGAATCAGACAAAGAGCTGCTGTAGTAATAACGAATTCAAAAATTCTAATTATACCCTGTTCTACTTTGATAGTTATTTAATTAAGGCTATTGAGTCTCCCTTTAAAGCAACTAATACTTCTACACCAATATTATAAATACAAATATGTTCCTTTTTAGATAGATCTGATTTTAAGGAACAGCTCAAGACCTAGGCATTACTTATGCAGTGTTAGTAACATGTGATGTTATAGTTCAACTCTAATTTTGTGCAGGGAAAAACCAGCAAACAATTAGTCTTGCTGTGCATACACAGTATTTTTATAGTTTACAAAGAGCAATGCAAAACAGTTCTAAATGTATGATTCCACAGAAACTAAGTGACAGACCCTTAAGGAAACTTTGCTTGAGATGTGGGGAAATGTTTACATTCCTGGTTTCTGATGGTTACAATTTTTCCCAAGTACAGTGAATGTTGTGAGAAAATCATAGCATCATTGTTACTCCTTGCTTTGCAATCTGGTGCTCAGGCATGGCCTGGAGCATTGATGGGAGATACAGAAAATGTTCTGATTGTTGTGAGGAAACACCTGCATTGGGGGGTTTGTTGTTTGTTTTAAGAATTAAAGCACATTAAGCAGAGAGTAGTATTCTATAATGCTATCTCAGGCTGCCTTTCACACAAAGGAACGCTCCTGAGTAGTTCTGTCACACCCAAAGTTAAGGCACAAGCACTGTCTTAAACCTCACCTCTTCAGCAGTCGTCTTTGGGACTGGGCCACATATTTGCTATGGAGTTCTGCTCTGTACCTCAAACTTCCCTCTGGACAAAAAAAAAAAAAAGTTTTAATGGTATTGCATGAATGTGGCAATTAAAAACCTTGTAACACTGACACAGATCTGTGTTGAAATGTTCTGCCAGATAAGGGAGTGTTTCAACTGTTTGTTGATAAGTTTATCAGGAGCACTGGGCCTATGCAATGTCCCTCAGAACCTGAGCTGTGTGACAAACGCCTGGGTGTATCAGCTTTAAATGAAGCGAGGGGGGATTTTCGGAGGGGTTTGGCCCCAAAGGACGGATGTAAATTGTGCTCAGGCTTTTTGGGAAAGGAGGCTACTGCGTGAGGAAGGGCTGGGGGGCTGCGTTCTGAGGGGGGGCGGCAGCTGCCCCGTCCCTTTTTCTGTTTTGTGTGGATTCACCAGGAACGAGCGGAGGGGGCTGCAAGAAACTTCCTCACAAACCACAGATCTCCGGGAACTAAGTTGTGTTGTTTGTTTGTTTTTTTACCGAATTAAACAGCAACCTCCTCAGCGCGACTTCGCCTCAGGGGCCCGCCGTGAGGGCGGCCGTGGCGGGCGCGCTCCTCACCTCAGCGGGGCCGCCTCAGAGCCGCCCTCGGGCCGCCGGGAAGCGGGCGCGGAGCCGCGGAGCGGTGGCGGAGGAGGAGGAGCAGGGCCCCGGGGCCGGGCCCCAATGAGGCGGCTGTGGGGCGGCGCTCGGCGGGCGCAGACTCAGGCTCGGCGTGGCGGCAGGCACGGCCCCGGCAGCAGCAGCAGCCGGCGGGCGCCATGGGGCGTTAGCGCAGCCGGTGCCCTCGCTGTGCTGTAGGAAGGAGCCGCTGCAGCCGCCGGGTGCCTGCTGAGCCGTTCCTCCGCCCCGCTCCCTCGTCGCCCGGAGCCCCATGAGCCTGAACGAGCACTCGATGCAGGCGCTGTCCTGGCGGAAGCTCTACCTGAGCCGTGCCAAGCTGAAAGCCTCCAGCCGCACCTCCGCGCTGCTCTCCGGCTTCGCCATGGTGAGCGCCCGGCGGGAGAGGGGCGCTGAGGGGCCGCCGGGGCTCGGGCGGGAGAGTTTGGGGGGGGGGGGGGGTGGCGAAGTGTGGCCGCCGTTTCCCCTTTTTCTGACCCAGGACGAAGCCCTGAGGCAACAGCGCTCCTTCCCCGGCCCTTCCCCGGCCTCCTGCCCCCGGGGCTCGGCGGTGAGGAGGCGCCTGAGGGCAGGGGGAGGCCCCGGGAGCGCCCGGCCGCGGCCCCGCCGGGTTTTGAGGCGCTCAGCGCTCCCCGTGGCTCTGCTTCGGGATCCCTTTTAGTTCTATTTTCCCCCTTATTTGTGCTGGGTCTTACAGCAGGCGGTGTCCCTCCAACTCCTTGCGCTTCTCACTGGGCTTTTGCAGCGCCGCTGTTTCAGTGTGTGGAGGAACTCGAGGGCTGCTCAGTGCCCTGGGGTTTTGGGTGTGTTTCGGGAATGCCTCTTGGTCTTGGTGTGCTTGGGGTCTGCTACAGGATCACAGCCTGGTAACTGACTGCCTCAAGTGAAAGCTGGATACGATCATAAATACGGTCGTTTATGGAGTCCATCGTGTGCCCGGTCCCCTGACCTACCGAGCAGCCACCTGTGCGTCTGTGAAAATACTTCATATTCGTGCATTGGTTCTGCGATGATTTATTTTTGCCCCTCTTTCAGCAAGGCGCTGCCCGCCGTGTGATGTACCCCTGCCAGACCACTGCTCTAGCTGGAGGATGCTGTTTCAAAACACAACAGCCGCTCCGCAGCCGCCTTCTGACGGTCAAATAAATGTCACTGCCCTTCTTGGATGGCTAAAAACAGCCGCAGCTCCTCGGGGTGGCGGTGCCTGGGGCTCGTTTGACTGACAGGCAGCTGTGTTGGTGCAGCGGCATGTTGGGCTCGGGTCTCCTTGGGTGACACGCAGCTCACACAGCGCTGCTGCTGCTGGGTTTCCCTCATTGTGTGCTCCTCCTGTGTCAGAGCGGTTTGCCAGGCTGGCTGCTCGAGTCAGGATTTCTCACTGAGAGTGAGAGAGAACAGAAGGGGAAAGCTGTAGTTTGCACTGTGCTTTTCTCTAAATACCTGCTCTGTGGGCTCTTAGCGTCCCGTGGATGTATGAGGTGAGGCTTATGCTGCTTTCCTCTCTGCAGCAGACCTGGGAGCTCGGAGTCCTGCAGCTGGAAGCGTCTGCTTTTGACTTGATGTTGCTCAGGGTAGTTCAGGAAAAAGCCACTTTGTTCTGATTAGCAAAAAGCTGTAGTTGGAAGGAATGTTGCATGTGAATACTCATCCCATTCTAATTTTCTTCAAGTTACCCCCTCAAAAGTTCAGCTTTGATGTCCAGTGTGACCTTGTTAAAGAAAAACAAACTTGTAGCCTCCTTGGTTTGGCTGCTAAGAGATTGTTGTCTGGCTGGGACTTCCTCATCGGTTTCCAGAAGAGCTGACTTAACTGTCAAATATTTTTAGATTTCTTTTGAATAACTTTGCTTATCTGCTGAAGTTGTTCTCAGCGATTTCTGCATTGAAAAGCAGGGCCTTCTCCCTGCCGCCACGCCTGTGCATTGTTTACCAGCTTCAGCAGATTCCTCAGCACCTGATAACTGAACAATAGGCTGCTCAAGTACAATCTAGTCTTGGATCTAAAACTTAGTACAGCAATTAAGTGTCATTGTTCCTCCCTTTTCCTTATCAAGGCAGGGAAGAAAGAGCCTAAAAGACACATTCAGGACCGCCCAGCATATCGGTGGGAATTGTCAGGAGAGGAATGTGCACGTCTCCACGCCTGCTCCATTGATCCTTGTTCTTGTATTAAACAGCCTTTGCATCCTCTAGTATGAGCTAAGTGTGTCCCCGCTAAACTGGTCCTTTATTGTTGGACTAATCTCGTATGTAACAGCAGCCCTTTTCAGAGCTCATTCCCTCAAGATTAGTTAAGCTTACCCCAGTTAAATGATGCATGCCGAAGTCAAGAGATTGCACGGGGCAGTGACATGTAGAGCATGAAATGTCAGGTCGCGCTTCCACAGAGGAAATTTATTAAAAGCCTGCTCTGTGATCAGTTTTGTTTTAGAGCCTGCAAATCAGTATTTTATACTTAGTGTTAACCTCAGGGAGAGGGGTGCAGCGTCTGGTGGCTGCAGACTGATGTTAGAGCCATGCTCCCAGGAGTAAAATTCAGCATTTACTTTGCGCAGCTTTTCCTGTATTCTATCATCCAGTGCCATATGCCTAAACAGAGATCTATGAAATTTACCATCCTGCATCTAGTACGTTTTTCCAATGTATGGGGCCACTGAGTAATATCAGCCCCCAAACCTTTAGGGATAAGGAAAGAAACTGGGGTGCTTACGTAGTCCGTGAAGGGAAGGAATGAAGTGTTTCCTCTGTGTGTAGCTACAGGCATTGAGTATTTCTCACTTCTGTTTCATCTTCTAGATCTTGATGTCTGACTTTCTTTTCCACGTCTTTGTCTTAACCCAGTCTATCTCAGGGCTGACCATCACCACCAGGAATACTTTGCAGAACATACCCAGTGCTGCTAATGCTGTCTCATCCACACCTGTAGTGGCAGTATCAAAATCTCCAGTGCAGGTGGGTTGCTGGCAGGTTATTTTTGTTGGAATAATTAAGCAGATGTGTTAGCATCATTTTGTCACCACAGTTGCATTGCAGTAGTTTGATAACTCCATGATGCTGGAGTTGCAAAGATGAGGGAAGCTGTTAAATCCCAATAGCCATCAAACTGGAAAAATCAATCATCACTCCCTACCCCTAAAAAAAAAATAATGAAGAAAAAAAAAATTGACAGCTCTATGAAATATATACCCAAGCCTAAATTAGGGATCTACGTTATACAGCCATGGTAGTTGATTTAGTTATGTTTAGAATTTGGAGGACGTTACTTACGAGACAGCACACTTAACTTGTAAATGCCTCTCATGATTCAAGCTGGGCAGAGTGTCGTAAATAGTAATATATAAGCTTCAAATACTGGATATCGTCAAAGAGCTGTCAGCTCGTGCCTTTGAAATGTAGCCAGTACAATCTTCTGCAAAGAGCTTCAGTCATCTTTTGTAGAAGATAGACTGCACTGATACATGTTATTTCAGTATCAATTATTATGGAAATATTTAAGGTAGGATCCAGACCCTGCTGCTGCCAGCATTGAGCCGATAGCAAAGTCCTTGTCTAGTGAGGGTTACTCTGCTGTTCTAAATTACTCTGCAGTGATCTCTCTTCAGGAATTGTAGCTGTAGTTAACCAGGTTTCTGGTAGAATAATGTGTAACAGCTGCGTTTTGTACCCTCCAGTAAAGCCTTACAGGCCTGGTCTCATGGCTTCTGCCACCACTTGCCTTTTACGTTGCTGTTGTACCTGGAGGTTATGGCTTGCATGGAAGAATCTTGTCTGTGTGAAAGGTTTCTTCTGTTCGCTTACAGTCGTGAAAGCTGCGTTTTGTTGCTCCTTTGAGCATCCCTGTCTCAGGTTATAGATGAGGAAGGCAGCAGCGAGGAGTGCTCAGGGCTCTAACAGCAGCTGCGGGTGGCTGCTCTGATTTGGAGGATGTCAAGGTGACATTAAGCCGCTGTTTCTTCTCCCTGCTGTGCTGTCTAATCTGACCTTGTACTTATAAACTAAATTTATCATAAGTTATGCCGTGTGGAGATGCTGCCGCCTTAAGATGTGTTTATTCTTCTTATGTGGGTACTGCATTTTCATGTTTACCAACAAAATAAAATTAAATCATGCACTTCTGTTCCAGTGGTGACTTAGTGATTGTTGAGGCTTTGCCATTCTGCAGCATAACAAGCCACAGTCGTGATTCTAGACAGCGCATAAAGGAAGCTCACTTTCTCTTCTGTGTAAAAAAAAAGCAGTAATAATGTTGTTATTTTGGCTCTTCTTTTTAAATTTCCTGTGACTCTGTACAGGCCAGAGCCAGTCTTTGTATGAGTTGTTTATAGCTTGTAATGAATGGTGCAGAGACTCGGTGGAGAGCCTGGCTTTGCGCCTCTGCCTCTGGGAGAGAGAAACGCTGTCAGGAACAGAGACCGACTGCTCCGGAGTGGGGAAAGCCAAAGGAGTGTGAGTTCCCTGCGATCCCATCCCAATCCCATCTCCTCCCTGCGGTCCCACACATAGACAAGCTGTGGGCTAGAGGGTGCGATTTGTTATTGAACTAACCTAGTGATCTGAGCCCCGAGGCTTGGAGAGACCTCTCCTGTAGAGGGGCTTCCTGCTCAGAGCCGTGTGTGTTACAGAGTCACTAGTGCATGGAAGTGTTTGGACAGCTAGATGCAGCCAAGCTAGTCAGAGCTGCAGCAAGTGAAGGTAAGAAAATATTTCTGCAGGTAGGTGTTGATTAAAATATGTCAGTGATTGCTGTGTGTAATTTTAGTGAGGTGTATTCTAGCATGGTGAGGTGGAGGTGCTGTAGCTCTGGTGTGCTTCTCCAGGTCAGGTTTGCATCTCCTTGTGTGGATGGACCCTTACAATATGCAACCAGGAAGCTTTCTTAAAAACCATTCTTGACATACCAGGCTGTATAAAAACTGTCATCCTCTGAATCAGTTCCTTATCTAGGAATGGTACCGTGGCCAGGGAAGAGCAAGGTGAGAGCAATCCTGTGAGGTTGTACAGGTAATCCTAGACTTGGGCTCAGTTAGTGCCCTTAGTAAGACTGATGTTTGAAGCCAGTGTCCTTTCCAGAAGGGTTTTGCTTGTGATGATCTGTGAGGCAGCTAGCTCTGTGAGTGGTAGGCATAGTAAGAATGTGACAGTACCAAGAGCCAGCATCTCAGTAGTATTCCATTAAATGTGTCGTTATAAGGTTGTCTATGTTTAAATCCAGTAGCTTTTAATAGTAGTGGTTTCTTGCTCTCTGAATCTCAGATAAAAAGCATTTGCAGTTGGAGCTTTAGTCAGGTCAGATAGCATTGCGTAGGGTATAGGAGACAAATTTACAGCAGTCCCATCACCTGCCTGTCAGTGGGCATTGACCGCAGCCCCAGCTTTCAGAATGCATTTAGCTAAAATCGGGCGTTCAGTGGAGAAATGGCCATGGGTGGTCATCAGAGCTTCAATCAGCAGCGAGGAGTTTGAAATTGCTGTGGCTCTGCCTGGTTTGAAGCTCTCTCCATGGCATGGGCGTGCTGCACTTGGCCTTGACTCGCAGCTGTATGTTTATGGCAGTACTTGCTGCTGCGAGAGGCAAACCATAGCAGCTCACACAGTGCAGCAGTTACAGCGCAGGCTCCCTGCCCATGTTATGTTCCTGCCTGCCAGAGCTCAGGGCCACCTTTGTGGGGAAGGGGAGTAGAGGAAGTCATCTATAAATAGGTCCTAGATAATACAGATTTACTCGTGTAAGATAAGGCATTTTATTTCCTTTTCTATACAGCAGTGGCTACTGATGCTGAAAAGGCTGTGAGCCTGTGGTTGTCAGAGAGCTCTCAGAAACTGTTTGCTGCTGTTGCACATAAAAGCAAGGAGCACTGAGCACATACCTTTTTTCCACTGTCGAATCTCACGTGTCATTATGACCTGCTACATGGGTGGCTCTTAGTTTGGTCCTCCCTTTTGTTTTCCTTCTGATTGGTGTCTCACATTTTATTTCCTCTGAATACTTGTTGCTTTGGAGAAGGCAAACCTAAAAAGGGAATAGAAACTTGCTTTATTCTGAAATTGAAACCAACACACTCTGTAGCCTATAAAATTGGGGAATAATGCTGAAATGTGAAGCGAGCTGTTTATTGAGATCCCACCACTGCGGTAAAAATGAACAAGTGGCAAGCCAGAACAGTTGCTCATCCTGCATTTCTGTGGCCATATAAGCTTTTTTTGTAGCTGTGCTTGGTTCTTTATAAAAAATTGCATTATTGCTGGTGAAAATAATCTTATTAATGGTTTTATTATCACAGTTCTCTTATTGCAAAGCAGAGAAGTTGATAGTTTATAGAATCTGAGTCACAGCACCTAAATGCCCTGCTTCCTTTAGTTCTAGGAGAACTCCAGTCCTGAATCCTATGATCACAAGAATCCCTTAGTTTTGTCAGGAAACTCTTGTTTCAGATGTACAGCTTCATCGAGGGCTGCAGTAAATCTGTCAATTATATCTGTAGGGTGATCTGAAGTTAAAGTTAGCTCTTCTCTGAGCCAGGGATTAGACCAGATGACCTCCTGAGGTGTCTTCCAGCCTGCGTTAGTCCATGGTTATGCAGCAAGGCAAGGTAATGGCAGCAAAACGTAACGGAAGTCATGGAGGAGGAATGTCCTGCATGGAGCACAGCATGTACACATCCAACCGTGCACTGCATGGGCTTGGATCATAGCAGAAGTGCTCACAGGGGCCCTGGTATGGCAAGTGTAACCTTACAAGAGCTGTTCTGATCTGTGTATTGAAATCGCAGCGTGAGCAAAGGAGACAGGAACTTCTCTTGCTTTGCATCACTGTTTGAAAACAGACACAGGGCCTCATAATGAGAAATGGAGCTTCTTGGTTTAGGTGCCTCGAGCCTGGCTCAGGCAGTTCGCTACTCTAGGGAACAGAGGCTTGCAATTGAAAAGCACTGGCAGTTTTTTCTGCTAGTTTATAGTGAAAGGGTTCCCAAATTAGCTTCGTTGACAGCTTGAGGAGACAGAAAGCACAAACTGATTTTTCACTCAGAGGTCAAGCAGGAGTTAGTCTGCCAGGTGCGAGCACAAGGAGGCTTTGCTGTGCTCCTGTGGAGAATTCTGTTCTTCACTTTGCTGTAGGCTCTTTCCTGTCCCAGCACGTGATTGCTGGTACTCTTCTCTCTGGTTCCAGCCGTGGGGAGGAGGTTGTGCTGCTTGCTGGCAGGACAGCCAGCTGGGTGTCCTCCCTTGTGGTGGCCAGCCTTGGTGCTTGCCATCAGGGCTGTGCTGGCACAAGCTGCTGTGGGGGGCACTCAGGAGAAGATGCTGAAACAGCCCAGGCATGCACCCCCTGTGGGATGCCCCACTTTTATTTATTTATTTATTTATTCCTTTCAGGAATCAGGAGCTTGCCCTCCCTTGGTATGGAACCTTTCTCTGGCAGGTTTTGGCTGTGCTCGGGTGCATGTGAGACTTCAAGGCAGCGTGGCTGACTGCCCTGCCTCTGCTGTACTCACAGCTTGACTTCTTAGTGTCCCAAACTGGGCTTTATTGGCAGTGTGTGGTGGTGACTACTCGGCTGCCAGCTTATTGCACATGTTAAAAGACTTGTGCCTGGGTTACCTTTCAAGTGATGGTCTCTGTAATTATTTTTATAGAGAGGGTACGCTTTCAATTAGAGTAGCTAATTGCACAGTATGGGTTGAGCTGAAGGAAGTTACACCCTTCCTGCTCCTGAGTTTACTTGTGCCAAGCCTTAAGTAACAGCTACGGTCTTGACAGATTTCTGAAAGCACTTCTGAGAGGTGATTTGGGGGCCTACCAACACAACAGACGTCCCGTGCAGAGCAGATTGGTCTTGATGCCTTTGTCAGCCATACACTGAAGCTTTGCCATGTACCTTGAACTTCAGGCAACTCACGTTCGTGGTCTGGACCTCTCCTTTTTGTAGACCAGCTCTCCCTGTGATTTTCTCTGTGCTTATATAGGCACAGAACCATGAGTGTCCGAATGCTGCTTAAATTCATCTGGTTTCTTGTAAGATGTTGTTTTGAGTATGCATATAATAAAGCCAAATCAGAAATAGGTGCTTTTGGATTAAATGTAATTTTAGCTGACACTGAAATGGAAAGAGCTCAGGAGCAGCTGTTACGTTGGAATTAAGAGTGTGACTAAACTTCAAAATCAGATGCTTGATATCGTTATTACATGGAGACATTGATTAATAGAAATGTAAAATGCCTTCAGTATTTGGTGAATTAAATACTTAAAAATCATCAGTTCTTGAAAGAAAAAGTCGTTATTTTTATGCAACTCTTTAGTGTCTTATTTGGTTGTTATCCTAATAAGTGCTAGGATGGAGGATTAAAATGTCCTGCAATAATGGGATGTTGTTGAGTCTAAAATAGATCTGGCAGCCTATCTTTCAAATTCAAGCTATGCACCAGAAAATTTGCATGAAATAAATTCTGTTAAGTATGAAAATGAATCCTCAGTGGTGAAGGCTTGCAGTTCTGTGAAACACAGCACGCAGGAAGCCCGGTTTCCCGTGAGTACATTGGTGCTAAGGAGCGATCTCTGCAGAAGCGAGACCCGACGGCTTTGTTTACCCTCTCAAATGTGAAGTTTTCCGTAGCTGAGAAATGCTGTCGTAAGATCCTTGAACAAGAATTGTGTATGTATTAATACCATCTCTTGTTGAGTTTCTTGTAACACTTGGATGCTGTTCACTAGCTGATTGGTTAGGCTTACGATGATAAAAGCTTTCAGTAAAGGAATTAAAATATTGGCAAAAGTCCTTGAATGCCTGCTGAAACATGTCTGAGCAAAGGCCCTGGTTGACTTAATATTTGGTACGTTAGCAATAAGGAGTTGCAGTGTTGAGAATGCTGATTCTGTGCGTGCATAGAGATGAGATCCCAGACTTGGTGTAGTTTGGCTCTATGTCTTTCTGCACCCATATTACCTACACTTCAGGAAGTCTTCTGAGTGAGCTTTTGATGATTGTGGAGGTGTTGGAAACGTGCTGTACACTGAACACCGTCTGAGCCATTGGTGTCATTTAGCAGTGGGCTAAACCTGGCTTGGTGGGACTTGTGAGCTCATTTCTGTTAGGCAATACAATGCCTAACTGGTTTCATGGTCTTTTGAGAGCAAACTGGTGCATTACAGAAGAGCTAGAGCTTAGTGCTGCTGAAAGTCTGAGGCCCTGGTACCACTGCTTCTCCCTCAGTCACACACACCTGTACCATCTTCCCCATTCCTCAGAGGTGTTGCTGGAATGGCTCAGTTTCCAAGCTAGCAGGAGCTGACCACTTCTTGACCCGGGCAGTGATTGCTGGACAAGCGATCCGACTTGCTTCCATGAAGGATCGAGACTGGGCAGCCAAGGTGTGGGTCAGTCTGAGCTGTGCTGAAGGGCAGAACTCTGCATCTTCCTCATATGGGGTACACATGTTCACGTTTAAGGCTGACATTAATTTTTTTCCTCTGCATTTTGAACATATTTTGTGTATTTAATGAGATCCTTTGAGAAAGATCACTAAACTTAGAGACACTGCTGCACTATCCCCTGTTTGGAAATGCTTTGTCTCAAAGGCAAATTTATCAGGAAAGGAGGGCTTTTCAATAAGGTTCCCGGTGGTAGCATCACTCATCAGTTGCACATGCTTAAAATCACCTGATGGTTTTAAAAACTGTTAAAAGCATGCTATGTAATTTCTTTTATCAAAAATATTTCAGCTGTGTTTATAAATTTCCTGGTGCTGTTATTTAATGGGAATTTCTCCTCCTAAAGCACAGGTATGCTTGGATATCGGGTTTATAAAAGGGCATGGCTGCATTGGATAGTAGAGGACTGGCCTTGGAGCATCTTCATGAGGTGTAGGATACTCACCCAGAGGTGTGGTTAGACACAATTTCCAGAGTTTTGTGCTCTCTGAGATGTCTAATATTGCTTTGTCCCATGAACTGGATGATTTCTGATATAAACACCAAATATCTATTAGTTCAGACAACAGAAACTGCTGTGCTCTCTCAATCTGGGATCTTAGCGTGCTAAATTGTAATTCCTTCTTGAATCTTTCCCAAGTAGTTCAAGGAGTTGCTAGCAACGTCTGCTCTGTCCTCCGGTCTTCTCCATGCTTATTCCTCAAACAGGCTTAGTTGGCCACTACGGATGTTGTAGAGCCTTTCACATTGTGAACTGCTTTTCTGGAGTCTGCTTAAATACTTATTTTGAGTGAAGGCATATCACCAAGAGCCCCACGGAAAGGTGATCTTCCTAGTGAAAGGCTCCTGCTCTTCAGAACACAAATAGACAACATGAAAGGACCACCAGGCTTGTGAAGGGCAGCCTGCAGCCTTCCCAGGCCTTTGTGTTACTGATACCTACTTCAAAAGACTTAATACAGTATTCATTCTACATATGTGTGGGGCACAAATCATTTCCTAATATCCAGCAAAATTTATAATCTGTAGTAAAAGATCAAAAGCTGCCACTACAATATAATACAGGAAAGAAGAAATCTTTGTGACCAACATAACTCGACTCCCAAAATCCATCTGTTTTGTTGGGATGACCTGGAGGTAGCAAGATGGTTGTGCTGTTAGTAGTTCAGTGCATACTGATGGTTTGCTTTTCAACTGAGTAGCAAATACAAGAAAGGCGGCCTTCGCGTGATAGCTCAGACATAAGACTGACATGAGAAGTTCAAATGTAGTCTATAATTTTGTTTGGATCAGCTGATGTTCTGGAAATGTTTGGGCACCAGATAAGTATTTTTATTGTTGGAGAATAAACAGAATTAGTATGACATGCTTAATTATTTCTGCAAAGAAAATAATTTGAAATTAGAATGATCAATAGCCAAAAAATATGTAACACAGGTAAATATCTCCTTTTTTTTTTTTCCTTTCAGGTGGCTATGGTAGAAGTTCAACTAGATGCAGACCATGACTACCCACGAGGTCTCTTGATAGCCTTCAGTGCCTGTACTACTGTCCTTGTTGCAGTTCACCTTTTTGCACTCATGATAAGTACCTGCATTCTTCCAAACATAGAGGCCGTTAGCAATGTGCATAATCTCAACTCTGTAAAGGAATCTCCTCACGAGCGTATGCACCGGCACATTGAGCTTGCCTGGGCGTTTTCTACTGTCATTGGGACTTTGCTCTTTCTTGCAGAGGTGGTGTTACTGTGTTGGGTGAAGTTCCTTCCCTTAAAGAAGAACCCTAGTGGTCCGTCCCAGAACAGCAGCTCCACCATCACATCAGGACAGGCAGCAGCCATTGCATCAACGTCTATTATGGTTCCCTTTGGACTGATCTTCATTGTGTTTGCCGTCCACTTCTACAGGTCACTGGTCAGCCATAAAACAGACAGGCAATTTCAGGAACTGAATGAACTTGCTGAATTTGCACGGCTCCAGGATCAGCTGGATCACAGAGGTGATGCCATCTCCCCAGCTGTTACCCATTTTGCATAAACCTGTACTTAAAGAAAATAAACCCACTATCTTGCTTCTGCCTTTTATGTTGACTCCCCCATGCATGAACTGGTCAAACTGTTGATTTTCCTTTAAAGAGAAGGCTTATAAATGTCATTTGAACTTCATGGAGAAGAAAAAAAATGTTCTTGTCATAATCTGTTAGATTGCTGACACCTGAAGGAACGGATGGCAGGGAACGCTTGCACCGCATGCGCATCCCTCCTCTTCTGAGCACTCTGGTTTGCTTCTTGTTAGTGCTGAATGGTGGCTTTAGAAATACGTGCAGAGCGACGCTGTAAATCTGGGTATTTGTTAGGGATGGATAGAGAATCTTTTTTCCTCTTTATTTGATGTTGGCATTTAGTAGAAGATACTGCTTGTCCAATCCATGTTGCATGGCATGATACAAATTACTTGGGATATGCAGCAATTAGCACTCGGTTTCAGTGCTAGCGCTGTTCTCTCTGGAAAGCCTGACAGATGGTAGAAGTGAAAGCTTTCCCACCACCTTCCCCAGTATGTTTTGCTGCCAAGTAATTAATACTTCACTGATTTCTCCAGCGCCTTTTCCTATGGCAGTTACACATTTTATAACTTGCTAAACACCCATGACTAGTCCTACTGCGATGTGGTATGGCCACATGAGTAGGAATGAGACTACTATACTCTTCTTTGGAAGAAAAGCAATAACTGTTCTAAAGTTCTCGTGAGCTGGCACGTATTGTATTATCTGAAGAGATAGAATTGCCTGTTTTCCATTTAGGAATCTTTTTTTAAAAAAAGGAAGAACTAGATGGAAATGATCACTGGATAAATTTTGCTTGAAAATCAGAACCACTGCTGTTTTTTCCAAGCCAAAGTAGTAATTATTTTATACTTTTATATAAAAATATATATTTTTTAATAAATCCTCAGACACAAGCAGCAAAAGGTGCTTTCTCTGCATTGGATTCCCAAGTAATTAGCTATGCCTTGGTCTTCCTTGTTTAGAAAAAGTCTTCTGCTTGCTGAAGTGTTGTATGTAACAACTTCATACATTTTAATTTTTTTTTTTTTTGCTTCCAAAGGATCTGGAAGACTAATTCTCTTTATGTCAATTTATTTATGAAAGTAGATTATTTGTAATTAACATTGCTGCTTACTTTCAGACGTGCATCTGTGATAGGCTACAGTGTCATTTTTCTGTTTTCTTCCTTATGAGGCCAAATGGAAGCTTTTGCTTCTTAGGTAAGAGGTGTGTCCAAGAAAGATGCAGCAGCTGTGCTGTGCTGCTTCAGTAATTCCAGCTATGTCTGGAAGTGGATTTTCTGGAATGCAGTTCTTGTATGGAGAAGCTTTGGGCTTTAATGGGTAAAAGCACTGAGTAAAAGCCTTTTTTTTTTTTTTTTTTTTTTTTCTTTAAAGACAAACAGGTTTCAAATCTATTGGAACAAAACTTGACCCCACACTGTAGCTAACACTGTGGAATATAAACCTGTGGTGTTTTTTGTTTTGTTTTTTTTTTTTAAACCCAAATGGGTTACAGGGAGCTGTACCCGACTGAGCCTGGGCTGGATGTGGTCTCTTATATCCAACCTCCATCTCAGGTTATCCCGATGTACTTATAAACCATGGGATGTGTCAACAGGGTGGGTGGCAGAGTGTGGTGTTTACCAGGGAAGCAGCCCACTGAAGCGATGGGGACTGATCCCTCATGTCAGCACTGCTGCAGTGTGAAGTGTTGACAAGGCTACCCGCGGTTCGTTTTGTGTTCTGAAAACTAACCATTAAAAAAGGACTTGGCGTTTTTTCAGCAGTTTTCTTGCTGGGTTACTCTCTGTCCACACGCAGAAAACAACTTTCCACTTGCCAATTTCACGAGTCCTCCTGGCATACAGGAGCCAAGCAGGATTTTTGTAGCTCTGCCAATATTTTGTGTTTCAGGTATAAATATTCTTTTACTGGTGTAAATCTGATGGTGAGAATTGTGACTAGAGTTCCTCAGGTATTCATTCATGGAGCACTGAGAAGATTAAATAGTAAAGGCATTAAAAGCAACAGCATTCCAAAACATGAAATCTTCGCAATAGGCACAAAATGTATTGGCCCATCCTTCCATGAAATAGCAGTCCCATATTGGGAAGGGAGACTCAGTAAAGGAAGCAGATCTGACTCAATATTCATACTAGAACAAATGGTCAAAAGGGTGCTGTCAGGCTGAGACAATACACTTCTGTCTGTAAGTTATGTATTTTAAAGTTCTAACATTATTTTGAATGTAAGTCCAGAAAATGTTTTCCAAGCTTATTTTGTAAAATTATTTTCTGTCCTTGATAAGTTGCTGAGTTCCTTTTTATCTTGCAAATCTTTTTAAAAGTGACAGGGAAGTGTTTATTTAGGAAATGCAAAATTAAAAACTTCTTAATTTTTCTCATGATGTAAGTTTTGAGCTAATGGAGCTGTTACAACAGCTGCTTTTCTATTTTCTGCACTTCAATTTCTGATATCAAGTGTGTTTCTCTCATTTTCCAGCTCTGGAAATGGTCATGAAAGTCATACCTTGGGCACTCTCTCATAACTGTGTGCCAGAGGTAGTAACCAGACCCAACCGCGTGGCTCTAAATGTTAAAGAGTGCACATAAAGTTTTGGTTTTATTTATACTAATGGTATTATGTGTTTACCTGAAGCATTTTAAACATCAATTGTTGTATATCACTTCTTTAGATATAAAATCACTTCAAATAATGAAATAAAATATGCTCAGTTGCTGCTCATTATTTGTTACTTAGATGCTAAAAAAATGTTTTTCTTTACATCCATTATCTCTGTGGCTGTGTTGTGCTAATTCTAACAGTATTTCCGACGAACTACATTAGTCATTTCAGTCATACAAAGATGAAGTTTCCTGTTCACACAGGTATAGGGAGCATAATGTTGGCAGCATGCTTTTCCTCCCACCAGCACTGCTTAAACCTCGATCCTAGGCATGTTTTGTTACTCTGAGTGTTTAAGTAGGAAAGTAGGTTATCTTCCAGCTGAGAAAATGTGAAGAGTCAAGGGACTGCTTGAACTGTGAACAAGATGAGATACTCAGAAGCGCAGTTTAAATCAGGTGAACTAATTACACGCTCTCCCACAGTGCAGTTTTCACCAGGTGGCTGCAGTGCCACCTTCCTTCGTGTTCTCGTAGGTGATGCTTATTGGTGCTGGCAGCTCTGTGTGGCCTCTGCCCCTCGGTGCAGGTGGAGCAGCCAGTGCAGGGCTGTGGGCTGGCACAGGAGCAGAGCCAGTGCTCGATGTGGTGCTTTGCTCCAGTGCGGTTAGGGAAAAAAGCACTGTGTTACGTGATGTGCACAGACAGCAAGTAAAGCTGCATTAATAAAAGTGCTAATTGAAACATCACCTGTTACAGCCTCCAAAGCCACTTGGTTCACCAGTATGTATCCAGCTAAGCTGAGGTGCATTTATTTGACTGTACTTCTCTAGGGTTTTGTTTTTATAGCACTTAATTGAAACCCTGTTGCTTTCTCTAAGGCACTGTTAAAGGCCTTGAAACCAACAGGAGAGCTACATGTATTTCTGTGCAGGAGTAAGCCAGAGGAGGTGGCCTGAGTCACTGCCTCTTCCAGCTTGTGTTTGTTTTGTTGTGTGTTTTTTTTTTGTTTGTTTTTTAATAATGGTGGGTGGGAAGAGGCCTCATGTTGAAGCATACGGGGGCAGTTTTGAAGGATAAACAGGGTGACCACAAAGCGATATACCACAGCGAGGACATGAGACTCAAATGAGTAAGTAACCCAGGCTCACATTCTTATCTTGCATCTCTTTTTCTTCAGCATCCGGTTATCAGTTTTGGCTGTCATCAAACATTGCTTGGGCCTCTGCTAAGACAGCGTCTGGATCGGCTAGTTCAATCTAAGTAAAAAGAATACAAATCAATTATGTAAAGAGGGCTCAGAGAAATCATTTGGTTTTCACTCAAATCCCACTACTGTCTCCGCAGTGTTTCCTTTGTGCTGGGTCAGGTTTCAGTGCAGAACTGTGTGCTTTCACAGGTGCAGGGGAATCTGAGGCTCCAGCAGTGGATTTGTACCACTGGACTGGCTGCTTGTCCCTGTGGGGCTGGTCAGCTCAATGCTGGCTAAAAAAGCCTGAGTGTACCCTAAGAGCCTGGGGCTGGTGCAGTGGCTGTAGAGCAAAGCATGGCCCCAAGAGCTGCCTCAAACTGAGTGCTGCTGGTGGAAAACATTTAAAAAAAAAATAGAAAAAAATTCCTAGGAATTACCTTGGGGATTGGATACTGAGTAGGGGCAGGAGCTTCGTCTCGGCCAAAGTCGATCATAATCCCGCATTTTGGTATGTCTGCCACCCAGATGCCTTCAAGCAATTGTCCCTTATCCAGGTAGAAGAATCGTCCTGGGCCGTGCTTCTTTCCATCTTTCCAACCTCCTTCGTACCGATTGTCATTTGCTGCAATTCAATACATGAACAGGCAATGAAACATGCACCATTTAATCGCAGGACTAGACGCGAAACTGAGCAAGGCAGCAAACTGAGGTAGGAGCAGATCATCTGCTTGGCTCCCAGTCTGGCCTTTCCCAGGGAGCCACAGCACACGGTGCTGCTTTGGCACTGCTCCATTTGCTGTACTGCAGAGCGAGAAAATGCCTGGTGAAGGAGCCCACGCTTGTCACCAGCACAAGGTGTGTGCTGCCCTGCTTTGTTCTCCACCTGCTGACACTCATTTTGTGCTCAAATCCCAAGCACGTGAGCTCGGGCTGGGCACCAAGCCACTGAGTCACCTTCACAGCCCGAGCACGGACAGGACACGAGCTTCAGGTCTGTCCCTGCCACACACCACAGAGGGAGCTTGCCTCAAAGGGTTCTGCTTGTCTGGGCAAAGAGGAGCAGCAGCAGCTAGCTAAAATAATCTCAGTTTCAAATACTTGTAGGTGGATTGTGTCTCAAGTAATTACGACATGGGAGTTCCTGAAACATCTGAAGGCTTCATGCAATCTCTTACAGGCTGTCTTTCCAGCTGTATGGCATCTCTTTGTGGTTTTCTGCAAGTGGAGAGAGCGTGGGGCTGTGTGCTTCTCCCTGGGAATCCATCTATCACCAATGGGAAAAACCCCTTGATGATGCAGAGCTGCAAGGGGAGGAAAGCCACCTCATCCCAGGCTTTTGTTTGAGAACAAGATGTGCACAGGGTGCTGGTGGTGGTGGGAGGTATCCAGGCCGCCCTGTTCTCACTGGGAGATTCCTCTGCCATCCCTTTTTCCCAGACAAAGGGTTTCTAAGCCAATAAATGGGCATTTCTGACTAGGTGACTTGGTAGAAATATCTTTGGGTCTCAGCTGAACTCTGCCATTCCTTGAGGCAAGAGATGACGCAAATACCCAGGCAGAAATTGTGGGATCACCCTGGGAGCTGCTTGGCTCCTGTTCTCCAGCCTCTGCCCACCTGGAAAACAGTAAAATCACAGGCTGGGCTGGGTAGGAGCCTGCACAGGCTGCACTGTGGCATTTCAGTGTCCCCATGTACTGTCCTCCCAGAGCACCTGGGGCTGCCTCACCCTCTGCCGTGCTGCAGCAGTGGTGGCACAGCAGCACCTTGCTCCTGGCCACGCTCGCCCTGCCAGGCGCACTGCCAGGAGGAGCGATTTACCCCGAGCTGTGGCTCGTTGTGACCTGTGCTGAAGAACTTTTTCTTTCACTGCTGCAACACTGCCAGCACACGGCCACGCTTCCAGCACCCAAGCTCCATAAGTTACCGGTTTGTGGGTACAGAATAATCACTCTGGCTAATTTTAACCAAAGGAATCCAGCTCTCGGGGGGGGGGGGGGGGGAACAGGCTGTGCAGCCGGGCTCTAGAGCTGTGCAGTGGTGGTGGGTCAGCCTGGAGGGTGTCCGGTTTGTACTGGAGAGGGTGACTTGGATGGGAGCAAAGTGGTGTAGTTGACTGAGCTGCCCCTGGAAGCATGTGTTGCTGTCATTGGTAAGAGCCATCGGTCCAAACTGAATTTACAGCCAGCAGAGAGAGCACAGTCATGTACGCAATGTGCAGAGGAAGTTGTGCTTGTTCCTCCTGGCTGCTTTGCTTAGTTAATGACTGGCTTTAAGATTGCTTCCAAGATAAAAAGAAGAGATGAATAATAGATAACATTTCTTCAAACGTTCCTGGAACACAGTGTCTTATACTGCGAAGGACTGGGATTCTTGGCTTTGGGGAAAAATGTGTTAAATCCACAGCAAAATAAGAAAAAAAAATCCAGAGTTATGTTTTTATGATACCCCCAACATTCCTAATTTGTGATACGCTCAGTGTCATGTCTGGGAAGGGATTGTGTACTAATGAAACCCCTACTAATTTGCTCGATGTGAGCCAGCGTCAGAAGTATGAGAGAGGATAGAGTGAGCCCAGAAAGACAGCTCTGTTGTTTTTTTGTACTGGAAAATGGTCTCCTCTTTGGTATGCAGTAGCTAGAAAGCATGCCTGGCAAGGCGCCTGGCTTGAAAAGAGATTTGCTCTTCTCTGACCTAACAGTGTATTATCTCTAGCCCTAACCATCCCTGTCATTTAAATGTAAATCATAGCAAAAGCAAGCTTCCATGTGTGTGGCCTTGAGCATTGTGGCACCCGCTCTCACCCAGCCCCTGCTGCCTCCAGCCCAGAGCCCCAAAAGAGGAACCAGACAGGGCAGCTGCCTCCATCCCGAGATGAGGCTGTGTGGGAGGTGCAAGGCAGCACCCACTGATCTGGCTGGTGGCAGGAGAGCAGCGCGATGCTGGTCGTCTCTGAGGGAAGGACCATCCCTGCTCTGTGTGGGTTTTGCACAGGGACAGATGGACATTCTGGTACTTACACAGGCACAGCATCCCCTGCCCGCCTGGCTGGCCCGCCAGCCACTGCCCCTCGTAGACGGAGCCGTCCCTGTAGCACATCCGACCCCAGCCGCTCCTCAGCCCGCCGCTCCACTCGCCCTCGTAGCACTCCCCGCTGGGGTAGAACAGGGTCCCATAGCCCTGTGCACAGCAGAGGTAAGCAGTTAGGAGCCTCGCTACTGAAAGGTGTCAGTGTTCGATTTGGGGATCTTCGTTTTTGGATACGCTGCTCCTTTCCTTACTACCTTTAGACACGTAGCTGCCTGAAGGCGGCACAGCTCAACCACCATCCACGTGCTGAAGGTGTGGTGAAGGAAATAGAGGTGATGCTACAGGATTTTTTTTGGCCAATGATATATGAATGACAAAATCTCAGGTTTTTATCTCTGTATATTATTTTTGGCATGACTGCTGCTAATATTTAGCTAAAAGCAGGTTCTACAGGTATATAAACCTGCATGGGGATACACAATGTAAGACACCTGCCTCTGCAAATGGGATTTGGTGTCCTTTGACCCAGCCAATGTCTCCTGCAGCCCTGAGCATCCCAGGCTGGCAACCCCTTCACTGCCCCGGGCAGACTAACAGTCTCAGTGTTGCTAATGATGGATTTTGTCTTTTGCTCCATCCATAAACCCACACAGGTTTTGCTCCTCAAACTGGCTCTCAGCTTGATGCTGGTGGTAGATTTGGTGAGCTTATGAATTAAGCCCAGTGATTGCGTGCAGGCCAGAAACCCCAGGGACGTGTTTGTCCTATGCATGGGCTTGCCAGGTAAGAGACATCCCTAAAACAAGGCATGATAACATATTTATATATGATTAATGAGTTTTCCCATAGGAAGAAAGCAGTAATTTATCTCTGGGAAAAAAAAATCAGTTACAGAAATAACTGATTTTTCTGAGCACTAATTTGATTAAACTGTATGGATATAAAGGGGAGGATTTTATAGGGGGGGAAAGAAAAAAAAAAAGATGTTTGGATGTCATAGTAAATATTTTGCCAAAGCTCAAACATTCAAAATGCATTCTCAGGGAATGAGGAAGGAAGCTTCTGCAGAGGCTCAAGCCAGAGAGCTGCACGCCAGTTAGAAGCATAAGAGGCCATTAATTTAATTTAGGAGTGGACACAAAGGCGAATGCAAGGTTCCCATTGGCAGATCAGAAAATGCTCCTAAAAGGATTTTGCACATAGGATTGCAGTCATTTTTACCAGATGACTTCCTCGCTGTGCTCCCTGTAGAAAAACCAGTGATTTATGTGACAGGCTTAATTTCCTAAAGAACTTGTGTTTTTTGCTTAATGTGCTGTAAAACTCGCAGCACAGCGCTTCTAAGCTGTGTTTTCCTGCAGTGCTTGTAAGTGTGTTCCATCAGCAAGTTCCCCTGACTGCTAAAAGCATGCTGGAAGCACAGCAGGTGGTGCAAGTCAGGACACACGGACACCAGGACACATGACCTGTTCTGCCTGTGCAGCTCATCCAGAGGGAGCTGGAGCAATGGGGGCAGTGTGGGGCTGGGCAGGGGGTCCCTCCTGCTGGGGCTGGGGACCACAGGCTCTGTAGGGTGAAGGATGTCACTCTGAAGCTTCCCGGGCTCTCTGGAGGGGCAAAATTTAAAGCAAGGCCAAGCCTGGAGACAGAAGGGCAGGGAGGGCAGGCAAAATTCCCCACTGTGAGACAGCTTCAATTTGAGATCTCTTGCTTTCATTTTCTTGCTCTACATATTAATTTCCCCCAAACCCTTCCACACCTTCAGTGCAGCCTCAGGGGACAGGCACTATTTGAAAAATCAGTATTTTAAGTTGTTTTTTTTGCATGTTTCACACTTACACATTTTTTGTCATTTTTCCACCAGCCTGTGTACACTTTCTTGTATTCCTTGGTCACAGGGTCAGGAATGCTGTATGAGCCATACCCATCCCGCTTCCCAAACTTCCAGTCACCGCTGTAAATAGCGCCGGTGCGCTTCCAGATCTGGGTGCCTTTCCCTGTTTCAATGAACAGGAAATAACAGAGAGGTCATTGCAGTGGGTAGAAGGTTTGATGCTAAATTAATACTACAGAAGCCAAGCACGTTTCAGTGCTAGTGATGCAGCAGCAACCCTGCTTTTTTGGGTTGTTTCTGTGCACTGGGTTGTGTTTTCCCTGTGACCCACGCGGTGGGAGCCGAGAGCACTCTGTTGAGCACAGCTGGGTTTGGATGCACGGAGCTGAGTGCAGTTTGTTGGATTTTTAGAGGATTTTTAACAGCCGTAATCTACATGGTTCAGGTAATTGCCCTGCAGCTGAGTGCATGTAAAAGCTCTTGATGTTGCCTATCAGAAATATCTCTGAGCACATTTTTGCAGGGCATTATATCTAACACATACTGTCATACATGTGTGAATGCTCTTCCAGGAGTACATACAACCCCTGACTGTTCCCTGCCCCTCAGAACTTTTGTACAGACACCTCTATTGGTACTTTTTCTTCACACAATACATCTTACCATGCTTCAAATTGTCCAGCCATTCTCCAGTGTACTGATCCCCATTTACAGCATAGATCGTATGTCTTAATCCACATTTCTGTGCCTTCTCGTCCCATTCATGCCAGAGAGGATCTACAGCCCTGGGGTATTTCACAACAGGCATTGTGTTTTCAGCTGGAAAGGAAAACAAATGATTGTCAGAAATAAATTAGGGTGAAATTACTAAGGCAGGTACTGTAGAACAGCCTATCCGTGGACTGTATTTTAATATGCACCTGAGTCAGTAATTGATGTCTGTTTTTGACACTATATCAAAGATAAATTATACATATAAGGATATGACGAACAGAAGGGATCTAAAAATACCAATGTATGAAACTGCACTATCTAAAAATAGGCTTGTAGTATGTTAGGAAATGCTAAATCAGCTTCAGCAGAATGGGTCTGCAATGGGCGTCGGTCTCTGCACCTGCAAGAAGACTTTTGGACAAGAGGGAAGGTCAGCCCTGTCCTGGCACAGTGGAGACCCAGATAAGCTGCTTCCCAAGGCTCATCCTCCACCTGCTCCTTGCCAAGCAGGAGCACTGGTTCAAGCAAATTGTTTGTTTTTAGGAAAAAGCTCGCTGCTAGGAAGTAAAAGCTAGATGTATCTTAGAAAACAGAGTAACAGAGTTAGCATTCACCCTTAGTTTTCCCCTTGGTCATTCAAAAATGATTTAGGGGGATATCATTGCCAAAAATTATATATATTGGTGTTTGAAAGTCCTTCCCACCCAAAACAAAGCAGTGTTGTGCATTGTGCTACCCGTCTTGCTCCTCACCCGTGGCACTGGGGCAGCACGGGGCAGGCAGTGGCAGTGGGAATGGAACTCATTGTGAGCTCAGGGCGGAGAAAATTCCTGCAGCCACCCTCGCCAGGTGGGTGCCAGCCCACAGTGGGGCTGGGGGCCTGTTCCTCTGTGTTGCCCCCACTTCAGCTTTGTGGTGAGAGAGACGAGGGTGCAAGAGAGCAAAGGGAGGGGGAGATTTTAGGAGTGAAGGCGGAAGAAAGCAACGCAGAGAAGTAATGCTGCAGGAAAGCCCACATGCTGGAGGTGCAAAGCACCCTCAAACTGGACCCATGTTCTCCTGCCCCCAGCCCCTGCTACCCCACAGGCACCAACCTGCACTTGGAGAGCGGTGTGGGCTGGGTGCTGCAGCTGTGCACGCCGGTGCCGAGTCGTCATAGCAACTCTGCCAAACTCCTGCGCGAAGGGAGACGGGAGCCCGTAGGGAAAGTCACCGGGAAATGAAAACTGGCTCCTGGCCTGCTTCAGCGACTCCAGAGATCTGAAAGTACAGCACGGTGACAGTGCCGTTGTTGTCAGGAAGGGGGGTGCTGTGTACGCACCAACATGCCCCGTAGGGAAAGGATGCAGCTAAGACTCTGCCAGGTAACACACAAATCAGTCTTGCAAGTGGCAGAAGAAAATGGAGAAACCCCTTAAAAATACACATCAGAAGTCCCATGCAGAAATCTGACTAAACTTGACACTTCCTGTTATTAAAAACGAGATGAAGATGTTCAGGAAGGATTTAATCACCCTTGTTCATAAAATGTTTCCTGGCTTTGGGCACAGCCTACGAATCACCAACACAATTGTTCCTGTGTTTTACCATGGCAAAGGTACAGTGCTGGAGAGGGAGACGGGGATTTGTGGGGGAAATGAGAGAAACTCATGAGGGAGAAAAAAAATGCTTACTGCAGCCCAAAAATGACAGTCTTAAATTGCAACCAGAAATAGGCCCTTCTGGAAAAGTATTAATTATTTTGACTGTTTCAGCCACTATATTGCACTGCAGTTAACTGAGAATTTGTCAATTAAAATAATTAGCTAGCTCAGACAATTTCACTTGTTTATTTTTAAACAGTGCAGGTTGTCCGAGGATTTTGAAAAGCAAGTCCAAACTGTGGATCACCTAACCACAGCTTTTGCTAAACAGAAGATGTATGCATGTATGTATTTGAAATTCAATATATATTTTAAACTGGTTTAGATGTAGTGAAGAATTTAAAAGGATTAAGATAATTAAGCAACAAATTAAAATTCACAAATTGGTTTCTTAACCTTTTTAATGTTTAGAGAAAGCACAGAGGCATGTGTAAGTAAACCCCATGGTAATTAAAATAATGTATGAGCATGTGCTGCATAGAAAAATTCCGAGTAGAGCTCTGGTCTCTCCAGCAAAGCACTTGCTAAACAGAACCAAAAGACACCCCAGGACTGAGTCTGCACCTTTCAACAAAGCAGCAATGCTCTCCTGCTGAGGGCTGATCCTCAAATGATTTAAGAGAGGGCTCTATTATATTAAAATATTTTTTAATTATATTGTATTTAAAAAAAGAAAATATTTCTCCAAGTTCCAGCTAGGGTTGTAGCTCCAGTACATGCTGAAAAACAAACCAAGCAATGGGAGGATGCTGGGGAAACATGCCCAGGTATCAGCCATTTGTGGAGCAAGGCCACAAGATATATGAATGTGCCTTATTTTTTTTCAGTTTAAAGAGTAAGATTTTTTATTGTTATTAAATAAACCCAGAGGACCTCAGTGTTCTACATCTGAAACCAATCATTTTCACAATGAAAGCAGACAGCTGCTCTGAGCTGAGTTTGCTCTCTCAAAGCTTGGAATCACTGAAGTGAAATGCCCAAACCAACTGAAAACTATCAGAGTCAATAATTTAAGTTTATTCTGGGAACTCTGTAGAATAAATAGAGAGAAACACTTAGAGAAACATATGCTGGAATTCTTTAAAGGTGAAGAATGTGACAACAACATACTGTGGAAGTAGGATGCTCAGATGTGTGTTTTATTGCTGCTATATTCAAAATAAAAGCCAGAGGAAGAGGTGGGAGGGTCTTGGACTCGAACCAAGCATGTGTCAGTTTTGGCCAAATGAGTACAGAGTGGGTGCAGCACTGAGGGCTCTTCCCCTCAGCTCTGTTTTGAAGAATTATTATTAGCAGGATTTGTGATGGATTAATGTAGAAGGTTTGAGATACAAATTTCACCGGCTGATTTTTGCTTAAATAACAGCCTTCAGGGAAAGTGTTTCTTCAAATCTCTTCCCTCCTGTTTGCTGTGAACAGTTCTCTCAAGATAAAAAAAAGTGTTGCTTTTACATCCAAACAATCTAAAGTAAGAGCTCTAGGTTATCTGAAATGTTTAAGCACCGTCATAATCATGCAAAGTGAAATGTTTACTAGAGGGCAGAGGAAGCCAATGCTTACCAGATACTCTCTTCCCCTGTACTTCATTCTTTTGCTGCAGATTTACAGTTAGTTGCCTCTACTTAAATACCTGCAACAAAACTGCTTAAACTGATGTAAACCAATGAAGTTACCCAAAGCCGAGAATTATTTGCTGCGCAACTGGAGAGTGCCTGGTAGGATCCTCAGCACTGTTCTAAAACATGCAGATCACGGTATGATGACGGAGGCAAGAGAAATTTGGCCATGCATGAGATAATGCCTCATTTGTTCCAAGTCCTTAACTGAGGAATAAATCCAGATTACAAAATAAGATCAGCAGTACCAATTCCCAGTTGAAACATGAGCTAAGTATTTTATTTACCACGGCTTACTGTCACCTGATCAGTGAATGGGAATTTACCATGTTTTGCCGTGATCTTTAACTTGAATAATTAACTCAATTTCTTTGATATGTTTTCTGGCAACGAATGGTTGATGACTTTGTGATTAATTAAGGTACAGGCAAAACAGATTTTGTATTGGTAAATTTGCTTTTCAAAGACCTTAGAAGAAAGGCCAGCCATTAAAAAGCTGGAAGGTTAGACTTGCAAGATACCTAAAAGCATTCTTTAAAATATTCAGGTTCAGAGGAAAGGTAACATTTGTCATGTGTTGACACTGGTGAAAGACACAATGAAAGACACTGGTGAAAGAGACAATAAGAAGTCTCTTTCACTGTTAAACCTGCAGAGCCACATTTCTGGCTTCTGTAAAATGCTAAACTGAATCAAAGTCTCATCTATACCAGCGCTAAGCTGTGGAAGCAGAGGGAGGGCTGGGGACATAGCCAGTGCAACTGCCCAGGTCTTGACTGCAGTGGTGGACAGGGAGGCATCCTTGAAATTAAATATGAAAACTGTACATGATGGGGTTAATCAGCTGTTGACTGAGCAGCATGTGTGGTTCATTAAGCAGGCCTGCAGGAAAAGTATGCAGAAAGAATGGAGGCTCTCTGGAGATAAATCAGACTCCAGAAAACCAGGCAGGGCTGCTGGAGCCCCAGCCCCAGGGACACACTCTGAGGCATTTGCCCCACACTCCAGCTGAGCTGCAGAACCTGTTTCTAACACAGGGCAGGAAAGGTGAGGTGTGAAGCCAGGAGTGGCATTTTTAAAATAGCTTTTCTGCAGCAGACTGTACCTCTCCTAACTGTCACGGCAGGAGCTGTTTCTGCAGGCAGAGATGGACAACCTCCAGCACAGCCGTACCGAGATGTGAGTGTCCGCTACTCCTCTGGGCTGTCCCTTCCCCGTGTCCTCATCTGCTGGGGCGAGAAGATCTGACTTAGGTCATCAGGTATCGCTGTGAAGGATTTTTGGATTAGTGCACACCCTCTTACAGACCCACCGTGGATATCTTTGTCCCACCAGGATTTTTGCAGGATCTCTACTAAGGAGACTGCCAATTTGAAATCTTGTTAAAAAGTTAAATTGGTGAACATTTAGAAAGATTTTTGAGTCTCTTCCTTCAGGAAATCTAATTTTGCAGCACATTGCAGTTGTTGCAGACAGAAAAGTGCAAAAAGCCTGAAAACTCAAGGAGATGTTCATATTTAAAGAAAATGAATGCAGAGAACTTGGATACGCAAATTTGAGTCTCTCAAGACCATATACTGTGATATAAATTATGTGATTTTTCTTTTACAAGCGTTAACTAAGAAATCAGTCCTTTTATAATTGACATATATAATAAAAATCTTCAGTTCTCAGCAAGTAAAAATATATACACTTATAATAAACAAATTGTTTAGTTTCTTACAAAAAAAATAAAATCACTGTTGTCTTACTTCACTGATTTTATATGCAAAGATGTGATTTAAATAATGAGATTATACAAACAGCAATATTCTCCCAGGAGATGTAAATAGATTCCAGGTAATTCTGAAATCTTTTGTAACTGCACAACTTTAAATACTTTTAGAACCAGCAGTGCAGATAGCCTCTTGTGTGTAATGAAATTCTTTTGTGTTACTGTTTAAAAAAAAACACAGATCTCTTGAAAAAATATAAATAATTAGCACATTTTAGTTAAAAGACTTTGAAAGAAATCTTTTGGGGTTATAATTATATACAGCCTCAATACCTGTAAGCATTGTTGCTTGTCAAGAGGCAAAGGGGAAGAATATTAAAGCTTTGAATAAAGTTCTGGTGATCCCTCAGCACGTCTCTGTTCACCGCTCTACAGGACTCTACAGCCTGGCTCTTGGTAGGAAATGCTCACAATTTCCTGCTTTTGTATGCACACCTTCCCTGGGGGCTTTGCCTGCAGAAACACAGACTCTGGCCCCAACAAATATGTAACAAGGCTGAAAAATTATGGCCCAGGGCAAATATCCAAGAGTGATATTAAGATTTTTTTTTTTTAAGGTTTATAGATAACAAGTAAAATAAATAGTTTTAAGGGTTATTTACAGTATTTTCTCGAAGTACCTTCTTGAATGTTAGTATTGGCAAAAGTAGTCCTACGAATGTTGAAGTGCTTCTACTTAAATGTTTCTACTTAATGGCAATTTAAGTCAATTTTGAGCACCCTGGTCTAGTGGAAGGTGTCTCAGCCCATGACAGGTGGGTTGGAATTAGATGATCTTTAAGATCCCTTCCAGCCCAACCATTCTATGAACTGACAGTAGCGATCTGCCTGCCTTTTGGTCAAATTACCTCTGCCAACCCCACTGAACACCTCACAGCCCACAAGCACACCGGCAAACCCCATCCTGGGTTCACCCAGGTGTGCAGGAGGCTGTTAGCAGCCCAGCCTGTGTGTGCCAGGGACGGGATGCAGCCAAATGCTTCAACAGTGTCTGTGTGGGCTTCATCTGCTCATTAAATTTTCCCTCATACTGAGGATCTGGTGTGCCTTGACCCCAACACCTCAACATTTTCACTGCTATTGACATTTGGGTGCGCCCAGACCCCATTATCTTGCTATTTTCCCTTATATCGAGGACCTGGTGTGTCCAGACCCCAACCCCTCACCATTTTTCCTCGGTATTTACAACCCGGTGTTCTTAGATCCCGGATATCTCCCTATTTCCCCTGACACTCACGATGTGGAGCGCCCTGACCCCAGCCCCTCGCCATCTTCCCCGCCGTGACACCCGCCTGCGCCCTATCCCCAACCACCTCCCCTGGCCCCCAACACCCCGTTGAATCCCCTCAGCCACCAGATCCCTTTGCGGGACACATCCCCGGGGCACATCGACTCCACCAGCGCCCCCTTGGAGCCTACCGAGGAGCTTTTAACCCCCGGGGGCTGCGCGGGGCCGGGCTCTGCCTCAGCGCCGCCATCGCCTCAGGCGGGGAGGGCGGGGCGGGAGCCTCAGCACCGCCTCAGCACCGCCTCAGCGCCGCGCCCAGCCCCGCGCGATGACGTCAGGGGGCGCGCGTGGCCCCCGCGGCCCCGGCTGCGGGCTCGCGCCGGCGGAGCTCGCGCCGCCTTGCACCGCCACCGCCCCCCCCTTCCCGCCTCCCGCCGCATTGCACCGCGCCATGAGGGTGCAGCTGGAGCGCTGCTGCGGCGAGTGGCGGGAGCTGGAGGAGGAGTTCCGGCAGCTCCAGGTGAGGCGCGCGCTGAGGGGCAGGCGGCGGGAACGGCCCCTGAGGGGAGAGGGCGGGAAGGAGGTGGTGGGGGGGGGGAGCGCGAGGAGCCCGGTCGTGAGGTGGCAGCGCCACCCGGGTGTGTGTCCGTGTCCCCCTCAAGCACATCGTCCCCTCACGTCCCCTCACATCCCTTCATGCCTCACACAGGCATCCTCAAAGCAGTCCCCAAACCCCAGCGGCTGTGCTGTGGCTCCTCACGGAGACGCTTCAGCGTCTCAGGGCGCTCCTGCCCGTCTCACGGTGGATGATTTAGCTCCTGTCACCCACACATCGCCTGAGGTGGCAGGGCTCCGTGTGGTTTTTGAGAGGTTTGGGTCGCTAGGACAGCGCCTCGCCCTCCAGCAGGAGCCTGAGGGAGAGCTCGGGGCTGTGGGGCATTGAGGTTTTGGGGCAGGGATGGCTACGGCTTCATAACCCTGCCTGTGGGCCCTCTGTGCTGTGGGAAAACGCCAGTTGTCCCGCAGTGACTTATTAATTGAACCCTACGTATCGACACACGAAGGCAGCGGTGGTGGTGTTGGATGTGCCAGCCCTTGGTCTGCAGGCAAACCGGGCAGTCATGGCCCCAACTCTGCAAAACTTGTACACCAGAGTGCAGGGAAGGCTCCCATGTCCCCTCCTGGGGAGCTCGTAGACTTGGGACAAAAATATCCCTCTCTTTGGTATACAGGACCTCTGTTTTTTAAGGCACGATGCTTCCTAGGTGGAGAGCTGTGGCCATGCCTGACCCTTCAGGAAGGTATTTGGCCCGTGGATTGTCTGTGTTAGGGGAAAGACAGCTCCTTGTGCTGCCGGCGGGTCCCCTTTGTGTGCAGTCACTGCTCTTGATGGATAAATAACTGAAGTATCAAATGCTGTGTTGTTCTAAATACCAGCGTTACCTTTAAATCATTATCCTGATGTTTTTGGCTAGCGGTAGAGTTCACCAGTTCTCAACTCGCATGTTTGCATTTCCAATAAATACTTGAGCTTTTTTGGCAAAGAGCTTCTTACCCCCTTTTAGCAGCCTTTCCAAGGACACCGTTGCAGGACATGCGGAGAAGCAGAAGGAGCTGCTGGGCGATCTGCTGAGCCCCCGGGGTTCTCAGCAGAACCAAACCGATCCTGCGGTGATGGGCGCTGCGGTGCCTGGACACGGTTAGGTTGGACAGTGAGGTTTTCAGATGGGATAGTGGAGCTCGTTGTATATCACTGCTGTGAATAATGAACAGCCAGGTCCTAACGAGGAGAGCAAAGATTTGTTTTGTGTGGCTTAAAGCGCTGTGTTTATGCCTAAGGAGAACTGGCAGCAGTTTTCTGTGGTGTTACCTGAGATGTGCTGGTAGATAAAGCAAATGGGCATTTAACCCCTCCGTTCCCTCCTCGACACTGACTCCGCAAACCGTCTTCTGAGTTTTAGCTCTTAAAAAGAGTATTTTTCTCCTTAAACCAGGGCTAATGTTGAACTTCCATGCAATGATAAGGGGTCTGGCTCACGGATGGCCCTGATGCAAACCACGCATGCCCAGACAGGCACCAAACTTGTACGGGTTTGTTCGTGGTGTGGAATCCTCCATGTTGGCTTTAGGTGCTAAAGAAGTCCTTGTGCACTTCCCTGCAGTGTTGGAGCGGGTTGAATGCAGGTTCCGGGACCTCCTGGGCCCGTTGCATCCTTTTCTCTGCTGGGTGAGCTGTGGCATGGTTTCGGATGTGCTGGAGGAAGCAGTGGGCTGTGCTGGAGCAGCAAGTCATGGGGCTTGGCGTGGCCACAGTGGCCAGGAGGCTTGTCTAAATGCCCAGGTTTTGTGGTCACTTCAGTAATGTTTTTTTTTTTTTTTTTTTTTTCCTTCTTCCTCTGGGTCCTATTCTCCTTTCCTCTTTTTTTCCAGATTGAATCTGGCAGTGAAATCAGAGTTCCTGAGCTGCGATTTATTTCCCCCCCCCCCCCCATTTATGGGGGATGGATGGGATCAAACAGATCAAACATCTGCTTTGTCACAGGGTGGGCTGGGAAAAAGAAAGTCCCAGATGGGGAAAGCTTGGTAGGAAGAGGAAATGAGATGAATGGGGAGAGGATGCTCTCTCTTTTGCAAGAACTTTTGTTAGCGTTCCTTTGAGCTGTGCTGGTTTGGTATCAGCCCTTGGTTGTCTGCCTGAGGGATTGGAGGCTGCTGGAATGGGCTGACATGGGAAACCCCTCCCTGGGTGCCTGTTAACTCCCCAAAAAACAGGGCTTGCTTCCCTCACATGTGAGAATCCAATACCACCCGTAACCCAGAAGGGCTCTTCCTACCAAACCTCTTCTTCTCCTGCAGGAAACGCACAAAGTTTACAGGCAGAAACTGGAGGAAGTCACCAGCTTGCAGACAGCCTGCAGCAGCTCCATACACCGTCAGAAGAAGACTTTAAGGGATCTGAAGCACAGCCTGCAACGGTAAGGGGAGGTCTGAAGGGGGGAGGAGGCAGGACTGGAATGTTTCTGCTTCCCAAAGGGCAGAAATGTTTGGGTTTTTAGCAGTTTGATATGTAGTCTGCGTCACAGGGGCAATTTTGCTCCATATAAATCTTGAGTCACTTCCATTTATCGCAGACAGGTAAAATGTTTGTAACCACACAAGGGATCGAGTCCTATAAATAAAGAAGACCCAGTAAATCTTTGGGGGAAGCCGACTGGGTTTGCATGCCTGCAGTAGGTGCGGGATTTGCAGCAGGGACTGGCTCTGTCTGTGAGGCCACCGGGAGCCACCAGCTCAGTTCCTTGCGTACAGACCTCAAACACCACAGCTTGCTGACCTCCCCATGCTCACCCCTCTGCTCTCTGTTTTACATTAATTGGTAAAGCTGCAATCTGCAAGTAAATCATCAGCTGTGCGTTTGTTACATCCTGAAATGTTTTATGGCTGGAGAGCTGCAGCCTCAATGAAAAGTTTTGCTGAGCTGGGCCTGGCCAAGACTTCTAAATGTCCCCTGGGTCCCAAGCCTTGTGGGGTTATGGGAGATAACTTTGGGGTCTCCAGGTAGGCTACTGGGGTGGGCACAGGCTGATGCCTCTGCTCCCTGCAGTCTTTTTTGTGTGTTGTGTGTGATGGTGATATTTGCAGGCAGGCAGTTTGGGGGATTTGGAGGGCTGGTTGCCACAAACATAGCTTGTAAATCCCTTCTCTGCAGGTGGAACAGCAATGGTGAAAGGTAGGGTCATGCAGACCCCTCCTCTAGCCCAGCACTGCCCAGCTGCACCCCCTGCCCTTCCTAAAATGCCTGATTTCAGCAGTGCGAGGGCAGCAAGAAAAGCAAATTGGAGGTCCCTTCCCCCAGCTGCTGTCCTCTGTCCAAGCTGCCATCGATTGTGTGGGGGCTGCATCAACCTTTCAGTTTAAATGAGTTTGACATCCTTTCAGTGGTGGCTCAGAAGGATGCGTGAGATCTTTTTTCTGTTGTTTTTAGAGGCTGTACAGTGAGCTTTTGTCCTTCATGAGGAGTTTATGGGGTCTGGGGGTAGAGGCTTTTCAACCCCTAGGGGAATTTGGGGAGGATCAGTTTGGATGCTGTAAGGGCAGTGCCTGAAACCGCACGCAAACTTTCCAAAGCAGAAGGTGCTCCTACAAAAACGGCACAGTGTGCCTGAACAGCTTCCCAGTGGAAGAGGTACAGAGTGCTGACACTGAGCTGAGGTGAAAGAAGCTGGTTTGTACACCAGGCAGGTGAAATAACCCACGATGACACAAAACAGGCAGCGAAATAAAATCAGGGCTAAGCCAAATGTTGCTATGGAAAAACAGGAGAGAAGTGCACAATGGCATAAATTTACAGTTAGCTGTTTACCAGCATGAACTTTCTGACAAAGTCCTTTTCCCTTAAAAAGGAGGTAAAAATGTAAAGGGGAAGATCTTGTTTCTGTGTTTTTGCAGGTGCAAGCCCAGAGCTACTCCTGAAGAATTCGCTCTCATACAGCAGATCAGCACCCAGATCAAAGAGAGGCAAAATGCCTTCTTTGATATGGAAGCCTACTTGCCAAAGAAGAACGGGTAAGTGCTTTGCCAGGAGGGGCACGCACTCCAGGAAAGCTGATCTTTGAGTGTTCACAGTGGTGTTGTTCCCGCAGGATAATGTGCATGCTGAAGAAATACATGTACAACTGGATTAGTCATAAATCTCTTGCTGAGCTGCTGTGTCAGTTGTACACAGAATTCATTAGCTGGAAGTGTATGTAAATGTGCTGTGTGTGGGCACAGGTTTTCTTGTTAAAATAGTAGTTAAATCTGCATCTGTGAGAGCTTATGGAATTCACTGTTCCACAGTGACATTTTCCTGTGCTAGTTTTTCAAAGACAATCAGTATGAAATTTCCCCCCTTTTTCATTTATTTAATTTTTCTTCCTCCCAAATATTGCTTTCAACTGACTTAACGTTTGTACTTTGCTTTAAGTGGGGTTGCTGGGATGTATTTTGTTCAGTTGTCAAGGGCTGTGCAACCCTGGCGGTCAGGAGATGCTGATGCAGAGTAAACCGAGCCAAGGGACTTGATTTCTACCCTTGATTTGTTCCTTTCCCCTTCCCAAGTCTGCTGCTTCTGTGTCTGTGTGGTGAGATGAGCGTATTGTGTGGAAATACCCTGGAGTGGGGAAATGATGTGAAATCAAGAAGATGGTAAAAGGTTCTGCAGCATTGCGGGTGGAGTGCAATTCTGGAAACTTTTCTTCCAGTTTCTCCACGTTCTTTTTATTTTCTGATAGTGTATAATAATTATCTCACCCTTAGACCATAGCATGGAAAAGGGACCAGGAAAAGAAACCTTTTCTCTAACTTCTTGGAAATGCTGACTGAACTTCCTGCATTTAAATCTTCTTTGGTGGTCTGTATTTCCAGTTTGCTTTAATTAAAAACCTACAGCAAAATGCATCTTGAGCTGCTAAAATGATCTCTTGAGCTCTGATCTGTGTCAGCTGTGGTGTTCAGAGCAAACAAGACTTAATGTGGGTCTTGTTTTTTGTCTTCCAGTTTGTACTTAAATCTCGTGCTGGGAAATGTGAATGTAACCCTCCTGAGTAACCAAGCAAAGTAAGTGAGCGTTTCCATATGGGCGCATTTGGGGCTAGCAGGGGTTGTATGCTGAAGTCCAGGGACAGGAATAGTTTTCTCTTAGACCTGTTTCAAGGTCATCTGTCAGGATCAGGTAAGTCAGACTGAGACAGGCCAAACTAAAGCTTCCTGTAAAACTCCAGTGGGTTTTGTCCCTCATTCACTTTTAAGCACAGTCAGGGCTGTTGCCTTAATTATAAGGGAGATTCAGCTGGGTTTTGCAACAAAAACCAATAAACAAAAGTAATATTGTGGGTTCCAGGCACGCAGGGCTCCAGAAAATGGAGACTTCTCTTTATATAAATCTGAGAAATAAAGAGAGCTGCTGCTGCTTAACCTGGCAACCTAGAAACCAGCTCTTAGGGACTGAAACTGTTGAATTGTTTTGCAGCATCACGATCATGCAGGTGAAATGCTGCTTTTCATCACTGCTAGCTGATTTTCTAAATGTTTTAAGCAAAATCTCTTGTCTTTTGGTTTGCGATGTGGATTTGTATCTGGGTTGAAAAAAAGTGAAGCCACATTCAGTAAAACCTTCATTTACACCCATGTGATGTGTGATGTTCCCTGCTCTGTGCTTTTTTCCTTCCAGGTTCGCCTACAAAGATGAGTATGAGAAGTTCAAACTTTATCTCACAATCATCTTGTTACTCGGGGCTGTGGCCTGCAGGTTTATTCTTCACTACAGGTAAGCCTGCATTTTTTTACTTTCAACCAAGTGTTTTGAATACAAATGTGCTGGATTAGCAGCTGATTCATTTGAACTAATTGCCAGAGACCAGGAGATGGGTGCAGGCTGTATTTGGGCTTTGAATAGTTGTGGTTTCCCCAGCAGGGGATCTTGTGTACCTGTTTCTCAGTACAGGCAGGACCTGTATTTTAGCTGCTTGTTTTTTCTTGATTAACATTTTAGGAGTTTGTTATAACCAATAGAAAGCACAACACGATAATCCTGATCTGCTGTTTTTCTGGTGTTGCATTGTGCTTGGGAAAGAGTGGTTCATTTTGTTTGCAGGTTGTCCCAGGTAGGTACCAGCACCGTGCTGCAGCTCTGGGGTCGCAAACACCACACAAGAGAGCGTTTGCATCAAATGGTTAGACCAGAAATGTAATCTTTAGGTCACAATAACGTATCACCAGCAAGCCTCCACTATTCAGTTTTGCTAAAAAAACAGCCAGGTGTTTTAGCCGGACCCTTCCATCGATGTCTTTGTGGATTGTACCAGGGACTGGTGCTGTCATGTATGGTGGCTTCAGGGGGCTGCAGTGGCAAAATAAAGACTCCTTTTACCCCAAGAGTGTAATGCTCTTCTGTTCTTTTAGTTGATTGGATTTATAGAGATCTCATTGAATTAGCCTGGAAATGCTTCTCTAAATTGGATCATCTGGTGCTTCCATGGTGTTTTCTCTCCTTCAGAAGGAATTAATGTCATCTCTGCATACCTGCTTATCGGCTAAAGCTCTGCGGCGTTATATCATTGGGCACTTCCCAGGGTAAAGGACTCTCAACTTGGCAGCAGTGCCAATACCTGTGGCTCTGCGTGTGGATTAGAGATTCCCAGGACAGGGGCTTTGTGTCTATGACCTTACTTGGGCAGGCTTTCATCCTCCCGAGGGAAGGGAGGGAAAATAGGGGTTTTGAAATGTTTTTCTGTAATTAACAGGATTTCTTTTTACCGTACTTTTTTCTTTTTAACAGGGTGACAGATGAAGTGTTTAACTTTCTGTTAGTGTGGTATTACTGCACGCTGACGATACGGGAATCTATTCTAATTAGCAATGGATCAAGGTACTGTGTCACCTGCAGAAACTATTTAAAGCATGAAATGTCCATAAAATTAAAACAAGCAACAAAAGCAGATTCAGTTTGGTGCTGAAGCCCAGCAAATCTGAGATGTTGATCCCTCTCTGCAGGGTCTGTTGTCCCTGTTCCTCTCTACATTTTCTTCTGAGGCAGATGTGGCCATCTGGGGCTTGTGTAGGGAGGAGAAGGCACCGTTTCTGCAAGTCCATAATTTCTCAGTCCAGGGTGTTGGATGTTTTTGGTAGCTATGGGTTAGTTGTAGATGGGATCTGGGATGTAATTATGTGTGTTTTCAGTGACGTGACCAACCCAGATGCTGACTTTATACCTTCTTGTGTCTGTAGTGGTACCTGTAGGTATGTTGGTACGCTGGCATAAGCTTGTGAGAAAAAGGGAGCAGGAGCTGAGTCGCTCTGGTTTGTGCCATGTGGTCACCGTGATTGCTCTGCAGGTCACTGCAGCATGTCCTGAAGCGTTTGACTAAATTATAGTTGTGTCAAAGGAAAATTGGTGGCTAAGAGGAAATAATTGTATAAAGAGCTGGGAACACGAGTTAAGTGTTGGGAGAAGTAAACTGAAGGGTGATCTTTGCTCCAAGCCCTCATTTTTTATGACACCCTTAGTAGGAGCATCCTAAACCACCCCTCTTTTATCTGGATTTTATTCAGATGATCAGATTTTCCACTCTCCAATTCCCATTGCATTTTGGCACTGAGCTCACTGCTCGTGCAGCGTACAGGGTTATCAAGCACACCCTGAGCATTACTAGAGCAAGAGAATGCTGGAAGGAGAAGTCCAGCTTTTCTTTTGAGACTTTTACCTGATTAGTTGTGTAGCCCTGCATGCAGCTGTTGAGGAGCTTGGGTGCTCCCCTTCAGGGCTGCCTGCCAGAGGAGGCTGGCACTGGTGATGGTGCAAGGACCGCTGGGTGTGCGAACCCTTCTCAGGGTGTGGGTGAGCCCAAAGAAGTTATAGGAAAAATCAAAATGAAGCAAACCTCAAGCCGGCTCTTCCTGCTCTAACTGCAGTTGCCTTTCTGGTGCTGTTGTCCCTTCCCTCCTCCCACAAGGCCTTGGAGCAGTAGGAATTTCAGGGCGTCTTCTGGCTTCCCCAGCAGCCTGGGGAGGGAGTCCTTGTCCTGGCTGTGGAGAGCGATCACTCATCCTGCCTCTGCTGTGCCTCTTGCTTTCACTCTGGGGGAGCTTGAAGAAGTTGCTTAAATTTGCACTTGCGTAGCTTGACCTGGAGTCTTGTCATAGATCTGAGCAATAACCTGAAGGTTGTGTCCCCGCTTTTCATCATCCAGATGGGCTGGCACAGGGCGTGAGTAAACCACAGCCATCACCACATCTCTTCCCAGGCGTGAGTCTGCATGCAGGCTTGCTGCTGGGTGAGTGGCTGCTGCTGCAACGCTTGCAGCTCCCTGTGGCATTAATTAACAAGGCTTCTGACGTGTCTCACTCCCAGTGCACGTGCCTGGTACCGGTCCTGGGGAGCAGCCGTGATGGAGATGGGCTGGCAGCAGCCAGTGTGCTCCATCCACCCCGCGGCATTTGTAAAAGAAAATTATTTCTGTGCAGTTTGCTGGCGTCACAGCTAGCCACTAAATATGAGGGAGGCATCTCCCCACTGACCACGGAGCTTGAGGCAGTGCAGGCATGTGAGAGCTGAACACGGCAAGCTCTGGGAAGTGCAAAGGAAAAGTCTGCAAGGATGGAAATTGGCTTCCCTGTGTCCAGCAGAGAAACCTCTGGTTGCCATGGGCAGTGTGGGCTGCCGTGGCTGCCCTGGCTTGTCATCTGGTAACAAACTCCTGCTGTCCCTTCTTGGTTTCTTGGCAAGTCCTTTGTTGCCACCAACTTAGTTTTTGTTTGTTTGCTTTGGGACATTTATTTATCCATGATCCAGTCAGGATTATTTTTTGTCTTTAAAGCCAGACCTAAAGTTGAAATTCATCATGTTCTTTGTCTAACTGCCATATTTTTTTCTGTTCAGGATCAAGGGCTGGTGGGTGTCTCATCACTATGTCTCCACATTCCTGTCTGGAGTAATGTTAACGTGGTGAGTTTGCTCTCTCCTGATCATGGTGCTTTAAAATGTGTGCGTCATCTGAGCATATTAATCCAGTGTGACCACGTAGCTGTGTCTGCCCAGGCACATAGTGAAGCATCAGACTTGTCTGATGGTACGGATGTTTTCAGTGATAAATACAACACTCTGCAAGTTTGTTTTTACACTGCTGGTTTTGTATTTCTGTATAAGCTGAGCAAAACAAGCAGCATTTCTCTTCAGAGAGGGAGAGTGACGCCAAATGAATTTTTAGGTGCCTTATCACCCAGACTGTAAACAAACTATAAAGCAAAAAAAGCAAGTTACATTCCAACGTGGTGGTGTTGGTGAAACAACACAGCAACGCACCCTGTGTCTGGTTCCTGTATGACCCACTTCAGCTGTGTTTGGCATGAACTGATTAGTTAATAAGTAAGAATTGTTTTAAAATGTGTTTTTGTTCTGAATCTCTAAGGAGATCATACAGTCGCTGCAGCAAAAGGTCTGTATCCTGAACTGGTGTTAAGATAAGGAGCACGAGCACCTCTGCTCCACTGCTTTAATTCGTAATGTGGACGCTGCTGAATGGCTTTGATTGCTGCCTAGAGGAAACTGCAACAGGGAAATCAATAAGAGGGGGCAGCCTAATCAATCAGACCGTTTGCTGCCTGCCAGGGCAGTGATGTGAGGCTGTAGCGCCCTTTCTGGACTCCGGATGGGATGGAGCGGGCTGGGCACCAGCTGCTGATTTCATCTTCTAATGGGATTTGTGGCTGACAAGGGGCTGGGCGCTGCATTGTATGCTTTTCATCAAACAAATAGACTTCCTTTGTATTTTGCTTTCAGGCCAGATGGACTCATGTATCAAATGTTTCGCAGTCAATTTCTAGCATTTTCAATATTTCAGAGTGAGTATATCTTACCTTGGTATTTCATGGGCTAAAATAGTTTTCTACCTGATATGCATAGAAGAAAACAGATCTGCTTCTTTAATACTGGAGTGTTACACTGTGCAAGTATAAACAGTATCTTACAACATATATACAATCATAAACAATAATTAAATGCTAGTGGATGAAATATATCAAACTATTTTAATAATGTTTCTAATACTTCTGAATAGCCAGTGCAATGATGCTTCAATTTCTTCTCCAGGTTGCGTTCAGTTCCTACAATATTATTATCAAAGGGGCTGCCTTTATAGACTTCGTGCTTTGGGGGAGAGAAACCACTTGGACCTTACTGTAGGTGAGGTTGTCTGCGATGCTTTGTTTGCAAAATGGGGTTCTGTCAGACAGAAGGGGTGGGTTCAAGAGCAGTGATACCGAGATGGCTTTGTGGCCATCAGAGATCTCAGATTTGCACAGCTGTTACCCCTCTGCCCTGCTGCCTCTGGTACAAAGGCAGGAATGGTGGCGAGTCTTTTATCATTCTCCTTGGGTCCTGAGGGGTGGAAATAGAGTTCTCTGATCTCCATCAACTCTTGAGGGCATTAAGATGGTTGTGTTGTTCATCCTTATCTTCATCTTCCTCCCATTATCACCCCTTCAAGTTTTGATTCTAACCTAGCTGATTATTGCTGAATAGCAGAGGAATAATCCTTATGGAGAGGTCTGGTTGGGATGAGCTGCAGCTTGGGATGCGTCCTGGCTTGTCTGTGCTAACTCCCTCTCTTCTGTTAACCTGTTGCAGAAGGATTTCAGTCCTGGATGTGGCGGGGGCTGACGTTTCTCCTTCCATTCTTGTTCTTTGGGCATGTAAGTTGGGCTGTTCTGTTCCCTCCTTTGCCATGCGGGGCCTGGGGAGGGTGTGCTGGTGGTGCTGTGGTTGCAGTACGGTAACAAGGTGCTTCAGATCATGCATACCTGTGCCAAACAACTCTAAATTTTTGCTGATAATTGCTTTTTTTTTTCTTTTGTAGTTCTGGCAGCTATATAACGCAATCACACTTTTTGGATTGTCAAGGCATAAGGAGTGCAAAGAATGGCAGGTGGGTGTTGTTTCTGCTCAGAAAAAAACACAGCAGGGGAAGAGGGGTGATTTAACTACATCCTTAAAAATATTTGGCTATCTGACCCCAGCTAAATATCTCAGGATGATGTGGCACAGAGCCTATACAAGAGAATTCTAAATAATTGTGAAATACTGTATGGAAACTTGCACCCATGAGTGACCACACAAAATGAAAAGGAGAAAGTGTAGGGGAAAGAACATTCATTTGGGTAAATATCTCACCATGTTTTTCATGTATGTGGGCATTTAACAGCAGTGGCTGCCGAGTTTGTGGCTCTTTTTTATGGTTAAATCATGGGTTATGTGCTTAAAAACAAGGTAACAAAAGTAAAAAGACAATGAATCAGTTCAAAAATATATTATCCACTTTACTGCCCCAATGTTAGGGTCCCTTCCACTTCTTTTCTTAGTTGCTGTCACCCATTAAACATGTCTATCCATTTCTTAGCTATCCAGTTACTTCTGTAGAGCCAGACTGATCACAGATGGTGGTGCATTTGACCATGTCACATCCATAGTGGTGGAGATAATCTCTATTTGGTCAGATCCTGCTGTAGTTTGCGTGCTCACTTTGTCACATAATGCTAATCCAATAGATTGGATGTAATAATTTGATTTTCCTGTCTGTAAGAGTCCAGATGTTGAATGGAAATAATTTTAAAAATGAACCATGCCGTAATATTAAAAAGCAGTAAATGCTACTTAATCATGATAAAACATAGTTCCCATTTATCAGAACTAGATTCGTGAGTGTGTGTTTTCCTCCGATCTTCTTTCCTGGTGTAATAACAGATAATAACTTGCTAACCAGACCCCATCAGAGCCTACTTCCATGAGTGCTTACAGTCACCTTTTTTATTTTTTTAACCTTTTCTGTTTGTTTTCTCTTCCCCCCCCCCTTCCTCAGGTTTGTGTGTTAGCTTTCACGTTTCTGCTGCTCTTCCTCGGGAACTTCCTCACTACTCTCAAAGTGGTGCACACTAAGTTGCAGAAGAACAAAGACAAAGTGAAGAAGCTGTGAACCTACCAGGGTGTGCTGGGTGCCAACATGGGAACTTGGTGTCCCAGCGCCTGCAGCAGGCGCTCGGCGTTGGACAGCGCCTCCTGAACCTCTGCTACGCTGTGAATGGACTTGGAAGGACTCGTCTGTCCCCATGCTTGGTGAAGGATGTGGACTCTTCCAGCACAGACTCAGTATTAAGCAAGCATGGCTCTCCAGTCTGCAGTCCTGCTATTTATGTATATTTAATACAAAACGTGTTTGCATTTGGTTTTTCTGTGTGTATATATAGCAGCATGCACCTGCCTGGCAAAAAGCCAGCATTGGGGGAATGTGGGATTTACTGTAATTCCAGTCCTGGAATGGTATTTAACACTTTCCAGTTTTATTATTTAAACTCTGGGTATTGGATTTTTAAAGCTTTATGAACACTCCAGGTTGCTCAGTAATACAAACTGAATGCTGTTTTCAAAAGCATTTGTTTAAAGCATATTTTCAGTGGCAATACTAACCTATGTGTACTGTGAAAAAAATGCCCATCTTTGTACCATACTGCTGCTATATACACTTTTAAAAAGCTATTTGAAGAAGAGAAATCCTCGTAAACAAGCAAGCAAAAACAGTTGTGAAATGGCAGGGAAGTCTGCTAGCCCTCTTCCAGGGAGATCAGGTAATCTGCCCAAGCCTAGAAAACACCTGAAAATAACCTGTAATTTGCAGCTGCTTTATCCCCTTTTTAATAACCAACACACTGCCCTTTGAGTGGTTCTTTTGAGACAGCATTTTTTCTGAAAATGATCTTGATCAGCGGCAGTAGGTGCAGTTGCACTTCAGTTCTCATTTTCGGTACTACTTTGCTCCCAGTGCCATTCTGGAAAGGTGAAGAGAGGCTAAGCAGAAGTATGAAATGCTTCATTTAAGTACTGTACTTGTACCAAGCGTTAAGAGAATGTAAACACTTGTTTGGAAGGACAGCTGAGGAGAAATACTGACTCCCATCCCACTGAACTCCTGCTTCTTGAACTTAGTTGAATAAGCTTGTTTTGGGGGCTTTAACATCTGCACCTCTGAAGCCCAGCTGCAGGTTTGTGAGCTGCTTTGTGCAGCCCATTTCTCAGCTGTGCTGCCTTCCCTGGAGCTAGCACAAGGCCCAGACAGGGCAAATGGCTTTGGCAGGGTGATCTGAAAATTATGTCCTTCTCCCACTAAGTGTGCTCATGAAGAAATACATATGCACTATATACTTTAAATGGTTTCATTAGTTATTTTGTTGCTGCAAGGCTAGCAAAATTACCTTTACAGTGTCTGTCCTGTGGGCATGAACAATAAATTGCCGTTTGCATATTTTGAACAACTTTCATGCTAGCTGGGCTGTATCTTGCTACATTAACTTCTGACTTCTGCATACCATGTGTTGATTTTTTCTTTGTCTTTAAACTCTCCATTTATGAAATGTAAATTATTTTATTTTGAGAGCAATGCTGGAACCTGCTGGATCTGAGCAGTGGACCTGGTACTCCAGGGGTGAGGGAGCTCTGCACATGGCAAGTAACTTGAATTCTGCAGCATGAGAATCTCGGATTGTAAAAGCAAGGAAAGATTCCAGCCGTGGAGCTGAGGGTACTTGTGGTAACTTCCTGCGTCTCAGTGTTTCAGTTGCTTACTGGGTAAGGTCATATCTGGTTCTGTGTCTTTCACTGACAAATGTCTTCTTGTGGAGAAACGGTTGCACAATTCGTGGATTTTTTTCTATAGTTATCAAAGATGTGCAGAAACTGATCTTTTTTAAAAAGAAAAAAATATATCATTTTAAGCTTGTAGGGATCATATACCTTAGTTAATTCAAAGCAAGTTAGGGAGAAAAAAAATGAGATTTCCAAGATCAAGGTCTATCCCACATCTAAAATGATGAATCATTCCAAAAGAATTTTCCACCAGCTGGTCACACAACCAGCAGAGGATAAAATTGCATGAAATCTGAATGATGTGCAGTTATCAGGCTCTACATGGAAGCGTTTGTGTAACAGTAGATCCCTGGCATACAATGCCCAAGCTTCCTGGCAAAAGAGTGTGTATTGTTACTGTTAGGCAAGTCATAGAATCAGAAAATCAAAGTCTGTCTTTCCCTTAGTATGGGCAGGAGTTTGCCTCAGAAAGAAAACTTTTAACACCTGTACTGTAGAAACCTCCTTCACCCTCCCAGCTTTGGTTTACAGTGGCTACAGACTAGCGATTGATCCTGAAATCTGAGATCTCACTGCAAGAGACCGTGCAAAAGAACCAGGAAATTTGAGGCACATGTGCTAGGTTTTTCAGTGGGAGCATCTGTCATCCTCAAACAGACAACTGACAACTTTGTAACAAAAGGGAAAATGTAATTTACAGTTGTAGAGAGATTTCAACAGTTACTGAACGTGAGTTACACAGCCAAGTATTTCCCCTCTCCCTAGCATACACCAACATTTGCATGTCATATTAAATAAGCTATATAAGTTTATTGTAAAACTGCTTTTATTTTACACAGAGCTAACTGGAGTACTTTTATCTGTGCATACTGTAAATTATTTTCTGTGGTGCTTTACCTTTGAATTGGAGCAACCAATGCATATCCAAAGATAAAGGCCACTTTCTGTTACAGTGCTGGGCCTTGCAAGGAGGCATCTGAAGGAGCAGCTCTGCAAAGTTGGCTCACAGTGAGTGGATGCTTTGGCTGTGCCCTGTGGTGGCAGCTTGAGGCTAACTCACAGCACTGCCACCAAGTCAATTAATTTGAGAATGTTAATACCAAACTTAATTCCCGTCTCTTCCAAGGTGCTGGATGGGCTGCATTCTGGAAGGTGTCTTTTCTCCTTGAAAAAGACTGTAAATTGTAGCTACAATATGCCACAAGTTTGCAGAGGAAAAAAACAGAAGCCATAGTAGCAGTCACTGTTCATTGCAATTTAAATAGTGAATCCAAGACCTCACCGGTGGTGGTGGTTTGCAGTTGGGAGCAAAAGGCAGACAAACAAAGACATGCAGCATCAGTTAGCCTTGATAAAGAGCCTTCAAAACTTTCTGAGAGCAGTGTAACAAAAGTACAAAAATATTTAAAGTTTAAAATTTTTAAAATAAAATTAATTGCAAGAATATAAATGGGGAAAAAAAGAGTCACATGCTAAAATCTGAATCATATGGCTCTTGTGCAGTCAATGCTCTCTTGCAGTCCAGATCATAACACTGAGCACACTCTCTGTTTCTTTTGGCGCTTGGCTTTTTTCATGGCACTTAAAGCAATGGTTGTTGCTTCTTTAAACACTTTTTCTATGTTCTCACGACATTTTGCTGAGCACTCCAGATAAACTTCTGCATTTATCTGCTGGCAAGCTGCTTCACCCTGGAAAGAACAGGTAAGAAAAGATGTACATTTAATGTATGAGAGGAGAGGAAAAGTGAGATGGGAGAGAAAAAATTTTGTACATCTTCATAACAGAAGGTCAGGAAGAAAGAAGCTGCCTCTTCTGAGTGCAGCACAAGGGCTTTGGAAATAAACTGAGGCACTTGCTTTCTGTTGTTTTTTATTTCTTTTCTCTAAATTGGTCTAGAAGCTGGCCTGCTAATATTGTGGACATGGTCTCAATGTTAACATCCTTTAAAGAAATGCTGAGATAGATACTCAAGGGAGGATAAGCTAGACATCTTACAAGAGGAAACTTTTTTCAGGCCTGACCTTAACTATTAAGTGATGTCATCTTTAGTTGGCATGCTTCAGCAATGAATATAGCACGTGAGAGCACAGTCTGCATAAATGTCCTGCTTTGTTTTGCGGGTACGCATATTGGAATCCTAACTGCCACTTTGGAGCATCACAAGGGCCCGTCAGAAATCCTAGTACACAAAAGTGAATGTGTGAATCCTTGTAACAAAACACATGCAATGGAAGCAGAGTAAAATCTAAAGCATTTGCATGCAAACATGGCTGTGTGAAATCACTCCAGGCAAAACACAGTGATTTCTTACTTGTGATCCTTTTTCTTTTGTCATTGCAGTCAGCCCCCAGTTTTGAGTACTTGTGAGCTTTGGAGCGTGGATTTCAAGTCTGCAACCCACAGCTCACAAAGTTTGCATTTATTCATTATAAGCCCTGGGAATGCGGTCACTTGAGCATTCAGATTTCTATAGGGGGATTTTTTTCAGCATATTTAAGTGAAGTTTGTCTTCTTCCAGTTGTTTGCAAGCTGCAGTGCTGGCAGATACTGTTCATCTCTGTGCCGGGCATCAGAAGCATCACATCGCATGACTCGAGATGCTCTCAGCTGTAAGAGACTGAGGTAGTGTATATATTTAAGGGGAGGAAAATCAAGTGGGAGGGCTCACATAGGCAACAAGGTTTTGTGCATCTGGTGGGCCCTGGAATTTAACTGCATGCATGCTGCTGCCTACCACAGGCGCTAGCTTCACTTCACCTTCCCTCCTTTAGGCTGGTGCTTCACCTCTTTTGTGAGCATTCATCTGGTGAGCTGCTGAGGCAGGAATGATGCCTCAGCTGGCTCCCTAGAGGTGTCCGTTGCTTGTCCTGAACCTCACACGTGGGGAGTGATGAAGGGAGTTATTAATGCAAGTGAGGGAGGATTTGCAGCTGTTCACAATGTGACAGGGCAAGCATCTAATCCTGTGCGCATGGAAGACAAGCTGAAGGTCCTAGCATGATTTAGTGGTGATGCAGTAGCAGGTTCTTTTCACGCTCTTTAGAAGAAGTGATTAATTCAGGGTCTTACTGCACTTAACCTTGTTCCCTGGACTTGTGTTTCAAATAGTCTGAAAGCTGCTGTTCGTGCTCTGACAGAGGAGAAGGATGGCTTTGTAGTTTGAAAGAAAAAAAAAAATAAAGTGGAAGATCAGAACAGAAAGATCATGTGACATGGGACAAACAGTTCCACCATTGACTGTTCCTTCTGTACCTAGGACAGCAATGCCCACCTCGCAACAGTAGTTGTAGGTCTCAGTGCTTAAATTGAAAACACTTGACAATACATATATATATATTTTTAGATTAGAGACCTCAAAGAAAAGTTTATGTTAGAGAAGTCTCACAGATGGGTTTTGTTATTGTCCTTGGAAGTATTTACTTCTAACTAGGGTTTGCAAAACATTTTTTCCAGAATGGTCAATATTTTTAATCCTCTAATGTGAGGGGAAAAAAAAAAGTTAGGACATACAATACCAATCAAAGTACAAGTGATGGAACGATGTATTGTAATAAAACTTATGGAAAAAGTCCAAAAAAGTTGTTGAGCCTACAAATTTCTAACAGTAATAACCCAGCTGTGAAGGGGAACCAGTGAGATGTAGCAAGCTTAGAAGGCCTAGCTATTGATGTCCTTTCAGACACTCTGAGATATGCAAAAACAGTCTTCAGATGTCTCTATTTTGGCACTAAAAATGGGTGGTGATTTGGCCACTCAAAAAGACTTACAGAAATTGCTGTTAATACTGACAGTCAGTATTTATCTGGTCATTCTGCCTATCTAATTTTGGACGATCTGTTTATCTCTTGCAAAGATGACAGCACTTTAAATGCACTTATATTTACCTGGTTGTAGGTAATGGGTTCCTGCTTAGAAGCCCTGAGCTTACGCAACTGCTCTTTGTCTTTCCGAAGGTCTGTCTTGCAGCCGATCAGCACGAGCGGGACACCTCGGCAGAAGTGATTCACTTCAGGATACCACTGATGGTAGAAAAACAAAACTTTTACATCTTTATTTTTTTCCTTCTAAAATTTAAAACGAGCCAAGGAACAGAGTTAGCACTGGATATACGCTACAATTTCAGTGTTTCGGAAGTTGTTAATCTAGTGTAAGAGGCCTGACATGCACTATTTACATTACAGAATCATTTAAAAGTCCTGACCAAAGTCACACGCTCCATAAAAACATAGATGGTGTCTACCGCTATGCCAGAGTGCTTAACATCTGTTTAAACTCCGAAGTGCTTCCCTAAAGTCACACATAAGAGCAGAACTAGGACCGAGCCTTGCTTTGCTGATGCTATATGCAGGAACGCTTACTTCTGCTTAGGAGCACTACAGAAATCCTACTACAGACAAGTAGTTGCTTACATTTCTTTCCCCTCTAGTTAAATGTGCACATGATGGATGTAGACCTGAATCTGCAATACTTATGTGCAGTGGTTGTGAGACATCACTACAGATGAAGGAGATTTCACAGCTAGTTTCTGATCTTTTTAGTGTCCAGTGGACTTGAACCCAGTTCTGAGCACCTGTGTGCCATGGAGAGGTGAGTTTTAGGTCTAAGGTCTGTGACCTGCTCAGTGCATGACAAATAATCTGTGCATCTATGCACCCTGAGTACAGGGCTACTAAAAGCAGCAGCTTTTTTAGCCTTGACATCTTGTCACGTATCAGGCATATGTAATTCGTTTAAAAGGTTCAAGCAATTATGAAAGGCTCTTACCTTAACCGCTACATTATCATAGCTGGTGGGGTTCATGACATCGTAACAAATCAACACTACGTTTGTGTTCTGGTAAGAAAGTGGTCGTAGCCGATCATAGTCCTCCTGCCCTGAAACACAGAGAACATTGTGGATAAACGAAATCTCAGCCCTTAACAAGCAGTATGATGGGAATGTGTAAAGATAAATACTTGAGATCAAGGGTACTGTAATGGCACAGGCTGAAAGTTTTCCATACTTGTAAAATTCCTTCCCTTAAACGCAGGATATTCCTCTTCCTGACCAAACTGATTCTTTAGAATGTAAAACATGTCCTCGGGAAATTTTAATACAAACGTTGCTTTATCCAACACGTAAGTATTTAGAAGCGCTTCTAATCACCAACGGCAGCTCTCAAATAAAATCAGCAAGAGAAATGAGACAGTTAATAAAATATTTGCAATTTGGCAGTGGCTCCATTTTCCCAAATACAGTTGCACATGCAGTACGGTGATGGGAAGAAACTCTGTATTTGTTAGAATTGTTAGAAATGAAAATCTTAGCAGCAAACTCGTGTTTCCTAGCCCAGTGAGCTAAGAGGAAGCAGTGATTAGCACGCTGTTCCTTTAGTGCCCTTGCTCACTACAGCAGAACACAAATGATTTTACAAGACATGCACCACCACACAGCAGGCTTAACTGTTCTTTGAAGCAGGGCATCACTGCAGGTCTTAGGGATGCTGCTGAATTCTGGAAAAATAGGATTTTTCGTGCTTCTGATTAGTGATACTGCAGCATGTGTCTGACAAGAGGAAGTTAATTTGCTTCACACCTGTGCTCTTCCCCTTTGCTTGCGGTCACTACTGCTATACATGTGACTGAGCTGTAATCATTGTGTTGGGGTCTGAAGGTGTCTTGCTTTTGAGAGACCACATTCAAGAAAGCAGTAATTACCAGACATAGTTGACAGCTCAAGAAAAAAAAACCTTTTTCACTTGAGATGTTATTCAGAGACTTATTAAGAAAGAAAAAGCTACTGAAGCAGTCGTAGAAGATCTATTTACCACCTGAAGGCTGCCCCTAGAATCAGGTACATTTCTGTCAGGCACCAAAATGAGAGGTGGGAATGCCAGTCCTCTTCATGATCACCACACAGTATGGACTGAACTATACACAGCCCAGACACTGCCCTACAGGAGAGCAGTACATCTCCAAGCTTTGCACTGATGTTTCAAATAAAGGGATGCTGAAAACCTCAGCATGCTCCAACTTTATACCAACTGTTCCTGTCCTGGCACCCTCCTCCCTCTGGCCAACATGTTCATCTCCGGGATGGAGGGATTGCAGGTACCAGCAGCCCACCAGCTACACAACTTTGTCACCTCCTGCGTTAATTTAAATGATGGATCGAGATACAGGTTATCACAAGGTGATTACGATGCACTGGATAAACCATTACTCAGAGTGCTTGAGATGTTTGTAAAACAGGAGTATTAGGGTCGGATGGTTCTCTGTGTTTGTGCTCTGTGGGTGAGGTGCTGAGCAAAGAAGGATTGATCCCTCGTGGTTTAATCCAGAAATAATAGACAATCCACAAAATTATGCACGTTGTATAAACATGCAGAGCAAAGACTTTACTGCTTAGCCCTTCTTACTCTCCTAAATCCACCCTCTTGTTTGAAACCAATTTGCCGTTCTGTTGTTGAGATAATCCTCTAACTGCATTAAACATATCAGGTGCCAAATGCTTTTTCTCCGAACTTCCTCTAGTGTTACGTGCCCTGTATGATTTTCCCTGCTCACATTCATGCCTCTGAGCCTCTGCAAGGGTATCTCGTAAAATCCAGAGGTGCTTCAAGTTAGTGCTGACAATTTGTGAGACAGAACAGTCCCCTTGGAACAAATCTTATTGGCTTGCCTGGAGTCAGCACTGCTAAAACCACGTTCTCCTGGATAGGATAACAGAAGAGGTGTCTTCAAAGATGAGATACAAATGTGCTGTATTTCAAGTCAAAAACTATAGAAATGGAACACCCTGTGACCTGTACCTTTCTCTTCAAAACCAACTGTGCAGTTTTGTAAGCAAACAGAAAATAAATGTGTAAGAAAATATGGTGCTGTAAAACGCACACTTGGAATTTCAAACACAGAGCACAGAACAAGGTAAAATGTTCCCCCTGTGGTGGGGCAGTCAGACAGTATATTGCTTAACTTGTGTTATGGTTGGATAATTGCAGCTCTCACCTGGAAGGAGGGGAGGCCATTCTTTCGGGGCTCAGATGCAGTTCTTCAGGTGCTGTGGATGTAGCAGGACCCAGCTCCAGCTGTGTCTGAGCATTGACATCCCTCTCACCAAGACCTCACTGAAAACATTTCCTTTCATAGCCTGTTCTTAAGTGCTGCTGCTGAAATGCAAGAAAGGGCCCGGGAGACTTTTTCTCTGTCAAGTTGCTCAGGCTGTGGTCAGAGTTTATTTGGCACAGATTTAGGTCTTCTCTAGCAGAGGTTTTAAAATGAAGGCAGAGGGCTGAACCTAGGCAGTTACTGACTGTATGTGCAAAGCCCCTGAGGGCAGTTCTGCAAGCACTCATTTTTTCCCCCCACGTAACAAAAAGCACACTGTGAAAGAATCGGTCAAACAGATGCCTGGGTCTGAGCACATCTGTGGTTCTCCTCTGCCTTCTTCAATTCACTGTAGCATTAGAGACAGCTTTTAAAGCCACCAACCTGCAATTTGCTAATTCTTTATGAAGATCACCTTCCAGCATGCCTCTGTGACGTGCTGCGTAACCCCTGAGGTGGGGTGAGACCTCAAGCAATGGGTGAGGGAGAGCAGAGGAAGTGAAACCACAGGTCTCAGGCTCCCATGCACACTCGCATTGCTCTTCCTTTACCAAATCACCCCAAGGAGGTGCCAGCCTGCTCGGTTCTCAGCCCGACCAGGAGCTCAGCAGCCCCTCCTTATAGCAGGCTGCCAGGGATCGCTCAGCCCAGGGTACCTGGGTTTGGTCGGCTTTCTTCTCCAGTGGATGTTGTAGAGAAATGTCCAATGCAGAATGTCTTCCTTCTAATCCATTAGTGGCTTTTTCTCTTTCTTGTACACTGTGATGTGGTATTCCTGGCGGTTCCATAATGGCTGAGTGAGGGATGAAGGTGGACGTAAGGGGACGCTGAAGTACTGGGTGCTGCAGGTCCCATTCTCCAGTGTCTTGTATGAGGCCTCTGGGGACAGCCCCAGCAGGACTGACCGGTATTGTGCAGGTGCGTTTCGTAACACACGAAATACCACGTCATGAAGTGGCAGTGAAAAAATGCACCCAGCCCTGCCACCCTGTCAGGGCAGGGAAAGGCCCGAGACAACAACCCAGAGACCTCTTGGAGCAGTGGAAATGTGTCTTAGGGACAAACTCACTTACTGACATATTGCCATTGACAGGAGATGGTAAAAATAAATTCAAAATGTACCAGCAGCAGCCTAGGAGTCTACCAGTAAGTGCTGCTCGGCTTGCAGGAGCACCAGCTACTGCCACCGATAGCCAGTGTGGAAGGAAGAACGTCGTATCCCGTCACCCCAACCAGCCAACCACTTCCTACATGTCAGCGTGTTGTCTTCTAAAACCCTACTCTCATTATTTAAAATCAGCATGTAACCACAGGGAGGGGAGCCCTCACCGATACACATCAATGCACCAAACTCTCTGTGCACAGCCCGTGAGAATACCACGGTTAGAAGCTCAGCAGCTAGGCAACTTTGCTAGGCAGTTTTGAAAAGTTTGAGAAGCAGACTTCTTGGCAGGCACAACGCCAGCAGAAGAGGACACTTGAGGTGGGATGGGGGGCAACACATTTCAATTTCAAGCACTGCATCCCTTGCCAAGCTTTGAAAAAATACTCTTGTGTGTACTGGCTCTTAACGTCTCTCTGAAGGCCTCGTGCTGTCGTGCGTCTGTCACTGCAGACCTGAAAAACCCCGTTGAAGCTTCAAGCATGCTTCCTGCCAGTCAGAGCGAGCACCCACAATGATGAGGCATTACTTCCTCCCCAGCCTTTCCCGGCCCAACGTTGCTTCTTTCTTTCTTCTGAGAAACTCTTGCGTTGAGCAGCATCAGAAATGGAAACCTGTGTCTGAATCGCAGCTCAGGCACCAACACCACCGGGCTACTCCCTTAGCATGCAAGCAATCACAAAGCTCATTTCTCTCCCGATTCCTTTGTTGAGCACGGCAAGAAATGGAAATTTTTAATTGAATATGCAGCTGCACAGCCTGTTTGCAGACAAGACAAGTGATATTACAAAGCTTTTACACATTGCATATGTATACCACCAACTTCCTGCAGCAGCAAGAGGCGTCTCTGATGAGGAAGGTAGAGCAGCGCGATACAGAAGTCTCTCCAAAAATTGCTCTTCTGGCACACTGTAGACTAGCTCATTAATTCCAGTTGTTACCAAAATTTGTGCCAAGAAAAAAATACCTTCTGTAGCTTGAGATGTTTGATTCTTAGGCGCTTTGTGTGCGTGTCCTTCGCCTTCAGTAAGTAGGACAAGCTCCAAGTCTCAAACTGAGCGGGACTGAACAATACAAAGAATCCTTCTAACTTGAAGCAGCCCCCAGAGCTGAACCTGTCCTTCACCTTCCCATGACTCTGACGTACATGTGGCTCTATTTAGTGTTGCTCTTAGCTGAATCCTAAAAATATTGAAGTCCTTTCTGCAGTGGGCGTATGATGAAGATCCAGTTACACTTTTTAGAACAGATTTGCCTTCTCCTCCCCTGCACTGCTGCGTGACACTTAGCTGAAGCCCTTCGCTTCAGAAATAGATTTACATCCTTTTGATTCCATTTAAATGGTTTTACAATAATATGAATGATTTGGGGGCCTTTCAGACTATGAAGCAAAACACAGGTGTAAAGCTTACATTTTATAGGAGAGCACAAACAACAAACTCGGTAAGTCAGAAGACAATTCAATAAACGTGGCTGATACACAGTACTGTTAATCTGCTGTACTTCCAGTAATAAGCTGTGTGTTTGGACTCCTCCTGAAGCTCTAACTGCTGCCGTAGACCTCTGCTGCCCCAGAGCAACATCACCCAGCTGAGACAACAACCTAACGAGCTGCTGCTGCCTGACAGAGGCAAGTCAACGCAGTCAAACACTGATCCCCAAACTGCATCTCCCACTCCGCATCCAAGTGGCAGAGGGCCAGGAGCTCTCTTTTGTGCTGAACTGGACATCTTCCCTTGAACTGAGAGAAAAGGACGCAGCCCTTCGTTCTAGTCTAACCCTTGAGGAACTCAGGATCAGTTTTGTTTTATTAAAAACAGGATGGGATTAAAATGTGTGCTCAAGAGAGTTCTTCCTCTAGCATAACTTCCACCTTCAGAAAGAGGATGAAAAGCTACTTGAATTACAGAGTATGACACAGCCCTGCAACATAAAACTATGTAAGCAGCTTTGAAGTATAACCAAAACTCAGGTCTTTCCCCCTTCCAAGCAAATGCCTTAATCAAGAAGGCAATGTTCTCCCTTTCTTTACCTCTGACAATCTTGATGTGTCTCATGCAAAGTGAAAGAAATGTAACAGGAAGGGAGGGCTCTGTGCCAGCAGCCTCTAGCGACTCGTAGCCTGGCAGCCATGTCACTGTATTTAGGGAGGTGAGATATGTCGGGTCTCAGGGTCTGCAGGTAAGGGATGGAAATCAGTTGCTCCTTTGTGGCAAGGAACCCTGCCAACTAGGCAGCGACAGCATCTCCACTTCCTGAAGCATCTTATGAAAGAAAATATCCCCACTCTGTTCTTTGACAGGGTGGTGCTCTGGTCTGGGACAGCATTGGTGGCTGTGAACTAGACCCGGAAAGGTGGGCACTTTCTGCTAAGTTTATACCCGAACAAAGAAATGGTGTGATAAACCCTCAGCACCAGGTTCCGCGAGCGTTCTCCACGCTGCTGGTGGCTGTGGACCTTGTGCAGAGTTGAGCTCACTGCACAACGCAAGGAGCTGGGCACTGATGTCAGCCTTATGGTTGTCACTTGTGATGTGACACGTCTCGGGAGCTCAGTGCCACAATACAGAGCCTGCCCTTCCTCCGGCCCACCCTGAATCCAGCCCACCTTTCTGCAAGATTGGAAGAGACTCCAAAGGCAGGTGCTGGAATCTGTACCATTGTGATTTTAAGTGAGAGGGCCCGATATCAAGAATGGTATAAGGGGTTAAAATCCTGCACTGACAGTGGACAAACGTAAAAACTCAACAAGTTTGCCATGGCAAGTTCACACTAGATTTCAGCCCTTTTCTCTTCAAGACTTGATTTAAACAGAAAAGCTTTGCTACTCAGTAGAAGCTAAATTATCCAAATCACTGGACTCAAAACACTGACACCAGAAGACATATTGGCAAACTGAGTGCTCAGGATCTTAATATACTGCAGTAAAGATTGGTAAAAAACAGAAACAAAAAAACAACAACCTTTAAAATTATCTATTCAGATACCATATATGGTATGCAAGAGGGTACTTTACTATTAAAAATGACTATGAATGGCATTCAGTTCTTACTTGTGTTGGTGTTAATTTGGAACAACTCTGCAGACCTGAATGCGATTTAGTGAGCTGAAATGGAGTGTGTGTCAATTTTAGGGCTCATTTAGGAATGCAGCTGGACAACCGAGCCTGGGAACTTTGAATGAAGTTGGACACAAATCAGTTCACAAGTTCCTTATACGAACACAAAGGAACTATCAGCATTTTCAATTAACTTTTAACGCTATAGCCTTTTTTAACACAAGCCAGCTTTTTTCTCCCTTACTATTTGATCACACATGGCAGGAGATTAAAATATTTTCTGGGTTGACTGCATTACGCATTGTGTTCGGGAGTTATGTTCTAATACCTTCAGATATGTTCGCTATTTGAGGTGATTTTCCTACTAAACTGGGTTGTTAAGATACAGAACAAGTCCAAGGGTTGAGCTGCCACCAGAAAAGTGACCGCTCTGCCTCGGCTGCACCTTTACGTGTTACTCAGTTACTGTCCCAAGGCAGCCCCGTCCCAGGGCCCCGCATCAGCTGCCTCTGGTGCTTCAGCATCTAGAAAATCGAGAGCGCGGGGAATAGACGCCGTTACCTGCGGTGTCATACAGGTTCAGGACGACTTCCTTTTTGCCAATCGTAATGCTGGTGGTGTACTTCTCAAACACGGACGGCGCGTATTGCTGCAAAGGGGAAAAATATTTCTGTTTAGGGAACAGCAACGCACGGTGCCAGGGGTGAGCAGGGCCTGGTGGTGGGCTCCCTGCTCTGCCTCTCCAAGCTCCTTGGGTCCCTTCAAGCTCCTCGGGGCCTCTCCAAGCTCCATGGGGACTTTCAAGCTCCCCGGGACTCCTTCACCCCTTCCAAACCCACCAGGAGCCCACAGAATTTCAGCCCAGCCGCCGGCCCTCAGCCCCTCGCCCTGCTGGGGCTCCTCGGGGAGGGCAGGAGGGAAGGGAAAGGAGCCGAGCAAAGCCCCGAGGCTCACCTCGGGGAAGGCTCCCTTGGCGTACACCATCAGCAGCGAGGTCTTCCCGCAGCCGCCGTCCCCCACGATCACCACCTTCACCTCCTTCTTGCCCGAGCCTTTTCCCCCCTTGCTGCCCGCCGCGCCGTCGGCCAGGGCCCCGTTGGCCGCTTCCATGGGGAGCGGAGCCGAGCCGGGGGCTCCAGCCCCGCCGGGCCGCCCAACGCTGCCGCCGCCGCCGCCGCTCTCCGGGCGCCCCGGGGCCGTGAGGCACCGCCCGCACCCCGCCGGGGATTGGCCGCGCCCCGGGCGCCAGCGCCTCAGGTGGCTTCGGGCTCCGCCTGGGGCCGCGCTGCCGCCGCCGAGCCCCGTCAGGAGGGGCCGCGGCTCCTCAGGGGAGCGGGGACCCGTCGGGAGGTGGCCGCGACGCCCCGGAGCCCCCTCAACACCCGCAGCCCCCTCAGATCTCGGAGCCCCCTCAGCACCCTCAGCCCCTTCATCCCCCTCAGCCTCTTCAGCCCCTGGAGCCGCCTCAGCCCCCGGAGCCCCTCAGCACCCCGAGCCCCCTCAGCACCCCGAGCACCCTCAGCACCCTGAATCCCCTCAGCACTCCCGCCTGCCTCTCTCCTCACACGGACTGGTGCCCCCATCTTCCAGGTGAGGCACCGAGGCCTTGCTGGTGGGCAACTGGGGGCCATCGTGCCCCATCCCATTGAGCCTCTGTCTAAATGAGGCTGGGCTCGTGTTCTCTGTCTCCTCTCAGAGCTCCTTCGTTTCCACAGGGACCCACTGGCGCCTCAGATGCCGCCTTGGTTTGCTTCAAGTCGCCAGCAGCTGAGGGGCAATCTCCTGGTTCAGCCTCAATTTCGGCCACCACACACCTGAACAACGATGGATCAGGGAAAGGCAGTGGCAGAGAAGGCAAGATGCCCCTGAGGTACCCCTAAAATGCATCTTTTTGTGGGCCTGGCAGATATTGTGGCTAAATACTTGCTTTCTGCTGCATTACCTTGGAGGTATTTTCCAACCTTAATGGTTCTATGATTTACTGCTCAAGTAGGAACCAGCAGCTCTGCTCACTGTGTATTCACCTGGTGCCATTCATTCCAGGTGAGCTGTGATAAAAATCAAACAATTTCACGTTTTAATTACAGAGATATCAGGCCTGTAAACACCTACTTGTAGCGTTACTTCCCACCGTGGAGTTACAGGTGCAAAGGCAGGGAGTTGGAACCGCCAGGTGAATTTGGCCCCAGTCCACGTTTCAGGGGGTGACTGCGTTTGTCAGAGCACTTGAACTGCTCAGATGCAAATCTGACACCATTCTGTGCAAAAATTGTGTTGTTTCTTTCCTGGAAAAGATACACAGTATGTGCCATCTCAAATAAACCCCATCATTTCTTAAGAAATCCAAATTGGCTCTAGAATTTTTTGAAATGCTACTTGTGGGAGTACTAACAAATCCCCAAGGGTATGCTATGCCTGAGTGTAGCAAGAGGTTTTTTTTAATTCAGTGAAGAAAAATTGTAATTCAGTGTTTCACATTTTCTTCTGCACAGTTGTGTCACTAGATGGCCTTCCAGACTGAATGCAAAATGTGATTGTGCTCCTCGTGTCTTGGAATAACCTCTCTCAAAGAAAGGCCCTGCTTTGTGCAGAGGGCAAACAGAAAGAAAGGAAAGGATATTGCAGTGACAGAAAGGAGGAGGGACACTTAAATAACCAATAAAGTGTCACAGAATTCCAAATAATAATAAAAAGGTAGCCAAATCCACACCTATTTAAAGCTAACATTTTTACTAAGGAAAATTTGACAGAAGCATGTAGAATACACAGGATATCTTTGATATTTTATCAGCAAAATAGTAAAATCCGTCAGCTCCTGTAGGTTGCAGTGGCTGAGGGCATTCCAGTATTCCCAGTGCACAGGAATGAATGGCCCGGGAGTGATTTGGTTTACCCTGAAATAATTTATTTGAACCTGTCTCAAAACAAATGGCATAGTGTGGTATGATCAACAGATAGACTTACTCATCTTCCTCCTTTAGGGTTTTTTCAATTCACTAATTGCTATAGAAGTTGTGCAGGGATAAAAGTATTTTGTGCATCACTGTTACGTTGTTAGTTTTTTGTTTGTTTATTTTTTTCCAAGTCTCACAAAACAAAATATTTTCTGCGTTCTCATTCTGTACATTTTATAGTTAAGGACACTTTAGATTCGTACAGTTTTAGATTTGGGAACAAACAATTTAAAATGAGAAGACTATAAAATCAACTGTAAACTCTCCAAAGCCTCTTTTTAAGTAATGGATGTTCTATTTGTGGTGGGGTATCCTAGTATTGACAAAATACAGCATTTCAGTGTCTCAGTTACTTATTTTTAATTAATGGGTATGCAGTGCTTCAAGTAGAAAAAGTCCCATGCAAAAGCTAAGTGCATTTTGCTGACTGAAAAAGTAAAATCTAATATGGAATTCTGCCACTGACTTAAATGGAAGAAGATTCAACCCTCTATTAGCGAAATTCAAATCTAATCACAATTAATTGCAAGTGTCCTTCTCCTACTTTTGTTTTGGCCTGTATATTGATTTTGGCACAAGTTCTGTTTCATCAAAAGCTTGCACATCTGCAGCTTGAGAATCAGTATGCGTGCAGAGATTCACAGCGAGCACATCAAAATCAAGAATGCAATGGGGTATGGTAAATATCTCTGTTCCATTCTGGGTACCTATTTGTTGCTTCACAATTGCCAGGGAGAATAATAGAGAGAAAGGTTAGCACACTGCCTAGGAAAACTGCTGGAAGCGTACGATTTTTAAAAGATGTTTTAATGGTTGAGGTTGTATTGATGGGTAATTTGGGTTAGCTATCAGGATACCTGAAAACAACTCGCAGTTTAGGTTTAATATTGAAGCTATAACCTTTTAGAATACAGGGTGATGATATTTTGCAAAATACCACCCAGAGAAAAGTGCTCCAACCTCCTGGCCAGTTTGATTGTGATCATGTAGGAAATTCAGGTGTACCATTAGTCTCACCACCTAAGGAAACAGTGCTCGTGCCCTGTCCCTCTCCATCCCTTGTAACGTGCTTGAAAAAGGCAACAAAACTGAGATTTAATAATACTAAAGGGCCATGGATTTTGTGACTACAGAAAGTCCAGTGGAGGAAGAGAAGCATAAAGGTAATTTTTTCTGCTCCCAGAATAGTGTTTTAGATAGTAAATATGATAACAGGTGTGACAAAATGCTGTTAGCAACATTTTTCTGTTTGGGGAACTCTGAGCACTGCTGGAGTTCCAAGTTTCCAGTCACTTAGGCTCTGTAGCATATGCCCTCAGGCTGATGTGAATGCCTTACAATAATATTTTTAATGGAAAATACAATGATTTTAGCTAGCCAGCAAGGTGTCAGACTGCTGGGACTTCCTTATATCCACAACTGCAGAGAGCGGTAACAGCAAACGCCATCTGCTGTATAGTCCTGTTATTAGTTTATATTGTACTGTCAAGTAGACAAGAACGGGGACCTGTTCTTTCTAGTGTCTGTACATTTTTGAAATACACTTAAGAACTTTCTTCTGGATAATACAGATGACAGCTTTTCAAAGATTTAACGTTAAGAAATAGTCCCATTTGTGTAAAATACTCATAAACTTAGTTAAAAATGTGCATAATGAGACAGTGCCTTAAATATTCATTTTTGAACATTACCAGTGATAATAATTGCATCGTTAGTGCTGAACTCCCACTGAACTACACCGTGTGCATACAGAGGAAGGGATAACGCCCTGAGGAGTTTATAATCTCAATGGGAAACACAGGCCCTAAAGACTGGGACTTACCACGTAAGTGCAGCAAATTTCCAGTAAATTTCATATGTTATACAAGTGCTGCAATTGTCTGTAATGCACAAAATGTGAAGAATAACCTCTGCCCATAAGAATTTACTGTGTGAACTGACAGGGCAGATAGGGAAGGGGCAACTCTATAATGTAGGAGAGGTGAACTGTACCTTGCACACACAAAAGAATTCCTGGTGACTGTCAGTGTAAGAAGAGCCTGCTATGACAAAGCCAAGTACGTACTCAAGTCAATTCCATTTATTTACAGAACAGCTGTACAAAATTGTTTTTTTCAATTGTGTTTTTGCTCACAACCCTAAGCCTTTTTCAGCCCTCGCTCCGCACAGGAAATCTCTTTTCAAAATCAAAGCTCCCGGCCTCCTTGACTTTCAGCTGCTTCTCAGTATCCATTTCTGTCGTGCTTCTTGCTGTTTCTCTTGCACATGCAGAGCTCTACCATCTGGTCCTCGCGGCCTGATATTTTACACACACACCCCCGCCCCCAAAATCCAGAAAAATCCCTTGGGCCACATGATTCACCGTCTATTCAGGCCTTGCCATGTGCCTGGTTATTGTGTAGTGGCCCCTACTGATGCAAATCCCTTTTTTCAGGAGGGGTCTCAATTGCCTTTTTCACTGAAGGCAAGGTGCCTGTGACACCTGCCAGTTTCTAAGAGGTTTCTAAAACGTTATTATATTGTTGGTTGGCTCAGTAGGAACTGTATTTTTTTTTCCCCAATAAAAACGTATTAACTTTCTAGACTATTAAGTAATGTGGAAAAATTATATTTCAGTAAGAAATTTCCCTTTCTGCCTTTTCATGCTTGAGGAATAAAGTTCCTGTTTCACTTGGCTCCACCAGCCCGTGCACTAAATCACTGCAAAAATCCTTCAATAAACTCTGCACAAAATCCGTCCAAATGCTACCATAGAGCTCAGAGGGCTCGGAAAGAAAACAGGACAAGTGTCTGTAGCAGGAGGCGTTGGCCAAATGAGACACACAACTCAGCAAAACCAGGCAATGAATATTCGGGCACTGTGAGATAATTTGGACTGATTTTGTTCATAAACCACAGCTCGACTGCTACCTAGAGAGTAGCTATTTATAGGGCACGCGTTCTGTTTCTTGGGTTATTTTCTCCAGTAGGCTTTGAATCACGATGCCAACTACATGGGCCAAATTTCTCCTATCTGATATGTACATGGCCAGTATTTTGGATCTCACCTTTCACTAAAACCCAAGTTCCTGGCTTTGCAGCTGCGGAAAAAAAAATATAAAATCTACGGATTTGAAGAGTGTAAATCAACATCGTAGCGTCTCCGCCTGATGCAGTGGGTGCTTAGGAGCACTTTCAAGTCTTCTGTTCCTCACTGAAGCGTGAATTCTCAACCAAATTCTGTTGGAAAAAAGTGAGTAAAACAAGGCTAAGATCATCCTGCGCATTTCGGGAACATCAAGCGCAGGGACTGGTTTCTAAAAAGCAAGAAATGAACGAGTATCTGCCAACAGCACCCCAACTGCCCCTGCGGAGCTGGGCATCGTGCGCCTCTCAGATGTGCCGGCATGGCGAGGAGTTCGTCAGCACTAGCATGGGGATGCTGGATCTCATCCTCCACCTCTGGGCTCGAAAGGGAAGCTGGCAGGATAAGGAATGCTCGCTGCAGGAAAGCTCTGCTGGTTGTGTTTGTGTTGGGGGCCGTGGCCGGATTTGCCATAGGAACCATTAGAAGTGGGTTTGGTGGTGGTGCACGGGCCTGCTCGTGGTTGGGTGAGTGCAGGGCTCAGCTACAGGACTGTGAGAAATTAATCCACATCTGTGTCCAGATCTGCAGCTCAGAATAGTCCTGACAATAGCCAGGAAGTAATTTGGGGAAACCACAGGGAAAGGGGCTGTAAACGGCCTTCCTCGCAGCGTGTGGTCTCGCCCCGCATACAGCCCCTCTCCGACACACACCCCTGCAGCCCCTGACTGCTGCCTCCCCGATTTCATTCCCTCGCTCTCCGCCCAACCCAGCAAACAACAAGATGCTAGTTTTTTTTTTTTTTTTTTTCAAAACGGGTTCTCCCTGTAGTATCTGCTTCTTTCAGATTACTTTTCCCATCTTTTCCTGTTCTCAACCACCGGGGCTGTGCAGCAAGGATGAATGCTGCAGCCCAGCGGGGATGGCCATGGCTGGGAAGTTGTTTGGTGGATCCCACCAAGCCCCAAGTATGTTCCCTCTCTTTTCTGGGAGGTTTTTCAGAACCTCAGATTTAGATGACCCCAGGTTTCCTTTGCTAAGTACGGCTTCAGCTGTGTGAGGTACAAGGCAACCCAAATGCAGCTGTTAATCAGCACACCATTAACCATCACTCTCACACCTGGCCCCAGGCAGGAAGCTCCCAAACCTTTTGGACCAAAATGTGGGGAAATGGGCAATATTCTTTGGGGGATGAAAAAAGGACAGCAGGCAGGCTGTAAGAGAAAGCAGTGGTGTGAAATAGGGCCAGAGTGATGCATGGCACCAAAATAAAGGGCTGATAACACCCTAAGCACACGTCCTCCCCTCCGGTGCTTGTGCAAACTTGCAACGGAGAGCAGCAACTGCAGGCTGGGGAGAAGATAAAATCTGCTGTGTATTTGCATTCGGGCGGCACCGTAACTTCTGCTGTAAGGTCCTGTGGGCCCGTGCTGGGCAGTGAGCTTGTTTCCTGCGCGTTCCTCTCTTCCTACGTGCGCTTCGCCCCTCCCGGCTCGCGCGCTGACAGCAGGCATGCTGCGAAGTTCCCAGTTGCTTGCTGGGATTAACATAGCGGCTCTGGTTTCTTCGGGCAGGGAGGTTTCCTTGGTGAAACCATTCTAATTAAACTCTGGTCTCTCATCGTGCTAAAAATGCCCCTCCATGGCACGCAGCTGAAGCTGCTTGTAAAATGTCAGCGCTCCTGGACCTTTCATGATCTCAGGACCTAGCAGAGGCAGCGCCCGTTCAAAGGCCCAGGACTCAGGACAGACGAATACAAAAATAGAATCGCTCCAAACTAGACTGACAAAATCTTGCAAGTACACACACTGGGCTGTGCATTTCCCAGGCATTTTACGGGCTTGAAATACATGCACAGAGCGCACAGCAAATCCTTTCCGCTGCAGGTCGGGGCGGGCAGCTCAGTTTCCTTTTAGGACTCAATTTTGGACGTGGGGAAAAGTGTGCTGAGCCAACAGGGCTGGCCAGGGAAGAGGGCAACAGCTGCAGGGCTTTGATTCCTCTCCCCACGCCTCCCATACAAATGTGTCCCCAGCCTGGAGGAGCTGGAGAGAGGAACGTGGCAGTCCCCAGCCTTCCTGCCAGCTCTGCTGCCATCTCCCATCCCACAGGTGATTGCACGTCAGGCTTTGGGACCATAAACTATTATTTTTTTTTTGCATACAGGCAGCTGAAGGGTGGCAGGACTGGAATTCCTTTAGGTCCCAATAACCCTGAAGATGTTTGTGATGGTTTTTTACATGCCTTATGCAACACAGCAGGAGTTTGGGATCATTTTGTGCTGCAGGAATCGCTTCTGCCCGCTGAGAGCAGCAACTCTGCCCAACGTGCTGGCAGGAAGCATGCGGGGCAGCCGAGGGAGCCCTGCGCTGCATCAACAGCTCCTGGAGAGATGGGGAGAAAAGCAGCAGTGGTATCGTGGGTGCACTGGAGACCAACTCCAGTTAGGCATTAGCAACGGCCTGCCCCCTTGAAGGTTAAAACAATTAAAGTATATGGAAAAGGCATTTGATTTTAAGGCATACAAAAAAAAACAAACACAGAAAGCTAAAGCAAGTATGAAAATAAATCAGAAGCTAGGCAAAGGTAAGAGCAGAGCCTGTGGGAATCCCATCTAAACAAAAGGCAGGGGCTAGCCAGGGAGAAAACCCCACATGGCAGGGGTTGAAACGTAAAACCTACAGTCTGTTGAGAAACATGAACGACACTGTTGTGTTCCACACCTCCTTTTCCCGGGTGATGCTGTCTCTGCAAGGTGAAGGGCAGTAATGAATCAAGCTCCTTTCCTCTCTCCCTGTATTTTCCTATTCAATTATTCGCAGCCTGTGCAAGTTCTGCTTTATTTCCCCTCTCCATATGCTGCACTCCCCTCCTGTTTTGTTTTTTTTTTCTATTCCGAACTGTGCATTTGGCCTCTCTCCCATTTCTTTCTCCTGGGCGCGTGCCCCCTGCTCTGCTCAGATCTGCTGGCTTTGTAACCTCTGCTGTGCACATATGCTGCCTCTCCCTCGCCCTCCCCTGCTCCTGCTCCTTCGTCTCGGGGTCCTGCGAGCCAGCCAGGGCAGCAAACAAGCAGAAAACAATTCCACCATGGCTGCTGCTGGCTCCTCTGCGCTCGATGGAGGACCCCGTGCTGCTCCCTTAGCACAGCTGATTGGTGGCGCAGCGAGGCCGGCTCTGCAGCTGCTTAGCAACTGGGCGCTGCTGCTATGCAGGCGGGATGGATGGCAAGGCAGCCACTTCCCCACATCCTGGCCAGAACCGGGGCTGAGCTCCCAACCCTCCTGAAAAAAACAAATCAGGACGGGAATCCTCGCTCGCTGATACAGGAGCAACAACGTCAAGGGCAAAGCCACCTCTGATCTCGTGTCGCAGTTAGAAGGAAATGCTCTGGTTTGTAAGCTGAACTCCTTCCATTCCATCTTTGTCGTTGCTTTGCTGGCTGTAGCGCTTGGTGCTCCATCACTTCTAATCAGATGTTCCCTCGTGCGCTGCGTTTGTTAAAAAGGCTCACAGGTCTCCAACCAGCACCGTGTTTAGGCTGCTTAACGATAGGTGTCCAGACACACGAGTATTTTAACGCATAAAAACCTTCTCAGCTCACTTATCTCTATCTTTGTGTGCTTCTGATGCAACCCCTGTGAGTGCTAGAATTTCTAAAACGGTAATTTTTTTTTCCCCTTTAAAAAACCCTACTGTTTATGCCGTGAAGCAATGAAGTGAAATGTTTAGTAATTTGACAGCTTTAAAACGTTGATTAGAATTGCCAACCTTCTTGATTTATTTAATGATTTTTGTAAGCATGAAAGTGCTCCAAACAATAACCGGTTGTACATACTGATGGGATCACGGCGTTTCAATAGCAGCTGCATTTCAATGGCAAGTAGCAACACAAAACATTCTGCAAGTCAGGTGTTGAAACAGCTTTTTTATTCTTTTAAAGCTCAAGAATGATTAGATCTCTGAAAGCACTCACTACCTACCTTACAGAGGTGGCTTTGTCATAATACTACCAGAAATAAAATGAACAGATGCAGTTTAAAAGGAAAAGAAAAACAGCCCTGGCACATGTCCAACGTGTCCATCAAAAGTTGTATGGATCTTAAAATAACTGTTTGCCCCCCTGTTGGGTGTGAAGGTATCTCTCTTTGTACCCAGGCAGTTGAAACAAGACAGCAGACCAGTACCTCCCGGTCGTTATTCAGTCCCTGTATCCCATGCGTCCTCAGAGTGTGCTGGAACACAGGTGCCATCTGTCAGGAGGTTGCGTATTTTGGCTGAGAAATTTCCTAGCTGTCTGATCTGCTGTACTTAGGAAGAAATGAAAAATGTCATGGCCAAAAAAAAAAGAGACTGAACAGGCAAATACCCAGGCCGTATTCCTCCTCAATGTTCTTTCGGTATTTTTAGCCTCGTTTCCTAAAATTAAGTCTAACGTGACCGTGTAGTTCTGTGCCATTTTTCCCCTCCTTCCTCCAGCCTCCATCAAATTTGGCAGTGGGTTAGCAGCCCCAAACATGCCTAGGTCTTGGAAGAGCAGCTGAGCAGAGCGGTACAGGAGGCACCGTGGAGCTGCAGGGGAAAGGCAGCAGGACTCTGCCCAGCCCAAGCTGGCCCCTGGCACGTTTCTGCTTGCTCAGCCGAAATGGAAGGTGAGTCTGGGAGATTTCTACTGCAAGTCCACCGGGGCAGAGCTCCGTGAGCTTAGCTGCTGAGAGAGAAACTGAAGAAGCTTCAAGATTAGATGATTCAGGTAGTATCACTAATAGGAGATGGCTGATATGCTATACTTCAACCCCTGCGAAGCATTTACATGATCAGGAGTAGAGAATTAAAAACCAAGACGGCGTGATCACATGGAGTAAAATCCATCTAACAACGTCTCAAAGTGCAGCAGTAATCACCGTGTCCTACAGCTGTTATCTTTCTTTTATGGGTCCTGCAACTATCTGGTTCGGGCCTGGTGTTATTTAATAGCTATGCTATTTAATAGCTATGCTTTAGTCACCAGGGCGGGCGCACGCTGCAGCGAGCCTCAGGCTCCCTTCCAGCTCCTCAACTGGGCTTTCCTCCCACGGGCTGGGTGCGGCACGGGATGGCGTAGATCAGATCTCCTCCTGACTCAGTATTGGCAAGGCTGAGGCACGCACACACCTGGAACTGGGACACTCCTACAGCAGGGGCAGAAGCAGCGTTCATCAACGAGCTGAGAAGAAAACTTGAAGTAATTACATGTCCCCTACAGACCTGGTTGGTAACAGCAGCAGGATGTATAAAAAAAGGCCACTGCAAGCAAGAATGCTGCCTCAGGACTGCCCTTTTCAAGTGCAAGGCCATTGACAGAACAAAGCAGAAGCCGACAGGACGGGGATGCTGTCCCAGGAAGGAGCAGGTTGGATAGCATTTCAGGAGCAGTGCAGGAAAACCAGCTGAGCACGGGCTGGAGCAATCCCTGGCTGCGTAACAGAAACCTCAGCCGAGCATGCTGCCGGCACCGGGTGCTCTGTCTTGTTCTGGGTGCCCCGATCAAAATGGGAAGAACTGGAGAGCTCACAGGGAAGCACAGCGGCAGCAAGGACAGGATCGGTAAATCCGGACCCGAGGGGCGCTCTGTGAGCCTGCAAAGGGAGCGCTAAATGCTCAGTTACCGCTCTGTACACAGCTACACGGGGACAGAAACCTGGTAATGGAGCGCTCAGTCCAGCAGACAGACATGCAGCAGTGTCTGATAATTGAAAGCAGAAACCAGACAAAGCTCACTTTTAGTGAGGTATCTTAATCTCCAGTCTGTCAGGTCGATTTTGATGGAAGCAATCTGCCAACTCTTATTTTACTCTGTCTCAGAGGCCATTTTAAAATGAAATTCTGATCTCTTTTCTAAGACGCTGCTATGCTATTGTTAAATTCTCTGAAATGAAAAAAGGCAACTCCCAAATATCTTATGACCTGCATAATGCAGGAAGTCTAACCAGATGAACCTAGGTCCCTTTTGTCCTTTATAAGCTATTAATCTAGTCTGCTTGCACAAGCAATGGATTGTGACATGCAAACCTTCGATATAAAGGATTCTGTGTACAAGCCAGTCTAAAACAAAACACTGTAAACAGTCACGATCATTGTTTGGCAGAGCAGCTGCATATTTTTTATTTCACTTTGCCTCTCGATCTAATTTGCTTTAGTTGCAACACTTTGCCAAAGAAATTAAACAACTTCTTATTGATAACAGACACTAAAAGAATTAGCATAAGAGTTTTCGGCTCAACAATATAGGGGAGGGACACTGTGGGCAAGAACAAACCCTGCTGCTTTAAGAATGTGCGTAGAGCCACCACAGGCCATTCGGAGGAAAAAATCTTTTTTTTTTTTTCCCTTTCCCCTGAAAGATCTCTTTCTTTCTCTAAAGAGTCTCACGCAGTAAACCAGGGTCAATCTAACTCGGTATGAAAGTCTGGTTTGACCTTTCTGGGATTTAAACACGCTGTACCAGAACACTCAGCTTTTCAAATACGAGCTTCAGCCATTAAACCACCCACTCCGGGAGCGCAACTGGTCTCAACTGCCTGGGTGACTTTTAAGCTACACCGAACATTACAGTCATTTAGAAACCCTGAAAACGTAAAGAAATTTTTTCAGTTCAGACTTACAAAAGCAATTTCCAGCAGTGCTGAGGACCCACACCAAGCACTGGGGCTGCTGTACCCTGCTCGCCGCCTCGGCAGGATCCGGCCCTGCCAGCACCAGGCACCAGCTCCAGGACCTCCAGATCGGAGCCACTCGCGGATGGCAGCGTGGGGACACCCGTCCCCAACGGGGACCAAGCACTCACCGAGATTACAGCCCTGGAAAAAGGCACAGGAAGGTGCACGTACAGACAAAGCTGTCTGAGCTCCCGCAGTATTATGGGCTGGCTGACTTGTTTTGAAGCCTGGGCTGTGTCAGGCAGAGCCAGTTTGCTTCAGGGTTAAATAGACTGAAATTGAGGTTTAAGTTAAAATGCGGAGATTGTTAATATCCAGATACCTACTTAGACGTCAGCTTAAAATCCCAGGGAATTTAATGGCCGACGCTGTTTAAATCAGCTAATTTTCTTAATCGCTTTACACGTTGATTGAACTCGTGATGCGAGTGGTAAAAAAAGAACAAAAAACAACAGTTCCAAATAGGAAACAGGACACCAGAAGCCACCCTGCAAACCCAGGCACGGCTCCACACTGTGCTCTGATCTCCGTGCTGCCAGCTTCGGCCATTTCGTCCCATGCCGGGAGGCCGAGGCACTCCCCACAGGGCTGCCGGGGGGGCTGCTGGCACCGAGGGGCACCAGAGCCCGAACGGAGCCCGTCTGCGAGCAGTTCGGAGGGTTTGGTTTTCCTTTTTCTTTTTTTTTTTCCTTTCCTCCTGGTGGAGATGTGTTGTGTTGTGCAGACAGGTTTGCTGCTTGCTCCGAACTGCCTGGGGTGCGGGGAGCACTGAAGACCGAAAAGGGGGGTGAGGGTGGGAAGGGGAAAGAGGAAAAAAAAAAATAAAAGAAAAAAAAAAAAGGAAAAAAGAAAGCGTAACCTGACGTTGTTGCGAAATTACCTCCTTGGCAGGGCAGCAGGGCTGGAGCCTCGGCACGCAGCACGGCACGGGTTTAACCAAAGCTGCGGGGCCCGGCGGCACTTACCTTCCTCACCTCCTCACCTTCACCTTCCTCACATCCTCACCTCATCTTCCTCCCCTTCCTCACCTCCTCCCCTTCCTCCCCCCGTGCCAGCCCCGAGGGGTTTTGCTCACTCCCCTCCCGGCCCTGCCCCATCTCGTTTTGTCACGAAGGACACGGCGCAGCTCCCCAACGAGGCTCACGAAGCTCCGAAAAGACAAAAGCACCAGAACCCCACGCCTCCACCCGAAGCGAGCTGCAGGGAAAGCTGCTCGGGATGAAGAAAAAAAAGAAAAAAAAAAAAAAAAAAGCCAAGGATGAAAAAACGCCACCAAACCCAAGCACAACAGGAACACCTCAGCGGGGCCATGGCGGCCCGGCAGCGAGCCCTCGGCTGTGGGCGCCTCAGGCCGGCCCCGCTCGGGCCGGGCCGGCTCCTCCCCGGCTGCAGGCGGCAAGAGGCACGGCAGCGGCCGCAGCAGCTCGGCGGTGGCGGGGCGAGGGTGTGGGGAAACCCGGGAGAAGGAAAAAAAACAACCGAGGAGCCGTGTGACGAGCGGCGGCCGCGCTCCCCCGGCACGTTGGCGGGGCGCAGCCCGCTCCAGGCGGGGAGCCTGGCGACGCCGCCCTGCTCCTCCCGCGGCCAGCTCATTTGCCTGCCTTTCTCCCCCCTCTGATTTTTTTTTTCTTTTTCTTTTTTTTTTTTTTTTTTTTTAAGCAGGAGGAGGTTGTTTGTTGCTCTTTTTTACCCCCCCCCCCCCCCACCACCTCCCCACCCCCCACCGCATTAGGCTGCTTCCATCTTTTGGTATTTATAAAAAGCCAGCCGCAGGCTGCGGCTGAGAGGGGGAAGGGAGGCAGGCGAGGGGCGGGCGGCGTTATTTATAGGCTCCCAAGGCTTGGGCTGCATTTTGCGAGCTGCCTTTGTCCTCCCCGCCCGGCCGGCCGGCCTGGAGCCCCGCCAGCCCCTCCGCTGCAGGGCGCTCCCCGGCCGCGGCCATCTTGTGCGAGGCAACGGCGGCGAGAAAAAGCCGCCGGGCGCCCCGCTCCCTCCTCGCCTTCGCCTTCCACAACCCCTCACAAAAGCCGTGGGGGAAGTAAGGGGGGGGGGCGGGGAAAAAAAAAAAAAAGCAAAAAAAAAAAAAGCCGTTTCCCTGCAGTGATCGCAGCGCAGCGCCGGCAGGCAGTGGGGGAGAACCCGGCTCGCCGCCGCCCCAGCCCTGAGGAGAACGCGGCGAGGAAGGAGAAGCCATGATGGCGGCTGCCCTCACACAACATGGAGCGCGACCGGGAGCGCCCTGCCCGCCGCCAGCCGCCCCTCCCGGCGCCCCGAGACGCGGTGCTTCCTCAGGCTTTTCACACAATAAAACCACCAGACTTCGGCGGGGAGGCCATTTCGTGGGCTGGGTGGCTGCACTAAAGCACAACTGCTGTGAATTACCAACTGCGTCACGGCTCGCCATCTGTAAAACTCAGGCTGCAAAGGGTCCCTCACTTGGAAGGCAACTCCCTCATTTTGGATTTACTTCCAGACCTCATTTTTCCCCCTCTCTCCAACCCACTGACTCTCGGTATGAAGGATTTTACAGTGCTTTTCAGTGAGACATCCGCCATTAAGACTCACCGTCCTGAAAAACAGCCCCCCCCACCCCATTTTGTCACTTGCTTTTTTTTTTTTGGTCGAGCTTCTGTAATTAGACGGATAAACATGTAAGGGAACCCTACCACCACCACCACCGCCTTTTCGCCTTTTTAAAAATCAACCTCAGTAACATCTTACAGTTCACAGGCAGATTTTTTTTTTCCTCTTTTGTTCAATTGAACAGCCACGTAATGCCTGCAATGGATTCACGGCGTCTCTCCGCAAACAAAAAAAAAAAAAAGCAGGGCTGCGGACAACCAAGCGCTTTGTGCAGAAAAAGAAATCCCTCCCTGAAAATAGGACATTTCAGATGTGCTGTAGATGTATCTGAGGAGAAGGAGATCGCCACCGCTCTTAAGACGACCATTAGGATCTCTCGCCCAGGACAATAACGTTAGCCGCACAGGCCTGGTCTATATGTTCCTCTGCAAGGGCAAAAGGGTTTACTTACCCGCGCACCATAGTTGAATGCAGCTCTGAAGGTGAAGTTGTTACGCTTTTTTTTTTTTTTAAATATGGCTATAAATATATATGATCTGTATCACCACTTCTCTCATAAGTTTGCAAGTCAAAGCAGATCTTGTTGAGATAGTTATGGATCTTTATATGGCAGTGGTCTAGCATTAGGAAAAAAATCAACCAAAAAGCAAGCTATAGAAAACGTTGTCCAGCTATGTTGACTGACCGTACGCAGCGAGGAGTCCTACTCGAGGCTTAAATCTACGTTCCCGTGGCAGATTTACTCTGTACATAAAAAGGACGCTCAGTGTTTTTCCACGGAGCACGCAGACGCTAAAAATGCTCTCCTGCATAATTTTAGGCTGCGTATGTTAGTGTGAAAACACCTGGTTAACAGTTACTGGTTGTAAACAGCTGTAAGCATCTCTTAGGTAGATATTTTGCTTTATAAGTAAAATATTTCAAAAGCATAAATTGGTTTAGATAAACAGACAAGAACATAGAGACATGCAAATGAAGGCTTAGAAATAAGGACCACTTCAGTAACATTAACATGAAAACTACACTTAGCAAGGACAGAATGGATTGGGTACTTACAACGTAAGCAAAGAGAAAAGAAAGCTTATAGTAAAATTGCCTTTTTTTTTTTTTTGCCAGAATTCAGTATTCCTACATCTATATTTAAAACGTTACCTTTAAAAGCACCAGAGGAGTTAATAAAAATGGCCAGGAGTTAAGTGTTTAATACAGGAAATACTTTCTAAAATTTATTGTTCAGTCATCACAAAGCTCTATGAGGCTTCGAAAAAAAAAAAAAAAAAGAAAAAACAGAACCCAAACTGAACAACGAAAAAAAAAAATCATGTATTTACTTTTTTTTGTTGTTGTTTTGCGTTAAAAATTGTTACTGCTGACAAAGGGTGTGCCATGACCTAGTTACACAAGACAAAGATGGATCCCGAACCATAAGGGAAAAAAAAAAAAATGTTTTTTTTTTTTTTTTAGGGGGGTTGGGGAGGGCAAAAAAAAAAAGATATCTTCCTTCTTCAGCGAGCTCCTCTAAGCCTGCTGCCAGACCTTAAACACCCCCCTGGGCGCTCCTGCGGAGTGGCTCCTCAAATGGCAGGATCCCCCCTTTGTGGAACAAAGGAAAAAGCCCAGTTGGCCACGGCCGCTCCCTGCAGAAAGATGGCCGCCCGCGCCCGTGGCCTCTCCTGGGCCGTCTGCTCGGGGCCGCCTTTAGCGCGCCGCCTAAGAACGCCGGCTCCGATGCAAGCCGCGCTCTGATTGGCCCGCGCCCGCCCGCCGCCGCTCCCCAGCCAATTGCCCGCCCGCGGCCCCGAGCTGCGGCCCCGCGCCCGCCGCCGCCGCCCGGCTCCGAGCCCCCCCCGGGGGGGAACCGGGGATAAGGGGAGGGAGGGGGGGGGACCGGGAAAACGGGGGAGGGGGGGGGCACGGGGCATCCGCGCGGCCTTTAAGCCCTCAACAAAATGGAAGCTCGCTGCTGATTGGCTGGCGGGGCTTTAATAGGCAAAACCGGCCCCGTTTTTTTTTTTTTTTTCTTCATTTTTTTTTCCTTCTTTTCCCTCCCCCCCCGTTCTCTCTCGGTGTCCTCCCCCCGCCGGGTGTCGCCGTGTTCTGTATATGTGTGTCCCCCCCCTCTCCATCCCCGCCCCGGTCTTCGCCGAAGTCTCCCCGAAGTTGTCCCCACCTATCGGTCCATCTTGTTTAGAAACACTCAGCGCTAAGGTAAACGCAGCGGGCAGATTCCACGCTGCAAAGGAGAAAAAAAAAAAAAAAAAAACCACCCCGCCGCACATTAAACCGGCAGCGAAGAACCTCAGAAAACGATCAAAACCCGAATTAGGTCGAAAATAAAAAAAAATCACCTCAGGGTGTGCCGCGAGGGGAGTGGGGGGGGGGGGGTGTTGATGCCGGCCGAGCTCGGCGGCTGAGGGGCGGCCGGGGGCTGCCCGCCGTGAATGTGCAGGCGGCGGAGGGCGGTTGAGGCGCTCGCAGCGGTGAATTGTGGGAGGGCCGCCGCCGCCAGCAGCGAGCGCACACACACACACACCACACACACACACACACACACTCACCTCACACACTCACACACTCGCTCACACACACACACGCGCACAACAATATGTGGTGGCTCGCGAAAAAGGCAGGCAGGAGCCTGGCGGGCAGCCCGCGCCGGTAACCGGCCCCCATGTGAGGCGGAGAAGGAGGAGGAGGAGGGGGGGGGGGGGGAGAGCTGCGCCTTTTCGCCGCCCGGAGACGCACGGTTCGGCCGCCTCAGCGCGATGTCTTTCCGAGACACCAAGGCGGGGGAGAGAGCCAAGCACCCCGAGGATCATGGCAAAAAGCAGAGTTCAAGTGAGCCTGGGGCTTTTCTCCTTCCTTTCCCTTCCTCCTCCTCCTCCTCTCGCCTTTCTGCCTCTTGTCTCGCCGGGGTGGGAGAAGGGAGGGAGGGAAGAGAGAGGGGGGGGGGGGGGACCCGGCTCGCGATTCCCCCATTTTAGGGCTCGCTTCGCTGTGGATTTCCTCCCTGCCTGGGTGTGTGTGGAGCTCGTTTAAAAAAAAAAAAAAAAGGAAGAGGGGAAAAAAAAAAAAAAAGGGCTCTTTGTTGGATATTTTTTTTTTAACTTCACGGTTTTCTGGGTGTTTTTGTCTTTTCCCCTTCCCCCCCCTCCTCTCTCCCCCCTTTTCCCAGGTTGGATCAACGGAATGGAGAACAGCACGCAAGCCAGCACTTCTGTCGAGAAAAGAAATCACCATTGGAGAAGTTACAAGTTGATTATTGACCCGGCTCTGAAAAAAGGACAGCACAAACTCTATCGCTACGATGGGCAACATTTTAGCATGCCGGTGAGCAGAGGGGGGGGAAGAGGGGGGCTGTGGTGTTTCCCCCTTTGTATCGTGCCCCCCCCAGCCCTGCACGCCTCACCCCCTGTCGGAGCCGGTGTTTTGGGGGGCTGGGGGTCTCCCCGGGTCGCGGTCACCCCCCGGCACGGCTGAAGGGGGGCCTGGGGGGGACAGGCACCAAAGTTACCGCCACCTGACACTGTGCATTCAACTGTCAGGAGCCCTACGAGGAGCCCAAACCTGCAGCTTTCTTTCTGTGTTTCCAATCCGTGTGCATTTCCCAGCAGTATTGCAATTTGACACGTGTGTGTGTGTATGCGTGTGTGTGCTTTTCCCTTCCCTCGAGACAGCCCCTGCTTCCTTGGGGTTTATGTTTTTGTTTTATTTCTGCCTGAAATTTCAAGCACTGTTGTTGTCGGTTTTGTGCTTTTTCTCCTCCTCCTCCTAGAACTCGGGAATCGCTCCTGTGGATTGTGTCAGGGATCCCAGAATAGGGCGAATATGGACCAAAACTAAGGAGTTGGAGCTGTCTGTCCCCAAATTCAAGGTACTGCCCTGACTTTTGGCTTTTGCTTTGTATTCTTGTTTACTCGGGAGTGTAGCCTGACTTCCAAACAGTTTAATGAACCGTTTAAATGACAGTCGTCTCCCTATTAACATTATTATTCAGCAAACCGTTTAACAATAATCCTGTTCTATAAAGATAACGAGAAATCCATACATCTGTCTAACGAGATCCCTTGGACATTTTGGAGCTGTGTCTGGGGGGCTTCTCCTCGGGTTGGGGGGCAGCAGAGGGGGGCTCTGCTGACAGCACTGCTCCAGCCAGGGAGCCAGCTCCGGTCAGCAGCTGTGGGTTCATCCCCTTCATCCTACAGCCTCGGAGGCAGCTTTCTTTCCCCAAAGTTTGCAGGAGGTTTTAACCCTCTCCCTCCTGTGCCATCCTAATGCCCTCCTCCATGCTCTTTAACGCCGCCGGTTATTGTTACCGCCTCCTCCCCGCTTGTGCCCTCTTCCAGATTGATGAATTTTACGTGGGGCCAGTGCCTCCCAAGCAGGTCACCTTTGCCAAGCTGAACGACAACATCCGCGAAAACTTTTTGACCGACATGTGCAAGAAATACGGCGAAGTGGAAGAGGTGGAGATTCTCTACAACCCCAAGAACAAGAAGCACCTGGGCATCGCCAAAGTCATCTTCGCCACCGTCAAGGGTGCCCGGGAGGCCGTCCAGCACCTTCACAACACGTCCGTCATGGGCAACATCATCCACGTGGAGCTGGATACAAAAGGTGAGGGGCACGTTTCGGCCCGATGCGGTGGCGGTTCGCAGTGCCCATGCCCTGCCTCTCCTCGAGCAGATGCTGTTGCAGGACCGCAAAGGCTTGGCGATTAAAAATACTGAGGGAGCGCCCCTGTCCCCCCGCGTGCGTGTCTGGTTTCTGGGCCCTTTGCAAGTCACGTGGAGCCAAATGTGTTGTCAGTTGCTAGGAGACAGCCCTGTAATTTGCAAAATGCTGCCATCCTGCCGCCCCTGCTCCCCCAGCACCCGCCGGCCGCTGGGTCCTGATCCTGCTCAACCTCCTCCCAGGGCTGCCAGATCCCCTGGCTGGCAAAGTCTGGGGTTTGGGGCAAAACTGGGGGATCCTGGCACCCAAAACAGGGGGATTCTGGCGGTGGCAGCGGGGCTGGGTGCCGTCCTCCGCGTGCCTGGCATTTCATTGATGCTTCGTGGCGAACTCCCGGCTGGCAGCAGAGGAGTGCACAGCACTTGACAGCGTGAGTGTGCGTGTGAGTGTGTGTGCAAGTGTGAGGCTGGCTCTTAAAGTCACAGGAGCCCCGCGTCCTGCACGTAACCAGCCCCAGACCTGAGCACTGGGGAGCCCGTAAAGTTCCTGGAAGCGTGGAAGCGCTGCATCTTACTGCTTTCTCTCTTCTCTTTCCTCCAAGCCTGTTAGTGAAAGACTTGCCTAAAATGTGCCCCAATCTTAAATATCCTCTGCAGCTGAAGGGGTGTAGACATAAACACGGAGTAGATCAGTTGTCACTTGGACTTACTCCTCATTGCAACCCCGGCACTTCCAGCTTAAAGCAGACCTGCTGCACGTTTTCTTGGGAAGAGGACGTTGTAAGCACCATTTTCTTCCAAAAGAGAAAAAAAAAAGTGCAATGCTGATGCTTTTGTGCTGTATTACATGGTTTTGACAGTTTTGTGTACAACCTGTGCAGCAGTTGGTATGCCACACGTGGTAAGAGGCTGTAGTAGGACGTTAACTGACGTGATTGAGCTCCGGTAGAGGAAAAATCACAGCAGCACTCTAATATTTTCTCTTCTAAGCTAACCTTGGCTTTACAGATGTGTGCTTTGAAATTCTAATATCATTCCTTTTTACAGGCAGGCTCTTTCCCTGCTTACTTTGAAATTTGAAGGTTAAAATTCCATCAAACAAAAAATTAACCATTTGTAGTTTTAATAATGCAAGCTACAGCAGGGTTACAAGTGGAGATATCTTAGTGACAGGCATTTTAAACGAGCTGATCGTACTACATTCCTCCTTGTTTTCCTCCATTCATAAACTACTCACAAGTCTTGGACAGACAGCTGTTCAAGAAAGTTAGCTGCCCATCAGGGAAAAGAGGGCTTCTGAAGCTTCTGTTTCTTGGGAAAAAAACATCAAAATCTTAGTTTTAAATTGCATTTTTGTTTCATTTGCCATCTGTGTGCTTCTAATCTGTTTTGTTTTTTCTTTCTTTTTTTCCTGCAAATGTATCTGTTTGGCTCCCAAAGAGTAAGACTGTCAGTGTTTTATAAGCTCACAGAGTCAAGTGAAAATATTATTCCTAAAGTAGCATTAGCAGGTTAAGTCGTTCTTCATGTATATCTGCCTCTATGTGTGTGTATACATATATATTTATATGTATTTCAAGCTATATATAATATCCCAAATTTCTTCCTAGTATTCAGCTTTTCAAGAGCATGGTAAAATTAATGGTTGGTTGAAAGCTTGATTTTTGTAGTCTAGCAAAATAAATATGAGGAGTAAAAGTGTTTTATCTGTCTGACCTGATCACAAGCCTGGGAATCTGGAACTAATAATTCCAGTTCCCTAATCTAAGACGGGCTAATTTAAAGCAACTTCTCTGCCTCACTTTGTCCCGCAGGATGGACACACTTAATAATTACCTGGCCTTAGAGAAATAGCTGAGAGTAGTTTCACGTTCATAAAGCAATTTGAAAATGAGATTTGTGACTTTTATCAGGGATCCAAGAGGAGTTATGAAGCTTTCTAACAATTATTTTACATTTATTTAAAAAACGGTTTTAAAGTAAACCCAATGCTTCCGTATCCACGACGCTGTGGTTTCCTGGGGGTGTGCATGTGTTAATAATTCCAAGCATTTTAGGCCTTGTCTTGAAGAGATCTATTTTGTTATGACTTCACTTGAACTTAAACAGTTTACATAGTTGATGATGTGGCTCAAGGCTTTATGAAATGAGATCTGAGAACCAAATAACCTCATCTACAGCATTTATTCAAGACAAGTCAGTCCTTTCCCTGTGCAGCATCAGGCTGTGGGTGCTTTGCTTTCAAATTGCACAGGGTGATTTGCAGGCAGCTTGGGGTCTGATCTCGCAGCATTAGCCAGGGAAGTTGTGCTGTTCCAGGGGAGTTCTTGCCTGAATCCATGCTCTGGGCTCAGGTGCTGTCCCTGTCCATTTTCCTGTGTATTCTTTATCTTCCAGAGCAAAAGCCAGCAAACAGTCTTGGAGTCTGGTTCTGTTGCTTTTGAAGTGGATGGCAAATTTCTTACAGACTGCAAAATAAGTAGGATTGGGGTTTTGTGGTCATGAAAAATCCAATTTTAAGAACTGGGTCTTACCTAGAGTTCAGGGATGAGCTGGGAGTGGAAAGACTGAGTCTCAGTAGCGATATAAGGGCCGTTTTAGTTCTGTAGCTTTTATTCTTTGAAGGATGCCATCGAGCACACCTTTAACTGGGGGGAAAAAAGGATCAGCCAGTGTCTTTTTGGAAAAGCACCGCTAACGGTTTTGTCCTTGGCATTCCCAGGCATCGTGTGTGCATTAATAGCAGCCAGTTTCTGCTAGCAAGGTGGGTTGCGAGAGCTTTCTGAAGTGGCTCTGGGTGTTGGCAGAGGCTTGTCCCTTTGGTGAGAGTTTCACTTCTCAAATCTGCAGACTATTTGCTTGGCACGTTGGAGAGGAGGGAAAGTGGTGCTCTCCAGAAAGCATGGTAAAGAGCAGAGCTGCCAAGCAGACTGAGAAGGATTTAGGAAACCTCCTTGGCTTGGCTTGAGAAAGGAGTGTCTGACTTTGCTTGCCCTGCAGATTATTTAGAAACGATCCCTACAAACCTCGGAGGTGATGCTTGTTCCTCTGTGGCAGGGATGTGCAGATGCCAGGAATACAGATTTTTATGCAGGCTGTGTTATTTCTCTTTATTAAACTCTCCTGTTGTGGTTTGTGCAGGTGAAACCCGCATGCGGTTCTACGAGCTGCTCGTTAATGGTCTTTACACTCCTCAGACCCTTCCCGTAGGCACCGAACAGGACGCGTCGCCAACTGTGAATGAAACCCTCCAGGTATGGTTTACTTGGCTTTTTTTCTAAGAGTAGCATTGTAGAAAATTCTAAACAACCACTTCATGAAATTTAGCTTTTTAACACTATTACTTTAGCTTCATTTGTCCCACCATAGTTTCAGTGGACATTACTACTCTCCATTTAAATACTCCTTGCTCCTAATTGCCATAGCGTGTGTAACTGCAAATACAATGCATGTGGCCAGTCTCTGTGCCTGTGTCTGTGTAGCGTGGTAAGTGCTCTTTGTATTTCTGCATGAAAAATACCTGCTGAACTGACAGCACGTGCCCTGCTAATGTTAGAGGTTCCTGCAGTTAGGGGGACAGATCGGGTCTGTCCCTGAGGTGAGATTATTCCCTTGAAGACAGGGGGAATGATTTAAGTGGTACATTTGGCCTGGTGTCTGCAGTAGGCAATCCTTAGAGCGTGTGCTCTTCAGCTGGAAGAGGGGAAATATCAAATCTTGAGTAGTGCCATCAATTCTCCAGAATCTTAATTAGTCACCGGGATCATTTTTTAAGAAAAGCAGTGTGCAAAATTGCTGGGTTTTCTTAATATTTAGCGTATGATTCTCTAAATGGACTTGTGCAGATAACTGCTCCCCTACAAACCCCACTAGAATGAGGGGGGTGAAGGGAAACGAAGCCTGTTTGCATGGGGTCACCGGCCTCCTTGGCTTATCTCAGTCTACTTTGGCTCTGATCAAGGCTTGGGAACCCATTTTAAGGCATCAAGTTTTCAAAGAGATTTGGCAGAAGTTTTTGTAACTTTTAAGTATGAATTTCTTCTTGCAACTTCTTTGTGCTCTTAGGGCTCCTTAAAATGCTGTCATTTCATTAAATTTGCAGGCAGGTGTTTTCAGGACAGATTAAGAGATGTGTATTGAATGTGAAAATCCCACTGATCTGAAAAAATGAAATCTTCCTGTCTCACTGCTCACCCCCATGGGAACAAGGCAAAGCCCCTGCATCTCTTAACAAAATCACAGAGGCTGATTCTTCCTTACCTCCCAGCCAGGTGTTTTTTAGGGCAGAAGAGGAACAAGTAATGATTTTGCATTGAGCAGGGCCTGGCTTTGCTTTTCTGCCTGTTCCAGCACCTCCCAAAGAAAATTGGCCAGACTTGTTTACTACTTTTTCAGGGTTAACAGCAAAATGCTTCATTGATGATATCCCCTCAAGTAATCCCTACTGTAATTAAGATAGGTTCTCTAGATATTGTGTTTGGATATTGTATTGTTATCCTGAATTGATTTTTCCCCCAATTACCACCATAATTATTGCTTTGTGGGTAACTTTAACTGTTTGCATCTTGTTCCTGTCACTGGGACCTGCCAGCAAGCTTGTTTGCTGTGGTACTTTAGTAAAATGCTCCCGCTGTTAGCTTTCCCCCTCGTGCAGAACATCAAGGACCTGACACATCCATGAGCCACAGTCCCTCCCTTGAGACCGTATCCAAACCCCCCTGAAAAAAGAGTTCACACCTCCACGAGAGGTGCGGAGAAGTGGGCTTTAGCAGGGACCACGGTGTGATGTGGCTGCTTGCTGAGCAGCTGTGGAAGAATCTTTCCTGATGTCCGTGTCCCTAGGGGTAGGTGAGAGCTCAGCTGGGGGTTGTGTGTGACAGCAGGTCCTCTGAAAAGCCTCTGCACCTGCCTGTGCCTGGGAGAGCAGCAGCCAGCCCGGAGTGTCAGCACGTAGGGACACATCCCCGGGTCCTTTTTGGGAGCTGGAGCTCAGTCCTGCCTCTCCTGCTACCAGGAGGAGTCTCCGTGAGCTCTTGCTTTGCTTTATAGAAAATTGATTGTGGCGCTGATGTTCAGCAGGGCACTGTTATGACTCAGCAGTGTCTGAGTGGGAGCAGGGCTTCTCCTAGAAACCCCCTGAATGTGCCTGTGAAGTGAATTTCAGAGCAATGACTTGGCTGCACCGCAGGCTTGGAGGGTTTCAGTTTTCAAACGCCATGTTCAGGAGTGCTCTACCTGAGCATTGTCTTTGTGCAGGGCTCACAACGTATTTTTAGCAGCTGGGAACTTTGTCTTCCCTTTCTGCCTGTAGCCTGCTCCTTCCCTGATGCAGAGCAACGTTTGGCAGAGGGTGGTGAGCAGCTCCTGCAGCTGGAGCAGCACAGAGCCCTCTTGCCTTCAGCAGGCCTCCGCAGGCAATTTGGGGGCGATAGGGGGGTTAGATTGCAGGTTTGCAGTTTGCAGGTTTGCAGGTTTTGATTTGTTCACACAAAAAGTTTTCTGAGATCTGAAACTCTCAGATTATGTTCTCAGACTGCAGTTTTAGCACAGGATTTTTATCATTCCCTCCTTGCCGTGCAGACAAGCTGTGTGTAGTTGCTAGAAATCTAAAGGTAGCTGTATGTCTGCGAGTCTTCTGCTCACATGATGCTCTTGGGCATACAAGGATACCGTTTTATCTGCTTTCTTCCTTCTCTTACAGACAAGTTCCTCTTTGCTCTTTAAATTTTTATTTTCTCTTTAAATTAAGGGGAACTGTTCGTAATGGTAATGGTTTATGTTTTCAGGGATGCTGTAACCTATTTTTCTTTGCTACGGAAATCAATTCAAACTCTCAGGTACTCATCTCCGAAAACCAGGCGGATTAGACAAACAGCTTTTCAAAAGTGTGTGTTTTAGGTGCTTTTCTCTTCCCTCTTTTTGTAGTTGACAGATTCCCTGAAACGCCTGAAAGACAGCAACCTTTCCTCTGCGGGATCATCCGTCACCCCGAACAGCAGCACGCCGTTCTCCCACGACACCGCCTATTCCAGCTGCCGCCAGGACACCCCCAACTCGTACAGCCAATTCACCCCGCAGTCCCAGGGCACGCCCCACACCCCGCGGCTGGGGACGCCGTTCTCCCAGGACTCCACGTATTCCAGCCGGCAGACGACGCCGGTCTACCACTTCGGGCAGGACAGTGGGTACAAACCCAGGAGACACGAAACCAAATTTACGGATGCCTACAACCGCCGGCCGGGACACCACTACGTTCACAACTCGGCGAGTGTCTTCCGAGGGACGGAGCATCAGTTCGGCGCGTTCAAATCCCATCCGCAGGAGCCGGTCCAGTTCTCGCACACTCCTCCCCTCAGCCATTCGGGTTCTTCGAGTTACAAGTCGGCCTTTTCTCCCTACCAAGCACCAGCCGTGTTCCCCCAGTCCGAGGAGCAGCAGTTTCCCCAAACTTCCAGGGAGACGGAGTACCGGAGACCTGCGCCGCCTCCTGCCGAGATGGTTGTGGAAAGCAGCACTGCCACGAACATCGATTTCGTGCCGGTGAAGGAGAAACCGGAGGAACCTCCGCCCTTGCCAGATTCGAACTCTGCTCCTGAGCCGAGCACAGCGTCCTTCTCTCAGACCCCAGAGAGGAGCGAGACCCCTGGCACCCCCACCATGGAGTCTGAAATGCAGCATAACAGTTTAGACTCGAGGATTGAGATGCTCTTAAAAGAGCAGAGAACAAAGTTACCCTTCCTTAATGAACACGACTCGGACACCGAGGTCCGAATGGAAGGTAGCCCCATCTCCTCCTCTTCCTCCCAGCTCTCCCCGATCCCGATGTACGGTTCGAACTCCCAGCCCGGTTACAGGGCTCAGACACCTTCCTCGCGCCCTTCCAGCACAGGCCTGGAGGACATCAGCCCCACGCCCTTACCCGACTCCGACGATGACGAGCCCATCCCTGGGACGGCTTCTCTCAGCCAGAACTCCAGGGGGACGTCGGAGGCCGGCATGACCCCCATCGATCAGCTCAACAGGACCTCCAAAGTCGAGCCCTCGGAGGCTAAAGAAATGGTGCCTGGTGACCAGACCCCAACGTCCGAAAAAATGGATGAGGTAAGTGAGCTGGAACCGGGTCACCAAGCTCCGGACCCGGGCACGGAGTTGCTCTTATGGTGTTTTTTTTGTGTTGTTCCGAGCGTAGGATTTTCTGGTGGCTTTTTCTTTTGCTCAAGGCAGCTGGAAATCAGCTAAATGTGACACCAAGTGATGGGCTTAACTTGCCGGTCTCCAGGTTTCTTTGTTTCTGACAGCAGCCTGCTGCAATTTATAGCTTCAGGAGAGCTCGGGGACTGAGCAGGCCCTGGAAGTTTGGCCACTGCTCACGCTGTGAATGTCCCGAGTGTCAACAGACACTTAAGCCCCTAGAACAGTTGATGGAGCACTTTCTGCCCTCGCTCTGGTCTCTGGACGTGGGGGTGTGCGTGCACACACTTGCTGAACGGGGCTTTCATGTCAGGCCGAGGTATTGGACGCAGACTTGGTGCGAGCTCTGCAGCTCTGTGCCAGCTGCCTGGAGCAGGAGGCAGTTGCTGGGCTTTGGTGCTCCCTGCGCTCGGAGGGAGCTGCGCGGGGTGGAGTGGGGCCAGCAGACAAATGATGTTGTGTGGCGTCTGTTTGGGACCTCTGCAAAAAACCTCTCAGTGTCGCTGCAGCAGACGTGTGGGTCCTGTTCGGCTGTGCCAAGAAGCAGTCGAGACAGAGAGCTTGGTAAATGCCAGAGCCTTTCTCCTCGGTGTTTAGGGTAGTAATGCAGCAAGTGAAGCTGCTGTCCCTGCTGCGCCAGGACTGTGCGGTGAGGAGAACCCAGAGATCCGGGATCTGATTTGGGTGAATGCCCCGAGTGTGAGAGATCGGTGCCACGTACTCATGAGAGTTTGCTGGGGTTCAGCTGGCAGAAGGGGTTTCTCTCCAGTGGCCCACGGTTGTGAGGTTTTCACCCCAGAATTGGCTGCGTTTAGGGGAGGAGGAGCTCCTGCAGAGTGCATGTGGGGAGGGGAGGTGTGCAGCACTGACAGTGCCTGTCTCAGGATCAGGTAGGAGAAAGTGTAACTGCACTGGATAGTTTGTGCTTTCTCTGTGCCTTTCCAAACCTGCCTGGCCTGGCCGTTGTTGTTTAGTCTTTGAAACAATTCAATCCCTTGGGGTCTCACTCCTCATCTGGGTTGGCCCAGGCTCCCCCCTGGGGAGGTACCTCCCAGCCGGTGGGAGCTGGTGATGAGTTAATTAGGAACAGGATTCTGATTCCTTAAGCTTGGCCTGGCAGGCTGAGGAGGGGATGCTCCAACTTGTTAAAACGCAGTCATAAATAAAACCAGGAAGGCTTCCCTCCTCTCCTCACCCCTCTGGGCTTGGGTCTGCCGTCCTTACCCTCGTGCAGGAGAGTTGTGGGTGATTGTGCCGACGTCGAAGCCTGTGCTAAGCCTTTGTCTCCCCTTAATGAGATGCTGGTGTCAGAAGTTCACGCCGCCGGTGCTATCACCATGATAGGAGAGCCTCGACCCTCCCAAGGCACAGCAGTGGGAGCGGGGGCTCCAGGCGGGTCCTGCTGCCTTCCTCGTCTCCTCTCCTTCCCCGAAAAGCGGGCTGCTCGTTGTCAGAGCTGTTTGTTCAGTCCTCCTCTCGGTTACAAATCACGCTAAGCTGTTCTGGCGTGTTGGGAGAGCTGCCTGCGCCTTCCCTTGCTCCTCCCGATGCGCAGAAACCATCTCCATGTGGTTTTGCTTCCTTTCCCCGCCCTTCTCCCCCCCACCCCCAAAGTTGTTTTTTTTTTTTTTTTTTTTCTTCAGAAAAAGGCTCTCCTGGCTTCCCTCTCTTTTGCTGGAGGAGCAGAGCCCAACAGTGACTTAAGGCAGGCTGAAATTTGAGCTGCAGCTTCCCAGCTGAGCCGGAGAGGGGCATTGAGTGTGGCGGAGGGCTGGGAAGCTGAACCTCGGGCTCCGGCCCCTTGCGATAGCACCCAGCAGCTTCCAGTCCTGCGGGGACTCCTCCGGCAGGGCGGAGGGAAGGCAGCCCCGAGTGTTTCCAGTGATTTTGGTGTGGGGAGCCGAGCAGAGGTGATATGTTAGAGTAGGGAGGACTCGTTGAGTGTCACAAGGAAGCAATAAAGGGCAGAGTTTGAACTCATTTGCTTCATATTCGGCTTTCGGGGGGCCTGAGCAGCCCCTGGCCTGCCCCCCTTGGTGGCTGCTCCAGCTGGGAACGTCTCAGAGCCCGCAGGGACAGCAGCGAAGTCGCGGGGAAGTTTTTCATGAGGCAGCAGCGGCGTGTGAAGGACCTCCTCCTGCCCTCAGCAGAGCAAGCAGGATTTCTGTCAGTGACTGCCGGCACAGCGCTGTTTGTCCTGCAGGTGAAGCGCTGTCAGATCGTCAGGGAGGGCTTTTCAAAACCTAGAAGATGTTCAAGAAGGAAGTCGAGTTGTGTAGTTATTTTAATAACACTTCTGAGGGTAGCGAATTGCCAACTTCCCTTCCTGTGTTTCTGAACGATAACAAGGCAGGAGCTGTGACGATTTCTTCGTCGTGGGATCTTTCTGTGCCGTTCCAGAAGCGCAGAGGTTAAGGAAGCACCCTTTGACGTTCGGACATCCCATCTGAGCCAGGGCTTGTTTTTGCTTGGCTCGGTACAGGAAGAGGCCCTGCCTCTGTGCCGGGGAGGGTGGCAGGATTAGAACAGGTCACGTTGCCGCGTATCGATGATGCCTTTCATGTTGCAGCTCACGAACGTATTGGTTTGTGTGCGTAGCCTGTGTGTAACAGGAAGGCCGTGTGATTGACAGAGGTATTTTTCCAGATTTACAAGTCCAAAAATGCTTCCTGAGCAGGGCTCAGCAGCCTCGTGTCTTCCCGGTGCTCTGGCTCAGCACCTCGTTACCGCGGTGGGAGGGGTGCCTCAGCCACGCTGAAGAGAACGATAAAAACAAAGCTCCTGAGACACCAGTGAGGGGTGAGCAGCCCTGCTGTGAAGTTCAGGGAGAAGCCTGGAAGCTGAGGAGTGCACAGCAGCCCTACAGGCACCTCACTTATGTGCTTATGTCACTTGTGCTCCATGCCGGTTGGCCACGGTGGCTTTGATGCCGTGCGGGACACCGAGGTGCATCCTACAGGACAGCGCCGGCACCGCTGCGACAATCCTTGTGTGGTCATGGGCAGAGCTGGGAGAAATCCCTGATGAAACTTCACACCGGCCCTCCGGAGCCTGAGCAGGACGTAGTGACAACCCTCAGGGCACCGCATCGAGTCCTGCACCTCCCCACGTGGCCGTATCCCCGTGCTCCGAGGGCCCTTCCTGGGCAGCGGAGTGCCCAAGTGATGTGTTCGAGGTAAATGGTGGGGAAGGCAGAGCCTGGGAGTGGGGAGCTCGGATCCCTTGGTTTCCACAGGAACTGTGAGAGCCCTGGTGCCATCAGGGGCTGGTAGGGATGTGTGGTGTGTACGGGTCCACCTGGGGTCCGATTTACAGCTGGGGTCGGATTCGGCACCACTGGGGGGAGACGGGGGAAAGGGATGTGGCGGTTGCTCTGCATTTTGTTTTAATTGAAGAAAGGAGAAAAAAGGGAGAGTGGCGGCGTGTGCCCGGGCTCATAAACACTTTTTTTCAAATTTTCCTGCCTCCCGAGCTCCTGCGAACACGCTCACGCCTGACAGAACCGGTTCCTGATGGAAACTCCAGCAGGAGGTGTGCGTGGTGACCGCGAGTTTCCAGAAAGGCAGCCAGCCCGTGCCAGGCAGCAGATTCGGGCGGCTGCTGTGGTTCCACGCAGGAATCACATAGGGCAGCCCAAAAATCCCCCAGCAGATGACTTCAATACGGCCCCGTGAGCCTGCCGAGATGCGCTCGGTGCTGCCTGTTCTTCAGAGCTGGTCCTGGAAGGCTGCAGGCAGGGAGTGCTGCTCGTGGGGAAAAACCTCAGTTGAGGAATATTTGGCTGCACGGCTTGGTTGCTCCGTGATGCCTGGCTACTTCAGGGGCAGCGTGTCTTGCTGGTAAGGCAGCTAGAAGCGGTGAAGTGCTTTGGAGTGTAACTGAAGAATAGAAAGCAGGCTGTGGTTGGGAGGCTGAGTGCTTCTCTCACTCTCTCATATCAGGCCAGGGCTTTGAGGCTTTTCCATTTTGCATATCTCATAGAAATGACACTGCTGTCCCTTTTTTAAATCACTGTTGCCAATTATACTCTCGCCACCAGCTCGGTTCTGTCTTCGTTTTGCCACCGGTGCCTTCCTGTACGTTCTCAGTTCCTAGCGGACCGGGCGCGTGGAACTGAATCCCTCATTCACAGGGAGAGCGCCGCTCCCTTCGTCTTCACGTGGCGTGTAGATGCTCTGCTGCTCTGGAAAGCTGAATCCAAATCACAATGTTTAACCACAGCACGCAGCTCGTGGTGGAACGGCGCTTGTAGGTGAGCTCTGCAGACCACTTGCAGCCTCAGATTCTGCTGCCCGTGGGCTCTCCCTCTTCTTTTTAGCATTGTGATTTGGGCTGTGATGCTGTCCAAATGCCATAAATGCAACCTGTGGGAGCTGCCACTGAAGTGACACGTTTTTCCTTGGGGTTTCTCTGCCCCATCAGCCTTCTGGTTGCGTTTCACATCCGAGGTTTGTGCAGAGTGACCAGGGCGAGGTGCTGGCTGCCGGGTTGTGTCGCAACGCGTGCCGACACCGAGAAAACACACCAGTACGTTGGGTAATCGGGAGAAACAGGGAGAAAATAATGGCTTTTAACACACCGTGCTGGCAGCCGCCAGAAGAGCACCGATCTCTGGGGCTGCTCCTGGCTCTGTGCACGGCTGTGTCTGACACAGGGCAGCGAGCAGGCGAGCGCCGAGTCAAATTTCTGCAGGCTGCTGCCTCGCCTGCGGCCCCCAACCAGGCACCGCTCCTCAGCAAGCGGCGCTTTGCATACGCCTCAAGCTGGAGCCCCACAACTTCGCTCCCCCCCCCCTTCTATTTGTTCTGATTTTCGGCTGGTGCCTGGCAAAGACGGGGCGAGACTCAGAACGAAAGCCGTGGGGCCGTTAGCTGCGTGCGTCACCCCCTGCCCACGAGGGCTCCCGCGGCCCGGGTGCGTTCCTGCTGGCTCAGGTTTTGGTGCGAAAGTGCAGCGCTGGCTTCGGGAACTGCTCATTCATCACGAGAGAGAAAGGTTTCTCACGTATTTCAGCTCCTAAAAACAAAGTGGGTTTAGAAAAGGAAGAAATGGGTCGAAGATGGAAGTCTTCTAAAATGTTTTTGACGTGCTGAGTGCTGGTTTCCCAAGCTGCCAGCGGTGCGGGCAGGCCCGAGGAGGTCAGGATGCCAACAAACAGCCAGGTGGAAGGTCGGGGATCCCAATTTCTCCCTGGCTGACACGGACTTGCTCCTGTGGGCGTTGCAGGAGGGTGGCTCCGGGAGGAGGCAGCGAGCGGAGGAAGTCGTTCACGGCTGGGGCTCCGGCACTCACTCCCTGCGCAGGGGAGGAAATGAAACTGCTGCTGGACCTGGGCTGGAGGCAGCGCCCGCGGCTGGGAGGCTGAGCTGCAAAAGTGGGCAGCAAACGGCTGCAGGACAGCGTTGTGCTTGCCGGGACCCCGGCCCTTTGCTCGGGCGCTTCGTGGGGCATTTGGATTTGCAGGCAGCTCTGCCCACGTGTGTTTTGTGGAGTTTGCATTTCTGCGGTGCCAGTGGCTGCGTGCTAAGTGATTTCTCGCACACCTTTGGCTGGCTCACGTCCCAGCAGTGCTCCGTGCCCCCATCCTTCCCCCGCTGTGCACGCTGTGTGTCGGTGCTGCTCCCTCCGGAGCCTACACAGGGACCGCTGAGGCAGGCGGCTTCTTTTCAGGTTTCCCTTCTCCCCCAGGAGCTTGTTATTTCTGGTGCCTCGCGTGTGCCAGGCAAAAAAAAAACAACAACAAACTGCATATTTCTGGTGATAGCTGCGATACTCAGGGGAACGGGGAGCTCAGAGTGCACAGGCTGGGCTTAATGTTGGTGCACACCTCTGGGGATGGCTCTCCAGCCCCTCCTGCTATGTGGTTGCCACAAGCTGGCATTTATTTCGGTCGGTCCACATGTGTGGCTGGGATGTCCTGGTGCAGGTAACGGAGATCTTGCCTTAAAGGAGGCAGCTAAATGCCAGCAGCTGTCGCCGTGGTGCCACGAGCATTTTGCTAGCGTCCAGGTTGGGGTTTTTCAGGGTCGAGCACCGCACAGTCGGTGCCATCTGGTGTGGGATCTGAAGGGGTTTTGGTGTCTGGGATGGAGAAACCCAAGCTTTAGATAGCACTGTGCCATTAAAAAAAAACATATTAAGAAAAATAACGCAGAAAACAACAAAAACCACAGAAGAGCAGCTCGTAATAGTCTCCAGATTCATGAATTGAGTTGGAGCTTTGCTGTGAGTGACTGTTGGGCTGAACGCCCAGCCGGGTGTAAGAAGGGTGAGGGTTGGGCCCCGGTTGTGACCCAGTTTTGCACGCAGTGTTTGCACCGTTGTGCCAAAGTGCTGGGGTCAGCAGCTCGCCGCGGTGCCCCAACGTCTCTGCGGGCACAGCCCCGCTGCCGCTGCAGCCAGCGTGGTGTGGGGGCGATGCACATGGCAGGACGAGTGGCACGGCAGTGAGAAGCTGCTCCTTGCAAACCACGAGGCCAGCTCTGCCTCAAAACTGTATTAAAAAAAAAGAAAAAAAAAGCCTGTGCCTTCTAGCCGGTCGCCCAAATGGGCAGCCCAGCAGCCTCGGGTTGGTTGGGAGCCTTTCTCACGAGGGTTTCCTGCAGGTCCCTAAATGAGCAGCCTGCGTTTTGGAGACATTTGTAACCTCAGGCTAACACACTGAGCTGAGGGGAAAGCTGTTTTATTAAAAAAAAAAACCACCAACAAACCCCCAGCTGTGTGGTTCTGAGCGTGGTCTGGAGGTGGAGGAGAGTGCAAAGAGGGTTTGGAAGCAGTGCGGTGAGCTCCTGCAGCTCAGCCCCAGCATTTCAGCCCAGCTCTGGGGGCAGGCACGGAGCAGGTGAGCGAAGCAAGCGGCAGCGACCTGGGGACACCCGACTGAGCCTTGGGGCCAGGCTGGCAGTGTCAGGAAAGGAGCAGGGCTCGCCAGCTGCTCACCACGGCCGCTTTTCCCCTCCAGTGGTCGGTGGTGGCAGCAGGCACCAAGAGGAGACTTTGCACTAACTCACAGCAAGCCAGGAAGGGCCTGGCTCTGCCTTTTTTGGGCTGTTTTGGGGTTATTCCCTGCGGATAAGTGGCTGCGTGCAGTGCTGCTCCCATGGGATCACCACCGGGCTGGGCTGATTCCCAGCCGGGAGCTCCTGGGGCCGCTCCCTTCTCAAACCCACCCACGCAGCACCCCGTGGCCACGAGCTTCGCGGCTGAATTTGGCTCTAGGTGAGAAGCGTTTCCACGCGCTCGCTTTCAACCTCCGGCTCGCTAATTAGGGGACAGGTGGGGAAATCAGCACAGCTCACCTCTGTCTCCCCGCCTCCCCCCTGGTGTATTTTCTGCCCGAACAAATGGCAGCGGGAATGCAGCCCAGCTGCAGGGTATTTCCACCCTGGTAATTCACAGCAGTTGTGGTTAGGCGCTGTAGTTTGCATATAGCGGGGATAGTTCAATAGCCAACGGATGGTACCTTCTAGAAGGCCATGAGAAATGTCGTGTCACGTCCCACGCGGGGATTATTTTCATTAGGGGCTCAGCCAGCAGATGCCAGCCCCAGAGGTTACCTTTCCATCACCTGAGAGCAGCTGTATGGGGAAAAAGTTGCATTCCTGACAGAGCTCTTCTTCCCTGAGCATCATCCGGAGAGGGGGAGCTGGAAGGCGTTGTGGCTGGATGCTGCTTTGGGTTTTGTCTTAGGAAGATTTTTCCTGATTTAATGAATGAGTTGCATTCCTCAGCTGCTGTGCTCGATTCCGTGCTGTCTGACTGCCTGTTGCTAAATCGGCGTGGCGAGAGAAGGGAAAAGCTGAGCAGGAAATAAAGCAGTGAACAACTCAAGATGCCTCCGGAGAGAAGATCTGTAAGAGAAGAGGAAACGGTACCAAAGGGGAACTGTCTCACTGGCCTCACCCTTACTTTTGAGGAAGAACGCCTCTGCTCAGCCTCTTTAGCTGTTGAAGTAGGCTCCTCGGAGTGAAGCAGCTCCCGTGGTCTGACTGGGATTTAATGCCCCCGCTGCACTTTGCTGGAAGGACTCGTTAGCCTGCGTTACGGGGCTCAGCAAGGGAACGGAGCCTGCTGAGCTCCTTAGGGTGCCACTCATCAGCTGTGGTCACTGCTGCAAAGGGCTCTGAGCCTGGCCACAGCGACTTGCCGAGAAGTTTGCCTCTTGAGCTTCTCATTCCCCTGGGCCATTCTCTGCTGCTGCATCCCAGGAGCACTTACACCACCTGCAGCGAGAGCTTCGGCCTCGCTGCTTCCATGCTTTTTGTGTCAGATGGTTGAGATCGAGTCTGGCTGAGTGGTCTTGCCTGCAGCAGTTCTGTTGGGAGCTTCCTACAAGCCCCAGGTGCTTGTGTCCTCCCAGCTCGGGGCGGTGGCAGCGGCTGTTTCCGAACTGGAGGCCAGAAGTTTCCTTAAAATCTTACCACGTGCCACCGTGACTGCAGTGAAGATGATGACGAGGTCCAGGGATGTTATTAGCAGTTTTGTTAGTATTTTCCCTCAGGAAAGGGAAAAGTTAAGGTAAGAATTAGGATTTGAACTCTCTTCCCTCCTTGCTCCATGCCTATCAGGTAGCAAAAAGCTGTACACGTTTGGGGAGTTGTTCTGGGCCACCTCCACCAGCTGTAGGGTTCAGGCTGCCAGGCTTTCTTGCAGGTGCCAAAAACAGTTGGGCCTCGTTGTTTCCCAGCCGTACAGACAGGTCAGCTCTGCACCCTATAAATTCAGGGCAAGAACAGCTCAGGCTGCTGGAGAGGGGATGGAGAAGCCGGGCTCATCATTTGGGATGCCTCTGGAGAAGGAAGGGCAAAAGTGTCTGCGCTGCTGCGTGCCTTGGGATGCTGATGGCACCTGGGTGGAGAGCAGCGAGCAGAAGAGCATTAAAGGCCGATGTTGATGGATGGTCTCACAAAAGCTCCTCTTTTTCTCTTGCCCGGTGTCCTTCAAGGCCTCGATTCCTTGGTTTCTGCCTTCCCTGCTGAGCAAAGTCCACGCCGTGCAGGCTGCATTGTGAACGTCCAGCTCCTACAAATGAAACTGCCGTGGCTGCTAACGCTGGAAATGCAGGGAGAGAGGAACAAAGTGCTGAACATGCTGCCACAACAGCAATAGCCCCATGATTTCAGGTTCTCCAGGGTACAGAAGTAGTGTGTAAAAGGGGGAAAATATCAAATCGGCCTCGTCCTGCTGATTAGAGCTTGTTTAAATACAGCGTGTGCACAACCTGTTCTTCAATAGGCCGGTATCAGCTGGGGAAGCCAGGCTGTTTTCCAAGCTTATCTGCTTTCTTATTGCCCTGTTGGTAGCGAGATCTGAATCCGTGGCTCCGTTTGACCTGTGCTTTAAGTACAGGAGAGAGCTCAGGGGATGGCAGAGGAGAGAGCCTGCTTGGCACCGAGCTGCGAGCTATCTGTGTACTCTGCACGCTCGCTTATTGCATCCCTTGTTATGCTTATTGCTGGACTCTGATCTACTGCTGCTAATTCCCCTCTTCAGCTCTGCTTGTAAAGTGCCTTCTGCTATCTAGGAATATCGGTGTGCTCCTGCAGCACCGTGAGGAACGGAGCAGGGCATTTCAGAATCGCTCGGTACATCGGGGCTCTGCATCTCTTGTGCTCACTCCTGAGCTGAGCAGTTTGCTTTGCGTCTTTAGAGGGGGAGATGCTGCTTCCAACTCCACATCTCTTCACGTTTTGGGAACGTTCCCTGACTAATTTATCTGTAGGGGGTATTTTCTTGCCACTCTGCCATCCTTTTATGCATGACTTAGCTTCCCAGCCGACTGAGGAAGCCTTTGAAGTTAGATTGCAAATGGGCTGTCCCTTCCCCCCCTCTGAGGTAGGGAAAGCAGAGCAGCCATTGCTGGGGGAAGAGCTGGCCGTGTTACGTGGCTCCCCACTGTACCACCTCTTCTTTTCCTCCTTCCTTTTCCCTACTTCCCCCCCAAGAAACCCTTTTTCCTCTTAATAAGATCTCCTTTAAGACTTAAGGGAAAAGGCCGTGGTCCCGTGAGAAGGCAAATCCACTTTTAGGGCGTTTTGTCTGTGATGAAACGTGAGCGGCCTCCCGGATCTCCCCCTGTCCTTAAGGCACTGCTGGATTTACGTGTGGGTTTCGTGTCAGAAAGCCCTGGAGGTGAGCGATGAGACCTTTTCCCTCTGGGAGCAGTGGTGCTCTGTGCTTCCCTACCTCCAGCCCTCCCTCCGTGCACCAAAAAGCCACATGGAGCTCCTTCCTCGCCTGCTTCCAAACCACGCCGTGCGGCATTCCCAGTCTGTGGGATGGTCAAATGAGGGACCAGCCTCTGAGCCCCAGCACATTGCAAGGCACAAACAAGCATCTCCTCACCTCCATCCCGTGTTTTGGGACTGACAGGGGTTCCTGGGGGATCCACCTCTGTCCTTCTGCGGTTTGAGGCATCGACTTAAAGCTTCCTTTTGGCATTGGAGGGGGAAAAAAGACATGAATTAGGCTGGTGTTTACAGTGCTGTTTGTTTGTAATGAGCACCTGAATGTTTTTGTTGCTTGTTTTACCTGTTGGGCAGCCTTGGAGGTGTGAGGAGGACAAATGAGCTCCAGACCAAAACACAGGCTGAGCCAAGAGAGTGTGTGTCAGGTTGGGTATAGTCACTTCTTGCAGCCTGAATTCTCTTTTTTCAAGCAGTGAGGGAGAATTTTGCAGTCAGTAATCAAGAAACCCAAACACACAGGTAACTTCTCACCCCCTGCAAGAAATCCTTGCTGTGTTGCAGCTGTTTTGGTGCCTGTTTTTTGCAGGACACGGCAACGAGTTGTGGAATAGGATCACAGAATCATTACCGTGTTCTGCTCTGCTTCGTTTGCAACCTTTGCCTGAAAGTCAGATTTGCAAAGTGCCGTATGAATATACAGCTGTGTAGAAATCGTGCTCTTCTGTTCTCGAGGTAGCAACACATGTCGGGAAGGTATTCATAATCGCTCATCTGTAATGTGTTAATCTTTTAATTTGCCTTTTCCTGAGCCGGGCATTTCATTACAGCGCGAGTGCACCTGAAAGCTATCTCTGTCCCAATTAAAAGCTGCAGCGATCCTAATCGTGCGCTCTGGCAGCGGCAGGAGGAGGACGGGAGCTCCCTTTGCTGCTCAGAGGAGGAGGAAAGACGTGACTAACCAGCCTGGGGAGGAGGCAGCAGACAAACTCCAGCATCGATGCAGGCTGCAGTGGCCGTGTGCTGGCCAGAGCAAGCTACCGCAGGCACCGATGAGGCACGGGTGCCTGAAGAGGCTCAGGAGCTCTCCCGGGAGCTGGCAGGAGGATGCAGGCAGCGGTTTACTCCGCTTTTTGCAGCTGGTGGAGCCCCTCGGGTGGCTCTGCCCTCCTGCACGCCACTTGGGCAGCGCCGGCGCGGTGCCACCCTCGTGCAGGTTCCTGCAGAGGGAGACCTGTAATTACAGGGAGCCGAGTCTGAAGTGTTCGTGTGTGTTGTCAGCATGGGGCTGAGCCCCTCTGGGTCACACCTGACACCGAGAGGTGCAGATGCTCAGCACAGCACCTCTGCTGTGCCATCGTGCCCGATCCCGTGAGCTGAGGGCAGCTGGGAGGCACGGCTGCTGCTCGGTGCTGTGCCTGCGAGCCCTTCTCTAGCAAAAACCAGGTTAAAAATGGGTAAAGCAATGCTCCCTGAAGCCCTCGCTCTGCTCCAGTATGTAGATTTTGGACAGCAAGGGGTAGTTCACTGTGTGAGCCGTGTGAATGGTGGGATTCTCTGGGCTGAGCTTGAATAGGCTTAAATATGTTTTTTTTTAAAGGAGATTTTCATTGAAATTGTGCCTCTGAAGGGGGGGGTTGCAGGCGGCTGGTTTGCATCCTCAGGCTTCCCTTTTGTTCTGGAGATGCTGTGAGGAATGTCAGTGACAGGTTTGAAGTCTCTCCTCCTTTAATGTGTTCCGCAGGAGCCCGGCAGAGCGAGCAGCGCGTTACAAGGGCGCGTGCTATTCCCACCCTGGGGTCGCAGCCTGGGGAGCCAGGGCCGATTCCCTCGATTCCCTCGTCAGGCCAGCAGCACGGCGCGGGGAGGCAGCTGGAGGGACCCAGAGCCTCCTCCCGGCACTGTCACACTCACTGTGTGACCCTGCTCAGTCAGTCCTCATCTCGCTGCCTCTCCCTCGCCTCCGGAGCTTTTCCTTTCCCTGCTTTTTTGTCAGGATAAAGGCCGAGGCGTGCTCGCTCGCGGATGTTTTTAGATCCTCGCATGGACTTCATCCAAAACCAAGCAATGACTGTTTGACAGTCAGTAGGGTTATGAAAACTTTTCTCCTCCAAGAGCTGCTTCTGATTTTACATCTCGCTTTATTGAAAAGCTGCTGCCTAACACTTCAAGGGGCAAAGACTGCCAGCATTCAGTGTGCAGCTTTTGGAGTTTTGGGTGATTTTTTTCCCCCAGTATGGTTTCTGTGCGTGCAAGTTGCAGTAGGCTTACAGGTTGCCTTCCTCATGCAAGGGGTGCTTTGCTCCGTTACAGCTGATGACCTTGCATGGAGCTGAATGCCCCTGGCCCTGCCTTTTGGTGTTTTGGTGCACCAGAGCTTGGTAGCTGCTGTGTTGTGCAATACAGCTCGCCCACCTGGGCTGCAGGTAACTCGGTGCTGATCAGAGCATTTAAACAGAACCAGCTGCGAGCTGATGGTCTCCAAAATGCATTCTGAATTCTGAGCAAGCTCTTAAACCCAAGTCAGGGCCGGGAGAGAGCAGCTCTGCACGCCTGCAGCAGCCAGTGCTGCCTGCTGACATATTAGGACGTAGCTTCATTTTTTCTGCAGGTACAAACGTTTCCTTGCTACGTGCTGGGGATTGCTCCAAGATAAGGCCCATACCCTGCGTTCAGCAGCTCCCTGCCCTGCTCAGGCCGAGCAGAAGCAGGACCTTGGGGTGTTCCCCCGTGCAGCTGAGGCTGTGCCCGTGCTGCAACGCACTGCGCTGAGGGTGGCAGGGAGCGTTTGGGGGAGCAGCGAGTGATGAGGCCGTTTGTAAGCAGTTAGGCTGACTCGAGTCTCTCCCAACAAATCTGCATCGTTCAAACACCTTCGGAAAAATGTGTCATGCATATAATTAAATACCTGTTTTGCTAACTCTTAATTTAATTAATGCAAAGTGGAGATGGCAGCACCAATTAATTTAGTTGGAAATGGCTTTTCTCTCAGTGGGCTGAAGGGAGGCTTTCCGGAGGCACGATACCAGCTGCCCTGGGAAGCGTGCAGGTGAACCCCAGGACTGACTGACACCGTTTTTTTTTTGACAGTGATGGAAATGACATCCCCAGAGCAGCGCAGATGCCAGCTCTCAGATGGCTTTTTTCCCCTGTAAAAGCAAAGAGGGAAGGCAGCGAGGAGGCAGTTGCTCTGGGAGGAAAGCGTAGCTGCTTTCAGCCCTACCCTGAGAGGCATTTGGTAGCAGCCACAGCAAATCCAGGTTCAGACAGATGAACGAAAAGAAAACCGTGTAACAAAAGACCTTTCTGTCTCCCCCTGATTTCTCTTTCCGTGCCTTTATCTGTCTCACTCAGTTGGTGCCCGTGTTTTTCCCCCTCAGACAGAACTTTCCTCTAACTGCTCATCCGCTTTAAATATTAATTCCTCTTAACTTTCTTTAAAGACTTCCGTGTAGAGGATCTTCTTTTGGTTTGACCTCTTTGCTAACCTCTTGTATTCCTTTATTTTCTCCCCCTCCTGCCCTTTTGGTCTTTTTCTCCCTGCCGTTAAATCCCTTTCTCTTTCCCTTTCCGTCTTGCTTGGGTTAAAACTGGAGCACAGATTGTGTTCGCTGCGCAGGTGAGCTGTCAGCCCCACACCGCAGGAAGCAGGGAACGTGTCGTCGCTTCTTGCAGACCCAAATGAGCACCAGAGGAATTACAAAATTAAAAAAATAAATCTTTCAGTCTTCCAGAAGTTCTCGCTGTTGCTTTAGCAGCTCTTGTTTCAGCTCAAGGGAAAATAAATGGGTGTATGAATGAAGAAAGGTAACGTGCACTGCAGCGTGGGGGCTGCCACCCCCTTAGCTTCAGGTCTGCTGCCCAAGGCAGATCTGAAGCCAACTTTGTCTGTCTTTGGTCTGGATGCTCCTGGCTTCCCATCCCATGCTGACTTTTAGCTTTATCCAGCTTTTGGAACCAGCCCCAGCGCTTTTAGCAGTGCCTTTGGTGTTTATTACTGACAAACGGGGTCTGTTTCGCGGGAAACTTGTTGACACCTGCTGCGGGCATCTCGTTTGCTCTTCCTTTGCTCCTTTCAGTGGAGCTGTGTTAGCTGAAGCCGCGGGATGTCCTTTCATTGCCCGCACCCTCAGTGTGGGACGTGACCGCAGCCGAGCAGCTGGGGAGGGGACACAGGGTGTGAAACCCCAGACCTCTTAGTCGGGGCGGGGGGAGAGGACACAGTTCAGCTCTGGAAACACTCGAGCACCACAGGTTATTACTTCTTTCTTAGCTGTTTGTTTCAGGGATACACAACAGCCCTGGGAGCACCTCCCAGGTGTACAGAGGCACCAAAGCAGCTCAGCAGCTACAGGAGAGCCCCCACTCGTCCCGCGGGCAGCGTTTGGTAGCACTCACTGCAGGGTTTGCCAGCCACCAGTGCTGCTCTGTGCTTTCAGCTGCTCTGCAAAGCTAAACGGGGGTCTCCTGGGAGAGCTGAGAGGCAGGACAACTTCAGATGGGCATCTTCACTCAAGCCCTAAGTTGTTTTTTGGGGTGACCCATGCGGAGCATGGTGCACGAGCCCATGGGCTCGCGCTGCAGCAGAGGAATGCGGGGAAGCCGGGCTGAGGGGAGGTGCTAGGACAGGAGGATTTGCAAAGCTGCTGCTGCCAGCGTTGTGCTCAGCCTGCTCTCTGGTGGTGGCTGCCGTAGCAGAGATGACCTTTGATAAAAATGTGAAGCATTTGGGTTGATCTGGGTAGCTGCGGTTGCTCAGCGCCGTACGGCCGCAGCTCACAGCAGAGTCATCAACCCGGCTGCTCGTGCTTTTGTTTCCTCACCACTGTCCAAAATCGCCAGGTAAAATAGGAAATCACAGCAGAGAAGAAAACTGCCGCCGAAGCTGTTTGCCAGCAGCTCTCCCTGTGCAGGTTCTCCAGCATCTGGTGCGGGCTGAGCTTCATTGCTCTTCCTTTCAGATCAGGGAGACCGGTAGGAGAGCAGACACCAGCACCTGCTGGCACAAAACGTGGAAGAAACAAACATCTTGGGGATCTTTGCTCAAATTTGGCTGAAAACAGCCAACAGGTTCCAAAAAAACCTATTGCCAGGAGTGAGATACAGAGACACAGCAACATTACCACTTAATTGTGGTCTCGTTTCCTCAGCTGGGCTGCAGCCCACAGTGCCCAGGAGAGCTGCTGCGCCGAGCAGCACGGGGATGCTCTTCGTTTAGATCAGCTGGGGGGTGACACACAACTCTTTGGGTTTTTTCGTGCGAGGCTGTGGGGAGGAAGGAAGTGCTTGGTGCGTCGTGTGAGGGGTGCAGGCCCCGCACGCTCGGAGGGAGCCTGGGAGAGAAGGTCACGATGAGTGCTTCTGCTTTTCAGCCCTGAAAACAGCTGGGTGGTGGCTGCTGTCGCAGGAGTGGTGGGTTTTGCCATTTTTAGCTGGGAAAAAAAACAACAAAGGAAGGAAGAATGGGAGAAACAGTTTCAGAGCAGGTAGCTTGGGACCCTGTCATCCCGCTAATAAAAGGTTAGCCCCATTTGTGCCACCTTAGATCAGCTGTTGGCGCGTTGAATGCGTCTTCCAGCAGGGTTTGGTTGGTGTATTTCATAGCAGGCTTTGGTTTAATGGTACCCGAGGGATGTGGCTACCATCCATGGGGTTTTTTGGTGCTGGGGACACCTTCGGGCTGAGGTGCCCATCTGATGTCACACACCGGCGTCACCGCTGGCTGCGTACCAAGGCTGGGGCTGGTGGGGGGCCTCTCCTGTATGGGGCCAAGTCGGGCAGCTCCGAGGCTCCAGGACGAGCAGACACCTTTTGCTTTAATCTCATTTCCATCCCTGTGGTGGTAGAGGTGGCACATCGTTTTTGCATTTTGTATAACTCCATCTTTATTTCATGAGGCTGGCATTCATTTTGCTTAGAAATACGACGTACTGTGTCTTTGAATTATGGCATTTAAGACTCTGAAGTTTAAAGGCAATTTAAACAGATTCAGGCTCTTTTTTTCAGCACGAATTGCTTTGGCCCGGTCGACAACTTTTGGTAGCAGCAGCCGTGTGGAAGTATTGTCTTCCCACAATTAGAGGTTAAGAGTTGACAGCAGATGAGCCGGGGAGGATGATACAAAAACATGAACGTTCTTTGCACGTGCTGCAAACTGAAAAAGAGCTCACGGTGCAATGCACCTGTCGGGGTTAGATGCAAATAGGAGGTAATGCACCTTGCAGAGAAAGGCGGCCGGGCTGCGTGTGTTCTGCCGATCCCAGGAGCAGCTCTTCCTCATGCACAGAAGCCAAGGTTTGTGTTCGGTTGGGATCGATGCTCTTTCAGGAAGCTGCTACCTCTCTGCTTCCTGAGGTCTGACATGGGAGGGAGAAGCTTCAATGGGCACCAGCTGCTCACCAGGCCCTGGCTTCGCGGAGCATCGCTCGCTTTCCTCCAGTCCCAATTAAAACGGGGGTTAAACTTAGCCTTTGTTTGAAGCAGCCTGTGCCGCGGTATTTAATGCAGAAGGATCATGCTGCTCACCTTTCCTCTCTCTTTTCGCAGGGTCAGCATTCTTCGGGGGAGGACATGGAGATCTCCGACGACGAGATGAACCCCGCGCCCATCACCAGCGCCGAATGTGCCAAAACCATCGTGGTGAACTCCTCCGTCAGCAACACGGCCGTCATGGCCCCGTCCATCCCCCCCATGCCGCCGCCGCCAGGATTCCCTCCTCTTCCTCCTCCTCCTCCTCCGCCCCCCCAGCCGGGCTTCCCGATGCCCCCTCCGCTCCCCCCGCCGCCGCCCCCCACCCACCCCGCCGTCACCGTCCCCCCGCCGCCTCTCCCGGCGCCCCCCGGGGTGCCCCCGCCTCACATCTTGCCTCCTCTGCCTCCTTTCCACCCCGGCATGTTCCCCGTCATGCAGGTGGATATGATAAGCGTCTTGGGCAACCAGTGGGGCGGCATGCCCATGTCCTTCCAGATGCAAACTCAGATGCTGAGCCGCATGATGCAGGCGCAGAACACCTACCAGTACCCGCCTTTCATGGGGGGGCGGATGCAATTCGTGAATCTTCCGCCCTACCGGCCCTTCTCGATGGGAGCTGCTCTTGCTCGTGGGCAGCAGTGGCCGCCGCTGCCCAAATTTGACCCCTCGGTTCCGCCGCCGGGCTACGAGCCGAAGAAGGAAGATCCCCACAAAGCCACTGTGGACGGAGTCCTCCTGGTTATCGTGAAGGAACTAAAGGCTATCATGAAAAGGGACCTGAACAGGAAGATGGTCGAAGTGGTAGCGTTTCGGGCATTTGATGACTGGTGGGACAAGAAGGAGCGGCTGGCAAAGGTAGGCTCTCACCTGCCGTGTGCTGGGTCCTGGGGAAAGCTGTTCACGGTGCTTGTGGGTGGGGTGTGGGCAAGCAGGGGGCTGGGGCTGAATTTAAAACCAAAATAAAGCCTGAAATGTTACAGTAACTAGAGTAGAAGCAAAAAAATAAGCTGCAGAATAGCTCTACTGTGAGAAACCCCATTGCTCGAAGCGGCTGAAATTAAATGGGAGGCAGGTATGTCCCTCACCTGCCTCCACGCCTGCCCATGGGGCTGGTTTCAACCCCAGGAGGGTGGCAGGAGCAGCCCGGGAGCAGCAGACGTCAGCCCACAAGTGTCTGGGAGGTGGTGCTGCTGCTGCAGGCTCATTTATTTGGTGTCACTCCACGTGTCCGGGGATTTTGTGCTGCTTTGCCATCAGAGCAAATGCAGGCTGGGAATTCTGGTCCTTTCCCGGTGTCACTGCAGCCCTGCTGGGTGTCTCTGCAGAGCTGTCCTTCTGGGCGGGTTTGTGCTCTCCTGTCAAGCTGAACTCCAGTGAGCAGCAGTTGTAGGACAGGGACAGCTGCTCTGAGACAGAGCAAGGGAAGAGAGCTTACAGCACACACCCGGGAGTCCTCTGCTGTGCTCCTTCTGGGAGAGCCTTCACAATTAAGGGACCTTGCTGTTAAACTCTAAACGCCCAGCCCTATCCCACCCTCCTCCTTGTTTCCTTTCCACTCTTCGTGCAGCAGTTCCAGGGCCTGAAGTTTGAGAAGTTTAGCAGATTTCATTTTTTTTTCGTGGTCTGGACCACTGGTGGCTGCCTCCAGGAAAGGGTCTGCAGGAGGAAATGACCCCAAAATCAGGAGGCAAACAGGCAAGGGCTTTTTGCGTCTAAGAGGAAGCTAAACTTTAGCTCCAAAAACACAAAGTCAGCTGCAGCAGGAGTGCTTGAAACCATGGCGGTGAAACTTAGCGTTTCCCACTCCGTGTGACAAGGTCCGTGAGTATTCCCAGTCCCCTGCCCTCCTCCCGCCTCCCCAGCGCTCGTACACGACAGCGATTAATTCAGGAGCTGAACGTTGGCCAAATACACGAGGAGTTCCAGGGATTAGTTAAGGCAGCAGCCTCGCATGAGTCGTCTGATCCTTCCTCAGCCAATTTCCAGCGTGCCTCGGCCAGCGAACAGCTCTCGTTTAATACGCAGCAAATCTGACACTAGCAGGAGAAATAAATGCTATAGAAAGGGCCACACAGTCCTCACGGTGACTACTACAGAGGGTTGCTTTAAGAAAGAAGAAAAGGAAAGGAAAAGCAGCACCACAACCTGCAGGTACTTTCTGTTTCAGATGCCAGTTCTCCGGGCAGCACCCTCACCACGTGCTCTTGCAGCTGGCTGCGTGTTACCTCTGGTGCCTGGGAGAGCTCCTGGGCTTTCCGGACAGCTCGGTGCTGCTGCTGCCCAGCAGCTGTTTTATGGCAGTGCCTTTTGCTCTGGGTTAGAGCTGGCTGCTGTGACATGTGGCAGGAAACCCAGTCCTTCTCCTCCTGCCTAACGTGCAGAGCTTCTGCCTCCTACCAGTGCTGTGTGCTGACAGCTTCGGGGGAGGCCCCTGAGCTTCCAGAGGAGCGAGGGGACAGATCCCACAAGTAGCTGCAAAGCAGCAGTTGAAGCACCCAAGAAATTGGAACTCTGCAGTGAAGGGGCAGAATCAAGTCAAGGCAGGACTTTGGCGGCGGCTCGGGGTCTTCTCTCTCACCCCAGCTGGATTTTGCACGTTCCTCACCTGGAATTCGCAGCCCTCGTTGGCCAGGGCAGCTGACTGCTTTTGCCAAAGGAAAACAAAAGAGGAGAGTTCAGCTTAAATGGTGCCTTCTCGTTCCTGGTGTCTTTTATGACCGTGGGCTCCTCAGTGGCACCTGGAGGTCAGTTCTCCGCACGCTTTGCCCTCACTGGTTCTTCTAGAATGGACCAAGACCTCCAGGCACTGTTTGAGCTGGAAGGTTATCAGCACACAAATCCACCAGAACAGGCCCTGCATCCACATTTCCTCCCTCCTAATGATTTTAAGTGGAGCTCCTTATATAATTTTTCCTTACTGATTATTAGTAGTGAAAGAAACTGTATTATTTTCAGAGGCTTGCAAGTATAAATAAGACAGCATATGTGCTTGTTTACATCTTTTTTTTCCTCTAAAAATAAACGAAGCAGATCTGTAGGGACAGCTATCTTTTAATATCTCCTGTCCCTGGCCCACCAGCTGCAGCAGCCCTCCTGTTACAGGAGAGATCTCGTCTGTGGCAGTGCAGGAGCTCCACCACATGCCAGGTCCTCCAGCAGGCATGTCCCTCTGGTCAGAGGCTTCGTGGGTCTGCTATCTCCCTCCTTCACCTTCCCCAAGCATAAGGCTTCTCTATTTTTTTTTCCTTTCCTTGTCTGGCTGCTGTATTCCATCGAAGGAATTGTCTTGGCTGCTTTTAGGTGCTTTTAGCAGAGTGCCCCATGTACAACCAGCTCCCCAGGCCGGGCAGGGCTGCTGCTCGGCTTCCCTGCTTGATATTCCCACTAGCCTCATTCTTTATTAGCAGGAGAGCTGAGCTTAAGCTGCCTCTTCGGTGATTACAGTCAGCTTCAGCAAATTAGCTCTGTTACTGTCGGTAAGAGAAAATGACTTTTAGGCAGTGTTGCACCACGGACTGATGCCAGTGAGCGCTGCCTCCGGTGCCCTTGGCTGAAGACAAGCGTGATGTGCTGCTGTGCACGATGCTGTGTGTGCCATTCTCCCTCCTAAGTATTTTGCTTCTCCTGCGATCCAGGACTGGAGCCTTTGACGGTTTTTGTGGACTGTGGTTGCTGACCAAACACGGGGTGTATGTGACTTTTGACTCGCTGTATTGTGCCTTACACTAAAAAGAAGAAAACAGCACCAACTAGAAGGTCTGAAGTTGCTTCTAGTTACATGGGTTAGCAAGTGAAGGCAGAGAACACAGCTTTAGGCTCACTTGCCTAAGGCACACCTGGGTTATTTGCAAGAGGTGTGTGCGTAGCTGCATTGCTACCAGAGCTGTGGGCAGACCAGGAGGGCTCTGGCAGCAGCATGTACGAGGACGGTGGTGTTTCCCAGCCCCATAGTTTCCCTTCAGAGCTCAGGACACTTGTGCAGTAGCTGGTCCTTGGCACTTGGTAGCTCCTGCCTGGGCAGAGGAATGTGTTCCCTCAGGGTTCCCTCATCCCTCCCCGTTACTGACTTTGCTTCCAGCATCTGTGCTGGATTCTTGGCTATTCCAAAGGAGGTCACGGTGGTCCCCTTGCTGAGGAAACCTGAAATGGCCCAGAGGGGCTAGTGAGGACTGCTCATTTCCCTTGTCCTCTCTCGTGAAGCACATTGGCCTATGTTAAGCTGCATGCAAAGATATTGAGATCATGTTCTAAAACACTCGGTGAAGAAAGCAAGAGTGATGCTTTGCTACTTGACATCATGACGACTCCAAACACAAGACCATGTGGTATCCCAAGCCACTGCTCCAAGAATCCCAGCAGGTTTGTCTTGTAGCGCCTTGTGCAGTGCAGAGAAAATAACTTCTTAAAATGCAAAAGGGAAAAGGCTGCTTGAAGATGGCAAGGTCTCGTTATCAAGAGGAGCTTCTGCACCTTCTCCCTTTGAAGTCGTGTGGCCAAGTGGTGCATCTCCAGATGCCCTTGCCTTCAAAGAAACTGATGCCTGGGCAGGGAGTGGTATTTCAGAAACCTCAGCTACCTAAATGGCTTCTGGACTTTGTGTGCTCCTCAGGAAACTTTTCCTCTTTTAAAGTGTGTTTTTTTTTTCTCTGCAGGCATCTCTCACTCCAGTGAAGTCTGGAGGCGAACTGGAGGAGAAGCCAAAGCCGAAGGACCGAATCACATCTTGTCTCTTGGAGAACTGGAACAAAGGAGAAGGCCTGGGATATGAGGGGATCGGCTTGGGCATTGGGTTACGAGGGGCCATCCGGTTGCCATCCTTCAAGGTAAAAACAAAGTTGTCTTCGTTACTTCTAACATTCCCTAAAGGAGTATTAGGAGGACAGATGGAATGGAATCAGACTTGCAACTATAGGGTCACTTGAGCATTTTTACTTCCTGGCAAGCAGTAGACGTATAAAAAACAAAAGTTTCTTAAATAAAATAAAGAGGGGGTGGGGGTGAGGTGAGGGGGATAGAATGGAGCCCTTCATTAAAATTGAACTTTTGAGTGCAAAGATGCAAGTAAAGGTTTGGGACTAGAGACTCTGCAGTCTTGATTTAGAATGAAACTTGGTGTTGAGGTCCTCTAAGATGTCACAGGCTCAGGCTCTCTGTTCTGTTACAGCTCAGACACATCCATTTGTCAAAAGCATTCTCTGTCAGATTCAGAGTACGTGGTTGATGACATGCACCATGCTGGTATGGGAAGTGTTTTGATGCAAATTGAAGGGGTAGAGTTTCATTCACAGTGAAATTCTGTTTGCAAGCAAATAAAGGCATCAAGAGCCAGGGAAGTGGCCCTTGATTTCTTGGTGTAAGTCACACTGGCAAAGTTAGGCAGTAGCAGTTTATTTAAGAAGTTGATTTCTGCTGTTTCTAAACTCTTAGAAATGCTAATTTTGTCTTTTGTTCAGGTGAAAAGAAAGGAGCCACCTGAAGCTGCCTCAGCAGGAGATCAGAAGAGAATCCGGCCTTCTACTTCTGTTGATGATGAAGATGAAGGTTTGCAAAGCACATTTGTTTGAAACACAAGAGCAGATGCAAGCCACATGCGAGCTGAATCCTTTTAAACTTCACAGCAGTGTGCTCACTTACAGTTAGACACAGAATCAAGGATCTGAGCCAAAACCCTGCCTCTCACAAAACTAATCAGCTGGGAGATGTCTTCTCTGGATTCAGTTATCTTAAATTCACTGGCGGGAAATTTAAGACCTGCATTTTATGAACGCTTGTACCCTATTTTAGATTTGCTGATGCAGAGCTGGTCACCCAGTAGAGGGAGCTCAGATTAGTTCATGGACTGTGTTCCGGAGGCATGCTTGCAACTCACTGTGTATGTTGAGGGAGAAAGCAAGTAAGAGACAGTTTGCTCTGCTTATTTATTTATTCTTAAGTAACTTATTTGCCAGAAGAATCTATTTCCAAAGATTTTAACTTTTTTTTCTCCCTGGGAACAGGGAAGAGTAGAGATAAGAGTATTCAAAGCTTGATGTCTTTATTTTGCATTAAACAGAGGATTCAAGTTAGTTGTGCTATAAACTTAGTTCAGACTAACAACTCGTTTCAAGCCGAAGTACAGAAGCAGGGTTTTGTTTAAAAAAGAGAAGGAAAGGCATTAAATCATTAAGTTTAAAAAACGTAAGAACCAAGGTTAACCAAGCATCTTTCTCATAACACAAACCCATCAGTTCTTCAAGAAATAAAACAAACCTAGAGTTTGTTAAAGCATTCGTATCCCGTAGCGTGCCCCTGTTTAGGGAAGCAGCACAGGGAGTTTCCCCACATGAATCAAGTATTCTGCTGTGGCACTGCACGTATTGCTCTTCTCCAAGCAGTACCCAGGCAGCGTTGGGTAAGACAACCCCTTGGCCAGGTCCCCGCTGGCGTACCAGTTCTGATCTCCATCGTGCCATGTCTCCTTGCTGCTCTGCCTGTAGCTTGTCAGCTTTGGCTACCTTTTGGCATTTTGCTGTCCTTGGGACTTTCAACACCGTGCTCCCAGTCTCACCCTCACTTGCACTGTGAAATTAAGTGCCTGTGAGCCTGGGGACTGTCACACTGCATGCACGCATTGCTCCTAACTTTGATCTTCCCAAAGCAAAAGTTCCTATGATGTGATCAACCCTTTTCCTCTCTTGAAAGTATTTGAGGGCAATTTCCTTCTTGTTTTTGCTCCCCAGAGTCAGAGAGGGACAGAGATGCTTCCGATGCAACGTCTGACCTGTCAAAGAAGGATGCAGAAGCAGTGGGGCTGAGGCGGCGACCAGCAAGGCCGCTGGAGCTTGACAGTGAGGGGGAAGAGGGAGATGAGACATCGGAGAAAGAAGAAGAGTCCTCCTCGGAGAAGGAAGAAGAGCAGGAGGAAGAGAGAGCCTTGGTGAAAGCAGCACCTGGAAAGGTGTGTTGGTTTGTGATCATATTTTTGCATGCAGTCTGTCATTAAAAGGGGTCCTGGTTATTCCAGATCGCAGCGTTACCTTCTCTAGAAGGTGTGTGCTCCTCTTCGGGCATGTGCTAAAATAATTTCTGTAGGATTATTCACCCTTCAGGTTCTCTGAGCAGTGTCTCTGAGAATCATTGGTGATTACCACAGTGACAGCCAGGTCTCAGGGTCAGACACTGCTCATTTTTGGCAATACTTTCCTGTAAAGGAGGAAGAGGAGGATGAGGATGAAGAGGACGACGAAGAGGATGATGAGGATGAAGATGATGATGAAGAGGACGATGAGGAGGAGGAGGACGATGAGGAGGAGGAGACAGGTGTTGAAACAAGTGACAAAGAGGAAGAGCAGGACTCCGAGGAGGGTAAGCAGTTCCAGGGAAAACAGCGAGTATGGTGTTTGGGCCAGGTGCACTCTCCCTTTTTGTCTCCCTACTTGTAAGCCAGGTTTTATTTGTGCACCCTCTTTCGTTGAAAGGCAGTTTCATACAAGATAATTTATACAGGTATAAATAATCTCAGTAGAACTCCATTAAAGAGGCAGTCTGCCAAGAGACCCACGTGGCAGTGCGCCAGGCAGCGCTAGGTCTGCTGCTCACGGAGCTGCTCGTTGCACGGTTGGAAACATCCAAATACTTGGTTTACTAGGCCCTGCAAAAGTAAATAAACTGCGAGGTGATTCCTTCAAACCCACACGCTGTTGTTGATGCTGTTACGGTGTGGGAATGATATTTGTTCCTGTAGAAGTCCCTGATTAGTTCTGTTTTCTGATGTCACTAAATGATGGTAACTTCTTCTTGTAGAAGACGTAGCGAGTCCCTCATCTTCCAAGGCTGAAGTGGAATCGTCCGATGAAAGCGAGGACTCCTCTGAATTCGAATCCAGCTCTGACTCAGATGAAGATGACGATGAGGATGATGAAGAGGAGGAGGAGGAGGAGGAAGAGGAGGAGGAGGAGGTGGCTGAAGATCAAGACAGAGAAGCCATGGTTGCTGAGACAGAGCATGAACCTTCCAGTCACGAGCTTCCTGATGATGAGAGGGAGACCATTTTGGAGCTGTATCCTGTGGATGACTACATGGATGCAACAGGCTTGGGACTCACAGAGCCAGCGTTGGTGGAGAAGGATGAAGGGATGGAAGAAATCAAGGCAGGAGAAGGTGAATGTGGTGAAGTCCCAGAGGCATCTATTGCTGCTGAAACACTCAAACACTTGGTTATGGAAAGAGACCAGGAGACAAAACTTGCACTGTCTCCCATCTGTGGGCCAGGTATGGTCTTCCGTGTGGTTTGGCACACATCACATTGCCAAGTGCAGTATTCTCACAGCCTCCAACACATATGGTTTTGTATTTCCCTTGTTCTTTCTTCCTCCAGCATTGGCTCTGGGCTAGGGATTATCTGTACAGAGGAAGAGGCCTGTGCTGAACTTTGCTTCCTAGTAAGGAGTTCCGCACAAGGCATCTGGTACTAAAAATACGGTGGTTATTGTATCCAGAACCTTATCCTGGGCCAGTGCAGTTAGTGTGCTGCAGGAACTAAACAGTTGGCATCGTCCGAGGGTGACTGACTGGGTGGTGTGGTGGCTGAAGCTCAAGATAGAAAAGTCGTGGCTGCTTAAACACAACAGGAATCTGTGCTTCCTGAGTCACTGCTGGCTGTTGTTGGCTTTAATATCAAAGGAGTGCGTGGAAAGCTGTATGGGGCAGGTGGGCAGAGTCTTAGAATTACATCTGGCTCCTTGCTTTTCACTTAGTCATTTTACATGAATAATATCCCCAGGTTTGCTGGAAGAAGGAAATTGTCTTGATTCTGTACAGAGCTGTATATAACCAGTGAAGACTAGAGTAGGAGTAGGATGCATAAATCTCGACAAATTCTGCAGCAGGAAGCGGGGAATTAACGAGCAAAAATCTGGAGCCAACATCTTGAGCAGGACGGGTGTCTGAAGGCTGCAGCACTGGGGACTAGACAGTATTTTGGCACCTGGAGAGCTGGAAATCTGGCCCCTGCCCAGGCTATTGCTCCTCAGCTATCATAAAATTTGAAAGGCTAATAGGCAAAATGCCTGTTTTACGCAGCTCCTTTCTAGAACATGTTGGTGTCCAGACAGGATATAAATCTGGGTAGAGCTGCGTTTGGGGTACCTCGATGTGTGGAGTGAGCTTTTCAGGTAAGCTAGGCACAAACTCAAACTGCAGCGTTCTTCTCGTGCTGCCCAGCCTGGCCGTGCAGGAGTTGGATGGGTCTGACCTTTCTGCAGTGAATCTCTGGTTCACTCCGCACAGATGGATAACACTTCCCCTCCAACTCTCCAGGCGTTCCCACCTCCTTTTGCTCTCCCACTTGAAAATGTTATTTTGAGCTGCCTAAGAAGATTCACTGTTGATTCCTTTTGGCCCTGACTCTAAGGAGGTAAATAAACTCCAGACAAATGAGCCTGCTGCAGAGAGAGCAGCATATAAATTGCCTCATTGATACCATCTGAGTGTCTCCTCATTCATTACAAGGGCTTTCCATTTCCTTCACGTGTTGTTCAAGAGCATTACGCTGCTCCCCTCCTTGGAGAGCCGAGGGTGCTTCTTGGCCCCGCAATTAGTTTACCTTCCCACATCAGAAAGGCTGATAGCTTGGGGCTCTGACAGCTGTCCTCCAAAGCTCTCACCCTGCAAGCCACTAATGCTTTTCGTGCCTGTAAAAAGGTGGTCAGGGGTTTTCAAAGCAGAAAACCTTCATTCTGGCCTGCGTAGTAGCTAATCCTCAAATTAATAGTGCATTTTTTTTAATGGTCCATTAGGGATGTCTGTGGTGGTGTCTAATTACTCCACACTCTGTGCCTCCAAAATGTAAAGCATTGGAGTTTTTAAAGCCTCCCTGTGGAATTGAGCTGTTCCGTAATTGCAACATCTTAAACATGCCTTTACTGGCAAGTGGCAAGTAAAGCAACACCCCTGACTTCTTTTTTCTTTCTTCCTTTCTTTTTTTTTCCTTCTTCCAGAGGAAGAGCCTGAACACACTGCCATGCTGGAGCCAGAGGTCCAGGAAGGTCCCAAGCCTGAATCTCAAGATGAGGATGGGACACTCTGCCTCTCAGCTCCAATGGGAGTCTTTGGAGAACCTCTGCCCGGTAAAAGCAGCTTCTTTAGCAAGTCTGATGGCAGCACCTTAGAAGCTCGTGTTAAAACAAAGCTGCCCTCTGCAACGGAGGAGGATGAGCGGCTGCCTCGCACACCGGGGCGGGAGGTGGTGGTGCATCCAGAGACTGATATTCTTCTGCTTCCAGCCCACAAGGTGCCATCCTCCACGCTTCCCTTACCGTCGACTCCCGGTAAAGAGGAATCTTTAATCCCTCCAGAGAAGTTCCCCGAACAATTACTGGTGACCAAAACATCTGTGGATGAGGAGATTCCTAGGACTCCTGGGCGGGACATTTTGGCCAAGTCTTCGCACCCCTTTGCAAAATCCCAGAGCACGGACACTGTTCCAGCAACGCCAGGAAGCGATGCTCCCCTTACGGGAAGCAGCTTGACCCTCAGTTCCCCTCAGGTCCCAGGGAGCCCCTTTTCCTACCCATCCCAATCTCCTGGCATTAACAGTGGCATTCCTCGGACTCCTGGGAGAGATTTCAATTTCACGCCTACTTTCCCAGAGGCTGGTGCTACCATTCCTTGCCTTCTGTCTGGCAAGAAGCCGTCAGAGGATGAGCTAGATGAGAAAACCTTTAAAGAGCCTCTTGGTGCTTCCCTTACGATCAGCATGAACAGTGTTCCTTCCCCTATCCCCTTCGCCAGCCCCCCCCAGGCAGATTTCCACACAGACGTGGGCTTGCCACCTGATGAGCCAATACCCGTAGCAGCCCTGCCGTGCATGCCTGGAGATGGAAGACTGCCCATCGAGGAATGCAAGGCAGAAGTAAAATCTGTTTTACTCTCGCCAGAAGCACCCACTGGGGCTTCTATTCTTCCTCCCCCCCCACCGCCTTCTGTTCTTCCCAAAAGGAGGCCGGGCCGACCAAAACGGTCGCCGCCTTCTGTCCTCTCCTTGGATGTGTACTCGGGCAAAACCATAGAGCCACCTCCTGTCCCAGTGACCCTGGTGGAAAGTGCTATGAGCAAAGAGCTCCTGAGTGCACACCCCGATGCTTTCTATGGACTGAAAGACCCTGAAGCCGTCACCCTGGACTTCAGGAATGACGGCTTCCACGAGAAAATAGCGGCTGAGACAGTCGCAGAGAAACTGCCATTCAAGGAATTGGAGAACCAGTGGAACGAAGACTTCAAGGAAGAAGAAGCTCACGCGAAGCCTAAAAGACAGTGGCGAAGGCAGAAGAAGTCACCTGAGGACCTCCCGGTGATTCCTTCCCCCGAGTATTCCCCACCCCGGCCTCAGTTCAGGCCACGCTCCGAGTTTGAGGAGATGACCATTTTGTATGACATTTGGAACGGAGGCATAGACGAGGAAGACATCAAATTCATGTGTATCACATACGACCGCTTGTTACAGCAGGACAATGGCATGGACTGGCTTAACGACACCCTGTGGGTATTCCATCCTTATATCCTTTCTCAGCGGCTCTGCGTCACGCACCATGTGTAGGATGCGCTCGATGGGCATTGGGTTGTGGGACTTAGAATGCAAAAGCCAAAGTTATTTGGTAGATTTGCTTGCTGGAATAGCAGTTGCTTATGTCAGCAGGCAGTTTTAGACCTAATCCCTGAAGTTGCAATACAGAAGTGGCTGTTCTTGCTGCATTTTCCATCTAGAACTGCAGGGAAAGTCTCTGAGCACCTCTTCAGGGGAGATTTCCTTGCTGGTTTGAGAAGCTTCTGTCTTCATTTAAACCACTTTTTTTTCCTCAGCTTGCTAAACTAATTACTGAACCCAGCAATTTCTGGTGGGTACGTAGAGGACTTTAACTTGGGGCTAAAACTTGCTGTAAAAATAATCCTGCCATCTGTGCCCAAAAAGATGTTAGTGGTGCTAGCAGCTTTAACTTGCTTCGAGCCCAAAATACTAATAAGCTGAAAAGGCTGGCTTCTAGGCAGCACGTCGGGGCAGACACAGCCCCAGGCTGGCTGGGAGAACATCGTGCTCTGTGCTGCAGCAGGACACAGTCATCAGGGAGCATGTGCAGCACCTCGTGTATTGCTAGAGGTGTCTGGAGTTAAAATATTTCATCCCTGACTCCCTGCAAGACCCTGCTTTTTTTTTTTTTTTTTTTAAGTAACCTTTAAAGCAAAAGCAAACCAGCCAAAGCCACTTAAAACTGTTGCTGTTTTTCTTGGTGGATCAGGACAGTGGGGTTAGAAACATCTGCGTGGGGTCTTCCCTGTCCCAGCAGGTGTGCAGGAGCAGATCTCCCGAGCCTGGTGAGAGCAGCGTGTCCCACCTGGTGGGCTGAGGAGCGTCTCCAGTACATCTGCTTTGCACCTCGCCTGGGGCAGGGTGCCAAGGGCTGGGATCGCTGAGAGGTCAGCACGGTGTTCTCGGGGCTTGGGGTGGCTGCAGGGAATTCCTGGAGGGAGAACAAGTTTCCTGAAGCATGCAGCTAAGAAGGAAATACCATGCTGGGCTTTCGTGCAAGGTTTTTTTTAATAGTAAGTTATACTTCCTCCCTCCTGCCCCCAAAAAAACCCTTCCTTGTTTTCTTGGTGTTAGCTCCGCGTAACCGCAGAGGTTTGGTCTGATGTCCCCTGGTAGCCGTGTTGCCCCTTAACTCCTTCCCACCTACCAGCTTTTCTACCCCCAAGAAAAAGAAGCGTGACGATGGCATGCGGGAGCACGTGACGGGCTGCGCACGAAGCGAAGGCTATTACAAAATTGATAAGAAGGACAAACTGAAATACCTCAACAATAGCCGAGCTTTTGCAGAGGAGCCTCCTGCAGACACGCAGGTGAGGAAACGTCCTCTGCTGGCCACCAGGGTGCCAGCAGGATTTGGTTTCGAACATCATCACGCACGCTGGCTGCTCTCTACCTTTTGGCAAGGTGGAGCTGTAGCTACGCCTGCGTTGAGGTGGCCGTTTGGGTGGTGCTGGGGCAGTGGGGGTGTTTGAAGTGGGGTGTTTTCGGGAGGCCACGTGCTCTGTGATGATGCCTTGTAGCACAAGGGATTGCTCGTGGGGAGGCTGCAGGGTGCTGGGCGAGTTGGGTCAGCTCTGATCACCTGTTTGTTCTCAGGGCATGAGCATCCCTGCTCAACCGCATGCTTCCACCCGGGCTGGCTCCGAGAGGCGGTCAGAGCAGCGCAGGCTCCTCTCCTCCTTCACCGGGAGCTGCGACAGCGACCTGCTCAAGTTCAACCAGCTCAAGGTAGGTCACCCCGTGGGGTGGCTGCTCTGGGTAGGGGCTGGCTGGGAGCAGGCTGAGGCCAGGCAGGGATAGGCACAGAGCTCAGTGCTGGGCACCTCTGCGTGTGTCAGGAGGCTGCGTGGGGCCCAGAATTAAGGTCTTGCCTTGCTTCTTGGAAAAAGTCTCCACAGAGCAGGTCAGAGGTGCTTGGATGGGGAGCTGGGCTATGCAGTCAGAGCAGCTGCAGGGAGCAGATGAGATTGACTTGAAGGATCACCCAGTGCAGAACCTCTCTGGGGTACCCAGCTCCTCTGTGCTTCCATATAAACCAACTTGAAGATTTCTGTGATCTAATTCACCTAAAAATAGGAACAGAGCAATTGCGGGGAAAACAGGACACTGGTCCAGTGTGCTCCCCTGTGAGAAGAGGCGTGAGCTGTTTGATAAATGGCTGTAAGCACACAAGCTGCTTTAGCCCTAAGTAGAACCATCAGGGCTGTGCAGAACAGAGATCGATGGCCCCAATGAGTCTGTTCTCCCAAATGGTGCATAATGGTATAAAAACCCAAGTATTACAACTATGTGGGACCTCTTATGTCCCCCGTGCTGCCCTTCTGTCACCAAAAGCCAGAAGGAAACCAAATCAGGTTGAAGCACCCCAGCACTGCTTGTGTGTTGCAGTGTGCTGCTGGAGCTAGGGACAGCCTTTCCCTTTTGATGCTGTGGCTAACGCGGGGCTGGGATTTTGGGGTGTTTTCTTTGTGCAGTTTCGGAAGAAAAAGCTAAAATTCTGCAAGAGCCACATCCACGACTGGGGCCTTTTTGCTATGGAGCCCATCGCAGCTGATGAGATGGTGATTGAGTACGTGGGTCAGAACATCCGGCAGGTAAGCTGGACTGGGGGCGAAATGTGAGCAAAAAGCAGCCCTGAGAGAAGTGATTGAGTGTGGCAGCTGGGGCTGGCGTCCCTGCTGCAAAGCGTTAGCTATGTGAGCTAGGCAGAGGCTGGCATGTGGGTTGGAGGAGCAGGGGTGGGATCTTCAACAACAGAGAAATTCAGAGCTCAAACCCTTAGGAAGCAAGCTCTCCAGAAGCCCATCCTGAACTTCTGTGGTTTCAGTGAAGTCTGTTCTCTTGGGGTATTTGGGACCGTGTATCTTCAAAGTGGCACCAGCACAGGGTAGATCTCTGAGCCCTGGGTAGATCTCTGCTCACAGCTCGCTGCAGCCTGTTCTGACAATAAGTGTGGGGTTTTCTGTAGGTCATTGCTGACATGCGTGAAAAGCGATACGAGGATGAAGGCATCGGGAGCAGTTACATGTTCAGAGTTGACCACGACACAATCATCGATGCCACGAAATGTGGAAACTTCGCCAGGTTTATTAATCACAGCTGCAATGTAAGTACCAGTTTTTCGCATATAATTGTATTCTGACATGCTGATAAACCCACCAAGTCCTCGCTAACTCTGATCAGGAACACATTCAGAAGTAGCAAGGGGTCACAGGGTTATGATTAACTCAATGAGCTGCAGCAGATCAAAGCTGAGTCTAAACTAGCTTAAGGAACAGATGAGAGACCTGAGAAATGAAACATGCAGCAAGACAGAGCGTGCTCAGAATCCTCCTGACCATTTTGTAGGACCCTGATGGCTGCTGTTCAACCACAGCTACCAAGTATTTCCTTAAAACAACAATTTTAGCAGTTCTGCTGCTGTGGGAACAGTATCCTAGTGTCCGCATGGGAAAAGTACTCTTGCCCTGGTAAGCAGAGAAGCTGCTTTCCTGTCTGATCTGTGCTGCAGCCTACATTTGAGGGCTTGGATGCCTGACCACGTTACCGAGCATTAGTTGAGCTGCTCTCTACCAGAGACAAATGTAGTGGAGCACTGTGGGGGCTCTTGGGCACTGTGAATGACCAGAACGTGTTTTGGAGGAGCACAAGGAGAGCTCTTCCAGTTTCTGGCTTCATGCCTCCTTCTCTCAGCTTTCTGCTGAGTATCCTGGGTCTAGCCTCTGGAAGCGTGGCTGAGACTGTCAAGTGAGTGCCCCACTCCATTTTAGTTTAGTTAATTGTGTGGAGGCTGGGAAGCCGTGGCCATCAGGAGCCTAAATCATTACCTGTTCTGTCACCCTTGCAGCCAAATTGTTATGCTAAAGTGATCACAGTGGAGTCTCAAAAGAAGATCGTCATCTACTCCAAACAGCACATCAATGTGAATGAGGAAATTACCTATGACTACAAGTTTCCCATTGAGGATGTAAAAATCCCGTGTCTATGTGGCTCTGAGAACTGCAGGGGAACCCTGAACTGAACTCGAGGTTTCTCGTCACACTTGCACCTTCGGCCATGTCAAAACTGTGGTAACCAGGTGTGGTTGCACTTTGCCAAAAAAGAAAAAAAAAAGAAAAAAAAGAAAAAAAAGAGGAAAAAAAATAAGGAAAAAAAGGAAGAAAAAATTAAAAAGGAAAAAAATATATATTAAAAAAGGAAAAAAGAGAAGAGAAAACCAAGCAAGTTTCGCACTTCTGCCAGGATCACGAACGAAAGCAAAAAGCGCACATGCTTACGAGGACTGTTCATGTTTCAGGTGCTCTTTCCTTTTCAGATCCAACACGCACACAAAAAGGTGACTACCGTTTTGTGGCATGGTCTATCCAAACACTAGCTTCTCTCTGTTCAGTCCCTACGTTAAGGCTCCTTCATGGGATAATGGTACCTTTTTTTAATTGTTGGTATAAACCTTCATCTTTTCATAAATGCTGCTACCTTTTTCTCATCAGTTTTGTTGGTTGAAAAAGACATTCAACGTTTAAATGTGAAGCAGAGACTGAAAATGCCATATAGGGTTTGTTGGGAGCTTGATTGGCTGAAATTGCACAGATTTCTCAGAGTAAGCTGTAAATAAATGTAAGGTTGATGTTACAGAGCAAGCCAGAGGCTTGAGGGAGTGTGAATGGGTGTGTGCGTGTGTTTGGGTGCGTGTGTGTGTATGGAGACGTGTCTGCAACGAGACTATAGGTGAACTGTCCTGCCTTTTCGTTAGGGGTGAGCCCGAACACGTCCCCTAAGCCAGACACCCTGGGGAACGCCAGGTCAGCCACAGACCTGAGCTTAGCGCCTTGGGCTCACCGCTGATTTTCATATGCCATGCTGGTATATTGGGGGATCAAAACCTCAGCACCCCTGCAAGAAAAATAGGGGGGTCCTGCAATCAGTAGTAACGAGCTGAGTCAGCTGTGCAGTCCGTTTGGCACCACGTATGGCCTTCTGGGATGCCCGTTTCTTGTAGATTGGTTTGTCTAGTGTTCAAAACCAAACCTGAGGCTGAAATTAAGTGGGAAACAGCCTCAGTTACACTGTAAAACCTTACCCTCCTTTTAAGCATACACTACGACCCATGTTTCTAATAGGAGTTTCCAATAGGATTTTCTCCCTGTTGATGGGAAACAGAGTGATGTGTTCCTCATCTTAATTTTTCTCACTTCTGTCTGCATTTCCCTGCCCTTCCAGCATTTTGCATGGAGTGTTTGCCCTGTCCTTGAATGGGGAAGATTCCTCCTGTGATAGGAACAAGCTGGACCTCCCCCAGTTACTCAGTAACTTGCCCCGGGGTAGTCCCATCCTTGCGGTAAGACCAAACGTGGTGGAAAGTGCCCCGAGCGCAGGCTGCGATAGCAATCCCATCCTCCCCCATCTGCAGCGTGAAAATGAATTCTTCTGCAAACTAGGAAGCCCGTTTTGAGATGGTTTTTCAATCTCTTTTGACCTTGTAGACGTGCTGAGGTGGTGTTTGCGGTTCTTAAGGGGTTCCATTAAAAAATGGGCCAAAGCACCAAAGAAATGCTTCTTTGGATGTGATCTGGGAACGTGAGGCGACAGGTCAGGTATAGACAGGATCAGGTTTCTCAACTCGCGTGGAGTTTCTCCTCCCTTAAAAGTAGAGATTAGTTGTGCTGAGCCTCCCTAATTGGCTTACAGGGGAAACGGCAGTGTAATTGTGAAACGCAGGCATCGGCTGCGTAACTAAAACCCTTCTCCCCGCAGAACAAATGGGCCAGCTGTGTTCTTGTAGCCTTGTAAAATTAGTGCTAATTGCTCTCCGACCACAGCTCCGTGATCAGAGGTTGCAAAAGAGTTTCCTGGAAGTTTTTTTTTTTTGCCACTGTGACGTGGAATTGCCAGGCCTGTGCCGCGGAGCAGAGCTTGCGATGTGGGTGAGACCTCTGTGCTTGAATTCAGACCAGAGGCCGGCAGAGCAGGAGCTTTTAGGCTGCCACCAGCTGCCTTCTGCCCGCGGCTCTGTCTGAGGGCAAGGAAATCGTCCCGAAGGTTGGACAGTCTGTGATCTCATCTCTGGTTTTCTTTCGTTGTTTCCTTTTGCTTTGGGGTTTTTCCCCCTGCTTCTTTGTAAATCTCTCTGGCAATTGAATAATCGTGACCCAGAGCTTAAAATTATGAGAAGCACAAATAGTTTGTCATCGAACTCGGGTTGTTAACAACAGCTGTGGCAGGAGAACTTGGGGATTAAACCAGCTGCTCTGTTTCTTTTTCTTTTTTTTGCTTTCAAATGAGGTTCCTCTTGTGCTGATGCTCCAGTTGGCATCTCCACAGCTCAGCCTTTTACTTCTGAAGCTTTAGAAATGCACAGAAATTTTTTGTCTCAGAACCGGAGCCCCTGCCTGTCGCAGTCCTGCCCCTGCTCTTGGCCTTCTTCCTCTCTGGCCCATCAAACCAGAGCATGAACTGGTTTTGGGGGGGGGGAAAACCCCAGCCTCACTCAACCCCTAAGTACCTGCTGGTGATTCTGTACCTCCCAGCACCTCGGTGTGCTCTGCATGGGGTCAGCCCCAGCAGGTTGTTGAGGAGGGGAGTGAGGCAGGGAGTCAGAGCAGGGCCCTGTGGGCTCGGGCTCCTTTGCGGTGTTTGCAGGAGAGCCACAGGGATCTGGGTGCCGAAGGCCTCGAGCACTGAGATCGCTGGGGTGCTCCTGAAACCACCTGTAACCATCCCGCTGCAGTTTTTCGGGTGGATAACGTGAGTTTTTGAAAGAGCTGAGCTCCCGGGAGCCGCCAGGAGGAAGCGGGGCTCTTTGCCAGCACTTCTGAAAACCCACGTTAGTCCTCAAAGCGGAGGCTTCTCTTTTTTCCCCTTAGTTCTTGGCTTGCAGAGCCCTCCCTGTGCAGCTGGTCAGAGCAGCCCTGTCCCCATAATTTTATAGTGGGGTTTTAGGTCTGATCGAGGCGTCCTGTGGCTGCAGACATGGTTTGGGAAGGCAGCCCCATGGAGCCTCCTTCCACATCCCCGGCTTCTTTGGCTTGTGCTGCTTGACAGAGAGGCGTGCTGGAGTCGTTCTGTTCGCTGTCCCAAATTTATTTTCACTTAAATTGAACCCTAAAAGAGAGAGAGAGACGTTGACTGTGCTCCCCATGAAATCGCAGCTCGCTTGGGTGGCTCTGTTGGGTGAAATGATCGCGGAGAGCAGCGTGGAGGCATTGGAGGTGTCCCTCCAGCCCATGGTGTCCCCAGGTGAGCGAGCTGGCTCCAGGTCCGCGTGCGAATCCCGCAGCAGCTGGCGTTCCTAGGAAATGTGCTCTGCTTGCAAACCCCACCTGCCCTCGCCCTCACTGCCCTCATGTCCTTCGGTCGCCCCCAAAGCGCGCTGTAGCCATCGGGGGCGGCGGGGCAGGGGCTCATCCTGCAGATATTTATATTGTATAGAGCAGCTTATTTCTACAAGGAAAAGAAAAAAAAACACAAAACAGAACATTTTTAAACTCCAACAAAGTATACAGTAGTTTCAGTTCCGGTTTTTGTGACCTTTTTCAGGGATCATTTCAGTGCATTTCTGTATAAAATAAAAATTTAAGGAAAAAAGGATTTTGAAGTATATAAAAAAAATGCATCTTCTGTACATAGGCAAACTCAAGAATCTTCTCTTCAAACACTGTTTCTTGTAGAAACATGTTGAAATTTTTTTGCTGATTTCTTTGTACTTCAAGAGCATGTAAATAATTTATTAAAAGTGACTATTGTAATTTGGAGTTCTTTTTAAACAGATTCCAGCTCTAATTCTTGTCGAGAAGGTGGGGAGGAAGAAGGACTGAGTATAGCAAAGGAGCTGGTGGCATTTACAGCTTGTGTCAAGCTTTGTATAATGTAAATTCTGTATAAATGTTTCTTTTTTTTTTTTGTCAAATAAATAGACGGAATTAGCAGCATTAAGAAACTGAAGACAAAAAATTGCCAAGTCAAGGCTTCTTCTTTGCCCCCCCACCCCCATTCTGAAACCTAATGTGCAAAATCTATTTATTTCAAGCGAGGAAATGTGTACAGTCTAATAGACAACCTAAAATGTATTTAAGCGAGTTTGCAACTGGATTTTTTTTTTCATTTTAATATTTGTTTTTGTTTCTATGAGTTTCCTCCTTAATTGCCACTGTAGTATTTGTCCAAGTGAAAAGAAACCCTCTGGAACGGACACTCAAACGGGCAGTTTTAAAAGCAAAAGGGAAGAACACCCGGCTCCAATCCTGCAGTTTTCTGGTTCCTTAAACAGGTTGTTTTAATTCACGGTGTGAAAATAAAGGGCTTCCTTTAAAAGGAGGCAGGTAAAATGGTTTGCAATAAATGATTTTTTTTTAAGTTCCTTTAAAAAAAAAATCTGCTTTGAAGATTTAGGATTTCTGCTTTTTCTTTTGTTAAGCAAATTTATAAATTTAGGGATGTTTTGTGCATATAGAATCTGTCACCAGTATGTATCTTGTTTTGAAGAAAGTGTTTTTGTTGTGGATGTGTCATGCTGTATATATTTGTTCATATTTTTGTGAATTGAATACTATGTACCATTGTATTATAGTAACTTTTATAAAGCAAACCATAAATATACTGACTTTTCTTACAGAAACATTATGTTGTGCTTGATGTGTAGCTGGGGCAGCTTTTTGCTCTCGGACCCGTGCTGGGAACCACAAGAGCTGCAAATACTCATCCCGTATCCAGGCAGGGGCTTTAAGCAAGGTCGTACAACTATCGTGTGGAAGAAATGCGAGCAGGTCGGGGCTCTGAACCTGCAGGAAGTTAAGGTTACTGCTGAAATTATGCAATTATCCTGCCAGCTCTGTGCTGGACACAGCCACAGGGGGAAGCCTCAACACGTGTCGGAGCAGCCACACGACGGGCCGAGCCTGCCCAGTGGTCAGAGGCAGACGGATCTCACCTTTAATACATCCTGCACTGTGCTGGGTGTCCCAGGGCACTCTGACCATGTCAGTTTTTCTGGCTTCATTTTTTTTTAATTTATTTTTTAATGCTTTGCTTTACTTTGTGGAGGTGAAAGCCCTCAGCCTACCGAGAGAGGTACAGCAGAAAAGTGGCTTCTCTGAATTTTGGAGTGGGAGGTATGCAGGGCAGGGATGAATGCAGCAGCTGACAGGTGGAAAATGAACTGGCAGGAGAGAGCCTCGGCTGCTGGTAACTTCTCCTGGCTCCCTCTTCCCCGGCCACAGTGAGGAGGCTGCTGCTGGCAGGGCTCAGCCCGGGGCTGTCTGGATGGGGCAGGGGCTCAGGCTGCGGATGGGCTCTCATCGTGTCCTGGGAGCCCAGCATCAGCCGGGGGCTTGGCTTAGACTTTGAGCAGCTTCCACACTGGGAAACACAAGGAGCAGCACTGGGAGCTGCGGGGATCTGCAGGGCAGGTGTGTGACAGCAGGGAGACCTGGGGCCACCGTGAGCCCGTGGTGATCTTCGGCTGGCGCATCCTGAGGTCTGCAGGTCCTCAGGGAGCATTCAAGGTTGTTTGCACCTCTTCTCCTTATCTGTGTGGGACTTGGGATCTGCAGGTACTTTATTAGCAAGGCTGGTTGAGTTTGGGTGGTGTTGGCCGCTTGGCCCTGCCTTGGGGCACCGGTTCCTGCATGGCACCGAAGCCATCGCTGAATCTGGAGCCTCGGCTCCTCCCTGATGCCCCACAGCCACGGTGGGCACGGAGCCTGCAGCCCTGGCAGCACGGACTTACCAGGCACTCACACTGTGACAGAAATGGATTTTATTGTCAGTGGGGAAAGCCCCCTTGCCAAGGACTGTGACGGTGCCCAGGGTGATGCCCCGAGGGGAGTCTTCACCTGCAGCCAGGACTGAGCCTGGCAATCACCACAAAGGCAGCGATTGCTTCTTGAAGCACTGGAAAACCCCAACCCTCCGTTAATTCGGGAGCTTATGGGTACTGGAGCAAGACTGGGGAACGGGCAGGAAGGCTGAAACGTGTACATTCAATCATCTCATTCCAGAATGCTGCAGCTACCCCAAAATCATGTTTACTCTCAGGAAATTCAATTTCAAGATTGAACCTACAAGTAATAATAATTAAAAAGAGACACGTAGAGAGGCAAATCCCTGAATGCTTTCCTCTCTCAGCTTCCCGCATAGATAAAATTAATGGAAAACTTCACGTAGACGGGGTTTAAGCGCTCCAGTTGTTTCCTGTGTCTTCCTCCAGAGCTGCATGCGTCAGGCACGTGCCCAGTGTCAGGAATTGGGGGGCTGGGATGGGGTTAGGCTGGTTCGTGGTCACCACTTCCCGCATCCCCTCTTCCAAGGGCACCCCTGGGCTGGGTCAGGATCAGTCCTTGCACATCGCCAGCTTGGCAGCGACTTCCCTGGGCTATTTACCGAAGCATCAGCCTGGTCCCCGTTTCGTTTATGAATCAGCTCGTTAGGGAATCAGCTCGTTAGGGGCCAGCGATGGAGGCTGGGCGCGCTCTGGCGCTACATGCGCTCACTCTCCCCGTTGGGGCTCAGGACCGTCAGGTTGCCTCGCGCGTCCTGGTCGATTTCTATCGCTTCGAACAGAGACTTGAAGTTCCCAGCACCAAAGCCCTGCGGGGAGGACAGCGTTACCTGGACGTGGTGCCGGGGCTCCATGAGGCCCCAGCACCACCAGAGCTGGCTGTGTGGTGGCACAAGGCCCCGCTGAGGCCCCCAGGCCAACTTCATTGCTTTTCGCAGGGCAATCCTGCAGCCTACCTGGTGGTTGTGCCGCTGGATGACCTCCAGAAAGACCGTGGGCCTGTCTTGAACTGGTTTGGTGAAGATCTGGAGCAGGTAGCCTTTCTCATCGAAGTCCACCAGGATTTTCAGCTCCTGGAGAAAGGCAATAGGAAGATAACCCCGAGACCTACTGAGGGGCACGGAGCTGCCTCCACGTGGCCCCTTGGCCCTGCCAGACGCCGTGGGGAGCCGGCCCAGCCGCAGCCCGACCCACCTCCAGCTTGTCGATGTTCTCCTTCACTTTGATTTTGGCAGCCTTCAGCCTCTCCCGCAGCAGCTGGTAGTAGCTGGACGGCACGTCCATGAACTGCATGCCGCGCTGCTTCAGGTTGGTGATCTGCAGGGCGGGGGAGAGCTGAGTGTGGGGTGGGTACACAGGGACAGGTGGTGGTGGGGGGAAAGTTGACATTTTCCTGTGGATTTGGCCCCAAACGGAGCATGGGCCCTGTCCCACCCTCTCCCTTTGGATCCCAGGTGCCCTCTCCAAGCAGTGTGGGGTTGGCCACCATGCAAGCATGCCCCCGATGCCTCCAGAAGCTCTCTGGCCTGGAGAGGAGCCAGGGACAGGCAGACCATGCGCTGTGGTGGCACGGGGCAGAGCTGCCGTGGTGGCACTCACCGCCGAGATGATGTCGGAGGTGTTGAGCGCGATGTGCTGGACTCCGGCCCCTCCGTAGTAGTCAATGTATTCCTGTGGGGAAAAATCTCACTGTGCTGGTGGTGCTGTGGCTATGGCACACGACCAGCAAGCCACTGCCCCGCTGGTCCTGTCCCTTTTCTTCACCAAAGCCCTGCTGGTGGCCCATCAAGCCGTGCTCACCTGGATCTGGGATTTCTTCTTGCCGAACGCCGGCTCGTTGATGGGCATCTTAATGGTCTCCTCGTAGTTGGTGACCACGATGGAGCGCAGGGCGCTGAACTCGGTGTGCAGCTGCTTGTCGTCCACCGACCAGAAGCGGTGGAAGAGGAGGTTCTTCTGGTACCTGCCGGGCCACAGGGGGCACGTGGAAGCCCCTTGCTCCATCCCCGCACTAACGAACCTCTGCTCTGGGTTAATTGCCCTCAGCAGCAAGCATCAGTGAGGCTACAGAGCGGTGCCACCTCCTCCCAGCCCTCCCCGCTCTTACCAGTCAGCCACTGGGACCATCTGGAGGTCGGGCTGGTTCCCCACCACATGGTCCACAAAGCTCAGTTTGGCGCTCGGCCTGCGGGGAGGGGGACGAGGGCAGCGCTCAGCGGAGCTGGGGGGGCCCTGGGGGCTGCAAGGAGGTGCTGGGATGCTGCACAACTCACAGCCTGGGCAGCAGGGGGTCCTTGAAGAGGGGCGCGTGGTACCCGGGCAGGAAAAGCCCCTTGTAGTTGAGCTTCTCTATCAAGGTGTGGGTGGTGTCGCCGTACTGCAGCGGGGAGGGAAGCGGCTCCGTGCCCACCCTGCACCTTGTGGTGTGCAGACCCCGCTGCGGATGGGGGGGCTGAGCACCGCCACCCCCCGGCACTCACCGTCTGGATGACAGCAAACTTCACCTTCCCGAACTTGTCCTCCTCCACCCAGGGCTCCTTCACCACCACGGCTCCGCGCTCCTTGGCTTTCTGGGCAGGGGGAGAGCGCCCGTCCTGCTGCAGTGCCCAGAGCCTGGGGGGATGCAGCCCCAGGACCCTCCACCCCCACTCGTTGCTGCTCCTTTCCCCCTCCATAACTCACCATTTCGGGGCCCCTGGTGCATCATGCGGGTGCTGCCTACCTGCACAATGAAGTCGCAGTCCTCCACTTCGAAGGCCACGTCCTTCACCCCGTCCCCGTGCTTCACCAGGTGCTCGCCCATCTCTGCCGGCAGCCGGTGGGTGTGAGCGGGGATGCTGCACACCGCCCAGCCCCTCTGGCCCCCCAAAACCTACCCTCATTCCCCGGGTTGAGCGCAGACGAGAGAACGAACACGATCTGGAGAGGAAGAGGACGAAGGGCTCAGAGTTTAATGCTGCAAATGCCTTTGGGCAGCGTCAGCGCGCATCCAGCATCTCCCCGTCACCGTGGGCACCTCGGTGGTGGCACCGCCATCGGGGCTTTGTCACCGTACCTTGTCCTGCTTGATGACGTGTGACACCACCTCCCGGCTGCCCGTCTCCAGCCCCCGGTACGCCAGCTCCTCGAAGCCCATCTTGTTGCAGTAATACGAGGCAGCCTGCCACGGCGGCACGGGTAAACCACGGTGTGTGCAAGGGCCATGTGTACATGTGTGTGTGTGTTTGTGCACACTTCCAGCACCACGGGACTGAATCTGTCACCGCCCCACTCTCCCCCTCCCTGCCGAAACGAGCCCCTCGCCCGCAGGCACGCTCCTCAAGCAGCCCAGGAGGAGCAAGCAGGGACAAGAAAGCAGCACAAAGAACCCCAAAACTCCACAGCGAGCGCTGCCTGGAGAGCCCTCCGGTGCTGGGGCCGGGCAGGGGGGCAGAGGGGTGCACAGCGGGGCTGCAACGATTTCGCTTTTCACCTGCACGTTGGGGGCCTGTCCCACACACACCCCCAGCCACCGCCCCTCGCCTTGCGCAAGGGCCCCAAGGCCGTGGCCCCGAGCCAGGGCCGGGCACAGGGACAGCGCCAGGGGCCACCAGCCGCCCCCCCAGCAGCCAATGGATGCAGTGGCCGCGTTGTCCCCAGCACAGCACCGCCACCGCCACCACCCCTGCCCACACGCGCAGCCGGCCGCAACCTCCTACCTGCTTGGCATTCCCCACCCAGAAGGTGATGGAGTGGAAGTGGATGAAGCGGCCTCGCAGGGGCTAAAGGGAAGGGGAAAAGTTTGTCCTGGCTGCCCGGTTACCCTCGCTGTGCCACGGGGCTGCTCCTTGCCCCAGCTGTGGCACTGCGGGTACGGATCCTGCAGGTGCAGTTCCTGCAAATGCAATTCCTACAAACACGATTCCTACAAACACGGTGCCTACAGATGCAGTTAGTTCCTGGTAGCATGGACTTGTGAAGCACCAGTGCAAGGCAGGCAGGCTGGGGCAAGGGAAGGCAGGGAGGAACAGGAGGGGAGAGCTGGGAAAAGAGTATCTGGAGATGCCGGGGAGCCCACGTGCGGACAACCCCTGTGGCCCTACAGCTGCTGCCAGGTGCCCTCGTTAACCTCTATGTTAACGATTTACCCAAGCGGGGCAGAGCACAGCGAGCCCCTTTGCTCTGTGTCATCCCTGCCTGGCACAGCTCTGGGAGCGAACTGGGGCAGGAAAGGGGGGACTGTGCCGAGGTGTTGGGTTTGGCTGCCAATGCCCATCGCATCCCACCGCACCAAGACGGAACCGAGCGTGCCGAGCAGCCGGAGCCGTCCTCTGCAGCCCACACAGGTGGTGGCCGGAGTGAGCACAAGGGGGGCCCATGGTTGGTGTTCCCCCCCGGAGTGCCGCAGCCCAGCACCTACCTTTTCTCCCTTGTCCGTGTAAGTCGTCTGGAAAGAGAACCAGAGAGGGGCAAGTTAGCAGGGTGCAGCCGAGGAGCAGCAACCCCAGCAACTTCCCTCCCAGGCCCAGCATCGAGCAGGGGGGAAAAAGCGGCGAAATTCCCCCAAAACCATGTGATTTGGCATTCGGTCCAGACCCTCACCATTGCTGCGACCCGGTGATGTGACAGCGGCGAAGAGGGCGCGATGCCGTGCGCGGGCCTGATATAGCGGGGCAAGGGATGGCTCCTCCTCAGCTCCACCCCGGGCACTGCCCCATCCTGGTGCTGGCCCCATGGGTCCCACGGGTCCCCTCCTGTACCTGGTGACCTCCCTGCTGCAGCCAAGCCAGGGTGACGTGGGTGCACGCACAGTGCGGGGGCAGGGGACACTCGGTGGCTTCTTCAGCCACAGTGACGGCGGTGCTGCAGGGCTGGCAGGAGCAGGGACACGGTGGCTGGTGGCAGCAGTGTGGGTCTGGAGCAGTGGTGGTGGGTGGTGGTCACCTCACAGCCATGGCATCGTGGTGTCACCTATGGCATGGCCACCACCGCACCACCCCAAGGCAACGGCACTGCTGTGTCACCCCAAAGCACTGCCACTGCTGGGACACTGTGGCACTGCCATCGCTGTGTCACTGCATGTAGATATCACTGCGGTGTCACCCCATGGTGCTGCCATCGCGGTGTCACCACATGGAGGTGCCACCACTGTGCCATCCTATGGCGCTGCCACTGCTGTGTCACCAAATGGAGCTGCCATCGCGGTGTCACCCCATGGTGCTGCCATCGCTGCACCACCCTGTGGCAATGCTGCTGCCATGGCACCCCACGGCACTGTCACTGCACTGCCACCCCCTGTCAGTGCCACCCCATCAGTGCCACCCCGCTGTCACCCCATGGCTCTGCCCCCGCCGCCTCCTTCCCGCGGGCGCGCAGCCCTGGCCCCGCCCCTTTCTTAAGCCCCGCCCACTTTCCCGCCACCCGCCCCTAAACCACGCCCCCTACACTAACCCCGCCCCCTCCCATAGCCCCACCCACTCCGTGACCACGCCCACCCCCGTGGCCCCGCCCACGAAGCCGGAGCTCCCCGCGTGGCCCCGCCCCCCCCGTTGCGCACCGCGTCCCGGGGCCCGTCCCAGCCATGGCGCAGCCCGGGGCCGGCAGCGCGGTGACGGCGGGCGCGGTGCTGCAGCTGGTGCGGCAAAAGGACGAGCTGGAGGCCAGGATCCGGGCGTGCTACGAGCTGCTGCGGGACGTGAGCAGGGCGGGGGGAGACCGGGGGTACCGGGGGAGATTTGGGGGGGGCTTGGGGCTCGCTGCCACCGCCCCGTGTCCCCCCCCTGACCGCCCGCTGTCCCCCCGCAGAGCGGCGTGGGTCCCGACGAGCCGCTGGTGGACGCCGAGGGCTTCCCCCGGGCTGATATCGACGTGTACCGGGTGCGGGCGGCCCGGCACAACATCGCCTGTGAGTGGGGTCAGCCCCCCCGATCCCCTATAGTCCCCCATAGCCCCCCCCTGCCCCGCTGGGGTGGCCTCGTGCTGGGCGTTTAACGGGAATTGAGGTTTAAAAGGGATTTCCAGGTGCCCCCGGGTCCCCCCAAACCCCCTGCATTGCCCCTTCGTGTGCCCTGTGTGTGGCTCTCAGGGCTGGGTGGGGAATGCCCTGCCCCGCTGGGGGTGGGTGGTGTCCCCGCTGTCATCATCTTGTGCCCGATCCCGGTTTTGGGGTGAAGGTGTTGAGGAGCAGCCCTCCCATGGGCCTCCCGGTGTCGCCCACAGGCCTGCAGAACGACCACAAGGCGCTGATGAAGCAGGTGGAGGAGGCCCTGCACCAGCTGCACGCCCGCGAGAAGGAGAAGCAGGCCAAGGACCAGGCCGAGGCGCTGGCGGAGGCGCTGAGCCAGAGCCAGAGCCAGGGCCAGGGCCTGGCCCAGCCCCAGGCTTTTGCCAGAGTGAACGCGGTGACACCGGAGTCACCGGCGAGCGTCTCGGTGAGTTCGTGGGTCTGAGAGCCACGGGGAGGGCTTTGCTCGGACCTCGAGGGGAAACAGAGCAGGTGGCTTGCTCCTTGTGCTCATCACCAAGCAGGAATAACCCATGGGACACCAATTTTTATTATCCCACCCCCCATTTTTTTTATTGTAAGTGTTTAGCAAATGCTCAATCACCTTCTTAACCAGCATAGTTCATCCTGAAAGCTCCTGTGGGGGGAGCTGTGTGGCAGTGCCAGTGTCACTGGGGTGTCCCATGGAGCGACTTGTCACTGTGCTGAACCAGAATTGTTGTCTCAGCTGTGCCATAGCACCACACAAGGCCTCAGCGATCATTCTAGAATCAGTGTTTCTCCTCCCGTAAAATAGGGCACGAGAATGGGTATTTATTTGTTTCTAACAACATGGAGGTGGTGTGATGTAGCTCCATGCCCTAATCGCATTACCTCTCTTCAGAGAACGCAGATGTTCAGCTTCCTTCTCTCTGTCCAGGGGCTTCAGGTCGATGATGAGATCGTGGAATTCGGCTCCGTCAACGTGCACAACTTCCAGAACCTGCAGAACATCGCCACGGTGGTGCAGCACAGCGAAGGGGTGAGCTTGCTTCTGCTGAAACGGTTCTCTTGCCTGTCTCTGTTGGCTACCTGTAGCTTGTTTGTGGAAGTCAGATCTCCGTGTTGGATTCAGTCTGCACTGTTGTAGCCTTGTTCCCTCACAGCACTGAGCTCATTCCTGCCTGGACAGAAGAGAGCAAAGAGGTGTGTGCCCTTTGCCTGCTCCACCCCAGGGCACTGCCTGCAGCAGTTTGCTGTGCTGCCATGCCACGCACACGGCCCTCTGGACTGGCAAGAGAAGCTATCGCAGCCTTCAGATGGTTTTTAGTGGAACTGAGAGATCTCATGGAGCTTTCTGTCCACCGAACGCTCCCTCCTTTCAAATCTAGTTGAAGGGGTGGGAATGAGAACTGCTGAAGTACTTGTAATGTTCTTCTCGTGCTTCAGCAGAAGAACACAAAAAAGGTTTGACCTGGTGATGGGAAGTTGCAAACTCTTTCTTTCTTTCTTTCCATTTTTTCCCCCCTTCCAGAGACCGCTGAGTGTGACCGTCATCCGCAATGGCAAGAAAGTGCACCTGGGGCTGACTCCGAAGCGCTGGGCTGGGAAGGGCCTCCTGGGGTAGGCTTTTATTTCATTTAACCGGAGTGGATGAGGCATTCAGCCAGCTCAGAGCAACTTTCCTGTAGCAGGGCCAGCTCTGTGCTTCCCTGCATGTGTGTTGCTGCCTGCCCTGATGTGTTTTGTTGGTGGGGAGGCAAGTTGTATCAAACGTGAGCTGCAGGGCAGAAGATCTCAGTGGCTAATTCCTCTGATAGGGGGAGCAAATGCAAGAGGGATGTGGTGGACCTGATTTAAACTGTGTCAGTTTTTCCGAGCTTCTTTCAGAACTGAGCCTTTAACGTTTCCTTCTACGCTCTTCTTTTTCAGCTGCAACATCATTCCCTTGCAAAGATGATCACAAAGATGATCACTGCTTAGGAAACAATAAAGATGAAGCTTGTGCCTGCTTTTTGGACTCTGGCCTGGTTTGAAAAATTCCCATGTTATCTTCATTTTTGCTGAAATATTGTTTTGGAGGCTGTGATCTAGGTGCCAGACTGGCAGAGTATGAAAAGGATGGAGCGAAGCCTTACCACAGTTCAGAACTGTGCTGATTTCTGAGGAGCAGCTTGTAGAGTTGCAGGATGTGGCCTCTCATCTCTTATTTCTTGTATCACTTTGGAGGGAGGCTAGAGAGAAACCCAAGCTTCCCTTGATACCGATTCTGAAGAGCATAAAATGCTCTTGTTTGGTGATAACAGAGCATTCCTTCTCTTTTTCCTTCTCTTAAAATTCCTCAGTGAACATCTTCTTAAAATATACTAAGAAGTCCTGGGGCACTTTCTTGTCTCTCTAGTAATAGATCGCAACAGCTGTTGGAAGTTACCAAATACGATGAAAGAATTTCTGGAATGCCTAATTATTTTTAAGTTAATTAAGGAATAGGGGGTTATAATTCTACTTTGTCTTACTTTTTAGTATTTTGTTCAGTTATGACTCTGTAAAAGTACTCCTAACTTGATTTTTTTATTATTATTTGCTCTAGTTGGTTTTAGGGTGTATGAACTCTTCAAGGGGATTTGGGGGTGATTTGTTTTTGTTTGTAATCTTTTTTCCAGTTGAACTTAAAAATACTCTCCCAGAACAATAAAACTGAGTGATGCATCTCTCTGTTTGTGCAGAAGTTGTTATTTTCAGACAGTTATTGTGGGCCATTTTGGGTAGGTTCAATGCAGATCTGCACGGTCCTAAAAGCAGGATCCCCTGGCCTTCCAGAGCCAAAGCCCAGGCGAATGCTGGTGCTTTGTAAGCAAATTGTGGGCGAGGGGCTGAGCACCAGGGGGGTCGTGCTGCGGGAAGGGGGTCGGCATCACCTCTCTGTGGCAGCTGGTGGGGACGAAAAGGGGACAAAGAGAGGACATGGAAGGGACAAGGAGGGGATGAGCCACCTCTCCCAGCACTTTCTGGGCTGTCTCTGGCTGCTGCCGTTGCAGCCGTTGCCCAGGGAACAGCGGGCGGCTGCAAACAGAGGCGGCAGCGGGGTGACGGTGAGCGGGGTCTGGGCTGGTGGGGGTCCCTCAGGGCCTGGGGCAGCCCTGTGGGGCCGTGGCCGTGACCATAGGGTGCTGGGGGAAGGGTTTGTCCTGGGGTGCTCCTATAAAAGCTCTCCATGTGCCTGGGGCTTTGGTGCTGGCTCAAACCCAGAGGTGAGGCTGGAGCTGAGCCAGCTGCCGAGCACAAGAAGCGCTGCTACGTGCTGGGACGGTGGCAAAATCCCATCTGAGAGCAAATCTCTGTGCATGGTGGGGCAGGCAGGCAGAGAGGGAGCCCGATCCGGGCTGGGCTGTGCTAGGGTTGCTCGTGCTCGGTGGGGGCATTACGGGGGCTGAAAGGGGGCTCTGGGACCCGCTGTGCCCAACTCCAGCTCACTGTGCAGCTGCACCTGGGAGGCTGTGTAGTTTAGAGCAGCTCTAAAATATTGTAGAGCATCCCTGGCCTGCAACCTGGTCCTTGCAGTATTAGACTTGGACCAAAAGGGGTTTTTTTGTGGCTGGTGCCCACCTAGAGCTGAGCTGTGGACTCAGAGGCTGCCTGCCCAGCCCTAGTGCCCATGTCCAGCCTGCCTGCTGAAGGTTTCCAGCTGGGGCTTCAGACTGAAAGCTCTTTGAAGGCTTCTTGGAAGGAGACTGAAGCTGAGGATGGACTCCAGTGATGCTACCTCCAAGGGGATGTCCCAGGACGGACGGACACATCAGGAAGCAGCCGTGCCACCCCAGCAGGTGAGGGCAGCACTGCAGCTGGACACAGAGACCCCATCCCCAGTACCAGGGGGGTTTCTCCTGGTCATAATTTATCCCCAACATCCCCTGGGGAGGCAGAGCGGGGCCCCGGTGCTGCAGCATTTCCAGCACTCAGGGGGAGCACCCACTTGATGCAGTCCTGCCCATGGGACCCAAAATGCCCCTACCAGCAGCTGCTGCTGACTTAAAGCAGCAAATTCAAGAGCTGAGGTGAGCAGGAGTTTCCGTTCAGCTCCCCCTTTCCCCACTTTTGTTATTAAACAAGCTCTGTGGGGCTGGAGCCTGCTCCCAGAGGCTCTGCCCGGCCATCAATATTTGCTGAGCACCTGAGCTGCCGGCGAGTTATGTGACCCCAGCCTCGTCCCTGGGCTGAACGAAACCTTATCTCGCCCAACGGGGCTGCAGCATCCAACCGGGCCTGTGCCTTGCGTGGGAGACACAGGAAAAGCTGGAGGCCCTGGGGAAAAGGCAAAAGCTGATTTGGAGCCCCAAAAGAAGATGAAGTGGCATGGAGGAAGCCTCTCAAGGGCTCCTGCCACAAACCCAAACATCTCTCCCTTTCCAAGGGCCCCGTGGCTGCTGCCCAGGAGGAGGAAGGAGCACCAGGGGATGCACCACTGGGTCCCCCACAGTCTCCTCTGGGGACAGGGGTCCCAAGAACCCTGTTCAGCACCTGGGACGGGTGGCAGGACGCAGCCGCGTTGAAGACTGCCCTAGAAGACACCGCCACCGGGACACCAAGCTCAGAGGGACCCCCCAAACCCACCCCAGCACAGCCTGACCCCACAGGGGGCATCTCCAGCCCTCATGGGGGTCACGAAAAGCAGGAGCAGCAGCAGAGGAGCTGGGAGGGCGACCAGCATGATGGCTCTGCCAGCCTGCTGTGGGTGGCCCGGCCGGGTCTGCTCTTCCAGGGGGACAAGCAGAGCAGCTGTCACCCCCTCGTGAGTATGAGAGGGCAGGAGAGCATCCATGGTGCCACCTTGTGCTACCTGCCACTGTGGTGGCCTGCCCAGCTCTCCTGCCCAGCTCTGTCCCGTCCCCCCAGGAGCTTTTTGGGGGATTTTTTTTTTTTCTTCCCCCTTGTTTTGTTCCCATTGCTAAGAGCCAGGAGCTGCTCTTCCCACAGAGCCTGTCCTGGGTGTTGGGCTACAACAGCAGCCTGGCCGTGCACAGCCTGGCGGGCGGGGAGGACCGGGTGCTGCTCTACGTCTGCTCCCATACAGCCGTGATCCATGACATCCTCGGGGGCCAGCAGTACCACCTGCAGGTCTGGTACACAGCTCCCTCCCCTCCTCTTATCCCGAGCACCTTCCCTTGGCCCTCATCCTGGTGCCTGCATGTGGCCGGAGCGGCCGCCTGGGCGCTGCGGGCATGCCGGCTGCTTTGGGGACACCTGTAACCCCAGTGGGGACAGAGGGAGGAAAGCAGAGAACCCCGGGGAGAGAGGATGAGGAGATCCCACAGCCAAGCAGCTGATGAATGCTTGAAACAAGTGACTGGCTTGGAGCATCCCGGTGCTTCTCTCTTTCCCCAACCAGGGCCACGCGAACACCATCTCTTGTCTGTGTGTGAGTGAGGACCGGCGCTGGGTTGCCACTGCTGACGGAGGCCCAGACCCTCTGGTCATCGTGTGGGACACTTTTTCGGGGTGAGCTGCCGGGAGCCTCCTCCGTACAAACCCCATGTGTCTGTGGGTCATGGAGGGACTGTGGGGGCAAGCCCTTTGCTTGGGAGGAAGGCCTGGGGAGGATGCTCAGCATCAGTGCCGGCTGCTCCAAATCCCACACCAGCACCCTGCCTGCAGACTCCCTCCCCTCCCCAAATTTAGGTTTTTCTCCACAGGATACCCGTGCGCACCATCTTTGACAGCCACCCCGGTGGCGGGGTCGCCGCTGTCGCCATCTCCCGGGACGCGAGGTATCTGGTGACCATCAGTACTGGCAGGGCGCAGGTGAGGAAAACATTGCCCCCTTTGGGGCTTTGTGGGTACCTGGGAGGCTCTTCTTGTGGGTGGGGGGCAGAGAGCGGGTCTGCGTGGGTTTTGCTGGATTTCATTAAACTGAACACGGTAGAGCTGAGAAGCAGGTCTGAATATGGGATAAAAGCTCCCAATGTGCTTTCACTGAAGCAATTCCTAGCAGTGCTTACTGAAATTGAGCTGTCAGGCTATGCTATGTTTATCCTGCTCCAGTCTTTTATATCCCCCCCATCCTCTGAAGCTGGAGGATGGGGCCTGCCTGGAGCTCCCAGGAAGCCACAAACGTCTCCTGGTTTCCCCCCTTGTGACAGAAAGTTTGTGTCTGGAGGTGGACGTCTCCCACCGAGAGCCCTGTGTGCAGCACAGAGCTGAGGCCTGAATTTGGGCTCCAGGTGAGTGCTGCGTGGACCTAGGGCCACCACGCTCTGTTCAGTGTGCCTGGATAAATGCAGAAGTTTTGCATGAAAGAATAAAGCAAGGAACATCACTCAGCTTGGCATTAATGCAGCTCTCACCTTTTAATTTCAGGATTTTGTCGTTTTTAACCCCCAAAATCCCCATGAGTTTGTCAGCAACAGCAAAACCCAGGTGATATTTTACCTGTGGGTGAGTAGGACCGTGGGGAGTCCTCCTCCTAGCACCCAACGTGCTACCAGGGGGCATGGAGGTGGCGTGGGGCCAGGTGCCTGCACCAGGCCGGTCCCACCCATGTTTCCCATGTGTGTTTGTGTGCCCTGTGATGATCATCAGCTTTTGGGAGAGGAGCAGGCGGAGGGGAAGGTGGTTTTGCATGCTCTGAGGGGTCTTGGAGCCTTCTTGGCCCCCAAGCCCAGCTCTGGTCCCCAGCTGAGGGTGGGGAAGGGACACACAGCTGCTGCAGGGTGATGTTATGGGGTGGCTGTCCTCACAGGGACTCACATTCTGCTCTCCCCACAGAGTGATGCCGGCCTGCAGTACAGCACTCCGCCTTTAACCAAGCAGGTGAGCGTGTGGGGAAGGCTGCACGTCCCCTGTTCGCCTTCCTGCTGGCAGCACCTCCACCCTGTCCCCATGCAAAACCAGTGGCCACGTCCCTAGCCTGTCCCCCTCGGTCTCTTGAGGGGGGACAAGCCGGGACAAGCATCATCTCCTGAGGCTCGCTCCTGCAAGGAGAGCTGCCTGCAGTAGTCCCAGCTCAGAGCAGGCAAGGACCAAAGAGGAGAGCCCAGGACTAACTTGTGGCCCTGCCACTCTCTCTGCAGACCTTCAACAGTGTGGTGGGACACTTCAGCCAGTCGGCTTTCCACTTTAACAACGTGCAGGCTCTGACGGGCACCTCAGCCGGGAAGCTGGTGCTGTGGGACATGGCCCGTGCCCTCTCCCTGTCCGAGGAGGCGCAGGTCCAGCCACACAGCACGAAGGCCACCAAGCTGGTGCCGATGCAGAGGAGCAGCATCACGGTGCTGACGGTGCTGGAGAGGCAAGGAGCTGGCACTGTTCATAGCTGTGGGTACAGTGCTTGGGCACCTCGGCCCAGAAATGGCAGAGAGAACGGTGGTGAGCTACTGACAGTGCTGCAGTTTTGCACTTGGACGTGTCACGGTCACGGAGGACACAGCCACATCTCGCTCAGCCTCCGGGCCTCTGCCGGCAGAGGGAGCAGGCAGCCTCCGAGCAGCCCTGGGGACAGCGCTGGGGACACGGCAGGGTCACAGCAGAGCCCTTCAGCTGCTGCCCTGGTCTGTGAGGGGCTCTTCTCATGCACTTGTGCGGAGAAAAGGCAGAAGGGAAGAGATTTGTTTCTACCCAGTAAATACTTGGCTGTTCTCCATCAGCATGCTGCTCAGACGCTTTCCACGGGCCTCATCCCGCACAGCTCAGGGACAGGCGCTGCGTGTCCCCACGGCCACCCCGTGTCCCTGCCCCGTGGGTTGCACCAGTGGAGCGGAGGGCAGGCCAGACCTGCTCACGGTGCCTCTCGAGTCCTAATGCAGAGCTTTCCCTTCCCTCCAGCTGTATAGTGACAGGGGATGTGAAAGGCCGGGTGAAATTCTACAACGGGCGGCTGCAGCTCCTGGCCTGCTACAGCCACAGCGGCGTGGGGCCCATTTGCTCCATCTCCTTCTCCAAACCCCCTCCTGAGCCTCCTGATGCCGCCTCAGCCTGCTCCAGCACCGGCAGCCAGCCCTTCACCACCGGGTGAGCCTCCCCCCATAAACCCAGCTTTCTGCATCTGCCCTGTGGGCACTTCCCAGTGCCCATCACAAACTGGTGGCCCCAGCATGTCTCGGATCACGAGCCGGGTGTGATGCCTCAGTACAGGCTGGAGAATTTTTGGTTTATGCCAGCATGGGGACATCCAGCTGGGCACAGAGCCGCACAGCTCCTCTGTCACGTAGCTGGCACGCCAGGCAGGGCTAATGCCAAGCCCACAGCTCCCGCTGAGCCCCTTAATCCTCCCCCCTTAAATCCCTCCCTGGTGGCTATTTCCAGTCAGATTTTACCACCGATGGGCGAGATAATCCAGGTGGTGCAGCGCTGGGCTGCACAGCACAGCTCGGGGCCTTGGGGCAGCCCCAGCGGGGACATGGCGATGCCTGAGGGGCTGTAGGAAGTCTGTGGGACTGATGATGCTGTTCTGGGGCTGCAAACCATATGGCCACTGCTCCTACTGAGACTCTCCTGGCAGTGTCTGTCCATCACTGCATGTGTTTTCCAAAGAGCCACGTGGAACAGGTTCGTCTCCAATCTGGAGCAGTGCCCCGGGAAGCGTCGTGTTTTCCCAAGTTATTCCATGTCACCTTGCACCTCTTCCTGGCAGCTCCGGGGAGCACCAAAGGCAGAAAACCAAAGGGGAAGCTGAAGGACTGCTGTCGCCTGGCTGCCTCTGCAGGAGGCCCAGCATCCTCTGGAGGCCAGTTCAGAGGAGCAGAAACCAGCGGTGGCCATGGGCCAGCTAGAAATGTTGGCTGCAGCCACGTGTGTCCAGCAGGGCCGGGCTCCTCTGCCTCAGCCCTACACAGTCCTCTCCTGACCCTCCTGTGGGGCCCAGCCTCTCAGTCCTCAGGCCTGTTTGACTGATTACTCAGATGCCTTCTTTACCCGTCACCATTTAGGCGGTGGGGCCGTCCTTGCGGTGCTGCAGCTGGCGCGGCCGAGCCGACGAACAGGCGGCTGCTCTGTCTGCACGCTGGGTCTTGAGCTGTCCTCTGCCCCGTCTGCAGCAGCAAGGCCAACTTGCAGCCACTGACAGTGGTGGTGTGGGGACAAGTGAAAGGACTATTCAGAGAACCCTCAATTGCTCGTTTGTCCATCTCACACACCAGTGACTTGCAAACGGCAAAAGCTACCCAGATGGCGTCTGTCTTCTGACTTGCCTACCCAAGTAGAAAAGGGAACTGGTTCCAGTGCCGTCCTGTGGAGATTCCCCAGGGTGCAGACACAGGGTGCCACCTGCCTTCCAGGTCAACAAGTGTCTGCGTACTGTGTATCGCAAAACATAAGCGATCGTCCTGCTAAGTTGACAAAAAAAGACTGTGTAATATCGCTCAGAGGGACACGAGCCAGCTAGTCTGATTCATCAAATTTTGTTTCTCTCACTAAACAGGAACTTTATCCTTTCAACCTCTGATGCAACAGTGCTCCATGTTGCAACAGACGGGACAAACTTTGAAAAAGTCATGGAAGAGGCCAAGAAGGCAACGACTGCCATCGCCTGTCACCCCCGGCAGGCACTGCTTGCCGTGGGCAGTCACTGCGGGCTGCTCAAAGTGTGGGACTACCAGCAGCCCAAGTACCTCGTTAGCAGGATATTCACTGAGGCCGGCATCCAGTGCTTGTCCTACGACCCCGAAGGTATCCTGGTCTCCTGATCTCCCCATGTGCCAAGCACGGAGCTTCCCAAAAGAGGGGTTGTGGTGGGATTGTTTTCTGGTGGGCTTTGCAGGTTGCTTTCTGGCTGCTGGTTTCACTGATGGAAGTGTGTACATCCTCGATGCCATTTCTCTTCAGTCCTGCTGTGAAGCCTTCAGGTTCTCGCGGGGCGCCGTGACTCACATCAGCTTCTCCCACGACTCTGAGTACCTCGCAACCGCTGTAAGCCTGCTTGGTCCTCTCCAGCTGCCCCGTATGGAGCTGTCTGCCCCAGTGCTTCCTCAAGGCAACAATCCTCACCCTCTGGGGGTCTGCAGAGCTGGCAGGGCTGGCATAAGCCCTGAGGGGACACGTGTGGCCGCCCACTGCTAGCCAGGGGACGTGCCCAGGGGACTGTGGCATGTTGACCTTCATGCTCTCGTTCCAGGATGAGAAATACGCGGTGACTGTTTACAAAAGAGTCCTGCAAAACGGGCAGAGATGCTGGGAACACCTGGCAGGGCTCTACTCCCACTACAAACCCATCCGGAGCATCCTGTTTGGGGTTCAGCTGGACAGCAACGAGCCCCGGCTCCTGAGCCTCGGGGAGGACCGGCAGCTGGTACGTCGATGTGAGAGCCTGAAGGGCAGCAGGGTGTTCTGGTTGAAGTCCTGTCTGGACAAGAGAGGGAGACTCAGCCCGTCCCCACTGGCTGTTTGTCAGCCTGGCCTCGGGGCAGATCTGCCCAGGGTTTGGGGATGAGCCTCTGCTCTGCCGGCTGCTTGCCCTGGCTGCTGCAACAGCCACTAGATCCGGTTAATCTGCCACGTCCAGGATGCTGGCAGATCGCCGTGCTTCCTTGTCTTCCCTCCAGGTGGAATATGACCTGAGCAGCAGCAGCAAGGACCAGCTGGTGATCTCGCACAGGGACCGGGTAGAGCAGGTTGCTGTGCCCCTGTGCTTGGCCTGGTACCCCCAGTTTGGCACTGAGTCCTTCATCCTCACGGCCAACAGCTGCTACAAAATGAAGCTCTACAACACGACGACCAAAATGTGCAGGTTGGGGGGAGATTCAGTCCCAAGCCCCCTCACCTTCTGCCTGGGAGCCCCATCCTGAGTCTCTGTTCTCCTCTGCCCTGCTCACACCTGAGCCCCCACCTTGAGCTCCCACCTGCCCTCTCCCCACCTTGAGATGCATCAGCTGGGCATCAGCTGAGGAGATAGGAGCCCATCGGACCAGCACAGGGACTGATCCCTGAGCACTAAATTCCTCTCTTAGCCCGGTGTGGTCCCTTCTGGACAGGGATCCTGTGCTATCCTTCGTGCTCCCCTTATCCACTCATCCTCATGCATCACAGCGTTTCAGAGGGAGAAAATGTTTTTGTGAGCCCTAGAGTGGGTGACAATGTTGTCTGCTTTTAGGAAGACCCTTCTGGGACCAACTTACGGTTCCCCACTGGAGAAGATACAAATCCTCCCAACAACAAGCACTACAGACCCCCAGAAATGCTATCTGGCCTACATTACAAAGGACAAGGTACAGAGCCTCTTACAGGGCATATTTTGGAGCACTGCTGGCTTAGACATGGGGGTCAAGGGAACCTTCCCTCATAGGGCCAGGAGAAGTGAACTACAGCACAGTCCCAGCCCTCACCTCCTCCTCTCCCCTTACAGGTTGGCCTGCAGATTTTGCCTGTGGATGGCAACCCTCACAAGTCCTCAGCTTTCATTTGCCACCCAGACGGCGTCTCAGACCTGGCCTGCTCCTACGACGGGTGCTACGTCTTTACGGCGGGGGGGAACGACCGCACTGTTCTGAAATGGGAGGTGAACCTGAAGTGAGTACTGTGGGAAGGAGAAGGGAGTCTTGTTGTGGCTTTCCACAGCTGCTTGGCCAGCACAGCTGAAGCAAATGTTTCCCAGCATTTATACTGAGAATGGGGCTTTTGTCCTGGAAGGTCTCTGTTGGTGTCCGGGGCAGCTAAAGCCAGGTCTCCCAGCTATTTCTTTTCCCTCTCTTTGCATCGTCTCTTCTGCCTGGGAAATAGCATCCAAATGCCAAGAAATTGAGGGATTTCTGGTCCTTGTGAGAGTCTGGCCGCTGGGATAGGGATTATCTGGTTAGGGGATCAGGAGGAGTGTACGGGGCCACGGCTGATACAAAAAAGTCTGTTCTCCAAATGGGATAGGCCAGCATTTGTGAGGAAATCCCCACTGCATTTGAAGGCTGGATTTAGGACAAGCCACCGTAATCCCATAAAGCTCTGCTTACACGAGCAAATGGGCTGCAATAAACGGGACGGCTGAAGGAGCCAAGGCTGCTTTGCTCCTGAGGCATCCCGGGCTCTGGCCCAGCGTGCCAGCAGCGAGCTTCTCTGCCAGGTTTCCTCTGCCCTTGCCAGGGTGTGTGGCCCTTCATGGCCTGCCAGGCGGGCTCCTGACCCAAGGGATGTGTGCTCCCGGAGGTCCCATGAGGCAGGATCTGGATACCATTGCTCGGCACGCCAAGGACTGAAGCTTGCTGCAATGTGGGCACTGGCAGAGGGCTCACTGCAAGCACACGGTGAATGTGCGTACATCGGAAGGGAGCAGCAGCTGGGAGAGCAGTGTGGCCTCTTATTTTTGGGGTGTGCTGCCCCTACGAAACACCCTTCATCTTCCTAGGAGGCAGATTTTGTGGCTAAGCATGCAGTGGTCCTGTGTAAACGGCTCCTGCAGGTACTGCCTGCACAGCACAGAGCCAGGAGGGTGCTGAGCTCGCTCACCTCTGTGCGCCAGAACAATGAAACCTGGGTGGGAAAGCAATGGGCTTATTTATTTTCTTTTCCACTTTGTGTGGCTTAAGCAGTCGGGGGTCAGAATAAGCGACATTTTAAGGAAGGCAATAGAATATAAATGATCCTTCTTTATAATGGTTGGCCAGAGTCCAGGCAACACTGAATTTCTGTGTAATTTGTTTTTGGAGCGGAGCTCTTGATGAGCTAATTATCATTTTATTGCTGCTCCTGGCATCTTGTGCATCTCCACTGTGTTTAATACCCAAATAACTTAATTATGAAAAAAAAAAAGCACTGAGCTTGCAAAAACCAGGTGGAAGCAGTGCAACGGAGGTGTGCATCGAAGCTGCAGCCCTGCTGCGGGCACGGGGTGTTGTGTGGCAACGCTGTGGCGAGATGGTGCTGCCAGGCTCCCTTTCCTTCTTCATCTGCACAAACCGAGGAGATTCTTCTTGCTAAAGCTGCCTGGGAATGGGAACGGAGAGGTGCTGTGTCCGTTTAACATGGGCTGCACCTGTGGCACTGCTGCTTGCACTCGCAGCGTAAGGGATTGCGCCGAGCTGTCGGGGAGGAACGTGTTGGAGCGAGGGACAGGGAGCTGGCTTTGTGTGGTTTCTTGCACACACCGAGTCCCGGCGCTCCGCACGTTCAAAATGCTGATCTAGCTAATTCGTCTCCCTCAATGTCTCTATAAGGAAGCAGGAAAGCTAAATGCCAGACACCCAGCTCGAGTCCATGGAAAAGCTGCTGGCTCCCAGCCCCGCGCTCGTTCCCCCAAACAAGAGGGCCATTCAGGAATAATTAATTCCCACACTGTGCTATTGTATGTAAAACCTGGGTATGAAACATGCTGTAGAAGTGCAGGCCGATGATAAAATCGCACACGGTTCAAGGCAATGCTTCTCCTTCCTGCATTCTGAGGCCGGGGATTTTATTTATTTATCGAAAGTGTCTCTGAACAATGGCTAGAAAGGGAAATGAGCCATCTCCCCCTGCACAAACCCTTCCTGCACCTTCTTTTCTCTGCCCATGCCAGTGCCTTGGAGGCTGCAGCGTCCCTGGGTGGGGAGGACCTGGTCCCGTTCTACAGCCTGCTGGAGGGCGGCCGAGAAGGCGAATTCTTCAGGGTAATTGTGCTCACCGTGACCGCTGCGCAGCAACATCTGGTTGGAGTTTAAGATTCATTTATACAGGCCTGACATTTCTTTAGTTTTTTTGTCCAGATCGCCTTTAACAGCGGTCTCATTGATACGCCTGTTAGTGAACCTTAAAAGAAGCCTTATCTCCCTCGCCTGTTGGTGGCTGAACTTTACAGTGTCTCGTTTGAATCCCTTGCAGGAGCTGGAAGACTATTTCTACTATGTGCAGCTGCGCAGCCAAGGCATCGACGCGCTGGAGACCAGACAGGTGTCAACGCATATTCCCTTGGAGGAAATTCCTTCTGTAATGAGAGCAATGGGATTTTATCCATCAGAGGAAGAGGTTTGTCAGATGTTTTTATTATTATTAAAAAAAAAAAAGAGCAAGAATGATTGCGTTTACTGAGCAGCCTGAGGGCCAGATTCAGACCCTTGCCATGCTGGATGGCTCTCAGGGTATATCTGCTGGCTTAAATGTATTTAGCCTGGTCTGCATCAGTACTGTAGTGATCAGAATTTGGCAGCAAATTTATAAAACAGTAATGGCTTGTCACTGAAGAGCTGGACAGCCGCAGGGGTAGGCTGAGACAGACCTGGAGCCTGAGAGTTCAGAAATGCTCGCCCAAAGGTGACCTCAGGGTGCTGTGCAGGCTGAGTGCCCAGAGCCTCAAACCAACAGCCAACATCTCTGTAGAGAGCTGGGTTTCAGAGGATGAACTGAGAAAGCTGAGGAATGACGTTGTGGACAAGTTGGCCATGGTCCTGGGCAACCTGCTTGTGGGGGGAGGTTGGACCAGATGGCCTCCAGAGTCCCAACTTCAGCTGTCCTCTGCTTCTGTGTTTCTGTGAGTCTTCCTTTGGCTCCCAAGGCACAAGTCTCCAGCTTTCCACAGTCCATAGGCTAAAGTACCTTGTGTGCAGGCAATGTTGTGCTTTGGTCTTCCTGTGCCTTCCAGGAGAGTCTGAACTTCTGTGCTTCTTGGTGCTGTGTGAGCCCGGTCTGGGAGGAGACAGCCAAAGCGTGCTCCACGCACTACTGGTGCGGGTGGGAGTGCCCAGCTCCGTGCTTTTGGGATGCTGACAGAGCCTCTTTTTCTTGTTCTGTCTCGGGCTGATGAAAGAACGGTTTTAGATGGAGCCAGCAGCTTTTATTCCCACGGAACGTAAAGCTCTTTCATAACTGATAAACTCTGCAGAAGCTCTCTCTGAGCTCGCCTTTGAGGTTGCAGCAGAGGAGCTTCCTATCAAACATTTCTTAAGAGCTTTTTAGCTTCAAATTTTACGGCAGGCAAAGACAAGTGATTTAATAAGGGTGCTGCTGCTTCTCCCTTTGTAGCTTTTTCTACGAGGCCGATTGCATTGTGTACAGACCTCATTTGTAACCTGGCAAAAGGGCAATTAAAACGCATCCAAAAAAAATAATAATTACAGAACCTGATGCAAGGAGATTTAAATAACAACCTCCTAGCACCAGATACAGCCCTTCAGCGCAGGAGGGGTTCTCCCAAGGGAAGCAGCACGTCGCTGCGCTCCCTTCGGCTTTCCGCGGGGGAGGCTGCCTGCGTCTCCGCTGACTGTGCCGGACCCCCCAGTGCTGCAGGTCGGTGCCACCCCATCTGCCCGGCCGTGTCCCTGCCAGGGAGCCCGCAGCAGGCTTGCTTTGGAGCCCTGGCACCCCCAGAATGTTCCTCCAAGCTGGGACTGCTTTGTCCTTGTGTCAGGCTGCGGTGTTATTCCCCGGTGCTTTGTTAGAGCTTCTCCTTGGCTCATTGCATTTTTGCCTCTCAGGGACAGAGAGAACATATTCCTCTGAGAAATGTCTCCGGAAGAATAACTGTTAACCCCCCCCCTAAATGAAAATCATAACAGCGTTTCAGGCGTGGAAAGAGGTGCAAAGCTGCTGGGAAAGCAGGCAACCTGCAATCTGCTTCTCAAAGCAGGCAGGACAGTATTAAAATGCAGAAAGTCCATCTCTCTCCGGAGTATTTTAATAAAGGAAAAGCAGGAGGGAGAAAGAACAGCTTGGGCTGAGTAGCGAGGCTTTGGGGAATTGGTGTTTTTGTCTGTAGTTCAGTGGGGCTGATAAAAAACCTAATCCCAGATCAGCCAGAGCTGAGTCAAATTGACTGCTCTCGCCTGGCACGGCATTCACTACGGGGAAAACATAAGGCGAAGATTTCCCCCTTCCCTGGGCTTCATTCAGTGGAAAAACTTGTGACACGAGGACAAAGGCTGAACGCAGCGTCCTCCCCGGGGAGGTCTTGCATCAGCTTCCCTCCCTGGGGGGCCGCACGCACGGTGCGTGCCGGCACGGGGACTGCTCTCGGTGCTTTTTCACCGCCCACGTCTGTGCGAGGGGCTGCCCTTCGGGGCACGAGGACACGAGGGCAGGGAGCAGGAGCTGCCCGTTGGACCCATCGGCACGCTGCCAGCTGGGCTGATGCACGGCACCAGACCTCAGGAAAACCACGGGCACCCAGCACGGCCGGTGCGTGGCACGAGCAAGTTTCAGATTTGTCCCGTGCCGTGACAGAGCCGTGCCAGACGCCTGTCGAGGCGGGTGGAGGATAATAGGAGATGACTGCTGATGCCTGCTGGGGTGTGTAGGTCCCTTGTGCAGCCTGGTTGTGTCAGGAGTTGCGTGCACGTATTTTTGTAGCGGGCTGGTGTATTTACTGCTCTGCGGGTTGCCTGCCCGCTGTCCCCAGAGTGCAGACACAGCTGCAGCAAGGGTACTGGGGACAGCTGCAAAGTCATGGGGAGCCCTCGCCATGCAGCCCCTGGGGATGGTTTCTTCCCCTTCTCGCAGCAGTAACATGCAGCTTCCTGGGCAACACGCTTATCTGAGAGGGACAGATATTCCAGAGTGCTGCAGGATTTACACTGTTAGCATTAATGTAATTTGGAGCAGAAACAGCTCACTTCTACTTGTGTAAATCTAGAGCAACTCCATTGGCACCACTGAGAGCTACCACACCAGCAAACAGAGGAAATCCAAAATGATTATGCATCTGCTACCCCCATTTTTAGCTGAAATTCTCGTAACAATGAGCCCGTGACAGTAGCTGTGTCCATCCTCGGCTGCTGAGCACTAGTGCACTGCTGGGATCTGCCGTGACACCTGCGGCACCATTTGGGGGATCAGAAGCCGTCCTGATGCTCTCCAAAAAGCAAATGTCTGACAGTCTGCCTTGCCTTCATCTGTAGATCGAAGAAATGATAAATGAAGTAAAATTCAGCGAGTATGTGGACACCGGAGAACAAGTGACAAAAATCAATTTAGGGGATTTTATCAAACTTTATATAAATCATCGGCCTGCGTTTGGCTTGTCAATGAAAGCCATACGGCGAGCGTTTCAGGTTCTTGGTTATGACAATGAGAACGGAGACAAAGTTATTGACAGAGGAGACTTACTGTTGCTGCTTCAGTGCAGAGGTGAGTTATTTTTCTAATATTAGTTTTATGCTCGCTAGTTCTGTCTTCAATTTCAGAATGTATTCACTGCAGCAAAAAATTAATCTGGAACTATAGCTTGGTAACCAGGGCAGGCGTGGGGAGCCACCTGCCTTAGGATTTTAAACTGAATAATCACGTCTGTTGTCTCAGCTGCACTTCTTTTGCTGCTCTAGAAATTTCTGATGGTCTGAAGGATCTTTTCTGGCAAACAATGAGTATGGGTCTTGGCAAATCGTATCCTTCCTCCAGTGTACCCTTATTACCATTCCCCACACAGTCTCCAGAAAGATTATAAACAGCAAGAAAAGAGGGTGACAAGAGAGGAGGGATGAAATTGGTCAGTCTTGGACTGAAGCTGAAAAGATGGCATGGTTTTGTTCAGCTGAATCAGAGGAAACACTGTAAAGGCATGTATAAATGTACTTATGGCCAACGCTAGAGTGGTAAATTACATGCTGCTATTGTCTTGCTCCTGCTGTCAAAACAGGGAGCTTTTAGTGCAGCTAAGCACTAAAACAGGTAGAGGGAAATGCTGTTTTACTTAGCACAGCACCCAGTAAAACTCCTGGCCACAATGATAAGTAGAAAATGAGGATTCAAGCAATGTGAGAAAGGTTAGTTATGTATATGGATGGTGTGAACATCCATAAATAGATAATTAGATAGGATAGAACAGTTTCATAACAAATCTATAACCTTATGCTTCAGGGTACAAGCCAGCCACGAGCTGGGAACAAGCACTGTGTTCACTTTATCCCAGGATATTAGAATAAAACTTTCCTGCACCATCCTCTTCCTCTGTGCAGAAATGGCTACAGCCCTGGCCACAGGGCTACCTGGTCTGTGGTCTGTCCTGGGCCGCAGATTCAGTGGGAACAGCAGCTCAGGCTCCTGCAAGTGCAACATAGCCTTAAGAGCCGTTTGCATCAGACCTTCTCCCTTTGATAGGCATTTTTGCCCCAAATGCATGCAAGACAGGGGAACTATTTTCCTTGGGATCAACATTTTCTTGTGTTGGGATCATGTGCTTTGATTGGTGATGGGATCTGTGTCTCAGAGAAGCCAAGTCCCTTTCCAAACTACCCTTTTTTGTTTGTACATTGTTCATGTTTGAGTTGTCTTCTGTTTTTTTTGTGCTAACACCATAACCCAAGAGGCTGGTTTTACTTCATCACATACAGGAGAGCATATGACGGAGGACGAGCTGGCGCAGTGTCTGGCTGCCCTGCTGAGCAGGCATTCAGCGGGAGGAAGATTTGACCTGGACACGTGCGATCCCTCAGGTACGGGATTAACATTCTGCACTGCACAGAGGCAGGATTGCTTCACTTCCCAAACAGAGTAATTTAAATTGCAAGCCCATTACCCTGTTAGGCCAAGAGCTGTCAAAAACACTGAGATGGGATTGCAAGAATAGTCAGAGAGCCGTAGCTTGTCCTTCATCCATGCAACAGTTACATCGGTGTCTCTGAAAATAAATGAACAATGAAATGTAACTGAGACCTGACAGGATTGCATTGCTCTTTGTCTGCTGGCTTGGAACCAAAATTGGAAACACAGAGTGGAAGGTTTACACGCCAAAGTCCACAGGCAAAAAGGAATCCTGCACTATGCAAATTACAGTGTTGACTTCACCCAGGCAGCAATGCCCACAGTAACAGAACTCTTGATAAAAACCACGTTCGTATGCAGTTAATGTCCCATCCTACCCCAGTCTAGAGCAGTGACTCAGAGAGCTGATTTCACCCATGTCACCCTGCCCATTGCCACTGGGAACACTGATGAGCACCGTGCTTTGTGCACCTCATGTCCCAGTCCCCACCAGTCCGGAGCAGCACCTGGTGAGCTGGCAGCAGCTGTGTGCTGTGCAGGAACCACACAGCACCGCACACTGACTGCAGTCCCTGGGTGCCCGAGGATCCTAGAATCATGTCAAACCAATGGAGTGTAAAAATAGTCTGCTCCCTCGGCTCTTCTGTGGTCTGTATGTACTGCAAGGTGATTCAGCCACACACATTTGGCAGTTTTTCCCCAATAAGAATGTATAAAGTGTTAAGCTAGTAAGCCAATACTTCATGATTACTCCATACATTGTTAAAAGCATTCCATCCGCTCCCTGCGACTTACAAGTATTACTGTTCTGGAATGCCCTTTTTACATTGCTATTGTGTGTTTTGTGTTGTTGTTACTGCTTTCCAGGTGCAGCAGCTTTGACTGAAGAAGAAATTCCAGAGGAAATCACAGCAAAGAGGTTCACTGCTGACATTCTTGGCTTACCTATTGCCGAGCCAGAGAAAAGAACAGTAAAAATCAATGAACAGTTGATCTGTGAAGACTCAGAATTATAGCTGCCACAATTCTCTACTTGTTCCCACCTTCCAACATCCTCTCCTCAAGTATCTGTGAAATTTATATTCTATGTTTATTAAAAACTAAAGGTCACAAACTAAAGTCTGTAAAGAGTGACACCGTGGTTGCTGCACTGTCTTTTTGCACAGATCACCCCTATCCTTGGCTAGAGCCTTCCTAGAACTTATTTCAGGGTGGGTTTTTGCCAGATGCTGTCTGTTTCCATTATGTTAAGAGCGTATTTATTTGTAAAACAAACAGGCAGCAAAATAGCAATATAAAAGTATTGTATCGATTATATACGTTGATAAATGTCCTGTACGAAATGCTTGGAGAGGTTAGACTGGGTTTGTAATTACACAAACAAAACCACCAGACTTTGGTGATGCAAGGAACGCTGTGATATACACTGAAACCAGGTTTCCCTTTTGGCCTTTGAAACTTTGGTTTCCTTTCTGAAAGTAGTAGCTCCGATGAGAAGTGCAATACCGATGGGACAGCATCTTACGGTGTTTGTGTAAACAGCATAATGAGGCTGATACAAGTTGCTGTGGGAAGATCAGTGAAGTGCTGTTGAACACGCTTCCTTCTTTACATCATCCTCAGCATCAATTTGAATAATAATGTAGGGCCTCGAGAAGCGTTCCTCTCACTGGCAATGTTTTTTAAACAAGAGCTTGCTGTTACGCAGCCTGCGAGTTATCCGCGGTTGTGCAATTAGCACAAAGGTGCGTGCCGGGGGTGAGTTAACCAAGTCCAACACCCGGTGTGCGTGTAACTGTCCATTTAGCGATGTGTTTGTGTATGGCTGTGGACGGGTCGGGTTTGATTTTCTACTTTGAACCAGCTTTATTCCACGGCAATTATTTCGGGCAGCTCGGAAACCTCCCAGCCGCTGCCTGAGGCAGAGCCCCGCGGGCCGGGGAGGCTCCGGGCTCAGCCGCCTCAGGGGGGAAGCTCCACACCGGGGGGGGCCGCGGGGGGCAGGCAGCCGGGGAGCGACCGGGTCCGATCCATTCTGATCCGACGCGATCAGATCGGAGTGGATCGGATCCGAGCCGTTCCCCATCTCCCCGCCGTCCCCCTCACGGAGCCCCCCTCACGGCGCCATCCCCCCCTGCGCGGGCAGCCCCCGGCGATGGCGGCGGCTCCGGGCGCGCGTGCGCAGTGCGCGGGCCCCGTTGGCGGGCGGAGCCGAGCGGCGCCGAGCTGAGGGAGCATTGTGCGTGCGGGCGGGCGGGCGGACAGACGGAGGGACGGACTGGACGGACGGACGGACGCCGCGCCGCATTCCCCGCCGCCGAGGCCGCCCTTCCCCTCCCCTCCCTCCCCAGCCCCCCCAGCAGCATGTCGGGCCGCTCGGTGCGGGCCGAGACCCGGAGCCGGGCGAAGGATGATATCAAGCGGGTGATGGCGGCCATCGAGAAAGTGCGCAAATGGTGAGCGGGACGCGCCGAGGCGGGACCCCGCGCCGCCCTCCTCCTCCTCCCCGGCACCCCAAAACCTCCCTGGGGTCCCCCCAAAAAACATCCCAAACCTCTCCTCCTCCTCCCCCCCCCCCCTCTCTCCCTTCCACCTCCACCCCTTCACGGCGCCCTCCCCTCACGGAGCCCGGAGCCCGCCGGGCGGCCGCGGGGGGCGGGGAGCCGGCGGCGCCCAGAAGCCATTTCGCGGAGCCGCTCGCAGGAAGGCGGCGGCGGCTGAGGCGGCTCCATTGTGCGGCCCCCGGCCCTCCTCACAGCCCCCCGGCCTTCCTCACGGGCCCCCGGTGCCTTCCTCAGAGCCCCCGGTTCCCTTCTCGCCGCCCTCGCTCCCCTCCTCGCCCGCCGCCCCCCTCACGGCGCCCTGAGGGGGAGGGGGGGGGGCTCCGAGGCCGGGAGTGCCGCTCGAAGGAGGCTCTTTTTATAAAAAAACACCACATAAAACAGCACCGTACAACTCAAACGGCTTCTCTTGGGTTCGAGCTCCTCTCCCAGCCCCTCAAGGCTCCGAGGTTTGCGCGCACAAAACCGGAGCGGGGCCGGAGAGGGCGAGCGGGACTGCCGCCTGAATTTGTGGTGGAACGGTATAATTAAAGGCTGGTGTCCCCCCCACACACACGGTGGGACGGGTCCCTTTTGTTAGGCCCTCAGTGTGTTTGGGCATTTTCTGCTTTTGTCTTTTTCTGCTTGCATTCTGAAAAGCGAGGCGAGGCGTTTCGGCGGCACAGTGAAGCGGCTGCTGTCACGCTCCGCGCGGGCAGGCCGGCGCTTTCGGTGGGCCACAGCGAGCAGGGACTGCAGAGAGTCTTTCTTCTGACAAGTTGACTCTCTGTTCCCTGATCTTAAAGTGTTTTCAAACGTTTGAAATCCACGGAAAATCCCCTGGGTTGGTGTTAATCTGCATAACCTCGTTTTGTCTCCAACCTGATGAAGTAAGGGGCACCTCTGTTACAACGCACAGCAAACTCTTCAGTTCCATTGAAAGAAAGGCAAAATAGGGAAATAAACGTGCCTGCTACTCCAGCGAAACGGGCTGTTGCCTTTTAACAGCCTGAGCACACGAGTGGGCCAGTTGGCTGGAGCTGGACAAAGAAGCAGGACGTGTGCCCAATAATGCAGGGCACGGGACGGGGATCTCAGACAATCCACCTGCTGAGGAAGGAGCCGGAGCAGCCTGGGCATCACAGTTAGGTTCCTTTTAGGAACTCTTTTCTGCTCAGCTGGCGTTTTGAAGTGCTGTTTGCTGCCTAGTGGGCCAGCTCCGAAGGATCGGAACGATGCGCGGTGATGTGACGCTACTTTTGATCAGAGAGTCTTCCTGCTGGATGTGTGGGACTGTAGTGTTTTGTCTGTAGGTATTTCATTCATGAGCGCAGCGTGCTTCCTTTGAGTCCTAGTTTGTGGATTTCAGGGAGGAGGAGAGGCAGAAGCTTGGCCATTCAACAAAACATCTAGACTTTTTTTTTTTTTCCCTTGGCAAGAGCTGTTTGCCAAAATGTCAGTTGCTATGGCTTCCTCCTTAAAACAAATCTTGCGGTATAAATAGATTTTGTACACTTTAACCCTCATCAAAGACAGCTTGCTTTAAAGGGTTACTGTACAGAATCCTGCAACGTTTCTTCTGATCGCTGTCAGAAGTACCCCGTGGCTTCTTGTGCATGCCTCTCGCAAGTATTTACATAAACCATTTTTCCTACTTTTAAAGGAATCATAATTTGATGGTGAATCTCATGATTACCCACCACCACCTGCAGTCAAGTACAGTGGAAAATTAGCAAGAGAGATTCTGTGTTTTGTGGTTTAAATGTTTTGAGAAGACTTCTGAAATTGAACTTTATACACTAGCAACTCCTGCATCTTCAGAGGAGCCACATAGGCAATTTCAAGTGTGCAGTTTTATTTGCATAATAGGAGCAATTTGTTGCCATCCACAGCTCTTCTGTGGAAATGCAGCCGCTGAAGACTAAAACACCTTGCATGCAACACTTATAGGACAGGGTTTTCTGAGACCTGTGTGCTGAGATTTTTCAGTACCGGAGACGAGGAGAGAGGCAAAACGTGCGTGCCATAAACTTCTGAACCGATGGTGGGTCCAGCCATAAGGATTACCATAAGGTAATCCACAAGTGAAGGGTGCAACAGCCCCACTGTGCAGGTTTCTGTCTGCCTCTGTTGCCCCAGCTCTTCGTGTACCTGTGTGAAGTGGGTTTCCATCAGCTGAGGCTCTGTTCCTTGGAAAATGCATTTGTTAGACAGCGAGCCCTTTGGTGCAGGTGCCCTATCTTCCCGTGTGTTTGCAGAGCGCCGGGCGCTTCTGGTATTGCTGGAACTTGGCTTATAGTAGTAAACAGTGAAGTTGTTAGGCTGTTATCTTGAGATTAATGTGGCCCTATCTCTTTTGTTTAAACCACTCTCGTGAATGAGCTTCTAATTTAGACAACGCTAAGACACGTGTCTTACAGAATACATGGTAGCGTTGTATTTATGTGGCAGAAGTGTTAGATTTTCAGGCCTAAAGAGGGCATTTAAACTTTTTTTGTTAACCATACTTATTATTTATTTTTCATCTAGTTGAAAAAGGAGTTAAATTTACTGAAATTTACTAGTTGAAAAAGATACAGGGTTATTTTTTTGTCTTTGGACAGAGATGTGTAGTTCTAAGTGGGCTCTCAACAAGAGAGGGGAAAAAAGAACTGTGTCCCTGTGTCCTCAACCAGCATTAGAAAGCAGTGGAAATGCTCTTGTCTTACAAAGGCTGGATTTAACTGAAAGAAAATGCAGTTATTTACTAAAAGTAGAGTAATGGGTAGCCAGCAAGCTCTAAGTAGCAAGTTGTCTTGGGAGGCAGTGAAATAATTTGCATGGCTTACCAGCACTGCTGAACCTTCAGACAACTGTGCAAACATTTCAGGATGGAGGCATGGTGTGGCTGCTGGGGGTAGGTACCCCGGTCAGGAACGAGGAAATCTCCTTGTGTTGAGTTGCAGAACCTTTGTGTAAGTCATTTGGCCTTTTTCGGACCTATTTATCCGAGCTGTAATCTAGGGATTGTGGTAATACCTCACAAAGAAGAGGTGAGCGTGGATCGCTGCTGACAGTAGTTGAAGCGCTGTGTGTTTATTATGGAAGCGAGCTGGCTGTGGAGCCAGGCGTGACTTGGGCTGGAGCTTAAAGCCAAGCGTGTGGTGTGAAAGATGCTGAGCACAATAACCACGGGAGGGGAGATGGTGCTGCCCGGTAGCGTGCCTGGCATCTCGCTGCCACCAGTCAGCAGAACTTGTCGGCGCTGCTGCTGTAGCTTCTCTGTTCTTGCCTCCGCTCAGGCTCGCTAACATAGTTTTACGTGGTATGTAATGCTCTGAGATTGAGCTTCTGCAGATTTTGCTGCCCGTGCCTCCTTCTTGAAAGAGATTTTCACTCCAAAAAGTGGTTAGGAGGTTGAACCTCTTAACGGGATGCCTCTGGAAAAGGCTGCCTGCCTGCTGCTGCCCTGTGCCCCTTGATTCAGGCTGAGGGGCAGCTGAACTAAAACCACCCAGTGTGCGAGGGGGCTGTCTTGGAGTGCTGCAGCGATCCAAGCAGTTACCATGGATGAATTGCAGTCTGGATTTTCTGGCTCACGGTTACTTCCTTTTGAGCCAGAGCGTGCTCTCTGACTTCGGTGGGAGCTGGACGTATGTAAAAGGGAGAGTTCTGTCGTATGCAAACCGTGTTTGTCATGACTGTAAGAAAAGCTGCGTGTGGCAACATGGGGCTCAGCACAACGTGGTTAAAAACCTGCTGGCATGTGTAAGTGAAGGAGACTGTCCAACTGTAGCACACTTTGATGAACTTAGACAGAAGGTGGCCTTTGTCCAGTCGTGCTACCTCCTATTTCACTGTATTTGTGGCATGGTCAAGAAACACCACGTGTACTGGGGCTACCTCACATTAGTCACTAGACAAACATCTGCATAGCACTAGGCGTGCTGTGCAAAGCCAGCCTCCATTTCAGAAACATCTTTATTTGTGCATCTGACAGCACTTTGTGTGTATAATAATGGCATTTTCTTTCCCATCCCCCTCTCTCCTTTGCTTGATCCCACAGGGAGGTCATAATTCTGTGATTTTCACCAAACTCTGTTGCAATGCAAGTGAGTGTGATGTGATAATTCAGCATTATGACGTCACTTCGTGATCATCAACAGAAGATGGGGTATGTGGGAGCAAATCCTCGTGTGAATACACGTCACTTTGCTCAACGGTAGTCGTGGTAAAGAGCCAAACACGTGTGTGAAAGCCTTTCCTTGAATGACGATGTATTGGCAGCGAAGGCTTTCTGTTTCCGTGCCATCAAATGTTTCCAGCACTCGTTGCTGCTGCAAAAGCTGCCTTGACACTTTATGTCTAAGTGTAATACACACTGCTGTGTTTGCTCACCAGTGTATTACTTTTATACGTGGAATTTGGTATGCATCTTCAGAGCTTTAGTGTTAGCACACAAAATATAAATACATCCAAGAATCCTGGGCTATTTGAAACGGGGAATCGAGTATATAATTATATAACTTCTGGGATATTAGTATGCCTCAGGCATAACCACTAAAGAAGTGTTGATGTTAATGGCTACCCTACGTATCCTTGGCTGTCCTTAAAATGCTGTACAGATATGGTTTGGAATTTTAAAATGCTTTAACACAATTTCAGATCCGTGTAAGGGTTTGTTTCTGCTTCCTTGACTAGTTTCTGAATTGCCCATAACTAAAATATTTAAGATACTTTTCAGCGTGGAAGATTAAAGCAAAGAAAATTATTGTATGTATTTTAAGTTCTGCCATTTCCATTGGTGTTATGCTTGGGTCATGCATGGAGGAATAGGAGAGGTTTAGAACCACAAAAAATTATGATTTTATTTTTTTAAAAGCTATGGAGTTTGTTAGGGAGACAAGTGAAATTGATCCTTGCCACGTTTTTAGCCCGATGAGCTGTCAGGCTGATGGTGGTCTTCCACCTTTTCCAGTCCGCCCATCAACACAGAGACCAAGCTGTGTAGCAGAGTCCTGCAGAACAAATTCTTGCCCAGCAATTGCTTAACAAAGGTGGCCTGGAGTCACCGGGTTCTGGTCAGCATCTCCAGATCCGTGGGTTCAACAGCAGAGCTGTTTTACAGCCAGGAAAATGGGCAGAAATTGGGGTTTTGCAACAGAATGGGCACGAGAGCTCACAAATTCTTATGCCCACTCTGGCTATTGGCCAGCGAGAGTATTTTGTAGGCACCACTTAGCAAGCCTTGTGTTAGAGGCAGCATAAGTCAATTGTGAGCTCTAAATAAATAAAAAGCCACGTCCCTGATCAGCAGCTGGGGCTGGTGACTGTGCACCAAAAAATGAGGGTTTGGAGTAGAACTGGTTTGGGAGGGTTTGGAGTTGGTTGTTTCTTTTTTGTTTGTTTTTAATGGAAAAACAGTAAATACTACAGATAATACCCTAAGCTTTATTTGCAATACACATTTTAAATTCTGAAGTGAGTTTACCCTGTTGATCTTAAATGTCTGAGAGTCATGTTTCTTTGTTAACAGATTTGTTTGTACTGCCAATGATTTTATTCCATTTTAGAGGAGCTTGTCGTCTTTTTTCTTATTAATACTTTTATGGTCTTAAACCATCCACGCTGCAAATGCTTACACATGTAAAATAAGTGAATAACAGCAGTTTGGTGTTGGGTTTTCTTTTTAACTGTGTTTGCAGGACTGGGATGGTGGTGTGCTTCCATCACCGAGTATCCTTATTCCCTTTGTTGTCTGAATTACTGTGTATTGAATTCAGAAAAAAAAATCCCTATAGCTGAAGGTTGTCAGAACTTAAAGTGGTACTTAAGAAGCTCAAAAGATTAAAATGTCAGGGCTAACTTTAATAATAGAAGGAAAAAGTTACTAATATAGGTTTCCTCCTGTGTTCTACAGTCTGTCCAGTGAAGATGCTGTGTGAGGCTGCTTTGAGATGCTAACAGGTATCTTGAACTTTTGGTTTTCCAGTGCAGCATCTCTAAGTAATATTTTGCTGTAGGAAAAGGCTAAAATCTTGATTTTTTTATTAAACATTTGTTCACCTCCTCCCCCACACCCAAAACAAAACCCCAGCTGGTTTTATTTCCATAATTTCAAAGGTTTTCCTAACTAGAAATGAGTTTAGTTTGTCTTGTATCCTTAAAAAAAAGAAAAAGAAAAAGTTATGTCATGATCATCTCCTCATAATTAAGTACGCTCTCATTATTGACATGCTCATTTCCACTGTCATTTTTATCCCACCTAGAATTAGAGCTCCAAATTAGCTTAAAATTGTTTCTTGACATATTTTAGCCATCTAGTGTACATAAATGGATGCATCTAAACACGCAGAGGGAAAAATGTGCTCCAGAAGAGCAGTGGGAAAGAAAAGAATCTGAAGTAGTCTTGCACTTAAAGTAAAATATCCTCTTGGACAGATCCGAAACATATAAAATTGCCATATATAGCTTCTCTCTTTCTTTCTCTCTCTTTTTTTTTAAAACAGGAAGGTGTCTCCTCTAATAGGAAAACAAATAAGATTGGCTTTCGGAGCTAAAACAAATAGCACAGAGGATGTTTGTGGCATTTGTACAATGTGGCTGCTTTTGATTCCGGGAGCCCTTTCTAAAAACGGAGCTATCACATATGTATTTGGAGTCACATCCAGCTTCTCCCATCCTGCAAAGAACATTATTTTTTAATCTGTAACTGGATTCCAAATCTATTATTTAAATGTGTTTTTAACAACGAAATAACAAAAATGCTTGAGATCTCATGCCAAATTAATTTCAGATGTTCCTGAATTTTTAATGGAATTGGTCTTTGTTGTTAACTTTCAATCGAACCATTTGCAGAGCTAGATTGCAAACCCAGGAACCAGTAGTGGTGATCTGTGACCTGAAAACTGATCTCTGAAATGTGATGAAATTTCTCTGGCATTCTGGACCGTCCTTTAATGTTCTCATTTAAAGACCTCAAGGAATTCATCCCTTAACTCAGTTCAGCCTCCTTTCCATCTCTGCACTCGGTGTCTGTGTGACCCCCTAATGTAGTGACACCCTCTGGCCAGATTTCCTTCACATTTCTCAATGTCATGACTTCGTGGCTGGCTGGCAGGGGTCTGCACAGAGTGCTGTAGGTTCTGCTTTTTCCCTCTGATAGCATCCTCAGCCTCCCCTGCCCAAGAGAGCCAGGCTTTCCTGAGTCTGAATTGGGCCCCACAGCACAGATCGGTACCTGTAGGGCTGTTGGTTCTGAGGCAAGAATTCCAGAGTTGTCTGACAGAAGCGTTGAGTGAATGTTAAATGGCTAGCAGCAAATTCCTACCCAGAAATAAATCTCAGATGGTCAAAATGCATTTAGATTTCTAATGCCATTAAACAGCTTCACGACAATCAAAACACACTGGTCTGTTTAAAACTTCTTTTGCTCTCTGGAAACTTAAGTGAAAATTGTAGGCATTAAATCTGCATTTTCAATAGCTATTCTTCTTAACTGTATTGTTAATCCTGATCTTATTACTGCTACTGCAGTTACTCACCTAGTCAAGTAACAGCCCTCAGAAATCTGGAGGTTAGCAGCGCTCTAGCAAATTTTTGAAATGCAAAGAACAATTTGCACAATGCAGTGCTAAGACGATGTAATAGAGATCATCCTACTTAATAGCCTATTTAAATCCTCGACAACTTACAATAGTAGATTACTTTATTTTGAATACGAATTTTAACTTTAACTTCTCCTGCATTGTAATTTTGTAGGGAGAAGAAGTGGGTGACAGTTGGCGACACATCCCTAAGGATTTACAAATGGGTACCAGTAACAGAGCCTAAAGTCGATGATGTAAGTATCCTGCAGATATCTTGGATTTTTCAAGATGTAGAGACTTGCTTTTAGGGAAAGCTGAACAAAATACGCTCTCAGTTCTTTGAGCCTCCAAGCTAAGACTGGTGTTGGTCTCACAAGCACTTGGACAGAAGAGCTGTAGAGAAAATGTTGATCTCTACAAAAAGTGACGGTGGTGGTTCAGCAGGTGGCAGTCTTCCGGAGTCAGCTTGGATCAATTCTCAGATAACTGTTACATACTCGACTTGAAACTGTTCTGAAATCTTTCTCCAACATAATCATTGATAGAGGTGGGGATGGAAGCAAGACATCAATTATGCTTCTTCTCTTTCTGCCTGATGCCTTAAAGGAAAGCTGCTTTGGAACTGCACAGAGAACATATTGTATCTGTATCACTGTTGCTTTGCTGAAAAATAGGTGCAAAATCTTGAGGTAAGGGTAGGAAACTCCTGTGGAACTGAGACCGCTTGCATTAAGATAACCAGCCCAAGCAGTACAGCCCACGTGCGTCTATTGTAATGTTTGTTTTTGGTAAGTGTTTGGTGTATTCATCATGTTTATACTCTGGTGTGCACTGCTCATTTGCCATAATTACGTGCCATGAAAAACAACAAGTGTAAAATTTCTGTGACGATTAGAGTTGCCTTTTGTCCTTCTTGAAAGCGTGAGCAGCATCTCCATGAACTTGGAAACTTTCCGTTTCCTTCAAAGAACTTGTTCATTCTGTCTAGTTGTCCAATGCTTGGTCTTGATTTTATTGTTTATTAGACATTGCGGGGATTGAGGTGGGGTAGGGAGGAAGCTGGAGAGAGAGAATGAGAAATACTTAGGCTCACAGCTTCCAAAAATAATTTTCCAGCAGTGAAACTATACTTGCATGGTGGGTACAATAGAACTTTAAGTAGAATTTCCGTTGGTTTTCTGGATGGACTTTCAAAGTGCCTGGTACCTCAAGTCAGGTTCTGTGTTAGGAAGAATGGCCTTGTATGGCCGTCTCTATGTGCAGAGTTTAAGTATGGTTTTTGAGCCTTAATCTTCAGGTTTTGGTTCATATTTGCTGAACTGGAGACAGTTCAAGACCAGTTCCTTTCGTGTCCTGCAGTCACGTTCTGCTTGTAACAAGCAGAGGCTGTTCTGCAGCTGCAGTTGCAGGTTTGATGTTGTAAGATTTCTGTATTTTGCTCAGGAAGTTCTTACAATAATAAAGTACATACATTAAAAAACCCAACGACTAGGGTAGAGGTCATTGTGGATATTTAGATTTGTTAACAGACATCCTTTTATATCCAACTTCATCCACTTTTGAAGGAGGATTCTTGCTTTTCACTAGAATAGAAGGATGGGATCTTTTTATTGCTTCATGTTTCAAATGGAAATTATCTATGACTTCAGCAAACACCGATTAGGTTACTCCCCCCCTCACATGTTGCTCCTAAGCCACTTTGACATTTCTTTGAACTGGAATTAAGCTCTATCCTCCCACTAGTTTTGAAAGGCTGTTGTGGAACCTCACTTTGTTAAACAAACAGCAACAAAACCAAAACACCTTTGAACTTAAATAGTTCAGTTACTTCTTTTGTGCCCAAAGTGTCCTTTTACCTTAAGAAAAGCTGAGAGAGATTATCCCCTCTGAACTTTGATTTTGCAACAATAGAGAAGCCTGTGTGCTTTCACCTTTGTTTCAAGTATTAGGGAATAAAATCTGGGTCATTCCATTTATTCTCTCTGAAGTAAAAATACGGTTTAAAAAGCCTAATACTCTGTTTGAGATAAAGGAAAAAGTCTTTCCAGATCCTACTTGTTGAATTTCTTCTGCAGTCTTAGACTGTGCTTGGTTTCATTCCCTTCCTCGTTGGAGAACGATGTCCTAACCAAACGGAGAGGTTGTTTGAACATTCTTCCTAGAGTCAGGCTTTTAATCGTCTTCTCAGCAGGCACGCAGGGTCCTCCAAAAGCAGTGCAGCTGGCTCTTTCTCCTCTGAGACTGATTACGTCACCTCTTAATTGAAAATGCTGCATCCCTTAGCAGATGCAGATTTTCCACGTGATGGATGCCAATGGCTCTTCCTTTGTTTTAAGGCGTGCAGTCCGTACTGTTGTTTGGTCCTGAGCACGTGGTGACCTATTGTCCCTGTAGGACTGTCTTGTTTACGCTCTTTGTTATAAGCAGTCTGATTTTTCTTAATCCATCTTTTAATTTTAATGAAGAAATAGAGTTAGGTATAGAGAAGGAGAAGGTTTCTGCAGCACTGGTTGTTGAGAAAGAGGTAAAAAGCTGTCTCTTTAGTTTTAAAATTCTAGATCTGTCATTATTTCTGGTGTGCACGCATTCCTGTTGCCTAGGTGCATAGTACAAGCTTCCTGACACAAAGGGGAGAATATCCTGAGTTAGGCAGTAGTGTGTTAATACACGTAAAACAGAGTGAGCAGAGTTAAGCAGGCAGAAATCGGGTAGCTTCTGAATCTTTGTCCCTGCCACTGATTAGTGTGCCTCCTTCTTCCCATTGTGGCAGAGATTCTTTTGACCCTGCTTTCGTAGCTCATTGAAGTGAGTACAAAGTTAGCAGCCAACACCTCCCAAGTTCTCTGACTCAGTTTCAGCGAGTCATTTAATCATCGTGCCTCTGATTCTGGGCTTGCAGAATGAGAGGTAGTACTGAGAACTGTTGTGCTTGTTCCAAAAATTGTGCCGCAGCCTAATGATGAAAAACATGTTTAAGTACTAACAACTACTAGAACTTCTGGCTAGTGCTTTGTGTCAGGAAGAATGTTGCTTTGTGTCAATTAGAAAAGCAGTTCTGCGATTACTGGGACTAATGCACTATTGATAACATCAGTGATTATCACCTTGGTGTTTTTTCACTTGAAGTGAGATGCTTACAGAAGCAGTGAGTGGAAAGGGCTTTGTATTGAAAGGTTTTTTCTTTTTTCTTTTTTTTTTTTTTTTTTCATGGTGATAGTCCTGTTTGTGGTACCTTCTGTTTTTCAGAAAAATAAGAATAAGAAAAAAGGCAAAGATGAAAAATGTGGCTCTGAAGTGACCACTCCGGAGAACAGCTCCTCTCCAGGGATGATGGACATGCATGGTGAGTGGGAGAAGGTCAGCCCAAATTACCCTATTACACTGCTGTGAAAGTGGAAGCTAACAGTGTCAAATTCTCCGTTGCTCTGTTGTATGGACAGTGTAATGAGGCCAAAGTGAGAATGGCATCAGACACCAATTTGGTACCTTGCACTTCTATTCTGTGGCTGTACCGACAGTTGTTTAAATGCCGTTTTTATTTGGGCTGTGTATGTGGGGGGGAAAATTGGTGGCAGAGCTAGGTGTGAAAATAAAAATGTGAATATCTACTATCCAAATGCTGTACTCTTAATTAGGTAAAGTAAGTAACTCTGTCAAGCTTGCTGCTTGAAGAACTGGGAGACCCCTAAAGCCTCAGTAGCGCCTACTGTCACTTCTGCAGGTTTTGTACTTGTTTAATTGAGTAGGTGAGTCAGGTCAAAAAAAATCAGCAAGAGCCAAGAGAGCAAGCTGTGGTGCTGCTTTGTCTTCCTTCTCCCTCAATTTGATGAAATTAACTGGTTAAGAAAACATTTTGCTTGCCAGTCAGTTGTTATTAAATCAATTTAAAAAGTGTGCACTGTTGAATATCAGTGTGGTATTTTTTACAGAGAAGCCTGTACAGCTCTAATTTTTTACTTTCTAGATGTTTGGATAGCAATTGTGGCTGAGAATGCAGCACTATTTGAACTGATAAGAGAGGGTCACTTTTTGGCAGGATTTAATTTTTTCATTTCAACTTTATTTGCATTTTTATTGCCTCTTAGTTATTTTTTTTTGCAGTGTTTGCAATGAGAATGATCTTGCGATTAAAGGATTGAGTGGGATATTCACAGACTGGATTAATTTTTCATCAGTGTTGCCAACTTCTTAGCTTTTGCCTTGGTCAGATCATTTAATTTTCTTAAGCCTTGTTCCCCCATCCATAAAGTGAATATAATACTTGCTTTATTAAACATATATCATTTGTGTTTTTAAGCCATACTGTAGAATTTCATGATAAGCTTAATCTTATCTTCAGGCTACTCTGAAAAGAGATGGCTATCCCATCACTGGCTATGCATTTCTGAAGTCCTTTGGATGTAATGATTGTACAGATGCAGAGGGAAGTAGATCAGCTTACATGCTAGTAATTTAACTAATAATGTTTGCTGGGTTAGTTTTCTGTAGGGATCAGGGGCTTCTGTCTCAGTTCCCCATGGTTAGACTGGATTAAAGATTACAGGAAGCTGCACCCCAGTGCTATCAGTAAAGTATTAGCTGAGATATTTAAACCACTGTCATTGGCTTTCACAAAGAAGAGGGTGCAAGCAGGATGTTTAAGTCCAAAGACATGATCTGTGTTGCAATAAGCTTTCGTGATCAAGCTTCTTGAGGCTAGTGAGTATTCTGGACAACTATGGCTAAAGTACTGTTGGTATTAGGACTGGATGGTACATTTTACCTTGATAGCAGCGTGCACTTTTTTGACCTTCAAGACACTTTAAAAACCACCTGCTCATCAGAGCTTTGCGGTGATAGATATCTGTAGCATGAACGTTTAATTGGCCCTTTATTAGGTGGGCTACAAAATTAGACTGTTGCTTCAGTTGATCTGTGTTACTTCTATTATAAAATTCCAGGTTCTTTGGAAGTAACCTGAGTAAAACACTCTTGGTTTTATTGTATAATATTACTTAAAGCACCTTTCTTGAAGTCTTCTGATTTTTAGTAACTGCTGGAAGACTCCTGATTATAGCATAGGCTGCAAAAGTTGTGATGGTGGTGATGTAGACTAAGCTTAGATACAGTGTTAGCATAAATACTACTGGACTCCAACAAGCTAGTCTATACCCTGTGTTATCAGGGGATAAAGCAGGAGAAAAAAAAAAGAATTAAGGTGTGTTTTTTATTCAGATCTTGTCAAATTGGCCTTTTGTGTTCTAAACTCTTCTGTTAACAGATGACAATAGCAACCAGAGTTCAATAGCTGATGCTTCTCCAATAAAACAAGAAAACAGTAGCAATTCAAGTCCAGCACCAGAGCAGAATTTGGCAACACAAGCAGATGGCACTGAAGTAAAGTCTGATGAAATTCAGACAGAAGCAAAGGAGCAGCCTGGTTCAGAAGGTAAGCTGAAAGACCATCCTTAAAACCAAACAAAAAACCTTTATGGTGGTATCATTTATTTGCTTGTCCATTTTAAGAACTGAATAATAACTGTTTGAAATAAATGGCTTCTGAGTTCTCAGCATTTATGTGAAAATGGGCCATAATCTCTCTTGCTGAACCGTGATTCTTCCATACAACAGGAAAGGTCAGACTGACATTCAAAGTCATTTCAGAGAGGAAACAAACAAAATACTTGGTTTATCGTTGTCATAATCTATCTTAAATAATTTCTTCTTTCAAAGTAATGTTTGAAATGTCTGTTTCTATTTAATCACACAAACTCTGGAGTTACTTCTATAGGTCTGGGAATGTTTGTTGCCTAGTGTGAAAGTAAAGTGGAGTTGAGATACTTTTAAATCTATTTATTTTTTTAATTATGCAAAGTATAATGTAAGCTTTCCTTCTCGCTTAACCTTGTTAGTTGCTTATTCAAAACTTAGTTCTGAATGCTGTCCTCGTCTTTTAAAAGAGCTACAATATTGTATTGCCGTTGTACACAGATGAAAAATACGTGTGGGTTAAGAGATTGTTCGGAACCACATTCTTTGAATGGTATTTGGATAATTCAAACATGTTCAGTATATATATTCTTTGAAAGATAAGTGACTTTATCCTATTATAACAGATAAAATGTCCTTAACACCATTCTAATTATTGGGTTGCGAAATTCTTCCCATAGCAAAGCAATTAAATTATGCCCTCCTGATTAAGTTCTTAGCTCAGTGGATCCAGTAACCAATTTAAATTTAGAGCTTTTATCTTGGTAATACTAGAACGGTGAAGTATGTGAAAGTCATCATTGTTCATGGGGGGGTTAAATTTTTACAAATGAATCATCACCAAATTGAAATAAAATAGAATGCCAAATCCTTCAGAGAAAAGCTAAACTAGCATATTTGTGATATGGTAAACTGTAAGGATTTACTCCAAGGTCTAATATTGTCTGAACCCATTTGTGAGAAGCTGTTACATAGCACACACGCTCCCCTGACTAAATTTAGATTCAAGGAAAATCGTACCAAGTTCTCTGGATTAGTTCCAGGGTTGGTTACTGTAAAACAAAAGGGAGAAGTAATGGCAAAAACAGCGCCTTATTGACACGGTCTCTCTGTTGGTAATACGCTGTGTTTAAAAATGTATTAAAATGTATTAAATAATCCACCAAAGTGTTAATCTGATCGAGCCCCTGCAACTGTAACATAATTCAACAGGGTAGGGTTAATGACCTTGTACATCCCTCTCATGTTAACTACACTAAGCCTTGCGTTTTGAGCAAGCACAGGTGTGGGTTTTATTTTTGTTTTAAAGAACAAAAAAAGTTGAAAGCAGGTAGGAGCTGTAACAAGCTGGATGGCTTCTTCACAAGTATGCACCAGACTTGAAAATTCTATGCCCTTAATGGTTAAGATATCTAGCTGAATTTCTAGATTTTATCTTAAATGTAGTATCAAGGGAAAAAAGTGCATTTTAATTATCTGAATCAAAATTCCCCAATATAACTTTGCCCTATAGCCTTAGCTATGTAGTTTGTGTGACATTAATTATCACAATTCAGCCCTTTCTGTAGCTGCCTCTTCTGGTTTAAAATTGTCCTTGCATTCATTCAGCCCTTTTGCAAAGTTTATGTTGAACCTTGTTTGCTGATAGCATCCCACAGTTCTGTGTCCCAGGGTGTGTGTGAGTTTAGCTCCCTCTAGGGACAGATTCCAGCAATTGTCCGCAGCCGGCAGCATGGAGGCAAAGGTCTTCCGTAGTGGCAGCAGCCAGTGGTTTTGATCTTGGAATTTAATCTTAATACATTATATTCATACCGTTATGTATGTTATCAATGGTCACATGTGGGAGAAATTTGTATGTTCGGGGAGTGATAGTGAGAAACCATCCTAAAAGCTCCTGCTGAATGCTTTAATTTGTTTACAATAATTTCTTGAAATTTCAGATACCTCCGATGAACAGAACTCACAGTCTTCAATGGAAAATTCCATGAATAGTTCAGAGAAAGCAGAAATTCAGTCCTCTGGAGAAAATGATATAATTACAGAGGCATCTAAAAACTCTCAGGTAACCTTATGCACAAAAGCCCGATTACTTGGGATTTGGAAAAGAGCATTTTTACCAAAAAGCAAATGTAAGGAAGCCAGTAGTGTATTTAGGCTCATTTCCTAAGGTGATGACAGTAAAGCAGCTGTAGAGTATTAAATGCATAGGTGTATCTAGTGGTGTGGTTAATTTGATTGCCTTCTTGCATTTCATGTAATATGAAGGGTAACACTCGATTGGTCTGGTTTACTTTTCAAGTTCCAATACCAGGCTGTGTTAGTTTTGTAAGGAAGTACTAAAGTTTAATAATAAATGGTTTGGACATAACCTACTGAAAAAGTGCCTTTGAGGACCCTTCAGGGATAAAATGCTTTCTATAAAAGTAAATTCATACAGGGGTTAGGAATGGGAATTTTTGTAGATTTCATGGGCAAAGTGTTCTGATGTTTATTCACTGAGAATACTGAAAAATTCCGGTTGGGTGGGAGAAGGCAATTATCACTGTAATTGTCCCTTTCACACTGAAATCCTCAGGCAGAGCACTGCTCAGACCATGGATTTTCCTCTGGGGTGGTTGGCTTGTTTCAGTGCACACCTTGCTCTTTCAAAACATTCCGTGTTCTGTCCTGTAGAGGTTGCTTTTGCTACGGCAGGAACAAATTCATGTGCACTTGGTGTGGGTTGTGCTCACGTGTGGAGCTGAGGGAAGTCGGGTATAGCCTTGCTGGTGCTTGGAACATTCCCTGCGGCTTCTAGCCCGGAACTATAATTTTGTTTGTCAGTAGATGACGCAAGTGTAAAGAAGCTGAAGTAAGATGTAAGTAGAGGAGTGATTTTCCGGAAGCAAATTGACTTGGTCACGTTATTTTTGTCTCCAGGGATGCTTTGTATTTCACAAATGACACACCAGGGAATTTGTTCTTGCTTCTTGTTTGATGTTTATGGCACCTGAAATTGAGTGCAATGATAACATGATTGTTTTTCTTTCCCCCCACCACCATTAAGGACTCTGAAGGAGTGCCACCTTCTAAAAAGATGAAAGTAGAGGCTTCCCAACAAAACGTTGAAGAGATTTAGACTATAGATTTTTCTGGTCAGTTTTTACGTAAGGTACATCAGTGGGCTTAATTATAGAACAACCTTACTTAAGCATCTTCTCTTGGATGAGGACAGAACTCCTAACTTTTCAAGTTACCAAGCAAAAATCCAAGAAAGCCTAACAAAGGTTTAACTTCTCAGACACTGAAAACTTTTTCCTGTGAAACAAACATTGAGAACTTTAAGTTACTGTCTCTGAAATGGTTGGAGTAAACAACTCAGGAGGGGTCTACGCACTGTTTCTAAAGTCAAAATTACAATTATGTTGCTGCTGTATTTTTTTTCATTTCTCTATTTAACATTGTAAGATATTTAAGGATGGTACAGGTCAGGTATTAGCTTTCATGTGAAGTTCATTGTTCTGGCGTGATGTCTGCTTTTGTTTTGTGCCTTGTGTTCTGAAAACAGTGCTAACTTTTAACTTTTAAAAGTTGTTTTGCAACTGTCTCCTTTGCAAAGTGGCCTATGTTTGTATAATGCCGTGTAGAAAGGCTTTTTCTTTTTCTTTTCCTTTTTTTTTGTTTGGGGTTTTTGTTTTGTTTTTAATTTTTAAATCCCTGGTGCTTAAATCTTAATAAATACAGATCAGGAAGCCATTTTCACTCTTGGAGTCCAAGGAGAAAAAGGAGCTTGATATATTATTTTAGCAGCTATAGTGGAGATCTTTTATTGAATGCATGGCATTCGCAACTGTAAATTTGGTCTTCTAAATACTTAACTTCATCAGAAGTTAACATGATCTGTTTACCATTTATAGTCCAGATCTGAATATATAACACAACAGTTAAAATACTTGCGTATTAGGTCCAGATCTCTGTACTGGGTACAACTTGCTTTACAGAAGTGTTCCGCTATGTACATACATAGGATCAAAGGGATTGATGCACAGTGAATTTACTTTCAATTGGTCTTTTTTGATATGAGGTTTTCACTGAACTGGATTTCATTGTACTGTTCCTTTATAAGATGTTTACTTCTGTGTTCCAGGTTAATACTGTATTTGGGATTTTTTTTTTCCTTTGAGCAAGTCTTGTAAATAAGCCTTGTTTTTTTTCCATAGTATTTGCATAATTGATAGAAATGTTTTTTTTCCAATTATGTCAAATTGTGCTTATGCTCAACTTGATTGAAAAGCACTAAGCATGTGCAACTCCCTTCAAATTAGTGGCATTTAGAAGTGCAGAACCATCTGCAAAGGTCAGGTCACAAGGGCCTGATCTTCCAGTGGGCTTTGTGCTTCCAGGATGGGCACCCGGTTATAAATACTTGGTATCAGTGGGAACCGCTTTATTTCTCACTTTAATTCTTTTTATACACACACGTGCATGTGCACGTGTGCACACACACATGTTGCTGGATCAGGCCCTTAGTCTTTCTTCACTTTGTGTGTGAGAGGTGGAGCTTGTAATTTAAAATATGATCTCACAGCTATGGAAATGGTTGCATATAGTTTGTAAGCTAAGAACTGTAAATACTTTTTTAAATGAAAAAATTGCTTCCAGTTGATACATTTTCATAATTAGCTCTTCATTAAGCTTATTTATTTCTGAATTCTCCAATAGTGAAAATGGCTTGCACTTAGACTACTGCATTGCGTTTGCAATTACCACTTTATTATGGAAAAACAATGGGGAAGTGGGGGGGGGAGGGCGTAGAGGGAGGGAGGATTGGGGAGCCAATACTGACCTTCCATAGGATGTTTGTAGGATTAAACTCCAAATAACATATGACACTCAGTTTCGGAACTTTTCTTTTGTGTTGAAATAAACTTTTTGGATTTTAACTGAATAAAATTTGATTGCAAATCATTCATGAAAACAGTGTGCTCCCTAATAAGTTTTTGGGATTTCTGGTCTGATCATGAAGTCCATTAAGATTCTGAAAAAAAAAAAAAAGGAAATGAGGAGCCAAAAACTATATTTGCACAATATATGCAATGAAACGGTAGAATTCTCTCTTGAATTGTGTGTATGCCTAAAATGTGGATAACTGGTCAATGACGATTGATTTGTATGTATATTACATTCAGATTTAAGTGATATTTTGTGAGAAGTTCTATTGATATATTAAATGGGCAAATTTAGAAAGATTCAAACTTAAAAATATTTTTGATTTACTAACTTTTTTTTGTTATTTTTAATGCTAAAACAAAACAAATCTGATGCCACCTTTGATAAGTAGTCATTTTTACTAATCCCTATCAGGTGCATCACAGCAAGTTTTTAATTTTAATTTTGTAGAAGTTTCCAAGGGAATAAATAGACTTTTTGTTTAGAAACTAATTCCTGTACTTTAGGAAGAAATAAAATATATAAATAGCACTAAAAATACCTCAAATTTTTCATTAGATAGAAACATTTATTGGCATTATTGACATCAACAGGTTTAATTATAAACTTCCTTTTCTCTCCTGTGGCTTCTGCTCAGAACTGTTCATTGTTCTGTGGCTTACAAGATAAGGCATCATAATCATATTCCTAGAGGCTTTATTTCTGAACTAGTAATGCTTTATTTACAGCTTATACAGGATACATTCAGAACTTTTTTTTGTTAACCAGAGATTCTAGTGACAACAGACAACTGAACAAGCAGATAGATTTGGGTTCCTTAGACCTGTTATTGTCAGCCTCTTAGAAAAGAGACTTTGACATTACCTGGTATGAAGAAATCCAAAATAGTGTATAAGACTGTTATTAGTCTTTTTTTGAAGTGCCTGATAACATTTATGGGCCAACGGATGTGATTAAACACATTTTAATGCCAGAAAGTACAGATGGGACCAAACCAGAACATGGAATTCAAACCAACCTGAGGTTTGAAACCAGATCTAAATCCAGCTTTTTTTTTTGGCTTGGACCTGTCTCTACCAGAAACTTGTTTTATGAACTCACTGTAAAAGGGTTTATTGAAAGCATTGAGACGTGGAGCAGAAGGAGAGATGTAATTTTCTTCAAGATGACTGAAAGTTCTCATACAGCTAATGTTTTAGAAATAGTGCAAATATCAAGAAGTGCTTCCTTGCTACAATGCTGAATGTTGGAGCTTCAGTTACGAAAAAAAAAAAAAAAAAAAAAAAAAGAAAAAGAAACTAGAAGCAAGCAAGTAAATTAGCTGAGTTTGTGGAACGTGTGGGAAGGCCTTCCGAATAAGCGATTTACTCAGCCAAACATTTTATAGCAGAACTATTCCTTGGAATTTTTATGCTTGGGAAAGTAGTTGTTAAACATTCCAAAAAGTGCTGGCACTTACAAAACGACAAAAAAATAAAAATAAAAAAAAAAAATCAACAAGGCAGTATAAAATATTGGTTTTGGGTGGCTATCTTCATACATAAACATTGTCATGTTTTGGAATGTTCTTTATATCTAAGGGCCTGTTAGAAGGTGTAAAGAATTTTGTTTTCTTCAATACCTAATCGTTTTCCATCTTATGATTTGTGTGTGTGTGTGTTGTACAGCAGTATAATTTTTCACTTATTTATTCCATCGGTAGTTATGGTTTGTACAATGTACAATGGTTTCATTTCAAAAATAAAATAAAAAATCACAACATGAATGCTGTGTGAATAATTTTTATCAAGAAACTTAATCTCATTTTGTTTTTAAAATTTAAAATAAATTCCCATTTTATAGTCTTTTAAAATGTGCGTTTTATGGTGTTGTCTTATTTGGTAATGTGTAAAATGATTCACTTGATTCGACCAAAGTTGTTTTGATGTGTTAGCAGAACACTGCTTGGGAGTGGGGGTAATATAACAGCAGCAAACAAATAAATACGGGCGATGTAATTACGGCAGCCTGCAGAATAATTTGGTAATTTAAGGTGCTTACTGCGGGTTTGGTAGTCAGCTAAGGTGTTGTGGTAACTTAAGTTTGGATATAAAGTGTCCTGGTTATTTTCAGTGTTGTGTGTGCTTTGTCCCAAAGCAGTTTCACAGTCTGACAAGCAGCTGTGCTGGCTCACTGCTGCTGGAATAGGGAGCCACGACCAGCTTGCCTGCTCCCGGCTCGTTGGTTTTAATGCCTCCCTTGCATTTAATGGGCTGCTCATGGGATCCTCTTACGAACCACTTCAGTGTTCTACCCTGTGAGAAAAAAAAATATATTGTTATTTTTCCTTTTTTATGGATTAGGGAATTAAATCAGAATTATAAGGGGAAGGGTGGAACTGGGGGGAGAGGGAGAGAGGGGAAAAGAGCGGGTATGAATGAGGGTGTAATTAAAGACAGGTTCCAGAAGAAAAAGACTGAGCAGGTAAGGCTTCTGCCAGTAAAGGAGTGAGCAACAGCGCAGCCCAGAAAGCTGGATACAGAGCTGGAGGTTGGCCCTGTGGTTTGCCTGGGAGCAGGATGGGCAGAAGGGTCAGTGGAGCGGTAATGGGATGGCTGGACTCCCAGCTGCTGCAATCAGCCCCATGGTCTGAGGCTGTGAGTAAGTCTCCTTGAGCTCCCATGCCTCCTTCCTCATCAAAACGGGAAGGCTTATCTTCCTGTCTGTAGATTTAGAAGGATAATTTCTTACCACTAAGTGTTGTGGAGTACGCTGCAGGTATATTTTTAATCAGCTCGAATGTCTCTCTGCTCGATGTGTGTTACAGCTGAATTCTAAGTAAATGGCTGTTTCCTCCTGTGCTAAAAGCCTGCTCTGGAGAAGGAACATCAGCAGAAGATGGGGGCCTATGACACTGTGCCTTGCACTGCGGATTGCTAAAAACAGTAAGAAAAAGCATAGCCAAAAGATGCTGCTGTGGTCCCTTAGTATTTCTCTGTGCCTCCTAGGATTGTTGCTGGTGACGTAAATGCTAGTCAAAAGGTCTAACTCCAAAGTATATATATTTTTTAAGGGATGAATCTTTTCTTGCATCTGTGGTATTTGCACTGAGGATGATTAGAGGAGAAAACCCTTGAGCCGCTCTTAAAACCCTAAACTGAAGACTGCTACCTCAGTTTTAAATAATGGTCTGGTGTACTACTAACACTTCTTTGGAAATTACATTGCTACCCAGCAACTTCATTTTAACAAATTACCTCTTTCCATACAGGAAGAAATAAATCTGTAAGCAGGCCACCCTTGCCAGGTTAATGTGCAGGCTGTTGTGCAAGTCCTGTAGCCAGTGCTGCCACTGATGTGTAGTTGTGAGGTTTCATTAGTTCATGTACATTAACGAACTTTAACCAATTTTACAAGGTTTACCCTGAATGTCGCTTTGGAATGCTTTCATTTTTTGCACTTGGAGTACTGACAAGGATGTCTTGCTGGGAGATAGCTTTGTGTTTGGTGGTGGTGGTATTTTTTCTTCTTTTTGAACACCATTATCACTAAGCTAAGCTAGCAATAATCAGCTTCTTTGTAGCTAAATTATGAATGGCTTTTTCTTAAAAATTGTAGTCATACATAGTGTTGACCAAGAGCTGAATGTCAGTCTTGATTTTAAAGGCTTCTCTTTGGAGCCCTCACATGATATGATGTCTTCCTGCTCCTTCCATGTGTGGGGAGATATTTAACTTAACACAGTGATCTGTCCTGATTTCATGCACTCTAGTGCAGATCACTGCAAAGACATAATTGTGATGTTGTAAGAAAGCCTCTTCCTTCCACGCCCAAGACTCGTTATCTCCATCCCTTGAGTTTTCCCTTGCTCTTATTCCTGGTTTTACAAAGCAGAGAAAGTGGCACATGGCAATTTAGTATTTTCCATCCCCCAAGGAAGACTGTGTAGAAGAGCTTATTTTTCTTTTAAGGTCCTAGAGCTGAACATACATAAACGATTTCAAACCAGTGCTTTGGAGTCTGCCACCTAGAATACAGTTACTCTCCTGGTATTGAAGGTTTACTCTACAGAGTACACAATTTATTTATTTTTTTCTTGATTGATATATAGATCTTTATGTATATTTTTTTTGTGTGTATGCGCTGTCAGCTGCTGTTCTCTCCCCAGGCTAATACATCTGTTGGCCCTGTTGATGGGCTTTTATCCATATCTACAGGGATCCACTGCTTCCTTAATGGTGTTGAGAGGGGTGAAATCCAATCTTCCCCTGGAACTATCGTGCTTATTTTATGCACGGCACCAAGCAGGTTCGTGGGTTAGATCTGAGCCACCTGGCTGTCAGGGGAAGCCCTGGTGTCCCAGACTTTTTTCTGTGACTCCGGGCTGACCCCTTCAGCTGCCTTTGCAGCTTCGCCTGCTACTTCTGTAGCTGCCCTGGCTTTTTGCAGATTGCCTCTGGTCTATAATAAACAGTTTTCAATATTAAAGATATTTCATGGCTTTAAACTACTTCTAGTGTAATCAACATTCTTCAGCAAGCTCTTGGCTGTTCTCTATCTCTTAGGTTTATAAGTTTCCCCCCAGCTTAGAGCCGTTTTTCTGAGGAAGTGTATTGCCAAAGACCTCGTGATGATTCTGTTCCTCATGACCACAGCCAGCTCAGACTTTGCAGTCTTTTGGCCAGAGGTGGTTACGCGTTTCTAGTCGAGGCTTCCCCATACACCACCTCATGCCCCATGAGGTTTTCTAGCGGGGTGGAAGTGCCACCAGTGACCCCCAGGAGGAGTGGGGACAGCCCTGAGGGGCTGTGGGGACAGGGCAGCCTCAGCATGGCTCGGGGGCCTTGCGACATGGTGTCCTCCCTGCCCTTCCTTGGTGACACAAGGCCACTGGATGCCTCATGGGGCTGTTCCGTGATGGTGTAAGGGTAATAGGGTGGGTGCCAGTCATGGCCAAGAGCTGCTTTGGGAACATGGGAGCGGGAAGGACGGCCCAAACCTTTGCGCAGAAATCATTTATATTGTAACCGGGCTGTGGGGATCCTGAGGGAAGGGCCGGGGGCTGGACCCTTCCCTGAGGTAAAATCACCTCGGGGGCTGCACTCCCTGAGGTAAAACCACCTCAGGGCGAGCCCGCGGGGCTGAGGGGGCGCTGCGGGGCGGGCGGCACTGAGGCGGGAGCGGGGCGGGGGAAGGGGCGGAGGCGGCCCCGGCGGCCCCGGCTCCTTTAAGCGGGCGGCGGGGGCCGGCCCGGGGCGGAGCGGGGCGGTGGCGGCGCGGAGCTGAGGGGAGAGGAGCGGGCGGCTCGGCCGGGGGCTGGAGGAGGAGGCGGCGGCGGAGGCAGCAGCAGCGGGGCCATGGCCGCCGATGTGTTCATGCGGCCGGCGCGGCTGCTGGGGGCGGCGGGGCCGCTGTCCCCCCGCACGGAGCCCGATGAGGACTCGTCGGACACGGACGACGGCGGCGCCTCGTCGCCGGGCGGAGGGCGGCGGTGCGGGCCGCGGCGGGGGCAGCCGCCGGGCCCCCAAATCATCCACTCGGGGCACTTCATGGTGTCGTCGCCTCACAGCGAGCACCCTCCCAAGAAGGGCTACGACTTCGACACGGTCAACGAGCAGACCTGCCAGACCTACCAGTTCGGGGCGGCCCGGGGAGGCGGAGGCGCCGGGGGGCGCCTCAGCATCGACGCTTCCCTCACGAAGCTCTTCGAGTGCATGTCCCTGGCCTACAGGTACCGGCTGGAGGAGCCCCTTGGAGGGCTTTGGGGCTCGGCCCCCATCGCTTCAGCATCCCCCGGGCTTTGGGGGGGGGAGCCCCAGGGGCTCTGGAGGCTGAGGGGGAGGGAAGGTCCGGGGGGTTCCCGTGAGGCGCCCCGCAGCTCTTTTGGGTGGAATTCCTCTTTTTTTTTTTTTTTTGGTGACAGGTTCCCGCAAGTAGAAGCTGTCGTTGTTTCCTTTGTTCCGGTGGCTGCGGCTGGGGAGCAGCACTTCCTGGGTTTATCTGCGCCTTTTGCCCACGCTCAGCTTTGGGTTTTCGTCCCTTTCAGGGAGATATCCCGATATTTTCACGTTTGCTCCCTTTGTCTGCCTTCCAAAATGGAGGCAGAGCTTTGGAACAGAAGTGGTTTGGGGAAGATGTGTGTCTGCTTGCAGCTTTTGTTCCGTGTGATACAGCAAAAGGGGATCCGCTCCGGTGCCCTCTGGTAGGCACGGCTTGGAAGTTGATTAAAAGGAAGGATGGAAAGCTCCCCCGAGCCTTACCAGCAGGGAGATTTATCTTCCTTTTACCATCTTAGCTTGGTAAAAGGAAACAAACTTTGCCCACCCCACGTTTCTCTATTCTTTGTTCATTTTACAGAGGCTTTTCTCTGTTTGCAGTTTTTTTTTAGCGAACAGGAAGCAATAGAAGCGCCTGTTCTGTATGTGTAGTGAGAAAACGTGACATAAAGAACCCTCTTAGTCTTTTTACCACAGGAGTTATTAGTTACAGGCAAGTGAGTGAGTCTTAGCAAGGTGTGCACAAAGGTAGATGTGAAATCTTGGCGTTTACAAAGGAAAATAAAACTGCAACGCTTGATTAAAAATTAACCAGTCTGCCCTTACTGTACAGGCTGAGAGGAAAATGCAGAGGAACCAAAAGTATTGCCAGCGACAGAACTTGACTCCTCACATGTGTCTGCTCATCGGCCTCAATCTGCTTTATTTTATGTTGGGTTTCCACCAGTGTGTCTTTGGGATTTGAAGGCTGAGGAGCACCTCTAACAAAGGGAGGATTCTGTGACATAAATCTGAGGGTGCTGAAACCTGTTATAGATGCATACATTTTGCACCAAATTTATGTTGGTGGAAAGGGTTTTATCCTGCTTGTTGGTGGTAGTACAAGGCAGGGTGCAGAAAATGTCTTCTTAGAGGTTGCCAAAGAAAAGCAGATTCTTCATGTTTTGTACATGGGTACCTGAGTGTGGGCTTGCTTCTAATCATGTAAAGTCCTGCCCAGGTTCTGTCTGCTTACTGGGTGGCTTTTTTTGCCTAACAGATTGTAAAATTGTCTCTGAAAGGCGAGACCATTACATCATACTGTGATGAGCATAGGTACAAAATGAGGAGCTGTGATGATTTAAAGAATGGTTGATGGAGCACGGAAGCTGAACCTCTGTACCTGAGGAGTGGTCTCTGTCTGTGTTCTCCTCAGGAAGCACATGGCCCTCAGGTGAACAGCAGCTGCCTCCTCTGCCATGCTTCAGGTTTGGTTTGAGGTGTACGAGCTGGATATGGGGACATTGTAGTTATTGTTGCCTCTGTGGCATCTTCCTCCTCATTATCTGATTCAGCACTGACAAAACCTGCAGATACTGTGTGTACATTTTTCCTACAGCCATCACTGGATAGAAATTCACTCTAGGGAAAAAAAAAAAAAAAACACAAAAAAAAAAAACAAAAACTGCAAAACAAAAAGGTGAAGAAATGTGGTTTGTGGCTGTTGCAGAGCTAGCAGCAAGGGGCATGAGCTAAGTAATCATGTTCCTAGAGCTGGATGATAGCTATGTTAAATATAAAAACAAGGAAGTTGATGTAACAGAGCTGTGTGCTGTATTTATTTACAGTTGACACCCGTTGCTAGTATTTCAGTGTTTAAAGTCTTAAAAAGAAGCACTGAATTGTCTGTTATCTATTAGTTTTACCAATGAGCCAGCAAAAAAAAGTTTTTCTAGATTACCTAGATCACCAGGTCAGGGTGATTTATGTTCAAAACGACCAAATTTATGCTGAATCACGTTCGCTTTGGGATGCACAGCATAGCCTGGGCTCTTTTATTTGGCTATCCTTTTTTTTACTTCCTTTTTTTCCTTTTTTTTTTTTCTTTTCTTATATGGCTTTGTGCTGTTAAGAACTGCTACACGTTTTATATCAAAAAAGCTATTTTCAACCATGAGGGAAGTAATTCCCTCCTGCCTTTGAGCAGTACAAGCTAACCTGATTTTAATTTTCGTCATATGCGCCTCAGTCACGTATCCAGCAGCACAGGTAGGAAAACCTCATTTCAGATGAGCCATTTCACAGGGGGGAAATGTGACTGGGGCATGCTCTGCTGTACAGTTAGGAGATTAAAACAATCTTCTAAATCAATAAGTTACTTATAAACGCTACGGTTTACAACAGGTATCACGTGGGCTGCGCTTTATCTAAATGTCACCAGTTTTTTTCCTGAGATTGATTGTGGAAATCATATCACACCAACGGACGTAAAAGAGCCCTGGTTTTTCTCTTCTCATCCTTTCATCGCAGCCCTCTAAAACACTGTGACCTTGCAGGACTTAGTGTGTGTAGGTGACCCAGGTAACTGTGATCAGCCTGTGGCAGGTAGGCACTTGAAAGGCAAAGATGTAGAAAATGTGCTTTCCAAATTGGAAATGGTCTTTGACATCGTTCATTCTAATAAAGAGAAGCTATGCCAATGGTTGAGTGGCCCATAATGGTCTTTAAGCAGAATTTTGTCAAATGATATGTAATCCTGATAGTTAACTTAGTAAAACCCTTTAATAACTTTACAATTATTCAAATATTTACATTGCCCGAGAATAACTTTCCCAAACTGAACTGTATTCTGAGGTGTTCCGATTCCAGCACATCACAATGTATGTTTTTATTCTCAGATGTGGACAGAAGAATTTTTCCTCTTCCTTTTGGACAGCTGTTGTCTTCAGCAGCAGGATAACGCTCGGCTCCTCACGGAGTCCAGGCTGAAGGCTTACATGAAGGAAAAGCTGTGCCTTAAGAAAGGTCACTGGAAACCATGAATCACCCTGATGGGCTGCAGCGTGGGGATGGGAGTGTTCCCTGTGGAAAGCTCTGCTCTGTGAGCAATGGCATAGAGTTTGCTTCAGTTGCTTTCCAGGTGTGGAGCAGTTAAATGGCAGTGCAGAGTTCACTTGGTACTCACGCCCTGTAAGGGAACAGGAGTTTGATGAGGGCCTGGGACCACGGAGCTCATTTTCTCCATGGAAGCTCCCCTCCTGCGGCACTGGGAGAAGATCTGTGCTGCGGAGAGAATGGGCTGGTCAGTTGTGTGTGGAGTGTGGTCACATACGTAGTGTAAACACAGCACAAGCTTTATTTTAGGAATTAATGAGCATGAGTAGTATCCTTAATGTGGGCGGTTTTCTTTTTTAACTCGTGTTACGTATAATTATGCCAGTTGATGTCAATCTTACTCAGCGGTAGGATGTGATAGGGGCTTTGTGGGCTCCTTTATTATTCAGCAGTCTCAGAGCTCTCACCTTCTAATAAGAGCTTAAGGAGCATGCCAGGTGTTGTACTTCAGATAAGAGCCTTAGCACTGCCATGAGATACTCGCTTAAAACCTCCTGGATCCTGCTCGTTAAAGTTGCACGGAACATGACACTTGGTAATGTTGCACGGACACCGCTGGGAGTGGAGGCATCGGCCAGCGTTTGAAAAACTTGCCAGGTCATTTCTAGATCTCCTCTCTCCTCCTCAGCAATCTGACCCCATCACTTCACGTAGCTGCAAGCCAGAAACGTTCCCTTCGCTGGTGGACTGACGTTAGGGGTCAGCTTGTTTCCAAAGCACGCCTGCCACATTTACTTGGTTAATGCAGCGTGTGCTTTGGGAAGTTCTTAGTGGCGCTAGCAGGTCTGAGATAAAAAGCTTCCAGAACTTAATAATGTGTTATTAGATGCTTAGATGCTGATTTAGGAACTGCTCTGACAGATAGACCTGTACTCATCCCTTGAATGAAGCCTAACTTAGCAGCATTGCTGTGCTACGAGTGCTCGCGGTTAAGGGTAGCAAGGATGCTACCTTCAGGGTGCAGTGTGGATCGGGGCGTTGTTCCTGAGCCTATTACCTTGCGTAGGTCAGAGGCCTGATATAGTCACAAGCTTTTAAGCTCTGCTTAAGATGGGCTTTTAAGTCCCACCTTGCCAACCTTGAACCTCAGGAAGGTCTGCAGAAAGATTGCTGAGCTGTTTTCCTCTCGAAGATGCGTTTGTAAATGTTTAGTGGTGGTGTGAAAAGACATTCGTTGAAATTAAGGTTTTGGTGTCTTTGGTGCTGCACACGACTAGGAAGGAGTGACAAAACCTGTGGGCAGGTTTAGATCCAGGAACAATTCATTTTGTTCTGCTCCTGGTGATTTTGGTGGCCGTGAGCTTCTGGTGGCTTCTGTGGAGCTGGCTGTGGAAGGTACTACTGCGGTCTGGGGTGCGGTGATCACGCTTCTTATAAAAGCCCTGTTGTTGATAGCATCTTGTGATTTACCGTTTAATCTGCATGTTGTGTTGTGGTTCTCTTGTCCTGTGTTTCCACGCAGTAAACAGATCTTATTTTCTGGCTTAAATACAATGTGGATTTCGTAATCACAATTTTTGATGGGTTGCTGAAATAGGGAAGAGGGAGCTAGTGCGTCCTCAGATTGCCAGTTCTCAGTAACTTCTGCATGGTCTGGAAAAACAAAACAAAACTTGGCTGAGCTGCAAGACTTGGAGTTACTTTTACTGAAGGTCTTGTGTTGCGTGGTTGTGGTGTGCTCTGAGTGAAGCAGAGTTTGATGCCCACAGAAATTATCACATCGATTTCCAGCTCTCTCCCCCTTATCATTTTTTTCTTTCTTTCCGCGGTGTGGCAAGAGGAATTAGAGCCAAGAAACTCGAAACTCAAGTCTTAACTTCACTTTCCACATCCTCCTTTAGTAGGTCATTGAATCATTCTTGTTTGTTACTCTCCCATGTGGGGAAAAAACACTCCGCTTCTTTGGAAGGCGGGGTTGGTTACCCAGGCACTTCAGCAGCTGCTTATCTGTCCGCGTGTCCTTAAGCTACGATTAGCCTTAAACAAACGGCTGTCTGCCTGCAGCAAGGTAGAAAGTGGTGGGGAGGAATACCAGGAGCTTTGTAGCCATGCTCAGCTGGTGGCTAGGTGTTTCTGCAGTGGCAGAGGTGTTTGAACTGCAGAGAAAAGTAAAAAACATGAACTCTTGTATGTGTGAGCAGGATTTCCCCCTAATATTTGTTCTCGAGTGATCTCTTGCAAAGAAGGAGGAGGGAGGAGGTGAGGAGTGAGGCTAGGGGCTGGCTGAGATATGGAGCAAAATTAGGAGGATCTCTGAGGAATGCACTGAGTGAATCAGAAGGGCTGAGATAAAACCACATGGTGGAGTTGATAGCGTTGATAGAGGCTAAAACAAAGCAACAACAAAACTTAGCAGTTTAGAAGCTTGGACCAGCTTGGATTTACACTAGTACTTCATTTGTAATTAAAGACCAGGCTATATGCCTGCTACTTCCTTTCCTTTGTATGCAGAAATTAATTGCATTTGCAGTTTTCCTCATCTGTCCTTTGATATTTGAATGTCACTGGCACAAGCAGTCTTTAAAGACAAAACTTCTAAGCTACTTCTGAGGAAAAAGGCAAGGTTTCTGAACTCTTTGATGGCTGTTGAAACATTTTACAGCTTTCATACAATTTTCCTTTCGCTCTGGGAAGGAAACCTTTAAAATATCTATACAACAATTGTAGAGATGATTAGGAAAAGTACTCGTTTCAGTTGCCTCCAAAGAAAATAGAGTTTGTTCTTTGTGTTGCAGACAGCGATGGAAAATTCAGAATCTGATTGTTTTTCGTGCAAGCTGGAGTTCCACTATTGTCACCATTTCTGAAGCAGGAAGGCTCGGGAAGTGGGGTTAGCAAAAGCTGGGGTTTCTAGAAGTGACTGCGGTGGTTTCACTGCTAGAACAGAAATTCCAAACATGGGCTCCTCAAATATATGTTTGCTTGTTCAAAAGGGGGTTGGAAGGTCACTTTTGATTATTTGTTTTGTAGGTAGAATGTGCTGTCTTCGTGCTATTTGTAATATGATTCATGTTGACATCCCTTTGTGAGGAAGGCAGTAATCGCCATCGGAAACGTTCCCGTATGCCTTCACCACAGCTTATTTACTTTGTGACACAAGCACAAAGCTTTTTGCTAGCCTTTACTTTCTGGCCTGTTGATCTTAGATAAATCAGCTAGCTGCTTATTTTTCCCTTTCTCCCATCTGAGAAGGGCCAAGGAGGTCTCAGCACTGCAGAGACTCAGATGTGTGCACCGGTGGGTTAGAGAAGGGGAGACAAAGGCATGGAGTTGAGAAGTGACCTGACACGGGAGTCTGAAAGGAAGCTGTATCAAAGGTTCAGCTACAAACCTAAGTAATAAAGGAAAGGAGGCAAAAGGAAGATTTAGGAGGGAAGGAGGAAGAAGACGTACGGCTGACACCTGTTAGAAAAGCCATTGCTGTTGTAACCGATGAGGAGCTGTACAGGTGCAAATTACAGGGTAATAAAAGCAGGCTGGTGTTTTAATACCCATCTTAACGCATCTGGAAGGCAGCAAGCTGCTGCCTGCCTTTGGCATTCCCTGACCTGCGGGCAAAAGGCACCTGCCTGCACCCTGGGGAGCTGGTGCCTGCACTTGGGAGACAAAGCGTCACACTCCCTGGGAAAAGGCTGCACCTTGCAGGCACCAAGGAAGCTTAAATACCCGGTACATAGCTCTCAGTTGTGAAATCTGTGGCTGCTGGTGGCCCTCTGCAGAATCTAGATTATTTTTCCTAGAAAACTCCTGCTTTTAGAACAAAAGGAGCTGTTGTGTTTGTAGCAGTTTGGGTTTTTCTCCTGCAGAGAGCTGCTCTGTTGGGCTTGGAAGTCCGAATGGCATCCAACTCCCTGAGCTGTCAAACACTTCATTGCCACGTGAGGCTTGGCCCCTTTCTGCAAGAGACATTTGCTCAGGAGGTGAATGCAAAACCCCACTGGCCGCAGGCAGCTGCTTTCCTTCTGCCAGTAGGAGAGCCGAGGGCTGCAGTCGCTGTTCCCTCCTGGAGAAGGTTTCGTTTTGTGCTTCAAGGTGTTCACACCAGGGAGCTATTTAAGAAGGAGCTGAGCATCAGCAACAGTTGGCTACCTGTGTGCAATGCTGGTGGTTCTAAGGTTGGGCTGTGCTTGCGTATGTGCAACAGAAAATGGGAGGACCAAGGCCCAGGCTGTGATGAGTAGCCCTGAGAGCTGCTTCGTCACCTCCAGGCTGTAAAGGAGAGGGCTCGGGCCGGGTGGGAGGGCCTGCAGGATTCCCACAGAGCAGTGTTCGAATCCAGTTTTGTTTAATTAACGATATGTCAGTGTGCTTAGGCCAGACCGTGGCTGACCTACTGATAACCCTGGTGACACGATGTGTTCCGTGCCACAGCGCGGTGCTTGTACAGAAGGGGGGTCGATTGCTCACGTAACTGAGCGTTTGACTCGATGAATTGCAGACTTGTTCTGTAGCTCGTCCAAATATCTTAATGACTTGTCACGTTTTAATGACTGGTTAAAGTTTAGTTGGGCAACTTTTTGGTCTGCAGTTTTGCATTCACAGAACATTATTTACAGCACTAATGCACAGTTACAGGCTTTCTCATCCCTCTGCTTCTAGTTCAAGCAATGGTGTCATGCAAGGAAGCTATGCTATGTTTCATGCTTTTTATTACCTGATTTTATTATGTTTGGGAATGTCTTGCATATAGAGAGAAATACATATATTTTTTTAATGTCATGTGAGATTTCTGGATTTCCAGAGGTGTGTATTTATTGCTCGTTTATACCACACTGGAGCGAGCGGAGGATAAATTTGCAATTAAACTGCGTATGTTTTGTTTGCCCTTCTCTCTTTAATCGCAGATACTTCCCTGTGCATTCCCTCAGTGATATGGGAAATGAAGCACAGAATTTGGGGGAACTGAGCAGGAATAGAAGAGCCTCGGCTGCGCCCAGCTGGAGGAGGAAAGGCAGCCAGCTGAAGGGACCTACTCCCTTTCTTCCACAGCCATCCTCCTACAAGCGCAGGAATCTTGTTCTTGTAGCTTTGTTTCTGTGTGAGCACAGAAAGGCTTCCTCCCGTCTCGGTCGGGAAATAAAAGGGTGGTCTTGTCTTCGCCAGTGTTTGGTGGAGTCAGCTTGTACTAGGGCTGGCTCCTGAGTAAGAGCAAGAATTGCAGAGCTGAGCCTTAAGGGTGACTTGGGGGGGAAGGAAAAGATCCAGACAGCCTTGTTCTGGTGTAGTAAGGTTGTCCTTCCTGAGAAGGAAGATTGCCATCGTTAGTGCTGGAAATGAACAAGTATAAACTGCACTTTTTGTGCTTGGGTCTTGCAAATCTGGGGGCAAGGTGGCATCTTGCAGGTCTCTCAAAGCGGTGTTTGTGTGGTCTCCTGCTGTGCTTGCTTCCTGCAGAACCCTTTTGAAGCAGCCCTGCTGCAGAGGTAACTGTGTTGGGAGTTCAAGTGTACACCAGCCCCTGGCTGTTGCTAGAGCAGTGGTGGTAAATTTGGGGGCTTGGTCCTGAGGCTGGGTAGGAGAGGTGTGCAGGAGCATTCCTCACTCCTGCAGTTTGTACTGCATCCTGCACTTAGGACAGATCTACAGGAACGTGCATGATGTTCACAAGATGGGACCTTTTTTTTTTTTCCTCTGATCCTTCCAGCAGCGAAGCCTGTTAGTCCTCATGTATCAGCGTGGACAGGGGATTTTTATTTTTAAGCAGTATCTCTGCATAACAAGATCCAAGCAAACACTGCAGAGGCACGAAGGACGCTTTTGCTGCTGGAATCTGTCATCTTCATTGTTTTCAGAACTCTGGCGTGGGATGTTTACTCAAAATCCTGGCCTCCGTTTCCCTCTGCCACTTCATTTACTCTCTCTTCCCTCAGGGCCTGGCAGTAACGGGGGCTTTGCCTGCAGCAGTTCAAGGACGCGGCAGCTGAAGTGTGGGGCTGAGACTTGTGTCAGGGCTGCAGTGAACGCAGCGATTTCTCAGTCTGACAGCCACAACAGCTCCCTGTCGGTGTGAGCAGGTTGTCCAAACCCTGTTCCTGCCTGCATCACCCCGTCTCTGCCAGGGGCTGCATCGCCTTGGCTAATTTCTCACCCGATAAGGTCCTAGTGCAGGAGGAGAGCCCATCAAACCAGGAGTGACGGTACAGAGCCCAGGCCTGTGTGATGTTATTTTCGTGTCTCTGGAGCAGCTGGAATGAAGTGGCGTTGGGATTGCACAATAGATCTAAAAATAACTTGGGCCCACTGCATTTAATTACTGTCTAGCAACTGTACATTTGTGTGGCTAAACATGAGCCAGCAAAGACTCTTCAGCTAAACTTGTTCTTGCTGCATCTTGCATCCAGATCTGAGGCTGCTGTTAAACTTTTTCACTGTTTATCTTCACTAATGACGTCATTCCCAAAGGGAGAGCTGCCCAGTTCCTCGTGATTCTTCTCTGAAGTCCGGGGCTGCTCTTCAATCTCTCTCCTTACACAGACCTTTTGGTTCTGGAGCTGTGGTATCACACCTGAAGTAGCCTGTGCTAGTTACTGAGAGCTATTACTTTGTAGCAGGTTAGAAACAGAAATGAGCAACACAGTAAAAAAGGAGAGGCATGCAAGTAAAAATGAAGAAAAAAAAAAGTAAAAAAGGAAATAGCTGAGCTCTGGGCCTGGCAGCTGTCAGAGAAGTGCCAAATGGGAAAAGGCCCATTTGGAGGATCTTGTTGCATTTCTGATGTGCCAATCAATAGTTATGGATATTACCTGCTGCCACGTTTCCCAGAGCAAAGAATGATAAAATTTGTTATTTTCTAGCATGGTTGGTCTCTGCTCATTCTGATGAATTCCTCGATGTTTGTACAGAAGCCGTGGCCACGTAGGCAAGCAAGTTAAACTGCTAAAGTGATACTGAAAGTGGGAGCTGCCAGCATCAGGAGGACTTGCTGCCTTTGAGGGAGGTGACACAGCAAAGTCTGTGCTCTGCTAAGCTGTGGATTCAGAAATGGGCTCTGAGATTCACGTCTGCTAGCAGCACGGAAGGACCTGGATGTTACATACCATTCCTCTCGTGCTAGCTCATTGCGGATGGTGTTCAGCAGAGGTAGGAATGTTCCCCACTATGCTTTCAGACTCCTGCATGTTAATGTCTGCACGGATACTCAGCCTGGTCCAGTTTTCTGTTTGCTGGGTAAACACATAGCCCTGGCAGGATGGAGGGCGAGGACGTGATCGGAAAGCACGGCGGTGGCATGCCAAGTGTGGGGATGCAGGGAAAGGGAGCGATCTGCTTGTGTTTGCTCTCTTACAACACAGCTTTTGAGAAAGAAAATCAAGAGGAGGAACTGTAGTGGGGCAATGGGTTAACGACCTCAGAACGCACGCAATAATGACTCCTTTGGATTTGAGGATATGGAAATTTTAAAAAAGAAATAAACTGAAGGATTTCAGTATTATTGTGAAATACTTAGACCTGCTGTGGAGCAAGAGAAGTACTTCATATGTTGACAGCTTGTTCCAGATGAACCTCGTGTTGGGGTGGGAGAAGTAACTTGACTAAAGACACAGATGTCCTCAAGGAGGAAACTGCACGTACTGCAGGTACTTAGCAATCATGTTTGACAGCTAAAATGCATTGAAAATAGAAAGCAGATGTTGTGAAATAGCTGAGAGCCTGAAGCAATCTATCAAAAAGCTGGGACATCTGAATCTGCTGCGGCAGTCCCCACGATGGCTGTTCTCTGTTAAGAAAGCCATTATCCCTGCCTTTTCTACACAAAGAGCTGCCAGATCAGTACAAGTTCAACTCACATCGGTATGATAAAAAAAAAAAGGGGGGGGGAATATAGACACAGCACGAGGAGAAATAAAGGTTCTTCCAAATCACTTGCAGGGAGTAGGTTGGTATCATTTCCTTTTACAACTGAGAAATGTTTACAAAAGACTGACCTGCTCAGAAATGTGCGTTGAGTCAAGGTATGCAGAGGGCTCGGTTAACCTGCTCCCTGGTCAGGAAGGCTTCAGAGCCGGGTTGGGGCTGTTTTAAGCTCTGGCTGCCCAACCCACCTGGGAATTCATGGAGCTGAGTTTTGCTTTGTCCAGGGCTGCCTGCGATGTGCAGGGCCAGTGGGGACGTGGTCCTAGGGCCTTGCTGCCTTTAGTAATTTCTGAAGATAGCTGGAGGAAGGGTTCTGGAAGTCCTGTTCTTGCTGTTCCCCAAGCACCTGCTTGTGGCCACTGCTGGAGACGGAGCACCGGGAAGCTGGGACCTTTGGCCTGCCCGTAGGGGCGTTCGTGCAGCTCTTACGATAAAGCAGGCGAGGCTGGTGCCAAGTACTACAGCGAGCTACATGCTGTAGTACCAGCAGTGGAAAAAATTCCAGGCAGCACTTTCACTGCTAACCTCTTATCTCCATTAGTAGGAGACTTGTCTTTTGCTGTGTAAAAATTACAGCCTTAGAGCGCTCTCGTTTTGTAGCTTTTGCTTGGTGCAGAAACGTGTTTTTTTTTTCCAGCACAGGGCAGTACGTGTCAGTGGCACTCGGGCTCTGGAAGCTGCAGATAAGTGCAGTTGGTGTTGCTGCGTGGCTGCTCTCTGTGATACCAGCCTGCTGCCCTGCTGCTGACTTCCCCAAGGGGCTGCCTGAAGGGTCCGGGTGTCCCAGGGCCCTGCGCACAGCCAGCCGGTACGTTTGTGCCTCTGGTGCCTCTGTGGTTGGATGGTGTCACCGTGTGATGAGGTTTCACTCACTCACTGTATCAAACCAGCAAAATCTTAGTGAAAAGCACAGCTCAACCACGAGGCTCCGTCATCAGATGCACAAAAATCTGCATTAGAAGCCAGTTCATTGCTGCTCCTAATAAAGTTTTGCTCAGTGAGTCTCTAGGAGCCCAGCGTGCCTCCCATCTGAGTATCCAGTCGCACAGCAGAACCCTCCAATCTCCAGTAAAAATCTTAGTGGAGCTTAAGTAGCCTCAAACTTTTATCAGCAGTTTTTATTAGCACATTAGTAGGCTTGGATCTGACCTTGCGTGTGCTGATTGTACCCTGTGTGCACGGAGTGAGCTTTTAAAACAGAGAGACAGAGCCTGGGAAGTGTAGAGAGATTTGTAACAAATGCCATTTACCTTTCATCTGAGCACTCAGAGGGACCCTGCAAAGTGAAGGCAGCCTTATTGTGATTTTTGCACTTGGAAAAAACACGGTTCAAAAAGAGGCGTGTGCTAGGGACGTTTAGCAAGAGGGAGTTTTGCTTTGATTGTTTGGTGGGGGCTGTTTGTAGGAAGATTCAGGACAGCTCTGATTGTCATCTGCTTCACTTGGGAATCCCCTACATGCTTTGGGACCTAGACCATGCAGGTCCCTGCGTGTCCTTGGACAGGGGATTGTGAGTCCAGCTGCCCTAATGAATGTGTGGGTGTCTGGCACAGGAATTTCTGAGCTGCTTCGCTGGTGGATATTTGGTCGTGGTGGTTACTGCCAGCAGAGGAACGACTTTATAAGAAAGGCCGCTCGTGTGTAGTGTGGAGAGACAGGAAGTAAAGGAAAGCTTTAAACAGCCCCTTTGAAACTTCCTGCTTCTGATTAGAGCACTTTACATGGCGAGGGAGGGAGACATTTGAAGTGGTTGATGAACTCGGTGTATGCTAGGTGTATTCAGGCTCCTAGGGAAGGTTCCTGAGCTCCTCAGCGACCCTGGCTGGAGGTGAGTGCTGGAGGTGTGATCCCAACGGAGATCCTGAGAGGAAGCACCGCGAGTCCCGAGCTGCTGATGGTCGGTCAGGTGCAGTTATAGTGCTGTGTACCCTGACTTCATTTGCAGGATGGGGGCTTTTCTCCCCCAAATATAACACACTCAGCAAGAGTTTCTGTTCTGGCTTTTCAGTCTCTTTTCACACTTCTGAAAGCTTGGAGGCGTCATCGTGTCATAATCACTGTGTGCTCATCCTGGTACCTGGCCTTTCTGGAAAAAGGGATGTCATTTGGATTTCAGTGCCACTGAATTTGTCTTTCCTCAGCCTTAAAGGGAGGGACACGGAAGGGAGGAGAGGATTTGGAGTTGTAGTTGTTGGAGCCTGCAGTCACAGACAGCACTGCTAAAACTTCACACCCCGAGCATCCACAAACCTTCTCGGCTGTCTCATTTTCAGCGATTTATCACTGAACAAATTGTGTTCATTTTTTTTAACAGGCTTTGAAAGCATTTCCTGCTTGTGTCACAGAATCACGCAGACACTTTCGATCTCTGTGCTTGTGTGCTATTCAGTCCTGTATCTATTACAGAGTTAAAAACCTTTATGCACAATCATTATAAAGTAAAAAACTGCTCTCGAGTGCGACTGGAGCTGTGCTGCCAGGGACAGCGCTGGCCTCTCCACCCTGTGTGCAACCAGGAATCTCCCTCGGCCTGTCCAACCCTAACTTGGCAGCGAAAGCCCTGTGGGAAAAGTGAGGCGGATTCCTTGCGGTGAGCATGAGCACGCTTCTCCCTCGTGCCCACTTAACCCCAGGAGGGGTCACTTACACAGCTGCGCAGCTCCTGCTGCTCTCGCCGCTGACCTGGAGGTGAAGGTCTGTCAGCCACCGCTCCTTCCAAGCAGGCTCAGCCTTTCCTGGAGGCTCAGCCTTCCTGGGAGGCTGCGGGTGTGTGCTGCTGGATCCCTGGGAACGTGGCTGCTCCTAGCAGGGGCCGCAGGAGCCGCCTTCCCCTGCTCCCAGCTGCTCGCTGCTTGCTGGAGGCTGGTGCTGGTGAAGTCACTGTGAAAGCATTTGTCTGCGCTTGGATCCAAAGAAGTAAAGATTTTCCTAGGAGGTGTGTGTGGCCTTTCGGAGGGGCCTTTTTTCTATTTAACTCCTTTTTTTTCCCGAATTCCAGTCTCTTTATGGTGACTCTGGCAGGGGTTTTCTCCCTGTGTTACCCTCCAGTAGCCTTAGTAGTAGCAGCACCGTGCCATCACCCTCCTCCTATCTCCTGGGTAGTTCCTGGCTTAGCTTTTATGTATGGCTTCAATAAACTGGGTGTGCTGTTGAAGCCTTGAGTCTGCAGTAACTCAATTTGGGAACGAGCCTGGTGTTTCTCACGCTGCAGGGAGCCGCTCGCAGACAGCTGCTGGGAGAGCTTCCTTGCACAGGGGGCGAGGTGGAGCACCTCTGCTTTTTAAAACACTGAAGTCATTTTCAGAATAAGATCCCTGAAGTCTCGGGGTGTATTTATAGGCTCACAGCGCCGTGCCCAGAACGTTACCCTACCCTCCCCTACCCTCTGTGGCAGAAGCTCTGGTTTCAGGTTTCTGTCCCCGGTAAACAGCTCTCGGTTCCTGTCGGTATGAGAGCTGCGCTGATCTGCCCTGCTGATAGGGTTTGTTTGGGTTTGTCAGGGGCTCTCTGGGTGAAAAGTCTCTGAACCACAATTTAGGTGCTTAAAATAAGGTCCTGGATTATCTCATCTCATCAGCCTATTACCCTAGGCTAAGGCCTTAGCATACCAAAGGATCCCCACCTGCTGGTGGCTCTGTGCAAGAGGGTCCTCCTGGTAAATGGGCAGGGAGGTGCTCAGGGCAACACCTCTGCTTCCTGGGCATTTGCACATGAGAAGAGCCCTTTGCAGTGAGTGTTTTGAGAAGCTTGAGCAAAACCCGGTGATAGGAATCAAGTTTTAGGAAGTGGAGAATTTCAAAAGACTGAGGAGGATCGCTTCCCATAGACTGAAGGTGCTCTGGAAGTGCGTGGTGGAAAGTCAGCCTCACGAGGGAACGCAGGACAGGCTTCAGAACCAAGGGAAAGCAAATACTTGGGTGAAGCTCCTCTGCCTCCCAGCAGGGATTCTGTAAGAAAAGTTCATGTAGAACTGATTCATCCTCGTTGTGCCAACTCAGCATTATTAGATACAGGATGAAATGTTCCTTGAGCAGGAGGGAAGCTGCAGCAAGGCTGATGGAGAGGAGGTGATGGGGAAAAAGGGTGCTTTGGGTGCCGTGGCTGCTCTCTGAAAGGGAATCGTGCAGCAGGGAGGGAGCTGACAATGAAGCTGTTGGCGGAGGTGATACAGCAAAGAAAATCTGGCAACTATCACAGCCCTCACTGCTGCAGATCAGAGCGGAGTTACTCGTGGGCCATTGCACATTAGGGGCCCGTGGTGTGTTAAAATTGTGTCTTTTTGCTCCTTCCAGACAAAGACTAGAGTAAGTGTTCCCTAAATGCAAGTCCTCATTCCGGTGGTTATAAAATAATTCTGACAGCTGTGTAGGTGATGCAGGATGCTCGTTTCTGGTCGTCCTGGCCCCGGAGCACTGAGCTGCGTGAGGCCGCGTGTGCAGTCCCAGCAGCAGAGAGGAGGAGCTGGGTGTGAAGGTTTGATCTCCAGGAGGTTGATTTCAGTTGTTGGCCTGCAGCTTGCAGGCAGAGAACAGCTGCCTGGCGCTCTGGTTTCAGGCTTGCTGCTTTACATACAGAGATAACGTGCTCATTTAGCTACAAGGGTGAGTCATCCAAAACATGAGGCATTACGCTACACCGCAGAAGACATGAAAAGGAATTGACTTTCCACCTTCTTACCCGGCTGTTGTTGGAGGCAGTGCTGGTAGCACCTCCTGTTCTGAGCGCTGCCCACTAATTCCCGCTGTGGAACTGCACTTCTGGTTATTTAGCTGTTAGAGCTGAACTTTCGCATGTTTAAGCCTGTGGCTTTTGGATGAGACGTTGTTCAAAACGGTTTATTCTGTTCCATTAATAAAGCTAAAATAAATGATGTTGCCCACATTAAAAAAGGAAGCCAGAAAAGCTTGATTCATTTTCCACAAATCAGTTACCCAAACGTTTGGAACCAAGGTCCTTGAAATTTGGCAAGAGGGTTGCTCGTGTACCACGTGAGTGTTTTGTCCTGCGAACCTGCTTTTGAGCTTGGTCAGACTGTCATCTTCGAGGGAAGTGGTGACAGCAGCCGGTCCAAGCAGCGAGTGCAGGGGTGGTCTCAGCGCGTCGGCTGGAGGTGAGAACAGGGCAGGGAACTGGAGGATGCCGTTTGGCAGGCAGGCACAGGCGTGTCACCTCACGTCGGCCAGATCAGAGGAGCGGATAATGAAATGTTAACAGGTCCGTGCCTCAGTTTCCCCCCTGCAAAATAAAAGGGAAAGCACTGTGGAAAAACCAGTGAGTTGAGCCTAAGCAATGACTATAAATTATGTTTTGAGTGCTGAGAAGCGAACAGCACGGGGGGCCAGCAGGGAAAGTGCTAAACTAAACACTCGGGCTGTGCTGCATGCCATTCTGTGCTATTCTGTACACGGAGAGGCTTAGGATGTGGAAAAATGGCTCGTGATCCTATAATTAAAGCTTTTAATTGTGAGAAGTGTGCCGAGATACCAGCAATAGAAATTGGGATGCTTTCTGCCTTTTTTAGTGCTTGCATACGCTACCATACATTTCCTTTTATGTAGAATCGAATGATAATTCAATAATAAGCATTCATTGTTGCTCAGTTCCAGTTGGAATTTGAAATCCACTGTACAAAGGATGTCTTAAATCTGTGCAGGGAAAATTCAAGTCCACACTTGAATCACTGATCCTTACCTCAAAGGAAGACTTTTAAAAAACAAAACTGAATACTTAGAAATTGCGATAATCTTCACTGTGTGCTCTCCACATCTACATCTAATCTGCCAGGAAAATAAATTACAGATTATGTCATTTCATACCAGAACAGAAACTTTGGGTTGCAGTGTTTGTTTAAACAAAAAATCAGAACAATTTCCTGGGGAGTTTATTTTTTAAATATAAGCCTGTATTGCTGCAGAAGTTTTGTGGCTCTCCTCATTGTAAGATTTTTTCCTGCTCACTGTGTTTACAGAGCTTACTTCTGGGGAGAGGTCTGAGGAGGGCTGAAATTCTTACCCACGCTGTTATCTGACCAGCAGACACCAGCAAATCTGATTAGTTTAATGTTTATTTGTAAAGGCAGAAAACCCTCTTTCATCGAAGACACAAACTGATTCTATTTTGTCTTGAATTCCCTAGCCAAGTGTGGAAAAAAGTCGAGACTGCTTTCTGCTGTGTTCTTCGTGGACCAAACCAAGCTGAGAACCAGCAATGCTGGTGGATGGGCGAGCTTAAGTGCAGGAAGGATCAAGGAGAGGTGGTGCTCAGGAGTCAGCGGTGATGGATGGTGATGGCCAGGCCTGTTTCTCAGCATTTTTGACTGAAATTATTGCTGACGTTATTTATGAAGCTTGCTTTCTCGCTGTTCCAGCTCTGTAGTAAAGTAAGTCCATATGAGACAAATGTCTGAGAAGCAGGAACATTTTTAGAAGTATGGTTTCTGACTGGAAAACAGAAACTATTTAAATAATCTGTGTCTTTAAATAGGCACTGGCTGAAGGACACTGCAGCCTCCAGGTCTCCTTGGTATTTGTCCTGTTCCCTGTTCCCCTTCACCCCATGCTATTTCGGCTCTCTTTTTGCCCTTTTATAACTTGCCTGAAGCCTGCTTCTCTGGAAAACATTTCTCCAGTCATCTTTCCCGGCTGGCCACCAACCTTCCTCTTCCTGTAGCAGCTATTGCCCTGTTAGGTTTGGCTAAAACTACAGCACAAAACTTTTTTCCTTGACTGATGTAAGGATGGCGTAAAAAGCTGTCAGCGCAGATATTCCATCACCAGCACAGATGTGGTCTTTGTCACGGCAAGAGCCCAGATCCTGGGCAAATCACATTGAACTTTAAAACTGAGCTTAAAATGATAGATTTTAAAGCTAAATACAAATGAAGAGCGTTTCGGTTATGGTGTGTTTGTTGGGTCAGGAATGTTTGCTCCTGCAGTGTGACTGATCTTCTACTTTCCTGTTCCTTTTCAGGAGGTGCATGCCTCAGCCTTCCTGGGTGAAATCAGTCTAGATGATGTGTCCTGGGCAGGTGTTGCAGTTCCAGTTTGCCAGTGGATGACTGGTTTATTTTTTAACACTTCTATCCTGAGCATCATGTAATTTAGAGGCAGTTTGTCCCTTTTAGTATCTCTGTCCTCAAGATTGAAGTGTTGTTTTTAAAAGGACCAAACAATGGGAGAGTTTGGTTGTTTCAGAACATTTGATGTAACTTTAGCACAAATTTCTCCTTTGTGGACTTTGGGCAACGTAAAATCCCTCCACAGCCTGGACTCTGCTACTGCGGGAGGATCTCAGGTGAGGAAGGTGAACTAGGTAACCTCGAGGAAATGAGCTGCCTTAATGCTTGCTTTTAAAATGAGCTCTGGCTGGGATTAGTGTCCTGGGGCAGCAGCTGGAATTAGCTTTGTATCTACAAATAGTAAGATGTGAAAGTGTGGCCTCCTTGCAAGTCCTACAGACTTGCTCAACGTAGGAAAGTTTTTGTTTCACTTGCCTGCCTCCTTGCTCCAGCACACAATGCATATAATCTTATTCTCTGAATGAACCATTGTTTGGGGAAATACTGTTAGTTTTGGCTCCTGGAGAGCTGAGCTGACAGGCCCAACTCCCCAACAAAACACTTCGGAGATTAAAAAACAAACTGAAACCATTCCTTCCGAAAAAAAATGCTGGGGACAAGCCAAAAAGTTTATTTTCTGTGTTGCTAGAGAAGTTAATCTAATTAGCTACTGTAATACCAAATTGGATTTTTTTTTTTTTTTTATTGCTTAAATTAAAAGCCTCTCTACTGTCACCTGCTGTAAAAGGAAAAATTAGCGTCTACCTTAAATACTGAAAGGTCACGACAGGAAGGAATTGGGGAAAAACGCAGGGGAAGTGGGTTTTAGGACAGGAGTTAACAAGGCTCTTTTGGCACAAAGACAATGGGAATCTGTTAACTAAATAGAAAAAGCACACTTCTGGAGCTGGTTCCTGCAATTGAATTTGCAAAATTCAGGTGTGAAAACACAATAATTAATTGCTTAGCACTACAGTACACAAGAGCCATATGGCCTGTTTGAGAAGGGACTCCTGCAGGTCCCTGATAGCTGCATTTCAAGGTATCTTTGCTGTATCTGCTGTGAATATATATTTGGGCGGCAGGGTCAGGCCTGTGGAATGTGAACCTCGGTGCTCAGAGGTTTATGTTTAAATTCCATCTACGATAGATCTAGGCCAGGTGCTATGTGCGGGCAGGAGAAAAAATAACTGCTGAGCTGGAGAGGCAACTGTAGCAGGAGGTTTTCTTCCTTGTCCCTACATACCAAACCAAGTGGCAGAGGGTGGGAATGAGGCTTTGACACGCAGAACACAGCAGCGTGACAAAAAATCTCTGTCCCACTCGTAGCTCTGTCATACACACACTGTGTAGCCTTGGGTGTATAATTCGGCCTTAATGTTTGTTACCTTATTCTTAAGCAACAAATGGTGCAGTACCTTTCTTTTTCTCTCGGTATTATACAGACCTCATGCACAGCATTTAATTCAGCACAATCGCAGGACAGCTTGCCAACTGGAGTTCCTTGGTCAACACCATTCACATGTCATGCTGTGGAGAATGCATTTGATTTTTTCTGGGTGGAGGAAGGGGCTTTTTCAAACTGGTATTTAAGGCAAAGCCTTCCCTATTGTCTTCTATCAAAAAAAAAAAGAAAAAGCTGAAACTCAGTGCTAAACTCTGCTGGTTTGACCATTTCTGAGGTAGGCTAAAACCAGGGAACTGCAGGTTGAATCAGAAGCGACTAAAGAAGTAGGTTTTACTGTGTGGATTACGTGGTGGTGGTGTACCTTGCTGCAAATCTGGTGGCATCTGAATGGTTTTCCATTGCTTTTAGAACACAGCTGCACTTGCCGGAATCTCAGGAGTGGAGTTCAGGTGCTCGCAGGTTCCTTGTGGCTGCCGAGCTGGCCAGCGAGCTGCTCCTCACTTCGTGCCAGAGCAGCAGGAGGCAGGTCTTGGTGGCTGGTTTTGTTGTTTGCTCTGCTTTCTTTCTTTGAAATCTGGAGATCGGCTTCAGGTAGGCACTGCTCTCAGTCCCCGAGCTGTTCAAAGTCATCGACTTTCCATTGCCTTTGGAATTGGGAGCAGTATCTAAACATCGCTGTCAGCTTCATGCTGATTTCTCTCACTGAGGCTGAAGTTGTTTCACTTACGACCTCAAGCTGGGCTTGTGCTTTGCTCCCATGGGAACTAAAAATAATAATTATTTTAAGAATAGGTTCTTAATCACTTCCTTCTTTTGATGCACTACTTTTTGTTTAGTATTTTGGAAGAATGTAATAGAAAATGTTTTAAAATATTTGTGTTTTAATTCCAGTTCTAATTGCCTTCTTGAAGATGCAAGGAGTATACAAAAAAAAAATCATTACAGTTCCTTTCAGGGATGTATAAACATATATATACTTCTCTTCCAAGAAAAGCATTTCTTGCTGTTATTCTGAAGATTATTAGTTTTTTTGCTTTGGCAAACTGTCCAGTCACATGGAGCAATTGAGATGAGCATTAAGTTGACGGATTTCTTATTCAAAGGCACGAGGCATTTTGTCAGTGTTAATGGCTTCGCTCTGAACTGTTAATGTACAGTGGAGAAATGGAAAAGACGTGGGTTTAATCTGGGTTTAGAACGAACACTAAGCCAAGCCAAGATGTACGGTGAGGTTGTGAGTGCTGGCTGTGTGGTCAGTGCCGTGAAGGTGATGAGTTGGCTGGCGGAGATGGGGAGAGGATTTAACAAAGTGGCACAACAAGCTTGCAGAAAGCTTGAAAACAGAATGAGATGATCTAGACTGGGTTCTAAAATGAATGGAGATCCGTTGTGTGCCCTGAACCCCCAACAGCTGAGCAACAGGGAGATAAAATTGTGTGGAGATCCTTCTGTAGACTGGAAGTGCCCACCCTGAGGAGGCAGCTCACAGACCCTGGTGAGCGCAGGACTCGCTTCGTAGCCAGCCTCTACACCCACTTCCCGATGCATACAAAAGAGAAGAGTAATCCTGCTCTGTGAGTACTTGTGTAGCTGCTGTGGGATAGTAAATCCACAGTGCCCCAGTGGAGGCCACCTCAAATCCATCTGCTGGCACTGTGCTGCCGATGGACCAGGTGCTTGGAGGTCTCCAAAAGGACAAGGTTTGGAGGTGACGTTGCTCCTGTCGCTCGTCTGTGCACCCTCCACCACAGAAGACCTTAATTTCTTGGTTTACAATGTTTCGAGACAAAGCTTGTGCCTTGGCTCGCCTTGTCCTACTGATGGCAGTTTGGGTTGTTGGTGTGCTTATGTGGTAGTGAGGGTAAACAGACAGCAGAGGGAGACAAAGTAGGAAGATGTGTGAATAAAACCACAAAAAATGAGAGAGGGAACCTGGAGAGAGGGGTGATACGTATACTTTAATCTGTGACTTGAAATTTACTACATTATGAGTATTTCCTGCTTCTGCTGCTCTCTCAGGAACATGGATCGATGATTCACAAAGTTGTATTTAAGGGCTGGGTACTTGGTGTTCATAGTGTTTACTGGAGTCCATGCTGCTTCTTCCTTTTTCTCCCCTCCACCCCAAAGACTATTCATACGTAAGCTATTTTTCTTTTCAGCCTTCCCTTTCCTTGGAGAAACGTTAATATTTCGAGTCTGTTGGTGATCCTGCGTGCCCAGCTTGCCCAGTTGCATTTATTAGCATTGTACAGTTGCTGGGTGGTGGATTTTCTTTGGCCAAAACTGGCATTTCGTTCATCCTTTCCAGTATTGCCAGCCTAGAAAATCAAATAGAACTGCAGAAATGAACTTATGTTGACTTCATCCAGCTCCTTGGCAAAATCCAAGCCAGGCAAACCTACAGTGCAGCCAAACCTGCGAGGTTTGGGGCTTAGTTGTGAGAACTCTTGTTCTCAGGTAAGGGAAACTCCCAGGCTGGCGCTTGAGAAGATGGGAGGGATACTGGCAAGGAGAAAAATTTGGGTGAAATGAGTTTTAATCCTGAAATGCTTGCAAGACCTGTTGTGACAGTTGTTAGCAGGCAGATAAGAATGTGAAGAAGTCTTGAAAAGTGGACTCCAGTCTGGTGTAAGCCGTGGACAGTGTGGCAGAAGTTGTCACTGGCCAAGTGTGGCTGCTTGTACCTCTTTCTGTTGGTAGTTTGGCAATTTTAGGGGGACACTTTGCTCGATAGGAGCAGCAAGGAAAAAAAAAAAAAGAATTCAGAGTGATTTTGCTTTCTGTGTTGTTTTAGTGGGAAGCTGGTGTCACCAAAATGGAAAAATTTTAAAGGCTTGAAACTTCAGTGGAGAGATAAAATCCGTCTCAATAACGCCATCTGGAGGGCATGGTACATGCAGTGTAAGTACCAAACGGGGCTGTGTCACTTGCTATGAAACATTTTCTGAGACCCATGTAAGAAGCAAGAGAGAAGTGAAATTACTGTCTAATGAAAGGTTCAAAAATCTGCTACAGGCTTGGATATCTGCAGGGCTGTCATGGCAGTGTGCATGAACCACTGCTCTGCTAGAGGTGTCCATGCAGAGGCTCTACTGAGCAGTTGAGCACAACCTGAAATTTCCCCATTTCATGTTGGTTTTCTGGAGAGAATGCTGGCAATATTTTTAATTTTTTTTTTTCACATCTTGCCCCAGAAGTGAGAGGGCTTCCAGCAGAGCCCACTTCTGTTGAGCACTCAGATTTTCCCTTTTCTTTCAGACCTGGAGAAGCGCAAGAATCCTGTGTGCCATTTCGTGACTCCACTGGATGGCTCTGTTGAGGTAGATGAACATCGTCGGCCAGAGGTATGTGAAACCTGAGGAAGAGACTAACAAGCTCTAGAGATTATAGTGCATTTCCTAATCCACTAGATAAAAAAACAGCTTAGTAATTCTTTGCTCTGTTGTCTTTATCTAGAAGGATCTGTTAAGATAAAGGTGTGCTGTTGAACCACTGTTTCTAATTTTATCATATTGATGTGATCAAGGAGCTACCAAAAGAACACTCGTTATCTGTGTCACCTCTGTCTGTGTTCTAGTTTAGTGAAGTGCAATTCGTATAGTTAAGATTTTGACAGCCACTGCTCTGGCTGGAGATGGCCCAAGTCAGTGGGAAATCAGTGAGGATTATTTTTAGAATTGAATCTAAGTGACCCCCTGAGAGTTTTCTTTGTCTATTTAATCAATGAGGTGTGATTTCAAGACAACAAGCAGTTTGTTTTTCTCTGTCAAGGTAACTTCACAAAAAGAGTGAGTTTGTGTACTTTCATTTTTGCTCTTCTGTACAAAATGCAAATAGCTGCCCTCTGGATCCTTCCCGAAAACCAGACAGGCCCTTGATGTGGCAATGTGTGTTGCTCTCTGTACTGCATAACTCTAGAATAATTTATAAATGCCAAAACCCTTCTAGGAAATGACAGTGTGGCAACTGTTACCGGAAGGAGTTCCAGATGACTTTGCGGAGCTGTCTCAGATTTTAGAAAGAACAGTTTTGATGTTTGTGTTGAAAGATGACTGTTGAACGCAGAAAGGTTGTGCTAAGGCTCTCACTAGTCTGCTGCCCCTAATTTATCACACACAGCTATTTGTAATGCATTAAAGGCCTGCACCATTCTGATACTTTTGTTGCTACTAGTTTGGGACCTGTGAGGTCACATTCTCCCTGAGCAGGACATGAAAATTTTATGGCTTTGTATCATTCTTAGCAGCTTTTGTGTATGTGCACGTATGTTCTGGCAACCTTGTGAAATTCTCTTTGCCTGTTTTCTGCAGAGCAAGGTGTTGCTGTTCTATATGTTATATTTTATTAAATTCATTGTTAGTTTTTTTGTCTTTTTTTTTTTAAGTATTGGTTTTAGTTAAGCCAATGTGGGAGATGCTGACAGTGCAGTCCGACATCATCTTGTTTATTGTGGGAAAGATGAAGTTAGTACTGTCAGATTTAATCTGTGATAGCTGAACTCTGGGACAGCTGGTCTGCTGATACGTGAGCTCAAACAGAATTAGCATGATTTCTTTTGTATTTTTTCTGCCTGAATATTTGCTTGGATATTTATTGGACATTCAGCCATTATGTGATTCCGTGTAATTCATGGTATGTGTTTGTGTTCTCAGGCCATTGCAACAGAAGGGAAGTACTGGAAACGAAGAATTGAAATAGTCATCAGGGAATACCACAAGTGGAGAACATACTTCAAGAAAAGGGTCTGTTAGTTTGCACAGTGAAAGTAGCTTGCTTGAACAATAGTTGTTGCTTTTTGAGTTTTGATGTCACTTTTGCTAACGTGCACAAATACTTAAAATAGATGTTAAGCAAATACAGGCACACTCATCTGAATAGTCCCAATTAACTAAAAATGATTGTGCAGGGACTAATTGTGCACGATAGGGTATTTCAAGTTCCGCGGTCAGGTTTTCTGCTGGTATATACAGGACCTGTTCTGACTTTAACATCTCTTTTGTTCTTTTGCAGTTACAGAAGCATAAAGATGAAGATCTGTCAAGTTTGGTCAGGGTAGGTGATAACACTGATAAGTGGCAGCATTTATGCTTGTAGAAGCTGCAGTAAGTAACAAAGCTGTAACATACCTTAGCTTGCATTGATTAAAATCTAAAGACAAGCATCTTGCTTAAATCTTGATTAAGGTTAGACACCTTAATGTTGATGCATCATAAAGAACAGCTTAAAAAGCTTAAATTGGATGGAGGAGAGGTTGAATGTAAAATGCTGTGACAGAAGAAATGAGAAGCAGCTTGGGGTGTGCAGAAAGATCGATTTCTTTGAGAGCGGGCACATTATTTCATCTTGTTACTGAGTCATAGCTGGCACTACTGCCTTACTTGTGTAAGTGGATATGTGACGATGTGAGAACTACATGTTGCAGATCCTCCTGCTGTCAAAATATTGGCAAATAATGTGCCAGGATCCTAAAAAAGACAAGATGTTTAGAGGAACAACAATGCCATCATTTAGTATGAAAAAGAAATTTTCATGAAGCCATCAATTCTACTTTGGGCATATAAACTGATGACCAGAAGCATTGTTCTGATTTGTTTTCTTGTTGGAACTAACCATGAATCTGGATCTGTCCCAGTTTCACAAAACTCTCAGCTGTTTTGGCCATGAGCTCCAATGCACCATCATGCTATGCTGGTGTAGTTAGTGCTGCATGCTGGCTCGGCCACAAGAACCTGACCCTGTGTGCTTTTAGTCTGCAGCAAAATGGAAGGCAATACAATTTAGCTCAGCCTGTAGTGAAGGAGGGGTAAGCCAAGTCACATTATGTTGTATTTTTCACAGCCTAAAATTGCCCACAAGATTATAAAAGTACCTTTTGCAAAGTCAGATCAATTACATTTCAGAGATTCTTGTAGGCATCAGGGTAGGAGTTGTTTGCTCTGATTTTTTCCTCTGTGTGTTATTTTAAAGTCTTTATGCAAACCAAAGAATCATTAAACTGTAGGTGCAAAAATATACATATCATCACTGAAACTAGAAAGCATTGTTGCAGGTGTTTTGTTTTATGCATTACTTGTTGACGTCTGTTTTTGGGGAAAAACCTCTCCCAGAGTGTCATGGTATTCGATTGAAGTTTTCTGCTCAAATCAATGAGCTGAACTTGTTTTATTAGAAGTACCACTGATCTGTTTGAGTGTATCTCCTAAAGGAGAGTTGTTTCTCTTAAAATGGAAAAAAATAATGCACTTAAGTGTTTGCACCTGACTGCATTGGCACTGTCTAGGCAGCCTGACTTGTCTTCCTTTCCTTTGGCAGGACGATGATGTGGTTCTCTGGCAAAAAAGAAGATATGGCAGAGAAACCCCTGTACCTATGGAGGAGGGCAGCCTCTTGGATGTTGATATGCTTATGTCTGAGTTCACTGACACACTGTTTTCCACACTGTCTTCACATCACTTGGTTTCCTGGCCAAATCCCAGAGAGATAGGTGTGTGTTGGCTGTTAGCTGTGTTGATTTTTGCAGTGGGAATCTCTAGAAGTCTGATTTTGCTGCTTTTTTAGTCTTGCTTTAGAAATTTTAACTTACTTTGCTGACACAGATAAAAATAGCTCAGAGAGCATAGCTGTTTAATAGATTGTAAAGTGTGGAATCCTATGGAGCCACTGCACTTTACAAGGAGTGTAACTGAAGTAAAGTTAAATGGATAATGGCTTATTTTAAAATACTGTGCTATGAGCTGTGGTGGTTCAGGTGGTGATTCTCAGCAAGTTCATGTATCACCCAGCAGGGGAAAGACAAGAGGCTTGGGAGCAGTAAGCCTGTGAGGTGTCCATGCTAGTCCATTCCCAGTTGCTGGTGAGGGTTATGAGAGGTTCACCTCTTCCTTTGTAATAGCTGGAAGTTTTGTTCCCTAACAATAGTCCTGAAGAAGTGCAGATGCTCAGTTCATTTCAGCAGATTTCAGCGGCAGTAAACAACATGGTTGAGCCTGGCTGTGGAGTGTGTTGATGTTCCAGCCAAGTGTGAGTTACTGTGCAAGTGATGCATAGCTAATCTGATCTTTCTTTTCAATTTCCCAGCACACTTAGGAAATGCTGACATGATTCAACCAGGGCTTATTCCTCTCCAGCCAAATATTGATTTCATGGATACTTTTGAGCCTTTTCAGGGTAAGAATCAGATATATAGTCAATTATTTTTTTTTTAAATTGTAATGATTTATGAGTTTGTGTCTAACAGAAGATTAAATGTTGCAGATATCTACTCTCGTTAGAAAAAATGACGTTTATGTGAAAGATGGAGAACATCTGGTGTATGTCTTCATTGTTCATTATTTCAGGCAGATGTGTATGTGAGGAGGCTATTGTTACAGTCCTTCAATCCTGTGGCTTCGAGAGTTGTTTCAGGATTGTTTATTTCAGGGTTTGAACCTCGTTGTTAATTTAGCATTCAGAGGAATAATGTTTAGACCTTAAGACATTGAGTAATTAAAGACAGATTGTCACATGTGGACAGGAGCAACCCACAGAATTGCTGAAGTTTTGCCATTTAACTAACACTTCTTAAGGATGAAATGTTAAGTCCCGTGTTAGAAACTCAGGACATTTCTTTGTTTGCCTTGACACGTCGTCTGGTACCCTCAAGAATTATGTATGACATGAAACTACTGTTGACAACTTTAATGGTTATGGACCTTTGTGGAAGTCAAAAGTCACATCTGTTTCCTGGGCCTTCACTCAGTCTGCATCAGATCACTGAGTTTTGTGAGCATTGAGAATCACCTCTTGGCTTTCTGCATATAGGTGAACCTTAAACAATATATTGATTTTTGCATTGTCCTCAGCTTGCACGAAAAGTGATGAAGTCTGCCCTGAAGAGATCAGTTCTTCTGGAAGACAACAATTTATTGCTCACTTAGTTGTATGAAGCAAAACATCTCATGGTTTAATTATTTGCTAAATAATAATGCCATTCCTGTGAATTGTAGTATTTCATGGTACAGTGGTATACCATGAATTCAAGAAGTAGAAAATTAAGAGATGACTTTCTGTGTTTCAGATTTATTCACACCCAGTCGTTCCAGTAATTATTACCCCTCTGTGTCTGCTGCCAGCTCAGCTACAATGGACAGCAGCAGCCATTCTTCCCAGGTAAGAGAGATAATTAGTGTTTAAAATAGCCTCATCTCAGACATGTATGCACTGTGTATACTTTCAGACATGAGCCATGTCCTTCTCAGAAGGAGTTCAGGTGAGATTCAGGGGTGTCACATCTCAATCTGTAAAACTTCTCTTTTCTATCAGTCTCCTGTCCTGCCGTCGGGTTCCTTGCCCAACACACTTCCATCTGGGAACATCAGCGATGGACTAATTGCTTCCTCAGTACCTGCTCCTGTCATTCCTGATGTTGGCACTGACCAGTGTTCCAGCATTAGAAGTGGGGGATCTTTCATCCAGCCAGCAGACTTCGCTCCTGACTCTTCTCTCAGCGGGCCACAAACTTTTGTCCCGGTGTTTCAGACACCTTTGCCACTGCTTCAACCTGCGACACAACAGCACCAGTCCCCGTTGCCTGCAGTGCCTCTGAATACTAGCTTAAGCTCTCCACCATCTGCTTTTGCTGCACCAGAAACCCAGAAGTTTGGCCTCTGCGAATCTACAGTTATCACCCACACGGCTTCAGCTACGTTGACGCACAACGCCCCTGCCACCACCTTCAGCCAGAGCCAGAACCTCGTCCTGGCAACGCAGCAGCCAGGTGCAGGAGTGCCTTGTAACCTGGCTTTCCAGACTACTGTCCTGCAGGGGCAACCCCGGCCCCAGATGCAGTCCCAACTGACATTTGCACTCCCCAAAGCCGTTCCCCTGGCCAGCGCTGGGACAAGGCCCAAACAGTCACAAAAAACAGTGCCTGCTCCGAAGCCTGAAACAGTGTCCTTAGTGTTAAAGAATGCCTTCATCACCCCAGGTGAGAAGCACTGGTGGGTGATGTTCTTCCTTTCTGAGTGGACTAGCAGGAGGGAGAAACCTTCTTGTTTTTCTTGATTTACTTAAGTAAAAATGCAGCTTCCTGAGGGTGTTTAAGGAGCCCTCCAAATCCACTGGCACGTGACTACACTTGTACAATGGGGTGCTCTGGACTGCTGCGAGGATTGGAAGCAGTTTGCTTGTGTGTGTGCTAGGTTGACCTGCCAAGGGGGTCGTTCGCTAGGGGATTTTCAACCCCAAGATTGTGACTCCCTTGCAAAATTTGTGCTGAGCTGTGTAGGTGCATCATTGTGTGGGTTAACTAGAGCTCTGTACTCCTAACTTCCTGAAACCTTGGTTTTGATGTTTGGTACTGTTCTGATTAGCTCTGTCCCTTCAGAATATTCAACGAAGTGGGGCAGGGAGGCAGAGTGGGATGGAGAACAGCAGGTCTGTCCCTGCCACTGCCCCACTGGGTGCCTGGACAGGTCGCTGTGTCTGCCTGTGCATTGTCACACTCTAATAGCAGGGTGCTGCCTTGCACACTGCTAACGCTTCGGGTGTGTGCTGAGGTTCAGCTTAGAGTCTTTGAGAGTTTCTTTGAGCCAGAGTGCGGTGTTGGCTAGGGAACAGCTGTTGAAGGGGACCCCAGCGCTGGTCCAGATGGAAGTGGGGGAGCGTGCCTCTCATCCACAGGTTATCAGTCCCCCTGGCAGGACCAGGGTGAGCAGAATCAGTCATTCCGGTGCGGTAGGAGTTAAGACAGGCAGGTAAACAGGGATTTTTCTTCAGGCAATCTAAAGACTCTTGAGTTACTGTCAGGAGCGGTGTTTTTTCAGTTCAGTGTGTGAACGCCTAACTGGCACGCTGGGAGTTCCACGTTGGGTGTGAACTGGTGATATTGGCACTTCATCAGGCTGCAAATAGCAAGTGTGAGCAAGAGAGAGTTTTTCATGTGGGAAAGCTCAAGGCTAGAGCAGGACAAGCAGTAAACTTTTTCTTGGAATTATTGCACGCTATTTTCAGCCTTGTGCTGACTGGGGGCCAAGTGACTTCAGCCATCTGAAATGTGCAGCAGCAATCCAAGAACAACCCTGCCTGGAGGAGTAGCAGTAAATACGCTTTATTAAGAAGTAGGTATGTCTCTCAGGGCCTGGCACCTACAAGAAGTTTGCTGTTCGGGAGTAGAATAGGCCCAAGGATCTAATTCTAGCATGTCACTGTGAACAGGTGATCCTGGCAACATTTCTGTCTATGGTACATAATGAAGCATGAGTCCAGGTACTTCTAGCATTCAAGACATTACTCACCTTGTAAAGCATTGCGGGCAACGTTCACTGTCAGAAAGCCTTTGCTCCTAGCATACTTCCTTGGATTGTTCCTCACCCCTTGTATCGCTTTCCCAGTACTTTATCAGTTTATTCTGTCACAACCAGCAGCTTTGTTTCTCACGTAGATGTAAAGCCATTGGCGTGTTTCAATTCTGGCCGTGGTATGTGTTCTGGGATCACAGTGCTCCTAAATCACAGGGACAACAAGCTCAGAAGTCAAATTTTTGTAAAGTCTGTACTTTATTTTTGGCAATGGAGTAAACATCAGTACTTATAACTGAGGCATTAATGTGTACAGGACAAACAAATCATCTCATGAATGCAAAGAGAAATGCATAACCTTTATAACCTTTTCTAGAAAGGGATGTATGTGGTTTACTGTCTTTTGATATGATGACTCAAAAATAAGCACAGGTTATCTCATCAGGCACACAGTTTCATATGGGAAAAAACTCTGCTGTCACCACTTCAGTATAAATGTTCTAAGCAAATGAACCAAAGCAAATAATGGCTAGAGGGAAACTCAGTAAATTTGAGCTGAGTTTTCTCAAAAAGCGTGCAGAAACTTTGTCTTAATGAACCGTTCTTCTGTGAAGGCAGCTATAACAGAATGAAGACACATTGCACCTCCCAGATTTACTACCTACCTGTGTAGAAACACCTTAAAACAGCGACAGTGTTGCTAGAAACCTGAGAAATTATTGATTAATCTGGTATACTGGAATCAGGGGATTGAGATTATCAGAAAATTGGTGGCACTTTGTGTGGCAATGAAGTAGTACCAAATAGGTGCCCATTAATCTATTCCCTCTGTTCAATACCAAGTAATTTCATACAAAATAATCTCTACTTTTTTTTTTTTTTTGTCTTGTAAACTATTCTAACTAAATTGTATTCTTCAGCTGCCTTTCAGGGACAGTCCAGAGCAGTGATTGTAACTCCAGCACCTTTAAAAAGAGAGGGGATTTTGACGCCAGCCATGTCTCAGTCTAATGTTGCAATTGCACCAGCTGGAATTGCCAGAGTAAGGAGAATAAAATGAATATGTTTGGTTTTTTAGGTTTGTTGTTTGCAGGTCATTAGCCATACTGCACTCAGGAGGGTAACTAGTCTGTTAAATTTCACCTGTTACCCAGTGTGTGTGTTTGTGCAATCAGCATTATGCTTACTTATTTTTATTGTAGCTACTTGATGGGCCTGGAAGTGCTATCTAGTCTTCACAGCCCCTGTCTCATACAACAAGATTACAAGGAGGCATGCATACGCTGTACCACTAGTGGGGTTGATTTGTGCTCTGTTAATCATGCAGAGGCTAGCAAGAACCCAGGATGCTCACCTTTCCATTTACAAGTTGGAAAGTGTGCCTTGGAGAACATGAATGAGTTTTCCAATATGTTGTATACAAGAAGATGGAAATAGATTTTAGCATTTTGTGCTGTTGACGTGTTGTAACACTGCATTAAGTTATGAAAGGATTCTGGTTTCCTGCCAGAAGCCTGACTTCAGTGCCTGCCAATTCTTTACATATTATTAGCCCTTGTTTCATGTCATCAGATTGTTAATCATGTATTAATTTGTTACTTTTAGTGAAAGGCAAGGTAACAAACCTCTCTCCCCCCTTCTCTTTTTCTCTTTTCCTTCTCCTCATGTTCTCCCGCTTTCTTTTCCTTTTTCTTTCTCTGCTTTTCTCTTTGCTGTTCCTGTGCTGTTCCCAGGCTCCCGGGGTGACGGAGTTCCGTAGTAACATTCTGGTTGGTCCAGCACAGCAAGCGCCAAGTAGCCAACAAACCCAGTCCACAGTCTCGCATCTCTTCTCTCCTAGTGTAGTCCAGGATGGGTTGGTGAAAGGAGAGCAAATCCCTTCCCACAGTAGCAGTTCACAAGTTCCTTCACCTACACCTAGTAAGTTAGAAGGCTGTAAGCATTTTCTCTCACCTACACACTCAAGCACGTTTCCATCGGTTAGACAGGGTGTTAATTAGCCTTGAAGATCCCAGGATACTTTTTTGAAGGAAAACTTTTTGGGCCCTTCTACCCTCCAGCTTCAGCTGCATCCAAGTGTTTGCAATTTTTTTCTTAAACTACTGTCCAGTGTTCCCACAAGCTGTCATTTTGTGATTTGTAAGTGGTTCCTTTCTAAAAGGATGTGCTGTCATATTCGCAAAGGACTAATTAAGCCCATTTGAAAGGCATCTGTGTAGAAAGTGCTGAATAGGTTTATTGTTCGGTATCCTAACTGTAATTTTGACTGGAGGATTTCAGACACAGACCTTATTAATGGTAGGTAAGTGAAAAAGATTCCTTTTGCATGCATGTTGATATCTGGGCCAGTTTTAGACACTTATGTTGGCTTTGATGGTAAATGGCTTGTTAAATATTACCATCATGTCCCAGGCTATTAGAGCCTCAGATGGGAGAGTCCAGCACCACAGTGGAATTAGATCCTATACATTCAGTATGCCTTTGCTTAAATACCTGTGCATGTGAAAGGAATATGATATTTAGTTATTCAGGATGCATTACCGTTGTGCCGTGGAATACTAAACTTCCCCAGTGTTCTTGACATTTTCTAGCATGTGGTTGCTGTATCAATGAACATAACTTAGTTGTCGACTGCATTTCGGTTTTGTTCTGAATAGAAACTTTTCAGCAGTTATATTTGCTACAGGATGTTGTTTGTTAACATGCCTTGTCTGTCTTCCTTTATGAAGGCCGAGACTGTCAGAATTCTGGCCAAGCTTCCCCGTGCACCTCTGAGCAGAGCCCCAGTCCGCAGTCTCCCCAGAACAGCAGCTCAGGAAAACCTGCCACTGACCCTCAGATGGCTGCATTTAAGGTGTGTGTCCGTTCCTTTGAGGTGCTTTTCTTTGCCTTTGTAGCTACTTTTCTCCCCTGATGTCTGAGCATAGATGTGAGAGTAAGCTGTGCTTCAGGAACAGTGAAATATTTGTGCCTGGGGCTTAACTTGCATTACATCTGTCCTGCTCTGTTCAATTTAAAATGTCAAACTCTAATAATCTGCTCAGCTCCTCAGAGACATATCGCTGGAGAGGCTAAACTGTACCTTTTGCAGTTCCTGATGTGGCTCACAGGAGTCTTATGGCAGGACTCAGTTTACTTGGTCAAAGGTTTCAGGCTGAATTTTCTAAACTGTGGCTTTTTGCCATTGTTCTGCTGGAGCTATCCAGGTCTGCAAGGTTTTGGCCATTGCTGGAGGGGGAAGCTCTCAACCTGCTGAGTTAACTTGCATGTCTCCAGTGATGCTATGCTGCTCTATAAAGAAACAGCATCAAAGACTCTAAAAGTTATAACTGTAAAACACTTCAGGAGTTACAGGGATAAGAATTTGGAGATGGCACATGAAAGCAGGCTCTACGTCATCACAAGCTGACCTTGTCAGAATATTTTCTTTGGCAGTATGAGAAACTTCTCCACAAAAAACAACTGATGCAGGAAAATCAACTCTAACTCTGCCATCCATTTTGTGGTGACAGGGAGCATTAGTTAAGCATTTTGCAAGTGCCTGACCCATTTTGGCTTCTTTTTGTATACCTTATGAGTTGATCTCAGCTTGAGTGCTCACAGGGCAGAAAGGTAAGTTTAAACTCTTGCAGCCTGTGATTGCCCTCAATTCTCATTTTTTTGCCAAGGAGAATCAGAACTACTGCATGCTGAAAGTTACTCATAATGGTTTGCAGAATTTTGCTTAGCATAAATGCTCATGATCAGTAGTTGCACTCCCTGATACAGAGTAAATTTTAAAAGGAACGAACTAGGACTGGTCAACGGTAGGAAAGGGGCCACTAGATGGAGCAGTGCTCTTAAAAGTGAGGGCACCCCAATGAAAAGGCTTTATAGCCCTTTGAACTCACGTGCATTTCAGTTTTCAATTCCTGGCATGTGTAATGTCAGTAACTCTTCTGTAAGTTGGGAAAGTGATGTTTGCTTGTCTCTAAATGTACACTCCTTGCTGCTGTGCACTGTTAAGACTGAACAGTCCTGTGTTGCTCAGTAACATTGTTTTTTCAGCTTGGCAAAATGTGGAGGGCGTGGGAAATCTCAGTTCTGCTCCTGAGCTTTCATTTTCTGTGGGTTTGGGCAGCGACTTAACTGCTTTGTTGCATTGTTTTCCTTCACTGTAAATTGGGGTGATGGTGAGCTACCCTTGGAAAGCTTAGCTCTGAAGATAACGCATTCTAAAATTGCAAATGCTTTAGTTTTTCCAAAAGATGTTGGTGGAAATAGCTCCAAACTTTTTAATGGTACAAAGGAGAAGGTTAATTCCTAACAAAGGCTTTATCCTCAGAGTAGGCCAGAATTAATAATTCTTCTTGTTTTTTTATAGGGCTACTTGTTGATATTAGTAGACATTCTGTATGTATTAGGTAAAAATTATGTGTATTGTTTTAAATTTTAAGACTTCAACAAAGTTACATGTACCCAAAGCATAGAACTTGACTTCAGAAAAAGTGTGTTTAAGAGTATTAAATAGGAATTCTTATTTTGAAAGAAACTGTACAGGGTTTGGATTTGAATTTCATACTCTGAACCCTTTTTAATCACTTACATTTTTTGCAAGTTTATAGTAATATAACTTGGACTGGAAAGACTATAAATGCCATAAGTCAACAAAAGTGATGCTGAATGTGAATAGCAGAAATAATCATAGCAGTAGAACAATAAAGGAAAACAGCATAATTTTATTTACACAGATGCAAAGAATGAAGCGTATTTCATCAGAACAAAAGCGAAGGTTCAATATCAGGATTGGTTTCAGTACTCTGAACAGCTTGGTTTCGGCCAGCTCCAAGTCGGTAAGTAACTTGGCAGCACTACTCATTTCATACAAAGCTTCAGTAAGAGCCATTCTGAAAAGAGTTAATGGATCTCTCTGCTGTTGACTGAGTGTGCCAGTCAATCAGTGAAGATTCCTGAACTGAGGGACTTGGAAAGGGATGGGTGATAAATTTGTGGCTTATAGTCAATGTGTGAAAGCCCTTTGTCTTTTAGGCGTTGTTCTTCTGATGCAGCTTCAGATGTTGATCAAATCTTTTGTGATGAGATGCTGCAGCTTTAAAGCTCGACAGAGAAAAAAGTAAAACTGCTCTTTGCAATCCTTGCTCCTAGCACCCCAGTAATTAAGTTTTTGTCATGAGTGCAGCGTAAGATGACTGCATTTACTGCTAGGTCACCTTTTCTTCTGACATGCTGGCATTTTATACCAATTTTGGACAGCCTCTAGTCCCCAGAGCTGGACTTGAAAAGCTATGACCAGTCAGTGCTGTGAGCTTTTTCTGCCTGAATAATGAGCCAGCCAAAGGCCAGGTAGATGCTGTTGGTGTTCTGCTGGGCATGGCAAAAGAGACCTAGACATTTGGCCTGAGCTAATACGCACAATTCTGAGCACAGTTTGTTAGCACAGGCTTTGTGCTGTGCTAACCACATTTGTGCTGCATTTAGTCAGCTAAGAGCATGGTAAAACAATGTTTTGCACCTGCAAATACTGTTGAAACATGTCCAAAATGTGCAGTGAAATTTCTAAAACTTCCTACACGTGAGAGATCTGTACTTCCTGATTGGGGGTACAAGCCTGGCCACTTCAGATGATTTTGAAACCCCCTCTGGGACTCCTCACCCAGCTCCTTTTAAGAATTTGGCCGTGTGCCCTTAGCCTTGCAAATATTGTCATTTTTTTCTCCTGTCACTTGTCTTTTGTGTATAGATTTACAGAGGAAAGAAAATCCCTTCTCATTGTCAAATGTCTTTGTAGAGATTAAGAACATTTTCTGCCTATGCTCGTTAATTTAGTTCATAAAATGAAACCAAAATCATTAAAACACAGGTTTGTCTGCACAAGAACATTCTAAATATCCTTTAAATATCACAACCCTTTGAAACATAGAAAATAAGAAAGGTTATTTATACCATGTTGATTTGTTTACCCAATTTTTATATTTAGGATATAAATTGTCAGAATTTCACTACCTGTTTTGAATAGCCTATTTGAAAGGTAGTCATTTTTGAAAACTTGGCGTTAGTGAAATGTCTGTTTATTTCATTTCTCAAGTACGGATTTTTAATTGTTTCCTCAAAACTGGAAGTTTATTTTAAAAGAGTTTAGTGACATTGTTTCTGTCTCCTTTGGTGATAGCTAGAGCACATTACCTTCTGGTTTAATAACTGCAGGCTTCCCAAACTAAATAACCTAAGTTGTCAGTGAAGGAACAATGCTTCTAACAGCACAATAATGTATCAACAGGTGCAGCACATCCTTCAGTACCCCAAGTAAGAATTGTAAACATTTTTAAGAGGATAGACAATGAAATAAAACACTTAAAATTATGACTTTCAACAAAATAGCAAAAATGTAACTTGGGGAATAAAACAACCACTGCAATTGTATTTCTCTGTATTAGTGTGCAAATGGGAGTCAGAAAAACGAAGAGTTCAGTAATATCTTAAGTGTTTCTGTCTGCCTATGTGTGCTTTGGCAGGATGAAGGAAACTTAAAAGGTGCTGAAGTGCTTTTCTGGGTTTTACCACAGATAAGGGGCAAACTCTTCATCCGTCTAGCTTTGTTCCAGAAAGTGAGCTCTATGTTTGTGTTTGGTCTAGATCAGCCATGCAATCACTCTCCAGAAAACAGTAGAATATATCGCTAAACTACAGCAGGAAAGAACACAGATGCAAGAGGAAACCAGGCGCCTTCGGGAAGAAATCGAGGAGCTAAACGCTGCCGTCATGTGAGATTTTGGGAGATTTCTGTAATGAAGCAGAGCAGCTTGAATGTTGCTTTGGCTAACAGCAGGGGATGTTTGCCTCAGGTGTCATGCCAAACAACAGATGGGTATTGAACATCAGTAAAGATGCTACCGACTTCCAAACAAAAAGCAAAGTCGTTGTGGGATGGGCATTGGTAGCAAATCGTGTGGATTTTCGGCAAGCTCTGAGCATGAACGCTCAACAGTGGTGTCACCAGAAAAGATGCATTAGATCAGTTAGAATAAATCTGAGAAGCCAGTGATGGTTGTTTTTAAAGCTAGGCTCACTGGGTGATGAAACGCTCCTACTCTTCATGATGGCTTTGCTGCAGTTTTCTTTCCAAATGCAGTCAATTTTTCCTGGAAGCAGTGTGGTTGAGTGCATAGGATTTGGACTCAAGGAGCTTGCCACTGACTGAACATAACTCTGATAAGTCACTTCACCTTCCTGGTGCCTCAGTTTCCTCTGTGGGTTTACAATAGTTATGTGCTATTGCAAAGCATGTTGAGAACCCCAGTGTTTTTTCTTCCATCCACAGAAGTGTTAGGCTTAGGCATTATGTTAGAATTATCGGCAAATCAAAATCTTTTTCTTTTTTTTTTGTTCTTTCTTTTTTGAAGATATGATAACATCTGTTTGGTTTTATTTTAAATTGATCTGTTTCTTAAGAATCTTTGTAACATTTTCTTCTCTAACACCGCTCAGGAGTAAGTCTGTAAATTTTAACTTGACTCCTAACGTGCCTTTTTCTAAGTGGATGCCAAAAACTACTTTGTTCTATGTTATCCTCTGTTCTCAGTTGTGTTGCTTGTAATAAGATGTAGCAGCTTGAAAAATTGCTTTGCTGCATGAAAATAGACACAATTGATTTGAAAACAGTATGTATTCCTGGCCATAACAAACTCAATGTGGGGGGGTCACGCACAGAGAAGCCACCTCAGTCTGAGATGCTGGGGTTGCACATATTTTTCATGCTATAATTTAGCCTGGAAGAGGAATGTGCCCTTCCTGGTGGGGATTCTGACCTCAGAGCATCTTCTTTTCAGTTCTTGCCAACAGCAGCTCCCTGCTACTGGGGTTCCAATAGCACGGCAAAGGTTTGACCGCATGAGGAGGATGTTTGATGAATACGTGAGGAACAGGACCCTCCAGAACTGGAAGTTCTGGATTGTATCCTTTCACATTAACCTGCTGGACCTGAGGTTTGGTGCTACTGTGTTTAGAGCCAGAAACTCTGAATTCTGATGCTATGACTTTAAGCCAAGTTAAGTAATGCATGTCCAGAGTTGTCATTTGCATCTATATATGGATACGAATTCTTGCCTTGTAGACTGTTATGAGGTAAAATTTGCTCTCCTTAAAGTATGGGAAGTAACTTGGAAGAAATGCAGTACAAAGGTAAAGTTTTCTTGCTCAGTTATTATACCACAAGAAATGTGTAACGAACTGTTTCTCTAACTCCGGCTCTTGTTCACTTTTTGCAAAGGACTACAGAGAATGACAAAGATTTTCAAAAAATAAGATTATTGTAGACAATTACTGAAACTGCTGTAAAGGCAATTTTGAAAACTTGCATGTTTCTCCTTTTTTTCAATTTTTTTTTTTTTCATTACGACAAATCAACTTAGTTTCTCTTTGCTTCTCAAATGCTAGCAGCTGTGCTTACAAATGAGTGATAATGCAGAAGATGGAGAGAGACAAGCTGGGAATGGAACCAGGTTAGCTAATCCAACTTTGCTATCTTGGATCAAATATGATTAGCCTGAATCAGTTAGGGGATGTTAGGAAATAGCAAAGCAGAAGAGCAATTATTAATGAGCAGAAGTGTTAACTTTCCCCCTTCCTATTAAAGCTTTGTACCTTTTTATGTGCACGTATTTCATGTGCTTGTACTCTGCTGGTTATCTCCCCTGATTATCAGAGTAGATACATCCATGCTTATCAGAGTAGATACATCCATGCTGGTGTCTGCATGAAGTACAACATTCTTAATATTTTAGTATGTAAAAATGCTTCCTTTGGTGCTTCCTGGTTTCTCTTAGTCCTAGAAAGCTAGACTCATCAGAAGTTATCTGGGATGAAGGTGCAGTTTTGGGTAGCTGCGCCTGTGGTATCTAGAGAAAGACAAAGGCTGTTGTAGTTGGTAAAAGAAAAGGTTGGTAGGCAAAGCAGTCTTCCCAACTTCCCTTTGCAAGTCAGGATGGAATTGTGAGGGAACGGTTTTCTAATAACTGGATAGATTGCTTAACACCTGCTGGCTTATTTCAGGAGGTCTTGCAGTAAAAGCTGACAAGGTCCAGGGGTGAGTGCTATTAATAATTTTTTTAAAAAACTTCCTCCTCATGAAATGACTGTAAGAGAGGGAAGGGCAGTTTCATTACAAATATGAGAATATCACAGTTTCTGTTGCATATGAGAGGGAAGTGAGTAATCTGGTCTTCGGCTACTGGAGATAACCCAGGGACAGAATATTTCTGAATAGTAGAATATCAACAAAAGGATACCCAGTCACTCTGTAAAAGTCCATAACCACATGCAAACCCCCTAGAGTATTCCAGGTAATTGTTAGACCTATCTTGTTGGCAATAGTGAGAAAGTTGATTGTTAGCAATAGTGAGAAAGATAGGGGTGTATCACAACCCTGAGATTGGTTTGGGCCTCGTTCTCACAGGCTGCTGACTGTAGTCAGAAAATCCCATCTGGGCTGACATGGTAAAACCACAGATTTTGAGCCTTCAGATGAGTTTTGTCATACAGCCAACTTCTGAAATAGACTCCAACTTACAGGTACATTTACTTGCTGAGTTACCATGGCAGTGTTAGAGCAAGCTGTTCTGAGTTCAGGTATGGTGAGTGCTCCAGGAAAGCTCATCTGAAAGACTCTTGAAGTCTTTGTTCAGCTGCAGTAGCAAAGAGCTTGTTCACCTTAAGGCTTCTATGTTCTTTTGCTATAAAAGCATCAGTGTTACGTGAAAAAGGTGGCAACAAAGAAATAGTACAAACTACATGTACCTAGTTTTCAATGCTCATGCACTCACAACAGTGCAGATTGTTTGTGGGAGATCAAGTCAGTCATACAGGAATTTTGCAAAAAGTAATCAGTATTGGTAAAATGTGAACTGAGCTTCAATATTTTCCTTTGTCCTAGTGTCACAGATCTTAAAAATAAATAATTATAATTAAAAAAACTCTTTGAAATGTTGTAGTCTAAAATTTGTTTGTTTTCTCTGGACATGGAGCTCTATTATTTTTTCCCTTAGAATGTTTTGAAGTCCTCCTTTGTTATCTCCCTTAACGTTTGATGATTTGCAGTTCAGCATTATTATTAAGCCATTGTTTGAGTCCTTCAATGGGATGGTTTCCACAAAAAGCTTTAAGGATCTGAATCAAACTGCAATAGCGTGGCTGGATCAGCACTGTTCTCTCCCTGTTCTGAGGCCAAGTAAGTGAAGTTCTATCAAGCAGTAATTTGAGATCACAGTAAGTGAGACCATATACAATACCATTTCTTAAAAGAGTAGGACAGATGCTGAATATGATTTTTTAATCCCTTCTTACTGTCTCAGTGGAAAAATAAGAACGTCTTTTAGCTGCTTGGTTGCATGCTTAACACTGAACAGAAAAAAATTAATTGTTTAATATAGATTCTAGAATTTAAACAGTCTCAAGCAGCATTTAAATTTTAAATATTCCACTCTAGTTAAAGAGTGGAATATTTTTTAAATATTTTTTAAATATTCCACTCTAGTTAAAGAGTGGAATATTTCAGCAGTGTGATTTGTCTCGTTATGACGGAAGCGACTTCTGAAGTTTGCATTCCCCATTGAAATGACCTTCTGTTTGAGCATGATTACTTGACTCTTTATCACTTAGAATTCAGCAAATATTTATGTTTACAATTATAGTTGCTGAGAAGTGCTTTTTTTAGTAGAAGAAATAGGTAGATCTCTGTTGTTGTTTTCTGGGCACAGTTCTTACGCATCTGTGTTTCTTGCTGTTGCTGTAAGTGCAGGTACATGTTTTGAAGAAAAAACTACCATAATTCATAACAATTGCAGTACCTGCACGCTGTTCTGCATGGATTTGTTTGCAGTTAGTCTAATGGCTTTTTTGATACTTTCCTGACTTTTCTTCACAGTGGTGCTGAGCAGCCTTCGGCATCTAAGTACAAGCACCTCAATTCTGTCAGATCCGTCGCGCCTGCCAGAGCAAGCCACAGAAGCAGTTAGCAAGATGAACAAAACAGCTGGTGAAACCTAACAACCAAAGACAGTGAGTTGCTTGTACAAGGGGTGGAGAACCTGCCAGTCTAGCAGCCTGGTGAGTCTCCTTTCAGTTGGTGCACTTTAGAAAGAATACTCTCCATCACCCAAGACCTTCAGGGCATCTGTCTCTGCCTTCAGAATATGTGGAAGTGTGATGCAACGTTGTCATAACGTTTTGATTCCTCTTCAGTGCTGTACTCTACTCCATGAAGTGAGAACACCAAGCTCAGGTAAATTTAGCAGGTTTCATTCCTGCAGGCAGCAATATATCTCCATCAATGCAGCATGCATCTGTATGCAACAAACATCTTTCTATGAAACAGCTTCAAGTGCTAAGTTCTCTGAAGTGTAAATCTTGTACACCAAGGAATGTTCCTTTCAAGGGGAAATATACTTTCAATTTTGTGAAGCAAAATCTGCTTTTCATTTTGTTTTCTGGTGTTCAGTTCCATTTGTTTTACTTGAATAGTAAACAATTGTTTAAACAGGATTATATTAAAAACCAAAGGAGAAGAAAAATCCATCAGCGACGTCAACTCATGGAAAATACTAGAATTAAAATCTCAGGCTGTGTTTTGTGTATTTTTATTTTAATGAGTGTACCATTGCATATGATCAGTTCCAAGGCATGCTTTATTTTCTAGCAAATAAAGTAGCTGATTTTTATTATTTTTCTGATATAGCCATTGCAATTGAGTAGCAGGCTGTGCAGTAAGTGCAAAAACGCAGTTTTAGATTGCACAGATTCTGCAATCAAGATAGACACATGAATTTCATATCCATTTCATCTCTAAACTGTTTTCTTGCACTCTGCAGAGTTCAGCTGCCTTCCTCATAAAATGTGCACATATAAAACACATCCACAGGTAAACATCATAGTGTTTCAAAGACAAAAATTGAGTTCATAGTGTTAAGAAATTGGCTTTTTTTTTTTTTTTTTTGTCTCAGAAAACGTATCAAACCACATGGACTTGTAGTCAGTTTTTAGCTTCTCTGTCTTTACCTGTTCTTTTTGCTTTTTATTTCAAAAACCTGAAGGACTTAGCCAAGCTTGGTCTGTATGGTAAGGTTATGTTCAACGGGAATTATAAAACACATAAAGATAAGTTAAAACCCGCGTAACATTTTTCTGTGGCAGTCCCTGAAGTACTGGCCTATCGCTGGAGATAAGCTTAGTCTTGTTACAGCAGCAATAGTCTGTCCATCCTCAGACAGCACTGGGATGTTCATTCTGGCCAGTTTTTCTTGGTGTAGTCTGGAATGATCCTATGACCCTTGTAATTCCACTCATTACTTGATTCTGATGCTTTAGAGCTATTCAGAGTGTAGATAAAGTTTCCCTGTCACTTCCCCCAAATAGTTTCTTGCAGTTTGAAGAGCAGGCTGTCACAGTGCAAAGCTGAGGAGCAGCTAAAAAGTTTGGATGTAGCACGTTCTGAAATGGGGTCAGTAGGTTCTCCTTCAGGGGATGTACTTTTCCTCTGCATTGTGCCTCATCTTCCCCACTTGGTGGGCCAAACCTTAAAAAGCAATAATAGGTTTGGGGAGTGGGACAGAGCACAGAGAATAATTTTCCTTTCTTCCTTGTCCTGAGATTTTGCAGCTAGTGGCTTTCATTGCAGAGTTGGCTTATGTGTGAGCAGGACTGTAAGAAGAAGAAGGCAAAAAGGGCTGCCCCAGGGCCCTCTCCCTGAGCAGGGGCCTGTGAGTTGTGCAAGAGGGGGGCTGAAAGGGACTTCTGCGGGAGGTGGTTCAGGGGGAAGGAACATAAGGAGAAGACAAAGTGGCATGACTGAAGTACCAGCGTGCCTTTTTGTAGCTGTGCATACAAACAAGACGCTCTTTTCTTTTTACAGTACGTCTGCCATATCATTTAAAGCTTGTGGCACATGGAAAAAACTGTGTCCCTGTGACAGAGCCAACAGCAACCTAGGCTTCACCTAGGAAATGGTTTGTTGAAATAATGTGTAAAGGTGGTCAGAGCACCGAAATAGTAAGTAGCTTTTCTAGGGGGACCCATATCCAGGTCTTTCATACAATGTGCTTTATTCAAAGAAGCAGTATTTTGGGAATGCATTTAGATAAAAGATGTTGAATAAGTTTAAATTTTTAATCAGTGCTTTAATCCTCCCTTTTCTATCACTGTTTGTGAACGTGGTTCCAGTTAAATCATTTAACTGTGATTAGCTGGGGAGCGCCCCTCAAGTTCTTTACTGGGCTATCTTGTTGAGATGCATAGATACCTACATGCGTATTTGCATGTTAAAAATATGTATCCGGTTTTCTAGAAAGAAGTCAGCAGGCAAATTGTCCAGGAACAGACTTGTGTTTTTGCTGTACTTTTCAGATAAGCCCATTCTGTAATGCTTCCCCTGCGATGTGGTCTCCTGCTCGTCAGGCAGCAGTTTTGCCTGATTTTTTTTTTACCATGTTCTTAACCAGGTGTCCGCAACTGAGCTTGCACTAGTATTAACAACACTACAGTGTTGTCTCAACAAGCAAAATGGGCTACAGGCTTGCCTCAGAGCCTAGGGAAGTATAACGATTTCTAAGCTTAGTTCCTACTATTTCAGATCTTACTGGATGAATTGGAAGCTAAAAAGGACCTTAAAAGAATAGCAAGGGGAGAGGATGTATGACTGAAATGCTAAAAAGTATTGCCCATTAGCAGTTTTGATCTGCATGTGAATGGAAAAAACATCACACGCATTGCATCATGAGTTGGTTACAATTGGAGGGAAAGTGCTTATTGTAATAATTTCTGATGGAGAAACAAGCTCACGGCACTTCTAAAAGACTGCAAATCTTAACATAATAGAGAGAAAAAAATAAATCAAAGATCACTTACTAGGCAAGAGTGTAGGAGGGAGGGAGGGAGTAGTGTAAAGATACTTTCCGCATAGTGCAATTACCAGAAATCATGTGGCTCCTCTTCGAAGCAGTGATTCAGTGTATTTTCATCACCTAACTCTTGCAAATCAGAATTCTTTTCTCTTATCAGTCAACTTTGTGAAGGGTGTGATTTTACTTTATTTGGAAGCACAGGAGGAAAAAGCTGTGGTGTATCTTATCTCTGCACATTTGAGGTACTGAGGATTGGTATGAAAAGAGATTGGCCACGTATGTATTAATTCCTGTCTAGATTCCCACTTGGTAATGTATTTGAACTGCTTAGTCTTTCTGCCTTCCTCACTCGGAACTCTAAGTAATATACTTCTTTTTTTTTAAATAAAACAAAATAAGTTTGGTACCACTTACTCCCCTGACTTACGTAGTCCGACTTCCTCTATGTCACCAAAGTACATTAAGCAAGCAAAACACGCCGTGCCTGTAGTCTACACAGAATTACAGATGATGCACGTCAGTCGTCAGTGAATTGGTCTGGACCTTTAAAGAATCCCCACATGAGCAAATGCAGCCCATAATTAGTCAAATCCAACATATTTTGCTCAATAAGGGAGGGGATAGATAAAATATTTGTGGCCTGCGATACCCACCAAGATCAAACAGATTGTCTAGTGGTGCCTTCTGACCTCAAATTCTATTAATTAATACACTGTAGAAGCCCCCACTCTCCCCCCAGCTTCCAGAGAAATTATGCATTATGTGATGAACTTATTAGTGTTGTACGATGTTTCCTGTTAAGATGAGGAATAAGCAGTGAAAGCAAACTAGAATTGAATAAATTAATTAGTAGTAGAAATGGAGACAAGACCATGCTTCATCTGGACAGTCCAAGCTCTGCGCAGAACCCATGGATTCCTTGTTACTCCCATTTGATCCGACTGCCGTGTTCTTCCCTGCTTTTCCAGAGCCCAAGGGGAGCTTTCCTTCAAGGGAGACTTACTAGAATGCTTCTATCCGTGCCTTAGATCTTGGGGTCCTGTATGCATTTGATGCATCTTAAGTCTTACATTCTTACCCCAAATAAGTGGAAAACTCAGTGAAATGACAAAGTGGGGGTTCCCTTGGTTTTAAGAGAATGTATCGTCTGCGTGGCATTACTGTGCCCCTTTGAACCTGAGGTCATGAAAAATTGTATGGATGGATGGGAGGAAGGATGGAAAAAAATGGTCTTTCCTGCTGACTTCACTATCCTTCCCTCCCACGTACACAGGGGCACACCTACCCCGAAGTCTGACGGAAACCTAGTAAAGATGCACACAATTAAATCTCCAAATCTGGAATGGCTTAAAAAATCAAAGGGATGGCAGGTTGCATTGGAAAATAGCATCCCTTTATTTTGTGCCCTCATTCTGTATGTGTACACTCTTAGGCTCACATGGTAGAGGTGAGGGGCCAGGTAAACTTTATTTTGTTTGTGAGAAGCTCACTACAAAACCATTCAATAGCATAATGTTTTTTTTAGTCCAAATTATTGGGAAGCTAAATCACTTCCTGTGTTTCTGGGATGGATAATTCTTGCCTCAATGTTCCTAACCTGAAGATACTGCTAAAATAAAACTGATAGTCAACTATTTTGACTTTTTTTTTCTTCTCTCTTTTCTATCATTCTTTGCACTTTTATTGTAAGGAAAAACACCCAGAATGAAAAGGCTGATGATCCCTGGTTTAGGTGCTTTATGGATTCAGTCGCACAAATCTCAGAGGACTGTGGACAGCTGTTGGTGACTTGTAGGAGGTATTTTTTTTAGGTGAGACAACAGGAGTTTTCCTATTTCTCTTTCAATTGATATACTTGCATTTCTGAGGAGATCGTTTGTTTTTGAGGGTTTTCTTGTATGGGACCCCAGTACTGTTTCCACAGTGTCAGCTGAGGCCTGAACTTCCCTTTCATTTCTTGGATGGATTTCATGCTAATTTCCTATGTTAGAGCAGAAGTGGTAGTACCAAATTGTAGATTGATCTGCAAAACTTGATTCAGTTAGAAGGAAAAACATCTTAGGTGTGTAATACAAAGACTTTCTAGCCATTGTCTGAACTGCTTTTATATCTGAACATTTCCAACATAAATAGGATTTTGAATCAGAAGATACCGGTTAGGAGCAATCCTCTTACTTAACAATTCAAAGAACAAATCACTCCTTTTCTTCTTGTATTTAGATGTGTTTAAGTGAATGGAGTTCATTCTTGTTGTTTAAAAAAAAAAAAAAAGCTTGGAGGTTTGAGGACTTCAGGTCGTACTCTTGCTTTTGCCTAGGTTTCCTGTTCTGTTGCATGACACAACTTCTGTTGTGCTGTCGATATGTAGCACTTTTCAGTAGGTCTGTTAAATTGTGCAATGCATTTTTTTATATTTACAACCAAAACAATAAAGGTTATTTTTTGGAAGAAACTAGTTGTAACGTCTTCATTTTTTACCTGGAACTTGGCTTCAAAGTGGGGAAATGGTAAGTGGAAATCTTCCCGAACCTTGCCATTCCTTTTGCAGCTCTGAAAGGTGACAAGGGCTCATTTCTCTATTATCAGTGGTGTTGAAGTCACCTCTTTGGGATCTGTGTGTTTGGCTTTCCCGTTGCAAGGCTTATGTCCTCTTAAAATGACTCTGTGCTTCAGAAGATGAAAGAGACTTGATGTCACTTGGGCCCTTCTTGACTGGAAGAATCAACTCTGCTGGACTTTCTCAGAATATATGAGTGGTTTGTCTTTTCCCAGACCTTGGCCACCAGGCTGTATTTGCTCTGTGCTGGGTTTTCCCTGTCTCACCAAAGCATTAGCCGCATTAGCAAAAACTGAAAATTACCTTCTGTAGTCACCTCTGTTCCTCTTCAGTGATGCGTGTTAGGGACTGGGAAGGAACAGGCTGGCTACAGCATGACCTCCACAAGTCCACTTGTCTGCAGTGCTTACATTTTTCTTCACCTAAGTAACACTGAGCTTGTTCTTCCACATTTTGCATGATGTTTTCCAAATGTATTGTGGTTCTGATGTGTTCCTAGAGTTAACAGACCCTGGTTATTGATTATATTAAGCATAACAGTGCAAATGAGTTCTTGTGACAAAACTAAGCAGATAAAAATCTCTTTATTTCTATGTCTGCTCTTAACTTACCAGATAGTAATTCAAAGGTAGCTTTGGCCTTTATCCAAGAAAGGCAAAACTCTTAAGCTTTTAGGGACCACACCGATACTTTGAGCCCCGATGCTCTAATTTCTTACAGGCTTGGATTTGGGGCTCTTGGTTGAAATACTGCCTTGGATGGTGGGCTCTTACCGGGCAGCACTAAGTTTGGATAACATGTTATTCCCATGGAAATGATGTCAGTGTTAGGCAGTGTTAGTGTAAGCTGCTTAAGTCCATTTAAAAAAAAAAATGAAACGTGTCATTAAAGTCAAAGGTGAAATGATGTTTTTTGTTTTTTTCTTGGTAGGATGCTACAGCTTTCTGCTTCAGCTGTCAACCTTGGTGATATATTGGATTTTCTTGGGTCTAGTGGAGGCAGCGCTCTAGTGAAAGTGAAAGGTAATAGTTGAGTGAAAAGAGGGATTTTATTTTAAAAGCATTGCTGAAGAGTTGGTGCTCATTAATCTCACCTTTGTGACTGGTTGCTTTGACCTAATATAGCTCATAAGAAATTCTGATGAGTCAGGCCTGCGATTCTGGGAGAAGGCATAAGAACGTACAACAGTTTTCTTGCTTTGTTCGCACTTAATTTTTTTAATATCTCTACCTTGATCTCACACAAAGCATTTTGGTAGGAGAAGTTGGTGAAGATCAGTGCTATTTAAACAGCAGTAAAACAACGCTTTGGCCTGACTTCACTCTCAACCAAGCACACAAATGCTAGTGGTACTGCAGCGATGCTATCGAACCTCTCTGGGAGGAAGCTGTGGCTGGAGAGCACTGTTTCTTTATTACTGATTTTGTGGTGATTTCAGCGAGGCTGGTATAGCTGTAGCTGATACGCCAAAAGACAGTTACTGAAATGGCTTAGTTCTGTGGCTGATTCTGCTAATCCCTGAGCAGTACAAAAAGGAGACCTAGATTCGCTCTAAGTAAATTAATGCCAATTGAAATCACCGCAATAAGGGAATTGGCACTTCAGTGGGAGAACAGCTCAGGACTAGCTTTACATGTACTGAAATCCCAAATATTTTCCTGTGAGTCTGTTGTAACCCAGCTCTGGCAGATTTTGCTTTCTCCCAGCACTATTTGAATCTGGGGCAAAAGGAAAAGAACCCAGTGCTCACAAGATATTTTGGATATATACATATGTATATTACTTATATATATACATGTATATATATATTATATATATTTATTTTTTTTAACTTGTATTTACCCTTGGGAGCTTTTCTTTAGATACTCTCACCCATAAGCACTTTTTCCTCCTGAGTTTTACTCATTCTCAGGAGGTGTGCAGACAAAATACATACTTGGGTGGCAGGGAAGTTCCCTGTGTGTCAACACCGGAGTCCCTGTTATCATCCAGAGAGATGTTTCATATCTTCCTGTCTCAGAAGAAGGTGTATGCATCACAAACTCCAAGGCTTGAGCATCACAAAATGGAAACAGACCGACAAAACATTTGTCCATCACATCCCTAAGTCCTGCTGCCTGCCCTTCTGACATTTTTTACACAGCCTGTGTAAATAGGGTACCCCTTGGCAAGAAAGCTTTGCCGGTGACCACCTCACCATGACAGCAGAGATCAAAACATGGTGCAGGTGTATCCCCAACTTAGTTTGCCCCAGGGCTGAGGAAGATTCACCTGAGCTCTGGTGGCAGGACCCACCGTGGTTGTGATCACACTGTTCTGTCCGGGGCTGGCAGCACTGTCCTGGGATGAGATCCTTGCTCTCTGTTAATATTTGAGGCTTTTTTTGAGAGTATCTGGGCTTTTGAGCTCTCTGTCTGGGGCGTGGGCTAGAGAGGTCCTGAGAACCTCATGAGAAGAAAGCCACACAGCCACATCTGCAGTGCAGCTAGGGGTGGCTCTCAGGTCTTCTCAACCGTGTAGTCCAAACTCAGTCATCCAACAAGTCACCCTAACTGCTCCATTTCCCTCCCTGTTCTGAAGCTGCCCCGTCTTCTCCGAGCAGGGGGAAGAATTTTCAAAAACAAAGCCTCTGCATCTGGCTGTGGTCGGCAGGGATTGACTATGTTGAGGCAGACAAAGGAAAAGCCAGTACCCGAGCAGCCAGATGGCCACACAGTGCTGACAAATTCCGGGCCTGTTTGCCATAAAGTGTGCAGAAATGAGTACAAAGCAGTCAGAAATGCTTTGGTGATACACTTGTGTCACATCGCTTCAGCCTACCTGCAGCCACTCTTTCTGTCTCACCTCTGTATGCACTTCTGTCCTGTTCTCGCTCCTCAAAGGGGTGCTGGCCATAGCTTCCTGACCTCAGCCCTTTGAAGTTTGATGTTCTGGTACCCAGCTGCCTCCCCTGCTGCATCCCAAACACTTGTGGCAGCATGCTGTTCTTTCTCAAGCACAGAAGGAGAGCAGGGGCTTGCCACAGTTTTGCACAAGCCCGTGTCTCCCTGCTCCAAGCCTGCCCCCTGTGTGTGTGAGCTCACTCCTGAGGTGAGCTGAGTCTGCAGGGCTGACGCACACCTCTGTGCCTCCATGGGAAGAACAACTCTTCTTTTTTGGGGGTCAATTTTCCTTCTCAATGACGTTAATTGGTACCAGCCATCTGACTCACTTTTTCGTCTTGTTTGACGTTCAGGCAAATGTTTCCCTTTCCAAGGAAAATGCTTTTGTATAAGAGTTACATACTCAGAAGGTGAAAGAAAAGGCGCGCATGAGACACAAAACCACAAGGAGTGGCCCTGTATAATCCTCTGATTCAGCAAGGTTTAGGTGGTTTGTATCAGCCACTGGAAACGGTGATGTTGAAGCGCTCAGGATTTACACGTCTGCCTGCTTGCAGTGGTTGGTTGACCCTACCTGATAAGGTCAGCAGATGCCACTTCTGCTCGGGGGATAAGCACATCCCTTGTGATCCTTTTGCATTCCCTCTTCCTCTACTCAAAATCAAGGGTGTGAGGTTGGAATTGCACCTCTTGGCCCTTGGGGAAACTGGTAGACCTTGAACTAAGCGGGTTAATTTGAGAGAGTGCCAGAGCTGCTGGTGTCTCTCTGCTTCTCATGGGTTGGCACCGAGCCTGGCAGGTGACCTTCTGATGCAGAAGGTATCAGGAGCAAAGGAAGCACCTTTGAACTGCACTTACCGTGCTTGCACAAAGCTCACACACAAATCAGAGGTGGTTTATTAAAATGCTCTTTGAACTTGAGGTGTGCCAGCATGGCACCAATGGGAAGGAGAGCTGATGGTACCTGTGTCAATGTCAGAAACCAGAGCAGACGTCTCAGATCTGCCTTCATCCTTCTTTCTGCTTCCACTGTGACATCTCCACGGTGGTGTCCCAGAGTGGTCCCATTTGGGAGGAATTCTTCCCTTGGCCCCAGCAGGGAGCGTGGTCCCTCAGTTCCTCTTGGGAAGGTAGAGTGCTTTCCTGAGAGCACCCAGAGTGGTTGGTGCTTTTTGGGGACTGGCGGTGGCTCAGTTATCAAGAGGTAACTCTCTTCCCAGGGAAGTCTGGGGAAAACAGGACCAGATCTGCAGCAACTCTTGTTGTTTTAAAGACAACTCTTCCACTAGAGTCCATAAAGACCTTGGGCTCTGCCTCCTGTTGCTCACAACTCATCAGCATCCAGACATTTGGCAGGGCCAAACACCTTCCCTGCAGCTCCCCTGCAAGTGCTCAGCACCCGGTTCACTATGCCAGGGGAGGATACAGGTAAGCCTCTTGTAAAAAAATAAAGGCCCAGCTTCGCGCCCTCACCTCCTGCTATAGAAGATGCTTCACCAGAACAAAGGGGCCAGGCGTGGCCATGGACTGGGAGGAGAAAGAGCTGCATCAGCACCAATGGCACCGTGCTGAAGAACCACCCAAACAAAAGGGTAAGTCGCTTTCCTCCCTACTGCTTGCATTGAGAGGGTTTAAAGGACGATGGAGGAGGTGGGCTGGTACCACAGTCCCTTGCTCCAGTTCCTCTTGGGCTGTTGACACCTTTGCAGAGGAGGAGGAGCACTGGTGGCACTGGGGTGGAGGGGCTCAGTCCTGCTGCAGCCTCCTGGACGTTCAGAGCAGCAATCAGAGTGCTCCAGAGCAGGCAGTCCTGTGCTGGGCTGGACCACTGTCAGTGAAAGGATGGCAGCAGGGAGAGGAGCAATCCTGTACTTGCATTTTAAATAGGTGTTTCATGTGAAATTAATTTATATATACATGTATGTGTGTGTATATATAAATAATGTTAATTTCAGAATTGGTTCTAATGCTTACACTGGCTTGAAATTTGCATGGTGATTTGAACTGAACTCATTGCATTATTAACCTCCCCGTTATTGGGATAATCAAGGGTTGATGCAAGAAAGGAAAAACAAGATGATGACAGGTCCTCTTGCTCCTAGGACATTTTGGTGCCTGCTCTGTTACCAGCTCCAGGAGCAGCAATTGACTCGGGCACCATTTGGCATGTTGCTCTTGCCTGAGCTGATGGAGCATCCTTCCAGCAGCGCTGCTTCTTCTGCTGAACCTAAGCCAGGCTCGAGGTGTGGTGCAGAGCCGCAATAATTCAGCCTTCACAAGCTGGGGCTGAAGAGAAAGCAATTTACCCACTGGCAGGTCCAAACTTAAGAAACCAACTGGGAGCAAAAGAAGTGAAAGTGCTGTGATCTTTTTGCATGTCTATCAGTAAAAAGTGGGTAGGAAAGGAGATGTGCTGTTTGTAATGTCTTTATCACAATGACCAGAAACAACAAGTTCAATTTTCTGTTTAACAAAGCATTAGTTTTCCAATGCAAAAAGACTGTAAAAAAAATTTACATAATAATAATAAAAAAATCACCAGTAGCAGTTTTATTTAATATAATTTTAATTAAATGCCAGGTTTTGTCCAAATATATAGTGACAGAAGATGAGGAAAACTGTTCACCTAAGTAGTAAATACATCATTCATCTCTTTTAACATTAAAATATATAAATTAAAAATCTGAATAAATATAGAACACAAAATTGCTTAAATAAATTTATAAAAATAAATGTATTCTATAAATTCATAAATACAATTTGCTAGTAATCAGAAGTACAAAATCCGTCTGCTGAAAATCAACTTCTCTTTTGGAAAATAATTACAAAAGAAAAATATAAATAACATGAAAATCACTGAAATCGTGCCTTCCTATTTGCTAATTGATATCGTGACTGGTTAATTAAATCACTCTGACTTAAATCAGTGCATCCTTTTGATATACTGCTGCAAATAAAACATTATAAATATTTTTTATAATAAATAAAATCAATAACTTAAGACATTCATCTTTTAAATAGTAAACTAAACTAGAGTATATATTTATGATCTACAGGATAGTAAGCACATTATTAACGTTGTCCCTGGCATCAAACTGGTCACAAGTACTGCTAGGTACGTTCAGCCAAAGCTCTCGTATCCTACAGTTACTGTTCCAGCTTGGCATATTACATTCCTACTGCAGAGTATATTTTTGTTGCATTTTGCATAAATTGCTCATATTTCTGTAAAACCAGCCAGGTGTACCTCATCTTCTTTGCTGCGTTCATCCCCCCGAACTGCTCGCAGACCTTCTGTGGAAGATCCTTGCTCCTGCAGGTGTAAGGCACCTCCCGTTCGGTCATCGTCACGTTTAGCTGGATGACACTTGCGTTCAAAGCCTGGGTGATATTCTTCCCACAGATTGCTTCCGGATCATTTCGTATGGTTTGCAAAATATTGTAGAAAACGTGCATGCAGCAACCTGCATCCAGAGGTGGGCATTCGGGTATTTTCTTCACCATTTCTCTGACTTGGAGGTCAGCAGTTAGCCAGCTTATGGTTCTCGGTGTTACAGTACTGCATGCGTTCTGCAGGAGAGGAAGAGGAGAGAGAAATCGTTAAATCTTTTGGTTTACGTCTGTCCTGGTAGTTTCCACATGAGACTGTCTAGGAGCGTACACACCTATTTTTCAGCTTGCGTCTGCTTGAGGTTTTTTTGTTATTGTTCACTGGCTGTATTAACACCTACGCTCCTTTATCAAGCAACTATTATACACTATCTGTGGCTATGATTGCGCAGCACTTTCTGTCTTAATAACCTGCTTGGCATTGTTTTCAGCTTTCCTGAGTCTTTTTTGTTTTTAACCATATAGGTAAAATTTACTCACGTAACACATTTGCTGTGACCAGAACAAACCTGTTTCAGAAGAAATGGTTTTGATTTCAAGAATGAATTCAGGGGAAATGCTTTATACTGATTTTTATCAGTGTTTTCTTGGGAACACGTTCCCAGGCATTGAAATTTGCCTATGGTATTGACTTTCAGATTCAGTGAACATTCTGCTGTCTCCAAGGAAATGCAAGGCTGAGCAGGATTTTCTGCAGAAGTGCTCCTGACTGCTCTAGCATTAAGGTCAGACTGAAGAGGAAGCCAGTTCTCTCCATCTTTCCAGTGATCTGACTGGTGTCACCCCAAAAGCTGCCTGCTTCAAGCTCAACGTGACTCAGGAAACAAAGAAAAATGTGTGAGACCACAGTTGGCACACCCAAGCTGTCCTAGACATTGCTCCAACTCTGTCCTAAAATAAGACAACGCAAAGTCTTTCCTTCTGTATGGAATACAGAGAGGTGCCTCTTTGAGGTTCTAACCCAACTATTTCTTTTCTGATGGTCTTCCTAGTATTTCGTAACTAAATCAACAGATTCATTCCCAGACACAGGCCCAGCAAATGCAAAATATTACACTTACGTAGTTTTTGAACAAGGTAGTTGCTTGCTTTTCTAGCACTAGGAAGGGCCTTATTCTGGAAGTAGAATGCCTCTGCCTCTGTCCTGTAGTAGTTTTGCCATCTTCGGATGTTGGTGCCAAGGAGACCAAAGGAGCCAGTGAGCAGAAGAGGAAGATTACAAATCTGGTGATTTCTGCATTCAAATGAAGAAAAGAAAAAAAAAAATAATACAGTGAGTACAGCCTCAGGCATCTACGCCGTTTTTGCAAAACTTCCTGGTTCTGTGCAGCGTGCTGACTTTCTAAAGCAGAGAGATTTGAGCGGCTGAGCTAATGACGAGCATCAACCAACGCAACCTTACGGCACGTCCAAGTGGCACCCACCTGTCTGGCGTTTCATGGCGGGCTCAGGCGGCGGCTGGCTTGGCCGAAAGCTGGTGGGATGTCGGCGTTCAGGCTGCTTGGTGGCTGGAGTGCTGCAGCTGGGGACAGCCGAGCTGCGTTTAAGTACAGCGGGGTTTTGCGTCAGTGGCTCCCCCATGTTCTCCTGCAGATGATGGTGTGGGATTTTTTTTCTTTTTTGAAAGATTACATCAAAAATTGGTTCAAATGCGTCGTCACTGATTGTGATCTAGCGTGCAGTTTCAAACTGACACAGATGGTGTCCCACATCGTCTATTTGACTGGGAGTGCAGGACTCTTGGCTTAGCCATCCCATCTAAATCCCTGGGAGCTCCAAAATGTAGGACTTAGAACATGAATTGTGTTTTTTGTGGTTTTTGTATTTTTTCCAAGCATGATGGAGCACGTAAGCACGCACCTGGGTTGTTGAAGCCAGCAACCATCTCCTGCAGGGGCCAGTGTAAGAGTGGGCTAATGGCAGTGGAAAAGCCATAAGAGGCTTCCAGATGAGCATATGTATCCCTCTGCTGGATCTCTGTAAGACCCCATCCCACTGGTGTAACACCCAGTGCACCCCATCAGCGGATGTCCAGGATCCACCTCCTCAGCTCTCGCCCTTCTCTAACTCTGCCGAACTTGTTTTCTCTGTGTCCAGTTACTAAAAGGAGATTCTCATACACAGCAAAACAGAGAAAAAAATGTTCCTAGGACTCAGAATTATTTGGGGGTATCACGGAGAGAGGTGTTTCTTTGTGCAGGGTGCTCTTTCAGACAATGGTGAGTACAGACAGCTCCTTCCAGGTAGAAGAACCGTGCTGAAGGGGCGCTTGTTTGGAAGCACTGAAGAGCAGAGGGATGCAGCTGCTTAGAACCCCACCGTGTGCTACGAGGTGTGTGGATGACATGAGTTTGCACATGTAGGCACACGTTGGGCACCAGGCACTGCCCGTCCCCTTCCAGCCCTGCCACCCATCACACTGGGGATCACTCCTGGACTGTCCCTGCCACTACAGCAGTACAGGAGAAGCTTTCAGCTCGGCTTTTCCCCAGAATAAAATTCAGTCGCTGGCAATGCTGTTTTAAAGAATTTCCGAAAGTTTGACTTAATTTTCTGCCGAACCGAGGGTAGCGGCTTGCCTGGTTATTCCACTTCGAGCCATGCCGCTATCTCTTGGCGTGTGCATGCTCCGCACATCCTTTCCTATCTGTGCAGCTGCAATAAGCTGCCGAGCTGATAAGGGAGCAGATCGGTATCCGTCCTGCAAAACCCAGCGCGAGTGGAAGTTCAGTGTTCCACCACGCAACCACCAGACACCACAGAGCATCTGCAATTTACTTGGTGAAGTTCTGCTGACACGAGCTGCTCTGCAAGCTCCCTAAAGTGGAATTTGTTGCTATCATCTCCACACCTATCGCTGGAAAAAATAGATAAACCCCTGAGTGGGGAGACCTGGGTCTGACCTCAGAGAGCTCTGGGGCTTTTGCCCCTGGGCTCAGTGACTTTTTCCAAGAGCGGGCGCTGGTACTTTTAGCTGTGAACTTTGTTTTCCGATGGTCTTGCGGTGCTGTGGCAGCGGTGCCCTCTGCGCCAGCGATCAGGGTGCTTTTACTGAGCACACGACTGCTTCCTCCCTGAAACTCGAGTGACTCTCAAGATGTAGATAAGTGAAATGGCAAACGCTGTGCTGCAGGTCCTTGGCCAGGGGACGGGGCTGATGCTGCACCTTGTAAATGCCGCCCACTCTTTCCCTGTTGGGGAGCAGCCTTCAGATCCCAGAGGGAGACTGGTAAAAGCCTGGGATTTATTCCCAGCCTGCAGTCCCATCCCACACCCCCTTCACGGCCCCACACAGCTTGGTCCCCAGGGCATCGCGTCCCCGCCATCTCCTAGCGACAGGGACGGGTGCCAAGAGCCAGAGAATTCCTGGATGGCGGCGCCTGGGCCCCGCTGCCTCTCGGCTGCTTTTCGGGAGCACCTGCAGCTCCTGGGCCTGCGGGACTTCCCCTGCGGCCTTGGCAGCTGGGTAGGGGCTGGGGGGCACAGTGGGATGGGGAGGGCTCCACAGGGGGCAGGGGGTCTGTGGGGTGCTCACTGCCTCTCCCCTCTCCCTCTCCGCAGAACAAGTCCCGCTTCGGCGCACGCACAAGCCCCTCGGGGCAGGAGGAGGATGAGGACCTGCTGCTGGGCGAGGAGAGCCCCCAGGCTCTGATGGAGCTGCTGAGAGACCCGCACAGCCCCTGGGCCCTGCCACCGGGCTGCAGCCCCCAGGACCAGCAGCTGCGGGATATGGCTGTGCAGGTACCCCAGCTTGTCAGTGGCACCCGCGTCCTCCAGGTCTTCAGGTCCCTGCGGATCGTCGGCAAGGACGTAAGTGCAGGCTGGCAGGCAGGGACGGGCTGGTGCCCACAGAGCTGCCCACCTCCAGGCCACAAATACACATCTGCTGAGGGGGAAAACATCCTGGGAAAAGTTTCTCCAACCCGGGGTCTCCCCAGGTGCTGCTATTGCAGCAGGGATCGAGCTGCTGGCAGCCCCACTCGGTGTGTTACACTGATCCGTGCTACACGTACATCACATGGATCAACACCACATCTCTGCGTCACCTTGACCCACATGACACGAGGTGGTTCAAGGTCACGGTGGCCAAACACAGCTCTTCGTAGGTAGAGGAAGTCGACGAGGATCTGCTGCAGTTACAGCACCTGGAGGAGCTGATACTCTGTGCCAACCAGATCAGCAGGGTAACCTCGGCCAACCTGCCCCGGACACTGAAGGTGGGTGAGCAGAGCCTTGTGACAGTGGGATCGGAAAGAGATCCCGTGTGGGAACGCTGCACAAGCTGAGCAGCTCGAGGGTGTGCCAGAAACTGCTCATTGCAAAGGGTGTTTGTTGTTCCTTCTGTCCTGGGCAGGTCCTGGAGCTCTGCTGCAACGCTGTGGCTGATCTGCAGGAGCTGTGTGCTCAGCCCCCTCCGCAGCTGCAGCACCTGGGGCTGGGGTACAACAGGCTGTGCGGCCCCTCGCAGGACAAGTACCTCACTGCGGACTTCTGGTAATGCCACAGGCTAGCTACTGGGAGGTGGGCAGATGGGGACAGATGCCCCCAAGCCATCGAGATGCCCTGCATTAAGAAATTGCAGCCCTTCAGCAGTTTTTTTTTCCTCTGCCTCCAACACCCCATCAGTGCAGCGTGGCTTGTCTCGGTTTGCTCCCTTCTGTCTCACACTTTGATGTGAGCTTTTTGGGGCAAGGTCTGGCTTTGCTCTTCCCAGTCCCTGCTGGTAGTCTTCCCTGGGGAAGGGGATAAAGCTTAGGCTGTATCACTGAAGGATGCAGTGAGGTAATTAATGGATGCTAAAGAAAGAAAAAAAAAGGTTTTGAGTTATGGGGCAGACTGGCAATGGACTATGTGAGATTATGCTTTCGGGTTCCCCACTTTCACCCAGTTTGTGCCACTGCAGGTTGTTGTGCTGAGGAATCAGGATTTCTGTTTCTTTTCTCAACTCAGGGCAGCAGTGCCCTCAGCTGGACGTCGTTTGCCTACCGTTACTGCTGGATTCTCTCCTTCAGGCCAAATCTCGTCTCCCTTGACCTGAGCTTTAACAACTTAACAGAGCTGCTGGAGCTGGTCTCCCAGCTCTCCAGTCTGCAGAAGCTCCGGGTCCTGGTGCTCCAAGGGAACCCTCTGGCTCTCATTCCTGCTTACAGAGGCTTTGTTGTGGACGGCCTGCCCCAGCTGTCCGTCCTGGATGACATCCACATAGAGCCCAATGAGAGGCACCAGTTCCATGGTTTGGCAAGGCAGCCAGGTGAGGCAGGCAGGGGACCCTGCAGCAGCACGTCTATAATCGAGGTGGTTTTAGCCTTAATCAGGTCCAAAGGTTGCAGGAACAACCCAACCCTGTCCCTGCAGCTCTGGCTTGGTGTCATGGCCTGCCCCTGTCTTTGTTTGCCAGACACAGTCTGGTTTCACACTGTGTGTTTCCCTCTTGAGCTGCTGAAAGAGGAACATCTCTGCTGACATTCCTGAACATCTGGGAAGATGCTGACGTGTGCTGCAGCGCCAGCACAAAGTGGTGCCTGCTCCACAGTGTGACACATCCTAGGCTGGGACAAGATCCCAGGGCCTTGGGGGCACCAGGGCGAGGGAAACCCCTCTTGGTGACCCCCTTTCAATGAATTTATGCACTGAGTGTGCTTTATTGAGTCGAAAATATTAACCAGGGAGGCAAACGAACCAAGCCAGTTGTTTGCATGGCTTTGGAGTGACCCCATGTGGCTATGGCTTGTCACAGCACTTGCAAAGGGTGGCAGGGAGGGATGGATGCTGAGTGGTGGGACTTGGCATCCTGGAGGTTTCGTCTTGCTCCGTGCCTTCCTTGCTCCTCAGCAGGATTGTCTTCCTTTTAGAGCTGATAAGAAGTGAAGCACAAGTGGTTGTGAGCATTGGGAAGATCAAGGGAGTTCCTGATCCCAGCACTCTCCAGGAACTGGAGGTTGACACCAAGGCAGCGGCGATCACCTACAGCTACTGTGTGACCTACGAGTTCGCAGAGGGAGAGGAGGTAGAGGACGGTGGCAGCGCGGAGGTTGGTGTTTAACTGAGCTCCTGAAAACAGGAGGCTCTGGCAGACAACAAGGGGGACTTCACCTCCAGGCTGCAGAGCAAGACCATTCATAATGAACCCATCATGGGCAACAGTAAGCCAGGGACAAATTCCTGTGTGGCCAAGTCTGGCAGCACTCATCTCTGCTGGCCATGTTCCCTGTCCCTCTGGGTAGTCCAACGCTGCTCTGCACATGGGAGTGCATTTGTGGCCCTCCTGCAGGTGCCACCATGCAGCTCGCCTTGCTCTGTCCCTTCTCCTGATGACCAGGATGGGTTGGGGAATGGGATTTCAGAGGCAGTGCTGCTCCTGGGCCTGGTGCAGACACAGCCAGACGTGCCATGCCAGGTGATTCCTCTCTGTTCCAGGTAACAACAATTCATCAGAGTCCTGCGGTGGCCACCCTTGGTGCAGACAGCTCTGCAAGGGACATGGGGGAAACAAAGGGCCAGCAGGAGTCTGCAGCCGTGGAGGAGCCCACGGCACATGCTGGTAATGAGGAATTATAAATCCTCTATCCTACTGGTCAGGGCAGACTCATGATGGGTAACAAACTGGCACCAGTCTTATCCTCTCCCCAGAAAGAAAAGGTCACCTCAATTTTTTTATTTTTTTTTTCCTGCGCAGCACATTTGTTTGTCACCCCTGGAAAGCCCTGGGCAGACACCATTGACTGCAGCTACAGGAAGGAGCACACTGCCAAGGACTTGGTGGGGCTGAAGGGCTACCTGGCGGCTGGAACGATTGTCTCAGTGGTGGAGGAGAAGGTGAGTGTGTGGCAGGGCCAGATGAAAGGGGCAGGGAGGGAAAATAGCTGCTGGGGGGGGCAGCAGTGGCACCTCACTCCCTCTGGGAGGCACTCTGGGATGGAGGTGGCCCCAGGCCAGGTCCTTGGGTGTCCCAGTCCCTGCAGCGCCAGCTCCTCTCTCCTGGCAGGTGCTCTCGTGGCCTGTTGATGCTGACCCAGAAGAAAATTCAGTAACAAACAAGAAGGCAGGACAGGGGCTAAAGAAGGATGGTGGCAAGGTAGGATGCCTGGAGGGAACAATGTCCAAAAAACATCTGAGCTACAACAATAGCGATGGGGCAAGGAGGGACCTTTTCCTGTGCCAGATTTGGGTGTCAGGGAGTTCCCTGGATGGAATTCCCTCCATCCCAGACCTTCAGACAAATCTCTCCCTGCTGTGGGAGGAGGGCAGCAGCTGTTTTACACACCCCTCAGGCTGGATACAGAGGTGGGCGTGTGGCTGGGCCCAGGTTACCTGCTGCCTGATAAAGGGGCCCCAACCTTCAGCTGACACTGATCCCATACCGGTGCTCTGCAGGGTCCCGTGCCCAAGGACAAGCAGAAGCAGAAGCAGCAGGAGAAGAAGAAGAAGAAGCAGCCGTGTGAACTCCGCAGCGACCCACCCATTCGGAGGACCCTGGGCTCTAGGAGAGTGAGCCTGGAGGCCCTGCTGGCCACTGAGGACCTGGTGGCAACAGTGTGTGACTTTGGGATCCTCATCACCGAGCAGCCGCTGCAGCCACCGAGTCTGGAGGAGAAAGTGGTAAGGAGCATGTCCTGGGGCAGGGCGGTGGGGACGGGCTGCTGGGGAGGGGTTTCAGCACATCATGCCCTGCTCATCCGTCCCTCAGTTCCCTCTCCAAAAAATGGGGCTGAAATAGCCCTGCTGGAGCACCACCCACCACTGCTGGCATTGTTATTTGAAATTGGCATTATCAGTAAGTGCTGCTACTTTTTGTGGGCTTATGGTAAGAAAATAGGTGAGTTTATCTTAATTTCCAAGAATGTGAAAGCAACCCCTCACGCTTCCACTGATCCTCTCTCTCTCAGCATGGCAACGTGCACCAGCTGTCCTGACACTTTGTGTTTCCTGGAGTCTCTTCTCTTCTCTGGGCAGCCCCTCTGCTGTGCTCCCGCTTCCTGTCACCACTTTCTTTGGCCCGTTAAATCCTGGTGCCAACCCAGGCGGTGATGACTGTCACAGGACTGAATGTGGGCACTGAATTTCAACACCGCCTGAGTGTGGAAACGTCTCTCTCCACAGGACAAGAAAAAAGGCAAAGAGAAGAGCAAAAAACTGAAAGCAGAAAGTCAGGCCAGCCGGAAAACCACAGCGTCTGCCAAAGGTGAGAGAGCTGGAGCTGGCTGGGCAGAGAGCAGCGTGTGCAAGAGCAAACACCAACGGTGCCCAGCCCGGAGGCAGCCGCAGGTTCCCTGCCACCCTGCCAGCTCTGCCACACAGGACGCTTACTCACATCCTGAGCTTGGGGCTCTGAATGCTGTCATTGAGGCTGTGGGGGTTGTAGGGCCAGGCACACGCCCTGGTACACACATCGTGGTGTGAGCAGCTGTCTGGGATCCATAATAAGGTCCTCATCCATCTCCAGGTACTTTGAGGAGGGGATCGGTGGGCTTTCCAGCTCTGAGCCCAGGTGCTCAGCCTGCCCAGGAACAGACCCCACTGCTGCCACCCCTGCAGACACCACCCCAGCCCCTAACAGGCATCCCCTGCTGCCCAGCACGGACGTCAGGCTTTGCTCTGTCAGCACCATTGTTTAAGCCACTTGCGGACAGAGCTCGCCCTTCCTCTTGCAGGTTATTTTTCCAGCACTCTTGTTTTGACTACAAAAATAACAGTGCCAGCGCGCCAGAGGGGTAATGCAAGAGCAGGAGGAAGTGGGGGAGGTGGCTCAGGGCGATGCCAAAAGTTGCTCAGGGGTTGAGGACAGCATGGAACGGGCTAGACCCCTCTCCCCAGCACCACCGGGAGCTCTCAGAGGAGCCCCGTGTCCCTGCTCTGGCCTGAGGTTGAGTTGCTAATTTAACAGTGCAATTAACCCCCCTTCCCAAAGAGCTCTGGCTGTTTTCTGTGCACCCTCACCCTTGTCCACGGGAAGGACTTCAGACCCTGCAGTCCTATGCTGGCTGTGCTTGAGGAAGCCTGCCGGCCTTCCAGCTACCCAAAAGGAAGAAGAAACTCCTTGGGTTATCACAGCGTTTGTTCCCCACCACAAAATGCTGATTTGCAGTGCATGCTCAGCAGCTGCTGAAGCAGGGAGCTGCTGTCATACGATCGCCTAGTGCTTTTTTCTTCCTTTCCACCCCAGTGCCTGTGGTCAGTGTGTGTGTAGCAGCTCTTCTCTCTATCTTGAGTGAGAACAAACCCCTTCTGCTGGGGGCTGTGTGGCTGAGCATGGCGTTGGGTGCACAGAAAACAGCTGCCGCCACAGAAAACCCCAAGTAGTCAGCGACTCGAGTTCAGCTTGGCCCTCCCGGCCCCCTCTTGCAGGTGGGGGATGACAGCCACAGCCTCAGCCTGCAGCACAGCAAGGTCTCAGGGTGCAGCTCTCAAAAGACACGTCAAAAATCTGCCCCACGGTTTGCTACACCCAATACCAGCAGCATCCCGTGGCAGTGTGCTCTGCTGTGACTCACGAGTCTCACACACAGCCCGACCACAGCCGGGGAGGCGAGAGCAGCCGTGGGGGCTGGTGGGCCACTCAATTGTCACCGCAGTACGCAGGTGGTATCCGTCTGTGTCACCAAAGCGTGCTCTGGACCTTCGGTGCTCGCTCTCCGCTCCCCTGGAGCTGCAGCAACGGCTGCACCGCGGGGCACCGGGGACGCTCCTGGCCCTTGCAGCCGGGAGCTGAGGCTGATTTGCATCCCTCCATCGGCAAATGCACACAAATAATAAGTGCTCTCAGGGAAATCGGGATCCCTTCCAGGCGGCTCAAAGGGGAAAGGCAGCAAGCTTTGTCTCGAGCAAACAATTCGCCCAGACATTGAAGGATGCCTTCGGAAGTAGTCTCACGTAGGTCTCCTTTACCTCGCGCTTGATTTTCCAGGATCCTTGGAATGATTGATGCCTGCGTCGTTCTTTTTTCTTGGAAATTACAGGGCAATTTCACTACAAAAAGCAAAATTGCACCCAGATTGATTAACTGCTTAAAGATCGGGCTTAAAGAAGAAGCTGGGCTTACCACCCTAACTCATTTTCAAGTGGATTTTCCTTTAGGGCCCGGCAGTCGGTGCTAATGTGGTGGGCACAGCCCCCTGCACACAGCCGCTTTTCAGGCGATTTATCCTACAAAGTCCAAGGCTGATTTACCACTTTCTCCAGGAAAAAGAAAAAACAAAGACTCCACTGAGCCGGAGGAGGGCCGAGGGCTCGAGGCAGTGCCGCTGACAGTGGAATTCCAGGTGCAGCTGCTGCGGTGGCCATCGGCTGCTGCTCAGAGCCCGGGGAGCACGGTGGCCGTGGACAAGGCTCCCTAAGGCGGCCGTGGCTGGAGCGAGCGACGGAGGTCAGTGAAATAAAGCCCACGGGGACACTGCTCGGCTGCCGGGGCTGCTGAATCGCCAGGGCCGTGGGATGGAGCTCAGTGGTGGGTGTGCGGTGTACCGGGGGGACTGGGGGTGCAGGGAGTGGGAATTGGGGGTGCAGTACGCAGGGGAAGGGATTGGGGTGCAGCATAGGGGGGAATTGGGGGTGCAGTGTGCTGTGGGGGGGCTGAACTGGGGGTGTAATGTGCTGTGTGCGTTGGGGATTTGGGGGTGCAATGTGCTGAGTGTGTGGGGGAATCGGGGGTGTAATGTACAGTGGGAGGGGAGGGATTGGGGGTGCGACGTGCAGTGCATGCAAGGGAATTGGGGGGTGCAACTTGCAGCAGGTGGGGGGCAATTGGGGCTGCACCGTGCGGAGGTAGAGTTGGGGATGCAGCGATCGAATCTGGGGCGGGGCCGGGCGGGGCGGCGGCAGCAGCAGCGGGCAGCTGCCGGTGGGAGGAGGAGAAGAGGAGGGGAGAGGAGAGGACAGAAGGAGCCCGGCGTGGCCAGCGCTGCCCGGCTCCCGGCTGGGCTCTGCCCCCGGGGCTGGCTCCGGAGCCCGGCCCCGCGCTCCCTTCCTCGCCGGGACCCGCAGCGGTGAGACGCGCCCCAAAACCGCGTTGGGGACGGGGTGGGGGGGAGCTCGGGGCTGCGCCTGGCCCCGCAGTGCCGGGAACGGGAGGTGGGAGCGTGCGGCTCTCCGTGATCACCGGCTTGTCCTTCTGTCCTTCTTCGTCCCCACAGGGCCTGGATCCCGCACGGGACGTTGCGATGTATCCCAGGATTAAAAACCTGGCGCTTTATGCCTTGTCGGTCATGCTGCTGGCGTGTCTTTTTTACCTAAAGAGAGAGGCAAAGTTGGCAACGTCGTCAGCAGAGCAGAAAGTGGATGTAGCAAGTCGCAAACCCAAGTCTTTAGCTTTGGACAACGCCGAACCCAGTAAGTGTTTGCCGGACTTGACCCTCGCCAATTCTTCCCTCGCCCTCCCGGAGCTTCACCGCATCTTCCTAACGTACAAGCACTGCCGGAACTTCTCAGCGCTGCTGAAGCCTTCCAGGTGCAGTAAGGACACGTTTCTCTTGCTGGCGATCAAGTCTCCCCCGATCAATATAGAGCGGCGGGTGGCGATCAGGAACACGTGGGGGAAGGAGGGCTCCATTGGTGGCAGGCACATCAGGCTGGTGTTCCTCCTCGGGCGCTCGGAGGCCAAAATCCAAGCGCAGCCCCTGCACCAGCTGCTGGCTTATGAAAGCCAGGAGTTTGATGACATCGTGCAGTGGGATTTTGCTGACAATTTCTTCAACTTGACTCTCAAGGAGCTGCATTTCCTCCGCTGGTTCATGGAGGACTGTCTGCATGCCAGGTTTGTGCTGAAGGGTGATGATGATGTCTTCGTCAACACTTACAATATCGTTGAGTTCCTCCAGGAGCTGGACCCTGAGCAGGATCTCTTTGTTGGGGACGTGATTGCCAACGCCCGGCCCATCAGGAACACCAAGGTCAAGTACTTCATTCCAGAGACCATGTATGGAGCCCCCTTCTATCCCCTCTATGCGGGCGGAGGGGGGTATGTGATGTCTAGAGCGACAGTGCGCCGACTCCAGAGCACCGCAGAGGACACGGAGCTCTTCCCAATAGATGATGTCTTTGTGGGAATGTGTCTGGCAAAGATGGCAGTGACCCCAAAGAACCATGCTGGCTTTAAGACTTTTGGGATCCAGAGACCTTTCAATCCTTTTGATCCATGCTTGTACAAGGAACTGATGGTTGTGCACAAGCTAAACCCCACTGAGATGTGGATCATGTGGACTCTGGTGAAGGATGAGAGCATTCGGTGTGCGGTGTCAGTAACACACCCCTACAGAACCGGTTGGAAATGAAGCTCCTGATGAGCACAGTAGGATCTTGGCTGGTGACGGATACAGGGTGCTTAAACTAAAAATCAGGTTGTGGTAGAAATGCGTCCTCTACTAACAGGCTGTACGTGAGCCATAGGGTTTTGTTTGCAGTCTGTCTTTGTTGGTGGGTTACTGAATTGTCAGGGGAAGGGGACGGGGCTGGTAGCTTGGTGAGACGCGGCGCAGGGGACTCGGCTCGGTTCCTCCTGGCCATGCTGGGGCCCAGGGAGGTCACAGCTGCTGCAGGTAACGTGAATGAGGTGCCACCTCCTGTGGAGGTTCTGCAACACTGAGGCTGGTGTCGGACTGCCAGCCTAATTCGCTCTCTCCTGGGAAAGGTAATGATGACTAACAAGTGACGGAGCACTTTAAATTATTTCTAACCTTTTTAGTCAAGGCAAGGGTAGAAGAAAGGCCGGTGTATGCTGCTGCATCTGCTGCAGTGCAGCTCCATTGTCCCAGGCCAGCAATCCCACAGGTCCTGTGGGGCAGCAGGAGAAAAGGAATGGAGTGTGTGTGGGGGAAAGCCTTAAAAATGTATTGCCTTAACAGCACAGTAATCCGAGGGATTGGGCTCCAATTTAAGCCCTTTGGATTTTACAGAAAGTTACTACAAGTTTACTTGCACTAGAAGCTTTTGCACAAACAATTTCTGATCTAGTCTGAGCAGAAATATGTCCTGAGAGGTAGTTAAGTCCCAGTGGCTGCAGCTTTTCATGCTGCGTGGGAGGTGTTTGGGGTTTATTTGCTTCGTTTGCTTGTTTTCATTGGGTATAAATAAAATACAGTTCTGAAAGTATTCACAGGAATCTTTCTGGGTCTCCTGAAAGCTAGAACTAGGAGCCAAAGCATGCTGACGTCTGGTGATATTTGCATTAAGGAGTCATGGATATTAAAGAGTATATTAAAGGGTTATGAGGAAATGGAAACTTGTCACTTCTGTGAGCAGCTGCTGCTCTCTGCCCACGGTCCAGGCGCGATGCATTGACACAGAAGCCGTGATTAATCTCTTGAGTGCTCTGGAGTAACTAATTTGAGGACCAATCAATTCTGAAGCTGAGATTAGCTGACAGTTTATGAAGCTTCTCAGCCTTGCTGCCAGATGTGCTGTGCAAGCAGGCAGCGACCTGGAAGCTTAGAAAAATGTAAGGGGAATGAGGGTGTGCAATCACAGGAATCAGAGCTGGTTGTGTCCCAGCTGCTCAGTGTTCAGGGCCACCAGCTGTGAGCTGGAGCTTCTAGAGGTGCCTGGGGAGCACTGCCAGGAGTTCCTTGTCCTGGCTGCTTAGGCTTGGAGAGCATCCTGAGTCCCGGGGTGTGCCAGGCTCCCTGGGGAGGCTGCCTGCCCCGTGCTGCTGTGGGGTGCAGTACTGTACAGCCCGGGGCTGAGGGGTTCCTGGCAGTCCTGTCTGACAATGTATTTTCCTTGCAGCCTTGGCTTTCTAGAGCACCAGCTGTAGGTCAAGTTTAGCTCCACTGCGTGACTGTTACAGCACGAGTTGCCACTCTCACGGGAGCTGTTTCTGTGCTACATGAGTAGGTGTGCGTCTAAAAAAAAAAAAACCTTCCGTGAGCCTATGTGCTCCTGTAGCAGCTGCTACTCCATCTCACTGCAGCCCTAGCAGTTACTAATCAGCTGTACCTGAGACACTACACGTAGTTTTAGACTAATTGGCTTTGTAAACGAGGTTGAGTATCACGCAGCAAAGCCCTGCATTTCTCAGCACTGTGCCCTGGGCACCACTGCCTGTTCCAGAGAAGAGACTGGACGGAGCGAGCTTGGTACGATGTCAGCTGCTCTGGCAGCGTTTTTCTGATCCCCTCACTGAGTCCAAATGCAAACTCAGGAACATCACACAGCGAGTGATGTCATGGCAGTTCTGGGCTTAAGTGCGTAGGCTAATTCCCCGCACGCAACTCTCACTTCTCAAGGAAGGTGCAGGGGGATCTTTTCCACCCCAGCTGGGAGGTGCCGTGGAGCCACTCAAGTATTTCTTTCCCTTTTTGACTTGATTGCACTGACTAATTGCTTCCTGTCACAGCAGTTCAGATGCGTGGGGGTAGAACCTGTGTCAAACTGTAAAACAAGAAGTTGGGCTGCAAGGGGGGGGGGGGGCAGGCTCTGAAAGGGGAAGAATGGCCACTTCCCAGACTCCTGGGTTGATGTTCATCTTTCTTAAGCCATATCCTTGTCATGCAAGCATCTGAGTGGATTTAGTGCAGCACTGTGACAGAAACATAGCCTGTATGTGTGTTTCAATCAGTGGCTTGGTGGTTCTTCAACTGCAGCACAGAACAAGCAGAGCAGATGCGGTTAGAAGGCTGACCTGAAGTTGCCTGTAGCTCTTGAGGGTGTGGCTGTGCCACTGCTACAACAAACTGGCACATGACAGTTGGGTCTTCCCCAGTGCTCCAGCCCAAAGGCGTGTTTGGGACCTTCTGACTACTGGCACAGCAGATGCTGGCATCTTCCTGTGAGCTTTGATTTCAGACCCTGCCTTCCCCCTTGGATACAGCAGCATCCAGTGAGCATCAGGAGCAAGGAAAGTTGTTGGGTTTTTTTTGTTTTTTTTTTTTTCAAACCTTTTACTATATAATCTAAATTTATAGTGCTGTGCAGCTGAGATTGCATTTGTTCAAAAGGCAGGCAAAAGGAGACAGAGAAAGGCTCGTGTTACAGCTGAAAAAAAAAGTCCTAGTCAAGCAGAACTCAGTTTAGTAACAGCAACCTCACCACATGTAGTGCATCTGCTGCTAATTTATAGTGGAAAATCTTATGATTGCGTGCCTTCTTACAAAAGGTGATGAATGGGGATTAACTGACTCAAATCAGCAGCGACAGAGTTCTAGCCAGTGCTACTGTACAAAGCAATCTCAGCTAAAGTTTATATTGTCTGTACAGCTAATTCTGCAAATTTCACATGAAGCTGTCAAGTTAGAAAATGAACACAGTGAAAGACACTTGCGGTTTTAAAACCTGCAGTGAAACATTAAGCTTACCAAAAGAGAGAATTCAGATAATTTTCCTGAATCTTGTGCTAGAAAGTACTCAAATACGTAAAACTCACTTTTGTTGCTTTATAAAGTCTGCAGCGATTGTCACAACTACTCTGTAACCACAGTACGTTGAAAATCACATCTTATGCTTCCTGAGGAAGGCAGCTGTTCTACAGGCAGTGACTCCTGGGTGAAAGAGACTGTTGGAGACTGTACTGCACTGCAAAACTTCTCCAAGAAGAGCTTGGGTAACTCCATCAAAAGTTTTCAGCTCAATAGCAAATGTTTTCCCTGATTGCAATTAAGTGCAATTAGATATAGTTGTCAGACTCAACTCTGTTACAAAGTCAAAACAGAAAACAGCACTTAATCTCTTATCTATGTGGGCATACATGAAAGGAAATGCACAGTTTAATAACGGTGACTACTAACGTATCATTTACTTCACAGGTTAAAAATTATCACTTTTAAATACACGTCTTTGGCTGATACCTAGTTAGCCCCTATGTCAGAGAGCTCCCAGAAACACATCGCACCATGGGTAGGATCCTGCCGGCAGAGACAATGAACAACAAGCTATCCTTGATAGCGATTTTCACATTTGCATAGTTAAACACTTAAATAATCAAATCTATAATTATTACAAACGTGGTAGGCTACAAACAAGGTGAAGGCTTTTTCAGAGTCTTGGAATTGACTTGATTTGTAAAGCAAGCCTATTTAGGGGAAAAAAATGGAATCACAGGCTTATTTCAGCAGTTTCCCACTATCCACTTAGAAGTTTAGGACCCCAGGATTTCTGATCAATTCTCACGTACTCGAAGGTGACACTTCAGTTCTTTTCAGTCTTCCCGGAGATAAGGGTCTTCACCTGCATCTGTACTTCCTATAACACCCTGCGGCAATGAAGACTCCTCTCCTTGAGCTTTTATCAGCTCTTCCGTCTGAGCTTCTGCTAACTTCGTCTCTGCTTTCTGGGACAGCTGCCGCACTTCTTGCACTTGTGATTTCACTAGCTGGATGTGGCTTCGGGCTGTCACTGAGGCTTGATCTGCACCTGAAAAGCAGTAATTTAAATTCATTAGGTTAGAGAGCACTCAGCAAACCTTCAATTAAGGAAGCAACTGTCTGTAATTATCACCTGCTTTGCTAAGTGTTTTGATGGCTCTTGGGCTGTATTAATGCTAAATGCATTTACTGTTCATTTACCAGAACCAACAACATGCCGACCTTGAGATTTTTGTGTCCCCTTGAATTCCTCCAGCCCAAGCAGCTTTCAGCCAGCATCTGGTCAAATTGGATCAGCTTGTGCTGTTGGGTTTGAGAACTAAGCCCAGCCCAGTCACCATGTACCGGGAACTTTCAGTCCTTGTCATGGAACTGTCATCAACTGGAAAGCGTGGCACTGCTGAACATGGAAACCTGTTTTCCTGTGCTCCTACAGATCGTATGACTTTTTCAACAGTTTCAACAAGAAACATGCAGTTAGGCTGCCCATGGATATTTACCTTTTTCGTCCTAGTCTTCTTTCTCTGCTCCAATAACTTTGCCAAGTCAGCTCATAACTCAATCTCAGAGCTGTCAAGTCTCTGCATGTTTTGTGGAAGTGTGTGTACAGGGAGAAAACAAAATTCCTATCGTCCCTGAGCAAAAGGCAAATACTCTCACTTCAGTAAAAGTGAATTCAGCGAGGGGCACCTAAATGTTAGCTGAAAGATTCTCAGTATTTCTGCTTCTGCATACCTGATTGATACGCAGCTTCTGCTGCCATCTCTGAGAGACGTAACGCTGTCATCCAGCTGGACTCCAGCCTCAGGTATTCTTGCTGTTTTGTTGTCATCTAGGAGTAAAATAAAGTATTACTCAGCTTTATAGATGCGTATCAGAATGCTCTTCCAAACCGTTGTGAAAAGGTCAGCAAGTGACACAACAGCTTTCTGAGCAGCATAAATGAAGCAAGTTGCTGACTGAAAGGAGCTGATTGCTTACATCAACTCTGGCTCCTATCACCACCTGCCAGACTGCGTCTACTTCTTCGGAGTTCATCTTCCCAAGAAGATTTGAGTATTGCTTGTAGAGAGACACTAGTGTATAAACCGCCTGCAAAGGAATCATTTCACACAGTTACAGGAAAATCTGTAAGTCACTGATGTCATCTCAGGGTTAACTTCTGTTAATTAGTCACAGAAATAAGAAAAGAACTAACCTGTCTGTGTTTAATCCCCAGTATATACAGAGGGTAACAGAATTGTTTAATAGTACCAAAGGTGCTTTGTTCTTAAGTGTACTGTTAATTTTAAAGATGTTGAAAAAAGAAAGGAGTACACTGAGTCAAACAGAACTTTCATACTCCAGGAGTATGTATGCATCGTTCTGGGCTTTTTGGAATCCAGAGCATGGAACTGCCACTCTGATCTCCTGCTCTGAAAGCCTGCTTGTGCTACAGGAGTTCCTTGCACACAAATACACTTGTACTGCATGAAAAGCAGAAATATATGAGTACACTACTCATGATCACTCAGCTTACCTTTGTATACTCTGTCAATGCTTCAATCAATGCGTACGTTGTTTGAGAGAGGAGAGTGGAAGTGCTGTCTGTTACCAGTGAAACTGCTCTTTTAATCAGGGCATCGTTACTGAGAGAAGAGGAATTCTGTTTCTGAAAGACAACAAATTTGCATCATCTTTACAATGACACTGAAGTATACGTTATTGTAACAAATAACGGTAAGCAAAAGCAGACTGTTAATTACAAGCTTGGACAGCCTAATTCTTAGCGGTGTTTCGCCTTTCTCTGTAGAACACGGCAACCTTTTTTAAGACGTTATTGAAGGTAAACCCCGTCTTTCTCATTTCTGTTCCTTAACAACTACACAGATAACCACCTGTGATCCCCGAGAAGGAACGAGGATGGTACTAAGGTAAACATTAACTCGTACAACGCTAGGCAAGTGGTTTTGACTAGAACTGTTTCCCCCGATCCTATCTCTCTCATGACATTACCTCAATGACCGGGACTGCGCACAGCGCCGCTCCCAGCCCCACGCCCAGCACCTGCTGCCATCGCCTGCTCCCTCCGGAGAGGCCGGGCTGTCTCCGGGCGGCCGCCAGCACGGGGAAGCCTCGTCTGCAAGCACAAAACACGGGGGTCAGGCACAGAAACAACGCGTGGGGCGGGTGTCAAGGAGGAAAGAAACGTGTGGGGGCTGTTCCAGGCGACCCAGTCAGGAGGAGCCTTCTGTGATACATCCGTGTCTGACCCATTCTGCGAAACAGCCGCGTTTGCACATGAACAAGGTTGTTTAAGGTCCTGTTATTTAATTACAGCTATAAGGAACAAAAGGCAGACATGGTAAGGCAGGGCACTGCTGGTCCCGCGAGGGAAGGCACGCATCTCGTGCGAACACGCCGTTAATATCCAATCGCGTTGAAAATCGGGCTTTAAAAACACACCGTTAACATTCAACCACACCGAGAACCGGGCTTTAGGACGCGCTTATCGGCAGCAGGCGGTACCTGAGGAGCGAGCGGCAGCTCCGCAGCCAGCGCCCGGCGGCGGCCATCTTGGGACGGGGCGCGGCGGCGGAACCGCGTCACGAGCGCGGCGGCTGGGGGGGGGGGGGGGGGGAATCTGCGCATGCGCAGCGTGCGCGCGAGCGGCCGTTGGTAACGGTCGTGAGGCAGCCGTTAGTAACGGTCGCGGGGTGGTGAGGCCGTGAGGTGACTTGAGGGTCTGGTGGCCCTGAGTGGTCTCAAAACCTCCCGGGACGGCCTCAAAACTCTCAGGAATGGCCGCAAAAGCCTCGCCCAGCCCCAGCCCGAGGTACCTGCTGGGCTCCCGGCTTAGAACCAAGCGCGGCCCCTGTTCTTTGTGCCCCCGCGGGTGTTCTTCAGCTTTACTCTTAGTGTATGTGGTGCTGCGTTGGCTTTGGGTGGTTCTGTGCGGTTCTGTGCCTGTGATAATCCCCTTCTAGGGTCTCTATAGTTACACATGAAAAGCCTAAGTCGAGTTCAATTACCTTTTCTTTTTTTTTTTTTTTTTTTTTTAATACATATATACCAGAAAGTCCTGCTGTTCTCTGTGAGACGCTTGACTTGTCACACTTTAGCTTTAGCAGGGCACTGCTGTACCAGTCATATCCTTCAGCTGCCCCCGTATTTAAAGTGTTTATTGAAAAGCGTTGCATGCTCAGGAGTGCCAAATGATAGCCCTATGGGTGGTGTGGTGTTGGTGCCCCCACCCCACAAAAGTGTACCTTGTAAAACCAGCGGAAACTTTGCACTGATTTGAAATGGCTTTTTTTAAGACTTAAAAAGCAATTACAAGTAATTTCTCCATCTCTCTTCCCACCCTCAGTGAGGCAGAGCTAGGCAAGGCAGGACTTGTTTATCTGAGATGTTGGTCACACACAAATTGTGTCGCATCCCTCCTGTCCTTCCACCACACTCAGCGGGCTGCTGTACCCTAGAGGTGGGCTGGGTGTGGGGTGGGACTCTCGGGACAAAGCTACTGGGAAGCTTTCAGATCTTCCAGGGAACAGGGACCAATGTCTAGGAGATAAACGAACTGGCAAGAGCCACAAAGATCAGAAAGATGTATGTGTATAGATACATTTTTTTTTTTTAATCTTTCCTTTTTACATAAGAAAATAAGATTATGCTTAGGCAGTAACAAAACAAAATGCTTGCAGAGTCGGTGCAGGAGGAAGGGACTGCCATCCTGTGCGCTGAGCGTGGAGCCTGATGCTTTGGGCCAGTCTGTGGCTGCCGGAGCAGAAGGGCAGCAGTCATTTAAGCACGAGGAAGTACGTCGTCCAGCCGGCAAGCAGCAGTGCTCCAACCAGCACCGTGTAGCTGAACAGCACGAAGGCCAGCAGCTCCCTCAGGACCTTGAGGAAGTGGATGGCAAAGGAGTCTGGCATGGTTCTTCCCAGCACCACGGGACAGGTAAGGTGTCTGGAGCCGGCTGCTGCCTTGTTCTTCTGCGCTCTGTATGAAAGAGAAGCAAAGGGATAGGATGGGTTTTTCCCAGAAGGATGGTGTGGCTCTGCTTCGGAGAGAAATGGTTGTTTGGGAGGGTTAACAGCCACCCAGCCTCCTAAGCAAGTTGCTAATTACCGAAGTGTAAGTGTGAGGCTTGTCTTGTGTGAGCTTGTTCAGACTTTTCCTGGGTTACCAAGCTGTGTGCAGTGTTGAAAAGGAGTTTGGGATCTGAACAGTGTCTCCAAATCAGGGCTGGTAACTGAGCAAACTAAAATATGGATGCACACGTAGTGGTCGCTGTTGTGTAGCTAAGGACCGGTGGCCCCCGGTTCAGCCGGATCCTGATGCCTTTCCCCCGTGTCGGTGGCTGTGCATCCAGGAAGCTTCACAAGCGGAGTGTTCGCTGATGCATTACCACCAGTGTGTTCTGATAAAAGTGGTCAATTCCTCCAAGGAAGCCACCATTAATATTTAATGACATAATTGCATCTAATGGAGATACTGGCACAAACTGAGCCTTTTGTTTAAGAGTGAGGAAAACTCGGGCTTAAATACAAGTTTGCACAGAAAAATATTTCTGTCTCACCTTAAAAATAACCTTTAAATGGGAGACGCAGGGTAAGATGTTTTAGAACGCATCTTCCATCTGTGTTTTGAAGTCGTATGAACACGTCACTTTAGAAGTTGCTTGTTTGTAAGTTTAATATAAAATCTGTAATTTCACAAAAGTTTTTGGCTCCTCAGACTTAAATCTCTAAAGGTCCAACTAAAAAATTCTGCTGTCTCCCTGACTCGCATGTTCTTTTTAATTTTGGTCACAACTATTCCTGACAAAATATCCCCAGTCTTGGTGAAGCACGTAAAGGGAATTTAAAAACAGATTTTGGATAAAACTAACTTAACGGGATTATGTCTCTTCTAGATAGTCTAAAGCCAATCAGAATAAACTGAATTCCTGTTCTGCCACTTTGAACGTTTTTTAAAAAGCACGATGAAGAGTTCACAGTTTGATTAAAATTAAGTCATTCTTTTGCTTTTATTGAGTCAGTTATTTCTTTCTAAACTCAGGTGCATGTAGACATCATGGGAGCTATTGCATTTTAAAACCAGCTATGGTTTCCCAGTTGTTCAAAGCATTAAACTTTGATATTTATTGGCTTTTTGAAACTTTTAATTGTCTAAAGTAGCGCCGACAAAGAAATAAATTGCTTACCCAGGTAGACGATGGGGTCTACTTCGTAAAGTTCCTATTCCTCTGGTTCTGTTCTGCAGCTGCCCCTTGAATTTCTGGCTCCTGGAAGGTTTGTACTGTAGTTTGATCCCCTTCTGAGCTGCTCATCCGGGAGGCAGGAGCGATGAGGCTGTATTTGCAGCCCGCACAAGGACTAATGCACTAGGTGTGGTCAGGACCAATTATTATATGACAGAGCGCCTTTGCGCGCTGCGCGGCACAGCAGTACAGAGCACTCCAAATAGCTCCCCTTCCCCGGAGAGCTTTTGTCAACGGCGTTCGGTGAGTTTAAGCACCATAGCTTTCCTAGTGCTGTCAGTCAAAACCTGCATTTGTTTAAATGTGCTTTTTTTTTCCCCTCTAACAAAGTATTGTGTCATCGAATGCTTCTTATTGTGCAGTTCAGTTACCTGGAAGACTGCTGTAGCTCTTCCTGCGTTCTCTGAGAGCCCCGTGCTTCTGTGGGCTGCTCAGGGAGCAGGGTGTTTGCCTGAGGATTGCCCATCAGCAGCACAGGACAGGTTGGAACTGTGCAGACTGAATCAGGCCCTTTTATCAGAAGCGAGTGAGCGCTGAAGGCAGTCTAGTCTATACATAATTGCTCTTTCACTGCCCTAGTATCTTCACCCATGCACAGCCAAAAAGTCACCCCTACCTTTTAGAAAGCAAGAGCTACAACTTATTGGTGGCAAGTGGGGAGGAGGGAGGTAAAATACACGTTTATTTTTAGCAAAACTGCTTTCTGAGAACGCTATATGAAAAGTGAAAGTCTTTGGGAGTGGAGGTTGGATAATGTTTGCTCTTCTTTTTGCTTGTAAATCAGACAAATGCAGACAGCAGAGAGAAGGAAGAGTGTGTACTGCAAATCAAATCTCTTACCTACAAAGATATTATGATGTAGAAAATGGCCCCTTAATTTAATTAAGCTCTCTTGTTATCAAATTATTACCCGCATGGTCAGCAAGGCCTTAGACAGAAGCAGAACATAATCAAGCTGCTCAGGAAGCCTGTTAAGTAGTAATTGCTCCTCCAGAGAATCGATCAACGTCAAGATGGCTTTTTTGTTGTTGTTGAATAGTTCCGGGAAGAGACTTTGTCTAGTTTGTGTATCCACATGGCTCTTGCTTGGTGGTGGTGAGGGGTACAGTCTGCAAGATTTATGCAGTGTTGTTGGTAAATTAATCTACAAAGTGTTCGCATAAAGTACTTTTTGAAATAAATGTTGTCTCTAATGCTACTAACACGTTTATTGACCCAAGTGAAAAGGTAAGTAAGCTGTTGAATTTGTGCTCTGCCTTTGTTGCATTATTCATTTGTGTTGGGCCACAAAATACCCTGATCAGTGCTAGTCGTTTCCTTGTGATTAATTTCTAAGACTGAAACTCAGAGTCATAACCCTAACAATGTGGGAATTTTTTTTTTTTAATGCTGTACACATCATGTGGGATAAGAGAGCCAAAATGTTTGCAAAGAGAGTGATTTAATGTGTTGTTTGTTTTTTTTTTTAAATTGTTTGTAACAGTTTAATAATGAAGTGCAGTGTGAAACAGAGTCCCCAGTGTTTGTTGGGAAGGGTGTGAGTATAGTGTCAGTGTCACAGGCATCGGCAACAGCCCCTGGTCTGCTTTCCCAGCCCCCAGCAATTAGCAGCGCGGAGTCTTCCGGAGCCAGAAGCTGCTGCTTGCGTACGTTGGCTCAGCAACGCCAAGGCCCCAGCCCCCAAGGCCATGGAAAATTCCGCTCTACAATTCTGGACTCTGCAACAGCAAGTACCACAATTTGTAAACTGAACCGAGGAAAACAAAAAGGGGATCTGTTTTAAAGCTGCTGCTTGCTGGTCCACTGAGGCAGCTATTTTTGGTCTGCATCCCATGTGGGGAGTGCCTGTGTATGTGTACGTGTGTCTTCTAACATAAGCGTTGGGCACACTGAGGTAATTCATACTCTGGAGGTGCTTTGCCGTCGGGTGGGTGCACCTAGGCCAAACAAGACACATCCCACTGAGTGTCAGAGAATGCTTGAAGTAAAAGGCTAGCGTGTTCCTTGTCATTTTCATGCTGTTATTTGCATTTGCAGTCAGTGCTGTTGACATGAATGTGGCTAGTTCAAGATTTATTTGTTGCTGCCTGTGCTAGAGGAATCCCAGTGAATGTCTTGGCCAGACAGTGGACTTGAGTGTGACTGAGGGATAGGTAACCACAAAAGTGTGGTGCAGGCTACGCAGGCCCTGTAGGAACCCTTCTCTGGCTGCCTGAGAGCCATGTGGTTTCCAAAGGGGCACTGAGGACATGTGGCAAAGCCTGGTAGAGCAGCTGGGGCCAAAAGGAGCCTGCTAGTTTACTCTGTTTCAGTTTGGTGCTTTGTGAATTACGTGTCATTGGGTTTTTGTCTTCAAGAGGCTATCTAATCCTCCGCAGTAAAAAAGTTACTGCTTCCCCTTTGGAGCGGTTATCTTCCTCTTGTACAGTGTTCAAGACGTGAGAAAATTTGGACATGGCCCTTTTAGGTTCCTGTTGATGTGAATGTAGCGGAGCTAGAAACACGAATTCCTCAGCTTTTAGCAGAAAGATGAAAGCAGGACAGACCTTTCCAGCAGAATTATAATGGTGCAAGTTTTAGCCATGGTAGGAAATGCTAATAGCAAAGTGTTAGTTCTACATTTTATTTTAGTAAAGTGATGCTCTGATATTGGGGGAAAGGACTTTAAAAAATAGCAGAGGCACCCTGTGAAAGCTTTTCAAAGCACAGGTTCAGCTGCACCCAGTCTGTGACAGGAATAGATCCAGCACATTGATGGAATTATCAGGCAACAGCGACAGACAGGGAATAATGGCTATCCCGCCCCCGAGCTTCTCAGGAAGGTAAAAAGAAGTAATTGCATTTCCCATTAAAACTAAACAGAAAGAAAAATGGTAACAGCTCTTCAAATAGAAGGACCAGGGCAAATCCTACCCTGCCCCAGCACTTGTTTGCTGATTCAGACCACAAGCAGGGACTTCTTTTTTTCCCATAATTTATTTCATGGTTAATGCCTTTCAGCACTGTTTGTCTGCTAGGAAGGTCCCCAAACAAACAGTAGGAATGCAAGTGCAGAGAGGGATGAGGGGAACTGCATCAGGAGCAGGACCACTCAGGGGCATGCCACTCTTCCAGGAGCACGTTTCTTTCGTGTTCCAGGAGCTATTCCAGAGGCTGATGTACCTCTATCAACCCAGGGCAGCTCATGTTTAGTGTCTCTTGCCACAGACCCTAGAAAGGGGCAGGCTCCAGTTTTTCCATCAAGGATTTGATCCAGGTGGTCCCGTTGATGAGTTTCGTGGTGGCAATGACATACTCTGTGCCTCCGTCTTCCATCTGAGAGAGAAATCTGAGTGCCGCTATTTCTGCGTACGTCACGCCTCCCAGGAAGAACACCAGTGTGACTCGGTTCTCACCGTGCTGACCTGCGTGTTCAGAGAAACATACAGGTTGGCTTAGTTTTATTTTAACGTCTCCTATCCATCACCTCTCAGGCAAACTCAGAATGTCCTAAACCTAAAATAAATGTAGCTGGTTTAGAGGAGAAACCTGTTGAGCACAGAACCGGCCTGGGGCCCAGAGGTGCAGACTCCACTGCCAGCTGAGCAGTCTCTACAAAGTTTGCTTAGTACTAGGAGAGTGATGCTGACCTTTGTTGTAAGGTAATGGTACTTATTAAAACCATGGTGAAAGGGTGGATTATGTTAGTACACCGATGAGAAGTTAAAGAAATGTACAACTCCACAGTCTTTTCAATACAAATGATGCTGTTCATTAATAGCAGGCTGAATATGTGACTGGAAGCTTTAAAGATGTCCAAAAGCTATCTGTCAAGAACAGGGAGATCTAATACTGTAGAAAGACAGGGAGAGGAGACAGATGCCTGCCCTCTGCCTGCCTTCATTTCTGTTTGCCTCATTCCAGCCTAGCAGACATGCATGTCCCTTTAAAAAATGGGAAAATGAAACAAAACTTACGCTTTTTCTGAAGGCCAGTAGGTAACTGCTGCCTCTCCTCAAAATGGGGACCTGGCAGCATCTTTAACACCTCCTCTATGCTGCGCCACCCAGGCCGGGCCAGTAGCTGTGCCAGGCGCACACTGAGCGGTGCGTAGCCACTGTACACATAGGAGATATCATTGGGGTTCTGCAAGAGAGCAGAGTGCGAGCAACAGGTGAGTGCTACTTCATGCTGGAAAGCAGCACAGCACCCTAACAATCAAACAAAACCACGAGGGCTTTCCTGCTGCACACAATCCCCTGCTGTTAAGTGTAATTGTCACTGCTGAAGCATCTGTTTACCTGTTCGTTAACGTCGTCCATCCATAGGCGCAGGGTTTTCCTGATCGTTGGGTAGTTATTCCTACCGCTTGTCTGAGGCTTCAGGAGTCCAGCCTTCTCTAAGTTGTTTAAGGTCAATATGTGTTCGTATCCGTACGTCTGCAATAGAAGAATTCACCTAAAATGCCATGCCAATAATCCATGGCCAGATTGTAAACGTTATTATAAAAAATGTTTTGGTTAAGATATCTACAGTGTAACCCATTTAGAGTGTTTAAACCATGATAGCAAAAACTGTAATGAGATAAACTTCTGTACCTTCACGTTGTGTACAGACATGTGCACCACCTGCATCCCAGCTGTCAGCCCAAACACAAGCCTCTGCCCTCCACACACACCTAAGTCATGCTAAGACTACCCCATATAAGATGCATCCATCCAGAATGCTGTAGAGTGGAGGCTTTGAGAGATTTTCTAAGAAATTTATCAATCCAAAAGCTACAGACCAACCTGCAGAATCTCTCTTTTATAATGGTCCAGAACCTTCTGCTTCAGCCCACTATTGCACACAGATTGCAAGCAAACGAGACGTAGGATCTTGATTAATGGATGTTTTTGGGCAATGCAGTCTTCAATATAATTGTTAACCTATTCAAAGAAATATATAAGCTGTTAGTCAAAGCCCTGCTAAAGTACCTAGCAGACATGGAAAGAAAGATCTAGTTTTGCCTAGTGTCTGCAAAATGGCAAGAAAGGGGATGCAGCTGCTGCCCAGGCAGCTCCAAGCCAGCTGTAAATCAGTGATCCCGCACGGGTTCCACCTAGCGCCTCTCTAAAGCACCTCGATTCCACTCATCCCTCACAGGACGCGGTGCTCCTATACAAGTGAAAGCAATCCACCTGCAGTCAGCTGAGCTGCAGGCAGCGACAGGTAAAAGCCTGGCAGAGCACTCAGTACAGTGGCACCTCTGCGTAAGCTCAGTGGTGCATGTCACTTGGAAACAACTGCTGCAGACATGCAAGGAGACACATGTGAGAGCTCACAGCTTCGACACTGAATGGAGATAGACATCATCCAGACCACATATTGCTCAAACAAACAAACAAAAAATGTCCAAAAAACAAACCACCACCAAACACAAATGCAAAAAAAAAAAAAGCACACACAGAAATATACATATATATATATATATATATTGAAGAGTTATTAGTCGTCGTTACCTACTCACCTTGTCTGTGTCTATTCCGGACATGAATTCCTGTTCCACTGTTAAATTATCAAAGAAATCCTCAGATGCTTCAGGAAAAGAATGAAAATCGATGTATTAGCAACTGACTGTATTTTCTGCATTTAAACATTTCAGCAGAGGAGCACTGGATGGGATAAACCCAATTTTTGTCAAGCTGAATGATGTCAATCAAGTTGTCTTACATCTTGTACACTCAAATCCCTCAGCCTATACAACAAATACTCACTGGTGATGTCTTTGATGAGTTCTGCAATTGAAGTGTGGTTTGCCAGAGAACTCCTTGCTGCCTGCATGTGTGGCAACTGCGAGACAAACTGCTTAATCTCTCCAACCGTTTTCGCATGGTGCCTTTCCTAAAGAAATCCATCACTAAGGTTAGATCTCATTCAGATGAATTAGCCACCCACCAACTAGATCATTTCATCATGAGCAAGTCTTTTCCTGTAGTCAGTGCAGCAGCAGATACTGTTAGAGATGTGCAGCTTTTCAGACAAAATACTTTACATCTTTATACTAAAATCACAGCATCACCCGTAACAGCGCTTTGGTGGTTAGAAGAGACCAGTCATAATGCAACAGGAGCATCAGGCTGTTTCTTTCCGTTCTGTCAATTATTGTGCCAGTGCTGGCAATCCCTTTTCTCCACTTTTGTCTGACCAGCCATCACTAACTTTTCCTCAGCTTCCCTATCAGCAAATATCTTTTTTTTATGCAAAGACAAAAGCTAGGTGCCACCAAACATGGAGTTCTGGGCAAATGCAGCCAGAGGTGGGGGCACTGCCCCTCAAAGCAGTTTTCAGAGGTGCTGAGGAACTGGGCAGGCCGGGTCTGCGGCCCTCTTAAGGAGGAGCCTGCGATTCATTGTACCTGGCTGCAGTGTCCCAGGTTTTGAGCAACGCTCTGATGAAGCACAACGCAGACTTCAGCTCTCAGAGCAGTCCAGATGTCTGTATTTCATTTGGGCTACTTGTCTCTCACTGCAACTTAGAATAAAAATAATAATTTGATTCATATGTGAAGAATTTAAGCAGGCAAGTGCAGGCAGGAGAGCGATAGTGACAAAGCCTGCAATTTAATAAGTCCTTTGCTACCGCTGTGATGCTGTTTCATTATCACCTCTAATATTTGATGACTTTTTTTTTTTTTTTGAAAAAGCAACAGTCTGAACAATCCATCCTTAGCACCTTCAGCATTAATCCTGCATTAACAGCCATCTATGAGGGGAAGGCTAAGCGTGCACGAGTTGAGTTAGGGAACCACCACCTCTTTCATGTGGCAGAAAGGAAGAGGCAAAGGAAATAAACAAGAAATACCATCCAACAACGTAACCAGTTCTCTGCAGAACCACTATGAAGTCTGAAAACACAGATACAGGATCTCAGACTCTTTCTGAATCATCAACAGGATATTTTCAAACAAAACCACAAACACACCCCACAGCACTCTCCAGCTTTAAGACAACATGAGCCTGAGTTTACAGGTCAAACCCCCCGTAAGACAATTTGGGTTTTTCCACATTCCTGTTGTTTTTGATGCCTGCCATAGTAACAAGGCGTGAATGTGTATCTCGAGTCTTATTTCTTCAACTCTTTCTCTCTATCCTCAGGGAACACAGAGAGACAGGGATTGTTACCTGTTAACTGAAAGATCAACATCCCACAAAGTGGAACTGATCACTGCACTAAAATTAACCTTGGGCCTCTTGCAGTGGGAAGCAGCACCTGAGTTTTGCAGGCTAGATCTGAGAAACGCTTTTAACAGTCAGGATGGGGAAAGCCCCAGAAGAGCCCCAGGTGGTGAGAAGAGGGGGTCTACATTACTGCAGAGATCTGACCAACACCTACTGCTGAAGCGGAGCTGATCTCAGCCCTGGATGGATGACCAGAACCAAGCAGGTTCTGAGGCCTGTGTTTTCTCTGGCTGGGGATCAGTCCACGGCAGTAGCTCAGGCTGCCTGTCAGAGCCCCACTGACACAGACCGTGTCTGTGTCTGATGACAATGCCTGAGGCATGCACGGTCAGATACACGCCTCACCTCAAAGGCTGCTGAGATGATCTTGGCTTTCTTGCTCAGCACTGACCCCACAGCATTGAAGTTCTTGTCTCGGATTTCAGCGTACAGCTCTTCAGCTGAGTTCAGCTGGAGTTTCTTGGGCTCTGTGGGGAGATCTTTGCCACCCTCACCCTGCTTCTTCGGGGCAAACTTCTCAGGAGGGAGTTTCACATATGCTATCAAATGCAGAGAGATAACCCTGGTAAGGACTGGAGCTTCCCCACCATAACTTCAGCAAAGCAGGCTGTGAAACCTGTCTCCTTAATTGGAAAGGGTTCTTAGCAAGAAAGCTAATGCAAGTGCCCAAATTACTTAGTAGATATATGTTAATTAAGGAGAGTCTCCCTGTACTCACACAGGGAAGCTCTAGGTGCCCTGTTTCCAAAGAGGTTTGGGGTCAGCCTCCCAGCCATCAGTACAGCATCAGATTAAAACCACTGAACACCTAATTTTTAATTCGTACCTCCCAAGGAGAAGGGGAGCACTTCGAATGACCTTTCACAAACTCTTCCCTTTCCCTGTGGCACCGAGGGAGCTATCCAGGCTGGAGGGTGAAGGCACACGCTACCATTTCTACTCCCACTCTACATGTTCGGTGTCACCACATCTGCACCCAGCCAACACCCAGAACACTCCCAGCTCAGTAACATGCACTGCACTCAGCTCTGCTTCCCCAGCAAACAAAGGTGGCCAAAGCTGATCTCGATGGGCTCTAGGCTGGGGCTGCTACATCAGGGGTCTGAACCATCCCCACCCCAAGTTCAGGTGAGCAGCTCCCATGTCACTGTCACTTAGTGGAAAAAGAAATCCATCTGACACACTGCGGCCTGCTCCAGCACAGTGGGGCCACTCCTGTCACCCTGCAGTACTCACTGTTCTGAATCCCATAGATTTCATCAATCAGCCCTTCATATGTCAGCTGCGTAGCTAACGGCGTCAGCAGGTCAACGTTGCGGTCCAGCAACAAGAGGGTGTCAAAGACTGGAAATATCGAGTTCTGGCTTCCGGGGAACTCACGCTTCATCCTGATCATCATATTAGCCACGTGCTGAAAATAAATCACATTGGTCTGGTTACGGTGCTGGCTGCAACAGATGGATTTGACTTGTAGGCTGTACAGGCACATGATTACGCAAGTATGGGGTCACAGTCCTGTACAAAGGAAGAGAATGGCAAGAGGTACAAACTGGCTGACAAATGGGGGCAGGACAAGACAAAGACAACAAAAAAAAGAAAAGCCCTTCACTGCTACTCTGTACCTTAGCAGGGCAGCAACTGTGGCAGCCAAAGCACTGGCTTCCTCTCAAGCCACTCCCTCATTACAAAAGGGACCAATTAAACTCTAGGTTGATGAGATGGGGGAAAAAAAAAAAAAAAAGAGTGAGTCAGTTATAGGGAGAGATGGAAAAGATAACGCATAAGCATAGGTTGCACATTTCCAGCTTTATCTAGCCCTTCTGATTACCAGAACTGCTTACTGGTTACCAGAGCAGCTAAGCGTACTCCACAGAAAGACCTGCGGAAAGCACAAAGGTACAGTACCTATGAGCAAAACATAAAATCAGATAAAGCTTCCTGACAGGAAGACCTGTGAAACAGCAAAGATTGTTCTTTTAGGCAGAGACAACAAAAACCTAATGGCCATGATCCTAAAATTCCAACATGACAAGAAGAGTATGCAGCTGGAATCAAAACGAGCACACCCACAGGCGGCACGTCAGCAAGCACGTGTTGCAAAGAACAAGAGGCATTGTTTAAGCAGCAGCGTTTGCCTTACCCGGGCACATTCGCCCTTCCCAAAAATCTGAGGGATGGTTCCGTAGAGAGCCTGCAGAGTCATCAGCCCCTTTGCCGCGTGGTACAGACTGGTCTGGTCGCTCTCCAAGTAACATTCCTAAAGGAGAAGCAGGATTCCCAGTGGGAGGTTTCCACCTGACACAGCTGCTTCCACAGCACCCCATGGTCCACATCAGTACTTCAGAGGAGGCAGAGGCTGGGGAATAAACTGTGGCCAGTAGTAAATATGGACCTTACCCGTGCTGTTCCTAAATCAAAACACTTGATCTAACCAATTGCTGCAAATTTTTTGAATCCTGCGTGCTATTCCCAGTTTGAGAGAGAGAAGAGAGCCACAGAGTAACTGTTGTAAGCCTCTCCCTCTAACTGGGCCGATCCGAGAGCACAACACCTCTGCCTAGCTGCTGACAAGCAGCTGCAGGCCCTGGCACATCTTGGCTCTATTTAATAAGGCTAAAACAGGCAAAGAACCACTCAAACGTTTCCGTCCCTAGGTGCAGCACTCTGAGAAAGAGGATATGTGATTTGCAGCGTACATCATTAACCACTGCCATGGCTCTTATGCTGCGTATTGATACAAACTGCACTGTTTGTTTTAACGACCAAGTGTTTTAGGCCTTATGAACGCTCCGTTTGTCAAAGTAACACCGGTCTGTGGCTGGAGGAGGAGGATACAGGCTGGTGTTGTGATTGTTCTGCCAGTGTTTAGTCAGAAAGCCCAGTGACAAGTTGGACCCAGTTCAGCACTCAAAGCCATCTGTTCACTCGCATACCATTTGCTGTGTGAGGCCTTTGTACCTGGCACCAAGAGCCAGCACCCACATGCAGGGCTTCTCCTCGATGATGAGATGAGCACTAACCTTGAAGGCGCTCTCAGACTCCATGGACAGCAGGTCCCCATCGAAGGGTATCAGGTCGAGGCTGTACTGCTCCCGGTGGATGAAGGACCCCAGCACGCCCTGCTCCTTCAGCCACTGCTCGCAGAGCAGGCTGCGGCGCGGCACGAAGAGGATGTGGAAGTCCCTCTGTGGAGAGCGGCCTCTGTCCTCCCTGCAAGAGTCACAGGCAGGAGCACCACAGACAGTAACTCAGCAGCGCAGATCGGGGCACGGGGTGGGGGCTAAGGGGTGCTGAATATAAACAAAAGAGGAACGCTGCACGTGGTTATGGTCATCAGCTTCCTTTTTATCTCTGAGTAGTTTTTACTCAGCCATTTGTGCTCACATTCACGTGTCTGAAACATACATGGTTTTGGTGTATGCGCCTCGCTCCCCACTGAGACCCAACTGTGGGAACTTGGGCAGCTTCACATGGAACCGCCACCGCTCTGGGAAAGCCCCAGGGGAACCGAGAGTCACCCCGAGAGCCGCCCCGTGTCAGCAGTACCTGAGCACGTTGTCGGCGATGATGTCCATCAGCTCCAGCTTGGGCCTGACGAAGAAGATGACATTCTTCACATCCGCCTGGGGCAGGCGGCCTGGCTTCAGCGTGAACATCTTCTCCACTTCATGCTCCTGTAGGCGCAGGGGGGGGGGACGAGGCGCACCTTAACCGAGCCCCTCCCGGCTCCCCCCCCCCCGGCGGCTCCCCCGGGCCGTACCTTGAGCAGCGAGTACTGCGCGATCAGCCCGAACGGCCCGGTCAGGTACTCGTCCCACACGATGGCCTGCGGGGCGACACGGTGCGGCTGGGTGTCCCCGGTACCCCCGGGTACCCCCGGCACCCCCCGGAGCCCCCCCGGTGCCCCCGCACCTTGGTGCCCGCGCACTTGTCGAGCACCTCGCGCAGCTCCCTGCGCCCCGCCTCGCGCAGCGCCGTCAGGTTCACACGCCCCGAGCTCAGGTGCGCCGCCATCGCCCCGCCGCCGTCACCTGACTGATGTCACCTGACCCGCCACGTGACCCGCCACGTGACCGCGAGCAGCCCGCGCCAGCGCCCCCCCTCCCGGCGGCACTGCTGAAATAGAGCCTGAATGGGAAAACACCGCCGAACAGCGTAAATGTGCACACGCGGCCGTAGGACGGTTCAGTGCGTCGTGAAATCAACAGCGCAAGCTCAAGGTACTTAAATAAGCTTTAATATAACTCTAGGGCTTTGTTCTATACACGGCTTCCCAGCAGCAGCTGCACCAGCGCCGGGGCAGGGCTGGTTAGGAGCTGCAACAAACCCAGAACCTGGGAGGAAACGGCATAAAGTCATTTATTAAATCATTTATTTATAGTTCACTTAAGTTTAATAAAGGGAAATAGGGCTTTTATTAGTGGAGGGGGGGAATATTTATCAATTTACTGATTCCGGAGTGGATAGGCAAAGGGACTGGGAGCACGGGGTCAACAAACGCCGTCCCTTTTCCTGACATTCAGCACACGCAAATGCTGGTGGTGTGAAGTGTCCGCTCAGTGCGCACAGACAGTCCGACCTCCAGTCTAGCCCCTGCACTAGAAGGTCTCGTCATCATTGCAGTCGGCTGTCCAGTGCCCAAACATCTCGCAGGTGTCGCAGTAGGGGCGCTCCTCCCTCCTGCTGCCGTGGTAAGCCGAGTGGGGAGGCTCCTCCAGCATCTGCGCCTGGGTGGGACAGTCCTCAGTGTCGTGAAGGTCAAAGCAGCCGCAGATATCGCAGAAGAGACGAGGCTTCTTCTTCGACAGGCTTTCTTCCTCACTGCAAGATCAGCACCAGTGCAAGTCAAGCAGGGCGCTTCTCCCTCGTAAAGGAAAAAGGCCTGCTTCCCGCCCTCCCTGAAACCTCTCTGATTGTTGTTGAAAACGGCACTGTGGCCAACAAAGACATGAAAACATGGAAGATCTAACCTCTCAACTGCCCCGCTGTTCCCCATATTCCCTCACACTACAATATTTACTAAACAAACTGCTCTGTGTAAATAGAGGCACAGGCAGACATTATTTGTAAAGGTAACATGTAAACTTTTTTTTTTTTTTTTTGATAGAAGAGATCTGAGCTCACAATTTATACCACAGGCTTTAGTTCTGTTTCTCTGACAGGATCTCCCTCTCTCAATGTAGTAACAGCATCATAAGAGAAAGACTCTTCTACCTAGCATAGAAAGGGCCAGCCTCAACCGAGACTGACAACAAACATCACATCGGTCTTTGTGATAGGTAAGTACAGGGGGGCAGTTTGCACCACCTGACATGCCGTAGTGATGGGCCTGAATAGATTCAGTCCACCTAAACTCATCACAACAGCTGAAACCAGGCTGAATACCTTGCAGCCGACAGAGCCAACTGCTACCAACACTTCCCAGAACAAAGCCAAGGTTTCCCTTCAGGATTTATACCTGTCGTAGTTGTTTGTCTCTTCTTCATTGCCGTTGAGGGCTGCTTCGCACATTCGTTGTATTTTCAAGTTCAGTTCTTCATTTCTCCTTTGCAGATCTACTATCACTGAATTCAGGAAGTCAATCTGTGATGTGAAAGAACAAGGCTGAGGACTGCACTTCCAGAGAAAGCAAGCAACACAGGAAAGGCCCTCAAAATGACATGGGCATTAATTTTTACCAGTGTGTTGTTGTATTACAGAAAGCATGAGTGGAGGCTGACAGAACGGGGGTAGGAACTGGGAGAAACTTCCCAAAGGACTCCTCAGTATGATTTCTGTTCAGGAGCCGGCTAGTTCAGCCCAGCCCATGTCTGACAGATATCGGTGGGTCTCAACCCACCACTGATAGTTACAACTCTTTCTGACGTTACGTTTGAAGGTAAAGCCAGCAGTGTAATTCTGATCAGAACTGCATCTCCAGTCCTCTGAGCCTGCCGCTCAGGTGGGTGCACTGGGGGCAACCGGAGTCCCTCCCAGAGCTGTGCTGGAGGCAGCAGCAGGACCGCACAGTGCGCCCACGAGGCACCTCCCACAGCTGGCTTCAGCCAGACAGGGATCAGTAGGAGCAGTGCAGAACCCCTGCTGACAGTAAGCACGTAGTGCTTGGCAAATCAACAGGGAGCAAAAGAAAGCAAGCCAAAAAGCAGAACAAACCTCGTGCTGATTGGAATAAAGTATTGCCATCAGCAGGTGAATTCCAGGAGACAAAAAAAAAAAAAGAAAAGATTAGTGGTTAGTGTACATTAATAACACTTCTGCTGGCCTCTGTACAGAGTATGGCTCTAGGAAGGACGTCTGTAGTCACTGACTGACTCCAGAGGCCTAGCAAGAACCTGTGTAGTGGTCAGGAAGCGCTTCTGTTCTCACCGTGCTTCCTCGGCATTTGTTGTCACAGGCAGCCTGTTGCACAGCGGTCTTGTACATGTTCGTTAGGATTATCGTACTCCTTGATACAGACTTTTCCTAAATCTGCTATCTGAATCTGTTTTCCTAAATCCAAATAAATGCTACCTGAGCAGCTTCTTTGCCCCACCACTGCCAACCCTCCTTTTGAGTAGAGTTCAACAGATTTCTCCAATATCACTTTGTTCTAAGTATTTCCTGCCATTAACATTGCTCTCAGATGTACATGTTGAAAAGAAAAATCTGCCCGTTGTAATCCTGATTTCCAAAATCTGACAGAACTGCATTTGGAAAAATATCTCACACTGCCTACTGACACACTGCTGTTTAGCACAGTGATGTTTCAGACCAAATACCTGCTTCTCTTCCAAGGTTTCATCTTGAAGTAGATTAGCAGCAATGTCACCTTTAAAGAGAAACAAAAAGGTAAGGCGTAAATAGCCAGCAACCTAAAGGGTGAAACATACAATGGCTAATTCAGAGTCTGAAATAGTGGAATAGACTCTGGTCTCCAACACATCTTATTCTTACTGCTTTCTGAGCATTCAGGGTAAGTTCCAGTGAGGGTGGCTTTCAGGTTGTTTTTTTGTTTGTTTGTTTTTTGACCAGTGCATTACAGAAGCATGTTCAATATTGTACATTATTAAAATACAACTGTGTGTTTAGGTGACACCTACAGTTCACAAATAAAAGTTTTGGAATAGTTTATGCATGTGTCACTTCTGGACAAATTGCACCCCTGCCCCTAGCGTGAATGGGGTTAACTGGTAAAACTGGGAGCATTTACATTTTGCAGCTGGTCAGATTTCCTTCATTCAAAAAAACCTAGCTCTGTCCTACAACAGAAAAGTCACATTTCCCTGGAGGTTCAGTTAGTTGAAGCTCATTTTAAGGGTGTGTTTTAACAGCTACAAAACCCTGCAAGATTAAAGTTGAAAGCACAGACACAAGAAAAGCTTTCTCTTTTACCTGAGGGGCTAGTTACAGTTAATGGCTCATTGTTTTCCTTGAGCTTTTGCTCCAAGTTTTTCACCTTTTCCTCAAGTTTCAGCTTATCAGACTCCAGTGACTTAACCACTGACTGTAAGGTTTTTGCAGAAGCGTTTTCTCCACGAAGCACTGTGATCTGTAAGAGTTACATCAGAATGCTTAGGTCTCCCAGCACAAAGTCAAAGCAGACAGGTACCATCCTCAGGGCTACACAGCCACCACAACTACATGGCAGCACTCGCCCAACTAGCCAGAGGCACAGGCACTAAGTAGGTACAGATATCTAAAGATATAATTCTAAGGTTTAACTATGCTAAATTAATCATTAAATTAAATTAAAATTAATTATCCAACTCTTCAGTAGCAACCACACAATCAGACATTGTAGCTATAAAGACTGAGAAGCATCCTGCTTTTCCTCATTTACCTCATTTCTGAGTTTTTCCAGTTCTTCATCTTTCTGTGTGATCAAGGCACTAGTATCACTGATGGATTTTTGTAAAGATGCTCTCTCTTCATCAATTTCTTTTTTTAATGTTGATTCTCTAAAAGAAAACCAAATACAACCAGAAATCATCCAAGGAATAGGTCAATGCTGTTGCCTAAAGAGGTTTAAATTAATTTCAAGTAGTATACTACTGTAAGAAGTTCTTAAATATTAATTCTGTACTTAAGTAAGATTTTATATCTGTGTAAACATTTCAGATGTTACAACTGTGGAAACAAAGCAAAAAGTTTACCTAGGTAGTAAAAGCCAGAATCTGCATATCATCGTATCCATTTGAATTTAAAGAAACGAGTCAATAGACTGGGGAGATACAGGATAAACAAACATGTTGCACAATGCTCCACAAAACCTAACATCAGAGTTTTGTTACTTCCTGAAAATTATTAACAAGCAACAAAACACACATGCAAAGCTCATTGTACAAGTTGTCATGCAAAGCATTGATGATGCTGGAAGTATCAGCTGGTCCTCACTAATTTCAGTAACATTATTTCCTGAATTAGATACTTCGAGCATTTCTGGGCTTCTAACAACTACTGATCCCTCAGAAAACCCTGTGGGATTTATGGAAGGAGGTTCTAGAAAGGAATCCTCCAAAGCAGGCTCAAGCCCTTTCTGTATACATATGTCCAGGCTTCCTGATTTTTTCAGCTGATCTACTAGAGGTGGCTTCTGCCTACAGTTCCTGTCCTGCTGGCATTCTTAAGGCACCACAGCATTAGTGTGAGAACATCGTTGCTAGCAGGTCTTTCTGAGAGGTCACAGGACACGGACACTTGTCCTCTAGTGCTGGGACTATTGCTACAGAAGTTCAGTACAAGCTGAAAGGTTTTCATTTGTTAAAATAAATAAATAAATAAGGCCACCAAAACCATTTCTTGCTACTCCAAAATCTGTGTTTACTCATCTAGAGGAGAAGCCTGATTTGAGAGCACCAAGCAGTGCCCAGCAGCTGGCTGCCAACTCTCCAGGCCTCTGGGGATGAAGCCAGTTTTCTGTGCGACTCCACACGTCTCACTTCAGTCGGTGGCTGAAGTTAGCTGCTTTTCTTCTTACTAGCTCTGAGAGGGCTGCTGACACACTAAGCTACCTGAATACGTGCCCACTACACAAAAAGCATGAAGACGATAATTCAAAGAGACCAAATGACATCATGGTTTCATTTAATAAACAAAACTACGCTTTCTTTGGGCTGTTCAAGGGACCAAGAGTGGAACTTGTCCTTGTGTGAGGATATGCAGTAGGTAGGGAATAGCTCCTAAGTCCTTACTGAAAAGTTTTTACATCTATGGTATCTACAGTTAGTGAGAGCCACGATACCCAGACATGAAATACAATAAACCTCACTGACTCAAGGTAAATAGCAAACTCAACAATGAGAGCACAATTAATGTAATTCTTTCATTGTTAAGATTATACTCAGGAATGGAAGCAGCAAGTGGAGAATCTGGGGTTTAGAAAAGCTGATGCAGCTACCAAAAAAAGAACCCAAAGGTTGATTTTGGTACATTTATACAATGAGAGAAATAATATAAACAGAAACACAACAAGTTGCAGACTGCACGATCTTGCCTTCAAATACAAGTTGTGCTCCTGCTAACAAAAAGGGCAGTGGCACTTAACAGCCCTCCTCGTTATCCCTTGCCAAGCCCGATTCAGCAGAGCACTGAAAGCATGACAGCAGTCTCTGTGCTTTTCCGCAGCATTATTTTCATGCTCCAGCCTACCCCATGTTTTTAAATGCCTTGCTGAGTTGGATCAGAAGCACAGGGTGGTGCTGTGGGAAAGAAATGTCCTGACAGTGTACAGGACACTGCTGCTGCCTCTGATCCACAGAGCTGTAACCCCACCATGTACTGAAGGGCGGGGAAATGGGAAAGGACATCTGCATGATGCTGCTCGCAAGCTCTCCCCTACCTGAGACTTCACCCAGGTTTCCCTTTGCTCTGTACGCAGCCGTAAAAGGGCAGGTGGAAACCCCAGCGACTCGTCTCATGCTCAGGAACTTGCTATTAAGGCAATGTTTCTATTTTTTTTTTGGTCAGATCCTCATCTTAGAGATCAAAGGCAGGCACGTACTTTTTGTACAAACATGGTTAATTTGCCATTTATTGGCCTTGTAAAAAGGAGGCAGAAACATTCAGGTGGTTGAAAAAGGTAAACAGTTTGTAAGCATATTAATATATATATTTACAAATGCAATATAGGAGTCCAGAGTACTATAACATAGTACTATAACATCATAGAGGAGAAAGAAACAGGAGAAGAAAAGAGGAAAGAAAACAAGAGAGGGAAAAAGGTGCCTATGTGAAAGCATTACATTTTTGCTTTTACAGGACAGTCTTTCCAGGACCAATCCTTTACAGCTCTAGTTAGAGGCCCTCTAAAATGTACAAACTGGAAAATACAAATACAGTCAGTGTATGCCACTAATTACTTATCCAAGTGGGGATCACAGCTTCCTCATGGTGACCCAGTGAGCTTAAAACTTTTCCCCTGCCAGTTCATATCCAAAATCCCCTGCTGGACAGCAAGGATTGAAGGGGGGCAAGATTGTCAATTCATACACCAGTTTAAAATTTCACATTCTAGAAGAGGTTATGCCTTATTTTGAGCACAGGACGTGGAATTCATGGGAGACAAAGAATTTTTTGTTGTTGTTGTTTTGTTTAACATTGGAAAAAAAGATCACCCAGATTCTTCCCTTACTACAAAAATAAGAAATTCTAAGAATGAAGCAAGTACCTTAAAGTGTTACTGGGCAAGCTTTAAAAATGCAAGATAACAAGAACCAAACGTTAGAAACGTGGAGTAGAAATGCAAAATACTACAAGGAAGAATTAAATTTGCACCAAGGCGCTTTTTCATTTTGGTAAAAAATATAGACTATATAACATATGTATATATATGTGTGTATATTGCTGAGTGTTTTACAAAACAAAAGCAAGACACCAAGGGACAAAGGCAGCCAAAATATGTACAACAACTTTACTAAAAAAAAAAAATATATATATATATTATTTATTGTAACGTGGATAGACTTTCTTGAGTCTTACCATTAAAGACACACAGATATAGCAAAGGAAGCAAGGGTAGGAAAGGGAAGAGAGAGGAATGAAATGAGTATCGATAAATAGCGCAAGCTCAAAGACAGTAAGACAGTCAGCAACCCACAGTGAACCTAATGAACCGAAGTAACACAGAACCCCCTCAGAGTCATAAATATTAATCTCCTGCCACTCCTAGCTGGACTATTTCATAGAGAGTTGCTAAATTCCTGTGGGTGGAAGGAAGGTGGGAAAGCTACTGTTAGGGATTTGACCTAATTGAAATAAATAGATGTCTCTGTTTCAGCATCTCAAATTCTGAAGATAAGAGGAAGAAATTATTGTTCATCACCAACTTTAGCAGAATTTAGGAATTTAGAGAGACACCTTTTTTATTTAATTAGTTCTTCATTCAGCCTAAATTTTTTGTTAGCAAATAAGGCCATATGCTTCCATTTTTAACCACTCATGGCCTGCAGTTCGCTTCAATGACAGACTGTTTCTGCTACTTGTTTTATCCTCTCTATTGGAGTTTATTCAACACTGTTGAGAAATGTCATTAAGCCAGTCACAAACTTGGGCATCTCAGTGTAACCAACTGAAGGTAAGCACAGATGTACCTGACAACCCTGAAAGTAATGTTAACATTCTCTCTAAGGATTTCATATTTATCTAGGCTATTTTAGGCAGCTCATACAGAGTAAAAACAGGCATAAAATTAACTTAAATACATTTTTAATGCAGACACATCTGCATTACAGATAGTTACACTATTTAAGATAACTCTCACAACCATTTTAAATATGTATTTTAAAACATCTCAATTAATGGGCTATAAACAGCATTCTAAGCTGTCAGCAGCATGAATAAGGGGGGCTCCCTTTTTGCTTCCTTCCCCCACATCAGATACACTGGAGATGATCCTCAGTTGGTATAAACTCACTAATTACTGTGGATGTCAAACAGTCTTTACACCAGCTAAAGAATACTATCTTCTCCTTCACCTGTTTTTTAAGAATATGTGACTTACACCTATGCTATTATCTCCAGCTGAAGATCAAGTGAGCCAGTTCTTAAGGCTGGTTAAAGCTGGAGCTTCAGCTGTTGCCTTGCCTCTCTGTGTAAAGACTAATTAAACCGTTAAACCTCAAAGAAGTGAGAGAGGGAAAGTATGGTGCAGATTCTGCCAAGTAACAGATTATTAGGGAATAAAAATGGGCCCAGCGTATATGCTGAGTAGCCAAGGATGTGCCTGAATCCTGAGGTGATATTCACTGTTCTTTTTTGCAACCACTGTTAACACACGAAATTATAACAGAAATTATAAATTTTGTTCGTTTTGCTTGGAGCACACTTGGTGTCATGGAGAACTGCACCTTTTTCTAGAGATTTATACAATTACTTTTGAAAAGCCTACATTTTTCTGAATTCCTTGTGGTACACAGCCAATTGGCTTTCCCTATAAATAGCAGGGAGATGGTACAGTTTGTCACTTGGGACCATTTATTGAATAGCACAGTTTACAAAGGGATGCCCCAGTCACCCAGGACAAATCTCCTGGTATTTAAAAGCAGTGCTGAATGAACTGCAATAACTACTGATAAATGAAAGGAATATCTGAAAACTGTAACAACAAGCCACCGACAGCTGAATAACAGCCTTTAGTATTGTTTTAAATAACAACCCTTATCTTCACTATCTTTCCATTACTCCTTAAGAACCTGACTGGGGAGGATCTGTATGTATGATATTTATCGGACTGATGAACAAGCCAATATTCCAGAGCAAACTAAAACCGAGTGTTAAACTGCTAACTGAAAACAAAGAGAACTAGTACAACTCAAGAGGTGCATAACTAAAGAGGAAATGGTAAATACCTCTTCTTACATGTTTTTTTCTTGTATTAATAATTACTTTTTCATCCCACATTTAATAAAGAAAACACAGAAGATACCATCCGTAAGCTCAAGCTGTGTAACAACCTCAGTACTTTTCACTACAATAGGAGTGAGCTGCTTTTCTTAGCACTGTTTTTGTATTATGTTTTTTTTCAAATTTTCTGTAGGACCACATAGTTCAATACACATCAGAAGAAAACTTACCTCTTTTTCATCTCTAATAACTGGTTATTGAGTACTGATCTCTCCTCTTCCAGCTAAAACACAAACACAAAAACCCTACAGTTAATACACCATGGATTATTTCTTTAATATAATGCATCAGAACATCGTTATCATCGTAAAACAGACACAGGAGAGGCTACAGAACTTAAAATCCTTAAAGTAATCAATTTTCTTCCAGGACAATGCAGGCACACAAACGCAAATCGTTCAGTGACTAATTCATATTAGCTACTGAGAGGTTGTTACTGCTTTACTTTGAGGTCCTGTGCACACAAAAGAGGTGTGAGGCTTAGCACTGCCTTACACAGTACCTCTTGGCCTCCTGCAAACACCAAAGAGAATTGTGTTTGTGTGCCCAGCTATTAAGTTTAGCCCATTATTGATGAATTACTGGATTTGGTGTCATTTTGACCTGGATAATTGTACTACTGATCTGTATTCATTACTGTACTGCTATATAGAGATTAAATAATTTATCCCTAAAGCTGTTGGTCTGGTGTCTGTTACCATCTCCCAAACCTGTGACTCCGCAGGGCCACATTAAGCCCTCACAACTAGCAAGAACTAGATGAGTGATTTTTATATAGAGCAAGACAGAAGAAGATGCTAAAGAGAGAGAAGCTTGGAGTAGCTTTGTGGTAGAAAGGGCACCCTCTTCTCTCAGCAACATTTCTCCAGCAATCTGCTCTCTCCTCAGCTTCAGAGCAGACTTCTCACATACCTTGCACAGAAGATGGACCACCTCAGCTAATAGATAATTCTGCGGTTGTTTTGTTCTGTTTTACAATGAAATTAAAATGCCTGGACAGGTCTGAGGCTCTTGAAATACTCTAGCAAATAAATTGAAGCCAGAAATGTTCCCCAAGCTCAGCATGTATCTGACCAGGAATCTTTAACTAATTACAGACAGCTAATTATTTATGAATTGATACAGAAAAACACCCCCAGCATCTTTAGTATAAGGCACTTTAACCTTTAGATGTCAGGATAAATCATTCATGAAAGAGTATCCATTAATTTTGCAAAGTGTGTCATATGCAGCCACAGAGTCACTAACCCAATTGACTAACACGCTTGCTAGAATTTATATAGTTACCATAGTGACTGCTCAAAATACTTAAAACATACGCTCGCTACCTTTCTGACTGCATGTTAATAGGCACATGCACAGAAACAGCCTGAAGCACTGCTTCCTATCATCCAGTTTTTCACCAACCCTGCTCCATGTCTGACCTCCTCACTGTTAGCATGGACACTTGTTCTCCTAAATCTAATTGAGCAATTCTTCACAGCAACATTTTTTCTGTTCCCACAGACAGCCTGAAGCAAGGAAATCCAAACCACGCTGTCACTTGGTGCCTAAATATGATGTACATTCACACAAGTAACAGCAAAACATAAGCGTTGGTGGGAATCGGTGAGCTTGTGCTAGCCTGAGGTCTGGCTATCAGCACTAGAAGCCTTGAGGCCAGCTCATTTTGCAGCCATTTCAATAAGAGAACCTGCCTGAGTCGAAGGTAGAAAAAGTAGACTCTAAGTTTAGGTTAAGTAAGGTCTAAAGGGAGCACAAAAAAGGGGCATTCCCAAGGGCAGCAGCAGGTTTCCATTGGTGCTAAAATGATGGATAGTGCTTGACGTGCCCCAGAGGAGATGGAATGCTGTTAGCAGAGCATCTGCCTCCAGTGCCAAGGAACCACGAGACACAACGGCTTAGGCAGGTGTGCTGCACGTGTCATCAGTAAGAGCTGCACTGAGGAAAGCTGTGCTCGTTAGTGATGTGACATCTTGAAAGAAACCTGCATTTTACATGATACCATTTTGCCTCTGTTCCTTTCGTCATGACAAGAATTTCCTGGAATGTGCAAGGCCTCTTCCAGGCTGCTGGGAGGCCATGCAGCTAGGCGTACAGGTGCCATAACCCAAACATTACATTTAAGCAATGCAACAGCATTGCCACGTTGCCAAGGCTCAGACTTGAAATTTGCAGTAAGCAGACTGTTGCTTCAAGCTCTAGCAGACCTCCAAATCCAATCTACTGGAGTTATCTGCTCACAGAAAGAAAAGACCATGGTGCGAGTGATCTGAGAGCACTACAATCTGCGATATTACTGACTCTGTGCTTCGTGGACTTCTCTGTCCTGGCAATTAGAGGATCCCTGCTGATAGACCCACAGGTCGGTAGGATGCAGACAGCAAGACTCCTCTGCAAGTTCATCTGGAAACTACAGAGGCCACAGAGTGAGGCTGCAATCACCACTGCCAGCCTACACCTGGGGGGCTGAAGGGTCCCTTCCTCCAGGCACTTTCCGAACATCAACCCTGGCCGTGTACATTAGGCAGAAGGATTTGACCAGTGTCGCCGAATCACTTTCAATTTACAACTTTTTCTGAAAATAACAGGTTGCCTCAAAGATTCTGAAATAATTTAAGAAAACAAGTGGGAGTGGGGTGCAGAGCTCCCACTGGCTGTTTAGGATGACAGCATTCTCTTGTCACATCACTACTCAGATGCGGAATGAGTCAGTGCTGGAGCCCACACGTCTGGGACTCTTGTTAATCATCTCCAAAGGCCCTTCAGGATGAAGAAGCTCGTGCATTGCTCCTAGCAGCAGCCAAAAGGATTTAGAAACATGCCAGATCGGTATTAGATCTGTATTTACTCATCCTCAGTATTTCAAAGCAGGTACCCTGGGGGAAAAAGTCAGCCTCTTGGCTTTAAAAGCATTACCCTACATTGCAGAATGGAAGACATCTGTTCCACTGCCACCGAGAACAGGCATACCCTTCTGCAGAAGTGCTCGCTCAGAAAGGCAGCGTGTAAAACATGTCCTACACACTCGTGCTTTTGGACTAGAGCTTCCAAAGATGCCTTCATGGTGTGGCTATCACAGGCACTGCTCCACGAGAAATAAAACCACCATGTTTAATGAATTTAAATCTAATATCTCTTTTGGCAAGTACCAGCATTAGAAGCTGTATAACTAAGCCCATACTTTAAGATTTTAGCACGTGTAAATGTAATAAGTAGAAATAAACAACTAAGTAGTCTTTTTTCACTATAAACTACTGCCAGAAAAAAATCTCACCTCAATTCTAGTCCTCCATGTACCCGGTACCTGACTGCAACACTGTTCGTGTACATGCACAGTATCGAGTCTAAGCAAGCATATGTGTGCATAGTGCTTTTTATAGACTCCAACCAAGCAGTTTTAAATAGTATGCTGAAAGACATCCTAAATACTCTTTTTTAGTGGGAAGAGAGAGCAAGAATAAGGAGAAGAATTAAATAAATGGATTTCCTTAGTTCTGATTAGATGGAGATTTCATAATTGTATAGCAAAATCATTCCTGACAGAAATAGCAAGTGTCTGCTAATACATTTGGCTAAAGAATATCTAATTTATGCTTATTTCCAAGCCTCCTAAGTATCCTTCACAGGTTATGCAACCTTCTGTTAGCCTGCAGTTCTAACCTCCCAATGCAGGTGGTTTCCAAATTTATTTTAAAATATTCTCAGAACAACTCATCTTTCAATCACAAACATGCAGTGCAACGTCACCCAGACAGCAGTGGAAACAGCATGTACAGCACTTTCACCACAGATCAGGAAACGTTCCAGCCACTCTACCTTCTGATGACTTGTGACTTCGTCCCTGCTTCTGCCCAGCTCCTCGGCAAGTTTCACGTTCTCCTCTTGCAAAGCTGCAAGCTGCTGGGACTTCTGAGCAGCTGCCAGCTTCAGCGCTTCGCTGCGAGGACAGAGAGTGCATTGTTACCATAGGAACGAGAGAGGCAAGAAAAAACTGTGGGAGAGAATCAGCTTCACAGCTTGGAAAAATACATCTAGGTCACGTGGCGATCTATAAGAAAGGTGACGCGCCATGCCTCAGATGCACACAGATAGGGCTAGCCCTGGAAGGCAGTGGCAGCACAAAATGACTGCTTCCTTCTCCTTGGCATGTAGCAGGTGCTCAGGGAAGTACAAGGTAAGCTCAGCATGCAGGTCCTGCATGTTTCCGATGGTCAACAAGAACTTGCATTCAAAAACGTGCCTGATACAGTGTGGTTTGACAGGACTGCTGGTGAGCTTTGTATTTATAGCCCAGATTTCTCAGAAATTAACGTCTGCGTATTTTGTAGGAAAAACTTGAGAATTGCTTAAAAAAATAAAAAAGTTTATGGTTCCACTTATTTAAATACTTCCTACAAGGTCTGACACCCGAACAACCAAGAATGTGCAGGATCACAGGAGGCAAACCCGGAAAACATCGACTCTGCTCTCTTTAGCTTAATGGACACCAAAAAGAAGACAAAACAAAATCTGAGCCATAAAAATGGATCTGTAGGTTCCATTAGCTTATGTTGTTACTAATACATGTGATTTCCTTAAAGTACGTTTATTTTCAACTTAAAAAATAAAAATGAAAATTGCATGCTTGCCTGTGGCATAAGTGACTAACACAAGTTCTTATAACATCTGACAACATATTTTAAAAAATGAAAAAGGTGTCCTTCACTTCATGAAATGGGAACTTCTGTCTGGGTTTTGTTTTGGTAGCAAGGACTCTCAGTACTCCTATGTGCCAATATTGCACAGAGTTCAACCCTGACTGGAATATTAAAAATATTTTTATTGCCATTGGAGGTAGAAGAACCCGTAAGTCAGAAACTTATTCAAGCACTTCAAAATAAAACAACTCTGAAGTTTGTTATTGAGCACATTTGAACAAAACAAAGTCTGATTTAGAGTTTAGCACATAATATGAAGAAATGGTTGGAAAATCTTAGTCAATCTCTGAGCTCTACACCAACTTTTAGTTATCTAGTCCTTGACCAATTTCCAATCTAAACCACCTAGACTGGACTAAGCAGGCTAGCTCACATCACCGACTATTGATTCAAATTATCTCTGTATGAATATACTTACTGATGCAGGAATGTGCCTATTTTCAACTGTGATTGTTTGTTGAGCTGCAGTACTAACCAGTCTCCTCTTTTTGCTTTTGGCATTAAAGCAGAAATTTGGGGTATTACTAAAGCACACACAAAACACTGGGGTCAGTCTGTGTGAAACACTCCCCTGTGCTTAGTACCCAGGAATTTTAAATTGATAGCTTCAAGTACGCTTGACAGTAGGCAATGCTAAATGAATACACAACATCCAGCTGTTAGTTCTGATTTTCTTCATCCTATTTTTCCATGGAAGAAGCTCTTTGACAAAGCGAACCAATTCTATTATACTATCTTCTATGATCCTGTCATCTTCCCACCTTCAAAAGGCGCTGCTCTGGAGGCAGCAGTGTTGCCCTACCTACAGCCACAGCTCCTGGGGACAAAACTTCCTCTCTCTTTCACAAAGGCAAGGCACCACCTTCATCAACTGACCTCTCAGAGGTCTTCTCACTGTCCTCGTTACCACTGATCAAGAAATGCCTATCATCAAGCTAACGCTTTACTGTAATTAAAAAAGTCAACACACAAAATAACTATGACAAAGATCAACTAAATGTCAACCAGACCAGAGACCACTTATCCACAATGTCTCATACCACTGATGACTAGAGACCATATCCAGCAACTGTCTGTATTAATCTTAAGAAGAAATAAATAAATAAAAAGCACAGTTATCAGAATCATGAGAACACCTTTCAGTACAGAGGGTTTTTAAGGAAGTAATTTCTATAAATAAATTCTGCCTGACAAATTACAATCTAATATATTTTGTCTTTCCATGAAATCAGTCTGCTTGCCCCATGCTGTCCTAAGCATTAGAGCAACTAGTCTAGAAATCATTATTTTGCTTTGGCATTTCCCACGTGCACAGAGGCAGGCAGCAACTGCAGAATGAAATCCAGCCTTTCTCAAATGAGGTTGCTTTCTATACAGGCATGCAGTTTTTTAAAATGTAAGCAGTAAAAAACTGTCAGTCATAGAGAACTTAGAATTTATTCTGTGTGCTGATTTCCTTTGTGTCCTGTCTTCACCTCAGAGCAGCAATAAAAACTGTCACAAAATGACTTATGAAACTAATAACAATAATTAGTCACAGCTATTCTTGGCTATCAGTCCAGATTCCAGCTCTCACTCTGCTAATCAAGAAATGCTTTTCTGACTGGGAACAGGGACTTGTGATTTAATGCTTTACATCTCTGAAAGCCAGGGGACATGCAGCTACTGCAGGGTAGCAATAATTCAGCTGGGTTTTTATTCATGGTGGCACACTAGAAGCTTTGATACAACGACATTCCAGGTACAAATTACTTTATATCAGATGCTTTGCAGTTAATTTGTGTACAATGCCACATGTTATTCGTTTGTAGTTCATAAGAGGTAGCTTCTCAAATAAAGCATCTCAAATGTTAATTTCTTAACTCTACGTTTACATAGTTCTATATATGGCATTTGTATGGTACCAGTTAGAAAATCAGTCCGTAGCATGGCACCAGGAATAAACTGGATAAGGCCATCAATGAAAAATGAAAGCAGAACCAGATTTTCTATAAACAAAGCCTCTTAAAACTATTTAGCACTCCAAGTATACCTGTAATCAAATCCAAACAGGATTTCTTTACAGTAAAATCTTTAAAGTAATCTAGTGCCCTCAGGTGGCAGAACGATATACTTCCTCCAACAAACAACATTTCAAACCAAGCTTGAAGTGAAGGATTTCTTCAATAACTTGAGAAATTCAGGAGCAGTGTTCTGATTTGAAGTTATATGCGTGTCAATGCATGTCAAACTAGAACTTAATTGTGATCTGCCTTATAAGCGAGGGTACTGGAGATGTACTGAAAGACTGTTTTTAATGCAAGGTAAAAGTAATGGTTTAACAAATTCACATTGCAATACTTACAATTCTTTTCTAAGTTCTTCTACTTTCTTGTTCTCTAGGTTTAGAAGCTCTTTTGATTTAGTAAGTTCCTCTTCATTTTTCAAGTTGTTTTGTTTAAGCATGTCCAACTTAAAGAGGAAAAAAATCTCATTACACAAATGAAACTGTAATGTTTCCAGCTGCAGCATTCAGAAAAATGGAGAAAGTGACCTGAGCTGATCCACTTTTTCATCTTTACTCATTAAATTAATTCCAACTTTGCACTGAGAAGCATTTGTCTAGCAAAATGTGTTACGAGCCTTTCTGAACTCAAGTCTAGCAGCACAAAAACTTGGTGTCCACTGAAGAGCAGCTTACAGTAATCTGATGTATAGATCCTGGTATAAAATGTAAAGCTCCAAAGCACCTCCATTTTAAATGCTGTGCAACTCAAAGCATTATTTTTCTACCTCAACATTTCTTGTTAAAAATAGCTGTTCCCTTTGATATTTATTCTTCTAAGATAACTGATAAGAAGTTCTTGCTTTCCCATACCTTTACTTCCAAGAAACAGGAGGCTGAATGCTGTGCTTGCAACCGTAAGTAATCAATTCCTTCCCGAGATCGTGTTGCACAGGTTGAATTGCTGCATATCTATTTACTGAGCTTGTATCTACCACATAAATACCACAAGCTTGTGAACCTTATTTGTTCACATTCAGTGACACATTATCTTACATAACGGATAATCTTCAGTCACTCTCAAGGCATTACAGGACCCTGTGGTTGCCTTATTTTTTTTTTAATCCAGAAAGTGAACTCCTGCCACTATTAACGTCACTGATTTTAATTCTCGAGCTATCAGATCTCCTTGGAAATCATTACCATTTCTGAACAAGCTGTTGCATTTAGGTTAGTCCAGCTGTTCACTACCCATTATTACAGGAGATGCAAAAGATGAAAATAGCCATCAATGAGGGGCCACAGAGTGCTCAAGATCTGCAGAAAAGTTCCCAGTTCAATGTTAGTTCAAGATTCTCTGAGGCCAAAGAGTGTAAGAGAGATTAGTGAGGACATTTTCCCTGCTTTCAAACCCTGATGTATCACAAACTGATGGAAGGGCATAGACTGATGAACGGGTCCCTTGAGGAACTGATGTATTTCTTGGACTGTAAGTTCTTTGGGACAACTGTGCCCATGCATTTATTTGTACAGTGCATAAGTCAGTGGTATTTGTACCTAGTCAGACCTTGCAGCACTTCATTGGGGTGTGAAGTTGCAACCCATACAACCAGGGAACTGAAGCATGATTTTGCCTTTGGTTTCATCCCAGAAAGTAATCAAAGCCTACAACACATATTTCACTGCATAGACACTTCAAGAAAGATCCAAGTCACTTACAAACCAGGCAATACTTTTCAGATAAAAGCATTTAAATATGGTTACCTCGTTCTGCAGCTTCTCATTTGTCTGTCTAGAGTTCTCCAGAGAAGCCAAAGTTTCGATCTTTTCTTTGTGAATGGCATCCTTCTCTTTGGTCACCTTCTCCACAGTCTGTAAAACATCTTCTGCCATTTTGACAGCCTGTGTACAAAGTGAGGATGAAGTAGAAAAAAACAGTGGGACCTCTGAAAGGAAACCCACAATACTTTATGCACAGCTCCACTGTTTGCCAGATGCTTTCCAATTAAAGAAGGACTTCATCTCTGAATTTGCATCCTGAAGCTGGCATAAAGTGTAAAAATAAACGGACATGAGTAGATTCAGTTCCATGCAGAAACCCCATGCTTGGGTCACCACTTAGACAATTTCTTCCTTTCTTTATTTTTTTTCCTGGATTTCTATTTACGATTGTGATTGCTCTTAGACTTCCAAATATTTTAGACAGTAGTAGTTCGTAGATATTCACTTCCAACAAACGTTTCTATTTTCAGAAAATGTGGAATTATAACAACTGATAAAAATTTGAATATAAAACAAAAAAATAATTAGGAAATAGACCAATTATCACATCATTTTAGCATTGTTCATTATGGATTCAATATATCCTAAGTGATTTTATGGGCTTTGAGTGAAATTCAAGGTGAAATTCAAAATACTATTCAGAATTTGTTGGCGGTGAATACAAACACTTCTGTGAATAAAAAGAACATGAGAGATGCCAATATCTTTAACAGTCTGGAAGGCCTATAATGCAAATGTAAATGATTCTCCTGCACTGTTTTTTAATTATCCAATTATATTTACAGGAGTAGTCCATTGTTTTATATTTTTTGAATAACTCAAATTTGTAGTTTGATGTAATGCCTACACTAGCTATTAAGCTGAGAAGTACTTCACCAGAGGAACTGCCCGATTTCTTCCACCAGATTCAAAAAACAAGACTTCCTTTTATTCACAGTTTATGTTGTTTTCTTGCAACATTCAGCGACAACATAGGCTTTTATATTTAGAAATAATTTAAAAAGAATTATTATAGTTAAAATGTCTTTCAGACTCAGTTACAACTTAACAAAAAAAAAAAAAAAAAAAGAAATATATTGAGAACAAAACTCCAGCCCATTTACCCTGAGATGAAGTGCTGATTGTGCAATGAAGTGCAGAGAGGAAACCATGGAGTTAGTGCTCAGTATTAGTATAACCGTACTTGTTTAACTGTACGTTTCAATACCTCCATTTTTTGCATTATTGTTTGGGCCTGGAGAGTTTCAATTTCTCTTAGTGTCAAAGCCAGATTGTTCACCTTCTCCAGCAGCATCTGATTTTTTTCCTCAGAGACCAGCAGTTTGCCCGAGAGGTCTATGTTAGTGTGCTCTAACAGTGCTACTTCCTCCTGCAACTTATAATGGTTCTTGGACAATTTCTCCTTCTCTTTCAGTGTTTCTTCCCTACTGATGACCAGACTCTTCTGTTCAGCAAGCAGACTTTCATTTTCCTTAAGTAATTTGTTTCTCTCTTTCTCAGTCACATCATGTTTCCGCTGAAGATCATCCAGCATCTTGGACAGACAGCTGTGCAAGTCCTGGAGCTCTGCTTTTGATGTAGACAAGGAAGTAAAGTCACTCTTCAGTTGCTCAATTTTGGAAGCCAGCTGCTCTGTTTCTGCACAGAGGATTTCTTTTTCTTTAATTATTTCCACCAGTTTAGTTTCGGATTTTTCTTTCTCCTGAACCAAACGTTCTTTCTCAGTCAGAAATTCTTTATTTTTCTCTCTCATCACTTCTATCTCCTTCTCTAAGGAGCTGATGTTATTTTGAAGCTTCAGACGTTCCAACAAAAATGACTCCTTATCCAGTTTTCTAGCTTCCTTTTCTATGGTTAAGTTTTCTTTCATATTCTCAAGCTCTTCCTTTAATTTCTGACACTTATCTTGTAATTCGGTCCTCTCTCTGGTCATTGTTTCCATGTCAGTAGAACAGGTTTTGAATGAAGATGATAGGACCTGCTTGTCACGAGACAGAGCGGACAGTTCATTTTCTAATGCTCTTTTGTCATCCTGTGCCTCTTTCAAAAGATCTGAAAGGTCACGTTTACAAGCTTTTAGCTCTTGATTTTCTAGATTCATCTTATTTAGCTCTTCCTTGAGAGCTTCAAGGGACTCTTGCAGTGTGGTATTCTCTTGGGCCAGAGCTCTCTTGGCTAAGGTATTCAGCTCATGTTCTCTCTTCATATCAGAAACTACATTTGTAGAAGACTTGTTCTCATCAAGGAGCTCTGCGTATTTTCTCTCCAATTCATTCTTCTCTTTCAGAAGAGCTTCATTGTGCTTTTCAAATTGCAATGACTTACAAAAAACAGATTCCTTTTCCAAGTTCAATTCATTTATTTTCTCAGTAAAGATTTTCTCAGCAAGCATAGCATCTGCTGTGGCCTTAGCAAGCTTTTCAGTAATTACCTTATTTTCATTTAGAAGTTCATCCTTTTCAGCCAAAAGCCTTCGTTCTGATGAAGAAAGAGCCTCTTTCTCTTGAAGTAACTGAATACATTCAGAGTTGGATGTCTCTCTTGCGGATTTAATTTCCTCAAGAAGATGAGTGAGACTAGCAAGAGAAGCCTTCAGCTCTGTATTGTCTTTCATCACCTTTTTAAGTTCTTCATGTTCACTCTCTAGATCTGTTAGCATCTCTTCTGTTCTTGCTTTTAATGCCTGGTTTTCACTGACAGTATCAGCTGAACTCAGGCGCAACTCTTCTATACTTTTAAGGAGCATCTCCTTCTCGGACTGCAGACTCTGACTCATCTGCAATAGATGGTCCCGTTCATTTTTTAAGGCTATGTGTGTACTTTTAAGATCCAAGTGTTTATCTTGGGCCGAATCTCTCTCTGCAGTCAGAGCTGACAGGTGTTGTAGTAGCTCTCTCTGTTCTCTGGCCAGGTCATCGTAAGAACTTTTCAGCTTCTGAATGACATCATCTTTGTCTTTAATGACTGCATCATTCTCTTCCAAAAGTCTCTTCTGATAATGCTCCAGTTCTTCTCGTTCCTTGATATGTTTCTGACATGCCACATCCATAGCATCTTTGTTAGCCTGAAGTTCTTTCAGCTGTTGGAGCAAGGTTGACTCTGAAGACCGGAGAACATCATTTTCTTGAGTTATCTTCAGAAGATCTGCCTGTGCTGCCTCTATTTCAGAGAGTAATTTGCCTTTCTCAGAAATTAGTGCTACCTTTTCTGTGCTTTCCTGCTGGCTTTTGGCCTCAGCTGCTTCTCTCTGCTTTAGGATTTTTTTGTTTTCTGAATTAAGTTCTTCATTTATTGTCCAAAGTTCTTCTTGGTCTTGTTGCATTGACAAAATCTTTGATTCCAACTCTAGAAGTTTTGATAATAACGAACCTCTCTCTAATTTTAAAGTATTCCCCTCCTGTGCCAGAGTCTCTTTTTCTGATATCAAACCCCTCATCTTGTCTGACATTAGTTCAATCTCTTTTCTGGCTGATGCTAACACAGAGCTTAAGGACTAAAGAAATAAAGTCAGGGAGAAGGGAAAACAAAAATGAAGTCAAGCAGACAAATGAGAAATGTGCATTATGGGCAAACAGTGCTACTGTAATTTAAGTTTTTTTAAAAAAGTGTATACGCTGGCACATAGTCCCTGTGCTAACTGAACTGTTGTTGATATTTCATTACAAAACACCAACAAGAATACTTTTTGGTGGTTAAATTAAAAATATCTTGATTTGAGAGGTCCTCCATACCAGACTTCATCTTGGTTTTAAAAAACTACTCTCAATGAATTTTCTGAATGAAAATTAATCAGAAAGAGACACAGAATCTAATGAAGTAAAATGCAGGGAGTTATAGTAGGTACTCACTTCCAATTCTCAAAGTCACCTTCTGTAGCTAATTCTCCCCAAGATATATTGTCATGACATTTTTAATTCAAAACAGCACATCATTGATGTATCTACAAGTTAACTCCTGTGCCAATTTATACACTAAACATTTTGATGAAGCATAAACAGATTATAGCCAATAACTAATAAGGGATGAAAGTAAGCAGCAATATCAAAGAAACAGGAGAAAAAAATGAAAATTATTCTAGTCAAGATACATACCAAATAGCTGCATATAACACAAGACCATACTACAGAGCAACGTTTTAATTGTGCAACACCTTTAAATGAGATATTTTACAACTTACTTTATTTAAAATTCATGCATTTAAAACACTGAAAACAATAACATCTGGCTCCAACTTATTGTGCTGAACCAGATATCTATGAACATAGAATGCTAATGTGAAAGAACCATATTTTATGGATTCTTGTGTAATCCAGAGAAGATAACAGTAAGTTGTGAATGCTTCACTTCCCTAATCAACATTAATTTGTTCTGGAAAAGTTCAAAACAAATATCACAAAAACCCTACTATAAAATGGTAAATCTGAGAAAACAAAACAAAACAACAGAACATTTCAGTATTCACTGAAATACAAAGATATGAACTTTAAATTACTTGCAAAGTAACAAAGTATACATACTTTGGCCTGTTCTGCTTGCTTTTTCAGCTCCTCAGCCTGCGTTTCCAACTCATCATTTTTCTTTTGTGCAGTTTTCAGTGCCTCTTCTGCATCCAGCAAATGCTGCTTAAACCCTTTAATGTCTGCATCATGTTTAGTGATCATCTCAGAAGTTTCTTTTTCATACTTTGCCTGAAGATCCTTATACTGATTTTGGTTAGTCTCGATTTGCTTTTTCTGATAGAACATAAAACAGTTGGAACACAGTTAAAGGTGCAGTGGTACACTGTGGTAACTATTCTCCCCATAATTAGCGAGTATTTTTTAATGTTTTTCTTACCATGTCCATTAGTTGATCCTGCATTTTTTTCAGCTCTTCTTGATGAGTCTTGAGAGTTTCTTGCTGACTCTGCTCAGCTTTCTGTGCTGTCTGTTCCACATTTTTCTGTAGCTGAACAGCCTTTTCATTTGCTTTTGTAAGCTCAAGTTGTATTTGCTCCAACTGCCTAAAAAGACCAAATAAAAGAACATTACTTTTTGCTGACAGCATGACAAGCACAGATAAAAGACTCTAAATTATGCTGAAGTCCTATATTCTGTCCAAACATTTAGGAAGAGATTTAATTATTTAACATATAGGGAATGTTCTGTTAAATTAAATATACACAAGTGGGTCTAAGCACTTGCTTGTCTGCAGAGTAACACCGCTGCCAGTAAACTTGCCCCCAGCCTGGGGTTCTAAAAAGATAAAGAACTATTCTACCCACAATTTTTGTTTGAAAGAAACCACATTTTCTCTTGCTGGTCAAAAAAGAGACCCTTGTATCTCCTCTATTTCCAAATAAAAGCCCAAAAACTTGTAACCAAATAATTACGAAGCACAATTATGAAAGAGTATGTTATTAAAATGCTCATTTGCCCTGGACAGTGATAAGTATATGCTACAAGGAATTTTAGAAATTATAAAAGTGAAACTCTTCCAATCACTCAGAGGACACTATTTTGATTAATTTAGTTTGAAAGACTAAGTTCACTTGTCACATCAATGTGACACTCAGGAGCATCTTGCTCAGCTATTTGAAATGAGATAAAATGGGAAGCAAGGAATTCAGGAGTAAAGAACTAATGCAAAAATGTTCTGACAATGATGGAATACCTTTCTTTTAACCGTAGCTCATCATTCATTTTTGTAAGCTGGGCAGAGCTGTCTCCTGATGACTTCATGATCTCTGCTATGTCATTTTCTAGTTTGACTTTAGCTTGAGTCAGTTGCTGTTCTCTCTCTTCTCGCTCCTTCAGTTTCTCCTCCATCACTGAACAAGATAAAAGTTAGCAGTCTAGCAGATTTAATACAAAGGGAATGCGCAGACTAGCTAGAAGATCATAAAGAACTATAAACAGAATAATGTTGATGCTATAGACCTTCCAAATTACGTCTTCAAAATTAATAATTATAATTGGTTTGAACTTTGCGCTGTGAGCTGTAGCAGAAAGTTAAGAACACTTCAGAAATAGCAGTAAAGCAACTGGTCAAGAAGTTTTAGCTTTTTTTTTCCAGAAGCGAATCACTTAACTTCAGGCCATGAGAAGTTGGTAAGAGTCCTAATGCATATCAGAGGATAATCAAGCAGTATAATAGGAGAAGCATGCACACCTCTCCAGCTATTCAGCAGAAGAGTGGAAAACAAACAACGCAAGCAACATGAAGTTACAGGGAAAAAATCATGGAATCAGAATGGTTTGGGTTGGAAGGGTCCACAAAGACCATCTACTTCCAACCCTCTGCCACAGGCAGTGATACCTTCCACTAAACCAGGCTGCCCAAAGCTCCATCCAACCTGACCTTGAACAATTCCAGGCACTGGCGAGGTGCTCCAGCCCTCTGATCACATTTGTGACCTTCCTCTGGACCTGCTCTAACAAGTTAATGTCTTTCTTCTGCTCCAGCATGACTCAGGCCAGTGCAGGCACTGCCACCAAGGGCAACAGCAGCCCTTGGCATGACTTGAGTCCCAACAATGCCTTGAAAGATTTGATTACAGGGTACAAAATCATTCCTAATTTCTTTCTAGTTTGGTTTTAAATTGAGATGTGTAACTAGACAGATACAGCAAGTCTCCCACCTGCCAGATAAGAAAAAGTAGACAACCAAACTAGCACACTGTCTTTTTGACATCCTTGGAAAAAAAAAAAAAAAAGAGAGAATACTGTTTATGTAGATTAAAAAAGACAATACTGTTTATGTGGATTAATTATTTTATGCTTGTAAAACTTCAGTCTGGTTACTAAGCTTTTGTCTGGTACTTGACCATTACCACAGCATGATTTTGTTGCAATGTTAAAGCAAAAATTTAACTACTGATTTGGAATACACTCAGCCAGGAAATCTTTTGCCTTACTGCACTATTTCCTTAACGTCATGGTCACCTTGCTGTATCACTATACAGTGCCACAAAAGTTAGTTTTGCCGAGAAAGAAGGCTTTCTTTTGATGGCATATGCATTTGAGAAAGCATTATGCACTATGTAAGGTATGGCAAGCTGAGCAGGAGGCATAAGAAAGCACAAAGCTGATGCATATTTCAAAACATTCCATTTTATTACTTCCTTACCAGTCAAATTAGACTTCAGTTGTTCCAGTTCTGAAGACATGAGTGCAAATTGCTCTTCTTTTTGGTTTAGTTTTTTTATTGTTTCTATGCAAGTAAAATTTTAAAAACAAAGTTAGTAACTACTTAGATTCCAACAATTCCACCTACTTGCAAGGTATGTTACTCTCAAGAAGAGAGGCTGCAAGTAGTCCTGTCCTTTCCCTAGCTACTGAAACTGGTTTATTGCCAGGTTTAAATTTGAAAGCACATGAAAGAAAACACCTCTATTTTGCAGTATAGTTTTCTGCAGCTTTTAAGATCTTCATGTACTTTAGTAGCAGACATACCTTGCATAGTTTGTTGAACATTTTCTGCTTCATCAGCTGCACTAGTAAACTTTTCTTTCTGAAAAAAATAGACAAAAACCTAAGGTCAGGTTTGATGTTAACAGTATAATTCAACCACTGAATTTATATTAGGTATTTTTTCATGTAGGAAATATATCAAGTTTTCACTCCTATCATAAACAGACCTGAAGTTTTTGAACTACAGCTTAGCACTGCTATATTCAACAACATAATGCAGGATTTCTCCCTTGCCTTGTTTGCAAGCAAGTCCCTAAACTTTCAAAATAACTTCTCCATCAGCAAGCATAGCAACAGAACTGCAGCTACAGAGACTCATGTAGGAGACATCATGTTTGGGCCTCTCGATGTCAGAAGCTATCCATGTTACTCATGTGCTGCACAATGGACTTCTGCAACCCTGTGATCAATCTTACATGAGCATTTTCCAGCTTTACCAGCAGGAAGAGATGCTAGACTGAAAAAAAAGGTAGGATGCTAAGGAAGAAAATAAATAAGACTTCTCCATCAGCTTCAGATATTTACTATGGCCACAGAAAGACTTTATGACAGGGACAGTAAAAATTAAGCAGCTTGTCTTTCTATTGCTAACTAGCGAGTTTCTCAGGAGAATCCCACCCATCCACAGGATACCTACTTGCAAAATTAATTAAATTTGCAAAATGAGAAATCAGGTGAAAAATATCTTTAAGAATCATTTGTGAGCCATTCCTGTAGCAAGCATTAATTTATACAATAGTTATAATGATAAAGGGCCATGTGTTCCTTCAAGAGTAGTCTAAATTTAAAGCTGCACAATTCTTTTGACTTGGCTTAATATTTTATCTGAAATCTCTAATGGATGAGTTCTATTTAAACAAATCACCTGATAACACAAGTCAGGTGAAATGCTCTTTTCATTCCGAGATGGATCTTATTAGTCATGAGCCACTGCCTTCTGTTCATGAAGATCATAGCTTTGAAAGACTGCTCAGGCAGAACAGATCCTCTGAATTCAATTATGCTCTCACCACAAAACCCAAAATCCAACGGATAAAGTCAAAATTTTTGAGTATTACTCACCAAAATCTGAAGTTCCTTTTCCAAAGAATCTTTAACTTGATTTACTGCACTCAAGTTTTTCTCAAGGTCAAGAAGCTTTTGCTCTTTGCCCTGCAGTTCTTTGGCCAGATTACTAGCCTAACGAATATGGTCAAATGGAGTAAAATAAAATTACAAACATGAATGATAAAAACAGGGAAATTAAAAGTTGAATCTGAAATAAATAACTAGAATATTAAAATCACTATAAGATGACAAAATAAAAATAAACTGAAGGAAAAAGAAATGTAATGTGTTAACTAAGTGAAGCTGATTTCCACTGATGACTACATCACAGTACTAATTGGATCTTGAAATGTTTGAAATAATAATTAAAATTTAGTGATCTTAGAATTAATGGTGAAAACATTTAATGGCAGACATTTTGCAGTACACTGAAACATTTCAAAATACAGTTACAACATCAGTTGAATTAGCAGTTTTGGTTCTTTACCATTTTAATCTTTTGAACTGATAAATTTAGCATTTATGTTTCAACTAGCTATTCAGACCAATACACATATGGAGATGTCATTTTCCAAAAGGGTCTGCACCTCACCCAGGAGGTAGCGCAGAAACCCAGTGTGAACTCAAAAATTGTGCCAAAGGTCCACAGAAATCTAGTATCTTGGAACCATCTGTGAAGGACTTAGGAAAGCTGTTTCCAGCTACCTTCCCACTACTATGATTAGAGCTCTAGCTTGTCAGGTCATACATAAATTGGGGATGTGGGCAAACCCCCCAGATTAAATGGAAACTTAATGCTTTTATTAGTAGCTGCAGTGGCAGAACAACTTTCAAGTACTGAATGGCATACTGTCAACCTTAAAGAGACATCTCATCCAAAACCAAGAAAAACCTCGGTAAGACACATCAAGCTGCACTCTGCTTCAAAAATCCCGTGAAAAGGTTCCTGACAACACCAGTGCATACTCTTATCTTAAATGAAAGTTCCTCCAGGATCTTTTTTCTTTCTTTTTTTTTCTTTGTTTCATTTTTAATGGCATTCTCTCGCTTCTTCCATCATCATCTTTGAGGAGAGGAAAGGTGAAGATACTAATTCTATCAGCATTTCTCTAGGTGGAAGGTTGGGAACACGGATTCTCTCTACAACTCAAAGTAATCAACTAAGGAAAAAATTCCCCCATGAGCTCCATGTCACATTATCTGAATATTTCCAAACTTCCACCAAAGGTTAAAAATTTGTATATGTGGGTTCTTCTCCCAAATAAACCAATAAAGTAATTTTCCATAACATAAAGTTTTCAGCAGAGGCCTCCATAAGTCTGCAGAAAGTATAGCAAGAAATTTTCTTTTGCTGAGTGGTGCAGACCAAGCAGAAAAACCTGTTTAGAGATCTGACCCACTTAACGCTTTCTCTACACCTCCTCAGATGGTACTAAGATACATTTCTAATACAAGTTTTTTTTTTTCTGTGATGAGTTTGCTATAGCAGTTTAGAACAATACAAATGTAAAATAAAAGTAAAGTTAAAATAAAAGTAAAGTAAAAATAAAAGGATGGATGTTGATACAAACCTTGCTACTTTCATCAACCTTTTCAGTCTCTAAATTCTGTATCTGTTTCTCAGCTGCCTCAAGCTGCTTGCTAAGTTTCTGGACTTCCAATTTACCTTCAGAATTGGCTTTCTGAAGTGCATCAAGGTCCAAAAGCTTTTCTTCAGAAGCTTTGATCTGTTGTGTAAGACTACCAATAACTTTGGTTTGTTCATTGCACTTGGCTTGCAGTACCTCTAGCTCCTTTACCTTTATTTCAGCTTCCTGTAATTTGTTTAAAGTGTCTTCCATTTCTACTAGATGCTGATCTTCCACACTTTCCAGTTTGGTCTTCAAGCTTTCCAGGTTTTGCTCTTTCTCCTCTGTAACTGCAATTAATTTTGCTTTCAGGGCTTCGATCTCTTTTAAATGATGAGACTTTTCATTTTCCTGCTTCAGCTTTAAATTTGACATTTCATTTTCATAGTCTAATTTAATCTTCTCAATTTGAGTCTTTAACTCTGCAAATTCTGCTGTTTGAGCCCCTACACCTTTGCTGAAAGAAACTTTTAGTTCTTCCATTGCTTGCTGATGGGAGGCAATTGCAGATTCCAGCTTTGATTTCCACAGCTCCGTTACATCTGAATTCTCCTTGTTGGCATGATCAAGCTTAGTTTTCAGTGATTCATTTTCTTTTGCCATTTTCTCATTTGAAGCTGAAAGTGATTTGATCTCTTTCCGGAGTGCTTCTTCACTGATTTCAAACTTCTCTTTCAGTGAATTCATCTCACTCTGATGTTCTTTGCCAACTGCTGCCATTTTTTCTTGCAAAGAACTTATTTCTTGTAACAATGAAAGAGAAGTATCCACATCATCAATGTGTTTACTAGACTCTAATCTCCCTCGAAGCTCAGCTACTTCCTTCACCCGCAATGCTAGATCTCTTTCTAGTTCCATGATGCGAGATTTTTCTGATACTGTGGCCACCTATGATTAACAGCATTTTAAGAAAAGAAGAAAGAATTAGAAAAGATATGTTTAATAGACACAGATGCTTAGACCACAGTGAAAAGAAATTACCAAGCATTGCAAACCAACATCAGTAGTGTATTCTTACCAGCATTTTGGATTATAATACCTCTGAGTTTCATTGCCAAATCCTATTTTTATGGAAGTGCTAAAGAAACATTAAGTAAAAGAAAATGCTGCTTTTATATGGAAGGCTGTGAAACCAAGACCAAGTGTTATTTCATTTATGTATAAACTATTGCTAAAAAAAGTACAGATGTCCATAACTTTGTGTTCTGTGCATACTAAATTTCACCTTTTGGGAGAACATATTTAAGTTGATTTTTCTGAAGTTATCTAGAAATAACAACTTGCTAAATAACAGCTTACAAACTATACTTACTTATGTTAAACACGTTTAACAAAATGTTTCTCAGAACCACTACAGAGCAGAACTGACAGAGGTAGGAGAATGCCCCAGGTCCCTGATTGTTGACATAATTGCTTCCACTTTCATTTTATGCTAGCTATGAGACTGTCAGTGAAAAACAAAGTTTTAGCCTACAAATGCTCTGAAACACCTTTTATATCCAATCCATTGGTGTCTCTCAAAAAAAGTGTCCTCACTTTACCTGAGCTTTACAACAGCTGTTGAAGAAACTTCTGGTATGGATAAACAACAAAGCCAGCACAATGATTTCTAATTGGGAGATCACTATGTCAGCCTTCTTATTACACCAACATTCTGAAAAAATATTACTTACATGCAATTGCTTTTTAAAAGTACTTATTATAGACTACCTTCTTGGTTTTATAATATTCAGTCCTACCTTCGAGTCATGTGTGTGTGCATGATTATAAATATGCTTTCAAGAAGCATCAATCATACGTATTATGACACATATTCAAATGTCTATCCTGATCTAGTCAAAAGATCTAATACTCTGCATCTTCCTAATTAAAGAAAGTGGTTGGAATAGACAAAGACACATAGGGAGTATTATCTGAAGTGAGCAGTGCATAAATCATCACAGAAAAGCAATGGGATTATTTGAAAAGTACAAATACATACACAAATAATTGAATTTTGAGTATCGTACAAAAACTGTCAAGTGTTTATTTGCCTACTCTGCTATGGACAGAAATGAGAAAAATGTCTACAACTTCTCATCCTCTCTGGTGAAGAAACCATTTATGAACAGGGAAAAGGTAAAAAAAAAAAATAAAAAAAGATTCAAAAAAAAGAGAGCTAGAATTTCTTTCCAGCTGAACCCTGTGCTTTGTAAAATTTTAAATATTTGTGATGACCTTCAGCTTTGTTTGGAGGAAGATAACAGTATTAGCTTTTTTCTTCTGAGACAAAGAACAATGTAGTAACTAGAGGAAGTTCACACCTTGTCATGCAGAAAACTTGTCAGTTTGAGAAAAATGCAGAATGAAATTCACTGCCTCATTATATCCAGCGACCATGAAAGATTTAGGTTATGAAATGTACCATAAAAGAGCCGGTACTCATGGTTTATTTCCATGGCATTGCTCCACACTGAAAATGTATCTGATTCATCACCTCTGGAAGCAGATTTACAGGTTTTCAGTAAGCAGACACCTAATAACCGAACCTGAATGGTGCCCTATTAAGTATCTCTTACATTATCTATTACTGGGTGTTCACTGTCTCTTTATAAAGATGCCACATACCAGAAACAATCAACAACGGCATCTTGAAGTAATATCGATATGCACTTATGTGTAAAGAATTTAGGACAAAAGTCACTTATAAACAATGGCATATCATTAGGTGTGACCTAGATTCCCTTTACATGGCTGGACCTGACAGAAGGGTACGGAAATACCACCTTCTGCTACTATTTAGCTACCATTTAGCTGACCTTGTTGAAATGCCCAGTAATACTGGGAAAACATTCAGTTCAACACAGGTGATCATTAGTGAATTCTTACTACAGCTACAAGTTCCTTCTTCCCATCTTCTCTTTAGCAGCTGTAGTTAGGCTAGATGCCCACAGAATGACCCATGTTTGGAAGTGGTCAATGTGCTCCTACAGAACAATGTTCTGCTATTTGCACAGCAAAGCAACCATCCCATCCTCCTCTCACGCTCCTAGCTTGTGGTCATTTCAGATTTCTTGGATTTGGCATTTCGTGAATTATTTATGAAGTACAAAATAAAAATTAAAATAAATAAATAAATTATACCACCAAAAGCTGTTATGCCTTTGCTGTCAAATAAGCCCAGAGACATAATGCAATGTTAGAACATGTAGGCTTTTCTAAAAAGACGTGTGAAGAGCTGAGGTCAACCACAGCAGCCTTGTGGGCCTTGTTTCAAATAAAACTGAGTACAGTTAGCACGTCCCTAGCAAGAAAAAAAATCAGAAACATGCTGAAAATCTTAGGAATCAACATCAGCTAAACCTCTGTCTTGGGAAAAAGTATGTTTTGGGACTCAGTAATGTTTTGACAGGCAACAGTATTACTAATACTGCTGGATATCCCTGAAAAGATTGTGTCATGGGTAGAAAAAAAAGAACTAAAAAGGCACTGCAAACCTTGACTTAGCAGGTAGCACAGCCACTATTTAGGACCTCAGAAACCCAGCTCCCAAATTCTAAGTTACTGTTAAAAAGCACTGGCAAAGTGGAACTTATTTCTTTTGGATATAATGAACTTTGCTATTTCTGCCACTTTTGACCTAGATTTAAGCATAATTGTTGCACTTTGAAATCATCTTACCTGAATTCTTCTGAAGAAATGAGTACACATATACAGGCATACACACACACACCACCGAAGCTCAAAATTAATGCTAATTTTTAAGAGTGTTCCAGCTACATCTATAGCAGGTACTGATCGTGGCAGGAGCAAGAATCTCTTTCAGCACGTGTTAAACCCAGCAGGCTGTGTCATCAGAAATCTTCCACAACACAAAGCAGTCTTGTTATTTAAATAGTGAAAACCATTACCCTAGTGTCTTCTAACTCCCTCTGGAGTTTGTCAGCTTTGGTCTTTTCAAAGAGCAGGCTCTGTTCAAGCTCCTTAATGCGGGCATGCTCCAGTTTGGTCTGCGTCTGTTAGTGAAAAGGGAAAGGAAGAGAACACAACGGTGCCACCATCACATGCCAGCACACAAGGAGGGAGCCACATGCAGGCCGTGCTGCCAGAATCTTCTATCAATGATGAGCAGAGAAGATGCAGTGGATAAAATGAACAGGGAAATGCTATGGATGAGAAAGATGGACTGAAAAGTGTAAATGGACTGATGTGTAAAAAATAAAAAATAAATCACAAACGAAGAAGTATGAACAAAAACGTTTCATGCAGCCAAGTAGAAGTTATTTATCAGTACATGAAGTTTTCAGCACAAATTAGAATAGTTATGAAAAAGTATATATAAATATATATACACCTGTTCTAAGAGGATGATATGTCCCTTTCCTCGTCATCCCACTAACTTTTTTTAATGCATTGGGCTTATTTTTAAATGATTTAATTATGAACCAGGGGAGAATTCACTACCGAAGCTCATGTAATGAATTTCTTTTTTTTTTTTTTAAAGCAATAGTAGCTGCATCTCAAGTCTTAGCCATAAAATCTTTTTGGTCAAGATAGGGAACACTAAGGTTCACTTTTCACTAGGGTATGAATTATTTCAATAGAAATATAAAGAACGTGGTTGCCTATAACTGCAGAACCCTCTTAGTTTATCCCTCTCCTCCTCTTCCAAAAGAAAGCAAGCAACAAATAAGATTCTCCAAAACCAGGGGAAAAAGTGAATTAGCCTGGTTGTTCCATAATTGCCGAAGCCTAAATGCATTGAACAAGATGTAAAAGTAATAAGATTTAAAAAATAAATTGTAATTCTCATAAGTTCCTAAAAAGCACAGAAAGTACATGTAACGAAGTAAGCAGGCACCTCCTGCCTTTTGGTTAAAAAGGGATAGATTTTTTTTTTTTCTTTTAGCAAGAACACAGAACATCAGTAAACTTGATACCTAGGCTCCAAGATGCCCCCAAGAGAGCTTGAAGTTCGAGAGATGCAAGTAAAGTCCAGCAGTTAGTTCATATCTGACCTGCACCACTGAAATGGGGAACAGGGGTGAGTGTGTGTGTGTGCACACGTGGGTGGAATAGAAAGAAGTAATACAGAGTTATTTCTGAAATGCTGAGATCCAAGTATTGTGTCAATCTTGACTGGTCACTGTTAGCGTAAATGTATGAAACAATCCAAATTAAAAGTATTCTGAAAGTGTACTGTTGCTTCACGTGTCTTTTCCAAAAAAAGAGCAGCTTAAGGAGCTTGCCCACATCAAGAGTAAGGTGGATCTCCAGAAAAAAGACTGAATGAAGTTCTGTCTGGTTATGCTAAGATGTGATTAAGAGCCCAAGAAGTTGCATCCATCAGCCTTGAAGAAAGTTCTCTAGCTTCAGCAATTACTTTACTACAGAACAAGTAGTAAAGTAGTAAACAGGTAGTAAAGTAGTACACAGTAACCCCCAAGCCTTATGAACTGCTATTAGTAGAGGAGAGTCCTGCAGCCTGAAAAGCTACCCATTGAACACTGGGTTGAAAGAATCCAAAAGGAAGGAAGAGCATGAATCATTCCAAAGCCACACTGCTGCCAAACCCACAGCACAGCAGCGTGCACACAGCTGGCAGGACACTGCTGTTTCTCTGATCTTTGCAAATGCTATTTAAATATCCCTACAGAACTGGGTTATTTATAGAGGGACAAGCTGATTAGTACTGCCTCCAAGCCAGCAGTTAAAGATCCTAGGCAGTCTCTGCAGAGAAGGTGAGATAGGGACGAAACTCTTGTTTTGCTCCAGGCCTGTTCTCTAATCACAGTATTCCTTCTGACAGCACCAAGTTATCTTCCTCTCCCAAAGCATGTAGACATCTGGTGGTTTCAGTTTTTTTAAACATTTTTCCAGCTGAAAAAAGTGTTGGCTGTTTTACTATGCAGTTACTAGATCTAAAATACTAAATCCCTAAAGCATTAAAACTTGCTTCTTAGATTTGTTCTGGTTTTGGTATTCCATAGAGGATTTGTTTCTGTATCAGTGGAAGATATTCAGTGTATACAAGGAAAAAACAAAACAAACCACAAACATAGAACATGAGAACATGGGTTATTGTTTTTGTCTCTCACAGCCTTCAAAAACTAAAGTAAATGTTCTAAAAGAAATAAATATTCTTAAAAGTGGCCATAAATCAGCCCCCTCTCTCAGACTGATTAGTATGACTTCTGTTCTACAACAAAATTATAAGTCTGAAAACAAATCTATTTTTAAAAATTGAATATTCATGCCTTTCTTGCTCTAAATCCCATTAGGGATTTATTAGAAAACAAGCCCCAAACCTGATAGCTGCAGAATTCTCTTTGCATCACATTGCAAAAAATGCTACCTTAAGACCTGCTATACTATACATAAAAAACAAAATACTTTGATCATTAATCTTATTGACATTGCTTTAACACTGCAAGGATCAAATATACCATCATCTATGATGATTTCATGATTACCATTTTTAACCCCTACCTCTTATATATTACAGAGAAGAATAAAATTCTACCAAAAATAAAATAAAAACTAAAAATTAAAAAGAGAAATGTCTAAAAGATTGTGTTCCTCTGAGGAAAGCCAGAGCACAGTAAGCTGAAAAGAGGAGAGTACTGTAAAAAGAAAAAAAGAATTTGATTTTAAACCTCAAATTGAATGGAAAATAAAAACAAAAAGCAAGCAAACAAAACCCACAAAGCATCTTCCCCTTCTCCAAAGCTTCACAGTTAGATTAAGAGAGGGGGAAATGGGACAAGCCTTACTCTGGCTTGAACCCTAAAGAATTCCACTAAAATTGAATGTCAGGAGGCAGTCATTGGTTATTTTCAGCATTTATGTATTCTAGCTACACTTTCACTTCAAAATAAACCTTCAGTTAAGTTCTCCATCTACAGGTAAAACTGTGAAATTGTGCTGAGGCCATAAAAGCTGATAACTGATTCTAGAATAGGGGCAAGATGACATTCAGTTCCTTCGTGCTGGGATAACAACCACAGAACACGATAGATTATGAAGCATTATCCTGGAAACTAAGTGATCACCCAGTTCTCCAAAGAGTGAAGATGTCCATTTTTATGGAGAAATTAGAACAGGGAAATAAGGAGTAAAGATAGGATTAAACAAGGAGTGCACAAAACGAGAGAAAGGAAGGGCACATGCAGATTTACTTCTAACACACCGTGAGCCTGATTGGAAGAATAGAGGAGACCCGGATCGCTGAAGTAGCTTCGCAAAAGCAACACCTAAGAATGCACAGCAGGAAACCAGTTTTAGTCTTGAGAACTTCCTATCTTGGCTGGGGATGCAGCAGAGGAGGCAGCCTGTGATAATTTTGCCTAAATCCAATCAAAGAGAGGGCTTTTAAATTCCACTATTCTGAGCTAAGGAAGCAAGAGGGCTGCTTTAATGTCTTGTAAGGCAATTTCTGCTATCCATTTACATATATTTTTCCTGCATAATTCAAAGGGAAGCTACAGTAAAATAGACAGCTTTAAAACGTCTTAAAAAATAGCGTGCAACTATTTTTATTTTTCATAAAATACTCCCCTTAGTATTTTATGAAAAAAAAAATCAGGGGAGGTAGGGAACATACTATTTTTTCCCTCAGAAAAATTAATTGGCCAGATGCAAACTGCATCTATTGAACAGCAGTAGGAGCTCATAGGAAACAGCGCAGGATTTTGTGAAGAGAGCAACTAAAATCCTACATAGAAATGAAAGACATTTCAAGATCCAGGACAGTCGTTTTCTACAAGCTCCTATGCTCTCCAATTAGGTGCAGAGTTTTTGCCCATAAAGAATTCTAATGACACATTTGCCCTCTCTACAGTTAATGGGGATTACAACGTTTAGTCATTACACACATTCTTTTTGATAAACGTAATTGCTCTGAAAGCAACATGCACACAAATACTAGAGTCAATGTTTCAATAACAGATTATGCAGTTAGTGAATAAGTATAAGCATTTTCTGCACACAATCTGTTAACATGGGATGTCTCTGCACATTGAAGTGCCCTCTTACATTTTCTGGATCTTCCGAAATCTGCCTCTTTCGCTATCAGTAAAATTAAAAAAAACAAACAAAAACAAACAAAAATATTTCACCTGAAGACTTAGCACTATCATTCCAACACAAACATCAGGATACATCTCATTATCTTGTATTAATTTTAAATTCTTGAAGCTATGCAGCTTGACAAACCAGACTCTTTAACATGGTCTGCCAGGACTATCCAGTGAATTAACAAAAAATAGAAAACTATAAGTTTCCATGGACTAAATAATAAAAGGAGCATTCTATGAAGAGTCTAGATAGGTATCTTAAAATGAATGGAAGACTAAAATAAAAGAAATGTTATATGAAATGAATCACTTTCATAAGGCTAGCACTTTAATCGTAAAGGGTTCACAGGGACACAAGTCAATTAACTTTGTTCTCTATACTGTGCAAGAGTCTAATATTTTTCAGATTAAACAACAAATAGAGTAGAACAACTAATATTTTGCTTTTTAATTTGAAATTTGGGATAAAAATTGGAAGTGTTCAAGTAATTAAGAGCAATTCTTCACTAAATGTTTCCTAACCTCATTGCATAATAACATACTATTATAATGAACACGTGAATAGCTGTTTAGATTTTGGGTACAACTGTCTTGACAGAATTTTTTTTTTTAATAAATCTTCCATTAGAAGACATTAGAAAAATTAGTAAGATATAAAATAATATAAAATATCAAAAATTAATTTTCAATTACATTATTTTCACTTAAATTATTTGTTTTCAATTAAATTATTCTAAACAACTATTGCCATTCTACAGCAGAACCCTTGCTAAAGTGTATAACTGAATTAAAGGTGCAATCCCGTAATTCCAGGGTGGTTAGCTTACTCAGGGACTGCAGAAATGGAAAGTACTTTGATGTGCTTCGCATACTCTACGACCAGGATTGCATCTCTTAATCATTCCTGTCACCATCTTCCAGAGAACAGTCCAATTCGGATGAACTGGTTGCATTTTTGTGTCCTACTATATATAGTGTTTGCAAAGCTGGAGCTATTTTACCTCTAGGTCTCCTTTGGTAATGGATTCTTCTTCCACACGGAACTGAAGGTCTTCAACTTTCCTGTGGGGATAATTCATTAAAATTCAGATAACTTTAAAAGAAACTGCTTTCAAACTGTTTTCAATGGAAAACTGCCAGCAAACTGCTAGAAACATTAAGACATGAGAAGTATTTCACAAAGAACATTGGTGAGAAGGAAAGACACAGCCTTCAAAGAGCAAGCTCTGACAAAGGCATCTTCCTACAGCTGTATGAAGAAAGTACTTGGTAATTTTCTGAGGAGTTAAAAAGAAAACCTTTGTCAGTGTTGTTTCTCTTAGTCCTTCACCCTTCTCCACACATTCTGCATATTCTGCCATTAAGCTAAGAAACAGAAAGTTAGGAAACATTCAAGATTCCCAAGAGCTTTCTGGTAGTGCACTGGTCCACTCACATCAAAAGTCTAGCATAGACAAGCACATTATTAGCTGTCAAGATGAACTGCGAGATACAGACTGGGAGTGCATGCAGGAACACAGATAACAGCTTGCCTTGTTCATACAGCAGTTTTAGAGCGGGAAGATAGAGGTGAGAAGATGGTAACTGACCTAAAATTTTTAAAAAGCTATTTCCTCCCTTCCCTTTATCTAGTATGCCCCAATGAACAAGAGGCCAGATCTCCTCCTTTCAACATAGTAAGATGGGGCAAAGGAAGAGACAAGCATGCCTTCTTTCCTTTGAATTGCACATGCTGGTGCCTGGAGCTTGGCTGGCAGGTGTAGAAATCATTACATCAAAGGGAGTTACAAGTGACAGATGTCTGAAACAAAAGGACAGTAAGAACTTGTGATTGTCTCACCCCTATGCTTTGGGAAACAGAGGATTAAAGATTATTTGACTTCAAGTTACTGCTGAGACTGACTTGAATACATATCACAAGGAGCTTTCAAAGTAAACAAGCCTAGAGTGGCTAGGAGGAAGGAGAAATATTACACTGCTGAAGCCATGAAATGTTTTCCTGGCTGTTAGACGTCACTTCAGTTAATGGGTAGCAGGCAGACACAGCAGCACTGTTATGCTGCTTAGCAACATGCTGAAGGTGAGCTCAAGGCCATGAAGGATTGCGGTGAAATAGACCCCCACTGACCTGGCATTCAGTGAAAAGAGGTTTACAGCCAGGCTACCAGAGGTGCTGCAAAGCTTTTTAAAATTATTTTTATTTTTACTTATTATTAAATTAAACAAACAAACAAAACATTGCATTATTTTGTAGAGGTTATACAAATAATTTTATTCCTAACTGCACTGTTTATTCTGCAAATTCATTAGAAGTGGGTCCCCCCCAAAAAAGGGAGCATGAAAACTGTAATGGAATTACCCAGGGTTTACCATTGGATCTTCTCTGTGTTTTCCAGTTGTAGGGAAGCCTTTCAGAGAGGTTGACATCTGACTAATTCCCAGGGAGTACACAAGCCTACAGCAGACTCACAATGGGTTTCCAAATAGACTCTCACAAAAGCATTCGGAATCCAATATAGCCTCCAATATAGACTCCAAACAGTCCACTTTAGATTGTCTCCCAAGGAATGCCATATGCTAAGTCTGAGTAGTTAATCAATCACAGAATACCTCAAAAACATTTAATTCCCTCTTCCAGCTGTAACACATCACAGTATAATTTTCTTTGGCTGTATTATACAGCTATAGCTCTTCTCCCTCCCTAAATTTAAGAGTTTATGTTCGTATTAATTTTTAGAAACTGTAATATGGTTTTGTACAGTAACTGCCCATATCTGCATTATTAAAATTTGTTACTACAGTATTTACTTTTAGTGCAAAGTTTGTTTTTTATCAGTTATACTAATGAAGACGATTTTGGGTTACCTTTTCTCTTCCTCAAGCTGATTGAGAAGCTCCACTTTCTCCCTATCAGCAGCTTCCACCATAGCTCGTAGCTGGTCCATTTTTGCTTCCATCTCCAGTACATGCTAATTAGAAGGAATAAGAACAACATGTAAGTTGGACAATACATGAATTTGTTTCCAGGTTATGTATCTGTACCTCAGTAATCACAATTTGGTAAAGTGATAGGCCAAGGGAGAATAATATTATATTCAAATATGCATATAACAGAAAAAAAAAAAAAAAGAAGCATTGCTTCTTGACACATGAAGAGAAGTTGAACCAAAATTCATTAAATTACACAGATTTGCTATCTTACCAAGCTAAAGCTCCCACAGGGAAGATCTCATAGGTATAGACTATTATACTTTTGGAACACTACCTCTTGCTCCCAGACCTTTTCAGTAAGAAGATACAATTTGAGGAATTAAGTCAATTGTCTTAAAGGCTCTGTTGTACGAACAATAGCATTGATCTTACCCGATCATGTCCATCTCGAACAAGTGCTAATTCTTGCTCTATTTCCCCTACGTGACTGGTTGCTTTTGCAACTTCTGCCCTCTCCAGGTCCCTTTCTGCCAGGAGCTGTTCAATATGTTGCTGCTTCTCCTTCAGTGCCTCCTGTAGGGCTGTGGTACCAGAAATTTTTCTTGCATACCGGGAGGATGTTTCTGTCAACTTCACAAAGTAAGAAAGTTAAAAATCGTCCTGTATCAAGCAAAAACCAGGGATATCTCCAGACTCTACAAACATTGTGTTAGTAAAACAAACGTTTTCTGTAACCTACTGTACCTTCTCCTTTAGGATTTTTATTAAAGAAAAATATTTTTCTTGCTTTTACATTTAAATTACTTCATTTTCTAGAATCCAACAATGGCCATACCTATGCAGTATGTTGGTTTTGTAGCAATCAGTAGGCAGTGTGTAGGAGACAGAAGGCTAAATGAAAACAAAAGGCTGGCCTCAGTCTAAGGCAGGTTTGGTAGATTCACACAAAGGCTAGCTTATTAGCTTTCTAAGCACCTTTTGCATTAAAAAAAAAAAAAAGGCACCTTTACAGCAAGTTAATAACATTGTCACTCTAGTTACCTAGTCATTATCTTGGGTCACCAGCGAAGGCATAACATTTCCAAATGCTCTATCAAAAGCTTTTGGATCTCCAACTAGCATTTCATGTCCCTACTATGGGAGTAAAACATTCAGGGTCAAAGGCATTTACCTTGACTTAAAAAGCCAGCCTTACAGCTAAAACCTTGTGAAGATGTATATTTGGTATCTGATTAAAACATATATTTATATCCTTGGAATTAAATTACTTCTGGAAAAAAATAAAATAAAAATCTGAAGGATTAAACTTTAAAGAGAATAGATAAAAATGAATCAAACTGGAAAACTATAGCTAAAATGAACCTTAAGATTTTTCTTGACCTTGCATGATCTCTGCTCCACTGAATGGAACCAGTGCCAGTGAAAATTCATCATGGCCCTGTCTTCTACTTCCTCAAGAGTTTTTGAGCTAGAAGGGAAAGTAAATAAACTGAAATTATGTAGTAATAGTGAGCAAGAGTTGTGAAAACAGCAAAAACTGAATCAAGAAATCTGATACAGCTTATAAAAACTGACCCTATGTTTAGCAGCTCAGAAATTTGCTTCCTAAGTATTAAAAATGAATGACATCTCAGTTAAAGCCTCATTTAAAACAAACAAAGCAATAGACAAAGATTTATCCTTCTGTTGTGTTAAACTTTAGCTCTAATGGTATTACCCCAAAATAGGAATATGTTTTTCTCATGATCCTTTCAGAGATCAAAATGTTGAAGAACAGTTGCCATATACAGCTTGGAATGCTGGCATTAGACTACATCCCCAAGAGAAAGCGTAACACGGACGTATTCTTCTGTCATCACAAAAACATGCTTCCCCTTCTGTTACCAGGATTGCTGCAGAACCATTCTAACTCGTCTACTTACTGCCTCGAACAATACATCTCTGATCTATTACAAATATTGTATTCAATGACTTTAAAGGTATGGGACTAAATAAACCAGAACTTTCAACTTTGATGCTTAGATTAGCTGTCTGTCATCCTTTCAGTTTCTGGAGAACATCTCACTCCAGAATGCATTGGTTTTTAACAATTCTAGCTCTTCTAGTCAAACTTACTTAATTTCTGATTACATAAGGAATTGAAAAGATTTCAAGAGAAGCAACAACTTTCTTCAGACTTGGAAATAAATGCCAATTGTAACAGACCAGCCCTATATTAAGTTATTAGATCACCTACTTTGACAGTTGATTTTCAGGAAGAAGAAAACAGCAACAGCCCTGACTAAGTGAGAAGACTATGCAAGACCCCAATGAATTCCAGATAAATTATACTTTTTCCTAAAAATCAGAGCAATAACAGTTTGCTGGGAGATTTGGGAAAACCTGTTTCTTCAGCAGCTTAACTTTTAAAGAAATTAAGTGCCAAAATTATTTTGACAGCCCTTTTACTTGGATGGTAACCAGATCTTCACATTGCCTGAGAACAGAGCTAGAAGAAAGCTGGAATTTTAATTCCAGAAATAATGGGTTATGGAAGCTTTATTTTTTAAGGCTCAAAACATGCAAAAGCCCTGGGGCACAGCACAGAGCAAAACAAGTGAACATACTGTAAACATTTACACTGTGTAACTGTACCCTCTTCTTGCTGAGGATATCATAGCATACCAAATAAAACATGGAGGTCCACATTAACACTTCACTGTCAGCCCACAAACTGCCCTGAGCAGGCATTCCCTGAACCTGAGGCATTACTGAGTGCAACAGCTTCAAACTAGGGGGCACTCCCTAGCGAGAGGTGCAGCTTCCAGGATGGGTTAAGTAACAAAGTCCCTCCATTTGTGCCAAATAAAAATCCCTTACACTTGTTGTGATAAGGTATTAACCCCATTGCCCTGATCGACCATTGACCTCTGTTCAGTTGTAATCTGCTTCAGTTTTGAAGGACTACGGTACGTCACCTTCCTGTCCTGCACCTGCTGTCAATGGAGCAGTATGCAAGCTAACTAGGCCCAGATCAGTGGGAGTTGATCTCTTTCCAGTCAGATGTACATTGGGTTTTGTTTGTTTTTAAAGAAAATAATAAAAAAGGTGATAGTAGAAAAAAAAAAAAATTCTGTGCTTTTAACTGCCTTTAAAGAGAGACTTCTTAAATTCAGCTTTCTCAGAAGATCTGTTTTACTGCTGCAACCCAAGATTAGGACATTTATGTAACAGAGTAACTTTAAAAGAATCCATAGTAAGTGTATTAGGTGGAATTAGTACTGTGTTAAAATTCACCTGAGCCACTGTACTTTGCAACATTTTGCCTTTATGAATTCATAGGATTAAAAAAACAAATCCAAAATAAAAGAAAGAGGCTTCTTGTCAGCAAAAACTTGATGATTGCTACTTCTATATTTCGCAGCTGACTCATCTCTTTAAGAGTAAAAGAAACCCTTTTACAACTTGACAATTTGGAGCTTCCTGTTTAATGAAACAAGTTTGAGCCATGGAAGCTTTAGTGCAAACCAGATCCTCAAACACAAACCCCATATGACAGAGATTTGTGGTGTGCTAGGAAAAATTAACAACTAAACACAGATTTCAGTCAGAGAACATTGATGCCTTTTCATTTTGTTGGCATCACAAGCCCCTTTCTTGTTGCAATAACTCAGTTAGCCTGAATTAACTGTGTAAGCTTAAATATTCAAATATTCAGCTACTCTTCAGGGCTAGCTAAGAGTTCCTTCCTTCATGCATGCTTTGAATGAAAAAGAGAGCACAATTAAATGTACATTGTACTCTCCCCAAGATCTGTTCTATTCTCAATTTATGCAAGTAGATCACAGGCAAGTGCCACGTGGATTCTTCCTTGGGAATGTAAAGCATGCAATAGAAAAAGAAGCTTACTAGTCCTGTACGGCTTGGCTTGCTGCTTACTGAAGAGGCCACAGAACTGAGGGAGCTCAGGGAAGATGCACTCGGACTACGTTTCAGGGCTGTGGGAGTCGCGATCACTTTTCGCACGGTTGTCTTTGCTTTTGCTGGTGTAGTCGATGGGAATCCAATCTTTGTAACTTTGTGGACTGGAGCAAACAAACCATATTTTGGCTGACACTGGAAATACCTTTGAAAAACAAAGCAGACAGACGAGAGTACTAAATTAACTTCTGTCTTTTCATATACACGATCTGGTTTCACAAAGAATTCTAGATAAATAGTCTAACAGTATTAAAGGCCAGGGTAACAGCTGGTGACAGCTTCATCTATATTAGGTTGAGACTTTTTTTTTTAAACAATGGATTTGGAAAGGGAGCTTCTTTAGGCTGCAGTAGCACTATTACAGCAGACTTCAGAAATTCAACAGAAAAAAAACTCTTGAGCTAGAGCTGTTTCCTACATATTCCATTCAGATTCAAACACGCACATCCTTTCTCTTTCAGATGTTCCTCTGAGCTGCCAACAACAAAGGTGATAAGGAATTAAAAATAAAATCAGATAATTTAATCAAGCAGTTATATATTTGATTGCATATATGCATAGTTGATTATACATAATATGTATCTTTGGTTATACATAACCAAAACCCTTTTAAAATGGTAAGTTGTGAACACCCATGTTAAAATAGCACAATCCTTGTAGAAACACTTTTTAAAGAGTTAAAGAACTGTTCTTTACACTACATGAGAAAGATAATTTGTGATGTGAATTAATATTTTCTAAATATGACCTATTGAAGGAAGAATCTATATGGCTCCTAGTTTTTATAATGTGGCTATATGAGCTTTCAGTTCCTGCGATGCAGGAAAATTTTCCTTAAATTCAGCTTTTAGACACCTAGAGATATTTTCTTAACTGAGAATTCATTCCAAACTGGGAAACCGAGCAGAGGTTCAAAAAGCTGAAAACTGTGTTTTCCATTATCAGTCTATGAATAAAACTCACATGGGAGTTAGGAGAGAGTAACCAATCCAGTGAACGTGGGGCTGATGCAGACTTTCAGAGATGTGTAGGTGTCATAAAATTCAAATCAGTGTGTAAGGATCCCCCTCCCACCAGCAGCCAGGTTTACAGTCTAACTGCTTCTCTTGATATAAAGTTTAATTTAAGATGTTAAAAAGACAGAGCAAAACAGAGATACGCAAGATCTTTAAGGTGTCTATCTGATGACAAACTAACCTTGTTCCAGCAACAGCTCCATCATTCTTTCCAAGAGGTTCATCCAGTTCTACTCCACACCACTCTCCTTTAGCAAAGTCGGTTTCTCCCAAGAAACGCACAACTCCAGCTTTTGTTCCACCAACCTTGAAGCAATAAGACACACAGCTGTATTTACTGCATTTCCAAATAAAATACAAAATCCAGTGGGAAAGCATTCAGTATGATCACGTTCACAAAGCACATTAATGATGCGACCAGTTCTTATTTCAAGCTGCGTATTCTTTTGCCTATGGGTTGTTTTAATACCTTGAACGAATCTTCACAACTAAATTGTTTGCAGAAGAGGAAAAAAACCAAACCAAAACAAAAGAACAGAAACAACAAAACCTTTCTCTAGCATTTAATTCTGTCCAGTTTGGTATTTGGGAAAAGTTTGTCAAGATTGAGGCCACAACTCTATTGGATGACTTGATAAGGCTTTATGATTAACAAGATATTCAGCAAGACACAGAATAACCAGCAAACTGAATGCAATAGGATCTGTATTATATTTTCACACAAACTTCAGTCAGCAACAAATGCTTTCTAAGGGATTCTTATTTTTTATTCTAATTCTGTGAGGAAAAGTAAAAGAAATTCAATGAGAAAAAAGTCGGATTTTCTATAAGGAATAATTCAGAAACTACACAGCACAATGCTCTTGCACTTGGGAGAATTTACATAATGCAAAGCACTGCAAAACTGTAGATGCAAACAACTATTTGAATTCTCATGGAGGGGTAGAATCATTTTCTTGATTTTTTTTTTTTTAATAGCTCTAAATGGAAGATTAGAAATGATTTGCTTTCAAACTTAAAATCCTACATCTTTACAGCCATCTTGATCCTGTTCCACTTACTTGCCATGTTTTATAACTCCCAGAGGAGGAAGGAATTAAATTAGGTGAAGAAGCAAAAGGTGTTCAGTGGGACTGACGTTTGCCAAGAAGGGCCACGAGCCAGAGCTGCAGGATTCTTGTAGGTCAGAATGACAATATGCTGTGCCCTGTTGGTGTGGAAATCTGTTCAGCCTGTCTCCAGCACCAAGAAAACAAGCAAATGTTGATGGAAACTACCTCTTCAGGAGGGTCACTGGATTCAGTGTGGATGTTTTCAGGACTGTTGTTTTTTCACTTGTATTTTCCAGCACTCATTATACGATGAGGAATTTATTTCACAGCCTTAGCAGAAAGTTAGCAGTAACCTGCTAACACAAAGACTGTAATTTTCCTTTTTATGTGCTGAAAAGTATGTTAGGACTTTATGTAATTTTTCCATTAGACATTGTATTCCTTGTGGGGAGCTTCCCAGGGTAACCAGAGAACAACAGGCTTCTTGTGCCATCAATTAGGGTGCATGATTGCAGTACACTAGATAATTCATTTTAATACATTTGAGAAGTGTTCGCACAAGAGGTTAAGTGTGAGGAGCCTGGAAATGGAGTACATTAGCTTGCATGAAAGCACTAAGTGTCCTCAAAGTACTAAGTTAGATGACACACATTTGTGCTCTAGCTCCTAGTTCATCAACTGCACAGAGCTGACAGCTCTGTTAGAGATCCAAGGCTTCAGCTGATGGTAAGAAAATCCTAATCCACACACTTAAAGCCTCAGAAAACCAAGGAAGAATAATTAACCCCTTTGATCTTACTGAAACGGGAAAAGCAGATATTTTTCATCCCTGTTTAAAGTGGAAGCCCCCTTTTCTTCTGTCATTAGAGATCTTGAAACAAGACTTAACCTGCGGATTACATTTACGTCTTGCCATAGCAAATCGTTCTCCATGGAATAAAAATACACAAAGTTTACTGTTATCATGAGGCATGAGGCAGCCTAATATAGTAACTAGTAGAAGTAGAATGTTTGGTATTTGGTGTTCTTGGCAGAGAACAGACAAACATCCCCTCTCTCTCAAAAAAAAAAAAAAAAAAAAAGGAAGAAAAAAAGGCAAGAGTACTGCCTTGGAAAGGAAACTGACCAAAGTGACCAAAACAGTCCCCTGGAATCCAGATCTCCTCTAACCCTCCAGAGCACAGGGATGAAGAGGGAAGACCTAATATTGTTTTTTTCAAAGTATTTTGTGGGAAAAGCTATCCCTGAAGCCCACACGTTATTCACCCTCATACATAACCTACTTTTTCTAGAGGATAAATACCATAAACGTAAGTATAAATAACGTTTAACTGAACAGTGCGAGGGAAAAACATGCATGTGTGTGCTGTCAGGGGTACCTAGGCCTGCAAGTTGTCCTTGTCATTCCCTTTCTAGCAAGTTTTCTTTTTGTTTTGTTTTGTTTGCTTTTAACGAACAAGTTAAATTTGGGATAATCTTTAGGTGAAAAGAAAGACTGTTTAGCTCTGTGTGTACTGTTTCACTGGTCGGTTTTGTACTGTTCTCTGCCTGAATAAACAGAGTTAAAGCAAAGGAGGCCAGAAAGAACCCATTAAAGAAATGAGGCAGGAAACCTAAAACAATAGCCCAGATAAGGAGCATCCCCTCGCAGACAATAGTCAGGCTCGCTGTTGCACAGAGGGATTCCTCAGCAACTTTTGCAGAAGTGGCCAGGAAGCTTATTGTGGTTTTGTGGCAGGTCAACTACTAAAAAAATAAAATAGATAAATAAAAGACTTTCCAGAGAAAGGTGCCTGGGGAAAGCATGACAGAGCTATCTGAAGCCACTAGTGAAAAGGGATAATTAGGTGCAAAGGCTCCCAAAGACAGGGAAAAATGTTTGTAGGCTGTTCCCACCAACTCAAACTGGAAATAAACCTCTCAGCCCATAGAGCCAGCTCTAGGAAAACACGGGTTAACCTTGGGTGCAGAACACGCATTCCTTCTCGGTTCATACCTTGGCCCTGCTCACCTTCCACTCTTAGGTAAAAAATGTATGGCACTGATTTGGAAGATACGGCATCCAACTCCCCGCAGGAGGCGATCGGAAGAGGAGCCTTGGCAAGGGCTGGTCCTGGCTGGAGCTGCTGCTGAGGGCACGGGGGATGCACACGGGACCCCAGCCCAGGGCCCGGTGGGAGGGAGCACGAGGACAAATTCATGTCCCAGGAACATATGGGGATGCGCAACGTGAGATCCCAGGAGAAGAGCCATGTGACTGGTCTTGTAACCATGGTACCAGGCTTATTTTAAAACAAGACGCAAGGAAGAATGCCAAAGATTTTTTTTAATTTTTTATTTTTTTTCCCCAGACCTAATCAAGCTTCTTTGAATCACCAGCTACTACAGTTCTGGCTTCTGCAAACACTGACATGTTTATCCTTACCGATAGTAGGAATCGGAGTACACCACGGCAGTAAAGTGCTAATGGCATTGATGAAGCTATCTGTGGCTTTGCTCAGCTGTAAGCAAAAGCTTTCCAAGTCTTTGGTTTTAGAGACAGGGTCAGCACAAGTTTCTAAAAGCTATATGGAGAAATGGAGCATCAGTACCAAGAAGGCAGTTTTCCGTGACCTTCATTCATTCTAAGTCAGGTCACGAAATAATGGAGCAGAGAAAAGAACTGCCAGACCTCTTTTTAAAATGTTATCACACTCAGTATAGGCAAGCTGTAAAACACAAAGCACTAATATACCAGAGTATCTAGGTTAGGCTAGCAGTCATGGCAAGGTGAGGAAATTTGTTTGGAATTCACTACTGTTATGTCAAACACATGGAAAAAGTGAGTAAGTCCCATTTATCAAATACTAAGCTCACCTTAATTTGCTGCCATGCAAAGTGAAGTAATAAAACAGGTTTGTAAACCTGAAGCGGTTAAAAACTTCAAAAACTTCCTGATGAAAGCACTTTGGCATGAGCATGTCAGACTTTGTGAGAGCGTGTGTAGAGCTGTATTTCTAGACAAGCAGAAGGAGGAAACAAATAAACCAGAATAACCCAGAAAAAAAATAAAAAAAGAGATGGTCTAAAATTTGAGACCACCTTCACTGAAAAACACAAATCTCTTTGAAAAGAGGATATCCACTTCTGAAACTTTGTCCCCAAAACAGTATCATTTACTCATGCTGGATGAGCAGAGTGGAAAAGCTCTGCCTCCCTTGTGCCTGAGGACTGATTTATGGTGAAAAGGATATTTCCGTGTCTGTGACAGAGGCTGGGCATTTCCAGAAGCACTCAAATCCCTAACACTCAACACCTGACAAAACAAAAAGCACCCAGGCTCACAAACACATTTGAAAAACCTGGGATCTACTACTCAGAATCGTCTTTCAGCTGTTCCTCAAACTTTAGAGGAAGCATTTCCAGCTGGCAGAAGCAATTGTATTTAATTGAATCTTTCACCCACACAAGGCCAGAGGGAACCACCAGGTCATCTCCTCTGGTTCTCCCAAAAGAGGTCTTTACATTTCATCTGCTTACATCTGTAATGAACCCTGTAACAGCGCTGAACCGAGCTGTACGTGTTGATGTTTTTAGATCAGAGCTGATAACCATAAGAAAGCATACTTCCACTGGCAGCTTATTTTCATAGTTAATCTCTCCATTATTAAAAACATATTTAAATTTGAAATAAAACAATTTGACTGTGGCTTCTAGCCACTGACTCGCGTTAGGCTTTCATATGTAGGACTGCAGAGCTCTCCTGCAACCAGCATTCACCACGCAAGAGCACGCACTGTAAGCAACCACCTCAACTTTTGCTTTCATAGATAAAACAGATTGAGTTCTCCAGATCTTCTATTGCAAGCTACGTTCTCCAGCTTGAGTCATTTTGCAGCTGTGTTCTGAATCCTCTCCAATGTTCCCAACATGCTTTTCAAAACACGAAGGCTGTAGCTTTACACAATGTCCTAGCAGTGACCAGAAGCACGGTCAGCCCTGCTCAGAGGACCACATATTCTCATCAGTCCTTTTGCCACAGCATCGAACCATGAACTCCTTTTCGGTACCTTTGGCTCCTGGATCTTCCAGAGCTGCTGTCCCCCCCAGGAGGGAGCTCCCCGTGGCTGTGACACAGCTTATCTTCTCCTTATGCTTGCACACACTGCCATCAAATGCAAAATGCAACCAACAGCTTGGGCTGTGGGGATGAAACAAGTGCCTCTGGACTGCTCCACACATTGTTATTTACCTCTCTGACCATCCAGAGGTTTATCAGGATGGATTTACAATTACTTCCAGAGCAACAATCAAAGTGCTGAATAGCACTGACACGACATCAGCTCTGTCAGTTTTGCTTCCCCTTCCCCTTTTTTGTCTGATATTGGACAGTTTAGTTTCTACTTTTCCAGCTCATCATATTTCTTTTCAAAATATCTGAGTAACATCAGGCACTTGATCAAGGCACAACTGGAAGAGTGCTGGAGTACCTACCAGACTTTAAACCTACTTCTGTGACTCAGATCTTTCAAACCAGCAATTCTGTGAATAGCAGGATTAATGATGCTGCTTTTCCTGTGGCACTGGATATCATGCTCGAGTGACTGCTATCTAAAAATGTAAGAGTGACTGCAGCTGCTACATTTGATGAGAACAGCATTTAGACAAGACCTTGCTCATGCAGATTCTCTGACATGCAAAAATCTGTGGAGGTACAGCGAAGCTCCAAAAAACTTGATTATCTGTTTTCATCAAACTTGTAAGGAGTTATATTTGAAACCCCTACTTTTCTATCAGATTTGGCTGTAGCTAGGTAAAGTTCAAAACCAAGGCCAAAGCAGACAACAGAGCTAATGTGCAATAAGACACTCACATGGATAGGGAGTTATCACACAACCCTCCACTGCCAGAAGAAACCAATTTAATAATTAAACACGATCTGCTCTCAAGGCTCAATTCCTGCAGTCCAGTTATTCACAAAGGAAGTCATATAAAAATCTAACAAGCAATTGCATACTACAAAAGTCACCTGTGAATTTGCCACCACGAAAAAAGCAAAGGCCAAGACTCCAGTAAGTAAATAAATAAACTGTTCCTTCGCCCATCCTGTGCAGAGAAGACCAAGGACAACGTGTTCCTGGATGTCACTCCTTGGGGAAGGCAGGGGAGGGGAAGGGAGACAGAGCCCACACGCACAAAAAGTTCAGCCTTACACGAACAAACCCTTACCACGACTGCGGGAAGTCGCCTGTTATGGCCGTTTGGTCACAATAACTCACTTGCAATGTAGTTAAATAAGGAGCTGCCAAAACCAAAGAACTCACGATTAGACACGACTTGGCACCTTGCTGCACAGATGATATAAATTTAACATCTTATTCACCCATAAGCAGACAGGTAACGACACGTCCTGAACATTGCTTAAAGCTAGCACAAAAGGAAAGCTGCAGTTCGTTCAGAGAAAAATCACCAAGACAATGAATTACAGCCAGGCTTCACCCTCTGTCCTTCAGCTATATTCTCATATTCCTTGCTGCAGCAGCCATTTCACAAACTAATCTGCATTATAGATGCATACTTTACAATAGCTAAAACACTGTCTCAGTGTACATCCATAAATATGAGGATCCTTTAACTTAACATGACAAAGCCATCTAAACACCTTAGAGTCAACTCAGCTCCAGGATAAGGCAAAAGCCTGGCTGAGCAGCTAGGCATGCCGTGCATTTGCAATTACAAGTGAGGTTCAGGAGGGGACAGCCACAACGATTGCATGCCCGTAACTTCCAAATCTTTCTTCCTTTTCTATCCTTGTATGCATTATGGCAAGATGTTTTTGCACTGCTCTAACTGTAGCAACGCAAATGGATATTTGCTTTTCTAACAGCTAAATACGGGCTATTTTAGATTTTTAAATAGGCTAAACTCAGAAAATAATTTTCTATTCAGAATGTTACACAAGCTAGAAAATGGAAAAGTTAAAAATACCATATTAGCAAGGCAGGATTGTTTTTTAAAGGGAGAAACTTCTCTCGACATGTGAAATCTTTTCCCCTTTAAGAGTGCTGGAGTTTAATCAGTTGGCAGCCTTACGCGATGTTTACTTGAAGATAAGTTACATGGGTGGAAACAAATCCGACAATAATCTCCTATCGGCCTCTGCAACACTAAAGAACTTCATAAGAAATAACTAAGCGAGAAATAACTTACAGTAAACGCCATAAAACAGACACAATAAAAAGAAATTAGATGTTATTCATGCGTAGAGAATAACGTTGCAAAAAGGCCCCCTCAGCAGATGCCTATCAATCTATTTTGTAGCCTTTTGTGAGGGAACATATGGACAGAGGCCCAAGTTACAGCTTTCCAGCTCAGCTCCAGAAGCATCAGATTTGGCAGACCATGGTGAAGCTGTAACCAGTTAAATGAATGAAAGCACTTTAATCCTCTGAGAAGGCTAAGGCCCTTTAGGTTGATAAGATGTTTATATATTTATTTATTTACAAATACAGCATCTGGTCCATCCAGCAAAAAGCCTAAGATGCTCTCAAAGCTGCTTTAACCTTTAGGAGGTGCAACAACTGTCCCACAAAGCGGGTTTCCCCGTTTTATTTCAACAGGTTGGGTTTTGGTTTTCTTTGTTTGTTTGTTTAAACCAACTTTGCATGGGGCTCTTCTATCATAAGTGTTTGCAATGCTAGGGCAAACAGCTTCTCTGGCTGCGACTGGAGCAGGAAACAGAAACCAGCTGAGCCTGACAGCAATTTGTTTACGGAATCAGTTCACAGCTAGGCCTTTTCTTTCCCTACCTGCTTTACTACCTGGTGACAACACCTCCACTGGCACAAGAAGGGAGCAGACAAGAGAGGTCAGGACCACTCTCTCTGCATAGGAATTCCTATTTATACTAGCTTTAAAACACTAAAATTGCAGCCTCATTTTCAGTAGGCAAATCAGCTCTGGCTGTGTTAAACTTTGGACTGCGCTGTCATTAACCCCGGAGAGGCTGGACCGATGCAATGAAGGAAGTGTGGATTTCCCCAAAGACATTTCGTACGTTACAGCAACCCCCAAGTATGAGATCAGACTGCCCAGAGTTAATGTCCTCTCTCTAACAACTAAATCACATCCAGATCCAAGAACATACTTTAGATGTTAAGAGTGGAAATTATGGTTAAGACAGAGCTATTTAATTATGCTTTGCGTTAATAGCTTTTCCTTTGATTCAGCTATTTTTCCCATAAGTTATACATCAATACAACAAATGAAAAGTTGAATAACAATGAGTTACGTGTCAGAAACCACAGTTCTTTAAATATGTACCTTATCTCCCTGTTTTTTTCAGCGTTTCTGCATATGAACATAAAGTATTTCATCATACTTGTTAGTGAAAGGAAAACTACTGCTCAGCTTTGAGTCAGCCAGGCAATTAAGTGCAGGCTTGGTGAGTTTGGCTCAGATACACTGGGATCTGAAGAAGATTTCCAAGCCAGCAGAGAGCTTGTGCACTCTTCTGACCTGATCATCTCTGAGAAGGAGTAAATTATAGAAATCTAAGGGATGTCTCCTGCTGCTGCGGAACATCCTTGTTGGGGTTTATTGCTTCAGCTCGTGCATTCACTCAACGTAGTTTGATTTGCTTTTGTTTTGCTTTGACTCCTCCAGAATCTCAGGGAACAGAAGTTAGAAAACACAGCAACTTGACTCAGCAGACATATATACCTTTCAGCACTGCCTGTTTTCATGTTAAGGAAACTTTTTTGTTTGTTTGTTTAAGCATGCCAGGCCTCTTGGAAAAACGTGTTCTGTCCCCTGGAAAAGCAAGCCTGCACATCAGTGTAAAGCTTTGCCTCCTGAATCTTTTCATCTCCACAAGTATTGCGTCGTTTTGCACAACCTAACACGGAACACTCCAAGCTGGCAAGCATTCGAGAATACGTAGGTGATCACCCCACAACTCCACTTGTTTTCTACCAGGGAATTTCTTTTCCCTGACAACCATCTGATTGAGCATCCCAAACAGTTTGTGTGTCACCACTACTCTTCCTAATGGTATTTGAATTAATGGAAGATCCTCCACGACTCCTTTCTTTCTACCTAATTAAAGCAGAAATAGATACCTAACATTGGAAACTTCCTTTCCTACTAAATATCTCATATTTTAAAGCCATAGTTGTTTTGCCATGAGAGTTTGGGAGTGACTCTAAATATGGGACCATGTAGGATTAGGGAATTCTAAGTGCACCAAAGACTGGTGAAACAAATGGAGACATCAAAGGAATGAGGAAATAAGACATTTTTTCCATCCCCGCAAAACAACAAACACCATGCACTAGAGCCTTAATCAGCTCTTCAGGATCTCTTTGCACATACAGCCTTTAACCAAGCTACCTCATTCCCACACCGCTAGCTATGAACACTTGATGCAGTAACTTGTTGTGACACAAAGCAAAAGCAATCGTGAAGAGTTTACAGCTTCTCTTCTTCCAGGGGAACAGGACTAACATTTCAGTAGGAACTGAAAAATGTTCCAACAAAGCTTAGCTGCTGGGAAATGCTAATTTGTCAAGCCTGAAATGCTTTGAACACAGCATTTCAGGTTCAGCAAGCCTAGGTCAACTTTTTTGTAATGCAGAAAAAGCCGAGGAGAGATGTGAATTGGTAAACGCATTTCTCTGGCACTTAAACATCTGCCAGAATGGCCTCTTGTTTCCTGATAACCCAGATGAGGCAGGAAAAAAAAAACCAACCACGCTATCATTTAGCTTTTATTGTTGAAGGTACCACTGAGACCCAGTCAGTTCCTAACTAAAAATTTGAACAGATCAATTTAAGATAACTCCTATTAAATACATTTAAAAATCAAAGTTAGAGGAAAAAAACTACCAGATTGAAATACTCCAGGGCTACACTCCCCACCCTAGATCACACACAAAGATCAACAAAGTTGAGCCACATCTGAAGTCCATTCTAGAATGTAATCTTAGCTAATGAGCTGTGCCTTACCCGTATATGAATTTGCCCTTGAGGACATACTTTTCCAGTTAAGTATTTTAATAAGACTCCCAAATGAGCTTTTGTCTATCATGAATTCATTGTTCTGCTGAACTGCAATCCTGCACTGCTGGAGGCTCACTGTTTTCAAGCTGCAATTCTCAGCAGTTGTTTTCCCCACGTATCTAACCAGCACGGCATATTACTAAGGACCTTCACTGAGTATTCAATAGCAGTCAGTGCAAGCAGTGAGGAAGGGAAGCAGCATTTAGTTAGTAGCAGCAGGGCGGTCAGACTGCAGTGTCTCAAGGCTCAGAGGGGAAATCCTGTGCTGAGGTGGGAAGTACAAATGCCATAAAGCCTCTCACCTTGCGTAACATTACTGGAAAGCTCCTGCTGCCAGTATAAATGAAAAACAAATGACATGCCACAGAGCAGTCCAGTTGCAATTGTACCAGTGATGGAGATGGATCGCCTAGGCAAGCCACAGTAAGTGACAGGCAGGTCTTTTACAGGAACTGGTGCTCTGAAGCCAGCTTCCAGCAATCCCTCACTAGCTGTCCAGCTCTACAGTCCATGGTGCTGGCCAGGAAGGAGTTCAGTGGCAAGGAAAAAAAAAACTAGTGGATGAATGAATTATTCAGCCAACTTTTCTATTATTCCCAGTGATCTGGAGACTTAAGACATTTATATTTGAATTATTACTAGGAATTAGCAGAGCCTAGGATCTACTAAAAAAGATTAGCCTGGGATCAAAAATTTCATTTTTCTTAATACCAAAATTTGAATATTTACAAAAAAAAAAACAACAACAGGAGGGGTTAAAAACCGTCAGACAAGAAACCTGTCCATTTAACATTCATATTCCTTTGCACACTGTCTGACACTGGCATGTAAATTACACACATGCATCACTGTTATGCTGTGCTAGGAACCTCAAACTACCATTTGATGATTCAACAGGAAGACTTAAGGCAAACAGGAAGCAGAGGACGAAATACTAAGTTTAATCTGTTCTACTTAAACGGAATTTGGGACCTTACTAGCATCAAACCATGACTGTTATGGTAAATCTTCGTTCCCGCTGCCTCTACAAGAAAACACATACCAGCCCATATAATATCGATCCAAACATGAAAGGTACACAATACAATTATTCAAAAAAAAAAAAAAAAGTTTAACAAAACTTAGCTCCCTTTTAAAAGGATGACAGTGATCCATCAGCAGAAGCATTTATGGTTCTGAATTTATGAAGGGCAGCCAAGTAACATGGCACATCACCAACAGAACACGTAAATCCTGGGTGATCAGTGGCATTATGTGACTACTTCTGTCGCTGCCTATCACTACTCAAGGGAACAATCAATTACTAACTGTTAGCTTTCTAAAGATACAGCCCTGAATAGGGAAAGAGAGATGCATGGAAATCTAACGAGCTCAGATTTTATGTAGTAGGATTGCAGTTCTAGAAAGACAAGCTGAGTATAGGTTAATAAAAACATCTGGTCTTGAGCAAACACTGGCAAAACATAACAAAATAGAGATTGCCAAATTAACCATTTTGTCTTGGCACTGCCAAGACCTCCCTATAACATACAAAACTGCATGGGAAGAGCTTGCCTACAGAGACACTCAATAAAAAGAAAGTTAGAACATGAATTTACATTACCTGAATCAAGGAAACAGTAGATAAGTTCTGAGTGTTAAGAGAAGTTATAATACATCAAGCAAAAAACAGACACCGAAACTGCACGGAAATCTTACCAGAACTCGATCTCCAATTTTGAGCTCCCTTTCTCCTTTCTTTAGTGATCCAGCTTCAGAAAGATTTGATATAGATTCACTTGCAGTTTTTGAAAGATTGCTAATCTGAGAAGGAGTTGAATGTTCCTTAGCAGCAAGTGTTGTTTTCTGTGGAATTCCTGATGGGGGAAGCGCAGCAGGGGACGAAGACACCACGCTAGCAGTCGATGTGGAAGTTGGTGATGTAGCTCTAGATGCATGAGCTGCCTGAGTACCATTGGCTTCATCTTCTGTCAGCACTTTTCTTGTCAATTTTGATGGTCTTGTAAATATTCCCCTCAAGGGTTCACACTGGAAATAGCGAACTCCAGCCACAGAGCCATCGTTCTTACCAATTGGTTCGTCTAGAACAATCCCTGCCCATTGTCCTGGAGCAAACTGTGTTTCACCAAGAAACTGAATAAAGCCAGGTTTATTTCCATTGACCCAAACACGTTCCCCAACTCTGAAATCATCCACAAACTCGTCATGTGCGTCTGCAGTGGTTGTACTTGCGGACTTTTCACTGGAAGCTGCTTTTTCTGCTGGAGCTGGAATCAAGCACAAAGAGAAAGCAACAGGAATCAAATGCACTTATATTCCAGGAAGCATCATTACATAGTTTGAAAGTAATCAGCACTTGGAAAAGCGTTATTTCTAAGAGGAAGAGCACAATTCCAAGTTTTCTTAATTATGAAAATACTGTAATCTCCAGAACACAGTAACTCAAAACATAAGGACAGAGACACAATGCATTTAATATAACCTTCACAAGGTTTTTACCAAAACCATTTAAAAACAGTTTGTTTTGAACCAAGATGGCATTCAATCAGTATATTTATTTTTTGCATGTTTTACACATCATTTTTGTTACATCAGAAATACAAGCAAAAGTGTTTTAGTGTAAATAGTAAAAGTAGCGTATGCTCATAGCTTTTAGAAGATTTTTTTGTAAGACATGAATAAAAGAAAAGTTATTTAAATATTCTTTACCGGTTGCAACAGATGCAGGTGCTTTCAGTAATGTAGCCCCATGCTTGATGGTCTTTGAAGGAGCCTTAAGTCCACTTGGTTTTAACATACTCATCTTTCTGTGATATCAGAGTTAGTCCTCTTCGTCTACAGCAACTACCTTTTTCCAAACATGGATACAATATACTATTCTCTGTCTTCCAACTCTGGAGTAAACCTGTACAGAAAAATTTTAGGCATGAAACAAAATCAGTATTGGGGGTCCTGCAGAATAAAGTACCCTACATACACACACAGAGCCTATATATGAAACGCATGCTAAATGCACTTCACAGTAACCACCAGCAGCATTTCCCGGGATAGCAATTCCAAGCCTTCAATTTATTCAAAAGTTATTTCCTATTAAAAGACTCCAATCTGAACCTAAAGCATCAGAATAACTCTCTTCAGTGAATGCTGCTGTATTCATGTTGAGCTTTAAACTCGAAGGCTATTTTAAGAAAAACAAAGCCCTTAACTGCATTACTAACAACATTACGCACAGATATAACCACTCTGCACACCCTACTGTTTTCAGTCACATTTTTCAAGTGTTGCAATATCCCAACAAAAATAACTTGAGACTGGAGAATTAGCTGCAAGAAAAATCAAGAGAACAGGGAAATTAAGGATAAAAAGAATGAAGTTTTAAAGAGATTGGAACTGAAAAGCTAAGGCTGATCAACAGAGTTAAATGATGGCAACTAAGAAGTAAACATCTACCTCAGCAATGTGGGAATCGCGTGTCCGAGATCACAAGACACTTCGCTCAGTCCCCAGAAGTGCCCCAGCTCCGCACTGGAAAGAGGAGGGGGGCCCTGCTCCTCCCTGCGCTGCTCGGACCGGCACGCCAACTATAAGACTTTCAGGAACTGTGCCGTGAGGTTTTAGCCACAGAAGGCATCTTTCTTCTGATTACAAAAACTTTAGAAAGGCTTTTTTTTTTTTTTTTTAATCTATAACCAAACTGTAAGCTGACCGGTCTCCCCCCACCATCAAAAGCATAAACTGGTCTGCACGAATACAGCCAGGATATTTGCTGAGCCTTGTATTTAGGGCACTGACAGAACAGCTATGCTCCCCTGAAAAACAACACACACGTAAACAAAAACCTGGACAAAAAAAAAAAAAAAAAAAAAAAAAAAAAGCAAGCAGATATGTAGCAACAGACTGCTTGCTCAACTGTTTGCTCAGGACACGACAAACAGAAGCCAGGTCTCCGTCCTGTGATTCACGTGGCATTTTGGCAGCTGTCAGTACACATGCACAGGCAAAAAGCTGCCCAGCTGCAGGCTCCCCAAATCCTCACCAGCAGTGCCCAGGTGCACATGACTGGCACATTTCAAGGCAAGAGAAACCCTAGTGAGGGCAGAGAATATCGTAGTACGGGAATAAAGGCTAGAGAAAAGCCTTTTACCTACCAGGAGAAGTTTTACCCTTCCTGTATTATTAACAGCCAGCACATTAGTGTTCCTAAAAATCAATTCACCTTGGAAAAAAAAAAGAAAGTATCCGTCATGCTGCTTTGTGAACATAAATAGCAAAGCGAAACGTTTCTTTGGCTATTTCAAGATTGGCTATGCCAAATTCAAGTCATTTTCTAAGTCTGCAAAAATGTTATACTTTAAAAAGTTTTAATTACTGCCTTGACTGCATGTTTATCTACAATTTAAGTTATACTCCATGAAAACTCCAAGCAGCACTGTGCAGACTGATGAACATTTTTCTAGCATTGCCAGAAGTATGTCAGTCACCCATCTGCAGAGGTATGACTACCAAAGTGAAAAATTTCTCCATTGTTTTTGCCTGTCGTATGCCAGTTCACTATTAATTTCTAAGCAGGAGCATTCATGTTCATGAACATGAAAGCAGAGTTAGCTCTAAAATCAAAGCAGAGGGACAGACATGAAATGTCATAAACCTATGAAAGAACTGAGGGGCACACAGCTATACAGGGGCACAGGAACATGTCAGATGTCACTCAACACAGAAGAAACACTTTTTTCCCCTCTTACTACATACCTATCTTCCGTGCTAAATCTGCGTGCATCAGATTTCTTCGTATTTTCATCCTTTTCTCTCTCACATACACACTGCCTAATCTTCCTCATCCCTATTCCCTTCCTTCCAATGCCAGGATCTCCACGCCTGCTTCTATTATTTTTTCCTCAACCCATCAAAATCCACAAAACAGGAAAACTCTACACAATGAGGATGGACGTGGTACAAATTCAGGAATGCAGGAGTTATCAAGGTCAGTTCTTTTTAGTTCAAAGTCCTCTTTGACAGTGTCAAACACAGCATTTATGGGAATTCAACCACCTCATTTGGACCAGAAGCAAGTTCCCCTAAGGAAGACCTCCTTCTAAAACCAGGACACTAAAAATGTGCTTACAGTACTCTGCCACTTTTTTCCACATATTACCATTTCTGTTTTTGTTTTCCTTTTCTTTCCCCAGACCCCATTCCAGTACCACTCAGTTAGTAAACACCTGTATCTTGCAAGGATAGGAATATTGAAAGAATAAAATACACTAAAACACCCCGCAAAATTACATCTTGCCTGTTTCAAATAATTATTTATTAATAGACGTTTAACAAGCCTTTAGCCAACAGAAAGCTAGAACCTTCTAATATTGCATTTCCTGGCTCAAGGTGCTCATTCATATTTTAATCCTGCTCTCCACAGTCAGAGGTTATGTATTTGCTGTGTCATTTGCCTTTTTCAATGCACAAGCCTTCAACTAGGCCAGAAGTAACACAATCCCTTGCGCCCTGGTTTCAGAGTTCCTGAAATTGTAGCTTAATGCAACAAACTGCTAAAATATAGGCAAAACATTTTGGCAATTTAGTGCCTTATTGCAACAGGGAAAATGCAACTTTGAGTCTTAGAAATAGGCGGGAAGTTGATATTTCCTAATAGAATTCACAAAACACTGAAAGCCCAAGTTTCTAACGAGTGATTTTAGGCACTTCCTAACAGGCTTCAGATGTCAATTACCTCATTTTAGTCCTCATGAGAGAGGGCAGCTAGCTGCTTGTCTCAATTTGTTCGTGTCCCTTCTCTGAATCTTTCTCAGCTCTCCTGAAAAGATTTTTTATAACAAATAGGCAGTAACATCAACTGCAAGTTTCTCAAAAGATCAGATCAGGAACCTAAGGAAATGCCCATAAAGCCTGATAATACACACTACTTAAGTGTTCAGAAAGTCGCACATTTTACTAACGCTGTTGTTGGGAGCAAAGAGAAGATTTTAAACACAAGCTTTGCACTTGTGCTGCTACTGGGAAATACATGATTTCATATGGTGTGACATTCTCGAATGAAATGCATTTTTTTTTTTTTGCATTGACTACTACAAACTCCCAAATGCAGACATGAATCCTTGCTTTGGCCCTTTTAGCCAGTTGATAATATCCTTTTTTTTTCTTGGTTCTCTTTCACAGATCTTGAACTAATCCACAAGAAACAAGTTGAAAAGCATTGATTCAAGAAAATAAAACCAACCACTCTGATAAGTAAATATGAATTATTGAATTATTTTGGCAAGCTGAGATTTTAAAAAAATAATAAAAAAAAATACTGAATTAAAACAAGCATTCAGCCAGACAGCTCCTGAAGCAACAGACACTGCCGAAACATGCATATGTCACTCAGTTGAGTGAGATGATTGTGATGTACACTAAATACTACCTATGCTCCGGTTTCATGAGTGAAAAGATATCTAAAGGCTCAAGTGCTGAAGTGACAGTAAGTAACAGAAGGGAGAAGAACATTACCCTGGGAAAAAATATACTAACTTAAGGCACTTCAGACTGAACTCCCAAAAGTTCAGACATCCAGAACTGGTAGTAGCTATAGCAAATTTAAACCAGAATATAAAAGGAGAGCAAGGCAAAGCACGTTTTCATTCATACATCATACAAACTGCTAATGAAGTATGCATGTGAAATGCAATTAAACCCTTTGATTTACAGTCAAGCTTTACCAATCATCTCAGAAAACATTACAGCCTTAGCAAAAGTAGATCTGGTACCAAAAGCTCTTAGCATTACCTCAAAGCAGAATACTTTCCAGCTATCAAAGAGGAATCACAATAATAAAACAGCTGCCCACCAGGGTTTTGTTCTAGAGTGTATTTTAACAACTAGCACTACAAAAAAAAAGAGAAAACGTTTGAGTCTCAGCTCACTCCACTTAAGAACCCTACAGTCACGACAAGACTGTAGCAGCACCAATTGTTCTTTAAGGTTAGCTGACATCTGACAAGTCTGCTGCCATCACCTCTCTCCTTACCTAGTGCCACATAGTGCCAACATTAAAAATACGATAAAACACTTAAATGATAAAACATTTGAAACTGTGACTTGACAGCGTAAGGAAGAATCACTTGCTAACATCACTACTCGTGACTTCAGTGGCGCAGACACAGTGTTTCCATGGAGAGAAGCAAGTTGTCTGTCCATTTGGGGTGGAAACAAAGAGGACTTTCCAGAACAGAGCAGGATAATGTTTGAGCTGACTCGAAACAGACTGCGTAATCCCGGTCTTCTGCATGCAGACACATGCAGTCTGACTCTGTGCAGCATACTTTGAGGCTGGAACGCTACTCTCATGTGGTTTGTTTGTACAATAAAGTAAAAATATTATTTTTAAACAATGATCATCTGGTATGAGTTGTGCATGAGTTCTTCAAAACATTTCAAATTGGAAAGATAATACTAACTCAGCTGATACCATTAAGAGACTAATACTGTGGCTTTTCAAAACCAACAACTTTCTAAGTTCAGAAAGGAGACCACTTCAACTTGTTAACTCTGTTAAGAATACTTTTTTATTTTTTTGCAAAATATATATAACAAATATGTTGAAAATATTCAAAAATTGTTGCATAGAGTACATAACACTGCTGAAGAGCTCCAAGGGCTATGCAAACAGAGAAGATCTTAAAAAATTCTTACCATACTATGAAGAAAATATAGCATATAGGAAATAAATCAGACAATGCTTTCTGTAGAAAAGTGACACAGAAAATATATTTCAAAGACCGCCACAATCCAGAAATGTCACTTTCCTAAGACAAATAAAAGAATATGAAAGATAAAAATGAAGCACTATTTTTGAAAAAAGCAGCCTGAACAAGATTTCTTAACTATCTCTTTCACAGTCTTAATGTTCATGTCACTATTGCCAAGCTTTCAAAAGCTCATGAATCATTCCTCGAAAATCCTAACAATGGTTCAGGGAGAAAATAACTTGGAATTTTGGAACCTGGGAAGTTTTCTTTTCTGGTCCGTGAATTACCTTAAGGACTCCAAGACCTCATGGTTACACATACAACTCCCAACATTATGGTATTCTTAAAACGGAATGCCAAAGACAAATAATTTAAAGTACATAAGCATCTTCTGTATGATTCAGACCTAATTTTTATCACAGCTCTACAAGTTGTATTTGTGGTTTCCTAGGCTGCTATTACATTTCTGTAAAAGCTGAGTATATGTAATTCCAAAAGCACTTAAAATAATGCTTTAAGTTTCAGTTTAGAGACTTTTGAAAATAATACACTATTTAAAAATACAACTATATCCTGGCTTTGAACAAAGTAAATGCCTTCATGTTGCACTATTTGCTTCATTCTACCTCTTTAAGAATAATTCCCTCTGTGCAAGAATATGCCAGCTCCCAGAGGCCAACTTCTGAAAGGTTCAAGCAGGAATGAGATGAATTTGTCTGTGGCAAGCCCGCCAGCTAGCCTGGGACATATCCACCAACATCCCTCCTCAAGCAGTGCTGGATGACGTGGATAGAGCAGAGAGATATATTGCAGAAAGCAGCTTGGCTCACACACCCTCCCTAAACAGAATTTACGATTGCCACCATCTTGTTTTGTTTCCAAGAAGGAATATAAATTCTCCCACTACCATATATTAGAGACCAATTTTTTTATTTTTATTTTTTATTGCAATGTCAGCACACCCAGAGCAGGCAAGCTGAGCCTTATCCCACAACAATAACCTTCCTGCTCAAAACACCTTCTCTGCCAGGTTCTGGGTCCAATGGAGATATTTCATATTGGGCAACTAAAATCACTCAATCATCATCATGCAGTTCATCAAGTGCTGAATTACACTCACAATGAAGTAATCCCACAGTGCAAAATATCCATTATAAATGTTCCACCAAGTTTCAAAGCCAGTTGTGAAACAATGACAAGTAGTTAAACCAACAAATGGATTTTGAAGCCTTCATGCGTTAATTTTTCAGAACTTCCCTCTTGTAATGATGCGGCACACTTTGTATTCCTAGCCATTTATGGCTTAAATAAAACCATTTGTAGCTATGAATTACATTAAGGTCTCTTTGAATTTAGCCACTGAAGCCAATTATTGAAACAGCAAGTGAACTTATCTCTGAACCCACTGCTCATGACTTACTGCAAATTTGACATGCATTGTTCAGCTCCAAAGCATTTACTGAACGAGTAGCACATTCAGACTGAAACAAGCCAGAAAGCGCATTACTTCAGTTTAATTTTGTCTCATAGAAACTATGGATTTTGTTGTCAATTAAGCAAGTAACACGATGACCTGAAAATATTCTTCAGATACATCATTATAATAAAAGACACCAAAGTAATATGCATCATTTAATTCAATGTTTATCATGCTACATGCTATCAGGTCATATTTATTTGGCTTACTGGATGCTTACTGCCAGCATCAAAATATATGGGCTGGTACATGCCTATCAAATCGGTACTTTGCACCCCACTTTTAAGGGTAGAAAAAATTTTGCATTTAAAACTGAGTTAACAGTCTAGCTCAAAACACAACTTACTTTGGCCACCATAAAAAATACAACAAGTTGGGAAGTTCGCCCAGTGGTACAACACAGCTCTTTTATCAGTATCGTTGACTAGATGAACACAACTTGAAACAAAGAGTTGCTGACAAATTACTCAACCAGAATCGTATCTATGTGATCACCAGCAGAGATCCTGAAAAATGTTCCAACTCTATTTTAGAGAGCACGGGTTTACATAAACATTACTTAGTGTGCAGCAACCAGTATGTTCGGTGAGACACAGACAAGCAGAGGATATTCAAAACAATCCCAATACCGTAATGCAAACACTATGCCTTGTCATCACTCATCCCACTATCAGGCAACCACCACACCACGGTGTAAGGACATCCCCAGAAATAGCTCCTGGTTTTCTCTAACTTCAAAGAGCGAATCTCCACTTCTTCAGTAACTCAGAAGAAATTCCTGTTTTCTTGTACCCTTAGAGGGACATGGAAAGAACAAACTTTGCTGTTTGGGAATCAATACAAATGTCTCCCCACACCGTCCCCATTAAGAACATGGTTAATCTAGACCTCAACCAGCAATTTTTAGGTTGTTTCTTAACTGAGACAGGTAGGAGATGTTGCATTTTGAGATCACGGAGACGACTTGAACTATTTTCTGCATGAGTTCACAGATCTGTGGTATATTCTGCAAAGACTTTCAGATTAACTTTCAACATCAAATCTTTTACAGCAGCCACCACAAATCTCTATTTCTCCTCTGACTTTGAACCTGGTAGCTAATTTTGTCTAAATAAAATAAAAGGCAGGGGACTTATAAGAACATTTTCATTCTTAGAGGTTTCACAGAAGTAGGCCAACAGGTGCAAGGGGCACTTGAGTTCAAATAGTTTCGAGTTTCTCCCAAAGACTGAATCAGACTGAATTTCTGAAGCAAAATGGAAAAGCCCAAGTATTGCCTTCAGTAACTTGGCAGCAGCAGGTTATCAGTATGCACACAGATAACGTCCAACTTGAATGCAGCAGTTAGGAAGGCAACCATCACAAGACACTAAAAAGTAGAGGGGTTTAGTGATATTGCTAAATAAGACATGGCCATTCTCTGGAAAGTGCAGGGTCTTCAGTGCATCCTGGATAAACATATGCTGCATATGCTTAGGAAAGGACAAAGCAAATTCCTACAGCTAAGAAACTGTAGTAAGAACAAGGAGATGATTCAAATGAAAGATAGTAAGAGGCTTAGGAGCTCGAACCACCAGTCAGACATTATGGTAACACTGTGAGAAGCGGTTCATTCAAGCTTCTATGCTGCTTATGTATTTTAATTCCGCATCAAGGACATGATAAGTCACCTCACCTTATCATTCTACAGACAGCTATGCTTATTCAGATTCTTCAGTGCCTTGAGATCCTCAGTAAAAATATACCATTGGAGCACAAAGACAGACTACTGAATATGAAGCACAGATATGAGAGGATGTCTGTAACAGTAAAAAATTATTTTTGGCTAGCAATATGGTGAATAATTCTTTCTCAGTCTTTCTTGATCTATGTTGCTATTTCTAAACACAGTCTGTTCAATTTTTTAGACAGATACCCATCTTTCATTAACAAAGAAATAGCTAATAACTATTAAAAACCTTTTTTTAAAAAATCACAGAAAATGTGATGCAAAATCTAACACTTCCTCGTTGCCTCTGTACACACGCATTATAAAAATGTCACTGCTATAGTCTATTAAAAGATCAGAAAGCACATGATCCTTCTAAGCACACATCATTCTCTACAGAATGAGTCAAGGATTGAAAAGCAGAGAAAGCTTTCATCCAAGAAAGTAAATTATTACTACCTCTTCTGAGAGGTCTACTATCAATGCTTACTACCTTTTCTACGTTTTTCCAAGGAAGTTTCTAACTGCCTTTGCCAAAACCCTCCATTTTGATAACAAGAAAAATAATTTGTTCAACTGTCAGCACCAGCTTCTCCCAATGATAACACACTTTAAACCGCCTGAGTAAGTGAATTCAGTCCCCAGTAACAATTCATTCTCTGGATATTAGAGCATAAAGTTTAATGTATTCGGGATCTAACATTTACATGAAAGTTTGAGAAGGAAAATATTATCTCCTGCCAGCCTCAAAACCAAACACACATGAACTAAGACAAAGGGCTTCTAAATCACACAATCACAACTGAAGCGGCTGAAACAAAGCGCTGCTTTTTATAGTCAGAATTTAATTTTGATAGACTTGGGTGAAAGTGTAACTGCTTCACACGCCTTGAAAACATCAAGTCAGCAATCCCTTTTTAGCTCTCCATGTTCTTAGCCTTTTAAATTAGCACCATGACTGTTATACGGCTGGCATATAATAAAGTAGAAGTACAAATACAGAACTTAGATAAATATTGCTCTGATTCAACGGATGCTGCTGCCAAGCAGAGAAGGAGATTGAGTCAGATAAGCCAATTCCATCAAATACTGAGTTTCTCCCTTCACCTTGCAATTTCCCCTTAAAATAAGCAAGGTTATAAAGATCAGAAAAAGTGATCAGCTTTTAAGGGTATTTCTCTTAGAAACAGTAGAGTGAAGATGTTTCTTAAATTAGAGGAAGGTATGGTAGGTAGCACTCACTGAAGAGTTTTCTGTCAAAGTTTGTACAAGCAGTTGAGCAGGACACCTGCTAGGCAGGTGCTAAAGTAGAGACTTGTACCATCTGTTCTGAGATGCATCTTCTAAATCCTTTCCAGTATTTCTGAGGCCAGGAGCTGGATAACACATTGTGGGCGTTTCTAAGGGTCAGTTGTACCGTTCTAAGTGATGCGAGTGTAACATTGTGCGTATACAGGACAGACACATGGACAAGATCGTGGATGTTCAAAATCATCAGGGACACGGTGCTGCTCATAGAGCTGGCTTCAGTTCTGCTGGTCAAGAAGAACGAAATGGTTGCTCCAGCAGAAATTGGCATCTAGCTCTGGGCAGCTGAGATTACAGCTAATGCAGTATATAATTGCCTTTCATTAAATAACAAAACACCATCCATCTGAGGCATTTCTAAACATGCCAGTCCAATACGGATTCCAGTGCGTTACTTTTTATACATGCCAGCAGAGCCAGTAGTCCCAAAGGAATGCCAAAAGATTAAACAAGAGCTGCATTCATTCATGGTCACCATGTTGAAACACTAGAAAACTTGCATTTAACATACAGAGTTAACATTTGACCCGACTGTTTTAGAGAGAGAAAGAAAAGCAGTTTTGAAAAATTGTGCTGGCAAGACAGATCACTATTTCTTTTGAAGGAAGATCTATTTTGGAATATTCTCAGTCACTCTCCCCAAAAAAACTTCAATGTGGCTAAAGGGATAAAGAGAGGAATACTAAGGGAATTATCCAATCTAGCCAAGCTAAGTAAGTAAAGACTGTCCTGGGTATTCACATTCAGAAGATGATAAACAGATACAGCCTACAGATCAGACAGGAAATCTACGGGAGCTCTAGAAAATCACAGTGACCAGCTCATATGGAGCACTGCTCCTTCTTACTGTATTGTCATGTGAAGAAAGAGATTATTTCTTATAATACACCTTTGTGATGATTCAAGACAGATGTTTTTCTCCCCCACACTAGAAAGCCAAAAACTTCTACTGAAAAAGAAACCACGCATTTTTTTTTTATTTTTTTTTTGCCAAATGAAACATTCTTCTTGATCCCTACAGATACAGACAGATGATGTCACATTTCCAAGCAGAAGCTTCAGCCAACACAACCCTGTCCTTCCCCTTCCAACACTCAAAGCTTTAGTGCACTTTGGTACACACGGGAAATTTTCTGGCACATATTAAGACTAGGTGGAAAGAGAGCCCCGGAATACCATAAATTTCAAACAGAGAACTAATAAACCTCTGCCTGTTTTCTAGTCGTTTTGTGTGTATTCAGTATGAAGAATGTCAGTCCCTGAATGGTCACACATTCCTTACGCTATGATACTTTGTTGTTAAGGGAGAAACAAAAAAGAGTTATTTACTTTTCCTCCACTATTTAATTTGCTATCTTGTTACACGTGGTAGCAGGTGCACATGCCTGAGAAAATCACTCTGTCACTGCTAGTTTCAGACTTTCAGACATGCTTCCGCTCTTTAAAAAAAACTCTTTGCAAAGTATGAGGCATAAAAGCATTTCCTCTTTTGTGCCTCTTTCCTTTCTTTTCCCTACATATTAATACACCCATGGCGCGTTTTTAAGTTGTCCTGCTCAGTGACCTCAGAGCAGCTCGTGAACTCGCACCGCTCCCTGTGAGACGCTGCCTCCATTCCGCGCATGGGGAGCTGCGTGCAGGGAGGAAAGCCGTCATTTTTCAGTCATATTTTTCATCACGACGTACCCATTCGCTGCCTATTCTTCCCCACGCTATCTCGAAGGAGCTTTTCTCCTCCAGGAGAAAACAACAACAGGTTGTTGGGTGGTTTTTAAGCGCACGGACAAAGATGCTAGGAGGAAAGCAAAAACCCTCTCCTGATCCTAAGGCAGGAGTCTCGTTAGCAGGGGGAAACGAGGATTACCTTGAGGAGGAGGAGGGCAGTAACGGGCCCTAGGCAGCAGCCCCAGTGACACAGCGGAAAGCAGGCGGCCTGCAGCACAGCCTCATGCCGCAGCACCGGGCACGGCGGGCACCTCACCTGCACGGCTTTCCCCCTAAAAAAACCGGGCCTGGGCAGCGAGCCGAGGTGGCTTTACACGGGGCCGGCTCTTCCATCGGTGCCGTGCCGGTGGGTGAGGAGGGAGGGAGGGGGGGGATCAGGCAGCAGCACCGGGACGACATCGCCCAGCCTCAGCCCTCACTCGGCGCGGCTCCGTGTCCCTGCCCCTGCTTCAGGGCCGGTGCCCGGCGCCAAGTTTGTGAGGCGCAGCGCGGCGGGGACGAGCCGGGACGAACCGGGCAGAGCCCCAGCAATGCCCCAGCCCCCGGCCCCTGTCACCCGCGGCCCCCTCAGGCCGGCCAGGACCCGCAGCCACGCGTGTGGCGGGGCCCCGGGGCGGCTGCCCGGTGCCCACGGCCGCTCCCCGACCCCTTCCAGCGCCTCCCCTCAGCGCCCGGTCCCCCCTCGCCGAGCCCGGCCCCTCCTCACCGCCTCTTTCTCCTCAGCGGGGGGCTCCCGGCGGCTCCCTTCCCTCAGGCGCCGCCGCCGCCGCCCTCCGCGCGCGGGCCCCAACGGCGCCCTCACAGCCGCCGCCTTCGGCTCCGCGCCGCCACCGCCTCCGCTCGGCTTCCCGGCCGCCTCCTCCTCCTCCTCCTCCTCCTCCTCCTCCTCCTGCCCCTCCGCAGCGGCGCCTCCCCGGCTGGCAGGGGCGGAGCGGGGCGGGCGGACAACGTCTGCGCCCCGCCGGGCCCGCGGCACCGCGAGGCGGGGACTGCAGCAGCAGCGGGAGCCGCTCCCCCCCCCCCCCCCCTTGCCCGGCTCCGGCTCCCCCTTCCCTCTCGCCTCCTCTCCTCGCCCCTCGCTTTCCCTTTGTCTCCCCCTGCTTTGTTCGCCCCCACCCCGGGGCAGCCCGAGGCCGGCAGCAGGAGAGGCTCAGCTCGGCCCGGTCCTGCCTCGCCCTTCCCCAAAAGCGCCCCGCGGGGTCGCGCACCCGGACTTGGCCTTGGTCCTGTCCCCGTCCCTATCCCTGTCCCCGTCCCTATTCCTGTCCCTGTAACGGGGAGCAGGCAGCGCTGACCCCTTAGGGAATTCGCCGCTGCAGCAGGCAAGCGTGAATGGAAGGTGGGGGGGGGGAAAGGGTGGGGAAAAGAGACAGGGCGGCATGAAGCGCAGAGCTCTTAATGGACGACTAACTTTACTGGCGGCTTCTTCTCTCCATTTTCCTTTTGTCCTGACGCCCAGGAATTTGTGATTCCTTCTCATCCTCTATTTGAATTCTCATTGTGAAGGAAGACCCTGGAACCTGGCATCCTTCCCCTTTTTAAAGTTTAAAGGGCTGTGGCAGTAGCTCCACACCATCATCAACTATTTAATATCAATTTTTAAGGCTAAATCAAACAGCTCTGCTTCACTTTTCTGCCTCTTTTATAAACAGGCAACAGGGTCCAGCTAGAGTTGGCCCGTAATTGCTGAATTCATCACATAGCAAACCTGTTTGCAGTCCCATAGATCATTTAGTTTATGCATGATACCATTCAAACAAAAAGGGTGATGAGGAAGCAGTTCCATTGCTGGAGACCAATTGCAATATGTGATTCATTTTGGCTTCATTCTTTGGCATTAATCCAGCATGGTGAAGCACAAAATGGTGTGACGCAGTCCCCCAAATAATGGGTTTCAACTAGATCAGCATTTAGCAATGTTTGTGAGAATTTCACTTCCTAAGTGTAAAGAAGAAGCTCTTACCATGGCCAGTAGATGTTGAAACAGATACTCAAATCCATGTACAGCCAGCCACCCTTCTTCCTCCCTGAAAAATTTGATAAAATTTTGTTGAAAAAAGTTCAGAATTTAATTATAGATTGTATTTAGAAGTACAGAGCCAGCAAATTATTGCTTAAAACTAAAAAACTGACACAGTAGTCCCTAGCTAAGGAAATAATCCTTAATAACATTTAATTAATTAGGTTAAAAACCTGAGAGTTAGACTCTTTACAAAACACTTTTTTTTCTTTACAGAACACTTTTCTTTAAACACTTTACTTTTCTGTAAAGTGTTTTTCTTCATTAACTTGATTTTTGTTGCATATATCAATATAAAGCAAATGTATCTTTGCTTGTTAATGTCATTTTTAGTGAACAGAACCATAGCTTCAAGATTGAAGTCATCTTGAGAGAAACAAGGGAGTTAGTTATCCATCAGTGAAGCAGTATCAACCTTCAAACCAAGAACAAGTAGCTTTGGAGCAATTCTAACTTAAGTTTAATGAATTCATCCCAAGTAGAAATGGTTGACTTCATTTCTATGTACCAGTGTACCCTTGGATATATGCAGAGTGTGATAACAAAGAATGCATCTAGTATGTTCACATCCAATTTATAGCAATTGTTATAAAAGAAGATGCCAGTTCTAAAATTCATGGTACTACAAAGGACTGCATATGATCAAATGCCAGAACGTCTTTGATTCAAGTACTAGTGGCTCTCTTCTGAGCTGCGTGATTTCAGGCAGATCAGTTAACACGTAACTATGAAAACAGGAATGGCTGGACGCTCCAGGGAAATTTAGGTTGCTGACATAACTACCAGTATCCTGGCCACAACTACAGGGTCTACTTAGAATTAAAATCATTCCCCTCAGTAATGTGGGAACATCAGTTGAAGGTGGTTTTTCAGCTTTGTGAAGGATCCGAAAGTACAAAAACTTTCTGAATGGCTAAAATGTTATTCTTTGGGAACTGCATTTAGGGATATCCTGACTTAAGAGTTCCATTTTTATATCCAATGAGACATATCCACGCAAGTATAAAATTTTGAATATAGGATTTTTTTTCTTCCTCTGAACGATCTCTTCAATATGTACATTTAGCAGTTTTTATACAGAATTTCTACGAGCAGTATCTATAGTTGGCCACACCTGCTTCAAAACAAAACAAAACAAAAAACAAACTAGCTACCTTTTTCTTACTGAAGTGCTGCTTCACAAATCCCAGTACAGAAATTTGTACTATTATTTTTTTTTCCTGTAGTGGTTTGTTTTTGCAAAAACACAAGAGGATTCCCCCCTGCTACCTCTGCCCTGCCTTTTAACCTCAGTGGTGCATTTTCCTCATCTATTTACAGCTATATAAGATCCCAAGATTTAGTGTCCTGAAGCCTTGTGCTTGCTCTATATTTTTTTGCTTTAAATTTATGTCATTTAAATTGGCAGCCTTTGACTAATAGGTTAGCCTAGAAGAAAAACAGCCCTTTTTAGTCTTAAGTATCACGTATAAAACTTAGTAATGCCTTTGTTCTAGCACTTTGACTCATGTATATCACATGTTTTTGTCCTCGAGAAGTGAGTTTTAAAAAATTATTGCAGACTACATAATTACTTTCACAGCTTAGTGGGTTGGAAGGCTACAAAAAAAGATTCCGTTCCCAACATACTTAGTGTTCATCTTCCCTAGCTCAACAGTCACAAAAAAACCCTGCAAGTCTATGTTCTTTGTTTGTGTTTTACACAAGACAAATTTGCATCCAAGTTTACACTATTTGTTCTAGCAAATGTGGGTTAAACAATAGAGAACAGTATTTAATGAATCTCTTTGGCATGCTTGTTTAAACAAGGTACTTAATTGAACAACAATAACGGTCACTGATTATGAGTGTTTCATTTTACAGATAACTGAGAAACTGTATTCTGTTAAAGAAGATAGATCATCCAAATCATTCCACCACCTATGTAAAAAAAAAAAAAAAAAAAAAAAACAAGAGCTTGATTTCTCACCTGCAGAGAAGCAAAGCAGGTCTTTTGTTCCTACTGAGAGTGCCAAGCTTATAAACAAAGGGTAAATCAGTTTTTGTTCAGACATAACAGCTAAGTATTGAGTTGCAAAAAAATCTTACGTTAAATCTCTGCTGCTTGTAATTAACTAAAGTTTAGGAAGTGTCCAATCGTCACTTACACATTAATTACCATGTTATTATATTCATCCTGCCTGTAAGCTTCTTCAAGGACTAATTCCTGATTCGTCCCCTCCCAACCACCTTAAATATAAACACAACTATAAGCTATGCAACATATTCTTAGGAACAACATCAAGCTTCAATGGTATTTACTTACCAGGGGCATTACAACTGTGGTACAAGATGAAGGTACTCCAGAGTTCCATAGGAATTACAACTGCTTTTGAGACACTTGAGTCATACTTGAGCTTTTTCCTTCCCTTAGTTGTTTTTCAGCTATCCTGCCTCACTGAGTTTGCAGTAAATTAATTCTTCTTCTAGCTACCGTATCTTTCAGGTATCTTCTAGAATCTCAGCTATTGCTCTTTTCATGACATTTTAAGCACTGTGAATTAGGTTATAAAAAATGAGTTAGAAATGCAAACCTCTTTAAGACATAATTAATCACCTGATTGATGCCCTCAATATTTTGTACAGATTATTTTTCAGATGTGCAATAGCAGTTCTAAATACTTTTGCTGATCCCAATGCTATAAATGAACATGAATATCATGCCAACAGGAATTCGTGGGAAAATCTGAGTGATGCCTGCTCACACTATACCCACCCCATTACAAATTTTATTATTCATTTTAGTAAGCTCTAATCTAGGTTATTATGCCACACCTATCACCATGGGAACACGACTTAAAAGTACCAGAAATACTTTGCTATTCAGCTTTTCTCAGACTGCAGTGTGATCTGAGTGCAGTTACAATATACAAAAACAATTTGAGTAGCTGTACCTGAAAGATTAAAGAAATTCAGTAATCAGACACATCTTTAGTGCAGCAACAATGTATAGTACTTGGTAAGAACAGTGAAAGTATAGATAAATACTTTTAAGATCAAGATGCACTCTTTCCTAATTATGAGAGAAACAGCAGGGGTAACTCCCCATCCTGATCTAACTACGTGTCTTACATGTATAGCACAGAGCTCACCATTTGCAAAAGGCTAAAGTCTTTCAAACAAAACAAAACAAACAATTTTTATCAAAACAAACAAACAAAAAGCAACAAAAGACTAAGATTATTAAATGGGCACAGTACTAACCGTAGGAATTTTAATTCAAATATGGTGTCTGTGTACTTCCCTTTGTATCAGACTACAGGTGGAGAACAGTATTTGCTGACTTGAACAACCAGTCAGGCCAGTCACTTTGCAAAAATATTCCAATGGATATGAATACACGACACCAAATGGAGTCCATCCCTGTCCCAAGCCTCCCAAGATAACATTTGCTTTAGTTACCAGGAGACATCTTCCGAAAATGAAGTAGTTTTTTCCCAGAAACTACAAGGGTGCCCAGAGCAAAGTTCAAAACCTTGTAAAATAAAAGCATTAAACATATTTAAGCTAGAATTTGATGTTACATTAAAAGCTGGGTTACCAAAATGACTTTGCTTTATTCTTACTCCAATTCCTTCAATTTAAAACTTGGAAGCAATAAAGTTAACAGCTAGTTTAGATGCAAGTAAGAATTTGTAGAAACACAGAGGACTTAATTGATCAAAATAGGTATGTGGAAGGGCAATTTATTATCAATTTATTGTGAACAGGAAGAATTAAGTATAGAACTAGAGAGTTCTATGCATATAATATGAAGATGATTTTCGTCTTGTGTCTGCAAGCAAGGCACAAACATGTAACTATCCCTGTAAAGTCTGTATGCCTTACTAAAGGAGCATTTCAAAAGGGCTATTAAAAAAAGATCTTCTAAGGTGTGGGGTGAGAACTGCATGTTTAAAATATGAGCACCTCAACACACCCAAAAGGTGTGTACACTTGAAATCATTACCTCATGCCCTGCATCACATTATTACCCACATGTGAGTGATGCAGCACACAGCATATAATAGCTTGTGTCAACTGTGATTACTGGCTTTTAAATTCATGGGAGGAAGCACGGAGAAAGCACAAAATCTGTATGTGATTCCCATCAGAGCTTTCTTTGTGAAGTGCACAGAAGCTGGAAGCATTTCAATTTCAAATTTTCAATTTCTGGCTCAGAAAGCAGTACTCTCAATCTTTCCTAGAAAAACTAAAAAAGCCTATCGTTTTAGTTTGTATGATAAATATTTTACCTGGACCTCTACTTTCCAAATGCAATGAGATAAACTGAACTGGTATACGCTGCAAACAGAACTTTTTCAGCCTCTCAGAAGACAAGTCGTTCACGTATAAAGACACTCCAGGTTTCCTTTCCTGTAAAGTTTAGAGCAACAAAAGGAAAAAAGAAAAAAGAAACACTTTATCTGCAAAAGGTTGGGCTTTTCCTAGGCATTGAAATAGAGAGTGTAGTGATTTGACGCAATATAAGGACCTTTGGAAAATACCTGCAATCAGTAAAGCTGAGGTTTTTGGAGAATAGGATCAGTCTCTGAAGTTATCTTATCAAACACATGCTGGAATGTCACTCCATCACAAGTGTTTTCTTAGATTCTTGAAAAGATTGTTTTACTGTGCAACTTACACGGCTAGAAATACTTTTTCCCTGCATTTATATAAGGGCAAATAAATGCTTTACCAGCTTCAATGAATACTGTTAAACCAAACCAGTGCTCCCTCTGCTGGCAATGTATATGTACAGCCATTCCACCTGTAAGTCACTCTGAAGACAGTTGAGAGAAGGGAAAAAAAAGGCATTAGAACAATTAATAAGCAGAATTATAACACTTCTAAGCTTTGTCCTTTCAGAATTTCTTCAGATAATGAGAACTGAGCGGTATGGGCAAGTTCTATTTTAAGTAGCTACAATCATTTTAACAGCTTCTTGTTTATAAAAACTTGAACCCAATAGTTGTGACCTTTCCTAAAATAATCAACTCTCTCCACCTTCATTTTAATCAGCTTCTTTTTCCTAATTGTCTTGACTGGCTCATTTCCAAAAAACAGCAGTTTAATGGTTTAGGAATCCAATTAAAAAAAGATCTTTATAAAAGCTCGTTTATTAAACCTCTGTACATAAAAATGAACACATATGTACAGCAAGTTTACATGAAGAAGGATGTTACAAAAGATACAGTGGTAATTAAAACCGACCCACATAAATAAAAACTTATAAAAATACTTGAAATGGTGAAGATAATGCTGGTAATCCCTGATCATTTTCATCCAATTTCCAAGATTTTGATGTGGGAAATCTTAACATTAGCACTTCTTAAAAACATTCTGAATATATTAAACTTATCTACAGGATAATTAGCAAAATCTATAAAGTATAGATTATTATACAAAGAACAGATATAAAAAAAATCACCAATCCACCTGAAACTCAAGGACAATATAATTCTTAGCTGAAGTAATGAACAGCAAAACAACAAATTCCTCTTCTTAGAGTTTCATGTATTTTCATGTTAAGAAAATTGTTCTTAACAAATCTATAGTCCTGTTATTTCTTAGTGGAAGGATGCAATTTGGGAAAATTCTTGTGTATTTTCTGGTCGCATTGGTCCTGGTCAAGGTGGAAGTCCTGCATTAACACTTCAGTTTCAAGGAAGAACAGGGCAGAGCTGTATTTGTCAAGATATTCTCCTTCCTACAAAAGGATGAGGAAGGTTATCTGAGTTTGTAGAACTGGAGGAGTAGAGTAAAGGGTGCAGGAATTTGGACATAATGAAACAAAGGAAGACCAGTTAAACTCAAGTCTTTTTCTTTTGCTGGTTTCTTGGGGAGTTCTTTAACACACTTCTTATTCGAAGATACACACCTGTTGATTCTGCCATATTTTCAAATTCAAATGGTGTTATACCTACAGCAAACTTGCTCATATCAGGAACAGGACTTGAGTTTTTTGTGGATGATTCAGTGCTTGTCACCACTTTATTACCACCTGCATTTTCTCCATTGTTAACTTCACAGTTGGGAGCAGGCATGGTGTTATCCAGCATGCCTTCAGAGTCTGAATTATCAGGATTTTCCTTTAAATTAAGTAAATTACCTTCTGCATTAGGACCAGTTAAAGAATGTTCATTTTCTGATACCTGTTCGCTGACACTAGAAATCTTAGTTTCCACCGTAACCATCTTTTCAGATGATCTTACTTCTGCAACAAGATCTATTTCATTCCTAGACGGCGATGATGTAACAGAATTTCCAGTTAAAGGTGTATCAACAGGGATATCAGAGTCACTGTTTGTGCTTTCTGCCTGCTCCAGTGCTGCCCAAATTAACCTCTGCTGTTCCTCTAGCTCTTCCAAGGTTAAAGTATCTTCATCCATGGTTGAATCCACTATTTTTGGTTGAGGAACAACATCACTGGAAGGATTCAATGGTGGAGTTGTCTTAGGAAGAGGAGCGTGGGTGGGTGTTGGAGGTTGAGTTGGTGTAAGACTTTGTGGAGTAGGTGGAGGCGTGCCTTGTGGTAAAGGAGGAGGAGTTGAAATCAGTGGAGGTCCAGGTGGCAGTGGAGGTTGGAACTCAAAACTGTTATGAGCTTGAGATCTTTGAGATGCTTCGACATCTGGAAACAGATTAAAGAACAGTTATTAGAATCTGAAACCTGACTAGGACGAGATTCAAGTGTGCCGATAGTCCGAATAACTAGCACACTAATATAATCCCATACCTGTTTTTCAGCTGAGATAGAATAAACTTTTTGAAGGTTTCAACATCCACTGAAACTACCTGATTTGGTATTTTAACTCCCAGCCATTCAAGGAAAAAAAAAACAAAACATAAAAATCCTCTTGAATTTATTCAACAAACTCTTTCCCAAACTTAAAACACGCACAAGTACCCTTCCTCATTCATAGCAAATCCAAAAGCAAAGCTAAAAGTTTCTCTATTTATTCTAACATTAAAACAACACCAAGTCCTCCTTTGACTTTTTTTTTTTTTTAAAAGAAGTTGTGAGTTTGAAACTTCCTACAGTATTTCATCCAAATATTTTATGATTTGGAGATCTTTGGAACAGAACTTTCTTTGGGATACACCAGAAGTAAAGAGATCAAAACTGGTAATTCAACATTCAAATTTCTTTGAGCACATCTGAAATCTCCTGGTTGGTAATAAAAGATGTGACAATCACAGCAAAAGAAAATACTCATTCCTGAAAGGCCCAAATGCAGCAATAGTAGGACACTGCTAGCATATATTAGCGGTTACCTTAAACATTACTGTAAAAATATTAGAACATTGACTTCTCATTATCAATGCTAACATTTTAATTCAGACAAGTTACTTTGAAAATAAAAATTGAAACTAGGGAAGGAAAAAAAAAAAGCAGAATAACTATACCGGAATCTATGTCCATGTCAGCTACTGTTTCTTCCAGGTTGTCTTCTTTTGGTCGTTTTGAATGATGATGACTTGATTTCGATGCAGGCCTTTTATTGCTAGATTTTGGACTTGGCTGAAAAGAAATGATCCAGGAAAACAGAAGAAATTAGAATTAGATTATGCAATTTAATATGTCCAGCTATAAGAATAGGTTTAAAGCAATTTTGTAATTATACAATTATTTGACTGAGTTTGTAAACTAGACACCGAAGTTTAAGAAATTTAATGCAACTGAACAGAACTGAAATTTTGCTTAGGTTTACATGGCAAATGAAAGGACTGTGTTTTCTCAAGTCACTGTATTGAAATTACCCCGTATATCATGTCTACAGCAAGTAAGTTCTCTTATTAGGGAGTTCTGGAACCAAGACCACTTTTAGGCTGTAAAAGTTTACAGCTTCTTTTTTTCATAACCGTTTAAAAAATACTGCACAACTGTGATCTGCCTATGAACACTGGAAAAATGGAATTTACTCTAAACATGAAGCTCTTTTTTTGTTAGAACAGATAAACCAAGATACTGACTATCTGACTGGTTCACTGCAGTGAAAAAAAAATCATTACAGCGTTACTGTAAAACTAACAAAAGCATCAGGATTTCACACCTGGTAGTTTCAATAAGTCTAAATGAAGATATAAAGAGAATCATTGGCTTCGCTAAATACGATAAAACTTTTTTTTTAATTAACAATATTAAAATATATTTACCGCATGAAAATTAGTAAGGTAGTTAGCAAAAACCTCCTTCTGTTGAGATGGCTGCATGGGTATGGAACCAAATATCTGCCATTCCTACAACAATAAAAAAGAGAAATAAGGCTGAATGATGCGTATGATTGGCTAAAAACATGACAGGAAAAAATTAACAGAAATGCTAAGACATTAACAAGCCCAGACAAATTTATTTTCTTGTCATAAACCTCATTTAACAGGGGTAAATAGAACTTAAATACGAACTTTTGGCCAGAGATTGCGCACCGGTCTTATGCAGCTTTCTTTAGTCAAAATTGTGAGAACACCCACAGTAACTTTCATATTCCAAGAATATTCTGAAAATATAGATAGGGGGAATGAAGAGGCACTCACACTTGTAAAGTTTTGTCTTTACGAGAAACCCAAATATGTTAGTCTCATAAAGGAAATAAATACCCCAGAAGCATGGTCAGATATATCAGATAGATGCCATATCAATTACCTCAGCAGCTCCCACCCCCAAATCAAGCACTTAAAAGGCTGTTGAAAGAAAATCATCAGATGCAGAATGCATAACATTAAACTTAACATAACATTAAACTTAAATTGCTAACTGCAATGACTGTTACTCAGCACGCTGTTCAGAAAGAGGGGAGAGTCACTTACATCTGGAATCCCACTTGGAGTGGAGATATTAAAGCCTGGATAGTTTATCAACTTAGAGACATCATAAGTGACACGTCTTGGTTGACGAGATCCTTCATCTTCTGCTCCATCATCATCTGTAACAAAGTGCAATTATTATTGATGCTAATTAATGTCACTGAGGAAATCTACAGGATTAAGAACCCATGGTGTTGTTTTTTTTGAATACAAGTAATTACAATAATACACGAAGGCTTTGAAATCCACAAAGGCAGTAACAGAGACCAAACCTATCAGATACGTGCAAGAAGCTACCCCATAAACCTGACTGGGTATTCATAATATTACTAACATTTATCTAGCATTACTAGCCTCAGAAATTGGCATCAGGACTGTTCTCTGGGATCTGGCATAATGTCGGTCATTAGTAAAAACCTGGTAAATTACTCAGTAAATTGGGTTTTCAAAAAGATGTTCTTTGCCTGCTGGTAGGCTTCTTAGACTTGTATCAAAGGTTGGTTAGAGTGAAAACACACTGACAAAGTTTCTTTATTCAATCATTATAGAAGGAGCTCTTTCACTGCCACAGCACAGCCAGATGAAAGGGGAGTATTTCTTATATGACCGTAGAAAAGAAAACGTGATTTAAACTTTTTCACTCTTCCATAAGGATGATGGTGGTTTACAAACTAGGTACTTGTACTTCGTCTTCTGAAAGGAATGCAGCAAGCATATTGAAAAATGCATTCCCAAAGCACATTCCTTACCTTTACCATCATAAAGTGCAAGTCCTGAGTACTCCATTTCAGCCTCTTTGAGCCAACCTGGTGGATAACCCAGCTGACGCATGCGATATATAAATGGAGGAAGACTCTTAGCTGTGACACCAAGAGCATCTTGAAGTTCCCCACTGAGTTAAAAAAAAAAAAAAAAGTCCGTAACTGAGTTTTGACAAAAGGAAATTGATATCCTGTTGAATTTTGAATTATCAAGTTGAAATGATTTAGCTGAAACTATTTTGTCAGTCAACCCCAGAAATAAAAACTTTAGGTCAAAAAAAAAAACAACTCTGATGTCAAACATAATGTGTAACACACCCATTTCTCATATGGTTAAATACTGTACGAGAAGCAACGCTACTCTGAAAACTTAGCTCCTGACCCATGGTTCACTGCCTTAACTGTAGCTATCAGGACAGGAAGGGTGAAACTTAATGCAATACTAAATTTATTAATGTTTTCTGTAGAGACTGCTATGGCCAAATTATGTTTTTTGTTTGCTTTTAATATTTTGAATAGAGAGTCAGGGTTATTAAATTAGCAATAAGAGTTATGGTTTGAAAAATGTGCTATTTGTTAAACAAAATTTTATTGGGCAAAGAAATTCTAACATAATACAGCCACAGTTAAATAGGACTCTGGAGAATAACATCTGGCATTCCAAAGGAAGAAAAAGTCATTCCAGAAAAGCATTGCAACAGCTAATGAAAGGAAAAGAGATACCTAATGACTCCTGGTTTAAATTTTCCAAACCTCTCTTCTACTTCTTCTGCATGATAACGCTGCTGAAAATTCTGATTGCTTGCTTCACCACAAGCTTCCATATACTCCTTTCTCTTCTCACTTATACGAGCTGCATTTCGTGGCTTAAAGATAATATAATTGGGAAGTTTAGGTTTGAACAATTTACAATTTATGCTTGCCTTCACCCAACATAAAAATGGTACTCCTTTCCCTCAACAAGTTTTTTTTTTCCCCCCACATGGCTGAGTTATATCAACAACTGTAATGAAAGCTACATATCAAACAAAAAAAAAGGAGTATTTGCATTTAATCTAATGGCAAACAGGAGGAAAGACCACTCAAACTGAAAAACGTCCCTAGATAAAAGGAGACATTCAGATCATTATGTCATGAAAAATAACTTACATTCTGATTTAGCGAGTTAGAACTTAGATGTATGAACAGTATAATTTATTCAAAAGAGACGAATAATTATTTGTACATCCTGACCAATGCATCTAATTTTTGGAATGGTGCAGTTATATGAAACATTTTTTGAAGAGAGGCAGTCTTTTAAATACTGATATAGAGTTTACCTTTGGACAGTCTTTCATTTGATGCTCTTCAGAGCCACAATTGAAACAATGCGGTTTTGGCCTGCTTAAAAAATGCAGAAGAAATTATTAAACCCCCAGATCATTATTCAATGTTAAGTGCACTTAATTCTTTTAAACCTTATTGGATTTTTAGTCTTAGACTTTGAAAGAAAAAAAACTTAAGTACTGCTTGTTGATTTCATATGCTGTCATCTGCTTTTCTTAAACGGACTACTTAACATCAATCTTCAAAAGAGAGCAACAGAATTTTGTTTCACGGTCATAAGTAGAACTCAAGAATTGAGAAAACACAAATACAGCACTGTAAGAATAAATAATGCATGAGAGTGTGTGGAGAAGAAAAAACTAAAATTATAGCAGAAAAGCAGTACTTCCAAGCAGAAATAAAGTTTTTATATTCCATTTAATAGAGATCTATTCCTTTAAGAGGGAATAAAATAGTAATAGAATAATTCAGGTTGGACCTCAGGAGGCCTACAACCCAGGTTCCCACTCAAAGCTGGGTCAGCTATGAGATCAGACGAGGCTGTCAAAGGCTTTATCCAATCAGGTCTTGAAGAAGGGAGAATGCATAACCTTCCTGGACTACATGACCCAGGAGTTTACTCTCCTAATGGTGAAAAAGCTTCTCCTTTCATCACATTACAGATAAAATTCACTGATGGATTTCTGCTTCTGATTAAGTATGTAAACACTGCATTTATTGTCACTAGTTAAGCAAACCAAAACATACGTCCTAAAGCTGATGATATGTCCAGAAGAAGGAAAGAGAGGATGTTAAAACAAGAATTTTAAGTCTAGAATACAGATAAGGAATCACTCAACTTAATACTATTGTAGTACAGCAATACCCGCATTCCTCTTTTCATGCTGGTATCATCAAAGGTCTGACAGTTTTTACAAAACAGAGAATCAGCATTGCAGAAACAAATAGAAGAGCATGACTACTACTTTGGAACATCCTTGTCCACAGTTTGAACAAGTTATATATATATATATATTAAGAAACTGCGTACTGAAAACCTGAAATGGAATTTCAACTGCCTTCAAGATTATTTTTCCTTGTAAATTCATGCCACGGGAAATATTTTCAACATTATAGGAGGGAATATCCCAATCTCTTTACAAGATTTTAGAGAAAGGCTTTTTATTGAACATTCATTTTATCAAACTAGGATGGGAACCAGAAGCAGAGATGAAAGGGTGACACAAGAATGAGCATCCAAAGTGACACCTGCCCTCCCTTTGAAGCATGCCTTCTGCTTCATCTTTACCTAGTATTTGAACACAAACATTCTGCAACAATTCAAGTATTTTATCACTCTTCCATACCATGAGAACAACCCTTCAATCTGTCTTCCCTTCAGCTGGTAGTATTTCTAAACAAAACATAGTTGAAGTCAACATTTCCCTTCATCTTTGAAATTCCTGATAAAAGCTTGCATGGCTCTTGTTGCAACTGAAATCAATGACTTCAGATTCTACAAAGACCACACAAGCTTTCAAGTGGAAAGTCAATTAACTTCACTTCTTACCCTCCCATAAAAGCTATGCAATCAACTCTTAGGATCCCTCTGTCTTAGTAGTCTATAAACTAGTCAGACAGGAAATTGTTCTACAACATAGTACGAACAATGATAGCACACCTGTGCAGGGATGACAAAGCAATCACTAAAAAGACAAGCAACAGAAGAACAGACCATAAACAACTTTGGAAAGTTTTTACACGTCCATTACAGACCCTTCCTAAATAAAATGCAGTAAACCACAGATACCCACTGACTGCAAAGCTCAGCACTGGTTTACTTAAACTTATGGCTCAAGTATGTTCAATGGTTTAGCACATATGGGAACAAACAGTATACATCTGAACTTTTCAGCTCAAAACTTTATATTTAAGAGTAATACAAACCTTTTTGGTTTTACTTGTATTTCTTGTCCATCTAGGGAGAGAATCTGGCTGAAAACTTGATGATATCTTTAGATTTCAATAAGGAACTGCTACTGGATGAAGCAAAATTTCAATCTCATTTAAAATATCAATGGTAACCTACTGCTGCTTTGAATAGAATACTGACTCTTCTGGATTAAATTACAGATGGGTGCTTAAAGTCAATAATTTAGAACTATAAAATTATATCCACTTTTAAGGTGGGCTCGTATCATTTTCTACTAACCAATTTCTATCCGACAACCTATTCTGTTCCTTTTCAGCACTTGCTAAAACTAGAATCCTCTTGTTGAAAGGCAAAAGTATCACACTAATGATTTTGATATACTTTATATCAATCTTATTAATAATATACTTTGGTAGAATTTCAAAAATATAACTTCTTAACTGAGCGTAGACAAGTCATGTCATATGCTACTTGTGTTTGCATTTTGACTGCAATTTATCAGCTGCTCTGCCTATTTGTCTAGAAAACTATGAGGAGAGAAGAGGCTCCCCAAGTGAGCCGGCATGGAAAAGACTTAGGAGGTTCAGTAAAGTTCAGAGGCACGTCAGTTTCCAGAATCTAACAGTTGTTTAAAAAAAAAAAAAAAAAAAAAAAAAAAAAAGCAGATGCCAGGTACTAGTGAAATCGACATTAATACTTCCATTATTTAGAACCATGGTATCTTATACACCATGTAACTCACTATTTAGGCTCAATGTCTGCGGGAGCTGTCAAGAAAGGTGCAATAAGTACATTTAAAGAGTAATACCAAAGCAAAGCTGGCAGATATGAAAGTTTAGCCAGACTTAATTTTGCATTTTAGGTACCTAACAGGAATTTCTCCTATTTCCTTGATTTGGAGGTTGAGAGATGGTACAAGTACCATTTGGAGTAGGATTGTCCCAGTGCATTACAACAGAGGCAGCTTTCCAAATGTAGCACAGTGCATACACAGTCAAAGGCAGGCACAAGAAAACCCAGGTTAGCTGGCTTATAAATTTCCAATTTTTCTTCAGATACAAATAATTTTTTAACACTACGAAGCGACCTTTATTTCAATTCTTGATTACGAAAATGAACTGTGAAACTGTCTCCTCTCCAGACACTTTTGGGAGAGGAAGCAATATTAGGAAACTGGGGAGATGAGATTACTTGAACAAGCTATTTCCTCATTTTTATCAATTAAATTTTGTCATTTGACTGCAATATAAAAAAAATTCTCCAGTATTTCCTTCAATCACATCTTTTAAATAATAGCTCTTGTACACAGCAGAGAACCAACTATAAAATGGATGCAAGTTAAGAGCATTACATAATTAAAAGACTTTCCTCCAGTTCCCAAAATTGGCAAAAATCACCTTAGAGAATATTCAAGTTGGCTGAGCCCTTTTCTTCTCCTCTAGAGGGAAAATGCTTATTCATATCTGGAATGAGCTTTCATTCCAAACCTGACTGCAGACTGGCCCAGGAAAGTTCTAATTTCACATGAAGTATTTACAGGGATATAGCATTCACTCTTCCCAAACATAAGTCTTCTAAAAATCAGCGAGCCAATCATATCAAAATACATATATACTTAGAGGAAAAAAAATCCACTAATTCTTCATTAAAGTTTTTCATCTCTAACTGATATGGTTTTGATAGCAATGTACAATGTACTGAAGCGAAATTGAATTCAATTTACCAACTGGCATTCTTTGGATTTGATAAACAGAAAAACCCCTTGTTTTAGGAAACAGGATACTTAGGTATTTCCCATCCTTCTGTCAGCTGTGGATTCTCATTTAATAAAGGCTGTCCCAGTTTATCGAGACAAAAATTGGTAAAATACAGAACACTTCCTACAACCTGTAGAAAAAAATTCAGAAAATTGTCAGAATGATGTCAGTATTTAGGTCAGATTATTGGTAGCATTTCTAAAAATTTACACCACTTGAAATTCTTCCAGCTTTTTCACCCGCTCTGTAAGAATTTACAAATAATACACACCCACACCTGTACAAATCAGCATTTTTTTTCCATTGATATGGCCAAAACATGGTGAACTTAACCATTATTACATTGATAAATCAAATTTAATGATAAGATCTTATTTAATGGCAATGTATATTAAGTACGTAGAATGAAGACCTACCATTGAAGAGTATATAGTCAAAAACTTACACTAAAAGCTTCCTTAATTTTTTTAACAGAATTAGAGCTTGCTGGTTTACAGTCCTCTTCCAAAAGAACACTGGAGGGCTGACATAAAAAAAAACAAAAACAATTAATTAGAAATAAGTGAGAAGATCTCCTAAATTAGTCAAGTATGTAAGAGACACAGAACATGCAGTACCACTACTATTTTTTCATGACACATTAGTTAAATAGTAGAATAGAAATATTTATGTTAATGACAATGCTTTCCACAGTCCAAAATACCATACAGATCATTTCTTTGTATCTTTCTCTTAATTTCTGAGATTAAAAAAAAAAAAAAGAAAAAGAAAAAGAAAAAGACAAAGCTGGGCCAAACATTATCAGACATATACACATTTAGCTTGTACCTAAAGAACTTTTCTTAGTTATTTGAACCAACTTATCACCAAGCTTATAAACAAATTTCAATGCAGACAACTTTAAGGAAGTTTTTTTTTTTTATAGAAAGGATTTTTTTGAAGAAGATCTACTGCATGTATTTGATGGTTCCCTGATTTGCATTTATGTAGGAAAAAACATCTAGAATTCAGCTACTTAATACTGAAATTTTGAACTTTTACACTGCTACCACTATAAAGATGTGAGAGAAGGAATGCCTAGTCATAATTTGAGCTTCACAGTACCTGTGGTTTAACATTGAAGTGTGTTTTTTCTTGTTCACCTCTTTGTTGCTCTTCATACTTCTGAACCAAGTTAAAAACAAAATCTTCAATTTCTTGATGATACTGCCTGCAACAGAATGAAGAATTATAAGAAGGTGAAGAAATAAGCAAGGCGGAAACATATACCAGATATCTTTTTCTAAGAACCTGCCATTTATGACTTCTTGAGAATTTAGAAAAGGAGCAGTACTCCTAAATGCCACCAACACAAATGTGATAACCTACTAAGAAGCACACCATTATGTTAGCGTGAAAAAATAATAAAAAAATGTATATATAGGCAGGAAAGGTTAATTTGCTGTATTTACCAACAACACTCATGAAACTCAAATTGTTATTCAGACTCACTTCAAGCTCCTGGAAGTCACACTTCATTTCATGCTATACACATTGCTAGTGAAAACAGCAGACCGCTTGTCATATCGTTAACTCTTTTCTTCCCTGCAAGCGTTATCAGGTTTATGTTATACATCCTTTCGACAAACACTAATATACCCAAACAAAAACCAAACGCGGCTTCCTGTCAGGACTTTTTCTTGAAAGGTAAAAGTACTTACTTAGAAATGACATTGTTCATAAATAAAATCTGCAACAGAGGTCCATCGAGTTTAGAGTTGTCCACTGAAATTCCACTAGAACAGAACAGATAAAAAATAATGGTTACTGCATTAGCTTTACTGTAAAAGCTCTCTGTCCTATTTGTTGTAACAAATAGTCTGTATTCTATAAGCAGAGGAACGTTTGGCCAATGCAAGTTCTATTATTTTAATAAGTTTCTGTTCTCTTAAACAAAAATCCTTCTCCTACTCCACGCAAATCATGCATGTTGTGAGGTTGGAAGAAAACAAGAGAGACATTTAATGACCAGGCACTGGTTTGTAAACAGCAAAATAATACTCTTATTTTACTATTTTAACGTACTTGTTCTTACTGCTGAACTTCACAAAGAACTGTTTCCCTAAAGGCCACATCAGTTACGTAAACAGACAGATCATAACAGCATGCAGAGAAAAAGTTACAGCACTACAGACTAAGTTTTTGATACTCGAGTCTGAAGGACTTTTTCAAGGATGACAACAGCAATTTAGAAGGCCAGTGTCAGCAGAGTGGGGGACACAGGCAGGAGGTTTCTAGATTTTGCAAAACACACTGCAGCTATTACCAGTCACAGAGTACCACTACTGCAAACATACACAAGTCATACAAAGCATTGTAAGCCAGCATTAACGTACCTGGGACGAGTCAAAATGTTCAGCTTCCTTTTAAGTTCCTGATGTTAATTTCTTGTTAAGGAATGTTACTTTCTTCACAAGACACAACCACACCTTAATTAATTGCAGAGTTGAACAAAACACCTAACAAAAATCCCACAGAACAACAAATCTTTCATCTCACTGCACAGAGGATTATTTACAAATCCACCTGTTGCTGAAAAAAAAAAAAAACACACCATAAAGTGCAAATGTAAGAAAGTATTTGATGTACTGGTTTCAGCTAGGATAGAGTTAATTTTGGAAAATTAAGAAAAAAAGGGTCTAGCTGTGTCAATCCAAAAAATTCATTACCGACACTATGCCTGAATTATCAGATCACCGGTCTGTTTTTAAAATCCCTATACTCATGACAAGAGTCAATAGTAAAATATACTCATAAATAGAAAATAAATAAATAACTACACGAACAACTAAGAATAACTAATAAAATGAGCATGAAGAAAACACCTCAGATTGTACCTGCTATCCCAACATCTATGTGACCTATCCCAACAACCCTTTAATGAACCAGTCACAATTTAACGGTTTAATATTATTTCTAGCTAGGTTAATAATGGATCTTCAAGGTGAACGTGCAACTATTTGTTTTCTCTATACAAGCAGGAAGGAGGAGTCCAGCACTAAGTGCTTTACCAGCCATCCCAGAACTCAACTACCTCCTCTGCCAAAGGAGGTGCCGCTGGTATAGAGCCGAGTATCCTGAGGGTAAAAATCCGAGCAAAATCCGAGGAAACTCCACAGAAAACTCGGGTGCGAACTCCCTCCTCGGCGCCCTTCGGGAGGCGCAGGGCCCCGGCCCGGAGCAGGCCCAGCCGTTCCCGTCAGGATATTCTCCGCCCGGAGCCGCCGCACCGTCTCCTCACAGCCCTGCAGCCGCTCTCGCAGCTCGGCCAGAGCCCCGCCAGGTCCCTCCTCCTCCTCTTCCTCCTCCTCCGGGCCGAGGCGAGGCGGCGGCGGCCCATCCTCTCCGTCGAGCTGCTCGAACAGCTCGCGGTCGCCGAAATCCACCTCAGCCGCCATCTTGAGCCGCAGCAGGAAGGGCGGCGCTTGGCGGGAGCGACGGGCAAAGGGCAGGGGGAGCCGCCCCAGCGCGGGGCCGGAGGACTACAACTCCCGGCATGCAACGGCGGCAGCTCGCCGCCGCAGCGCCCAGCCTCGAGCGCTTTGCCTACTGGGAGATGTAGTCTCCGCTCGCTTCGCGCGCCCGAGGCGCAGTGCACGCTGGAGGCTGTAGTTCTGCGAAGGGCGGGTTTCCCCAAAATGGGGACTCCGCCACCTGGAACTGAGTTGAACCCTTGTTTTAGCCCTACTTTCTCACTCCTCCACCTTTTTTTTTTTTAATTTTTATTTATTAAGTGGGGGTGCTATGTGGAAGGTGTGGAGAGAAAAGAATGGCAGGATGTGTTTCTGTGTCCTGCTCCTGCCTGGACCATGCGTTGCAGAGATTAAGGCGTTCTTATAACACACATTTACATAACAAAAAAAAACTATATAAATGATTTTGTTTTAAATTAACACTTCAGTACTTTCAAGTACCCTGAACAGTACATAAAGTATTAGCAAAGGGCTCCAGCACCTCCACTTTCTCACCACTGTTGTTTTTATTGTCCCTTGCTCTTCTCTTTACCAAAAGTGATTCCAAACTAACAACGAAAAAAAATTCAGTATTAATCCCTAAATCTGTGATCCATACCACTAATCTCCTTAAGAAACGTGTACTTCAAAACAGGCAAAGCAGAATAAGTGCTCTATTTCTAACCTCTCCTAACTTTTCTGACATCTCTCACCTATAGTTTCCTTAGAATTCGGCCAAAAGACAACTAATTAACATAAAATAAGACCTTAGAGAAAAAACTTCTTTATTATTAACCAGGGTTTTTTTGCTGGATTATGTGCCTATTGGCCTGGACTGCTAAATAACATCTACACAATGTTTCTTTCATGTTTCAAGAATTGAAAATAACTGTACAAGGTTAAAGTACAAAAGTACACAAGACAGTGGACACGAAATATCCATGTATGAGTTCATCCCATCTGCTGCTTGGTTTGAAAAGTAGAACTTTAACTAAAAAATACTGTCCTTCTAAAGTTCTGTCAAGTTTAATGGAAGTGGGTATAACCTGATTACAACACTAACACCAGTATCACTGATCTGATATTTACAAAAAAAATTGTATTTATCAATAAATTAAAGTCAATGCAACACCCATGCAAGCTAGAATGCTAGCTTTTTGGTGAACAAGGACCCAACATTTGAACAAGAACCTTCCAAAGTCCCCAACTTTAAAATTGCTTGTTTTCAAACTGCATCCATTCCTCGCATTGAAGATGTAAACCCCAATCCCATTCCTCTTTGCGTATGCGTCTGTGATCTTGCCATTTCATACTGTGCATCTAGATTTCTGAAAACCTCTTCCTGTTGTTTCAGCGTTTTGTAACTCTCTTCATCAACTGAACTACAGCCAGCTTCATCCTCACTCTAGAAACCAGATAGAAGAAAATAAACATTAGCTTTGTATAAGTGCTTTTCGTATGCTACAGCTGTCCTAAATTCTTAGTAATTTTCTCACAGGCATAAGAATTCAAGCATTGGATTTTACTGCTATAACATTCCAGCATAGCTTTTGCTCTCAGTGATAAAGAAACATGTATATTCCTTCACTAAGATCCTTTTTCTAACTCAAGTTAAAAATCTCCATTTATCTATACAGAGATAGCTACAAAATTTGAACATCACATTATGAATATTGAACTGTTACTATTAGTATTGAACAATTACCACTTGTCACAGATCTGAACAGATTCAAGAAACATGATCAAATTCTAAAATTTAATTTAGACATTGCTTGTAAACTTTAATAAGCAATACTATAAGTATTTAAGTATTGCTTATTAAATAAATTATGCTCATTAACTAAATTGAACAATAAGTTATACTGTAAGTATCACATAGCAACAGGTTAACTTGGAGAGTGCCTTACTAAGTAAGGATGTTAAAATATACCTGATGTCCCAGAGTTAATAGGAAGTTTAATTATACATTCATAACTCTTTACCTTAATGCCCATCAGTTTTCTGAACTTGACATTTTGGTCCTTGTTTCCAAAATTTAATTTTTCCCATATTTCTGCAGACTGTGATTTATCCTGCACAAGATTAAAACAAACATCGCCTTTTAACATACTTTCTTGTTAATATCACAATATAATAGCAAACAAATACAAGCTGTATTAAAAATGAGACCACTGTGTAGCTGTAGCAAAGCTGGAGGCAAAATGTTTTCAAGTTACGTCTGACATTCCTGCGTATCCCCACAGAAACTTTTTGTGAGGAAAATCTGCTTAACCACAGGTTTCAAAATGACGTATAATCTTTTCTTGGACAGATATATTCATTTTCATGAAGTTTGGGAACCTTGTCAGAACACAGGCCCGAAGCGAATTATGGAATTTATTTATCTTTAAATGAATGTCCGATGTTAGCCATCACTTTTCAGTAAGAGACTGCCTGTATTTGGTATTTACTGTGAAGTTTTATTTACTAATAAAGTGGACATTAAAATTTTTGAGGTATAATTGGATCTTATGGTATCAGCTGTTTTCCTAAGGCTTGTGTCACTACCACTTTTCATTGAAGGTGTGGTCACCTTAGTCCTTTCACTTCTCCAGTTTTACCCTGAATGTTTTTAATAGGGTGTATGAAAGCATTTTATCTGAAAATAATATTAATAAGCATTCCTGAACTACTGGTAAGATGTTTCCAAACAAATTTTTAAGAAAGTAAGACATTACCCCTTCCTTTTTGCCTTGCCAAAGCATCTTCCGCTTTTTCTCTTGTTCAGCAAATTTCATGGGATTCACTGCTGCTGGGTTGTAATAGCTAGGTACGGCTATTCCAGTCTCTGCTAGTGCTTTTGCTTGTAGTGCTGCCATTTGAGCTGCCATTGCTATTTGAGGAGTTACTTGTGTTCCCGATGCCAGAAGAGCAGCAACATTAATAACAGAACCTCCAGTGGCTGCAGCTGCTAAAGAACAGAACAGTAACTTGTATCAGTAAGTTCACACTTTTTTTTTTTTCCAAAGACAAGTACTTCCCTTCATTAGCAGCAAGCTGAAAATAAGAAATGCATGATAATTTATAAATGCCATGTTTATATTTTAAGAAACAGTTCTCCAATAGTTTTGGTAAAAGTCTAATGTACCTCATGCTTCCAAATATCACTGAACTGGTAACAGCTTCCAAATTTTTGCTTAGTGACACATACAGGAAGCGTCCAATAGACATCACAAAATTGTTTAGCAGCCTAACATACAACATTTTTGATACCAAGTCATCAATACTATAAAAGACAGTAAGAAATCCTAGGTTATTCCCCCGCCAATCTGTCTGATCCCCCGTCCCCTTATTTCCTATTTCTACTTGTCATTCTTGGATGGACCAATTTAACAATTAACCAAAGGAAAGACAAGCTGCACTCAGCACATAAGGCTGCATTATCTTCCACCCATGTTATTCTTCAGTATTTAATATAATATTCATAAGTTACCTGCAGCCATTTCCTGTTGCTTCTGTTTTTCAACCATTTCCTTCTCTCTCTGTTCTTGCAATTTCTTTGCTCTTTCCAACCTAGAAATAAATGCATGAGTATAAAAGTATTTAGACATGCAAAAGTCAACAGCAGCAGCTTATTTTTATATTACATTTCATTAAAATCATAACAATTTCTGACCTTCTGGCTAATGCTTCCTGTGCATCCATAGCTGTATTTCGTCCTCGAAAAGGTGGCGGACTTGGACTCCGGCTATGACTCCTGCTGAACCTTCGGGGCTTTTCAATTCTTTTCTTTCGCTCTCTGTAACCAAATTGAAGACATTTACTAAAACAATGAAGGTATATATACAAATCTTAATATTACATAAAGCATTCAATCATGTCTCTCAAAAACAGTAAAAAGATTAATTTGCAGAGCTCTCAAAAACAGCTTTCACAGAGATTATACTAGTAGAGTGGAACAGTCACACTTGCATTTTAACAGATTTAAAACCGAGTTTTTCCAACTTCAAGATCTAACAATATCTAATTCTGGGTATTCATTTACCCTTTTACTTAGCGTAAGAGATTTTTCATTCCAACTCCTGACAAGCAAAATTGTCATGTAACTTCTGGTACATCAACTCCAAGAAAACTAAAGTGGATCAAGGCTCAAGAAGATTTTAAAACAATTAAGACTTAACAGCGCTATTATTATGTTAGAAATCAGCATTGTGAAGTCAAAAACTGGAATACTACTCAAGGAAATTACTGTTCTCCTCCTCTCTGTACTTGCCACTAAATGTTCTTTGCGCTACTTTTTGAGGGAGGATATCAAACTAGATGGGAGAACTTATTTAAGCACTTTAAAAAAAAAAAAAGCTCTGAAGAAGGACAGTTATCTGTGCAGAGGACTATGATGCATGCATTATCTGAAGACTGAAACTGAGAAGAATCCAACAAATTTATTTTTAAGCAAGACAACAAAACATCCAGTGCATCTATCATTTAGTGACCTCTCCTCCCAAGTATAGGTTGCTGTTATAGGATATAAATCTAGTTTCTTTTAAGCAGCAGCTGCTAAAAATATACTAACTACCATTAGCAGTTATTTTTCTTTGCCAGGATGATTAATAACTACTTTACAAGAAATAAAAAGTTTATCCTTATTTAAGCCTCTGGTTCACGTTTTGAACGAAGTCATAAATTCTAGAAATTTCCAACAAAGCTTGAATTACAAGAGAATCACCAGATTTGCCATCAACAATAAGTTACGATGCACACGAGATGTTTCTGCAATTTGATAACTTAAATGTTCTGAACCATCTGAGGTAATGACTAACATGAGTACAGCCACTTTAAACGGTATTCAACTACTCAGTTTCTTCTGTTTGCAATTTGTGCAGCATCCCCAAACATCATGAAATGCAGCCTGAAGTCATTAAACAGATCCTTGTTTACATGACAAATCTGGTAGAATACAAAGGAGTCAAGCCTTATCTTTTAATAGAAGATGGCAAGATGCAGATTCAGGCACTGGGAAGTGACAGATCTGCATTCCTGAGATAAGATGTAATGCATGTTTCAAAGATACCTTCATTTTTGCCGTGCTGACTATTGTAGTTTGGTCTTGTCTTTGGTCTGATGCTTTATTGCACTGGTAAACATCAAGGAAATAAATATTTGAGCTTTTGTATTTAAGTATTTTCATTTGAAACAAGCAGATGGTGTCATGTTTTCCATCTTTCATTTAATCAGAGCAATGCAACAAAAGAAAAGGTGTATGTGCTCACAGAACAAGAAGATTACTTTAAACGCTAGTGAGGACAGATCAATTGGTAATGTGAGCTTGAGGTTATGCAAAAAATCACCGTGAGAAGGTCAAGCTCTACTGTTTATAAATGATATTGTCATAGCCTGTGAACTGCAACACAGCAACACTGCGTTTCATAAATAGGGGGAATTAGTTTTAACAAGCTAGGTTTTCACATCTTGCTTATCTGGCTTGTGAAGAGTTTTTCTTGAAGTCTGCCTCATAATTATCTTTCCAACAGCTGCACCTGAGCTCAGAAATGATTAATTGCTCTAGCTAGCTACTGATAAAGACTCATGCCTCATTTACTCTCCCTTCCCTAGCATATGAGATACAAAACAATACTTAAAAGAAATGGATTCTTGCAGCCTATCTATCCATCACAGTTAAAGAAATTCTTAAGCTATGATTATCCCTTACTATGTCTTCCCACAACTGCTGCTCTGTTTCAGGTAATTTGAATTCTATTGCAGAAGTTAAAAAGTGAAAGAAAAAAAGTTCAAGATGAGAAGTTTCATGGAGCCATTACACAAAGTGTTCAAAGTGACTTTTTATAAATTACATGTGTTTAAAGTTCTTAATACCTGTAAACAATGGGAAACCAGAACCTTACACATCATGTTAAAAGGTGGCTTAAGTACCAGTAAGCACAAATAATGTGTGTATATCAATTGAAGACCCAGCTCTACTCACCCCAGCTGAAAGTTTGGTAGAAAGCGCATGCCAAAATAAATCGACACAAACCATGTAATTCAACATGTTCTTCAGAAACATAAGTCTTCTTAACAGTTTCTCAAGTGGTGATGTAGCGTTACATTCTTAAGTCTCCAAAGGTCCACTGTAATATTGAGTAGTCATACCCACTATCTTCACCATTCAAATATGCAACTTAAAATATGCTAGTAAAAAATATAACTAAATGAACTGAACACTGACAACACTTTCTTGGGAACTTTGAAAGGACATCAGTTTGCATCCTAACTACTTGTTACTTTAGACAAGCAGGGTGGAAAAATACACAGCTGTCCCCAAATGTAGTCATTATATCATATTTCAACTTACTCATTCAGAAAATCCTACAGGACATTAAGAACGTGACACATGCAAATACACTGACACATGCAAATAGACTGAACTCCACAGCAAAACACTGAATGAATCTTCGGCTGGAAAACATTAACTCCTGCGCAGGGAGGAAAACCTCAACTCTAGCCTATTCCAGGTGAGGCATTGATCTCAACTCTGTCAGACACACAATAAGGTAGCATTTGTTCACCCAGATAGTTTCAACCTGCGCTTCTGGAATTTAACACTGAGGAACAAAAGAAAGCACCCAAAATATCAAGAAAAAGTAGTTAATATTCTTTTTTGCAAAGCTCAGCATGAAAGCTGGTAATGACTACGAAGAGTAGTACACAGACCAAAAATTGCCCATCTGACTCAGTTCATCTCAGCACTACACTACCTGTGCTAGTTCACCAAAAAAGATATACACAAATATTTAAACAGTTTGTTGAACAGATCAGAATTAGCAAACGCCCTGTTCAGAAGGCCCACTTCTCTTTTATGACATACACATAAAGACAGATAATTAAAGTAGTCTCTGCTAACTATACTACTCTCGCATAAGATACATGAAAATGTCAGTTGCATCTTACTGTTTTGTTTTGTCCTACATAAATATTCCTAACTTAAGATGGTAAACTCAGCTCTGACACAAGAAATCCACAGAGCTTGAACTGTGGTAATCATACCACTCAAAACATTATTTACTTTCCTTCTAAATTATCAGCCAGCTTTAAAACAGTGGTTTTAGACAATACCCTCAAAGTAACTATTAAGCTTCTTGAATTGCTAACATGAAAACATAGCATGAAAAGCTGAGAAGCTGAGACACATAAGCTGTCTAGGACAACTGGTTCCATCAGCATAGATGCACTACCCAGCACTTAACCCACTGTGTTAATACAGCTAAGGGGAAAAAAACACAGTTACACTGAATAGGCATTAACTGGCCAAACCCAGCATTCCTTTATACAGCAGCACTCCACGGAGTATTCAACCATCTCCACTAAGCATATGTCCACGTTAACACTTACCTGCTTCTACTCCTAGTTCTGCTTCTGCTTCTACTTCTATGTCTGTGTCTAGATCGTGATCTTGAACGAGATCTTACACGGCGCTTTCTCTCTCTGCTGCGAGATCGGGATTTTTTCCTATCACGACTTCTACTACGATGACGTCTGAAACACAGGTCCCAAATTCCTCATGTTTAAATTCAGATTTTAGTTAAGGACTTACATTCAAGTTTGTCACCACAGGTCAAAAATGCATCAGGCAAGGTAGGATGGACTGCAAATAGCACATGGAAACGTTCATGCCTGAAAGAACTTAGAACTTGGAGATGAAATGAGAATGGAATGAAACACTACCATCAGCCACCACTGACAAGTGACTTATGCAGAGTTTACTTAAAACTGTCATACTCATCAACATAGCTATTTTTATTTGTTCACTGAAGTGCACACCTGCACCTCTTTCCTGTCAATGCCAATAGGGAACATAAAATATGCTCCACTGGTAATTTTTCTATAATCTGTTTGCAAATTATAAACTTGGGTTAACATTGACAGATCACCTATATAAAAACCTTAGAGGTACTTAGTAGCTTTACTCAGAACTAATCTGGAAAAAACAAGTAGCAAACACACTATCCAATCAAATCCGAAACATGCAATATAAACTGATACTTCAGAGTTAAATTAGGTCAGCAACAAAATTCAGTTGTACGTTAAAGTCAACCCAAATTCTAGACGCTGTTTTTGTGTGTTTTTGTTTTTTTTTTTAAATCATATAAAACAATTTACCTTTCACGAGACCTGGATCTTGAATGACTCCTCCCCCTTGATGATTTTCTCTCTTTGCGTTTATGTCTATCCTCACCATTTTCAGATGAGTTTAGGCTATCTCTGCCCTTGTCAGAAGAATGTTCTTTGTCATTGTGGTCTTCAGATTTGTGCTTCTTGGAGGACTTCTCTTTGGATTCGTGTCTTCTTGCCTGTTTTAAGAAGAAGTTGGTTCTTTCAGGAAAATAGTGCAACAAAGAGAGTTAGTATGGGTATCAGAAGATAAAAAATGATAAGTTGTGATGCAACATTAGTAACCTTAGGAGTGTGACTCAATCAAGAGTGATGGGCTACTTTACCTAATGCCACCATCTACCCAATGTTGCAAATGCACACTATAATTTATCCCCATTTTCCCTCCCCCCGGCTGTCTAAAGGAGTTTTGAAAACACCCATCAAGGTATCTTTACACAGCTTCCATGAGAGTTCACAGCATTATAACCAAAACAACTGTCATTCTCAGTCTTTGTCCAAAATTTAAAACACATATTATGTGCCTATCTGACAACTTACGGATAAGCATATATACACAATCACATTTCTAGTTAACATTAAGTATTTGTCTAAGTCTACCATGTAAAAAGAATCATTAAAATCCATTCACACAGTTGCAGACATACACTATTTTGCTTTTGGAACTAAAATACTCCTCTATGCATCAGTAGATAATTGTTTTTTAGAGCAAAACTCTCTTCAGTCAGTAACTTCCAACAGTTTGTAAGAAGCAAAATAGAAAGTTATATGGTCAATCCCATTTTTAGTATTTAAAACCAACATGCATTACTCCAGTACCTCCCACAGTAGATTTAAATTAAAGATTTGCTGCTCCACCATACTGCAATTTCTTCCTGCAGTATCTCTTAAAAAAAGATTCCTTTTTATAGCTGCAATGCTAAAAATACTTAGCAAGGACAGGCCTGATTTTTGCCAGTGTTTTCCTTGGAGACTAAGTCATGACATCAACACCTTTTCTTAATATACCCTGTTTATTTTGCACTCTTTCTAGCATAGCCCACTTAAGCCCTATACTTAACAATATTTTGCTTCAAGTCAAAATTTTATGATACAAGCATTTTAGACTAAAACTCAGTTCATTTTTTTCTCTTATCTAAATCTATTTTATGTAAAATACTCTTAAAATCTGTCCATAAGCATAACCCTGTGTCAAAACAAACACATCAGGAGGTGATGCTGTAACAAGCTTATACCCACTTATCCAAACATTTTTAACTTCTTATTCATGTCTATCAGGTTCTAAATATATTCAGTTATAATTCACATAGATTTGTGATTGTTAAGATGCTTTTTCCTGCTTTTACAGTATTTTAACTCCTTGAAGAATTACTTGGTACATAAAAACACAGTTGAATAGTTTAAGGTATTACTTGTACATTATTTTTAAATATGCATTTATATAAGTAGCTGTTCTGATATACATATATATCTTAAGAAGAATTATCAATATTTAGTATGTAGTCTACAATGGTCTTGATCTTGCAAATTAATGAAAACAGTAGATCTACCATGCGACAGTTCATAATATGCTCACAGTGAAATTTAGAAAACGCTAAATACACTAAAACTAGATATAACAGAATGATAAGAACACTGGACAATTTTAAACAAGGATTTTTTTTTTCTGAACATGAAAACCACTTGTGTTTGTTTTTTTGTTTTTAAATCAGTCTTCCAGGCACACACTTAGTAATAAACACCATTATATCCCATAACGGATTTAAGATACTTTTAAGGGAAATATGAGTTTGAATGACTAATAGTTACCTTATCATGAAGTAGGCTTATAATTTTGCTATCTGAGTCTGCAGCGTCTTCAGTTCAGTCTCTTCGCGCATTAGCACGCTGAGTATGATTTATTATAGAAATGTTATCATGTGAGCTAAACAATATATTCAATTTCACAAAAATTCTCCTAGATTATTTTTCCTTTTCCTCTTTCCTTTTTTTTTTTTTTTAAAGAAAAAAACAGAGCTTCCATTGGAACTGGGGAAAAAGTTCCTGACCCAGGTAAAAGTTAGAAGTCCCTCATCTGACCCAGCCTGCTATTGCCCCACATGGCTTTAGCTTCCTTTCTATTTTGATGTTCCTGGATCGTTCATTTCATCTCTTCTCTGGTGTGTAAGCCAGTGATTTCCAAAGCATTATTGATGCTGTCTCTTCCACTCCCTTATTTTTATATATATATTATGAAAAAAAAAAAAGAAAGACAGCCTTCTGAAATTTTGCTGCTACTGTCATGTTTCCAGCTGACCTAGCTTGTTTGTCAAGCTATGAGTCTTTAGAATTAATAGATGCAATAGACAGAGCTCAGTCAGGTGGGTAATTGTTTTTAATGTATTTAAGTAAATTGATATTTATTATTGGAAGTCCTGAACATTGGCCAGGATTAAAGCCACCGAAGGCTTTTGGTTAATGGAAGCTCTGTGAAAGTCATCAAGAACACCATTCTACTTCTCCATATGAATCCTTTCACTTGGCTGTTTCCACAAAAAAAAAAAATAGAAAGAAATAAAAAAGAAATTAAGTTACTAGTTTCTGAAAGTGATTTTCTATAAAACTATTACCTTGTCAACATGATGGCTGCAATCATGCTTCACTATGAAAGGATCTCCATATCCATTTTTAAGCTTAAAGTTTCCAATTTCTTGTACTTACCATAAAAGTCATTTACATAGGTTTACACATATGTGCATTACTACAAGGTACTTTTAAAGCTGTACTGTACAATTACCTAATCACTACAAAGCATTAATTACCTCTTTGCTCCTGCTCCGGCTTCTGTGTTTTCTTCCTTCAGCATCTGGAGAAGAATATATTTATTATCATTTACTACACTAAAGAGGAGATCAGCTGACTATGATCTTTCAGTTTCTTTTAGTTATTCCACTACATAAAGCCAAGAACAGAGACTTAAAACACAAACAGTACTATTTGAATACATACTGCAGAACATGAACTCTAACCATAAACAATTCATTCTTTGCATTTGTTTTAGCTCTGACAGCAAAAAGTAAGTTTGTGTCATATTCTAGGCACACTGTATTTTTCCAGTTAACTTCATTTTTGTCACAAACCATGTAAATGTATCTCTTACTAACCAAACCTAATTAAAATAAAGACAGTAGTACATTTGTTTTTTCCTGGTACTATTTTTATTATTAGCCTTCCCATCAGATCCTATGAAGACTAATAACGCACATCCTTAACACTTCTACCATTTAAATTGAAAAAAAACTCAGTATAACATATTTGAAGCTACTTATTTTGATTTTGCATCTTATTCTTTTCCTGTTTTACTTTCCTGTTACTGGAATTGTCTATGAAACAGCTTTAAAGACATTTCAGTTCTATAAGTATATACAATTTAATTACATGAAAGTAAAGAAAAAAACAAAATCAAAACAAAACAACAACCAACAGAACTTTACTAAGCATCTTTGCTTATATGAAGACCATACCTGACTTCCGTCTTCTTTCCCTTGACCGTGAGCGGGATCTTGAATAATGATGCTTTGATGTTCTGGGAGAACTAGAGGCATCTGATTGTTCCTTTTTCTTCTCTCTTTCTGGAGACGACTTTTCTGGGGCTACTGCCTCTCGTTCTGTATCACTGCCCTACACATGAAAACAGAATGATTAAGAATCAAAAACTTCAGATTTCAAAACAAGAAAAAATTATTTACTTCATACTTCCTTGGATGACACAAAGTTGTTTTCCGTGAAGACAAGCCTGTGAGTAGACACCCCATTATTAGTTAGGCAAGAGCTGGACAGCCTTGCAGCAAGCTGTGTAACTGCATACAGATTGATTTTTCAAAACTTTATTACAGAACTAATGTACAGCAACATTTTGTTCTCTCATAACATCAGAATGCGCTTTACTTTTTCCATGAGCTTTCAGTAAAACTACACTCTGAACTCTTGTTTTTATTACTTTTTTATTACTTTGAAAATAAGGCAGCTGATTTTTCCTGAACAACAGATACGAGTACTAATTAGATCTCTTGATCACTGTGGTTAAAACAAGCGTATTAATGGTAGACTTTCTTAGTAACACGCTACAGCATGTTATGAGATACAAATCTATAGAATTTTATTTCAGCTACTACTGTTCAGTCTGCCCAATTCTTTATTAATTTGCAGATGTACAGAAATTTATCTGTACGTCCTTTAGAATGTAACAGAACCTCTAAAAGTTAGAGAGAAAGCAGATCTTTACCTCTTGTTTCACATAGTACGCCATACCTAGTTCAAACCAGATCAACATCTGGAGCATTAAACACTTAAGACTGCATCTACAGCATAACTTTAACTACTGCCTCAGTGACCATTCCGAATACTATTAATACTCCACCCACTATCCTGAAACAGCAGGAACCAACTCCGTAATTTCTGATCTTAGCCATCACAATCCTCAGCATTCCTCATCTATCAGATGCTTCCCTACATTTCCTCCCCCTCTACTCAGTCCCTCCTCTTTTTAACCTAAGGTTTCCAAAAAAACTCACCTAACAGTAGTTTCAAAGAAACTTTCAGATCTGTATTAAATAACGTTTTGAAGTTACTTGAAATTATAAGAAAAATACCAGCTAACTCTCTAAGTTAAATGTAGTATTCAGTTGAATAAGCCCACTGCCACATTTTCCTAGTCCCATTACCCATACACACTGCTGTTCATTAATGTCCTGGTGCTCTCTCAGCCTTCAGAAATTACAGAGCAAAAAAAGCTGACAGACTTCAATGAGACTGTTTTCAGTTCTTAAATTATTGGTGGATTGGCCATGGGGTCAGGATTTACATGTCACCTAGTACTGCAGGGTAACCTCAAAGATAACAGTTGCAATTTAGATGCAAAGCAAAAAGTCCATAAATAGTTTTCAAGCCTTTTTTACAGGGAAAAAAGCCAATTTTTAATAGATGATGTAAACTGAGAAACCATCCTTTTCATGAAGAAAGTAAGTTTTCTCCAAAAGTTCTGTTAGGCTATTGGTCAAGTTTCAGAACAAAAACTTACAATATCAGACTCAACACCAAAAGCTACTTAAAGTCCATACAGAAAAGCCTTACCATGTTAAGAGCCTAGTTTTTCTGCACACTCGAAAAAACTAGGTAACTTTTGGAAAAAAAAATTATTCGCATCAGTTTTAGAAAGCTACTTCTGCAGCACCTTCATGTGAAGCCTAACAATTTTTAAACATTAACAAAACTAATCCCTCAGCCCGTGTACGAAGGGCGGTGATCTTTTTTGGACTCCAGCAGAGAAGTTTCCCAACAACGTTAACCACACAAAGGGGCAGAGATGCAACTAATTAACCACTAACCTCAACAAGACGATAAAAACAGCGGGCCTGTGAGCAATCACAAAGAAAAGTAAGAGGAAAAGGGGGGCTGCATCGACAAGAACCGAGCACGGCCCAACCGCCGGATCCTTTCCCCATTCCCTCTGCTGCCTACAAGCCTGCGCCCTGGGGGAAGAACCCGCTCCTACACCCCTAGCACCCCTTTCCTCGGCTTGGAAACGACAAAACTGAAGCCACGGGGCCTCTCTGCTTCTCCTTACGCCCGAAAAGACGAGGCAGAAACTTCTGGAAGCGGGAGGGAGAAGCAAAGGGGGAGCGCGGCCCCCCCCTGCCCGCGGCCCATCATGGCGGCGGGGAGCCGCCGGGCGCCATTTTGTCTCTCCCCGCGCACGGCTCCCCGCCGCCCACCCTCCCCATCCCGCCCTCCTCTCCCCTCCCGGCGCCCAGCACCCCCCGTTTCGGCTCCCTCCGCCGCTCCTCGGCTCCTCAGCGGCCCCTCACCGCCATCTCGGTGCGCCCGGGCCGCCGCCGCTCCCCCTCAGCAGCTCCTCGCCGCGACGCAGCCTCCCCTCAGCAGCGAGGCGCCCGGCCCCGCCCCCCTCCCTTTAGCCGCCAGGTGCCCGGATGGAACCGCGGGCGGGGCCCGGCGGCGAGCGGCGGGCGCTGCATTCTGGGGGGGGAGGGGGGAGGAGGGCGAGGCCGTGTCCTAGCAACGGCTGGGCGGGAGGAGCTCGCGGGTGGAAGAAGCGTGGCCCACGCCGCGACCCGTAGCGGCAGCAGCGCTCCCGCCAATTTGAAAGCCTGAGGTGGCTGAGGGGGGCGGCGGTGGCTCGGTGAGGGGACAAGGCGACAGAGGGGGGGAACATGGGGACAGGGGGCTGCTGTGGGGCAGGGGGTTTCTGCCTTTGGATTTTATCCACCTCAGGGTGTGAAAATGCCTGTCTTGAGCTGCGTTTGTCAGGCACGCCGGGTCATCAGCTGGGATTCGTGGCTCTTAGCCTTAAATTTTCTTCTATTTCTTTAATTCCTCTCACAATTTAAGTTTTCTTCATCTGTTTGTTCATTGCTCTCAATACTCAGGTTTTGTTTTCTCTGTGCACGCCTTTACAAGGTTTATTCCAATTCTCCTCCAGGCAAAACCACAACAATAATAAAAATTATAATCTGTACGCGTTCATATATCTTTTCAAAATCCTACTTTTCAGCATGTTGCCTATATGTTTATCGCAGGTCAGAATGTGGAATGACATAGAAATTCTTGTCAATGATGACACAGGAAGCGAGCAGCTCACTGTATGCATAGGACATGAATGTGGAAGTGCGTTGTACCAAGTGGATGCGCTACTTCAGATAACATCTTCAGAAAAGGTAGAATTCATGAAAACTGCCTTTTTCTATTTCTTAATAGCTATGACAACTTCTTTGATGTGTTTTGTAAAGTGATTCAGTTATTACATGTAACAATCTTTTTCTTTTCAGGTTTTAGCTAATCCCCAGCTGTACGCATGCAACTCGAGGGATGGCAGCATTATCGTCGTTGACAGATCAGTGGCTCTTCTTGACAGCACTGGGCAGTCTCTTCAGCTGCACATTCAGTTTGGTAAGTTCACTACCTTAGAATTAAATTAAAAGTCAAAACTGACTTTTAAAGACAACTGTTTTTGTATAATACAGCAAGTATCTTGTGTATCTACCTACCATAGAGGTATTATAGTGAATAACTAAACAATAAAACATGATTCTGTATGTCATTAACAAGCTATTACCTTAACAATTTAACTAGAATGCTTGTTAACTTTTCACTGCAATGGGAATAATGGATAGTGAAGCCACCCTCTGCATGTCCTTTCCTGTACTTTGTTTTATAAAAGTAAGTAACTCTGAAGAAATCTGGAATGCTGTATTGTCTACTTCCTATGTTTCAGACATGAATGTTTACTAATAAAAATCATGTAAGCTGACATTTTGATATCTTTTTCAGATACTAATGTGGATGTAGTTGGTATGTGTCAAGAAAGACAATTTCTTGTCGTTGGTGAGAGAAGTGGCAATTTACATCTTATTCATATTCCATCAAAACAAACCTTGCTGACTAAGGTATAGTACTTGTTCTGTCCTAATTTTGCTGAAAGCCTAGAATTTCTTTGGAGTTCTTTGGATTTGTTTCTTTCTTTCTTTCTTTCTCCAATATATCAAAATATAAATATTCCTGTGTTTTGAACACATCTTCTAGTTTGAACAAACAGATTACTTGCTGCCATAAGTAACAAATTAGCAAATTATATTTAGGAATGGTATGTATAAGCAATAGTAAGTTCTTCATGAAAGAGAAAAGCTTAAAGTTTGAGCTGATGATCAGTATTTCAAATAAAAATGTTTTGTTGTTGTTATGGTGGTGGTTTTTTTTGGTCATTGTTTTTACTTTTTTCCCAGATAAAACACAATAATATTCTTTATGTTGATTCCATCTTAGATTTTGGTTGAATCATCTTCAAGTGAAAAGACTTACTTAAATCTCTTTATTGAGAAAGATAAAGCAGATGCAGGTAAGCACTTTAATTTTTCTTTTCTTGTCTCTGTATTTGTCATTTTGGTCCCATTTAATATTTCTTAAAGAAGCTACAAAATAAATCAGATGCAGATTTAATTTGCATTTCAAACTTTAGATGTACTTTTAGTTCAGTGGGCTTTATCTGCAGGTCCTTGAAAATATTGGAAAGACAATCGCTTTTGGAAAGCTGAAAATTCAATTGAAAGTGACAAAATATTTGTTTAGAAATATTTGGTCAGAATTTATTTATTTATTTTTTTTGCCAGTTATTTCAGTTTCCTATCTTTAAGCAAGTCTCCTTACAGTTACTGAATAGTCAAGCTCAATATGTGTATTTTGTTGGATTTTTTTTTTAGGTGTTTATCATATGTTCATTCTCACAAGGAAGGGTTTTTTTTGCATTATGTGTCTCCCACTTGCTAAAACACAAGAAGGTAAGATATTTACAAACCAACTGGGATTTCAATTTGAGAGGAACAGCTGTGCTAAATAGCTTTTTCATGCATCTTTCAAAGGGGATTAAGGTATTGACTTGGGATTTTCTGCATAGCCCTCTATGCTTTTTAAAGGGAATCCAATATACAATTAGTTCAATAATTTTATTATTTTTTCACTCTTCCAAAAATCCCTTTCGCTTGTGTTCCTATTATTCAGTGGTTTTGAGAAAGTACTGAATATTATGCAAGCGGGGTTTTAAGTTGCAATATCAATTTGAACTGCACCGAAGAATATTGGGAATAACTAATTTAATGCTGTCTGTGTAGCTAAACATAGTTCAGATTTTCTGGAGTTCCATAATGTGGTCAATAGAAATAGAAACTGTCAAAGACAGTGGCTGGAGATCTTTTTTTTTTTTTTTTTTTTTTCTTTTTTTTTTTTTCCAGAATAGTCAGGTTAGGATAAACTATCCTAAGTGAAATTTAGTGGTGTTTTTTTCAGTTGAAAAAATATTTAATATTAATTTGGTTTTATCTATGCTTTTTTTAATGTAGCAATTGACAAGATGGATATGATTGTGGCAAAGAAGGTACGAAATACCTGCTAATCTGTAACATCCGTGTTGAAGTGCAAAGTTTGTAACAAAACTTTGTTGTGTTCTATTGACTACTTACCAGTTCATCATTAACAATTCATAATTGTGGTGATTATTTTTTCTGTTCATGGAGAAGCGAGAAGTTCAAAATTCACCTGTTTTTTATATGTAACTTTTTCTTTCTTTCTATTTTGTTTGCTTTACCTTCATCTTCTACCTCTATAGTTGCAAGGAGAGATAAAGACAGCTTTCATTCCCACAGAAGAGTATCACAGCCTTGGCTGTCAGAATTTTGTGATATGTAACTCGGTGAATAAAATCCATTTGATAATTGGGGTAAGTAGTAATAGAACGTTTATAATAATTGTTATGGGATCAATGATGGCATTTATTGATCTGCAACAAAATTTATGTCTAGCTGGTTTTAAAAGGGCTTTTTTTTTTTGCACTAAGACTTTTTCTCTTTAATTTCCTTCATTGTACATTTAAAGGTTATCAGTTTTTCTGTCTTTTTCTTAATAGAAAAAAAAATAAATAACTGTTATCACTTCAGAACTGGATCAGGTGTGAAGGATGGGGGGAAAACATTTTTACCCTGTCTGCATGACTTTAGTAAATCAGTGTAATTCCTAGCTCATACAGGGTAGATTTAGAGTCTTGCCCTTGGGCTTAGAGAGAGAGCCAAAATTGGCAAGAGGTTCACATTCAACAAAGGTTTGCCAAAATAACAATTAAGGTTATTACCAAATTTAAAAACAAACAAACAACAATAACTAAAAAAAGACTTTTTAAACATATGCGTTCACTGACAATAAAGTTAATGTTGCAATTTTCAAGAGTTTTATAAGTAAAAGGTCAACTGGAGAAGTAAAGTTGTCAGTGGACAAATTTCTAACATGTAACCCCATTTTACTTTCGTTTACTGCCAGGGTAAAGGTGATTATGTACTCTCCAAATGGGAGATAGACCCCAGCAGTAGCCTGGTGTCTGTTCGAAGTTTTGCTGATTCAAGTCTGATCAAAGGTAAAAAAATAAACATTTTTTTTTCTTTTTATAGGCAAGTGTAGAATTCATATTTAACTTCTGAAAATAAGACATCAGTTATCTTGCTGGTTTTTAGTAACAGTATACACATATACCAACTGGAATACCTCTTGTAAAAGTACAGCCCAATTTTGTTTCAAAATTGAGTTTAACTTTATACATGTAAATCATGGTTCTGTTTAAGCAAAAATGCTAATGGAACTTCACAGTGAAGTTGTGGAGATTAAACATCTGTACGTTTCCAATGCTTGGTTCTACAGTGTAAAATTTTTTTTTGCTTCAAATACATTTTTCAAGAAAAATAGTAAATTTGGATGAATGTGTATTATTTCTTTTAGATGCAGTGAAACTTCAAGTTCTTGACAATCTTCTGTTTGTTTTAGATACAGAGGTATGTGTGACAGTTTGGCTTAGTCTTCATTTTACAATGTTTTAGAAAGAGTTTATAAAAATATTCTTTAAAACATGTTTCTATTAAATAAAGATGCTTATCTTTGGTGATCTTGACCTTACTTTTTATGTTAACCTACTCCTAGTCATTATTTAAGCTTTAATATTCTGCTCAATAAAGACCAAATATGAACTCCATATCTGTTTTTTTATTTTTTTTTTTAATTTTATTTTTTATGCAGAATATCTTAAGCATGTGGGATGTTTATTCTCTTACTTTAATTTGGGATTGGTCTTTAATACATATTGAAGAATTTCTTCTCACTACGGAGTCAGATTCTTCTTCAGTTGTACAGTAAGTAAAGTGTTGTAGCACCAGTTCTGAAAAATCTGAAGTTGTCTATAGTTACAGGAAATGTGCAACAGATGCTTGATTTTCTACGGTAATAGACTTTATAGAAATCTTTGAAATCTTTCTATTCAGGACAAAATGTTGAACTTGTTAGTATTGTTAGCTCGGCTTGATGTTTTCTGCCTTTTTGTTGTTGTTCTATCTATTTTTACTGCTAAGGAAGATTGTACGTAACCTGCATCATTTTGGAAATGCCCATCTCAAATAAGGTGTAATAAGTCGTATAATATTGCCTGCAAGTCGTCTGATGTTTTGTTTGGTGTTTGTCTTTCTTTGGGATGGATAAATAGTAAGATCTATGTTCCACAGATGTAAAAAATCAAAATCTGGAGTTACGGGTATGAATGAATTAATGGCAATTAAGGTTAGAAGAGAAGACTCTTGACTTTTTCCATTACTTTGTGCCAATTTAAAAAATAAGGACTGTATACATTTGAAAAACTTTAAAATGTCATTAGTTGAATGTATCCTCTACATGCTAAAAGACTGTTATTTTGGGATGAGCTATATGGTTTTAAAATGTACCAGTTTCAATAGAAAACTGAATTTTATAAAACTCAGAACAAAACTCCCCAGTTTTAAATAAGAGTGATACAGTATTCTTTGTTCTCTTTTCTTCCATTCTGTCTTTCTTTCTATAGGCAAGGACTTGACAATGTTAAACTGATAGCCATGACAACACCCACTAACAAACAGGTAGATTCTCTTTATCTATATTCTGTTCCTCAGTTGTTAAGCACGTGTTCTCAGGAGGCCAAAGTCAAAAAAATGAGATGGAACTAGCTCTTAGGATATAGTGGGGATTGTTGCAATGTCTTGACACATAGACTTTTTTTTGTTGTTGTTGTTTGTTTGGTTTTGTTTTTTTTTTTTTGGTGTTTTTTATTTGTTTGTTTGTTTGATTTGGTTTGGTTTTGATTGCTTTTTTTTTTAATAGTAGACAGGTAGGAAAAAAAGAAAAAAAATATTATTGTCTCATATACCTTCACAGATTTCTTTTAGCATAGTATCTGTATCTATATAGTACTGCTGTATTCAGTAACTACCTCCATGTACAACCAAGGGTGTTAATTGAAGTAGAAAGCCAGGATGAACACTATCGAAGATTTTCAATGAAGCCTGACTATTTATATGTGACAAGATCTAAAACTTCATTAAACCTTCTCAAATTGTAGAATTAATCATAAGAATACAGAAATAATTCTCAAAAATCACTTGTCACTAGTGTCTCAGTATCATTTATTTCTGATGTTTGTTTCTTTTTTTTTTTTTTTTTTAATATATAGATGAGAAGTTTAATGGTTTTTGCATTGCCTGCTATGCAACAGCTCTATTCTTTGGAAATATCTGTTGTTTCTTCACTTGTTCAAAGTTGGATTGGTACAGTATGTGTTGATTTTTTTTGTTGTTGCTTTTCTTTGAAGAAATACAATTGTTTTAATAGGTATAAGTATTAAAAAGCATACTGTGTTATTCTTGTTTAGATTAGAACCAATTTGTGCTAGAAACTGTGCAGAAAATGTGCAAGAAAGATTAATTGATGTCCCCTAAGGATGGAGAAAAAGATAACATAGCAAATTGGACAGTTTAATTCTATGTCTCTGGCCTGTTAGAACGTTTCATACTCCTGCCAGTTTTTCTTGCTACTGCTACAGCAAAACACTGTATTAAGTCTTAAATTGTCTCAGCATAGAAAAATGCTCTGGGTTTCCTTGGGACTTACATAAGTTTAGATGACAGAACTACTTAGTTTCTATTTAAACTGCTTTCTTGTGAAAAGTTTAACAAAGCAAGAAGGTTGCAAAAGGACAGTGTGAACTTCATGAATTAAGAATGCTATAAAGACTGTTGAGGTGGAGTGGGTATGTGAGACGATACCAAGTCAGAAGTCTAAGCAGTGCCTCTTAACTGGATAACTGGAATCGTGAAAATAAATCTAGTAAGCTCTGGATCTGATAAGCAATAAAATAGAAAGCTGATGAAAGGCCCTCAGAAATTTTAGAAGGTGGAAACCATCCAGGAATTAATGTGGTAAACATAAAAGAAAAATACTCTTTCTGAGAGAAAGGCAGTAGGTTGTTTCCAGATTAAAAAGTTAAAGAACACCTTATGCATTGCAGTTTTGATTCTCATTCTCTCTTTTTTTTTTAATTGATATCTTCTACCACTTAATGATTTCTGTTGTCATATTGCTACAGGATACAATATACTTCTTGGAAGGAATTCATGAAAATCATCAGATGTAAGATAATGTTTTGTATATTACCAGCTTACTGTTGCATAAAAATGCAGATTACTTCTACATCTAGTTGTTTTAGAGTTGAACTCACATAGTTCCCTCTCATCCTCAGATCTGCTGAAGGCCCAGTTTCTGTTGTTGTGATGAGAAGTTTAACTGAAGCCTTGCCAGAAAACAGGTACTCTTTTCCTTGAAGCTTTTTTTTTTTTTTTCCTCATCTGTAGTTTGGCATTTATGTTAAATTAGTGTGTTTTACTTTATCCCTCCCCCAGACTAAGTCGCTTACTTCACAAACACAAATTCACTGAGGCTGAGAATTTTGCAATTCAGTTTGGACTTGATGTTGAGGTAAGTTGCTTGTGCTTGATAAATACATTTGGAAATTGATTAACGTAACTGAACTTACAAGTAAGTTTCTTACCCAATAGTTCATCAGAAAACACTAATAGATACATAAGTCTATTGAATGTACCTTGAAGTGGAACATTTCCCTAAGAAATTGCTGATAACCAGAATTTATTGTAAATCCACCATATTTAATAATAAATTAATGATCAATTAGAATTTAAAGCATTTCTATATGGTCATCTTCGTATTTTTATTTTATATATAGGCATTCTTACTAATTTAAAGATTTCTTTACAGGTTTTTGATCCATTTGATTTTTTTTTCTACAATCTTATAGACACTCAGAGCTGAAGGTAGAAGGTATAACTTTAAAAGATTGTGTATGAAGTATGTGTTCCCTCTGCTTTTATTTTTTTTTCAAAGCATTTAATGCATATGGACACTGAATCTCAAAAACAATGTGGAGGAAAATGTAGAGTTTTCAGCTTTAGGCAGAGTCCTCTGTTTTAAGATGAAGTGTATCAGACTTAAAACTGGTTTTTGTTTTTTTTTTATTTAAACAGCTTGTATACAAAGTGAAAGCAAACGCTATTTTAGAGAAGCTAGCTTCCGCTTCTGTTGGGAGTTATGGGCAAGAAGTCTGGCTGGATCTTGTGAATGAAGCCAAAGAAAATCTGCATAAAATTCAGGTCTCCTTAATTTTCATATTTCATTTTTATTTTTTTAACCCTGATCTGTTTCCCTAGCAGAATAATCATAAAGGAGCTTGGAATTAATTTCAGTTGTTTCCTTACTCAAACAGGATAGCCAATTTGTTGTGGATTACTGCATAAATGCTCCATGGCCACTATATGAAACCACTCAAGACATGCTAAACTATGCTAAAGTCAGAGTAAGTGGTTTTTGCTTGTTTAAATTCGATTGTTTACTGTTGCCCATTGCTATTACATTCTCCTGTACAACTTGAGAGGCGGGACACCTTCAAACCAGTTACAGTCATTCAAAAAGCTGCATTATAAATTGTGTTATAAAATGTGAAGAAGAATCAAGACTTGTTGCAACTTCATTCTTGCTATTGCTTAAAGGCAAGAAAGGGGTTACAGTTCTATTTTCGCACCAGAAAGAGGGTTTTAGTTTTGAGTAGTCTTTATGAGTTCTTTTTCAATACTAATTTGTGGAGTAAAATTTCAAAATATGTCACCTTTTTTGTTTTAATTATTTTAGCCTTTGTTAACTTAAACAGAATCAGAGAGGTACATGTTATCTGTCTGATCCTGCATCCGTATTGAAATCCAATCAAAGTCTAACATTGTGGAATAAAGACTCTGGTTTATGGAGGAGTTCATAGATGTACTAAGTTTTTGTTAGTGTCTTCATTAAATTCATAGTACTGTTTTTGGCATGTTCTGCATCAACAGAGTTGTCAGCCTATCTACTTCATGTGTTTGTTTCAGATCTTGAAGAAAGATGATAAAACCATTGTTCTACCATCTGATGGGACTCCAGTATCCATAACTGAGGTGAGGATGAATTTCTTGGCCTTGCACTATGAAATGCACTATTATGATGTAGAGTTTTAAAAACTGTATTGTTAAACATTTTAAAAGTCTAAAAACTATTATATTTTAAAGTATGAAAGAGAACCAAAGCATTGACAAACTTCAGGGTTAAGCGATTCCTTCAGTCTTAGATTCATTTAGGAGTGTTCTAGAAGACAGAGGCAGAAGCTTTCTTAGGTACTCTTTTAAGTATTTTATTTCTTATTTAGTCCTGTTGTATATTGGACAGCAATCATCCACCTTCAAAGAGAATCCATGTAAACTATTTGTGAAATTGAAATTTTGTATTAATGCTTTATTAAACAAACTTATATATGTTACACATATATTTAACTGAAATTCTTGAGAAGCCTTTATTTTCTTCCATTCTTCCTCTTTATGGTAGTTAGATCTAACCGTGTAATGGTTACTGTTTAGTAAGGCAAATATTGACCTCAACCTTCTGTCTTCATTCAGGTATTGAGAGCTCAGGCAAGGCTTACGACTTTCTATGGAGCTTTTGGAGTAGAGAAATTCAGGTTTGCTTTTGTTAATTTTGTTAATTCACTGTGGTGAAGGGAGATTTCAGAGAGGTTCAGCGTATATGTTACAATATATATCGTTTGTTGCACTATTTTGTATATTTTTTTGTATAATTTTATAGAATTTGTATAATATTTTTTTCAACATATGCAGAAGGGGTGTGATTTTATACACGTATGCACACATGCACAATCTAACACTCTTTTCTCTTAGAGCATATAGTATGAGCTAGAAAAGTTTTGAGGTTCTCCATCTCCATATCCTTTAATATTGATACTTAAAAAACCAGATTTTCTTTTTCTCCTCTTATTTCTAGTGGTATTGCTTGGACAGAATTCCTAAACAATGAAGACATTTTCAGGAATATCATTTTTCAGCTAGAAGAAGGAAATTTCCGTTGTGCACAGTACCTCTGGCTTAGACATCAGGTAAAATGGCATAAACCTGTCTTTGGTATTTACAGGGAATGTTAATTACCTTAAGTCTTCCATCCTTCTTTAACAGAATCAGACCAATGCTGTTACAAAACAGCTCCCCAAAGAAGCAAATGCAGAATCTCATCTTTTGTCACTATGATTCCATTTTCATCTCACTCCTTAAAAGGCTGAATTTCCTATCGATCTAAGAATAAACTAGTATATATGATGTCAGAATATATATTTCTAGGTCTGAAGAATGATGATCCTTAATTTATTCTGTGGTGACTATAATCTTCAATACTCCTTGGGAGCACAGCTGTCATAGAATTTTTCAGTGGACACTTGCTGGCTAACAAATCACATGGACTCTTTACTCTGAATGACATGTTCATAATAGTGGCTACGCGCTGCTATATTCATTAGTGCAGAGCTTTCAGGTCTACGTTGTTTTCTTAATAAGACAAAACTATAGGCCATGTAAGTATAGTAAGTAAAAGACACGATCCTTACACCATAATTTTGAAGAAAAAAAAAAGAATGAAAAAAAAGAAAAAGCTTCAGTTGTATCTTAAGATGAAACTCTAGTCTGTTTGAACAGAGCTATTTTTTTTTAATCCTATCTATGGCTGCTGAAATTTTTCTTCTTATATTTGTGAATTCTACTGCCTCTACCTGTTGGTGAAGCAGCTTTACAAATTATCTGATTTACACATACTCCATAAATCTATAATTGTTCTGTTTTAAATTTTAGGCAGATTTTGAAAGCAGCTTTGATGAGAAAATGCTGGAGAATTTACTGAATGCCATCCATGTCACTGTTCCTTTGGATGAGCTATGTTTGTGGCTTAAAAATGTTGTGATTCCTTTCTTAAGAAGAGTTGTGCCGAAGGAACAGGTAAAACTAATTTAATAAATGTGAAATGTATTCTTCTCAAACTAATTACATAGTCAGACCTACAGAAGTTTTATTTTTGAATGTCAGAACCTTATTCTCCTCTCTTTACCGTACAGTCTTCCCTACAGTTAAAAATAATTTTAAATTATTTTTAAAACAAATTTATAATAGCAAACTTTGCTTTGGTAGATAGTATAATTCTACCTGTAACTATATTTCTTGCAGAAAATATTAGCAAAATGGCTGGAACAAGGCGCTCGAAACCTTGAATTAACTGATAAGGTAAGTTGCACTGCAGAAACTTCATGTGTCTTGTATTTCTATATTTATAATACAGTTTGCTAATGTCAACTTTTTGGACAGGCAAATTGGCCAGAAAATGGACTCCAAATGGCAGAGGTTTTTTTTACAAGTAAGAATCGAGGTGAAATGGGAATGACAACTTTTGGCCAGTGGACTCCTTTGGTAAGAAATGTGGATTAAGGATTTGCTATTCAGAAACCTCAGAACATATGTTCTCTGCAAGAGTTAGATCAGAATTGGGTCACTATTGCTTTTTGGTGAAAAATGAATGACTTCAATGTAAGGAAGGAACTGAGTTTCAATCATCTTCAGTTTAAAGAGTGGAGGGGGGAAATAAAGCAGTGCAATACATATACACTTTAACAGATATATTAATAGTTTAAATACAATTCACATTCTTGAATGTTCTGTAATGTGCTACAAAACACTTAAATTTCAATAAAGATACTTAGGAACCTCAGTTAGAAACATGTCTCATTTCTGTCAGGATTTTTGGAAATTGATCGCAATTAAATATGCGTTTGTGGCCTGGAAAAAACATTAACATCATCAGCTAGTTCTAAGGTTATGAATACTGCATGTGTGTAAACAGATATAAATTCTGTATGTTGTATATCCTAGGTATACTAGCATCTGTAACAGTGGTACAATGAATGTGGAGAAAGATAAAGCTTTAAGCTAACCAGCTGTGCATTTTACAAATTGAAAACGTTAACGTACTGTATTATTTAGATCTGTCTTAAATTTGTGAATCCTGGATTTGAAGCACATAATGCAAGTAGGAAAGTTTACTCTGCTAAGTTCCACTTTCAACATGTACCTTATTTTTTTCATTGTATGCCAGGCAAAGGTTTGGCATGTAGATCCATAAAATCTCCAAGGTTATAAGGCATCCAAAATGGGAAATTGCAGCAAATCTTCTAATGTTTCAATTTCTAAACACTGTTTCAGAGATGTGGTGACTGTGAAGAGGTACGTAGGTTAAAGAAGCTGGTAAATGATTTACAAGAATTGATAAATCTGTACAGAAAATACAACTGCAAGCTGGCACTCTGTGATTTTGAAAAGGTAATTCTGCAGACACTTTACGAAGTGCTTTTGTGTACTGGATTGTTCTGAGGAGAAAAATCCTATAGCAAACAATTGGAAGTTAGACAAAAGGAAACCTGAAATTTTGGTGGGATTAGTTAAACTTGTGTTTGTAAGCTGCTAAGGCTATTTGATATGTTGCATTTGTTGTAAATTTTTGTTTCAACAGCGGGTATAAATACATAATGTAACAACATACCATGAAAAGGTAGGGCTTAAACATGATGATTGGCAGTTCAGTACAGGTCATATATACAGACATGTGAAGCAAGCATTAGCAACCAAGAAATTAAAAAGTACAACTGAACCACAACTTTGTAAAAGAAATATATTGGGTGTTTGCTTTTATGTGAGCTAAACTGAGATGCTAGGTCCTGAAATCATTCAATTGATTTAAACAGGCACTGGATATTTAGTTAGTCATTAGTGATATGAAAGATCATATTCTGACATGTAATGTTCTAATATGGCATTTTTATATTTGCTGCCTAGGAAAATGCAACTACTATTGTGTTTCGTATGTTTGATAAAATTTTGGCACCAGAACTTGTCCCATCCATTTTGGATAAGTTTATAAAACCCTACCTCTGTGAACACAATCTACAAAAGGATGAACTTCTTTTACAGTATATAAAGGTACCCGTATATTCTTTATTTTGAAGAAAGATATTTGGAAATGAGTAAGCAAAAAACAAATTTGATAGCTGTTTTTATTCATTTACACCTGAATTTTAGAACTACTTTTCAAATTAGTTTACTGTCAACAAATATTACGGAAATAGTAACTTTCAGTAAAAGGCATTAACAGATACACAGGAAGATAGCCAAATCTGTCCCTTAATGTCCAAACAAGTTTTAATTGTTATTTATATTCTAAAATATTCCTGTTTTTATGAATTCAAATATCCTAATATTTTTTATCAAAATATACAGGATTTGCTTGAACGTTGTTGTACACGGTCTACTTCAGTATTTGAAACTGCATGGGAGGCAAAGGCAATAGCCGTCATTGGCTGTATCTCCGATACAGATGTAAGTATCTTTAACAAAATAGGCATCAAGGGGCTCTAATACATCAATTCAGAATGTAACACACAATTTTTACATAAGTACATGAGTACATTTTTTATATCAGTGGTATGAGGAGAAAATACTGTGCTGTCTTTTTATTCTGTTAGTAATCTGCCATGTGATATTCTTTGCTTGAGAATCTAATTGTAGTTTTGATGTCATCACATAGAAAGCTCACCAACTTTGGTATGTCTGAAGCTGAAGCCCTACAGTGTCACAAATTACTATAACCATTTTCTAATCTAATTTGACACGTCTTATTATGATAATGAATGCCCCTTGTGCAAGTGGAGATTCAGTTAGGAAATAAAATGCTTGCCTAAAGGAATCATGGGTGAACAATACTTCAAGAGATTATCTTGTAACTCGTTTTGAGAACTAAGCTCTTTATGTTCTTTTTATAGCTGAAATTTGATGCAGTTCTGCAGATAATGCATGGTGCTATGGTACCGTGGAGTGGAGCAGTGGAGCAGCTGGTAAAACAGCATTTGGAAATGGATCATGTCAAGTAAGGCAACATCCTGTAGTCTATGCCTCAGTTTTTTGTGCACATTTCAGCTAGATTAAAAATAAATAAATGTGTCTGATGTATTGAGGTTATCAAATAATATAGGTGTAGGTAGCAAACGCATTAATAGGAGTCTCATTTGTCCACAGAGTAAAGTTACTGCAGGAAAGTTACCGACTGATGGAGATGAAGAAGCTTTTGCGAGCTTATGGGATAAGAGATACTAATCTTTTAAAGGACAAGCAGATGATAATGGTAAATGATCATCACATCTCTTATTTCTATTAAAGAAAAATACCTGCATGCATTTTTATAAGCTATTAGAAGCCAGATTTTGCAAAAGAGCTTGGCAATGGATGGCTTCCACTTGTTATCAATATCCACTTCTCTTGCTGTGTTCAGACTTCATAACTACCTTGCACTGCGTTTTTCTTAAAGAGGACATGGATCTAAACTGATCAAAAATTCTTAAATCCAGTCTCAAATTTATTTTCAAGAATTTCATGTGATTTTTAGTTTGATTTCTTTATACTTGAAATACATTCATCTTTTACTTAGTTACTGCTTTTTTAAGTGCTTTTATATGTTTGTTTTTGTTAAGTTTTAGCAGCTTATCTCAGGCAGCCCAAATTGATTAGTACAGAACTGATAATAGAGTTTTATAAAAATAAAAGAGAGGGGAGCTAACAAAATGGAAAAAATAGTTCTCTAAGGCCTTCAGATCTGATTTCTGCTAAGGACACAAGCAATACCCGTTTTTTAGCATCTCCCCTTTGCTAGGTAGAAAACATGAACATTTATAGAAAAGTTCTGTGCTATCACGTGGAGCCAGATAAGATCCCTGAATTTTGACCATTCCAAGGGTAATTCATACATGTGTTCTAACTACATGATTCTCTTCCTCAAGCCTATTCTTCTCCCAGTTATGCTTTAATCAAGTTTTATCTACAGACAGAATTCTTAAACTTCTAGATAACTTGCTTGGTATGAACTGTACAATTACAATGCAGAGTGTGTAAGTGATTTCCCTTGTTATTGTATAAATCAACAAATTAAATTCCGTATCTCTTCTCACAGAGGCTGGTGAAATACATTCTTAAACAAGATACTCCTACTTCTTTGGAGGATGCTTTGAAAATTGTATCAGCATATATGTTGCCCACCATGGAAGTCTACATTCTGAGGATGATAGACCTGATTGACAAAGAAAGGGTACTAAAATATTTCATGTCAGTTGATCTCAATATTTAAAGACAATGTGGCCTATTTTCAAAACGGTAGCAACAGTCCCACTGCTTGCTGAAACCTTGTACACAGTTGACATATCCTTGTTTTATTTCTGTTCTTTTAATTGCACATATAGCTGCCTGTACTTAACACTAAAAATTCAACCACTCTCAGCATTTTAAACATCATGAGCCATCCCTTATTTGTTGAGGAAAAAAGAAAAGACAAAAATAATGTCCCACATAGAGAAGACAAGCTTGGAATTGAAGTCTCTACGTGTATTCACATAATGTTTTGAAACATGTAACTTTACTTGCTGCGTTACTGTATGTGTAATTACTTTTATACCCTGTGGTTATCTCTGGTTATTTTATTGGGATCTCCTCTACCCTCTCAAAAAGGGGTCTTTTTGATTAAAAGAATAAAATTAACCCCTTTGCAAAGAGTTCCTCATGTTAACACTTCTGTCTTATTAGGTTGTGATATTCTTGATAACCAAAGCATGTTTTAAAAACACTGCATAATTGCCCATTAACAAAACTGTATTTTAATTGGCCTGTTAGAGCAAATACCTACCTTAGCAAGGAAACACAAATTTTACTGAGAGACATAAAATTTTACTAAAAAACTACTCAGTATCATAACTACATATAATCATAAGCATATATAACAGCTTTTCCATAAGCAGATGATTTTCTGTTTTGATTATTTCTTACTTTTTTCTTTTTTTTTTTTCCAGGGAGAGGAATCTCTGACTCTGTTAAAATCTCTGACTCTTGCTGAAGCTGAGAAAGTTGCAGAGAGATTGACTGTATGGGGAACACTGGTACTACAGAATAAAGCAGATAATTCTGAAGAGGTACTACATCATTTCACACTGTAAAATGTATGCGTTAATTATTTTAAATATCGTTCTTACCAAGATGCTTAAAAAAAGGTAGGAGGTGAAAATGTAAAAACTATCTTCCAGCAAAATGGAAATCAGCTACTGTTTCTGCTTTGAGCAGGAGGTCAGACTAGGTAACCTGTTAAAGTGTCTTCCAACTTGAATTTATTCTGATTATGGTTGCTATACATTTATGTTATTTTTAAAGACATATGCACAAAGTGGCTTGGCTAATTGAATTTAGTTAATCATTTATAAATCCTGCTGCATTTTTGTCCCTCTAATCCTCTGTGTCTTCCAGTTCTTTCTTTGATTGCTTGGAAAATACCCATTTAAAAATTGTAAATGTGGTTTTGCCACACACCAAAGTGGTTCAAGGCTTCCAAGTAGACCGTACACATCACTCTTGTAACCACAGAAGAGAATTTTTGTTAACAGTTGTTTCATGAAGTTATTCTGTTAAGGGGAAGGAAGAACAAAAGAAGAGTGGGGATTTCTCAAATCTTGTGTGAGAGCTAACAGAGAGCTATGAAATATATGCTATTTCTATAAAAGATGCTTATTTACAGTAATTTTTTATTCCCCTGCTTTTCAACTAATAGTATTTTAGAGCTGAAAATTGTTGCTAAGACATTTGTAGAGCATTGCATACTACATTAATAGAGTGGTGGCCGAGGGTCACTGTCTGTTACTGGCCAAGCAAAGTGTTAACCTCTCCCTTCCTTGCAGCACAAAAAACAAATGTTTATGACAAAAACACTTGTGGAAATCCTTAAATTCCTGTTCAGCATTCAAAAAGGTAAGCCATAACTTAAAAATCTTACATTTTGTTTGTAAAAAGCAACCAAGAAGTATTTTTTTTTAATTATTTTATTTTTGTCTCCAACAGACAATCCTCTGAAGAAGGATGAATGTGAAGCAAACCTAAAAATGTTTGAAACACTTGCTACGCTACAGGTAGGTATCTTTGTAGTTTCAAACTACTTTTGATTTACTGTAGTTATTGTACCTCTTCTTCTAATATGGATACTATTGAAAATTATTTGTATTAACAATTTACATGCAAAGGTTGTTTTTTTTTGTTTGTTTGTTTGTTGTTTTTTTCAAAGAGATTCTGTAGCTTCAATAGACTTAAAGAGATTCTAGAGCCATCATCTTATTTTTTGTTGCAGGAAGACTTTGATATCTTTCTTTCAGTTGAAGACTTTAGAAATCCTACGCTGATGTCTAGGCTTCTTGAGATGCACATCAAAGCTTACGAAACTGTCAGATCTCTGTCAAAGTCTAGAAAAGAACAGACAATGAATTGTAATTCAGATGATGGTAAAGTAAAGAATCGTTCTACTGAATCAAGGCTGTACAAACTGGCTTTGCTCCTGCAAAGATCAGAGCAAGAACTGGGAGAAAAACTGGTCTTTAGAGCATTAGATGCTGGAAAAGTTGAAGACGCTGTAAAAATATGCAGGTAAAATTGCAGAGATTTTCAAGAGGTTAACTCCTTTAACGGACTTTTGTGTAGTATTTCTTAAGTTTTGTAAAAACAAGCAGATGTGTAGAGTAAAGGCAAGGGTTTTGTTGTGTTTTTCTAAAAATGAGTGTTTAAGCAATATGCTTATGTTGCTTTTAATAGGAATATAAACTTTTAGTGTCTCAAATGATTGCTAAGTAAAAGATTCCTTACAGTTATAGGGTGAGACCTAAATAAGGCACAATATTAAATAACCATTAGGAGAGCTTCTCAGCTTACATAGGTAGAAGAAAATGGTTGTATACTGACCATACGGACCACTTTGTGGTTTCTAACTGGTCTCTTCGTCATGCTTAGGTTGTCAGATAATTTAAACTTACTATTATCTTCTCACAAAGAGGTCAGATGAAAATCTTAAATATCCTTCTTACTATGATCATGTTCTGTATCTCTCAGGATATATCTCTAAGGTAAGCTCTGTTGTGTTTTTTTCACTTCAGTCACAGAAGCTTAATTGCGGTGAGTCACATACGTGAAATAAGTAAAAGAGAATTAAAGAATTAGAACAGAATGTTGCCTTAAGTGAAAGCCCTAGGGACTATTGGACTTTTTATTATTATTATTTATTTTTAACATCCATTTTTTAATAGGGACTTCTATGAAAATCACTGTAATGAAGAAACAGGGAAGCTACTGTTTTCAGCATGTCAAAGGCTTTGTCACATGTTGGGAGCTGATGTTCCAATGATCACTCCTAAAGATATAAATCTTCCCGCAGTGATCTATGAAATGGCTTGTCAAGCAGCTACAGTATGTAGTCCAGGTAATTACTCTAATTACTGAACACTATTTATTTGTGTTCATGTTGGAGAACTGATCAAAAGCAAAATTCTATATAAATTATCTGTCCAAATAGCTGCTGCAAAATATTATTTGCTTTTAATAGGGTATATGAGCCTTCCATTCATAGTACATTAATAATGATCTTAATATTTTTACAGATTTGCTATTAGATTCTCTGGAACTGTGTAAATATACTTTGGTTGCCAAGGAAATTTACAGACAGTGCCAAATAGAAAACTATGGATTTACAGCAAAGGTAATTTCTTCTAATTTAAATATATTTTTGAGTATATGTAATGTCCTGATTGATGGAATAGAGTTAATTGTACATGTATCTTTTCCTATTTCTTCAGGAATATTTAATCAGTTTGTTCAAAAAGAAACAAAGGCAAAACAAATAAGTCTACAACTCTACAAATTAGGGTTTCTCTGAATAGGCATGTACTTCAGTGTAAGATGTAAATGGTTTGAGTACTGAAAGCAGTGCAGCAGTGGCACAAGTAATTCTCCACTTGTGTATTAATAAATCCTGCTAGTGTGACTGAAAATAGTAGGGCTTTTACTGAGTAACTGCTGCCAAGACTGCCAGAGAGCGTAGAAAGCTGTCTATATTAAAAAAAAGAGCTTTCTTTAAAAAAATAAAATTAAAAACAAAAGGTAAACAATGGCAAGGAGAAGGTGATTATTTATTTTGCTTTATTTTAATTTTCTTAAATGCGTGTATTACGTGGAGGTGTTCACAGCTATTTTGTAAAACTTAAGATGGATCAAGTTCTTGAATAGCATCTTTGTCTTTTGTTCAGGTCGAGTAATGCTTTGAGCTTCTTGAAATGAATGGGCTCTTACAGTTTGAGTGGAATAGATCAAAATGACTAGGCAAGCATATTTATGCACTGAATGTTATTTTTCTAAAAAATGATCCACTTGAAAAATGTTTGCTAAGAATGTTTATGAAAGTCTCCATTAAATTAATTGAGAATGAGTTTGGGCTGTGCAACTAAATAAGTGCCACATGAAAGAGAAATGTGGCTGCTGCATAAGCAGGAAATATATTTAATGCTAGTGGACATTTAACAATAAGTAGTGCAATAGAATCCATTTTCAAATATAGCAACATTTACTATTCCTGTTTATAAACTAATTTTTTGAAACATTTAGTTTGTGAGTAGATGTACTCATTAGCTGTTCTTTTTATTGTGTGTAATTTTGACAATGTTTTTATTTAGACAACATCTTTTGGAGGAGATAAAGATCCTTATGAAGAGTGGACTTACAATGACTTCTTTAATGAAGATGGGATAGTTCTTGATCCACAGATAGCTCTTCCAGTTGCATATGAAACTATTTCTTCTCTTCTGCATGTTTCTGGTAAACTTGCATTCCTGAACATTGAGTCAATATATAAGCTATATTTCATAGTGATTTTTATCTAGGACAATTTTACAGCTGTGCTTGTATAGAAATTAACACCTCAGAAATGTCAGTTAGACAAGCTCCTGGAAGAAATACACAAAAAACAGTAACTGAAAGCTATTGGTATATATTCCTTTCTGAATTTGAAAAGATATTCCCTTCCATAAAATAACTTCTGATGAAGCACCGTAAAAAATAAAAATAAAAAAGGCAGTCCTGGCTCTTAGAATACATATGTCTTCTGTTCTTATTCAATTTGTATTTTATGTACTTGAAGTGCAGTATTTTTAAGGTATTTCAAGGCTTTACAGTGTTGTTGAGATCTTGGTACATTGCAAATGTGTATTTGTCTGTCTTCCAGAGAGCAAGCTCTATCCTTTGGACTCTACCAGCCTGGCAAACTGCGCATTTATTAAAGGTATCAGAGTGGTATATTCACCAATGCAAAAGTATAAATCAGACAACCAAAACATGACAGATTTGAATTAAACCTATGCAAGAATGAATAATTTGTAGTTTTTAAATAGTTGCCTAGGAGTTCCTCTTAAAGCCATGTGCTAGGGAGACAGCTTGGTTCAGCACAGAACACACCTGGCTAGATAGCAATTGCTACCATTCACCCATGTAATTTTGGACATGTTGTCAAAGCCTGTACTTTACTACAGTTCTACCACTATGAGCATTATCTAGAGCCTTTCCAAGAAGATGACAAACTTCTGTTATTTGAACTAAAATGGGAGTCTGTATTAAATAAAAAAAAGCTCTGAAAATTTAAAGTTTCAAAGGAGGCTAAGTCTCATCTTGTGGCATATTAATTTTGGTATTCTAAAAACAATATGCGTATTCTAAATATTCATTTTCTGAGATTATTTTGTTTCTGAAATATATCATAGGACAGAACCTTTTGCTGCCAGCTGGAACTCCCATGTGTGCAGTGCTACAAAACCTCATGGAGTGCAGTCAGTGTGAGTTAGCTTTGCGGCTAATAGTCTGTTCATACGGATCCTGTCTTCAACACGTTATATCAAACAACATGAATTTGTCCCTGAGTGAGAAGGTATGACAAGGGCTATGCGGAAATTTTTTAAGAGTAAATCATACAAGTATGCCAACTATAAACAAGTTTAGTTTTATAAGTATTTGATAAGATAGGGAGAGGCTATTGCCATGACCTTGTAAAAAATTACTACCACCTGATAAAATGTTCAGTTGTTTTGTTAAAGGAGCTGGCAGTTTCTTCCCTATTTCTTGTGGTCTTCTGTTTCTCTTTACAAAGTACATTCAAAACTACACTTCTAGCCCCTGCAGAAAGGCCAGGAGTAAAATGAAGGTTAATAATGGTTTATTATACCCTTTCACATTGTGTTATCATTGGTTAGACTGGGAAAAGTTGCAAGTAGAATATTGAAGTCATGCTCCTCGCTTCAAAAGCATTGGGAAAATTAATTTCTTTTTCTAACTGGAAGAGGTCTTTTTAAGACCTTAATTAAATCTGAAAATACTATTACTGCAGTACCTCTTAATATGCTATAAATGGTAAGAAGTTGAAGACTTGCAATTTATTTTTAAGTGTGTGCTGATTGTCTCTTTTTTATATTAGCTACATGATGTCAGTATGCTAGCTGAAACCAAAAGCTTTCTTACTGCAATGAAACAGAAGTCTACTTCAGTAATTATGACCACTATCCTGACCTTACTACACAAGGTAAGAATGGTCTGAAAGGGGTAAGAAAGAGCCCATTACTTCTGCCCTATCAAAGAAGAAACTACCCTTCATATTACAGAACCCCATTCTGAAATTGTTATATGGTCAAATGCCACAAAACACATGTGTTGGGGAAAAATTGTGCACCCTGGAAAACCATGATGAATGTAATACACAATAAATGTGGGGATGAGGGGAAGCACTGACAGTACTGAGGTGGTGGGAGGGGATTGGGTGACAAAGCTTCATATTTCAGTTGGGCAGGGGTGAGCTGGATGGCCTAACAGGGTTGGCCCCTACAGTCCCAACTTTCTGGGACTGTATTTAAAACAAATGAATAAATAAATTTTTTTATACTTTATACAAACAGACCTATTTAATCACATTCCTAAGTTTTTAACTTTTCTTTCCAAAATACAGGTGTTCAACTGTCGTCTCATAGATCAGGACCTGGCACTGGGATATTGCACAATTTTGCCCAAACAAGATATGTTCAATAAGCTATGGGATGTCATAAACAATACGTGGCAAAATTATAAAAAAGTTCTGGTAAATTCACAGGCCAATGTATTTCTTTAGCATATACAGAATGTTTAAGAATTTCTTCAAGATGTCAGCAATGTCATAAAGAAATGCAGAAGTTTGCTTTTATTAAGGGTACAGCTGTCTGAACAAGTTCCTCACTGTAGGGGACCACTGAGAGATATGCTACCACTGTTAACCACAGTGTAAGATAGTTAGCATGATGCACGTCCAAGCATTAGCTTACCTCATCATGACTTATTTCAAGGCTTGAAATTGTTTTTTCTTATTGTTTTGGTTTGTTTCTTTTCAGATCCCACCATAACTTACACCTACAGTATTTTGGAAAAATTGTTCTCTTACAGCAATTTTCACAAAAAAGAATGAATAAACAAATCCTCCTATTAAAACGTGAAGGAAGCTGGAAAGTAAAGCATAACAAAGAAATAGGGAGGGAGAGTAACATAAATATGGAGAAGAGATGATGTCTAAAAACACCTTTTATATTAATTGCACTTAGATCAGTGAAGCACTGTTAAAATATTTTTGAGAGAGAAACTGAATTTTAAAGTAGTTTTGAAGTGCTAACTTAGCAGGTAAGGGAATCCTGATAATATGTTTTGTGAAGATTGTTTCCAGCTTCCACAGTTCTGCAATCATCTGTGAAATTGTTTTAAGCTCCTCCAGAGATTTAGACCTTATGATTTTCAGTTTTCAGATTATTTACTATACTTTTATTCACTTCCTTTCTCACTTCTTTAAGGCAGTTGCTTTGGTTGGAGTACAGCTTGCTACACAATGTGGTGAAGCAGAAGAAAAGAAAAAATTCCAAGAAGTGGTTACTGATGCAGAATGGGGTATCCAGCTTGGTGAATTTGGAGTGAGTTTGATTTTTATCTATAATTTATTTATTTTATGTTTTTATTAACTGATTAAATATCAGTACATTCAGAGGATTGTTGATTTTAAATAATATTCCATTCAAAAGTAAGGAAAGCTGGGCTTTTTTTTTTTTCTTAATTTCTCATTCTGCCTACTTAAATAAAGCTCAGAAAATGAGAATGTAATAATTGAGAGTGCTATAAAAGAACTTTGAATGCTTAAGTATTATTTGGCACAGGGAATAGTCAGCAAACGTATTGCTTTTTCCTGCTCTAAAAATCTCTGGATTTAAACTAAAGAAAAAGGTTGACTATGTAAGGAATTAGTTTTGATATTGTCTGAAAGACTTCTTTGGGAAGAACATAAAATATTTCTTTATTTGTAGATTTCTTTTGAGACTGTATTTAGACAACCCCCGATAAGAAAGAAGGAACTCATAAGAACACTGGTACAAAATCCAAAAGTAAACACTGATCTCATATTGAATTACTGCAGGTAATAATTGAAGAAAATCAATTGTGTCTAATTGCTGCTGTAATGATAACCATGCCTATGAAAATCTGTTTTTGTTTAAATAGATACTAATTTATGTAATACACAAATTGTTCTTTATAAAATGGTATGCATTGGAATACATACTGGTCTCTGGTGAAATTTTTCATAGGGAAATAAGCAGCTTGATGACATCACAGGTTACAAAGAAAATAATATTCTGTCCTCTTCTAGTACTTTCATGCTGGACAGTGGTGCCGCACTGCAGCTTTGCATTGAATCACTTCTTCTCCAGAATGCTAATACAAATCATGTTGAAGATGACTCGGCAGAACACAGTGAGAAGCAACCTCATTCCACATTACTGGCTAGAGCACTAGAAATAATTCCTCTACTGAAAAGCACAAATGAGCTGGTCACTAGGCTCAGTGGAATATTGCTCAAGGTAAAAATAAAATAAAATAAAAATAAATAAAATCCCTGCAGTATGCATTGAGTCTGATGCTGCACAACACTTGAGTGGCAGATTAATAATTCCATAGAAATTTCAGAAGACTATTTTTTCCAGCTGTGCTATAGAAATTTTCAGCTTTCTACTTTTCTAGAAGAAAGATAGAGAAATAAGTCTAATTTTCTTTAAAAAATATTAGTTTTTCTTTGCAACTTCTCTTAAAAAAAACGATGGAAAGTAATCAAACAAAAAAGCCATTTCTAAAAATTAACCACATTGGAACTAATTAAAATTGCTACATGAGAAGTAGATGGGGCAAAAAACAATGTATATCTGGGTAGTTTTCCTTCTCTTTTCTTTTTAATCACTTAATGCCTGGTCTTTCTGCAATGCCCTGGCAATTTTTTTTTTTATGATTATGAAGTAGAAGTCTCTTGTTCTAGAGCTATATGTTGTGATGCTTATACCCTTTCTCCAATGTTATGTCAATATAGTTGGTATTAAAATTGAAAAAAGTTAACTCAGTTGTATGTTTTGTAAGACAAATCACTATAAAATTGGTCATTATTTTGAACAGCTTGATCCTTATGACTATGAAACCATTGAAATTGTCCTGAAAGTAATGCAAAATGCTGATGAGAAGAACACCAATATCCAGATCAATCAGGTATGTCCACACCCTGTTAATGGCTTCTGTATTCTGTGTTGTTGTTTTTTTTTGCTTATTAGTGTAGTTATTCAAGAGTGTTGAAATTAATTGAATAATCTCTAACTGAAGAGATAATAATTATAATATTGAATCTCTATTGAATCATAATTATTTAATCATAATCAAATCTCTACTGCTCTCATTCAGAAAATAATATTCAAGAACTAGTGATCTCTAGCTGTTTCTCAGCAATGGTTTGTAAGAGGGATAAAACTCTACAGATATATATATAGCAAATCTGACAAAAAATAATCTTTAGGCAAATTTTACTGGGAGAAGGGCGCAAGACAGTAGTCCTGTGGCTTTTTTTCCTTGCTCTTTTTTTTAATTATTATTTTTTTCCCATAGGCTTTGAGCCTTCTCAAACATCTGGAGTCTTATAAAAGAATTTCCCCACCTGTGGACCTGGAACACCAATATGTTGCAGAGCATGTGATTCCCTTATCTCCAGCTGCTGAAACCAGACTGCCTTTTCATCTGATATTCTTCAGAACTGCTCAATGTTTCTGGAACATTATATGTATGTTCAGTATTTTTTCTAGCTATATAAATGTATAATTCCCTTTCTCTGTTATCTATGAACTTTAAAGTTCTACAGTATTTATTTTATATTATCTGTATTTCTTTATTAATACAGTTAAGTTCCCCAGTGCCTCTGAAAGTACTTTTGGTACCAAATTTCTTTCTAGTGAGGTAGCTGGCTTTCAGTGGAGCTAAGACAATACAATGCAGAATTCAATCCTCAGATGATTTTTTTAGGGCCTCTCAAAGACCAAAGTAACCCACATATCTGACAAGCCAGGCCAATTAATAATCTTAGAAATTAACATTATGATCTTTTGCTCATAGTGGAGGCCTGCAGCTAACAATAGACTGAAAGTGCTTAATTTCACAGAGAAAGCTGCAACTAGACTGTGAATCTTTTCGTAAGTTGCTGTCTTTTTCCTTGCAGCTGCAGAGCTCAGTGAGGAAACCTTTCCAACACTTCTGTTGATTTCCAAACTAATGAAGGTAAAGTTGCATCTTGAAAGGATTTATTTCAAACTTTTCATTTTTTGCCCCTACACAAGAAATAGTACAAGCTTTCTTCTTTCTTCGTTGTGATTTCTGATCTCGCTATAGACATTTTGACAATGTTTAATCTTCTTTAATGCTTTTCTAGGTTTCACTGGATACTTTACACATGTCTGCAGCTCAGCATGTCTTTAAAAAAAACTTGAAACCAAAAATATATGAAATGAGAAACTCTGGATATACATCAGTTGTTAACAAGGAAACAACTAAAACCATGCAGACAATTCAGTCATATCTGCTGTCTATAATTAATCCAGAGTGGGCTGTAGCTATGGCTCACAAAATTGCACAAGAATTTCCAACAGGTAAGGTGCATATCTGATGACCTGAGGGGAAAAGCAATAGGGGGAGGAGAATACATTTAAAACAAGAAAAGCTAGACTGTAACCACACATCTGTTTAGTATTCAGAGATAAAACCTGAGGAAGCTGGAGAACAAAAACCATTTGTCTCCTACATCCAGTTTTGAAAAGTAGGCTAGAATGATACCCATTGCGTAATACTGTCACTGTTAAATCCTGTTTTCCTCTTTTAAGCCATGTTGTCTTGGTAAAAGTTCTTGCATGTTTAGCTTTCCCCAAGGTACCATCTTCTGACAGACAAGCTTGCCAGCAAAAGCAAATATTTCAACCAGATTTAAGGCATCTTCTCCCTTATCAGAATCCGAATAGGCACTTTTTAGGAACAAGAGCACTCCTAAACTCTTTAATAGTGTTATAAAAATAAAACAAATAAACAAACAAACACATTAAAATAAAATGGATATTCTGTATAAGTTAGAGGAGATTCATGAAAACGAACTTTATTTACTTTTTACCCCCCTTTTTTTTTCCCTTAAAAAAAAAGGTCCTGACCAGATTCAAGCCTTGAAATTCTGTCTCTTTCTGGCTGAGAAATGGTTAAAGAATACTACAGCTAAGGTAATGGCAAACTTCTTGCAAAGCTCTTGTTGTATACTCAGGTATTTGCTAGCTCTTTGTCTCTTGGTGTTTTGGGCAATGATATATAAAATGTGTCATTACCAACCCGGTTATGGGAAGTACTTTCTTCTGAGGAGTCGCTTACGCTGTCATTCCCCCAAAGAACTGTCTCTTTCCTTTAACATCCTCCTCTGTTCATGACCTAGCAAAAATAAGGCTTATGGTTCTTGGAGGTTGAACAAATAAGTATATAACTTTAAAGAAGAAGAAGATGTTCTTTCTCCTGTTATGAGCATTTCTATTGCTGCAGAAGATTCAGATAGAGCCTGTTCCAGATGTTGGATCAGTAGCATTATTAATTTGTGTTTGAGTTCCAAGACTCTAGCTATTTGTAGGAGCGTATATATATATAAGTCTGCTTTGCCTCTTTATTTTAGGCTGATTTTTCATGGCTGGTAGGAAAAGGTGAATGAGAATCTCATCATTGCTTATAAATTTCAAATATGCTGTCGAGCTGTTGAGACACGATGAACACTAAATAGTTCTCTGACACTTAGTCACACTTTTAAATAGAATTATGCCAAAACTGAACTATAATTTTATATACTGGTGCATGTGGTACATATTTTTATCTGACTTCCTTACACATAACTTTGCTTACAATTTTTAATAATATTTTCTTGCTAGAGCAGCATGGCTAATATTATTAATACTAGTTCCCCAGTTGAATATTCTGGACTATAAAATGTTAACGATTTTTCTAGAGCTTTTGAGTAAAAGGAGATTATTTTATTTAAAAACTGTTTTGCTAAAGGATGATTCACGTGAAAAAGCAGAAGTCCTACAGAAGAAATTGTATATACAGTATAAGCGATCAGCAACAGAAAATGTTCTAATAACACACAAGCTGAATACTCCAGAGCATTTAAAGTTTATTGGGAAACCAGCAAATCTTATTATTTTGTTATATGAACACCACAGTATAGACCAAAGAATCCAAAATCCAACTGGCAGAGATTATCCAGGTGAGTATATGCTTAATCTAGTTTCGAAGAAGCAGAAAGCATTTATTTTCAAAAATGCTAAGCAATATAATACTAGTCTGTAAATCCATTGTCTCAATCTATTTATGCAGATATCCATACAGCAGCTAAGGAAATAGCTGACATTAACGACTTGGATATGAACAAAATTTGTGATAAGCTGCTGGATAAATGGCTGTGTCCAAGTGTACTGCCCTCAGAAGTAAGTCATCACTGAATATTTGGCTTTGGAGATAAATGGCCAGTTACATAAAATATATCTGTTTTTACCATTTGCTCAAAAAACTAATTTTTTTGCACAGTTCACCATTAGTACTTGTGAACCTATTTAAGTTGCCTCTGGATTCAGACTACTAAGAATTTTAATGCCATTCTTATATTGTTGCAAGCCACTGTCTCTAGTGAGAATAATTTGAAATGCTTTCCCTTTTCTCTGTACAGAGATTAAAATCTCATCTTTGGTTCTACACTAATGTTGCATAGCCAGTCAAAAGGAGTAAATGAATGTTTAGAGTCACCAAGAGGGTGAATCTTGTCCTGTTGCAGCTTAGGAAATAGAGGGTTAATTGCTGCCTGTGTAGCATACAGCTGGGTGAAAAAGGGCAGAGAGCACACATTGCCTCTGCTTCAAGATACCAGTTAGCAGGGTGAGAGATTAAAAAGCGGTGTTGACTGCCAAGCACACAGTTAAATAAAGAAAGGAATGATAAAATTAAAATTCCTTTCCTTGGCTGCACTAGCAGGGGTGCCCAGCTTTTCCAACAGGGTTTAACAGGGATATGACCCAGTTATTTATGACAATTCAGATAACTCTCAAAACTACTTTCATGTCTTTTTAAAGAAAACTCAAGAAGTCTTCGGAGATGTATGGGAAGATGAAGAACTCCGAAGGTATATACTTCATCTTGCATATGATACAGCAAATTTTTTCTTAATTTGCAAGTTTATATGGCTTTTTCAAGAAACCTATCACAGTATGTGATTCAGAACTTGCTGCTGCAGCTGCAGATAAAATAAATTTTTATTAACAGTGATGATAAAACAAGTTTAGGCCAGAAATGCCATGATTTTTTTTTTGTGCTGATGTTCCTAAACTCAAATTTTTCCTATCATATAAGTGGTGTTGTCTTTACCGATTATTTCTGCATCTTAACCTTTATTAGAGCTGCATAGGAGATAGAGCTGCCCCGAACACAAGTTCTGCTCCTTTGTTAAAAGTGCAAGAGCTACACTTTAACACATGCTGAAAAATAATTATTTAGAACTTCCACATGTTGTCAGACATGTTGTTTGTTTTGTTCCCTAGAAAGCAATGGCACTGGATTCTATAAAAATATCTTATGTTGCCTTCTTATTTTCTGGTTACATCAGTCTTGAATCTTCAAATACTGATGTATACAGTGAAATGTTATCTGCAATAAATTCAAGATAAAAGTAAATGTTTTAAGGATAGTTATTTGCAGGTTTTCTCCTCGTTTGCCTTTGAATCTCTTATCCTCAAACTCTTTTTGACAGTGAACTATATTTAAATTTGAAGGAAAATTGATGCACTGTTTCAGTAGTTATGCTGTACTTGTATTAAAAAGAAATGCATTTTTGCAGAGTTCTGTATCTGCTTCAGTCACGTCCAATGGATTACAGTTCCAGAATGCTTTTTGAAATTATAACATCTGCCACGTCTGTAAGTTTCTAAATTTTAGTTTTAGCGTGCTACTTATGAAATTTCTTTATGTCTCATTAAAATCAAATGTTGTATGCTTAGCTGTATTGATTTCATTCTAAGGTATTTGTGTCTGTCTTTGGATAGTTTGTATGTCTGTGTGAGCTCTGCTTCCCTACCTTCTCCCCTCCCTTTTGGAGTAAAACTGTGTTGAATTTTGCTGTTGACTGTCAAGAGCAGCCCTTGAACCCTGGATTTTTTAAATTTATTATTGATAGTATGTGAAAGTAGCTTCACTAAATATTTTCTAGAACTTGCTTTAAACTAGTGTAATAATACATTGGCTCACTTTGAGTGAAATTTAAACAGAGGGAAAATTATTTTAGCACAAACTTAACCTTCAGCCGCTGTAGTAAAGATATTTATGATACTATATATCACAAATATTTTTCTTGCGTGCATGAATAGCCTTACATCTAGAAAAACAGCTGTTTTAGCAGTGTTCTTTAAAGTTGACATATTTCATCTAGGTAGTATAAAACTTGAATGTAAACTATTCTGTTACTTAGCATGTATTTCTGCTAAACGCATTTCTGCCAAAAGTCTTAGAAAAATCCTGCAACATAACCTGCTTTCCACTTGTTCATCCAGTTATTGCAAACTTTCACTGTATTTTTGTGTTTTTTTTCCCCCCCCCTCAGCCGTTTGGTGTTAATCAGTTGACGTTTGCTCACAGGAGCAGAGCGCTGAAGTGTCTGCTCTATTTCGCAGATACCAACACTGTGGAAACACTCTTCAAGAAACCCATTGAGAAAGTAAAGTAAGAGGATTTTTCCTTTAAGTGTTCCTTAATAATGATGTATTGCTAGTCTTTCATCAGACCTTGGAAAGAAATATATGATATTTGCAGAATTATTCTTTTTAATATTTTTTTTTGAGCTTCTAAAAATTTTGAAGAGCATAATTAGCTCTTTTAACTTCACTGTAATGCATTCTGGTATATCAGATGCCTCATATGTAAACCTGAAAGTAACAACGTGGATAATATTTTCCACAGATTGCAGTTACTTCTGTTGTAATTGAAGGTTTTTATTTCATTAAGATTTCATTAATTTCTTTCATAAGTATAAATACTATCTACATTTTTTTGTTTTCTTTTTAAAGCAAGAGAAGAATACTTTTTGAATAATATCCTGAGTTTGATTATGTGAGTTATAATAATCACTGTAAATATCATTAGATTCTTTTTTTGTGATTTTTTTTTTTCAGGTGTTTTCTAAAATGCTGCATTTATCTGTCAGAGTTTGAAATCTTGAATATTCCATATACATATGAATCATTTCGAAAGAGTCCTAAGGAAGGAATGATTAAGGGGCTGTGGAAGAATCACAGCCATGAACCCACGGTATGCTTTTTAAATCCTTTGTGATTTTTTGTTTGTTATGCATTTGTGTGGAATGTACACCTTCCTACACAGTACATCTATTTCTAAACAGATGTTGCTCCAACATGCTCTGTGCTACTCATACACTACTCACGATAAGCTACCCATAATTATTTAAAAATACTCATGGATATGTAGGAGTTACCACTAAGGCTTTCCTCTTTCAGAATACAAAAAAAAAAAGGTTGATATGCTGAATACTGCTCATCACATAATTATTCCCTGCTAATTACCCACCTTTTTGTACCCACACTTTTTCTCATGTCTGGGAAGCAAGATCTTTGATGCAGGAGCTTTCCCTCTTCTCTCTCACGTTTTCTCTCATGTTCTCGCTCTTTTTGAAGTTGCTTGGACTTATACTTCATACTTTAAGATGAACTAAATATTAACCAGTGTACACCTTTAGAATAGCTGTCAGTTATTTATTTAGTATGCCAGGAAGGGGGGGCTCTGCTTAGGGGCTTGACTTTGACAATTGCTGGAAGTTACCAAGTATGTTTTGTGAATTGCTAACTTGACACTAAAGACAAGGGCGAATAAATGAGATTTCTATGCACAGCAGTGCACGACAATAAAAATACACTGTTCTATTAAGGCTTCAGCAGTACTACCCTTGATTTATAGCTGTGAAATTGAAGTGATCTGTTCTATAGTTGAAATATAGACACGCTAGTCTAAAATTTGAAACTGAAAGATGATAAAAGCTTCATTTAGCCTTGATAAAATTAGAAAGTAAGTATCAAGTATATCAAGGATAGGTGTTTGTTTGTTGTGTTTGTTTAGTTCTCTTTTCGTGTTGAAAATTATTTTCCATGTGGCTTGGTTAAGACCTTAAAGGTCCCTGTCATACCAATAAAATCTAAAATTATACTGACAAACAGTAAAGATTTGAAGATGATGAATGTGTATTTATTAAAATAAAGTATATCCTTACTCTCCTTTAGGCTGTTAGACTGGTGACAGAACTGAGTCTGGAATACAAAGTATATGATTCCCAGCTGTGGAATGGTCTACTACAGAAACTTCTTGGTTTCAATATGGTAAGGAATTTTTAAGCATGAAGCTATGCAGTGATGAGAGGAAAAAGCCTTTTTTTCTCATCACTGATTTCTAAAGAATGTGATTGCATAAATAGTAAACTTACTGTGAGTAGCTATCTGTGATTTATAATTTAGGTTGTTTGCATTGAACCGATGAAGCTTTGAGGAATTTGTATTTTACCAGTAGTGCTTGAGAATGTTGATCTTAAATTATTATAGTTGTACTTTTTCTTTTTAAAACAAAAGGCCTTTCAGATGGCAAGACTAAATCTTATGATAACTTGAAAATTGTCTTCATATCATTAAAAATGTGTATTACTTTATAAAATTATATTTGTATGTGAATATATATACACAAACGTGCACAAACATGTATATATATACATGTTCAAAAAATATTATCCCTATAATTAATTTATTATGATAATAATCCTGATTTTTGTTATTGATAATCTTAATTACCTCTTACTGTCAAACTGTACATTATGTTGCTACAACCTAAGGAGGAAATAGATGTACCTGGCAAAACAGTCATATCAGGAGCCATTCAAGCTAGCTTTAATCTAGTAAGAATTTTGTAACAATACCAAAGAAGATAGGATTTAACCTTATGAAGTTTATGAAGTTTTAACTTTATGAAGTTTTCAGCACATTATATTAAGGCTACTGAAAATCTTGGGTATTTACTGAGACAGTGCATACTCCTACTGCTGGTCATAATTTAATTTACATAAATCCTATTTCTGTGTGCATCAGTTACTCACCTCAAAGGAACAAAGGTGTCTTGAAGAACTGTTAATTTGCATTCTGCAAACAAGAAGAATATTCCAGTTCTGTACATTATTGACGGTTCTTCAAAATCACTGTGGTATTTTATAATGGAGTATTTTTTTTCAGATTCAGTATCTAAGAAAAGTTTTGGTAGCAATTACTGGAATTCATTCATTATGGGAGGTAAGCAAATATTCTTCAGCTCCTACTCTTCTCTTAGCAAGAGTTTAGAGACCTATTTGTATGTGTAAATTAATGGCAGCAATCTATTAAAAGGAATGTTACTCATTGAAAAGCTGCCTTTTGAATGAGTATTTTTATGACACCTGCAATATGCAGATGAGTATAGTTATTAATCAGTGAAATACTGTATTTTGCTCTTGTGGCTCCTTCAGTAAACACTTACTTGGAGTTAAGTTTGTTTGACAGAATTACTTAACCATCAGTCAAAATATAGTAAAATCTTAGACTACACAATAAGAAAAGCAATGTTAGAGAATAATTCATCCGGTATAAAAGAGAAAATCAACAGGCTTCTTCCACCTACAATGGGTCAAGTCAAGATGTCTGTGTTTACATTTAGTAAAAAGCAAACAAAGTTGTAACTTTTAAAACTTTTCTGTCAACAGATTCCCAACTTCAGTCGAGCTTGGCGAAGCGTGGTTCTGTCACCATTTCTCACAGGTAGAATTGTTATTAATTATCATGCTTGTATAGTAACTTAGTTATGTATTTACTTTATCATGGCTTCTTTATTTCTTAGCTTCATGTCCACCAAGTCCTAAACAGGTAGAGGAATGCTGTGAGTGTTTCGTGATTCTGCTCAAGTGAGTACATAGTACATACTGAATTTGGATTAATTAGAGTGGGAATTCCCTGTTTGTAATTTCTTTTCCAACAACCTGTCCTGGGACACACAAAGGAGCTTTAAAAAACGGGGAACCTGAGGAGAGGGGAAGAACCTTTTGCCTGTTGTGGAAAGGGCAGAATCAGGGCACATATCCAAACAGAAATTCCGTGCTTAGACTGTTGGCAATGTATGCTGTAACTCAGTACCTTGGCTATCTAAACAGTGCTTGGAACAGGGACTTTGCACAGACTGCTGAAAACCTATTTATCTGCCCCTCTCACTGTCCCCACGAGGGATATCTGTTCTTATCCTGACACTTTAACACTCATGTTCAACCCTAAAAGCCCAGTTATCTTTTTTTTGTTGTTGTTAATCCATAATATAGCCTATTTCCCAAAATATAAAGCCAGAATATAAGAGAAAAAAAATATTTATTTTCCTACGAAGTATAAACCTGACATGGTAAAAAAATAAATAAATAATCTAGGATGCCTGTACACATGGTTAACCTATATTATATTAAGGTTCCAGCCATCCTATACATGCTAACAGTTTTGCATTACCTTTGCAATGTATAAAAGCACAATAAACTTAGATTAGTAGTATTTCACCTAAAGAACAGATAGCTTCCATTTCATAGCTGTAAATCAAAGGTTGTAATGTTGAGAAATTTCCTCCTTATCTTCTTTCTGAAGGTGTCCTGTTTTGGCTGACTTGGATGTCATTGGAATAGCTAAACAATATGCACAGTTGGACCTTCCAGCTCTTGCCTTGGGATGCCTGTTGCTGATTCCTCAGTCTGAGAAGCGAGAGCAGCAAATTCAGGTAAATGAGAAGTTTTGTGTTGCAGCTGTGCAAAGGAAATGCCTTTAAGCCTGTTATATTCAATAGCAGCTGTACAAGATGGCAATTTCTAAACTCCAGCTCATTTGAATATATCACTGCTGAAAGCTGCTAGACATCTCCCACCCTCAGAGGCTACAGCCTCAGACTTCTCCTTCTGAAAGAGATCGTGTGAACACTTCCCTGTTTTTTTAAGTTTTGACTCATTCTCAGCAGCTTTTTGTCACATGACTTTGCTTTTTGTGGGTGAGAGAACATTTTAGGGGATCCCCCTCCTCTATCAGTTACCAGGTCAGTAATGCCCAGCAGGGGGCTTTAGCAGCTGACTCATGCATGCATCCACTTCTAAAAACTGAAGTTCAATCTACTTCCATGCATGAAAGTATTAGGTTCCCTGATAACCAATATTTGTTTGTGGTGAACAGTCAGTATATGGGGGGGGAAACCAACAACCAACCCACACGCAAGTCATATGCTAAAGCAGTGTGTGAAGCTGATCACAACATAGATAATTGCTGAGGTGCTAGCAGTAGGCTAGTTTAACAACTGACTGTAAGAAAAGTACAGAATCCTGCTTTGGAGAAGTGTTCAGACTTGAAAGCTCCTGCTTAGAAAAATGCTTGATATGCATCACAAGTTCTGATGTAAACCTTCTGTCTTAAAGCCATTTCCTCATTATTTGTGTATCCAGAGAGCCTCCTTTCTGTTCTTATTTCTTTCCCTTAATTTATGCTCTGCGTCATTCTTAACAGATGAAGAATTATAGGCTGTTCCTCTACCTGTCATGAACAAGCTGGCACTAGTAAAGGCATCTTAAATTCGTAGATTTCTATTCATTTCCACTTAAGACTTAAGCCAGGACGATTTTTTCCAACTTACAGCACCAGTGTAAGATGTAGTCTGCTGGCAATGAGTCAAAAGAATCTGTAACCACTACAGTGAGATACCCTTTGAAAGTTAACAGCGTTAGTAATTACTACTCTTTCAGTCAAACTGCACAGATCCTAGTTTGAGAATTTCATGTTTATACCTCGAATTTCATAATGTTAATTGTTTCTGAGTAAGTCAACTACTTGCTCTGAAGGGAAAGAGCTTATGCTTTATTCACAGAATATTGATGTTTTATATCTCTTTGTATTTTTTTTTTTGCAAGGGTTTCTTATCAACATGTAACATGGAAACTGTGCTGCAACAAATAGATGAACATATGAACACTGGAGAAGTGGTGGCTTTTGCTTCTCAGGTAAATAAATAAAATTTACGTCATTTGCCTTTTACTTACAGGCTTTCTCAATGGTAACCGTTTACAACCATGTTTTTTTTTTCTCTCCCACAATCTTGCCAAGGATCAGTTGACATCATTTACGCTTCTTGAAATAGCAAAATCTGCAAGGATTTTTTGCATTTTTATTAATGTTGTGTAAATGGATGATTTTTTAATATACACACACAGTGCTGTCTTATAGGTTGACCCTAACTGTAGGACAGCATCGTTTGCAATAGCACTTTTATATTTCTTAACAAACGTTTCAAGGAAAAAGGCCAAATGGCTTATGAAATTGTACTCTCTCGTCTTGCCTTGCATGGCCTTCCTTAAAAGCATGTTTCTTAATTCATTCCCTTATTAGAATCTGAGATTAGTCTTGATAAAAAAGCTGACATTTTGCAGCACTAAAAAAAAATAATAATAATCCTGCTTTACAGGAGTCCAGTACTGCTTGTTTTATTCAAAGGTCACATTTCTTATTTATAAAGCATTAATATTTTGCCATTACTAAAACTTGAATCTACAGATTAGATCTTTGATTTTGGACAATATCATAAACAAGAGGCTATATGAAAAATTCTTGAGAACTAAGTATTTTCCACTGGTGAAGCAACAACTGATGAATACTCACCGAATGAAAGAACTGGTGGATTATTTTGTCAACAAGAACTGGTAGGTTAACAAAAAGTAAAACACGTGATGTATTGCTTATGGAAACTGAATCTCTCCTTTACTTTAGTTTCATTTACTTGAAGTCTTGGAGATTCTCTAGTACTTGCTCTTCAAGTTTTTAAAGCATTATTAAATTAAAAAAATAAATAAAAATAAAAATCTTACGATATTACTTTGCATACTTAAGATGTTTAACAGGGTTGTTCAAACCAAAATAGCAGCTTATTGCCCCTGGACTGTCAAGATCAAGCTCAGTTAAAAGAGCAGAAATCTTGTCCGAAAAAGCAAACGTTTTTCCTTAAGAGTTACTTCACCATACAGTCTGGTGAATTCAGCTCAGTTGCATTATGGAAGGACAGTTTCAGCCATGGTAATGCTCTGAAAACAATAAACAAGCTGTCTGTGCTCAGGAATTAGTGGGTTTGCTGCTGTGTGTCAAAAGCTGGAAATACCTACTATATTTCACTTAAATACCAGTTATCCTGCAGTCAAAATGGGAGAGTAAAAAATAAGTAACTATTTAAAGTCTTTTATTTATTTGATTTTTAACAGCTACAGGTTAAATGCTAAGATCTACCTGACTTCAAAAACATGGAGTTATACCTGGGTTTATATTTCAGTGTATATTCAGCCTAAATTCTTGTTTTTTTAGAGAACTTCAGTTGACAAAGTTGATAAACTTTTTCCTCCTACAGCATTGATGATGCAACAGCCCTAATTCAAGAGTATCAAGAGAAATGTGGAAATCTTACTCTGGTAGATAAATCATCCTCTGATATTCTGAAGGTAAAACAAAACACTTTGTACCTCATGCAGTATTTTTTTCCTTTTTTATAAACCAGGACTCCCACTCAAGTTCTAGCAAAAGTACTTGTTATTGGTTTTAGTAAAATATATTCTATATAATAAAATATCCCTTTAGTTGATGCAACTACATATTAATTGAATCAAATGTGAAAGTGTTTGAAAGCACAAGGTTTAGCACTGCTCAGAAGTCTTAGATTATATCTTGTTTTCTGAACCCTTTTAATTTTGCCCTCTTGACCTCCAGGTGTGTATGAATGGACCAGAAGAGACTGGCAAACTGGAACAGTCATCAATAAGGTGTTGATTTATCCTTTGTCTTTTCTCCCTCTGCTGGCAAGATAAGTGCTATGCATTAGCAATGTACATACTGGTCAAGTGAACATTGAACTAAAACCTCACTGCTTTTCTTCCAAAAGAAATATGTTTTCCACATTTTTTTTTTAACTGTTCTATGCCATACGCTGCCACAATTCATATTTATCACTTTGATTTTAAGAAGGACTAAAACTGATTTCCTTTACCTTTGTATTATATCTCTGTGTTGAAGTCTGCTGTCAGCATCACTCTTAAGATTGCATTTGCACGAACATAATCTTGCATAACTGTAATTAAATTTTCAATTGGAAGTGTTACACTTCGTGTAAAATATGCCTTTTAGATAAATTGTAATTTTAATTAAAGTATGAGCATAAATAAACTGACATATCAATATTGACCTTCCAGTGTTTTATAAACTTTATGAAGTGGCTGGTAAGCTTACTTGTCAAGAGAGGCTATTGACTGAGTAGAACATATTTGGCAAAGTTTCCTTTTAACCTTGTTGTGCTTTATTGTGCTGTAGACATTAAGAAAATGATAGGCATGTATTTCACTGCATGAAATTGCAGTTAGCCAAAGTTTCCTGAGATACCAAACTGAAATACTTGGGTCTTTTTGTAAGGTAAAAATAAGCCTGCTTTAATAGAAATAATTAAGATTATGACACAGAAGTAAATATTCTAGCTGATCCTTTGAGTTCTATGGGTAACTCATTAGCTTAACTCAAGCCTCTATAGGAAACACTACAGAGATTTTTGCACAGATATTGCACTGAAGAAAATAGTAATACAAAAGACAATATATGCAAAGGAAGCAGGCCGTTTTTCTAAATGTTGTGCAGAAGACAACAGATTTATTTATATTGGAAAATTAGCAGTCATGAGAAGCAGTAGCTATTAAAATACATGCAGTTCCCTGAGACTAGGGAAAAGGTCCAGTCTTCTTGAACAACTCATTTTTTAGGCTTCAATAGTAGTACAAGTGTTATCTGGAATTACATTATTTAAAACCTTTGTATGTGGAACAAATTATGTAGACATACTATCAGATATAAGCCATAAATAAATGAAAGCTTCTCTTTACTGTTTACAGAATTAATGAGACTGTCACTCATTAAAGCATAGTAGTGTTTGGAATGGCTTTGACTATAAAAAGGCTGAAGTTCAACTTCATACAGTGAAATTACTACTCTAAGTTAATAAAGTTTTCATTCTAATTTTTCAAAAAATCAATCCAGTTTATTCTTTTAACTTAATTGGGAATGAAAAAAATCAAATATCAAACAGATTGTGAAGCAAACCTAACGCATCCCCAGTGCCCTTAACTGTTTTGTTCAAACCTTTTACATTTTTCTTTTAGATGTCACTGAACCAGCACATCAAGCTTTTTCTAAGCATTAGGTAAAGACAGAACTGCCAGCCACTTTAAAAACAAGCACAGTTGTTGCTTTTTTTTCAACAGCTCATAAAGCTTAGTTTTTCTATGAAGTGAAGTTTATTATAACATTAAGGAACAGTATTTAAACAGTTATTTTAATGGTATATTTTACAAATCAATTCATACAGAGAAAATAAGCAAACACAATGTTGTTTTAAAGTTATTACCAAGAAGCTACATTGTTAAGCTGTTAGCAAGTAAGTGTAGTACTGTAAACTAACAATCAAGTATTGTAGTAACTTGCAGTTCCAGGATGAGATGGTAAAAATGCCAGACAAGCAAATATATTTTACGATTTTTTGTACTCAATTCTTTCTACTTTCACATCATCTCCAATTAGTTGATAGACATACGTAACTACTGTAGAAGCCTGGATATCCATCAGCACAAATGAAGGAATGATATTGCTGGAAAGAGAGGAAAAAAAATCATATTGTTTAGTATTACACAGTAGTAGTAGTGTTTCATCGTTAGACTTCTTAGCAAGAATCACTTTAATTGATTCCAGTTTTGTAAGCACAGTACATCAGATCTGAAGCTTTATTTCTCTGTGTTTCACTCCAGAACAATTAGCAATTACTATAAACCTCTCCTCTGCCTGACATTTAGAATGTAAATATTAACCTTCACAAGGAGTTCTGTAGTTTGTGTTATCAGAAGAAAACCCCCCACAGGAATTTCCCATCCCATACTTACTTTTCTAAGGCATGATAAGCTCCTGTAGCTGATCCTGGGTTGATATAGAATTTGTTTTCATGTTCAAATGCCTCAAATTTGTGTGTATGTCCTGAAATGAGGATGTCCACATCAAACTGCCTTTGTAGCAGTGCCAGGCTTGCCATATCACCCCAAGGAATGACCTGATGGCCGTGAATCAGCCCAATTTTGAACTGTCCAACAGTTACAACTTTCTGTTCAGGATAATTCAGGTTCTAAAAATCAAAAGTAAAAAAAAAAAATAAAATTAGAGTTTCAGATTTATATTTAAAAAGCTGCATAAAACAGAAACGTGGAAAGCCTATGGAAATACCTTGTGATTTGCTCTACTGCTACAAAACGAGAGCTACAATATTGCTTTTATAAACAGTATCAAGAATTTGGTAAAGATGCAAGGAACTTTAAAGATCTCACAACTGGAGCTCCTGTTGGCTTGAGTCTTAGACTTAGCTAAGTACATAAATTAGTTCTATGACAGAAGACCAATGACAGAAGAGAACTTACTGTGCAATTCATATCAAGTGGAACCCCTTTTCACTCCTAATACTACATAAGCTCAATTTGCCCACTTAAAGTACAAATAACACAAACATTGCCTTTATGTAAGAGATTAACCAAATACCAAGAGAAGCCACTACCTCATCAAAGTCCCCTCTGACAACATGAACGTCCCCAGCCAGAGTCTTGAGGTAGTCATAAGTGTCCTTGGTGCAGAGGTTTCCCGTGCAGAGAATGTGTTGGATCTTTCCTGGAACCAGCAGCTTTTTGAATTTGGCTGGGAGGCTGTTGCATCGATGTGGAATGTGAAGATCTCCTAATACTAACACCAACTTACCGGGTGTCATGACAGGGAAGAAAAATCATTATAGATACTTAAGACGAGAATCATTACGTAACAGAAAGCATTGCAATGTCAGTTTTGTAACTGCATTTTGATATAAAAGCTACTCAAATAAGAATGAAATGGTGATGGAATATTTCTATATTTGAGTGAAGGCAAGGGCCCTTACTAATCTTGAATGTTGTCAAGAGGAGGGCCTTATGAACACAAGGGTCTACAGTTTTTTGTTGTTGTTGTTTTAATTTTGTTGCTGAAAGCAAGCCACTGCAGGGTATAGCAAAAGAACTGTATTACTACTTGATGTAATTTACACAAATTTGGGAACTAACATAAACTATCCCACATTCTGTTTTCACTTAAACGTTAAAAAAAAAAAGAAAAGATAGAGGACATCTCTACCACATGTTCTCAAGTACAGAACTAGCTAAACTGTAGTCAATTCCTTTTAAAAATCCTTCATCCCAGCTTCTTTCTACATTAACTTCTGTTTTTTTATCAAAAGAAAAAAAAAAAAAGAAAATAGCAAATTTGCAATGTGTGTTAATAGTTAATCAGAACAGGACGCTTGTTCCAAGCCCATACTGTAGGAATCAATGAACAACAGAAGAGTAAAAAAATAATGAAATGGAAAAAAAAACAAAACACTGCAGCAGAGAAGATAGATTATTACATGCAGTGTTTCTATTACCAGTTTTATCCATTCACAGTTTCATTACAAAATATGCAAGGAAAACAAATTTAATGGCAGCTTCGAAATTATGGATTCAGATGAAGGCCATGGTTTGATATTTTAGGCCTAATAAAGAAATAATTAATGCAAGCAAAGTAGCGATAAATTAATTTTGCAAGAAGGGCATGAAAAGCTCTATGAAGCATGGGTGTTATGCTTCTATACTGAAACCACTGGATTTAAAGGCAGGCATCCCTGACAGCCTGATGGACACCTCCCAGTTAACTGTGGCAGATCATCTTCCAACCCTAACACTTTGCTGGGCAGACTGTTCCTAGAATGACAGCCATCTAATCTGTGTAAAAAACAGTTCAGAAATATATATGCACCTATATACGTAAGCAATAGAAACCAAATCACCTTTCTTAATTTTTATATCTTTAAGCCATGCAGCTCTCTTCATGCTAGCTGTCACCAAAAGGCAGAAAACTTGGGTGTGTTTTTCTCCCTGTTTTTAATTAACAATGTCTTGGCACCATCATGAAACCCATGCACCTTTTGAGAGCAGGTGTTTGAAAATACTGGCAAACAGTACAGGAGTTCTTTCATCTATAAGCTACCAATCTGAAACCAACCCAGGAAAGAAATACAAATGTATGTCTTTTAATGGCCTTTCAAAAGTTCTCCAAAATACTAACTAGCTCCTAATTGCGACGATGTACTGGAAAGCACGTAAAAATGGGTAATGAGTGATTCTGATCCAGTGGCAATCAATGGGTTCTCTCACTGACACCTCAGGATTTAGGCACGCAGTCCCCGTTCTGCACATGACGTTTAATCAGACCGCGCTGCCGCTTACACACAGCCCCACTGCAGTCAGCAGAGCACCCAACAGAGATCACCTCTGCTGGTGAGCAGGCAGGCCACGTTCCCCCAGATCCCTTCTGAGCTCCCATTACTTACATTAAAGCTTGGAAAGCCACCGTAACAATGAGTGAAGGCACACAGGTGTGACTCGGAGCTGGGGTGCAGCTGGGGAGTAGCCCCTGGGTGCCTCCTGGGAGCCTCCTGGATGCCTTCTGCCTATCTTGGGCAGTTCCTGCGTGCCTCCTACCTTTCCTGGGTGCCTCCTGCTCTTTCTGGAAGCCTCCTGGACGCTTCCTGCCTATCTTAGGTAGTTCCTGGGTGCCTCCTGTGTACTGTGGGTGCCTCTTGGGTGCCTCCTGCCTTTCCTGGGTGCCTCCTGGATGCTTCCTGCCTCTCTTGGGTGGTTTCTGGGTGCCTCCTGTGTACCGTGGGTGCCTCTTGGGTGCCTTGTGCTTGCCCTGGGTGCCTCCTGCCTGCCCCTAGGTGGGTCCTGGGTGCCTCCTGGAGGCTCCCTGCCTGCCCTGGGTGCCCGCTGGCCGCCCCCCGAGCCCGTTCGGCGCACTTACTCTGTGCCCGGCCTTAGGGGCGGCGGAGTTGATCGCAGACAGGGGAATGGAAAACGGGGTGAGACGCGACCAGCGTTAAACGAAAAGGAAGCAACAGAAAAGAAAAAAATATATAAAAAAAAAAAAACACAGCCGGATGAAAGGGGAAGGAAATAAAAAAAATATATTAATAAATTAATTAAATTAAATTAAAAAATCACAATTAATGATTTGTCGGCGTTATGAGAGAAGCGTTAAAATCAAAATCATGAGGGGAAAAAATTAAAAACAAAACGCTCCGAGCACAGCCCCCCCCCCACCCCTACCCCCACCTCAGGCCTAGCCTCCCCCCCCCCCACCCCTTCGCCTCCCTCCTCCGGGCGCCGGCTGACGGAGCCCCCCCGGTAAGAAGCAGCCGGGAGCGGAGCGCCCCGACCCGGGGGAACCGGGGGTGGGTGGGGGGACCGAGCCCCGGGGCCGTGCCCGCCGCCTCTCACCATCCTGCCCGCCGCCGCCCGCACCTCCCCGCGGAAGCCAGGCCCCGCCGCCGCCGCTACGGCGCCTCCACAGGGCCAAGCCGGCCCCGACCGCGTTTTCTCCGCCGCCCGCCCCCTGCGGCTGCATCCGGGGCTCGCCGTGAGGGGAAGGGCGCGGCCATGAGGGGGGTGCTCGGGGGGGCTCCCCTCAGAGGTACCGAGCGCGGGCAGGGTGCGGGGCGGCCCCCTCAGGGCGCTGCCTCAGCGCGGGCAGGGAGTGAGACCCCCGTGGGTGTCCCTCGGGGCGAGGTCCCCGCGCTCGTTGTCGCCACAAAATGTCTTTTTTTCTGACTAAAATGGTGGTCGGTGTGGCCGTGGGGAGACCTTGGGGGGAAATCAGGGTGTTTCGGGGGCTGCTTGCGCAGGGAGGTGCCAAACCTGAGGTGTGCCTCGTTGGGCAGCCCTGGAGAGCACCAAGGTGTCGCTGCCACGGGACAGAGTAACGTTTGCCATCATGGTATCGATTTTCTTGGAAACGTGTGGTAAATGTGGAATGTTTCCCCTTAAATTATCGTGGAGAAGATGCGGTATAACTTGTTGTAACTTAAAATGCACGCTGTGGTGTTTTGTTTCTTTCCTGTTAGTGTTTGGAAAAGCAATACACGCCATAGCACGTATTAGCGATGAGTTTTGCTTTGACCCCTTAGAAAAAGGCGTAAGTAAATTGGATTAATTGTCAGTGTAAAATCTTTGTTGGGAACGTGGTTGTGCTGTTGGATATTGCCTTATCTGTTTTCCTACAGGTACACTTGAGTCTGAGTTACATTCCCTCTCAGCTCCCTCCACTTTCAACATGGACAAATGCCACATTTTCTGTAATTGTAATTATGCAGATTATATCCAGGAAGATTCATACCTGCTCTGCACCTAACATTATTGGAATTTGGTGTTACCCAAGGTGAAGCGTGTCCAGGACATCCGGATTAATACCAAGGGTTTTATTTCTATTGTCACAGGTCAAGAGGTTTATGTTTTGTACCACATCAGAAATCACGTTTGAACAACATGTTTTTGTATTGGTATGACTCAACAGGAAGAATGCCTCCCATTAATCAAACACCACTTCCCGCAGAATTAGGGTTTTCTCTAGAGATTTCTGAGTTAAAAGTGATCGACCCAGCTTGCTGGGAGGTCCTCTCTTTTCATGCGTGAAGTATCCCGTAGGTGCTGGTAGTGGCTGTGCTCATTTGTATGCCTTGTGTGGATGGACGTACAGGAAGATTGTTTTAGAGCAGGCTCCAGTCCTTCACATACCTCAGACACAAGCTGAAACTCTGAGTGATTAGGTAACACACTTCAAAGCTTAACTCACGCACTTAAATATCCCAAGATTGGATTCCTGTGCCTGCATTACACCTGTGACTTCTGACCAGTAATAATGAAGGTGATAAGTCTGAACATGCTAATATGCTTGATACATCTATATTTGTTTTGAGATGTACACATTTAAACGTTTTGTGGTTTATATATGCTACTGAAGTACAGAGGTAGTTTTTTTGGTAAAGATCCAGTATTAAATAGTTTTGAGGTAATCAATGATTTTACATTTCTTTTCAGCTTGCCTTGAGATCAGTGAATTCTTCAAGGTCAGCGTATGCGTACATCTTCTTCTCATCTATGTTTTTTCAACATTACTGCTGGACAGCTGTGTCTCAACCATGTCAGAAAGAAAAACAGTTATCACTTCCATGTAAATTATTCATTAAGGTATATTTTAACGGATCATTATGCCCAGCTTTGTAAGCAGCAAATTAGCTCAATTTCCAAATGAAATTGTAGGGGGAGGATCATAAAGGCATGCAGAACAAGTGCTTCTGAGCAATTCTGTGAAAGAGAGTATTCATATTTAACTGCTTAAAACGTGTACCTCCTGAGCTGTGCCCTGCAGTTTCCAAAGCCTGAACCAGTTTAATCTTGGGGTGAAGGAATACCGCATTTCTGGCTCTTGGTTGTTTCTCCTGTAGCCCTTGAGAACAGTACAGGCCAGGAGAGCTTTGACCAGTTGTTCAGCAAACAGCCCTGTCAGCCACATACTGCAGTTGTGGGTGAGGCTGGCAAGGATCAGTTTCGGCTGCCTCCACGTCTGCTTACAAAGCAGTTTGGGGAAGCCATAAAAGCTCGAGATGAACTGCATGAGGCTAGGGAATAACATTGCAAAACTTCTTGGTGAGTAACCTCTGCACTGATCTTTTTTCTTCCCCAGTCAGTTCTTCCTGTATTTAGATGTGTAAATGTGCTGGAAAGGAATGTAGAGAAATGCAGCATTTATACAAATACTAATGAGCATCACATAACTTTTCAGCTTCTCTGCAGAAATGGTAGGTTACACAAAAAGTCACTTTCCAGAAACAGAAGCAGTTTTAAACAGCAGGGTAACATAATATTTAGTGTAATTACTAACTGAGTGTTATTGACGGAACATTATGCCAAACACTTTCAGCCTCTTCACATCAAAATTTATATTCAACATGTGCATCACCTTGTTAAAAAAAAAAAAAAAAGTTATGACAGGATTTATCAGACCGCCTTTCTTCATTTCAGTGGTTGTATATGCTTTATACTAATTGTCAGCCCACTTCTTACACCGTTTAGAATTAGGCTGGATTCAATTCTGAAGAACACACTTTATGGAATTTAAAAGGGGAGGGAGGGAACTCCAGCTTTGGCAGGTGTTTGAAGTAAAGGATATAGTAGGTCTTTCCACTAATAATAACACTTAGAGGTAATATATTGAATTAGGTCTTAAGACAATTAAGCTTACTTAGTTCACACATCAGCTCAGGCTTATCTAGAAACAGATCTGTAGGGTTTGCCTTATGTATTCCACCACCATTTATATTACTGTATAAGTTAAATATTGAATTTATTTTTTTTCCGTGCATTTGTTGGACTTGTTGATGTTTAGTCATTTGCTGTGAATTCTTAAAAAAACTCAGATGCTAGAGGGAATAACAAATAGGATGAAGGAAGTGTTAGGTGGCATTTTAATTCGGTTTTCTATTTGTGGGTGAGTTACTGCTAGAGTCCTTCAGTTACTTTCTCTGTTGAGATGTCTTTCTTAAAAGAACAATTAATACTAAAAATAAAGTAGAATTTTAGACCCTTTTTGGCTTTAATGTAAGCATTACAATTCTTTTGATTTTTGTTCACGTGCTTTATACTTAGGTGTTATAAAAACGTATAATCTGACTTTCCAAGAATGTGATCCACTGCAGGCTGTTTTTGCAAAGCACATGTGTCCGAACATACTTAAAGTCCACTCCAGGTAATGAGTAGAAAAATATTTTTTTCTGAAAAGAAATCATCCAGGAGGCAATCCTGTTGTTATAGTCATTAAAAAAAATCAAAATCTGGTTAGGCCCCACAGTCAAGTGGTGAGTTGCTAAATCCATTGTTCTAATACTTGATACTTCACGTTACTATTTCAGAAACAGGGATCAGCAGTGTTATGTATGTATGTGAGGCTGATTGGGCAACATGCACAGGTATTAAATGTAAGCAAATTTGATTTCATAATTATTAGGTGTGTTTTTAGATTTCTCACATACCTGCTTGAAGGGTTGCACATTTCAAAGGTGCTTTTTTCCAACAATAGTGTAAAGGAATAATTTTAATTTCTAATGCCAGTAACAATTGCTAGGTAATAACTCGTGTCATGTAAAATTATTTTAATACTAAATTAAATTTTATAGGCTGCTGGCTGATATAATGATCCATTTTCCAACCAGTCAGGAAGAAGTGACTTTATCGGTTACTCCAATGAAAGTTTGTTTCAGGAGTTACGCCGAGGAAGATGCTGGTAAGGAAATGAAAAATCCAAAGGGCTGTGGGGACTTCAGAACGGGTGAACTGCAGGAATAACAACCTGCAACAGAAATGTGTTTCATAGCTGAATGAAATGGAGATTTTTAATTCAGACTGCCATCCTCTGGGTTAAGAAACGATGGTTTTAATAATATTTTTCTGGTATTGGTGTCAGATAGCAGACTGAGCAGCCAATTGAAATAAGTTACGCCATTTGCTGTAGGCTTCAACAGAGGTAATTACCATGCTGTAAGAGCAGAAGCATAGAAACAGACAGGGAAAAGGAGATAATATTAGGCCTTAAAATGAACTATTTAAATCAGAATAACACAATTAAAGAATTGATACTGTTGCAGAGTATATCTAGTGTGTTAGCTGGCCTTGTACTGTTATGTTGTGTCTTGTTATTTTCGGATCTGAGATGGAGAGCAGTCCAGATTCTTGGTGCATGACTCAGACTAATTTTAATGTTATGATTGTGTTTTTGAAGTACAGGTTCTTGTGTATCATATAATAAAGGGATGCTTTGCATACTTATGACCAAAGCTGAGGATAATGACCTAGAAAAGATGACTGCCTGGAGTGTAGGTGTGGGGATTGTGCTTAGAACAGGCTAAAACAGTGGAGAGCAAGAAGGAGTAAGTGGTGGAAACTGACAGAAGTGAATCAGGAAAGAAATTACTGAAAATACAATAAGATTAAATTTTGTATGAAAAATAAATGCTATTTTAAGAACATACATTTAAAAGCATTATTGCAATAAGGAGAGTGAAAAAATAGTAGGTAGAAAGGCAGTGGGATACTGAAAAAAAAAATAAATAATCAAATGGGAGAAAAAGAGGAATGACAGGTGTGGCTTTTGTTGTGTAGCATGCGATGCAGAGCGCTGCCTGCAGCAGATGTTCTGCGTGCTCTGAAACAAAGCGTGTCCTTTGAACATACCGTCTGCTGATGGATTGGGTTTTTCCACATTCAGGTTTAATTTTCAGAGACAGAAATTACAGCTTCTGCCTAGGCTTGTTTTCATATGCACATGGTGGGCTCTGCCTTGGAGAAGTTGGCAGGTAGGCTATAAACATTTATTTTTGCAGTTCTAAGGAACTTTACAAGAATGTATTTGACCATGCAGTACGGCCTCGTTGAAGGCTGAAAAAAAAAACTTCAGCAAAGAAAGAGGAGGCTGGGACTTGTTTAATACTTCCCTGGCAGCCAGGCTTTGGAAGAGAACTGCTTAAGCTGGTGTATTTTTCTGAATGCCTCAGAGACTGTGATGCATCCTGGTAGTACCCTCTTATTTTCTTTTCACACACCTGATAATAGCTAATGAGTAGTCAAATGACAGTGAGCAACAATTGAATACCTGATGCTGGAGAGCTTATTTTCCATTGTCATCTGCATAGGATCAAGAAAAGACGGTAATTTAGACTAAATAACCCAACTCGGCTTTCATGGTCCTCTGATCATAATTGCTGACAACCATCACTCTGTTAAAGTCATGCTGCATTTTGGCCTTCCCATCTATGCAGCAGTAAGAAGCTGGTAATCGCATTTGTGATCAATGCCTGTAGATAAAGCAGATTTAAAGGATTGACAGCAGGCATCAGGACGCCATCGCATAGCCGATCATGAAATAAGTTCTGTTAAAAGCTGCATAAATCCACATAATATGCTGTAAATAATTTATTTTTTATTTTATTAAATATAAATTTAGATAAGCTAAACATCTGTTATTGTTACTCACCATTTGTTGAGACAATGCTAATACAAAAACATCATGGTTATAATAATTGTAGTTTTGAGTCCTCGACTTTCTCTTTATTTCAAACAGACTTTTCAAAGACAATGCTTACTGAAATACAGCTAAATCCAGATGAATTTGACTACTTTCAAGTTGGAGTAGATTCTGAAGTGACATTTTGCCTTAAAGAACTGAGGGTAAGTTAAAAATTTTTAATTTTCCATTAATTTGCATGACTTGACCTGGGCAATGGAGAACGATTCCTCCTTGAAAGCGTTGCACCAGACCTCCTGTCTGGTAGCAGGATTTCACTAGTTGATTAAGGATTGGCTTTAAAAATGGGCATTTTCAGGACACTGCAGAGTCCCTCAGAGCAGCCTGTGAAAGGCAAAACTTTTAAACCAGCAGAAAAGTAATTTCAGTACTGGGCAGACATGTAACTGCTGGAGAAAAAAGCATCACGGGCACAGTAATTCTACTGCAGACATTTCTTAAGCAAAGCTCCAGGCAGAGAAGGCAGGAAATGCATGCTAGCAGCAGTAAACTTTCACCCTTTAGAGCAGGCTTTTACTTTTTTTTTTTTTCCACTAAACAACAGCTGGAATAAATGTGTGCTAATCTTCATCTGTGTTTAAAATAGCACTTAACCACTCACCCCTTCTTTTCAGGGGCTACTGGCATTTTCTGAAGCTACCCACGGTCCTGTCTCAATCCATTTTGATGTATCTGGGAGGTACGTTCTGGAACTACCTATCTAGAAATAGCACAGTTACAACTCTACAGTTGTGGCTTTTTTTTTTGACTGCAGGTCACTCAATACGTATTTAACTGTAAAAAAATGTTCATTTCAGAATAGCTCTATTTCTGATTAACCTGCAGTACAGGGTTAAGTAGTTTGTTACTGCACATGAAGCATTCAACACAGACACCTGGATTGCTAAGCTAGCTGTGCTGTCTAGCAAGCACCTACAAGCTACCCCAGCACAGTTTTATTTAGTGGACAAAAGAAATTACACATTTTTAGTTTAAAATATAACTTTAGCAGTTTTTATTTAAAACTACAATTTGACTATGCATAATATTGTATAATATTGTTGGTGTATTTAAAAGGAAGCCATCTTAGCAGCAAATACTCAATTTTTCAGCTGGGTATTTTGTGATCTGCATGTATAGAATTGCATGAGCAGTTTCCTCCCAAAATACACGTAATGATGCATGCTGCTTTGTCTCTGGATATTTGTGTTTAGACCAGTTGCTTTCAGCATTGAAGACATGGTGCTGGAAGCCAGCTTTATTTTGGCTACGTTGTCTGACATCGACAATGGGATGGCTTCCCAGGAGCCCCTGTGCTGTTCACAGATTCCAGAGAGGTAACAGTGGGGTGGGTGAGGGAGGCAGGTTGACTTAGCAAGCTGAAAAGTTGGAGTTAAAAGTTTTCCTGCTAAGTCAAGGTGATCTGCATATTCTTGCAGGGTGTTCATAAGCATTGTACTGATCCTGTAGCCTTTTTTCATAGGAAAACTATGAACTAGATACATTCAGAAAAAGGTTGAGTAGTTTAGGCCCAGCCAGAGCATGACAGAGCAACCTCAATCTCTCTCCACCAGTGGATTCTTTTCATCAAAGCTACAGCTGCAATCTGCTGTTTGTATAGGCAGTGCCACAGATCAGAAAGCCACCGGGTGCTTGAGCAGCCTGAGTCACCTCATGGGTCTCTTACCTATTGTAAGCGTGCAAGGGAATGGTTTTAGGCACACAGTCCCTTCTTGATCACAGACAATTTCCATTATCTGTTCCACTGAGGAACTGTGGCTCTAGCAAAAGCATTATTTCTTAGTACCATGAACAGCACTGAAGCTTTTGGTGCAAAGGGGAGCGTTCCACAGTAGCTTCTCATTAGCTTTACCTCCATGGAGTTCTGTTGCAGTAAGGGGAAGACACTTGCTGAGCATCTGTTGTAAAGCTGTAAAGCCTTCCCTTAGCAGGCAGTAGACTCCTTAACAAAGCCATGCAGAGGCCAATTACTAATCTGACCTACGCTCTCTGATCTAGCTCAAAGGCATACGTGGACAAATCTGAAAACTCCTCCATGGATAAGGACGGTAATGCAGAAGCAGCTGCTTCCAAAAGGCCACGGCAGAATGAAAATGAACACAACACAGAGCCAGCAGCACCTGCAAGTCCTGTGGCAAAACGGAATACGTGCAACTCGGGGAACATTCTTAAAGATCTTGAGGGAACAGCCATGCCTGAGACAGATGGCCAAGCAGTGCTAGAAGCAGAGTCAAGAGAATCTCATTATCACAAGGTAAGGACACTGCCCTCATTTATGTTGTATTATAGAACAGTGAAATACCTCAGCTGGCATTTAAAAGCTAGATGCTGCATGTAGTTCAGGGGCTACAACTATGTGTTGGTACTCAGTGTTCCACATGGCACTTCAATGGAACTGGCTTTCAAAGCAGCATAGCTGACAAAAAAACACGTTTAACTATAATGCTGGAAATATTTTACTAGGAAACACCACCACAGTCTGATAAAAACTTCAAAATGTATTTTTAAAATGGCAAAAGCTTCAGCAATAATTAACCCCCAAATTCTGTACCACTTGCATAACATTCCTGTAAACGTTGCATTTTCCAGTTTCAGTTCTTGTTCTTTGGAGCAGTTTCTCCTAAGAAGGATGCCATCAGTCACACCTCCCATAGTTTAGCAACAGCTAGTGACACTGAAGAGGATTTTGGCAACATGCAGAGCTCCCAAGTTCTCTAGTAACACGAGGTGTACGAATCCAAGACTAATGTGGACTGCCTTGAAAGTTGAAAGACAGAAGCACATTTGACACAGTGTAGAGCAGTTTCTAGGCTTAGAAAGAAGTTTAATTCTGTTATGAAAATGTCCTGCAGTTCTTAGGCAAGCTGGAACTTAATGGAAGCTACTTGTATGGTAATCTGCATTTCACTAACATCTATTGCCAGAGTCTGGGAAGTGGAAATTCTACTCAAGTGTGTTTGTTTTTCCCCCTCTAAGGGGAATGTACCAAAAGGACAGAACTACTTGGTACAGAGTACTGTATCATTTCCTGCCATGTCACTACTGGTTAAGTGTTTATTCTCTGCGTTAAGCACCAGTACTAATCATTTTAAAGCCATAGCTGCTGTCGTAATATACATTTAGGTCGTTTAGATTTGTAGATGATGTATTCCGTAGACACATTGCTTTACATGTTCAGCTTTCCAGTCTCACAAGAGAATTCAAATTGCGTTAGCACTTCAGACAAATTAAGTTACTGTTGTAAAGTCAGAAGCACTGAACAGGAAACCCACCTACTGCAGCACCGCCAAATACATTAGTGCTATATAACAGCTGGTATTCTTACAGAAACATTGTACAAGTAGTATTTAGCTAAAAATAAATGCACTTCTATGACAACTTAAGTTGAATAAATAAAAATTGTGATTAAAAATGATTTGAAAGCATGGCTTATGAGTTCTTGTGTTTCAGCCTTGAATCGCTCTTTTCCCTTCCCTCAACTCCTCCAGCGGGAGTCAGCGACAGGGCTCTCTGGCCCTGGTCACTACATCTCAGCAAGCCACAGAACTGCTTGCAGCCACTTTCCTGGGGAGAACACATCCACAGCTGCTTTTTGGTGCAGCAGGATAATGGATCAATGTGATTTATACTGAACAGAGCTGGAGATCTGTACATTTGCTCACTTCTAAACAAGCTTGCAGAGAAAATTACCATGTAGTATTTCCGAAGTCACACTCAAATATTGACATTTCTAATCTTTGGTTGCTTTAAAAGATAGCTACTCTGCTTGCCAACCTCTTACAGAGGAGTTCTGTGTAGTGGGGCATGGCATCACTTACAGACAGATTTGAGGACACCGCAGAGCTCTGAACGAGAGCCAAACACCTCAAGAAGTGGTGGCTGGGCAGCTCTGTGCTACCAGCAACATCACTGCAGTAACAAACAGAATTTGTGCAGTCAACTTTACTTTAAAAAACACATTTTAGTATAAATACTATATTTATTAAATATCTTTACAATTCATTTAAATGTATTTACAGAACTATTCCTGCATAAGTTATACCTCAGACATGAAATTCACATAATTGCCTCTTATGTAAGCATAGATGATAGTCTCATTTTAACAACAACAAAAAAGCATCCTCATTAGATACAGACTCAGATTTGCTTCATTATTTCAGCTATCTTTGCAAGAACTACTTCATACAGTTTGTTTCTACACCCACACGCACAAAGTCTGGTTCCTTCCTGGTGAAAGGATGTCCATTACAAGAGATGGAGATTCCATCACAAAATACTTTACAGCTTTGCAAGACCTTCACCTCTCCCCTCTCCCTTACACAGTCATAACTGTCTGGTCCCAAAATCTTTTTTCTTCCCTTCTATTTATCTGCCGTACCTTCTTTAGAAACACAAAGAAAGCAAATTTAGAGGGAAACTGTATGCTGTAGGTCTCCCAAAGATAGCCGTAAAAGTAGCACAGAACCACAGAGTTTTCCGATTCACCACATCTTAGCCCTTTTTCACCCAAATACCCAGTAACACTGCTGCAGAAATCCCAACTCCCGCAAGCATTATTACCTGTCATGGTACCGTAGGTTACTGGTATCTAAAAATCTCTTCCTTTTCCTTCAGATTACTGCTCCCTACCAACCAGCTCCTGACAGCTAACAAAAACCTTCGGCAGCAGCTGAAAGTCAGCCTGTTCTCCCTTCAAGCGTGTTTCCATTACACAGAACACCTTTCTTGTACGTTCCTCTCATAAATAGTCACAATAATCTAATTCCTAGGAAGTGTTACTGCTTCATGCATCATTTAAAGTTATTTTGATAGTATGGGCCCTGTCGTTCCCTCTTCCAAAAAATCTGTTGTGCGCAGACAGCTTAAGTTCATAGGAAGAAATTAGGTTTGATATGTTTAGAGTGCACATCTTAAGAACAAAAACAAAAACAAGCATGTGATAAAAATATCGATTCTTTATAATACAGTATTGCTTTATAAACAGATGGAAAAGCTATAAGCTTTACTGGTCTTTGGTGTGTCCAGTGAGGGATAAACTCATGATTTGTAAATTAAAATCCAAATTTGTTCTTTATTAAAAAAATCATGACGTGATATGAGGCAAATGGCTTTATAGATACTGCTTAGCTAAGAACTGCTTTAACACAGACAGCAAGGCGTAGACTCAAACCCACCAGGCGGCACAGTTTAGCTTCTGAGAAGGTGGCAGAATCTCCCCGATCGAGGGTTCCAGACCCTGGACCAGCAGAGGCAGAGTACAGCGCATGCAACATCTCACTCGGGGGTAAAGCACCTTTGCCATACTCATTTATCTGATCCACAAACATTTCTCAATTTGTACTTCTAGAAAGAGGGGGAAAAAAATAATGAAGGCTGGGCACGAGCATACTGAGAGCAAGGGGTCAAGAGTGCAAAACGGTCAGGTCTACGAGGGCATTGTTTTAAGGTGAGTTCAAGGGAAAGAATAATTGATCAAATCAGCTCTAATAAAGAAACACGAGAGTAAATACTGGAGAATACAATGTAAAGATACCCAGATTTGAGAGAGCAGCACCCCTCCCAAATGCTAGAAAGAAAGCCCTATACTGCAGCATGAATACATTCCTTCTAACGAGACAGCTAGATACAGCTTGTTCAGTTTTAAAAAACAAGGACTGACAATTTGTGCAAAGTTATTCACCACTCACTGCTCCATGTATCGCGAAACTAAGTAATTTTTCTTCATTAATAGAATCCTCCCCGTACCCTCACCAAAATAGTATTTTGGTCAAGTTAGGGTAGTTAAGGCATTTTGACAAGTAATTACAAGGTGATTTAAAATAGAGAGCTAACATTACGCCAATTTAGGAATAGCAGATAAATTACTGAAGAGCTTCCAAATTAATCACTTATTCTTATTATAAATGAAATGCCTGTTACAAGCACGATGCATTGAAATATAGTAAAATGACATGTACATGGTACATGTTAAATGATCTTAAATAAAAGCTTGACATAGTTACGCAAATATACAGTACAAGTCCACAAAAATTCTTTAAACAAGTTGAGGTAACCTCAAACTTAAACAGTTTTAATACAATAAACCAGGTAGTAAAAATCTCCTTTTGAGAGCAGGTAAGATTACTTACTGACCAAGTTTAACTGCACTCACCTAAACATCAACATTACCCGACTTTTTATATATATAAAAACATGGCTTTAATTTATTTCTACATACTCTTCTACCAGCAAAAAAGTTAATGAAAAACTGACCAAAAATATATATATCTTTACAGCTATCAGCTATTTGTATGAACCTCGGAAAAGAAAGGAAAGCTTGCTGAAACAGGGGGGAACAATTGTGAGCTACTGTATTCGAAAGGAAATGTCATATTGCAAAGTGGCTGTTAGATAACTGTAAACATCATTAAGGTTTATTCTGAAAACCCTAAACTTTAGTTACTGAAATGTAAGTTTTGCTGATTATTCATTAATTGTTTCCATTTATGTACTTACTGCTGCTGCCACAGCATAAGCAAAGAGGTGCGTGGTTGAGAGCCAGAAATACAAGGATCAGCTGGGCTTGAACTGGTCCAGCGTGTGCTGTTCTACACAAGCAAGAGTGGCAATATTAACACAAATCATGTTTAGTTAACAACAAAGGTTATTCACCAAAAGTGAAGATGTTCAGAGTTGAGGCTGATCTGTTCTTTGTGCAGCCTCCCACTGTAGCATTTACGCCATGTCATCCTGTGCTGGTGAGATGGGTTAAAATGCTCGAAGGATCTCAACTTTGACCATCTTGGCTTCTTGAGACAAGAGTTATAATTTTTCTTTTAAAAAAAATAAAGTTATCCACAGCCAAAACATCCAGATATCAGGCCCATTATGGACGAATGATCTGCAGAACTTTTAAGATCACAGTTAAGCACCTGAAATCACAACACATTTGCATCCATATAACTTGACCTAAGTATGTTTTTGAAATTTTGTACTAGAAAAGGCTCCTAGGCTGACACCATGTATGGCAAGAGCAAAAAGTTTACAGCAGTTATAAATCTCCTGAAAACCAGAACTTAGAAACACGAAACCTCAGCTATCACTGTAACAAGACTATGCTTATGAAACTGTGTTCTGTAACATACCCTTTAATGAACAGTGAATGTTTCTAGTAGATAGAATAATATGCCCTCCTGTAGAGGTTTTATCTATTGAATCTAATTTGAAAGATGATAAACCAATTCTACTCATCTGAAAGTAAGTCACATTTCAAATGCGGTAACGATATGGGATTGATCCTCCCCCTTGTATGGACAATTACTAAGCTCTGAAAGACATGCTTCAAGCCTTGAACTTCTTCATTTCTTGCTGGCAGACAAAGACCAGTGTACTACGAGAGTGGTTCTTAACAAGGATTTCAGTTGTGTCTCAAGACAGGCAACGAGCTCAAAAACTGGCTGCTGAGATCAGCTGCAAAGGACAAAAGCAATCCTGCCAGCAGGAAACCGTACGTGAAGCGAGGAGCTCGGGGATAATGAAAACATCAGAAGCTGGCACTCGGCAGATCAGTCTGTGTACTCGGCTACAATAGAAAGAAGGACGGTGATGTCATCTGGTTTTCCCCCTGCAATATGGAAAGAATAAAACTGTTGTCAAACCACACTGGGTTGTCCTCCTCTAGCCTGCCATGTTCCCCCATGGAAAGCTCTTTTTGAGCTGGTTTAAATATGCAAAAAATGTATCGTGTAGACAAGGGAACTCTGCTTCCTCCACTTCCTCTCAGCTGTACAACTGAGGGTAGCAATGACATTTAGAAAAAAAGCTCTCTCCTTTTAAGCCAGAGTGAGATCATGAACTAATAGAAGGTACATAGAACCCTGAGCATCACTGTTAGCCAGTAGAGCACAGGAAAGAGAGATCACAACTGACACATTAATGAAGAGTCAGAAAGAACAACAAAATTCCAACAGTGGGCAGAATCTCGACTAAAATGCATCAAAAGAATAGGAAACTTAAAAAACAAAACAAAACAAAAAAACCCACACACTAACAACAAGAAAACCCACACACAAATCCTAAGAACAGGTCAAGTGCAGTTCTCCTGGGAGCTGGGAGAATTTGTATCAGGCTGGGTTCTTGGGCCAAGAGCCTACGTATTAGATTAAACCATAAAAAATAAAAATCAGTGCAGAGTTCTCTGCGTTCCAGCTACTTCCCCACAGGAGGCTTCTGATTAGCTGAGGCCTGGGATGACCTGCGTCAGGAGCTGGGGTCCTTGCCAAGCCAGGAGCGCTAGATTGGCGCTCTGCTGCCAACCACATTTCTTAACGCTCTTCTCCTATCAGATTTGGAAACAGAACTTTGCTCAAGATTTCTTCAAGATAGCAAGAGTGGGAGGAGGGGGGAAAAAATATCTTACCTCTCACATTCAATCCATTGTCACATGCGAACTGTGCAAATGGTGACATGTAAGTGGGATCATATGCCAGCTCGTGAGCTTGCTCAGCAATGCTTCTCGCAGTCTGCTGTATGCTCTCGTAGTTGGAGTTCTAAAATAACGAGAAACAAAGTTTATTTTTATAAATAAATCTATCGCTTGTTGCTTCACTGATGCACGTTGGTTTTGCAGACCCCTGACTGCCCTCTCTCGCAGATTAGGGCTCTGGTTATCACCTTCTGTTCCAAAGAAAAACCTAACCATGTCTTAGAGTTAATAAACTTGGGTTAGAACTGCAAATCTTCACAACTGAAGCCTAGACTAGCAGCTTTAAGACTCATTTTTTTTTTGATGATCTGTAGCATTTAGAATTCAGAAGACTAATACTTAAAATAGACTAAACGGTCTCACCTTAGGGAACCAGATTTGATAGCTAATACTAGTGGTTCACCCTGAAAGAGCCATTTTTCCCTCACAAAGTAGGTTCAGCTGAATTGAGTACATTTTACACCTTGACTGGAAAGTCTTAAGTCTGAGGCTCCTACCCAAATCAACGCTTTGAAAAACGGATGAGAAATAATTCAACGAGAGACTGACCTTTTTACAGATGGCATTTCTCTTTTTTTTTTTTTTTTTTTTCCCCAGTATCCCTGTTGCTTTACTCCAGTATTTTTCTTACCCGAGCCAACATGACACGACATTGTCATCTCAGAAAGTCTTCCCTGCAGCCCGGGGACTTAGCAGGCTCTTACACGATTAACTTTTGGCTGAACTTCCTACCCGACAGGGAACCTCAGCGCCTTTCCCAAACAGGCCAATAGGTGGAGCTCGATTTTTTTCCAGAAGAGAATTGAATCTCCAGCGTGTAGCAGGCTACCCGGCTGTCTGCACAGGGCAGGGAAGGTGGGCGTACCGCAAACAGAAATGTGCTGCAGCTACAGCCCAAGTAACAGCCACGCAGGTCAGAGACGAGCAAACCGGTCCCTGCAAAGCACGGCAGCACGCTTACACATCCTCGGCACTGCTGATACCTTCAGTAACCAGGTTAAAGCCTGTGACAGCTTGTGCTGCAGCACGATCCCACGCTCTGCTCCGCAGCGCAGCGACACGCTTCTCAATGTCAGCCCTGAGCATCGCACCAAGACAAAGCAGCAAGGGGCTGCAGGGAGGGGGAAACGCAAGAGTCTACCTCAAATGCAGGCAGAGGCCTCAGACATTTTGTCTGCAAAGCCCCATTCCCTGTCTGACACCGCCTCTCGGTTATGTACCTGCAGGATAAGAGCAGGCAAAGCATTTTTAAAACCACACTGTAATTCTACAGAGACTTCTTTGCATTTCATAACATCAAAATAGTTTCCCCGGGGAGGTTATACATATTGATACCTCTTAAGTACACTTTCCTTTCTGTAAGTAAATAGCCTCGAGCTAAATGCTCGTATCCCAACTAAAACAGTTTAATGTGTTTTCACTATTTAAAACAAGTATTTGTGGTGACTAATGTGGAAAAGTCGCTGCGAATTTTTGTTATCAGAACGTTCAAAATGTTCCATGCACGCACACACACAACCCACACTTCGGACAGCTCGGATTACTTTAGAATTGCTGTTTTGTAAGTCCTCAGAAAACCTCCAAATTAAGTTCATGCCTCACCCCACCCACCAAACGGCCCGAAAGAGAACTGTATTTTCACATATGTAATCTACAACCTGCAAGTGCAGATAAAATGCAGCCTGTGAGCAGCTGGCCAAGGGCAGTGCCCGCTGCTGAACACCTCTCCCTATCCCCCCGGTGTCTCCCTCGCACCGCACCCATCAGTGACATGTTCCTGGCTGTTACTCTGGAAACTTCTGCCAGCGTTGCTGCTTCTACATTCAACCTGGGTGAGGGTTCAAGAGACACTTTGGGGCCAACATCCCTGCTCACACGTGGTGTTAGCTGGTGAGTCTCCAAAGGGCAGCACTTTGTGGTGGGTCTTTCACGTATAACACAAAGCTGTGTGCTCAGAAAGAGCTGGTGGGAACAGCGAGGGATGACGAGGGCAAAAGATGCGAGATTCAGACTGTACACGCACACTTACTTTCAGCTTTTTTAATTCCTGCAGAATCATGTAGTCAGGCATGTTGTCAAACAGTCCGTCTGTCGCAGTCAAAATAATGTCTCCGAGTTGGACATCAAAGGAAGTACTATCGGCAGCATCAGGGCTGTGAAAATGACAGGTAATGTCAACGAAATGGCCTCCAGCTTTCACTAAGGCACCAAGCAATGTCAGCCCAGCACATTAACAGCTTTTGTAACTCGCTATTGTTACATGTTTTGCTGGAAAGGAAAGAAATAATCACCATCCGTGGAGCTTTTGCACCAGGATAGCTTGTCAAGAAAGCTACAACAAAAGACCTGTGATTGCAAACAGGTAATGTTCCAGCTATTACACAAAGGATTTGCATTTACAATTCCCAGATGAACAATCCTGCAAACTAATCCACTTCACAAGCGTGTCTCCATGGAAACCATTAAGTGGAATGGCAGCTGAGGGCTTCCTTCTCACCCATCTTCAACATGTAGAGAGCTGTACTTGAAAGGACAATTCCTAACAGAACGGCCAAGCCACTTACAGATTCTGAATCACTTTCTATTGCAGTGGAACATGAAGCATGTCTGGAAATCACTACCAGGAGACCACAGCTGGTTGGTCTACTTACGTTTAATACATTACAGCAGAAAATATCCGTACTGGCCATGAATGCTGCTGCAGAATCCAATTCTCAGAAGCAATGTAACTACAAAACCTTTATTTTCAAGGATTTTTCACAGATCTTTAAAAGGCAGAAATGACTGCATGCCACGCCATTTGGCTATGCCAGAAATCAGCTGAGGAAAGCAGCCCTTCTGCTGTGCACCGTCAACAAGGTTAGAGTTAAGATCGCCTGCCTATCCCCATATGTAGCCGAATTTAAGCATTTAACTGGAACAATGAATTAAAAAAATACTGGAGAAGCATTTAGACAACAAGCACAAGTACTAATTAATGTCAAGAACAGCGCAGGAACTAGCCAGAAAGCTATAATCATGATTCAGAACCGAAGTGTGGGAGCTCATTTATCTTGCACTTTCCTTACTGTGGGATGACTCAGATTACTTTGCTTTCCTGACTTCCACTGGACGTTATCATGTTATCAGCTATCCTCGTGCTATTTTTTGAACAAGACACTGAATTTCAGAACTATTAAGGTTTTAATAGTTCTGGAACTCCAAACAATCACTTAATCTTAGCCTAATAAAGAGGCTAGATTATTTAAGGGTTCTCATTTCAGGGTTTTACGCTGGTTTCCTCCCTGCAGCCTTAGGATGACGTAACAAAGCCACAAGCAAGAATGATCAGGTGTTTCAACAGCTTTCAAGCAACATTTTCAAAAAGAGCTATTTTGGTATTAGAACTTACAACCCTTAAGGCATAAGCCTCCAGATTTAAAAAAAAAATAAAATCAAAAGTTTAAGTTGCTTTCTCTGTTTACTGTGGTCTCTCTTTTAAGATCCTTTTATCATCCTTCTGTATTTAGAAGAGGGGTATCACTTTAATGACCGTACAACCATTGATTTGAGAGCAGTATTTTAATATGTATTTGAAAGCTATTTTTTTTTTCTTCACTTTTATTTTATTTTACTGGTTAGACTTCACGCAGTCACAGGATTTTTATCAGCCTGACATTCTTCGGGGAAGACACAAGTACAAGTCTGTCTTTGAAACAACTCATTTCTGTGAACAGATTGTCCTTTCCTATTACTCTCATTTCCCAGCTTGGTGTTCCGCCAAACAAGAGTTTTGCTCGTTTTGGTCAAATACAATATGCTGCTGGAGACACAGCGGCTTGGAAACACGAGTTACAGTCACATGTCCCTCTGCTCTATTCTTCAAGCACTTGCTACCTCGCTGCCAAGATACCTAAATTAGCGTACTCCAAACCAGTCTCAAGAGAGCACAGACAGGGACGGGGAAGGAAAGCCGCTGATAAGACAAGGCACTCGTGCAGGGCGGGCGGCACAATCACCGGCTGCAGCCTTCATTGTAGCAGCTCCATTGTGCAGTGTTGGTCTGTGGATCTGAACACCACAAACTGCAGGAACACTCTATATTGAATGAATGAGCACAAACCCAAAGCATTTTGACTGCAACAGCTTACAAAAATTGAGTAAGTACACAGTAAGAAGTGTTCACGGTACCTTAAAGATAGAAGGGCAGATATTAGAACCTTTTCTTGGGCACATTTAAATCCCACATGCTGTGCTGCATTATACAAGGAGCTCTTGAGACAGTAAAGCCACAACCTTTTGAGAGCTGATCACATATACAGATTAAAAATTTAAGATCTCCTTTCTTACCTGTCACTTAAGACAACTCCTTCCGCTTCTGGTGGAGCTATTGACAGTTGGAACGGAGTGTTGAAGTAATGCTGCTGTTCATCAGAACGATGTACTACTTCTCCTCCTCTGACTACCAAAAATCCAGAATCTCCCAAGTTGGCTGTATGTAAACGATGACTTGTTCTGTCCAGAACTACTATACAAGCTGTACTGCTTCCTGCAAGCAAACAGAACATCGTAACTGGAGCAAGCCTTACACACAGCCCTTATTCTTTCACTGACTTCAGTCATAATCCAACTATTCAGATATTTATCAAAGCTTAGAGATCAGGATAAATGGAAATTATTATGATTAATGCAAAAAAAATTATATACTGGCTTTGATTTTGGTAAACACGTCATGCTGACAAATACCTGTTTTGTTCCACTTCATTTACACTTTCCCAGCCCAACATATGTCAGCACATTCTGCTATAAGACTGGATTTACAGAAGTCACTTGTAACACTGAAATTCTGAAAGCATTAAGAGAATAGAATTCCAGTAGCATCCACACAATGCTAGGTGTTCTCCGCACATTTTTACTCCCCCGCTGTAAATAAAACACTCCAATTAAATACTTGGTTGCAAGCAGTTTCAGATAGCATTCCATTATTCTTGTCAGAACATGAGCACACTTTTCACTACAGCCTGGCTCTGCAGAGCTACCTTCTTTGTTTGAAAAAATAATAATCCTGTCAAGCGTTCAGGGCACTAACTCCACAAGTCTAAAGAAAACATGTTCTGGAGACAAATCTTGTTCCGGATTAAAGGAAGAACGGAAACGTGGCTACTTGTCAACCATACCCCGTGTTACCCCAGCCATGCCTGCAGCAACCACAGCATTCTCAATTCCTTCATGGGGAGGCAGCTGTCAACTTTGGTGGCAAACCACAGAAATTACAGCAGAGATACCCATGCACTCACAGAAAAACAGTGCTTGCTTAATTTCTGCCAACAGGAGCAGTACCACCAGAAGAGCGTTAACTCCTGAAGAGTGTGAAACACAGCTACAGCATTTCTTCCTGACTTCAAACTGCCTCCATCAGAATTCCCCATGCCATCTGCTAACAAACAGTTTTCTGGTTCATCTTCTATCCTTATGCTCTTGCAGCAGAAGTTTCCAAGCACATCTGTGTCTCGGACAGACCACAGACTTCTGATGAGCTAAACGTATTATCAGGCTTGCCTCCAAGACGAGTCCAGCTGGCCTGAGGCATCACCTGTTCTGGATGTTTCACCTCCAGTCCAGGGAGTTCCCCACAAAACCCTGCACTTAATTTGTTCTCTGGTGAATATACACGACCTTCTCCACTCTTGGTGAATGGTAAGTCAAAGCAGTATTTAAGGGAAGATTCATGTTTTATATATGACACCATCCAAGATTGCTCTGCGATGATAAGAATAGCTTTTAAATACATGGCACAATTTCCTCCCACTTCAGTCTTGTTTTAAAAATAATTTGCTAGATTCAATTCTGATGAACTAAACATCAAGGCAAAACACAACAGGAAGGAAAAGTTCATGCCTAATGAATCCTCCCTAATGAAGTCCTCTCCCTCCACTTTATTTCAAATAAATTCTAACTGCTCGTTGCTGTGGTAGCTCCAGAGGTGTTTTTTTTTTTTCTACCTCTAAAAATACCGCTCTTGGTAGTGGTATTTTCTTCCAGGAGAAGCGCTGAGGATCATTAGTTTCACATTTTAACTGTATTAGCACAGTGTAACTAGGAGGCCACGTGTGGAATGCAGATCTTGTGACTCAGCATACGCCGCGTTTCAGCCCTCGAAAGGTCAAGCCACACGGGGCTGCCTCTGTCTGCAGGGAGTGCTGAGAGCTCTCACCAGTGGCCCACATTTGGGGTCGCTTCCAGCTGCATCTGCCTCACACAGATGAGCACTATCAGACACTCAAAATCCTGATGGAATTAATGACCACTGCTGTTTTAGAAGTGACCTTACGTGTCACTGAGATTTAAACCTATTCTTTGGGCATATAATGCAAGAACATCTGTTCCTAAGCTCAGCAGAGGCGCTAAATATAGCTTACGCAGCGCTCTTCTGGCAGAGAAGTTTAAGGTCAGGTGAGAAGCATGCATATCACACAGGGTAACACTTTCTTGGTGCGTAAGAGGTCACCCGCCCTTTAGAAACGTGTTCCGTTTTCAAGGTTGTCAGCTGAGGCCACGCTTCGCCTCCCTATCTGTTCACCATTCCCAGGCAGCTGGAAGCACTGCCTAAAATCAAGTTTGACACAGGACATGCTAAGCACCTACTTTTGTTTGCTTTCAGAAGAAAAATATGTAAAGATTCCCCTGCAAGGAATTATAAAAAAAATCCGGGGTATTAGTGATCATACGACATAAATTATTTAAGTCAAGCTGTTAGGCTTAAAGTTCGTTGAACATAAAAGGCAACGGGAGCAGTAGGGCAAGGAGCAAGTAGAACTGCATCCAGCTATCACCAGAAAACATTTTTACTTGCACAGCTTAAACAAAAAGCCACAAACAACCCTTACGAGGTTTCAATGGAGAAGAGCTATTTATACAAGGAGTGCGTGCCATAGCAGGCTCTACTGCCAAACTCATTTTTCAAACTCTGCAAGCATTGGTGAATTGCCACCCTTCACACACAAAGACTTGAATATTCTATATTTCATATACAGATATTTACATACAGATATTTTTGTATATATTTTTTGTATATAATTAAGTACACGTCGAGGTAGCACACGACACATGCAATTCATGTGTTTCTGCTCTCTTACCAAGCAAAGGTACTTTGTTCTGCAGCAGCTCACAGTAACCTGCAGTGAGAATCCCGACAGGATTACTTGGTACAAACCGTCCTTCTTTCACTAAACGTTCACATGTTCGCATTAGAGTCCCTGAGAATTGAGAAGGGTCAACCCCATAGTCTCTCCAGCCACCGACACCATCTGCTACCCCTAGAAAAACAAAACAAAAAACAGAAAACAAGAGTTACATGAACAGAAATGGTTTGTAAAACGAGGTTTTTAACTTTTGACATCACTTATGGCATTCAATATCTGAAAGGCAGAACAAGGCACCTGCTTGAAAGAAAAAAATGTGATTAAGGGAAATAAATCACTAAACATTTTTAAGATGATTTCTGATATCAGCTGCCTGACAAAGCTCTGTACACCATCAGAATTGCTAAAAAGAAGGTACAAGTCAAATGATGTGAACTTCACAAGGAGACAGCTGACTTCACTAGAGGGAAAACTGATGTGGAATTTTGGAAGGAATTCAATCATATTAACCTTTGGTTAGCCCATTAAAAGGGAAGAAAAGAGCAATGATTAGTTTTAAATGTGAAGGTCATTAAGATTTTTTAATAGGATTGAAACGATAAAGATCTTCCCCACTAGTCAACGCCCCAAAGTTTCTCCTCGAGCTACCTGCTCACAATAAGGATGACATTTTTCCACTTAGTACTATCCATTTCTGCAAAAACTAAATCTCCATTAAATAAAATAAATAAGAAACAACAGACAATCCAACACAATGCTAGGACCTATGTCTGCAAGGACAGTTTGTTGCTTAAAACTTTAGCCAAGGAAAAGAAGGAAAACTGATCGTGGCCCCATAAATTTCCATTGTCATTCAAAACAACACAGACATGAGAAAACTCAACCAATTCTGCCAAAGGCTGGGAACATTCTGAGCAACCAGAGATGCAAATGGCATGGTCAGGGAGAGACAAACAGTTGGGTCAATCACTGTTCATAGAGGTTTGATGTGGAAATCAGTGGAAATAAGAGCAAGAAAAGTGCTTTTGCTGTCGCATACGCAGAGGAAAATCAGTTTGGGCATCTGTCAGACAAATATTACAACAGATAAAACTCCTGAACCGGGTCGGGAGCAACACAGCAGATACTGCACATCAGACCCTCAGCATTCTGAGCTCTGTCCAGGCACACATCGTGTCATAAGAACAGCAGCAGTGCCCCCACTGCAGCTTCCTCAAACACAGTTTAGCAGTTTTCAGCCAACTACGAAGTTTCCAGAGAAACTTTGACCCCTGGTGCCTCAGGGAGAATGTGTGCGAGGTGGCACTAGGACCTATCAGGCTGCAATCGGAGATCTTTCCATGGCATAGGAAAAAAGAACTGGGCAAGCTAATGATAAAGGGCTGTGCAGCAGGAGCGAAGAGACATTGATCCCCAAAAAACAGAGGGAAATGGATTTCTAAAAGTGAGGGAGAAAGAAATCGCAGCTGAATTCCCAAGTGAGAAATGCTACAATACATGACACACACACAAAGTTAGGAAAATTATCACTGACCTTTAAGAAATTAAAAGAGCTTTTAAATTTATTTTGAAGCGGGTAACAAAAAATGAAAGTGAGTGGCCATCAGGAAAAAGAAATGGTTTAATTATCCAGTTCCAACACTTGTGGCAAGTGTCATGGGCTCGCTCACACGGGGCTTTGTCTTCATTTTTATCTACTGCGACCAGTCACTGACAGTAAATGATATTCTGCTGCCCACGTGGCTTCCAAGTATTTTGAATTTCTTTGATCAGCTTTAATGCTAAAGTTAAAATGCTGCTGGAAGCGTGAAGTACTATTTATGAGAGAAAAGTATTTCTAATCAGAATTCCTTCCCAAATCTTTTTGATCTTCAGCATGTAAGGGGCTGGCCACTTCCAGCCCAGGTTTCTGCAGGAAAGTAAAGCTAAAATGGTGTGTTCATGATAAAGGTGCAATGAGCCAGTCTCAGAGCTCAGATTGTGCTGATTTTCAGGCATCGGAAAGAAAACCACTATTAGCAGAGGCACAAAAATGTGACTGAAGTGGTAAAACTCAGTTCGCCTCATCTGCAAACGCCCTTCACGTTGGTCACCATCTGAAACTGAGACGGGAGGTTTAGAGCAGCCCTTGGCACCAACTCTAATCTGACAGGAGGCTACATCCAGATTCTCAACAGCCTATCAACATTAATCAGATTTCTCCCAAAAATAGTGCACAACCTTTCGGACACCTGCTTTGTCCGGTCGCTTTCTTAGAAGAACAGAGCAGGGAGGCAGGTCCCTGAGCTCCCCTCTTCGGGGCAGTCCCTGGAACGAAGCTCCTGCTAAAGCTTCCTGGCTTCCCCGCGATGCCTGAGCAAACCAACCTGCCTTCCCTGGTCCCGCAGCTCCAGGTTAATGCTGGATTAAACCTTTGCTTTCTGCCGCCACTCAAACAAGCCTGGAGTAAGAGATCAACAAGAAAAGTGTTCCCACTCAGACCTACAACTTGAAATAGCAACCGAGCATCAGTTTGGGTGACTGCTCACCTTACATTAAGCTACCACAGCAGCAGCTTTTTTTCCTTTGAAATGAGCACAGTCCTGCTGGAACTTTGCTGGCTGATTACAGCAAGAATCACTTTAGGGACAGGCTTAATGGGGTTAACCAAAAAGGCAGTGTTTGACAGCTACTGTGCAGACAGTACTTTTGGTTCCTCAGGTTGATACAGAACAAGCTCATGAGATGTTAGGGAGTTCCCTCAAAGGCTCAGTAAGTCAACTTGGCTTCAGTCTTCTCAGGAAATACTTAAACAGAAACCAGAGCATTAGTACTCAGTGTGGGAAAGCAAGTCACCAGAGAAAGCACCTGGTCAGGTTAATTATCAAAACCTACCTCAATTTTAAAGTGAAAATAAGAGCATGCCACGTAATCTTCTTTGCTCACTTCTCACTTCAGGCAGGAAACCTGAACCATACTCACGGCAGCACACTTCACGCTGTCCTGAGCCCCGCAGCAGCTCTGCCTGCCTCCTGGAAGCTACAAACAGCCAGCTGACGCTGCCTTCCCAAAAGCCCTCCTCTAGGCAGTCCACCTGGAGGTCCTGACTTCGCTTCGCACCACTCCTAGGGTAGCAGTGTCTGAATAAGAAGCAAGGAGACAGTCGTGGCCATGAGCTCCTTCCCCATCTTGGCACAGGAGCAGGGCAGGCCTGCACTCAAGCTCTCACCACCTCCTCAGCACCTCACTGCCGCCATCAACTGCTCATCCTCACCCAATTTGGCCAACATGGAGTTCCTGCAGTTTGTTTTTTTACTGCACTTTTTAAAGACAGGTTGGTTCATTTCGTTTAAGCTGTGACCTTGTTGGCTCCTGGAGCGTGGTGCACAAACGCCGCCCCAGCAGGCGGCCGCTTCCTCCTGCTCAGGCACCGAGCCAGGGATCACCGCTGCCATCAGGACCTACCTTCAGCACAGTTTTTAAATAAAAACATTATCTTTAAATTCTCAATATGAACTGGCCGATTTTACAGGGAAGGAGGATGTGACTTTTAAATACACTGCTACTGATAAACACAGCTGAAAATACAGTTTGAAAAAAGCTTTGTGAGATCTGATACACAGCAAACACGGAGCAGAAGTACATGAGATGGTTCAAGCTCCAGAAGCAGCAAGAACTGAAAGTGTGACTCACAAAACGGACCAGTTCCTACATCCTAGCTTGTTCTTTCTCTATCACCCAAGGGAAATTCATGGGGACTGACACCAGCAGCATCACCAGCAAGGAATGATGCCAAGCTGTACTCATTTAGAGTAGCTTTGTTTTAATAGAAGGAAAAACAAAAAAGGAAAAATTCTAAATAGCCGTTATTCTAACAAATAAAAGAAGCTACTCAGGTTTTGATTTTCTTACCTTTCACCACCAAAAAATTAAGTATTACCCTCCAGTATCCACATTTTACTTGCCCATCTTATGAAATATCAATCACCGGGTATTTAAAACAAACTGTGTGACTGACAAAAGAATTAGTGAAATTGAACTGTGTAGAATCTTTGATTTTACTAAGCTATTCAGTAAATCAGAAAGTTTTATACAGAATAACTATTTGGATATTCCCTGCTTCAGCCTCTGCAGAAAGTAAGTGCACAAACGTCCACATGAGATAGCGAAATGTCTGTGGCTAGATGAACAACCACTGTAAATAAAGCCATTGAAAATTTCACAATAAATTACTTCCAATGAGCTTCTCCAGTTAACTAGATCACAGAGACCTCCCAGAGTCAGTGAGAGTTAACTCTACAACTCCATCGCCTTCTGCTGGAAAATACACAACCACTGCTGCCAGATCAAACACAGGCTGCACGTGTCAGCCCCAAAACCAGCTCCTCAGCCTCCTAAGGAGTTGTACACTGGGACAGGGAAAGTTGTAAGGAAGCTTCACAACAAGGCACGCTGACTGATGCAGCAGCGCTGAAACCGAGCACGTGAAGATGCCGGCATCAAAATTTGATAAAAAAAAAAAAAAAAAAAGGCTTTTGAAATGCTAAAAGCACCCGGGATAAAATGCCAGCTGAAATGCAAATGGAATGTTTTGACTGCCAGCCCCGTGTAGGGTTAGCTGCAGAAGCCCAGGAGCAGCCAGCAAGTGCTGAGACTGGCAATACGGGCTCTTCACTGCACGCTGACTTATGTTTCATTTTATGTCAGATCCAGATGTTGTGCCTCATTCAGAGCAAATAAAAACGCCACAAGCTTGGAGTTCAGAACAAAACCATGACATTAATCAAACTGTTTCACAGAAAGAGCTTTCCGAGTGGAAGTTGTGGCTGGCTGGCAAACGAAGCTGCCCATGGCCAGAAGCCAAAAGTATCACTCTGTCCCAAAAATCTCTCAAAAAACTTCAAAATATTGCCTCGCAGCTAAGAAGAATGCACACATGGAAGCATCAGGCAGGTGCCATGTGTGCCATCAGGAGCTGCATTTGCATGAGCACACAATTAACTTTGTAAGATGTTCCACTCATCCTGCCGAACTTTAAGTTTCTTGAGAGCCTTCCTTACCTGAATTAGCGATGAATCACAGATAAAAGAACATCAAAATGGTCTATTTCTGCAACTGGAATTATCTCGCATCAGATACAGAAGACCGACAAAAATGGTAACAAAGCCCAATCTGCTGCACTGCACAAGTCTGAAATACAGCATCTAATATTTGTCAACAGATCAGAATGGAGATAACCCGATAAGATTTCTTGTTTTATCAGTGACAAGATAAGTCCCACAGCTCTCCATCCAAAGGCAGTCACATGCCCAGCCCCAGCACTAACCCCCCCCCAGCAGCACCGCTGGCAGCGTGTACGGGATCACCCGCACGGGATCACCGTGTTACAGCCAAGTGGTGGCTCTTCCTCCAACACCCCCCTTTAGATCTGAGAAAGAAATCACCTGGTGGAATACAAATCCCCAAAGGCAGGTTGCATGCGGCTGGTAGCTAGTTACAAAAGGAGAAGGTGCTTATTCATGCTGTGTATTTTAGAATTCATACCAGTCCTTAACCACCCTTGCATTAACTACAAAGGTACAGGGAGAATAAATGGCCAGGCAATTAGGAGGAACACAAAGCAAGAGGCAAGGTGAGAAGCGTTGAAGCACAGACTGAAGGAGAAACTGAAAGCATTGCTTCGTGCACCTACTTCCAAGAAAAAGCAGCAGTTCCTCATCATTTTTTTTTCCTGCTGCAATACACAGCTGTTCAGGAAACAGGTTTCTACCAGCTCTCCCACCTGTTGTATTCGAGTCAGAGAAATATGCTCAGTGGATTTTGACAGTTATAAGCTTTTTTGTTGTTGTTTTTATCTCAGAGTTCTGTATAAACTTCCCTCCACAGCCAGAACTGCTCGACCTCTCGAGGTGTTGAGCAACCCCAAAGCACTGCTTTGGAGCTGAGCTGCTCCCAGCAGTTTGCATTTAAGTGTTGGGAAGGGACAGGTAGCGTAGCACAGACATCAGCCAGGCTCCAAAGTGCTCACTGCCCCAGTAATTTCAGGCTCACAGTATCAGTGGTGCAGATGAACCAAAATAAAGTTGTGGATATCTGCAACATTCGCTGCAATTAATGCCTCACCTGCTGTGCTGTGTTCTCCTTTGCTTATTTCCTTCTGTGATCTCTGACAGAACCTGCTTTGCTTTCAAGCAGCAACCTCTAAGATCTGCTTATGAATGGAAAAGCGACCACTATCAACAAGCATCAGGAGCCCTTACACCTAAATTAAGTGTTCAGCTGTAAATTGCGATGAGAATACGCCGTGTCCCAGGCCCATCCAGAAATGGGGGTACATAATCTGTTGGAACAATCAGATTTTAGTTTCATTCTCAGAGAGCAAGCTGCTACATTTCTAAGAGGTTATGTTAAATGCTACTCCAGAACAGCCCTGCTGACATTTGGGTTAGCTGCCCTGACAAGTGAATCAGTGAGGCTGTTAGTGGGGATGTTTCTCAATAACCTCTGGTTTCTCTACAAATGACAATATTTTTCCTCACGTTAAAAAAATGGTTTGGACTATTATGACACATACAACTTTTTTTTTTTTTGTTTTTCCAAATCACTGATTATTCCCTCTAAAATGCCTTGAGTTCTCCCAAGAGAGGAGGTAAGACAGCACTCTGAAACAACCCGGCCACTTGCCTTCTTTAGCATGCAAAGTTCAAGCAGCAATCTCTTTAACAGGTATGACACCAAATAAACCACTTAACGTAGGCTTACGTGACCTTCAGGCACCAGAGGAAGAATCCCTTCCTCCTCTGTAGTTGCTGGGACAAGACTGACATTTCATTTACAAATCCTTTTACATTTTGCAGTTTACTTTTCTCAGCAGGACTGAAAATATTCCGGGGGCTTCACCACCCTAGAGGTTTACATACCTCCCAGGCAGGCAGATGACAAACTCAATTTTCAAATACGATGCCATTCCTTTCAGTTTAGAGTTGCTGCCCTCCATTTCCCCCTTCTCCTCCCCAAAAAACTCAAGATTTGCAGCAGATAGAACAGCTGCCAAATTTTAACTCGCGGTGGACAAACAGCACCCCGCTGCCAAAGAGTTTTTTCCTACTACTGCGGGACAGAAATAGTTTGGAAGAGTCGTCAAGTCACACAGGCTACACCCAAACTCCTGCCCAGCAGACACTGCAGAAGTGATGCTGTCACGAGATGCACGCTTGGTTGCTGTAACGTTTCTCTAATGAGTCACACACTTTGGAAAATCCATTAAAAAATAGTATAGAGATCGGGAGCCCGATAAGGCAGGAATAAGCAAGAAAAGACAGATCCCAACAACAGGAAAAGATCGCCAGCGTGAAAGAGCTCAGCACTTAACTGTCCAAGCTTGTTTTGTTAAATAAGTGAAATGTTTTCTAAAGTTCATTTTCAAGTCATGTGTTACTCCCTCTGCACCAAGAACTACTCATACCCTAACTAGAAAGAAACGAAGGTGTCAGTTTCTGAAGAGTTTTGTTTTTCAGCTTTGAAAAACACTGACACCCTTGGAAGTCACAGAGTCGTGGTTTCAGATGTGAACAGGTACAGAAATGTCTACCAGGTCAGGAAGATACTTCAGTATTTTGATCTTGTTATTCTGTAGCTTTCTGAGGGTCTGGACAATAAAGACACCAGCAGTGAACACACAGAAAGGTGCAAGCAGCAGCAAGAAGCAAACACAGGCCTGAATCACAGAGCTCCAGAGATTAACAGTAACAGTAAAGCTATTTCCTTTTCTTGGAGTGATCCCAAAGGAAACACCAGGGATTTGAGTTCCTTATTCTTCCCCAAGCTCAGGATGGGAAGAAACATGCAAATTGAACCGGTAGGTACCGGCCAGAAGTCAAAGAGACAAAGACCCAAGGCTTCAAGCACATCCCTAACAAGCCTTATCAAGCCTTGAACAGCTACAGGAGGGTTGGAAATAACATACAGATATCTTCGTCTTTTCTTTCTCTTACAGTGAAAGGCTAAGGACAGACTAGAAGACACTTGCATTTTCACCCTTCAGACCATACAGCATACAGAAAACAAAAGAAGCGCTTGGCATTGTTGTATCTGCTATAAACAGGCTGCCTCTTGAGCCCCAGTCAACTTTTGTTTGACCTAAGAAAATGAATGCCCAAGCAAGCACTCATGCCAAGTGGCTGGGAGTAGCTCTTTCACTGGAACACCACACCCATAGCCCATCCCACACAGGCATGCTTTCCATATATTGATTCTGGAAAAGACGGGCACGGAAGGGTTTTAAATCCATTATCTGGTACAGCGTGGTCACTGATGACCACCAATGCAGGCTAACCCCAAGCGGTACGCCTGACATTTACTCTTCTCTGCAAGTATTACTGCACCCTGCGTTCACTTTCACTCAAGCCACTTGACCTCTTCATTAAACTAATGCTGAAAAAAACGAAGCTGGTAAAGCTTCAGGGAGGTTCAGCCCAGGTAGTTCTGCCAAGGGGCAAAGTTAGGCAAGTATAAAGTTGGTACGGGATTTATGAGGCTCACACAAGCACACACAAAACTTAAGGAACCTCAGATTTGCAATGAGAGCAAGGGGATTTGAGGGCAGGAAAACACTGGTGCTGAAACTCCCTCCCTTGGTTGAAGATTTGGTGAGAAAGGGAGAGCAAAGATGTGACAGTAATGGCAGAAACAAGGGGAAAACTGCTATGTTCAGGCTTAAGAACTACTGATGAAGAAAAAGCATCAAGTTAGATTGCATCAGAAACCATCCTGAGCGTTAATGCTTGCAGAATACAGTGGTTTTTGGTTTAGTGGCACACATTAATAGCAGAAAAGCAATAAGGAACGTGAAAATAGCTTCACAGGAGGAGGGCAGCTTTTCTATTTAAACTTGTCTTCTTGATACTAGACATCCTAGTACGAAGCTGTCCTTGCTGCTTGAGCCTTAGCGGAGTTATAACTGTTTGTTACCAAGTTGCCATGAAAATTAATGCAAAGACAAACTCAGCAATGCAACTCTGCTGATTCCAGTGGGAAGCCACCACAAGCTGTAGGTCCGCATATGGTAACTGCCAAATATGGCCAAAAACCCTAAATACCGTGCGATGGATCTAAATCTACTCTCTTCCCCGTGCAAAAAGTCCATCTATGCGTGAAGCATGCTCTGCATTTCTCTTAAGGGCAGATACCAATTGCTGAGCTATTTATCAGCGCTGGCCTAGTAAGAGCTCCAAGGCAGCCAGCCTCAGTCACATGCTGGAGCACGGCTGCCCAACAGCTGATTTTAATGGAAAAAGTTCCTTTGGGACTGGCACAAGAAAAGATGCAGGATGTCTACATGCATCGGGGGGTTTCCCACACCTCCTGGGAGCTGCAGCATCACTGTTAGAGTATCAGCTCCCTTCAGAATAACCGGCAATACTGTTACCTAGCAGCCAGCTACAGCTTCCTGGCAAAAAAACATTTCAGCTACATTAAATGGCACGCAGGTTACAGTGACAGCACTGGGTTCCAGACTCACCAAGGGCTGTCACATCAGGAGGCACTGCAGGGCAACCCCAGCATTTTTTAAATTTTAAGTGACAGGGAAAAAAAAGTTTTTTTATTTTAATGTCAAAATTGTGGTAAATGTACTTGAGTCACTGAAAAGCTAACTTTTCCAGAGTGTCTGCCAAATTCAACCTTGACTACACAGGAGAAAGGTCAAGCACTGTCAAAGGCAACACCGCTCATAAACCACAGATTCCGTTGATTATCTACTATTATCCACCACTTGTAAAAATTTGAACTGGTTGGGATTCATTTTACAGATGAGCCCAAACCAGAGCAAGCAACCAGGCCACAACAAACACCGAAACTGAAGTTTGACATTTGAAACCAGCCTCAATGTCACTTTGCCTTTCACTTGACAAGGACACGGCACGCGCTGGAATAAGGAAGCTCATGATTCAGTGGTCTTTTACATGGAAATGCACACGCCACATGGAGCTTGCTGAGCTTTTAGGGAGACAAAGAGAGCAAAAGGCACTGGAAGGAGTTTCTCTGGCCTTGGGAGCCAGCAGGCCTGGCAGGCAGCTACAGGTGAAAGGCAGGGCCTAGGCTCCCGGCCTCCGCACCACCTTGTGCCAACGGCGTGCTGAGAAAGGGGATCATATAGTGTGAGAAAGAGAGGATGGGAAGCAAGGAGCATGACCAGAAGCCTCACGCTTTCCTGTGTTACAGAATTCAGCAGAAAGCAACCATTCAGGATCACCTTTTTGGCAGGAACCCTGCAGACACCAAAGCACCTGATCCAAGCAGAAGAGACCCGGCTCATGAAGCGTGAGAGTCACAAAACACAGAGAGGGCAAGCGAGGCCGGGCTGCGTCCCTTTGTCCGCGGCCCGGCTGCGCCACAGCCACCAAGCCGGGCCCGGTGTGTCCCCCCCCCCCCGGGTACTCACCCAACACATCAGCCGAGCGGTGCCTGGCCACGAAGCAGGCGTCATCCCCGTAGCACATGCCTTTCTTCAGGATGCCCTTGCGGAAATCTTTGCCGAAGCCGCAGCTGGCCGTCACCAGGCTGTAATCGCGGGAGTCGGTTTGCGAGAGGCCGCCCAGCACCGCCCGGGCCACCAGCCTGCCGTAGGACAGCACCGAGAACATGGCGCGGGGCGCCCAGCAGCCCAGGGCCACCACGGCGGGGAGCCAGCGGCGGAGCCTCCTCCTGCCCTGCGAGCGGCCGCCGCAGCGAGCCAGCCTTCCTTCTTTCCCCCGGCGGCCGGCTGGGCTCGGCCCGGCTCCGCTTCTCCTCACGCCGGCTTCTCCTCGCCTCACGCCGGGCCCGGCCCCTCACAACCGCCCCCCCCCCCCCCCCTCTTCCTCACTTCCCGGGGCCGGCCCCCCCCCGCCCTCAGCGCGCCCCCTTGACGAGCCGGGGCGGCTCCCTCCCGCCTTCCTCTCCTCGCCGTCGAACCCCCCGCGGGGGGGGGGAAACACACGACGGGGCCGCGGGCTCCGCCTCCGCCCCGGTCAGAGCCGCCGGTGCCCGCAGCGCCGCCCCCGCTCCCCGCCGCCCGCCGCCGCCGCCATCTTCCCTCCCGCGCGTGCTCGGGGCCGGGCGGCCTGAGGAGGGAAGGTCAACCCCGCCCCGCCGCACTGCGCATGCGCAGCGCTCCCCCCCTCCCTCCCTCAAGCCAGCCCCCTGCGCAGCGGTGGGGGGGGTAAAATGGAGGGGGGGGAAAAGGCGGGAGCGCCCCCCCCCGTAATTCCTGTCAGTGCCTCAGGGCGCGGGAGGGCAGCTCCTCCTCACGCAAAAATGGGTCCCTGAAGGGCAGCTTCTCCTGTTTCCCCCAAGTTTTTGGGCCACAGCACACGATATTTGTGATTTTGGGGGGAAATGGGCGTAAATGTGAGGTGTTTTCCCTTGGCCACAGTGGGATAACAGCTAACTGAGTGCTGAGGATGAAGGCACTGCACACAGTCAGCACACACGCACACAAATGGGAGGTTTAGGTTGGAAATTACGATATGTTTCTCCTCAGAAAGAGCAGGCAGGCATTGGCACAGGTCACGCAGGGAGGTGGTGGCGTCACTGTCCCTGGGGGCGTTCAAGGAGAGGTGCTTAGGGACATGTTAGTGTGTGACACTGGTGGTAGGGGAACGGTTGGACCAGATGATCTTGGAGGTCTCTTCCAACCTCACTGACTCTGTGATAATTGAACGTGAGACAAAGGCACAATCTGTTGGTGTCTCATAGCTTCAGGGATCAACGCTTTCAGAAACCCAGCCCTGGGTCCTTACCTGCTGCAGCTCTGTCCTCCCTGAGCCTTTGGGCGTGCAAAATGCCACTTTGGAAGCTCCCAGCAGGCAGCTGTAAAAAACACACACAAATTTATTCAATGTCTTTGCATACACACGCATAATGAGGCCACCGCTACATTATATACCCAGATATATGCAAAGAGCAAAACAATACACGGGCATACGGCCCAGGCAGGTGTGAAACCTGAATCCCAAGCTGACTCCAGTGAAAGGAAAAGCTGTGTGGTGTACAACACAGACCCAGCCCACTGGGAGCATTGCTGAAGCACTGTCATTATAATAGCATTAACACACGCTACGCGTTTCAGCTGCTGTGTATCTTGACAAAGACAATATTCCTCTCCTTTGAAGTGCTAAAGGCTGAAACAATGCATGAAACATTTCAGCCTCGAGCTCAAATGGTATCCAAACTTATTAAAAAATAATCTGCCCGTTTGTAATTCAAAATGAGGGGAAAGAAAGCACGAGGACCACAAAGACCGACCCAAGCCCAGCCTTGGCGAGTTAGGAAACTGCCGCATAGCTGATTTTCTCAGCACGCTGGATGGAGGGAAGGGTGTGCTGCTGCCATGGCCCGTCAGGGTGTGGGAGATGACAAGAGTACTCACAGGGCGGCTTTTCTCAGCAGCAAACCTTGCTGCCTCACCCCCTCCCACATCTACATCAGGAAAAGGAAGTGCATATTTTCAGTTTCCTCAAGAGAGTCATTCTTTTCCTTCACTCGTTCTTTCTTCCTCCTTCCTGTCCAAGTTCCTTCTAGGCTAAGTCCAACCTGGCCTAGTCCTTTCTCCTTTAATGCACCAGATTTCAATACTGCCTGTAGTGTTGGGTGCCTCGAGACAGCTCCGGATGGAGCAAGGTGTTCTGTCCTATGCCAGCTGAGTGTGCATCCCTTCTCGATCTATAATCCCCCACTTTGCTTCCAACCAAACACGAGCTCCCCACGCCTCATCATGGTGTGTTTCTGAGCAGGATGGGACGCTCTCTGTAGCGCTGTGTCAACCAGCCATGCCTCACAGATTGAGAAACTCAGCATGAGAGCAAAGCTGTCAAATACCCCTGGCAGAGCATGACTCTGTGTTTCAGCAAGGGCTCCTAGGCGTGCCATGAGCACTTCATAATCCCTCGTCCCTGGTCACCCACTCAGGTTGGCCCAGACAGCCGAGGAAGACAACATCATTGATGTAATAATTCTTAACCTCTGTTGAACTCTTTCACTCCTGTGGTTCACCCGGATGAAAAACTGCTATTGGTTTTCGTTCAGAAGATCACTCAGCTCCTGTGAAGAAAGAAAGAAAAAAAAAAAAAAAAGAACTACCGTTTTAAATTAAATATGAGAGGATTGGTGTCCCCCACTGTTCACTATCAGTGCCGATAGATATCCGCGTAAATCCTTCCCAGTATGTGCCCTGCTGTCTCGCTCAGTATTATTCCTGTACCCTGAGGGCCGATATCCTGCCAAGTGGTATTTGTTTAAAATTCTCAAATGCACAAATTTGGCACAAAAACTGGAGCAAAGGGCATTCCCTTGGTTACAACAGCTGGGTGGAATCTTCCCACCTCAAAGTCCAAGATCAATTTACATCAGTTCGTTTAAGCTGCAAAACAAAATGAACTCTTCCTGCTAGGCTTGCTCGGACAGACTAATAAGTGCAATGGGGAGCACTAAGCAGAAATGCTGTACAATGTAATCAACTGTTGAAGGCGCAAGCAGTTTTTCAGCTTGTATTAAGACTGATTCACTTGTAGCTGACGTCAATACTCCCTCCCTACTATCTTAGCCTCGGGATTGGAGTATGATAAATATTACCTGTAATGCCATCTGCTGTACAGAGACAGCCCAGAGCTCCAAGGCTTCTCACTATTTATTTAAGAGCTAATGCTGCGCTAAACTAAAATGCAGTTTATTTCAGGCTTATTTGACTTTGTTTTGACTTTAATTAAAAATGCCTGTCCACTTGAATTTTTAAAGCAATCTGTCATAGAGCAAAAGCAACGTTAGCAATGTTTGCCTTGCGAAGAAGTTAAGAAAGCATAGTTAATATCAAACAGAGAACTGCTGTGAAAAGGACAACGTCACCAAACTTCTCCTCATGGAAGATGCAGAGACAGAAGACCGTGGTCTCTGGGTGGGCAACCAGGGCCTCCCAAATGCCAGCTATCTGTGATACCTTGGGAGAGCTGATTTATTTTATCAATTCCTTTAGAACCTCACCCAAGTTAAGTAGCTTTGCCATAAAATACAGACTATTGTAGTTTAATGGCGACTGTTATTTTTCTCAGTGGTAAAATTGCTTTAAATAGCATCAAATTGAAAACACCTATTTAGAGTAGGTGTATTTAAACACACATTTAAAGTAATGCACATACAAAGGTGTTTTCTCAAAAGATTTTCTTCTAATTTTAAGTTTAAAGTACCAGGAATGATACCACTTCCTACAGAAGCTCTTTCACAATATATAGGTCTGTTGAACAGATTTTATCACTAAAACTTCCTTACACCAAAACCTAACTGAATCTGTTAAAACTGTAAAAAAATAAAGATTAAAAAAAAACTGTACGTGGTGTGTTCAGAAAGAACAGCCCAGGTTCAGCCAACAGACAGCTTGAACGCTTCATCCTTTGTAATTTGTGAAGACCATGGTTATTAAACTAATCCTACTCCGAGTTAGTTTAAATGTCCAAAAATAAAATTGAACTGTTTAATCACAAGGATGTGTGTGCATGAGCAGAACTTCTGTCATTGTCTCGCTGCAGAGAAACACGTTGACTTTGCCAGATAACTCATTTAGATTTGCATATTTTTAAGTACTTTCAGGGCAGATATTAGTACACTACTCTGAAAGCTCTAGTGTCTAGCGTCTTTTCTTTCGAGGATAGAATAATTTTTCTATGGGTAAAAGTAATTAAACTATTTAAATCTAAAATAATTTTAAAAGGAAGGGGCTATGGTTAAAGTTACATAGTTAAAAATTAATTTTACTGAATCACTAAAATATGCTTGATGAGATAAAACAAAATTTAGGTAATGCTTTTTGCTTCATCTCAGCATTTCGTAAGAGATAAGTGTGTTAATTCTGTTTGTGTATGATCAGTTATTCCCCCTGATTTTACCATGCTTGATGGGATTTAATTCCGCAACGTTTGGATTGCAAATACCGCACTGTAATGTTTAAATGCACATCAAAGTCTTGCAGCTTAAAGTAAAATTAATATAGCAATACAGTAAATCCCTTCACATGTTTTTTAATAGACAGCAATCTACCACATTTTAAACTGCTTGCATTTTCATTTCACAGGACTTCCCACATGGGTATCACAGTGTCCTTTTTAATTATTAATTAACGCATGTTGATAGGATAAATTAAAATCTCTGTGATAGAGAACATACATTATTTATTATTGTTCTGATCTTGTCCTACACATTTTGGGGTTTGCTTTTTTGGAACCTGCTTCAGAAGTCTAACACAAGGCCAATTTGTTTTGTGGTGGTAGGATTTTTCAAATGGTTTCTCTTACACTTGGCTTTTGCTTTGCATTTTCAATGTCAAGCACGTATTTTTTTTTCTGTTTTCTGTATGTTTCTTTCTGCAGGAGATTACCACATTCTGTTTGCATGTACATATTTCTGGAAGGTCTTCATGGCTTAATTGAACTATCACATCCCAGAGTCAGGGAGTTCAGGGTTAGTCATTTAAGCATAAATAAAAGGCTTTTGAAGGCTGTATTGGGGATGAGGTTAGGGGAACTGCTGGTCTGAGTAGACTTAACTTACTTTTGAAGAAAAACACCATTAATTACATTATATGTTCCTAATGAACAGTTTCCCAGTTCTATTCTGTTTCAGTGGTAGAAGCAGTAAGAAATGATACCTCCTTACTCATCCAGCTCCTACCTCTTACTCATCCATCTCCTCACATGCAGTCGAGGTCCAATCTGTGCTTGGTATGAGCCCACAGATTTTGGCAAGGCTTGGGTTTTACCCAGGAGTCTGGCCAGTGGTACATCATCAGCTTTGCAAAGTAAATCTGGATGCAAAAAGAACGTATGAAATTATATTTTCCCATGTGCATTATCCATGGTCCTTCTTAATCATTTAAATCCTTAAGAAATCTGTAAACTAGCAAGTGGAGATGATTCATTAGTAATTATCTCAGCTGATGACACTGCAGATGAACATGTGATACAGAAGGCAGAATATGACCACTGATGATAAACAATAAACCACCACTTTCCCTCTAAGACCGCAAACTAAATTCCAACTTTCAAAATTTGCAGGACTTACAGGTAGGAGAAACATTGTTATACTTTTTACTGGCCCACACGTCAGGTGGGAGCAGATTAGTCAAGGCAGTTGAAGGGACTGTAAACCCCTGAGTCTGACTCGTCCAAGAGATGTCTGATCTCTGCCCCATGGCAGCGAAGGAGAGAGCAGCCACATGGTCAAGCTGTTCCTTTGAAGTAAAACTTCAAAATCTATTTTACTTTCCCTCAAGCAACAGGATGCAGAAACTTCACTCCCTGAAGACTGACAAAGAGCTTCACCTGCTTTTTAATAGGCAGGAAAACAACCCTCCTCTACCTAGGGGACTGTTCCCTGCCTGAAGCCTCCTGTTTCTTGAAGCTGCGAGTCCTTTAACTCTGCTAGCTGCAAACAGGCCCTCAGCAGACTTCCACAACCTGTGCCCATCTGCTTTGTTAAGCAGGGCCCAAGACACCAGAGTTTTCAGAACAGCTCACCAGCATCTGTCCTGAATGTAGTTACGAACACACAAATCTAAGTGAGTAAACTGGCAAAGTCAACATGCTTCTTTGCAGCAGGACAATGAAAAACAAGCAAACAAAACAACAAACACACTAGTAACATGATTTAGGAGACCTTATTGAAAGGAAATGCTTGAATGTTTAGTTTAATAAAACTGATCTCAAAATCAGCAAAGGAACAAAGAGACTAAACACATCAGATCTTCCCAAGGAATGAGGCAAACATAGTAATGTTGGAATATCCTTGTTTAAGAGAAGGAATGCAGAATGGAGACCCAGGTGAGGCTGTTATTTCATAGAAGACACACTGAGGTCTCAGGTACAACGGAGCACACTGGATTCTCACCTTCATAAACGTGAGGAAAAAGGAATAAACGTGGCCAGAAAAAATAGGAAACACTAATGATGTGTAACGGTCAGCCTGCTGCAAGAACAAGTGTTGTAGACGGTTTTGATCAGATAACGTGGATAACAAACTTCAGAAAGTTTTAAAAAGTTGTCCCAGTTGGAAACAAAGCCTGGATGTTAACACCTGTAAGGTAACTGGAAGGAACTTTGGTCATTTAATCACTCTGATTCAGTCTGTCCTACCATTAAATCAGTATAAAAATGCCTGTATGTATTACAAGGTTACTAACAGGACTAATTAATGAACGTGCACACTGAGCATTGCGAATTGAAAGGACCCACGGCATTTTCAAAAATAAATACTAAAGAAGTTAAAAGAAAGCAGATTATTAGAAAGAAAGTTGCAAAACTATACTAACCACAGGATTTTACAGTTCACAAGGGGCCATTCCCTACTTTTTTTTTTTTTCATACAGCCTTCCAGTGGCATTTCTGCACAAATTATGTACTTAGTTTATATTTAGTTCCTTTACTTTACACCACTGCCCTCGGCTTGGTTCTAGCGGGCTCCCCTCAGGGCCTGCCCCCGTCACCGCCCGCCATGGCGCCCCCTCCCGCCATGCCCCGGGGCTGCCGGGGCGCTGGCTCCGCCATGCCGCGCCGCTCCCATGATGCCCCGCGCTCCCTGGCAACCGCGCCGTTGCTAGGGGCGGCCTAGCGGCGGCCGCCATGATGGCGGCTCTGAGGCCCGGGGCCTTCCTCCTCCTCCTCCTCTTCTTCCTCCTCCTGCCTCCGCCGCTCCGGGCAGAGGAGCCCAGCCCCGAGCCCCCGGCACCACCGGAGGATCGCGCTGCCGCCGGGGAGCGGCTCCGCAGCAGGCCGGCCCCGGTCACGGACGGTGGGTGCGCGGCGGGGCGGGGGCTGCTCAGCACCGGCCTGGGCCTGAGGGAAGCCCCACTCCTGGCTTGGGCCCTCGGCTCCCCTCCGGTCCCCACTGCAGCCTCAGGGGGCTGGGAGAAGCCTGCCCGGCAGCTTCCCGATGTTTGTTCAGCATCCCTGTCAGTAGCACCCCGTTCCTGCCTCAGAACCCCCTCAGGAAGGCAGCATCGCCAACCCCCGGCACACTTTTTGGGTCATCACAGCACTCACAGTCCTACAAGCTGGCACTGAGGGCTCAGTGGGTTTGCCTGCCCACCCAGCACCCTGCTCAGAGCCTCCAGGGCAGAGCCTGACCTCGCAGAGGAGCCCCGAGCTCACCCTGCGTGTGCCTGGAGAGCTCTGTGCACACACCAAGCTGGGTGCACCAAGCAGTTTGCAGTAAGACTCCAAATTCAGTCCTGGCTCTGCAAATACATAGTGCTGTGACAATATAAACCACTTTTTTTTTTTATTATTTTTTTTGTAGTTGTGCCATCAGAAAGTGTTGCTCACTGTTTTCTGATTGGCAGGTGTACTTTTATTTAACTTCTGATTTCCCGGTGGTGTTGTCATCAGCTTAATTTCCCTAGATTACTTGCCAAATTAAACATGTCCCAGTGCATGCCTCCTTAGGGAAATGAGACTTATATCCCCGATCTCAGAGATACAGCCTCACAATCTAATCCCTGTTTAAACTTCTCTTGTTTACAAGGTGATACAAAGATTCCAGTGCTAAACTCAGCTGACAGAACAGTCAGAGCCTCAGAGATTCCAGGAACTGCCTGGATACTGTTCAGACGGTCAGAGAGCATCCAGGAGGCTGTAGAGAAATGGGCAGTAGTCAAGCTAAAATAGAAGCTGTAATTTTGAAAATGAGCGTTCTTTTAAAGTCTGTGGAGTGCTGGTCTCAGTTTTCTATGTTCTCTGCTGTTCTTAAATCTAGATTTATTATGGAACAGCAAGTCTCGAAAAAGTTCAGTAAAAGTAAAATACAAATACAAAATTCAGAGCATCGGATTTTGGTATGCTCTTTATTATTATTATTTTTATTTTACTTTACTCTTAATAGATTTGCTAAGTGGCAGAAAAGGATTTTTAAAAATGACTTAAGAAAATCAGATGAATTTAGATGTAGACTTTTGACTGTTGTCCCAAATAAAGCAAGATGACAAATGGAAGTGTTAGGGAACGTGCTGTAGTGTGCAAAGTTCCAGTCCTAATTCTAATTTAAGTCTTTCCTCCAGTTGCCAAGCTGTGTACTTGTGATCTGTTGGTGGCACAGTGTGATGTAAATTGCTGTTGTGACCCTGACTGCAGCGCAGCAGATTTCAGTCTCTTTACTACATGTTCAGTTCCTATCGTCATGTAAGTGAATAAGCAGCTATCTGAAATCCAAAATCCTGTTTTATTTGCTGCATGCATTTGTACAGGCTTTGTCTTCTCCTCTTATACATTCCCAGCCCCTCTATGCCCCACCATCCTAACCCATACCTGCCCTTCACCAGTCCCTGCAGCACTAAACCCATAAACTTTTGGTTCGCTGCCAGGCAGAGCAGCAAATTGGCCTCCCAGCCCAGTTTCTCATTCCCTTCTTTCTAAATTCACGCTTCTTGCTTTTTTCTTGCACTGTCCTATTGTTGGGGGGAGGGGTTGCTTAGCTGTTAAAGCCTTCTGTTAGGGAATGAATGATGCATCATCAGAGTTTTGTAGGTATAATGTCTGGAAATTGGGAAAGCTGATGCCATGCGACCAGTGTCCCAGCTTGCTGCCTCACTGCTGATCTTTAAAACCAGTAAAATGTAGTGACATTATATCAATAAAGTAATGCTCACGATGCGTTCCTTGCTATTTACAATTTATTTGAAAACACCTTAACCCAACTCCATCTTCTCAAAAAGGAACGAAGAAAGCTCACTTTAAAATCTGAACGTGAAATCTCTTGGCGACTTCTCAGAACAATAAGTGCAGCTCTTCAACCCACCTTCGGCATAAATTATGCCAATCTGAGTGCTGGGGTTTATTCTCGGTGCTTTGAAATTTGAATTAGCAGTCATCGCAGACTGCCATTTCTTATTGTTCTCGCACACAATGACTACTTCTACCCATTTATAGACATTTATATATATCAGAAAGGTCTAATCAACGCCTCTCTGAATGACAGTTTAATTGTCTTAGGTGACTGTTCTGTCTTTGTCAGCTAGAAAGGCATGAAATGAAGTTGTGGTTTTCCCCAAAAAGTCTTTTCTGTAAAATGTTCATTTTGCGTGAAAATTTCCAGTGACTGCAAGTATTGCGATCTCCGTATTTACATCTAGATTTATTTGCATAATTGTGGTAGTCACTGAAGGGATTTTGGCCGATCACAAGTCAGAGGTTATCTGGTATCTGAAACACTGAGGAAAACGGTCATTTGTTGTAGGATGTGATTCAGGGTTTGCCTCATAGAAAAACTTAACTCTGTGCTTAAAAGCTCATTTCTAAAAGTCATTTATTTCTCAGTGTCTGCCCATAACTGCTCTGACTCTGCCTAAGTACCCATTTCCCATGAAATGCCGTGTTTTTTTTAACACATAGTACACTTCAGGGCATGAACTGGCACATTCATTGTACAGCCTGTTGCAGTTCTGGGATGTTGTTGAACCCTCTGCACATCCACAAATACTTTTCCTGGACTGAACTGTTTCCTTCACCTTCCTGGTTCTCAAACTGCTGCTTCTCGCATGTGCATGTCAAGTAGGACCTCACCCCAAAGGTGCACATTATTCCAATAGTCATGAAACTTACCTTTTCCTGGCCTACATGCCATCATTCTACCTTAAAGATTATCCTTCCTGCTTGCACTGTGTAAATAAAAGTGCTTCTGAGCTGCCTAGCCCATGGTGCACCTTTCATTTGTGGTATCTGGATCCCATCCAACCTGTCATCGTAGCTCTAATATTATTGCTGTCAGGCTATTCTCTTCCCTCAGTATGTCTCTTACCTTATTTCTTGTTGCTGCTCAGTTTCCTCTGCTAGATAAAACATGTCGCATAATTCTTTATTATTTAATAATCACTAATGACTCCATATAAAATAAGCCTTCTAAGGAGATGCAACTGCTATAAAAATGGTGTTAAAAAATTAATGCTTTTTTGATGCTTCCTCAATACACAAAGATAGCTTTAAAATATGGTCAATACCAACTCCAAATGTATCACAGATTTTTTATTGCTATTTGCAGAGGTGATAGCCGCCTTTGTAGTCAGAAAGCTGCTGTGTATTCACTTGATGTTAAAGCAAATCCACCGGAAAGGGTATTTCAATTAATTGACCACGTCAATCCCAGTGTTTTCTGCATTCATGCTACAAACTGTAAGTAGTGTTGTTGCCAATGTTAAGCCTTAAGCATGTATTTCTATAAGTTCCTTAGGTACCAGAAATAGACAAAAATTAAAAGGAACTAAACCTGTCAGAAAATTGATTATTCTGTGCTTGCAGTCCTTATGTTGTAGTACTTTTATTTGTGAAACTGTCTCATGCTCTGATTCTTTGTGTTTTCTGTTGGAAGTTTTCTGCCTCTAATGAAGCTTAATTAAAATTTTTCATCTAGTTTTTCTTTTGACAATTCAGAGGTTGAGAAGTGACATTTTCCTTAAAAAATAAAATTAAAAATTACTGTTTTGTTTTGCTGAGGAAATTTACCAACCCCAATAAATCCCTTAAAAACTGTGATTTTGAAAGAAAGGGACTTACTCTTTCCTTTAGTTTAAGTTTGTGCTGTCGTGGATCAGGATGAAGTGATGAATTAAGACACTTCCTAGCTTTTCTCTTAAAGAAAAGCTGTGTTTTTATTTTTCTGTCACTGGATTTGTACCAACTCCCGAGAGAAAAATTGTTACTAAATACTGTTCTGTATTGTTTACCCTAAAAGTCATCTCAATCTTTAACATGTTTTGGCAGATAAACAAGCACTGTACTTTCCTTCCCCTGAAATGCCTACTCCTGAAAATTTTGATGAACTGTTTAAAAAGTTTGGAAGTACTGCTTTCAGTGCTGAACCTGAGAGCTGGACTCTGGACTCAGATGCTCCAAAACCTTCTGATGCAAATGAAACTTACAGATATGAGGTGTGTAACTATCTGGTTCAATTAGTATTAAACTGCTTCATAAAAGACCAAGCGAGCATTGTTTGCATTTGCTTGTAAAAAGTTGCAGTTCTTCTGAAAAAGAAAAACTGTATTTTGGTCTTTAAATACAGAAAATTAAAAATAAATGTAGCATTTGTGTTGGCTTACTTCACAAGTAAACTAGATTTTTAAGATCTGTGAAAAATAAATAGCTGGTTTGCTATTGTAAACAAAAAGCTGTTGATGGCTTAAGAATTGATGCACAGTGTTACATGATGTTGACAGATGCAGTGGAAATAAGGAGTTTTGTTATACGGATTTGTTGTTCATCCTGCAACAGTCAAAGAACTGAAATACAACTATTTACTTACCCATGTCATTTTATTTGGCAGTATGGTGTTCCTATACAGACAGTGGATGGATTCCTAAGACTGCCTAGTCCTGTTGTCTCCTCTTTGTGCTCTGATGCGAACCCTGCAGGTTGGAAAATGCATTTGAATTCCAGTTTATTTGCTCTAGAATATTCTGTTCTGACTTGAGCGCAGTCAGTCAGTGAACAGTCACACACATGAGTGTAAGTCAGATAAAGACTTGTGAATTAATATTATTCAAATAGCTTCTGTGTCTATGGATGGTTTCTCAGACAGCTTGGAAGTTGTGTTGCATCTAAATTAAACATTCACAGTTAGATACGTAAATCCCTGGTTGCTTCCTCTTGTTGATGGGTTGTTTATCCAACAATAAAGCATCCTATTTGGCTTAATTGATTTAATAAAATAGTACAAGGGTGACACCATGAGGGTATTGCACAAAGCACGACCTAACTGGACAACCTTTGTAAGATGTCCCTTTGGTAAAATGGTGTTCCTTTCATAGCCTGAGTGCAACTCAAGTCAGACTTAAACTCTACAGTTTCTTGAAAAAATCTATAGAGGAAAAAAATAACAACAAAAAGAAAAGACTGCATTTCTCAAGTCCCACTGTTGCTATTAAATATAGTATAATAATGATAACGAGCGTAGGAAAACTGAAGTCTTTTGAAAGAAGATCTTAATATCTCAGAAATGATATCATAAATCTTGCAGCTATTATTAAGCTTTTAAGAAGTAATAGTTTGTCTCAGTATTTCAGGAGAACCTGAATGTCATTCTTTATAGCTCCTCTAAAACCTTATCTGCAATAGAAATTACATTTCCTCTCAGTATTGCATTCATTTGATGTTCTTACATCACTTTTTTATTTGTGTTTTCCATAATTGCTCTTTACTTCCCTTCAGGAATATTTTGTGACTCTTTTCCAGGGTTTTTAGTAAACCAGGCTACAAAATGCATTAGATCAGTAAGTGTGGGAAAATGTGGCAATATTCAAGCAGTCAGTATGCTGTTTTATATCAACTCCAGCATTTTAGCAGTAAGTATTTTTAGAAACAATCATATAACTTGACTGTCAATATTACATAGTATTTTGCATCTCCAGAATTACATAATTTATATTTCCTAAATGATAACAATGTTTCATCTGGATGTGTAAATTGGGTATTAGGAAAAAAAAATCTTTCTATGCAACAAATTTTTATACAGAAAACCTTTAGAAACGTTTTTACTTCAAGCTGAGGTAACAGAAACATTTACTCTTCTTTGCTTAGCCAACAAAAATAACGGCCTTGTAGATGCAAGCTTGTGTCACTGAGTTAACAGTGCAATGGCAGCAGTTTTATGTATTTATATGCATTTGAGTTTTTCTAAGGAGCCTATTACAAGGGTTTGTCATTCTAGCAAGTCTGGGTTTTAAACCTTTGTACTTAAAGAACTATAAGGCTGAATCCTCTGCAGATACAGCTTTCTTACACAACTCATTTTTTAATAGTGGCCTTAACACAGAGGTATCGCACATATGTGATAGGTCTCCCCTACACTTCTCAAGGACTTTCACCTTATATCCCTCAGAGAGCAGACTTGTTCTTATCCAACCTACTACCACATCCAGTCTCTGGCAGTTTTTCAAAGCTAAGCCTACTTTTTCATTCTTTTTTGAACTGGTGGAAAATATCTTATTTATACATAAGTCCCCTATGCAGATGTTGAGGAAGACAAAAACAAACAAACAAAAAAACCCACAACAAACACGTATGCAAAATTGAAATTGAGCTATATAATACCTTAACTTAATACACGTAGCTCCAGATAATTCCAGAAGCTGAAGGTCATGAAGAAACAGCATACTTTCTGCCATTAAAATGTTTTTAATGTATGCAATTATTTACATTCATTTAATTAGTACCCTATATAAGCTTCCAGTCTCTTCACAGGTTCCCAAGCTATTGATAGTAAGGTAAAGCCCACTAAGTAGTTCACACTCTCACAGGTGGGACCATTCTCCTCATATTTGAGTACATGATTGAAAACAGCAAACGGCTGCTCACAAATCTTAGCTTTTGATCATTCTGCTGTGGAAGAGGTGCATAAAACTCTGCTTCAGAAGGGTGTTGAAAATTTCTATATGCACCCAACATAAGAGTTTTTGGTGGCTGCAGAACCAGAAAAGAAAAAACATCCATCAGGATAAGCTCCAGGCAGTTGAATGTTTTTAATTAAAAGATTAATTTCCCTTCCTGACTAGAACAGTACATGATGTGGTACCCACATGCTGATTGCCAATTACTGTCCCAGCTTAATATAGTGCAGATTTATGTCTGAAATATATTGGACATTGAAGGATCAAGTGCAAGAACTGGAGAAGGTCAAAGAGACTCTAAAGCTTTTCTGTAGACATCTCCCCTTCTGAAAAGGAGCTGAAGATGTCAATAGAAAAGTGATTTAATTTTGGGGACAGGGTGGTCACAGGGCAGAGCAGGGAGCCTTTCCAGTGCCAGCAGGTGGAGCTGCTGGCAAAAGAAATGGCAAAGTATTTCAGCCCAGGGAGGCTTGCTGGGTTGAGCCCCCGGTGAGAGGACTCGTACAGGTGTTCCTTTCAGGAAAAAAAAACATTATTATGAACCCATGCTCACTGCCAGGCCAACTTGAATGATATGAAGGTCTCAGCAGTTGTTGCAGTTCATTTGTGTTCTCTTCCCTGGCGTGTCCAACAGACCCAAGAGGCATTTCAGGTGGTTGGAAACCTCTAGCAAAATACTCATAACCTTGTGATGCTTCATGCTGTGGATAGCATGGTCAAAGTGCAATTTTTGGTCTCTACCCAAACGTGGAAATCAAGTGCTCACTGGGAAGCCACAAAAGTAAAACCTTTAACAAAATGGTGCTCTCTGTTAGTATTTTGTAACCCTGATTGGTGACCTGGGTCTGACATTTCTGCTTTTCCATGAAAATTTGGTGGAAATTTTCCAACAGGGCAACTGCGCATAACCACGCACTATATAACAACATGGGAGGACTTGCTTCTCATTTCTCTCCTTAGAGACCATGAAATTATGGACTCGTTACCATCAGAATGAGACAACAAAAGCTCTTCATTTCTTTGGGTATGAACAGCCTGGCAGATTTCCTAAATTGGCAGTCTATGAATAGTTACAAGTGTTTTTGCACAGATCTGTAATAGGAACAGTGTTCTCCGAGGTCCTGAATAGGCCAAACAAAATGATACACAGCAGCAGTCATGCCAAACTGAGTTGCCTTTCTCCTTCCTGATGTAAGCAAACTTTTCTAGTATTTCTTAGTTCTGAGTTGCAGAGTGTCAAGGGGAATTACTAGATTTGTTTTGTACTTACTGAATGCCCTGCATATTTGCTGGGAGTGTATCAAAGCTTGGCCTGGTACAAAACTGATGGCAGTCACTACGAAATTTTCCCATTACTGTGAGGGGAAGAAGTTTGGACTGTTAAGATTTTGCATGATAGCCCCACATAGCAGTTATTTTCACACTGTCTGAATACTGTAGTGTATATCCAGTGACTTTCACTATGCAAAACTCATTGCAATGATAGAGAGTTAAACAGGCAAAGCAATTAAGCCTTAACTGCTACTTGTAATAGTTCATACCTTTGCTATTGTTTGAAATTGTTCTTTTATTGTCCTCTAGGTGCCCAAATCAAGTCAGATGGTAAGTATCTTTCTAACTTAGTTGGAACAGCTGGGGGTAAAATTCTTGCTCTATTATAGTCAGTGGGAGTTTTTCACTGACTTCATCAGAACAGTGACTTTAGCCTTAATCTTTACATCAAAAAATAAAGTGAAAATCCCCTATACAGGTCTTAGGGCACAATTGCTGCATTTTCAAATCAGTAATGATACTGAGCAACTCCAAGATAATATGCTACCAGCAAGATAATATGCTATCTGCAGACACTTAAGCCTGACGCATTGCCCCCATATACAACTCTATTAGCTAATTTTAGTTGCTTAAAAATAGAACCTTTTGTTGTAGAAACTTCAGCGATACATGTAACATAGCAGTTGCTCAAAGGATTTTTAACTGCTGTCCCTGCAGAACAGTCACAAATAAAATGATACAGAAAAAGACAAAAATAATTAAACATAATACTCAGAAATTACATGGATTTGTTTTTCAGGTTAATATTACTGTGCAGTCTGTAGTCATTCAGTCTCTGAATGGAATGCGGACTTTACTTAACAGTAAGGATGTCCTCAGGCACCCCATGATTTTGGATGAACTGTGCATGAATGTCGTTCTTGGGGTGGGTACAACATTTCTTTTTCTCCCTTTTGTTTAATGGAAAGCATGTGTGCATCAAATCACTTCTGATTCACAAATTTCAAAGACATGAGAGAGGCCTTGCAGTTTCCATATATTGTGACATCTCCAAAGCAAACATTCACAGGGGAAACACTGACTTTGGGATAAAAGAATGTGTTTTGCAACCGAATAATAACTATATACAACATAATGTGCAGACGATGAAATCCTTTTCTATTACTGCTCTATGGATATGACATAACAGACAATGAGTTAGAATCCACATTATGCTTGGGAGAAGATGACAAGGCACAGTGGTGGCAGAGACAGAGAACACAGTGCAAAGTATCTCATCTTTTATCTTACGTAGATGAACGTTAGGATTTCACCTGGAAGAAGTCAGTTTTGAAGAGGCTCCAACCTTAGATCTGCTTTTGACCATTGCTAATCAGCAGCTTGATTTGGTAACAGTCATGTCCTCTACACGTAAATGTGCCAACACAGCTACTAACTTCTGTGCAAGTGTTGTCATGATCAGACCACAGCTTTTTTTGTGGTCTTGAAACTGTCTCCCTCTGCAGGCAGGCAGTGACTTGCAAAATAGAATAAATAAGCAGTATTTCCAACCCATGCTTCTTCATTTTTAGGGGAAAGCTCCTCCTGTTCAATTCCTCTGGTTTTCTGGGCCCATCCTTATTGCAGCTGAGGATACAGTGCATCTCTACAATGCCTTTGAGTGTCTCTTAAGCAAGGAAGAAAGAAAACAATACTTACGTAGTTTTAAATTCCTTTATTCTAGTTTCATACTCTTATCTACTTGTTCTAATTAATATCTAAAATGTTTAATTTTCAGGTGAGTTATCATATTACATACACAGATGCAGGAGAAATAATAGAAGCAGCTGCTTCTTTTGTCTTGGGGGCAATTAACAAAGAAGCACTTTCAGTACAACAGAGCTTTGAAATCAGCTTTACTCAGGTAACTGCTAGAGATGTTATGGATGACTTGTTGAAAGACATTTAATTACAAAACTTATTAAACTTGAATCAGAACAATTGTTAGCAGCAAGGTAAAATGTAACTTGCCTTGGCTACATCAATGAGGCAGCATTTCAGAACTGGGCATTAAAGGCCTCCAAAGTTATTTTTACACATTTAGAAGAGTCATCTTGTGATTCTGCACAAGGGCATCCAGTAAAAGCAAAGCCTGCCCCAGTATTAGAGAACTGCTGCAATCTTACAGAGGTTTTCCTACTGTCATTGTTCAAGACAGTTAATAACCCTAAGATAACTGCAATATTTCTGTGTTTTCCAAGCGTTTCAGTACAGGATAAGAACTAATACTGTAAATCTGTGTTGCAGGTAAACACAAAGCCAGTTCCTCTCAGTGGCAACCCTGGTTATGTTGCTGGACTGCCTGTAAGAGCAGGTTTCAAGCCACAAAGATATCCTTTCCCCATTGCAGTTTTGCTTTCATCACTTGTTGTGGTCTATCTTCACAAAGACTTTCTAGCATGGACATCTATAAATTTTATCTGTTCTTTACAAAAAAGCTTTTTGGCTGTGAAGTAGATTTTGATCTTCATTATGCACTCTAGTGCTTCTTCACATTGTAAGAGGAGCCTTCAGCTATTATAGCATTTTCAGATTTATTTTCAGATATATTTTAAGGATCTGACTATGGATTCTTTCTTCATGATACACATCAAGTAGTGAATTTCCCTTTAACTGTGTGTTACATCTGGCATCATTCAGAGTACCAACGCATACAGTCAACTCACCATTCTGCAGAGTACATCCAACCAGGACTGCCTTGCAGCACAGGGGCGCAGAACCCCAGTACTGTTTGGTTACAACATGATATCAGGCTGTAAGTTACGGTAAGAGGACTTTTTTTTTCTTCTTTTGATTCAGTGCTTTTAGCTCCATTAGGATCTGTTCAGATCCTGGGACGTTCATACAGCTGTAGGAGTACTTAATTATAACAAACGTCATTTAATTAACAGTGTTCTTTCTCTTGAAAAGATTGTGTACATTAGCAACTGTAGCCAGAAAGCCTGAACAGTGCGTGACAGCAAGGAGGAATTACTACTGTGCCAAACCAATGGGTTTTGCTTTAACTTTTTTTTTTTTTTTTCCTGCTGGAAGAGTTACAGCAGCTGTGAAATGCCAGCCCTTGACTCAGGCCCTCCTAGATTTACTGAAGGGACAAAGCTTTCCTGAATACGTGGCCTCATTTGGAAATTCTCAAGCTGAGAATGTGCATGACTGGGTGCCAATAATTCACCTCCAAAACTCAGAACAGGTGAAAGTTAACTCTCCTCCCCTCTCCATCACTCTTACTGTCCTCTCTCCTAGGATCTGTACCTCTACTGCATGATCAGCTTGGGCTTCTCAGACCTACTGGAAAAAAATGTAGAAACAAACTGGGGGACAATCCTCCTGCAGTAATCAAAAGTGAGGAATTTTACTCTTGCTGTAGAGCGAGAGTTGAAGTGCTGGTTAGAGTAGGCTGAATACCCCTTACATGACAGCTTGCGTAGAGGTTTCCTGCATGTTTTTTGCAGCTAAACAGCAAATGATTTCTGTAAACAGAAAGTTGACAGTTCAAAAAGAAGTATCTAAACATATTTAAGGTTGTAGGCTTCAAAATTGTCTTGGTGAAGTTAAAGGTATTCTCCTGTCCCAACGGCATTACTGAAATTCATCTCTTTTAGAGAAGCCTTCCTGCTAAAAAGAGCCAGCTCAGTCCCGTCACTAAGAGCCAAAGTCCTGCGCTGCTGGTGTATAACAATCCTGCCTAACATGCAGTTACAGTCAGTTGGTCGCCTATGGTGAAACTTCAGGGACACCCCAGGGCCAAGGCTGTAAACACGCACGCTGCCTTCAGAGGCAGTGGCTTAGGAGCTCTGGTAACCTCCTGGAGTAGGCTTTCTGGGGGCATTCTGCCAATTTAATAAGATGAATAAGTAATGCGGTTACTCCTGTACAAGTCAGACAATGAGAGAATTTATAACACTTTTCAGAGCCCCTGCCAAATACCAGTATCACTCGAAATAGAAGTGAAGTGGACTAAATACGGATCCCTAGTCAATCCACAAGCCAGAATAGTAAACGTTACAGCAACAACCACTACCACCACACTGAAGCAGGTATGTAAATAAATTACAAGATTTAAGATAAAAAGAATGGCTTGTTTTGCTGAGCTATCAGCTGTGCAGCAGTGACCCAGTTAATCTCTTTATCTAAAAGTAACATTTCATATTAGAATAGATTGTACCTAACAGTTTCTGTTGTAATTGGAACACAACTGTGGGCTGTTTGCCAAAACATATTTCTCAATAAAATTAATATATCAGTCATGAAAAGAAATGTGAAACTATACATGAAAAAAAAATTACAAATTTTTCCTATTACAAATAACAGCAAAAAAAATATGACCTGGTTTCAACAAAGCAGTCACATAAAGAGAAGAGTGAAGCTAATGCCCATTTGTGTTTTCATTGCAGCTTCCCTCAGGAAGGGAAAGGACTATTCCTATTCTAAGCTCTGTTGTTTTCACGGATATTTCTTCACCTGCAGAGCCAGGCTATAAAGCTTGGCCCACCATTAATGCCAAATTACCTTTTGATTTTTTCTTTCCATTTGTCTAAGGTAAGTGTCCATGGGAAAAAAAAAGCAAAACCAAAAAAAGCTGCATTTCTGCTTTTTCTGATTGTTAATCTGTTTTTTAAAGAAGCAAGGTTTATCCAGTCACTGTGTTGGCCCATCAGTTATAGGCACGCTGGGTCAAAAATGGCCAAGAGAGAAAGGGTGAGCGCTTGTAAGGGTTCTCAAAAGCTTCTGGGGATGGAAGGAGAGGGGAGGAAAACAACAACAAAAAGAAGGAATTAGTAGAAAGTTCCCAAGTTATGCTTCTGCTGAGAGGAAGAAGGTTGCAGGATGACCTGATGGTGGCTGCAGGCTGGCCAGTCAGTGCACGTACAGCCACCAGCCTCCCATCACGCTGGGTGCTCTGACCTAGTGCCAGTCCGAGCTACCTGCACGCAGGCAGAAGGGGGAAGAGCGCAGGGACACAGCACAGCTCCGTAGGAAGCGAGGCTTCATTATTCTGCAAACAGCAGAGCTAAATTGTTAATTAATCATGTGCTATTAGATAAGGCCTCCACTTTATCTATTTCCATAGATGAATAAGCCACATATTTCTAGCTATTTTCCCCAAACCACTAATTAATTGCCTTTCTTTTAAAAATCTGAACAGTGAAGTGATGCTTTCAGAAGAGCTCAGTGACCCTTCCAGCTGGCACTGGCTGGAATCAATTGGAGCTGCCTGCTACAGTCAACACCTTTTGAAATCCCCACTCATCGAATCTCACTCTTCAACTCTAAAACTTTCTAGTACCTGGAAAAGTTCACATTGTGTTCAAATATCAGCCCAGTCCTTTAGAATTTGTTTCCTAATTTATTTTTTTTTCTGGAATCTTAACTGTTCCCAGCAGTCTACTTACCTACATCTGTTCTTACATATTCTAATTCTTTTAATGTGTTGATTTATGAGCTGTGGAAGGAGATGACTTTGTAGCTCAGCAGGCTGCAGATGAACACACAAATGGAAAAAGAAATAATACAGTATCAAAATTCAGATCTGCTGTTGAGAATCAAGCATTGTTTGACGTAAGATGGCATGCGTTTGCCTCTATTTTGGTGCTGATTTGACTGTCAGCTAAAGGAGTGGTCTGTTGGTATTTTTGGAAATGAACGTTTTATAAATAATGAAGTGGCAGAAGCATCAACAGAAATGAGGAAACTACCAACAACATGAAACGATGGCTGGCAAAGAAGAGACGTAGCGATGAACAGGCAGCTGGTGGAGAAGCGACCTTTTAAGCCCGGATTCATATCACTTGTACTACAAGTTTCTACAAGATGTTACAAAAAACCTTATCACACGCACACACACAAAAAAGGAACTACTTGAAATGAGTGGTACTTCCTAGATGTATAGCTTGTAAAGATGTGTCTTTATTAAATTATTTTGCATTTTTTACTGTACAACTGTACAAAAAAGGTCTTATGAAATCACTGTTTACTGGGAGTGTGTGTGTTTAATTTTCCAGTAGAGCTGTTTTTGCAATCCCAACATCTAATCGAAGCGTGGTCAAATAGAAAACATTTATAGACAGTGCTGTACAAGAGAAAGCAAGCAGATAGGAAAACCTTTCAGGTCAAACTGGTATGTTTCTGTTTCAACACTGCACTCGCAGACTTCCCTGCCTTGGAAAACCGGCCTCCTATTTTGGTTCACTGGTGAGTCCGTGCTGTTTTAGTATCTTGTTAAGCCTCTCGATTTCTCGCTCCTGTTGGAGACAAAAGTTGTAACATTAATATAGTTCTGACCTTAACATCGTTTCCCAAGTTCCCACAGATCTTCGCATTGCTGAAGCGTGTTTCACTGCAGCAAAACAGGACAACCTGGCTAAAGTAGGACAGAGGTAGCCGTCATTCCTTTGCAACAGAAGCAGCTCAGGGAAGCACAGGCAGGACAGACAAGGCTGCAGTTCCTCGGCCCGGCTTACCCCACAACTTGCTGATGAGGAAACCAAGCTGAGAGCAACAAGCTTGCAAAAGGATCCCAGGCCAGCTTGTCCTTAAGAGCAGCTGGCAGGTAAATCGTGGTTAAATTAAAAGCGTTTTCTTACCTTCTCTGCACAGCTGTGCTCCAGTTGTTCCACCTTTGTCACAAGTTTCAGGTTTGCTTGCTTTAGCTTGGACACTTGTTGTTCAGAGCGGGTCTTCACGGATAAAATTATACCTGTGAGACAGTTCCCAGAGGATTCATTTTACAATGTAGAACAGCCACTAGCAGGAGGTTAGCAGTACACAGGGTCTGTGCTCAAGGAGTTAACCTTGTTCCTCTCGAGCTCTCATTCTGTTTTCTTTAAACCCCCTTTCCCAAGTGCTTTCCTTAATGAGGAGGTTTTTAAATTAGCCACCCCAGGGATTCGGATACCGATACCCTGCTGGGAAGAGGCAGTCTGGCCTCAGAGCTGAATTAATCACTCAAACTGTCATTCAAACCCTGAATCTGAATTTGCTCCCTTGGTAGAGCCAGGGGGGATGTAACCGGCGGCTTTGTTGCAGCGAGGGGCCGCGTTTTGGCAGGTTTCACGTAGCAGGGACCTGCTCCAACAGCAGAGCACGGCTCAGCGGAGGGCTGAGGCTCCACGGGGGGCACGGGGACATCGCACCCCTCCAACCCGCTCCTCACTGGGCCCCTACGGCTTTGGCTTCACCTTGTGCAGCTCTGCAGCAAGGGCAATGCAGCTTCACTGCGGTGGAGGTGTCACTTTCTCTCCCGCCTTACTGCTAGGTTATTACACGTGAACTCAACTCCCACAGTGAAAGCAATTTCTTCCCACCCTTTTCTGAGGGGAAAAAAAAAATCGCCTGGAAAGAGCATCAAGAACAGCACGTTCCTCCTACCTGACAGCTCTCCTCTGGCTGTTTACAGAACAACACGCGTTAAAGCGGGCACCAGAAGGAAACACCTGCCTGGGTTTCCAGTGCCACAGGCAGCAGGCCTGCAGGTTGGGGGCTCATTTCTCCAAAGAAAGGGCTCAGGGCTATACTTGGGCTGCGCTTTTACTCAGGAATTAGGGATAATCTCATAGCCACAGTATTTTTTTAACCCCCCCAAGCAACTTTTCATAGGAGGTAAGGCACGGTTCCAGCTACAGTAAATTCAGAAGCGTCTGAATTCACAACTAACCACAACCATTTCCAATTACAACAGTAAAGCCTGATTTGGGGACATTTTGTATTCCTATTGTTACAGAGCGCTTTGAATCCAAGCGAGGAAGACCCGGAGTAAGATCAGGACGTTCCCTCCAGCATCCCTGGGGGGGATGACAGCCGCAGCAGAACGTCAGAGCGCTCCAACCCACACTCTGCCGCAGAAGTTCACCTTGCTCCCTGTTCAAACACAGCCAAGAGGAGCCTACGACGCAAAGGCACGGGTGTGCGTCATCCCCCTTCCGGAGGGAGCGATACAGGAACGGCGTCTGGGTGCTCGTAGGGGAACGCACTGCTGGGTTCAAGCAGGGGCTCTCCGCGAGCCCGTCACATTGCGCCCACGCAAGCAGCAGGTTGCTGCTGCTCCAGAGAAGTCACAGCCCCACTGAGGCCATGCTCCAGCAACGAAAAACACACAGGGAAAACCTGGAGTTCGCTGGGAGAACTGAACCCTGCTCTCCTTTTGAGAGGGGAAGGGAAAAGCGAGCCCAGGTAATTCAGACAGACCCAGCCCACGCGCCCCGGCCGCCGCTGTGTGCCTACCATTGATGATCCTGGCCACGCGCCACAGCCGCAGCAGGATCAGGAGCCCGACAGCTTCAAACTCGTGCTCTCGGAAGAGGAGGACGATGTCGAGGATGAACGACACGACGACGACGACGCCATCCAGCACTTCGAACTTGTGGTGGAAGAACTCCCGGCCGTAGACGAAGATTTTAAAGCCCACTTCAACCAGGAAGATGGTTAAAATGGAAAGGGAGAGGTAGTGAAAGACCTGGGAAGAGAGAGCACGGGTTTAGGGCTGGGAACCCCTTCCCACCTGCCTGTGAGCAGGGCAGGCTGGAAGCACCTCTCCAGGGCCCCCCAGCAGGCTTTGGACCACCAAAGAGAGGGAAATAGCAGCTCCCATCGCCTCTTCCTTGCCCTTTACCTTTGGGGCTATGTTATGTTTGTCCGGATGGATGATCTTCAAGTCCATAAGCAATTCCCCGAGGACCAGCAAGGCGTCCACGATGACCAAGCAGACAATAACGATCTGTTGGCAAAGAACTGACATGAATCCCTCCTGGCAACAACGAGCCAACTGCCTTCAGCAAAACATCCCCAAAAGACCCCCCTCGCCCTGCATGTGTCTGCCCAGGGGACCTGGCTGGACCCTGCCCTGTGTCCCTGTGCCACCACAAGGCTTGTTGCTGCTCAGGGGACATCTGCGCTCACTCCAGTGCATGGCACTCATGAGCTCAGCACCATTCCCAGCCCTTGGTCTCACACTGTATCAGTTCTGCTCTCATGGGCACCTTTGGGCCAAGCCTCACCCTCGTTTCCCTTTTGCCTGGGCTTGTTCTGCCTCACCTGAAACCTGTGGGAGCTGAAGAGCTTCTTCATCACATCCTGGAAGGAGACCTGGCTCCGGGAAGGCTCCAGTTTGATCTCCGAGTCCGTCTGCTTCCCCCCATGCTCCTCTTCCTCCTCCTCCCATTTCTGATAGTCGTTGCTCCACTGCACGGGGTCGTCCCCCACCACCGTGAAGTGCTTCAGGTACCTGGACATGGCTTGGGCTCAAGCGGGCATCCCCCTGCCGGCACCTGCAGGACGAGAGCGGAGCCTCAGCTCCCCGGGGACAGCGGGGCTGGCCGGGGACACGAGATGTCCCCTGCGCCACCGCAGTGAGCGTGACAAGACAGTGTGACACTTGGCTGAGAAGACGAAGTCCGTGGACCAGCCCTGCTGACGGGAAGTTGCTACACGGTGCTCGCTTTGCATCACCTCCCACGGCGCGAGCCTCCGCCGCCCTCCCCAGGGTGCCGAGCGCTGCGGCGCTTCCTCAGCAGCTATTTGCAAACATCCCCAAAACATCAATTGCAGGATGAAAACGCCGGCCCTGATCTCGCGTCTCGTGATGCGAGAGGAGGCGGCTGCTGATTTTCTGTCGGAAGGAGCCGGCGCGTTTGTGTTAGACGTGGATCGACGGAGGCTGGAGGACGGAGGCTGGATGTTTCCTGGCCTCTGTTTGCTTCCTCAGCCCCCGTGCTGCTGTTTGTAGCAGCTCCATGTCAAACCCAGAGCCACCACCCCACGCCAAGCAGCCTCCATTTCCCTTCCTTAACGTCGCAGCCCCCACCCCAAACCCGCAGACGATTCAGCTGCAGCTTGGTGCTGAGAACGGCTGCGGGCGAGGCTCCATCTGCACCCACGCTCCCCTTCCATAGCCCCGCTGGCTTCTCCCTTCCTCTTCTGGGCAACCCGGCCACAAACCCTGCCCCAAAACCACTCCTGATGCCAGCAGAGAACCACGGCCCCATCCCAGCTCTCCCACCACCGCTGAGCCGAGGCCGCCCCCGCTCCTCACTGCTCCTTCCCGGGCCCCCGCCGCCCCCTGCCCGGGCCCCGCTCCCCCCGTGCCGACATTTTGCTGCTTGTGCAGCTTTTTCCCCAGCTGGGCTCCGACGTGTCCGTTAGTGGGAGCTGCTGGAACAGGAGACGCCGGCTGGATGGCAGCTTTGTTATTTTTTTAAAGGAAAAAATCTGGGTTTGGTCAGTCCCGCACTGGTTTCGCGAGAAGCTGCCGTTCAGGGCGGGCGTGGAAGGGAGCCTGGGAGCAGAGCTCAGCCAGCGGTGAAGGTCCCGGCGTCGGAAGGATTTCAAAGGTGGAAGGCTGAGAAATTAGGCCACGATTAACCCGTCTGTTAATAGGTTTGTGTTCCAGCACAGGGCTGGATTCAGGGATCCCCTCCTTCCTTCAGACACGAGCTGTTTTGGGAAGTGCGCTGAGAAAACTCAGCTGAAAAAAGGATCGGGGAGCTCTGTGCTGCGAGAAGCCTGAAACATTTCCTGAAACCTTTCCAGTCCTTCCCTCCCAAAGGGGTTGGCTCTTCATTTTTACACTTTTAAAGCCTAAAGATCCCCATATCTTGGAAGAGATTTCCACCTGGAAAACTGCCTAAAACTTTTCCTGGAACAGGAAAGTTTTCTCACCTCCAGCACTGAAGCCCACCCACGTGCTCCTCCCGGGGGATGTGCGTGGGCAATGCCCACACGGAGCCCGCAAGCCCTGACCCCAAAAACCTTCCCCCAAGCACCTACTTGCAGAGCTCAGCCGGACGCGGGCAGCGCAGGACAGCGGAGGAGCAAGGCTGCAGCAGGGCAGGGAGGAGGAGCTTTGTGCTGGGAGTTTCCAGCTCATTTAGGCGTTTTGGCCTCAGCTGACTCCCGAAAACACCAACACCATCAGCTAGTGGGAAAAGGCAACGGCTCCGGCCTGAAATTACGAACTGCAGACCTCCCTCCCGAGAGCTCGGCGGGCCCAAGCGTAGTTTTTAAGGAGCACACAGCCAGCTGCTGCTCCCCACGAGCTGAATCAACTACAGGGGTGATCACAGACCTGAAGCCATAGCTTAAATAAATAAATAACCCAGAAATTGGTATGCTTACAAAGAACTCCGGGGGCTGCACTGGAGGCCCGTCAATGCCGGAGGAGATGCTGCTGGTGGAAGCTCAGGTGAGGACCCAGCTGGTGCCCATGCGCAGTGGCTTTTGCTGAAGGCAGTCACTCGAATAAATGTTGAGCTTCTTTACTGTTTCTCACGCCTCCTCTTAGAGTAACAGAATGCTTTTCGGGAGGTTAATCGCAGTTATGAGCCTCTCAGTGCTGGGATGCTGGTGTCAGGGCGCTGTGCCCCTGCTACAGAAAGCCCAAGGCCATGCCCCAAGGCAGGAGGCTGGTACCAGCCCCAGGGCAGCTGCGTTCCAGCACCTCCAGGGCCCTGCAGCTGGGTGTCAGCCCCGGCCACTCGCAAAGGGAACGGGGATAGAAAGCAGCCAGGGGAATGAGGAAGCGGTTAAACTGCATCTTACAATGAAAAAGCTTTCTTAAAAGCGAATGCACATGAAAATAAGAGGCCAGAAAGCTGCTTGAAAATGTTTTCTGAGGATGAGGTGCAAGTCCCTCTTTGCAACAGAAATAGGAAGGGCTTTTTTTTTTTTTCCCAACCAGAGCACTTGCAAAGAGCTCAAGCATCACCTTGTGAACTGAACAGCTGCCCCAGGTCCCCAAGGAGAACACGCTTAGGGTCATTCATGCTTTGCAAGGCCCTGCTTTGAATACGAGCTGCTTTACATGGCGCCTCGTGAGCCAACGGTGCAGCGCATGGGGAGCTCCTGCACCACCTCGGAAAAATGAAACATCCACCCCGCTGTCTAGAACCACATCCACATCAGTAGTGCCTGAGATGTTACTGACTATCCCTCTTCTCCAGATTATTAATTAACGCATTTAAATTAAACTACACTGGCCTACTGCGAAAGGTACAAGATGAGGATTCAAGAGAACCTGGGTTTATTACAACTTTCCTGCTGCCTTGTGTGATCTTCAGCAAGGTCTGGTAGCCACCCTGCTACAGCTCTCCCCTTGCAACTTGCTCTGGAGGAAAGGGTCTCACAGGAAGCTTACGTTCTGCTCTGTTAAATTTGGTGTGCGAACTAGATGTTCATACAGGTATCATTACAAAAAAACAATGGGATATCAGCAGCTGCTGCTCATTCTCTCCCTCCAATGATCAAGAAGCCCAGCCCAAACAGCAGGCCCAGAGCAATGGGCACAAAACACCCCCTGCCTGTGAAGTTTTGATCTCAGCCTGACACAAGACCAGCACATTCTCTCCTCCATGCCTCATGGCAGCGGTACAGGAACCTCTCCCCACCTCCACTATCGTGCCGTGGGACTTCCTTTGCTCCGAGCAGCTGCTGAACCCAAGGTGCGTGAAGCAGCACGGAGGAATGCAGTCAAGCAGAAAATGGAGCCCAGAATAGGCAGCTGTGTTACTAAAACCACATCTGAGGGCAGAAAGGCAGAGGAAAAAGGTGTGACGCAGTGACATGCAGAGTGGCTGGCTAATGACAGCTATTGCAGAGCTGGGTTAGTGAGTTGCTTTAGCTACAAGTTAGTAAGAGACCATGAGACCAGTTCTATTAACTAGATAAATAAAAGATGGGTGACTATTTTATAAGATGGCAGAAGAATATAAAGCTATAAAGGATACCACAAATGTGATTTAGGAGGGTGAAAGTACATCTGTGAGAAAGCCGTGTACCGGGCAATCTGACGCCTGATCTAATGAGCTCATCAGAAGCTACCATGACATGGTTTGATTAATGTTTTAGAAGGAAAAGATCTTCAGAGTAGAAAAAAGGTTTGGGTTTAGCAGAGAAATACATTAGAAAATGTAAAAATCAGCTTGCTCCAGGAGAAGGGAGCAGAAACTCATCTGCTAACTGAAGTCCCAGAAGAGAGCTGGTTTATCTGGGCCGTACATTTCAGTGACAAACTGAACACTAACCAGACCCCGAGCACCTTGCAGCTCATTACTGCAGCAGTTTTAGAGCAGCCTGGTGATAGCAAATAAGCCACTCACCTTCTAAAAATCTTGGCAGTGCTCCCACAATGTACACGAGAGGAGGTGACAGATGAAGGAACGTATACCAGCAGCGTATACCTGTCCATTCCTGACAGCCATGCCCACAGCTGGCATTATACCCATGTATTCCCTCCAATTGCAAGTTGCTTTAGCAAGACTTCATTATACATACGAGCTAAAGTAAGAAGAGCAGTGAAGTTTACTGACCTTCCAAGAATTTACAGTTCTTGAACTCAAGAACCAGAGGAAATTGGTCTTGTCCTTAACTACAGCCTTCGTCAAGTCAATGGTCTCAACAAAGCAGTACTTTTGTTCCAGGCACAGCTCACTCGGAACACACAGCAGGATGATAAATGCTAGCCAAGCTGAGCAAGTGCTCCCACGCACGCATCTCTGGGAACCAGTGCCTGGGCGCTTCTCAGAAACCTTGACCTGCAGCTGCCCTGATCAGAGGCTGCAAAAACCCCAAAACCACAAGCTCAGACACCAGGATCAGTATATACCAGATGCTGAGATGCAGAGTTCTGGCTTGCCTGCTGCAGTTCTGCAGACCCACAGCAGTGCTCGAAGCAGTCTGGGAGCTGAGTGCCTGTGCCCTCACCTCCCTCTGGTGGAAGGGTGCTGGTGTCTCAGGGCAGCACACACATCAAAGCTTTGGAACCAAATCAACACCATTTAAAAGCACACCTCAAGTGCTTGCAGCTCAGACAAATCCAAACGAAGAATGTGTGGATTTCCAGACCGATTTATTTCTCTAAGTCAGGTCCTCTGATAGCAGGAGTGATAGTTGTGATAAACCGACACTGAGAAGATTTAACAATTTCTTCATTTAATAAGTGATTTTCACTACATGGTATTGTACACTGTCATCTGTTCAAAAAAGATTAACAGTTTTTAAAAAACAAGATACCGTGAGAGATTTGTATAAACTGGTGCTCAAGATCAATGCCTCTGGTTGGCTCATCAAGCTATTTTCTAGGCTTCTTTGTAAAACAAAGTCTCTAGGCCAAAATTCACAAAACCATTCAGGCAGATCTTAGAACCATTTTCCTTAACTTCCAGCCTTCTGACCCTGGCTGCCACAGGACTGATGCAACTGTAAAAAGGTCCACTTGATAGAACATACAGAAACTGTACAAAAATGTGTTTACTTTTGCCATGAACAGAACTAACAGCACAGCATTTCTACTTGCTATTTCAAGTCGAGACTTCCTTTTTTTCCTCCAAGAGGAAGGCATGAATGGAGAGCCCTGCCAACTCCCAGCTCAGGGTGGTGGGTTGTGTACGTACAGTTTTCTAAGCGAACTTTGGCTTCAGGAAAGAAACTTAAAATAATGGCTTTAATTGACATTGAAAGTATATGGAGAGGGAGGTGTGTTTTCATTAAATATACATCATACCAGTGATGCTGGGAAGGTTGAAGGTTATTCCTAATGTTGACAGCAATAAAACTGACGTGTACATGACAAGACATTAAAAGAAAAGCAATCCCTTTAAAACAAATTTCAACGTAAAAAAAGTTCACAGTGGTTTGTATAAACAGTATGTCATTTCCAACAGTAACAAATTTCTACTCTCACAGCACACTAGTGCCCTCTTTAGATCCTAAAGAAAACAAGCATTTACACTACTCATTGTACAGATTCAGAAAGTCAGTTGTACAATTACCCATAATGACAGGATAAGATGCTGCGGAGTGTACAGCTGTAACACCAACGAAAGGAAATTTTAAAACCTTTTCTGGGAGGGAGAAAAATCTTTCATTTGCTGTTACAACCAGCAAATGCCATTCATCAAATCAAAAGGGAAACCACAAACACATTATCTATTTTGAGCAAGCTGAACAGTACACATTACAGTTTTAAAAATGGAGGTTATATACTATAATACAAGTCCGAACAAGGCAGTGCCACATTGACTATTTCTTTGCTTGTTTTGTGATCATACCCCTGGGAGGCGTTACAGGTCTGCTAGCATTGGGCTTCTTTTTCTCTGCAGGTTTCAAAATCTGAAAGAGATAATTCAGTCATTAAGCAAATAATTTAATTTTCTTACCCTCAAACAATCCATTCACTAGTGTAAGGCATGACACAGATCAGCTGGACAGGTCACAAGGAAGCCAAGACAAATTATTTTCCTGCTCAGAGCACCTGATCTGAAAGCCCATGCCAACAGAAGCAGGAAAACCACTGAGAACTTTGTTTGGATAATTCCAAGGTGAAACAGTTCATCTATTCACATCAGTAAGGGCTTATCACATTTTTAAAGACCTGAATACAAACAGCTCTGTCTACATTTAATAGCTGTGAAGATCTATTTGAAGCAAGCATTGTTTTTAACTGTACAGTGTAAATCGAGAACAGGAACTCTAAAGTGTAACTGCACTAACTAGGAGATAAAGTTGCCAGATACAATACCTGAAAAGAGCACATTAAAGTTTCATCCACACTCATCATGGCACCTGCATTATCAAATTCTCCACAGTAATTTGGGGCAGAAAAGAGAGTTACCAATTGCCTTTTTGCAAAAAACTCATATCCATCTTCAACCACCTTTGGAGAGAAAAGCAGAAATTACACTGGGCAACTTCTTCCAGACAAGGTACAAAGCAGCTTTAATTGAACCAGCAGCTGAAAAACTGCTTACAGCTACGGAGCACCAGCTCCAAACTTTTACCCCCAAAACAGGAAGAACATCACAGGATCCATTTTGGCAACAAGGTCCATTAGCAATAGAACAGGATTACACTAAGATAACCTTGTTTAAGTTATCAGACCCATGGTTTGCATGTATTAAACAAAAGCATACGAGGGCTTTTAAGCAGTGGGACAGGCGGCCCAGAAATAATGGAATCTCTGTCCTTGTGGGTATTTAAAGCTTGGCTGGACAAAATCCTAAGTGATTTGGTCTTACACTGGTTTGCCCTGTGTTGAGTATGTGTGTAGAGACCAGATGATCACTTCAGGTCCCTTTCAACTTAAAATATTCCTTGGTTCAATGCACAGAATTAAAATACCTGATGAGCTCTACATATGAGATCCAAATCATGTTTGTGGAGAAACTTAGCAACAACTTCAGCGCCAAATGTGAAGGACACTCCTCTGTCATTTTCACCCCATCCTAAGACATCTTTGTCAGGGTCAGACCACAGGAGATCACAAAGAAGACCTTGATCGGGTACATCAGTGGGGCGCATAATTCGTCGTATCTGTTCCATTGACTGAAGGTCTGGTGACAAACCTGGTCAGAAGTAAGACACGCAACTTACATTTCAGTCCAACACTGCACTGTAAGACTGACACATTAACTCAAGACAAAAAACTTGTATGCAAACACATGCACCATTGCAATTTTATGTAGTACAATGACAACGTTAACTGGTATTTTTTAATCCAGCATTTTAAAGCTTGTATAAAAGACTTTTTAGAAGGTTTACTGGGAGCAATATCAGCAAAGACATTTCCCCTTTTTAGAGGATTACAATCTTAAGAATTTGCAAGTGTCTTTTAGAAGAGCTATCAAGTGAAAGAGGCATTAATGCTAGAAATAACAGGACATGTTTATTTTAAAGATCAGGCCTAGTAAGATGAAATAATCACACTGATCTCATACCATATTCTGCATTTCTTCAACTGTCTGCATACTAAATGCAGACAATTTTCTGCAGTCACCAAACTGCCAGCTCAATTCACAAAACTGATGTTGATTGAGCTCTCAACCCTACCTCATACATGAGCCAAGGCAGGCGAAAATCCCTAAAGTTTCAAAGCTTTGGTAATGAAGTGCAAGACAAAAACATCAGTACTTTACAGCAACTGAAAATCATACAAGATAGACATGAAATTGCCAATGTTTATAACAGAGTATTACATTTTTTTAAAGTATCAACTAAAGAACTTACCTCCATGACAGCAGAATATTTTCTCATCCACAATAGCTGCAATTGGTAAACAGTTAAAACAGTCTGTGAAAGTCTTCCACAGCTTAATATTATATCTTCTCTTACCTAAAAAAGATTTGGGGAGAAGAGAACAGTCAGTATACTTTAACACAACTACAGTCTACCATGGCTGCCTTGAAGTAAGACTTGCAAGAAGTCAGCAGTAAGGGCTAGACACATTTTATCTTCCCTGATACCCACTGATGTACTTTACTGCTGATAAGAAAAGTTGCAAGGTCTTTTTCCATGTGACAGACGCAGCTTTGAAATGGCTCTGAGGATAGCACCCATCTGTTCAAGAGAATGACATTCTACTCTTGGCAGCCAGGCCCTCCAGTCTCAACCCCCTTGGAAAATGTGATCCATTTCAGAAAATTATGCCATTTGCTGTTTTCTTCAGGGATAGCCAGCATTTCCTGGAATGCAGATTTTCCTTAAATTTCTGCAAGTACTTTACTGCATAAAGTCTCCCTAGGCACAGAAACAGGACTGAAAAAATGAAGCTGCTGGTTTCACTTTCCAAGCAACTCTCCCAACAGATACGAGCCCTGAACATATTTGCGCTATGTGACTAAGCCTGTGATTAATCTTTGAGGAGTCAAGTCAAATACCGCACATCTTTGTTTCCTTGTTGAAAAAGGAGAATGAGAGAGTACATTTTGTAAGGTACAAGCCAAGCATGTCCCACAACAGAACTTGGGAGGATGCTTCAGTGCACAATCAACATAACAGCTTAATCTCCTCCACGCTATCTGGGTTAGCTCACATCCTTTGAAACATACGAACATTACACATCCACTTTACAGCAAAACTACTTATTATGATACAGTAAGGTCTACGTATAGCTTCCATCACAGATCTTAATGCACCCTGCAGTGACAGAGGTAGCACATTAAGTGCATAGCAACGTTACGTTTGTTCAAAAGGAGCGCTTGTGATGCCAAATGAACACAAGCCTATTTCTTCATTAAAAGGCTGATGCACTGGTTCAAGTAACGGTTACAGCTGAAGCCACCTACTGAAAGAGCAAGTGTCTGGTATTTAATCCGATCGTGCATCATACTGAAGGCTTCACACATGCTTTGCTCCATTTATTAAAGGAAGAAAGGAAATTCTGGTTTTGGCTGAAGCAGCAAAGCAAAATACTGTAGGACTGCATTCAGTTCCAGGGAAGGACAAGCATTTACTTTTTTTTTTAAACATTACAAAGTTACAAACCTTAGTATGAACTACACTGCAAGCACTGTAACAACCACAATAAAGACCAGCACAATCTTAGTTAACAACCCAAAATTATAACAGAGGTGCACATTGTTACAGATGAAAGAAACATGCACAGATGAAAGAAACACGCAAACTGAAAAGCAAAGTAAAATTCTCACCTGGTAAGAACCTTAAGAACTTCACAAATGCATACCAATAAGAACTTAGCTTAGTGGCCAGTAAATAAAAATATCCATTTGCATTCTGTTCTGTGAGGATCAGACTATAATAAATGAAAACATTCCCCCTGCAAAAATAGGCCACAGGGCCAACTGAAGTGTGCAGAGATAATGACAAGTAGGAAAGAGCGATCCAATGCTAGAAGACTAGAAGATAAACACCTCCTACCCTGCTTTCCCAAGCCAAAAGATACTCACATTTGTCCGTATTTACTTACATTCATCATAAAACCCATAAATTCTATTAATGCTGGCACATTCATGGTTCCCTCGGAGAAGGAAAAAATTCTCTGGATATTTAATTTTGTAGGCCAGTAGAAGACAGATTGTTTCTAAGGACTGCTTCCCTCTGTCAACATAATCACCGAGGAACAGGTAGTTGCTCTCTGGTGGAAAGCCTCCGTATTCAAAGAGTCGAAGCAAGTCATAGTACTGTCCATGGATGTCACCTGCAGAGAGTATTCAGAAACAACACAAGTGACATTTCACAACAGCTTTTGATTAATTCTAGAGAAACAGCAAATAAGTGAACCATCAGAAAAAACACGGATAGATACTGCCTGCAACATTCTTGATGATTACATAGTTTTGTCTTAATGCATATCAAATTATCACTCAAAATTTTGACCTCTGTGCAATACAATGACTAAGTATGCATTAAGACAAGTATCCATCTACTCCAAAAATATTCCTACACATGTGGAATCTTAGATTTTTTTCAAGAGGTCAGCTCTGTGCTCACACAATGATTTGGCATCCAGTTAATTCCTTTCCTTGACTCGTGGCTGTGACATTTGGGACCTTTACTTCATTCTCGATACCTTCACAGATCAGTAGTGACACTGACTGAAAACCAGGGAATTTACTTCCCTCTGCACCATATCTGGTATTTTCTTGCCACACCCAGTATTTTAAATTCTAACAGTGAAGTTGTACCAAAATAAATTGGTATTTCTGCCTTTGGTTTAAATCACAGTTTTGTTTCTGGCACGCAGAACACAATCTTGCTTTTCGTCTACCACATGTTATAAATATTGAACAAACTACCTCAGTCTGAAGTAAACCCTCAGTGTTGGAGCAGGATTTATTGAGGGGTGTATTTTGACATTCTTCATTCTTTTAGCACAACTAGACATGCACATGCATGCAAAATCAGCACTACCACTAAGTATGGTGAAACCAGACCAGAAAGTCAGTCCTGGCGATGGTACAGGAATTTAAGTTCCAAGCAAGATTTTAAAATGGTGTCAAACCATGGTTCAACTCTGAATAGCAGCTATAAAAAGCTACTGTGGTTCTTTGATTCTCCTTGATGATGCTGAACACTTCAATGATACAAAAATTCCTTTCCAAAACTTCTCAACCCTGGTCAAGAGACCTGATGAAACTGGACCAGTTACTTTTTGGTTTGGAATTTTTTGGTCCCCACTCCAGTTCCCATGTTCATTATCCCCGCCCCATTCCTCCACCCAAAGCATTCAGCACAGGCTTATTTTTTTTCCCTTTCGCTACAAGCATTTACCAGTTTCATAGTAAGTGACAGAAGCAAATCCATCCAAAACATCCCCCCACACCGTACTTACCACATATTTTCAGTGGAGCTTCAAGTTCTAGTAGAATAGGCTGACTGAGAAAGATCTCTCTGGATTTCAAGCACAGTCCTCTAATTTCGTTCTCTTGAAGTTGGACATTTTTACCTGGTTTTGATCCTCTCACTGTTGGAAGAAGTTAGAAGTCAGTTATCCATGTCAACAATATTCCTACTGTTACTTAAGAGAACGACTAAGTGCCATTAACAAAGAATTAAACTATAACAATTGTGCTATTAGGATTGAATAAATTATTCTGTTTATGCTGAGCTGTTAAACTGTGCCATTTGCTGTCTCCTCCAAATGAATCTGAACTCTCAAAATAAGTTTGAAGTAAAGCAGAATAAGTGTGCATGGGAATGTCAGACATAAAGACGCTTGTCATCACCTCACCGCCACCACCCAGAGGTTAAGCTAATTATATTGCCATGCTAAAGCACTCAGGGCACAGATCAGGCTTAAAAGTACAACAGCTTGAGCCCCAGAATTCATCAAAAAAATCCCTGTTCATCTATGTGAGAAGTTCTCAGTTACAATGAACCTGAAGGTAGCACAGCATCTGCAGTCCCTGATCTGAAGGTGCCTCCACAAAGCAGGACCTGTCGAAATCTAATGGCCCAGCACATCTAATGGCTGTTTTACAGCCTTAATAGGACAGTCAGACAAATAACTGCATTCCTAAAAACTGCCTCGAAGTTACAGAGCATGCTGCAGCAGTAATTAGTACAAGACAATCATCATTTCAAGCCAGTACTTTACCTTTTTACTACTCTTTTTAACACCTTTTACCCCTCCCTGACAAGTTTCAGTTCCTCAGGAACACCAGAGCCACAGGAACAGCTGAACGCTTTAAACATTTGACAACCAGAGGGAGAGGTGGGAACCCTCCAAATATACTTTCTATTCCATATGGATCAGGACTGCGACTGCATTTATTTTAGACGGTTCCTGTAAAACCCATCCCCAGGCTTTCCCACCTCTTAGCTACGAGAAACTGATGCTCATGGTGCCAACGAGGGTAAGAGGTGGTGGGAAATGACATGAGAAAAGGAGTGAAGAAAAAGGGGGCTGGAACAGTGACAGAACCTCCTCTTGCACCAGTTGTGCTTGCACAGCAGAACTGGGATCCCAAGTTAGAATGAGCACTCCAGAAGGAATTCAGGAGAAGGCCCACATAACACCAGGCTCTTCTTTGTCACGTATGTAAACAAAACTCAAAGCCCCATTACTAGGACTCTTCTAGGGAATAATCTTCTAAATGCATTAAAACTGAAGCCACCAAATTGACGAATTTTACAACAAAGCAGATCTAGTTTAAATCTCCTAATTTAAATCTCCTCTTGTTCTTTCTTTTTAAAGCCATTATCCCTTTTCCTATGACTTGTAAAAAGCCGCTCCCCAGGTTCCTTTTAGGTGCCCTTTACAGAGGGAGAACGGTCTCAAAGCTGCAAAGGATTTTATCGGGAAGGAAATCACTCCTGTATTTCAGAAAAGGAGGTTCTACCTTTTTGTCTATTTTAACTGAGCTGTTTCTTAAGTTGCTGAGACAAAGCCTGAAGAAATTCACCTTACTAAACCATGCACCACTTTTTCTGGGTCCCTTCTACACTCCTTGTCATTTCCCCCCCCCCCCAAACACAGTAGAAGACAAGCTGGTAGGAGATTAATCTCCCAGCTCAGACCACCTTTTTTCAATCCTTCTCTTTTTCTACCGCCTCCACTGCAACAACTCTCAATGTTTGGTTCCCTTTACATCCTGTCAAAGCTTGGACATGAAACAAGGACACCAGCTTGGCCCAAACAAGTTTCTACAGCCATCAGAAGAGTTTTCCCTCTGTTTATCAGACAATAACAACTCCTCACCCCCAATTTCTGTTGCCCAGAAAATGCAAGGGACATTTCTCTGGCAGCAATTCTGTTACTATAGCTGAACTGCACACAGCAGCATTTGTGAGGGGTAGGTTAAGACCAAATGGAAAAACCATTGCGCTGTTACTGTCATTGCAGGCCCTGCAGTTCATGAAATCAAGAAGTGAGAATTCCAGTAGGGAAGGCAGCTCAGGAAGAGAACAAAACCAATCGTGCTGCAGAGGGCTCCCAATTTCTTATTAGCACTTAAGCGTTTTTGTGCAAGCCTTTGATCAAGAGCAGAAGGCATTGTTCAGGGTGTTCTGTAGCCAAGAATAAACAGCAATTGTGTAATATCCAGCCATAAAACTGCGTGCCACTGGACTCCAGCTCTGCTAGCACTTGGTGTTGTTACCAACCCAGTTCTGTGCTGCACTACGACTCCTATCCGAGTCCCGAGCCATGCTGGCACTGTCCATACTGCAGAACCACACTAAAAGTGCCACAAAACACTCAGCCTTCCTTCAAACAAGCTTCCAAAGCAAATTTTAGTTCTAATTACAACCTGCAGTGCCAGGGAGGTGTGTAGGTCAGAAGCCCCAGCTGTAAGACCGGTATCTCTCGGGCCACACTCACAGCCATGTTATTACCACTCACCCTGGCATCAGTTCTGTGGTGACACGGAAATTAGCACGAAACTTCAAGTATTCCATTAAAATATTAGAAGTAATGAAGCACATAAATGGAAGTTAAATCTCTGTCACAGCAGTTTATCACGCTCCAGTCTTTTCATCTCTGCAGTAATTTTTTCAGCCATCCGGTAATTCTCCTCGCGCTTGCAGCAATGAGTTACTGAACACGCCAAATATCCAGCAGTAAAGAACAAATTTAGAGAAAAAGGGATCAGCTGGTTAAATTATAAAGATCAATTTCTCCTCTCAAATATCAGAATTAACTTTTTTTTTTTTAAAAAAAAGAGGTACTATACTTGTGTTTAACCTTCTCAGATAGCAGGAATTCAACTTTCCGTGATTTGGTCTTGTTGGAAATTGCTAAAAATCAAACCCTGCATCTCACATCCATAAATTAAAAAGTATAAAAAGTATAGGGAATGTAAGCAATGCACTGAGTCACTCCAGCTCATGAATAAAGCATAGCATTCATTTCTGCTGAAGATTAAATGAAAATCTGAGAAGTGACTGCTTCAGATTCAAGTTTCCTAGGCTGCTGATATGTTTTCATTGAACCAGGATAATCTTCATGCAGTTTTAGTCGTTTAGTTGCAGAAAACCTTGACATGATGAAATGATGCTTTGTTGCAGTTTACATAAACTTGCTAGCACTAATGTCAGAAAGATGGCAGAAAAACAGGAAAATTTGGTTCATCATGCTGCCTTCCAGTGACATTTTGACCACTTTCATCTAACATGGAACCAGTGCAGGAAAAATATGTGTTCAATTTCTTCTAACATTGACCTCTATCCTGAAAAGCTGCAAAAAAATATTTTTGGCTTCAGAAGAATCAAATACGCAGAAGCGCACGGTGGTTTGAGAGATCTGTATTTTTAGTGCAAGGATTTTCTCATCCACAACACAAGAGCTGGCATGGAAATGCAGGATACTCAGTCTGAATGAATGCTTAGGAGGTTTCTCTGAGTCTCCAAATGACTTAGTCCCACTAAGAAGGGCAAAGATACTATGAAAAACGCGGTGTTTACAGTTCCTTTCCTCTGCTTTGGACAGAAACAAGGCAGCTTGTAGAGATCAGACAGTACAATACTAATTGGCAGCTTGGTCAAAGTCAAAAGAGCAGCTCGATAGCACCGTACTGCACATTTGTTCTTTCGGTGCATAAAAAATAACCTCTCAGAAATGACAGGCTGGAACTGACAGCGAAACAAGCTAAAGATTAATCAGCTGAGGGAAGAAGTCAGCCCATTTCAAATAATATTTTATTTATATCTTGTCTCAACATACTGCTGCACTATTTCCAGACAGTAATATATTCCCTTCCTCCTTTAGGCAGAGCTGCTCTTGTTCTTAATCATTTTGAGAGCTTGAATTTCAATGTCCAGCCTGGGCAGTCTTCTAACAAGTAAAACCTTTTCCAGTGGGCAAGTATAAAAAGTTTGGGGAAAAAGATTTCCACTGGCTGGAAAAGGCTAGAGAAAAGATCTCCCCCTGAGACCTGGATGATCTCTGAGGAGGTACTCTTCCAAGTCACAATGACCAAGCTATAAAATATCCCAACTTCTACAGTTAGGCTCTGTAAAACCAGTGCAGGAAACCTTTAAGGGAGAGCAATCCATCTGTTGTCCAGTCAAAAGCATGAAGCCTTTAGCCAGTATTGACAGAGCTTTTTGTTTTTCAAATAACGCTGAGCACGGGGCCAAGCCACAGCTCTGGGGCAGTGACAACTGCGCGCTCTTATCTCTTCAGTGCATGCTATTCCAGACCTCATTTCTGAGGGTTACAAGCTTCAACACAGATCCTTTACAGCCTGTCCAAAACACAAATCGATAGGTTTCAACTATTAAAATTAAATGCTGCACTTTCCAAGACAAGGAGAACTGCTAGAAAGCACCAACCCCAAAGGAGGACATGAGCGCAGTACGACGGCCGCCCAGCAGAGGGAGAAGTGCAGAAGGAAGAGCAAGAACTCACCACCCCGTCATTTTGGTGCAAGCAAAGAGCCAGGACAAAGCCTCGCTGCAGCTGCCAGGGCTTCCAACACAGCCTGACATTTAGGGGAACTTTTATGCAGTTCTGCCTGAAGGACAGATGGGTCAGAGCTGCGGGATCCAGAACGTACAGGCTGTACAGCACGCTCCATCTCCAACATCTCCCAGCATTCAGTCTGGTGCCATGCAGTCCTTTCACAAAGGGAAAAAACCCTTACCAAAAGCAGTATGTTACCTGCTAAAGGGAGCAATCCTTCCACAAGGATATTGAGGAGTAGAATATTCAACATGGCAGAGATTTCAGTGATCCATGTATCTTTCCTTCAGTACTACCTTACAAATGCTGTCAGCTGAAGTCCTAGAACTGAGATCTTGCACAGAAAATGTTTTAAAGAAAATAGTCCACTAGCAGCTTGGTTGGCTCCCAGCTTATTTAGCAAGCCTTCCAATTTTACCGTATTTTACGTTAAGATGCCTGCAATCCTAGAGGAGTTTCCAAAAATACTGCAGGTTGTTTTTATCTTGTTTAGGCAGTTCCTGATGACAGTTTCACATTCCATTTTACACCACAGACACAAAGGGAATAAATAACTTGGAAGTGGCTGATATCAAAAACATTTTAGTTTACTTCAGGCAGCATCAACTTTGATCAGCTCATTTCAAATTCAAAATCAAAACCAAAAAGCAACTCCTCAGCTACACTAAGTAACACTGAGCTACGGGAACGTATGTGGTTTGAGGTCAACGAGTGCTACTTGTTTATTAGAAACTATCACAGCACAGCATCCTAACTCATCAGAAAGTGAAATCTAAAATTTCAAATTAGCATTTGTGAGAACCAGCTAAATGGAAAGCAATCTTCCAGATCCAATCAACGTTGTATTAAGCAGAAAGGAGTAAAAGCTGAATTTTAAGAAACATTTTTTCCTCTTTCCAGCAGTTTATCTATACTCCTTGGCTTAACTATTTTTGATAACTGGATGATCTTCTTTCACCATTTAATGCAAATTGGAGAGTATCTCCTCATCAGCCATACAACAAGCTTTACTGGGAATAGAAATCTGTGGGTGTATAAACAGGGAAGTTTGAGGATTTAGAGTCTTTTTGCTGATTTTAGCGCACTAACCAGGATTTCAGCTTTCAAAAAGGCTATCACCATTCTGGCCTTGCATGGCTTTATCCAAAGAAGCCTCTCTTCATTACTTGTTTTCCTTTAATAGCAATTGCAGAGGCTGGATACAGAAGAGATTTTCAGAAACTTACTTCAGCTTGAGCTCCACTAACATATGTTAGCTGTTATTTTCCCCTGTTATTTGTTATCATGGCAAGGCTAGGGCATTTCAATCTGCTTTTCCAGAGACATTACTATGCGCTCCGTTCTCAAATCAGACCCTATTTACATTATACACGAAGAGCTGCCAACACAGTAGGTGAAGGAAACGGATACGGGGCTCTTGTTACAGGAACATCATCTGACATGACACAGAAAGGAAGCCACGCTCACACCTGGGAACCTCGGGATTTCTCCTCAACGATCCTTCTGGAGCTGAGCAGGAATTCTGCCATTTCCTGGGAGCCTTTCCACAGCTATACAGATTACACTTATTTTCATCTTACAGGGAGCTTTTCCTGCATCTCATCTAGCAGCAGGTTTTATTTAGCAGATACAAAGCCCAGAAGATGAAGTTATTGCCCGCAACATCCCTTCCAGAAGAACAGCTTGCCCCTAAGTTTACCCCTACTTATTCCTCAGTCAAGTTAGTTCTGTAAATATTTGGGCTTTTACCTGCTACCAAATACCCTTAGGAAACATCTCAATACTCACTGCAGGATACTGTTGTTTAGTATACTTTAAAAGCCTTATTCTTGAGAAAATTGTTGTTAGGAAAATTACTATAAAAGCAACAAAATTAGGCAACCTGTTCTCATGAAAATGCACAGCCTTCATTAGCAAAGAAGTCAAGCAAAACATAAGTTACAGCAAAAAAAAAAAATGCTATGCTCAATGTTTTCATCAAACTGCTCCCCAAGGTGGAGAACAATGTTACTGAAAAATGGGTTTTGTGACATTTCGAAGCCAAATGGCTCTGTACTATAAACACTCAGAGCAAGACAGACTCTCCAAATATTTACTTAAGAACAAGAAGCTAAACATATACTTCTAGGCCTTTAAAGAATACTCTAATCATTTCAGCTAACCAGCTTAATGTGGGTTGGATTGCATCAACTCCTTGAGGGAAACAGTACAAATAACGTAATTTGATCAGAGCAATTACCTCAGCTGTCATAAAAGATGTCAAGACAGAGCAAGTACAACTCAATCACAAATACTGTACTGATACCCTGTATTAAGAACAAAAGGGAGAACAATTTATTATTTACCACTTCACTTCACCTAGGCCATTTGACTAGATTCACTACCAGCACAGCTTGCTTGATCTCCTCCGACGGTGCAATGCTAAGGCCAGTATAAAACACAGTTTATGAAATAAATTAGTGTGAGAATACATTTAAAACTATCTCCATATCTTTTTTTTTTTTTACCCTTTAAAAAGGCATAAAGCCATAGTACCAGTTTATATCCTTTGCATTATAATAGATAAATCACCTAAAATTAACTGTTGTAAAAAAAATCAGTATACATTTTAAAGGTATTTGTAACAAAATACCAAATTGCTCTGAAAATTAAAACTTGCACAAAGATTTGGGCAATTCAGTTTGTTAATAAGCTGATATTAAAGCAGATTGTGCTGTGTTGTAATGCTTGACTATGATTATAATCTGTGTACAACCCTGCCTGAAAAGGTTATCACTCGAAACAATTCTGGTAGAGACGCTTCAGGCACCATGTAACCAACGTCCTGCAGTTGTTCTACCAGCACAGCACTGCACTGAAAAAGATCAGCACAATGCAGAAATGCATCTTAAATTTCTTTGCTTGTTCCAAATAGGATGAGAAGCCTCACGCACACTTCAGATTCTGCCTCCCAGTTTAATACCACGCAGATCCACACTTCAGAAGTTCAGTGTTGTCATCTACCTAGCTGCACCTTAATAATTCCAGGGAAAGGATGAGTCAAATTTTAAACCACCAGAGAACGGTGCCTGCACAGTAATTCACACAATTTATCACCCTATGCAAAATGCAGTGCTTGCAGAAATGCAGCATTGCTTTGCCCTTTCTGAAAAAAAAAAAAAAGTAAAAAGACTACCACAAAGGTCAATCATCACTGTCTGAAAAAGAAGCATAAAAAGGACATTTAATAAGCAATAAACAAAATACACACCAGCACAGGCTACTAACATAGGTTATTTTAAAAACTGAAAGACGATCATTGCCTCAAGAAATCCAAAATCCCAGCTGAAATGTCAATAAAAAAATTAATTTCAGCTCTGGCAGCTGATGCAACCTGAAGTAATAGCATCTTTAGCTACATGGCCATCTCTTAAAAGATCTTGTCAGTAAGCCTCCTGGAGCCTGATTTACGAGCTCCCATCTCCTCCAGACGTGTAATACTGCTATAAGCTGGGTAAGACCATAACGTATCTACATAGTACATCTTATTACTTTCTGAAACTTTAAACAATAATCATCACTCAAAATCACTGATTTATTTCTATGCTTACACTGTTCCATGCCTTTAACATTAGCAACTTACACTGAGAAAACCACATGAGTTGCACTAGATGTAATCAGGTATGAAATATATTATCTGCAGTAAAACTGAGCATGTATTAATAAGGCACCAGACTTATGACATACAGGACCTGACACCTACAAGGTGTGCTACTAGAGTTTCAGGAAAATCCTGGTCTAAATTTATGAAGGGAAGCCTTTAAATAATTTAAGCCAGGGTAGTTTAAATTGGTGACAGGCAAAGCAAAACGGATCAGAGAAAAAGCCCTACTTACTTTTACTTATTCTAGCTCAGTAATCCCATAATACACCTATTGGATTTTTAATTCCAAGTAATTTCTGTGGTAGCACTACTGTCCCTCTGCCTGCCCTTTTGCTATCCAGGCCATTACACCGAGCAAAATTTAAGAAGGAAAAAGTGTAACATAGATAAAAGACATTTCCTCCCTGTTTGCTTCAGCATTTTAGATGACTTTGTGCCAAGTGGAAAAAACATTACACCCCGATCAAGCTCTTCAAACGCAAGTGCTGGTGAGACGCCTGCCCCAGCACAGATAAAATTTGGCTGGATCAGGCTAGCTTCCTTCCCTAAATAATTCCTTCCTTGATGCCTTCAGAAAACGTGTCACTAGCTACTTCCAAGACGGCTCAGATGACAACTGCAGCCTGGTGCTGACCCCTGCAACCAAAAAGAAGATGCTGAAGACACCCCCTGGGACCTGTAGGCTCCCCTTTGATTTAGGGGCTCCCATGCAGTGTTCTTCAACCCTAGGTGCTAAAAACATAAGACAATGAGTACTTCCACGTACGGTCTGGAACAGCATAACCCATCCCTCAACTGACACCTAAATAAGCTCCCATATGGTACAATTCAGAGCCGAATGGTGGTGTTAATGCAGCAGCAAACCAACGCTACAGCCACGCTGCCCTAAAGCCCGTGGAAATCCCCTCCCGGCTCCCTGCAGCGCTGCCCCGAGCGGCTCTTTAAACGCCCCAGCTCCGACTTCCAGAGCCCCACGGCTGCCCAGCCAAGAGGAGCCCCCTACGTGCGTGCAAGCCAAAAACGAGGGGGAAAAACCCCAAAAGCAAGGCCAGGAGCACCCTGAAACGCTTCCCCATGACAATGAGCTGCAGGGGGAGGCCGGCCGGACCCCGAGCTGCTCGGGGACCGGGGGCAGCGCAGCTCCGGGACCTGTAGAGACCCCGGAGAGGCCTCAGAGCCCCCCACCCCCTAATTTTAGGCCCCCCCAAACCGGGCCCGCGGCCCTCCGACCTGAGGGGGCCCCGCCGGAGGCCGCTGCCGGGTGGGCTCGGGGGCACGGTGCCCCCCCCCCCCCCAACCTCCTGTCCCCCCACACACACCGCCGCCGCCCCTCACCCTCCAGCAGCCGTTGGATGATGCTGTCGATGTTGAGCTTGTCTATATCCGCCATCGCCTCGCAGCGGCCCGGCGGACCCCTCCCCGCCGCTCCCCTCCCTCAGCTCGCCGCTCGGCAGGGCCCGGCTCCTCCGCTCGCCCCGTGCCGCCGGCCCCTGCCCGCTCCCTGCTTTCTTCCTTCCTCTCAGCTCCGAGCCCGCTGCCGCCGCCTCCCCCCACTTCTCTCCTCTCTTTTCTCCTCTCCTCAGCCGCCGCGCTCGGCTGAGCCCCGGCGCCCCCACAAAATGGCCGCCGTCTCCTCAGCGGGCTCGGCCGGCGCAAGGATACCGCGAGCGCGCGGCGCCTCACCGGAAGCCCTTTATAGGCCGGGCGGGAAGAGCGCGGCGGAGGCGGGGCGCGCGCTGCGGCTCCGAGGCCACCTTCGCTGGATCCTTCCGCCGAGCGGGAGGGGAAATAGTGCGGGGTGGCAGCCCGGTCCCCGGTGTTATGGGGGACACCGTGACCGCCCCGGCCTCGGTTTGTTGGAACCGGGCCGTGTTTGGGAGCTGCAGGCTGTTCTGTGTGTGTCCCGATGGAGGGAGGTTGGGGTGTGTCTCCTGTCAGGGCTGCTGCCTCATGGCGCCACGTGCCCGTGACCCATGAGGAGTGCAGGTGCCTGCCACAGACCAGCCGCTTCCCTGCCCTAAAATAGGATGAATGTCACCCAAAACACGCCAGCAGCTGGCATCTTCCCCAGCGGGTGCAGCTCTGTGTAACCTCAGACACACGCCTCTCCCCACATAGCTCCAAAGGGCAACTGTATAGCACCTGGAAATCCATAAGGAGCCTCACCAGAGAAATTGGCAGGCTCCTTCAAAAGCATCTGGCCATTTTGTTTCACGTTTCTGTTATTATTTTGTCCTGAGTATAGCACAGGCTTGGCCACAAGCAATTAAATGAGGTTCCTCTTGTAAATTAGATTGCATCTGGGAAGGAGATGGGCTGTGCGGGCCTTTCCCCCTGTTTGGGTCGCATCTCTGATGGATGACTATTTAATGGCTTTATTTCCTCCCTCTTTAAATGGCGGGGATGGCTGCGTCAACCTCTTCTCCCCTCCCTGTGCCGATTGCTGCCACCGTGCCTCACGGTGACAGCTGGATAACATCCATAACCGCTGGCTGCCGTGGCGGCGCCAGAGCAGAGTTCAGGTCCCCGAGGGCGATAACACGAAGGAGTCGCCGTCTCAGCACACCTTCGGTCTGGCGGGAGGGAGGAGATAAGAGGACATATGGCCAGACACTATCTGAAACTCAGGGGTTTTATGCGCCGCAAAACGAAGCTTCAAAATGCTCCACTTCCCTGAGCCAATGCTTCTCGTAATGAGCACGCCCCAGCTGATAACGCTAATCTCAGTCACGCTGGTGTAAGCCCAAAGTAACCCCGTTGAAGACAATAGAGTTACTTCAGATTTACTTCAACGTGACAGCACTTGCAGATTTACATCTATTTTTGTGCTGCACCTTCCCAGGGAACGGCCTCTCAGCTCTTTTGCTTTCTTTCTCTTGCAAATCCTTTCAACTTTTGCAGAGCTAGTTATTCTCTTGGATTTAACTGAATTATTCAAAAAAGGGAAACTGGTCCTGTGTTTCCCGAGAAACCTTCCCGTCCTTATTTTCCTTGCTGGATATGTCTTCATTTTATCATGCCCTTCAGCTGTTGCCCCCTCTCCCCTGGCTCCCCTCCAGGGATGAGTCCTGTGGGGACCAGAGCACCTTTTGTGGGGTGCTGAGTCCCCTTTACTCCTGTTAATGAAACAGTGGATGGGGAGAGCTCAGCACCTTCCAAAATGCCACCCAGGACATTTGCTCCTATAGGATCCTCATGGGATCATCGTACTTCTGAAAGGAAGGATCCAGCCCTTCAAACGAAACTGGTCAGGGCAAGGAATGCATCTCACTTGATGAACCAAATCAAGCAAGGTCCAAAGCACCGCCAGTTCGCGTTAAAAGAGGCATAGCCGAGGGGAAAGGAGGGAAGTGACAGATGAAGGCAGATCTGTCAAGGCCCTGTCATCACCTCGATAACCAACCCTCCTCCCTGCGGCTCCGTGCCCAGGCCCCAGCACTCGCTGTGAGTGCTTGGTGTCCTGTTCGGAGGGGGCCTGTTTTTTGCACACAGTCTTTTGCATTTACATTTTTGCTATGTAGACACAAAAAATAAGAGCCCTTACCTAACAGCAGTAAACTCCGAGACAAAGCTGAGATGTTAAAATGCCACCGCAGAGTTATCGTTTTAATAAGCTAATTTTTCTCTGCTGAAAATAACGAGCCTTGCCCCACAGCAGCTTCTGTGATTAGAAAAGGGGACACAGCCAAGGTGTTATAAATAACCTGAAACTATTTTCTGCTCCAGTGTTGCTCACAATAACGATTTATTTCAAGAAGGGGAACAATCAGGGAAATCCCTTCGTCCTTAAACTCTGTGCACAGGCTCGAAGCGTTCGATAATTCTGAAGCTCCTGGTTCGCATATCCCCGCCCTTTCTGTGTTTCTCCACAGTTTGTGTTCTAGTTTGCTAAATACATGATGATGTACGATTTATCTTGCTCGCAGCTCTGAGACCTCTGTGTCTTTTCCTCCCTCCCCCCTGAAACTCCACAAATAAATCACAGCTTGGGTAACATTCCTTGGAAGCCTCGGTGTAAAATATCTTTCCCCACTGAGTTGTCCTCACTATCTCTTGCGCATGCCACTTTGTTTATTGTACAGTTGCTCATAATCTGGCTATGTATAAAAATATAGATATATATATAATACCCACCTACATACAGTAGCAAAATAAGGAGCATTTCATTATTATTCTCTACATACTTATCCATAATACATGCACATACATACACTACGTGTGTAACATTACATGGATATACCCTATATATACACACATACACATATATATATACACAGCTAATGTATAAAGCTCCTTATTTTATTCCACTATGTAGGTGGATCCTAAGAAATGCAAGTCGCCCACGCTTCCCCTTCCTTAGATTACATATTTGCTAAGTCCGTGAAATTTGGTGTGTTTGTGTACATTTCAGACAAAGATCTACACGGGCTGTTCAGCACTGGAAAAACAAAGGCGGTGTGACTTGTGGGTCAGATGTTATTTTTCCTAACCAGATGCCCAGCCACGATTTCACTGTTTTCATAACTCCTCCTGCGTGCGTCCAGATATCAGGCCGTTGCGATCCAGATAAACTTTGTACGCCTGCTTCTTGCCTCCGATGGCTAAAATATTTCGCTGACCCCCAAATCTCAGACGCTGCAGAGTTCTGGGGGAGGCAGCGGCGATTTGTGAGATAAAAGAGCAGATGGGCAAAGCCACGAGGCGGATCTGGAGACGCAGGGGTACGTGCCCTGTTCGGCAGGGAGCCGATGACGCAGAGTCAGGTATTTTCTTAGTGTCATGTTTTATTTACCAAACACGCCGTGCTGCGATCTCCCTTGAGCACCAAAACATGCAGACCGCCGGCAGGCAGCTCCGCCGTGCGGGATGTGGTGAGGAGCTCGGGGCTTTGTGCTGCTCCTCCAAGGACTCCACCACGTGCGAAGCCCCATGCCCAAAGGGGCAGCAGCAGGATGCCTTCCAGAGAGCTCCTCACGCTCTCTTCTCATCACCTCTACACCCTGCACGTGGGACCCAGGCCTTGATTTCCACCCAACCAAACGTTTCACGCTCCCAACAGCTGGTTTCCATCTGCACCTCCCACCCAGGGAACCTGTCAGCAACAATGACAAGTCCATCGCAAGTTCGTCAAAATCACTTTTTTTTTTTGGTTAAAACATGTGAAAGGATTCTGCTCAGAAAATCTCGAGACAGGCTATTTTGACACGAGAAAAATGTGATTTGCCATTCTTCCCCTCCTACGTCTCTTTTTTTTTTTTTTTTTTTTGGTCAAAGTTGACATACTTCATGGGTTTCTGCTGAAAGGCATTGCTGGATGGAAAAATCTTCAGCTGGTGAGCTTGGGAAGGTTCGTAGTGGCAAAAATGCTGCCGGTAAAGTCCTTCTCTTATAAAAATGTCCTAAGTCACTTTTTATTCTGATGTAGCAGAGACCACGGTCGGATTTTCCCTGCATTTGGATTGAGCCAACGCAGCACGTCGCACCCTGTCTGGGGGTTTTGTATCTGAATCTGGATTTCAGCCTGGGCCAGGCACAAAAACCACTCGGGGAAGCAGCCGATCGGCGTGTCCTACCCGCACTGAGCACCCCTGGGCAGGTGTCTGCTCCATCCATCGCTCAGAAAAAGAGCCGAAACGGGGCTGAAGGAGGATTTGTCCTACTTTTAGCGGAGAGCAGCCGCAGCAGCTCGCTTGACGCTGCTTTGGCAGGGAGCAGAGCCTCTGTCTTCTTCCCTCATCGGCCAGGAACCGCCACGCTCCACCAAAGCCTGAGTTTCATAAGCAGCTGGGAAGCCCTCGCAGGTCTCCGTGGGGTTCAGCTGAGCCGTTCGTGGAGGGGGAAAGGGAAAAACGCACGTGGCATCCAGCTGCACAGCCCGCAAAGGGTTCACAGCCCTTTGTCAGCTGGTCCGTGGTGGGGTGAGCACGGTTTGCTTTTATTCTTCGCTTCCCCTGCTTTTACCCCAGCAGAACTCGGCTTCATGGATGAGCTGCTTCTCTAATTAAAACCGATGAGAAAGGAGGAGCAGGAGAGCTGCCAGGGGAGCGGAAAAGTGGAAATAAGAAGAGGCTTTGCTGATTTGTTCTTGGTCAAATGTCGGCTTTGCCTCTGTGGACGACGCATCGCTGAACATGCGAGGCAGGAGCAAGGAAGAGACCTCTTGTCTCGGGTACCCTGACTGCCCTGGGGCTTCAGAAATGCAGATAAAACATGGGACATCCTCCCCACAGGTGCCTGCAGGCTTCCCAATGGCTGGTTCTCCAAAACCTCCCAAGGCCCAGGACAAAGGACAGTCATTCTGAGGGCAGCCGGGGTACCTGACTTCATTTTCTGCCCTGATTTTTGTTTCCCCTGATGGTCCCGAACATCCCGAGCAGTCCTGCTGCCCGCTGCCCTGCACCTGGCTTATGTGCAGAGTCTGCTGGGGAGGCAGCTGCCACGTGTGCTTATTTATTTGTTTCTCTTCTCACCTCCTCCTTTCTGCTCGCTTTGAGCGAGGCTGGCAGATTTTCAGGAGCCGGGCTGCTGTTACGTAAGGTTGCGCTAAAACCTGCACAAAAGGATTTGGAGGAAAGCATGGCCGGAGCCAACTTTGATCCCTGGATGCCCTTCTGGTCTGTCCACACCACTCGGACACACCACTGCGAGCGGCTGCCTTGTCCTGGGGCTTCCTTTCTGCTGCCAAAATCCCTGGGGACTGGGGATGGATGAGGTCTGCAGCCGAGTGGCCCAGCGGGACGGCTGCTGGGGTGCCACGCAGCATCTCCCACCCCCGGGCAGTTCAAGCCTGGGTAATTAATGGTAATTATCTGTCCGAGGGAGTAGGTATTCATCTGATTTCATTCATTTGAAATCCTCAACTGGAGTAGAGCTGAGCCATGGTTTTATTTTTGACCTCGCTTTGCAGCCTGGGGAGCTGTGATCCCATCACCAAACTGCTGCACAAACCCAAAGCGGTGGAGCCAGGATCCCCCCCCCGGGCTCCTCCGGTGCTAAATCACCCGAGTTTGGGTTCAGGTGAGGTGATAAATCCAAGGGCTGCGGACAGTCATGTACACAATGGTGGTTGTTAGCCAATAAATCGGGCTTTTACGCAAATGCCTCCGTGCAGACGTCGGCTGCGGGGCGGCGAGCGAGACCGGGGAGTCGGAAAAATTAATGCGTGGAGAAAGGGGGGACTTGGAAAGTTGCCACTGTTGTTCCAGGCCCTTCAGGAGCTCACTTTTCCCCTTCTTTCCCTCCGTGCTTTATGCTCCACGTGGTTTTTGCCTTTTAAAAATAGACGCCTTGTTTGCACTAGGGGCATGCTGTGTGTGTGTGAGCAGCAGGAGCTCAGCGCTGCGCTCAAGGCCAGGCTGAGGCCGTAGTGAGGTGAGGTTTAAGGCTGGAGGTTTGCTTCTGCCCTATAACAAACGGCTCTGGGCATGGGCAGTTTGTTTCCTGCATTGAAAAGAAGGAAAAAAGCAGAGGAAAGTGTCCACCCTGCAGCCAGAACAGCTTTGGGTGATTGAGGATGCATTTAGGGTTCAAATGCATCATCGCATCCTGTTCCCAAAGCCACGTCCCTCCAGGGGATGCTCTCCGGGGCTCTGAGTTTGGTTGGTTTGGGTTTATTCCTCATGGGGGCTGCAGGTTTTATCCGGGGGAGGCACTCGAACCACCACAGCTTCTGTGGACCTCCTGGACAAGCTCCTGGAGAAGAACAGAGGTGGAGAAACCCTCATGGGGTCAGCCAAGCCCACGCACCCGCACGCTGCAGCCTCCAACGTTGCTTCTCCTGAGGGTTTGTCCCTTGGTATCATATCGGCCAGCGGAGAGCCTCGGGGCAGCTGAAATTCACCCTTTGCTTTGGATCCCTGCCTTCTGGAGGCAATCGAAGGGCAGTGCTGGTGGGACCAAGTGCCTTTTGTGGTGCAACTGCAGTGAGATGTCTTGCTCAGTGTGGGATTCATGCCAGAGCTTTTTTTTTTCCCCTTTCTTTCTTTCTTTTTCTTTTTTTCTTGAAATAAGCAGTTTTATTTAGGCATCTCTAGAAAAAGCCCCACCTGGCCCTTTGGAAGGGTTTCAGCAGAAACGTAGCAGATTCCATTCTTCTCTAAAAAGGTAAGCTGCATTTCTCAGCCAGACTTTTCTCCCTTTTGAGGCCGCAGTTTGGCACGCCGGAGGCGCAGCCGGCGGCAAGGTCACTGCCCTTCCCCGGCCGAGGAAGGAAAGCCACAGCACGTGGCGACCCGGAGAGCTTTCCCCACGTGTTTCGGGCTCAAGCAAGGCAGGCAGCCACCATTCCCTCTGTTCTTCTTCTTTCCATGACCTTTTAAATTTGGGTTGCTCAGGTGAATGTCTCCCAACCTGGGTGTCCTCTTCCCTCATGAGCCACGCTGCCTGGTGGCCCTGCTCTGTGTCCCCACTGGTGGGGCGCACAGAGAAAGAAGCTTCTTGCTGCTCACCCTCCTCGTCCCCAGCACATTTATTTGCTTTGTGCCAAACTGGGCAGCCAGTGGAAGGGGATTTTGGCTTGCTCAGTGGAAGATCTTCACTCCTGTCCCCACACCACCAAGATGCACAGCCCTGCCCCTGCTGCCTTTTGTGCCTTGAAGCAGGTGCCAAGCAGGAGGCGAAGGGACAGCCTTAAATCCACCACCCCATTCCTGCACTCCCCTGGATGTCCTTGTCCTTGGGGTCGGTCCATGGGGAAGAGATGCTCACCTGGAGCTCTCCTCCCAGAAAGAAATGCACTGACATTCCTCATCGGGGTGCATTTATCTTTATCGGGCGTGTTTACAACCCAGGGTGTGCGCCGCAGCCTCCTCCCAGGCACAGGCAGCGGAGCGAGCTGCCCCAGCCCCTCAGACACAGACGTGCACGAGGAAGCGGGGAGGAAATCCAGTGCAAAGGCGAAGCACCGTGACTCACTCGGGGAAATGGCTCTGCTGAGCTATTTCACTGGGAAGGATTGGAAAGAGCAGGGGTGCAAGCGGCCAGGATGAGGGGAACGCAGCCGGTCCTCGTGTGCCGCATGCGCTGGGCCAAAAAGCTCGCTTCTCTTCTTCCTTTTATTTTTATAGCCCTTTGGTTAATGTGGGTTTTGTCCCGTGGGTCTGGTCCCTCACGCATCTCCCTGCTTTTCATGGTCCTGCTCTGGGATCTTTCAGGCTGTGGGGGCACGGAGCGAAGCCTTAAATCCTTCGCTCGCTGCATCTGGGTCCTCTCCAGCCCGTCCCATTGGGCGTGTGATTAATTAATGCTCTCCTCTTCCACCTGCTTGACGATGATCCTCAGTGATGTGACTGAAACTCAACCTCCCGGGCTGGAGGCAGCCCCGTGCACCGTAACGGGCTGGATGTGTATTTTTAGCAAAAAGGTGTTTCCAGCTCAGGATTTGATCATTCTGGCCATTTCCTCGTCCCTCCCTGAGTCACACACCGTCCCCTTCCTGCTGTTTCCTAGGGCTCAATGAGATGCTCTCCTTCCCGGGAGGTCACCCCCACATGCCCAGCTTTGGGAACACTGATTTTTCCCATAGCACTCTGCAGGATGCCTTGCGGAGCCCGTAGGGATGCTCTCAACCTCCCCCCCAGGGATTTCAGAGCCCATTAGACGGTTTTGCAACCCAGAGAGGATTTTCCACCAGCACGGATGCATCCAGCTACCTCCCTTCTAACCCATGCAGGAGCAAGAATTCGGTGATGAAAATGGAGCTGGCGACAGCGCTAATTGCTGGAGAGACAACGAGCCTCGTGGGGCCGGGGGCTGGTGTCCCGTGTGGCCCTACAGCCGCAGGTGGGAGCCTGCTGGAACATTTTTTTGGCTCCGAGGGAGGCAGGAGAGGGCTCTGAGCAGAGCCGGGGAGCACAGGCAGGTTTCTAGAAGCAGCACAAGTGGAGCTGGTAAATTATAAAATGCCACACTCGAGGGCTGTTATATAATGTCCCTTTGCAGGAGCCGGTAGCTAAATATAAAAGCCAGTTACATTTCGGGCTGGTGTAAAATGATGCAAGCGAGCGGCTTTGTGTGGGAAGGATGCTCTGCGGCGCTGCGAGAAGCGGAAAGGCTTTCGGCACCCTGGTTTGCTCCCTGCCTTCATCGCCTGCTTTCTCTGCACCCCTGTGAAATGCGTTCACGCCCCGCGTCTCGGTTTCCCCCTCTCTGAACCGGGAACAATAAAATCGCCGTTTCCTTGCAGCTGCGTTGTCAGGATTAATTCCTGTTTGCGAAATGCCCTGCGAATCTATAGAAACCCAACCAGCATATCATTAGCCCCGGCTAAACTCGGCGTGTAAAACCAGCGGGCCGCGTTCCCCTCCCGCCCCGGAGGAGAAGGGCTGGTGGCAGCGCTGCCAAGAGGAAAATTCCAGCCACTGGAAAAAAAATAAATAAAAAAAAATAAAAAATCCAGGAGAGCAAAGCTTTGTCAGGCTGAGACCGCTTTGTTTTCCTCGAGGAACCTCACCCCTCCATTAGCTGCGAGCAGAACGATCGGCTCCCACTCGAGACAGCTACCGCCGAGGCGTGGGGGGGGTGATGAAATTTTTGGATGCCTCAGCCTGCCCTGGTGGTGACGGTGACCCTGGGCTCCTGCAGGACCTGCTGCCACCGTGGCTCCTGCTGCTCATGGGTGATAAAACCTGTGAAGCAGGAACAAATCCCGGTCCCCCAGTTCCACACCAGCACTGGTGCAGCCGCCCCAAATACAGCGTCAGGGCGGGCAGGTCCTGAGCCAGCATCAGCACCTCTTGGGTCGGGAGGGGGGCGGTGAAATGCTGCACACCCCTATTTCTGAGGGCTGCACTTGTCCTGTTGCCATTTCTCCCTTGTTCTCAGCCCCTGATGGATCCGCGTGGCCACTGATGGAGCACTGAGGCTTTTTGGAAAGTGGAAGCTCTGATGTGAAGAAGGAGAAGCCTGGCGGTGGAGCCTTCCCTCAAAGACTGCAGGTGCTGGGCAGTGCCAGCAGAGCGAGCTGGATTTTCAGGCCAGGTTTAACCAGGAACTTTGGAGGCTCGAGGAAGCCGGGTGCAGCTGGAAGGACGGCTGAAGGATGGGGCATCGGTGATGGAAAAAAAGGTTTTTTGGCAGGATGGATCTGCAGGGGAGTTGCCAAGCAACTGGTGCAGCTCTGCTGCCTCCTGCTCCTCTCCTCCCACCCGAGCAGGCTTGGGGTGAATGTGTCCTTGTGTCCCTGTGTCCCTGTGTCCCTGCATCCCCGTGTCCCTGTGCCCTGGCCAGCACAGCCCTCCCTGGCTGTGCCACCCTGCTGTCCCTCCTGGGGAAGGGGCTGCTCCGAAAGCAGGGAGCACACGGGGCTGGACGGTCCCACACACCCAGCCCAGGCGTGGGCAGGTCCCTGTCAGCAGCAGGGTGAGAAACCAGCTCTGTCTCCCAACCTGACAGCAACAGGATGAAAAACCAGCTCTGTCTTCCAACCCGACCCCAAGCTGTGCAGGTTCCTTCTCAACCAGCCCCACGGATGTGCGCTAACAGAGCAGAACCCAGCCGGGCTCCTCATAACCCCACTCCCGTTAGCATCACCTCTGCATTTCCTTGGGAGCCACTCCAGACTTGCACTAAGAGAAATATTCAACCCGACCCCTTGGGATTTGCTTAATAAAGCTTTAATTTAGACCAGCTCTTAAGTAACAACCACCGGTTCCCAAAACCAGCCCATGTCCCTCAAAAAGCCTCGGGCTTGCGACAGGGGGCACGGAGCGAGGGCTGGCAGGAGGGGAGGCAGCCGCCGGCTCCCGTCTTGCAAAAGCTCAGCTGCTGAGTGAGCGGCAATAAACAGCAAGCCCAGCCAGCTCGTATAAATGGCAAATGGACCAGAGTGTTCAGAACAATCTGTTCCTCCTTCGGGGAAGGGCTGAGGTGCCGGCGGCAGGCTGGGGAAGCGGCTATTCTCAGCGTGCCCTGCTCTGAAATATCGCCTCGGAAAAATGGCAGGGCCGAGGCAGGGTAATTACTGGGAGACACGTCCTAAATCAAAGCAGAAGGCTGCAGGAGGCTCTGCCGGGATGGTTTCTCTCCAGCCAGGCTCGTGCTGAAGGAGCCCTGCCTGGCCCCAGCACCGACCTGCAGCTGCTCTTGCCGTGGTTTTCTGCTCCTGCCACGCAGCCACCGTGCCCTGCTTGAGCAGGGGCAGCCCTAATAATCCTGTTATTTGCCACCTTTTGGCCATGCTAATGCCTCATTCTGTCACCTATTTACATGGGCTTTAACATCGCTGAGTCAGGAGAGCAGTCGGTGCACCCAGTTTCTTTCCCAGTGCTGCGGGTGCTGTTGGAACACCCTGGGGTGCTCAAACCTCTCCCATAAAGCCAAGGTCTGGGAGACAAAAAGGTCTGGGACTGTCCCAAATAAAACAACATGCCAGGCAGCAGCAGGGCTGTGGTTCCTCCAGGCAGGTTCACCCTGGTGTCCTGCTTTTCCTGGGGTTTGGGGGTCCCCCAAGATCCTTTCCTCCCATGCCCATGCCCTACCCAGCAATGGAGCAGTCGTCATTTGATTTTGAAAATACAATAAAATAAAATAAGAGAAACCGAACGCAGATGGTGCGGAACACCCAAGCAGCAGTTTAATTAATTGCCTTTAAATGTTAATTCAAAATAGTTTCCCTGAGTGATCTTATATAGGCCAATCCTCAGTCGCCTTAAGCCACTGCCAGAGCACGCTCAACTAATAACGTGTTCTTAGTCCTGATCCAGAGCACTGCACGGGATGGTAATCAGCAGTGATTAATTGGAAATAGCTCTTCTAAACCAGGCTGTACCCACTGCCTGCTCCCAGGCTGCCCGGCTCGGCCCTGAGCTAACACAGAGCCACGGGGCTGGGCAGGGAAGGGGCTTCCCTTTCGGACCCCGCAGCGATGTCCTGCCCATCTTCCTGGTGCTCTCCAGCTGGGTCTGGCATCGAGGATTTCCAAATCTGCTGATGGACTTCTCTGGGGAGACCTGCGAGGTCACGGGGGGAATTTATGAGGCTGAGGGTTTGCCGTAGCCAAATGTCCCACCGGCCTGGGCAGGCGGGATCCCAAGTGACAGCAGCGTCTGCAAACCGCCCTGTCCTTGCCCCCCTGATGCCTCTCCTCTCCCTTTGCTGCACCTAAAATTTCCCGCAGCATTTGGGCGCTTGCTGTGCTGCCGCTTTGACCCAAGGGCAGTGAAATTTTCCTAGGGCTTTCATGGCTTGCAGAGGTGGCTCAGGCAGCGTGTCCGCAGCTGTTTTTATTCCGTGTTTGCCCACCTGCGGCAGCAGCCCCTGCGCAGCAATTTGGCTCGGCAGCCCCTGCAGCCGGAGCCATCTGTGATTCAGCACGGCCGCCGAAAGCAAATCCCTGCTGTTAGGCTTCGTGGAGGGGCTGAGCCTGCAGGGGGGAGAGCGCTTTGCTTTCCCAAAGTCAAGTTGTGGGGAAATCGCTCCTAAAACCACCCTATAAGAGCACGGAGGGATGTCACGAGGGAGTCGGCTCGCTGCTGGGAGCCGCGTTTCGCCTGGTGTCAGCACTTCGGAAGAAGCCCATCTGCAGGAAATGCTAGTGACCGTTTCCTCCGAGCAGAGAGGGATGCCAGCTGTGCAGCCTCCTCTCCCCTCGCTTCACACCAATTCCTCTCCAAACCTGGGGCCGTGTGCCCGCGCAGGGACCTCTCCCTCCCGTCCCGCTACCTACGTGACATTTGGGCAGGAACGGACTTTGTGTGAATGAATTTGGGACTTGTTCAGCCTGGTTTTGTCATGGGGCTTCAGGCCGAGATCCTGCGCTGCCTTAGCAATGCCAGCATCCTCCTGGTCCTCCCTGGGAGTTTATGATTTAATACAGGCTTTTTTTTTTTTTTTTTGGGGGGGGGGGTAAGAAAGTTTTGACAGTTCCATATATAACCCTCTGACTCACAGATCTCATGTGTCAAACACCGAAGATGGGTTAAGTGGAATTAAGTTCGGGATTTGTTATAAATAGGGATTAAGTAACACGAATATATTACATTTGCATGAAAATACGGGCCTGATTCTGCAGCTCACCCCACAGATTTTCCCTGGCCTTGTAGGGCCGCCCGCAGGCAGGTGGGCTCAGACCAGAACCAGCCCGGCCCGGCAGCCCCCACAGCCCCCATTTCCCTGGACCATGTGAAATGGGGAAATCTGTGTAAATATCACCGAAATCAGGAAAAGGATTCACGCTGGCTGCACAGGTGAGAATACGGCCCCAGAAACAGCTCCAGCAGGCTTAATGAGACACCAAATCTGCAGCTGAAGGAATAATTTCTCCACGTCAGTTAATGCTAAATGCAACGATTAAGTCAGGGAAGGTGGGTTAAAAGGAAAATTGCTCCAAAAGTTACTTTTCTTTGGCTTCTTCCAGAAGACAGAGGTTCGTTGAATTCAGAAGCTATGGATGATCTCGTCCTGCTCTAATTATCATTCCTCTCAGCCACAGCCTGGAGGTCCGGCCAGACACCAAAGTCACGCTCCTACAGAGGAGTCTGACAGCGAGCATTGTTTGGGTGAAAACAGTTCCCTTTAGGAAAATGAACACTTCTGCAAGCAGTGTGACAGATACAGACTCTACCAGATCAGATTCCTCCTCAGTAGTTTAATTTACTGACTCGCTCGTGGCTAAACAATTGAGAATTGGTCCATCGAGAAGGACCACGAGGATGGATGATGTTTTGGGGCCGTGTTTTGAGGCTGGAGAAGGCCACGCCAAGGGAAACCAGGCTCTCTAGGACAGCTTTTGAGGCACTCGGAGGTGTTGTTTCTGGGAAAATAATGCCTACCCCTGCAGCTCTGCCTTTGTGCTGAACCAGAGGTTTGGCTCTGCTGAGGGTGAAGGGAAGCCAGCTGGAGAGAAGGGAGCTGCAGGACTGCGTGGTCCATTTTCTTACATTTTGCTCTCTTCTGTAAAAATAACGTCCAGTTAACACATCCTCAGAGCCTACCTGTCTGTGAATTAGCCCAGAACTTGGTGGCTGGCTCATTAGCTTATCAAATTTTTCGGGATGAAGGGCAGAAATGCCTGGCTGCATCCTCCGGTGCCATCTCATGCTGCTGCCCGGGGACCTGAGCCTCCCCAAGCAACCCAACCGCCCTGGGAAGGAGCTGACCACGCTCTCCAGCTTATAGGGAAGGGATTTTTATGGCTCTTGTGAGTCAGGCTGTGTGCTTCCCTGCACGGAAGGGAGAGGAGCAGGCATGAAATCTGAATTTGTCCCCTGCATGGGTTGTCCCCAAGGCTGTGTCCCCGGGGTCCTTCCCCAGGTGTGTTGGCAGTGGGATTTGTTGGGGTCTTTTGGCAGGGGGTACCTCTGCCTTGGTGAGATGGTGGCTGCTGCCTCTCCAAGCAAAACTGGAAAACAAAATCAGGAGGAAAGCCCAGGGAACGGCTGGGGATGGCCAGGCTCCAGGTGCTGCCCTCTGGTCCGAGCGAAAGGCTTTGAAGTCCCAGGTTATGGGATAAAATCAAATGCTGCAGAGGGAAACAGAACAGGTAAAGGAAGGTTTCTACCTGCTGTGGTCATATAATCAGGAAGACAGCAGAGCACATGCCTCAGGGCTGCTTTCAGGGATGGTTTCCAAACCATCCACCTTGCTGGGGTCCCCATGCGATCCCCATCCACACTCCGGTACGGCGATGCCGCCACGGCAACCAGGCCAACACCGGTTCCAGGAGGCCCAGGACCTGCTGCTGGCCCTCCCCGCTCCGTGCTGGGTCTCATCCTTCCCACTGGGAGTGAGGGATTTTCCCCAGGAAAACCCCAAATGTTGTCTTAGCCCCGGAGAGGAACCGCAGAGCCCTGTGGCACGGTGAGCAGCAACCGCTCCGGGTGGAGCATCGGGGGGGACAGGGGAGCACCCATGGGTGTCTGGCACAGCTGGGGGTGAGGGATGCAGGATCAGCCCTTGTGCCCTCTTTTACTGCAGCCCTAACCCTAACCCTAACCCTAACCCTAACCCTAACCCCAACCCTAACCGTCCCTGTCCCCAGATTTCATTTCCCCCCTTTGAAACCAGGCTGGTCCCCAGGAAGGCTCCCTCGTCCCGTGCCGAGGAATCTGCAGGGTGAACGGTGGAGTTAGACGGGAAAAATGAAGAGCTCAAAGGTAAAAACCGAAGCACAGTGGACTTAGCCCTGAAGACGATCAGAAATAATCACACAGCCCGCCTGGCTCAGGGCTCTGGGTGGCAACGAATACATTAGGGAGGAAACAGCAGGGGTGTGCCACACCGCTGGAGGTGTGGTGGCATTAATCTGTGTCCAGACAAGCTGCAGTGGCCAAGATTTATTTATTTTATTTTATTTTATTTTTATTTTTTCTTTTTCCGTAACAGCTGAGGGGGTCCGGGTTGAGGCGCACGCTCTCGGACTTCACCGTGAAGGAGAGGGAATGTCGCGTCGAGGCAGAGTTTGGCAGACTGCAGAAGCAGTTTCGGATCTCAGCGGAGAAGAGGAAATGTTTCGGTGCCAACATGAGGCAGCAAATACACGCCCAGGAGTGAGCACAACCCCACCGGGCTCCGTGGGGTTCATTCTGGGATCTCCGGGAGGCCCCGGTGCTGGGCTGAGAGGGGTGAGGACCTGCCCCAGCACTGCAGGAGGGACGTGCTTCATGCCTTTTGTCGCCCTTTTTCTGCAGGAAAGAAATAGAGTCCCTGAAGGAAGAACACAGGGGGATGTCGCTAATACTGAGCCAGATCAACTCCCTGAGAAACGTGATGCAGGATAACAGAAATCGGACGGAGCTCAAGTGCCTCTTGCAGACCAAGGAGCAGTACGACTGCCTGATCAGAGACAGAAAAGCCCTGCTAGCTGAGCAGGACAGCCAGGTAAGAGCGTCTGGATGGCTCCCTGGCTGAGCACGATACAGCAGAGCAGAGCCCTGGAATGAATTTACTCCAGTCTGTACAAAGTATTTAATTCAGGCCCTGGAATATAAAGCTGCCCCTGCACAAAGGAGACGAGTGGATACAGCCAGGCTCCCGTTCGAGTCAGCAGCACTGGTGGGAGGCTGAGGTCCAGCTCCAGTCCTTGTTGTCCCTCCGGTGTCTGCAGCTCCCCTCCGATGGTCACACAACACCCCCATGCTTTCCCCTTGACTTCTTCTGACCCTGAAAAAGAGGCAAAAAAAAAAAAAAAAATGGGTTGGTTGAGCAAAATCTGGGAAGCCCTACAGCTTCTCCAAAGCACAGCCTGCTTTGGTTTGGTCAACACTGGGTGGGGGACAAGGGAAAATGCAGTGCTGCAGAAGTGACAGGTTGCTGCAGCCCCCTGCCCTGAGGATGTTCCCCATGGCAGAAGCCAGGGAAGCAGATTTAGAGCTGCTGGAGATGCTGCAGAGCTTTCCACAACGGGGTTAGCTTTCAGTTCGGGACTTCAGGATTTTGTGGCTGAGTCACAGCTCTCCCACCTGCCCCCAGCTTCATTGTTCTCCAGCTCCTTCGTTCGCCCTGGGGATTTATTTCTGCTGGCAGCCCTCCAGTTCTGGCAAACATTTTCCTCCGCTCCTTCCCAGGGAGGACTGCACAGATCGCTGTGTGGCCAGCCAGGGAACCACTACCAAAAATCTCTCCTCGTTGCCTCTTCCACCCTGCAAGGGGTGTTGCTGTGCCTTGTTCAGCACCCGCTGAATTTCCCTCCGGAGGCAGCTTCATTTCCTTGGTGACATGAGAATAAAGTGGTTCCTCGTCACAGTCTGTGTTTCTGCATGTGCAGAGTGGGATCCTTTGGGACTGGAGATGCTTCCATAACTGTGAGCTCATTAATGACATGGTTGCTGTAGCTCAGGTCAGCAGAGGGTATTTTCTTTGGCTGAGCGTCCTGACAAGAATCCAGAATGCAGGGGTGGAGATTATGGATTTATTTTCTCTGTGTGTGTGCAGATCCTGGAGCTGCAAAAAAAGATTGTGAGGCAAAACGTGATAGCAACGAAGGTGAAGCAAGCAAACAGTAGCAAGTGGCTGCAAAACCAGATCCAGACCCTGGAGATGCGTCTGAACAACGTAAGCAAACATTTTGCAAAGCTTTGGACGCGACGTGTGGGGCTGTGCTGGGGCCTGCGTGCAAAAAGCTTCTTGATCAGGACGAAGGGTAATGGTACAGATGCATTTGGTTCACGCAAAAATGTACGAAGGACTCGGCTCCTTCCCCTGGCCTGAATAATCCCAGAATATCTCAAAGGCTCCTTCAAGCTCAGTGACCCAAATGTAGCACGTGTTCCCAGCCAAGAAGCCCAAAGGTCTGCACCTGTTTAGTGATAAAACCGAGCTGCCCGGAGCCACTTTGCCCTGGACAATGCCAGCTCCAGCTCTCTGCTGAGATCATCCTTGGGAGGAGAACAATGCAGGGCCTGCTTCAGATCTCTTGTGCCCTGTCTGTCCTAGCCCTGGTCAAGGTCTTTCAGCACAGACCCAGCCCTGCGCCAGCCGCAAACCTTTTTCTTCCCTCTCCCCAGGTCACCGTCCGTTTTGACACCATCCTGACCGTCAATAACAGGCTCCGAGAAGAGATCGAAAACCTTCGGATCCAGAAAGCCATCCTGGACAACTTCTACGCCAAGCTCCGTAAGCATCTGGACCAGCAGAAGAACAGGATGGACGCCGCCGTGGAGCAGTCCACGCAGGCATACGAGCAGCGGTGCGCGGCCAGGGCAATTTCTGTGACTGGTGTCAGGGGGAAGGGAGATGGGTTACAGCTGCTCTTCTCTAGGATTTGGAGCTGTCTAAGGGCTAGGGGTCTCTGTGAAGGGAGATTGTTACTGGCAGGGTGTTGTTTATTCCATCTACCCCAGAAATTTTTTGGGATGGGGGCACTGCCCCTGCTTGGGAACCAGAGGTCGATCGGCTGCGGTCTGAGTGACCCGGCTGCAATAAATTGGGTCAGGAATGCAAATCCTTGTACCCCTGCTTTTACAGGTGATTTCCACCTGTTGACGGTGTAACTTGCTGCTCTCCACGTGCAGGGTGGAGGCTCTGGCGAGGATTTCAGCCATGAACGAAAGGCACAGCAAAGACACCGTCCAGTACAACATCGAGATGCAGGAGCGGGAGCGCATCCGCGACCAGGAGAACAAGCTGAAGACCTTCGTGCTTGCCAAGTTCACGGATCGCTCTGAACTGGAGGAAGAGGCCAAAAAGAAAGAAGGTAGCACAGGAGAGAAGCCACCTGTGACTGAAACCACAGACCAGGGGTCTGCAGGGTGGAAGGGGGCTGCTTGCAGCAGCTCGTAGCGCTGCAGCCCAAAGGCATCTCCCCTCCTTCTTCACCATCCTCAGGGCAGGGAAGCTCTGGGGAATGCTCCCAGCCCCAAACGAGGTAAAAATGATGAAGAGTGATATATGAGCACTGTTTGTCTTGTTTTCCCCAGCTTTAGGTCTTTTTTTTTTTTTCTTCCTAGGGAGTGTTCGTGCTGTGTTTGCCCCATTCCTTTGCAGACTATGAGCTCCCTGCTTAATTTCCTGGGGAAATTAGAAATTAGAAGAGCTCGTTGCCCCTCCAGCACTGCTCCCCTTTGTCCCAAGCTCCTTGCCAAACCACTCCAGACTCCTAGGCAAAAACCCTGCCGGTGGGGTCATGCATGGCTCAGCTTCTCTGTCTCCTCCTCAGCCTTGAAGGCAGCCCAGAAGGCAAAGAAGAGGCAAGGAGAGAGCTTCGAGAGCCGGGAGGTGGCTTACAAGCGGCTGCTGGAGCTGGCAGAGAACGGGGACATCGACCAGCTGGTGAACGGGTTCACTGAAAAGGAAGGAAAGAACTTTGCCTACTTCAGCTACGCCACCGAGCTGAACAACGAGATGGAGAAGCTGCAGCAGAGGATCAAGGACCTGCAGGTCTGTTCCAGTCCTGCTCCGAGGCCCTTCATGCCTGCTTAGGAAAACACTTGGGGCTGGGGTTGGTTTTGTCATCCTCTACTTGTCCAGCATCACACCAGGGCCTGGCTCACACGGGTGTGCTCAGGAGAAAGCAAAGGGTAGCCAAAAATACAACTCCAGCAGGCAGAAAGCTGCCTGCTCGGAGCTAAAACTGTCTCAATGCTGCCACCGTGCACCCAGCAAAAATATTGCAAAAGGAAAGAGCTCCAGGAGAGCCAAGAGCCACCTTGGCTGTGTGCAGGGCTGGCTGGAACAAGAAATTCTGCTTGTTGTGGGATGTCCCTGCTCCCAGGGCTCAGGATGGTCTCCAGTCCCTGTTGTGCACCTCTGTTGGGCAGTCGGCCACTAGCCCTACCCTCTCCGTGTGCTTGTGTTTCTACAGGACGAAATCACGCTCTTCACAACCGACCAGGACACTGCAGAGAGCAGCAGCCTTCATGTCCTGAAGGAGCTGGAGGTAGGACAGTTGGGTTTTGCCCCTGTGAGGACAGCAGGATGTCCTGGCATATGGCCTAGGGGGACTGGTCCTGTCAATGCTGCTCTGGGAAACAGCTGGAGAGGCATGGGGAGAAAAGGGCTCCTGTCAGACCTGGTCTTCCAAAGCTTGGGGACTCATTTGTGTTGCATAGGGAGCTTGGGATCCCCTTCATGGGGCCTTTCCCCTACAGCAATGGAGCATCCCACAGCCCCTCCAGTGTCTGGGGTGGTGGGAGAGAGGAGGGGGCTCTCGTGACACCTAGCAGAGCCTTTGCTGGTAGGACAAGCTAAGCCAAACGACTGAGAAAGCCAACGAGTACGAAGAGAGATGCAAGGAGAGCAGCAAGGTCCTGGGCCAGCTCAAATCTGCCATGGAGGTCCTGTTCAAAGAAATCGATTGCGATGACACGAAGATCAAGGAGCAGCTCGGCGATAACGGGCAGATCACGGACCTGAACCTGATGCAGTTTTTTGGTGGGTTGGGGCTGCCCCGCCGTGCAGTGTGCGCCTTGTATGTCCACTTTTCCTTGAATTTTTTCAATTTTCAGCTGTTTCCCCCCCCCCCCCCCCCCCGACCTATCACGTGTGCGTGTCCCCTGCTGAGAGTGAATTTGGGATGTCAAATTCCCTGCCAATTCAGGAGCCAGCCTGGCTGTATAACCATCCCCAAGCCCTTGTCTTGGCTCTGGGGATGGGATCCAGCCTTGGGATCTGGTGACACCACCTGAGGGAACCCCATTTCTTGGTGCTCTCCTTCATCTCCCTATACACCCTCCCAGCTCTTGTGGAGAAGAAGACCAACGAGCTCCTGCTGAAGGAGTCCATCCTGCTCTATCTGGAGGCTGACGGCTCGCTGACGTCCCAGACCTTCAACAACCCGCTGCTGGGCGGCACCGAGCTGCTGCAGGGCATGGACCCAGCCCGCATCTGCCCGCAGCCCCCCACCATGGAGGGCGCCGCCGACGCCACTGACGCCTGTGAGTGTGAGGGGCGGGGGAGGAGGGACTACGGCCGTGCCGTCAGCCAATCCGTGACATCCTCCTGGCGGCCCAGCCAATCCCAGCTGGCGCCTGTGCCGCCCGACCAATCGCGGCCGGCCTGCCCCGCCCCGGCAGGTATATAAGCGCCGCAGGGCGGTGCGTGAGGAGGGCGGCCATTTTCTCGAGCAGTTGAGGCGCCGCTGGACCACGCGCAGCTGCGTGAGCTGGTTCTCCAGAGCTGCGAGAGGGAGCGGGGCAGTGCCAGCAGCACGGGCAAGAGGGCGAGAAACGACCTCCAGGCGTGAGAGCCCGGTGGTGCTGGAGTAAATAAAGAGTCTTGTCCCCAAACTCTGTGCCTGTGCAGTGTCTGTCCTGTCCCAGCAATGGCTGCCGTCCCCTCTGGAAGGAACCCAACGCCTCCCGCGGGCTCCCAAAGCTCTGCGGGTGATATTTCAGCACGGTTTCACCCGCGGCTGGGGGTGGGAGCAGCTGCTGTCCTGCAGCCCACAGCTCTGGCAGCATCGGGGCAGGGCGGGCAGCGTGTGCTGAGGGGGAGCAGAGGCTGGGTCTGGTTCTCCTCACTGCAAAACCCAACGTGGTTTGGTCATGGGGGGGTTCTGGGTCACCCTGTGGCTCCTAGGAAGGAGGTGAGGGACATCTCTGGTGACCAGCGATGGGACCTAAGGGAATGGCGTGAAGCTGTGAGGGGCAGGGGCAGGGTGGGTCTTAGGAGAAGGTTCTTCAGCAAGAGGGTGGTCGGGTGCGGGACAGGCTCCCCGGGTTCAAGAAGCATTTGGACAACACTCTCAGACACATGGGCTGATTTTTGGGTGGTCCCGTGTGGAGCCAGGAGTTGGATTCAATGACAGACACACCGTACATCCAGGCAAACCCCAAAACGCACTTTATTGTGGGTGCTGTTCAGAGCTCTTTTCCCCACGATGAGCAAATCTCCGTCATGGAGAGGACCAGGGAGAGGGGCGAAGGGACCCCCGGTGTGACCAGGAGAGAGGTGACCCCACAGAGCTGACCCCAGCACTGGGCACAAGCATGGCTTAGTCCTTCTCCTCCCCATGTGTAATGACATGGACGAGGTTTTTGTAATCGAGGTTGCCAGAGACGTCTGGAGGGAAGGCAGCGAACATTTGGTCAACCTGCCAAGAAAAAGGGTGAAGAGGCGACATGGGAGGGGTTTGTGGCTGGGGCTGATGGCTTGCACAAGCTGTGGTGTGGCTTCAGGGCCGGTCCCATCCCACAGCTGTGCTGGCCAAGGGGATGAGAGGGGCAAAGAAGCCCCAGCTCTCTCGTGCCCTGCTGTGGGGTGAGAGGTGGCTTCTGGCAGGACGTTATTGCTTGCTTTAATGGGATTTCGTGGAAATTTGACTTTGCCTGCCCTGCCCTTCAGCCATGTACCTCTCACACAGGAAACTGAGGTGTGAGCAGATCCCGAATTGGGCAGGGGGACCCAGCAGGGAAAGGGAAGAGGACCCAGCACCAAAGCAGCTCAATTCAACCCCCTGGGCACAGGCAGGGATTTTTTGGTGTGTGGGGCTGGTGGAGGGGTGGCAGGGACACGTACCTCTTCCTGGGAAAACCTCTCGCCCTGCGTCATCAGCATTTCTTTGATGCTGCAAACAAGAGGTTGAGGTGAGCACCGGGCAGGTTTCGGGGTGAGCCCTCCATCCCCTCCCCGAGCACCCCTGCACTCACTAGGCGGATTTCAGCCCTTTGCCCTCCGGATCAAACACCTTGAATGCGTTCAGGATCGTCTCCTCCGGGTCGGCACCTGAGGGTGACACGGCCGTGACCATTGGAAGCAGTGGAAGAAGCAGCCAAGTGCAGCCTCCTGCTTCCCAAATCCCTGCTTTCCCCTGGAAAACGCTGTGGGATTTGGGAACCGGGGGGGCTCTGCTGGAAAGCTGACATCCTGCCCCCCTAAATCCCTCCAGCCCTCTTGTGTTGGCCAGGATCCCCTGACACGGGGAGGAGCAGACAGACGCGTGGTCACGGTGTGCCCACCAAGCAGGCTGCGTCGCCTCCGCCCCGGCATCCGGCGCTTATCTAATCTTTTGGGTGTATTTATAGAGCTCCAGGAGGAGGTCTTTGGGGCCGCAGAGCCTCCAGGAGATCTGGGGGAAGGCTGCATGCCTCAGCTGGTGTAAATGATAGGGGCTGCAGCCGGGCAGGGGCCGTTGGTGCCACTCTTGGTGCTGCAGGCACTGCAGGACCTGTCCCCTCTTTCTGTGGGGACAAGGACATCGCAGCTGCATGCTCGTTGTAAATGGACGGGGAAACTGAGGCACGGAGAGTGCCAGGTGGGACAGGACATTGAGTGTGAGCCCACCCCTGGCTCCTTGGGCACCCTCTCACCCTTGAGTTTCTCCCCGAACATGGTGAGGAACACGGTGAAGTTGATGGGGCCGGGCGCCTCCTTTATCATCTCGTCGATCTCCTCGTTTTTCACATTCAGGCGCCCTAGGGGAGAGCGGTGCTGGTGAAGGACACCCACGGGAGACTTTTTCTGGGGGAAAAAGCGGGGCATTCCCCTGCCCCACTGCCCCACGGATCAGTCTGGGTCCTCATCAGAGGTTTTCGGCCAAAGCCACCGGTGCTATGGGTCCTCCTGGCCCTGGTGACCCTGTCACTGGTGTCATGATCAGGCCAGAGGGAGCTGTACCCAGACAGCTCTGATTGTCGGGAATGAAGGGGACTGAAAGCCCACATCCCTTTACCTGAGTCGGGTGATCTTTGGGATTCCCCACAGGTCCTGCAAATCCCCCTCACACCCAAAAACCCAGGGGTGCTGCCGGCTGGCAACACCCAGGTGCTGCTTGGCAGTGGGGAACAAATGGAAAAATTGGTTGGGGATCATCCAGGGCCAGGTTCTCGCAGTTAATGGGGGCTGAATGGGGGCTCCTGGCTGGTTTCTCACTTTTCAGGTCTCCCGTCGGAGCTGCTGGGGTGGGGATGTTCCTAAAGGGGGCTCACCGAGCGCAGCAAACGTGTCTCTCAGATCCGCCTTGTCGATGAAGCCGTCCCGGTTCTGGTCCATGATGGTGAAGGCCTGGGAGCAGAGGAGGAGGGCTGGGGGTCATCACCCAGCCAAGGAACAACCCTGTCCCCTGCCCCCTGGGGTGATGGCTCCCCACAGCAGCCCTGGTGCCACGCACACCCTACACCTTGGCCAAAACCCTCTCGGTCACTTCCACCAAATCCACCTACCTCTTTGAATTCCTGGATCTGGGCCTGCTCGAACATGGAGAAGACGTTGGAATTAGCACCCTCGATCCTCTTCTTGGCTTTCTTGGGTGCCTGCGGGGTTCAAGCACGTCTCAGGAACTCGCTGCCTTTTTATGGTGTGGAATAAAAGCCTGAAACTACCCGGTGCTTAGCCACAAATCCTTCACGGTAGCTCCGGGCTTTAATCCCTGGGTGCTCGGTGGTTTTCCCCCTGCATTGCTCAGGAGCTGGGGAGCCCTGAGATGCTGCAGAGCTGTAAGAGTCCTGCCCCAAGTACAACTCCTTCTTTGCTTTCCTGATGAGTTTTGCCAAATAGGTCAGAGCAAAGAGGAGCTGGGAAATCGCTTTCCCAGGAAAGGCAGCGGTGGGTGAACTGGCCGGGATCTGCCCAGGTGTGGGGTCAGGAGCATGCGTCAATTTTTAGGTGTCTCCTGACTGCTCTGGGCCTCTCATTAAGAACAAAGCACTCATTAACACGTTTGCTTATTAAAAAATCGACCTCCTCCTTTGCAGGGGTTTGAGACAACCAGAAATACCTTGGCTGGTCTTTTAGGGAGATGAGGACAGAGTTGCTCCCTGCACGACCCTGCTGGCCTGCCGAGCATCCCCTCCCTGCAGCTTTCCCCCTCCCCAAATGAGATTTTGCCAAAAGGGAACAGAGCGGGAGGGATTCAGGGGGCAGAGCTGCCCTTCCCCTCGCTGCCTAGAGGAAGGGAAGGAGAAAAGCTGCCGGCTGCACCCCGAAGGAGCCCGCCCCAGTAAGAAAACTCTGCTGGCTGCAGCTGATGTGGGAAGCACCCCTCTGCCCTCTCCTCTCCCTGCTGATCCCCGCAGGATGCTGCCGATGCTCATCCCCTCCATGGGGCAGAAAGGATCCTCGGATCCCCACCACCTCCACCTCTCACTGCCCTTTGGGGCCATCCCGGTGCTGAGCCAACACCGCGGTTTCTGCCCCTGCCCGCCGCAGCTCGGAGCTCACCATGGCTTCGCTTCGGGCGCTGGCGGTGCCGCAGGAGGAACCTCAGAGGCAGTCCCTCCTCTCCCCCCAGGGCCGAAACAATAAATACGGCTCGCTCCGGGCTAAAAATAACCCCCTGCCCACTTTTGGCTGTAATAGGTAAACCAGCCGCCCCCAACCCTCTTGTCGCTGACTTTTTCTCTCTGCCTCCTTCTCTAATCTGGAATAGCAGCTTGTTGTTGTCACTGCCTGGCGTGACATGCGAGGCACGGAGGCTCTCAAGGTTAGCGGGGTGCCGGGAGGCCCCAGCAGCTCCCACCCTGGGATGCTGACCTGCTGGAGCTCACACGGGGACCGGTCCCACTTGTGTTTGTCACTCGGGGAGGGCAGGGGCTCTGCTTTTCCCCTCTGCTGGGCTCTTTGGGGGGGGATTTGGCATGGGGAACGAGGCTCAGCGCTGTGCTCCCGTGCCCTGTTGGTGTGTCTTCCCTCTGAGGGACATTTGTTTTGGGGTGGAAAGCTGCTGAGGTCCCCTTGCTGCTCACAATGGCAGGACCACCCTGGCTACAGCCCCCCCATGCTTATGGGATGGGGATATTTCTGCCAGAATTGGAGGTTTCGTGCCTCATTAATGCATCTGCATGGCAAAACCCGACCCTGCTTGGCAGCTAAAGACGGAACAGTGGGGCCCGATCATTTGTGATGCCCAAAAGCAGCAAGAACAGCTGCCTGGCCACCCGATGTCTCCAGCTGGAGGGGACCATCCCTGCCACCCTGCCACCTTGTCACCCTGCCACCCTGTCACCCTGTGACCCTATCACCCTGCCAGTCGAGACGCAGTGCCCATCCCAAAAGGGTCAGGATGAGGCCGGTGGAGGATGCTGAGCTCCCACAGAGCCAGGCAGGAGGAGTGCAGGGCTCCTGGCTGTGTCCCCCCCCCCAGGGCACCTGTCCCTTGCTGAAGCCAAACACTTGCTCAGCCCCGATCCCAAAACCCATTAACTTTCCCCGTCCCAGCCGCTGGCGGCTCGGGGCCTTGCCGGGTGGCAGGGATGTTTTGCCTTCGGTATTTTTAGGCATGCTGAGGCTCGTGGGAGGGCTGGGACACGGCTGGGAACAAAAGGGACTGTGAAAGAGGATCCCAGAGCTGCGGGCTGTGCCCAGACGCTGCCCTTGTTCCCCAGAGGGTGTGAGTGCCGCCGCTGATCCCTGGCACTCACCCCTCCGATCCGCTCCAGCAGCAATCATCTGGGCTGGATGAGGCTTCAGCTGAGGCTGAAATGGATTTCAGGGCGGGTTTTTGGGGTCTGTCTGAACCAAAAGGCAGAGGAGAGAGCGGAGAGGGGCAGAGCTGGGTGAGGAGCAGCCCAGGGCATGCAGGCACAGCTGGGATGAGCGGGATCAATCCCAGCACGGGCGCTCCCTCCCCTGCCAACTTGAGCTGAATCCATCGGCCAGCCGAGCCCAATTACCTTAATTTGTGGCATTAAGGAAAAATCCATAAGCATCAGGGAAGTGATGCGCAGTGGTGTAACGGGACCGCTCGCCTGCGGAGCCCCCAGCACCGCTTGGGTGCTGCCTGTCCCCTGCTCCGCATCCCTGCTGGGGCATCCCCATCCAGCCCCAGAGCTGTGGAGACATCCCAAAATATATTTGGGGTGTGTGTGGGAAGCATCTTTTGTGTCTGCCCAGCCTGGAAGAGGCCAGACCTGATCGGGACGGATAGGGGACACGCTAGGGGGGGTTACCAAAGGGTGGCTTTGAAGGGATGCTGCAGGCACAGGGGCTGAGCACAGCACAAAAACCCTGGCTGGGGACGGGGTGCAGATGGCTGGGCACGCTTCTGCCGTGATTTGTAAGACGGTGCATCTGCTCCGCTGCTCACTTCTCGCTGCCAGGCGTCCTCCTCTGCGCTGCACGGGCCGCATCCTGCCCCTCCAGCAGGGAGCAGGGTCCTGCCTGGGGATGGAGCCGGCTCCGGGCACCTCTGTTCCTTCCCCTGCTGTGGATATTGGGGGATTTACCAGGAAAAAACCGAGTCTTTTAAATATATATGTACACGCATTTATACATACGGAGCTGTGCAGTGAACAAAAGAGCTACGGGAAAGTGGTTGCAGCCCGCGAATGGGTGTCGGGGAATAATGCACCTATCTGTGCCACGGCAAAATCAAGCATCGTCCCTGCTTATCTGCAAAGGAGCCTGTGTTTTACATGAAAAAGCCTTGCTAATTAATAGGACGGCCCCTCTTGAGCTCGATAAAAAATGGAGTCAAAAGGATTTGATTAACCCCCGCTCCTCGCATGGTGCGAGCTCCTCCTGAGCCAGACGGGTGCCTGCGCCCCGGCCAAGTCCTGCCCGCGGCCGATAACGGGGAGCCCCCGGCACCGGGGGAGCCAATTTGGGGGTGCCTAAAGGGTGAGGGCACCCCAGAGCCAGCCCAAGCCCTGCCATCTCGCTTCCCTTGTGGCTATCTTTTGCTCCAAGCGCTGTTTTGTTCCTGCCACCGGATAGATTTGACTAACCTAATACATATGTATACACACCGGTACGTTCCCATTCAAACCAATGTAAATTACCTCTGACCAATACGTTTTCCTGGGAAATCAATGCATTTTAACACTGGATAATATTTATGAAATTGAATTTTTCATTGAAGCTAATGCAATTCTCTTCTATTTTATGCATTTTTATTAAACTAATGCATTTTAAATTAAACTGTTGTATATTAACTACAATGGCTGTTGGTACTTACAGTAAAATAATATATGCTCGCCGAAATCAATACATATTCCAAACCCAGGATTTTCCAGTTAACAAGGCTATATCAAATATAACGAATGCTTGTAGCTACTTAATTTGATGCTTATATACACCGCCCGGCATATTTGTTTATTGGTAATGATTGTTTTTAAAGGCGGAGAGCTTATTAAAGGTAGAAAGATGGGGTTTTGTGCAGCCCAGTGCTGCAGCATGGTGGTGGCCACCAAAGGGGACAGGGAAAATGGGCTGTGTGTCCTGATTCTGGCTGGTGACAGAGCCAAGCTGGTGTGCCCCAAATTGTCCCCATGCCCTTGGCCACCTCCCTGCGTCCTTTGGAGCAGGGCCAAGCAGCCAAAGGTGAGGGGGCCAAGGGCGGACGCCGCTGCTGGCCCTCTTTGGGGATGTGCCCCGCTCCGAGAGCAGGATGCGGCCCCAAGAGGAGGCAGCAGCCCCGGCCCCAAGAGCCGTGGCACGGGCAGGGGAAAGCCATAAATAGCAGCACCACACGCCGCGCACACGCCGAACGGCGCCACGGTCGAGATAATTTCGGGCGAAGCAATAAAAGAGGGAAATTAATTAAAGAGCATGTGCTAATTGTAGCGGGAACGCGCCTGGAAATAAGGAGACTTGGCTGAAAGGCGGCCGGCCCCGCTGCGGCGGAGGGGTCAGGGCATGGGGGCTTCGGTGACACCGAGGGCTGAGGCCGGGCACAGCTTGGTGCATGCCACACGGTGCCCCCCCCGTGTCCCTGGTGTCCCCCCCATGTCCCCATCCCCGTGCCCCCCGTGTCCCCAGCGGTGTCACAGCCTCACCCTTTACCTGTGTCGCTTCTCACTCCCAATCTGTGCAGCCGTGTCCCCCTCGCTGTCCCCTGTGTGTCCCCCTCCCCGTGTGTCCCCCCCCTTGTCCCCCTCCCCGTGTCCCGGTCCCTGCCCGCGCTGCGGGGCGCGGTGGCCGCCAGGTGTCGCCGGTGTAACGGGAGCGGGGAGGGGGCTGCGGGGAGAGGGAGGGGAGGGGACGGGGAGAGGGCAGGGACGGGGGAGGGAGGGAGGGAGAGGGACGGGGAGAGGAGAGGGGCAGGGAGAGGGGGGAGGAGGAAGGGATAGGGATGGGGATGGGGGGAGGAAGGGAGAAGGACAGGGAAAGGAGGAGGAGAGGGGGGAGGAAGGGAGAGGGGCAAGGAGAGGATGAGGAGGAGAGGGACAGGGAGAGGGGAAGGGACAAGGGTAGGAAGAGAGAGGGTAGGGAGAGGGTGAGAAGAAGGGCAGGGAGAGGGGCTGGGAGACGATGAGGAGGAGAGGGGTAAGGAGAAGGGCAGGGAGGGGAGTAAGGAGGGAGGTAGGGAAGAAAGGGGGTGGGAAGGAGAGGGGCAGGCTGCGGGGAGAGGGCAACTGGCCACGAAGCAGGGGGAATCACCTCCAGCAGCGGGCCGCCACGCTGTCAAGCAACAGCTTAAATCATTTGACGGGCACTGGGGGCACTGGGGGCACTGGGAGCACTGGTTTGGCTCGGTGCGGGTCCCCGCGTCCCCCTGCCCACCCTGGGGATGAAGCACCCGCTGCCCCTGTCACCCAATGGGGCCGGATCGCGGCACAAAGGACTTATCGGGGGGATCACAAACGACAGGAAGGCGAGAATAAATTAACGCCTGAAATGGGAGCGTGCTGAAACCCAACATTTTTTTTTATTTTTTTATTTTATTATTTTTAAGTACGCAGAAAATCTCCTGCCATATTTTAATTAAAAGCCTTTCAGAAGAGGAGGCGAGGGGCTGCCATTTACAACGGGCTATTGTCAGGCGCACAAAGCGAGCCGTTCTGGAGACAAACTGATTTATTAACCTGCGCCCCGCGGCGCTGCCCGGGCTGGGGGGCGGCCAGGAGAGGCAGGGGGGCTGCAGGGCCGGGTCCCCTCGCTGTCCCCGGGGTGCCCGAGGTGGCTGGGGACACGCTGCCGGCCTCGGGGCGCAGCCCCTCTCCTCTTTGAGGAGTGAGTTATGAATGATTTGGCCGAACAGAAACATTCCTTTGAAGCCCACAATTGAGTTTGCTCGCCGAAGACGCCGCGCTGGTTTTTACTCCTGATGGATGAGCGGGCTCCTCCGTGCCCTCAGAGGGAGAGCGGTGGGCACAGATCAGCTCTGTGGGCACAGGGGAGGGTCCCCTCGCCCAGCACCCGTCTCTGCCGGTGTCCTGCAGCGGGTAACCAAAACCTGTGAGAGGCCCTGGGTGCCTCTGTTGTGGTGTTGGTGCCATCGGGGTCGTGGGTTCAGCGTGGAGTTTGCCCTCGTGGCCCAGCACCGGGGGCTGGTGGCAGCCCTGGTGAGGGGCCAGCGGTGCAGCCAGGCTCTCCTTAACACCAACTGTCTCGGCTCCTGCAAATCGTTTTTATTTTTATTTTTTGCACTTTGATTTTCTCCTCACTCGCTCCTCTGCCCCGGGGCGTTTTGCGATCGTGGGATTGCAGGCGGCTCCGAGCTTCTCCGAGCACGAGAGAGGAGAAGGACCAGATCCTTTCCTCACTGCTTTTTACGCTGCAGGACGGTGCCAAGGTCACGTTGGGCGCCTCTCTTCTCCTCCCGGACCCCACTCCTGGCTCAGGGGGGCAAAAAAGGAGCGAGAAAAGAGGGACTGGACCTGAGCCATGCCTGTGGGGTGAGCCTGTGGGGCACAGCTTGGGATGTGGTCTAGCCCTACAGCATCTCCTGAGCTCTTGTAGGTGTTCAGGCTCTCGCTGCCAGCTCCTCAGCAGGAATTTATTGCGTGCAGAGCATCCCCTCCGTTCCCCAAATCTCAGCCAGCAGCGCCGTGACCCCCATTACCCCCCAGCCCCATTTCACCCCATGGTGTGAGGAAAACAAAACGTGAAACCCAGTGTGATCCACATGAAGCTCCTGCTGGGCTCGGTGTGCCCACAGCGGGATTTACACCCAAATTCCCCCCCTTTCCAGCACCAAACCCTCACGACCCCTTGAGGGCGAGTAAAGATCCCCCCCCCCCCCCCCCCGGGGGGCCAGCTCGGGACCGCCACCTCCCAACTTTCCTCAGGGGGCCCTGCAGCTCCCCCCCCCCCACCCCCTGTGAGGAACGGAGCCGTGTGGAGGCGATGCCGGCGGGCGGGCGGGCTCGGGGCCGGGCCGGGCTCGGCGTCTCCCCGGCTCCGTGCCCCAAGATGGCCGCCGAGGTGGGAGCCGGGTGCCGGGGCCGCTTCGCTGTCCGCCGGCTGCAGGTTGGTGGCGGCGGCGGCGGCGGCGGCCCCCGAGCGCCTCAGCCTCGGCGTGCGGCGGGGAGAAGGGGCGGGCGGCCTCCCCCAGCCCTCCCCCCGCTGCTCCGCCGTCCCCTCCCTCCGCCCGCCCTTCCCCATCGATAGGTATCAGGAATTGATCCCCCGCCGCCGCCACCGCCTCCTCCTCCTCCTCCTCCTCCTCCACCGGCTCCGGCTCCTTCTCCGCCGGCTCCTCCGCTTCTTTGTTTCGGTGCCGCCGGGAGCACGGAGGAGCAGCAGCAGCAGCAGCGGGGGGCATGGAGCCACCCGGCCCCCGCCCCAAGGTGACAGAGCCGGCAGCGGGTCGGGAATGGAGATAAATATGGGGGGTGGGTAAAGGGGGGGGGGGGGGCGGCTCCGTGCCCCGCCCCGGCGGGCGGCAAGTTGGGAGGGCGGCGGCTGAACTTCAGGGACAGACGGACAGACAGACAGACGGACACCCCCCAAAAAAAAAAAACCCTCCAGGCAGCCCCGCTGCCAAGTTTTCACCCCCCCCCCCCCCACACCTCGATCCCGCAGGTGCCCGGTGGAAGCGAAGCGGCCGGGCAGGGAACGAGGGGGGGGGGCTCGGAGGTTTTTTTTTTGGGGGGGGGGCTCGGTTCGCGATCGTAGCACAGGGGAAAGAGGAGGAGGAGGAGGAGGAGGAGGAGGAAGAAGAGAGGAGGTGGAGACGTGCCCGGGGCCGGCCGGAGCCCCCCCCCCACTGCTCTCCTATTGTTATTGGGGGCTGGAGGAGGCAGCGTGAGGAATCGGGGGCTGCTCCCGGGGGCTTTTTTTACCCCCCCCCCCCTCCCCCGTGTCCCGGTTTCTCTCGGGAGCGGTGTCAGGCTCCGAGGTCCGGGGCTGGGGGGGGGGCGATGTGATCGGCCCCGGGATGGATCCGGTTATCTCGGAGAGCTCCTTTGTGGTTCCGTGCAGGTCACGGTTGCTGCTATCCAGCTGTAGGCTGCCAGAGGGGCCGGGAAATTCACGGTAAGTCCCTTTGTTAAACGGGAGGGAGGGGAAGGGAAAGCGGGGAGGGGGACGCGGGGGGTGCTCCCAACCGGCCCCCCCCCCCTGCCATGGGTACCTGGGTGTTGGGGAGCCCGGCAATTAAGGGAGCCCGGTAATTAACACAATAGAGGTGCCGCCGAAAAAGGGGGACGAAAGCCGACCCCAAAGGTTTACAAGGGTGTTCAAAGGGGTTTTGGCCCCCACAGGGTGGCCCGGAGTTTAAAAACGCGGGGGGGGGGGGTAAACAAACCTCAAGGCGATGTAAAGGCTCCGGTGCCGTATCGGCAGTTTGGGCATTTTAATGCGTTTTGGGTTTTAAGCGGCTTTAGGGTCTGCGATATAACCGACCCTAAAAGTCATGCAGGTAGCACGGAGAGCCGGCTCGCCACCGCTGCTGGCTTATGGCATTGTGGTGGGAAAGGGATTAGGGCTGCGAGCGCCCCGGCTGCAAAAGCATCCCTGGGTACATCACGCCGCTGAGTTTTTGGGTGCAGAACCTGGAATTCAAGGCAAATCTTGGCAGGCACTTTGCCACGGGGTCGGTGGAGCGGGGCGGGTGATGAGGGGCAACTTTGCGTGGCGGGGAGCTGGGGAGGTGGGCGCTGAGCGGGGACGGCAGCGGTGCTGGTGGGGGACCCGTGTCCAGGCAGCGGTGCTGCCGCCTCCCCGGGCTCCCGGTGGGAAAGGTGACCTTGTGCCAGCTTGGCCTGATGCCCTCTATTTAAAAAGAGAAAAAAAAAAAAGAAGGGAAACAATCCATTTATTCTTCTTCTGAGAGCTTTTCTTTTTTTTTTTCCTCCTTTCTCCTTTTTTCTTTCTCTTTAATGCATGTGTCTAAGCGGCTCTGCTGGCCTAGGGCTTGCTGGGAATGGCAGAGTTTGAGCAGCCCTGATGAATGGTGGGCATATGTAAAACATGTAGATAATGTGCTCCTCGGCAGCACTTTGATCGAAACGGCATCGAGCCTTTTTACAGCAAATAGTCTCGGAAATGAGAAGAGATAAAATTCTATCAAAGATAATACCAGACATATTTCACTGGGTTATGAGATTGTTTTATTGTGTACATTACTAATGCAGTATTTTTTTACAGCTTTCTTGTGTGTAATAGTCATAACGGGCTCCATACCTTGATTTTTTTTTCCCCGTGCTTTAATTTGCTCTTGTTTTATTATGTTCGGTTTAGCGCCGTACGGATTACGCACGCCGCATTCCGGATGCTAATCTAACCCACTCCGTGTTAAAACGGCAAAAAAAAAAAAAAAAAAGGGAAGAGTTGAGAGCTGCTGATTTGGGATAATAAATACAACGGCAAGTGAGGGGAGAGAGACCTATTATAGCCATCTTTTATAAATGTCTCCACATCTCATTATGCAGATTAGCTCTGGCTACATGGCTCCGGCGTTGGCTTCGTCAAAGGAAACGCTGCTCGCTTTATTCCCTGCAATGCACCCGCTCGCTGCGTGCCCGCGTGGAGGAGCAGACTTGGCGGGGACTTGGGCAGAAACTTCGGCGCTGCCCCTGCCGGATCGCGGCGCGCCGGCAGCCTCGCGCGCCCGCTGCGGTGGCTGGCGTCTTCTCCAAGTTTAGGGGGAGGAAAGGGAAAGAAAAAAAAAAAAAAAAAGATGTGGATGTGATTAAAATATTATAACCTTATGATATTCTGAAGTGCATAAATTTTACATATCAGCTACAGAGGGAGTTTAGACATCCATTAAATGATATGACAGCTTGACTTATCTAAATGTGCTATCATTTAACAATGTGTCAAAATTCTTCTTTATATAGATGACAGCAGTAAATAAGCTATCAGTCCTCTTGGCTGAAGCTTAATTCCTGAAGCTTGGACTGATAAACTTGGCGGTGCTGCTTTGGGCTCCGAGCAGGGGAGCTTCACTTCCTCGCCCCCCCCCCAGTCCTGCGTGGTTTTGGGGCTATAAAGGAGGGAGCTGTGGGATCTCCAGGGTTCCTCCAGCCTCTCCAGAGCCCTGCCAGCAGCCCCAGGCTCTCTGTGCTGCCAAAATGGTTTCTATTTGTGCTCGTAGCCCGTCGGAGGCCCAAGTCAAAATTCACCTGGGGTATGGCACGTGGGTGCTGGTGGATCTGACCCAGCAATGGGCACCAGTTCCTTGTGGCATGGAGGCAAATCCGTGCTCACCCCGCTTGGCAGAGGTGTCCTCTGCAGCAAGGAGAGCAAGGAGTGGGTGTTGAAGGGTGGGCAGGTGCCAGGGGTCACCGTGCCCAAAGGGCAAAGAGGGAGCTAGGGCATGGAGAGCCCAAAGGAGCTCGGGGATGGTGCTGGGGGCTGGGGAAGCCCCCGTTGTGTCTCTTCCCCACCACGCTGTGGTTGTGGTGGGTCTGTAGGGTGCTCAGCTGTGTTGTCAAGGGATGGGAAGCTCCTCGGTGGGAAAGGGGATGATGCTTCCCATCCCTCGTAAGCGTCGGTGTTCCTTCCCACGCGGAGATCTCAGGGTGGGTGAGCAAATCCTGTGCCCGTGCGGGGCTGGCTCAGGGCGCTGCTGGGTGGTTGAGATGTTTGGGGCTTCCCGGTGGCTCCAGCTTCTCCCCGTGCACCAGGCAGGTGGGACGTGGGCTGGAGAATGACGGTGTTTGGAAAATTAATGCAAATTTAGCAGCAGTGGAAATAACGAAGCCTGGTTCTCTGCAGGCGGCCGTCTTGTGCCTGGGTTCCCTGGTGCCCGATAGCCGTGCGCTCCCCTGGAAGCCCTCCTGGTGCTTTCCCATGGGGTTTCTCTGCTGGCTGCTGTCACTGCTGCACCCTACAGCCTGTCTTTTGGCAGGGGCATTTCTTTCCTTCGCCCAGAAGCCCTGTTTCCTTGTAGCTCAAGGTGTGCAGTAACCAGCAGTGCCTGTCCCTATGGTGTGGCACCGCGCAGGGACATCGCAGCCACCCTTGGGCAGCTGATGCTCCTGCCCGTTCCTCTGAAACCTTGGTGGCCTCACACTGCTCCCACCTGCTGCTGGCCCTCGGCCTCACCACGGGCAGAAAGTTCAAGTTCCTGAGGTGTAACGTGTTGTGTTTTTTTTCATTTTTTTTTTCTTTTTTTACCTTGTGGCTGAATAATTGAGACGCTGCCAGACGAGCAGAGAACTGCAGAAAATGAGAGTTTATCTTTAGCTCTGCGGCTCTCGCTTTAGAAACCGGTGACCCCAATTCCAGCCCGAAGAGTGACTTCTTCCCTAATTAATAAATCCATTAATTAATTGTGTGCGTGCCGCAGCCCATTAGAGATATGTGCGCTGGCCTCCTGATCCAGTTTAGTGGATTGTCTCTGTGGCCTTGGGGGGGGGGGGGGAGAGATTGTGACCACGAGGCGGATGGGGGACAGGGATGAAAATATCATTTGTTCCCGTGGGATTGCAGAGAAGGGTCACAGCCTTACTGGTCACCTGGACTGGTGGCTGTGGGGCTGGACTGGGAGCACTGGGCACCGACTGGGGCGAGCGGCGCGGGGTGGCAGGGCTCTCTGAGCCTGGCGCGGCACAGCAGGGCGGTTGCGTGCAGGTGGAGCTGAATGCTAAAACGTTTGGCGATCCGAATTATTATTTATGACCAGATTAAGCAAACAGCACACTCCCAGCCTGCGAGTCCTTTAGGAGGTACTTGCTTAACTAGATAACCTCAGCGGAGCATGGAGAACCAGCGATTCATCTCCCTCCATATGTTGGCACAGTAGCGGCTCCCTCCAGTTAATTTTTCTTGCTGTCTGCAGAGACTCCACATAAAAATGCAGGCATAATTGTGTGCTCCGGTCCCAGAGCTGCTGTTTTCTCCGCTGAACGTCAGGTTACCGCTTGGCAAACGAAAACGCCATCTCTGAATGCACAAGTCCTGGCTTGGCTCGGCGGTGGGATTGTGGCTCTGGGGCTGGCGGCGCCCCTCAGTTTTCCCCTCCTGTTGGTTTTGCCACCTCGGGGGGAAAGCAGCGGTTGTGGGATCCTGGGGGCAGCCCCATGCCCCTTGGGCATTGTGCAGTTACCTTGCTGTAGGGCCAAGTCCCTGGTCCTGAATTTCAGGGAATTTCCCTGGGAATTGCAGCTCCAACCCGACAAAGGGGAACTGCAGGGCTGTTATCCACAATGGGGACCTGAAGCACCCTGGGGCCGAGCCTTACTCTTATTTAAATTAATTTAGGGTTCAAACACGGCTTTCCTCAAGGTGCAGAGCAATCAGTGGTGCTGCACCCACCCGGGAAGGCTCCCTCCAGGATGGTAACAGGCACGTCGAGGGCATCCATTTCCCCAGAAAGGCTCCGGGAAGTTTCTCAGAACATTTTGTACCCTCCTGCTCCTATTATAGAAAGATGTAATTCCCCAACTTGGGAGATAATAAGCAGGTATTGACTTCTGCTGGGGTCATTATCAAGATTTATTCAGTCAATATGGCCTCTCCGGTCAATAAATCTTGAGGTTGATAAAGGAGGAATATATACTTGCAGACTTTATTAAAAAGTTTTCCCCTTCCGTAACACTTTCTGGTGCGTGGCGCGTTAGCATCCATGATGGAGAGTTCTCCAATTCCCTGCTTTTGTGGCTCCTGCTTTCCTGCAGTTTTCGGCACGCCTTGCAGCGGCAGCAAAACCTGGGTGGGAGGAACAAACCCTGCCAGCATCAGCACCACGCTCCCTGGCTGCCTCGCGCCTCCGTGCCTCAGTTTCCCCACTTATGGGCATGGAGGATTCCTGCAAACCACGGTTTTGGGGTGAGAAGCCCCAAAGGGGTGTAGGCAGCCAGGCTGTGCAGGCGCGGTGGAAATGGGGAATTTCTCCTCAGCCGAGCTTCCCGGTCCCACGCACGCAGGCGCTGGCACGGATGCACGTACCGAGGCCTCGTTCCAGAGCGGTTTCAGTGCTTTTTAATATGGCCTTGCTGTGTAATTATTTTTTTGACTAGTTTGGTGTAACATTTAATGATTTCCCCAAAGCTGCAACAGGACCCCGGAGCATTGATTTCGCTGCAGTTGAAGCGACTCGCTGCTAATGCGCGGCTGTTTTAATATTAATTGCTCGGTGCGTGCGTGCTAGCGAGTTCTTCTGCAACACGGATTTCTAAAAAAGTAAATAACCAATTTGAACCCCGTGTAAATATTACTCTAGTGGGAACTGCGCCGTGCGTCAGCCGCTCCGAGCATGCTGCGGTTGCCTTTGGTAACGCTCCTGCAGTTTTACACTGAAGTCAGGACCTCGGGCTCCCTTTGTTTTCCTCCGTCAGGATAACATCGTAAAGTATTACCTGGTGCTGGCAGCGGGGCTCGTAATGTGCAGCGTAAGCACGGCCGCTCGTCTCCGCGGGATCTGGGGAGCGACCCGGCTGCTGCGTTATTGCTGAGGGCCTTCGGTCTTTATTCATCGCCATGCTCTTTATTAATGGTCTTGATTAATAATCGTGCCCCTCTGGTCTGGGGTAGATGGTGTTCGGCCGCGGCTCCCGGAGCATTTTGCAAATATTGCTTCATCGCTGGAGCTGGGTAATGATTACCCTGCTCTGCCCCCATCTTCTTGGCGAGGGTTGGAGGAGCAGCGTTGCCAAAATCCCCCTGTTGGGCACGTTGGCTTCCCCCTGCATGCCTTTGGTGCCAGGGCTGGGAGGGATGCTCATGGGGACCACCTGCCCTGCACCCCTGTGAGCCTCCTGCCTCGTTGTCCCCAACACCTTGGGTTTGCCAAAACACCACTTTTTGGCCCCAAAAGCCAATTGGTGTGGCTGTCCGGGGACGTGGTTTTGCCCGTGCACTTCCCCACCGCGTGAGCACGGCGCGCGCCGTGGAGGCAGCGGAGCCGGGGCCGCCGCGCCGCTCCTTCAAATAAAAGCAGCTAATTAACATTATTCTTTAATTATTGCCTTTATCAACAAGGGGTCTGGTTTATACCAGCAGGGTAGTCGCTTTGCCTTCCACTACCCAAGTGAATGCTTCAGTTCCTGTTGCTTTTGAAATGAATTTGATGTCATCTGCCCATTGTCACTTAATGGGGACACTTGGGTAATGATTGCGCGCTCCAGCCCTGTTAGCAGCACTGCGAGCGTGTAATTTAGCCCCTTAGGCAGCAGTACTTTTGAAATCTCTGGATAGTTTTGAACTCTCTGTTCTTAATTAAATATGCAATTTTTCACGGTAACCAGGTTAATTCTTTTGTGTTGTGTTGTAATACTGTTAGGAATTTTTCATAGTTCTTATTAAACATTATTCAGGCATTGTGAATTCCATAATTAAAAAAAATGAAAAGAACAAAGCTTGATTCACTTCTTTCTTTTCCCTGGTTAATTTATCAAATGAATTTTGCAAATTTTTCTTTTCGTCCCCAGACAGTGTGCCAAGTGTTTTAAAGGGGAAGGATTTAATTGCTCTGTAGGGATTGGTTGGTTATGAAGGATTTGGCTGTTTGATTAGTAAACCCTACTGGGAATGGTTTAATGCTCCATGATCTTAAAAATTGTCTGATTGTTAGGCTCTCCAAGGATGTTTTCTCTTTTCGTTATGTACGGCAACAGCTTCGCACAAGTGTGATTATTAGGTAGCGAGGAGGGAGCCCGGGGGCCGATCCCGCCTGCCCTTCCAGCAGCGATCGCGGGCGAGCCTTCCTCCCCGGCGGTGATGATGATGGAGAGGAGGACCCGTGGTGGTTCACACGTTGCTGCAGTGCCCGTGCTGGAGGCCCTTGGCCGCATCCTGCCCTGGGCTTTTCCCCCTGGCCCTGTTTCTTGATGCTGTGTGGAATATCGGGGGTCTCATCGGGGACCCCCCAGCCACCTTTCAGTGGATGTATCCCACAGCCGGGGGCTGCAGAGCTGCAGAATCACATCCGGAGCATCCCTCGGAGAGATGCAAAGCTTGGTGATGTCAAGCCAGAAGGCTTTAACCAGGGAAGCTTTAAAAAAAAAAAAACACACAGAAACCAAACAAAACAGCATGAAAATGCTTGTGTTTTTGCTGGCAGCGCTGGTAGCCACTTGCTGCTGCTGCTGCTCCCTGGGTTGGTTTTAGAGCGCTGCTGGACTTGTATGGGAAAAAAAAAAAAGTCAATAGCTGGTGTTTCTCCTGCCTTGTTGAGAGCCGTGGTGCACTTCTTCCGTGCGTCTGAGCTTCTGGATGGAGCTGGTCCTGAAATACCCACATCCAGCAGGTCTCAGGAGAAAGCCCTACGGTTGCGGCTCTGGTGCTGCAGGCAGAATTGCATCCCCCAGGTTTTAGGTGGGGAAAGAGGGGCTCATCAGGCACTGTTGGAGCCCAGATCGGGGAAACACGGGACCAGGTTGCCCCTCGTTTACCCAGGGGGCTGCCGAGGGCTTTTCCGTGGGGCAGGAGGGGCTTTTCCCCGGGGGGCGATGCTCGCCGCGAGCTGGCAGCCAGACGGGATCGATAGCGGCAGCTCTGAGGGGGCTCCCCGGGGGTTGTTTTGGCTTTAAGGGGAGGTCAGAGAGTCGTTGAACTTATAAATATGTTAGTATTTAAGGGAAGAGTCGCCGGCTTCCAGCTCGGTTTATGCGGCGCCGACTTCTTCCCATTCTGGTCGAAGCCTCCTAGGCGGGGTGAATGACGCAGCCGCCTGGCACCGGGGTTGGGACCTCGGCGGGCTGGAGATGGAAAATAAAAAACAAAAACGTGCCGCGGTGCCGAGGGCAGGGGCTTTGCCCTGGAAAGCATCCCGAGCTGGAGGCAGGCAGGCGGCGGTGCCCGGGGCAAGGCATGGCAGTGGAGAAGCATCACTGCCCCGGAGAGCAACATCCCTGAGCAGGGCTGGGAAGCATTTGCTCTTCGTTTCTTCAGATTTTGCTCCAAAGCAAAGACTCGTGCCAAGATCTGGCCTCGTGGCACGTCCATGGGACTTTTGGGCTCCCAGCCCTGCAGCACCGCTGCACGGGACCCTTCCAGTGCCGCGGCCGCTCCCTCCGGTGCCGTGCCGACCCCGAAAGTCGTTTTATATGGGAAAAAAAAAAGGAAAAGAGAAAAAAAAAAAAAAGAAAAGAAGTAGACATTTGAAAGGCGAAGCCGAGCAGACGCCAGTAATGTATTCACAGGCATGACACAGAATGGCAGCGTGTCATGAACCGCGTCCCCGGGGACCCGTGGGGCTGTGATATTGGCTTTAACCCACAAAGGCTCCAGTCGGTGCGTAAATTCATCAGGCTTACGGGATTGCTCTTGGACTACTGAATAATTTACGGTTCCAGAGCCCAGCCAGGTTCAGGTCATTGGGGTTCATGGGTTAATAACAGGTTTGGTTTTTGTTGTCAGCAGCTGCCTTGATAACATATGAAAGAATCCTATTCTGTTGATTAGATTTTGAAATGGATCAATTTTTAATCAGCAGAACATCTGACTCACTCAATAAGGGTAGCATTGTGGAGACAGGGCGGAGGTGCTCTTTATTTACAGGACTGTTTGCTCGCACTCGCACGCAGCTCGGCGCGGGGCTGCCCCTCCCCTCCACGTCCCCTCTCCCCAAAAGAAGTCACCTGCGTTGCCCACCGCACAGATTTCGGCTGCCAGCCAACTCCCAAATCCGCGGTGCTCCTCGGGAGAGGAGAGGGCGTGCCAAAGGCTTGGTTTCGCTCTGTTATTGATGGAAAAACACTTCCCTACCAGTGAGCAGATTTTGCCTACCCTAGCAGGGTCCCCAAAGGGACCGTGCCTCTACTTGGGGACGTCCCCAAGGGCTCAGGGGTCTCTCCGCCAGCCTGAAGGTCTCCAGCGCACACCCTGGGTGCAAGAAGCCTTCAAAGGGAGTCACTCGGCCGATTTCATCCCCACCCTTAATTCTACAAGAGCCAAATTCCCACTCGAAGTTAAATTTGGGGTGGGGATGCTATCTTTGCCCTTTTTTTTTTTGGAGTGCTCGAGGTGCAAAAGGCACCCCAAGCTCGGCGTGCTGCATCTCATCGTAACGCTCGCGTGCGTTTCTTTTCGCACAGGCGTGCATAAATTACATTTCCCCCTAAGTAGAAGCTGGTGTGTCAAAATTTCGGCCCGAAGCGAGCATTAACAACCGGCATAATGGGCCTGCCGGAAAATTAAACTCCCACCTCCCTCCCTCGCTCATTTACAGTAACAGGAAAGGTAAAAGTCTCATAAATGCAACTTGGCAAGCGGTGCCACTGGGTTAAGGGTTACTTTGGGGCTGTTTGGTGAGCGCTGAGGGATCGTTGGGAAGCCCCCTTGCTGGCAGGTATTGATATGGAGAAGTTGGTCCTAGTGGCAATTTGCATGGCTTTGCCCTGGGTGCTCTGCAATTTTAATTTTACTTTTAAAGCTTGTGCCTCCTGGCCGTCTCCTTCACCTAAACAAATATTTCCCCTCTCCCCGTGGATCATTTAAGGTCACAGCTCTGTGGGACTGTGCTACAATCGTGGTGGCAGCGGCCGGGGTGGGCGACGGATCGGTTTCTGCTAAAAACATGAGCGACGTCAGAAGGTTAAATACGCAGCTTATATCATCCCCGGCAGGTTTATTTTCGGGAGAGCAACGGGTGTCACGAGTTCCCGACTTCCAAATTCGGTTTATTTTAGTGATGGAGGATGCGCTTCTCCGGCGAGTGCCCGCTGGTTGTTTTCTGGGGCGGGTTGAGAGGAAAACATTTTCATAAAGAGGAGGGGGGCAGCTGACCTGGCTTTTATTTTTAATAACCGCTCAGAAAGCACGCGTTGCGGTGATCCATCGTGGGTGCCCTTTGGCAGGTAGCGGGGACGTGCCTGGTTTTTAGGCCTGAGAAAGGCAGCGGCTCCCCTGGTGACTTATTAACTCTCCTAATTGCCTTTGTGTTTAGCAACGAAGTAAGTAAATGAAGCGCGGATCGGAGCCTGGGCTTTGCCGTCCTTGCTCGGGCAGGAATGACCCCAAAAACGTGTGGAGGGTGCCGGGGTCCCCCCCGCGAGGTGGGAAGTGTCGCCGTGCTCCTTAATTTGCAATTTAAGGGAAGGAAGGAAGGTTGGTGCTTCGCAGCGCCAGGTTAATTTGGGTCTGCGGAGCCGTGCTGGTGGCAGTCCCAAGGCTGCCAGGTACAACCTCTTGTGTCAGGAGCAGGCTGCACTAATTGGAGCAGGAGTCACCGAGACCAGCACGTAATCTTGTCCTCCTTCCCCTTGGAGGTTTCAGCCGTTCTTCCAGGTACGAGGCTCCTACAGCTTGGGGTATTCGGGTGTGTTAGGCACAGCCTCGGGGGACACACAGGACACATTTTGGCAGGAGGCATCTTTTCCTTACCCACCCCTTCCTACCAGCACGCCTTACCTCTGCCTGGAAGGGTTTCTGCATTCGTCCCTTCTTTTTGGCTAATAATTACAGAAGAACAGAGCCCAGCATCCCTTCCAACACCGAGCAGATGGAGCATCCTGAGCCTGAGCACGCTCCTGGCTCCGGCAGTGCCAGCAGGTCCCGGGGCTGCCACAAGGCGTGTGTGGCACGGCCACAGCAGTGGGACACGGGATGGGATGTGGGATATGGGATGTGGGGTGCCACAGCCCCCTCCTCTGTCCTCGGCAAGGACAAAATGCTTGGAAAGGCGCCGGGGGTCCCCGTTGGGCTGCACGTCCTCCCCGCTCGGCTGCAAGCCAAGGAGCCGCCGCTTTTCCTGTTACAGCCGGCGTGGGGTTTTTTTGGTGACAAATACTCCGTAATGGATAATCCCAGCCCGCTACTTGAAAAAGCCATAAAAGAAAATAGCGAGAGCGCTGGCTGCCGAGCCTGCCCGAAGCTGGTTGGTGGCAAGCCAGCCGGTAACACCGCCCGCTGCACGGCCGCAGAGCCCTTCACCCAAAAGTTTTGGGCTGCTGAAGCCTTCGCAGAGGCAAAAGACCCGATCAATTGCCAGCAAAATCGCTGTCTTTCCCCATTTGGTCTCTGAACGGCCACGCTGTCTACAAATGGTGTTGTCTCCTTCCCGTCCCCACGCTGGTTTCTCATTGCAATGCCCTATTTTTTTTATTTTTTATTTTTTTTTAAGCAGCTACAATTGATAATTTAGCTTTGGATAAAGCAACCTCAGAGCTTTTATTTCTCAGAGGCCAAACATTGATGTTGTGTGAAATGGGAGCTTTGAGAAGGCTTTGTATGGAACTTAGCTTCCTGAAAAATTTATTTACTGCGACTGTGATCTGCAGGAGCGAATTGATGTTTATCTATAGTAGTTCTTGCCAGAAAAAAAAAAAAATAAAAAAAATGCATAACTGCACTTTCTTCGGAAGCCTTGAAAGGCCTTTTAAATAAGTGTCTAATAGTAGGCTCTCAATAGCAAACAGCCAGCTTGATAGACAGTGTACAGTATATTATTAACTATAAGCAGGCTTAATCTTTTTCTCATGTTTTAGAGGATGCTTTATAACCTTGTGGCCAAAGAATTCATGAGCGCCAGGTATTTGAAGCCAAGCAAAATTATACCGGCTGCTACCGCGGGGAGATCGATGCTGCTGGGAAGCGCACGGGGGCTGCGCTCTGCAGCCTGCTCCTCACCTTCACTGCTGCATCTTCCCACGGGGTGTCCTGTCCCCAGCAGGTGAGGGAAGGGGTCTCTGAGACCCCCCTGTGATATTTTGGGGTGCTCGGATATCCTCGGCTCGGTGTTGGGTGCATCCCAGCCGGGCTGGGCTTGCTGCTGGTGCTTGAGCGCATCCCGGTGGCTCTGTCACCTCTGCTGCGTGGCTGTCACCCAGGGGAAGAAGGAAGGGACCTTTTCAGAGACCTTATGGCAGGGACCTTTTGTCCTTTTCAAAGACCTTGTGGCTTTCTTGGCTGCACGGCTTGGGGTTAGGCAGCGTGCCGGAGATGGGGTCGTTTTCCTGCAGAATGGGGCTCGGGTGATTTTGGTTTTTATTCTCTGTCGTGATCGTCCCTTGGGTGAGAACGTGTCTGGGGAGCAGCTCTGAAATCCAGGCCACAAATCTATCTCAAAAAGAAGAGCTGAGTGAATGATGTGCAAATCTGCTGGTTCGAAACCAATCTCCTGAGCTCCAGAGCTCAAGGTGGGCAGGACCCAACACGGCCCAGGATTTTTTACCTTGAGCTATCCAAACCCTTGTGTTTCCATCCGCAGAGGTCCCCACGGATAATCCTCCAGCTTCCTCCTTTTCCATTTTCCTGGCAAAAGCACAAACGGTTTCCTTTGGTTTTCCTGCCTTCTTGTTTTGTTTGCTGTCAGATTTGGGGTTGAGCAGCAGCCGGAGTGGCGCAGGGATTGGGCACGCACCCGCTCTGGCCGCCTGCCCGAGCTTCCCATCGATATATTGACCGCCTGCAGCCGCCTCAGAGGGCAGGACTTGGCCCAGGGGCCCAGGTGGCAGCGAGATGGGTGATCTGTGCCAGTCCTCACCCACTCGTGTCCCCCAGCCCAGGCAGAGTTCCCCCAGGTGAGGGGCGGCCGGAGCGGAGCTGCCCAGAGCGCTCCCTCGCAGCTGTGGTTTTTTTTGCCTTTCCTCTATCGGATCCTGGGAGCGCTGGCCGGGAGTCAAGGGATCGATAGATGGTTAAGGTGATAAGTGGCTTTGCTAAAAACCAATTTTGCAGGGGGAGTTTGCAGGGAGGAGAGCGCAGAGGCCCTGCAGCCGCACCCCAGAGACTGGGGCAGAAGCTGTCCCCATCCCCGTCCCCGTCCCCGTCCCCATCCCCGTCCCACACGCAGCTCTCCTGCCCCAGCCAGACCCCGCTGTGCCACCTTCCCCCTCCTTGTCCAAGTCCCAAATGGTGGAGCCTGAGGAATATGGTTCATTTTGGGTGCCAGCCAGCGAGTTTAGGAAAATGAGTGGTGAATGTGCCGGAGGCAATGTGCAATTAATTGGTGAAACGAGCAGTGCTTGCTCAGTGCATAACTCCCAGCCAGGCTCGGAGCTGGTGGCCCTGGTGGCATTAGGGTGGCAGCATTGACACGGGTGGGACTGGTGGGACAGCACAGCGTGGGGACACCGGGGCTGCCTCCAGGCATCCCTGGTCCCACGTCACCATCCCATGTCCCACGTCACCATCCCATGTCCCACGTCACAATCCCTGGTCCCATGTCACCATCCCATGTCCCACGTCACCTTCCCATCTTTGACCCCCAGCAGCCACTACATGGGTTTGTCAGGGCAGATGGAGCTGATGACATTGGATTTATTCCTTTTTAACTAAATTTTGCAAATCTTTTTGCTCTGTGGGGATGCCAGTGCCACCTCCCCTGGAAGTGGTGGTGATGGCAGGGCTGGGTCCGTGCATCCTCTCCCAGTGGCTCTGCTGGGAGCCCCAGCAGCACCCGGCTGCTGCCCTGGGTTTGCACAGGTGGGATGTCTCAGTGCTTCCAAAAAATGGCATGTTTTTATTTTTTTTTTAAACTTTCAGGATTTTTGTTTCAAATTCTCTTTTCTCAGCTTTTACATTTGCTTTTGTGCCATTCCTCGTTACTACACTGCTCCGTTGCGCACAAGCAGCAACAACGCCCCGCAGCCGCCTTGCAAACTCCAGCCAGAACCCCCTGATTATTTTATTTTATTTTTTTTTTAATCATAGGGGGGAGGCCATTTGTGGATGCTGATTGATTGAAACATCTTATCTCCCGTAGTCAAAGTGTCTCCGGTTGGCGCTGTAATGAAATAGTTTGACGCTTTGACACAAGTGTCAAACACTTTTCCGACAGCACAAACAGCAGAGGCTTTGATCGAGGTGTCAAACCGTTTCCATTACCACAAGCAGCCACCCCTTTGATCTGGGGAAGGAGATAAGGGGTTGCAATCAGGACTAAGTAGCAGCTGCTCTTAACGATTTTAAAAAATAAGAAAATATGCAATAATTGAATAGTTAAGCTGTTATGTCGTGTTATAAAGGAGTCCTCGTGCCGTGGAGCGAAATAATGTAGGCGTAGCACTAATGGCAGGAGAGATAAACGGGAGTGAATGCTCCTAAACTAAAAAAATAATGATAAAAAAGGAATCTTTTATTTTGGGAGGTGTTCAGAATCGGTTTTCCCAGTATTTCAAGCGAGAACATCTTCAGAAATGCCTTTTTTCTGGAGGAAATGAATCCTGTTTTTCACGGCTGTGGCATTCTTGGTGAAGGAAGACGCGCAGCATGGGGGGGCCGTGGGAGGTGCCGGGGCTGCGTGGGGCCATTTCTTCCCCAATTTTGAGTAAAAATGGATCAAATTCCTCCCTGGTGTGGCTACATTGGCATTAGGCAGGCTGGCAGCAGGTGAATTTGGGCCAAGTGAGTCCAACTAAAAGCCACAGCACCTGTCTGAGCGCCAGGCTCGTAAGCAAACGCCGCATGAGCAGCTGAAGAGAATTTAGGTGAGACGCTGAAATTAGCAGGTTACAGCAAATAATTAGGTTTCTGCACCTCCTCCTCTCCCCCCTCCTCTGCATGGACGTTGTCTCTCTACGTTGGTCTTGTCGCTTTGGAAATTTTGCTGTTAGTGGCTGGTTTAGAAATGTTTTCCCTGCAGACATCTGCCCCCGGGTGTCCCAGCAGCGGGGTGTGGGATGTGCCGTGGGGAGCGCCGTGTCCCCTGTCCCTGTCCCCGTCCCCTTGTGGGGCTCAGGGGATGTGTGGCCCCATCCTCCCTCTGTTGGAACAGGGACAGGGGCTTGATCTCCGCCAGGACACGTGGTGGCTGGTCGAGGAAAGCAAAACCCGACCAACTCAAAAGGCAGCGCGTGGGAGATGCTCTCTGTCGGCGGAGCGAGTCGCCGAATTTAATGCCAGGAGGCTCTGAGAGCAGCACGGGCTGCATCAGGGCACGGCGAGCCTGCGCTGGAGATTAAACCTCACATTTCATTTTTACACACTGCGCTTAATCCAATAATGATCCCGCGGTACAAACGGCAATAATATCTTTCAGCATAGTTAATCAGAATAGACTTAATGCTGTCACTATTTATTAACCTTTGTTGAAAAGCAAGAAGTTTCCGTACTAATCTGTGATTGTGGCTCTTGTCAGGCTCCAGCAAGTGCAAACCAGCTTTGGCATTCGGTGTGGCTGGGGGGGACTCAGCGCCGAGTGAAACGCGAAGCCCTCGTCCCTGGGATGCTGGGGACATGGGGGGGAGGCTCCCAAAAACCACACTCAGGGGTCTTTTCCCTCGTCCCATCATCAGCTCTGTGTCAGCAGGGCCAAGGGCACGCACGGAGAGGTTTTGCCATCCCCTGTTCTCCCGTCGCTGAGCCCAGCCTGTGCTGGAAGCGGCTCGTCGGAGCACCTGGAATTAATGAGGCAGCTTGGTGCTGGGCAGCAATCGATGCTTCCTGCATTAATTGCGCTGTGTTCCAGCTTTGTCTTCTTATTCTGAGTTATGTAGTTACAGCCAGAGATGTCTCTCTTCGGCAGCAGCCCTCGGTCCTGGGGGTCCTGCTCTCTGTGCCTGCCCTGCCTCGGTTCCAGTGGCACGGTGCGGCAGAGGGGGGTGCCTTTTGACCGTGTTTCTGCCCAATTTGCAACTGCTTTTTGCTGCCCTCGTGGTGGGCGGGGTGCCTGCCCCTAAAGGTCCCGGCAATGAGAGCGGGGAGGACCCACAGGAGCTGTGGCCTCGTGGCGAGCACAGGGGGACACGGCCCCAATGGCTGGGTGGGACATCGCCCTCTTGTCCCTTCTCCCTCTTGTCCCTTCTCCCTCTTGTCCCTTCTCCCTTGTAGAACAGGGAACCAAAAAGCTCTACACAAACAAACCCCAAAACGCCCACTTTCTCCCCAGTTCCATCATCCCACATCCCCAGGAACCTGCTCACAAAGCATCCACGGGACGTGGTTGGCGGCTCACATTTTGGGGGCGTCAAGCTCTGTCCCCTGGGCTGGTGATGGACTCGCCGTGGTGGCTTTGGGTTGCAGAGGCAGGGACTTGGGGTCTTTTTGGAAGATTTATTCCAACAATCCCCACTGCTGGTCCCAGCTGTGGTTTGTAGCTGGAGGCGGGTGGGAGGACGGGGCTCGGCCTCTGATGGAGGCTGAAATCTCCTTGCGCATGGGTTTGGGTTTGCTCTTTTGGCTTTTTAGCAGGATGATTTGGGATTTCTGTCACAGCATTCACATGGATCGAGAGCACCCCTCCCAGCCCCTCAGGGCTGTGGTCCCACTCCTTCTCGCCTCTTATTTTTAGGCTGGGCTGGCACCGAGTGTGCTTCGCTCTTTGCTTGGTCGCTTGGCCAGGTGCAGCTGTTTCGCATGCAGACACAAGAATCCCGCTTTGCTAACATCATTGAAGCCTAAACATGGTATTTATATTTTTAGCAAATTGTTCTTTATGGTATTGATTTACATGTAATGTAGTCCTTGCATGAATAACTACTATAAATCTGGGAGCATTTATCATCCGAAGGAGCTGCAAACTCAGTCAAATTCTTTATTTGTTAGACACGATTATGGAGCTCGAACTGCAAAGGTAGAGAATAAAACGGGCACCATATTTTCTGTAAACAGCTCGGAGTTTCTTGCAGCGAGCTGATGGATGCGTGCTAAGAGGTAAGGGTTAAGATAATTTGGCGAAATGAAAAAGTATGGAATAAATTACAATAAATGGAATCTTTGATCTGGACTGTCGATATCAGCGATGGCGCATGAGTGGGTATTTTCTTCCTAGCCAGAGAAATTAACTTTTGAACTTAATGGCTCCAATCTTTTTCTCCTGACTTTCATCCTTTGTGCTGACGGGCAGCGGGGACAGGCGGTTATTTGTTACCCTATTGATAGCCGAGCGCAGGAGAGCCAGGCTTTGTGTGCCCGGGGCTTACAGAAACTACTTCCAGTCTTGTTCAGGTTTTGTGAAGCAGCGGTCATAATAAATAGAAGGGAAAAAAAAAAAAAAATCCCAACCCCTTGTCCCCGTTGTGCCTGGGCTACGTGGAGGTCTGGAGCATTTCTGCTTCTAAACTTGGCCGTTTAGGAGACTGTGGGCTATCCACTTGGGACTTTTGAAAAGGCTTTCACAATAACTCTTGAGAGCTGATGCCTTTGGTCCTTAACTTTAATTTAAAATAAAGAAATCTGCCCCGTCCCCCTCCCCCTGCCCCATTATTCAGCCTGAGGCTCTTTGCCACTCGCTTGTGGAGCGAAGATGCGCTAAGCTCCCGGAATTTCTTAGGAAGAAATTTATTTCTTTTTTTTAATAGAAGGAAAATCAAGTCAACGCTCGAGAGCGTACGCAGCAGTTTACCGCCATAGGAGGAATTAATCAGTCTATAAAGTTCAAAACGTACAAAGAGGGAAAAAAAAACACCCCGACTGATCAAACACGAGGCTCTTCTCTGAGATGCGAAGATAAAAGCCTTTTCCTCCGCACGCTTCCCCGCTATTGGCAGCCAGTGGGGTCAAGATATATTTTTTGTTGTTGTTATGGAAAGCCAGAGATAATTAATGTTGTTGAAAGAGGACTCTGGGTTCGGCGTCTGGCAGGCGAGCCCCCGAGTCTGGGATCTGGCAAAGCCGCGGCGAGCGGAGGGAAAGTTCCCCGCAGAGGGAGCTGCCGATGTAACGGAGCAATAAATAACACGGGGAGATAAAAAAAAAAGCCCCTTTGGAAAGCGCCGTGGAGCTGCTGCTGCGCCGGGACGGGGCTCAGACCGTGGGGTCCCACCCGTGCCACGTCTCCGTGGGGTCCCGCGGGACCAAATTCCTCCAAACCCTGGCACCAGGAGGTACCCCAGGAGGCTCCACGGCCCCGTTTGCCTCATGCGTGATCTCTCCCGGCTCCTGCAGCTCGTTTGGATGCGTCCTGTTAGGGCGCTGGTGCTGAACCTGCCCTGATAATCGATAGACGAATGGTCACCCGAGCCGTTCCTGCATCTCTTCTATCAAAGCCGTGACAACGAGAGATCAAGACGTGAGCGGGGCAGGCTCATACATCGAACGCTATTTAAAAAGCAGGATGAATTAATTACCGCCGTTAATGACCGGGGATAGACTTCAGGAGGCTGCAGCCAACGTCTGGGAGCCTCGAGCGGGGAGAAAACCACATTGGGGAGCCTCCGCCCAGCCCGGTCCCCGAGCATCCCACGGGCACGCCGCCGAGACGTGCCCTCCACGTGGGGCTGGGTTTGCCCCATCCGGCCGCTTCCTCGGCTCCCGCTAATTAGCATTATTTTTTAATTGCTTGGGGGCATTGCTGTCCTTTCCCAGCCCCTGTCGGAGGATGCGGCGGAGCTCACGGCCCCGTGTCCGTGCCGGTTATTTGTTCTGCAGCAGCACCAGAGCTGCTCTCAGACAGGGCTTGTCAGCTGTAAAAGACACTGGCAGATTTTATTAGTTGACAGAAGGGTTGGTTTTTTTTTTGTTTTTTTTTGTTTTTTTCCTCGTGAAAATATTAAAAAGTCATTTTAGTTTAGAAACCTAATTTTAATTTAGTTAGGTTTTAATTTAATTTAGGTTTTAAATTCATTCTGCGGCAGAACTCAATTTTTCAAGCGTAATTTGATGCCGTCAGTGGCCATAATATTTAATGCCCTACCTATAAATTGCAGGGATGGCTCTGAGATGATTTACAGGATCCAGGCTGATGGGGCCGCTGGATGAGGCCGTGTCCCAGCCCCACACATTGCCCAACACGGGAGAGGACAGGAGGAAGGGGATTTATCGCGGCGGCTGCTGCCGTTACTGCCAGGAAACGGGAGAATTATCGAAGGGATTGAATTATCAGGAAGCAGCACTTGTAGTTACCTGGATCACCTGCAGCCGGAGGGGATTTGTGTGTTTTGTTTTTTTTTCCCCCATTTTTCAAATCAGGAGAGGCCCCCGTGGAAGGCAGCGGAGTCGCACGAAACGCCAGCCCGGTTGAATCCATCCGTCCAAGCGCTCCGTCTAATTACGGGACGAGGGAAGTCTTCAGAGCATGTATCGAGCATTATAAATGGGGATAAGATGATTCTGGTAATGGCTTAATGAAACAGGTGAGGTAGTTGGGTCTGTCTGCCCGCGTCCCTGGGCCGCAGCCAGATTGATTTGGCAGGGAGCAGCCCCCCGGGTGCTCGTGTTGTTACACATCGGAGCGCGTGTCCATTAGGAGCCTTTGATTTTCCTCCTGCTTTTGGCTCCCGAGTAGCAGCCACTGGCTCATTTCATTAGCTGCAGGGTACGCCGCACCCCGGGAAGTTCTTGCAAGGTGGAATTTGTTTCTTTTTTGGGGAAAGAAATGGCCACTTGCAACCTCAAACCCACGGCAGACTGAGCCAGGTGGGGAAGGGCTTTGGAGAGCGATGGGCAGCAGGAAGACAGTGGGGACCTCAGCATCCCATAATGGCTGAGATGTCAGGGATCTCCTGGTCCCTCTGGTCCCACATGGCCCCATCAGGGCCATACAGAGTGGGGTGCCCAGCACCACGTCCTGGTGGCACTGGGGGATCTCCAGGGAGGAGAACCCACAACCCCTGAGCAGCTGGTCCCGGTGCATCCACTTCCACCTCTGTCCTTGGGGGTCTCCAAACCCCAGCGGGATGTGGTCCAAAATGATCCAGCTTGGTGGGTGGCTTGGGCTGGTCCCTCCCAAGCTGCATTTTTCCCTAAATCTGTGTTTCTGTGCTCGTGTGGAGCAGGATGCCTGCAGTGGCTCCGAGCAGCCTGGTGGCATTTGGAGCCTGGCTCCGGTGGAGCTGAGGTGCCCGGCGTCCCCTCTCCCTCCAAACCATTTGATGCTTTTGGTCAATTTTAACCCAATTACCGCAGACGTATGCATTGCAGAGAGATTAACTTCTGCAAACTTCCACCAACATCGGCCTCGGGCTGCCAGAGCAAGAGATCTGAGGCTCTCATCCTCTAGGGAGAGCGAGGGGCGCGAGCACAGCCGTGCTACGAGACGCCGGCGAATCCACAGCGGCCACTGCTATCTCCAGGCTGCCTTTGGGCTCCCGCGGGGTCTGGATGCCAAAAAGGCCCTGCTCAGAGAGGGGCGGCCGTGGCGGCGCCGAGGGCGAGGTCCCTGCGCCCCTCCGGGGTGCCCGTCCCCGCCGGCGAGATGCCACCGCGTCCCCCGGGTTGTCACGGCTACTGACGCATGGGACCCCGGGGAGTGGGCTGGGAATTAATGGCAGCCCCGGATAAAGGATTCCTGTCTCGGCCGGCTTGATGGATTACATTGATGTGCCATTTGTCATACTGTAATTGTTCTGGCAAATGTAATACCCACTAGTATAAACATTGTGCTGCTTTGCTAATAAAACCGAAAATAGGAAGAGAAAGGATGATGCAGTGCTGTGTGCGCTCCAAGAGACGCCGCCCCCTCGCCGCGCTGCCACGGCGCTCTTCCTCCCCTCCTGCCCTCCTCCTCCTCCTCCTCCTCATCCCATTGGGATCCTGGTGGGTGGTGGGAAGGGTCAGGGCCCCCTCCTGCCAGCCCCGGGTCCCCCCCAGGCTCTGGATGCTCGGGTCCTCGTCCCCAAAAGCACAGCTTGGGGTGCCGGCGGCCATGCCCATGCTTGGGATGAGGCTGATGGAGCAGAGCCCCAAAATCCCGACCCATCGGGGTCTTCTCCCATTTAGATCATAAGGAAAACCCAAAACCGATGGAGGAGGAGGAACAGGAACCCCCTCAACACCTCTGTGAGGCCCCCACAAGCCTGGGCTGCTTCAGAGGCGTCGCAGTTCCTCCGATTGTATCTCCAAGTGTTTTTAAAGTTTATGCTTGACCTGATTCACAGAAAAAAAAAAAAGATAAACACCCTTTCTGTGTTTGCAGTCATATGTAATTTTTATCTCTTGACCTTTAAACGTAAGCAGCAGTAAAATGAAGAACTATGGCAGTCATTTAACACCCTGCCTGTACTAACTGGTTTCTGCCTGTGAGCCGTGGTTTTAAATTGGCTAATGCAGAATACTTGCAGAGCTAATAATAATTCAGATTACTCCTGTCAGCTATTCCGGTTTCATGGGTAATTTAGTAGTTGAATAAATTTTTAAAAAAATTCATTCGTTCCCATGCACTGTTATGAATCAGTAGATGGTTTACCATTGGCAGCAGTAACTGTAAGAAGATTTAAATTGCTACTGAAAAGGATTTGAGTGAAGGTAATGTTTTATAATGTTCTAAGCCATATGCACTACTTTCAGGCCTCATCAGTTTTACATTGATTCCTAGTGAAGTGTTTAATTGCATCATGAATGCAATATAATTCAGTTCTTTTTGCTAATATGGTATATATCTCAAAGTGATATACAGCACTGACAGTGAGGACTCGGGATTTTCTTAGGGTTTTCGAGCACGCGGGGTGCGTGCGGCTGCAGGCGCTGCACCTCGCCATCAGGCTGGGAGCTCTTTGCTCCGGGAAACTTCTCGGCTCCGGCATGGGTTCGTGTGCTGGAGTTCCCCAGGATGCGTGCGTGGGCACCAGCAGGGAGGTGCTGCACACACACACACGTGTTTGACGTGCCCGTCACACACCAGGGCTGCTCACCGACACCCAACAACCCGTGTGGTGCCGCAACTCCTTTATTCGTGCCGGGTTTTCCTGCAGGGTTTTCTTTCTTGCAATCTTTGCGACTTTATCAGCAAATCGAGGGCTGCCCTGCCCTAATTCCTAGGCGATGCAAGGATTTTGCCACGTGGAAAATTCAGCTTCAGGTGAATTTCAGCCCGTGGATGCTGGGGGTGCTTTTCCCTCCACCCGGCGGTGCGTCTGCAGCCCTTTTGGGGTGCTTTTGGGATGTTGTCTCTCAGGGGAGCTGCTGCAAGTCACCTCCTCAATAATTCAGCCTTTTTTGGTGCTCCACACCCAGCTCAGTTCGACGCAAATGGGAAAAGCTCCCTGGAGCCCGAAGGGATCTCTGGGGCGCTTGGTGCAATCCAGCTGGCGTCCCCATCCCATGGCACGGTGCCAGCTCGGAGCTGGGGCAAGGGGCTGGGTGGTTTGTGGGGTGGCTGGGGGCAGTGGCTGGGTGGTGAGGGCAGGATCTGGCCCCACACTCAGAGCCTTCCCACCAGCAGCTCCTCCTTCACCCCAGTGCTCCCCTCCGAAAGCCACCGGGGCAGGGCTGCGCTCCCGTCGCGGACCCGCACGCGATGCCAAAGTCACCGACGCGATGACGCTTATATATCATGTTAGAGGAAATGAATACTAATTCAATACGAACTACTAATTCAGTAGAACAGAAAATTGCCGAGAGAATAGAAAATTGCTGAGCGCGCCGAACCTCGGCATCGCTCGAAGGAAACGCTTTGGCTGCACCTCCCCGTTTCGGGAGCTATTTTCGGTGCTGCCGGTGGCACACTTGGCTGGGGCGGCGCAGGGCGCACCGGTGCCAGGATGGGAGCAGCTCCAGCCCTGGAGTCCCCTCAGAGCCCCCCACCAAGTTTCCCAGCTTGGGGAAAATTCTCTTGCCCTCTGCTTTCAAGCCCAGGGCTCGCAGCAAGGGGTAGGAGACTCGAGGTGGGATCTGCGCCCTCAGATGCGGCGCACGGGGTTGGTTTTGGGAATATCGGTCATGTGCCGTGTTCAGGGCGAGCCGTAACTGGGACTCGTGTGGTTTCTGCACTGAAATGCTAGGGGAGTCTTATTGTATTAGCAATTCCCCATCAGATCCTGTCATATTAGTATTGTATTGTATTAGTATTTGTTTCCACTAATGTGATGTGAAAGTTGCTAATACGATAAGACTCCTGCATTGTATTAGCGAAAACAAATATTAATATGATAGGATGGAAAATAGCTAATAAGAAAGTAAGTTGCTAATCCGACGTGATGGATCTCCGGCACGAGCTGCCTGCTGCTCTCCTGTACTTTTCCAGGAGTGCCCTGAGCCCGGCTCAGAGGGAGCAGGGAAGGAGCTCAGATGCGTGGGGACGGGGTCACTCCCGCATTGATGGGGGCTTGGCTGCAGCCAATGTTGGGGCAAACACGAATTTATGGGGCCGAGAGGCCACGGTGCGCCCATACCGGCTCCTGCCAGGTTTTTAAGAGCGTGTCCGACTATGATGCTACGTAACAAACCCTTTCCCAATTATTTTTTTTTCCAGCCACCTGAGCACAATATCAATTTCCGACATCGAGAGGCAGGGTAGGTGAGCCAGAGCTAAACACAAATAAACATTAAACAATTATTGGAATTTGGGTTCATTTTAAAAAACCAGCAGGGCTGAGGGAACGAGCCACCTATTAGCTGGGAAAAGCGATGGGGCTTTTTAACAACATGCTGTTTCTTGGCGGAGGCTGGGATTTGGGCTGCACGCGCGGTGGCAGCCCTGGATGTTATTGATTAAAGATGATGGAGCAGCAGCGCAATTAGATCCCAGTTTGTGCTCGCTGCGGTGGCACCGCCGGCCTCCCGTTTGTCTGTTTGGTTGCTTGGCTGCCCGGGGTTTCTCCTCCTCCGGTCTCGTCCCGGTCAGGATGCTCGGGGTGGGGACAGGGACTTGGCTTGGTCTTGGTGCCAGCCTTCAGATTCTGGGGGTGGAGATGTTTTTAATTGCTTTTTTTTTTGTACATAATGGTGATTCCAGAAGTGCCTCTCCCTGGCATTGATGCAGATAACAGGGGAATATTTTGGGAGGACGCGAGCAGCCCGTGCCGTGTCTCCACACCAAGCCCACAACATTTCCCCCAGCTGGGGCAGATCCAGCCCCACGGTTCCCCAGGCAAAAACGCGGGGAATTGGGGCTTTTAGAGCATTTCCAGAAAATTCTGAGCAGGCCCCAGGGGGATGGCGCAGAGGTAGCGGGGCCGGGCTGTGCCACGCGGCGCCGCGCGCAGGAGCGAGCGGATGGCTCGCGGGGAGCGTGCATCTCGGAATCAGTCTATAATGCAATCAATTCTGTATATCCCTAGTGAAACAGCAACATTTATTTAACGTCTTTTATAGAGCAGCTGAGTTTTATCACAAATCACATTCCATTTCTATTCATCAGGGACCCCTTGAAGGCTAAAATGCACTTACTTTCCTCCGAGGAAGTTTACCAATTCTTCAATAAAGACCCATTTGCCTCCGTATGTAAAATTGACACATTTATTGAATATTAAACATTTGTTGGGTTCTCGTGCGCTTCTTTCGACTTTATCTGCTGCCCTTAAAAGTCGTTAGGGGAAGGATACATCAAAGTTGCAATAAAGGCTTGTTTATGGACGGGAAGGAGAGATGCTCCGCATCGCCGCAGGGGCTGGGTTATCCCATTTGTGTGGAAATCACCAAGATTTGGGCGTTTTGGATGTCAGTGGTAACGCTGGGTGCTCGGAGCAGCCTGTCTGTCCTTGGCAGACACTTGACATCGTTTGTCTCTGGTTGCTCTAAAGGACTTTTTGTGTATAAAAGCTGTTTCTGGTGGTGTGAAGGTCGGGGTTGTGCCGCGGTGCAAGGCAGAGCGCTCTCCACCGGAGTCAGTCCAGCTAATTAGCAGGAGGTCCAATAAAACAAGTTTTTCTTTTATCACTGTTACCAAGTGCCGTTGTAAATCAATTAAAATGTATTCTAGTAATTCTATTTTTTTTTCCCTGCCCACTCCGGGCTCTTGTTTAGGGAAATACGGAGCCATTAGCAGGATCCCGTGTACATCCGTGCGCGTGCTGGAGGCGGGAGGGGATCGACCCGTTGCGCTCTGGCACGGAGCACACGGTGGTGATACGCAGGAGCACACCGCTCCCCGTGGTCCTCCACGAAGCCACCAAATCCGCTGGGGGAGCTGGGGGAAGGCACGTGGGTTTGGAAGGGTCTCCTCCTCCTGGAAACACCGAGGTTGTTGCCGATGGGGATCCCAATAGCCACGGTTTTGTATTGCTGAGGATGGAGCTGCGTCCATCCAGCACAGTCCTGGAGGTGTTTTGGGGTAATATTGACCCAAGGAGATGAGAGAGGGATGAAAAATAAAAAACTGAGGATTCCCAGCCTTTCTGCAAGCCCTCATTTGCTAATATGGGAAATTGCAAATGGAAATAAGGAGCATTAAGGTTGAGATTTGGGGTTGTTGGGGTTAAGGACTTAATGGTGTCTCTTGCATGCCTCGGGTGCAGGTCTGCAGGACAGGTCCGATCCCTGCAATATGGGGTCCCTACTTTGCCACGATCACAGCTCAGTCTCCAGGTGCTGGGTTATAATGCTGGGCTGGGAAATTAGGATTTCAGAGCTGAGCTACCCCAAATTGCCCCCAAAGGAGGAACAAACGGGTGTGCAGAGGGGCTGGGCACCCCCAGCCTCCCCTCCAGCCCCTCCGTGCAGAGGACGAGTAGGTGACGCCGGCCAATTTTAGGGGCCCCTGTCCACGTTAATTTATAAAACAAGCTGGCCTAATAAATGTCACCTAAATAGAGCTCCAGGAATCGTAGCTCATCTTGAGTGCACAATAAACATAATATACGGCTGCCTCTCCGAGCAGGCACCCAGCACCGCGGCCGCCTGGCCGGGCGGCTCGGCTCTGCCACGATTTTCCACCCGCTTTTATTTTTCCTTCTCCATCCTTGTGAGAAGCACTTGGAAAATGCTGGCGTGATGGGAAAATGTTGGCGTGATGGGAAAACGTTGGCGTGATGGGCTTCTCCTTCTCTGCCTGTGGGATGGTGCAAACGAAAGCCTTCGGTGGCGGAGGGGACACCGGGGTGGTGGGAGAGGATTTTGCCCCACGTCGGGTGGATGTGGGCAGGGGATGGGTTTTGGGGCTGCGTGTGGGCACCGTGCCCCGGCGAGTGCCTGGCACTTTGGGGTGCCCCTGGTGGGAGTGATCCGAGGAGAAAACGTCAGAAAATGGCTCTTTGTAAAAAAAAAAATAACCTTCCCGGTGCACCGGGAGGCTCTGCTTTATGGGTGAGGGAAAGTGCTTAAAATGCTTAGAGGGAATAAACAGCTTTTAATGAAGTTACATTGCCACATAATGGGTATCATAAAATTGCCTTCATAGTACAGGGTCCCAGGATGGCTTTTATTATTGACTGAGCTGGAATCCTGTCTGTAAAGCTCCAGCAGCTGCGGAGAGGCGAATGCAAAGTCTTCTTAAATTACCTGATTGAAATAACTGGCAAATATTCTGCTTTGCTGCTTTGCGGAAGGCAAAGCTGCCTTTGGGGTGGTCTGTCAGCCCTGGTTTGCAGATCCTGAAGAACACAGGAGTTTCATTGCAGCAAAACAGATGTTCATCTTGTTTCTCTATCGGCTGTTTGATGAGAAATTTATTGCTCTTCTGCTGGGCTGGAGCTCCTCTGCTGCGGAGTCTATTAGCCAGCCCGGGAGCTGGCGGGAAGCCAGGCAAGCAGTGTTTTGATGAAACCCATGAAAGCCCCGGTTCGAAGGCGCCAGTAATAATGCATCGGCTAGACTCTTCTGATTGGGCAATTGATTGCTCTGATTTGATTTATTGATCAATACCCTCAAATTTGGCGTCTGAGAAGCTGAACTAATCTTTAACTGCTGCGAACATCTCTGCCTGGTGGAGAATTAGAGCTGATAAGGAATGTATGAAAGGAATCTGAGCTTATCTTAATCACACAGTGCCCCGGCACTGCCTGTGCTGAGAGGGAGTAGATGTGTGCAGAACACAATCACCAGGCAGAACAGAGCAGATCTATAAATTGATGGAATTCAAAGCCTCCAGCATCGATTACCATTATAACAAACAGTGGCGCGCTGAATGTCTGATTATTTTTAGACAAAGATTCTGTGCTCTCAGCAGCAATTTTGCTGATGCTGTCACTGTGTCAGATGTCTGTTGTTGATTGCAATTAGATGCAATACAAAAAAAAAAAAAAAATTTAAAACTATCTCTGCCTATAGTTTTATTTCCACTTATTAAATCTCCTCCTTTGTTTGCCTCCTCCTAATGTCTGCAGCTGGATGAAATATTGCATTACCAGAAGAGATCTCTTATATTCAGTTGGGTATAATCACTTTACAGATCATTGGATTATATCTGATATGCTTCAGATAATCCTGGGGAAATGTGGGACATTTACTCTGCCTTGTTTAAATGCGCCCTGCTTTAGGCTTTCGACTACAAATCTGCATAACATTGGGGTGTTGCAAACAGCTCCACAAACCTCCGAATGATCTAATTCTGTTAAAACACCGATCGATTCCCCATGACGTCGTTCATCCTCCCGGGCGGTGCCGGAGGTCCAGTGTGGCTCCCCGGTGCTTGTCACATTTTGGAGCCGTTTGTGGGGGGCTCCTGGGCCAGAAAGGTGAGGCTGCCCGTGGGGCACCCCACCGATGACCCATGGCCACATTTTGGGATCCATCAGTGCAGATGCAGCTTGCAAGGGACGTCTTTGCCTCGTGCTGAGTCCCCTGGCTTTGTCCTGCAGGGAGCTCGGCTGTCCCCTGGGCTCTGCGCCTGCAGGGTGCTGGTGCAGGATTTCGGGGGGGTTTCGTGGCTTTATCTCATCCCATCAGGGCTCAGGGGACCCCGGCACAGAGCCTGGCCATGGCCCTGGCCTGACCCCGGAGAGCTGGAGGTCGCCTCTTGAACCTGACCCCACCTCGCGCAGCCACGTGCGGCTCCCGGGCTCGATGGAGAAATGCGGCGCGGCGGAGGAGTTATGCGCTGCTGGCAGCTGGTGTTTTCTTTCTTTGGGAAATCTAATATATTGATTAGCTTTCTTCAGAACAGCATCAATAAAGCGTATAATGGCATGGCTGGTGCCTGCGGCGTCTCCTCCCCTGGTCCGAGTCCCCTTGGAGCCGGGAAGCCTCCGGCGGCGGACCTTGGCCGCTGCTCGCACGGCTCCGCGGCCCCTTCCTGGCAGCGAAGCTCTGCCCGGCAGGCGTGCTCGGCTGGGCACCCTGCTCCTTGGCCTTCCTCCTCCTCCTTCTCCTCCTCTTCCTTCTCCTCCTGTGCTGCTGAGGGTGCTCAGGCAAAGCTCAGGCTCCAGCTGTGCCATGGGGCACGGTCCCGCTGCGCTCCTGCCGTCCCCATCCCCGGACAGCCGGTGTCCCCGAGCTGCTGTTACGCACGGTGGTGGCACCGGTGGTGGCAGATACCACCGGGGGCTTGTCCCCCTGGGGGTACAGCCTCTGGGAGCAGATTGTCCCCAGGGATTGGGCTTGGATCCCCAAATCACAGGGGCTGCTGCTCCAGGCCCTCTGTCACCGCCAGTAAGACGGAAGGAGATCCATTTTCCATTAGTGTCTAAGAGAGTTTAGAGGGGTTTTTATTGTTGTTTTTGTGGTTTGGTTTCTTTCTTTTTTTTTTTTTTTTTTTTAAAGCTGATTGATTGTGATAATGAATGGATCCCAGAAATAGTCCGGAGCGGCGGCGTGGGGCCGGTGGCTGGATTTAAAGTCCTCGTTGGCGCTGAACCCTCCTAACTATTTCTGTCAGGCTGGAGCAGCTTTCATCTGTAAAATATGCAGGGGGGAAAGCAGGATCTTATTTAGCACCCTCCTAAGCACCGGGCTGACCTCAGATGCCAGTGTCTTTAGGAACGGATGTCTTGCACTTGTCAGGAGCCGCGTTATATACTGCTGGTTTATTTATTTCTCCTTGGTTCACTGGACAGCGAATCCTTCCCAGGAACGCGGCCCGAGCCACCACGCCGCGCTTGTCAAGATGCATCACGCTCCAAGACAGCCCGGTCCCAGCCCGATCAATCTTGCGGCTGCTTCTGCTTCGCTTTCCAGCTCCCTCAGTTTGCTTTTCCGGGCTTTTTTTGGGACCTCGGGTCCGGCTGTCGGGGTATTTGGGGTGTGCCGGGGGAGCCCAGCAGGGATGGAGGTGGCCGGGCTGCACCGCGCCGCTGCGCTCCCTCGCTATCGACTCGCTTCGGAGAGAGGTTTTGGGGGAAAACTGACAGCTGATGACTATGGGAAGATGTTTTCAAAAGGAGAAACAATTTACAATAATTAGAAATTTATAAAATGTCTTTAAACATGGTGGTAATAGGGATAAGAAAACACTTGCTGCAATGTAATCAGTTATTAGCAGCTGATCATTTATCTGGATGGATAGTTGCTGCTGGTACACGAGACACGTAATAAAAGGACTCTTGATTAACTAATTTGAATATCTTTTGAGAACAAATTCCGAGTTCTCTTTTTTCTCCATTGTAACGGATCCGTACATCTGCGAGATAAACACTGAATGAATATGGAAATGAATATGCTGCTGGAAGTGGAGCCCTCGAACGCCGCCGGCACGGCCGCCCCTGGCCGGGTGGCAGCGGGGGCGCATGGGGACGCTGCAGGGACAGGGCAGGACCGGGCTCCCCACCAGCCCCCATCGCCATAAATCCCACCCTGACATCCTTCCCTGTCTGCCAGGAGGGGAACGGGGTGGCAAAATACCCATCTGGGGGAGCTGCCCACCAGCAGCCACCAGTATAACCCGTTGGATAGCAGCCCTGGAGAGATATCTTTATTTTTTTTTTTTAGCACGGCCTTTTCGTGTCTTCCCGGGAATGGAAATCTACCGCACGTCCCCAATCTCTGCCCTTTCCGAGATCCCATTGCAGCTGTTCTGATAACGCGCTGAGAAGCCCGATCCCATTTCAGGCAACCACATCTAGTGGCTGGGCTCGCCCATTTCTCCTTTTCCCCAGCCCGTTTCTCCTTCGGGCTCCATCCCTGCCCCTGCCCTGGGGATGTGGCTCTGGCTCCATCCCCGCCAGGTGCCTGGCACAGCTCGGTGATGCTCGGAGCTGCCGGCACCTCTCCTCCTCGCCCTGTGTGCGCCGCAGCGAGGAGCTGAGCCCGCCTGGCTCGAGCTGCAGTTTACAGGTGATTAAACCCAGCTCGGCGAGGATTCGAGCATTAATATTGATGCGCAAGTTTTTAATAAAATATAGGTAGATGGAGAAAGAGCTATCGATTCCTATAGGCCTGGTATTTCTGCCTTTCTCCCGTTTTATTGTCACGGGGAAGGGGTGATGTAGCGGTGAACGTGAGACGAGGACGTGGGGAGAGGAGGCTGCGGGCACGGGATGCGCCGGGGCCGTGCGGAGCCGCAATCAAGCCCGCGTGGCCGCCCCGCGATGCCGGCCCCGATTGAGCCGTGCTCGATGCAGATAATTAAGGCATGATTGGCGGCCCCTCCCCAGGCAGCGGGGATGCACGGGGAGGCTTTTTCGGCTCGCTCGGCTCCCACCGGCTCCCCCCAGCCCCCCGCGGCCCCAGACCCGCTCATAAAAGCTGGCTCTGCAGCCCGAGCTCCTGCGCCGCCCCGAAAGGCCGTTAAAAAGATGCTGACGGCCGTTTTTCACTCCCTGCTTCTCTGTATACACACAGGACCCGGTTTTTATCTGCTTTCTCTCCAATATTTTTTTATATAACAGTGAAATATTTATATTGTCCAATAAAAGGCGGTAAGCTCGCAATCTCTCACGGATTCATTGGAGACCGGGAGCTTCATTGTATGAATTTTACACCCAGCAGTGACCCCTGATAATTGACTCCATACATCTTTAGCATCACGGATTTACATAATACGTAGGGGATGATGGATGGCTCGGGTAACCCCGCCTGCCTGGCAGCACGGCTCCTCCTGCCCGCATCGCATCGCATCGCACCGCGGCGCGGCCGGGTGGGATTTTGGTGATGCCGAGCAGCTTCAGCCCCTGCAGTGCTTTGGCTCCGTGCCCACCTTGGTGGGAGCACAGTCAGTGTCCTCCCGGGATTTGGGTGATATGAGGCTGGAGGAAGCTTCGGGTGATGCTTGAGCTTGATCTCGGAGCAAGCGAGCCCCGTGTCGGCTGCGGGTCCCGGTGGCTCCGGTTCCATCCTGCACCGTGCTGGGTTCTGGAGAGGGTCGGTCCCTGCCCCGTGAGGGCAGCCAGGAGGCTCTGCCCTGCCTGAGCCTGATGCACCATTTTTTAATGAGTTGATGCACGTGGGAGAGTTGGCACGAGGAATGGGATTTATGGAACAACATCCCGCAAGGAGGGTGCTCTGACCTCATGGAGATGGGCTGGGAGGGGGGTCCCCCGGTAACATCCCCCCTCTGCCCATAGCTTCTTATCCAGAAGGATCCAAACCTGGATCCGTGTACCTGGTGGCTGTGATCTCAAGCAAAACCATCACCCTTCTTATCCCAGCCCACGCATCCCTGCTCACCACTTCCCACCAGTTTGCCCCAAAACGCTCCCTTTTTGGGTGCATCCAGGCAGGGCTGCTCAGGGCAGGCGAGCCCGCGGTGGGCGCATGGCCCACATCACCCCCTGCCACCCAATTTATCAAAAAGCAATTAACGGCACCCCGCCCCCCCCGCTCCCATTTGATGCTTTCCGTCTCTTCCCGCAGACTGCAGGGCAGTAATTAGAGTCTGGCTAATGAGGTTCTCGTGGCAGGGCCGTATGCTCTCACCAGATCTGCCCGGCAGACAAAGGCCCCTCTGCTCCCCTGTGCTTCGTGGCAGCGATGTTTTACGGGTGCTCTCGACACGAGCCGGGGGCTGGCGGGGTGTCGGGACGAGGTGGGGACCCGGTGGCCTGGCGGTGGCCGTCCCGTGTCACCCTCGGCGGTGGCACCGCGCGGCGCCGGAGCCGGGGCGGTGATTTACGGCGACGGCACCGAGGGTCAGTTGACTTCATATCAGCCCCGTCATTTTGTTTCCAATCCTGCCGAAATTAAAAAGCCGTAGATAGCCTGAAAATCTTATTTATGAACACTTAAGTGTAAGTAAGTCACAGTTGGACTGCTTCCCTCCCCGCTGATGTATGTAAGCTGGCAGCAGAGTGGACTCCGAATCAAATCTGGCAATACAATATGCTGTACTTGACTATTTTGACACTAGGAGTGTGATGTTTTTTTACAGTTACTGATGAGCTTATGTCACTGCTCCTTTTGGAAAAGAAAGGAGGAGGGTGGGCTGGGGGAGAGGAGAATATTGATTAACCAGCTCCTGATTATCTCAGCCACCCTCTCGCCTTGGCTTTGCTTTGGTGTCGCATACATCGTTCCTTCAATTATTCATATAAACCCCCCTGTCAATACTGCCAACGTGCCTCGGCTCCACGGCACAGAGCGCGATCACTCCGGGGCAATTACAGTTGGGCAATCTTAAAAACAAACGCTCCTAAACCACCTTTTTTTTTTTTTTTAACCTCCCCATTTTTTTTTTTTTATTTTTTTTTTTTCCCCTCTTTTGTTTTTGTTTTGTTCCAGAAGGAGCTTAATTCTGTTGCTTCCGAGCTGGCAGCGCAGCGGGAGGAAAGCGAGCAGTCTCATAAACATTTAATTGAACTCAGTCGGGAATTTAAGAAAAATGTACCTGAGGTACAGTATATTTGCCGTTATAGAATTAACTCGGCAGGACGGCGTATTTCCCTCGGTTGAAACCAGATTTGGAAAAGCGTCGACGTAAGTGACTAACAAGAAAGGAAGCTAATTAGCCACAAAGACGAATCGCAGCCCCCGACCCGGGGCTCTTCTCGTTTCTCCCTCGCACGGGCGCTACCGGGGGGCTGTGGGGGCCCCGGCGCAGGAGGATGCTCGGGGTCTCGAGGTGCTTATATAAAAAGCAAGCGCTGAGCGCTCGGCGCCGAGATGCTGGCGCTGGGATCGCAGCCCAGATGGGGGGAGATGTGGTTTTTTGTTGCCTTTTTTTTTTTTTTCTAAAATACGGGAAAAAATAGAAGAGAGGGAAAAAAAAAAAAAAAAAAAAAAAAAAGAGCAATTCCAAAATAGATCTCAGCGGAGGCTGTTTGCTGAGCTTGGGGGGGTGGATTTTCTGCTTTGGACGTGGGATGGAGGAAAAGCAAGAGCATTGCAGGGGGTGCTTGTTGGAGAGGCGGGCAGGGGGGTCCCGCGCATCGTGCCCGGGGTTTCTCCACCCGGTGTGACCCCGGTGCTGGGCTGCTCTGCGCCCACCCTACAGCTCCATGCTGGGAGCTTCCCCGGCGGCTGATTTCGGGTGTGGTGCTCGACCCCAAGGAGGGCGAGGGAGGTTTGGCACCTCGGGGTGCCTCTCCTCCTCCCGGTGCTGTGGTGCTGTCTCGTCGGGGGCCGCTCGCCGCCTTCCTCTAATGTGCTTAGATGGAAACCCCCGGGGAGATGTCGGTACTCCGAGCTTGCCAGCAGCGACACATTAGGATCTGTCATCTGCTGAGCATTACCTTATTTTAAATCTGTCTCTTTGGAGCTACGTAACCGCATAAGAAAATATTAAAGTAAACAATAACTGGATTTACACAAATGCGGCTGATTTCCATATTTTTCATCACTTCATTTTATTACTCAGTTTACTGATATGCTCATTTATTTATAGGGCAATCCAGTATTGATTCATTCCAATGCACTATGCATAAACACATAAAAGAGAGTGATAACAATAGGAATACATTTCCAGTCTTTTAAATACTGCATTTTTTTCCGATAGTCTTCATTAGATCCGCTACGCGAAGATGAGCTATGTCCTTCGGGGCGCCTCAGCCCGTCCCTCACCCAAGTGCCTTCGGATTTATGGTGGCAGAGGTGAGACCAGGGTGTGATTCCCAGCCTGGTCCGGCTGCTTTCCTCCCCCCAGGAGTTTTTCTGGGTGTGTTTTGGGGGAATTTATCCTAAAAGGTGGATTGTGCGCCCTTCAGTTCCATGTTTCTTTGCCAGGTAGGGCAGGATGGGCACCAAATTCTCCTTCACCTCCCCACCCATCTCGTGGGCCCCAACCTGTCCTCACAGAGGGCAGGAAGGATTATTTCCTTTCCTAGCCCATGGGGATGGATGTCCCTTTGTCACTCGGTGTGTCTGGGATAACCCCAGATGGATCCAGAGGCACCAGGAGGCCGAAGCTCGCTCATCACACATGGTCCTTGCGTTGGCATCTCCATGCAGATGGAGGCACGAGCCCACCCCAGGAGCTCACATCCTGTGGCCGCGGGGCCCCGGGGGATTTTTTCCCCCCTTTTTTTTTTTATTTTTCCCTCTTTTTATTTATTTTATTTTATTTATTTATTTTCAAACCGCACTTCTCGGCACGCTCCCCATGAATATTTACCAGGACGAGCGGAGCGCTACATCATCTGAGTCATGGGAAGGAGCCCATAAAAACGCGGTGATGAATGGCAAGAGTTCCCCCTCCATTCCTTCTTGTAAATGGGAAGAAAAAAATCATTTTGAAATATTAACCTGGATGGGCTTTTTCTGCTGTTTCTCCCTGCCATTTCCCAACTCAGCTCATATACATTTAGGCTCCTGCACCCTTCCTATATGATTTCTTTCGCAAGGAAGGAGAAGTGGGGGCCAGGAGGGAGAGTGAAAGGAGGCATAAATTGTACCCGCGGAGAATAAAACAGGCTTTTGTTTTTCGTCCTGATTAGATAAAGGCCAGTTTATTTCTCTGGCGGAGAATCACAAAAAGCTGCCCGTGATGGCAGTTTAATGGCAACAGCTTGAAACGGACCAAGTTTGAATATCCTTGCGACGGAGAAAAGAGCAAAGCGAAAGCCCTGCTAATTACAAAAGTTGCTTTATGAAAGATAATTCAAAGCAATAATTTAGCAAACATAATCAAGTAGCGCAGATGGGGATTTTGATGAATAGTTTGCAACATGCAATTAGCAGCTCTTGCAGTTACATATCATTAACCCTCAGAGCACAAAAATTATTTTCTCATTATTAGATGAAAAGGTAAAATTAAGCTGACTAGACAGTAAAGGAACAAACTACAATTAATTACCTTCATTTATTACAGTCATTATTTTAAACTTTTTTTTTTTTTTTTTAATTCTGATAGATAGATGAAAACATCTAAATTAAAAGTTTTGTTCTGCTAAATTGGAGGTGAAACTTGGCGGTGCCCGCCCCAGGGCACGCTGCTCTCCCGTGGGGACGGACGCTGCGTCCCCAGCCCAAGGTGGTTTGGGGTGAGTGGCACCAAAATCCATCTGGCCGTGAGCAGAAACCCTTGGATCACCTCATTTCTACCCCAATTTTGTGCATCCCGACTTGCCTAAATGCCCGATGATGCTATTTTAAGTCCCCTGGCCCCTCTCTTCCACCAACATGAACCTTGCAAGGGTGTTTTTTTTTTACACCATGAGCCGCCCTGCATGTTTTGCATATTTTTACGAGAAAATATCTCTTGTAAATACGGGAATAAACCCATCCGGCCACGGATTTCTTGCCCGAACTGCTTGGTATCAGCCCGCTCTCCGGAGCCGCCTTCGGTTCGCTCTGCAGCCCCTCGCTTCGGCGCGTGCGTTGGGAGCAGATGGTTTACAGTCGCCAACTGTCAGTAAACGCGCTGAAAAAATAAATTTGGGAAAAAAAAAAAAATCTAAACTTGGCAGTGAAAAAAAAAAAAAAAAAAACATATATAAAATTATGTCAGGGAAAATGCAAAACATTTCTGAAATGTTTTCGCCTCTCGCTCCATTGGGAATAGAGGTTGGGACTCAGCTGGAGATGGCTCCGGGGCTCCGAGCGGCCAATTTGGCATCCCAGAAGTGGTGATGGAGGTGCAGAAGATGAAGACCATGGGCAAAGTCTCTCCAAGAGGTTCCCCAGCCCTGCCAAACATCCATGAGGATGGTGGCACCGTCCAGTGCACCCACAGCCAGCAGCAGCAAAGGCTGGCACGGGAAGAGGGGGGAAAATAATTCCATCGAGATTAACGTCCTCTGAGTCCGCTCTCAGGAACTTTGCCAAAGCATCATTGAACTCGTCAGGAAGTGTTACAACAAAATTAAGAACCAACAGCAATTTGCTTTCATTCGGTATCCCCTGCTTTATAAAGTAAATTATTAATGCATTTTTTTTCTCAGTTAAGCAGTTATTTGCAGCAGTCTCGGTATATTTCTCATTAGAAATAACATCATCTGAAGAACTTATATTGATTCCTTTTTTTTTTTTTTTTTTTAATCTGCGAATCATGAACGTGAACAACATATTTATATGACGTTCCCTATAACTAGAATTCTCGGGCTTTATTTTTATATTATTGATCTTTTTTGACGTGAATTGCTTTTCGGCCTTGCGAAAATGTTGTAAGCTTTCCTCCCTTGGAGAAATGGGCTGGAGCAGAGGGAACGATGGCTCGGGTGGGCACGCAAGGGGTGCGCAAGCGATGGGATCGAGGAGCCCATCCAACGCCAGCTCCTTACCACCTCTGCCCATCCTCCCACTCTTCCCATTTTCCCTCGACTTCTTTACCAATCAGCAAAAAAAAAAAAAAAAAAAAAAAAGAGAGAGAGAGAGAAGAAAATAGCTTGAATGTATTTTTTCATCAGTTTTCTTCAATGTTTGGGGTCTCTGCCGCTGCTTTCTCCCCCGACAGCTGTTCCTCCTCGCTTAGAAAGAGCTCATTTGTGTTTTACTGCCACGAGTATTTAGATGGAAATAACCAACTACTTATCCCGCACTTGATCTCAGGGATGCGAGAATGAAGGCGCGCCGGTGCGCCGCAAAACCCCGCGCACGTGGGGAGGAGGCGCGCGGCCGGGCTGGGGAGTTTTCGCCGTCGTGTCAGTCAATTATAATAATATTTCTGCTTCCAAATGTTTAAAAAGTTGGCTTCGTAAGGTATAATCATGGCACAGAGGCCAGCCTGACAATAGTAATTAATTAGGCTATTACGCATTCTCCAGTGATAATTGCTTTGCTGGAAAGTCACCAGCCATGAAAAAGAGCCGGCGCGGGAACGTCATCCATCAAGCGCCGCCGCTCCCGCGCCGCGCCTCACCTTGAGCCCGCGTGCTGCGGAGGGAAACGGGGGGAAAAGAGAGAAATTAATGAGAATCGATGCGGAATGCGGAGGCAGAGCTCTCTCGGCGCTGTGCAGGCTGCGGGGCTGAGCATCGCTCCCCTCGTCTTTTTTTTCGGAGGGTGCCCTCCACTTCTGGCAGGGGTTGACCTCAATTCAATGACTGTCCTGTGGGAGCAGAGATTTGGGGGCTTTTCTGCAGTACCCAGCAGCTTGATTTGGGGGCTGATGCCCCCGAGGATGCTTTTTTGGGGATTTATTCAGCTCCACATGATGATCACAGGCAGCTTCAGGACTATGGTTAGCTGTCCCTGAGTGGGACCCAGCACGCTGAGCATCTCTGGAGAGGTTCGATCGTGCTGCTAAAATCCCCACTGCAGCCTGGTATTTTGGGGAATTATCCCTATTTGTGAAAGGCAAAAGTTTTACCAATCGTAGCTGACATTTCCTGAAGTTTAGTAGGACACCGAAAGAGCAGAGCTGATGCCTGGCTCAGAATCCATCAGCTGTGGTGTGCTCGTTGCTAGCGAATAACCCCGGTTATCCGAGCTGGAAGGTGCCAGCCTCATCCCAAACCCAGCCCATGGGATGGGCAGCTCCAGGAGTGTGGGTTTTGTGCCCAAATGTGGAATTTTGGGGCTGATGAAATGAATGCTGAGGTTATTGAGTGGCTGCAGCGCAAATTCAAGATTTCCCTGGAAACTGTCCAAACATTTCGCTTTGATGAAAGCGTTTTCAAGTGCTTTGGGCAGGTTTGGGGTCCCAAAACGATGTTTTGATTGGACGTTTGCCTCCGTGCGGTAGTTTTATGGAGGAAACCAAACCTGAAATGAAACAAAACGCTCCAATTCAGGATGAGCAAAATCTCCAAGAGCAGCTGGGCCTTTTTGAACTCCTCATTCCTGCAGCTCCGACCGAGCTGCTCGGCCCTCCGCAGAGAAGCTGAGGCAGTGGCAGCACGTCAGAGATCCCCCTTCGCCAACGCTTTGTGTCTATAAAGTGACTTCAGGAATAAAATCCCAATGGGAACAGCCCAAAATGACCCATCTCAGCCTCCTTGTAGACTCCTCCATCCAGTGAGGTGAGCGCAATGTTCTCCCCTTGCCCTGCTCGATATCTTCCCCCTGCTCTCCGCAGCTTTATTGTTACGATTTCAAGGCACCCGAAGCCAAGTTTTGGAGTGGGATGCTGAAGCGAGCCCCCAAATTCCTCCTCTGCATCGAGCACGGTGATGGGAAAGTCAGTTCGTGTGTGAGATGCTAAAAAAAAAAGCCGGCCTTATACAATTTTAACAACAGAAAAATGATCTTTGTGCTCCAGTGCTCCGCGAGCTTGGAAGGAGAAGGCAGCTCTGCTCAGGTGGCTGGTGAATTACAAATGAGCGGCTCGCTTTTGTTGTGAATGACAAGCAATTGAAATGCAGCCTGGTGTGGCACGCTGCAAGCTCTGTGAGCAAGAAGGGTGCAAAAAAAGATGCCCTCGGCCTTGGTGGTGGTCAGGAGCCACGTTTGGGCTTTGGGGACTTTTGGGGCTGGGAGCACCTCTGCTGGTGTCACCTTCACTGAGGGCAGCGGGGACATTGTGGCCACAGAGATCTCCTTGTCCCACCAGGGCCATGCCCTGTCCTCTGCTGGATGGGCACAGAGTGGGGTGGGGTGGCACCGTGGCCTTGGGGGTGGCAGGGACAGGGGGACGTGGGCGAGGAGATGTCCTGGTCCTGGTCCTGATGTGTGGGGACATCACGAGCATCTCCCCGGCCCCACTGTGCCAGGGAGGGCTGTGGACCGGATCCATCCCAGCAAGCACAATAAGAGGCAGAAATCTTATTTCTTATTTAAGCGCCGGCATTAAATTATAATTTTCATTTACTCAGAGCGCATCAATGATTTAAAGTGGCGTGACATTACAACGGCGCGAGGAGTTTGGCCACAGGCAGCGAGCGGCTGCGCGGTGCGGAGCGGGCGCAGGGCGAGCTCCCCGGTCCCGCAGCGTGTGCGACCGTGCAGGATGCGACCCGGGCACTGTCCTTGTCCCTCTCACTCACAAAACTTGCCTCTGAGCACGCAGCCTCTCGCCCAGCAGAGCCGTTCCCTCCTCCAGCCCCATCTCTCACCTCCTTTTTCCATCTCCCCGCAGGTGATTGCACTTAGTAAGAGGAGCAAGGAGGCTGAGACGGCTTTCCTGAGTGTGTACAAGCAATTAATCGAAGCTCCAGGTAAGGAACGCGGCGGCGACCTGGCTGCGTAGCGAGTAGCGTGTGACCCGCCGGCAGCCTCGTGCCCGGAGAGGAGCCAGCACCAAGGACCGGGACACGGCACCCGTCCCCGTCCCCGTCCCCGTCCCCATCCCCGGGGCGGCTGGCAGCGCAGACGTCCGCTTGTGCATGTTGCTCTGGAAATCCCAGCCGAAGAGACAAGTGGAAACATCTTTTGCCATCGCTGTGTTTCAGCCCCTGAGCCAAATGCATCTTGACATTAGGAAAGGAATACATTTGCTCAGCCCTTGTAATAACACTGCGGCTATCCCCAGTTGTCTTTTCGACGGTAAGTTCACCGAAAGCGCGGAGCTCCGGCTCGCGGCGCAGCTCCTGGCACCGTCCGCGCCGCGCCTCCGGCTTTTGGGGGCTGGAGCCCCCCCAGGGGCACCTCCAACAGCCTCGGGAGGGGGAAACTGAGGTGCAGGGCTTGTCTTGGAAGAGCCTGTGCTAGGGCTAGCTGGTGCCAGGAGCCCTCCCAGCTGCTGCCACGGCCTCTGCTGGCTCCCCGTGGGCAGCCCCGGGGGCTCGGCTGCGGTGAGCACCGAGCGTCCCCGGCACAGGGACCCCCGCGCCAGCCCCAGCTCCGAGGATGGAGAGCTTCAAACCGCCGAAGATGTGCAGAAGGGCTCCTGCAGGGCCACTAATTCATTTCCCAGACATTTAGGAATAACAAAATGTTTTAATGATTTCTTAGGGGAATTAGGGAGACATATTTTTGTCCTCATTAAATTTTATCCTGTGCTACGAGAACCAAATGTCAGCTCGCTTTCCAGAACCCCGTAATCTCCCCTCCCCGTGCACACCCATGCACACACACACGTGCACACCCCGACACTTTCCCCTGTGGTCTCGGCACCTCCATCTCCCCTTCACCCCCGAGGCTTCCAGCTACCCCCTGCTCCCTTCTGCCCTCCCTCCACCTCCTGGGCCCCCAGGCCCCCCTCCTGTCATTTTGTCCCCGTCCGTCACACGTCCGCGTGTCTCTCGACAGGCGAACTCTTTGTGGAACACTTTACAAGCACCACATAAGTCCTGATTCGACATTTTTTGCTTTGAATGGCTGCTGTCAACACAAATCTCTGGCAGAGACTGTAACGGAGCCTGATTGCTCAGCAAGTATTTTGATAAGTGAGCTGGCTGTGTGTCTGTAATTACGGGAGAAAACCGTAAATCTTGGGGATATTGTTCACACAGATGTGGCGTGAAGGGAAGGGGGGGAAGCAGTAAAATGTGTTAAAAGCATAATTAATGTCATTGTTGTTGGGGATGATTTGATTTAAGCCTGACTTTGACTCGGGGAGGGTTTCGGAGGGCTCTGCTGGAGCAGGTCGGGACGCGGTGGCACGAGAGGTGCCACCTTGTGCCGGCACCAGCCGTGCACCACGGGCACACCGTGGGTGGGGAGGCACCAGGGATGCACCTGGACGCACCGGGGGTGCACCACGGTTGCACGTGGATGCCTTGAGCTCTTCTCAGTGTCGTGGCAGCTGCGCAGGGCAGATGCCACCCTTTGTCCCCCGGTACGAGACCTCTGCCAGACGAGCAGCCAGGGCGCAGGGACGGGATGCAGGTCCCTGGGGACGCGGGGGCTGCTGCACCGTGGGGTTGTGGATGTGCAGGGGAAGGTGTCGAGCATCTCAGATCCCTCCCAGCACACCCGCCCTGTCCTGTGGGTGTCTTCAGCTGCTGTGGTGGTGGGGTGCTGTGGTGGGACCGGGCTGGGACCCCTCAGCATCCCCCAAAGGCCCCCTTGGCACCAGGGCTGGGCACCCAGCAGAGTCCCCTGCCCACCGCCCCGAATCCCTGCTGCAGCACTGCTGCAGGTGCCAAACAGCATCCAATAACGCCAGCTAGTGGCAAGACTTATTACATAGACATCAATTTATGTTAATATATATATGGGGAGAGCGCGTAGGGTGGCACCGCAAGCCAGCCCGGGCAGGGGGCTCAGCTTGGCGGCAGGGATTTTGCTGGAGCTGGGTGCCGCAGGGCTTGGCGAGTTGGCTGTGCCAATTGTCACCCTCTGTGCCACCCGTCACCTGGCTGTGCCACCCGGGTGCCACGTCAGAGCAGGGTGTCTGGTGGCACGAGCATGGCACGAGCTTGGTCTCCGCTGCGGGTGGCCCTGTGCCGATCCCAACACCTCACATGGGGCTGTGGGGGCCGGCGAGGGCGAGGGCAGCGCTTTCCCCAGGGCTGGGCAGCGGTTCATTAGCACGATTTAATTAATCCAGGCAGGCATTTTGCATCACGGAGGTCAGAGCTGATGAGGAAAGCGGAGGTGGAGCGCCGCTCGCTCTGCTCCAAGCCCCGCTCCCAGCGTGGTCCCGGGGTGGCAGCTCCGAGCTGGGGCGCTGGCGGAGCGTGCGGCTTGGTCGCGGCAGGGAAAACGCTGACCCCAGCAAAATTCCCCGGCGCTTTATTGCTCGCCTGAGCTGCTCCGGGATTATTTCTCATTACGGAGGCGAGAGGAGTTGCCGGCGTGGATCGCGTCGGGGCCTGCCCCAGCGTTTATCGGCCGCTCGTTTTGCTGGCGCGCGGCCTCCTGCGGGTGCCCCGGCTCGGGGGGAGCCTGGGGGAGGGCCCCCAGCCCCGCTGCTGTGGGTGTAATTACCCAGATCGTTAGCTCGTGTACTTACAGACGTTATTAATGGCTGTGAGAGCATCCAGCCCGGTTTGGGGCCGTGCTGCGCAGCCTCACCTGCCGTCCTCCGCAGGTCGCAGCGATGGAGGGGCCGTTCCCCAGAGCTCACGGGCAGGTTTTCCCCGGTGCTTGCGGTTCCTCGGATGTCAGAGCAGTTGGATGGGCACCGAGCCACGGCTCCTGCTCCCAGAAAGCATCCCAGGAGGGAGGATGCTGGTGGTGCTGGTCCCACACCCCGTGCCAGTGATGAGTCAGGGGTCTCCAAGCCCCATCTCCGTTTGCGAGGAGCACCCGTGGCACTTGCTGTCCTGCTGCCTGTGTCCATACTGGGTGCTAAAAGGGATGATTGCAGGCCCAATCCCATATCTTTGGGGCAGACTCACCCCAAAAACGTCTGGTGCAGCCCCAGAGCAGCCCAAATCCTATGGCGGGGAGCCACCGTCTGTCCCCGCTCACAGCAGAGGCAGTGACACGTTGTTTTTTTTTCCCTCCCTGTTATTAAGTTTTACCCTTGGACGCCTGCCACGCGTGTGCGCCGTGCAGTAGCACACCCAGCCCCGTCCCACTTCCCTGTTTATCTAACTTTCTGACCCTGGAGAATTCCAATCTATTTCCTTTCCTCTCTTTTTCATAAAAAAAAAGAAAAAAAAGCACCCCAAACCTATATTAACCTGGCTCAATAGGAGGCATTTTCTTGAACTTATTAAAAAATCCAGACTTGTAAATTAATTTGTTCATGTTGTACAATGGCAGTGCAGATGGACTCATTAGCATGCACACAACAAATAATTATAGATGAATTTTTAGCTGGCCTGCTTAATGGGCTTGCTGGGTTAATTATGTCAATGTATAATTACATCAGCCCTGGGAGACATAATGGCACACCCTGCTGAGCAGACACTAGCTAATGATGGTGTAATGCTGACAGAGGGAAGACATACGGCTCTGAAAGCACCTGCTTACCTCGGCACAAAATGCCATTGTCTGCACCCAAACTGGGGGGACCGGGGCCACTGGGGCCGTGGGTGCCACCGTGTTTGGGGGCGAGAAGCCGGGATGCGACCCCGGCGGCGCTCGGTGTCTTGGGGGCTTTGGGGTGGTGATGTGGAGCATGGGGTGACACACGGTGGCACATGGTGACACACGGTGGCACGTGGGGTGGCACATGGGGTGGCATGCGAGGGCTCTGTCCCTGTTTGTAAGCCGGCTGCAGATGGCTGCTGCCCTTGGGATTTGGGGACAAAGAGAGTGGCACCCGCGTCCCCATAGCCACGAGGGTGGGATGGGGACAGTGGTGGCCGTCCCCCAGCCCTGACCACCAGCCCTGTTGCCCGCAGACCCCGCTCCTGTGCTGGAGGCTGCGCGGAGCCTGGAGGACCGCCTGCAGCAGCTCCAGCGCCTCGAGCCCGAAAATCCACCCCTGAAGGAGCTCGGCCGCCCCTGGAAGAAGCACCTGGAGCTCCTCGGCACCAAAGGTACCCCCAGCGCCAGCTGGATGCAGGTGGCAAAGGTGGTCCCCATCCATGTCCCCTCGTGCCCCTGAGCTCCTGCAGGGTGCAGAGGGGGGGTCTCAGGGCTGAGCCCCTTCCTCTGCCCCCCGTGCCCACCCCACAGCGGTCTGAAACGTGTCCCCCCCCCGCAGAGCAGAGAGAGGGGACGTCGCCGGGGTCCGGGCTCGCGGCGGCCGAGACCACGCTCCCCGGCGTCGACAGCAAAGCCCTTTTGGCAGAAGCCTTGCTGCAGAGAAATGAGGCAGAAAAACAAAAGTACGTGAGTACTGGCAGCGGGACCCCCAGATGGCATTTAGGGGTACCGGGGGTGTCCGGCTGTCCTCGCCTCTGCCTTTTTCCCCCCACGCCTCCTTCGCCGCCTGGGTTGAGCGAGGGCACTCATGGTGTCCGTCTGTCCATCCGTCCCCTCTTCCAGGCGGTTGTGGTGGATGATGTGTGGTTGTGCTTGGGCAAACCGCGTAAATCCTGGCCGGTGGGCGAACCTCATTAAAAGGCCTTTTAATTTTGAGGCTCGCGGCTTTCCCGGCAGCGCGTTTAGCGGCGCTTCATTGCTATTCCTTAACACGCCGCGCCCGTAACAAACGAGGAATCTTTAAACCCCTAAATTGCAGAGCTCGCCGAGTAAGTTCCTGGCAAGTGCAGGCTATAAATAATGCAGAATAACTTTGCCCTGATTGCTTCCCCCCTCAAATTAATGCCGGGAGGGGGGTGGGTTTCGGCACACGAGCGTTTCCACCTCCCTCCTGCCTCGGCTCCTCGTCAGGGGACACTGAGCGGTGTCAGCACCGTGCCAACCCCACGCGGGGCTGCACTCCAATATGCAGTTTTCCACCCAAAATGAATTTTTACCCCTTAAAATGAAAGGGCAAGGTGGGCTGGGGCAGGCGCTGACCCCCTTCTCTCCGCAGGGGGCTGCAGGAAGCCCAGCTCACCCTGGCTGCGCGCCTGGGGGAAGCAGAGGAGAAGATCAAGGTGCTCCACTCAGGTAGGGAGGACGGGCTGGGGGGGGACCCGGCCGGCCACGGCATCCTGAAGCCCCCAGCCCGCTTCTCACCCCCCCATCTCCTCTCTTTTTGCCTGCTGCCAGCGCTGAAGGCGACGCAGACGGAGCTGCTGGAGCTGCGGTGTAAATACGACGAGGAGGCTGCCTCCAAGTGAGTGGCTGGGTGCTGAGGGGCACCAAGTGCCCGCAGGAGCACCCCAAGCGGTGCTCACTCCCTCAATCCCACACGTGCCAGAGCCCGTAGCGTGCAAGGGCTTTGGCTGGCCACGGATTTGATGTCCTTCACCTCTGGGCCGGCATCCACGTGCCAGCTGATGCCTCTTGCTTCTCCCTGCAGGGCAGACGAAGTCGCCATGATCATGACGAACCTTGAAAAAGCCAACCAGGTGAGCCGGGAATGAATTTCCAGCGAGTGCAGAGCAAATACCTCGTTTCCCTCCTGCTAAACCCACTGATTCACCCCAAAAATCCCAGTGACCTTTATGCTGGTGCCAGAAAATGGCACAACGGTGGCCAGGCTCCGGCTGGGCTCCCCAAAACTGGGGGGTCCCTGCAAAGAGGGGCTCTGGTTCCCTCTGCACAGCAGCTCCCCCAAAGCGGGCTGGACCCTCTGCCCCATTCTGGGGGGGGTTGAGCTGTGCTTGAGCACCCAGCCAGGGGATGGGCTGTGTGGACGTGGGTGCTGGGACTCCGTTCAGCCCCAGAGGAGGGATGAGGCGTGGGGCACCCCCCCTGACGTGCTTTCTGCTCTCTTGCAGCGTGCGGAGGCGGCGCAGCGGGAGGTGGAGAGCCTGAGGGAGCAGCTGGCGGCCGTCAACAGCTCCCTGCGCCTGGCCTGCTGCTCCCCGCAGGGTGCTGCCGGGGTGAGGAGCACCCATCGTGGCCATGAGCACCCACAGGGGCCAAGAGCACCCATCGTGGCCATGAGCACCCATCGTGGCCATGAGCACCCATCGTGGCCAGGAACACCCATCGTGGCCAGGAGCACCCCACGTAGCCAGGAGCACCCCATGTATCCAGGAGCACCCCATGCAGCCCCGAGTACCCCATACAGTCCTGAGCACCCCGTTGCCCCCAGGAGCACCGTTTTGGGCTCAGGAGCACCCACCACGTGTGGGAGCAGCCCAGGAGCAAAGCGGGAGGGATCCGGGCATTTTTCCACCACTGGGGCTGTGGGGTGGTAGCGTTGGGAATGCCTTACCCGTGGGACCTGCGTCACAGGGAGGGGAATTTGCACCCCCGTAGCGTTGAGCAGAACATGGGCAACCTTTAAGGGCAGAGGAAGGGTTCATCCCACCCCATACCAGCGACAGACCTGTGTCCCCGCGTCGGGTGGCCGGGAGCTGACGGTGTCCCCTCTCCCGGCAGGACAAAGTGAACTATTCCATGTGCTCAGGGTCGAGGCTGGAGGCAGCTCTGGCCGCCAAGGACCGGGAGATCCTGCGGCTCCTGAAGGACGTCCAACACCTCCAGAGCTCGCTGCAGGAGCTGGAGGAATCCTCCGCCAACCAGATCGCCGAGCTGGAGGGGCAGCTGGCTGCCAAGAACGAAGCCATCGAGGTGCGTGCGTGGACCCTTGGGTGGTCCTGAGGGTGGGTGCCAGCCATGGCCAGCCTCGCACCCACCGTGTCTCCTCCGCAGAAGCTGGAGGAGAAGCTGCAGGCGCAGGCGGACTACGAGGAGATCAAGACGGAGCTGAGGTAGGGCTGCTCCCGCGGCCGGGCGGCATGAGGCCACCTCCTCCACCTCACCGCCCCAAATTTTTCTCCCCCAGCATCCTGAAGGCCATGAAGGTGGCGTCCGCCAGCTGCAGCCTTCCCCAGGCAAGTGCCGCGGGGCGGTGGCGTGTGCCAGGAGGCCGGGGGGCACCCGTCGGCCCCACCGCAGCCCCGCCGCCCCGGCCCACCGCCGCTTTGCTCCTTGCAGAGCATGTCGAAGCCGGAGGAGGCCGCCCTGCTGCTGGGGAAGGAGGCTTTCTACCCGCCGCAGAAGTACCTGCTGGAGAAGCCCGGCCTGATGGCCAGCGCTGGTAGGGTAACGGCGGCCATGCCATGCCTTGGGCGCCCTAAGTCGTGGAATCGTGGAGGTTGGTTAGGTTGGGAAACACCCTGAAGCTCACCGAGCCCAAGCACCAACCTAATGCCACCACGTCCACCACTAATTCATGTCCCCGTGTGCCACAGCCCCTCATCATTTTGGTTTTCTGTGTTGGGGTCCAGAGGTAGGCCGTGGCCTGCTGCTTGTGGGTGTCCTTGTGGGCCCAGACGTGGCACGGGCAGGCTGCCACGGCCAAATTTATGATGTTCACCACAGCTTGCCCACCACGGCACCCCCAGAAATGTGGCCGGTGGGACCAGATCCTGCCCCGGTGACCAGAAAGAGCCTGGGGATGGGATATATGGGGCCATTTGGGGGCCAGCCGGCGGGACTATAGTGCGTGTCTGTCTCTCTCGTTCATCTCTAGAGGAGGATCCCTCTGAAGACGAGTCGGGGAAGGACCCGCTGGGCATGGAGCAGCCGTTCCCGTCCCCCCAGCAGCTCCCACAGGCCCCGGCAGACGAGCCAGCTTCCCCTGCTCCCCTCCCATCCCTTCCCGGCCCCGGCCTGGCCCCCGAGGGCCCCCGGACGTTCCCGCTGTCCCCCTTCCCGGGGGGCGAGCGGCTCCCGGGGGACACGCTGCTCCCCAAGCCCCCCCCGCTGCAGCCACCCCCCTACAAGAGCGAGGGTGCCGGCGGGGGGCTGCCCTTCCCCACCGCTTTCTTTGGGGCCAAAAGCAGCGCCGTGCCCCCTGTCCCCGTGCCGCCCGCCGCCAGCCCCCCCGTTGAGCCCGCCGAGGGCGGCGGGGGCAGCTCGGCCGACGAGGAGCAGCTGGATACGGCCGACATCGCCTTCCAGGTGAAGGAGCAGCTGCTGAAGCACAACATCGGGCAGCGGGTCTTCGGGCACTACGTGCTGGGGTTGTCGCAGGGCTCCGTCAGCGAGATCCTGGCCCGGCCCAAGCCCTGGCGCAAGCTGACGGTGAAGGGCAAGGAGCCGTTCATCAAGATGAAGCAGTTCCTCTCCGACGAGCAGAACGTGCTGGCCCTGAGGACTATCCAGGTGCGCCAGAGAGGTGAGTGGTGGGGTGGCCCCGCACACTGGGTCCTGCCCCGCTTGTCCCAGCAGCACCCAAGGGTGCCCTGTGCCATGCTGGGATCACCCAGCCCAGTTCCCTGGTGAGGCAGGAGGTGACACTGCATGGAGTCACCCCCAGGGTTTGTCCCCAGGGGTCCTCAGGAGCTGCTTGCTATGGGACGGGGACCCTTTGGGATTGTCCCGGCAAGCAGCAGCAACACACAACGACCCGGTGTGGAAGGTGCACCCCAAGTCGTGCTTCACTCCTTTATTCTGACAAGTGCCATTTAATTATTCATTAGGCTGTTTCATGGCCTATGAATCGATGTGTGGCGGAATATTTTGTTAAAATAATGAAGTTTTAGTGCTGTGGGACTGCGGTGAAATAATGGCAGTGGCTCCTCGCCCCGTCTCAGAGATGCTCCGGGTGGTGGCAGTGGCATCGGGTCCCTCGGGTGCCCAGCCAGGAGGTGTGAGCTGGTGGCAGGGGCTGGCAACTAATCGGGACCGGTGTTTTTCTTAAAAACCAACATCCCTAAAAATAACTGAACACGAGTAGCAGTAAATACTTCCTGACATACGAGCGGAGCTTGTAAAACCAGCGCCGGTGACAAATCTGTTGTCATGCCTCTTTGATCAGGGAGCATCACACCGCGGATCAGAACGCCAGAAACAGGCTCCGACGATGCCATCAAAAACATCCTGGAGCAGGCGAAGAAGGAGATCGAGTCGCAGAAGGGAGGTGGGTTCTGGCTGCTCGAGGAGATGTCAGGAGTGTGCAGGGCACAAAACAGCCGGGCATCCTGCCCCCGACAGGGCTGGGACCCTGGAGTAGGTGCCCTGGGCTTGTGGATGCTTCCTGGCTGCTCCCATCGGCACACTGGGTGCTGGCAGGGCCAAAAATGAGCTTTTTGGGGCATTTGTCCCAGTGCCATCCGTAGAGATTTGGGAGAGGGGATAAAGAAATCCTGGTAAATATTGTCATGAGTGTGAGCTGTGTGTGCCCCCAGTGCCCTGAACGCAGTGGTTTTGGAAAAGGGCTTTCCGAAACTTTGGGCCTAACCTTTCCCTCCCCCTTCCCCGAAACAGATGATTAAATGAGAAAGCACAATCCATATGGCATGAGGAATCATTAAAGCAGCTGTGCTCACAGTCAATTACAAGAAATGAAATACATTAAAACAGGTAGTCTGCTGAGAAAGCAGAATCCCGGCGAATTAAATTAGACAGGAATGGTGGAAAAACAGGCAGGGAAAACAAACATGTTTGTCTATTGCCATCGTTGGTAATGGGATTTATTTTGCAATTGTCAAAATGGAATCCCACTTAGATACAGGAGTGTCACAGCATTCGCTTCGCTGGATGCCGCCATCCAGGTTTATAATCTGTGCTTGTAAAATCCCTTTTCTCATGTATTTTGAATTCTGGCAGCCTTTTGATCCAAAGTCCTACAAGGAAGAGAAGCTGTTGCCTTTAGCATCAAACCCAGGTTTGGGTGGGGTGGGGGACGTGGCTGGTGGCTGTCCCCAGTGGTCCCACAGCCATCCTGTCCCCTCCAGCAAGGTGTCATCTTCCCACCCAGCCTGACAATTTCCATGCTTGCCATGCTCTGCGAAAGCCGCTCTGTTATTAAGCAAAGGCAGAGGAAGGAAATGCAATTAACAGCCCATCCTGCAGGAGTTTTAATGGGATTAAAAAAGCAGCAAGGAAAGAAATCCCACGTAGGCACAGCGCAGTGACAGTGGCCTGGGTGTCGCTGATGCTCTGGCTCAGTTTTCTGAAGCTGCTCCACCAGCATCTGGTGATGTCCCCATCCCCAGAGCCGCTCCCTGGAGGAGGGGAGGGCTCCATAAACCCAATTAAAGCAGGGGAGACTGAGGCAAGAGGGTTCTGGACAGAGCACAGCCAAGACCTTTTGCATTCGAGGGAGCAACCCCTAAAATTTCAAACCCCTCCCTCCATCAGACCCTAGCCCGGCACCTCCATCTCCCCCACCGAGCTCTGCGCCTTGGGGCCCCCCCTCACTCCCTTTCCTTGCAGGTGAGCCCAAAAACCCTTCGGCGTCTCAAGCGCTGGCCAACGGGGCGGGTGGCAGCAGCTCGGAAGATGCCATCAAGAGCATCCTGGAGCAGGCCCGGCGGGAGATGCAGGCGCAGCAGCAGGCGCTGCTGGAGATGGAGGCAGGGGGCAGCGGGCGCCCCGGGGGCACGCCGCCCGCCGAGCGCTCCACGCTGGCTGCCGTCAGCCAAAACATCGTCCCGGCATACGTCAAGCAGGAGGAGGGGAGCGGGGCCAGCCCCGGCCCCCCGCAGACACCCCTGGCCGTCCTCTCGCCCGCCGCCTTCGTGCAGAGCATCATCCGCAAGGTGAAGTCGGAGATCGGCGACGCCGGCTCCTATTTCGACCAGCACTGGGCGTCGGAGCGCAGCCTGCTCAGCCGGCCCTACACCTCCGTCTCGCCTTCGCTCTCCTCCTCTTCCTCGAGCTATTCCGGCATGGCCAACGGCCGGGGTTGGCCGAGGGGAGAGCCCAGTGAGAGTGGAGCCAACGAGGACGAGGTGCCGCCGGCCGAGGATGAGCCCCACCGGCTGACGGAGATGAAGACGGAGGGCGCGGGCACGGAGCCAGTGGCTGGTGGAAGGCTATCCTACTACCCCGCCTACGTGCCACGCACCCTGAAGCCCACCGTGCCGCCGCTGACGCCGGAGCAGTACGAGATGTACATGTACAGGGAGGTGGACACGCTGGAGCTGACCCGGCAGGTCAAGGAGAAGTTGGCCAAGAACGGCATCTGCCAGAGGATCTTCGGAGAGAAGGTAGCAGCCCGGGGAATGGGGTCTGGTGTCCCCTCTTTGGGGTGGGGGGGGTCTCCCCTTTAGTGCCTGGGGGTGGTTGATGTCCTCCTGCCAGGGTCCCCGCTGTGCCCCAGTGGGTCCCCTCGGTGGATGCTGAGTCCTCAGTGCCCAACCCAACCCCAAACGGTCTCCTGGTGGCCAGGGTGGGGACGATGGCAGCAGCCCCTCGGGTATAACCCTGTGCCGTGCCCAGGTGCTGGGCCTGTCCCAGGGCAGCGTGAGCGACATGCTGTCGCGGCCCAAACCGTGGAGCAAGCTGACGCAGAAGGGCCGGGAGCCGTTCATCCGCATGCAGCTCTGGCTGACGGACCAGCTGGGACAAGGCATCAGCCAGCAGCCGACCCCCTCCCAGGGTAAGTGCCACCGCTGCTCCTCAAACACCCCTCTGACGTTGGCATCCTAATGCAGCAGGGTTTTCTTGAACCCCAACCCCACTGCTGGCAGCTGCCCCGTGCCACCCACAGCCCCCCAGCACCCACAGCCCGCATCCCACCAGCATCGGGGGGTGGCGTTCATCTGTCTCTCCAAAGCCGCCCCCCCCGACTCACCCAACTCATTCCAAACCCCCTTAATTAGTATGTTAGGCAAGGTAGGGCTGCTGCTCAGATCCTTCAAATGTTATTTTGTCAGAAACGGGTTTTGAAAGTCATCAAAAAAAAACAAAAACCACACACAACAAAAATCCTTGGCTTTGTGCCTGGAATAAAGCAGTAGCTGGGTTTTTATTTTAATGTTGTGTTTTCTCTCTTTAATTATTCCACCGCCGCTTCCTACTTGGCCGTCGATGCTGGCGAGGCTCTGCTGGCTTTCCCCCTTTCAGGATTAATAAATAATAATAATAAATAAATGAATAATAAAGATAACCTTTACATTCCCACTGCCGTCCTCTCCCTTGACCCATGCCAACGCCCGCTCCATCATCCCGGTGGGACGTGGGTTTGGGTAGCGGGTCCCACCGGTGCCACTAACCCGTCCTCTCCCGGTGCCTCGCAGCCAGCCCCGCCGAGCCCCAGCCGTCCCCCTCGCCGCCCCCCAGCCCCACCGAGCACGAGAAGGGCTCTCAGGAGCCCCTCACCCTCGCCCTGGAGAGCAGCAAGGAGAACCAGCAGCCCGAGAGCAGGGCGGCGCCGGGCAAGGCGCACCCCAACAGCCAGGGCCCCGTGGGCATCCAGGAGATCGTCGCCATGTCCCCCGAGCTGGACACCTACTCCATCACCAAGAAGGTCAAGGAGGTGCTGACGGACAACAATTTAGGTGCGGGTGGCGCCGGGTACAGCGCTGTCATCCCCTTTTCTGGCTGTTTTTCTGGCGAGGCCGGGGCGTTCGGGTGCTCGGCAGGGGTGGCGCGGTCCGTCCCGCGCTAACCGCCTCTGCTTCTCCTCCGCCAGGCCAGCGGCTGTTTGGGGAGAGCATCCTGGGCCTGACGCAGGGCTCGGTGTCCGATCTCCTCTCCAGGCCCAAGCCGTGGCACAAGCTGAGCCTGAAGGGGAGGGAGCCCTTCGTCCGCATGCAGCTCTGGCTCAACGACCCCCACAACGTGGAAAAGCTGCGCGACATGAAGAAGCTGGAGAAGAAAGGTGAGCGCGGGGGCCGGGCGGCGGCGGCGGAGAGGGGCGGCCGGGGGCGAGCGGCGTGCAGCTCCTTCTCCTTTCCTGCAGCCTACCTGAAACGTCGCTACGGGTTGATGAGCGCCGGCTCGGACAGCGAGTCCCCCAGTGCCCGCTCCGAGTGCGCCAGCCCCGGTCTGCAGCCCCAGGACCTCAGCCTCCTGCAGATCAAGAAGCCGCGGGTGGTGCTGGCCCCCGAGGAGAAGGAAGCCTTGAAGAAAGCCTACCAGCTGGAGCCCTACCCGTCCCAGCAGACCATCGAGCTGCTCTCCTTCCAGCTCAACCTCAAGACCAACACCGTCATCAACTGGTTCCACAACTACAGGTAGGGTGCCGAGGGGACGTGCCCAGCAGGACGCGGTGGCACGGTGACCACTCCTCTTCCAGGAGAAGAGATTTGGGGACGTGGGGTCCCGTGGGTGCAGGATTGCAGCCAAAATGCTGCAGGAACCAGGCTTTGGTCTTGTAATGCCAATTCAGGGATCCTGAATTTTCCTCCCCCAATCTCACACCGAGCCGTCGGTGGCCTGGGGGAGGTTTTAGTGCTGCGTGGAGGGGAGCAGCACGGTCCGAGGGGCTGTGCCCCCTGCCGCTGTGTAACACAGCATTAAAAGGCATGTAAGCACTCACACTGAGTCCACTCAGCCTGCGAGTGTTGGTAAATATCTATAGGAGCTGGCTGAATTTTCTCACACAAAGCCCTTGCTCATTGGGAAGACGCAGAGGAAAGCTTGGAAAATCAGGCTTTTTGGAGAAATACTGACTAACGTGGTTTTTTAAGCCCGTGACTTTTCCCCTCGTGTTGTTCCAGGGAAGTCACTCCTGCTCTCGGTGAACAAAAAAGCCCTGGAATAGGTCTTCAAAAAATGATATATTAAAAAAAAAAAAGGTAGTGGAAAATGCGTGCAGAAGTATGTCAGCGTGGAAGGCTGCGGGTTGGAAAGAGCCCAAAGTGTTGCAAAATAGTTTCCGCTTTCACGCGGCAGCACCGCGCTGTCACCAGGAGGGGTTGACGCAGGCAGGCGGGCGACGCCGTTTTGGCTTTCGAGCCTTTCACACATCAAGTGATTTGATTGACTCCCCCCCAAAAAAATGCTTTAAAGGATGACAAGTCGGGGTTGTTGTGTGTGCAGCGATGTTGTTGCGTTTTTCAAAGCGAAGCGTTCCTGGCTGGAGATGCTTTTTGCCAAAGGGGATGGATGCTGATGCTCCGTGCTCGTGTCCCCGCAGGTCACGGATGCGCCGGGAGATGCTGGTGGAGGGCACGCAGGACAACGACACGGACCCGGAGCAGAGCAGTGGGGCAGCCAGCCTGGGGCGCAGGGCCCCGCACAGCCCCGACTCGGACACCGAGGACCGAAAACCCCTTTTCGAGGGGAGCGAGCACCCCTGCGCCGGCGAGGTGAAGGTGAAGGAGGAGCAAGGGGAGGCAGGCGGCTGGGGCCACCGACGGGACTCGCGCAGCCCGGCCAGGGCAGCAGAAGGGACTGGGCCCCCGCAGGAAGAGCGAGGAGGAGCCCCCCGCGCCACCGCCCCCAGCGCCGGCAGCCTCCCGCGGCGGGGAGGCCGTGCCGGAGCCTCCGGGGGTCCCCCACCGCCACCACCGCACCCCGACCCCGGTGGCTCCCAGTCGTCCACCAGTTCATCCCGCTGCAGCCTGGAGGTGTCCCCCAGCTCACCTTCAGCAGCTTCCTCGCCCGGCCTCGCCGGCTCGGCCTCACCAGGACCATCCTCAGCCGGGCCGGTCTCACCGGCGTTGCCTCCGGCCCCCGGCCCCCGGCTCAGCACCAGCGTCCAGCGGCGCCACGAGAAGATGGCCAACCTCAACAACATCATCCACCGCCTGGAGCGGGCCGCCAACCGCGAGGAGGCCCTGGAGTGGGAGTTCTGATCCGCCCCGCTGCCTTGGATATATGTATAAAAACACACACACACATATATATATTTTGGTAAATTCAGCGCGCACCCAGAGGCGGACCCGGCGACGGAGGGGAGCAGCCCCGGTGGAAGGGGGACGCCCGCTACGAAGCTGCCCCCCGCTTTTGTTTTAAATGTGAAAAACTGGGAACGATTTTAGAAAAGAAAAAAAAAAAATATTTATAGACCTCTTTTAGATATTTTAATAAAAGGATACTTTGGAATTTATTAACAGCTTAAGCTGCTTTGATATTAAAGATAGCTATAAAATCAAGATGATGTAGCAGTCGTGTCATTAAATGTACACTGAAGTCTTGTAGTTTGCCACTGGATGAGATTAAAAAACAAACAAACAAAAAAAAAATAAAACACAGAAAAGACTTATTGAGCAAAGCCATCAAGAAGCACTATGAGACTGACCAAATTTAATAAACTTTTGCATAGCGGTTTTCCACATCTGTCTGTAAGACACTGCATCGCTTCGGCCCCATCCAGAGACTGTGTTATAGTCCATGAAGACTCTAAATTGAAAACCTTGACGCCATCGAGTATGTATTTAGTTCTGGTGGTATGTTTTTGCAACCTTTGTAACCCAGAATGTCACGTGCAGTTGTATATGTTGTAGAAATGTCTGCAATAGCCTTCTTGAACAAGATGTAGCATGGTACGAACGCGGGCCCTCGCGCTTCCTCGAGTCAGCAGCCGGTGCCAGCCCCGAGCGAGGACAGCACCTGCCAGCCACTCCAAAAAAAAAAAGGCAAAAATGACCCAGACAAAGCAAGCTGTCTCTAATTTTGGTGGAGAGAAATGGGAAGAGGTAGCCGGGGGTGATGCCCAAGGCAGCTCTGGCTGGCTGGGACGGTGCCCAGGTGCCTGCACTCTGCTGTCCTCCTTTTGGAAAAGGAAATCAAAGAGGAGCCTCCGAGCCCCGCAGCTCCAGTGCTTGGGGACAAGCACTGAAAAAAGCCAGGACACCCCCTGCTCGGGGGCTGTCCCTGCACAACGTCCAGCGTTGGGGGCTGAAGCACTTTTTTGGTTCGGAGGCTCAGGGCTGTGGGCAGGAGGAGCGTCCCCTCGCTGTGGCCGTGCCCCCTCGCTGTGGCCGTGTCCCCAAGCGGTGGCTTTTACAGCATGGCTGGGACGAGCCCTGGGGTTTCGAGCTGTGCTCCTGCCCTGCGCTTTGCTCGGGGCTGACCTGCTCAAAGCATGATGGTGCCTTGGCTTCCCAGCACTGACCCCGTGCAAAGCTGTAGGAGCAGCACGGTGGCACCCGCCAGCCACGCGCCACCAGATCGCTTCCCAGGGGCACCCCAACCCCGCTGTCCCCGCTAACGAAATGCCTTTCAGAGAGGAGGGTGGGTTGCGTTGGGTTGTTCTGTGCTGTTTCCTGTCTGTTCAGTCTCTCGATGCATTTTGCAAGCGCCAAAACCCCGGGGTGCCACGCTCCCAACCCCACAGCCGGCACCCGGCAGAGACATCGGCAAAGCCCCGCGCGCCGTCGGCTGGGAGAGCTCGGTGCCAGGCCCCGAGGCTATGCATTGAATAGTTTTCCACTGTAGACATTTTTATCAGAATAGAAGGTATTTTTATACTCTGGTGGTCGTCAGGGAGCGATTTGAAAAGCCGAACCCACTTGGCTCTCCAAAGGCAAGGCTCTGCAGGCACCGCAGCCCTGCCCGCACCGGCGCGAGCTTGCCCGAGGTGGCTCCTGCTGCTGCCACCGCCCTGCCGACGGTCGAGGCGTACCCATGGCCCTACTGTTCCCCGTAGTGTGCTAGTGTTAGCTTTAGTGGAACGGGATTTGATGAAGCACTTAGGGATAGCCTTTTCGAACACGGAAATCCTGTTGTACTAAACGCTAGTGGGACATACCGATGACATTTTGTTGGGCTCCTGTACTGTACTTCAAAAGTTTCTATGAGATCGACGAACTTTGTTAAAAATTTTGGAAGGAACAAGTTCTGTAAAGAGCCACTAAATACAGAAGTTGGATAAGACTCTGGCGTTGGGGTGTGTTTGTTCGTGGGGCTGAGATGTGCGGTGTCGGCTCCCTCCGGGTCGCATCCCTGCTTTGGGTCTTGTGGCCATCCGCACCTCCCAGTGCTCTGGGAAAAAAAAGGGGGGTGTTAAATGGGGTCAGCCCAGCTCAGGGTGCAATCCTGCCCTGTGCCAGGACATCCCTGGCATGGGTTTGCCCCGGCACAGCTCTGTTCTGGACCACGGCTGCTTTAGTTTCCATCAGGAGCCGCCTGACCCTACAGAGCTCGGCACCGCCTGGCAATTTTGTAGCCTCCGCCACGAGGCGGGGGTGTTTGCGTTTGATGAATTAATAAATCCATATGTTGCGTATCTGTTTAAGCTTGTTTGTCGGCTAACACGTCGGGAAGGATTTATTTTTAATGAATATCTGAATGGCTCGAGAAGCTCGGCCGGCTGCCATGGAAACTGCAGCCCTGCTCTGCCTGACGGGGCCACGGTCCCCAGCTGGGTGCTGCGGGGGGGGGATCATCGCCCTGGATGCCCTCACAGCACCACTCCGAGCACCAAAACATGCAGCAGGATGGCAATGCCCAACCGGGAGCAGGACTAGGTGAGATCTTGAGCCTGGCTGGCTTTCTGCCTCCGTTTCCCCAAAAGGACCCCTCCCAGGATTGACCCGAGGAGCAAGGAGCTGGGGATGTGCGTGCGGCTGGGGCAGGGGCACGGGGTTGTGTTGGCTCCTTGCACGGCAGCAGGTCCTGGTCCCTGTGTGACACCACCACCAGCACAGCGAGGGGACAGGCAGGGTGTCCCTTCCCTGGCTCAGTCATCTGGCTGGGGACATCCCACCAAGGGCACCCCCAAACTGGGCTCTCTCCTCCCTGCAGGGCGCGGAGAGGTTTTAGCACCAGCAGCGTGCTCCGAGGCAGCCGGTGCCTAATGAAGCTAGGAGCTAATGGAGATATTTGACTGGGAGGGTTCGGATTATTGGAAAAAAAATAAATTCTGCGGCTTGTTTGCAGACAATCTGTCTTCCATCTGATGACTCTTCTGCTTCTGCCCAAGCTGGCAACGCCGCAGTGATTTGTGTGTGAAGATAGCAGCGGGGATGGCTGGCTGGTTCATCCCCATCCTCGCCGGCACACCTGCCAAGCCACAGCCACGCGGATTTATGATCTTCTGGCCTCTGCCATGCAAGTCCTGTCCCTCCAAAGGCAATCGCTGCTGCAGCTCGGATGGGCGAGGTGATGTGCTTGCTTCCAGCAGCTGCTGGGGGCATCCCATCCCATCCCATCCCATCCCATCCCATCCCATCCCATCCCATCCCATCCCATCCCCATCCCCATCCCCATCCCCATCCCTGCAGGCAGGGACCTGGGGCAAGCCCCCCACATTGGCCTCGTCCTCCTGGGGTGACAGCACCCCGCCTGGCCCCATGGACATAATAGGGACAGGAGGGGGGGGGTTAAACCCGCTGGTTAATTCCCACCTGAGCCAAACGCGCAAATGAGAATCAGAGTTAGGAAGGAAACTCTGAAACTGTTTATTGTAGGAAAAACACGAGCCAGTTCTGGGAAGGCAGAGGGAGAGCGAGACGGAGCCACTCAGCCAAACCCCAGGTGCTGCCGGTGCTTCTTCCCCCAGAAAACCTGGAGAGGAGGGGATTCGGCAGAGGCAGCACAGGAGGAGCTGGTGCAACGCCCGGCTGCAGCACTGTCCCTTGTGCCCGAAGCACAGGAAAGGGCCGTGCCCATGAATTAACAGAAACGTGCACATCACACCGGGGTGCCACCCTGCCCCTGTGCCCGTGGTGTGGGTGCTGGTGCAAACCACAGGGGGAACAGCAGAGAAACGTCTGCAGGAGACCCCCAAACCGCCAGCGGTGGCCGCGCTCTGCTTTGGCACATGAATCACTCGGCGCCCTCCACCGCTGACACATACGTTCCTGTTCGGTGCCGTGATGCTTCCCCTTTGTCAGCCAGCCCACGGATGATGCCCTGCCCTGAAATATCCGTCCCGAAGCCCTGAGGGACGTGGCCGGGAGCACGGTGAGGCTGAGCAGCAGGAGCCCGGTTCCTGCGGGGCTGCCGGCAGCGCACGAGTCCCCCGGTGGCACCGGCTGCGTGGTGGCCGCTGCGAGCTGTGGTGGCACTGGGGAAGGCCTGCGTGCGCCCATGTTTTCGTTCTTCAAACCACATCCTGCCAGAGCTTAGGGATGCAAAGGAGCTCCTCTGAGATCAGGGAAGGCGGCACAGCCCCCCCCAGCAGCGAAACACCCATCCGAACCCTCCCCAAAATCCTCACGGGTGCATAACCCCCTGCCGGAGCACCGGGAGCTCCGAGCAAACCCAGTTTCCAAATGAAATCCACAGGGGCTGCGCACCCCAGGTGGCACCGAGGGTACAGGGAGGGCCACCAGGGCCTGACCACGTCTCAGGGCTGGTGGTCGCGCTGCCTCTCCAGCCAGTCCTGCCGCAGCCGGGCCACCTCCCGGCCGTACCGCTCGTGGAGCCGGCAGAAATTGGAGCAGCTCTCGGTTGTGGCAGCCCCGGCGCTGCCCGGCTCGCCGCTGGACGCCCGCCTGCGCGGTGGCAACGGCGGTGGCCGCGGGTTGGTGTCATCATCGCTGCCCTCACAGCTGGTGGCATCGGGCAGCCGGTCGGTGCCTGGAGTGTTGTTCCACACCGCGCAGCCATTCTCCTTCGGCGGCACGGCGGGCAGAGCTGGAAGCCTCTCCGGGGATTGCTCCATCCCCGAGGGCTGCGGCTTCCAGGCAGCAGGAGCGTGCCGGCAGCACGGGCGCCCAGCGGCCAGTCCCCAGCGCATCTCCTCCAGCTGCTTCTCCAGCTCCCGCACCACCAGGCGCATGTAATCGAAGCTGGCCCGCGACAGCGACTTCACCCACGACTCCATGGCAGCCTGGCTCTCGGCCGCCAGCACGTAGGTGCGGGATTTGGTGCCGCCGAAGCGGATGGCGAAGGCGAACTCCTCGGCCGAGTCGCAGAGCTCCACCGTGCAGCCCTCCAGCACGATGACGCCCACCGGCTCGCGGCTCTCGCGCTCCTCGAAGTAGAAGAGCATGTTGCCCTTCAGCACGAACCAGCGCCGGTGGTAGGCTGTGTGCCGCTCGCCCCGCTTGTAGAGGAAGCCGGCGTTGTCGGCGGGCGAGTCGCAGGTGGCGTAAAACGCCAGGCTCCGCTCGTTCAGCTTCATGGCTCCGCGCCCTGCGGGGAGGAGAGAGCCCGGGGTTGAGCGTTAAGAATCCGACGGCTTATTTTGTTCCTGGTGGCCTTGGCACCCAGGAAATGGAGCTGGGATAATAAAACCGCGGCCACGTTAACCCCGCTGCGGCCGGCGGGTGCTGCCGGCTGGGGGCTCCCCGGGGAGGGGTTCCCCCCTACCTGAGCGTTTTCCCATGGAGGAGCCCCGGGCAGGGCTGGCCCCGCTGTCCCACGTCCCCTGGTGCAGGTGACCTTATCGCCGTGTTTGCCTTGTGTCGTGGCGCTCCTCCCTGCCGCGCACGGGGAGGGTTTATGGCCTGCGCCACAGATCCGGCTCACCGGGGACCGTGTCACCCAGGGCGAGGCCCCCCCCTCCTCACGTCCCCCTCGCCAGCCACTTCTTTCCACCCACCTGGACCTCACGGGCACGGCTCTGCCTCTAGCTCCGGGCTCCAGCTGCCACCAGCATCAGGGACACAGGAGCACTGGGTGTGGGGCCGGCCACTGGCACGGGGCTGGCACCTCGCTGTCCCCCCAGCCTGGACACCCTCGGTGGCACCTCGCTGTCCCCCAGGGCTCGGCACCCTTGGAGCACCCCCAGTGGAGCACCCGGTGGATCCAGGCGAGGATCAGTGCTCGTTTCCACCCGGCCCCACCGTGGGGTTTGGGGAGCGAGCGGGTGCCCCTTCCCCGGCTGCTGGGGGCACCCCTGGGGACCCCAAAAATCCCGGGCACCTTTGGGGACGGCGGGGGCGCTCCCCTCCTGGGCGGCACGAGCACCGGGACGGCCCCGGCCGAGCCCCACCACGGCTTCCCCAGCCCCGGGCGCTCCGGTTCCCGCTCCGGTTCTCGCTCCGGTTCCCGCTCCGGTTCCCGCTCCGGTTCCCGCTCCGGTTCCCGCTCCGGTTCCCGCTCCGGTTCGGTTCGGCGCCGCCCCCGCCTCCAGCCCCGTCCCGGCTCCGCCCGCTCCGGTCCCCCCCCGGCCACCTTTTGTCCTCGGCTCCCCGGGCTCCGGCGCGGCTCGGGCCGGCCCCACAGGCGGAGCGCAGCCTCCCGGCTCCTCCTCCTCCTCCTCCTTCTTCTCCTCTTTCTCCTCCTCCTCCTCCACCGCCCTTCGCCACGGCCCTGAGTGGGGACCCGGGTTGGCCCCAGCCCTCGGGGGGTCGCGGCGAGGGGCGCAAATGCAGACCTGGGAGGCGCACACGCAGGGATGGATGGATGGATGGATGGATGGATGGATGGATGGATGGATGGATGTGTGTGTGCACGGATGCGTGCCTGGATGTGTGGGTGGATGGATGCAGGGGTGCACAGATGCACGGATGGATGCCCAGGTGGAAAACCAGCAGCTCAGTGCTCACAGCGCTGAATTTTTGAGCCAGCTTTTTGGTGTGTGCGCCCAGGAGCGCCCGGCGGAGGGCGAGGGGTGGCTGGGTGCTCCAAGCTCAGCGGGGAGGGCTGGAGGAAAAGGTGGCAGGGGAGAGGCTGGTCCTGCGTGGGTGGGTGAGCTGCTTGGTGCAGTGCCAAGCTGCAAGTCCTGGCTGCTCTCCTGCTCTCCGAGCTGTGTCCTTGGGAGAGGACAAAGCGGCCGGAGAGGGGGCTGTGCCCATGTGGGGGGAGAAGAAGCATTGAGGAAGAAGCTGAGCGGTCTGGCCAGCCGTCTGGGGGCAGGTGATTACCAGTGTGAGGAGCTGGAAAGCAGCGGGCGATGAGCCATGAGCTGGGCTGGTGCAGGCACTGGAGGCACCGGGCGTTGTGCAACTGCGTGGGCAGGGACCGCGACCCCCTCGCTGCTTCCTGACGGCGGAAGCCGCGCGGCACTCGAGCCACTGATGCGCTCGGCCAGGCGGCCAGGGCTTGCTCCATCCAGGCCAAGGGTGAGCGGGTCCAGCTGAGCCATCCACGTCCCGGGACAGCCACAAACTTTTGCTGGGAGAAGCTTTCCGTGCTCAAAGCACCGCCAGCCCAAGAGCCACCTTGGCAGCGTTCCCATCCTCACCGTGCCCAATAAATACCAGCCTCACGGAGTCACTCTCCCTGTCTCTGTCCATTTCCTGCAGTTCCTTCATTCCCCTGTTCTGCAATCTGGATGGTTCAGCAAAAATGGTGCTGGCATTTCTTTTGAAGGACACCGACAAAGATATCCTGCCCTAGGCAACAACCGTTGCCTACAGGTTGTGCTCCAGGCTTTGCAACCTCTGCTCGGGGCAGAGGTTTTCAGTTCACCAAGGGGTTCCTCCATCGCTTGCAGACTTTCTCTTTCGGTCTGTAAAAAGGGATTTAAAACAGCACTAAAACCATCCGGCCTTTATCTTCCCTCCTGAGCGGAGTGGCTCTGTTCAAGGCCGCTGATGTGAAGCCTTGGCTCTCTGCAGCGCTTATCTCCCCGCCTGGCTGCGAGGTGCCCTTTCACACACCCAGATTAGGAGGGAGAAGGCCCGTGGGGAGAAGCAAGACCTTTTTTAAACCAGCCTGGGAAACTGCAAAAAAGCAGCCACAGCCCTTTGCCAGGACTCCAAAACCCTGAATGCTTCATGCAGCCCCATTTAGCAGAGGTTGTTCCCCGCTGGGTGCCTGGCCCCTTCCTGGGGAGCCCCTTGGCGGCTGCTTTGGAGAATCACCCGAATTCTTCCAGAATCTCCAGCAAAATTCCCCGTGAGTTTTGCTTCCCGTTGGGTCTCCCCTGGGATGGCCACGTGTCTCTGCACGGCCTCCAGCACTTCCCCTTCCGAGCAGCCCCGTGATGTTTTCCCTGGTGTCCCCGCAGCGGCCTCCCAGCCGGGGGAGCGGAGCCCGTGCCTCGGTTTCCCCAGGCAGGGCGCACGGGATAACTGAACGCCCCACCTTGACCCCGCTTGGCAGTTAGGAAAACAGAGAAGAAGAGGGGCTGAGAGGAGAAAAGAGGCTGCTGAGCACCCTTTTTTTTGGACACTGCCTTCGGACTCCTCTTCCCACTGGAAGACGGTGACGGATGGGCGAGCTGGCACCGCAGCGCGGAGAGGTGCCCGAGGCAGCCTCTGGCTCACGGGCAGCGCTGGCTCGGCGGGGCCAAACGAGGAACCGTGGGGTGCTGGGGTGCTCCCAGCCACATGGGGGGCGAGCTGGGACCCCCCCCGGGGCAGAGCGGGGGCCCCTGCGCTGTGCAGTGCCGCGGCCGCCCGGGAGGTGGCAGCTGGAGCCCGGCCGTGCGCGGGGCTGGGGAGGCGCTGGGGGCACGGCTCGAGGTGGCAGCACCGGCAGCGGTGTCAGCATCACCTCCTTCCCCCATCACCACCATCAGCAGCACCTCCTTCCCCAACACCTCCTGTCCCCAACACCGCCAGCATCACCGTCACCGCCACCTCCGTCACCATCGCCACCACCATCGCCCTCACCACCATCACTCTCACCACCCTCACCACCACCCTCGCCACCCTTCCCACCACCCGCCCCGCCCTCCGAAGGAGGAGGCGAAAACCAGCCTCGAGGGTTTTTTTGGGGGGGCTCGGCCAGCGCACCCAGCAGCCCCCCATTTCCAGCCGTCACCCCCAAAATCGCCCCCAGGCAGAGGGGGGACCTCATCTCAGCCCGGAGGGGCAGAGGTCACCGTCACAGCCCACCCTGGGAAATGCAGACGTGCCTTTGGGCACATCCCAAAAACGAAGTGGGTGAGAGCGAGGGAGTTAAGGAGAAGTGGGGAGGATGGTTGGACGCTGGCAAAGGCTTCTGCAGGAGGGGAAAGCTGCAATAGTTAAAAGCTGAGCCCAGCGCTCAGCAGAAGGGAAGCGGCGGCGTGTGCCTGCAGCAGGGCATCTGCGCAGCTCGGCGCAGACAAACAGAAAAAGCAGAAGTCAGTGGGAGTGAATTGGTAGTCGGGGACTGCAAAAAAATCCGTACAGGAAGCAAAACAAAAGAGAAATCGTGAGCCGTAAGGGCTGAGAACACCGAGAGGGTGCTTTTGAAAGAGCTGGAGATCACCGAGAAAACTGCAAAGCTCCGGGCTGGGGCTGGAGGGGCAGGAGGAAGGAGGGCAGGAGCTGGGCTCTGCCGCCCGCTCGTCTGTGCTCAAAAACCCAGCCAGGAGGTGCAAGCATGCACGAGGCATCGGCAGGAGGAATTAAAAAGCAGCTTTTAAGGTAAGATCTCTGCACTTCGGCCACTCCTGGACACTTGCAAGCAGCGTTTTTCTGGATCCTGCAGCGGGCGATGCCTAAGGGGACCGTGGGGTTGCAGCCCTGCAGCAGGGCTCTGCCCCATCTGGGGGGCCGGGGGGCTGGAGGGGGTCACGGGGCCAGCACAGGGCACAGCACCCACATCCTGCTGTCCCACCCCGGCACAGGGCGGGTTTCCCGTTGAGGCTTTTTGCCCAGACTGGGCATGAAAGGAGCGAGCGAGCGTTTTAAAGCACCTCGGGGGCCGGACCCGCTGTGCTGGCACACCACCGCCTGCTCCCCAGCAGCCCCACATGCCTCGGCCCGCTCGGTGAGGGCGGCGGTGGTGCTGAGCTCCCTGCAGTCCCCGCCTTCCCGACACCCACATATCAACCCAGTGGCATCTATAAATCCCCGGCTGCCACGTCCTTGGGTTTCCCCGGTTTGTCATGCTGGGCGAGCCCCTGGGCAGGGCTGCTCTGTGGCGGCTCTGGTGCGCCCTGCGTGGGGGTCCGGGGGTCCAGGAGGGCTCATCCGGCCCCATGCTGCTGCCCCTTGCGTGTGGCACGGGAGGACGAGGCCCCGGAGGAGCCCTCGGGACAGGCGGTGACACGGGTGGGAGATGTCGGTGGGCCAGACGTGACGGTACAGCCCACACGCCAGCCTTTTCCTGGAAAAAGCTGCGGTGAAAGTTTATCGTCCTCCCGTTTCCCATGCCATGGGGTGGGCAGACACAGGCCCACCATGCAGACCCTCTTCCCCTGGGGCAGGGTGGCACCGGGACAGCACCAGGACAGCCCTGGGGTGGCCAGACCCGGCCCATGGGCACCCACCCCAGTCCTCACCCCTGCTCGGGGCTGGGCACTCCCCGGTCAGGACCAGAGGGACAGAGCCGTTTGTCACCCGTGGTGGGGCACAGCGGCTGGCCCTGCTCCTTCCCTTTTGCTCCGAGACGATTTCCTTGGCTAAAAGCAGAGAAAAATTATGAAAACCAGGCTTTAAGACCACAGCTCGCCCACCACCACCCTGCAGAGACCCTTGTGTCCCAGCTGTGTAACCAAGCCCCATTTCCCCTAACCACCCTGAGCCCCCAAACACCCCCTGGAGACACCAAGAACTCACTCAACCCCCCAAAAAAACCCCAACCCCAACCCGTGCCGGCCCTTCTAAACCAGAAGAGCTCAGCCTGCTGTTTGTCCCGGCTGCTCCGCGGGCGCGCAGGCGATAAGATAAAGGCTCCGGAGCGGGGCGCACCCGCGGAACGACCGGTGCGGGGCGCCGGGGACCCGACTCCGGCTCTGGCTCCGGCTCCGGTTGCGGCTCCCGCTCCTCTCCCGCTCCGCCCCCGCGCAGCCTCCGCCCTCGGCCGCTCCGTTTACATAACGCCCGGGGCCGGGGTCCGCGCCCCGCGCCGCCGCGGCTCCGCACGGCGGAAATGCGGAGCCGCCTGCCCCGGTTTCCTGCCTGAGCCGAGCCGTGCCGAGCTGTGCCGTGCGCCCCGTCCAGCCCCGGTCTGTCCCCGCTCCGTCCCCGCTCCGTCCCGTCCCGTCCAGCCCAGCCCCGTGGTGTCCCCGTTCCCCGGTGCGCCCCGGGCGCGGCGCTCCGCTGCGCTCCGCCATGGGCGAGCGGCCCCCGGACGCCTTCTCCTGCAGGTAACGGCGGGGCCGGGGCTGGGAAGCGGCGGCTGCAAAGCGAAAGTGGCGGCGGGGAGGGAAGGGAGAGGGAGGGGGGAGCCCCGCCGTGCCCCCGGGCGCGGAGCTTTTGCCCCCGCTTCGCCTCCCCGGGGACGCGATCGCTCCGCGCCCCTTCCCCCTTTGCCCCTTTCCCCCTGCTCCCCAGCCTCTGGCACCCCCGGGACCCACTTTCTCCTTCCCCCCCCCCTCCATAACCTGGGGGCCCCCTCCTCTCAGCACGCCTTTACTCCCTGGGTCCCTCTTTTTTTGGGGTTCCATGCAGCACTTTGGGGTCCCAGCACCCCCATCCCGGCCCCCTACCCTGCTCCATGGGCGCAGCACGCACCCACCCACCCCTGCACCTCCCCAGAGCCCTGCAGCACCCATGGGTGGCCCCTTGGGGAGGGCGCAGGACCCTGTGGGCGATGCGGGGGGGCTGTACCCTACCTGCCCCCCCCGCTGCCCCCTTGTCCTCTGCCCCCTTGGCCGCTGCGGGTGCCGAGCGGAGTTGCCAGCCCCGAGCCTGGCAAGCTGCTCTGGCTTTCTGCTCCCCGTGGACTTTGTTGGCTCGTGGGCACTGCCTGGCTTGGCAAGCACGGGGGGGGCCGTGAGCACGAGGCCAATGCCCCGGCAGGCAGCATCCTGCCGGCCTCCCCGTGCCCTGCCGGCGTGCTGAGCACCGCTCGCGCCAAGCGGGGTCACCCGTGGAGAGCCCCGACCCGCTGGGACCAACGTGGTCTCCGCTTCCCCGGGCTGGGATTTACTGTCAAGGAAACCGGGGCGAGTTGTCGAGCTGCGATTTCGACATTTGTTATTGCAAATTGCTTCAAGATGTGCTGGAACCGTGTGGGCTGGCGGCCCCGGGGGACTTTTCGGGTTGCTGCGCTTTAGGTAGTGAAAGCAGCTGGAGGAAGAGGTGGTCGGTGCGGGGACCTCACGCCGCCCGCGTGTCCCGTGTGCCGTCAGGCTGCGCTGGCAGGCTGCGGGCCGGGCTTTAAAGGCCTGTGAAATTACTGGCAGCTTTCGCTTTGACTTGTTTGGGACTAGATCAGCGCCTCTGATTTCTTTTTTCTAACTCGTTTGTGGTGCAAGGAGGACTTTGTCTTTGTGTGTCCCCCCCCTACCCTGAGTACTGTCTGTCTTTTTTTTTATTCTCTCCTTTGCTTTTATATCTTTATTGTGTCTGTAAAGATCCCTTTTGGTTTCGCTAGAGCCCACGGGGTGGTGGTTCTGCCTCCACCACATACTGCCCCGGAGAGGCTTGTGAGGCTTTCAAGGGGTTTCACTGCTTCTGCTGGGGGGCAAACCTCTCGCCTCCCCCCCTTGGCTGCTCGGGGGGGCCCGTGGGGGCTCTCCACTGAGGCACCGGGGCATGGAGAAGCCGTTTGGACAAATCCCAGCAAGTGAGACGAAGCGAAAGTGCAAGAGCTGCGCGCTGGCAGGGTTTGTGGTGCTGCCAGCGCCGCTGTGGCTCGGCGAGGAGGAAGGGCCTGATCCAGCCCCGGCACCGCCGCGGCACGGAGGGGGAGAGCCTGCAGCTGCGTCTCCCACGCCCCCGTGGCAGCGATGCATTTAACACAGCGCCGTGAAGCACATCGGGGGGGGCAGCCCGCAGGGAGCAGCCGCAGCAGTGCCGGGTGTGCCGGGTGGGAGCCGCCGCGGAGCGCCTGGCACTGCGGTGATGGGCGCACGGGTCCTACCCGGTGCTTTCCTGAGGGCCAAGCGAGCCTGGAGCTTGTGTTTGGCCCCAGCTGGGTGGTAGCTGGGATGTCTCCATCCCGTCTGTCCGTGGGGGTGATGGGGGAAGCCAAATCACTGGATTTCCCCCAGCTTTCAAGTTCTACAAGGTGTTGTGGCAGTGCTGTGCCGCCCGGGCAGCACCACGCGTTAAGGCACAGCAGCGGGGGCACTCGGGGACAGCTGGGAATCCCCACCACCATGGGGCGATGCTCCCAGTGGGGTTCTCATCCCTTCCCGAGCTACGTTTCCAGCCCCAGGGGGGGAATTGTCCTCTGGGGCTGTGCTTGCTGCCACCCCTGGGTGTCCGTGGCAGCAGCGTGGGTTCGGTGCTGGGACAGGCAGGGCACAGCCATGGGTGCTGCTGGGCAGAGGGGTGTGAGTGCCAGGGCTGGAGCTCTTTCTGCTGTGGTTGAGCTGTCCCAAGAGTCCTCAGCCACGTTATGGTGACCCTGTGTGTGTGGGTGCCCGTTTTTGGGGAGTGGCTGGGGGCCCTGAAGTCCTCGTCTCTTCCCATGGAGTCACTGGGGTCGTGCTGTTGGGACTTTCCGTCCCATGCCGGGGTAACCGGGCAGCGTTTAACCGCTGCTGAAGCAGGTGGGAGGGAGCAGAGGCTCGGCTGAACTCGAGTTGAAAGGCAGCAATAAAACTGCATGGGGTGGATGTGAGCGCGGAGCCAGGGCTGCTTCCCATGGCTGCGCCCGGCCAAAGGACGCGGTGTGTCATGACCCAGCTCGGAGGAGGCCCCGGGGGGGGGACATGGGGGTGCTCTCCTCCCTTACCTCCTCCATCCCCCTCTTCCCACACCAGGGGGCTGCATCCAGGGCCCGTCCCCACCTCTCCCCCTGCCCCAGACCCGCTTCATCCCGGACAGCAAAGCGTCAGCGTTTCGGTGCCGTCCCCAAACAGCTGCGCCCAGCTGTGCTCTTCGCCTGGGGTCGCATCCAGCTGCCACCCAGTAACGGGACGCAGGGGTGGGACGGAGCCCAAGCCTTGCTGGAGAGATGCCCCGTGCCTCCTGGCCCTTGCAAAAGCCCAGGACCCGCACCCCCCGAGCCCCCCAGCCGGATGCAGCGGCACAGAAAAGTGCCGTTCATTGTAAGCCGGCCTTTTTACAGCCGCCCCGCGAGCGGGCTGCGGGGCCGTGCCAAGAAAAGGCTGCTGCCTGGCTCAGAATAGCTCTTTTCATGGAGGACATCCTGGGAAGGAACAATGTCCCCGCTCGCGGCATTGTGGGAACCGGGCATTTCGGGGACTCGGGAAGCGAGGAGCTGCGGGGCCGGCCGGGGCGTTACCCAACCCCTCCGGAAAATCGCCCCTAGGGTGAGTTTGGAATAGGCTCCGAAAGGGAGGCTGCCCGGGCTAAAAATGCAGAGCTTTTCCTCTGCTCTGGGGACGGTTGTTTCGGGGTGAGCCCTGCACAAATCAAATTTCCTATTGAGGCTGCTGGCTCGCCTTCCCCTGGCTCGGACGCCGCCGGCGAGGGGCTGCTTTCATTTTCGGATTGCCCGGCACGGGGCAAGGCGGTGTGGGCTTCGCTACGGAAAAACACTTTTCCTGCAGGCACCCAATTTGCCAAAACGCTGCCTGCTGCCCCGTGACCTGAGGCTGGTTCACGATGGGGCCAGATCCTGCAGCCCTGCTGGGTTTGCCTGCTTTTGGTGAGGCCTGCCGGCCCCAAAACTGCCCCGTGCTGCTGCGCGGTGCCACGCGCTGATCCTTTTGGTACCGTGAAGGAATAAGCAGCCTTGTGCCGGATCCGGCCCTCCTGCTGCCTCGGGGGCCGGGACCCACCGCGACACTCTTCGGGTTGGGCAATGGGGCTGGTGGTGGAAGCGTTTTAATTAAATCTCCCGGGAGCGCCAGCGGCGGCGCAGCTGCAGGGCCGGATCCGGGCGCAGGCTCGGGCTTGTTGCTGCAGCCTGCATCAAAGCGCGCCCGCGGCCGGTCTGCCCCGTCCCGTCCTGTCACGCCTCGCCCCATCCCATCCTGTCCCCCTGTTCCTCGAGAAATGGTGCTGGGCGCTCCTGGCCCTGCGCCCCAAAGCCACCCAAATGGCGCCGAGCCCTTCCAGCAGCTCTGGGTGGGCGCCTTTGGTCACCGCACGCCGATATTGTGCAGGATTCCCCGTCCAGTGCACAGGAAAGCAGGTTGCTGTCGCAGCTTTGGCTCGGTGGTGACCTGCAGGGCACGAGGGTCAAAATGCCACGATGCCAAAAAAAAAAACACCCTCGGAGCTGGGTCGAAGCAGAGCATCCATCCTCATCCGTCCCCGCTGGGTGGGGATGCAGGCGGTGTCACGAGCAGGAGGAAGCCGCCGGGGCTGCTTTTCCCATCGTGGTCCCGGCTGGAAAACACCCGTCACTGCTGGAAACGGCCTCGGGCTCCTTCCCACCACGTGGCGCGGGCGAAGCCCGGCGTTCCCAGAGCAAAACCTCTCCCCAAATGGGAGCGTGAAAACTTCAGAGAGGTTTCCACCTTCCCGGCAGCATCCCGGCTGCCTGCAGGCGCTGTCCCCGGGGGCTCCCCGGATTCCCTCGGTGCCGCGGCCGGCCGAGTGGTGCCGGCGATCCCCGGGTGCCGGAGGAAGCAGGAGCGCAGGCGGAGGGTGCTGAGTCACGGGCAGGCTGGCGGTGCTGATAGACGGCCCCGCGCGGGGGCCCCGCCGGGGGGCTCGCCACGGCTCGGCCGCGGGCAGAGGCGCACGCCCGGCAGCGCCGCCGGCCCCGCGTGGCTCTTCTGAGAAGCCAGGGCTGGCCGGGGGCTGATAACATCTCCCCTCGCCTAGAAACTTCTGAGGACGTACTAGGAAGCCCGGCGGGTGGGCAGAGATAGAGGCTCGCGTTCCCAGCGCCGCGCGGCGTTATCGCCTCCCCGTCTGCAAACCAGATCCGCCGCGCTGCTGCTGTCCAAATCTCCCCGCTCGCTTCCTCCCGGCCCCTTGTGTTTTTATTTTATTTTTTTATTTTATTTTATTTTATTTTATTTTTTTCCTCCCACCCCGCCCCGAGAAATGCAATCACTTTTCCTCCCCTTCTAGCAGCTCGGGCGCTGCTGCGTGGCAGGGAGGCCGCCGAGCCCGTCCTGCCCCGTCCCGGCAGGATGCGGGCGGGCTGGAGGATGTTTCCTGCCTGAGCAGAATGCACGGCCCCGATAAATGCTGCGTGCCAGCACAAGGTACGGGGGGAAACAGCGCCAGGGAGCTCCACTGAAGGGCTCGCCGGGGCGGCTTCGTGACTCTTGGTGGCCCGAAACGGTCCCCGAGGCTGGCAGAGCGGTGCCACCGGGTTGGCACGCACAATGTGATTCTGCTGGAGCCCTGCGGCCACCCCAAGCAGTGCCACGGCCACAGGGCAGGGCCTTGGGGTGCCTTCAGCATCTGGATGTGGCCGTGGAAGGAAAAGCCAAATATCCCAAGCCGTGTGGAGGGGGATGTGTGCGTTTTGGGGTTCCTTGGCAAGCCCAGGGAGCCGCGCGGCGTTTCCAGCTGGGGTCCCGGCTGATCCTAAAGCCCGGTTCCACTTGCTGAAAGGGGTTAAGCACGGAGCGAAGAGCAGCCCTGTCGCTCTGTGTGGGACCGTGGGATGTGGCAGGGACACGGGGGGGCACAGCTCACCCCTGGCACCTGCAGACAGACAGACAGACGGACAGACCCCTTCACCCCATCCGAGCGTCCCCCCGGGGAGGCATTCGCTCACCCCCTGCCGTGCCGGCAGCGCGGCCACGTCTCCAGGTGAACACCAGACGAGGCAGCTCCCTCCCTGGATTTCAGCAGCCATTTATTTCCTTTCCTCCCCCCTCCTACTCCCTCTACCTCCTCCCCCCCCCCGGCATTTTTATCAGCTCAGCTGAAATAGGTCCCTGGAGGGAAACCCATCAGCGCTGTTAAGCCTTGGCAGAAGGAGAGCGGATACGGCCCGGCCGCGCGTCCCGCGGGGAGCTGCAGGCAGCTGCGTGGGCAGGAAGCCGAGCAGACGCCCCGTGCCGGCCGGGTGGGGAAACTGAGGCACGGCCACGCTCGGCGAGCCGGGTTTGGCACCGGCAGGCTGGGAGCTGTCACCGTGTCTCGCTTGGGCAGCCGCGCCGGTCACCGGGGCCGTGCTGCACGCGGCGAGCCCCGGAGGGGATAAACGGGGAGCGGTGACCACAGGGGAGGTGTTGGGGTTGGATCCTTTTGGGGACTGCCCTGATGGCCCTGCTGTGTGCTCTGTCTTGCAGCGCGGCCGCCTCGCTGGAGCCACGGCAATGAATGGGCACGCTCTGCCGGCCGGCACGCCAGCGCATCCCCGGGGCTGGCATGAGTTCTGCGAGCTGCACGCCATCAGCACCGCCAAGGAGCTGGCGCGCCACTACCTGCGCTTCGCCACCGAGCACCCGCACCATGACCTGCTGGCCGCCGAGAACTTCTCGGTGCACTTCACCGACCTCTTCCAGCAGTATTTCTGCAACGAGGTGAAGGAGGGCTTCGCCATGAGCCAGCTCCGCATCCTGCCCGCCGGCCCGGCGCGGGATTACCGGGAGACGCAGCGGCGGCACACGGACGCCTCCCTGGGCACAGTGGCTACCAAAACCGAAGCGGAGCTGGCCGCTCGCCCCGAGCAGCCCGTCCGAGCTCCCGAGGCGGCCCCCACGGGGCTGCGCAAGTCGTGGAGCTCGGAGGAGCTGGCGGGGCCGGCGCGGAGACCCTTCTCCCTCAGCCAGCTGCGCCGGAGCTGGCGCAGCCTCTTCCGACGCCGCTCCTCGGATGCCCTCCCAGCGGAGGCTGATGGGGACGCAGCAGAGGCTGCTCTGAAGCCGGGACTGAGCAAGCGCATCCTGCCCTGGGGGCTGTCGCGGGAGCAGCCCCCCGAGGTGCGCAAGGAGGGGTTGCTGAAGTACGGGCTGCTGGACGAGAGCTCGCTGGACAGCGGGACGCGCTGGCAGCGCTGCCGCCTGGTGCTGCGCAGAGCGGGGACGCCCGACAGCGAGGAGTACGTCCTGGAGCTCTTCGACCCACCCAAGGTAAGGCTCCCTCGCCTCGTCCCCACTCAGGTTTTGGCTGCATCATCCTGCCTGGGGCTCCCCTCAGGGTGTTCAGAGGGCAGAAGATCCCCGCAACCCCATGGCAAGGGCAACGCGAGCACAAATTACTGCCAGCGGTCACAAAACCTTTTGGGTTTTTCTCCTCCGGGGCCCCAAACCTCGCTTTTCCAGCTGGAAGCAGAGCTGGGGAAGGGGGTTGGTGTCCTCGCCTGCAAACACCACTTGTCCCCATCCTCATGGACCCGTTCCCACAAGGTGGATGTCACCAGGGCTGGAACCGGGTCTCACGAACCCCAAATTCACGCGGTGCCTGTCCCCGCGGTGCTGCGGCTTCAGCACCCGGAGCCTCTGGGGAAAATTGGGAAAGGAAAAGAAAGGGAGCACAAAATGGGCTCTGAGCCCTCCTCGGTTCCTGTGGGATCCGTCGGGAGCTCGGTTTTATTTTTGTCAGCATTTCCGCAGCCAGAGCCTGGGATCCTGGGGGAGCTTTGGGGTGCTGAGCGCAGCGGGAGCGCCGGCGGTGCCGGATCTGCGTGACAGCCGCGCGGCGGCCGGGGGGGGACAGCCGTGGCTTTTAATCTTTAAAAAGCCAGTTCCTCCACATGGCGGGTCTTACGTAGACGGAACGGGCTGGGCTTTTTCGTCTGTGGTTTGTTGGTTTTTCCTTTTTTTTTTTTTTTTTTTCTGCTCACTTAACTTTGAGCAATTTGTGCTCTGGAGCAAGGAAGCCTGGCATGGAGGAGCTGGCGCCCGGCGGCTCCCCGCAGCGGGCTGAATCCCTGCCCTGTCTGCCCAACAGCCCCAAAACACCTGCAGGGAGAGAGCAGAGTTTAAAAAATGATGAATGTCGAGGTCTGAAAGTAAAAAGCAGCCCAGCTGCTCGCTGGGAGCCGAGGAGCAAAGGTCCCTGTGCCAGCCCCGTGCTGCCACCGCCGCTTTCGCTTTTCGCAGCTCGGCGTCACGTGCGGTGCAGCCGCTGCTTTCGGTCCCACGGGGAGGCTGTGCAGGAGCCCGGCTGGGGCTGAGGCTGAGCCCCAGCACCCTGCTCGGTGCTGGAGGCAGGGGCAGCGCCTCTCCCTGCCTCCACCAGCCTGGTTTTGCTCCACGGGGGTCAGGATTTTGTGTTTGTCCCCTTGGCAGCGCACGTCCCCGGCTGTAAGGGAGGTGTGGCTGTGGGTGGCATCGCTCCAGGGCTCTGCGAGGCCAGGCAGCACCCATGGGTGCCACCCTGGCACACCCAACACAGGTGTTGGTGCTGGAGCTATTTGGGGAGCTGCTGCCGGCTTTGCTCCTCCTCATCCATGGTGACCCCTGCCCAGAGGTACCCTGGGGGCTTGGGCAGATGAAAAGGGGCGAAGCCTGAAGAGATGAATACGAGGGCACGGGGAGGGTCCCTGCCGTGCCCCCTGCCCCTGGAGGATGCGGTGATGCACTCGAAATCCCATCTGGTGGTGCAGCAGCCTCTGGCCACCTTTAATCTTGAGCACCGCTTCTTGCTGCGCTCCCGACGCCCCGCAGGAGGAGGAGAGCGATGGGAGAGGAGATGGGGAGCAGCAGGGATCACCCCAGCCCACAGGAGACGTTCACAGCCGGGCATTTCGTGCGCCCTGCAGCCCTGCTCCTGGCAGTTCCCAACCAGCTGGTGGCTGCCCGTCCCGGGGGGGATAGGGCCGGGTCCCCCCCATGTGTGGGTTTCCCATCCCGTTGTGCCGTCCCCGCGCCAGGGCCGCTCCTCGCCCGGGTTTCACAAATCTCAGCAGTAAATGGGGTTCCTGTGAAAATATCCTCAGGGCGGGTCCTTCCTTTCTAATGAACTGGCCGGGGGCCAGCTCCTCGCCTCCTCGGCAGCAGGAGGGCTGCAGGCAGCTTCCCAGCCCCCCCCCGGCCCCGTTATTGCTCGGGTTGGAGCCAAGCCGGGCGCTGGGCAGGGCGAGACCCGAAGGTGCGGGTTGGGGAACCCCTGGGGAGAGCTCAGCACCATCACCCCAAGGAGGCAAAGCCCTTGCCAGGACAAACAGAAGAGCTTTGTGATTCTTTTTTCCTTGGAAATAACCAAAAATCCCCCAGGGGAGGGCTGGGGGCAGCCCCCTCATTTCCCAGCTCTCGCTGCCGCCTTGGGCTCCCTCCAGCCCTGCGGGGCTTTGCCGCTGCCCTGCACGGGGCCAGCCCCCTCCTTCCCTGCCCCTTTACCCTTTAAACAACACGACACCCATTGAAATTCAGCTCAGCCGCCCGGCTTGGCAGCGTCCAGCCGAGTTCCCACCTATTTGATCATTTTCCAGGTCCACGGGGCGAGGAGGCGAGGGTGGCCCTGCGCGTGCGCCCCCCGTGCCCACCAAGCCCTCGGCTTCATTTTCAGCTCTCCCAAGAAGCCCGTGAGCCTAATCCCATAACGTGCCCGGCATCAAACAGAGCGGGACACTTTGAAGGGCCTTAATCTCCTTTTACTGCTTGGGAGAACCGGAGAGACCCCGGGAATGGGGCTGGCACGATGCCCCTGTGGACTCTCTGATGTCTAATATGAAGGTTGTGCTCGCCTCCCGTGGAGGCACTAAGGGCTTTCTGCTTTACCCCGCCGTGCGTCCTCGTAATCGTAGGGGTTTGGTAGCTCTGGAAATCTCAAAGGAAGCGTTTCTGCCCTGGGCTGCCCCGCTGCAGGGTCAGAGCTCGTTGGGTTTGGGGCTGCCCCGCTCTCATCCGCCAAGCCCCGCGCACATGTTTTACGGCCGAGCCCTAAACCCCCTGAAAATTGGGATTTGCAACGGAAATGTCCCGAGCCGTTTATGTTGACCAGATGTTCCTACAGGAAGGGGAAGGGAAATGGGATTTTCATTTGCGCCGGCCTCTTTATGGCGTTTTAATGAAATCCATCACATCCCGTAAGCGATTGCGCTGCGAGATGAGCTGGGAAGATTTTCGGGCGCAGGCTGCGGTGCCGGTGTCACGGCTCTTACGTCCTCGCCGTGGCCGCGGGAGGAGCAGTATTTTTATCTCTGCTCAGTGCGAGACTGCTCTGACTTCCTTTTTTTTTTTTTTTTTTTCTCTTTCTTTTTTTTTTTTTTTTTTGCCTTTTCCCCTTCCTTTCACCTGAAACTCGTTTCTGAGAACTGCGATCCCCTGAGCCAGCAGGTCCCGCTCCGGGTGGCTCCCGGCTGACACTGGCAGGGTTGGGGCCGATGTGGCACGCGTGGGGACAGCCCGGTGACACCGTTCCCTGTTCCCAAAGCAGGGGCTGGAGAGGTTGTGGGAAGCCCTGGCACGGCCACGCCGGCTGCGTTCACAGCTCAGCCCCGGGAGGGGACTGGAGCAAACCCCTTCCTTCACCACGCAGTGCGTTTCCAGCCGTGGCTTCGGAGCCAAAATGAGGTTCCTTTTAGACGTGACCGCCGGAGCGATGACAAATCGTGCTCTCAAAGCCAAGTTGGAAGTGCAGATGGCCCCGGCACCTCGCGCAGAGCCCCGGCCACCCGCCTGCCAGCCGCGTCCCCGAGCTCCTCCACGCGAGGTGGTTCCCTCCCCGGTGTTAGCTCCCACGGGGATGCGCACGAAAGAAGCAAAACCTGAGCAGGGTGGCGGGGATGGAGGCACCCCCGTGGGGATGGAGGAGCCCCCGTGGGGATGGAGGTACCCTGGTGGGGATGGAGGCACCCCAGTGCCCGTCACCACCCTGGCCCGGGGAAAAGCACCCCGCAGCCCACCAGGATCCCATTCGGTGACCTCCCAGGATCTCGTGCCTCATTTTTCTCTCTCTTTGCAACAAAACCCTCGAATAACCCCGTGCCGGCAGGGCTGCTCCCTTCCCCTCCCAGCCAGGATCCGTGCGTCCCCCCCCCCGCCGCAGACTTTCCCCGGGAGCAGGGCGGCAGCAGCAGCGCGTCCCCTCGCCGCTGTTCTTCGAAGGCGCTCGGGGCTGGGCGTAGCTTGGGCTTCTTGAGATTTCGGCGGCGAGCTTTTCAGCTTTTTCTTTTTTTTCTTTTTTTTTTTTCTCTCTCGTATTTCAGGGTGAGGGCACGCGGCCGTGGAAGGGGGGGGGGGCGGGTTGGTGGGAGGGGGGCGGGTGATGAGACAAAAGGTTATTTGTCATTTATTAACCGCAACTTTTTCCATCCTTGGTCATGCACGGAAAAAACACTTTTAGCAACGTAACCACAGCCCCGGCGTTAATTGCTGAAGAGCAGAGTTTCTTATTTTGGAAACCGTGTTGCTGGGATGGAGCCTGCTGGGGCTCGGCTGCTGTGTGCCGGGAAGGACGCAGGATGGGGAGCCCCAACCTGCCGCTTCCCCCGCCTCTGGGGCTGCTTGGCCTGGCTCGGAGAGGAGATGGGAGGATTTCCTTTCTTTTTAACCCAATTCCTCAAAATTGTGAGGGGTTTTGCCCCACCGCTGTGGTCCCTCTGCTCGTGGCAGTGATCTGCTGCTCGGGGATGGGGACGGGGCCGTCCGCCTTGTGGGATGCTCTAAAGCCGCTTGGGTAGGAAAGCGCCGCGTGCAAGCCAAGAAATGAGCACAAAATTGAGATAAAAACAGAATTACAAGGAAAAGGACTGGGAAAGCGCCCAAACCTCGCTGCTTTTCCCTCGTGTGCAAGCTCAGGGTCCCGGCAGGCGTGGGACCCGCTCAGCCCTGGCAGCAGCCGTAAGATGCCCGTCGGTGTTTTTTTGGGTGGCTGTATCTTTTTTTTTTCCTTTTTCTTTCTTTCTGCCTTTTTTTTTTTTTTTGATGGTCCAGGATGTGGTTGTGTCGAGGCTGAGTGCTGCTTCTTTCAAAGGTAAATATTTATGAGAGGCTGCGCAGGCGGCGCAGGGGCTGGAAGGAGCCCTCGGGGAGGCAGAGGGGGGGCCGCAGCGCGCTCCCACCCGGCAGCTCCGGCACGGCGAGGAGATGGCCAAAAACGAAGCAGCACCGGGCAGGGGGAACCCAAATACCCTCGGGGGATTTATGCTCTCCCACCGGGGCTCGGGATGCTCTCGCAGTTCTCCAGGGCACTGCCAAGCCCAGCTCGTGCTGCCAAAGAGCAGTGGGAGCGGATGAGGAGCAGGCACCTGGGGATGTGCCGTCAGCTTTGCGCACCCACAGGGCTACCTCGTGCCCTACCCGCACCCCTCGTGCCCAATTTTGTACCCCTGGGGGGCTTTCCTCACAGCCTGGATGGGGGCGAGGTGGGAGCAGCCCAGCCAAGCTGCCAGACCCATGGCATCACGACCGCTGGGCGCATCCCTGGGGTCCCCCGCACGAGGATAAGGGGTGGCAGCGTGGCACGGGGACGCGCAGCGACCCCCCCAACGGGACCCCGGCCCCCAGCCCCTGGCGGCAGCTCCAGGGGTGACTCAGCCCCGGCTGCGGCCGGCTCCCGCCCGCGTGCGGCCACCTTGTTTACTTTCCGAGCTCTTTATTTATTCCAGGAAATTATTAAAGCAGCCCACGCTGGAAGCGAGTTTGGCTTAAAATAAAAAAATATCGAGCGGCTGGCAAGCGCCGTCTGTTTCAAGATCCTGTTTATAGCCCCGCTTCTCCAAAACGCTGCTCTGGAGGAGGGCAAGGAGCTTGATGTGGCTGGGCTGGCTCGGAGCACGGCCGCTTGGCCCCACCAGATCTCATGGCCGGGGGGGTCCGAGCTCATCCAGCTGCTGGGAAGGGCCCTGAGCATCTCTGTGCGCCCCGCATCAGCCCTGCTTTGCGCCGTCCCCACCGGCCGAGCATCCCTGGTCCACCTCCAGGGCTGCATCGTGCACGGAGGTGCTGCCGTGCCTCTGGTTTTGGCCATCCCAGTGCTTTAGGATTCGGCCGTCCCAGGACTTTGGGTTTGGCCGGAGCCGAGCATCCCACCCCGGGCCCTTCCCCGATCCCCCCAAACGGTGCCGAGGCTGAATGGGCGACATTCAGCGCCGGCGGCAGCGAAAGCGCGTGCGGTTTTCAGGGCTTTCAGGAGGGAATATTTACTCGTTCATGCCCTGCCTGCGAAGCAGGCCAGCCTCTGCCTTATTTATTGACGTCCTTATCAATGCACAAAGGGCGCCAGTCAGCCCCGAGGACAGGGCGGGGGGATCCAGCCGGCCCCCCGCGTCTCCTCCCGGTGGGGTTGACGCAGCGCTGGGCGTTTTGGGGGGGGGGGTCTCACCTCACCCCATTTTCTTCTGGCTGTGAAATCGCCGTGCCGTGGGGTGCCATGGGGCTGTGTTTGCCGGGAGCACCTCACACCAGAGCTGCTTGTGATGGGAACAGAAGGGGCTTTGTGCCCCCGAGGCAGCCGGCACAACGGGGCCCCTTGTAGCCGCCCAGCCCCGTCCCCTCGGGGACGGCCCCGTCCCCACCGTGCCACCGCAGGCTGCGGGGACGCACGGAGCTGGGAAATTTGTTTTCCCTGCTGGTCTTGCCAGATTGAGGATGCTGGCTGGGGGTTGGAGTTGGATGTGGGGTCAGAGAGGGGTCTTTTGGGTGATGCCCAAGGAAGGCGATAGGGCCTGGGGGGTCCCGAGTTCCCTCACCACAGCAGTGATCACCTTGCTCTGTTCAATAAAAGCAGGAAAGCTCTAAAAAGCTCTAAAAAGCTCTAAAAGCAGAACCCCCAAGAAGATGCCCGGTGCTGATGTCAGTAGGTTTCAGAGTGAACAACCTCCACGTGCCCGTGTGCCAGCCCGCGCGCCCACCCCCAGTGCCCCCTGCAAGCTCTGAGCCTGGCAGAGGGCATGGGGGGGTGCAGGAGGCACGGGGAGGGGGGGACGTGCAGGAAAACGGCCCAAAAACAGGGTGAGGGAAGCGATGCCCCGTGTGGGAAATCCCTCTGTAAGTGGGGGAGGAAATGGGGCAGGAGAGGAAGAGGCAGCAGGAGAAGAAGAATTAAAGGAAGAGAGGAGGGTCGGCGGATCAGGGCTCAGCAAACGCGGGGAGAAGTTGTGGTCGGGGGGGGGAAAGGCTGCCGGGAAATGCCAGGGATGGATGGAAAGGCTGGGACCAGCCGCTGGGGGACCAACGCTGGGATTAGCGGTGCTGCCAGTCCCCCAGGATGAGCGCTGGGATTAACCAGGGTGGAAAACCCCGAGGCCGCGTGCCGGGATTATCGATGGTGAAAAATCCCCGAGCGCAAGCGCTGGGATTAACCGTGGTGCAGGCTCCCAAGGACAAGAGCTGGGATTGTCTGCGAGGCGAAATCCCCCAGGGCGTGTGCTGGGATTAATCGTGGTGCAAAGTCCCCAGGATGAGCTCTGGGATTAACCATAGTGCAAAGTCCCCTGGGATGAGCTTTGGGATTAGCCGTGGTGCAAACCCACAAGGATTGAGCCCGACGGATGCCCCGAACCCACCAGCACGTCCCCTGTTGCCCCCTCCCCAGCTGGCTCGCTGCCTCGTGTGGGGACAACGGGGACGTCCCCCCGCTTGGGGCTGGGGCCGTGGCATCGTGCCGCTGTGCCCCTGGGAAATTTAAGAAAACTCCCTCGGGGCTGCGAGCGCAGGAAGTGGTTTTGGGGCTGGCATAACCCAAGCGCCCGCGCTGCTGCAAATCTCGGTGGCCCGTCCGTCTGTCTGTCCGTCCGTCTGTCCGTCGTCAGCCCTACGGGGACCCCCGTGGGGCCGAGCTGTGCCACCTGAGGTCTTTGTCCCTGCGTAAGGGGACACGCTGAGCTCCAGGGTTTCCCAGAGGGGCCAAATCTCAGCGGTGCCCACCTTGTGGCACAGCCCCCTGAGGCTTCGCTGCCTTCACCGCTGTCATCGCCGTGCCACCGCCGTCATCCCCCTGCCACCACTGTCAGCCCCCTGCCACCACTGCCTTGCACTCTGGGCTCTGGGTTCTGGCCAAATCCCTCTTGGGAAGCACAGCCGACGATAAGGGCAGTGCTGGCTGCAGCTCCCCCTGCCCACTTTTTGCAAAAAACACCCCGCAAGCCACAGCAGCACCGGGTGGTGGTGGCCACGTTTTGGGGACCCCACAGAAATCAGCCGAGCGGAGGCTGCCGGGGCACGGGGTGGCTGCCGTGTGCCAACACCCCGCTGCCGGTCGATAGCGGGTGCTGCGATTTCACTCTCGTTCTTGGAAAGCTCGAGCTGCCTTCCTCTTTCCCCGGGGCAGCCAGAGCTCACCCGCTGCTCGCAGCAGCCCCCGCGCCCCCGCGGGCGGCTTTCCGCTGGTGGGGACGGCCAGGTTGCTGCAGGCACGGGCGCACGGATGGAGAAGAAAGTCAGAGGAGAAGGAGCTGCGGGGATTGGCGAGGCGGAAGCGCAGCAGCTCCGCTCGGCGCCTGCAACGCCGGGGCGCAGCTGTGACCTTGGCTTGACCTTCAGCCGGCGCTGCTGGCACCGCCGCCGCCCCGCTCCGGCACCGCTTTCTCCCGGCCAGGTGCGCGGTGCCGCGGGTGCCGCCCGTGGGAACCCTCCCTGTGTCCCCCCCGGGCTGGAGCAGGGTGGAAACTCGGGGCTGGTTTTCTAAGAAATCCTCCAAAAAGGTCCCCGGCGCGGGGCCGTGGGGCGCAGCGCAGCCCCGGGGGCTCCGTGGGATGCCGGGAGCGGGGTTGCGCCCTCGGCGTCTTCCCCTTCACCGCGTTCCCCGGCCCAGCTGGATTCACTCAGCGCTTTTTAAACACTAGAAAATAATCAGCAGCGAGAGCAAACAGCAAAAATAAAACCGGGCAGGGCTCGGCAGACCACAGGTGGAAGGAAGCCGCTCTCCAGCACTAATTTTAATCAGGCGCTGAGCGCTGGCGCCGCTCCCTGTCCCCAGCCTGCAGGATGGGTGTCCCCATTGCCACCCCCTGGTCCCCAGCAGCGCGGCTCCCTATGGCCAGACACTTCTGGCAGTGGGGCTGGGAGCAGCAGGAGCAGTGGGATTGCTGAGGGGCGTCCCCCAAAAATCCCTGCTGCAGGCAGCGCGGGTGCCCTGCCCACCTGGCTGCCCGAGGGCGCGGTGACAATGTTTTGGGGGAAAAAAATCCCATTTGTGGTAATATTTGCTCCTCCTGGGAGCCAGCCCTTGCAGGGAGAGGGGGATTTGGGGAGCCAGGCTGGATTCTGCCCTACAAACTGGAGGTGGCAGCCCAGGATGGGTGGTTTGGGGTGCGGGGACCAGGAGACACCGCAGTGGTGGCACAGCGGGGGCCGTGCGCTTTGCGGGCACCGTGGCCCTCTGTGATTTCAGGGGGTGCTTAGCCAGGCGCTGGGGTTCCCCCCACATCCACGGGAAGCTTTGGGGTGAATTCACCCTCTGTCCTGTCCCATCCACTGCCGTCGTCCTGTCCCGTGCCATCCCGAGCTCCCCGAGCACCCAGGGGGATGCTGTGGCACCTCTCTGCCGGGAAGGAGCCCGTGGGCGCCAGGCGGGCACGCGGAGTGTTGAGTGTGCAGTTTTGCTTACCGAGAAAAGGATTTCTCGGTAGGGCCGCCATCGAGCAGGGCATCTTGCGGTCAGGTGCGCCGTTTCGGGGGGCGGGGGCACCGTGCCTGCGGTAGGCACTTCTCCGAAGCCAGACTGCCTTTCGGGCACCGTATCTCACTGCTGCATCATTTCCTTCTCCCTTGTGCGCGCTCCCCGGCTGCGCTCACCCCGGGGAGGGATGGAGCCGAGCCCAGGGCTTCGCCGAACTCCCTTTTCCTGGAATTCCCCCTCTGCTGCTCCCAAGAAAGCAGGAGCAGCGCGGTGCTGGTGCTGCCGGCCGGGCCCTGCGTGCCGATAACGCCCACGCCACGCTGGCACCGCACGGCGAGCTCGGGGACGTGCCGGCCGTCACGGCCCCGGCACCCACAGCCCAGGGAAGGGGGCACGGTGGGCACCGCAAGCCCTCAGCACCCCCCATCTGTGCGGGACACTGCTCAGGACCCTCCGAGGGACCCTCAGGACGCGGCGTGGCACTGCCCCAGCCCGCAGCAGCGACACTGATTGCGGGCGGGCGCGTGCAGCTGCGGCAGCCCCGGCTCCTCGCAGGGCGCTGCGCCGCGGCGGGCGACTTCTAAGAACTTTCTTTCGGCGGAGCTTGGCGCTGATAAGGGTTGGCCCTTCTCGCGCTGCGTTTCCGGCCCCAAAGTACACCGAGTCCTTGGTCGAGAGTGAGACTGAGAGAGGGAGGAAGTGGGGGGCAAAAAAAGAAAAAAAAGCACTGCCAAACCCAGCCGCCGGCAAGATTTCCAGTGCCGGCAGGCGCCGCGCTCGCTGCAGCCCCGCTCGGGGGAATGGCCTTGCAGCAGCGCTGCGGTGGGAGCAGGGCGAGCTCAGAGCAAAGGCCCGGACCCTTCGGACCCTTCCCCTGTGCGGCAGCATCGTGCACGGCCCCGGCTGCCACCCCGCAGCCCAGCGTCATGCTCAGGGATGGGTCCTGTGTCAGTGGCCATGTGTGGGGTCATCCGGGATCAGCCCGGAGCTGGGAACCGGAGGGGACGGCGGTGCCTGGCACGGGAGAGCGAAGACTCAGCCCGTGGGATGCTGAAGCTGTCGCATGAATCACGGCCAGCCAAAATTTTTGTAACGCTGAGCTGGCAGCGAGCCCAGCCCAGGGGAACCAGAGCGCTGAGCTGCGCACCCCGGGCTGGCTGCACCCACGGGGGCTGGCACGAGGGGGACCCGGTGCTGTTCCCAGTGCCAGCCCCCACACCGAGGGCTTTGCTCCGTCCCCGCCACGGGGGTCCCCACTTATGGGGGTCCCCGACTGTGGGGGTCCCCGGTGCCGCAGCATGGAGACGGTCAGCAGCTCGCTCCTGGCGGCGGAGGAACCGAAAGCTGCCGGGAGGGGTATTATTAGAGTTTATGGAAGTGCCTGCTCAGCGTTTTGTCATGTGCCTGTGTCAGAGCGAAACTGGCCGGGCAGCAGCAGGGAGCTCTCGGCACGCCACCCCGGGGGGTGCGGGGCTGCCCGGGGGCATCGCGCCCTCCGGCCGGCCCCACACCGCAGCGGGGACCACCAAACACCCCCCTGTACCCACCCAGGCCGTGTTTTCCTCGCTGGTGCACACAATTTCTCCAGCACGTGCTGGGAAACTCCTTCTCCATCCCTTCCTATCCTTCAGGGCACCGCTGGGCTGGGGCCCTGCTCTGGGTGCCCTGCTCCGGCACAGCTCGCCCCAGCCTCCAAGCAGCAGCCGTGCCGGGTATTTCCTTGCCAGGTGGGGTATTTCCTTGCCCGTTGGGTGTTTCCCTGCAGAGAGGGGTATTTCCTAGCTGCTGCCATGACTCAGGGGACTCCCAGCAGATTGGATCCCGTTCCCTGGAGCAGCATTTCGGGGCACGGGGGGGCCGCGGGCACGGCTCAGCCGCTCTCCTCTCCGCAGGGCTCCAAGCCGAAGCTGCACACCGCCTGCTCCGCCGTCCAGGAGGTGCGGAGGTGCACGCGCCTCGAGATGCCCGACAACCTCCACACCTTCGTCCTCAAGGTACGGCCCCCATCGAGGGGCCCCGCAGCTGGCCCCGACGCCTTCCCCACCCCTTCGGGGCGCACGTGCTGCTGGAAGCTCCCGTGCCAAATTTCGGTTCCTCTTCCACGCCGGGGATGGCAGGGACGCAGCCCGCGGGGTGGGGATGCTCTGCTCTGTCCGGTCCCCAAATGTGTGTTGTGGGGGGGGGGGGGGGGATAGGGCTGCAGATCCCTATCTAATGTCCCCGTGTCCCTCTCTGGTGTCCCCCAGGTGACCAACGCCACCGATGTGCTGTTCGAGGCGGGGGACGAGCAGCAGCTCAGCTCCTGGACGGCCGAGATCCGGGAATGCGCGCACAGGGGGTAGGCACCCGGCGGGGGTCCCCGAGCCCCACTGACCCCGGGGATGGGGACAGCTGCTCCGTGTCCCCGAGCACCGTGCCAAACACCCGTCCCCAGCGCTTAGCCTGGCTTCTCCCATCCCTGACAGGTCGGACACAGGCGACCCCGAGCTCCTGGCGGGCCGGCACCCTGACCCCGCAGCCACCAGCCCCACCACCAGCACCGACTCCCCCAACCAAGGTGAGGCTCGGGGGATGCCTGGGGACACCAGGGAGGGGTCCCGTGCCTCCTTGGGGCTGGCTAAGGTTAATCTTAGCCCCAAATCACTTGGAGAGGACACAGCCATAGGGGAAGGGATGAGGGTGACGGAGCGGGGCCGGGCAGGGGTCCCCAGTTCCCGGGGTGCTCACCCCCCACCGGCCTCCCTGTCCGGGCAGGGGCGACGCCGGGGGGGTCGTCAGAGGCGGCGGGGCCGAAGATGGAGCAGTTCCTGTCCTCCTGCCCCTGGTTCCACGGGCCCATCTCCCGCATGAAGGCGGCTCAGCTGGTGCAGCTGGGGGGGCTGGAGGGCCACGGCGTCTTCCTGGTGCGGCAGAGCGAGACGCGGCGCGGCGAGTACGTGCTCACCTTCAACTTCCAGGGCAGAGCAAAGGTACAGGTGGGAGAGGGGCTGGGATGGGGAGGGAAAAAAAAAAAAAGTCACACCGGAGACCCCCTCGGGAGCTGCACACACGTGGGTGGCCGCGAGTCCTGTCCCATCCCACCCCAGCGCTTGCTGGTGTCCCCATCCCCACTCCTGGGGGGGAAAAAAAAACCATCAGCGGGCCGGGCACCGCGGGCTGGGGATGCAGCACAGGATGCTAAGGCCGTTTGTCCCCCTTCCCCTCCACCCCAAACATCCCTGTGTCCCCCCATCATCTCCTCCAGCAAGGGAGCCGGTGGCAGGGTAACGGCTCCGTGCTCCTCCCCGCAGCACCTGCGGCTGTCGCTGACGGAGCGGGGCCAGTGCCGCGTCCAGCACCTGCGCTTCTCCTCCATCGTGGAGATGCTGCACCACTTCCACCGCTTCCCCATCCCGCTGGAGTGCGGGGCCACCTGCGACGTTCGGCTCTCCAGCTACGTCGTCGTCCTGCCCCAGCCGCCAGGTAGGGGTACAACAGGGTCAAAGTTTGGGGCACGGGGATGGGGAGGTCCCCGCGGGGTGCGGGGACTCGGGAGGGTCCCCAGGGTGATGGGCGCAGCTGGGATCTTTTGGGGGAAGCGGAAACATCCAGGCAGTGCCCCGAAAGGTGACTCCTGAGCTCCCGGCTTCCCTTTCTAAGAAAGAAGCTGCCCCAAATTGACGGCCACGGGACTCATCCCGGTGCGGGCTGCGGGGCGATGGGGCAGGAGCATCCCCCGAGCAGCCACCGCCTCTCCTTCCATCCACAGCTCCCGGCTCCGGCACCGCCGTCCCCGTCCCGCTGCCCGTCCCCGGCTGGAGCCCCGAATTCAGCCTGACCCCCACCACCACCTCCACCACCACCACCTCCTCCTCCTCCTCCTCCTGCCCCCGTGGCCCCGCCGAGCCCCCTCCGGAGCAGATTTTCCACCTGGTGCCACCGCCGGCGGAGCTGGCGCAGAGCCTGCGGCACAGCGGGGTGACCGCCACCCCCGGCGCCCGGCCCCGCGAGTCGGACTACGAGGTGGAAGCCCCGGGCCGGGGCCACGTCCGTGCCATCGACAACCAGTACACGCCGCTCTGACGGGCCCCCGGGGGGGGACGCACTTTTTTTTGGGTGGAGAAGAAGACCTGGAGCCCCCTCTGGGAGTCCCAGCGAGAATGTAACTATTTTCTTCCTTCTGGTTAGGGATTGTTATTTTTTTTTTTTTTTTAATTTCGCAAGGAAGGGAGTCGTTTTTCACTCCAGTACGGGTGTGCTCCCTCTCTTCGGCCTGTTAAAGGGCCTTTTTTTTTTTTTTTTTTTTTTTTTGGGTATTATTAGAGCTTTCTCGTTACTGTTTACACACACACCGCTCCTGCCTGCATTCCCAGCTGCGTGGCCGGCACGGGGGGCACTGCACAGCCGGGCTCCGTCCCCTCGGCACCGCGGCGCCCGGAGAAGGAACCGGGGGGTCTCGCGTCGCACCCGCATCGTTGGAGCAAACAAAAAAGGAAAAAAAAGGAAAAAGAGGATTATAAATTCTTTGACACGTTGCTGCTTCGGGCTGCGCACAGGCGACGAAGAGCCACTTCCTCCCGCCCCAGGATGTGCTGCCGCTGCACAAAGCTGCCAGCAAGCCCCGAGCTGCCGGAGCCGAGCTTCGGGTCGTGCAAAGCCGCTGGAGGAGTTTGTTCTTTAATTTTAGATAAGGCAAAAAACTGGCTTTTCTCGCTCCTTTTTTTTTTTTTTTTAAGAAAAAAAAAAGAAAGAAAGAACCTAGCCCAGCTGCAGTCACTCCCTGCACCAGCCGGAGAACCACTCACCCCGTTAGCTTTGTTAATTAAGCCGTGAACACTAACACCGCTCCACCATTAACAACGCCAACAGCCGAGGACTAACGCGGAGACTGACAGGGGAAAAAAAAAAAAAAAGAAATCCCAGAAATCCCCCCCCTCCCAGTGAGGGAAGCCTTTCCAGCACAACTCCCAGGGGAATTTCCCTACTTTTTCCTTCTTTACCTCGCCTCCCCCCCTGCTTTCAGCTCTCCCCCATGCCCTGGGGGCTGTGGCCACCTATGCAACGGGCCCCTCGCGGGCAGGGGGGGGTCCAGGCTGAGCCCCCCCAATCCCGCAGCAGGGGCCACGCACCCCAAAGTGCCTTACAGGAGGAGGATGAGGCTGGTTTGGCGCTCCTACAGCTGCAGTGCCAAATCCAGCCGGCACTTTACCCTCGCTGCCTTCGTGCATTTTTTTCCCCCCTCCCGGGGGGTGCTCGCTGCCCCGGTGCCGTTTTTACCTGCTGGAGAGGAACCACTTCTTCGAATCCGATGCTATTTTCAGAATAAGGAAGGGGCCGGAGCCGTTGCGACACTCGGCGAGGGGATGTTGGCAGCGCTCAACTTCCAGATTTCTCAGCGCCCGGCACTCCCCGGGATTTCTAACGCGGAGCTGGCCTTGAGATCACGTTACAGGAAAGCCCTTTTTTGTTTTTTCCTTTTTTTTTTTGGGTTTGTTTCGGTCCCCCCCGGCACACCTGAGAGGTGGGAGCCTCCGGGAGCATTAATTTGGAAGGAAACAACAAGAGAGCCTGGTGGGCACGAGTCGGGGAGGTGGTGCACAAAGCCGGCCCCGACACCGCGATTTGGGGCTGAGCCAGTGCCTGCGGTGCCAGAGCCGAAGGGCCGGAGGCTGCCCAAGGCCAGGAGCCTGAGGGCGAGGGAATTGCTTTATTTTGCTGCCAGAGGGCAGGTGGAGCTGGGTGGGAGCCCGACCCTCGGCTCCAAAACATCCCACGGCCAAACGGCTCCAGGCAGGAGGGAAATCGGTCTGTGTAGGGGAGCGGTGTGCGCAGGGAAAGGGCTGGGAGACTGGAAACGGCGACCTGAGAGCATGTTTGGGATTTCGTGCCTCCCCTCTCCTCCATCTCTGCCCTCTCCTGTCTTCATTTCGTGCGCTCTGGGCACACGAAGCCTCTCCTGCTCCTGCCCCGGGGATGGCACCGAGCAGGAGCCGCGCTCCTGCGCCATCGCCACCAGTCCCGAAACCGGAGCATTTCAGAGAAAAATCACCCCGGATGGTGTCACCTCCGGGGCTGCCAAACCCGGAGAGGCTGCGGGGGAAACAAAGCAGCCCCTGTGCTCCGCTAGGGCTCCTCACCCGTATCCGCAGCTCTTTTTTTTTCCCTCCCCGAAGCCGCACAAAGGCTGCGGGCGTTTGCAGGGTCCCTCTGCACCAAAACGGGGTGTGGGGATGGGGCTGGCTTCTTCGTGGCTAACGTGGGGCAGGGGAAGGGGGGAAGCTCAGCACAACTTCCAGCCCCGTTGCTGCATCGCTCCCAGATTGCTTTAATTCGGGGGGAGGCTCCTCAGCGAAGCTGCCGATTAAACAATCGCAAGGGCTCTTGGCGTAGTTTACATGGAAATGGCCGAGCTTGGATGAGTAACGCGCACCTCGGGCTCGTGACCACCCGGTGGAAAAACTCCGAAACTCCGCTGGACGTGACCTCCAGCAGGAGGAGGTGGCTCCGAGGGTTTCACGAGGTTGCCGCTGCTGCCGGCACCCCCCGCGGGCACTGCCACCTCCCCGCTCCTTTCACACGGGCTCGGAGAGGGTTTGTGTCCTTCTAGTAACTTGAGGAAAGAGCTCAGGGCTTGGCAGGCTCCCTTCCCTGCCCCCCCGCGGGCTTTGGGCACGTTTATGAAGTCCTGAGGCTCGGCAGCTGCGGTTCCGTCAGCAGCAAGCCCCAGAAATCAGGAGAGGGCCGAGGGCAGGGAGGTGTTTTGGCCACTCAGGTCACCATTTGGCCACAGGGGCAGGGCAGTGCCTTCGTGGTGTGACCAGCACGGCAGCAACCGGGGCTAGCACCTAACCCAACTCAATAAATCTTAGGTCCAGGCAGAGCTTCTGCCCCTCAGCTCCGTTTTAGGCTTGGGAAACCACTCGGTGCTTGCTGCCAGCCATCCCATGGGAGCTGCTGCGCGTCCTTGTGCTGGGCAGGCTCGGGAGCTCCCCAATTTCAGCAGGATTTAATCTCCTCCTTCCCCCCGTTCTTGCCGCACCGTGCCAGCCCAGGGCCCAGCAATGCAGGGCAGGTTACCAAACACTGACACCGCTGTTGCCTCTCGGATCGTTTTTGCATCAAAAGCAGTTTTTGGAAAGCTTCTAGAGGAGCTCCAGGGCCGGGGGGAGGCCGAAGCCACCCCCAGGAGCAGACACCAGCAGCCCAGCCCGTGCCAAAGTGCCACCGAGCTGCCTTCTCCTTCCTCGTCTTCTCCGGACCATCGTACGACCCATGCAGTTTTACTCTAACAAGCGTATAAAAACCTTGAAATCCTGACTAACAGGTCTGAGTACAGTATTCCCAATTTTAATTTAAGCTCGTTCGATCTGAACAAACCACAAACCTTCACCAGCACCGACCCCGGGCGGGGGGGAGCCGACCGTGCACTCTCCACCTCAGCCTTCAGCAGGATGATTTAAAGCCAACAGGGTTGTTGGGCGAAAAGTGCATTGATTTGAAAGTTCTTCTCACCTGCACAGAAGAGTTCTTCTTGTATAGTAGATTTTCTATATATTGTTTCTGTATGTACTGTACAAGTAACTTATTCTTGAATAATGCAAATTTACCATAATATAAAAAAAAAAAAATCTGCTCCTAATAAACTGTTTTTAGAACTCGTTTCTCACTTTTGGTATTTCGTCTGATTCCCTGTAGGATCCCGGGTACTATTTTAATAGGTGGGGGGTTAACAGCTACTAAAAGCCAGAAACCTGCCGTAGAAAGGAGCAAGCCCTTCCCTCGCAGAAGACTCACTCAAGGAGTCTTGCTCCAAGTCACCGCCACTGCTTGTGATGTTCTTGTGCCCCCTGCTGCCCACCTGCATTTACTCGCATGGATTCTCTCCATTTTACTGCACCGTTCATTTTAAGGGAACAGGACAGAAGCTACTCGGTGTTAGTCACCCCCCAGGTGTTTTGTGCCAAGCCGCGGTGCGATGCGTTACCTGCCGTCCACGTAGGCTCACGCACACACCACTTTCCTTGACCTGCCTCTGAAACGCAGCAATGTTATAATCCATTTAATCAGCAGCATCTGGTGGTGGTTAGCCATTTTAGGACGTGTGCGCCCTACAAGAGTTGGGAAGACCACAGCGTTTCCCAAGCCGTGATGGTTACCCTGCCTGGTGCCGAAGGATGTGGTAGTCAGCTGCTTTCTCCTATCACTCTCCCCATCTTTTTACACCATTTTGTTAAGTGATGCTTACCCCGATTTCTTCCTTTGGCTCCGAGCAGCACCAGTGGCTTACACAGCTTTATTTTAAACATCAAGGCCCAGCCAGGACATCTTCTGTACGCCAACCACAACAGTGTAAAGTGTAAAGCCATTAGGGAATGGGTCCGAATGCAAGAAATTCTTTAAAACCTGTATCCAAGTCTGCTCCTGAAGCCTTCATTTTATTAGTAAGAGCCCTACGAGTCTACCACGACTGACTTGGTTTCATAGCGGGAGGTGTGAGGGGGGCACACACACAACACAGCAGCAGCACACGACAGAAACACATGGCGAAGCTTACCTGATGCTAAATAAAAACAGCTTGTGATCCAAAGGGGAACGAATGGAGAAAACATTAAAGAGAGAGACTGGTAAAACAAGACACAAACGATAAGTAGGTCAGTTTTTAAAACTTTTTTTATTTTTTAATTTTTTTTTTAAGTTTTTATTTTATATTATCTACAAAGTAAAAGTTTTCTTAACTTAAAAGTTACATCACTGTCTCACGATAGTGATTATCTCATCAAACGTGATTTATAAATAATAATTCATCAGTTTGACGATTAGAATTTTTTTTTTTTTACTGAACCTGTTTCAAGTTTAGTTAGAAGTAAAAGGGATCTCCAAGTCTTGATTTTTAGTGATAATAGCAGCAAGAATCACTCTTGTTACTTCTTTTGCTAGCTGATGAGTTCATAACTTTGAAGGGTCATTAAAAAATAAATAACTTCCAGTTTTCAGCAAGCAGAGTTGGGGCACTTGCAGGACTCAGATACAGTGCATGGAATTATGGAATAGCCCACAAGTTCCTAAATGCCTCTACTCAGTCCAAATCTCTCCCACTGCAAGATGAACTGTTAGCATTCCTAGTGGATGTTACAAGAAATCAATTTTTTTTTTTTTTTAAACAAAATAAAATGAAATTCTAGTTTTCTGTGCTTCCAGTTGGCAGAAGCAGTAGAAGGAGGGTATTTGGCCTACAAAAGGTATCCAGCCTTTCAGTTATTCCAGATGAGCCTTACAACTGCTGTTGGTGGTGGGCTTGTACTGTAAAAAAAAAGTTCAAATGTAAATAATAAATTGGCAAGCCACACAACAGTTTGCTAGTAAAGTGGTCACAGGACAACTACTGAGCTGAACTTTTTTTTATTATTTTTTATTTTTATTTTTTTTAAGAACAAAACAATACTCTGCATATCAAGATGTCCTTTGGATATTTTTTTTTTTTCCCTACCTAAACCCTCAGAAAGCATCTTTGTTCTGCTCACACATTCCCCAAGAAACAAAATCAGGTATCTAGTTCACTAGAAAAGTTTAGAGGCTGTTCGAAAACAAATAATAACAAAGAAACCTAGGTAACGTTTAAATTTAAAGTGGAAAGAAGTCACACAGCATCTACTTTTCCCCCAAAGTAAAGCTGCAGAATGTTACTCTCAATTAAAGAATAGACTTCAATTGTCATTTTACTTCGGTCATTAGAAGTCTAACAGCACTACCCCCGAGCAACATTGTCACTCCTATCCTCAAGGCAAATCGCTAGAAATTTAATAAACCCCCAGATCGTTAGGAACAGGCTACACAGACAGTCCATCCCCCAAGGCAAAACCACGGCAAAACCTGGAAGAACACAGTCCCACAGCGCCAGTGCCTGCATCGTTATCCATTTCTGTACTCGAGCTACAGAGAAACGAGGTCTTTGCTAAATTAGCTAAATCTCGCATGCTTACCTAGGCATTTGGGCTGGCAAAGTATAAATGCTAAATGCAGAAATAGCCTGCCTTCAGCAGCCTGCCACTCTAAAAGGACATCTTCAGCTTTTTTATTTATTTATTTATTTTTTTTTTAGTTTGTTTGTTTGTTCTTTTCCCCAAATCTGGTTTGTAACAGTCCTCCTCACTACTGTGACCTGGCTCAGTTAAGGTGCAGGTCTCCCGGGCACACACTCCTCACCTGAAGGGTGCGTCATATAGGGGAAATGTGTTGTTGTCGAGACTGGAATGGGCTGTAGTGCACTTTGAGCGATGGCGGCTTGGGGACCACCAGGTGGCTGTGTCGTCATTAGCATCATTGGAGCATGGGCAGTTGGGTGAGAAGGAACCATTCCTGACTGTACATGAGCCTGAAACAAAGAGCTCTTTAGTATAATGGTCACAAGGAGGCATCACTCCTGGCCACATGACTATCAAGTTTTCTCCAGCTGTACCAGTAAATCCAGAGATTTACTCCATTTTAACTAGATTAGCTACAGGGATTAAGTCAGAGATCTTAACACAAAAATAACGGCTAAAAAAAAAAAAAAAAGGGCTCAAATCCTCACTGCTGGCTCTGAGTTAACATTCTCAATTTTAGCAATTTGGACAGTGCACACTGGGAGAGACCAACAGCGTTAAACTGTGGGATATTTAAAAAAAAAAAAAACTCAGCAACAAATCTTCAAAAACATTATTGTTAGTAACCTAGATCAAAGCACTTCCTATGCAGAGAATGCACCGGGTACGGATCTGAACTTCACACGCACTAGAGGTCTGGCATCCCATCCTCGGCTTCTCATTACACAACTCCACATTCTTTCATGGCTCCCTGCCCTAGAAACCACTCTCCAGTGACCTGTGCCTGCACTATCTTTCATCTAAGCAGTCATTCTAAGATGAGTGATTTCATCCCTTTATACTGTTAGGTCAGCTTTGTTCTGTTTCCAGTTAAGCTCATCACAGTTAAGGTCCTTGTGTAATCTAAGCAATCATAGTTAAGTCTCAGCAGAAAAAAGGAGATTAATCTTCGTTATGGCTGATCACCTTCTGGCAAACAAGTTCAGTAACTTGTCAGTTGGCTTCTTTTGCTCAGAGTGGCTCGGAACTCTAGAGATTGTCAATTGTTTTAAAAATCTGGTAAGCACTGGTTTCATAAAAGCACAACACATGAAGGAACTCCTAGAGCTTTCGGTCAGTTTGTCTTGGAAAAAAAATGTATTTGCATCTACGGTTTGCTTTGTCCTTCTACCATACCCCATGAACAGGGCACTACGGTGCAATAATCGCAGCCTCACAAGTTTCACAGGCCAGTAAAGACAAATAGCAGGTAGTGGCTAGAATTTTATTTCTTAAAGACAAAAGGGTTATTTGACTCATCACAGACATTTCTCAAACTCTTTATCAGACTTACACTCTATTAATAGCACTCGAGAAGCCTTTAAAGGCAGGAACTGCAATTCAAATCTCACTCTTGCTCTAAAAAAGGCTTAGAAGATAAGGCTGTGAAACAAAAATATCTTTCAGGATCAGCACCATTTTTACTTTGACAAACATGCTATTATAGCAGCCATAACTATAAAGCAGCTATTCATATAGCAGTTGTATTCAGTACAGACACAAACTGGATAAAAATTTCTGCTGTGGCTCGAACGCTTTACAAATTGGAAGCTGACAGTACTTTGCAATGAATTTTCAAGTACTGTTCCTCAAGTGAGAGATCTCTAACAGCTCGATTCATCTGATAACCTAAAGGGAAATTCAAGTGATCCCCTGTGTTAGCCGAACTGAAATTCCTACTACATATTTCACAATGGTGCTCGGCTGTTGGAAATGGCACTACTGAGAAGCTATTAAATCCAGTGATTAGTTTCCCCACCATGGAATAATTACACGCATTTAAAACTTCTTACAGAACTGTAGTTATTCCTTCATTAGAAAATTTTGAGGGAACTACTTCATTTCAAAAAGTCAGTCTGGTACAAATATTGTGGATTATGGATTGTAGTTTTCATCCTAAAAAATTACAGCAGAAAAGACTGCGTAAGTCAAAAATTAAGGATAAAGCAGGCTTTGCCTGTGATTGCTAAAAATCCTGACTAAGCAGTCAGTTCTGACTAAAAGTTGCATCTGATTTCCTTTAGCAAGGTTTGCTGATGAAGTGCTTGGCACACGGAAGGAAGACAACGGCCGCATCTACAGCGCAGGCACGGGCCTGGCCACAGTGTGTACAGCACAGTTCTTCTACAGGTTTACCTTCAAGTTGACTTTGAAACAAGCATGTTTCACGTTTCAAGGCACAGCACTGAACATGCCACTCGCCCACAAGCTTCCAAGACCCTTCTAAAGGGCTACATGCGGTATTTCGAGGCATCTTGAGAAGCTCTACAACCTGGGCATTCGCACCAGTGCCATCATGCCAGAGCAGAGCAATAGCTCGTTTAAGCAGAGAATCTTGCTTCTGGCAGAAATCAGAGCCTGGGAGGATGTGGCAAGGTGCTACAATAGCAGTAGTCAAGTTTAGACATCCTCTTTATCCTCCCACAGTACAAAAGCAGAGAAATTAAAAGCCTACTGGAATTAAAAAGCTAAAAACTCAACATCAGTAAAAACAATTCTTAAAACAGCTACTAATTAGTTTGCTTAACTGGCCGTGCCAGGAACCAAAACAAAGGTTTTACCAGAATTCAGTAAGGGACTGCACACCTATCAGACTAACCTCCCTACCCACAGTTAGTCTTGCTATCCCAAACTACTGTTAGCCTGTATGAGAAGGCAGAAGCCAGATACCAAGAACTTATCTGAAGATGCAATTGTGCAGGCAAATTACTGATGAACTGTCCGCTCCTTGACAAAGCTCACTAAATCCATGAGATTTAGTAAACATCAGAAAATCTTTGTAACGTTGCTTTACGCGGAGCTCTTGATTAATCAGTCATGTGCTTCCCTTCCCAAAATCCTTTTTTTTTTCAGTGAGTTGACCACAAGAGAGCAGTTAAGAGAAATGGGTTTCTGATCCTGAAGCAAAGACTGTAGTTAAGTTGCCCGACAATCATTGGGGTTCTCCTGCAATACATTTAGAGCCACACAGACACACACACACACGGTTTTCTCTTTCAGCAAGGATTGTCTTGCAATCATCTGAACTGAATCTCACCTATCTCCCATCGCAGTGCAGCCTTATTACTACCCAGTAATCCTTCGTAATATCCTTTACTGAATGTACTTGTATAAATTTGGCTACAACGCCGAGCCTACCACTGCCACCAAAAGCAGCAGTTCAGCTTTCTTCCACTCAGTTCTCGCCTCTGACCCTCCTGCGTGCCAGCTCTTCCTGTGATCATGCAGTGAACCCGAGTAGTGAACTGATTTGACTGAGAAGCAGCCTAAAATAGGGGTAGGGGGGGGGGGCACGCTTCAGTTGAATCACGTCCCCAGTCTGGTTTGCTGCATGGCCAAACAGTCCTGTGAGCAGAATGGTGGGGCAGGACAAGAATGGGAGTCGGAACTGGGAAGAGAGCTCAACTTCTTTCGGTAGCAGTGCCAGCTTAAGATGTCTTCATTAAACTACAGTTGTAGATGCACTGGGTGTTGGAAGCTGAGGTCCAAATATCTTGTAAAATTCTAAAAGAAAGGCAATGTACAGACAGAAACCTAAAGTAACACAACAGGTAGGTTTGTGCTGAGAGGTGACAGAATGGAAATCACTTCAGCAGGCCCAACTGTCCTATCTTTGTGGCATTAAGACATTTAGTCTTGAAGGTTGTTAAACTGTGTTTACCTGGGGGACATGGGCCATGTGTGGCGGATTGGTATATGCAGGTTGAACATGGGAGGGATGAATGGTGAAGACTGTTTGTTGTGCTGTAGGAAAACTATTTTGTGGAGACTGCGTATTGGAGCCTGGCGTCATGGAAGGTGGGGTTGGAGCTAGACCTGCGTGGTAAATTGCCGACTGCTGTTGTGGGTTTGCCAGGTGGAGTGCCTGAGCAGCCTGGTGCTGATGATGCTGCAAAAAAAGATAGTACATCAGTGAGGTTTATGTTATGGCCTAGAAGTGAGACATTTATTATGGAAACTAGCGTAAGAAAGGCTTGCAAAACTCCTGATATTCAATCTTTTAACTACGGTCACACGAAAACTCACTGCAATTCCTCCAGGCTCATTTTCTCCTTGCACACTAGAGAGTCATGTGAGCAGAAGCCTGGAAAATGGATGTGTTGACCAGAACCATGTCTGCCAGGTAAAAACAAGGAGACCCTGAAGCCTGGAAGCTGGATATACTTCACAGCTGCACTTAGAGCAGCCCAAAGTCATTACCAGTAGGTAGCTATGGCAGGCAGCATTATCGCAAGTACTGTTTTGTTTTCAGCTGCCTGCCTTTGAAGAAAGACAAATCAAACTTCTCAGCATTATTCTGCTACTTCTAATTCTGACCCCACTCACGTTAAACTGTGACAAAGTTGTAAGCGTTTCTTAACTGTAACATGAAAACAAGCTGTACCTCAACCCCCATGAAGAGGGAGAAATGGATGGTTACATTCAAATGTTGGCCTTTACTAAGGAAAAGGGACTGACACAAGTTTTCTTCCTAGCTTATTTCACAAATTATGCTATGGGTCTACACTTGAGTCCTGGCCATTGCAAGCAGAGAGGAACAAGATGGTATCTCTCTGCTTCCTGCCTTCTAGAAAATATGGGAATCTGGACAATTCCTGCATGACATTCATCACATGCAGGTGGTCTGGGCAGCTGCTCCCATTGTTTTTCCTCTCAAGAAATCAATAGATCGATGCAAAGTAACAGACTGATGAGATACCTTCCAGTAGGGTGTGTTAAGTACAATTTAAAGACATTCACTCCATTAAGCTGTTACCTGCACGGGGCTAGGAGCAGGGTGGCTTCCAGCATGTTGGCTTTGCTGCTGGCCAGTTGGTGTGGCAGAAGGCTGAGGATGCGGAGGATGCGGATGCAGGGTAGCATTAGGGTGGGCATACTGCTGAGCAAGTGAGCCAGTGGAAACTAGGATGAAAAAGAAGAATATTTAACAACAGATACAAAATATACACCTCATCAAGTCACCATCTGCACTTGAAGATTGCACTATACCTCTATCACACTGCAAGAATATTCCCTCCCCCTTCTAAAAAAAAGTTATCTTGCAAATAGCTGAGTATCTTACCTTGTGTTCATGTAGTTTGATTTTGCAGGGAAGTCTATAAATAACCATAATTAGACAGTTCATCTTCCCTAGTTTGACAATGCAACAGATACTACATATAAGAAAGTGGTTTGTTTTTGTTTGTTTGTTTTTTTCAGATAGGCCAGTTTGAAATATCAATTTTATAATTTCCATACAATTTAGGTTTTTTTCCTGGAATATACTTTAAAAAGCTGTTACAAGCCATTTTTATTTCCACCATCCAAAAAATTATTTGGCCTTATACCTGGCTAACCTCACCATGCTACTCTTCTGGAAATTGCTCACAGTACAGTCCATGTAAGGTACACGCATTGCATGTATACTAAAGAGCTACAGGGACACACAGAACATACAGAACAGCTGAGAAAACGAGACTCCTGGAGGATCAAATTTTTGTGGAAGCCAGTATCTTGTACTAAAATAACATATCTTTCCCCTCGAGGCCAATTACAGGACTTTTCTGGATCACCACCATTCTGTGAGCTTCTCAACACTGCCGTGAAATTCTTAATTCCTTGAAACAGTAGCGAGTAAGGTATGAAATTCCATAAAAGGGAAAAAATATAAAACTCACACAAGTGAAAAACCATCTGTTGCTACAGCCGTGCCAGTCTCCAACAACAAACCAGTATCAACAAGCCCCTGTCTGAGGAGTCCTGCCCAGTTTTGCTTCAAAACAGGCCACGCTGAATTACACCACCCCACTTCTTTTTAAAAAAAAAAAAAAATCTGAAGGAATCTAAAAAGGTATGAGAAGCCATAATAACAGCAAGACTTCCTGTGAACACAAAGCATGCAACTGGAAAGCAAGACCCTGAAAACAAATGAAAATGCACTGTCTATCCCCTCCATCACTTTTAGATCTCGTGCAACAAGTCTGCACTGCTCCTCCCAGCACTGCAGCTCAGAATGAAGCTAGCTTTGCTGACCATAGCATTGACAGACAAATAATCAAACTATCAACCTGCTCCTGAGCCTGTTCTCTGCACACACTCCTTAGTTATCTCGTAGCTTTTTGTCTTTCTGAGCACAGTTAATCACTGCTCACTGCGGGGTTACAGCTTCTTTCATGGGGTTTGTAGTACGTGAGGATTTGAGGGCTGATGAAGCACCTTTCTGCAGCGTACTTTTAGGAGTGCTTTTGTTTGCTTTGCTGTTTGCAAGGTAGACTGTTTTGGTAACATTTTCTTCCTTTAGTAAATAAACCCTAAAGGTAGGGCACAGGGAGTAACTTCATGTGCCAATCTTACGTTGCATCCACCCTGCCTGCATGTTCCTGGGAAGGGAGATGTGGTGCCTCACGTCTGCAAGCAGCTCTTTGCTGCAGCTTCTGAAGAGCTTCACTGTGCTGGGTTCTACCCTCATGAACACACAGGGACTGCCTGAACATATATAAAGGATGAAAGACAAAACGGGTGGAGAAAACGCACAAAAATGTAGCTGCATCTGAAAACACAAAGCTGTGGATCAAAAGCAAGTCTCAGCAACCACGCTGTGCCTTGGCACACCACCATCCCGTGCAAATACTTGCTTTCCTCCAGTTTGGCTTGCTATAAAGCTTACAAATACTACTGCTAAAATAATCAAACTCACTCGAAAGTATGCATTCGGTATCTTTTTTTGCCTAGTTGAGATTTTTCTCCTCTGTACACATCATTATGAAGGTTTCTCCTTTTTACAATAACTGCTTACCACATTTATCTTAATCCCACCCAGCTGTCTTGAAAGCTCTACTAAATCGTCGCTGAGCCAATAATGTAACAGCGATGTGCACGACAGCTTCAGGCCATTAATGCAGATGAATTTCATATACATTTGTAACCTAAATTCTTGCACAGTCGTGTACTTATGCATGATTGTACTCATACATTATCAGCATTTCTGATTCAGGGAGGTTTTTGGAAACACCTCCACGTTTTCAATGGGCACTAGCAGAACTCTGCATCTTCTGCCACAAAGATCGCTTTGTGACGCTTCCAAATGCAAGAAAAGTCATTGTTTTTCATATCACTACTAAAATTTATTTTGCAGCAGCATCTGCACCACGATCGTATTTTATACAGCTTCCAAACATCGCTCCTCTTACCAAGACTATGTGAAAACGATCAACAGAGACACCAATGGCTTTTACAGTATGCAGTTTACTGTTTCCTACAGTAAGAAAATTTCTTAACCTCATTATTATTCAACGCTCTGAAGAAGGCCAGAAGTTATTATCTCTGTCCAAGTAATAGAAATAAATGCAGAGAGGGATTCGCTTGTTTGCCAAAGGGCACGCTACCAGAAATCTGCCTTCCTCAGCTCTCGTTCTGCTGCCTCAGCCACAGAGTTGGCATGCCTGACTATAAATTGCCTTCAACCCCATTCAAGAGGTTTTCAAGTGTATGTGAAAATTAATTTCAAGTCATAAGATATTCGAGGCTTCCCACATCCTGCCACACTACTTGTTAAGAGCCCCAGAATAATGTGGTACTCCCTGAAACCATTACTGCAATTCATCCTTCATTTCTTTATAGCCCAGAGAATAATAAACCAAGTTACTCCGAAGCAGATACATTATACAATGAAACTTCACAAGGAAGAATTTCATGCTCAGGAAGCAAGTCAAACCGAGGAATGGTACCCCAAAGAACAGGGGAGGGGGTGAAGTGCCATAGCAGCAGCTTCCATAACCTTCTAATGTCTTCTATCCGTAAGTTTTGCACACTGAAGTTCAGAATTCATTCCTCTAGTTTCTCCTCCTCTGCCCCATTTTGTCTTTAGAAATGACTCCCCAATTAATACGCTCTCCAAATTCAGTTAAATCAAGTTCAGATGATGCTGCAAATTAAGTTTTAATAGCAATAATAGAAGTAGATTTCCAAAAAAAGGTATTTGGACCCTTATCTACATCCTGGACAGATCCTGTATACAAATCAAGAGCGATTCAGGAAGAGCAGCAGCAGGTCTGAAACAGGTGCCCAGATCTATCTTAGCTGAAAACCAGAGTTCGACTTTAGAAAAACAGAAGGATTTCCATGTTTAGCTGCTGCAATTAATAGTTCACAACAAATCAGTGAAATCTATGAGCGACTTAGTAAGCCTGTGAAAGAAGCCTTGCAAAACAGTCATGAGAAATTCACCTTCAAAGCCGTAACTAAAACATTTTTACTGCAACAATTTTCAAGATTTTTTCCATCAAAACAGCTCGCTATGTGTATCAAATACCGAATGACATGAAAGGAGGGGGGAAAAATAATGAATAAAATCACAAATTATCCAACATCTCCCACAGCGTCAGCACTGTGGAGATGTTCCAAATGGCCATCTTTTAACCAAGAAAGCACCGAGAAAGCTCTAGGAGAGGACAACTCAGTTCTGCGTAGCTCCTTGCTGTAGGGAAGCCCAGCTTGTTCCAGCAGAATTATACCACTTCACACCCATTAAGCTGGAAGTTTGTCTCCCCAAGAAATACTCCCTGAGCCAACCCGTTTCACTTCGTCTTTTTGATCAAGTCGTCTCCTGCCATGAGATATTGAACTGAACTAACCTTGGGAGGGGACACGGTGAAGGTAAAGTCATTCAGTAATGAAGTGAGCAAAAATATCAGATGCATTGAATTAATGAGTTCAGCTCTACAAAACATGCAGCCTACGTTTCTGAGAGGCAAACAAAAAAAGAAGTCAGCTATCAAACCCAGCAAAAGAGCTGAAATTAAGAGGTCAGAACAGCAGAAATCAAGCAGAGCTCCCAGCTGCGAGGGTATATACAGAAACCATATCGTGTAATTTCTTATTTCCCTGGTAGGAATCTCAATGCTGCCAATGGTGGTCATCGCTGGTCATCATCCAAAGATGCACTTGAAGAGCCTATTTCCAAGAACTGACCAGTGAACAAAATTCAAAACTATTGCCAGACCCAGTAAGATGGTGAGGATAACTACATTTAAAAGACCTGAATGGTAGGAAGCAAAGAAATAGCAATGTTTCTTTCATAATATAAAACATTTACAGAAGGCATTTTACACAGGTAGAGCGGACTTCACTCCAAAGATTAGCCACTGAAGGAACGAGCTTCTTACAGTTATTTCAGTGCACCAAACCAAGATGCATGAAAACAGTACAGGTCAGCATCCCACAGCACTAGTTCACATAAAACCAGCTCTGTACCAGCAACACACAGGAAGTCTTTTTCAGACGAGATTTTTGGAGAACAAATGGTATTTCTCACACCCCTCTTCCATCAGTTAGCTCAAAAAAAAACCTCAAACCCACAACCAGAAGAGTGCCTGGCATAGGCTGCAGGGACTTGCAGATGGCCCCAAGTCTCACTGCAGGACAGGAGCAAACCTGAGATCGCTGTGCTCCTTCCCCACGTCCTGGCTGACATCTACAGCTCATCCTGCAGCCCCCAGAGCCTGACTGCCCCACAGGGCTCCGATGAACACCAGAGGCAGGATTTCTGATGCTGGGGAGGAAGCGCCCAGTGCCACACACCTGCAAGGGGCCCTCTGTCCAGTCACTCGTCGAAATAGCGACCAAGTACAGGGCTCTCTGCACGCCTCCAGTGACACCGCAGTAACTCCACGGGAAGCTTCCTTCACCCTCGCTGCAGCTCAGGTTAATTCCTCCCAGGGGCTCAGCACTTGAGCCACAGCTTTTTAAAGAGATGAGGCACAAGACACTGCTCCTTTTAGGAAGTTCATTAACTCACAAAGTCTTAAAATCCCATTTGGAACTCCCATGGGAGTTCACCGAGGTTTTAAGCAAAAGTTGTCCGCACATAGCACTCATTTCTGGTTGCAGATGAAGAGACTGGGTAGTAATGATAAAGATTTCTCAGCATACAAAATAGCATTTAAAAAGAAAATTGACAGAAATCAGTTTCCTGTGGTACTTTAAATCCGTTCAGCTCCACCTCCCCCCTCTAGTGAAAGGAACTTTCCTGCATTTTCTACATGCTGGTTTGGTGCAAGGAAACTTGTTCCCTCAACACGTCCCATTCCTTTAACATCTGTTCTTTAGATAGTGCTTTTGCTGTACAATCAAAATTAGTACAAAAAACCCAACTCACTGGCAAAGTAGAAAGAAGGGCCTGTCTCCTTGCTGTATGGTATTTTGGGACATGCTGAATTTGGGAAATAGAAAGGTAAATTAGCCTCTTGCCGTGTGCATGCTTCCCGTCTTCTGGAAAGGTCAGCGTCTTTTTTTCTTTCCCTTTTTATTTTTTTTTTAAAATATATCGTAGAATCATGCAGATATTTTTATTTACTTAGTTGATATTAGGGTTGGATATTTAGTTTTTACAACTGAGCGGAGATGAAACAATACAAGTCTCAGGTAAGCCTTCCTTCTAAACTCTGATACTGAGGTCTTCAGCTCTTAATTTAGTATTAACATGAAAATAAACTTTATGTCAGTTCACCATCTATTACAATGCACTGTAACAAGAAGGTTAAAACGTAATTACATTAAACAAAAATCGCCCCCCTTGCTTTTTCAACTGTGTCACTGTCATTCTTAACAGTTCCAAGACACCTTTGGTGACTGGTTCACTCTTAGTCCCTGGAGAATCCTTTGAGGTTTATATTATATCCACCATTGTACTATCAGGGTAATAGAATTTACTCTACTGCTGAGACAGAAACCAGATAAAGTTAGAGACAATACCAGACCAGTAAAACATGTGCAGAAGGGGAAAAAGGAAGGGAGAACGGGGACAGGAATGAGAGCACAAAAAAACAGGAAATGCAGCTGTATAAAACCAAGGCCTGGTTTTACACAAGTTTCTGTTTGGTTTGGTTTTTAAACACAGAAGTAGAAGTTTTTCAGAGGACTCCGGTTATCTAAAAACATAGGCAGTTCAGCAGCTACATGGTAAAACTAGCAGGCATTAAACGTCACAGGGAAATATCCACCCTCAGCTTGGATACCCAGGTTTTCTACCAACATCACGGGACACGTTTGTGTCTGTGCGACATCGAAACAAGCAGTGAAACTGCAAACCACGGCCAGCGAACTCAACCAGAGCGATACTCGCGTCATGGATCACGCAGGGCCAACACTTCCCAGAAAGATGTTACGTTCTGAGCCTACTTCAGCAGGGTGAGGGCAACAACCCGGTGTTAAGGTAGGTGTGTGTGGCAGCTAAAGGTGTGTGTAGCACTCAGCTCCAGCGGACCCTGCAAAGCTTTCCTTGGTAAGGCCATCTAAAGGGCTCGCATCTCCAGAAGTTACAAGTCAAGGTGCAATAGGCATTGGGTGGAGGGAAGGGAGATGGTTGTCTGAACACCGTCCTTCCCCACTGTGTTCTGAGGGGGGGAAACCAGTGATTTAAACGCTCCTCTGCCGTGCGTTCAGGTGGGTCTGCTGGTGACCAGGCTGCTTAGCTACTCTGCTTCTCTGGAGCTCTCGTCAGCAGTTTGGGAAACAGAAGCAGGCACCGTAATGACTGGCAAAGAAATCCCAGAAGTGCAGAAATATCCCATTAAACAGCATTAGACAAAAAAAAATATTTTTCTTTCGATTGGAAAAGCGCAGATCAACGAGCGTAAGTCACTACACGTATTTGGAATTGAGGTATCTCCTCACGAGACAGAAGGGAAAACAAAACCCAAGCTCTTGGCAGTGAGGGCAGGTCGCTTAGCAGCTCAACGAGCATTTCTCTTCACTGCCGGGCAGTTACTGCTCGCCACAGACATTCGCTTATCCCAAACCATTAAGGAAGATGGAGTTCCAGATCTCCTGAGAAAACGCTGCACACCTTCAGAATACCTCATAAGCAGTGCCCCCCAACCCCCGCGTCTCAGTGCGGTTGTCCTTGTAGACATCTTCTTTCTACCACATACACGGGAAAAAAATTGAGTGAATTTTGCAAGAATTATCTCAGAGGAAGCACCGGTACCTTGAAGGACAAAAGGACACTGTAACCCACTGAATCCTGATATGAACAGGGGGAGGGAAGTCAAAGAATAAAAATAAAAATAGATCAGATTGCTATTTTAAAGAGCCAAAGGGAAATCTGAGAACTTGCTTGAGCCAATGCTCCAGAAATCAAAAGCAGCAGCGGTTGTTATAGGAAGTTATTCTGGATTTTCAAACTGCTTTAACAAGAGGACCAGATTAGACTCAGAATCAGCATGTGTTGGTATATTTAGTTCAGAGATACCATGGATAAACTTAAGATTCCCAAAATACCGAACGTTAAGTTGTGAACACTCCCTTGTATTACCATTCAGAACTACCTGTCACTCGGTCAGATGGGAACAAATCGAGCACGTTGCTCATCATTTACTACATAAGCAGCATTTATCTATCACCTTCGGCAAGTCTACATTTTTTTCCAAGCAGTCACATACTGATAAACAGAAGCTGAAGTTAATATCTTCTAGATGGTCACATTTTAAGGAGAAAATCAGCCTAGGCAAGGTCTTCAAGTATTCAGCACATGAAAGCCTTGCAAAAAACTGGGAATTGAGACAGCAATACTCTACATCAGAAGTCATTTCACATGTAGCCAACTGTAAACTTTGGAGGTTAAGAGTGCATTTGAGCCAATTCATGGTCACTAGGCAATACACATATTCACACACGGCAAGAACATAGTCTTAAAAAAAGGTGTCTCGTATGGCGTTCATGATCCTACTGGGTTGAGTAGTTTCTCTAAACAAGAATTTCAAGCACTTGATCATTTACTGGGAAGGTGGGAGAATGTTTAGAAGAGCCACCAAGTAGCTGTTTGAAAGAACACAGAAGGACATGCAATTTCCGTAAATGAGGTGCTCTTGGAAAAGTAACCTTTAAATTACATGGAAGGAAATACTAAGGAGTTCTCAAATATTGACCCAGCTTAGTTGTGTGTACCAGTAGGTAGTCACCTACCTACAACAGATAAGCTACAAAACCAACACAAAATGAAAACTAACTGTTGAGTTAGAGTATCAGTGGGGGAAAAAAAAAAAGCAGACATCTGATCAAAGCTAAACAAGGGAATGGGCTTACACTTCAATGCTGCAGAACCCAGTGCTTACAGAAGATAAGGATGGTGCACAATGGGAAATCGCTAGGAAGTAACAAGCAAACATTTTGAATGAAGTCTCACATATTCTCTCATGTCTAGTTTTATTTTAATCATGATTTGAGAGAAGGGTTTTCACCAATAAAGGTCTGAAAGCCTTTGATCATTCACTTAATCAGAATTCTATTTAATCTAATGAAAAAGCAAACAGAAGATCTGTTTACATGGACACCTCAAGCACAAGAGTTGAAAAGATCAAAGTAATACAATTAGCAAGGACCTGTGAGAGAAGGACTTAACCTCTACGAGTAACTTCCATTTCAGCTTCATCACAAACGAGCTGAAGCGTTCTTTCTCCAAGTGTCAAAAAAGGCCTCTGTTATTTTTGTCTCTTAACTATGTAACCACACTACTGCAGAGACCTGACAGGATGTTTTCAGATGGGTAAGACACCGACTTGTTTAAATCAAAATTAATTTCACGCTAAACTTTAAAATTTCATTTTTAGCCTTGTTAAGTTTTTGTGACACACCATGGACTTCCATTAAGTAGCAGTGTAAAACTAAGCACCGGAAAACATACAAAGATGTCTAAAGGTACAGAAAATCTTTTATTAGAATCTAAGTCAATAATATACGTGACCCAATAAAAGTCTTCCTCAGATGCTGTAACAGGTATTGAAATGCCATGTTTTCAAGAGACCATCTGTCTTTTTGACATTTTATGACAGTTTCCAAGCCTTCTAGCAACCTTGATTCTACCTATTTCAATAGCATGTTTTGCAGTGAGGTTTTTCATCCGAATTGGGCATTGCTTTATCACACATTTATAATGCTTTAGAAGTTCTTCACATTATAGTTTGTAACAAGGTAACCCACATTTTCAGCATTTCACTGTAAGTGAAATATGCTCGTCTGATAATGCTGGAGACTAATTTTCAAAGTCAAAGCAATACACGAGTTATTTCATAGACTTAATTCTTGACTTACCAAAAAAGAAAGGTAAGCAACACAAGTTTTATTTTGCTCAGACAGAAGTGTTCATACTGTTAATAATGCTAGTAGTATCATAAAGACAGCATTTCACTAGTTGTCAGAACTAAAGTCAAGTTTTGAAACTGAGGTCATAGCCTTGCAGTAAAACCAGTCCTACTTATAAACAAGAAACAATCAAGGGATGTTGTGTCAAGGGCATCAAGAGAACTTGAACAAACTTCTTTCAGCAGATATTCGTTAGCAGCTCCCAGCTTGAAATTTCATCTTGGTCACTGGCATCCTACTGAAATCAGCATACTTGAGTTTTCATTTTAACCAGGTGGCTCAGTTTTCAACGCTTTGCTCATCATCTTATGATATATAAACCACATCTACTGGTGTAATCTGAATGATACCCATATTTGAAGCTCGAGATTAAATATATCCCTGCACAACATAAGAACTTAAAAAGTTACATATAACACAAAACGTTTCCTACCATACATAGCATGCGTCTGTTCATGCGCACCATACTGTGTTGCAGAAGAAGATACTAAACCAGGCTGTGCATGTGTTGGTGGTGCCATCATTCTAGCGTTGCCCTGTATTACAGGGCTATAAACATGAGGATGCTGCATTCAACAGAAATAAGAAAAACAGACAGTTAATTGAAGGCCCATTACAAGAAACTAGTCTAATCTAAACAATAATTGCATATGCAGAAACAGCAATAGCTTGGCCTTATAAAACACAGAGGAAACTAAAGATTTCATACTACAACAATTATCCCAGTTGTTTCTAAAAACGAAAGGACATTTTCTGCAGTGGGCTAGAAGCTGACAAAAACCACCAGCATATCTAATTTCTGCCATTCTAATATCATAAGCTTATGTATGCAACTATATATTTATGCAATTACATACATGTATTTAAAAGCTCTTGAAGTAAAAGTATAAATAGTTTGTTTTTAGAGAGCATAACTAGGAGATGCCCTGCCCATCACCTAAAAGGAATTGCCCTAAAAGCTAAAAAGGTAGTAGCAATAACAAATTACAACTTCTAAACTGACTGGAGGATTCGTTACAGGCTTTGAAGCACATTACAATAGCAAACACATGACTGGAGACAATATGGTATTTAGGACTGAGTCATTTAATTACTAGACGTATCACATCCACTAAACAGACTCTTACCTGAGACTGGTAGTGTGGCACATGCTGCACAAGAGGCTGGTTAGGAAACTGCTGGGGACTATACGCAACATATTGTGTTGAATAAGCAGGTGGCGTAGCTACAATTGGAGGGCCTGCAGCTGAGGCAGGATGCATCATGGTGCTCTGATGATGTTGGTCTTGCCGTTGCTGTGGCATATTTGGTACTACAAAGCAAAGAGCATCTCACGTTAGAAACATGGGATGAAGAATGTTAGTCTTCCTGAAAGGTTTTATATTACAACGTCAATGTGACCCAGTAGAACATCCTCACCCCTCGACCTTTAACCACTTAGAGCTCTAGAGCTCTGTCAAAAAGGAGTTCATAAAAATAAATAAATAAAAAAGATTTTCATCACTGCCTTTTTGCCATGTATATGGCCACAAACCCAGGCCTGCTTTTTTTTTTTTTTTTTTTGTAAAAGAAGGAAGGTGCAGGGAGAAAAAGACTGACAAAAATCAAGAACAGGAGAGAGAGGTTATACCAGGATACCTACATTACTCAAAGTTGATCCTGTCCCCTTCAAAAGGCTTAATTTATCCACTATCAGAACTACTCAGCAACTGCTCCATCAACTGGAAAGCTGAGTCTGTTAAAATTACTTGTGCTCATGGCTGAGGAGAATAGAATAAAGGTCTCCATGCAGCTGCAATATGAGGTATTTGCATCATTTAAGCTCTACGCTATCCCTGAGGATAGCCAAAAACTTTGAGGTTACAGTCAACACCGAAGGGGACAAATCAACTTAGAGGGGGAAAAGGAATAGGAATAATTAGAGGGAGGAGAGATTAAGAGAGCAGAGCACTGCAGTGTGGGACTACCTGAGCTATCCTGGTAAGAAGACTGCCTGAACCACAGCAGCAAGGCACTCAGAACAGAGTAATTCAGCCTACTAAGCACCATGGCATGATCGTTCAAGGTGAGCTCCAGCTTGCTGCAGTGAGACTGCAACTAATAACTACGCTAACTCGAGCACCTGTAAGCTCCACTGCAGTGTGCAATGTTGACAGACCCCTTAGGGAGAGGAAAAGAGGGAAACGTTGAAGATGTCAGGAAATTCACTCAATAATGATTATGTTTACACTGCAAATCAATAGAAAAAAGTAAATACGGGGTGCAACTTGAATAGGGTAAAGGCGCTGAACTTTAACAAGAGCAGCTCCTTCAACTTATGCTGCACACAAAATGGATTTATGGAGGAAATAATGACATTCAGGAAAGGAATTCAGAACAGGAGAGCCTCACAGAGCAAGCAAGTAGACAGCAATATACTTTTGATTAAAATAATCAGTATTATCAAGCACAGAATTTCATGAGTCAGGCCACAGTAAAGTTAGTGCGTTTTAAAATGGAAATACGTTACAAGTATTTGTCTTCCCTACTTTCATAAAGGCTACTTGTTTATTTCTAAACAGCAGAACTGCTCTTTTAAACAATTTCCTCTTCCAGTGACCGGAGCTGCAGCACTGGAATCTATCATCATGAGAGACTGTGTAATATTGCAAGGAATTTAATTGCGTCGAATTAGAGCATTATCTGAAACATGACTATAAAACAAGACCATCATTTTTCTGCTCCTACACTGCAGTGCAGAGATGAGAGTGCATCTCACCACACGTTTTCATCTCCACAGCCACAGGTGTCACTTGTTAAAAATGCAGTATTGTTAGTCCAGCTGTTCAGCTACTGTTGCAGAAGGAATACAAAAGAACAAACTGGAACCAGCAATAAGCTCTTTGCAGAAGAGTAACAGCACACTCTTTCTGAAGAAAGAGGTTTTTCTTGTTGACAAAAATACCCCATTCAGGCACCATTCAGGGCTCTGCTGCACACCAGTACAAAGCAGTTCCCTTTTTAACATTTCCGTAACACTTATGACGTATAGGAGAAATCAGCTTACCCAAGTGTTCCAAGTAACACACCTTTTCCAATTTGTCAAATCAAATTCCAAAACAAGCAATGCCACGCTACTCAAACTTGTGATTTGAGCTGCATTAGCTTATCTGGAAATTCCTAAGTATTTCCACTTAGTTGCCTTTATTAAAAATAGTATTTAAGATATCAATCAACATGGATTAGAAAACAATCATTTGTTATTTTATTCATGCTGCATGCAGACTAAGAACCAAACAGGCAGTATTATTCTCACCTTTACCTGCTCTATATGTCTTGGCTTGGTTCACTGGCATGGGCGTCATAGGAATAGGATACAAAGGCTGAAACAGAAGCAGGAGTTTAAGCTATGATATTCCTTTAAAAAGCATGTTTGTGCATGTGGCTGTTGGGGTGGGGGCCCTGCTCAGCTGTGCTATGTTTTATTCTGAGCCAATAAAATAATCATTAGCCTCTAATGATATTAGAAGCTACTTTTTCTCTAAACTGTATAGCCATAATTAGGTGACAAACATTACAGATTATCACAATAATCAGAACTCTGCTGTGCAAGTCTCCACTATGAAATGAGTCGCAACAGGACCTACCATATCCTAGCTTTCCAACTCTTTTCAGAGGCAACTCATACAAATGTAATGCTAGATGTTAAAATATTTACAAGTTCAGTTCTTCACCAATGGCATAGACACTACTAGAAAAAAAATCACTGTTGCTAAAACCAAGCCAGTAACAGTCTAGCGCATCTATTTTAATGTTAGGAAAGATGCACAATGGCAGCTTGTAGATGTTTGTTGGCTCTTTTAGCATTTTATCACAAGATTCAAGTCTCACAGACGTTTCTTTAGGAGGAATTCTTGTGACCTTTTGCAAGCTGATCACTAAATTACTTATTAAAACATTTTGGACATACTGGGTATTTTCTTAACACATTATGAGAGCAAAGTTAGCATGAGTTTTATCCTTCCCCCAACACCCCAAACCTTCCACCACACAGTTAGGATTGTTAGCCACGAATTTTTAATCACCAGCAACCATTTGGTCCATAAGGAAAGGAAGAAACACTCCAGACTTCAAATATGGCTTAGTGAACTTTGCCTAACCTGTGATATTTTCTTCTACCACTGTGATTAAGTCTGAATGTACAAACAACCAAGACCATATGGTTTGCAGCAACCAGTCAAGTAATGCTAGTATTGCTACTTCAAGCAAAGTATTAAATCAGACAGCTTTATAGCAGAGTTAGATTTGAAATCCTAGTAATCTCTGCAACAACCGGAAATTAGTGGGACACAGCTGGAAGCTAAGGACAAAAAATGGTTGCTTAAAACTTAAAAGTAAGGCTATGCTTGGAGCACTGGGGAGGAATTCTGCACAGAGTCACAACAAATATGAGTAACAGCTGTTGGAATTTACAAGTGTTTGAGACTATTATACTATCAAGATTGAAAGACCACTGGGAAAAGCCGTTATTTACATAGCTAAAACTGAACAACAATGTAATTGTGTCCATATTTATGGCAGTGATACAAACAGTGCTGCGCCACTGTCTTAACTTAGATCTCCTATGTCTCCCCAGTTGGCTGACAATCATCTGAAAAGTGTAAACAAACTGCCATTACATGCTGCACCTTACCTGCACGCCTGGACTCACTGGAACTGGGTACATCATATTTGGTGCAAAACAAACAGGCTGAGTGTACACTGGAGTTGGCTGCTGATGACCCACCATGGAAGGGCTAGGTTGAGCTTGCGGACGAGGGGAGGTTGGTGTAGTAGAAGGCTTCGGCTACAAACAGAGTTCAGCAATGCATATGCAAGATTAGCTTGACCATACTTCAAGGAAAAGCCTTTGAGTGGTTCTTTATAAACAGTATCAAATAACTTACTTGAGCAAAAGATCGAGGGTTGAACTCTTTTGCATTAGGGTTAAGTGTTGATTTTCTAACTTGCCTAAACATGAAGAACAAAAAAAGATGTTCAGCATTATTCTTTTACAAGCATACCTGCAGAATGACTAAACAACTAAAAAATTGAGATACGAAATGCCTCATTTCCATCTGCAAGTCAGATTTTTGAGAACTCAAATACACATATATACAAAAAGTCCTGTTTACTGACAGTATTCTTACTATACTCATCAATAAAGCTTTCCTGCTGTTGGTGTTTCAGCTTACAAGAGACAGGAAAACATTTACATAAGCATTCAGACACCAACCAGGCATCGAAAGGACCAGAGTTCTACATGCAGTTCTACCACTGACTCACAAGATGACTTTCTGCACAGGCACATCAATTTTCTCATAGTTATACAGAGAAAAAAATAACTTACATTGACCATATCAACATTAAGACATTACATGTTCATAATAGCTTTTTTCTACACACAATTAAATGCTAATAACAGATTTGCTTATTCTAAAAGGCATAGTTACTCACTCAGAAGTGTCTTTCTTCTCCTCTTTATCCTCTTTATCTTGTTTATTTCCAGGCCCAGATGTCTGTACACCTTGTGAAGTTACCTCAGGCCCTCGCTTTTGCTCAGAATTATTACTTATCGATGGAGAAATACTTGGACTATTGGGTTTGCTACTGCCACCGTTAGAGTTAGTATTACTGCCAGTTTCTATGATAGATTCTTTAGGGGTTGAGTCTGTCTTTTCCTTAACTACATCTCTTGGTTTTTCACCTTCTCGTGTTTTATTTAGCAGCTGATCCACTGCATCTGAAGAGGAACTTGACTGTAACTGAAAAAAAAAAAAAAGAAAGAGGTGTATATTCATTAAATTGGTATGCAAAACTAGAAGACAATTTAATGCTATCACAGAGTAAGATACAGTCCCATAGGCCTTAATCACCTGGAAATGACCTTTTCAAACATACATTTCCATTTCTAGTAGGAAAAAAAAAAACTACGAGCACTGACTATGTTTTAAGCCTACACTGTGCAAGAAGCTGAATTATTCAGAGACTCGACTGACCTACACTTTGATTAGGAAGTGACAGGAAAGCTTAAGACAACCCCTTAGACTCAACCCCCCTCCATATGATTTAAAAACAACTCTTGAAAAGCTGACCTGATTTAGTAAGCAATTATAACCTGGAAACGTGCAATAGATCAGCAGATACTTGTCTTCAATTTTCGTCAGCAAACCCCTCCATTACACTTTGAAACTCTTCCATATGGAGCTCTCCCATATGGAGTATAAACGCATTAATTATTTGTACCTAACCACCACGCAGGTTTTGAGCAACATTTTCAGTATACAGTATTTAAGTCAAAATGTACATTTGTGCATTAGGCAATTGTACAAGCAAGACTTAGCATTGAATTTTAGCATGAATTCTCATGAACATTTTTGTAAATCGAGCACAAGTTTTAAGGACCCATTTTCCATTAACACATGCAATGTATTTAGTTCATTAAAGTAATCTGGGTGCACACAAGAACTACAATACATTAAGATAACATACATGGAAACTTACCCTAAAGTCATTCTTAAATTTCTTTAAATCATCAATCTGTTTTCTATGTTCTGAAACAATTGGAGAGACACCTGCCAAATATAAGACCACAATTGTCCAAGCATTTCTAATTCAGGTTTTTATATTCAACCCCCACATCTATAAATTTGCAAAAACAGAGCGTTTGCATATCTAGAAGTGAAATACAGCTATACCACTTCATCTGTGAGTTGGTAAAATTCCATGAACGATTCATATGAGCACACAAAAAAAACATGGCATTGCATAACTGCCATATCTATAGCTCTAACGCATCACACCAAGACAAAAGCCCTGAGGTACAGGGACTGCAGAACTCATATGCATACAAAGAGGCACACAATAAAACCCTCGAAACATAACATGCCAGTGTTTCAATAATATCAATTAAAGGTGAAACACTAATTTGTCATCCAGAGTTTAAATAAAAAATAATAATAATTAAAAAAACACTTTGAGAAGAGGAAATAAATAAAATAAATAAATGCAAAGGTCATCCACATAAGCATCTCTGTACTTCAGGTCAATGAAATGAGTCCATGAGTCCAACACTTAAAATTGCAGCTCTATCGCTTCAGAACTGCATGCTCAAATGTTCCTTACAAATTATCAAAACAGATTGCCTCCAAGTCTTCCTTTAAATATTAACTCAACTAGTCAATACAGCAGGTTTAGCGCTTGGAATCCTATGTTACTCGAGTACTTCCAGAAGCTTTTGATACAAACCTTTGCTTTCAGGTTTAGGAAAACTAGGAGAAGTCTCACTTGGTTTTATATTCTCCTTGTTTCCAGTTGCAGAATTTTGCCTCTGGTCCTGAAGCCTAGTATCTTTAGCTGGAAAAGAAATTGCCAAAGTTATTCTCTTATACACAACTCACACTGATTAAAAAGACACGACAAGATAGAACAGAAGAGAGATTTAACCATGTTTAGCTTACCTAAGAAAATGCCTGTTACACTTTTTCTGCTACCAAGTTAGGGCCTGGAGGCTCCCCCCTTCCCCATCCTACTGTTATGAAGCCCGATGAAAATGTCCCAATCGAACATATCCCTCACCATCACACAGATCCTTAACTAGGCTGACAAGAAAATGTAGAACGAAAGCAAATTATTTTCCATAGTCCAAGCTCTTTGAGATTTGAGAGTCAGTCAAGACCTTTATGACTATGCTCTTGAATTTCTTTTTTCTCCTTTCATGAGGCTTAAAATATTCCTTGAAAGCAGTGGTCTATGTTTCTTTAAATGAGAAAACAGCCAAGAACTCAGTCTGAAAAAAGTCCTCAATTAAGTCAAATACATCCATACTTCCCAAACATACATTTATACATCCATACTTCCCAAAAGACAGAAGAAATTAAGCATACAGACTTACTAAAAAGCCTCAATCTTATTTTAAAGCCATCATCATAAGAGAAAAGGAACTCACTACATAGTAAAATTAAATGTATCAGTCAGAACTTTTCCCAGCATTTAGAAAGCAGCTTTGCTCTTGTACACACGTATTTATTTTCAGAGATTAGGCAAGGGTTGCATTTGCCAGCTAGTGAGGGTTACTCACCTTCGCTGGAAGGGGTAACTGCTCTGTTGGAAGCAGGGCTGGCAGGTGTAGGAGAGGCAGCTGGAACAGGCATGGCAACAGATTCAGTGGGAATAGTACCAGGTTGAGGAGAAGGCAGAGCTGGTCCTGTGGGAGTGCTGCTTTGCCTTGGAGACCTAGGCCTGTGTGTTTTAGGGGATAATCTTGGAACTAGAAACAAACAGGAAAAAACAGTTATGGGATAAGTTTCCTCATCCACTCAGAAGTTTGCTTATTTTAAAAACGACTAGGAACATGCTTTAAAATACTCAGTGGAACATTATATAGTGACTGAAAACCTCTTTACCTTTCAGGTACATCTCCTAACTCTTTACAGTACAGAATTTCAGATAAGTGGTGCTATTTTCCTGCAGACTGTCCCCTAACAAACATCTGTCTTACAGTCCTACCATGAAACTGCAGTATGGTCCCTGGCCCCCCAGCATACAACAGCTCACATTAGCACAGTTTCAGGCAGAACAGAAAAGGTGGTCATTATCTCCATATAAACAGATGTAAAACATTTTTTTTTTTAAAAGGCTGAAAAAAATCATCCATTTTACAACATCCTCCTTTGGAGGTTTGTCAGCTGGAAAAAAAAACAGCATATCCTACTGAAGGAAGATTATTTGATGCCCACTTCTGCCCCTGTGTTAAAGCAGCAAGGGAAGTTGTATGTTCTTTACAAGTTAAGCTGTACCTCCTGCTTCCTACTCACACCACTGTGGCTAGTTAGTTGCTTTACATCATACATCAACTTCAAGTGAGCAAGAAGAAAGAGAGGTAAGTTGTTTAACAGCCCTGTTTGCATGCCAGTGATAAATAAAGTGCAGGGCAGGGAGGGGAGATGAGTCAGAGAGAATGCCAGAACAGAAGAGTTTAAATCTTTTCTGCAAGGCAACAAGATCTATGGGCTTGTCTACGCATTGGAACACAATTCATACCTGTTTTCTGAAAATGCATTCCCACCACTCTTCTCTAAATCCTAACACCGCTGAAAAGTATGAGACTCCAAACTGTTGCCCACTTGTGCTCTGACTCAAGAAAGCACTCAGCAGCTGACAACTGACTAGAACATGGTCCCAATCACAAAAGCTCAAAACCAGGGCTGGTATCATGACTGAGCTTTAAATATACAGTCAAACATTACAAAAATAACTGATTCAGAAAAGACAACGCTGACTACATCTAATACTACAGTACTTATGACAAACACAGAACAACCACTTAGAACCTTTATCATTTTTAAAGAAAGTACATCCAACTTCACTTATCATTTCATCTTTTTCTTGTGATGCCAGCCTTCCTCTATACAAGCACCTCATTCATTTGTAAACCATAAAAATCCAGTTACATTGCCACTAATCAACTTCAGTGATGCCATGGAAAGTAATTTTCTTGTCTCCTTCAGTGACTTTCCTGAAGATTATTTCTTTCAACAACTCATTCCTACATTCTTCCTTCCTTTCATACACCAACTGACTTACCCTCTCTGCAATTCAGACCGTACTGCACTTTAAGGACTGACTCACCAGCTGTTTTACTAAGCTACCTGGTAACATCCTTCTCCCACTTCATCTAAGCAAGCTAAGTTAGCAGACCAGTGTATTCGGAGCCTGAATTGTCTAGGAACACAATATTCTGCTTAGCATTAACACTCTAAAGTATCCCTGGCAAGCCATCTGCAATAAGCCAAGCTTTACCTACCCCCACTGACAACTGATGACCACGTCCCACCTGAAGGGCTGCCTCGTGCCACTGCAGTAGTAGATGCTTCCCCTGGTGCATTATGAGATACAAATTCTAAGCCACTTGAAATTGTACCCCTACCAGTAGAGACTCTGTGACCTCGAGGGTGCCGTTGTGCCTTAGGAGACATCCGTGGAGGCCCTGAGAAAAAGAAAACAACCCCACACAATAAGTACTTAACATCCGTCACAAAGCATACCCAAACATGCTATCTGTTTTTAAAATTGGCTTTCATCTGGTCATTCTCAATAATGCAATAATACAGTCAAGCAAATTACAGACATTGACTAGAACCAGGGATCTGTGAGACTAAAAAGGCCACGCCATCGGTCCAGCCAGACTACCAGCATACTCTTCACCTTGCTACGTGAGCTCATGTTCATTGATATTTAGAAGCTTTATCAGAATTGAAACAGCATGGATTTAAAAAAGTTGTATCCAAATATCCAACATTGCTTACTGCAAGACAAGTCAAAAAGTTAGCAGCCCAGCTCCCTCTAGATAAGCACGCTTCTGGGCTATCAAATGTTTTCAAGAAAAAAAGGATTGCATCACTTTTTTAGGTGGGCAGTGATACCAAACGATTATTTACAGGGTAGTCACCACTGGCTGACCAATCCTCTCGGGGAATTTCAGCACAGCATTCTGCACAGAGGCTAAATTGCCTGCAGCAGGTCACAATTCATTAACAAGTCAGCAAAATTACAACTAAACAAGTTATTGTTATCCCAAGGTTCCAGTCATGCATGTTAAACATCAGAAGCTGAAGCTGTAAGTGAACAGTAATTCTGAACAGTTTATACAGCTGCCACAGAATAGTTACGCTCAAATCCAGGCAGCAATACAGTTTCTACATCCTAACAAACATTTTCTTTACAACAAAATCAGACTCAAATGCTGATATCTCAAAAGGAAAAACTGTGTATGCGCATAGAACAACCTAGCTGATTACAGTTCATTTTAATGTAGGTCAGTAACAGACAGAAGTTCAGGTAGTGGCTTTCTGGTTTCACATAAGGTTCAAAAATATCCAGTACCTCTTCCGGTTATATAAATCTTTAAATGTCAGCCTCTATTTTAACCATAAATCTAAAGCACACTTCAATCCGAATTGCATACAGGCAAGTATTTTAAAGAATACACTGTCCAGCAATCCTCTTCTTGTGCTAGAAGTTAAACGTTGCAGCAAGCAGTTCACTGCATGCCTGACAAATCAATCACAAGTGCAAATGCAGGAATTTTTTAGCATGTAGATTCTTAGGATCATACATTTTAAAAAATATCACGTTGATAAATTTAATTGACAGTAGAACACCGTACAGACATGTCTGCTATTAGCCATGGGCCATCTCGACCATTTATCAGGCAAGCTGCAGGACAGCGTTACTGACTCGATCAGCAGGATGACCGGGCTCTCTCCTGGCTCCAGCAGAGCCTGCTACAGCAGAGCGTGCACATTTCCAGTGAGCTTAGGATAATCAGTTTACATTTTTCCAGGATTGCTAGACTGTGCTGTGCAGGCTAGTTTTTGAGTGCACTTAAAATAAAAATATGTTACTGAACCTTCAGAGTACATATTAATTTAGTTGAGATATTTCTGCATGCAATTGTCCAAGACTCATGAGTCAAACTTCCTCTGCATATTACTGACTACCGGGGAGCTAACTTATTGCTCTGCCTCAATGCAAATGGAGACTTAAAGTTTTCTACAGATTCACCTTCAAAGTAGCTTATCCTATCCCATTCCACAGTGCACTTCTTTAAATACAGCTTTTTTTTGCCTTTTTGTTTAACAGAAGTTAATTGGAGAATTTTAGTTAGATTTGGGACTGCTTTTTTTGTGAATCATCTGTATTAATGGTTTTTTTTTTTTTGATTTTATATAAATTTATATTCCTAAAAATGCCCTCCAAAATTAATAGGTCCTGCATGTTGCTGTTGGTTAAGTTAAGACACTGAGCAGCGTTTACAAAGCTGAGTTTATTTCATACCAATTTGGGAAATTTCACAGCTTTATTTTGTTTTTGTAAAGTTCTTCAAATAAAAAGGTTAATAGAAATAGTCTGATAAACTAAAGTTAAACACAAATTATAGGTTAAGTAATGAAGAGGAAAAACAATTTTGTAATTAAACTCACAAAGGAGTTAAACAAAGACAAACAAAAACATGAACAAATTGTGGTATTGTACCTTCTGAAGACATGCGTTTAGGCATAGTAGAGACAGGAGCTGGAGAACCATGAGCAGAGGGGTGAGACGGGGGCCTGGAGGGCCGCGAGGGGGGCCTGGAGGGCGGCCGTGTAGGGGTGGCTGCCCGAGGTGGAAGAGAGTTGGGACCTGACTGGTAGCGAGAAGGTGGGCGAGAGGAAGGAGATGGGCAAGGCGATGGCCAGGGAACACCTGACAGAACAAATGATATGAAGGAAAGTATAAAAACTAAAGAAAAATTATGGGGAAAAAGGTCAACAGAAAAAAAAAAGTAAAATATGACAAAATGATTTTTCATGTTTAACCCTTTGGGGATAGATTAGTTTATTTCTGCAACCAATAAAAAGTCTCTTTCAAGTTATTTCCTCTGCTTCAAGTCAAATTTAATATCTGAATGTCATAAACTCCCCAAAGGGTTAATTAGGATCTACAAATACTACTAAGGAATAGACAGTAAAGTTTGATCTGTTAGCCTGTCATATATATGTTCTACAGTACGCATCAGTCTTGACAAGGTCCTTAAACAGCTACCAGAGGTTCTCAAACAGTGGTTCACATATAGTATTGAACGCACAAACTACTACTTTCAAACCAAATGATGAGCAGTATCAATTCTAGGAACTGTATCTTTACAAAAAACAGCGGTGTTCAGTGTCTGAATCTTGACATTTATGCTTTTATCTGTTATCTGCAGTATTAATGTAGTATTCTAATCTAGGGTATAGGGTTCAATTGTTTTCAAAATAAATTTAATTCACAAGCCATTTTGAGTATGCTAAGTATATGATGTTGATTCGGAAAAGTAACAGGATGGCACAAACCACAAATACTACATACGAATTTCAATGTTTAGCATTGTTTGGGCAAGACTCAGTTGTACGTCCTTTATACAGCTGGCTGTATGTAAGAAGAAAGCTTCACTTACCTTTAAATATTTCTCAGACCTCCCCTCCAGATAGAGGCACTTGAGTATTTTTATTATTTATTTATTTTAAATCACAGCAATCTCGTATAATAGTATTATTAACCTATACAAATAATGCCTCAAGGATGGGCTACTGCTAAAATCCTTCTCTCAAAGGATGGTATTTGGTTATGAACCTTCTGCTATACAGTGCGTAGCGATGTCTGTTTACATCACCCACGTGCACAGCAGAAAACACTCAAATAGCTATCTGAGGAGGAGACTCAATTACTTTTCCTGTAATAACTTCTCTTACTTTCCCATCAATGATTTCTCCACCCACGTTGTGGTGAAGTCAGCAAGTTGCTTTATTCTTTTTGATAGGACGCTGAATTGATCCATGCTCCAGGAAGGAAGATTGACACTTCCTCCAGTACAGCTGCCACCTCCCTTTCACTAGATGTCAGTATTGCTATTCCTCGACAGAGCTCAGCAGTAGTAAAAAAAAAAAAAAAATACATAAAGCAATTTTTCATCTTTAAAACTGCAGACTGCACCATCATCCGAGACAAAGGTAGAAACCAAGTGACATTTCTGCTCTGCAAAGCTACGCACAGCGCAGTCAAATGAATGTTTTGTTGTCACTGAGTTAAACCCAAATGAAACTCACCACCTCTGTGTTAAATGATGCATGCTAGCCCAGCTTATGAAATAAACATCCTAAAACCACATCATATGCAGTTTCAACATAATTAAATAAATGACTGCATTTTATAAGGCACATTCATTTAGACTTCAGATACTTGCCTCCGTTAACCACTCTTTGATCTGCTCCAGAATTAGGACTGAAATCTGAAGTATGGGATCCAGACCGTGAAATTGGTGGGCCTGATCCAGACTGGCCCATCCTTGGTGAGTTTTGTCTTCCACTTCCCCAAGACAAGACATCTCTGTTTCTCTGTCCAGGTGGGACATATTTATTTTCCCTGAAACAGAGCAAATTTGTATCAGCGTTGAGGAAGAACTAGAAGATAACGTAAAGTACCTGTTCAAGGGTTCTATTGATACTTCGTCTTTCTTAAATCAAGCTCAAGGAAAATTTAATTTATAATCTGATGTTGACCTAATGATCACCTCATGAATTTACCCTTTGATACTTACCACACGTTCCACTTCCTATGAGCCCACAGACAGTGAATGATTTAGTACTAACGCCCAAAATTCTCCGTGACATGCTGAAACCACTGCCTTTTCCTGTAATTTGGTATGAATTCACCACAGTGAAATATCAGAATGGAGAAGTCTGTTTCATTACAGATAATACAGGGCCAGGCAGAGGTGTACAAGTCAGCGTGAGTGCCAAAAACAGCACGCAATTGTTTACACAAGATTCCTAACCTAATCAGCCCTGCTGAAAAAGCACATTTTCAATGAGTAAATTGCTACTTCACCAAAATATGTACATCATTTAAATAAAAATACTATTCATAGTGTATGCCAGTACCTAGTGTTCACACTATGCCCTTCTCGTTCATTAGCATTTCTCTGAACAGCAGTATATTTTTCTTCTTCTGTTCTTTCATCATTTTCCAAGGCAACCCGAGCTTTGTATTGGGCACTTGATTCAATTTCCTCTGCTAATTGAGTTGCTCTGGCTTCTCGTTTTAAAAACTCTTCTGAATTATCTCTTTCTAATGGCACCCTAAAAGACAATGGAAAGGAAAAGAACCTCAGAAATGCATTCAAAAGTACAAAGAATCTACAAAATTACAATGTTAATTCTAACCAAGTGATGTTTAAATAAATAAATAAATAAAACACAAACTGCTTTTAAGCCAGGAGATTGCTGTGTTTTTTTAGTGTAAGCGTGACAAAATTCCTGGACTGGTCTGACATTACGTGCAAATTCTGTGTTATTTACCTGCCCAGAGAGCTATGGTCAGGGTGGAGAGTTTTTCTGTACTGACTTGTGGATTCCCCAATCCCTAAAGCTATGCAAAGGCTCCAACTTTTAACACGGTCGAGTACATTAGCAATAAAAAGCCCTAGTCTATTGTTTAGATAGGAAGTGAATGCAAGAGACCAAATTTGAATTTCTTTAGCCATTTACACATTCACAATAGACATAAGAGTCCCCAGTCCTATTGAAATTAAGAGTTACAAACTTAATCCTTTGATAATTACAGCCGCAGAATCTCGGCTCTTCCTGTTATGAATAACTGCAGAAGAGATGCAATACATCAGAGCATGGGACCAGAAACCCATGACTCATTTGCCGTGTCCTAGAACCTCAAAACCATTCATCCCATGTGTTATGCTATTAGGTAATACCATATTGCAAGACGCATATGTAGCTCTCTTGGGAAAACTATCAAGTAAGAACTCAATACATGAGCAATGAAATACTAAAATAACTAAGTACAGAAGGACATCATAGCCGGCAGTTCCTTCTGTCCATCTGTGGGTTTGCTTGTGTTTTTTTTTGTGTGTGTTTGTTTGTTTGTGTTTTTTTTTTTTTAACCTGTTCTAATTTTTGTTCAAGCATCAGGTTTTACAAAACTACTATGCTCTTTGCCTTTGACTCAAATTTTGAGTTCTAGAAGTTGTTTCATCTGACCTTACTTTAGAATAAGCTATATAGGGAACACGGCTGAGGCTTTGACAATGTAATACTTGGTATTAGATAATCACTACTGCGCATATTTTGAATAATACAAAAAAAGAACAAAGGAAGTAATTGGAGGTACAGACCAAGTATGAAAATATATGCAAGATTACTCAAGTGTTGGAGGCGGAACTAGGAAAACAAGTGGGTTTGCCAGTTTCAAGCCGGCACTCAGCTACTGCACCACAAGTTTTCCCCCCCAAACACACGCTTTTGGCCAGGTGGGACATCTACTGGCATTATCAATGGTAACTGTAAGAGTATGAAATAAAATCCTTGCCCTTCAGCGTGAAGCTTTGGCTCACAAACAAGAGATTCATGAACATAGTGCACACAAACCTGGACAAGAAAGGAGAAACCCAACACATGTTCTTTCATTTAAAGTGACGTTTTTAAGACTGAAAAAAGGAGGGGATGTACGTGGTGGCATTATAGGTAACTTAAACATAAGAACAATTTCACATTTTATTAAATGAGATTTTCTAAAATGCAATTAAAGATGAAGCAAAGGGGGCAGGCAAGATGGCATTGTTTCAAACCCTGGTAATGAGAGAAGCCCATACAGCAGCTGATCAGCACGGAATTTCTCTCTAGTGATTTAAAGCCACCTTCATGGTTTTGATCTGTTTCCATCAATAACCATAAAATGGATGGAAGACTAAAGTTCAAAAGTATAAAGAGCACTTTAGCATACTTCACCACTCTAACCACGCTTCCCTAGGATTCAGATATAAGCCAATTAAGACTTTATCATCATATTATAGATCTACTTTAACAAAATAGTAAAAATCGAATTGTTGAACAGGAGACTTGTAGACAAGTACTCCAATTCTACAGCACCTAAAAATCACTGCAATTCCTGGACATTCAAAGCCAGTTTATTATTTTGGGGGTAAGAAGAATGGGCAAACATTAAAATCGTTTCATGATGGTTGTTCAACATCTGCAACTGGTTTGTTTTGCAGTTGCAGTTAACACAACAGCTGCAGACTAAGGGCAGTGTGGATCCATTCCCAAAGTAACTGCAGCAGCCTGTACACTTCTTCTAGATTCAGGTTATTATATTGTAACTAAAACCGCAGTTTATATGCTTCCTAAACAAATTACCACAGCTCACAAGCCTCCTTAAAGTATCAAGTATTCAAGATTCCAGTATCTACATGATCAATTGTCACAATCAAATTAGGATTTAGTCAAATTGTCCTGCTGGGTTAAACACAAACTATGGGAATAGCAGCTACACAAAGACAGATTATAGTTTCACAGTTTTGGTATTTTCAACCCTATTTGTAAAAGTTTTTTTGTAAGAAATAAGCATAATTGCATGCCTAAATTCAGAAAATGTTGCAATGGGAATGAGCTGTGCCCATTTAAGGGAATATATACCGATTAATACATCTAACTATTCACAGAAATCTGGCAAGGTTTCTTAAGCACTATTCATTACTTTTTCAGTTATTTGATTCCACAACCTTAGAAAGCATATGAAATTATCTTGAGAATACAAGTTTTGTCAGACCAGGGAGAACATTAAATAAAAGGCTAATAACAAAATATTTTGAAACTTACGTATAAGAAGATAAACTGCTGTCATAAGTTGATATTACACCATAATTTTCTTCATTGTAACGAAACATGTCATTGGGATCCCATCCATTAGACTAAAAGAAAATGATGTTTGTTTTTCAAAAAGACACTGGAAATACATTCCCTTCAAACTAAGGGCTGATGGCAGAAGTCAAACCTTTTGCCCATTTTCCTGGGCTCATGTATTCACTGCCTGAATAACGAAGTTACTAAAGCCACAATTTATTTCAGGGATCTTTGTTCATCAGATGCACGTATTTTAGGCTAAAAAGTCAGGTTGCTTTTTTGCTTTTCTTTTTTTTCTTTCTTTTGTGGTTGGTTGGCTTCTAGTAATCTGTACTAGAAGATCAGTGGCTAAGAAGTAATACACACATGAATGCCTTTCCAGAAAGCACAACCTGACAGTTCTGAACAGTAGAAGTGTCCCTCACTGTAGCAAGTGCTAAATCTATTCAAAAGCACTATTAATGCAATTAGCTGAGATACACACCACAGGCAGAAGACCCCTGTTGATCAGGGCAACTTCCCCCACTTCATGAAGTACGCTATTACAGCACTCAAGAATTTAACCTTCACAAATGCTAAATGTTTTGAACGTTTCATAAAAGCACTGACAGTACTCAGTATTCTAATAAATCTCAGCTGTACAGTACGTACAGTGGAATTGACAGGGTAACTGTTCTACCCAGACGAAGTTAATAACCTCACAGTAACATGACTGGATTCTCTTCTTTAACATACTGCAGTCTGAATACCTTACTAAAAAATGCACGGTTGAGTAAAAGCTGACTGCTATGATATATAAAGAAGCTTCATTTGAGAATATACTCCTCATTTAACAATTCATAATCTACTAAGATTGTATCTGTGCTTATTAAGTCATGGGTCAGACTTCCATCAATTTCCTTCGTGTTAGCCCCGAGACAGTTAGCTAAGCACAATTTCACCATAACTTACAAATGCAACGACAGGCAGACAGGAATGCTCTGATTAAACATAAGTCACTTCAGTGCATTGCTGAATTTGGAGTCCTTAATAAAAGCTCCTTTTTCAGCCAGTCCTTGAGTCAAACATGTCCCTTACCACAGCAGCTGCCATTTGTCAATATTTGCCCAAAGTGGCATTTGAAATCCAGCTATTCTTATTCAAATTGTAAGAAAGTACTGTGGCAGCTGCTAGCAAAGACTGAACGTACCCCTGTGTAGGCCAGCATTTTTAACCACAAGCTCATTATTAGATTAAAATTAAGGAATGTTGCAATGCATGTCCAGAGAACTAGCTTGCTTTCTAGAGGCTGTCATAACTGATAAAAAAGCAGTACTTACAACATCCGTCTCTAATGCCTCAAGCTCCTCAGTAGCGCTGCTTTCTCCTCCATCCCATGGTTCAAGATCCTTTTCTTTGTGCTCACCATTTACTTTAGCACTGATGGCTGAATCAGTAAAAGCATCTACAAGGGAGCGGGGAGGGATGGGGGTGAAATCGAGTTGGTTAAGCAGAGGAAGACACTGTATGCACTAGTATTTTGAGGAACGACCAAATACGACTGATTCACAAGCACATTAACATTGTTCACCTTCAGTAGTTGCTGTACTCGATGGACTACATTCGAGAGCTATCTACTTCATACTTAGAGTAACTAGGAAGTGCAGACAGACTTCAAATACATCTGTTTACAGGGTGCATTTTTTTGCAACTTCAAGTATGAGACAAAGCATCAAAGAACAGCAGGAATTACTTGCAATTATTTCAAAATCTTTTACACAAACTGCATGTATGTTTTTTGCTAAAACAGGACTACCCAAGGATCCCCGTTCCTATAGAAAACGCAAGACTTGTACAATAAGCTTTTCAAAAAAGCCTCCACAACCACACAGTAACATGTTATGCAAATAACAAAAAGCATGAATGCATCCAACCCCATTCTCCAAATAAGCAGAGTACAAGCTTCCCTTTCAATACCTGAGCTTCTCCTGTTTCCACAATTCCTCAACATACCAGCATGCATGCACACACTTTTACTCCCTTTGCAGTATATCTCAATTATCCATTAGCTTGCTACACCCATTCAATGTGACATAACAGAGAAGTAAGAATAAAAAGATCCTGAGCTTTTATCTTTATTTGTTCGTGTTTCATTCAAACCAGACTAGGAAAATGGCTGAAGGAATAATACTAAAAAACTGAAGTACTGTTAAAAAAAAAAAAAAAGTACAAAGCCATTCATCAAAGAAGCCAAGTTTGTGTATTTTATAAGCCACTAAATCGCAGAGCTGCCTGCAAATTCTTAAATTTCTTAAACAGAAATAATTTTTTTTAATTAAATTAAAAAAAAAATAAAATAAGCAAGCTTTTTAGAGTGCATTTTGTCCTGAATTTCTCATTATCTTTCTCATCATCATCTCAACATCTACAGAAAAAAACAAGGAGCAAACATTTCTGATCTTTAAAAAAGATGAGGTCAAACCACCAGACAGTGCTAGATATGAAAGAGCATGGCTTAAATTAACTTTTGTCAAGATCTGAAATCTCACTAAGAGAAATGAATTTTAAAGCCATCATGAAAAAATTCACAACATACGAAGCGATTTGTTGGTTACCAATGTTACAGATTTTAAACAATCATTGATGATTTCTTCTTAGTAGACCATCAACATGGCACATTATTCCTGTTTTCCCCAATTTCACAAGTTAAAATATGCACATATATTGGCAGTACCTATCAAAACTGTGCTTAGTCTGTCTAGCAATGTACAGAGCTATCTCATGAAATGCTCATTCAACTCATACATGAAGACCAAAGGAACTATGGATAAGCAATTAAGCATTGTTAATAAGCATATATGAGACAAAACATTACAGAAGATGGATGAAAAGAAAGAAGTTTATTAGCTAAACATTCATGTCAAATACAAAGGAATCAGTAAAATAAGAAAAAGCCAAATGAAAGAAGGCCACCTAATGAGGCAAACCACTGTTAGGGCTCATGTGAAATTGCAAAAACCTGCATCAATCACTGGGTGAGCCATCATTGCATACTCCGCCAATGAAGCTGCGCTACTACCTACACAGTTGAAAGTTAACACTTCAAGTGAGATTATTTTAGCTTCTCACTAAGCCTGATGCCTTCAGCAGGCACATTCGAGGATTATTTGTAAACTGTTCTGCAACAGAGCCATTATACCATTGTGCTAACTATTAGTGCTGATGCAATATTTCAATCGTTGCATTTTCAACTGCTCGGAATAGGTAAAAAAATCAAGGGTGAGAACAGAAGTCATCGACTAACTGCAAGATATTCTAAATGATTCCGTGAAGTTATGCATGCATGTTTTATAGTGCCATAAATGTGCGAGCAAAGATAGTAAGTTTCCATTATATATTATGGTAACAGAAGCATTATGAAAAGGCAAGATGCAGAGACAGAGTGACTGCCAAAAAAGTTACCTGTTTCTGAAGGAACTACAAACAGATATGGAGAGAGAAAAAATTGGAAGACATCAGATATAAATACAGGTGGATTTTTTTTCACATTATATGGTTGAATTCAGGCAATGCTAAACTCTTTCAGGCCTTCTAGCAGACATATGCACACTGGTAATACATCTCCCACCTTGCAAAGATCATTTCCATAATAAAACTTCAGCAACATTCCCACTGTTCACAACCCCTTGTGCTTCCCTGCTGTGCTACACTACAAACCCTCCGAACAGCCTCCAGATCTCTAAGGTATACCAGTTGGAAAGAAAACCTCTCTCAGTTTCCCTTCATACAAACAGATGTTAAAATATGCTATAAAAACAGTGTATATGCTTAAATGTGAACTGAAACTACATAACAAAGTGCTAAGTCCACAGTTAAGGAGTAACGAGAGCGTGTTCAAAAGGAAAGCGAAAGTAAGGAGCTTCTATGTGAAACTGTTTACCTTAACAATCCCCTGTAGCTACCACAGCCCTGATCTAGACAGGCCAGTGCTGTTCCTGTGCCCAATCCCATTAATTTGGTGTTTCACGCTTGATCCCCTCAGATCAGGTATTTGACACCAAATGCAAGTTGGAGGTTGCTCAAGTCACTTAAGTAACGAAATTTACTTCACTGGGGGCACAGGGAAGTCTTCTCCGATGAGACTGGATAAACGTGAGGTATGAGGACTGGTGACAGCACCTGATGGAGGTCATCTGCTGTATTTTAGAAGGGTGTTTCCTTCGTTTCTTTTATATAACTTCAGACAAAAAACCTCCATATGCAATGACAACATTTAGGATACTCAAAATAAAATACTAGCTTAATAAGCTTCACATATTCAACCCACCAATTTTCCTATTTAAAAAGCCACATTAAAAAAACTCAGCAGAGTGCTGTCAAAAATTACGATACAGATGAAGTGGGGGGACAAGTCAGAACAGAAACTCCCCTATCTAGCGAATGTTACAGGTCTGAGTAAGACCTGTAGAGCCCATGCTAAGTTTCCCAGCAGAATCCAGCACGTCACTGGGCACAGGAAGCTTCTCTGCTCTTCTTTCATTTTAAGTCACAAGTGAGACTGCAACATCGGCTTAAGCTCTACAACCCAAAAACGTCTAGAGTTAGGAAAAATTCAAGCTACAAAGGCAGACTTCTAGTCACACAACACAGTCTCATGAGCATCCAGACAAAGTGTAAGTGTAGCAGAAAGGTACCTCAAGGCACAGGTCGCTATTTTCCTGGAACAAACAGCCAGCCAGCCACACAGGAACACCAAGATTATAAACATGGCAAGTCAAACAAGACATTAACAAAGCTGATGAGCAACAAAATTAAGAACACACAAAAATTCTTCCTATCAGTGCTTCCAAAACAAAAACACTGCTTTTAAGATTGTTAAGAAAGTAGAGACTGAAACAAACTGCTGCTACAGGCACCAACTGGCAGAGCACTAGCAGACAAGACACCGACTGCACAGGCTCGCCCCCTCCCTCTTCCTTATCAGGTGCCTCTTATCTCTGAACTGCTGAAGGAGCAATCCACGTGACACCTTGAGATGGCCAAATTTTTATTCAATTCCTTTTATATGTGGTAAAACTCAAATCAAAGGTCAAATGAAAAGTGGTCGTACAAAAAGCTTGAGCTTTAACGCTCAGCTAGCCCCCACTGCCTCTGTACCTGCTTAACATGAAGCCTCCTAAGCAAAGGAGCTTGATATACTGAGACCTCGCTTCTTGTTTCAAAGCCTGCTAACTGGAAAAAAAAATCCCAAAGACAATTTTACGCAAGAGAAATTACATTAAGCAAAAGCAAATTAAATATACACATTCTAAGAAAAACTCAGCTTGGGCACATTCTTCAAGTATGTGCTATTAAATGACTTCAAGAAAGGACTGCCAGAATAGAGCAATTAAGAGTCCAGGTTTGATTAATTTCAGCCTTTAAAAAGCTTGTTTTCTCAAACATGTTTTGTGCCACTAATGGTGAAGAGCACAAACATGCATTTAAGCGCAGCTCTGCAGTTCAGAAGCTATTAAGCCAGGCTGCATTATGTGCCAGAGGTGTTCATGGCGTACAGCAAACTTTGATCGAGTTTAGTATGGCTCAAAGTAAACTGAGGTTTCAGCCTAAATGTTACAAAACAGCCAAGAGTTTACTGTTGAAACTACTCGCTACTGATTTAAAACATAGGAACCAGTTACCACCAGCTCTGCAGACCAACATTTCCTTCCTTTGTTCCCAATATGCCTACTGCTATTCCCCTTGCAAGGCTTTCTCTGGAAAGATGCCACTTTCAGTGCTAATTCAAGGAAAAACTTAAATAGGCAATTCTCTCTTGCCTTTTTTCATTGGATTTGTAATATTTTTCTCAGAGTGCAGCAACCGTGCCAAAAACCAATAAAAACATTGTAGAAGCCTATTACTTCAACAGTAGTTATGATCTTGAATTGTCTCCTCTTTAAAGAGAAGCCAAGAAGACAACTCAAGCCTTAGTCAAATTTGAATCATATGGAAACTAGCACAGCGGCCTGATTGGTGCTTAGGACTCCAGAAAATGAAAGCTCATTCTGCAGAACCTTGGGGAAACATACCCTCATCTTCCAATCATGCAGCCCTTGTCATCGGGCAACTACTAAATCCGAGCGCTTCACCTTCCCTTCAGAAGGCAAAGCAGAGATGTTAGGTGTTAATACCCTGCCAAGGCTGTCAGCTGGCACATCGGGGTAGATTTTCAGCTGATGATTCCCACTGGCACATGCAGAACCTGCCTGTCTCTCCTTCTAGGCAGACAGAATAGTCTGAGGGGGGAAGATGGACATTATGCACTTTCACCTGAGTTTCCCGATGCACGCTTCCTTCATCAGCCTGCTGTTACTGCAGAAAGCCCTAACAGCACAGCGAGGGTCCCTCAGATGACCCCTCTTGAAGCCTAGCAGAAAGCTACTTGAGCACAAAGGTCTAGACAAGACAGACAGTTGCAAATTAAGGGCCTAGGTAGTAGGGACAGTTTTTGTATTATTTATTTTTAAGCATAAGCTGTCAGAAAGTTCCTATCCATGCAGACCTGCTATTTTTTTCTCCCAACCCTTCCAATGACTACAGCACACTTTCTCCACTGATCCATCTGAAGGTGCAATGTCAAGCTTGGCATAAGCAAATCTAAGACTGCTGCTTCCAAGCAGAGGAGTTTCACCCACCTCAAGCTTATACGGCCATTACCTTCCCTGCCCTCACACTCCTGATGTAGCTGCAGGATGAATTATCAGCTCACTGCTCCAAAGCTGCACAAGTAAGATAGCAATGAAAGGTGCTTGGCAGACCATTGCAGATGGTTCTTTCGGAGATAACTGTATTTTCCACTCCTTCTGAAAGGCGAATCCATCCCATTCGCTTTCTCCCTACCCACTGCTCTTTACCGCTACTCTTCCAGTCTTTGACAAAAAGGCAGAGACAGATGAACATCTCTGCTATTCAGGTCTGAGGGTAACTCAGAAGATCAATACCCAAGAGTCAGGAGCACCACTTGTCTGCACTCCTCCAGCACAGCAGAGAAGCAAATGCCAGAATAAAAATTCATAGAACTCAAGATACGATACTCAACCAGAACAGGATACACTAAAATTTACAAAACCAGGATTTTTTTTGCAGCAAGTAAGTTTACTTCAAGGCCTCCTCAACAGTCTACCATGTGTCTAAGTGTAAGGGGGGAAGAAACAACACAAATACCCACATCCCCAACAAACCCTACCCCAGTAAGCCTTTCCTATGGCAACCGAGTGCCTGTGGAGTGCCCCTTTGCTTGACTACATTTTTTTAAGAAGTGAGAGCAAGCTACATTTTCACCATATATGTCCAAACTGTACACTAACTTGTCTGGGAAACAGCCAAGACATCAATGGCTAAGAAATGTTAAAATATTTATTCCCAGATCTATGGAAGCTAACAGTTTTTGTTCTATACAAAGTGCAACACTGTCAAATGGATCTGGGCACCAGGCAGTAACCATTCCCAACACGAATGCAGCAGGGAACGCCATCTCCTCACCTAGAAGCTCAGACCCAGTCTGTAGTGCACATCACACCAGTTTATCTGACTCTGTGCCATGAAGGTTTGGGTTTCTTTATAAGAAAAGGCCCACCATTCCTGCATGCATGTTTGTATACTTCCATTCTTCTGAATCCTTGCTTACTTAACTTCCCAAGAAGCAGAAAGCCCTTCTTTGCTGTAATTTGCAGGTGTGATTAGAGATTGACTTATACTTCCAAGTGTGGTTTCAAGATAATACATTTTTGAGAAAAAATGGAAAGCAGATTAATTTACCCACTACGAGTTATCAAGTTTTGCAGCCTTCTAGTTTATCTTGCTCTGTCTCTACAGTTTTATGTCAGCTCTCCTCTCCGACTACTTAAGAGATTTAGATGCAAAGGCATTCCACCTAATAATGCAAACTGAGTGACTGTTCAACCCAAAGCAATTGTTTTCTTCTAGAAAACCTCCATTGAGTAATTATTCCTAGAAGAGCAGTGTATTTTTCATTCTGTTTACTAGAAAATCTATAAAAATTGGGTAATAGAAAGCCCAGTTTGCATTTACATTAAAGTGATTCTATGGTCATAGCAGATCCATTATAAAACAGCTCTGGTGTAATTCAAATTCAAAGTCCCATCCGGAACCTGGAACTTATCTGCATTTAAATGGCACCGTTGCTCTGATATTATGCATCTTCTTCTAGGTAAAGCAAATTCCTTGAAACAAGAGTCTTAACCTTCAGCCATAAGTCAGGCAAGAACATACACATGTACGAACACAAGGTGAAAGGAGTGAAAATCTCTCTTTAAATGTCCACAAATTCCTATACCTAAGTACTGCTACGTGGGAATAAAGCACGGGTGTTATGATAAACACTTAGCTCCCAGTGACAACTGTTGATCAACCTGAAAACATACAAATGTGCACTTTCACTTCATGACATATCAAGATAAGAAAAACGTTAAACAAAAACAAACTTTGGTACAGACAATGTTAAGAACCTTAAGAAAAAGTATACCTCTTCTGGCATAATTGGTATCCATATCCTTAAAATGCACCATAACAAAATCTGAAGACTTGAATAAGATACTCTCTAGTATGTCTTCACGTTTTGGCCCCAAACTGGATTCTGCTGTTTTCCGATGAGCAGCATCGAGCACTAAATCACACTATGAGAGATATATAAAGAATATCCTAAATTTAATGCACAATAAGCTACTAGGTAACTTCACAGAAGTGGAAAAAGCAAGACATTTACAACAGTTTGCAGAAATGAATCTGCTTGTGTAGACTTAGACATCAACGGTCAAAATAATTGATAATAAGTATTCCCATTTAATGAAGCGTTGATTATTCAGTCTTCAAAAAGAAAAGAGGGAGAGTCAAAACTGTAAAAATTACCTTAGGACTGTAAGTTTTAAAAACTCCTTCATATATACCACCATTTTTCACCTGTACTTCACATTTGGATCCCTAGAATGCAAGAAAGATGAAAATGTAGTTTTCTACCAGCCTGACAAATGTCATTTGAACAATTTTCTCAAAAATGTATCTTTACATAAGGTGTAAAAATACAGCTTAGAGTTTATTCAAATCTACTTATTCAACATTTGCCTGTTTACTAATACACCTCTTCGGTTCTGCAGATGCAAACACCTAGAGGTATGTACCACAATTTGTTCAGAAGGGATTTAAATCCCTTTAAATTCCTTTAAATCACAGAAGCGGTTTTGGTACACACAAGACTCTTCACTGGTTACTCATGCAAACAAGTATTTGTGCAAAACCAAATCTGTGCATGAGTACAAGTAAGGATGAAGTCTTATCCCAGATTCTAGCTGCTGTGGGACAGTCTGTGTTACCCATTTCTGGCACGTCAGGATTTCCCTTATGTGAATTCATTACTTAAAGAAAATTAAGAACAGAAAATTAAGAATATGACCAGTAAACGTAAATTTTTGCCATACCTGTTCAAATACAATTTGTAGCTTTACAAGTCAAATATACACCAAAGTTATTACTGTGATTGTTTAAATTCCAAGCTTGGAACATGGTGCATATTGTTGTATCCACCCCATAATATTACAATTAGTGTAATATTAACAATTCTATGTCACTATAGACACTGTTTACCCTACTTCCCAATGAAGACTTACAACAACTGACGTAAGTATGTGAACCATTCTCATGTTTGCATAGATGCCATCGAACGAAATCTGAAAGATAAAAATGATGTTGCCATGAACATACGAGAAATACTCATAACAATTTGAAGAGCCAACGCTACAAAAACAAGGGCAGCTTTCAGCCATACACACCAGCTCCTAGAAACACACTGGTCCAAGACCTTACTTGGCCAACACGCATTGAACTGAAGTCACACCAGATTAGCAGAGGACTCTTACACCTTTCTCTGATCAATTAAACATCTGAACACCCACCCTCCCAAGCAAGAGGAACTTTATAGAGAGCCCCTAATGTCACTCAGTGTCAATACCCTTGGTGGCTGGGTGAAGCTCCCACACGGAGAAGCTTAACTGGAGAGCCCGGCCATCATCCCTCTTTGGTTTGAGAGCTAGCAACAGGATAAGGTGCCCCAACTGATGGAGAAGTAAAGAGGTGCTCTGGGGCCTGCTGAGCTACATCTCTCCAGCTAACGGACCTGATGACATTCGTTAACAGAAGCTAAGGTCATCAGATCACAAAGTGCCAAAGAGCTACAAAGCCTGTCATAAAACCAGCCCAAAGGAACTCTCTGCAGTTTCAGAATCCGAGCTCTGAGCCCAGGGAGCTGACCACGCATCCCCAGGCTGCTAAGCGAGGCACTTGCACATGTACAGGTGAAGTGGTAGGGATGACTGTGTTTTGGCAACACCTTGCATCTTTCCCCATCAACCTCATGCTTGTCGAGCAAGAGATGCTGAAACGTGCAGGCATCCCACCATATTTTGAGCTTTTTAAACCAGCAACACATCCAGTATGCGTTTAAGGACACTCCTATGCTCAACACTCGGTGTTGGTCAAAGTGCAGTTCAAAGATCCATTTTTTTAAATCAAGATCCAGATCTTTAGCTTTGATAAAATTATGCTTTACAAGTCAAGCCACATGTATACTTCAACAGTATTGAGCCTTGGAAACGACTAAAGCTACACACTCAGGTAATAATGGGTTAGCTACAATAACACTGGGTTTGCTATTTCATAGGAAAGCTAAACAAAATTGCTGCTTTTATTTAACTAAATATGTTGCCTTGCTATCTTTAGTCATCTGTTTAAAGGAGAAGGCAATGTTAGATAGTTCTCAGATAAAGCAATGCTTTTCAATTTGGTCCTAAGTTAAATTGTATCCACATATTTACAACTATAATCGCAAGAAAATAGAGAAGAGATTTATATTAACATAGTTCAAATGTTTAAGTGTTCCTTCCCTCCTCGCCCTCTCAGGAGATTTAGATGAATGCAAGATGTTACATCTTTAAAAAAGCATAGCTCAGTCTAAAATATTCATCAAGGTATCCAAAATTTGAGAGAATGTTCCACTATCTGCGATTTTCACATTGTTACTCCAGTTCCTGGTAGAGGAGCTGTTTCGTTGTATCTACAAGAGGTACAATGAGTGGGGAAAAATACTCACCGTAGGCTGAGGCGGTCCTTTGCCACTGCTGCGACCTCTGAAATTAAACACACACATCAGATACAATTAAAAAAAAAAAAAAGAATTGTTGAAATTCATCAATTTTGTAGCAAAGGAGAATTCAAAACCCTGACTTTGTAGTGTTGAGAATGGGAGCAAAGGAAAACGGCGCTTCCCCAGAGCCAAACGTGGCAGTTACAGGGCCTACAGCATTTCTCCTTCAAATACTGACCTACAAGCAACACCGCCAGTTACTAGGTAAGAGGGTTACCTACAAAAAATTAAAGGAGAAAACAAAGAAAATGCTAACACTGTCTCATTACAAAACTCCACAAATATTCTCTCTCAAGCACAATCCCGTAGCTGAAACAAATTCCAAAGCTTGCTGGCAAGCTAAAGCAAAACCACCTCATTTGCACTTTTGGGCTCCATCCCCATCCCTTCTTTGGGATTACAACCTCATCATCGCTGCCTCCCTGACCGAGGGCCACCGACCAACCAGCCCGACCCCAAAACCTGCCAGCCACTGCGAGACCCAGGCAGCTAGCCCACCAGTCCCCCAGCCCTAAAAACCAGCCGCTCCTTCCAGTTCAACTCAATGGATGTGCAACATCCTCAACGCTTTGAGATGCTTTTAATCAACCTGGAAGCTCTTGACACCTTGCAAAGAGTGATGGAACAGCCTGGGAGCTCCAACTTGGCCAAGACCACCCCAAGAGGGGCCCTGCAGCCAGCAGGTCCCCAAATACAGCTTCAACATCACCGGTGTGCCTTCTCCAAAGCGCCTTCCCTGTACCAGCAAGTTCCAGTTTGAAATGTTTCTCTTAGGGCTTTAGATTTGTATCACGATGACGACTCAGAGCGCGCACTGTTACGCAAGTAAGGCAAAACAAAGTCTTGGGTTTTAGTTCAAAAAATCAATTTCTGAACCAGACCCATCTTACGGATGCGCATCCATTTAATTAGAAAGGCCCAAAGAATCATGTTCATGTTTCAAAACATCCAAACAACACCGAAACCTAAATCCAAGTGAATGCCAAACACCTTCAGCTGCTCTGGAAAACACTGGGCTGTGCTTGACCACCACCTTGCTCTCCAAACAGCAAGCCCTGATACATGGGACTCATGAGTTGGTCAAGAAACCAAAGGGTTCTCCCAGATCAGGCAAATTTGGCAGAAATCAGCAGGTCCATCAGAGAATCGTGAAAGTCCTTAACAAGGAAGAAGAAATGGAAGGCCACCAAACTACCGGCTGACCAGTGTTAAGAAAAACAACCTCCTGCAACAGAAACAGCACCACGCATGCTGATGACATTTGCTGATTGGTAATAAAGGCAGACTTCAGGTGTCAAGCTGACATTTGCAGAATACTCACGGAGCACTAAGCTGACCAAAAAATCCCAATGCAAACAGGCTTTATTTAACTACCCGAACTTCCTAGGAGGTATCGTCACAGCTTCGGGTTTGCCCTGGTGAGGAGCAGCTCCTGCCCTTGATCACGCCTGCTGGTTGAACATGAAACATTTGATGTTGGGATGAACCATCCTCTTCTTGGAAAGTCATCCCACCAGATGTGAAACGACCCCAACAAAAAAGGCACAAGCCAGGTCTCGTTTTTCCTTTTATTCACAACCAAAAGCTTCACCAAAGCCGCCTGTCAAGGAACATGGAGAAGTGAACCGTGTCCCCGGTTCCTCCTGTTGGTCTTAAGAATTGGAGAAGACCTCCCTTGTGACATCAGCTGTAGAAGTGGCCAAAACGAGAGCTTGGTGCCTTCGAAATGGAAAGCACTCCCCCGGCGAGCAGTGTGCATGCTTAGAACTGAAATAACCGCCTTGCTAGGCTGGTCAGCAGGCTCACAGCACTGTTTAAGAGCTCAGCCTGAAGCATCCTGGATTTTCCATCTCCTACCAGACTTCCACACTTCTGCCTCTCACAGATCCGTGAGCTGGAGCAATGTGATTGCACTCATCCACGCTGGCAAGAGGCTGCAGGTTCCACATCAGAGCAAGAGTTGAGGCAGTTGCACAAATCGCACGCACTGCTCGGATCTGACTGATCTCTTCGCAGCCCTGACCTCGTTTTCTAGCTACAACCGTTGAATCGAAACCCCTGAAGATGTTCACCAAGACTTTAAACGATCCTGCCAACCTTACAACTCAATCATACCTGCACGTGCCTTCTGCTAGAAGCAAGACTTGGACTTGCAGGTCACCTTCCAATGGTGAAGGCTCAATTCAAACTACCTTTTGATGCATCTTTGGCACACCAAATGAAGAATAAGCCAGGGCCTTCACCAGAGCAGAAACCAGACGGTCTTTGCCAGAAGCAGCTCACCACAATTTAAAACAGGCGAGGAAAAATGGGGGTGGGAGAAATTAGAAGGGTCAGTAGCAATTTTGCACTGCTACCTACAACCACATCTCGATTATAATGAGCGGGGTGAATTAAAAATGCATTTCGTATGGCAGAAATGTGGTCGAATGGAAGCCTTGGAGAAGGCACAGCAAGCTGGCAAATCCAACTGGGGAACCCAGTCCAGTGCTTCAGGGTAGGAAAGTCACCCAGGCAGCAAAGTGCTGCACCAGACAAAGTAACTTGACCAAGCAATTAATCTTGGTAGCCAGCTCACTGCAGGCTGGTACTTGTACCTTGCGAGTGAAAGTCTACACGAGGCCTTCATCTCAAAGGCTGCACAATAAATGTTTTTTTTTTTCCCCCGGAAGCAACTTGTGATTTTTTTTTTCTGTTTTTATGAACCCTCACTGCCCTGCTCCTCAACAGCCCTCGCTCGCCTCCCGTCCTATGTTTACATGCTGAGCTGAGCGTTTGTATAAGCAAAACAAGGTCACGCATTTCTGTTTTCCAGTTAAGTGAAAAGCAGCGCGAGTCCTTCCAGGATGCGAAGCTTTCTTCCCAACAGCATCTTCGCTCTGAGACGACGGGAGAAGAAACAGAGGCACCCACACTGCAATTAATGTCTGCAGCAGCAGTGCAACTACAAAGACCGTGGAGTTTAACGGAGGGAATAGGAGTTTGTGGAGCACTCCCTGCCACTACTACAGCTCGGAGAACCATTTAAGGACACTCTGCGGAACTTTCATTACAAGTGCGGAGAGCTGATAAAGCCTTCCTCTAAGGAAGGGATCACAGGTACAAAGTTCAGACCTCGCTTAAGCGCAGAAATTGCCTATAGAGGAGTCAAATGAGCCAAAGCTGTCAAATTAAGGTCAGACGAGTAGTACTGCAGCGTTGTTTTTGGTAATTTTTCCCGATTCTGATGTTATTAAATGTCTGCTCTTGTCTTCGTGCAAGACAACTTCTGTAGTGCCTGAGCAGATAAGCACGCCTGAATCAAGTGCACACTTGTGCCTGTTGATGGACTTGGTCACCGAGGAACCTCCTTCAGACACCTCGCAACGAATCCGTCGGTAAATTAAAACTTACTCAGAAGCGGGTTCAGAATATCGCTGTGAAACGAATTAACTGCTGGAAGGGAAGAGCCCCGCAGGTTAGCCGTTTATTTTGCTCAGCAGTTCAGCACAGCTGCATTAAAACCGACACACACAAAGACAGCAGAATGAACTAGAAAACCTCTGACTGCCATGTGGGAACGAGCCTCCAGAACAGTCCCTCGCGTTATTTCCGAGCGCCTCAGTAGTCAATATCCCCAATTATTTCTACCCTAACAGAACCGACACCTCCCTTCTGCCCTTTCTTCAGTTGGGCTAAGAAAGGAAGGCAAGAAAAAGGAAAATAAGAGCAGGCAAGGAGCGCCAAGCCTCAAACCAAGCTGCACAACGTTGGATAACTTCATTTTTCACTTTTTAATGGTTAAACCAATGTATAAAAGACAGAAGCTTACAATATTGATAAAGGGCGCCCAGGTTCAGTTGGGCAAGAAAGTTCCCAAACCCAAAGGAAAAGGGCCTTTTGCCACAATTGTAGCCAGGCACGTAACCCTCCAAACTAGAGCTGGGGGGGCTATGCCTTCAGACAAAATGCCAAAGGGAAAAAAGGCTGCAGAGTTTGAAGGCGGGCTGAGGCAGATGCAACCCCTAGCCATAGGGCCGTCAGCCTCCTCGTGGCTGTGTTAGGGACAAACTCAACTAAACCTCAAAATGTAGGTACCAGGAAAGGTTCTGACTGGTGCTCGGGGCAGGTTTGTAGATGAGGCCCTACATTTTCTTTATTTACAGTTTAACATCTATTGGCATCCCCCCTCTGGCCCCATTTCCCACCTACCACGTTCCACGTGCAGCTACTACTAAGGACAAGCAGAACTGCCCCTCCTGCCTGTTTTAGTAAAGATATAGATGTATTAATTCTTCTTGTTTAATTTTTAAACACCTGGAAAGAAACCTCATTTTATGATTTTCTTCCCCAGTATAAAAGGGGAAGGAGGAACAATGAAAGAGCAAACTTTGGAATTTCCCACTCTTTCCCACAACATCTTACCTTTTAAAATACGAAACACGTAAATCCACCGCTCCAAGACCACGGAAACACACACAGGGAGCAAGGCTGATCCTCCCTCACTACCAGGTGCTCAGCCCAACCCAGTATTACAGTACTGAAACCAGCATAAAATTAAGGCCAGGACAGTTAACTATCAAACTTTCTACCCAAATTTAAGTGTTTACAATCAACCTGGCCCTGAAAAGCAACATTATTTATTTTTTTATCCTGAGATGCAACCAAGAAAAAAAAAAAAAAAAGAAAAAAGGATACCTGTGCTGCAGAGAACTGAGCTGCAATACTGCTAAGAAGAAAGCCTGGCAAGAACTGGAGATGTTTAAGTTTCTCTTAAACGCAACACTTTGAGTTGGAAGCAAGATGCAGGCCAGCTAAAAAGCAATTTGATTTTTCAAAGAGGAAAGCCGCTCAGCTTTTCATTTACAGGAAAAATATTGCAGCATGAACCACCCTAAAGTTTGTAGTCCAAAAAGAGGCAAGGCTTTTACTTAGGGTAGCGATAGGAAAAGCTCTCTGAAGGTGTCCTGTGGGGCTCCATCAGCACAGGGACTGGGATTTTACTGACTTGCCTTTCAGAGCCAACTTCAAGAATCTATTTTTAATTTTATTTTTTTTATAAAAAAAAAGGTATAAACACCGCTGTGGGCACACGTTGGTCGTTTAACAGTCCCACTACAACTCCCTAAGAAGTTGTGAGATGGAATCCATCCAACAAAAGTGGCAAGGCAGCAAGGCTGGGAGGAGAAAGCCACTGGCTTTAATTTTACAGCTTGACAAAGGAACCGAAGCTCACACCTTTCATCTACCGAGACGAGCGCTCACAATCCGGAATTTTGCAAAATAAAAATGTTTGAAAAAAAAAAAAAGCTGTGGGTTTTGTTGTCCTTCACGTTAACCTCTATAGTGCCACTGTCTGTTGGCAGGGGTAACTGTTCAGCGAGGCACAGTAAACATCATGGGCAACCCAGACAGCCATATGTAAAAAAAAAAAAAACAGGGAATTATTTCAACCCCTCGTTGGGGCACCCGCTGATACTATTTCAGTTCATTTCGTTCCTTTTCCACCCTACCAAAGCTTTTTCCCCCCTTTCCAGTTCCCCAGAGCGCTAACAAAGTACAACTCCATTTTCAGGGATGTGCAACAATGTCAACTCTTTTTTTTTTTTTTTTATTGCCAACGCACCAAAGTGAGGGGGGGGGAGGGAAATAATTAAATAAAAATTAAAAAAGGCCAGGTTGAAGGGAACCACCCCGGGTAAGCGTGGTGACCTTCAGCCCGCCACCATCCTCCTCCTCCTCCTCCGATTGTTCGCTGGCACCCCCGGAGCTCGGGGAGGGGGGGGGGGGGGGAAAACCAGGCGAGAGGCCGGGCCTGGTCCCCTCGGGCGGCTCGGGGAGGGGGGGGGGTGGAGAAGGGGGGCCCGGGGAAGGGGTGGCCGGAGGGGGAGGACCGGGAAGGGAAGGGAAGGGAGGGACCCGGCCCTTTTGCTGCCCCCCCCCCCCCCCCTTCCCCCTTCCTCCTCCTCCTCCTTCTCCTCCAGGGCCCGGCCTTGCTACGGGCGCCCATCGCCGCAGGCCGCCGGGCACTGCGTTTTGTTGCGATCGGGGCGAGAAAATAAATAAATAATTGCATAAATAAATAAAAAATTTAAAAAATATGTATTTTTAAAAAAATAAAAATTCGGTATTTTTGTTTTAAAACGCGATCGGGGGGGGGGGATTAAGGCGCAGCAGCGGGAGGATGCCGTGGGGGGGGGATCCCAATCCCTGCTCCCTGCCTCCCCCCACCTCATTTTTCTCCCATTTTCTCCCGTTTTTTTTTCCCCCCCCCACGTGCGGCCCCATCGCCCCCCCCCCATTTTTTTTTTATTTATTTTTTTTTTTCCCCAGGCGGCTCCCGGCGGCCTCGGGGCTGAGGAGAAGAAGAAGAAGGGGAAGGGAAGGGGACGAAAAGAGAAAAGGGGGGAGGGAAGGGAAGGGAAAAGAAGGAAAAGGAAGGAAAAGGAAGGGAAGGGAAGGGGGGGGGGGGGAGCCCCGAGCCCCTCGCCGCAAAATGGAGGCGGCCCCGGCGCGTCCCCGGCTTCCTCCGTGAAGGGCACCGGGGCCGCGGCCTCGCCCCGGCGGCGGCACTGCGGAACCGTCAGGGCTCCCCCCACCCCTCCTCCTCCTCCTCCTCCTCCTCCTCCTCCTCCTTCTTCTTCCTCCCCCCTTCCTCCTCCTCCTCCTCCTCCAGCCGTGAGCGGGGCCTTGCGGCCGCCCCGCCCGCCGCCATGCCGGCTCCCCCGCCCCGCCGGGCGGAGCCCCCCGCGCCGCGGCCCCGCTCCCTTTTTTTTTTTTTTTTTCCCCCCCCTCCCTTTTTTTTTTTTTCCCCCCCTTTTTTTTTTTTCCCCCCTTCCTCCCTTTTTTTTTTTTTTTTTTTCCTCTCCCTCAGGGCAGCCCCCGGCGCCGCGCACCCACCTGCCCATGTTCTGCCTCCCGCCGCCCGCAGCTGACGGGAGACCGGGGCCTCCTCCTCCTCCTCCTCCTCCTCCACCACCACCTCCTCCTCCTCCTCCGCTGCCACCACCGGGGGGTTTGCGGTTGTTGCCGGCGGCCTGCGCCGCCGCCGCCGCTTGCTTGAGGGACATGGCGAGGGGCTGAAGGGAGAGGGCGAGAGCTGAGGAGAGAGAGGCCGGGGGGGGGAAGGGAAGAAGGGAGGGAGAAGGGAGAGAAGGGAAAGGAGGGGAAGGGGAGGGGGGAAGCCGCGCTGCGCTGACGGGAGCCGGGGAAAGGGGAAGGGGGGGAGCCGGGGGCTGGGGTCGGGGCCGGGGCTGGGCTCGGCGGGGCTCGGCCGGGAGCTCCCCAACGGCGCGGAGGGAGCGGAGCGGAGCGGAGCGCGGCGCGGAGGGATCCGGCCGCTGAGGGGAGAGAAGGGAGGGGGGGGGGGGGGGAAGGCCGGGACTACACCGCGATGGTTGGGGGGGGGGGGGGGGAAAGGGGGGTTAATGGCGGTACCGGGCTCGGTGGAGCCGCGAGCGAGGCGATCTGACGGGGTCGCCCAGGAGATGGGGGAAAAGGGGGGAGAAGGGGGAAGGAGGCGGAGAGGGAGGCGGATGGCAGCGGGGGGAGGCGGCGGACTCTTTACGGGAAGTCGGAGGGAGACGCGGTGGTGCTGCGGCGCGGCGAAGGGTGAAGGGGCGGAGGCGGGGGAGCGGCGGGACGGGGACACGTGAGGCGGCGCGGGACGGCGCCGGGATGAGGGCCCCTCACGGCCCCCAACCGGCCCCCCGCAGCCCCTCACGGCCCCAACCGCCCCCTTCGCCTCATACCCGAGCCCCTCAGGAGGAGGAGACCAAAATCTGAGAGCCCTGTGGTGCGGCTCGACCCCACCGGCCAGCCCCTCACAGTTGCACAATCCTTGGGGTCTCCCCCCCCCCCAAAAAAAAATAAACAAAAAAATGCCGCAGTCTGAGGAAATAAAGTGATTTCTTGCCCTCACCGAGCAGCACCAGGGCTCCGGGTGTTGTCACGGATCCCCCAGCCAACGCTACGGCATCAAAATAAAACCGCCCCTGTCCCGATAAAAGCCCGTGGACGCGCGGGATTAGGAGGAGCAGATGCGAGCCCAAAGAGCTAAATTGATTTATAGCCATGGTTACTCAAAATGCTCAGAGTCTAATCTATTCATAGAAATGCTCCAGAAATCCCACAGGATTCAAATGTAATAAGCAGGAGCGGTGCTGTTAGGCAGGCATTATTTATACACCTTGCTCGTAAAGCAACAGTTTTCCCATGCGGTTGAAAGTTGTGGGTGGCAACACGCGGTGGTAAAAAGATAACAATATTCAACAGCTTTCTTAAATTAGCATTTTTCCCTATACTTCTGACTGTTAAGCTCCTGGTTTTGTTTCACCTTGCAGGCCCAAATAACCCCGTGGTTAACGCGTTGTTCACTAGGTGCCGGGTAGGCTCAGCACAAAGAATTGCTCCTGAAAATGCCCAAAAAAGAGCCAGCAGTTCCAGGGAAGTTATATTTTACCATCACTTCAGTGAACTTGCTGAAGGTTTTGCTCCTTCAGAGCCACAGAACTGGGAGAGGAGGATATCGAGGATTTCTGCAGCCCGGGAAGCAGCTAACGTTACCTAAAGGAAAAGCTAGGAAACAACTTTTAAAAATTCCACATATCTAAATAAAATAATAAAATCCACTAGCACACAAAAGCCTGCATTTCACCAAACTCCTAATTTCTCCCGTGCCTTTTGGTTTGTCCCAAAGGACCTCAGACTGAGGGAAGGCCTCAAAGCGCTACCGCAACAGGAGAAATGCAGCGGGGGGAGAACCTGAGGGCTCCAAAATACGCCTTGAAATTAATTTAAGTAAGCTACAGGTAGAAAGAGGGCTCCCTACTCAACAGTGATTTCATCAGTGTGCTGCTCATGATAAAAGACATTTCCCAAAAAGCCAAGGAAGTCTGATAAGAGACAAAGTCGAGCACATCCAGGACACTTAACAGGGCTCTTTTATTTATTTATTTATTTATTTTAATATAAAGGAAGTTATTTCAATGCTTTTTCAGCTAGGGACATTTACGTGCATGGCAATTAGTCAGTCTTTGTGGAGTAAAGGTTAAGAACTATTACAGAGCCTCCACTGTGCTGAAGTGGCAGCCATGCTGTGGAGTCCCGCTGGCAAAGACGAAGCCCTTGATATTCAAGGATGTCAGGAACACAAAAAAAAGCAAGTTCCACGGGCAGGGATGGTTTCTAAGACGTGATACGAGCACATTAACTTATATTTTGGGGCAACATCATGTACTTTGAAAGTGGTTGTGTGAATAAGGCTCTCGTGTTCGTATCTGCAGTAATGACTCAAGCGCAGTTGCTGTTTGACTTGTTTTCTCCTTCAATGTATTCTTTGTTTTGTTAAGCTCTGTTTGGCTTTCATTGTGCCTCCCGTTTTTGTTTGTCGAGCATCTTCATGCAAACACTTCAAAGCGAAGGCAGCAGTGACCGAGCCCAAGTGGCCGGGGCAGTGCCATCCACCACCACCGGACCCGGCTGCAGCCCGACGGAGGCAGCAGGTGCTGCTTCAGCCTCTCGTCGTGAGCGTGCTTCCACGGCAAGCCCAACGCGCCCGTGCAACGGGATCGTGCTCCCGTTACAGCACTCAGCTCCCTTGACCCGCTTCTACCTGCGTACGGCTCTTCTTTTCCAGGCAGTGATTCCCAATATTCCATTTTTATTACTTTATGATTTGGCTCTATTGACACGCACACAGCTTTTTTATTATTTTATTTCCTCTGGATGCAGTGGTCTGGCTGCAGCAAAACCCCAGATTCAATGTCCAAGAAACAGAAGCCACCACAGTGGAGAATCCCGTCCTATTTCACCCATTCCGTCCATGTCCCAGGTTGGAGCTTTTTTTTTTTTTTACAAACTACTACTTCCATTCAGTCCTGCGTCTGCATGTGCGAGCTGTATTTGCACATGAAGATTAATGAGCCTGATAGCATCGTTACTTACCCGGAAGTGCTGCATGATGCAACGTTTCCTTGATACAACCTGCTCTGAGGTATCGGGCGCTTCCTCGAGCCAGCCGGGGTGATCCTCAGCAGCCCTCGACGTGATGAAACACGCACGCCCGCGGAGGGACAGCCGTACACGAGCCCTCAGCATTTATTTTAAGCACAATCAGCTGTGAGAGCAGCTCGCAGACCTGAGTATTTCTACACGTGTGTTTTCTTTTCCCGAAGACTTCTCTTATTTATCCATTACCACTAATCCCTCTCTTGGAGGCTGAAGCTTTGTGAACGACGCTATGGGCATGGGGAATCTCCAAAGAGACGCTCAGAAAGACGTTAGGAAAACAAATCAGGCGCTGTAACCAACGTGAGAAGCGCTTCCCGGAGAGAGAGGATATCAGCTAGTCACCGAAGCTGCCATCAGTTTTAACTGATGAACGCACCACCGGCCAAACCTGAAAGAGGCTCGTGCACATCACTGAGCAAAGCCCCAGCTCCAAGGCGAGACAACCTCAGCCTGCTTCAGCTCTTCCTCCCCGCCCCGGTCACCGTGCGGTGTCTTTTCATCGGCTGCAGCCCCTCCGAGTCACAGCTCGGCTCCAGCTCCCACCACGTTCATGTTTCCGAGCCCCACGTGCACCTTCATACCACTGCCTTCCCAATTCCTTTCGGGAACATCCTCCTCCAGCTCCCTCGGGGCTGCGGGTGGCAGTCGCGCCGCGGAGCCGCGCACGCCAGCGGCGTCCCTGCTGCCAACAGGAGCTGAGGGAAAATGTCCACAAGGCTTGGAAGAGAGGGGCACGAGTGCCAGAGCTCCTTTTACCTATAACCACCAGCCCAATGAACCTCGCTCTCCGTTTCCATCAGCTGCAATCCCTAAGCAAGGGCTTTCACCTCCTCGGGAGGCAGGAGCTGGTCGGAGGCCCCCCATTTCCACTGCGGGTTCGGGATGGGGCTGCAAATGGGGAGCCCCCAGCGCCAGGAGGTCTTGGCCCTAGCCCCGTGCTTTATTCGGTTATTGTTTTATTTATTTGATTTAGCCTTTTTCACAAAGGGGAGGGGAGGACCCAGCCTAACTCCTGCTAAGCAGCAGCAGACAAAGCGATCGTTATGCCAAGATTTAGCTCTTAAATCCCTCAAGATCTGGTGCTCGTGGAGCATAAACAACCTTCGCCTCGCAGCCTCGTCGAGCTGTGCCTCCACATTTCCCGAGCGCTGCTGCGCAGACCCTTCAGTACCCGTCCTCTCCCTATCCCTTTGCTGAGACAGGCATGCCAACAAGAAAGCCAGTTGCCATGGCATTTTTTCCCCCTACAGACAGATGTCCATTAAAAACCAAGTCAGCCTCAGGTTTGCTTCACAGAGCAGCTTTCCGTTGTTATTACCAGCGCGCGAGGAATTTCCTCCGTGCCCCCTCACCTCAGATGTTTCGGTGCACTTTGCTTTTAATCCCCAGTGATTAGAAGGAAACCACTCCAGAGCAGGCACAGGTACGTTTGAAGGACAAACCTCAGCTTAGGATCTTGGTTGTCATTTTTTGGCAAATGAGCAGGTTTGGAAAGGGCTGGATTTGGAACCTCTGGCGTTCCCCCTCCTGACCTCCAGAACTCCCTGCTAAAATCATCAGAAATATCGGAGCTGTGCAACTTTTCCCCTTGCACCTGAGGCTCAGATCGGTGATTTTGGCTCGGGATGAACCCTGGGAGCATCCTCAACAGCTCCATCGGTGGAGAAAAACCTCCCACCCCTCCGTGCAGCAACCCCCGGGGCCCAGCCTCCGCCGGCAGCGCCGAGCGCTTCCAGCGAGCGTGCGCGTGTCGAGGAGGGGTGTCTTCTTGGTTCCGAGGCCACATTTTTGTTTAAGGTTGGAAAAAAGCTTAATGGATTCCATACTCCCCCTCAGCCCAGCCTGCCTGCGGTCGGGGCCAAGGGCTCGGCAGCGGTGGCCCCGACGGCCGGGGAGGGTCTCCCTTCTCCTTGCAACCCGGCGCGCTTCCCAAGGCGTTCTCCGTTTCATTTGGGGCACTCGGGAGCCGTCGACCTTTCTGCGTGGGAGCTGACATTTTGGAGGCAGGACTGCAGCTCGGAGCCCTGCATCCGGGCTGGCTCGCACCACGTTTTCCACAAGAGCTTCGGCTTTCTAAGGCGGCCAGACGGCCCAATTTCAGCTACGGCCCCGCAGGAACTGCGAATACGCGCGGCTCCGTGCAAGAGCCGGCTCTGAGAACATACCCAGATGCGGGGTCCCGGGGGAGAATTCCCTTCCAGCCCCACGGAGTCACTTCCCAAGATGAAGCACTTGGATTTCTCCTCTCGGTTACAGCTAGCGCAGCTGCGAACACCATCAGGAATACCTAATCCTCTTAACCGCTTCTGCAGCACGAGCGATCGCTGCGGAGGAAAGCGCCTGCGGTGCCACCCAGCTGCAACAAACCTCGGCAGCCCCGCAGCGGCTCCGTTCCCCTACAGACCCCTCGGGACCCCGAGCTGGGTCTCCCTCGCCATGAAGCCGCAGGGGCAGGGTGGTGAGGGGGAGGCCGGGAGCTCCTGGGCTTTCTGCTTCTCCCTTGTGAAGCTGGAGAAAAATGGGAAGTATTTGGCAAGGAGAATTGGCTGGGGAAGGCTCCCTCTGCTCCTGGCGCGTTCCCTGTGCTCGTGGAGCGAAGCAGGCAGGATGGGAGCAGCCAGGTCCTCACCATCGGGGTCCCCGTCTCCCTCTCGGCCCCCACGGGTGGTTTTCCAGCTGGGGCTCCAGGCAGGCCGTGGATGCGCGCCAGCAGCACTGGGATTCCTCCCAGCCTTAATTCTGCTTGGACCGAGCTTAGCGGTGGAGCAGAGGAATTGTTCCCAAAGACCTGAGCACGTTTTCCACCCCGAGCAGATCCGCCGTGGTTTTAGGTGTAGAGCTCGGAGGCGAGCGCCGTGAGTTTTCTTGGAACCTCAGCCACACCTGTGGGGGTGTCCCCCGTCCCCAGAGAGAGGGGGAGCACCGAGGTGGGTTTGTTTCGTGTGCCCCTCTGCTCACAGGGCATTTCTTCACCTAATGGAGAGACCCAGCAATAGAAGCCAAAAATGATCACATAAAAATGATCACCTGTAAGCAGAGGGGAGAGGGAAGAGGGAGGCAGAGGGGTGCAGGCAGCTGGCAGGAACATCACCAGCTTCACACCCCAAAAACCAAGCCACGTCCCACACTGACATTGCCCCCCAAGAGCATAGGGACGCTGAAAACAGGAAAGGAAAGCAGCCGAGTTATAAACTACCTCCAGGAAAGCACTCCTCAAGAGCATAAAGGAGCTGACTGCTCGGCCTGGGGCAGCCAGGTGGCTTTTGCAGATGTTTTGCACCCTCTCCACCTGCTCTAGGGGCAGCTCAGCCGGGTGCCACCCTCGGCACCAGCACCCGCGGGGATCTCAGGCTGGGAGCAACGCGCAGACGGCTCCTCCTCGCCTCTCTCCCCCTGCCCTCGAGCCCACAAACCCCGTTAACATCCACGACCACAAAACCATCGCGTGGCTACACCTGCACAAAGGCCCACATCCCCACCTCCTGGCGTGCTGGCACCAGGGAGCCCCAAAACCTTTACCTGCTGCCCAAACCCTGCCCCTGAGCCAGCTCCGGCGAGGCTGCGGAGCCTCCAGGAGCTTTATAGGAGCTGCTGGCCCCAAAATAGGCTCAAGTGGGACCGATTTCCTGGCGGGGAAGGAAACATCGGTTTCTCTTGATGTTTCTAACATATTTAGGAGGAGCGCGACCCTCCCCTCCCGCTCGCTGCTCGAAGGTGGCAGGAAAGCACGTGAGCGTCTCGAGGTTTGTTGTCTAACGCAATTAACCAATTACTTCCAGGTCAAGAGGGGGCAAAGCTATAAACGCTGCCTGCTGCTCTAAAGGCGTTCGCTCAGGGGTGGCGCGGGAGCAGGAAGGGTTTGGCGCAGGGCCGTGACTTGGACCTTAAAGAAAGCAAACGTCCAGAAGCGCCTCCTGCTCCATGGGGAGCGTGGACCTGGACCCTGGGTGCTGCCGGAGGGGTCACGGAGCAGGAAAGGCTGGGAGCAGCAGATAATTTTACTAAAAAAGCTGGGATCTGCACAGATTGCTGCGCCCCAAAAGGGCCCAGGCTCACAGATTTCCCCAGTTTTGTACCTCGGGTTTTCCTGATTCTCATAACCTGTGCAGGGCTTCACCTGGAGGAGACACAAATGGCCTCAAGCACCGCAGACAGGAGCGGGGCCCCTTTTTGGAGAGCGCCGTGGGCTGGGTGGGTTTGCCCTCAGCCCCTGTTATCCGAGCCCGCTGCCCGCTCGCTTCAGAAGAGGGGGGGGGAAAAAAAGCGTAGGAGAGATCCCAGCGCCACTTCCTCGGCGCTCCGACGAGAACGGACACGCCGGGCGGTGCGGATCAAGGCAGGAATTTTCCACGGGGCCTTGGGGAATTCGGCTCCGATGGAAAGATAAACGTGGCACGGAGAGGCTGCCGCTACCCCGGCCCCGGCGGGCAGGACCCTGCCCCTCTATGGGGCACGGGGAGCACGGGGTCTGTCAGGCTCGGAGGGACAGACGGACACCCGCAGGGTTCCTCCGTGTCTGCTCTGCCAGTGTGGGGCTTTTCCAGGGCACGAAGCACGGGGGTGGCACCTCACCTGGCTCCTCAGCTCCTAAACCAGCAGAGGCGGCGTCACTGCGGGCATTAATTGGCGTTAAGGGATGCGTTCCCAAGGGGCAAACGGGCCCACTGAAAAATTAATGAGTCCCTGGCCCCGCAGTCCGAAGGGATGACGAGGATCCGCGTCAACTCGCCGCCCCGTTTAAGCGCCTCTCCCTGGGAGCTGGGCCGAATCCTGGCGGCGTCCTCAAAGCCAGGGGGACGCTGCCAAGCTGGGTGCAACTTCTGGCTCCTGCTCCTCTCCATCTGGGTTTCTCCCTGGCTGTTTTAGATCCCGCAGCATTTCCTACAGCCCCCGGTGACCTGGAGCAGATGGGTGCTCTCACCCCAGGGTGATGCTGGACGCCCTGGAGCTGCCTTGGACATTTTTGCTGCACGTGGCGAGCTGAGCGCTTGTATCACCACACACAGAATCAAATCCTTTTGCTGTCCTGCTCCCTCTCCACCAGCCTGCAATCAGGGACCTCTTGCAGAGGCCACAACAGCATCCAGCAAAGCCTCACAGAAGGTGCTGGCTACTGGCAGCCCTTCCTGCAGCACAGAGCTCCTCCATTTGCTGCTCCTGATGGAACATCTCCCCCCTTTTCCACCGTGTGTAGTGCCAAGGCACCCCAGGTGTTTCAGCACCGCTCCAGGCACCCAGCACGGCACCGGGGGAAGTAGCACGACCCCTTTGCCATTCAGCAGGGGGAGTTTTCCTTCACGGTTTTAGAACCCTCTGTATAAAATCTATTTTAAGGCTCCTAATCATAGCAGGAGCTTGGCCACCCTCAGCCGTCCAGTGCTCAGGGGAAGCTTTGTGCTGCTGCAACCTTTTGCTGTGGCGATCCTGAGTCACCGGCCACAAATCTGACCAGATGTTGGAGCAGACCGCAGGCGGGAGAGGTCCGAGCCCCGCTGCTTTTTCCAGGCCTTGCCACCCAGCATGATATTAGGAGGTGAAGGGGACTCCTTGAGGACGGGGTAAATTGATTTAACACAAGTATTCAACCAGCCCTGCTGTTTCTGCATGAGCTTCCCGCTTCTCCTGAGCTGGAGATACCTACCCTGCCGCATCTCCTACCAGCTCAACTGAATGAAGCTTCCTCCCAACCCAACCATCACAAAAAGCTCATCGGGGCAGCTTTGCCTTCAAGTCAGGACTTTAAAATGAACAGGCCACACATTTTGCCCTTTTCCCTGCCACCTCCTCCCTCCCCAGCCAGTTAGCACACACAGACACACTGCACGCCCTTTTAATTTTCAGTCACATTTTTTGAAAATGAAGTCCAAGATACAGTACAGCATCTTAGTGTTCTACACAAAGCAAGCTTCCAGCGAAAGGTTGGAGGATCTTCAGGTGGTGTAAAAATATATCTTAAATAAAATAGTTTCTATAGGAGAGCAAGCTGTGTTGTACATCGCTAGGTCCTTAGAATAATTTACAGAAGGCAGAGGCTGTACAATCCACACACTAGAAAAGAGTTAGTGTACATTCATGCTACAAAGTTAGAAAAGGTGGAAGGTGGAAGTTCCAGGTGATCGGGGCAGATCTTCGAACCAAAGCAGTGGATGCAACGAGTGCACGAACAAACGCGAGGAAGTTTAACACCTCCAGTCGGTAACGTCAGGAAGCAGATGATGCAGACTCACCTTCCGAGAGTCATTCTACGTATTGTAACTCGTTCCTTTTGCTTAGCCAAAAAGAACAACGATCAGTAAAGGACCAGCTGTCTTACTTACTAGCTCCAAACTGGAACAAAGAAGTCAGATCTCCATTTTCAGTGTTACAGACTAAAGATCGAGGCTGTTCCTGCACTTCCAACCAGGGAAGGGGATCGTGCTGTGGTCTGAAGAGACAACTGCACGACTCCCCAAACATTTTTAAAAAGGAATTAGCATTTAAACACTCAGGCTGCTGAGCACAACACAGCAAACAGAACAGTCGCCCTTCCGATCGTGATAAAACTGAGCTTAGCCAGAGCATCGAGTCTGGTACATACTTTTAGTGGAAAGAGGAAAAAAAAAAAAAGAATTTGTCCTCAGATTTCCCCTGGGGGTTTGGCATACTTTTTGGGCAAGTAACAGAAAAGTTTTGCCAGCCAGGATTTTGGACAGAGCCACGTTCCAGAGCAGCAGAGGCAGCGCGAGGCTCCCAGTAACTGGATACAACAGCTGCATCTAGTGGCGAGGGTCTGGTCGCAGGGCAGCGCGCTCAGCTCTGCGGGGCAAACCCGAGCACAGCAGCCCCAGGGGTGGGCTGGGGGCTGGCAGCAGCGCGAGGGCCGAGTGCAGGCATGTAGGAATGGGGCTGCAAAAATGCTGCGTTGGTTATTTTCCTCACCTCCTTCTGAGGATAGCGTTGGAGCTCATGCCAACATGCTCTGAGTGCGGCTAAGAAAGGGAAAGCGTACGCACCCTGCTCTGGGAGGATCGGGACACTCTGGCAGCTCCTGGCCCACACCACGGGCCCATTTTCACAAAGACAGCTCCGATTAATTTGTAGAAATGCCTGTAAAATAACTACGTTAGACAATTCCCAGACTAAAAAGCCCTTGATACCTTCTGCACCAAAGGCAGCGACGGCCAGCCTGTCAAAGGCCACCCTAAAATGAAGAAACGGATAGTAGCAGAGTCCTTAAAGTGTTTAATATCCTACATTACAAGCCGTGAGGACTCGTTCAGTTTCTTACACCGCTGAGATGGTTTCGTTTCCACACCTCGCTCCTTTTTATTTCCAAACTACAGCTCTACTCCTGCACCAACTGTTCTGCAGTGTCTGGTCTGCACATACTACAAGGAGATGCATATAATCTAATTTACATTGTTTCTTAAATAAAAAATCATTTATTAATCAAGAATACTTTTAAATCCAGGAGTGGGGAGAAGAACTCGAGAAGCCTTACACGCTGGGCCTTAGCTTACCCCACAGCACCCCTGAGGGAACGCGGTGTCGAACACCCTGCACCCACCCCAGAACAGAATACTCTCCAAGAAGAAAGTCAAACGCACGACAGGAGGGGGCTCTGAAAAGGTAGGAAGGCAAAATGGTCATTAAGATCTGCCTAAAAACAGCTAAATAGTGCAGTGAAATGCTTTTAAATACCACAGACACCTCCAGTGACTGGCAGCCAGTTTTATGAGAAGCTCTGAAGACAATTTCTAGCGGAGCTTTACTGAACTGGGCGTTCCCAGCCGGAGTCCCAAGAGGAGGGCCTGGCCTACCACCAGCAGGGCCAGATTCAGTTTGGGAGCAGCGTGTTCTGATCTTCATTTGCCCCTCTTGCCACGGCCTCTCCTGGAAGAAGGTTTGCCTGAGCCCCCCGTGGAGGAGCTGGCCGAAGATGCCACCGCAATGTTGATCTGTCCTTCCTGAATCTCCTGCCGGGTCTCAGCTGGGAGGTGATTGATTTTCTGTTGTGTCTCTAGGTAGAACATGACATCTCGCAACTGCTCCTGGATCTCCGAGATCTGCAGGTCCTTCTGCTCGCACGTTTCCTTCAGCACTCTCTCCTCTTCCTTGAGCTTGTTCTGGAGCATGGCTTGGTTCGCTCGCAAACACTTATTCAGTTCTTGTTCCTCCTTCAGCTCGTTGGAAAGTTTAGCCACTTTGTTATTCAGCTGAGAACACCTTGCAAATAGAAGCACAGGTCAGGAAGAGCCGTGTATTGCACTAAATTAACCATCACTGCATCCTTTTTATTTCCAGTCCTTAGGGAAACCGTCTCCCCAACTGTCCCCAGCCCCGCCAAGACCACCCAGAACTTGGTTTGTGTCTTTTGACCAGGGAAGGCAACACAAAAGGACTGAACCCCCCAGGATTTTTCAACCCAGCTTAAGGCTTGCTAACACCCGCTTGCCTGCACGCTGCTACCTGCACAGAAACCAGGATGCTGTGGGAGCAGAACCACACCTTTGACCCTCAAACTGCATAACCCAGGACGGTCCTTTCCCTCGCAAGTTGGGCAATTCCACCTCGTACCAAAGAGCAACAGTGCAGGCAACAGACAGGATGTGGGGGGAGCACGGGACTGTAACCTTGAACGTGCATCTGCAATTTCAAGAACAGGTGCCAGAAAGGGCACAGGAATTACATGTGGTCCTGACAGCTACGGGCAGTCAGAGATTGGAGATACTGGCTCCCAAACTGTAAGTTCAAGACCCTGAAGATGGCCCTTCGCTCAAACAGACCACACAGCCCCACCTAGGGAGCTGGAACACGCTGATCTGCGCCCTCTCCATGCCTGACATCTTTTATCTAAGCACCTCCTAAGATCTACACTTTTCTCTGTGCCGGGTGAGGTGCCTGTCGGGCTGCCTTTCTCCTCTTTGGAGGTATCTGCCGACTGCAAAACAGACTGGTGTCTGCTTCTGAGCAGGCAGAGGAAGATTACTGAAAGCTAAATATGCAGACCATGTAAAAAGAGCCATGGGCCCAAAAGCTGCGTTCCACTCAGGCATTTTCAAGTTGGGAACACCTACAGAAATGAGAGCTTTTTATAAATGAGCGGGGTTCTCAGTAAACCGGTTTAAATAGCTCAAAGTTGCCCAAGAATAGCAAGATTCTTTTTTTTTTTTTCCTCCTTTTTGGATGTCAGCGTGCAGAGCTTTAATGGCTGCATGGAACTAAACCTGGCAGCGGTACCCACTTCCTTTCGACAGACTGCTTTTCTTTGAGCAAGTCATTCAGCCTCTGTTCCAGACTGTCACACTTCTCAATGGTCTCTTTAAATTTGGTCTTCATGTTGTTAATCTGTAAAAACAAACACACAGGCATTTCAAACAGATCAAAGTCCTGTGCACTTTCATTATGACATTCATTTTTCTGGTGTGGTTTCTAGACTTTGACCAATTACTATACCCAGGTAAGCAAAAGATTTGAGGCAAGAAAAGGCTTCATTTTGATTAAGACCCTCTGCGTTACACTTCGCAGAGCCCAACAAGGAACCACGTTGCCGTGGAAGTTGCTCCTACAGAACAGCAACTCTGGCTGCAGAGCTGTGCCAGGGAACCCCATTCAACAATGGCAACAAAACCCACCACCTATATCAGCTCCTTAACTTCTTAGTGCCTGCAGTTCAGCATTTCTATAGATACAAAAAGCATCTGAGAGAATGGCTAGCAGTAAACTTAAATTTCCATCTGAGAGCTTTACAATGCGGAGCTTTTGCTCATTTTAAACTAAACGCCAAATAAATATGGTCAAAGTCTGAAAACAAACGTGCTACTCCACTCAGCACTGACTCAGCAGCGCGCTGTCATAAGACAGTGACCTACTGACATGAATATCCTGCTCATGTCAAAGGCAAATGGAAACACACGTACATTGGATTCTTCTCCTCTACTTCAAAACTAGAGACCACTGCTGCCGAAAAAAAACATGCTCCCATTGTCTAAGCACTTCACAGAACACATCTAAACTTTTAAAGATATGATTTAGAAGAGATCTATAGACAGAAATACTTGTTTCCCCATTTTAAGTATGCTTGCATGTACTGGAGAGAGGAATTTAAAGGAAAAATGCTTTCCTGGAGGAGCAATCTGGATAAATGTCAGTGTCAGCACACATGCTGTCTTCGCTGGTGCCAGAGTCAGTACAGAGCAGGTTTTAAGCCTTCCGGCCTTAATCACTGAATGTTTATGCAGCTGATGGTTAATTTGGGGAAGTAGCGTGAGCACTGATAATGGAATACACTGCAGAGTGGCACTGATCCAGGCACGACTTACACGGCATGAGTGCCATGAATAAAATCGTAAGGATCTTTAAACACAAAGCCACATTTTAGGTGTATATCGTAGTTGTTTCACTTTGCAGTTGCTTTGTGGATCACGTTTCCTGGTCACATACAACAGTTCTTGCTACACCTTTTCTTTTTCTGGGGATGTCCGTGAGATTTCTGGGTCTGTTCTTTAGACCAAAGCTGCTGACCACTATTTCAGTGGTCCGAATTTCCGCATTTAGGATGCTGCATGTACTGCACGTGGTTAATTAGAAGTCATGCAGAAAGTTCAAATGAGGACTCAGCCCTAAATCCTGACTCGCTTTAAACCTAGCTGAAAGGATCTACGTGGAGTGAGAAGCATTAAAATATTCTCTCCGGATTTTTGCTCCTGACATTTTGAAGCAGCCCTGCCTACAGAATGCTTTATGGGAGGAGACTCTGAACTTCTCCCACTGGGTGATGAGGAAAGGTAGGGGATCACAAAGAAAGGGCAAATCAATATGCATTTGGAGCAGAAAGACAGCCGAGCAAATTAAAGTCATACTGTCTATGCTACGCTAACCTTCCCCAGAGAAAAACGTCAGTGTGAGACTGATGGCATCAGCGAGCAGGGATCCTGCAGCAGCGCAGACTTGCTTCCACCACTGCTGCAGTTTCCCGAGCAGCACATTTAAATCAACCTTAAATCTAGGTGGCAATCTACCTACTTCTGCATCACTGAGCAGCAAATTGCTAGATGTGAGCGCCGAGATAAGGGATATATCTCGGAGCCAATTTTCTCAGCTGGTAGTGAAACAGGCTACGCGAGGTCACGTCACGCGACGCGCAGCCTGTGAGAGGCACCGAGCAGCTCCGCTTCCCAGCCGCCTTCCCAGAGACCAGCACCTTGATCCTGCAGAGCTCCAAACATCCCCAGAGCAGGGCTCACCTCTTCAGCCGTGTCCTTTTCTATCCGGACGATCTTGTTTTCCCAATAGATTCGCTGTGATTCCAGCTGGCTCGTTAGCAAATAGGAGTACTACAAACACAGAAGCGTGCGCAGAGCGGTCAGCTTTTCCTAAGGGTGGCTACCCCGATGAAGAAGCCCAAAAGGCTCCGATGTAAAAATCAATTTAATCGAGTGAAATTGAGCACAGAGGGCAGTCTGAATGTACGTGCAAACTGCAGATCCAGCAGATGCACGTTTCACCAATTTGATTTCAGAATTAAATCACATGATTTTCTGGAATCAAGTAAAGTCCTCAGAGCACAACAGCAAGGACCAGGTGAAAGTGCCACCAAGCTGTACCCACTATCACACCAAATACTTTTTAAAGAGAGAGTTTTTTTTCACCATAGGAGCAACAGGGCTCAAAATCTTACACTCCACAGGAAAATGAAGCATCAATCATCGCTGTCATGAGTCTGAGATCCCAAAGGCCAAGTTCCCCATTTCTAGCCCAAAACCCAAGTGGGAAGGGTAAATGCACACATCTAGCTTCACTGTAAGAGCATCTCTGGCAAAGCATCCCCAGCTGTGTATAGCTATTCACATTTACTGTTCTCCAACAAGTACAGCCCATTCCAATGTTATTTTGGCATGGGAACAAGGATATGTGCCTTACATCCCCTCTTCTCCCCTCTGGTTCTGCAAATGAGTTATGAGAAGGTTGGAAAACGTGAGCGTTTCTTACCATCAGGCTAAGAAGCAGAGCATTAGGCATTCACTGTGGAATTAAACATGTGCAAAAAGCCTTGAATACTCTCAGTAGTATCAGGGAGCCAAAACACACTGCCAAATTCATTCTCTCTGCAAACATTTAGATCGCGTAAGCCAGACAGAGAGGTCTTTGACATACTTTAAGCACTGACCTCCTGGTAATAAGGGTTAAAAAATAGCTGGGTTTGCATCTAAATGTTACACAGAAAATTCAGGGGAAAAAAAAACAAACAAATATTTATTTGAGCAATAAGCTTACAAAGGCTGGTCTCTACAGGCTTCTCCTCTACAGATAACCTTGTGTCTAATGCGACTGAAATCCTGCTGCAGTATATCTGCTCACTGAAGCAGTAATTTGAGTTTCCCTTTAAAATAGATCACTGGCAAGGGAAAACTTGCATGAACCGTTGTTTTACCCTTCTAGTTAGTGTGGGAGAAGCCGGCCAGCAGGCACAAAAAATCATTGTCTGTTGAAGGGACGGGAGCAGAACAGGGCTGGTATCAGACAGGGCTGTCAGCTTTCTTTGATAGCCACAGTAGGCATGCAGCTATGGATTCCTACTTACTTGCTCGGTGTACAAATCAAACTAATCAAATTGACAGTTCTATACCCATCCTGGGTTGTTACACCACGTCACAGTTCCACTAGGAAGGGTCTGGTGAGCGAGTCCGGGCATTCGGACCCATTTCTCTTTGCAATGACCTCAGTGTTTGTAGCAGCATAAGCAGCTAATCTCCAATCTAGTGGTGAACACAGGACGAGACTGCAGCCAGCTTACTCTTAGCTGCATTGGCTCTGCAGAGCCAAAAGGAGTTTTTTTTTTTTTTTTAAAACAAATAAAAGTAAAAATATCCTGTTTCTGTCTGAAGATGATTGCCTACATGCAGGGAGCAGGTCTGCTGCATAAGCTGATGTCATTTTCTTGTATTCGTATCTGATTTGAAACATTTCCACACAGCAGCACAAAGCAGAGCCCAACGAGCCACAATATTTACCTCTAATTGTAAGGCATCAATTTTCTCCTCCTGACACATATCTCCCTCGCACTCATACTGAACTATCTTCCCATCAGTTTTACTTGCAACCAGCCGGTGGACGTAGTTATCTGAAGAGAGAAAATTCAACCAAAGGGAGTTTTTGCTTAAGAACACCCAGGTTGACACCAGTGGAAATACTTTATGCAGCACAATTAACCACGCAGACTGCTGCAACAGCACATTAGCACGGCAGCAAGCCAACACCAGATGTATTTGTTATTTAGCAGGCTTTGCATAGACACCTTGCAGGGTATTTATTACCACAGCCCATTCTCATACCTCAGGGCAAATTGATGGAAAGGGAGTAACAAACACATTCCAGGGAGGCTACAGGACCGCTCCAGTTCGTTATGGAATCGTGTTCTCCCTCTCCCATCTGCTACAGACCCACGAAAATTGCTATTAGAGAGGAGATGGATGTTCCCAGAAGAGGGAGGATTAGTACGGATGCAAACCCCTTAAGCTCCAAGCAAACTATCACTAGTGTTCTTCCTAACACTGCTGGGGTCCCAGAAGCTGTTTTTACAACCAAGGTCATCCTACAAGGGGGGAAGACACGGCGCTCACCTCCAGCGTAGTCCCAGACTCTGTGGTTGGTCAGCTGCATCGCGTAGGTGTGCTGGGTCTCCTCGAAGTGTTTGTAAGCGTGTCGGCTCACGTAGCGGCCGCAGCCGATGTGCCCACATATCAAACAGATCCAGAGGTTCTGCCAAGAGAACGGGAAAGCTCTATCCTCACAATACCATCAAACAGCGGCACCGGCGCCTTGAGAAAGCACCATCTGACACCAACGGCCTGCTGACGCTGCATACAGCCAGGCAATTCCTTAAAATGTGAACAGTTTGCTTTTTCCCCCCTCTCCAGGAAACCTTGTTCAGGTGGAAGAGTAAGGAGAAGGAGCCTGCAGATGCCAGGCACCTTGACAGACTACCACAGGCGTGGATGGAAGAACGGCCTTGATTAACCAAGGTGGCAGCTTGACAGAATCACAAAAACAAGCTCTGAGGAGCACAGACTAGAAGGGAGCACTGAGTTCAGCACTAGTTTGGCCCCCTGCTATCACACACATCTCATCACAGGCACCGATCAGTTTACGCATTAACACTCTCTAAGAAATGGAAACATTTGTCAGAGCAGGAAACCTGGGAGATAGCATCCCTTCCCAGTACTGACTCCAGCTCAAAAGGAAAGCAGATGCACCACCGACTGGTAAAGTGAACCCAAAAGGAGCCACAGAATCAACCTCAAAAACAACTAGAGCAGCTGTGCAGTCAGATCTAGTCTAGATCTCACTCACCATCCACCCACCTACTTACTTCTTGAACTCCACACTCAAAACACTTGTTCTCTTCCACTGGCTCGGGCGTTTGGCAGTATCTGCAGACAGGACACCTAGAGGGCAACAAGCAGCATGATTAGACACACGGTGCTCCAACTGAGTATTAAGGTAATTAAAAGTAGAGCCAAAGAGCTCCGAGTGAATGCCTCATGCTGTGGGACACTCCCTATGCGCACGCATCTTTCAGCTCCCATTTAGCCCTCGCAAACTTGCCTCCATTCCACAAAAGGCTTTTAAGCTAGTAAGTGGCAGAGGAACAAATCAGTTTTTCCATTTTGGTCTCAAGTCGGTGCTGTAGCGATGTGAGCGATACGCACAGAGCAACGTTCAGGTCCCAGAAGGGCTCTTCCATACCCTTCTCATACGGCGAAGGCAGTCTGATCTTATAATAAAGAGACTTCTCGTTGTCACTTTATTTCTTGGACATTCTCCATTATTGCAGAGGTTTCCGTGCAGCAGCTACACGCTGCTGTGGAAGGATGCTGTAACTACGGAGTGCTGAGGAGAGCTGCTTAACAGCGAGGTGCCTGCACTTTGCAATGTTACTTAGTGCTGAGACATCCCTAAGGACACGGTGGGGGGCTGCTGCCTCGATTTCAGCCCAACCAAAAGGATTCAGGCTCAGCCCTTCTGGAAGAACATCTAACTCTACCCTAGAAGAATCCACAGCAGGCACCCTGCTATCATTTCTCCTGAAACATCACCGCTGTGCTGCCAGAAAGACAGAACCAGGACCAGAAAGAACGTTTGCCCAGGCCTTAACCAGTATAAGCTCAGCTGGGGAGCAGGGTAACTCAGGCTCGGGATCCTGCTTCCAGGACTGGTTACGTGTTCTTCATTAGCTGCAGAATAAGCTACAGAAATAGTCAAGGGAGGAGAGCACGGGATTGCAGCAAGCTTTCTATACAAATTCAGGCACTTACAGCCTCTGAGGTGCCTAAACAAAGAGGACAGGGATTCTCCTCTACTGTTCTCCTACATCAGGAGCAGAAGTTCTGCTTAAATTGTACGAGATATCTGAGTGCTATTTTGGATCTCGATCCTACACTGGTTAAGCTCTACTGCTTCAAATTTAAACTGGTTTTGATTTATGGGGCAAAGCAGCCAATCAGCCTTAATAGCTACAAATCTGATTAATGCCACCGAAGTTCATTTACTTTGCCTCACAAATGATTTCCTTGGCCTACGTTTTTCCTCGTACTGTCACAGAATCAGGCAGTCAGCGGTACCAGGATGAGAGAAGAAATCACAGTGAGGAGGAGCAGCCTTCTGCTGCAGTACCTGTGACAGCCTGACGTGCAGTAAAGCAGCAGTGGCCAGAAGAATGCAAGATGTGCACGACTGATAATGCCTGGGTGCCAATCAGGGGCTCAGCCATGCTGAAATCCTACCTCTGGTGACGGGAAGGACAACAGGAGCAAAAACAGGAGCGGGGTAGCAGCAAAAAGAGGAGGTGTTCTAAGGACAGACACAGGTCCAAGCCCAGCACTGCCCTGTGCTGGGAGTGTGGCCCTGAGCCTCCTGATTCAGTGATCTTGTCGTTATTCTTTCCTCCCTGCCTCCATTTGTCTGGCTTTCCAGCCCTGTCCCAGCCCAGCTTTCCTTCACCCTCTGAGCATCCAGAAGTGAGACAGCCGAGGCTGCTGCCCTGCACGTTCCCAGAAGTTCCCAAAAGTATTGCAGGCTGCAGCAAGCAGTGCTCGTCTGCGTGTACTGCAGCCTCAGCTACGCCAAGGAAACCAACACCCAAACAGACACAGGAGGCTGCACAAAACAGGGCTGTGTGCGTGCAGAGCTGTTTGTCCCCCTATTTTTATCCTACAACATTTTAAAACAATCTGCATTGCTTTACAGCTGCCTCGTTGCCTCAGCAGTGAGGCTCACAGGAAACATCGCTCAATTACTTTTGGCTGGGAGATTTTCTCTCTGGGAGTCCCTTAATGGGAAGGAAAAGAGCATCAGAACTCGCAGCAATTCCAGCCCCCACACTTTGATGAGAGGAACCGGTCTTGTCAGCACGGAGCCACCACAATCGGAGCAGGGTTTTAGATGTGGAAATAAAAAAAAAAGCCTCTTACGTGGTGTCCTCCCACCGCTGCAGACACTGGCTGTGAAAGCTGTGGTTACACAGCGTGGTGAGGATCCCGTTCACGGACTCGTCCATCCTCTCCAGGCACACCGTGCATTTTGGCAGCTCGGTCAGATCCATCACAGGCAGGCTGGCCCCCTTCGAAAGAGCAAGGGGAGACAAATTGCTCAGCACCCTCCCATCACCATAAACGAAGCACCCACACAGGAAGAGTCAAACGTCTCTCACTACTGCTGGCACTGGGGTACAAAAACAGAACCAAGTGATCCTCTGAGTCTATAAAGCAGTTAGAAATTTACCAGAAAAGAAGGCAACTCAGCACTCCACAGAGCACAGCCTCACAACAGCGCTGGGTCAGTGTGGCTGCTGCTGTCCCACCACGTTTTCTGGGTCCACCAGACCCCTGCACCTGGCAGGGTTAGGTCAGAGACGCTGCAGAAGCAAGGCACGAAGCCTACAGAGCCACCAAACAAACTCTCCAAGTAGGAACAGCACTGGAATGTGAAACAAGCTCTGGATTGAAGCAGTGAAGCGCTTCTTGCGGCGTTCTGTCCAGCACAAATAATTCTGTTAAGCCTCCAAAGTTCAGGGGAAAAGAAAGGAAAACAAAAAAAAACCTTACATCTTCTGACTTGAAGACCTCTGCGCGCTCCACGTACACCAGCTGGCACACGTCCTCCTCGATGGAGTTGAACTGCCGGCCGTTGCACGCCATGTAGAAGCTGTCTGCATCAGCCTGTGCACACAAGGGAAGGCGTTAAAAAGAGAAGGTTTGCAGCTGAGACAGCCAAAGGAGAGGAGAAATCTGCTGCGTCCTCTGCTCTCCCCTCCACCAGGCCTCAGGGAATCAGTTCAGCCTGGGGGTGGGCTCAGCGCTGCCACCCGAGGACACAACGCGGAGCCGTGAAGGCAGCTCCAGCATCTGAGCACTCAGCAGGAATAACGGATTCCCCTTCAGCATCTCTTTCGCTCCCTGTCAGCGGTTTCAGTGCATTTGCAAAGCAAATTTGGTCTCTTTGTGAAAATTTCAGAGGGTCACGCTGCAGGACACCGATACTCAGGTCAGGGAAAGGAAGAGGCTGAGTGAGGGCAGGGATCCATTCACTCGTAGCAGCTCTGGCAGGCTCTGAGCCACCTGCAAAGAGGCAGAACCAAACCCAACCCCACCAAATGTCACCCATTTTCAGGGGGTAACCTCCCCAAACCCTTCACCTCGCCGACAATCACACACGTTGAGAGCCAAATGCCACATTCCCTTGCTCTTTGTCACGTGAGGCAGATAACTAAAAGCCCAGGAGGTTTGTTTTTGCTACCTGCAGACAGCCATTAGGGGTCACTGGGGAACAGGGCTGAGGGAATTCTTCTTAGCAGGGATTTCAGGGTGGCTTGTTTATGGTTTTGAGGCTGTTCAGTGCTAGGTATTTGAAATTGGATAGGGAGACACACAAAATGCATCTTCACAGCTACTGCACGTAGCACAGCTTGCACACAAATACTGCATCTGCACAACGGGCACAGAAAAGATCTCATGGATGGGGGAAGCGCTGACCAAAAAGTCCCTCCCAACCCCAAAATCAGTTATTTGGGATCAGTGAAAGGAAGGTACAGGTGAGGGAGTGCACAGAGGGACTGTCAGGGGGAACATTTAAAGCCCATGAGCAGTGAGCAGCACCCAGCGCCACCCAGCCATCAGCTCATCCCCAAGACCCTCAGTTTTGGGGTCAGACCATCCTTTTCCTGCTGCACAGCTCCTCAGCAGACCAAGTTTTTCCTAGAACAGAAACAAAACCCCACTGGCTGGGGTCTTTCTGCTCAGCACAGCACAATGCACCACCCTGAATGTGCTCTGATGGCAGAGAACGGGGTGTCTAGGTATGCCTAACAGTTTTTAAATCCCCTGCCAACAAGAAATAGGCTGGACAGACCGTGCAGACACTTCCCTGTGGGTCAGGGAGTGGGAAGAACCTCAGTGAGCAGCCCCGGGGAGGTGCTGGGCTTTAGGACAGAGCAGTTTCACCGAGGATAAAGCACGAGGTTGGCTAAGAGCTGGCCAGTGAAGCCACCCAGCAGCTGTAGAGCCCTCCTGAGGCACAGGGGCTTCCAGCTCTTACCTGGGAGCTGAACTTGATCAGCACCATGTACTGGTTGGGAGTGGAGTCCCGGATGATTTTCATGTGCTCGATGACGTCGTAGAAGGAAGCCACGAACTTCATCAGGTCGTGGCTGGTCATGGTGGCGGGGACCGTGAGGATGCAGAGCATGGCGCTGCGCCGGACGTCCTCCTTCAGGGAGGTCATCTTGCTGCGAAGGGAACGGTTACACAGCCTCACGTCACTCCAGGGGGGGCAAAGGCACAGCTTTTACCACCCCTCCCACAGCAGGGGCTGCTAGGATAGTTCTGTTGTCACCCTGAATGCTCTTTTGCATGTTTATAAACAGTTACAAAGAAGCAACGGGCTGTTGGGAGTCCTAAATACCCACACGGAACTCTCACTTTTTAGCAAAGGATTAAAACAGCAGCTCCAATAAATAATGGTTGCTTCAGGAATAACCTGTCAGCTGTTTTTGAGAAAAACAGTTGAAGC